>NW_027361993.1:6632500-11432500 GCF_039654945.1 Dendrobates tinctorius
GCACACGTATTTCACATTTCGGCCTCCTTTCAGGTGGGCTCAATGTTGCATATGCGTGTGTACCTGCATACGGACGCGCTTTTGTGCATGTGTGTGCATGTGCACATGCATTTCTGCCCACACATACTTTACCGTGTCATTCATTGGCACGGTGGGTTAATCCCTTTATTTTTATATTCATTTTCTCATGTTTATTTTCATTTTTATTTTTTATTTTTACATATTTTTCCTTTGAAAAATTTTTTTTTTTTTCATGTGTTTATCAATACATGCACAATGTGTCTGTCATGACTTGTATATATTCATGTTACATACAAGAATGAAAAAACACAAAATAATCTTTTATGTTTATTTGTGTATAATGTGTTCAGTCTTCTATCTACATAAACAACTTATTTAATCTTTTCATCATTCCATGGGGCATTATTTCTGGTGTCTCACTTGGTCTGTCCACATTCCCTTTGTTGAGGCTTTATTCAATCTATTCACACCTGTTAGAGTGCATTCCCATTGGGCTCTTATGACTGTATACATATTTTTGCTCCCGGGAGCTGCACATGCGCTATAGGCCTTTTTTCCTGCATTTGGTCCCGTGCATCGCGCTGGTTGTACTGGCGCGTGCGCACTGGGCTTGTTCTGGCAGAGACGTCTGCCAGCACTTTGTATGAGCCGTCACTTCCGCTTCCGGTGCGGTGGATTCCTGCACACATGTAGATGGTTACCACTTACATTTGAGGTATTTAATGGCTGTGTGGATAACAATACTCACTTCCCCGATGAAGCCGTCCTTGTAACGGCGACACGCGTTGCGTCTCCGCCTCTGCGCCCTGTGCTCACCAATTGATGTCCCATGGTTCCATTTATGGCATGTATATAAACAGACTCTTTCTGAAATTCTAAGGGACCGCCACCCTCATGCTAGGCTTTGTGCCTTTTCTTGTGTGGATGCTTTCATCTTAGCATTTTCTGTCGGCTATCTGCATGTGCGTTTGCACTCTCACAGATTGATATATTTGCCCATTATATCAGCTTCATTGACATATTTATTTCAGTATGCCATGGTGTGCATTCCTTTTTTCCAGGCTGATTCATGCCTTAATTGTTTTATGTGGTATAGTGGTCTGCTTTTTCCATGGGGGATTTATTATGCAGCTCTTTATTTAGTGACCATTTATGTCTGAATTGCCATTTATATGATTGTATTTGATGTTCACTTGGCTTTTTTTCTATGGAGCTGTTATTTTTACCATCTTTATAATGCTTATGGTGTGTACAGGACCAATGCGGTTTTCTCTTGTGTGTGTGTGTTTTTTTAATGTTTTTAATCATTTGTTATCAATAAAGTCATCTCTTTTTATGATTTATTGGTAGTGTGCATTCCTATCAGTGGCCTGCTTTTTCTTTTTTGTTTTGTGCCAATGTTCCGCCGGTTCCCTTGGGTCCACCCTGTGATGATGTCTGTCCTCGGTCGGTGTCTCATGTTCTCCTGCTGTGCCTGTGCTACGCTTGATGTATAGCATATGAACTTGGCACACACAAGTGAATTCCGATGCAAAAGTATTTAATAAGGTACAGTACATACCCAAGTTCATATGCTATATATTCACGGAGTGGGATCCTTCTTGTGCACCACTACTTGGGGTTGTGCCAACGGTTTTGTTTGTGCTACGCTTGAGGCATGAGAGAGAGGCCATCCTAGTTTGACCGTGCCAAGCAACCCTGGACTGCATCAACCTGTGATGACCCTAGCTATCGTCTGAAGTCTGCCCGAGGTCGGTGTCTGATGTTCTCCTGCTGTGCCGGTGCCTCTCTTGTGGGCCAAGATAGAGGTCCTCCTAGGAAGCCCGTGCCAGATGGCCCTGGACTGCATCAACCCGTGATGACCTCCTGCTTCATCTGTCAACCTGAGATACTTACCCTTCTTGATGTGCGTAATCGGGAGCCTGGTGTCTGGATGTTTTTTGCTTCATTTAAGTAAACTTTATGTTTCTTCATACCTGGAGTTGTGTGGTGTCTTTTAGTTCTGCATATGGCCATCCTGTCCACTAGCTCAGCTGCCACAGACCCCGGTTGCTACCCTTCCCTAGTTCGGGTAGACCCAGGTCCCCCTCTGTTGTCCAGTGGTTCCACATTCCACGATCACCTGGGATGCATACCCCGTCGTCGTTATGGTTCGACGACGTGGGAGCGTTGGCTGGTAAGCCACGCTGCGTTCGCAATCGTAACAGAATCCCATCGCTGCCACCACATGTGACGAGCCCACATATCGCCATCCCGCCTGACATCACTATTATGTCCGAGGGATCATGTGGTATGGTCTACTCACTTGCACCAATGTGATGTTTCGCATCCCCTGTGGTCAAGTAAGGTTTGCTTGGCACAGTTTTACACAGACATCCCCTGTTCACATTGGCCATGGAAAGCACGGATAGTGAGAGAAGAAGCCCAAGCAGCAGCTGACATGGCACCACACTTCTCACTTCTGACAGACTGAGAGGCACGTTTCACTACACCACTTAAACTGAACCTTATCAGTCCAGTAGGACTGCCACCAGTTCCTTGTTAGATAAAAGCCCGATCCTTTAGCAGGATTATATCGGGCCAGAAACAAGCCTCTCTATTAAAACCAGAAACACTACATACACAATGATTATACATATACAATAGTAAGATATGCAAATATAAATAATGGTAGAACAAAGTATGCAGAAGATAAGGTTCAGTTACCAGTCAGACAAAAGTCTTGGCTTGTGGGGGAAGGACTATCACATGGGAGGCTGGTGTCCCTTCTGTTCCTTGACTTCTCCCCACAGGATATGTTGTTGTGACCCCCAGAAAAAAGCAATAGGTCATGCTTTACCTGAGCATTTAAACCCTTGTGGTAACTCCCCTCTTGCCCCCTGGACTGGACCTAAATCCCCTCCCTTTGCATCTAGCAGCTAAAAACGCCAAAACCTAAGATGGGTCATAACTCCTTAAATGACAGTCCTTGGGAAGCTACCTGACTCCTACTAGCCATTCTACGTATATCCCCACACTGGGGTGCTAGAATGGATTGGGACCCTGGAAGGCATTCAGCCTGTTCCAGAGTTTGGCTAGGACGTACAATAGTTCCATATTTTCCTTAAATCACTTTATGAAATTCCCCTCTGACTGGAGGAGCAGTACACAGGATAACCCCCTGTGTATACTAGCTAAGCTGAAGTGGGTTTGAATTTCTTCTTTGAAACTGAGAAAGCTGGGCCACCTGCTAAGCCAGGTGTCCTGATACAGCTACACGTTTTCAGGTGGATTGTAAAATGCCATTAAATCCCCTCATCCTTCACACATACAGTGGGTTTTGGAAAGTATTCAGACCCCTTTAAATTTTTCACTCTTTGTTTCATTGCAGCCATTTGGTAAATTCAAAAAAGTTCATTTTTTTCTCATTAATGTACAATCTGCACCTCATCTTGACTGAAAAAACAGAACAGAAATGTAGACATTTTTGCAAATTTATTATAAAAGAAAAACTGAAATATCACATGGTCATAAGTATTCAGACACTTTGCTCAGACACTCATATTTAAGTCACATGCTGTCCATTTCCTTGTGATCCTCTTTGAGACGGTTCTACTCCTTCATTAGAGTCCAGCTGTGTTAAATTAAACTGATAGGACTTGATTTGTAAAGGCACTCACCTGTCTATATTAGACCTCACAACTCACAGTGCATGTCAGACTAAATGAGAATCATGAGGTCAAAGGAACTGGCCAAGGTTCTCAGAGACAGAATTGTAGCAAGGCACAGATCTGGCCAAAGTTACAAAAGAACTTCTGCAGTACTCAAGGTTCTTAAGAGCACAGTGGCCTCCATAATCCTTAAATGGAAGAAGTTTGGGACCACCAGAAGTCTTCCTAGACCTGGCCATCTAGCCAAACTGAGCAATCGTGGGAGAAGAGCCTTGGTGAGAGAGGTAAAGAAGAACCCCAAGATCACTGTGGCTGAGCTCCACAGATGCAGTAGGGAGATGGGAGAAAGTTCCACAAAGTCAACTATCACTGCAGCACTCCACCAGTCGGGCCTTTATGGCAGAGTGGCCCTACGGAAACCTCTCCTCAATGCAAGACATATGAAAGCCCATATAGAGTTTGCTAAAAAACACATGAAGGACTCACAGACAATGAGAAATAAGATTCTCTGATCTGATGAGATGAAGATAGAACTTTTTGATGATAATTCTAAGCGGTATGTGTGGAGAAAACCAGGCACTGCTTATCACCTGCCAGTACAATCAAAACAGTGAAACATGGTGGTAGCAGCATCATGCTATGGGGGTGTTTTTCAGCTGCAAGGACAGGACGACTGGTTGCAAATGAAGGAAACATGAATGTGGCTAATTACAGAGATATCCTGGATGAAAACCTCTTCCAGAGTGCTCTGGACCTAAGACTTGGCCGAAGGTTCACCTTCCAACATGTCAATGACCCTAAGCACACAGTTAAAATAACAAAGGCGTGGCTTCAGAACAACTCTGTTACCATTTGTGACTGGCCCAGCCAGAGCCCTGACCTAAACCCAATTAAGCATGACTGGAGAGGCCTGAATATGGCTGTCCACCAATGTTCACCATCCAACCTGACAGAACTGGAGAGTATCTGCAAGGAAGAATGGCAGAGGATCCCCAAATCCAGGTGTGAAAAACTTGCTGCATCATTCCCAAGAAGACTCATGGCTGTACTCTCAAAAGGGTGCTTCAGCACGGTGGCTCAGTGGATAGCACTGCAGCGCTGGAGTCTTGGGTTTGAATCCCACCAAAGACAACATTTGCAAGGAGTTTGTATGTTCTCCATGTGTTTGCGTGGGTTTCCTCTGGGTGCTCCAGTTTCCTCCTACATTCCAAAGACATACTGATAGGGAATTTAGATGTGTCCCAAATGTAAAGCTCTGCGGAATATGTTAGCGTAATATAAAGATTATTATTCTACTCAATACTGAGTAGAATATTATTCAATATAGTCAAGTTTTTATTTTTTAATAAATTTACAAAAATTTCTACATTTCTGTTTTTTTCAGCAAATATGGGGTGCAGAGCGTACATTAACGAGAAAAAAAAAGTTTTGTCAATTTACCAAATGGCTGCAATGAAACAGAGTGAAAAATGTAAAGGGGTCTGAATACTTTCTGTACCCACTGTAGTTTTCTAATTATTTTAGAAATATAAATCTTAGAACTGTGATGTGAATTTGTATTCAGCCTCTTACAGCCTGATACCCCCAAATAAAATCCTGAGTGACCAGTTGTCTCCAGAAGTCACATAATTAGTAAATTGAGTCCACCTGTGTGTACTTTCTTCTCAGAGTTACGACAGTTGTTCTGTGAAGGCCCCTGTGAAAATCTGAGGTTGTGGGTTGTAATAATCACCTAGGCAGATTAACGATACAACTATTTTTTATTCCTCACATCCATGGTTTTAGAAACAAAATGGGGGGATGTCCAATATACATTGCCCCCAGTCCACAAGATCCCCTCCACGATGCCGATAATCCCACTGCCCCCGTACCAGACAATAGTAATTGTCTCTCAACTTTTCGTTGGCCCACAGATTTCATATCTCTCACCACTATAGTCTGCAGTCACAGTTCACGCTCCTCTAGACAACAGGTAACACAACCGAAGCCCATGTGTCTCGCCCAGAACGGGGTACTCAGGTGGCTGGGCAGCGTTAGATTCAGGAGGTCACGGGGGTGGCGGCCGTGCCCGATGCCCGTGTTCCAGGGACAGTGAAATGGGGATTGAAAAAGAAAGTAAAAATGAAAGAAATTGGAAAAAGAGTACGTGACGCCAGTTGGAGTGTTCGACTGTACTGCAGATGATCCCTGGGGGAGTAGATGATGTCAGTGCAGATGTTTAACCCTCTCCAACCAGGGCTGACCCCCAGAGATTGTGATGGAAGTAAAAGGCACGGAGTAATAAGGCAGGAGACAAGGAAAGTCACTTTATCATTTACTGTAGTTCAGGTGCAGTTCAGAGGAGATATTATAACTCTCACCAGGTTACAGTCTGATCTGCAGAATGGGAGTTATCCTTCTCTCTGCTGTGACTCGGTGTAAGCTTCCTGCTATTCTAATCCCTTCTGGGACCAAGGCTTCCTGGAGTTTGGAACTTCCAGTATAGCCACTACTCACTGTATTTTCCTCCTCTGGCAACTTGCAGCTTGGATCCTGTGTGAAGCTCCAGTTCCTTCTTGCACAATCCTTCACTGATCCTGGTTTGCTGCAGTCTTCCCAGGGAAAACACTATGCTGTTGGTTGTATAAACCCACACAGTCTCTCAGCTTACCACCCTGCTCTGAAAGCATGGATGGCCTAGGGGCTGACTCCCTGATTCTTCTTAGCTTTACTCCTGGAAGGAGCACATGTCATGGCTTCCAGGAGTGTTCTCCATCTTCCTCACATTCTTCTTCACTGAAAACAACAACTCAACTCCTCCCCCTCCCAGTAAGGGTATGTCTGCAAAGCTCTAAGGTTCAGACAAGTAAGGGAGTAAGGTAAATTGTGTTTGTGTTGTGGTCTCTAGCAGAGAAAGCATAACTCCCATTGCTCACAAAACACATACAAAACAGTACATATTTAACCCTTTTGTGGCGGTAAAGACGTAGGGCGCCATACATGTATCCAGCAGCGACAGTCCTTAAGAAAGTTTCTGAAATCCAGCCGACAAATCCCTTAACAGAAGCTTGTGTGTCTAGCCAAGTCTACAACTGATCTCCAAACTCCATGGGTCATCCATGTCCTCCAGGACCTCATCCTAGATCCTCTCCCTTCGATGTCACTCTCCCCAACTCCCTGACTAAACAGGTGGCTTCTTCCTCCCTCCCTAGCATCAGCCCCCTTTTGGGCACAAGTGTTCATACCCTCCTCCTTAAACATTTTTTTCAGCTCAAAGAATGAAGAATATTCCAGAAGGCCATCACCTGGGATTGTATGTGAGACCCCCTGTGGTGATGCTCCCCTGGGCCTAGTATCCCTATTCACACAATGGACCTAGTGGCTGGGAAACAATAACTTGAGGCCCTTGAGATACTGATAATATAAATAGAATGATTGCTTTACATTTACCTTTAGCAATTTCCTGTCTTGCCTTATGTGTACATAAGATTTAACAAGCACGTCTTCCTGTGCTTGCTGTCACTGAATGGAAACATTGATTCCTGAGGCTAAACTGACAAGCAAGCCAATCTGTAAAATAGCACAGGAAGCAAATCTGTAATGAAACACAACAATAATATTAACATAACCAATGCTCCATGCTGGAAAAAGACTATGTCCCTCAGAGCAGTGGACTAACCTCTTCGTGCATTGGTCTAATAGTCTTTCTTTAGTGGTCAGCTCCCCACAGCCTCAGAGGTTTGTTTGAGAACATTAGGGATCAAACAACATCATGAAAACCAAGTAACAAACCACATAGATCAGAAATGAATTTATTGAGAAATGTAAAGCAGGGTTGGGTTATAAAAAATAGCCCAACCACTGAACACCTCGTGGAGCACTGATCAATCCGTCATCCAAAAATGGAAAGAGTATGGCACAAGTGTGGGTCGCCCTCCCAGGGCTGTGGGGTACTCGGTACAGGGCCGGTATCAGCGGGATGTGTCACGGCAGCAGTGACCCGGTCCCTGGCCCTGGGCGCCCAATTAATAGGGGAGATTGAATGGTGGAATGTAGTGGATTAAATGAATAGTTTGTGACGCCATCTGTGGTGTTCGGCAATTGAGATGTTAAGCCGACGCTGCCTGCAGATCTTCTGGGACTGGTGGTGTGGTGCAGCAAAGATGTTGAAGCTCCCCACAGGTGGAGCTGTAGTCCCAGGGCAGTGTAAAGGAGATGATAGTTGGGAGATGTGAATGGTGCAGCGATGTAGCTGTGTTGGGGATGTTGGTGCCAGAATGCGTAGAGGACACAAGGGCCTGTAGTTCCAAAGCTTTACTCACAGTCTGTTGTACAAACAGGTGCCTGCCTCCGCGCTGTGTCCTCCAGGTCAGGGGCTCAGTCAACCTCCAAGCAAGATCGGATTCTCCCTTCCAACACTCCGCCAACATGTGCCTTTCCGAACGTCTCCTCTATAGCGCCTTTGAGTGAAGTACTCCCAGTACTGAGTTACACTGGAGTTTCTCCTGTCAGATGTTCCCAAGAACTATACTTGTACGGCAGACAGCTGTAGCCTGCTTTGGGGACTCCTTACTCCTAAGTCCCGGCTCACTATCCAAGTTGCTGTTGTGCCCCCAAGTCTTAGATGCGAGTAGTGCATTTACAGCCCACTACTCCACCGGTGTCTGCTGTAGGACCCTTAGTATCCATACAACCTCGGGGACCGGGCCCCGGCCTTGCGCTTAGAACTTCTAGGCAGGGTTCTCTTCTAACCCACGTCTTCTGTTCCCTTTTACTCCTACATTCCGTACTAGACTTTTCCTTCTTATGGAAGATCAGGGTTCTCTTCAATGTCTGTCTCTTTTTTTCCTTTCCCGTGCCAGCAGACCCAGGTCACTGTGATCTGCTGCAGCACCTCCTTCTTCCATCCCTCTCCCAGGGATCTCCTCTCCTCCACTCCGAACTCTCAACTGAACTGAACTGAACTCCTAAACCTTCCCACTCTTTTATGTATTCTAACTCCACCCACCTCCCAGCACGTTTCGTGTTCCAAGCAGGGAGCCACCAAAGGTGCTCTGCTACACTCCAAGCAGGGAGCCGCAATGTGGCTTTGCTACACTACTTTGTGATGATGGGTGCAGGTGTTGGAATGTGGTCAGGAGCCTCCAACTTACCTGGATGGTGGAGTATCACACCTCAGGAGGAGGTGCAGTACCTCTGTGGCAACTGAACCCTCAGGGGCGCCACAACTGCAAAGCTACCAAGACATGGCCCTCCACCAAAACGACATCTCATCAAGGACAGCACTAATTAGAGAATCAGCTAAGAGGCCCATGGTCACTCTGCAGGAGCTGCAGAGATCCACAGCTCAGGTGGGCGAATCTGTCCACAAATTATCTGTCCACAGATTAGTCATATACTCCACAAATTTGGCCTTTATGGAAGACTGGCAAGACGAAAGGCATTTTTGAAAACAATTCACAATAAGTCCTGTTTGCAGTATGCAAAAAACCACGTAGAAGACACATGTGGTAGAAGGTGCTCTGCTCAGATGACACCAAAGTAGAACTTTGTGGGCTAATTGCTAAAAATGTGTGTTAACTGCACATTATCCTGAAAACACCTTAACCACCACCAGACATAATAGAATCATAGAATCATAGAATGGTAGAGTTGGAAGGGACCTCCTGGGTCATCTGGTCCAACCCCCTGCTCAAAGCAGGATTCACTAAATCATCCCAGACAGATGTCTGTCCAGGCTCTGTTTGAAGACTTCCATTGAAGGAGAATTCACCGCCACCTCTCATGGCAGCCTGTTCTACTCATAGATCACCTTAACTGTCAAAAAGTTTTTTTCTAATATCTAATCTGTGTCTCCTCCCATTCAGTTTCATCCCATTGCTTCTAGTCTTTCCTTGTGCAAATGAGAATAAAGATGATCCCTACAATGTGATATTTGTAGACAGCTATTAAGTCTCCTCTCAGTCTTCTCTTTTGCAAGCTAAACATTCCCAAATCCTGTAACTGTTCCTCATAGGACATGATTTGCAGACAGGTCACCATTTTGGTCGCTCTTCTCTGAACTTACTCCAGTTTGTTGATGTCTTTCTTAAAGTGTAGTGGCCAAAACTGGACACCGTATTCCAGATGAGGTCTGACCAGAGGAGTAGAGGGGGATAATTACTTCACGTTTCTGTTAATACATCCCAGAATTGTATTTGCCTTTTTGCTGTTACATCACACTGTTGACTCAAGTTCAGTCTGTGATCTATTAGTATATCCAAGTCTTTTTCACATGTGCTGTTGCTTAGCCCTATTCCTCCCATTCTGTATATGCTTTTTTCATTTTTATTGCCCAGATGTAGTACTTTGAATTTCCCTGTTAAAAGCCATTCTGTTACTTGCTGCCCACTGCTCCACTTTATTTATATCTTTTTGAATCCTCTCTCTCTTCTCTAGTATTAGCCATCCCTCCTAGATTTGTGTCGTCAGCAAATTTAATCAGTATACCATCAATTCTTTCATCTAATTTATTGATAAAGATGTTGAACAGTACAGGGCCCAGGACAGAGCCCTGTGGTACCCCACTTGAGACTAATCTTTGGGTCCGATCACTAAGCCAGTTATGAATCCACCTAACATTTGCCTTGTCCATTCCATACTTAAACATTTTTTCAATAAGGATTGTGTGAGATACTTTGTCAAATGCTTTGCTGAAGTCAAGATATACTATATCTACAGTATTTCCCTGATCCACTCAGTCAGTGATTCTGTCATAGAAGGAAATTATGTTAGTCTGATATGACTTATTAGTTACAAACCCATGCTGACTCTGGTTAATCACTTTATTCTTATCCAGGTACTTACATACATACTGTTTAATAATTTGTTCAACGATCTTTCCTGGTAAAGAAGTGAGACTCACCGGCCTATAGTTCCCTGGGTCCACCTTCTTCCCCTTAAAGATAGGGACAGCATTTGCTCTTCTCCAGTCTTCTGGGACTTCTATTATCCAAGAATTTTCAAAGCTTATGGAAAGTGGTTCAAAAATTTCTTCTGCTATCTTCTTCAGTACTCTCGAGTGTAATTTATCTGGACCTGGAGACTAGAATTTATTTATGTTAGCTAAGTGTTTTCTCACTATATTTCTGTTTAAAGATATCCTGTATTCTTCTATTCCTTTAATAGGACAGTGAAGATCAGCTAATGTTACATTTCTTTTCTGAGAGAAAACAGATGCAAAATAGGAATTTAAAAGTTCGGCCTTCTCAACATCCTTTCTTACCATTTAATCATTTTCATCCTGTAAAAATCCTACAGCATCTTTGACTTTTCTTTTACTTTTGACATATCCCCAAAATCCTTTTTTATTGCTTTTTTCAAGCCTTAATTCATTGTCATCTTTAGATAATCTGATTCGCGCCCTGCAGGCTCTGCAGACAGCATTATATTCTTCTTTAGGCTAGGTTCACATTTGCGGTTGAGTCCACAGCGTATCGTCCGCAAACACAAACGCATGCAAAAACGCTTTCAAACGCATGCAAACGCAGCATTTTTTAGCCGCATCAGCTTATGCATGACAGCAAAAAAATGCTGCATTTTTATGCGTTTGCATGCGTTTTTGCATGCGTTTGCATTTTTTATACGCACGCGTTCCGTAGGGAAAAAAAATTCCAAGAAATTTTCCTTGACATAAGCCACGCCCAATGGGCATGTCTCATGGGATTTCTGTGTATAGACCCTTGTACAGAGGAAATCCTCAGATTTTGCTACTGTATCCCGCGTCAAGATGGATCTTTGCGTGGAGAGTTTCTATCGGAATCTGGATTTGGATATCAACTTGTTTCTTGCCTTTGTCTTTGCTTGTGAGCAAGAACTGAAAAGACAAAGATGGAGAAGACTGCATCTGCGCTTTTGGCAACACCCCATTGTTGAAGTCCGGGATAGCCGTGAAGCCAACCACTCCTTATTCAATGAGCTCCATGAAAACCCGGATAAATATTTTGAATACACGAAGATGTCTCAAGAGAGCTTCCGGGATTTGCTGGGTCGTGTACAAGGAGCCATCAGCAGGCAGGACACACAGCTATGTAGAGCGATTCCTGCTGAGGAACGTCTGCTAGTGACACTAAGGTACGTAATATTTAAAAATAAACGCCTGTCATAATTATTATTGTTCTGCAATGTACTTATTTTTTTTTCCTTTTTTTGTTTTTCAAAACCCCTGTCCTAAATATTATTGTTCTGAATATTTTTTTTCTTTCTCTGTTCGGCAGTTTCCTGGCTACCGGAGAGAGCCTATCATCGCTCCATTTCCAGTTCCGGATTGGCGGTTCCACCCTTTCTGGGATTGTTGCAGACACCTGCCGGGCTTTGGACGTTCTGCGTGTGGAATTTTTCCCCCTACCCACCATGGAAATCTGTCAGGAAACTGCAGAAAAATTCTTGGAAATTTGTAATTTCCCCAACTGTTTGGGAGCAGTGGATGGAAAACATAATTGGATTACCAAACGGGCTCTAAGTGGATCCGAGTACTTTAATCATAAAAAATATTTTTCCATTGTGCTCATGGCCATTGCGGACTGTAGGTTTGTCGCCATGGACATTGGATCTTTTGGCCGTGGTAATGACTCGCAGACATTTAAAAACTCGGACATGGGTCAACGTTTGTATGGGAATAATTTTAATTTCCCCCTGCCACGACCTCTTCCTAACACTGAAGGCCCGTCAATGCCATTTGTTGTGGTTGGGGATGAGGCCTTTCAGATGTGTGGAAACCTACTGAAACCATACTCCAGTCGGGACTTGAACACACAAAAAGGACTTTTAATTACAGACTGACCAGGGCACGAAGAGTGTGCCTTTGGTATGCTTGTCTTGAAATGGAGCATTTTAGAGACAGCAATTAATCTAAAAATTGAGACAGTTGATGAGGTGGTCAAGGCGTTTGTGGTTCTTCACAACTACATAATGACTAAAGAGCGACCAAATTTTGAACTTGATGAACCTGTTTGTAACCCATTGCCAGATTACCATCATCACCCTCTGAGGACAACAAGGGAAGTTGCCCAAATGAGGGATACATTCGCTGACTACTTTGTTTATGATATTGGACGTGTGATTGGACGTGTGGCATGGTAAGATGAAATGGTTTAGTAAAATGTAATTTTATGTAATGTTATGGACCTGGAATGTTAAAACGTACCTTTAATGTGTGCTGACAATAAAAAAAACTCTAGTGAAAACATCTGTTCACTCCCTGTCTCATGCAGATTGGGTTATGTCACCCATGCTTTACACTACACCTGTTCTCTCTGTCAGTGCGATGGTAGGTGACTTCTCATTAGCTCCATCATCTCTTTAGTCTGCATTAATCTATATTCCAATAGATTAATGCAGACTGAAGAGAAGATGGAGCTAATCCACCTCCTATCTTTACTCACCTGCCCGTGTGTCAGAAATAGTGCACTCAGGATGCAGAAAACCCAGCATCCTGAGTGCACTAGTGCTTACACCTGGGCAGGTGAGCATTGGTGACCCCTAAATCCTTTGTGCTGTATTATTTAATTTTTTTGGAGGATTTTCAGCTTTGTTTTTGCCATCTCATAGCTCCATGACAGACACAAGAAGCAAAGCTGCAGTGTAAATCAAAGATAGAAAAGGAGGAGCAGATTGTGTGTCATGGAGCTATGAGGTGGCAAAGTGGCAAAGACACAGTGTGTGTAGACGGCGATGTGTGTGTTTACGGTGCACAGTGTGTGTTGCCGGCGAATAAAGACAAAGAATAAGCAGTGATAGGGGAAAAACAACACAATTTTTTTTTTTTAAATTAACTTTTTAGAAAATAATGATGTGGAAATGTTACGGACTTGGGGGTGTGAAGCTGGGAAGATTCGCTGGGGGTGGACAATGAAGGGGTTCCAGGTGAAGAGCCTAATAAATGTGTGGGGTCTGGGAGGTCAAGGATGGAAGTAGACACATTAGGAGTGGAAACATGGGACGGGAGAGAAACATTGGAAGGGGGAGACAAATTGGATAACACAGACACATTGGGAGGTGAGGGTGGTGGCAGTAACACAACCAGGGGTGGGATTCGGCCGGTTCTCCCCGGTTCGATGGAACCGTTTGTTAAAAAAGCATCCAGTTCCCTGAACCGGGGAGATTCAGAGCTGCGATCTGGTACTGTCATTGGGGGCCCTGCAGGGCGGCGGGCAGGGAGCGATCCAAGTAGCTCTGCTGCCTGCAAGAGAAAATAGCAGCGGAGCTGCAAGGATCCGTCCTGCTTCCTGCCCGCCGCCTGCGCTTCCTGACACAGAGAGCGCCGCTGAATGACATCATCATTCAGCGGCCACTGCTGTGCCAGAGCGAGGAAGCGCAGGTGATGCTGCGGACAGGTGAGAGGTGCTGCTGCTGTGTGTGTGTGTGCGCGCTGTGTGTGTGTGCGCTCTGTGTGTGTATATGTATGTATATGTGTATGTCTGTGTGTGTGTGTGTGTAGGTGGAGCTTCGCCCTGGAGGAGAAGGCAATGATATGATGGGGACATGGGGAGAAGGCCATGATGGGGAGAGAAGGCCATGATGGGGGTGATGGGGAGAGAAGGCCATGATGAGGTGATGGGGAGAGAAGGCCATGATGGGGTGATGGGGAGAGAAGGTCATGATGGGGTGATGGGGAGAAGTCAGTGATGGGGTGATGGAGAAGACAATGATGGGATGATGGGAGAAGGCCATGATGGGGTGATGGGAGAAGGCAGTGATGGGGTGATGGAGAAAGCCATGATGGGGTGATGGAGAAGGCAATGATGGGGGTGATGTGGAGAAGGCAATAATGGGGGTGATGAGGAGAGAAGACTATGATGGGGTCATGGGAGAATGCCATGATGGGGGTGATGGGGAGAGAAGACCATGATGGTGGTGATGGGGAGAAGGCAGTGATGGGAGTGATGGTGAGAGAAGGCCATGATGGGGTGATGGGGAGAGAAGGCCATGATGGGGGTGATGGAGAAGGCAATGATGGGGGTGATGTGGAGAAGGCAAAAATGGGGGTGAAGGGGAGAAGGCCATGATGGGGGTGATGGGGAGAAGGCCATGATGGGGGTGATGGGGAGAGAAGGCCGTGATGGGAGAAGGCCATGATGAGGTGATGGGGAGAGAAGGCCATGATGGGGTGATGGGGAGAGAAGGCCATGATGGGGGTGATGGGGAGAGAGGACCATGATAGAGTGATGGGAGAATGCCATGATGGGGGTGATGGGGAGAGAAGGCCATGATGGGGTGATGGGGAGAGAAGGCCATGATGGGGTGATGGGGAGAGAAGGCCATGATGGGGGTGATGGGGAGAAGGCAATGATGGGAGTGATGGTGAGAAGGCAATGATGGGATTGATGGGGAGAAGGCAGTGATGAGGTGATGGAGAAGGCAATGATGGGGGTGATGGGGAGAAGGCAGTGATGGGGTGGTGGGGGAAAAAGAAATGATGATGGGGTGGTGGGGGAGAATGCAGTGATGGTGGTGGTGGAGGAGGAAATGATGGAGGTGGTGGAATGGGCAATGATGGGAGTGGTGGGGGAGAAAGCAAAGATAGCGCTGGGTGAGAAGAAAATGATGGAGGTGGTGAAGAGGGCAATGATGGAGTGGGGGAGAGGACAATAATGGGATGCAAAGGGAGGAGGACAATGAGGTTGTGGGATGGGGGACTTATAATGGCCTTAAGAACAGGGGGAGGTGGAGGAAGACATTATTATCGCATATTATGTCTAACACAGTCCCTGAGTATATAGTGTACTCACTAATTCTGTATAACACCATCCTTAGTTACATAGTTTCCTCTTTTATTATATATAACACCATCCCTTATTACGTACCATCCTCTCTAGGTATATATTTGGGCCGTCCCTTATTATATAGCTTCCTCTGCTGTTATGTATAGTGCTGTCTCTTACATAGTGTATACTTGTTAATTTTGTTATTCACAGTGCCCTCTTTTATTACATGGTCCCCTCTGTTATGAATGAGTCACCGAGGAGGAAAAAACAAAAAGCAAGCTAAGCCCAGAAAACCGGAGAGGTTGGTAACTAACGGATTGCAGACCCCTGATCCTATCCACACAACTAGCAGAAGCCGTGGAGCGTGCCTACGGTGGTCCTAGACACCTCGTCACGGCCGGAGAACTAAATAAGCCTAAAGAAAGAAAGGGAAAATCTAAACTGCCCCAGAGCAGACCCCAAAGCAATAGACAGCCCCCAACAAGTATTGTCGGTGAAACAAGATGAAAACACAAACACAGATAGAAAGATAGGCTGAGCAAACGATGGGGCCCTCACTAACTAGAAAGGACAGGAAAGAAAAGCTGCTGTCTGCAATCACGCAAAAACCCTGCCAAAAAATGTCTAACATGTCTGATAGAAAAAGGCCATGAAGTCGCTAGACTTCAATTCCCTATATCAGCACTCAGGTATATTCTGAAGACAGCGCAAAAGAGATCAACTGATCAGAGACAAAATGGGGATTCAGCCCAGTCCCAGCCAGGGCTTGCTGAACACAAAAAAAAGTAAACCAGACGAAAACTCATATGAACAATAGCAGAGAAAACTTAGCTTTAAGAAGGCAGGAACCAAACTGGAAAGCAGAAGCCACAGTCAGAAGAAATCACCAGCAAGAAACTAGGGAGTCGGCTGCCTTAAATCCAATCAGAAATTCCTGATGTCCAATCACAGTCCTCTTCCTCAGGTGGCCGTTCTCTGCCATTTAGATCAGCTTCATTACCTCCCTTCACCAACAGAGGGAGTCCAGATAGAGAACTCACTACTCTTCCGTCAGCACAGCCAGCTCCATAACCCTCACCAGAAGCCAGAGGCAAACCCGAAAATGAGCTCACAACACTCCTCTCTTTTTTTTTTCTGCATTTGGTTGTTGATACTGCAGAATACAGCCAGATACTTTTTATAGTAGAGGCTGAAAATCAAGCCATTTTAAACGGGTTTGCCCGTCTCAGCGATCAAATCTGAATGCACAAAAAATTCTTCCATTTTTGTTGTACTGTAAACATTTTTTGGAGTGTCTTATACAATTTCTTGACCTGTTTTTTGCTGCGTGTTACCCTAGCTCTTGACACAAATTTCCTGTAAAAAAAAATAAAAATTCAGGCCACATATTTTACTGTGTAGTATCTCCATCACACGCCTCATCTATCTGTGGGCTACAAATTTTGGCATTTGTGGCCTCCATTACAATCTTTTTCCTGTGTCTTAGACTTAGTTATTGACACCAGTTAGCTGAAAAAAAAATTGTTACCTACAGGCCAGATATTTTAAACTGTGGTTTTCCTGCACACGGATCACATATAAGTTCGCTCCAAATTCAGCCAATTGTAATGAACATGAAAAATATTGTAGTCCATTTAAAATGGGCAAGGCGCGTGGCAAGCGACGGGGAAGTGGACATGATGGTGATGGTGCATGCAGAGGTCGAGGCTGAGGTCGTGGGCAAGCTGAAATTATGCCACAACAAACACCCACATCTTCTCGCCCGATCTTCTTGTCCGAATTACTAGGGGACCGCAGGACACCACTATTGAACCCAGAGCAATGTCAAAAGGTTGTTGGTTTGATAACTGATAATGCTTCCAGTCACTTTGCCATCACCACTACCACCCTGTCTTCCACACGATCAAGTCTGAGTAGCCATGAGTCTGGACCGCATATTCCTCACCCTGATCCTCCTTCCTCCCACCATGCCGAGTGCTCGGAGACAGCTGATTTTACACTTGGACAATCCGAAGAGCTGTTCTCTTTTCCATTTATAGATTCAGGCCTTTAGCCCGGTCCACTTGAAGCAAGGCAAGATGAGATCGCAGGTAGCAAAGCCCAAATATTTGAGAAGTCACGGTCACACAAAGGCGACAGTGGGAACGTGTCATAAGAGGTGAATGATGATGAGACACAATTGCCAGAAAGTCAGGAGGAGTACCAGGGGGCATGAGTGGAAGACAAGGTGGTGGATGATATAGTAACTGACCCAACCTGGCAGGAGGACATGCAGAGCAAGGACATCAGCACACGGGGAGGGAGGCATAGCATCCCAACAGGCAAGAAGAAGCAGTGTGGTGGCCGCAGACAGGAGGCTGGCAACAATTCCTCGTAACACCAGCACGACGGAAGTTGGCAGTACAACTGTTAGGTCTTCCCGAGTCTGGCTGTTTTTGAAAGACTCTGCTGATAACCCCAATCAGGCCATTTGCACTACCTGCCATGCAAAACTACCTGGCTGACCACCATCAGCATGATCATGCC
Organism: Dendrobates tinctorius; assembly: GCF_039654945.1. Classification (NCBI taxonomy): domain Eukaryota; kingdom Metazoa; phylum Chordata; class Amphibia; order Anura; family Dendrobatidae; genus Dendrobates; species Dendrobates tinctorius. Next base: position 6,650,421 of record NW_027361993.1, read on the forward strand.
CATGGCAGCAAAGCACCTGACTTTTGGGGCCGAACACCAGGGTCCAGGAACATTGTCTGAGGGTGACACCACTGCTTCTTCCACTGTTGTGTGTGGAAGCCAATCCCCTCTCCATGGTGCCTGCAAAGATGCTTCCTTCCCTGCACCTGTCGTTGCACACACTCAACTACCACCATCATGAAGCACGTCCACGTCCTTGTCCCAGCGCATCATTCAGTTGAACATACCCCAGTCCTTGGATTGAAAGCCTAAATATGCAGCCAAAGCCCCACAGACCACAGTACTAAATTCACACATTTCTCGTCTGCTTGCGCTCGAACCTTTTAGGCTCATGGAGAAGGAAGCTTTCCGCAACCTGATGGCGGCGGCCGTCCGAAGGTACACGGTCCCCAGCCGCCACTATTTCTCCCGGTGTGCTGTCCCATTACACAAGCATGTGTCCCACAACATTACCCGTGCCCCCACATTCTACAGCTCCTGCACCTCCTCCTCCTCCTCTACAGCCTTCATCTCTGGAATGATCACATCATTCACAAGCAGGAAGCACTGCAGCACTGCCTCAGCCATGCATCAACACACTGTGCTGAAGCTAATATGCTTAGTGCTTAGGTGACAAACTGCACAATGCTGAAGTGTTGTGGACAGCTCTGAAAGAGCAGACAGATCTGTGACTGACACCACTGAACCTACAGCCAGGGATGGTCGTGTGTGACAATGGCTGGAACCTTGTGGCAGCTCTGAGGCAAAGCAAGCTCACACACATACCATGCCTGGCCCATGTGCTTAACTTCGTTGTTCATCGGTTTCTCAAAAGCTACCTGGAGCAGCTTGATCTGCTTGTGAAAGTATGCCGCCTGTGTGCCCATTTTAAAAAGTCAGCTACAGCTTCCACTGCCATTGCCGTGCTTCAGCAGCGTTTGCAGCTTCCGTCTCATCGACTGGTGTGTGATGTCCCCATGCACTGGAACTCTACACTGCATATGTTGGATAGGATTTGTGAGCAGAAGAGGGCAGTTGTTGACTACAGTCATCAACAAGGCAGTCGGTATTCAGTTCAAGCTCCACATATAAGACCTCAGGAGTGGACATGGATGTCAGGCATATGTACCATCCTACAAAACTTTGAGGAGTCCACCAAGATGGTGAGCGGGATGACGCCATAATTTGCATCACCATCCCGCTTCGCTGTATTCTGAAAAGCTCTCTGCTCACAATGAAACAGAATGCATTGCAGGCGGAGCACAATGAAATGGAGCATGGAACCATACAGGGTGATTACACACTGCCTAGCCTCATGTCATCCCAACATGGATTGGTTAACAATGAGGAAGAGAAAGAACAGGAGCTAATTTCATGCGCTATAGATGGTGCTACAAGCACAACTGTCATACTGTCACGATCCATTTTTGGATTTGTGTCAGATCTGGTTTCTTTAACTTAAAACTTTTTTCCTTTCAGGCCATCGGGGGTTAATGTCAGTTTTTTGCCCTGCTGGTCTTCTGGTGTAATTGCATTGCTGGGTCAGCTGATGTGGGGGTGACTACTCCCACATCCTTTAAAAGGTCACCTGATGCATCAGCTGACTGTTGTTAGTTCATTCTATAGTGACTAAGCTGCAAGAAGGAGCTCTCTGGGTGCAGTGGTGCTTTGCCGAGTTTGCTAGTCAGGTACCTTACTCTGCTGTGCGGTGCTTTTCAGCAGAGGGAGCTAAGTGTTGCATTTTTTGTTTACCCTGTCCATTTAGGTGTCTGTCTGTCCTTACCTTTTGTTGTATTACTGCAGCGGTGGGACCAGTGCTCTCACCTGCCAGTTCCACACATAGGAAGGGCAAGGGCAAGTGAGGGATTAGGTATCCTGCTTGGCAATGGGGTGAAAGAACCTGTATAGGGATGCTAGTAAGATTAGGGCACTTCCTCTGATGAGTGCAGGAGGTGTCCATTTCCCCCGATCCCTATCGACAGGGTCCACCATTGTTAAAGTTTCCTTGATGTTCCCTTGTGTGTTGTGCTGTTCGTTGACCAACCTATTGTGGGGTCATGTCACACCGCTTCAGTCACATCATGACACATACCATCTGTTCAGTGTGGATTGCCTGAGGACAGGGAGGAGGAGAGCATGGTTAGTCATCCTCTTCGTGAGGACATGGAAGTGTTGCCTGTTAGCAGTGTGGCACACATGGCTGACTTTATGTTGCGCTGCCTTTCCCGTGCCCCTCGTATTCTCCAAATTTTGGGTGACAGTCATTACTGGTTGGTGACACTTCAATACCCACACTACAAGGAGAGCGTTTAATTTCTTCTTCCAGAGGCAGACAGGTGTATTAAAATGGTGCAATACCAGAAGGTCCATGTTGCAGAAATATTAAAAAAATTCCCATATGAAAACGCTGGTGGCATAGGTCACAGTTCATTGGTCAACTAAGAAGTACAGGCAAGAGAGACACAACTCCAATCCAGCAGAGGCAGGGGAACACTGGCAAAGTTCTGGGAGTTTTCTCAGAGCCTCCCATCGCACTGGCCTTGAGACGCGGGGTACTCTCACAAGGAGTGCAATTTTTTGGAAGATGAGAACCTTGATGACCGTACCAACGTCCTCCATGATTCCGCTGTGCCTTTTAATTATTGGGTATCCAAGCTGGACACATGGCATGAACTGGCTCTCTATGCCTTGGAGGTCCTGGCCTGCCCTGCCTCTAGCATTTCATCAGAGCAGGTTTTTAGAGCCGCTGGTGAAATCATAACTGATAAGTGCATCCGCCTGTCAACTGAAAATGTTGACAGGCTGACACTTATAAAAATGAACAAGGACTGGAATGGGCCAGACTTCTCTACACCACCAAATGATAACAGTGAAACATAACCTCAAATTCAGTGTCATTTTTTGGGATGTGTATTCCCATGCACCTCTTCACACCCACACATGGGTATACACTTCCTGATTTTGCCTGTTTGCTGTTATCCTCCTCCTTCTCCTCAGCCACCACCACTAGATCACCATGTTGATCGTGATCCATGATGCAACAGCCACGTTATTGTGTTAAAGTGTGTTTTTGATGCCTGTAAAAATTTTTTTACACATTATGTTGATGTGTACCCCCCAGGGGGAAATGTTTGGCAGCCCATACATTTAGTGTATGTGCATTACAATTATAGGAGACCTGCTCATTTAGATGGGGAAAACATTTTTAGGAGGCCATCCTCCACCTCTCTTCTGACACCACCACTAGATCACCAGGGTGAACGTGTTCCGTGATGCAACAGCCAAGTAATTTTTTTCAAGAGTGTTTATGATGCCCGTTCAAAAAATGTTTACACAGTTTGTTGAGGTGTACCCCTCAAGAGGAAATATTTGGCAGCCCAGCCCATACACTTGGTGTATGCACATTACAACCATAGGAGACCTGCTCCTTTAAAATGGGAAAAGATTTTTAGTAGGCATCCTCCACGTCTCTTCCGACACCACCACTAGATCACCAGGGTGAACATGTTCCGTGATGCAAGAGCCCTGTTATTGTTTTCAAAGGGGTGTTTTAAGTGTCAGTGGAGTTCTTGTGCCCCCCTTTCAATGAGGAGTCCACATAAATATCAATTTAAAAAAAATTAATAGGGTTGTACAGGAAGATGAAATAGACAGTTGTGGTATGCCACTGCGCCCTGTCTACACTTGAGAATTTTTTTTTTTATTGCCAGTATTAAATACAAATTTGTAAATGCAGATGAAGTTGATAGAAAACTACAATCTTTGTCCTCCCAGCATTCCTCTGTACACATCTCAGTATTTAGATCACTATTAGCGTGATCTACTTCCCTTCAGAATTTCTTCGTATTCAGATCACAGATATCACAACATGCTTTAGCAGCAGGGCAATAAGTATTGCCTATGATTGTAGAGTTCTGGATGACATTTTCACAGTGTGAAACATTAATTAGGCATACAATTTTTTTTGTCTAGAACACAGTCGGCGGACACTTAATAATACCCCCCACCCCATTTACTAGAATATGCAGGTCTTCATATCCATTTGGAGGAATCCAGATATTAAAACTACAAAACAACAAAGATGATCTTTTAAGCAGAAACAGATTATTGAAGAAATTTAAACAAGTTATTCGACATTTAGCCTTCCTTGACATAACAGTAGAACCATAATCGTGCAGCATCAGAATACTAGAGCAAGGTTAAAATGGAAATTCTTGAGGCAATAACGCAACTGCCCCACAATGAAGGTGAACTGTAATACAATAATGGGAACAGGATTGATTGTCCAATGTCTGAAGCCAGACTCCTTCAAACATCAACTACCTGCTGGTGATCAGGGCTAAACAAAACACAAGAAGCAAAATGAAGGTTTTTTTTAAGGAGTCTCTGGGCCCATATGTGACTTGGGAATCTCTCTTATTACAGTCTCCAATTTGTGTTGGTCTCATAAGAGCTTAATCTTAAATGCAGTTGGTTGGATAACTGCCAATGACACTGAGGATTTAAAGAGTGCTTTTAAGATAGTATCAGGATCAACTTCAGCTGGAGGATTTGAATCAACACTGGAGGAGGTTGTGTTTCTTCAAGATTCACCTCCCATATTTGATGGGGTGTAACTTAATCTTTGAAAGATGGGCTGGTCTGATGTTATCACCCTGCCATTCAAATAAAGATTGCATTTAATTGGTTGTCCATCTAGGTATCTGTTGTATTTTTGTAGACACCAACTGCATCTTCCTTTTTTATAAACACAACCTCTGCAACTCCGTAACTCAAGAAGTGAGCGAGCTTCAGGGCACCATATACACAAAAAAACTACACAATATATTACTGTGACTCTTGGATGCAAATTATTAACGGTCATTTTTTTGCCTTCTAAAAGGATAAAGACAGACTCTTTTGGTGTCGGCCCTACTGAAGAACTGTCCTCCTTTGTGACAAGTGTCCATGACATGTTGGTTAGAGCCTTTGTGTGCAATAAAGGTGATGAAGTCTCATGCTGAGTAAACATTGGAGCTCTGTATGCATCATTCTGTAACACTTTAGTAAGAGGTAAAGTTTGCCCAAGAGAAAATGAATTTCCAGACATTCCCGGCCTTTTTTACACAGTGTTGGCAGCTGTGATTTTCATCTTCTTGGTAGGGATGTGGGAAAGTTCCAAGTCGTCATCAATACCATCATTATTCATATCTTGTAAAGAGGAAATTCGTGGTTTCCCTGGTTCGTGGTTAACAACGTTTATTCGCATTCCTTTAACATTGTCCATTACACCTGAAGAAATAGTTTTTGGCTGTGAAATTTTGATGGTCTTGGCAATATTTATGGGTGAAGATGAAGAACCTTGTGCCACGGGAGAGTTGATAGTTACAGTCTCCAATTTGTGTTGGTCTCATCAGAGCTTAATCTTAAATGTAGTTGGTTGGATAACTGCCGATGACACTGAGGATTTAAAGATTGCTTTTAACATAGTATCAGGATCAACTTCAGCTGGAGGATTTGATATAAACACTGGAGGAGGTTGTGTTTCTTCAAGATTCACCTTCCATATTTGATGGGGTGTAGCTTAATGTTTGAAGGATGGGCTGGTCTGATGTTATCACACTGTCATTCAAATAAAGATTGCATTTAATTGGTTGTCCATCTAGGTATCTGTTGTATTTTTGTAGACACCAACTGCATCTTCCTTTCTTATAAACACAACCTCTGCAACTCCGTAACTCAAGAAGTGAGCGAGCTTCAGGGCACTATATACACAAAAAAGCTACACAATATATTACTCTGTGACTCTTGGATGCAAATTATTAACGGTCATTTTTTTCCTTCTAAAGGGATAAAGACAGACTCTTTTGGTGTCGGCCCTACTGAAGAACTGTCCTCCTTTGTGACAAGTGTCCATGACATGTTGGTTAGAGCCTTTGTGTGCAATAAAGGTGATGAAGTCTCGTGCTGAGTAAACATTGGAGCTCTGTATGCATCATTCTGTAACACTTTAGTAAGAGGTAAAGTTTGCCCAAGAGAAAATGAATTTCCAGACATTCCCGGCCTTTTTTACACAGTGTTGGCAGCTGTGATTTTCATCTTTTTGGTAGGGATGTGGGAAAGTTCCAAGTCGTGATCAATACCATCATCATCCATATTTTGTAAAGAGGAAATTTGTGGTTTCCCTGGTTCGTGGTTAACAACGTTTATTCGCATTCCTTTAACATTGTTCATTACACCTGAAGAAATAGTTTTCGGCTGTGAAATTTTGATGGTCTTGGCAATATTTATGGGTGAAGATGAAGAACCTTATGCCACTGGAGAGTTGATAGTTACGGCAGGTGCACTCTTCTTTAAACTTAGTTTTTCATGAGCATCCATCAGTTTGGTTGGTTGTTCTCCAAAACTGATCTGCTGCTTTTTAGAATTCAGCATCTCACAAGCATCTTGCACTTTACCCTTTATACGGAAACGTGTCTTTGGCAACCAGTTTTTCACAATCATCTTTTATGCCTAGCATGAGACACGCATCTGTTACAGCTATCTTTCTGACGGGCATCAAACGCATTCCGCTAATTGGTGGTGGGTAAATGACTAATAATTGTAGGCTGGATCCTGGATCTCATACCTCCCATAGCCCAACTGTTATTAATCCTGTACATTCCCATTCCCGCCGTCACCATGTCCCTTTTCCTGATCACTTCATTCAATGACACTTACGCCATATTTCTGCTACAAACCTGCAGCTTCCCAGCAACAATTGTGTAGGAAACCACGTTATTGTTTTCAAGGGTGTTTATGATGCCCATAAAAAAAATGTTGGCAAAGTATGTTGATGTGTATCCCCTCCAGGGAAAAATGTTTATCAGCCTATACACTTAGTGTATAGGCATTACAAGTATAAGAGACCAGCTCCTTTAAAGTGGGGAAACATTTTTCAGAGGCCATCCTCCACATTTTCTTTTCTTCCTTGGGGGATTGGAGTGTGTGCAAATTTGGGGCAGGCCTTGCATTCACTTCATGGGCAAACTTTATGTGACTTAAAAAAATCATAATAAAGGGAATTTTGGTTTCATGTGGTCATCCAGTATGTGGGTTCAAAGGCTTATTAGGGTGCGTGTAACTTTGCTGCAGGGAAGGCCTTGCATACAATGCATAATCAAACAGCATGGGAGTACCAAATTGGTTTTCCTGTGGCCATCCAGTTCGTGTGTTCAAAGGCTTATTGGGGTGTGTATAATTTTGGTGCAGGGCAGGCCTTTCATTCAATGCATAAGCAAACAGTATGGCAGTACCATATGAATAATATGAACTTTGTTTTCCTGTGGCCATCCAGTACGTGGGTTCAAAGGCTTATTGGGGTGTGTGTAACTTTGGTGCATGGCAGGCCTTGCATTCAATGCATAAACAAACAGTATGGGAGTACCAAATGAATTATGCGAACTTGGTTTTCATGTGGCCATCCAGTACGTGGGTTCAGAGGCTTATTGGGGTGCATGTAACTTTGGTGCAGGGCAGGCCTTGCATTCAATGCATAGGTAAACAGTATGGGAGTACCAAATGAATAATTTGAACTTGGTTTTTATGTCGCCATCCAGTACGTGGGTTCAAAGGCTTATTGGGGTGTGTGTAACTTTGGTGCATGGCAAGCCTTGCAATCAATGCATAAGCAAACAGTATGGGAGTACCAAATGAATTATGGGAACTTGGTTTTCATGTGGCCATCCAGTACGTGGGTTCAGAGGTTTATTGGGGTGCATGTAACTTTGGTGCAGGGCAGGCCTTGCATTCAATGCATAAGCAAACAGTATGGGAGTACCAAATGAATAATATGAACATGGTTTTCATGTGGCCATCCGGTACGTGGGTTCAAATGTTTATTGGGGTGTGTGTATCTTTGGTTCACTGCAGGTGTTGCATTCAATGCATAAGCAAACAGTATGGGAGTAGCAAATGAATACTAGGAACTTTGGTTGCATGTGGTCATCCATGACGTCTGTTCAATGGGTTGTTGGGGTGCGTCCAAATTTTGGGCAGCCCTGCCATTCACTGCATACACAATAACAGTATAAGGAACCCACTATTTAATAATTGGAACAACAAAGCATAGCCGGCTGATTGCTCTCTAAGAAAAGTGAGGGCTGACTGCTGGCCCTATAAAATTAGACTTTGTGACTTTCAGAGTCCTTCCTTCATAAATGAAACAGGATGTACCTGATGTGTCACACACCACATGGCCAAATAAGGTTGCAAAATGTTAAAATGACATTTCCCAGTGAACGCATTTGTCTTGGTTGAAAGCAATGCTAAAGTTGAAAAACTCATAAAAAACGCTACATTTGAACATAGCCCAAGTGGTGGAGGATCATTTTTGTTTTGGGTCATTTATTTTGCCTTATATACAAATCATTACCCTGGAAAGGATGTTCCTATTTCCCAGAAAAATCCATTTTGGTTTAGTTTTTGTATGTTTTATTGTATGCCTGTAACAGTGGGGTAAGACTCTGACAACATTGTTCCCGTGGCATTTGAGCACTGTTCCCATCGATTTCAGACATTTTTAGACCCTAAAAGGACCCCGGGGGGGTCGCAGCAAAAATGCTCGGTTTTCCCATAGACTTACATTTGCCTCGTTGCTCGTTGCATTCTAATTTGCTCGACCCGAGCAACACGCACCCGAGCATTTTAGTGCTCACTCATCACTAATCAGTACTACTGTACATATCACCGCTGCAGCCAATCACTGATCTCAGTTAATTGTGCTGTCTACATTAGCCAGTTAACAGAGACTGATGCAACGGTGGAGGGGCAGAGCTGAATCAGGGGAGAGTGAGTAACATCTGATTTTATTTTTGTAATACAGTGCTGTCCCCAGAGTCCAGAATGCTGGAACCAGAGAAATCCTTTAATGGAAATCAGCTATAGCTATGGAAGGTTTCTCTGAATCTTTTAACCAATATAAGTCTACTGTATATGGTGCTGCATCTTGTTGATGTCAACAACATCTTTGGCAGCTGCTATGTCACACATAGTAAATTGCAAACAGATGTATAATTTGCTGCAGTCATGAACTTGAAAAATATTTACCCAACGTGGCCACATAATAAGCAGACTATAGCTGGAAGCAAAAGGAAACTACTGAATAACAGGGCAATCTCTCACAATCATCATCCAAATCATACATTCAAAACACCACAGTCCTGCCCTGCGCTAATACGGCTGCTCATATCTAGGGACATCAGATTGTTCTAACGTCTGTTGGAGTGCTTGACACCCTCAGGATCCTAGAAGTTAGATTCTTTATTTTAATAAAAAAAAAAACTCTCAAAGATGCTTCTATTTAGTCCCAGTTTCCAATTGTATTGGTGAATTCTGTTATACTGGGGTTCACAACCTTTTTGGCCCAAGGGCCTCATTGCTGTATTGTATTGTACCTCTCTATTGAGCTGTATTGAATGGGTCTACAAAATTAGCATAAGCCAATAGTACAAGCAGATATAAGAAACTTTGTGAGATAAATCTGCTTTTTTTTCTATACATATAAATCACATCTTCCCTTACTTCCTGATCTAAACATCTACACTAAAACAGAGCTCAATTCCTTCTTAGTTAAAGCAAGATTGCTGCCAGCTCAGTGAGCTGTCAAGTTAATCCTCTTATTATACTGTGTGGGAACGGGATAGGGGAAAGGGAAGTGAAGTGGACTCAGCACAGTGAGAGACCAGATAGTCACAGACAGATCAAGTTGCAGCTTTTAGCAAATGTATCTCACTTCAGTGCAGGATTCACAGCTACAAAAATCAGTACAGCTATGTAATTAATCCATGCTGCTACTTATGTCTGTGTACCACAGAGAAAAGTACAGGAATCCATCTCTTTGAGTAAAGACAACATCAATCATTCTCCCTCCATTGCCTAAAAAGCCAATCCTACATATTAATAGAAGCTACATGGTATCAGTGGACAATAGAAATTACTCTGTAGATTTGGTCGGATTTGCTAACATTCTTTCGCCGATCATATGAGTGAGTAACTAATATATTAGTTCCAATGACTTTTATCTGCATGAGTAGAGAATACAAAAGTTCATATCCTTTAACATTGTTGTTACAGAAGGTGCTCTCACTTACCTTTCCACACTCCAGCATTGTGCTCTCACATAATTGATGCGTTCTCAGCATGCTGCAGGTGATCAGTGCCCACAGCTGGTGTAGACTGGAGCCCACATTGATAAATGTCATGTGTGGCGACACAACATTTAATCTTAATTATCCAGGTGTCTATTTTCAGTAGGTCAGGAGAAATACTCAATTTACTGAATGTTGGCTATTGAATTTATGTGTTTTTCTTCACTTGGTCAAGAAACTTAGATTGTTGTCATATGATTCATACACTATTGTTTGCATGTTAACTCTTCAGTTGTTTTTTGCTGCAGCTTATTGTCTGCTATCTTTGAGGGACAGGGACATAGGGTAATTGAAGAATAAATGTTTGCTAATTTGTTGATTATCCATTGTATAAGTCCAGCTAGTTTGTTGACCTGCAAAACAGAGAAGGATTAATTATGTAGATTGATTAAATACTCAAGCAATGAGAGTTAAACTCATCCCACCTCCCCCTGACCTGTGGATGATGACCTGAACCACAGATGTGGTTATAAAAGGGATTTCTAGTCTTCTGAAAAGTAAAAGGATACTCTTTACAAAACCACTGCAAGGAACATTCTACAGGACAGCTGCCAGGGCATCCTGGATCCATCAAGTGGGACACAGATTTGACATTCTACAGAAGTCAGCTTAAGGGCCACAGCCCTAACTGGAAGAATACAGTTCTGCTCCATTGACCATCGCAGAATCCATGGATAAGTTTGGGGAAGTCATGTTGTGACCCTCCAGGCATATAGGTGGACTCCACTATGCTCAACCCCACCAGCTCTTTCTTGAGAAGACTAACCTCAACAAGAAACAGCAACTGCAGGAGCTATGCCAGCTTTGAGGGATCGAATACCGGGTAACCGATGTGAAGAACGCCATGTAAGTTTGCAATGGATATGAGTCGGTTCTCGTCAATTACGTAAGAAGTTACCCAGGTTAAGCCAAGGACCAGGAGAAGGGTGATCGGAATCCTATCACATCACATCTAGTTAATTAAGATGGGGGAGCAATGTGATAACACAGTATTTAATCTTAATTATCCAAAAGTCTATTTTCAGAAGTCCAGGAGAAATAGGCTATTGTCTGAATCTTGACTATTGAATTTATGTGTTTTTCTTCTGTTGGTCAAGAAACATACACTATCGTCATATGACTCATACTAAACAGCAATAGCACAAAAAGAGGACTTAAAATTCCTCCAAAAATTCAAAAACACAGCAAAAAAGGCAGAGATGTTTACCTGCCCAGGCCTCTAAACAAATGCACTATCAGGATGCAGTGGACCCATATAGTTAAGATGGCGGCAACACAGGTGCAAGAATACCGATGAGACAACCGCTCACAGCCTACCAATACATGGAGGGGGCAGTTGCTTGGTATAACCTGGATGCTGTGCATTGCTATAGTGTGAACAGCGCCACATACAAGTCGTCATTGTGCATTAATATAAAAAGCAACCGCCCTCTCCATGTATTGGTAGGCTGTGAGCGGTTGTCTCATCGGTATTCTTCCACTTGTGTTGCCGCCATCTTAACTATATGGGTCCACTGCACCCTGAAAGTGCATTTGTTTATAGGCCTGGGCAGGTAAGCATCTCATATGACTCATACACTATTGTTTGAATGTTAATTCTTGAGTTGCTGTTTGCTGCAGCTTATTGTCTGCTATATTTGGGGACTAGCACAATGGATGTTGGCTAATATATATAAGTCCAGCTATGCAGATTGAGTAAATACTCCAACAATGAGAGTTAAACTCATCCCACTTGCCTCCTGACCTGAGGATCATGACTTGAACCACAGATGTGGGTATAAAAAGGGATTTAGGGGCTTCCTCAAAGTAAAAGTAAATTATTTACAAAATTACAGACATGAGCACTCTACAGGACAGCTGCCAGGACACCCTTGTTCCATCAAGAAGAACACAGATTTGACATTCTACAGTATTCCAACTTAAGAACCACAGCCCTAGCTGGAAGAATACAGCTCTGCTCCATAGTCCATCACAGAACCCATGGATATGTTTGGGGAAGCCAGATTGTGACCCTCCAGTCACCTGGCCCCATTGATACGTTTGGGGAAGCCAGGATTGGTACTCTCCGGTCAGCTGGCTCCACAGAGACATTTGGGGAAACTGGTTGGGACTCTCCAGTCTCCTGACCCCCATGGATATGATTGCAGAAGCCAGGTTGGGACCATCCAGTCACATGGCCATGGGCCTTAATGGACTGTCAGCTTCCTAAGCTTGTCGTTACCTTGTCTCTGTGGGTGCACGCCAAAAGCGGGGTGCCATGGGGGGTAGTTGGCCCTGTAATCTCTGAAAATGTAACTGCTCTGATCCAGGCGAGTCAGTGGAAGTTTGAGACTCTGTAATTTGCACCATATTGTGTAATTACTTGGACTATTCTAAATTATATTGTCTATTTCGTGGTTCAATAAAGTATTGCCACACTATTTTACCCTTACTCTGTGTTGTCTGAGTAGTATTATGTCCACAGGAAAGGAGAGTAGGCGTTCAGTGGGATGAGCCCTGGTCCATGCGTTCTCAGACCAGCGGACGAGAGCACCCCCTGGCCCTCTGTGTCTCCACATCATGCTGTTCTGATTTTCTTAAGCATGTAACCCTACTATCCTGCAGTTTGTGATTAATAAGTCCTTCTTTGCTGAGCGCTATTATTTTAGAGCAATTCCTTAGTTTTGGCTGCTTGGAACAATGAGATCCTCAACGGTCTGCTATGTAACCCATCAAGTTGTGCCATATACTGTGTGAATCTCCAGTCATTTCTATGTCTGCCCTTAGCTAGTAAATTCCTGTTTAATTACCCATATACAGCAGGTGAAATAAGTGTTAAACACATCACCAATTTTCTAAATAAATATATTTCTGAAGGTGCTATTAACATGAAATTCTCACCAGGTATTGGTAAGAACCCATCCAATCCACACAGGCAACAAAATCAAATCATAGATGTCTATAAATTAAGTTATGTGTAATAATGAGAAATGACACAGCAAAAAAGTATTGAACATATGAAGAAAGAGAGGCACAAAAAGCCATGGAAAGTTATAACACCAGCTGAAATCTGTAATGCTAATGCAGATAATGCAGATAATGCTCTTGCATGGTTTCTCTCCCCACCATGCAGGGATGCCGGCATACCCACCACCTCGGTCACTTGATGTGGTCCCCGGCATGCTCCCTGCATGCACCGCACTTCCCGGCGGCGCACCTACTGCGTGTGCTCTCCCCTGCTCTTAAAGGCATCTGCGTATAAAAGGCACTCTCCCCATTATGGAGGTGCCTGAGCAACCCGTATAGTTTACTAGTAGTTGGTAGCGTGTGCAACTGTATGTTGCCAGCTCGTCCCATGTCCTTGTATCCAGAAGAGGAGTACTACAGAAAGACCTGGAATCAGCAGGTACAATTGTTTCAAAGAAAACTGTAAGTAATGCACTCAACCTCCATGGCCTGTATGGACGTTCACCACGCAAGACTCCATTGGTGAACGAAAAGCATATTCTATCGCATTTAAAGTTTGCTCAACAACATATAGACAATCCTGGGAAATACTGGGAGAATATCTCATCTGGCTAGATGAGACCAAAATTGAACTCTTTGGATGCCATAATACACATCATGCTAGGAGGCCAAAATGCACTGAATATCACCCCAAAAACACCATACCAACAGTCGGGCAGGCTGGGCCGGGTGGCAGGGAGGCACATGCCCCCCGGGCCGCTCCCCCAGCAGCTGTGCAGGGTCGGCCGCCTAATGGCCCTGCACAGTGAACTGCGTGCGGCCGTGTCTGCTGTGCTGTGATGCTGCCGGCAGCAGATAGTGACACATCGCCCCGAGCAGTAACCCATTACAGCCGTGACACAGGCCGGCCCAGCCCGCCCCTGCACAGGAGAGCCCCTCCGTCACAGCCTCCCTTAGTGGCGGCATTCCTGCATGTCTCTCTGCTCCTGGCTACACACTGCATGGACTACAGCAAGAAACTCCAGGCTCCCCATCAGCTGCGGTCTGCGGCTTATGAGTGGCGCGATGACGTCATTGTCTTGAGCCGCTCTAGTCTCTACAGGCCAGAAGAGGACATGGAGGCCGCGGTGCCGGGAATCAGTATGAGGTGAGTATAAACTTTATTATTTTCATATGAACCGGCTGTGGGGCCATCATACTGTATATATAGGGGGGGTGAACTGCGACCATCCTACTGTATATGGGGGGAAAAGAGCGGCCATCCTACAGTGTATGGGGGGGAAACTGCGGCCATCCTACTGTGTATAGGGGGGAAACTGCGGCCATCCTACTGTATATGGGGGAGGAAACTGCGGCCATACTACTGTATATGGGGGGTAAACTGCGGCCATCCTACTGTGTATGGGGGGAAACTACGGCCATCCTACTGTGTATGGGCGGGAAACTGTGGCCATCCTACTGTGTATGGGGGGAAACTGCGGCCATCCTACTGTGTATATGGGAGGTAAACTGCGGACATCCTACTGTCTATTTGGGAGGGGAACTGCGGCCATCCTACTATGTATATGGGGGGGAAACTGCGGCCATCCTACTGTATATGGGGGGGAAACTGCGGCCATCCTACTGTGTATATGGGGGGTAAACTGCGGACATCCTACTGTGTATATGGGGGGGAACTGCGGCCATCCTACTATGTATATGGGGGGGAAACTGTGGCCATCATACTGTATATATGGGGGGAAACTGCGGCCATCCTACTATGTATATGGGGGAGAAACTGCGGCCATCCTACTGTATATGGGGGGAAACTGCGGCCATCCTACTATGTATATGGGGGGGAAACTGCGGCCATCCTACTGTATATATGGGGGGGAACTGCGGCCATCCTACTGTATATATGGGGGGGAAACTGCGGCCATCCTACTGTATATATGGGGGGGAAACTGCGGCCATCCTACTATGTATATGAGGGGGAAACTGCGGCCATCATACTGTATATATGGGGGGGAAACTGCAGCCATCCTACTGTATATATGGAGGGAAACTGCGGCCATCCTACTGTATATATGGGGGGGAAACTGCGGCCATCCTACTGTATATATGGGAAGAATCTGCAGCCATCCTACTGTATATATGGGGGGAAACTGCGGCCATCATACTGTGTATATGGGGGGGGAACTGCGGCCATCCTACTGTATATATGGGGGGTAAACTGCGGATGTCCTACTGTGTATATGGGGGGGAACTGCGGCCATCCTACTGTGTATGGGGGGGGGAACTGCGGCCATCCTACTGTATATGGGGGGGAAACTGCGGCCATCCTACTGTGTATATGGGGGGTAAACTGCGGACATCCTACTGTGTATATGGAGGGGGGGACTGCGGCCATCCTACTATGTATATGGGGAGGAAACTGTGGCCATCATACTGTATATATGGGGAGGAAACTGTGGCCATCCTACTATGTATATGGGGGAGAAATTGCGGCCATCCTACTGTATATATGGGGGGAAACTGCGGCCATCCTACTGTATATATGGGGGAGAAACTACGGCCATCATACTGCTATGGGGGGAAACTGCGGCCATCCTACTATGTATATGAGGGGGAAACTGCGGCCATCATACTGTATATATGGAGGGAAACTGCAGCTATCCTACTGTATATATTGGGGGGAAACTGCGGCCATCCTACTGTATATATGGGGGAGAAACTGCAGCCATCCTACTGTATATATGGGGGGAAACTGCAGCCATCATACTGTATATATGAGGAGAAACTGAGGCCATCATACTGTGTATATGGGGGGAAACTGCGGCCATCATACTGTGTATATGGGGGGAACCTGCGGCCATCAAACTGTGTATATGGTGGCTGGGGCGATCCTACTTTGTATATGGGGTGGAACAGGGACCACCATACTGTATATATGGGCTGGGGCCATCATACTATATATATGAGTGAACTGGGGCCATCATACTATATATATGAGTGAACTGGGGCCATCATACTATATATATGGGGGGTAAACTGTGGACATCCTACTGTATATATGGGGGGAACTGCGATCATCCTACTATGTATATGGGGGGAAACTGTAGCCATCATACTGTATATATGGGGGAGAAACTGCGGCCATCCTACTATGTATATGGGGGAGAAACTGCGGCCATCCTACTGTATATATGGGGGGGAAACTGCGGCCATCCTACTGTATAAATGGGGGGAACTACGGCCATCATACTGTATATGGGGGGAAACTGCGGCCATCCTACTATGTATATGAGGGGGAAACTGCGGCCATCATACTGTATATATGGGGGGAAACTGCAGCTATCCTACTGTATATATTGGGGGGAAACTGCGGCCATGCTACTGTATATATGGGGGCAAACTGCAGCCATCCTACTGTATATAGGGGGGAAACTGCAGCCATCCTACTGTATATATGGGGGGGAAACTGCGGCCATCATACTGTGTATATGGGGGGGAAACTGCGGCCATCATACTGTGTATATGGGGACTGGGGCGATCCTACTATGTATATGGGGTGGAACTGGGACCACCATACTGTATATATGGGGGCTGGGGCCATCATACTATATATATGAGTGAACTGGGGCCATCATACTATATATATGAGTGAACTGGGGCCATCATACTATATATATGGGGGCTGGGGCCATCATGCTATATACAGTGGGGCAAAAAAGTATTTAGTCAGTCAGCAATAGTGCAAGTTCCACCACTTAAAAAGATGAGAGGCGTCTGTAATTTACATCATAGGTAGACCTCAACTATGGGAGACAAACTGAGAAAAAAAACCCCAGAAAATCACATTGTCTGTTTTTGTTTCATTTTATTTGCATATTATGGTGGAAAATAAGTATTTGGTCAGAAACAAAATTTCATCTCAATACTTTGTGATATATCCTTTGTTGGCAATGACAGAGGTCAAACGTTTTCTGTAAGTCTTCACAAGGTTGCCACACACTGTTGTTGGTATGTTGGCCCATTCCTCCATGCAGATCTCCTCTAGAGCAGTGATGTTTTTGGCTTTTCGCTTGGCAACACGGACTTTCAACTCCCTCCAAAGGTTTTCTATAGGGTTGAGATCTGGAGACTGGCTAGGCCACTCCAGGACCTTGAAATGCTTCTTACGAAGCCACTCCTTCATTGCCCTGGCGGTGTGCTTTGGATCATTGTCATGTTGAAAGACCCAGCCACGTTTCATCTTCAATGCCCTTGCTGATGGAAGGAGGTTTGCACTCAAAATCTCACGATACATGGCCCAATTCATTCTTTCATGTACCCGGATCAGTCGTCCTGGCCCCTTTGCAGAGAAACAGCCCCAAAGCATGATGTTTCCACCACCATGCTTTACAGTAGGTATGGTGTTTGATGGATGCAACTCAGTATTCTTTTTCCTCCAAACACGACAAGTTGTGTTTCTACCAAACAGTTCCAGTTTGGTTTCATCAGACCATAGGACATTCTCCCAAAACTCCTCTGGATCATCCAAATGCTCTCTAGCAAACTTCAGACGGGCCCGGACATGTACAGGCTTAAGCAGTGGGACACGTCTGGCACTGCAGGATCTGAGTCCATGGTGGCGTAGTGTGTTACTCATGGTAGGCCTTGTTACATTGGTCCCAGCTCTCTGCAGTTCATTCACTAGGTCCCCCCGCGTGGTTCTGGGATTTTTGCTCACCGTTCTTGTGATGATTCTGACCCCACGCGGTGGGATTTTGTGTGGAGCACCAGATCGAGGGAGATTATCAGTGGTCTTGTATGTCTTCCATTTTCTAATTATTGCTCCCACAGTTGATTTCTTCACTCCAAGCTGGTTGGCTATTGCAGATTCAGTCTTCCCAGCCTGGTGCAGGGCTACAATTTTGTTTCTGGTGTCCTTTGACAGCTCTTTGGTCTTCACCATAGTGGAGTTTGGAGTCAGACTGTTTGAGGGTGTGCACAGGTGTCTTTTTATACTGATAACAAGTTTAAACAGGTGCCATTACTACAGGTAATGAGTGGAGGAAAGAGGAGACTCTTAAAGAAGAAGTTGCAGGTCTGTGAGAGCCAGAAATTTTGATTGCTTGTTTCTGACCAAATACTTATTTTCCACCATAATATGCAAATAAAATGAAACAAAAACAGACAATGTGATTTTCTGGATTTTTTTTTCTCAGTTTGTCTCCCATAGTTGAGGTCTACCTATGATGTAAATTACAGACGCCTCTCATCTTTTTAAGTGGTGGAACTTGCACTATTGCTGACTGACTAAATACTTTTTTGCCCCACTGTATATGAGTGAACTGGGGCCATCATACTATATATATGGGGGGGAAACTGCGGCCATCTTACTGTATATATGGGGGGAAAACTGTGGCCATCCTACTGTATATATGGGGGGGAAACTGCGGCCATCCTACTGCATATATGGGAGTAAACTGCAGCCATCCTACTATGTATATGTGGGGGAAACTGTGGCCATCATACTGTGTATATGGGGGGGAAACTGCGGCCATCTTACTGTGTATATGGGGGGGAAACTGCGGCCATCCTAATATATATGGGTGGGAAACTGCGGCTATCCTACTGTATATATGGGGACTGGGGTGATGCTACTATGTATATGGGGTGGAACTGGGACCACCATACTGTATATATGGGGGCTGGGGCCATCATACTATATATATGAGTGAACTGGGGCCATCATACTATATATATATATGAGTGAACTGGGGCTAGCATCCTTTATATATAAGGAAACTGGGGTCATCCTACTATATAAGGGAAATGGGGACATCCTACTATATATATGAGGGAACTGGGGCTATCATACTATATACAGGAGGGGTCTGGGGCTATCATACTATATATGTGGGGGAACTGGGGCCGTCCTACTATATATGTGGGGGAACTGGGGCCATCCTACTATATATGTGGGGGAACTGGGGCCATCCTACTATACATGTGGGGGAACTGGGGCCATCCTACTATACATGTGGGGGAACTGGGGCCATCCTACTATACATGTGGGGGAACTGGAGCCATCCTACTATACATGTGGGGGAACTGGGGTCATCCTACTATACATGTGGGGAAACTGGGGCCATCCTACTATATATGTTTCTGAACTGAGGCCATCTCACAGTAAACAAGGGGGGAACTGGGGCCATCATACTATATATGAGGGAACTGGGGCCATCCTACTTTATATGTTTCTGAACTGAGGCCATCTCACTATATACAAGGGGGTAACTGGGGCCATCCTACTATATATGTTTATGAACTGAGGCCATCTCACTATATACAAGGGGGGAACTGGGGTCATCATACTATATACATGGGGGAACGGGAGCCATTCTAATATATATATATATATATATATATATATATATATATAAACTGGGGTCATAATATATATGGGGTGAGCTGGGGATATCTTACTATATATATGGGGAGAACTGGTGCCTTCACACTATATATATGGGGCTGTGGGACCATCATACTTTGTATATGAGGGAACTGGGATCATCATGTTATATACATGGGGGCAACTGGGGCCATCAAACTATTTATTTGGTGCAGTGGGGACCTTTATACTATATATAAAGGGCAGTGGGGCCATCATACTATACAGTTGAAACCAGAAGTTTCCATACACTATATAAAAAGACACATATGACCTAAAACGGGAAAGGTTTATTCTGATTTCATGTCAGATAGAGAAAAACATGCAGATTTGTATTTTTATACAGTACTAGCTGAAGAGCTCGGCGCTGCCCGGGCATAGTAACTAACTGCGCTGTGGTTAGTTATAGCAAATTATAATTATCCTCCATCCCATAGTCCCATGCCCATATACCCATCATACATATCCACGATCCCATAGGCCCGTGCCCATATACCCATCATACATATCCTCCATCCCATAGTCGAGTGCCCATATACCCATCACACATCCTCCATCCCACAGTCCCATGCCCATATACCCATCACACATCCTCCATCCCATAGTCCCTTGCCCATATACCCATCATACGTATTCGCCATCCCATAGTCGAGTGCCCATATACCCATCACACATCCTTCATCTCATTGTCCCATGCCCATATACCCATCATACATATCCTCCATCCCATAGTCCTGTGCCCATATACCCATCATACATATCCGCCATCCCATAGTCCCGTGCCCATATACCCGTCATACATATCCTCCATCCCATAGTCCAGTGCCCATATACCCATCACACATCCTCCATCCCGTAGTCCAGTGCCCATATACCCATCACACATCCTCCTTCCCATAGTCAACCATTATGACGTCATAATGAGCGGCGGAGCTTGCAACCTACGATGACATCAGCATCGCCATAACAACCACTTTGACATCATAATGAGGGGCAAAATTGTTTGGTGAATTGGAACGCGCGGGGTTAAAATTTCGCCTCACAACATAGCCTAGGACACTCTCGGGGTCCAGACGTGTGACTGTGCCAAATTTTGTGGCTGTAGCTGCGACGGTGCGGATGCCAATCCCGGACATACACACATACATACATACATACATACATACATACACACACTTGAGCTTTATATATTAGATATAGTTGATGTAAACTTCTGGTTTCAACTGTATATACATGGGGCAGAGGGGATTTCATACTATATACAGGGAGCAGTGGGGACCTTCATACTATATATAGGGGGCAGGGGAACCTTCATGCTGGGTCATTGGGGTCCATCATACTATATTTAGGGGCAATGGGAACATCTTATTTCATAAAGGGGCTATGTAGCGATTTTACCATATATAGGGAGATCTGGGGTGCTCCATGTATAATAAAGGGCTTTGGGGACCATCGTATTTTGTTTTGTGGTATGTAGGACCATCATTCTGTAAATTCAGAGCTTTGTGGGCACTCAGAGGACATTGTTTGTTATAAATGGGGACATTCATAGAATCATAGAATCATAGAATCGTAGATTTGGAAGGGACCTCCTGGGCCATCTGGTCCAACCCCCTGCTCAAAGCAGGATTCGCTAAATCATCCCAGTCAGATGTCTGTCCAGCCTCTGTTTGAATACTTCCATTGAAGGAGAACTCACCACTTCTCGTGGCAGCCTGTTCCACTCATTGATCACTCTAACTGTCAAAAAGTTTTTTCTAATATCTAATCTGTGTCTCCTCCCATTCAGTTTCATCCCATTGCTTCTAGTCTTTCCTTGTGCAAATGAGAATAAAGTTGATCCTTCTACAATGTGACAGCCCTTTAGATATTTGTAGACAGCTATTAAGTCTCCTCTCAGTCTTCTCTTTTGCAAACTAAACATTCCCAAATCCTGCAACCTTTCCTCATAAGACAGGGTTTGCAGACCGGTCACCATTCTGGTCGCTCTTTTCTGAACTTGCTCCAGTTTGTTGATGTCTTTTTTAAAATGTGGTGCCCAAAACTGGACACAATATTCCAGATGAGGTCTGACCAAAGAGGAGTAGAGGGAAATAATGACTTCACGTGATCTAGACTGTATGCTTCTGTTAATACATCCTAGAATTGCATTTGCCTTTTTTGCTGCTGCATCACACTGTTGACTCATATTCAGTCTGTGATCTATTAGTATACCCAAGTCTTTTTCACATGTGCTGTCACTTAGCCCTATTCCTCCCATTCTATATATGCTTTTTCCATTTTTATTGCCCAGATGTAGTACTTTGCATTTCTCCCTGTTAAAAACCATTCTGTTAGTTGCTGCCCACTTCTCCAGTTTATTTAAATCTTTTTGAATCCTCTCTCTCTCTTCTCTAGTATTAGCTATCCCTCCTAGCTTTGTGTCATCAGCAAATTTAATCAGTTTACCCTCAATTCCTTCATCTAAATCGTTGATAAAGATGTTGAACAATACAGGGCCCAGGACAGAGCCCTGTGGTACCCCACTTGAGACATTCTTCCAACTGGATGTGCAGCCATTTACGACCACTCTTTGGGTCCGATCACTAAGCCAGTTATGAATCCACCTAACAGTTGCCTTGTCCATTCCATACTTAATCATTTTTTCAATAAGGATTGTATGAGAGACTTTGTCAAATGCTTTGCTGAAGTCAAGATATACTATATCTACAGCATTTCCTTGATCCACCCAATCAGTGATACCGTCATAGAAGGAAATTAAGTTAGTCTGACATGACTTATTAGTTACAAACCCATGCTGACTCTGTTTAATCACTTCATTCTTATCCAGGTATTGACATACATGTTGTTTAATAATTTGTTCAAAGATCTTTCCTGGTATAGAAGTCAGACTCACCGGCCTATAGTTGCCTGGGTCCACCTTAGTTAGTGATAGGGGCACTCGGGTTCCATTATTTTTTTTTCTTAGGGCTCGGTTCTGCTTTCATATCTCTGTAGTAAGCTCGGTTCTGCTCCCATATTTCTGTACTAAGCTCCGTTCTGCTCCCATAGCTCTATAGTAAGCTCCGTTTTGCTGCTATATTTCTGTAGTAAACTCCGTTCTACTCCAATATCTCTGTAGTAAGCTCCGTTTTGCCTCCTATATTTCTGCAGTAAGCTCATTTCTGCTCTCATATCGCTGTAGTAGGCTCAGTTCTGTTCCCATATCTCTGTAGTAAGCTCGGTTCTGCTCCCATATCTCTGTAGTAAGCTTGGTTCTGCTCCCATGACTTTATAGTAAGCTCGGTTCTGCTCCAATATCTCTGTAGTAAGCTCTGTTCTGCTCCCTTATCTTTGTAGTAAGCTTGATTCTGCTCCCATACCACTATAGTAATCTCGGTTCTGCTCTCATATCTCTGTAGTAAGCTCGGTTTTGCACCCAAATATCTGTAGTATGCTCCTTTCTGCTCCCATATCTCTGGAGTGTTCTCCATTCTGATCTATATCTCTGCAGTAAGCTTGGTTCTGCTCCCATATCTTTGTAGAAAGCTCAGTTCTGCTCCAATAGCTCTATAGTAAGCTCTGTTCTGCTCCCATATCTCTGTAGTAAGCTCCGTTCTTCTCCTATATTTCTGTAGTAAGCTCTGTTCTGCTCCTATATCTCTGTAGTAAGCTCGGGTCTGCTGCCATATCTTTGTAGTAAGCTCTGTTCTGCTCCTATATCTCTGCAGTAAGCTCGGTTCTGCTGCCATATCTTTGTAGTAAGCTCTTTTCTGCTTCCATATCTCTATAGTAAGATTGGTTCTGCTCCCATATCTCTACAGTAAGCTTGGTTCTGCTCCCATATCTCTGTAGTAAGCTCGGTTCTGCTCCCATATCTCTATAGTAAGCTCAGTTCTGCTCCCATATCTCTATAGTAAGCTTGGTTCTGCTCCCATATCTCTATAGTAAGCTTGGTTCTGCTCCCATATCTCTATAGTAAGCTTGGTTCTGCTCCCATATCTCTGTAGTAAGCTCGGTTCTGCTCCCATATCTCTATAGTAAGCTTGGTTCTTCTCCCATATCTCTATAGTAAGCTCCGTTCTGCTCCCATATCTCTATAGTAAGCTCCGTTCTGCTCCCATATCTCTATAGTAAGCGCGGTTCTGCTCCCGTATCTCTGTAGTAACCTCTGTTCTGCTCCCATATCTCTGTAGTAAGCTCGGTTCTGCTCCCATATCTCTATAGTAAGCTTGGTTCTGCTCCCATATCTCTATAGTAAGCTCTGTTCTGCTCCCATATCTCTATAGTAAGCTCCGTTCTGCTCCCATATCTCTATAGTAAGCTCCGTTCAGCTCCCATATCTTTATAGTAAGCTCCGTTCTGCTCCCATATCTCTATAGTAAGCTCCGTTCTGCTCCCATATCTCTATAATAAGCTCTGTTCTGCTCCCATATCTCTGTAGTAACCTCTGTTCTGCTCCCATATCTCTGTAGTAACCTCTGTTCTGCTCCCATATCTCTGTAGTAACCTCTGTTCTGCTCCCATATCTCTGTAGTAACCTCTGTTCTGCTCCCATATCTCTGTAGTAAGCTTGGTTCTGCTCCCCTATCGCTCTAGTAAGCTCGGTTCTGCTCCCATATCTCTGTAGTAAGCTCGGTTCTGCTCCCATATCTCTGTAGTAAGCTCAGTTCTGCTCCCATATCTCTGTAGTAAGCTCCAGTCCGTTTCCTTATGTACTTAACAATCTTGGTTCCGGTCTCCTGTCTATGTAGTCAGCTTGCTTCTGTTACAAGTATCTATGTAGGCAGTAAGCTTGGTTCTGCTTCTATATATATGCAGCAAGCTCCGTTCTGTTCCCATATCTATGTACCACCGTGTTTTTAAAGCCTGTTATCTCTGCTTATTTAATGCATTGGCCAGAGATAAGCAGGGCAAAAGCACCACAACTGGAGGGCCACTGCCTTGTGATTGCCCCCCAGGCTGAAAAGTGCCAGCCAGCCCGTGCAAACAGTGAAGTTTAGAGGTGGGAACATCATGGTCTGGGACTGTTTTTCAGCTTGTAGTTGAAGGAAGGATACATGGACAAATGTATACAGACATTCTTGATTACAATCTACTGCCATCTACCATGATGATAAAGATGAAACGAGGGGTTGACATTTCAGCAAGACAATGATCCCAAGCACACAGCTAAGGAAACACTCATTTAGTTTCAGAGAAAGAAAATAAAGCTGCTACAATGGCCAAGCCAATCACCAGACCTGAATCCAACTGAAAATTTATGGAAGCAACAAAATCTCAGAGTTTATAGAAGGAGCCCATGGAAGAATGGTACACCTGAGCAATGCATGTGACTATTTTCTCATACAGGAGGCGTCTTGCAGCTGTCATTGCCAAAAAAGGTTTTAGTACAAAGTATTAAATACATTTCAGTAAGCGTGTTCAATATACATTACAAATAACTTACACATAGCTTAATTTATGAACATTTATGGTTTGATTTCTTTGCCTGTTTTGATTGGATGGGTTATTACCGACATCTGGTGAGAATTTCATGTCAATAGCACCTTTAGAAATATCGAACTCTGGCAAAAAATAAGAGACCACCATATCAAAACCTGTCAAGGGCAACCCATTCTCCAGACCTGAACCCCATTGAAAACCTCTGGAATGTAATCAAGAGGAAGATGGATAGTCACAGGCCATCAAACAAAGAAGAACTGATTAAATTTTTGCGTCAGAAGAAGTGTGAAAGACTGTTGGCAAGCATGCCAAGACGCATGAAAGCTGTGATTAACAATCATAGTTATTCCACATAATATTGATTTCTGAACTCTTCCTGAGTTAAAACATTAGTATTGTTGTTTCTAAATGATTATGAACTTGTTTTCTTTGCATTATGTGAGGTCTGAAAGCACTGCTTTTCTTTTTAATTTTGACCATTTCTGCTTTCCAGAATAAAAACAAGCAAAATTTATTGCTTGGAAATTCAGAGACATGTTGTCAGACATTTGTAGACTAAAAAGAAATTTACATTTTACTCAAAAATAAAGCTATTAGGCCGGGGTCACACTAGAGAGGAATACGGACGAGTGTGAGGCGTTAAAAGCACACATTACACACGGACAAATGATTCTCTATGGGGCAGCTCCCAACAGCCGTATAATTCTCGCCCGTATTCTACGGTCCGTGCCAATCGCAGCATGCTGCGATTGTCATCGTACTACGCCCGTAGTACACCAATGCAAGTCTATGGGTGCGCAAAAAATACGGATTACACACGGACCACACGTGCGACTTGCGAGAAATACGCAGGTCTTTTGGCAGTTGACAGGAAATGGGCCAATCCATCATCAGGAAGCTTAGACATGCAAATGAGCTCATGAAGCGCTCCAGACATCCAGGAAGTACGCCTCCACGGAGTACATCAGCGTCATGGCGCCATATTTTCTCAATGTGGAGATGCTTATTGTGTTAGTGCAGGAGTGGCCAGAAATCTGGGACCAACGTGATGCCCATTATGCCAACCGGGCAAGAAAGGAGGCGTCATGGAGGCGCATATGTCGCCAGATGTTCCACGATTTTGGTGATCGGCCACGTGAGGAGCAGCAGCAACTGAGTAAGTACAACACAAAAACTGTTTAAAATTACCTCACATCAAAAAATGCATATAGAATCCGCACCCCCCCCTTTCCTGTGCTTGTACTTTTTTCCTCAAGAGGCGGGTAGATTTTGATGTGGTTTTACACTGCCATAATTTGGCCCAGGCCACAAGCTCCTCATCCTCCTAGCCAACCAAGTTAGTAAGTGTAGTTACTTGATACATGAACTACTGTGACCCTGTGTGTCTGGCCTGGATGCCCCAATTATATATGCCACCCTGGTTAGAAAGCACACCCCAGAAGGCCACATGCCTAGGCTACTGGTAGCAAATTTGACCTATCAAATATGTGAAATTGAGAATATTTCCTGTCACATTGCAGTGGAAGATGTGATGAGACGCTGGCGCAGCATCCGCGACCAATACAGGCAGGAACGTCAGCAGCGGTCCAGGAGTGGTGATGCGGGACACATAAAGAGGAAATATATATATATTATGACCGCCTCTCTTTCCTCACCCCTATTCTGGATCTGAGACCGTAAGTAGATACCTCACACCACATTACACAGATACTTTACAGGGCCAAAAATATTGATTTATTTTTGGCTCTGTTCTATTTCATAACAGAACTCAGTCCAACCTTACGGAGAGAGGAACTGGCTCAGAAACAGAGCCCATCATTGATCCTGTAGGGGATGAGGTGGCTGGGCCATCTTCTCCCCCTACAAGAAGCATGGGTGAAGAATCCTCTCAGGAAAACCCAGTGCCTGCGCCACAAACCCCAACACCAGGACCACATCCACAACCAGGACTGTCTGCTGCTGCACCATCAGCCATACAGGAGGAGCAGGGCAAAATGAGCAGCAGCCCAACTGCCCAGATCCAGGGCTCCCCACAGCCTGCTGGACCATCCCGGCGAGGAAGAAGAAGGCGTCATATCCCTGCCCAAGATACCCGTACCAATGTGGACACAGGGGTCCTCAACTATCTGTCTAGAGTCAATAATGATGATGGCGAGGAGGCAAACTCACGCAGCCTGGCCCTTTATCTTTGTGCCCTTTCCCGTGAGGTGAGGCTCCATATTCGAGGATGTTTTCAGATCCTGCTTGATGCACGCACACACCCCAATACCCCATATGAGTTATTTGAATATCTGGAGAGGTGGCAGCTTTCACCCAGAAATCTAATGCGCCTTAGACCACCCACACACATGCTTGCTCAAGCAGGCTCTGAGGATCCTCAAATACGTGGGCCTACACCTCACCCCTTTCCTCCCCCTACCCAACCTTTACAACAGCAGCCACATTTGTCTGGCTCTAGCCAACCTCACCAATATGGCCACTTTTTCCCACCCAGTGTTGGAGGCTGGTCCCAACCTGGTTGGGGACGACATGGCTATATTAGTGGGTATGAGACACGGGCCTACCCGACCCAACAAGATGCCCCTGTTCATTATCACTCTGGCCAGTACCAAGCCCAATCCCAGGAGGCTGTACACTACCCACGTCATGGGGAACAATATGCTCTCACACAGGGCGATGGGCAAGTTGGGCAAAGTAGCCAGCAGCAAACACAGGCTGGTCTTCCGCCTTCTCCTCCCCCAACGTACCAAAATTTATAATATTTCCATTTTGTTATTGGCTAATGTTATTTTTGTTGTTTTCTATGTGTGAAAATTTTATTGTCACACAATGTTCACATCTGCAAAAAGGCTAATTTGGCCCATTGCCACATTTCTGATATGGCAAGAATATGTTTTGCTTTAAAAAAAAAGAAAAAAAAAAAAAGGCAAAAGTATACATTTGTCTACTACATTTTACGCCTCTGTCTCAATTCTAAAAAACCGTGTTAGCATACTAACATACGCTTACCAATGCAATTCAACAGTCATAGAATCAGAAGGGGAATAAATATATACAGTATATTTAGACGCACAGAAACCAAAATATTATAACATAGACACAGCGTGCTCTTGCCAAGAAGTTTCCCCCTCAGGTGACATAAAGTAATTTGTGAAAATATCACGCACTTTGAGGCCAGAGAGCGGTCTACGTTGAGGGTTGATAGGTAGTCTCGCCCTGTGCACATTGTCCAACCCACGCACAACACCAGCAGAGGAGGAACAATGTATCCTGGTGAAGTTATGAAGAACCACACAGGCTTTACCTACTTCATTAACATTTTGTTCACTCAGCTGAATGGCAGACTGGAGTACCCACCATTTTGCACAAAGAATGCCAAAGGAACACTCCACCAGTCGCCGAGCACGTGATAGGTGCAAGTTAAAAATTCTGCGCCGGTGGTCAAGGTTGCGCCGGGGATATGGCCTCATGACTGTCGCGTCCGTCTGCAAGTCTGGGCTGCAGACAGACAGCGCCCCGAGTAGCACCGACACCCTTTACCCCTATACAGGGATCTGGATTTACTGCAGAGCCCAGGAAGCGCTGTCTGAACAGGAGCAGAGTGTCAGAGCAGAACGGTCGCAATAGAAAAGCAGGAAGGGAGCCAAAAATGGAGTCGGAAACCAGGCGAGCAGTGGAGGTACAGAAACGGCAGGCAGAGGCAGAGTCGAGAGTCCAGGCAGAGGTCGAAAACCGGGAGAGTAGCGGAGGTACAAAATCATCAGGCAGTAGAGGGGGTCAGGAATCCAAGCCAAGGTCAGCGTCAGTAATCAGGAGAAATGCAAGGTACAAAAACGGCAGGCAACAGAGTAGTCAGAAGTTCAGGCTGAGGTCGGAGTTAACAATAGGCAATCACAAGTAACACGTAGGGGAACCAAGAATATATCCGGCGGCTTGCAAGCCCAGTCCCAAGGTATTTGAGGGATCAGGTCGTCCCTCACAGGCTCCCGGGCTGGTGATGTCATCAGGACCGCCCCCAGGACCAGACCTGATGATGATGCACCAGCCCCTTCATGACTGACAGAGGAGCGGAGTCTGTGTCCAGTAGACGCCTGCGCAGAAGCCCTTTCATTGTTGCTGCCCTCACTCGGGCGCGAGCCACGGCGCCTCCTAGTGGTTGAGGGCGGAACAGCAGGCCCCGAGATTGACATGTTAGTCTGGCGTCTCCTGGTGGCCGAGGCCTGGACAGCAGGCCCCGAGCCCGAGGGCGGCGTGACAGTCCGTCGCCTCCTAGTGGCTGAGGGCGGAACTGCGGGCCCCGAGTCTGACGGCGACGTGACAGTACCCCCCTCTCCAGGAGGGGCCTCCGGACCCTCAAAACCCGGTTTGTCAGGGTGAAGGAGATGAAATCTCCTAATTAATGCCTTGGCATGGATGTTCCTTGCGGGGACCCAGGACCTCTCCTCCGGGCCGTAGCCCTTCCAGTGTACAAGATACTGTATGGAGTCTCTCACAAGGCGGGAGTCAAGGATACCCTGGACTTCATACTCCAAGGACCCTCCGACCGAAACAGGAGGAGGAGGGGACTGGACAGGGTGAATTGGGGAGCGATACAGTTTGAGGAGAGACTTGTGGAACACGTTAGGTAATTTAAATGACTGCGGAAGTTTCAAACGGAAGGCTACCGGGTTAACCACTTCTATAATTTCATATGGGCCAATAAATCTGGGACCCAGTTTGGCAGACGGTACTTTCAGTTTGATGTTTTTAGTAGAAAGCCAAACCTTGTCCCCAACCCCCAAGTGTGGTCCCTTGGACCGTCGTTTGTTTGCAGCTGAAGCCTGTCTAACTTGAGCCCCTTTCAAATTCGTATTTACTTCAGACCATATTGTTTTCAAGCGATGTATGTTTTTCTCTACCCCAGGGAGCTCCGACATCCTAGCCGAGAACGACCCAAAGCGCGGATGCAATCCAAGGTTACAAAAAAAAGGGGTAGTTTTAATGGAGTCCTGGTAGCGATTATTTAAGGCAAACTCAGCCAATGGCAGATGTTCTACCCAATCGGACTGGTGTCCTGACACGTAACAACGGAGGTATTGCTCCAGAGCTTGATTAGCACGTTCGGTTTGCCCATTGGTTTCGGGGTGGTAGGCCGAGGAGAAGGATAACTCAACACCGATGCGTTTACAGAACGCCCTCCAGAATTTTGAGACGAACTGGGTACCTCTGTCGGACACAATATTTGACGGAACACCATGAAGACGTACAATGTGCACAAGGAGAAATTTGCTCAAGGTTTCGGAGTTAGGTAAGCCAGACAGGGGAATAAAATGGCACTGTTTGCTGAACCTGTCTACCACCACCCAGATACATGTTTTCCCATCTGAGGTCGGCAGGTCTGTGATGAAGTCCATGGAGATGTGGGTCCATGGACTCTCAGGGGTGGGCAAGGACTGAAGCCAGCCAGCAGGGCGATTATGGGTGGATTTGGCGCGGGCACAGACTTCACATGCTGAAACATAGTTCTTACAGTCCTTGACCACTGTCGGCCACCAAAAGTTCCTAGTTACCAACCTGGTGGTATTATTGAGCCCAGGATGACCTGCCAGAACAGAGTCATGTGACTCTTTAAGAACTTGAAGGCGAAAGGAATTCGGAACAAACAATTTTTGGGGGGGTGTAGTGTCAGGAGCTCGTTCCGGAGACCTACGGATCTCCTCCAGAAGGTCCAAGGAAACTGCCGACACGACGATCCCATTGGCTAATATCGGAACGGGTTCACAGTCTTCGACTTGTGTGGGGCAAAAACTGCGAGAGAGGGCATCGGCCCTCACATTTTTCGTGCCAGGGCGAAAGGTGATTAAAAAATCGAACCTTGAAAAGAACAAGGCCCACCTGGCCTGCCTGGAATTTAGTCTTTTAGCTGACTCCAGGTAGGTCAGGTTTTTGTGGTCTGTAATGACGGTGACCTTGTGTTTGGCGCCTTCGAGAAAGTGACGCCATTCCTCGAAGGCCCACTTGATTGCTAGTAATTCCCGATTCCCAATATCATAGTTCTTCTCTGTGGCGGAGAACTTTCGGGAAAAAAAAGCACATGGGCGCAGCTGAGTGAGGGCTGCAGTGCCTTGCGATAGCACTGCTCCCACTCCGACTTCGGAGGCATCCACCTCCACGATAAATGGGCGGTCTAAGTCAGGTTGTACTAAAACCGGGTTGGCCACAAAGCATTCTTTTAATGTAGAAAATGCTTGAATGGCCTCGGGATTCCAGTTGGCCACGTCCGCCCCCTTCCGGGTTAGATCCGTGAGTGGCTTGGCAATCTCAGAAAAACTCCTGATAAACTTACGGTAGTAATTGGCAAATCCCAAAAATCGCTGCAGTGCTTTCAGCGATTTGGGTTGCACCCACGCCTTAATAGGTTGGATCTTGGCAGGATCCATGCGGAACCCCCTGCCTGAGACCATGTACCCCAAAAATTGTAGCTCCTCAGCGAAAAAGACATTTCTCCAACTTAGCAAACAAGGAGTTCTCCCGCAGTCTCTGCAGTACTGAACGGACGTGTTGAGCATGTGTCACAGGGTCAGTGGAGTAAATCAAAATGTCATCCAAGTACACAACGACATACACACCACAGATGTCCCTGAAAATATCGTTAACAAAGTGCTGAAACACTGCAGGAGCATTGCTGAGTCCGAAAGGCATTACTAGGTACTCAAAGTGACCAAGAGGTGTATTAAACGCTGTCTTCCACTCATCGCCGTCTTTTATGCGGATTAGATTGTATGCCCCCCGGAGGTCAAGTTTAGTAAACCAACGGGCTCCAATTAGCTGATTAAAAAGATCAGGGATGAGTGGAAGCGGGTACTGGTTCTTTATAGTGATTGCGTTTAATTCCCGGTAGTCAATGCAAGGTCTGAGACCACCATCTTTCTTCTCTACAAAGAAGAACCCAGCTCCAACTGGTGAAATAGATGGTCTAATGAACCCCTTTCTTAAGCTATCTGCTATGTACTCATTCATGGCCTGACGCTCTGGACCAGAGAGATTAAATATTCTCCCTTTTGGAAGACGGGCATCTGGAATTAGGTTTATAGGACAATCATACTCTCTGTGGGGCGGTAGCTTCTCAGACTCTATAACGGAAAAGACATCTCCATAATCCCTGAGAGCAAACGGTATGAAGGGGTGTTTATTTAGCTTGGTTTGATTTACTGCTACAGACATGCAATTATCCTGGCATTGCGAACTCCAGCGCACCACATCACCCAGGTGCCAGTCAATGACAGGGTTATGTTGACGTAGCCACGGCATCCCCAAAATGACTGCAGAAGATAGATTATCCAACACAAAAAAGGAAATAAGCTCAGTATGTAGTGCTCCTACTGACATAGTTATCTTAGCAGTAACAAATTTAACCCCCTCCTGAATAATGGATGTGCCATTAATAGCCGTGGTTTTAATTGGAATATTAAGTTTCAGTAGTGGGACACCAAGTTTTTTAGCAGCAAAAGAGTCTATAAAATTCCCTTCAGACCCGCTATCGACATAGGCTTTTAAACACAGAGAATCCTGACCAAAATACAACGAAATAGGTAGTAAAACTTTGGCCGCATCTGCGGGCAATACCTGAGCCTCTGCGCAACCATAGCCAGAGCTGCTCAGAGGCTGATGTTCCCGGGGTACGGATCTCTGACGTTAAGCTTTGTCCCTGGAGTCTCCTAACTGCAGCATGCTCGAGCAGGAAGGTGAGACTGATCCTCCAGGCTGTATACTGAGGCTTAGTAACAGGTGTTTTAGTCCAACAATCAGCTCAGGCAAGAGAGGAAAGGGAAAAAAAAAATTCAGAGAAACTGTCTTCATATAGGTGTGATATATTTATACACACACACAAGAGACAGTTTTATTTGGGCCGGATATAATGTCGCGTCCGTCTGCAAGTCTGGGCTGCAGACAGACAGCGCCCCGAGTAGCACCGACACCCTTTACCCCTATACAGGGATCTGGATTTACTGCAGAGCCCAGGAAGCGCTGTCTGAAAAGGAGCAGAGTGCCAGAGCAGAACGGTCGCAATAGAAAAGCAGGAAGGGAGCCAAAAATGGAGTCGGAAACCAGGCGAGCAGTGGAGGTACAGAAACGGCAGGCAGAGGCAGAGTCGAGAGTCCAGGCAGAGGTCGAAAACCGGGAGAGTAGCGGAGGTACAAAATCATCAGGCAGTAGAGGGGGTCAGGAATCCAAGCCAAGGTCAGCGTCAGTAATCAGGAGAAATGCAAGGTACAAAAACGGCAGGCAACAGAGTAGTCAGAAGTTCAGGCTGAGGTCGGAGTTAACAATAGGCAATCACAAGTAACACGTAGGGGAACCAAGAATATATCCGGCGGCTTGCAAGCCCAGTCCCAAGGTATTTGAGGGATCAGGTCGTCCCTCACAGGCTCCCGGGCTGGTGATGTCATCAGGACCGCCCCCAGGACCAGACCTGATGATGATGCACCAGCCCCTTCATGACTGACAGAGGAGCGGAGTCTGTGTCCAGTAGACGCCTGCGCAGAAGCCCTTTCATTGTTGCCGCCCTCACTCGGGCGCGAGCCACGGCGCCTCCTAGTGGTTGAGGGCGGAACAGCAGGCCCCGAGATTGACATGTTAGTCTGGCGTCTCCTGGTGGCCGAGGCCTGGACAGCAGGCCCCGAGCCCGAGGGCGGCGTGACAGTCCGTCGCTTCCTAGTGGCTGAGGGCGGAACTGCGGGCCCCGAGTCTGACGGCGACGTGACAATGACATTGCGCGTTAACTGAAATGCCTAATCTGCCACAAGGACTTAATGGACAGATTCTTGAGTGGAGCCTGGTAGCTGGCGAGGTGGTGGTAGATCCAACTGGTTGGTGCGTAGCCGCCGAGCCATAATGGAAGTATTGAAGACTCGAGAGTCTCCCGTCCTTCCATAGGCCCCAATGTCAACAATTATAAACTTGTATTGAGGGTCTACCAGAGCCAACAATACAACAGAAAAGTATTGTTTATAATTGAAGAATTGGGAGCCAGAGTTCGGCGGCTTACGCACCCGGATATGTTTGCCATCAAGTGCCCCAATACAATTAGGAAACTGGCATTCCACCTCAAAGTCCCTTGATATCCTCAACCAGTCTTCCATCCTGGGCTCGGGCATGACAAGTTGATGTAGTCTTGACCATATTTCACTACATGTCGACCTGACTATGCCAGAAATGGTAGATCTTCCAATCAGAAACTCATGGTGGAGGGCGGCATAAGACAGGCCAGTGGACAGGAAGCTGAAGAACAACAGAAAAGGAACATTTTAGAATGCACAAATTAATCAAAAAACAGGTACATACATAACAAACTTGTTAAGATTTCAGATCTACTAACACACATATATTTGGTCGGACAATGACTAATAATAATAAATAATAATCTTTATATAGCGCTAACATATTCCACAGCGCTTTACAGTTTGCACACATTTTCATCACTGTCCCCGATGGGGGCTCACAATCTAAATTCCCTATCAGTATGTCTTTGGAATGTGGGAGGAAACCGGAGTACCCGGAGGAAACCCACGCAAACACGGGGAGAACATACAAACTCCTTGCAGATGTTGTCCTTGGGGGGGTTCGAACCCAGGACCCCAGCGCTGCAACGCTAACCACTGAGCCACCGTGCTGCCCTAAGTAATATTCAGTACATATTACACATAACATGCTGTTCTGTAAGTTTCAACATATCTGGAATAAGATGAGGGCATTAAAATTAGTCCATGAAGCAATAAATACATACTTTGGGCAACACATCATGTACATAGAGAATGTGGTTGTGTATTACATACCGTAATGTGAGTAGAAGTCGCTCCTCTGCAGATATAGCTTTGCGCCTCCTTGTGTCCTGAAAGGTTATCCCAGGGTGCACTGTCTCCAAGAGTCGATCAAATGTTGCAAGGTTCATGCGACAGTATTGGTAGAATTTTGCAGGATGCTCCCGCAGAGAAGAATAGAGGCGGTGAAAATGACCTCTTGTGAGTCATTGCCTCAAAAGTGGATGTACCCACATGCGTCTCCTCCTCCGCGGATCCACTATCACTGGGTATGGTTGACCAAAGTTGCGTGACAAAAGCCAGTTGAAGAGAACCTGCTAAGCTGTGTTGAAAGTCAGACTGTCTGCCATGTGGCACATACAACACCAACACACCTAGTGAAGGCAAGGTCACAAATGGACAGAATGGAGGCTGCCACCTGTTCCTGAGGCAATAAATAGGGTGCAGGCTAATGATTTAAATAGTTTGCAGGCCTCAAAACCGTTAAATGTCCATTTTGCAAGCCTGCGAGAAAATCTCACAATATGGATTCCATACGGATTACATACGGATGCTGACATGCGCAAAATACGCGACCACACCTTGCTTACGGATGACATACGGAGCACTATTTAGGGTCATTCACCCGTATTACACATGTTAGCTACGGACCGTGTTTTGCGTCGGTTAGTGTGACCCCGGCCTAAAGAGAAAAATCAGACAAACTGAACATTTGGAAGTGGTCTCTTATTTTTTGCCAGAGCTGTATGTCCCTCATTATGGTATATACAAGTGCTTCTCACAAAATTAGAATATATTCAAAAAGTTAATTTATTTTTAAAGAAAAAAAAGATGTGGGTCTCATGATGTATGTGAAGACCTAAAATCCATAAAGCAATGTGTACAATAATTTAGCCACTATATTACTGCTTTCTTTGTACAATATTGTAGCTGCTATGATACTGCCCCTGAAGTATAAGAAGAATAAAATAAAATACTGCCTCTTTTGTACAACATGGTAACTGCTATAAAACTGCCTCCCATATAAAAGAATATAGCCACTATAATACTGCTCCTATGTACAAGAATATAACTACTATAATACTGCTCCTATGTACAAGAATATAACTACTATAATACTGCTCCTATGTACAAGAATATAACTACTATAATAATACCTTTGTACTAAAATATAACTAGTATAATACTGCCCCTATGTACAAGAATATAACTACTATAATACTGCCGCTATGTACAAGAATATAACTACTATAATACTGCTCCTATGTACAAGAATATAACTACTATAATACTGCTCCTATGTACAAGAATATAACTACTATAATAATACCTTTGTACTAAAATATAACTAGTATAATACTGCCCCTATGTACAAGAATATAACTACTATAATACTGCTCTTATATACAAGAATATAACTACTATAATAATGCCAATATGTACAAGAATATAACTACTATTATATTGTCCCTATGTACAAAATATAACTACCATAATACTGCCCCTAAGTACAAGAATATAGGTACTATAATGCTGCTCCAATGTACAAGAATATAACTACCATAATACTGCTCCTATATACAAGAATATAACTACTATAATACTGCCAATATGTACAAGAATATAGCTACTATAATTCTGTCCCCATGTACAAGAATATAACTACTATAAAACTGCCCCATGTACAAGAATATAGCTACTATAATACAGCTCCTATGTACAATAATATAACTACTATAATACTGCTCCTATATACAAGAATATAACTACCGTATATACTCGAGTATAAGCCGAGATTTTCAGCCCATTTTTTTAGGGTGAAAGTGTCCCTCTCGGCTTATACTTGAGTCATTGTCCCAGGGGGTAGACGGGGAAGGGGGAGTGCAGAGTCTGCGGCTGTCAGATCATACTCACCCCCTCCTGGAATGGTCTCTGCATATCCCTGCTTCTCAAATGGTCTCCGGTGCCACAGCTCTTCCAGTGTTCAGCGGTCACATGGTTCCGCTCATTAAAGTAATGAAAATGCACTTGTCTCCACTCCCATAGGTGTGGAGGGCATATTCATTACTTTAATGAGCGGTACCATGTGACCGCTGAACACTGGAAAGAGCTGCCGGTGCCGGAGACCATCGGAGAAGCAAGTGCAGAGATGCGCCAGGAGGGGGTGAGTATGACGGGGAGAACAGGGGGAGCCATGTGATATTCACCTGTCCCTGTTCCACCGCCGTGCGCCACTCTGTCTTCCGCATCCTCTGGCTGTGAGGTTCAGTTCAGAGGGTGTGATGACATGTTTAGTACGCACCCTCTGCCTGAACAGTCACTGCAGTTACCCGGAAGACAGAGCGGCATGCGGTGGCGGAATGTGGACAGGTGAATATCGCAGGTGCCGGGGGCCTGAGCCAACAGCGACACCGGCACCTGGTCCCCATTGCGCGCCGGTGTCCCCGCCTGCTCAGGACACCGGCACCTGGCCCCCAGCGATGAGAGGTGATAATGTCCTTTTTTTTAGTCGCAGCAGCAGCATATGGGGCATATATATCTATGGAGTATCTTATGGGGCCATCAACCTTTATGGAGCAGAATATGGGGTATATTATTCTATGGAACATCTCATGGGGCCATTATTAACCTTTGTGCAGCATTATATGGGGCATATTTTTTGTATGGAGCAGCATATGGGGCCCATCATGAACTGTATGGAGCATTATATGGGGCGTATTTTGTATGGAGCATCTTATGGGGCCCATCATTAACTGTATGGATAATTATATGGGGCTCCTGATTCAAAATAGATATTCAAAAACATTTAACATACTTATGTCTCAATTAATTTTACTTTTATTGGCATCTATTTTTATTTTTGAAATTTACCAGTAGCAGCTGTATTTCCCACCCTAGGCGTATACTCAAGTCAATAAGTTTTCCCAGTTTTTTGTGGCAAAATTAAAGTAGGGGCCTCAGGTTATACTTGGGTCGGCTTATACTTGAGTATATACGGTACTATAATACTGCCAAAATATACAAGAATATAACTACTATAATACTGCCCCTATGTACAAGAATATAACTGCTATAATACTGCCTAGTATGTAAAAGAATATAACTATTATAATACTGCTCCTACGTACAATATAATTACTATATTACTGCCCCTATGTACAAGAAAATAACTACTATAATATTGCCTTTATGTACAAGAATATAACTACTATAATACTTCTATGTACAAGAATATAACTACTATAATACTGCCAATATGTACAAGAATATAGCTACTATAATACTGCCTCCTAGCTGTGAGGTTGTGTTTTGTGGATCTCCTCATGTCTGGAGCAAGCCCGGGGAGGGGCCACCCTGGGCGGGGAAGCTCCCCAGGCAAGGCCCTGGCTTCCCGGCCTACACTGGGACAAGCCTCCCAGGCTTCTACCAATGGGAATGTTAATCCCAAAGCCACTGTGAGACCAGTGAACGCAGCGAGCCAAAGCTGCAGCAGTTCAGTGATAGAGGAAAAAGCTGTGAGTAAAGTTTTGGGAGGAAAACCTTCTCCAGTTCCAACAAAGAAGCAAGAAGGAAAAGTGTTGGTGAGTGATGGAAACCAGCTGAATGTGAAGTCTTGTAGCTCCCCAGTCAGTAAGCAGCTCCTGCCTGGTGCACAGGTGAGATTGGCCCCAGCTGTGCAGATCACCTCTCCTACTTCCAGGCAGAGACGGATGTCTTTGGAAAGACAGACAATGCAGGAAAACCTACAGCAACATGGCAGTATGGCGTGGTCAGAACGCACACGGTCGCAATCAGGTGGCAGCGATAAACCTGCTGCGGAGCCTGCATCCAGCCAAGGAGCCACAAAACCATCCATGGTGGACCCACACTGTGTTCAAAACCCCTGTACCCGTGGTCAAGACTAAACCTGTGGGGCCGGCGCGTGCACCCGAGCTGCAGCTAGCGGATGAGATACTGGGACTTGTCCGAAAACTGGGTGAGTTACAGCAGCAAAAAAAGCACTGCAAATGTAAGTAGACTTTATATATAACCTAAAGACTACTAATCCTGCCAGTAATGACGCATATGACCTGAGACTGAACACACTGGGTGTACAGCTGGCAAGTGTTGTGCAGGAACTGAATCTGTACTGGAGAGCATGGGGCCCCTGGCAGAGACCTACAGGACCCGCAAGCGGTTCGCCTCCTATAAGCAGGACTGTGCTGTAGAGGCCAGGACCCCTGATGTTCAGGACAGGACCCCCCAGCAGCGGGCACGGCCAGTGTTACAGGCTGCCCGCTTCTGCTTCCAGGAGGGAAAACAACTGCAGCAGCAGGCAGCTCAGTGTGAACAGGAGCATACACTTCAGACTACATCTGAGGCACCACAGGACCCAGAATGCCCCACACAGGAGCAGGACAGTGTATGTGAGACTGTTTGTGCTGATGAGGCTGAGGCAGCCGAGTTTGAATAAGAGCACACACTGCAGACTCCAGCAGAGGCACTACAGGTCCCAGAGTGCCCCACACAGGAGTAGGACAGTATTTGTGAGACTGTGTGCTGATGAGGCCGAGGCTGAAGCACAGACTGTGGCTGGTGATGCTGTGCCCATGGGGTCGGGGGTTGGAGGGGTTTCACGTTCTGTAATGGACGTCGCACTGTCTGATGAGAATGCTGCTCATGATAATGTGAATGATATTTGTGACTATCCCCTTTGCCATCTAGTCCACAAGGTGTAACAGAGCCCCCTGCTGCAGACCCTCTTCCTGTCAGTCAGCCCAGTGTGACCCGGCAGGTGCCCCCCAGGAATGCCTGGAGCCGCGGCCCCCCATCCTTCACTTCCAGCACCAGGTATACCGGCCAGACATTCAAACGCATTAATGTGGTGCTGCTTAAATACATAGGTGCCAAGGATGATCTGCCACAATGCAGGTATGTGGTGAGAGAGCCGCTCTGCGGCCAGATGGGGTTTGTGGCAAATGAAATACTGGCAGTTTCTAATCTTCAGGATAGGCAGGGCTACGAGGTCAGCTTCAAGCTCATGTCTGACCTGGATAGATTCTGGGCTAATTACCCCAAGTTCAGAGATGTTCAGGGCTGGAATAAGTTTGTGTTGGTTCCTATCTCCAGGTCGGACACAGTCGCAGTAAACATCACGTTCTGGAATGAGGCTATTCCTCCACAGGACATCGAGGTGTGGCTCCGGAGACACTGTGACCTCGTCTCTGGACTCACCAAGGTCAGAGATGAGGATCGTATCTGGACAATGGGGTGGCGGGTCTTGGTAAAATTGCGGCAATGTGATAACATCACTGCCCACTTACCCAACTGCTTTTTCATTGGGAGGGAGAAGGGAAGGTGTTATTATCCCGGGCAACCCAGAAAGTGTTTCAAATGTGGTGGGAAAGGTCATCTGGCTAACGCCTGTACTGTGGTGAAGTGCAGTCTGTGTGGGGCAATCGGCCATGTCTCTGCAGACTGCCGGGACGTCAGGTGCAACCTCTGTGGTAGGATGGGCCACCCTCACAGGGACTGTCCAGACGCCTGGCACAACATCTGCAGAGTCTACCCTGATGAGTTTGTGATGGCAGGGGCAGAGGCTCAGGAGGATGAGGATGTGGTGGCAGGGACACGTGAGGAGGAGGATTTAATGTCAGGAGAGATGCTGACCAGCTCAGATGCCCACCAGGAGTCCACTCAGGCAGCACCAGAGAAGCAGGGTGCAGAGGGGAACATGGAGGTCGTCCATCAGGTCCAGCAGCCTCAGATAGCCCCCCTTCAGCATCACTGTTTGTATCTGATGACTGGAGCATTAATAATAATAAAAGAACACATTGTCCCGTAAACCTGAGGCAGAATATGATACTGGTCAGAGTGCCAGTAAGAAGGTTCAGAATTCTGCAGGAGTGATGGTCGTGTCCAACAAGTATGGAGTTTTATCTGACTCCAATGGTGACTATTATGAGGAAGAGTTGAGGAAAGTTGATGCTGAGTATGACAGGGACATAGAGGACCATCCCCCGCCAAAGCAGAAGCCCTTATCTGTAGACCCTCAGGCAGAGTCTGACATGGACACCAGTGGTGGACAGAACATCTCTGACTCATGATAATAGCTGTTACTCTGCTCCTTCTATATTGTGTTGTGATGGCAGGGTTCTCATTGACAGTGACCTCGAGTAATGTGAATAGCATTAAGCTGAGGAGAACTAGACACGCGGTGTATGAACATCTCAAATATCTTGACACAGATGTCATCTTCCTGCAGGAGACACGACTGACATCTCTGGGGCTTATGAGAGAGGCTGAGAGGGAATGGCGGTCCGGTCCTTCTTTCTGGTCACTGGCTGTGGAGCCTTATGCTGGGGTCGCTGTTCTGTTTAACACCAATGATGTGACTGTGCATAGGATGATGGAGGTGGTCATGGGAAGATGTCTGGTCCTGGAAGTCACTATTCATGGGAGGCGACTCCGGCTTATTAACATCTATGGGCCACTGACAGTGACTGACAGGATCCAGCTGTTTAATGACATCAAGCCTTACCTCTTCACTTCTCTTCCAGTGGTGATGGCGGGGGACTTTAATGCCATACTGACATCAGGTGACAGCTCCTCAGGCAGGGCAGTGACCAGGGATGGTAAGGTCCTACATAACGTCATAATGCAGGCAGGACTGACTGACATTTTCACACAGGGTGGGCGACAGCCAAAATTCACGTATTCATGTTCCAACAGGAGCAGTAGAATAGATTTTGCTTTTGTCAGTCCTACTGAGGCTGTCGGCGCCCTGGGTGAGAAGGTCGTCCCTTACTCTGATCACCTCACCTTGTGCTTCTCTTTGGGGACCTCTAACCGTCCGGACATTGGTAGAGGGTTGTGGAAGCTCAATTCCAGTCTCCTGGATGATGCCTATGTTCAGAGCCGTGTTCACTCCCTTATCCAGCTTCATCTAGACAGGGTTGACTTCTATGACAACATGACCGACTGGTGGGAGGACGTCAAGGAGGATATCAGATCCCTCTTAAAGAGACTGTCAGTTAATAAAGGGAGGAATAAGTACAGCCAGTACCTAAATCTGCGCAAAGAAATGGAGTCACTGTATTCGGTGGGCGGGGATGACAAAGTGAAGATCGACCGGCTGAAATCTGAGATAAGGCAGTATCAGTATAGCAGGTATACCTCCCTGGTTCTTGAACGAGATTATGGGTCCTTAGGGGCCCCTGATCCCTTTGAGAATTGCAGGGAGAGGGTGGCCAAAAAAATGGTCACGGGTCTCATTGACTCC
Source organism: Dendrobates tinctorius (assembly GCF_039654945.1). Lineage (NCBI taxonomy): Eukaryota > Metazoa > Chordata > Amphibia > Anura > Dendrobatidae > Dendrobates > Dendrobates tinctorius. The sequence continues at coordinate 6,692,415 of NW_027361993.1, forward strand.
CAGGGTGTATTGCAGGATTCACGGGAGGGTATCCTGGAGGTGGTGAGATCTTACTATGCTGACTTGTTTCAGAGGAAAGTTTTGGATAAAGATAAGATGGCTTAATTCTTGGAGGCAACTCCAGTACCTGATACTAATGATCTGGACTTTTCTCCTTTGACAGCAGAATTAACGGTGGAGGAAGTTAAGGAGACTATTGATAAGTTATATCTGAAGAAGGCACCAGGTCCAGATAGTATATTGGCAGAATTTTATAAGTAATTCAGAGACCTCCTGGCTCCAATTCTCGTGGATGTGTATAGAAATTGTCTAGAAAATCACCTGATGCCTCCATCCATGAAAGTGTCTTCGCTAATTCTGCTGTCTAAAGGTAAAGAGCCGAGCGACATCAAGAACTGGAGGCCGATTGCCCTCTTGAATGTGGACAGGAAGATTCTAGCAAAGATCCTATTTTCTAGATTAGTCTGTTTGTCCCCGGCACTGTTGGCAGGCTCTCAGTTTGGCACAGTAAAAGGGCGGAACATCTCTGGAGCAGTCATCTCGATACGGGAGATGTTTGAGAGATGTAAAGCTCTGCGGTGTGAGAGATATGTTGTTAGTCTGGACCAGGCTAAAGCCTTTGACAGGGTTGATCATGACTATCTGTGGGACACTTTGTCAAAGTACGGTATTCCGGGACAATTTGTGGATTGGCTGAAGACGTTGTACAGAGAGGTGGTGAGCTTTCCTCTGATTAATGGTTGGCAGGGTGACACTTTTAGAGTTGGGGCGGGGGGTGAGGCAGGGCTGCCCACTGAGTCCGCTCCTGCATGCTTTTGCCCTAGACCCGTTTCTGAGGTCACTGCAGGAGTGCGATTTTTAGGGGGTGCCGGTCCCCCACTGCTCGCCTCTGAATGTTGTTGCCTATGCAGATGATGTGACGCTGGTGATCTCCAATCCTCGTGAGGTGCAGATGTTATCTGCGTCCATCAGAAGCTACTCAGAGGCCTCTGGGTCTCTGGTCAACCTTGAAAAGAGTCAAGCTCTGTGGACATTAGATACTGAGTCCAGCTTTGATCTGCCGCAGTTTTCCAAAGCCTGCACCCATATTAAGATCCTAGAGGTTAAATTTGGGAGGGATGATAATGCCACGCTAAATTGGGAGGAGAAATTGGAAACCGGAAATGCAAAGGTTCAGCGATGGAAGAACTGGAGGCTGACCTACAGAGAAAGGGTCACAATGTTGAAGACCTACCTGGTCCCCGTTTTCTTGTATGTCTCTGTCATTTTCCCTTTGCCAGAATCTCTCTCAGCGAGGCTCTTCAGCCTGTTCTTCCAGCTCTTGTGGGGGAATAGGTTGAACCTAATAAAGAGGGGAATAATGTACCTACGGCGGAGAGAGGGTGGACTGGATATGTTGAATTCAAGGGTTTTATTTGACTCCTTGTTTCTAAAGGTGAATTTTGAGAACATGGACTCAAACAGTAGCTCCCTATGGGTAAATAGTATCAGGTACTGCATATTGCCTTTTGCAGAATCTTGGGTGCGAGGCGGCAGTCTCAAGAGGAGGAGATGGACAGGTGACCACCTCCCCCAGTATCTGGACTATGGTCTGAAGTGTGTTAGGAGATGGGGACTGGAGAAGTCTTATATTGAGAGCAGTACCAGAAGAGACCTGTATGCTCATGTATGTGGGACTTTCTTCTACTCTCCACTGGCCCTGAGAGATTGTGTCACCACCACCCTGCAGGAAAGCCTTAGGTTCCTAAATGGGAAACGGCTTCCTCCTAAACTGTTTGATGTCACTTGGCTTTCACTGCATAGTCGGCTCTTTGTCAGGGGGAACCTGAAACATCTGTGTGTCTCTGATCGGAATTGTCCCCTTGGTTGTCAGCAGGAGGAGACTATGGAACACTTTATATGTGATTGCTGGGGAGGGAGGAAGATCTGGGAGGAGGTGTCAGATAATCTAAAAATCCCCAGACTGCGGACCCTAAAGTATCCCGACATAATCTATGGTGTCCCCTCCACTGTTAGTAACATCAACAGAGAGACGATGTACATTATAATCAGTGTCATCAAATATTATCACTGGCACATGAGAACCCGGGTGTCACTGCACAATGAGCTGTTCGATCACACCGCTGCCGCCAATCAGGTTATGTCAGAACTCCGGTGGATAAAATCACTGGAAGTTGGATGGAGTCCAGGAAACATAACGTTATGGAGAAACGTAAAATTCAGTTAGGAAATATGATAATTTCTTTTTTTTCTTTTTTTTTTTCCTCTAACTTTCTTTTTCCATCCCCAGGTGTGGGCACTTTCATTTATTTATCAATATAATCTGATTATTTAGTGCTGTGTATGTATATTACCTAAGTCTTTTGTGTTTTGTAATGCTGGATGATTTTTGTTTTATTATAATTGTATTTATGTTTGGTTTTATAATAAAAATTGCCCCTTATGTATAAGAATATAACTACTATAATACTGCCTGCTATGTACAAGAATATAACTATTATAATACTGCTCCTATGTACAATATAACAACTATAATACTGCCCCCTACAGTATGTACAAGAAAATAGCTGCTATAACACTGCCCCTATATACAAGAATATGACTACTATAATACTGCCAATAAGTACAAGAATGTAACTACTATGTGATATTTAATTTTAATATTATATAAATAAATTATTAGTTCTATAAAAAAAAATGTGAAGTTATTCATAATGGTATATTAAATCTTGCCTTATGATAATACCCAATGGTGTTCTTGTCTATAGTATATAGATCCACCACGTTTCCTGGTTTATTTTCTTTGGTTTGTGGTCTCCTCTGATGGGTGGTTTAGCACTTTGTATGCCGGTTACTTGGAACCTAGAAACATTTCCATTAAGTCTGACCACAAAGAGCCAGAGGTTGCTGAGCATTTGATCAGTATTTTATTAACTTCATCAGAAAGGTGCCTTCCTTGGCGGGTTTTTAGTGGATCTGACATACATCAGACATACTGATGGTTACATGTAGTATGTAGTGCATGTGATGAGCTACACAACATATGTGGTATTACAATTAATGTATGTAGAAATATTGTACTTTGGTTTATTAATTGAAGTAAAAGTTTTTATATTATTAATAGATTTACAACCTGTGCATACAATATGTCCACATTTAAAAGAGCCCAGAGTTGATACCCAGTTTTTGGGGGATATTATGGTATTACTTAAATATAAACTCCTCAAAAGTATATTCCCGATCATTGGTGGTTTTTAGCTACAAAATCAATTGGTTCATACAATATTTGTTATAAGTTTTTTTTCTTGAAACATTATGGGGGTTTGCTGTTGGATGATATTACTGACTGCTGTAAATTGGTGACTATAAGTTGTAATGAATGTCAATTGTCTTTGAGTCATATTTTCATTAGTAATTACTTCTGTCAATATTTGTGACCGATTTTATTTTGTACTATGTTTTTTCCTCTGGTAAGTATCCAATTACGGTATTTGCACTCAGCCATGCGGTTACATTGATGAGCAAAAGGATAACAATGTTTTGAATTTTGACTTTCAGGCTTCATATTTCACCATCCACTACTGTTTCGAAGCAAGACTACCATGATTTTATAGACAATCATCTTGGCTATCTCATACATAAATTTGACTTTAAATTATTTTGCATTGTTACTGTTTTGCTCCTGGTGGTGGGAAAATCATTTTCTTCCTATTGGGGCATTGCGACTGGTCATGTGATTGATGGGCGGTATGTATCGCATAGGTGGTTGGCCCTGTGATGGAAGCTGGGCGTGTTTTGCTCAGCAGATCTATTGCTGAGGGTTGTCACGTGCCCCGTCCTGAGTGACACGGCCAGCAGGCCGATAACAGATACAACAGGACGCGGCACGTGTAATTGTCCTATGTGACGCTGCCCGCAGGCCGGTAACTAATACAATAAGACAAAGGGAATAGGGAAAACCTGGGTAACAATAACAATGGTGGCCCTGCGATAGGGAATGGGGAAGTGGAGACCTCCTTGCACTCCCCTGAGTTAGTGCCTCTACACTCCTAACGTTCCCTAGGCCGGTTCCGCACGGGGCGCCGATCAGGAACCTAAAAACCCTGACTCGCCCTGCACCTAAACTGGGGAATTGGTCGGTGCGGAAACTAATCCCACCACTGCACTAAACACACATAAGGAAAAGTGACAAAACAGGGGAACACCACTTAGCATTGCTCTGTTGCTTACGCTCCCAGCAACAGAGCCCACCACCTGCGTGCATCCTCTCCTCCACCGTGTCCAACATCTGGGTGCACTGTCCAGCAACGGAGTCCAGCACCATAGTGCAGCCTTGGAGCAAACAGAGTCCACACCTGCGTGCAGCTGTCCGGAAACAGAGTCCAGCAAATGAGTCCAGTTTTTCTGCCAAAGAGTCCAACATTTTGAGTCCAGCTTTCCGCAACCGAGTCCAGCATTCTGAGTGCATCTCTACACCATAGCTGTCACTCCACCAAGCAATGCCAGCCCTCCTTGCAGACACCATAGCTGACACTCCATCATTCCATGCCAGCCCTCCTTGCAGACACCATAGCTGACACTCCATCATTCCATGCCAGCCCTCCTTGCAGACACCATAGCTGCTACACCAGCACTCTGACTGGGCTGCCCGTGACTCTCCTTCAGATCCATTCTTTACCCAGGCTTGCTTGCAAATGTGGAACTATCACCAACAGTGATTGACACACCTGACACTCTTTTATAGAGCATTCACACCTGTTACATAATCACGTGCACAAACTAAGGTAACCACAGTGCAATGACCCTAATGGCCACCGGGGGAAAAACCACCTTTGGCACACAGCCAAAGGAAAAAAAAGGTTACTTTGTGCATTTAATCTGCCAGATCCCACCTGGATCATGACAAGGGTTTTTGCTATACATTGAGAAGCTTCCAGGTGGCTTGGAAAGATGGGTCGGTCCAGTCACCTACATACCCACCCAAGGAGGTGTGTCTGAATACCCAAGATGAAGCCTGTGTGTGATTATGTGTTTGAGGACCTGCGGTGATGTCACGATCACCTGACTAGCCATGTAATAGGTACCTGGGAGTGGTTAAGGCTACCTAATTGAGCCTATGTGTTTGGCACATGTTGTAGTGCTGGCTAGTCTGAGCCAGAGGAAGGAGGCCTGTGAGATACCTCCAGAGTGGATGGTCTGATAACCGTGAGTGATACTGACCAGGGTCAGCTAGAGACGTTTATGGGATACCTCTCAGAAAAGGCGTCAGGGAACCAGTGTGGCCGACACCAACAGGAAACGGACATGGGTCCATTTTATGCTGACCTGGGTCAGAAAGAGACTGTTTTCCTATAGAGGTGAATGTGTAACAGACTGTGTACTGGCTGCATGTTGCTAAGTTCCTGAGGAGCGGTTTATGATGTACTTAATAAACCTAATGGATTTTTTTAACCCTAAGTGTTCCAGTGTATGCCTCAAGGACCAGCCAAGTGAGTACTCCCCGTCCATAGATAGTGTGGGACATTACACTATATACTACAAATTACAACCTGTTCTCGCATTCCCTTATAGCTCAGTGTGTTATTAGGTTGCTTCCAGCCATGTAGATGATTTACCAAGAAAAGAGAAACAGCATCATCCAGCTCATCAATAGTGGTTTCTCGACCAAGAATACTGCCAAACTGCATCATGTAAGAGTCATGACAGATGGAAGAATACAAAATGAAGTCCGTCCATACATTCAAAAGCCAAAAGGTAGACGTCCAGGCAAAATATTGGAGTCAACAAGTCGGCTCATCAAAAGGTTCTATCAGTTCTGGTGCAACAAACATGGCAGTGGAGGTGGCTCATATGCTTCATAATAATGAGATCACAGATGTGAATGCCAGCACCATCCAATGCACATTACCCAAGTCTGGAATGGCGGCCCTAAAAAAGGTGAAGAAGCCTCGACTTTAATATCGTCACAAGAAACGTTGGCTCAAGTTTGCAAGAAAGTACAAAAAGTGGACTATAGAAATGGGTGATTTGAAGTGATGATATGGAAGTCAAAAGACTAGGCTCTGATACCCATCAGATCAATCTGGAAATGGGTCTGAAAAACGGGAAAATGGGGCTAACGGATCAAGAAATTGAGGAGCTGTCAAGTTCGGTTTTGGAAGCCTTATGATATGTGGTTGTTTCACAATCAAAATGTGATGACACCACTGGTGTCACTGGCGCAGACTAGGGGGCACTGTAAGGGGGCACGTGCATGAACACAGGGAGTGAAGGAGCCAGGCACACTGTGCGCAAGGACCTGGGCCTAAGCAGTGAGCACAGGACCTGGAACTAGGCAGTCACGTGACCAGGAGGCAGAGTCACCGCACGTGAGGACAGGGAAGGCAACTGAGCACACGGAGTACAGGGCACAGAAAGTAAACGTAGTCAAAGCCAAGGGTCAAAAGCCAGATAAGAACGTGGTACCTAGGGATTAGACAGAGAGTAAACTGAGACAAGCCAAGGGGTCAGATAACCAGGAGAGACAGGGCAGTACAAAGCAGGGTACAGAGGCAAAAGTCAGGGGACAAACCGGGTCATACACAGCAAGGCACACAAGCACAACAATTACGGACGAGAAACCTGGGTCAGCAACCACAAACCGAGTATACGGAAGTATCACCGACACCAAATCCAGGAACTGCCAACATTAAATAGCTGCCCCAGAACCAAAGAGAATCAAACTAAAATTAACCCTGACCTGACCAGGATGGAGGCGGGACCATCCTGTCCAGAGTCATGACACAATACTTGACCAGGATGGGGTCTGTCTTTTGCAAGGATGTCTTTTTTAAGGATAACATCAAAAATATGCCAGACATAACTCCCTGCTATAGATGCTCCACTATTATGATTACTATGCTTCATTGTTGCTATCAATCTGACAATCGATTTGCTTCCTCCTCAGGTATGTCCACTGACTGCTGCAATACCATAACCCATCTTTCCTGATCCCAATCACCCTGTATCTCTCTATTACTGGTATGTCCACTGACTGCTGCAATACCATAACCCATCTTTCGTGATCCCAATCACCCTGTATCTCTCTATTACTGGTATGTCCACTGACTGCTACAATACCCCATAACCCATCTTTCCTGATCCCATTCACCCTGTATCTCTCTATTACTGGAAAGCTTACAGCCTGCAAGGATCCCCGCTGCCTCCCCACCACTACTGGAGCTACTGCCTCATCATCACTGGAGCTGCTGCAACCCCCCAACCTACTGCCTCCTTCCCCACTATCCTGTAGAATGTAAGCCCAAAAGGGCAGGGTCCTCTCTCCCCTCTATATCAGTCTGTGATTGTTAGTTTGTTTACTGTAATTGATATCTGTAATTTGTATGTAACCCCTTCTCATGTACAGCGCCATGGAACCAATGGTGCTATATAAATAAATAATAATAATCTCAATACTGAGCTATATGTGAGTATCCTACAAGATGAGTTACTTCATATATTTGAGTTCTATGGGTATGAAAAGGACAGCATAGTGTTCAAGCATGACTACAACCCAAAGCATACTTCGAGATTGGGATAGAAATGGTTAAATGACAATGGGGTAGAGATGCTGGATTGGCCCCACAGTCCCCAGACCTAAACCCAATCAAACATTTGTGGATAGAATTGAAGAAAAAGCTGTATACATGTAATAAACGTGCAGGTGCTGGTATGTCACCATGGAACCGAGACAGATCAAAAGTTAAAGGGTTTTATTTACAGGGATATGATACTCCTCGCAGGGAGAAAGCAGTGGGGGTTAAACTGATTTTAAAGCAGTATATAAACAGTCAAAAAGAATAACAGTTAGAAACAGGTGTGCTTGGAACTTATCAGTCTACCGAGTACTTGCTTGTAGGGTCGTCTTCTCCCACGTCGGGGCCGTCAGCGAAGGCACTTGTCGTCTCTCTAGTCGCTGTAGGCTCTGCAGTCTCTAAGGACCCACAACAGGGGTCTCGGGGGTTAATGAAGAAAGGCAGGGGGAACACAAGGCATTCCGGCTGTCCCCTGCTCTGAGTCTATGCTCCAAAACTAAACAGTCTCTCAGGGGGAATCAAGGGCTCTGTGTCACTATAAGTCTCTCAACAAGAGACAGGGGCTCTGCACCAAGACCACAGGTGCTGGGACTTTGCACGGGGGTCACTGTCTCTGCACGGGGGTCACTGTCTCTGCACAGGGGTCTGAGCGCACCTCTTCAGTCACTGCAGGTTCTGGTCTCACAGTCTCACATACTCACAAGATGAAGTCTCTGCACAGTCCCCCTGGATTTGTCCTCTGAACGGGAGTCCTCGCTTCTCTCCTGCGTGCAGCTACAACCTGCCCTTTCCCCTGCACACACTGCTCTGAGCTTCACGCACTGTCAGGCTGCCCTCCTTCCTGTTCCTCTTTCCTCCCAGCAGTCACATGACCCAGCACGTCCAGGGCAGAAAGTCTTCCCCCTAGCAAGCCTGCTGTCTGGCCGAGTGGTTACCGTTCAGGAGCGGAGAAGGTATCATGAGAATCTGCAAAATGACTCTGCAGAGCTAGAGCTCTAACAAATGTATTTACTCCTAAAAAGGTCTTAAAAAAGTCAAATTCAGAAAGTCAGCCCTTTTGAAAAGGACTTCTGTCAGCATGTAGCTAAAAATATTAATTACAGCATCATAGAAGTTTTCATTTGGGGCTGGGGATATCCCTTCATGTTTCTTATGTTTTCCCCTCCACATCTCTTAGTCCTCTTCTTTCGTATATTAAAAAATAAAATTTTTCTCCATGCCCAATATCTACAGTTAATACTGTATTGCACGTTATCCAAAGAACAGTCATAAATATTATCTGAGGAAGAATCTTCTGTGTTATCGTTCGAGGTGTCAGTGTCAGAAAAACATACAGTATAACTTCACAAATATTTTTTATAGAACTAATAATTTTTGGATCTATTATTAAAATTAAATACCATACTATTTTGCTTTTAATTTGATCCCAATGTTCTGTGATTGTTTATCCCAAATCAAGTGTTAAAGCAGGATATGACTTAACGGGAATCTGTCACCCCATTTTTCGCCTATCAGCTGCCGGCACCGACATCAGGGGTTTATCTACAGCATTCTGTAATGCACCTGCTCAGGAGCCACGGCAGGCAGCAAAGAAGAAGACTCGACGTTAGAAGATGGGAGGCGCCGAACCGCATCACCCATCGAACCACGATCGGACCTCCCCCCAGTGAGTATAATCTAACACACTTTTCTTATCTTTCAGGTTACATCGGGGGCTTATCTACAGCATTACAGAATGCTGCAGATAAGCCCTGATGGCGGTGCCGGCAGCTGATAGGCAAAAAATAGGTGACAGATTCCCTTTAACAACCCATCTAGTTCATAGTCAGAAATACAATGTTTCAGGACCATTGTCTCAAACGTATTTGCTTTTTATTTTTCCCAAGGTGTTGTGGTGGAGGATCATTTGATTTTCATGGATTTATATATTTATTGTACCAGTTGATTATCGCTTATAACGGAAGATCCTGATACTGGAATTCTTTTGTTTCCATATTAATCCTGTTTGCACCGCAAGGGTCAATGTTTTCGACCTCCATATGGGTGAGCTGACATTATCCTTATCTTTTTCTTTCACAATAATACTGCTCCTATGTACAAGAATATAACTACTATAATACTGCTCCTATGTACAAGAATATAACTACTATAATACTGCTCCTATGTGCAAGAATATAACTATTATAATACTGCTCCTATGTACAAGAATATAACTACTATAATTCTGCCCCCTATGTGCAAGAATATAACTACTATAATACTACAAGAATATAACTACTATAATACTGCCCCTATGTACAAGAATATAACTACTATAATACTGCACTCTATGTACAAGAATATAACTACTATAATACTGCCTCCTATGTGCAAGAATATAACTACTATAATACTGCCTCCTATGTACAAGAATATAACTACTATAATACTGCTCCTATGTACAAGAATATAACTACTATAATTCTGCCCCCATGTACAAGAATATAACTACTATAATACTGCTCCTATGTACAAGAATATAACTACTATAATACTGCCCCTATGTACAAGAATATAACTACTATAATACTGCCCCATGTACAAGAATATAACTACTATAATACTGCCCCTATGTACAAGAATATAACTACTATAACACTGCTCCTATGTACAAAAATATAACTACTATAATACTGCTCCTATGTATAAGAATATAACTACTATAATACTGCCCCTATGTACAAGAATATAACTACTATAATGCTACCACAATGTAAAAATTATAACTATTATAATATTGCCCACTACGTACAAGACTATAACCACTATAATACTGCCACTATCTACAAGAATATAGCTACTATAATACTGCCACTATGTACAAGAATATGACTACTATAATACTGCCCTATGTATAAGAATATAACTACTATAATACTGCTCCCTATATACAAGAATAAAACTACTATAATACTGCCCCCTACGTACAAGACTATAACTACTATAATGCTACCACAATGTAAAAATTATAACTATTATAATATTGCCCACTACGTACAAGACTATAACCACTATAATGCTGCCACTATCTACAAGAATATAACTACTATAATACTGCCCCTATGTACAGGAATATAGCTACTATAATACTGCCACTATGTACAAGAATATGACTACTATAATACTGCTCCTATGTACAAGAATATAACTACTATAATACTGCTCCCTATATGCAAGAATATAACTACTATAATACTGCCCCCTACGTACAAGACTATAACTACTATAATGCTACCTCTATGTACTATGATACTGCCCGAGGAAAAATATGTTCTATACTACTGCACATCACTTTCAAAAATGAAACTCCTGCACAAAAAAAGATACAAAAATAAGAAAAATACTAGTCATAAAAATAAGATCCACAATAATTAGAGTAAACACACGTAACATGGGGAAATTTAATTTGTTTTTAATTTACAGCAGAAAGAATAGAAAGCATTCAGAAAACATTTTCAATAGGTTTAAGGGCAATTCAAAACATTTTGCATGGTTCCAGCAGCTGAGTTCTTCAACAGATCCATTGATTTCAGTGATGTATTTTTTCATTTTTAGTTTTTTACATGCACAATTACAAAAATAAAACTTACAAAAAAAGGAGACATCTATATTAGCTTTACATGCAAGCCTTGGGGACCCCCCCGTTGGCGCCAACTACTGTGTGGAACTGCCGTAAGCGTGCAACCATGTAGGGATTTCACGTTATATTGTCTATTTCTCTCACACAGTACAGATGTGGGTTTTTTGTTGTTTTTTGTGTTGTTTTAACGTTCACACTAGAAGCTTAAAATAAAATGCTGAAGACAGGATAGATTTAACAGTTACATATTATGACAGACTCCTGGCACTTGGGAAATTTCATGTACCCCCATCTGAGTGAACTGTTGGTATGCAATGCATCTTACATTCAAAAGCCTAAAATTTCACAGCCAAGGAAAGGTCTATTGCAAAAAGTTTGCTTTCATCAGATGCCCCTTTTTTGTTAGATTTTCAAAAGCACAATGCATCTGATGCACTAGAACAGGCCCCTGTGACTGCTTGTGTGTTGGTACAGTTACTTGGAGAGGTCCTGCATGTTGCTGAATCTGATAACATTATTAACACACTGCACAACACTGACCTTTTTGTTTTTGTTTTTTTTAGTACAAATATACAGATAATACAGCATAACAATTGAGACCAGTACTCTTGCCAGGGTGACAAAAAAGTTACATTCGTCATGAAAAGTGGAAATATTAATATACAATTCCAGATAACAAAATTCTAAAAGATCCACTAATGCTATTACTAATACATAAGCAGTGATTTATTTTTTTTTATTTATCCAAAAAAGGCGTTTTGATATGTTTTTTTTTTATTTTTTATTTTTATTATTTCTTCCCGTTCCTCATGAATACATAATAAAATACATTCTTCTAGGGACAATCAATGTCCCGTCAAAAAAGAGCAGTATATAACTATTTATTTATTTTTTTTTAATGTACAGACTATTCATAATGGTGTATTGTGCGTGAACTCATGAGAATTTATATAACATATACATTAGTGTATTCAGCTTGTTCCTATCTGTACATCCCACGTGAAAGGAAATGAACGGTTTTTAAAAAAATTGCAGCAAGAGTACTGACCTCATCATTTTTTTTATTTTTTTCGGCTTCAATTTTTGAACCTTCGTCTCGAACAACCTGATTAAAAGTTTTCTTACATATGCACATTGTGTAATCTTTACATGTTATGTCTTAGTATAAAAAAATTATACAATAGAAACTGTTTCGGTAAAGGGAAAAAAAAAAAGGCTAGCGCACCCCTGAACAGCACTTTCTCCTCTTACAATCAAAACCTTAGCAGATTGTATTCCAAAAAGTTTAGACAGGTATCGGCATTGAGTGCCAAAATGTTTCGTACTGAAGCACACATTTGCATTTTACTCCATGTTATAAATACCTCATAATCTGATCACTTTGGCTTTTTAACCTCTGTGTGGAAATAATCATATACCATGAGTTCCCTACAAGACCAGTTTGCATCATTTATTTTTTTTATTATTATTTTTATTTATTTTTTTCATACTTTTATGTGCAATTTTTTTTCGTTTTTATCATTTTCTGACTTCCAGCAGGGAGATATGAAAATGTGAAACATATTTCTACTTTCTTACTATGTCTTTTTTTAATAGATTTTTAAATATTTTTTTTGTACTTTTTTTATTGAATTTCATTCTACATATTTTTTTTTATATTGGTGTGAGTTTATGGTGTTAAGCGCATATAGTTTTCTATGAGTATCTGCTTTGCAAAATGTAACTTAATTTTTTTTTTTTTAAGCGATATAGCATTCACATTACTTGGCACCATTGGCAAAAAAAAAATAAAATAAAATAAAAAAATTAAATAAAAAAAATATATATTGTAAGATGAAATAATGTTTGGGTAGCCAAAATTAAATGTAAACATATCAGTTTAGTAATGTTACTTTGCTTTTTTTTCTAAGTCTAAATACAGTAGCTTTTTTTTTGCAGTTTAGTCATGCTTCAGCAAAATGTTCTTCTACAGAACATTCAAAATAAAGTTTTCTTATAGTGAAATAAAATTTTTGTCTCATTTTACAGACCATAGCCACTAATGCTTTGCTTTTTTTCAATTCTTTTGTGTTCTTGGTTTCATGCACATATCTTAATTTTTTTTTTAATTTTTAGTATATACAATATGTACAAAAAAAACACATCCAAACTTTTCAGATTCATTCCATCAGACTATACAAATATTAATAATCTCCAGCCATGTTATTGACCCGCATCCATAGAGAAGATAGTTCATTCAATATTCAGTAATATCATCTTTCAAATAGTATTTCTCATTTCCAATCCCGCCTTCTATATACAAATCTTTCTCCGGATGAAAAAAAAAAGCCCCGATACACTAACTGGCCAGCACGCAGCACCACATTGATTCTTAGGTGGTAAAATGTTCAGGCAATGTAAATGCAACCCTTATGGGCAGTATAGGTTTCTAAGCAATCGATAGACGCAAGGTTTTATTTTCTTTCCAGCTGTGGTAAGAGCTTTTACAGTTAAACCATTACGTATATGAACGGTAGAACTCATGAAAAATACAGGTAATGGTCATACTATTTTTTTTTTTATTTTATTTTTGCATCTGAGACATAATCTGTAGCTTTTGGGCTCAAATGCTAAATTTGTAACAGGACTCCTCACCTACCATGTGCAATTTATAATACTGGTGCCTTCATATGTAGCAGGCAAACTTTACGCCACAAGGGCTTAGGTGCGACTTTTTCTTTTGCACCCGCTGGTTGCAATCGAAGAAGAAAAAAAAAATCCCCAATTCTAATATATTCTAAAATTATTACGTTGCTACATTATAATACACAATATACCCACAGAACAATCACTTTCTCTGACCAAGCTGGCAATGGGCACATTGCTTGGTTGGTATTATTCGCTTTGTTCTGTTTTATTCACCTTTATATAGGGGACAGTTTTTATTCCCCCCCAAAAAAAAATATTATTTTTGGTTACAACCTTGAAACACTTAAAAAAAAACCTAAATATTCCTTATGCAATATGTACTGTACCTCTGTGTTAGCAATATATATATCGTGGACTTCAGATTTCCTCCCACGGAAAATATAAATTACGCAATGCATAGATATGTCTATTTACACGAATGGGAAAGTCTTATTAAAATGAACTAGGAGCAGTTGGCATTACACATGGTCAATGACTCCTAGACCACCCTAGAAGAAACGTGTGAAGAAGTCCACCATTTTTGGCAAACTTATGTTGTTCCAGTAGGTAAAGCATTAATATACATAATCTTGTATAGATATATATATTGCATATGTTATATGGCATACAATATGGGGAATACTTCAGAGATCTACAAGTTACAGCTTAGGTACAGACATGAGAACATAAGATGTCCAAACTCTTCCATTTTACGTTCCTTCATTGCTCCTTGTGAGTGATCGATGGCTCTGGGTTTTGCATTCATATCTTGCTTGTGCATTTCCACCTTTCCTCAATAATAATTTTTTTTTTTGGTATAATATTTGTACAGTTCCACACGTTGTTTGAATTCAGCCCTATGTTTAATTAACGTAACTCCAACCACATAAATTGGAGTTTCTCTTAAGCATCTACTGGCGCCATTTTTATTTCTTTAAAGTTTTTTGTTGTCTTTTTCTTTTATATCGATTCCCATGATTAAACAGAAGATTAAAATCCAAGATGTCTTGCTGAACAAAGCAAAAGTTGTCCATGAAAGTGCAAATGCAATGACCAAAAAAGATTACTGTTAAAATCCTGCAGGTGATCTCTCGAAAACTGCAGTGTTTTCATTTTTTTTTTTTACATTTTTAATTTTTTTTTTTATTTTGTTGCATGTCTCTGCTAAAAACAGAAAATGAAAACAGTCCAAAAAGCGCTGTCACATTGCTAAGGGACGTTGTTTTAATTCTTCAAGTTCCTTGGCCTTTTTCAATTCTTTCACTCTGGAAAAAAATACAAAAACAAAATAAAAAGAAATCTATAGAGCAACAATTTCAGTGTTACAATTTCTGAGGCAATTTACCAGAATAGAAATTGCAGTTGTACTCATGCAAGCTTTAAGTATCCATTGTGTAAAATAGCAGAAACATCTTTTTTTCATCTCAACAACTGCAACACAATAATTGCTATTAAATAGAAGAGGACAAGTTCAAAACTTGTATTTTGGACTTTTTCTAAGCATTTTGTTCTGCTCTTTTACAGAATTTACCGGCAAAGTAAGTTACCAGAACTTTTATGCATGGCTACTGTACATTTCATCATTTCATAGTAGACAAAACCTGAAATTTAGACTTCCCAACTGGCAAAAAAATAATAATTTTCTTTCATAAACTCAGATTCCAAAGCATACTTAGTTATATCTATGACACACACAATACAAAAAGACAGTCCTAGCTAATTAATCAGTTGTAAAAGATCAAGAAAGTCAAAATCAGTCATTTTTTTCTTTAACCTGTAGAATTTGCTCAGGGTAATCTAAAGAGTTTTACCTAGACCTACTTGGTATAGTCAGGGGCAGATTGACCTACCAGCATACTATAGGGTTCTATAGTGGGACTTGGCTATGACATGATAATCACCCCCAAAAGAGTAAGACAACTCCATTTAAAGAAGACCTTTTACCGGTTTGTACACATTAATCTGGTCACATCATGAAATGGCTGCAGAGCAGAGTAAGACGTAGTTTTTATTTTTCAATTCTCCTCTCCATTGTGTAGATATTAGCTTAAAAAGTTTAAGTTATAATTTATGTTAAGTCCAAGGGGCATTACCAAAGATTCTCTGGGGGCGTGTACTTCTTCCCTTGCTTGAGGTTCACTAATCATAAGCAGGCAGCAACACAGGGGAAGGAGAAACACCCCCCCACAATAGCTTCTAACAGACTTTCTCTTGTGTGAGATATGTAATTACAGCCAGTCTGTGCTCTTCCCTGGTCTCTCTACATAGTTGTATGAACACTAAGTATTTTGAGAAGTGCAGAGGTAAGTGTGTTTACTAACACTTCTTTAGCTTTTATCTCATAGCAGTCATTGTAAATGGAGTCACAGTACAGCTGAACGAGGAGCATTATGAAAGGAGAGCTGCCAGAAGTGTTTGTAATGAGACAAAGCTCAGTTCTGTTGTACTGTCCCTTCCCTAACACTGCCTACTGTGAGATGAAAGCTAAATAACTGTTAAATCTGCTCCACTCCCAGGAATTGTGATCACACACAGCTCTGCAGTGACACCAGTAATGGAGCAAACTCTTCTGTGTGAGATGTGACACTCTGGTCTCAGAGCTGTGTATGATTAAAAAGTGCCTAAATTGTAGTATAGATGAGTGTGATTACAGACACCTTTCTTGCAAAGCAGTCAGTGTGGGGGGAGAGAGGGGCAGTACAGGAGAGTTAAGCTTTGTCTCATAACAATCATATCTCGCCTCTCATAGTTCTGTCAGCTCTGCTATACTGCCTCTTCCCCACACACTTACTGTCCTGAGATGAAAGCTAAAAAAGTGTTAGTAATCACACTGATCTCTCCTTTGCTCCCAGTGTTTCTAATCACACACATCTCTGCAAAGAGACCAGTAAGGACAGCAGACTGTCATTGCATGTCTCACGCAAGAAAAAGCCTGTTCTAACTTATTGTGGGAGCTTGTTCTTCTTTCCCCTCTATGGTTCTGCTTGCTAATGATTGGTCATACCCATGAAGGGGAAGAAGAACACACCCCTGAGTAAAATCTATGGTAATTACCCCTTGGACTTAATATAAATTATAACCTAAAGTTTAGAAGCTAATAGCTCTGCAATGGAGAGGAGAAATTAAAAAAATAAAAACAAAGTTTTCCTCAGCTCTGCAGCCACTATTCCATGATGTGGCCAGTTCTACATGCTGAAACTGGTGAAAGGTACTTTGCAAAGGTGACTTTGGAGCCAAGTGCGTGCCAATAGGGTCTACTTCCTTTGATTTTAATGTATTAATCTCTTTGATGATATGTACTGTGTGCACAATGATAGTAAAAAAGATAATAAATCAATTACAAGTACGGTATACTGTATATTCTGTATAATTGATTAGCTTACAGGGTTCCGCAAAAGTGAATATGGAGAAAAAACAAGCATAAGTTCCCATTAGCCAAAAATATAAATCTATATCTACGTGAGATAATCAGTAAATTATAAATTCTACTTTTCAATAACAATAAGGTATGAGCGAATTACTACAACTGATGAACAGGAAAAGAAGAGGCGTTAACTACAGCAACCAATTAAATTCATGCTTTAATGTTTTAGACTTTGTTTTAGTAATGAATTGTATTGCTATGGGCTACTTTGATGCTTTTTCTGGTCTTTAGTTATGAAAACTTCCTAACCCTGGTTTTATTGCTCATAACAAGCAATCGCGAGGCAGCCCTTGAATTATTTGTTAATTATCGGTGGTTAACTTTGCACATATCCAGCATCTAAGGATTTTTCCATTTTATTTCATATTCATGTTCTCTGTTTTGCTGTGCTCACTGTATGAGCTCATATGATCCATGCCAAGCATACATATATATAGAAAAAACCGGCATGAGAGGGAATTATGTATTTAGTCATATCTCTGCAGTTAAAGCGACCCATCTCTCCAAATTGCTCCACTTCTTTGAGAATCTTAGGCTAGTTTCACACTTGCTTTTTTTTGCAGCGCGTTTTTCCCGCAAAAAAACGCATTGAAAAAACGCATACAAAAGCATACAACTGCTGCGTTTTTTTCAAGCATTTTTATGAGCATGCATGAAAAAAACGCAGCGTTTTTATGCGTTTGTATGCGTTTTTAGTGCGTTTTTACCGCGTTTGCGTTTTTTCCAAACATTAGGTGGCCCTCACACTAACCCAAACCATGACTTTACTAACCCTAACCCTAACCCTAACCCTAACCTTGACCCTATCCCTAACCCTAACCCTAACCCTAACCCTAACCTTGACCCTGACCCTAACCCTAACCCTAACCCTGACCCTAACCCTAACCCTAACCCTAACCCTGACCCTAACCCTGACCCTAACCCTAACCCTGACCCTAACCCTAACCCTAACCCTAACCCTGACCCTAACCCTAACCCTAACCCTGACCCTAACCCTAACCCTAACCCTGACCCTAACCCTTAACCAAACCATACCCTGATCCTAACCCTAACCCTGACCCTGACCCTAACCCTAACCCTAAACCCCCTTAACTAACCCTAACTCTAACCCAAACCCCTAAATTCCATTGTCTAACTAATGGTAAAAAAAACCGCATGTGCAAAAAAACGCATACATAAGCATGCCAATGCGCACATATGCTCACCATAGACTTATAATGGGTGTCTTGCTGTAAAAAAACGCATTGCGCGCGCATGCGTTTTTTTGAGGCAAGTCGGACGCACAAAAAATGCAACAGGTTGCATTTTGTGCTCCCGAGCGCATACCGCAAAAAAACGCATGCGCGGAAAAACACGTACAAACGCATGTGTATGCGCACATAAGCGCATCCCATGCAAAGTATAGGGAAAAAAAACGCATGCGCTATTTAGCGCTAAAATACCGCAAAAGAAACGCAAATGTGAAACCAGCCTTAGATTTCCACTAATCAGAACCTAAATCCATACAAGCTATTCCTAAAGAAAATCGCTGGAGTGGTGCCTTAAAGTGCCTGCCAAGGATGAAAAGACGGCGTAAGGCTGTGTGCCCACGATGCGATTTTTAAGCGTTTTTGCAGCGATTTTCAGCGCGAAAACGCTGCGAAAATGTTTAAAAATCTTGTACAGAATGCACCCCATGCATTCCTATGGCATTCCGCACATGCTGTGCTAATGCTGCGCTTTTTTCCGCGGCGGAATCGCATCGCGGAAAAAATCGCAGCATGCTCATTCTTTTATGCGGAATCGCAAAGAACTGCCGCGATTCCGCACCCATAGGAATGCATGAGAATCGCTTACTTCCCGCATGTGGCTATGCCCACCATGCGCGAAGTTAAGCGTCTCATGTGCGGTTGGTACCCACGGTGTGGAGGAGAGGAGACTGTCCTCCAGGCCCTGGGTACCATACCCCTGTAAAAAAAAGAATAAAAAATAAATAATCGGGGTATATTTACCTTCCAACGTCCCGCGCTGCATTCCCGGGTCTCAGCGTTCCCAGCAATACCTTGCGGAAAGGTCCTGTGATGACGTAGTCTCGCGTGGCTCTAGCGGTCTCGTGAGATCGCTATAGCAACGAGAGACCAACGTCATCACAGGTATCACAAGGTATTACTGGGAACGCTGAGGCCCGGGAATGCAGCGCGGGACGTCGGAAGGTAAATATACACCGATTTTTTATTTTTTTATTATTTTTAACATTCTATCTTTTACTATTGATGCCGCATAGGCAGTCTCAATAGTAAAAAGCTGGTCACACTTGTCAAACACTATGTTTGACGAGTGTGACCAACCTGTCAATCACTTTCCAAGCGATGCTTCAAATCGCTTGGAAAGTGCTTGAATATGGCACGCGAAAATCGCGACAAAATCGCGAACATAATCGCGGTAAAATCGCAGTGAAATTGCGCGGAAAAAACATGCGATTTCTAGGAAGGAGTCCGGTTTTCAGTGTCCGGATTTAAACGCAGCGTGGGCACATAGCCTGAAGGTTTAGGTATTCTTTAACTTTATTTAGGGCTCCAAGAGATACATGATGTTATGAAGGAGGACTCAGCGGGACCTCTTGGTTCTTGGCATTATTAAGTAATATTGGGCAGCCCACCTTAGACATGTTCCATCTTGTGCATTCCTTTTTGCCTAAACGAAGTGAAATGAGATGAACTTTTGGTAGGCTTCTCTCTACTCAAGTTTTGTCTTAAGGCCCTTTACAAATTATTGGATTCAATTTACAATAAATTGATATTTATATTAGCATAGTTACAAATGTACACATATGACCTATGTGAGCACACCTTAGGGGAGATTTTAAAGCTGTGGGTGTAAATAATGAATGTTTTCAAAACTAAAGCAAATTGTGACTATTTAACATTTTTGGGTAACTGAATGTTTTTCTAAATACACATTTTTGAGCTCAGTATCCAAATATACTTTTTACATTTTCAGAATATGGCCATACACGCTCTGACAGATAAGAGAATATTGGAGGAAATTTACAGGACAGAAAAACAATTGTTACTGAAAAGATCTGTACTCTGTATTGCACATTCACGATGATCGGCTCGTTTACTGTCTTCTCATAACGAATAGCAAATGGAACATAAATCAGGATTTATGACTTCACATGCACTTCTCTCATGCTTTGCGGTGTTTACAAAAGGCTCCTAAAACAAGGTAGTGTGTGATTAATTTAGTCACCAAAACAGAGAAACACATGGATGCTACGCAACCTGGACTAAAACTGTTTGCAACATACACTAAAGTAGCGCTCAAAAAAGGGACATTAACATCCATTCTGCACACTCATGAAAACATTTTTTCTATAACTTAGTAAATAGTCTTGAAATAAATCTTCTACAATTTAGGTATACATCTATCACCTTTGCAGACTTACATATCTCCATGATTACAGACTACTCTACTAACTCTGTGTAGTCTAATCCTGCAGTCAAATATCCTTTCATCTCTCTGCCTTATCTTCATAGTCTATGGACAGTATAAAAGAAAGATGGAAAAGAGTAATACGTATGTATTATGTACTCTTGGCTGTCTCTCCCATACACAGGAGTAATTGCTTGGCCGAGTACACCTCTGTACTCTAGAAGAAATCTGACGACAGCTGATCTTCAGGAGGAAAACGCGAACGGAGGTAAGAAATTGGACATGCCTGATCAACAACTCTCCCAATGATCAGTTGTCTGGGGTCCCCATACACATTAGACTGTCAACCAAATCAATATTGGCGAGGATGGGCTAACATTAGTCCGGGCATACACCAGAGATTTTGGATGGTTGAAAAGGCCGTTATTAGGCATCCTTTTGAAACAAGTGTGGCAGTTACTAACTAAAGACAGATTTCTGGCATAAAAATGATATGTTGGATGCTTTAGGCGACTGTCAGGTGCTAGAGTTGAAAATTATTCATACCATAAAACAAATCTGCATCCTATCAATGCAAGCCCTGAACAGGCCACAGATCATAGCAGAGATCAATCAGTGATTTTCTTCCATGGAACAGCTCTGACATACGTAGAACAGAATCCCTTAAATAAACAGTAATCTGAGGTTCAAGTACTCCATTGCAAATTCTGTAATAGTGCTCTACAGTTAATATGTACCATCCAAGTGTCTGTTATAGGGCTCATACTCATTTGCGAGAAAAACGGACGAGTGAATTCCGATGAAAAAATTGGATTGCACTCTAACTAATGTTAATCTATAAGTCACAGCTCATCTGCGATTTTATTTTCTCAGCTCAGATAGGACTGAGAAAACAAATCACAGCATGCTGAGAGTGTACTCGTATATTGGTTGGGACTCGCCATCGCAAGTCAATGGATGTAATAAAAATAAAATTGCACGGCACTCGGACCCTGCGAGTGCAGTCGGATTTTTACACACTCATGTCCAGACTTTTCACCTGCCGCGTACAGTAAAATCACCGCGTGACCCTACAAAATAGAATAGATAGAATAGACATATATAAAAATAATAAATAGATATAAATATGTCAGCGACATATATAAATAGTACAGTGCGTGTGCTTGATGCTGAACATGTGTTTTATTACTAAATATTATTTATACCAAATTATTTTCTGAAAAAAAACGGCGTGGGATGCCCCCAAAATTTTATTAACCAGCTGAGAGAAAGCGGACAGTTTGGGTCAGATGTTTATAGCCTGGAAAGGGGGTAATACCCATGGAGCTTCCCAGGCTATTAATATCAGTTCACAGCTGTATACTTAGCATTTACTGGTTATTAAAATGGAGGACCCCCAAAAAATAACAAAGTGCCCCTAAAATTAATAATCAGCAAAGGCTAGGCAAACAGCTGGGTGCTAATAAGAATAGCCTAGCAAGGGGCCATAGATATTGGCCCCCTCCCAGACTAAAAACATCAGCTCTCAGCTGCCCCAGAAATGGCGCATCCATAAGATGCACGAAATCTGGCATTTAGCCTCGCTCTTCCCACTTGTCATGGTGCGGTGGAAAGTATGATGATAGTTGGGGGGTTGATGTCACCTTTGTAATGTCAGGTGACATCAAGCCCAGCAGTTAGTAATGGAGAGGTGTCTATAAGACGCCCTCATTACTAACCCCATAGTCAATTTGTAAAAAAACACACCCATAATAAAGTCCTGTATTTGAACAAATGACACAGACTCCTTTATTGACTCTAAATGAACCAAAAACACATATACTCACCTTACACCCAAGCCAATATACCCTGTAAAAAAAAAAAATAAAGCAACATCATCCTCACCTGTCCCCGACCTTAAGATAATAATCCAATTGGCCCGTGACATGTTTAGTTCTGCTACATCTAGATGGCAGGCTGCATTGTTGCATGATGCTACTATACAGCCTGACATCCAGCAGAGACACTGAGCTTCACATGCTTGCTCAGCTCAGCACATTGCGGTAAAATGCTTGAATTGAGCAGAGTTCATATTAAATGAACTCTTTTGGCCTCACTGACTTCACCATAAGCGTAAGTTCTCAAGCTCGTGGTGCAATCACAAAGGTCATCGGAGTTCAGATCCAATCACCTCAGTTCAACTCAATGATGTCACCGCGAGTGCCATCAGAACTTTTCCCTTGGCATTTGCGCTGACGTCATTGAGTTGAGCTGAGTTCATTGGCTCTGAACTCCAATGACCATTCTGATGACACCGCAAGCATGAGAACTTTCTTATGCTCGAGGTGATGACAGTGAGGTCAAAGGAATTCATTCAATATGAACTCCGCTCAATTTTAGCATGTTACTGTGAGTCTCTGAGCTGAGCAAGCACGCGAAGCTAAGTGTCTCTGCTGGATGGCAGACTGCATAGTAGCATCATGCAAAAATGCAACCTGCCATCTAGATGTAGCAGAACTAGATGCATCGAGGGCCAGTTGGATTGTTATCTTCACGTCGTGGACAGGTGAGGATGATGTTGCTTTATTATTTTATTTATTTTACATGGACATTGGCTTCGGTGGATTGGGCGTAAGCTGTCTGCCTAGCCTTTGCTAGTTATTAATTATAGTGGGACCCTGTGTAATTTTTTTTGGGGGGGTCCCCCACTTTAATAACCAGTAAATGCCTAACAGACAGCTGTGAGCTGCTATTAATAGCCTGGGAAGCTACATAGGTATTACCCTATTCCAAGGCTGTAAACATCTGCCTCCAGCTATCTGCTTTCCCTCTGCTGGTTAATACAATTTCTGGGGACCCCCCCAATTTTTTTTTTCAGAAAATAATGTATCCATTAATCAAATACATGTACAGTAAGCTATACACACAAAGCACTCATTATATATCTCACTCACATATTTATATCTATCTTTCTGTATCAATTTATGTATATATATATATATATATATATATATATATATCCTTTGAAAACTCTCTCTGTTGGAGTCCCCCAAAGCTCTGTTCTAGGACCCCTACTCTTCTCAATTTATACCCTTGGCTTGGGTCAACTCATAAAGTACCATGGATTCTAGTACCACCTTTATGCTGACGACACTCAGATCTACCTCTCTGGCCCAGATGTCACCTCTCTGCTGTCCAGAATCTCAGAGTGTCTATCAGCCATATCCTCCTTCTTCTCCTCTTGCTTCCTCAAGCTCAATGTGGACAAATCCAAACTCATCATCTTTCCTCCATCTCACAGATCTTCCTTACCTGACCTATCTATCACAATTAATGACATCACGCTTTCCCCAGTACCGGAAGTCCGCTGCCTCGGAGTAACCCTTGACTCTGCCCTGTCCTTCAAACCACACATCCAAGCTCTTTCTACCTCCTGTTGCCTCCAGCTCAAAAATATTTCCAGAATCCATCCTTTCCTCAACCCGCAATCTACTAAAATGCTTGTGCACGCCCTCATCATCTCCCGCCTCAACTACTTCAATATCCTTTTCTGTGGTCTCCCTGCTAACACCCTCGCACCTCTCCAGTCCATCCTTAACTCTGCTGCCCGACTAATTCATCTCTCTCCTCGCTACTCCTCTGCTTCTCCCCTCTGCAAATCTCTTCACTGGCTCCCTTTCCCTCAGCGTATCCAGTTCAAATCACTAATACTGACCTGCAAGGCCATCTATAACCTGTCTCCCCCATATGTCTCTGAACTAATCTCCCGATACCTTCCCTCACGTAATCAACGATCCTCCCAAGACCTCCTTCTCTCCTCCACACTTATTCGCTCCTCACCCAACCGCCTAAAAGACTTCTCTCGAATAGCCCCCATCCTCTGGAATTTTTTGCTGCCCCAACATGTCCGACTATCAACCACATTCGGATCCTTCAGACAGAACCTGAAATCCCACCTCTTCAAGAAAGCCTACAGCCTGCAATGAACCCACTACCTCATCACCACTACTGGAGATATCACCTCAACCAACATCGGAACTGCTGCAACCCCCCAACCTACTGTCTCCTTCCCCACCATCCTGTAGCATGTAAGCTCGAAAGGGCAGGGCCCTCTCCCCACTGTATCAGTCTGTCATTGTAAATTTGTTTACTGTAAGTGATATCTGTAATTTGTATGTAACCCCTTCTTATGTACAGCACCATGGAATCAATGGTGCTATATAAATAATAATAATAATAATAATAATAACAACTGTGTAAATTAATATAGAGAATTACTGTATGTAAAAGATCATGTTAAAGTCGCATTGCTATCAGATCGCATTCGCTTGGATGCTATGTGATGATAAAAATCACATTGTACCTGCAAGGAAATCATGTGACACTTGTATGACACTTGTCCCACTTTTCTGGACCAATAATGGACCGTTTTTTATTACGGTGATGGGTATGAGCCCTTAGACTGAATGTGTAATATGCCACTTTCATATTCACTTGAAAGTTAGAGAGCTGAAGTACCAATCACGGCCACTACACAATGCACTGTGCTGCGTTAGTTCTGAGGTTCTGTGACTCCTTCAGTCAGCTGATTGGTTCCGGTAGTCCGACCTTCACAAATGTGATTGGTTAGTTCATCAGTATTAAAGCCCCAGAAATCCCAATTTTTATAATATTTTGATATTACTTGGATAGAGGTCCTAGTTGTTAAAGTAGATATTTCAACCAGATTTCTCAGTACCAACTGTATACATTTTAAATAGATCTATTATGCTTGATAAAGCTGTCATACTGTGAAAATCCATGTAAGAATGATTGTATAATTTATTTTGAAAATTTCCCTGCCTAATATTAATCGAACTCATAAAATGCTTCTTTTATTATCAGGATTATGCAGCCATTTTTAAATGGATTTTCTAAGTAAGTACGCCTGCCATTCAGGTCTATTTCATAATGTTGTCAGTTTCCATTGGGAAATCTGGCAACATATCTGCTTTAATTTTAGGAAAACATATTCAAATGACACTGCTCCCTAGGTAAGATTGTGGCGACAGATAAGTGACAGATAAGTGAATTTGTTTGCAGAAACTGAGCGGAAACTCAAAAATCCCAAAACTCTTCAAAAACGTTGAGCTTCCGCTCAGTTTCCATTTAAAAATCTCAGCAGAGGCTGAGTGCACATAGCCTCATAATGAAATGTGAAAAAGATTTTCAGCTCAGAACGTTGGACCTTAAAATTAAAAATGTGTTAAACCAATAATCTGATTATTCTGTCTATGCAAGCAATGGTCTTACCAAAAACTTGCATAGTTTTCACTTTTCCCTGCAGATTGCCATGTGCTACTATTATTTTAAGTTGTATTTCATAATTTATCCCCACAACTATTTTAATTTTAAAGATGTCCTATCATTTGCTGAAAAAAAAATGAGTTAAATACATTGTATAAATGCCTGAGCTTCCCTGGTTCTGCTGCTCTTTTTTTTTGCTCTGTCTTGTTCCATTGCAGAGAAATACACATTTGTTTCTTTTGAGAGCATTATGTGAAATCTTGGATTTTCAGTCCAGCTGGGTGCTTCTTCAGAGTCTTCTCTGGAAGTGGGGTGTGTGCTTTCACTTCCCCCTCCCAGACACAGCCAATGACAGTTCAGCAGTGCCTGAGGCTGATAGACTATATCAGCTGCTGAGCTGTGATTGGCAGCATCTAGGATGGAGGAGTGGAAGCACATGCCTCCAGAGATAACTTTGAAAAAAGGCCTAGTTGAACTGCAAGCAGAGATTTCACATACTGCGCTCCAGAAGAAACAAATGTGATTATCTCTGCAATGGAGCGACATAGCACAAATCGGAAAAGACTGTCAGAATCAGGAGAGCTCAGGGATTATTACAGGTTATTTACATTACCGTTCAAAAGTTTAGGGTCACCCAGAAAATTTTGTGTTTTCCATGAAAACTCATACTTTTCTTAATCAAATGAGTTGCCAAATGAATTTAAAATCTAGTCCAGACATTGACAAAAGGTTTGAAAAAAAGATTTTTATTTGAAATAACAATTTACTCCTTCAAACTTTGCTTTTGTCAAAGAATGCTCCTTTTGCAGCAATTACAGCAGTGAATTTGCTGAGGTAATCTGAAGAAATTTCACCCCATGCTTAAAGAAGCCCCTCCCACAAGTTGGTTTGGCTTGATAGGCACTTTTGCGTACCATACAGTCAAGCTGCTCCCACAACAACTCAATGGGCATGAGATCTTGTGACTGCGCTGGCCACTCCATTACAGATAGAATGCCAGCTGCCTGCTTCTTCCCTAAATAGTTCTTGCATAATTTGGAGGTGTGCTTTGGGTCATTGTCCTGTTGTAGGATGAAATTGGCTCTAATCAAGCGCTGTCCCCAGGGTATGGCATGGCATTGCAAAATGGAGTGATAGCATTCCTTATTCAAAATCCCTTTAACCTTGTACAAATCTCCCACTTTACCAGCACCAAAGAAACCCCAGACCATCACATTACCTCCACCATGCTTGACAGATGGCGTCATGCACTCTTCCAGCATCTTTTCAGTCTTTGTCTCACAAATGTTCTTCTGTGTGATCTAAACACCTCAAACCTGGATTTGTCTGTCCAAAACACTTTTTACAATCTCCGTCTGTCCAATGTCTGTGCTCTTTTGCCCATATTAATCTTTTCCTTTTATTAGCCAGTCTCAGATGTGGCTTTTTCTTTGCCACTCTGCCCTGAATGCCAGCATCCCGGAGTCACCTCTTCACTGTAGACGATGACACTGGCGTTTTGCGTGTACTATTTAATGAAGCTGCCAGTTGACCTGTGAGGCGTCGATTTCTCAAACTACAGACTCTAATGTACTTGTCTTGTTGCTCAGTTGTGCAGCGGGCCTCCCACTTCTCTTTCTACTCTGGTTAGAGCCTGTTTGTGCTCTCCTCTGAAGGGAGTAGTACACACCGTTGTAGGACATCTTCAGTTTCTTAGCAATTTCTCGCATGGAATAGCCTTCGTTTCTAAGAACAAGAATAGACTGTCGAGTTTCACATGAAAATTCTTTTTTTCTGGCCATTTTGAGAGTTTAATGGAACCAACAAATGTAATGCTCCAGAATCTCAACTAGCTCAAAGGAAGGTCAGGTTTATAGCTTCTCTATTCAGCCAAACTGTTTTCAGCTGTGCTAACATACTTGCACAAGGGTTTTCAAGGTATTCTATCCATCCATTAGCCTTCTTACACAGTTAGCAAATACAAAGTACCATAAGAACACTGGAGTGATGGTTGTTGGAAATGGGCTTTTATACACATATTGCATTACAAACCAGATGTTTGCAGCTAGAATAGTCATTTACCACATTAATAATGTATAGAGTGTATTTCTGAATCATTTAATGTTAGCTTCATTGGAGAAAACTGTGCTTTTCTTTCAAAAATAAGGAAATTTCTAAGTGACCCTAAACTTTTGAACGGTAGTGTATCTCATTTATTTTTTTTACCAATTGACAGGTACTTTTTATATACATAATTTGCAGCAATCTATAGGACTACATAACAAAGTTGACTAGAATTTGTAAAACATTAGTACCTTCTTCTAGACAGCGCCACACCTGGAGGTGGCTTGGATTATGCCTGTTATTGCTGTATAGCAAGATTGAAGTGAATGGATCTGAATTGCAATACGATTCACAAAAATCTGTGGACAGGCGTGGCTCCATATTTGTAAGAAAGCAGTTATGTTTTTTTGAACACTATACAATCCCTTAAACGTCAGGCGTCAACACTAAAATATATATAAAAAAACAATAATAACAATATTTGTAATATTTTTTCGTCAATAGTGAAATCCCTATTGACAAAAGGAAAATGGTAGTGACATCATTGTTCCCATAACATGACATCACAAGGGGTGTTTTTAGTTAGATATATATATTATATATTTTTTCTTTTTTTCTTCAAAAATTTGTTAACACATATCTTGAAAAGCATTTTGCAGGTAACCAACTGCTTAATTGGTCATAAAACAGTTCTTAATACATAAACATTTCTACTAAAAAAAGCAAAAATGATGAATATCGGAAGCCATTTTCAAGCAAGTTCCCCAGGAATTTTTTTGTTTAAAAATTAACATATTAATGTATTTTGTTCATTGACCTATATTAGCTAATATTTCCTCTCTTTTTAATTAAAAAATGTCTCAGCAGACAAGGGACAACTTTTTCCATTAACTTAAGAGTCCAAACAAATAAATTCCCTGGGGTTGAAGTGGAAAAATGTTAGTCTACTTGATGATCTCTAATATGTATGACAAAGCCCTTGTATAAAAGAAAAGTGTAATGTCCAGCCAGGCCAGGATTTGTAATCCCTTTAGTGCTGACATTGTTTTTTTATTATTTGGTAGGGAAGATCTGGGGCACCAACTGTTGCTGTAGAAAATTAGAAGGTTCTCACTTATTTCATATCTTGGTTGTTTTATGTACAGTGTTATGTGAGCTAATATCAATTTTGCCAATTTGAGCATAGTCCTTACTGAAAGGAGCCAGAATATTGGCTTGTCATTAGGAGAGGCTACTCTATGTGGATTGTGAAGCCGATCCGCTTGAAAATGCACAAAAAAATTTAGTGTGAACATACCCTTAATATCAGGTCCGACTGATTGAAGGAGCTACAACTATCCCTTTAATGTTTAGAAGACAGCGCTGCTTAACTTTTATAGTGGCTGTGCTTGAAGGAGTTGTTTCCTTTCTCCTATTTTTTGCCCATGGGCTCAGTGATATACAAAATAGCAAACTGATTTTTACTTACCTTCCTTAGGTCCCGTGCTGCCTTGGACTGATCGGCTACACCATTGACATTAAGTGGACAGTGCTGCTGCCAATCACTGAGCTCAGTAGCTCTGCCAGAAGACACAAGCTGCACAAGTTAGTGATTGGCTGCAGTACTTGACATGATGTCACTACTGTGGCGATGTCAACGATGCAGCCAATCAACAGAGACCAGGGTAGCGGGTGAGAGGCGGCCAGTAAAGTTAAGTTTGTTATTTTACATGACACTGAAACTGTAGTAAAAAATATATGAAGTGACAACCGTTTTAATATTACAGCTCTCTGCAACTTTGTCCCACTCTAGTAAATGGGGCTGCGCTATATTACCAGGCACAACCACTATGAAAAGTACGGAGAAGGATCTATTGATTGTAAATGATGAATACAGAAAAATTGTAAAAACTTTTTTGATGTAAATAGTTTCATAAACCGAAAAAAATCAACAAACAAAAATGGGTTCTACTTTGTTGCTGATCTCTAAAGTAAGTCCTCATGCATATTCAGAGCAGTATTATCACTCCTATTTAAAGGGCTTATCCAGGACTGACAGACAGTTAGTTACTAATCACCGTCTGTCCTGCCTGGGGCCGGCTGAGAGCGGTCACGGACCATTCCTACTAGCAATTCTACTGCTTCATTTGGCCTCACGTCAAGAGATCACTTTTTCCTCTTCTGGGCTGCTCTGTCTATGGAACGTGACTGCTGATTGACAGCTGGCTCCCCGCAGTTAGGCAGCGGGGAACAAACTGTCAATTAGCACGTCATCAGCAGTAATGCTCAGTCAACAGAGTAGAGTGGAAGAGAAGAAGCTGCTCTGTCGACGTGACGTCTCTGGAAGCTGCTAAAGCATCGGCGGGAGTGGTCCGTAACATCTGTGAGCCGGCAGAGATTGGGGCTAAGCAAAACAGGCAGATAGTTGGCAACTACCTGCTTCTGAGTTCTTGGGCTCATAGGAAAAAAAGTAGAATTGTCCCAGATAACTTGTTTAAATTGTTGATTAGTTGGCTACTGTAATGTCTGATACATACCCTTGGAACTGGAAAGTGCTGCGGCATATTTTGGCACAAATATGAATAAATATTACTGTTTTATGGAGCCATGATATGGTACCCATACCAATCTATGGAGCTGTACTGTACCTCAATATGATTTCAAACGGATTTTGTAAATTGTGCCATGCCACATCAATTACTGTATTGTGGAGGTATTCTCATTTTCACGGGAAGAATATATCTATATTATGGTCTAATATGAGAGCAGAAAAGAGCGGCATATGTAGGGACAATTTGTGTATCTGTGCAGGCACTGTGCTTGCGCGTGCATATTGCTAAAAAAAAAGCCTAAAGAAGAAAAATATAAATAAAATCTACAAAAAATAACATAAATTTTGAATAAAATAATGTTTTTACTTCATAAATATACCAGAAAATAAACGAAAAGTATATAAAATAATCTGCTTTTATGAGCACCTTCTTTTAAGCAAGAGACTGGGTCCCAAACAGACCTTACCAGAATTTTTTGTAATAATTTTTTGTCATATTTTTTATATATTTTCAGCACAGAAGAGGTTAACAAAATGAATGTATGGCACAGAGAGGGATTGTTGCATTGCTAGGGGTAATTTATAAAAAAATAAGACCTCAGGCGAGCTGAGACATCTTGTTAAGTTACCTGTTGCTCTTAGAGCTGAAAGTGCATGTGGGGTATTTGGGGAATTTGATATCTTGCCATTTTCCAGAAATCTCATTAGGAATGGAAAGTAAAAAAGATAGAGTGGCCCAAAAAGACTGACACCTCTGAGCATTCTTTCTGCAATTTAATATACACATGTTTGCTCCAAAAACATTCAGACCCTGCAAGAAGTAAATGAAAGAAAATTATTTTAAAAAATCTTCATTATTGCAACACAAAGCCATACATTGTCATACAACAGCTTGATCCAAACATTGTTGTGAACCATTATTCCCTTCCCCAACTAAAAAAAACTTGAAAAATAAAATATAGAATATTTTATGTAGAAATAAATATGAAAAGTGAAAAAATAAAAATGGATCAACCACACTGTAGGTTTCTACTCTCACGAAATGGTCATTCATATGTAGAATACATTGTAGGTAATTATTGAATTTATAGATTTTTTTATATCCAAAACCTCCATATATAGCACTAAATATTTATAGATAAACTGTATATATCAAGTTTCATTTTTGTGTACTTTTGTCTTGATACTTTTAAAAATGTCCTATTGCTGTGTCTACAGCTCATGTGTGGACCGCCTCCAGCAAATTAATTTATTTTCTAAAATTTGATGTTGACGACATTTTGTTTGAAGACAATGCTTCTAATGTAGAGAAACTTTCCAAATACTTTTATTTAGAAATATCCTGAAGTTTTAGGTCTATAGCTCCATGTGCAGAGCTATGTGCCTCTATGGTTTCAGACTACAAACAGACCCTCTTGTAGTCTAAGGCCTCTTTCACACTTCCGTTTTTGACAATCAGTCAAGATCCGCCGATTTTGAAAAAAAACGGATCCGCCATTTTTCTTTGCGGATCCGTTTTTTTCCCCATTGACTTTCATTATTGGCGGATCTTGATGGATTGCCGTCCGTTGCATCCGTTTATGTGCGGATCCGCCAAAATGTTGCTGTCCGTCAACATCCTCAAAGATTTCCAAACGGAGCTTGCAACGTTTTTTTGGCCGGCGGATCCTCCAGACACTGATTTAACCCGAAATTCTGTCTGGGTGCCGGACAAAAATAAAATTAATTCTCTCTCTCTCTCCTTTTCCAGGCTGCGATTCCTTTAACATTCTTCATTTGGCGGATCCGTCAAAAAAAACGGACGGGTGGCATCCGTTGTCATCAGTACTAAAACGGATCCGCTATCCGTCCTTTTGGCGGATTTTAACTGACACAAAAACCTGAAGTGTGAAAGAGGCCTAATTCGGTGGTCCTTCTCCCTTCCATATCATCCCTACTAAATAAAACCCAGAGGGTAAAATGCTGCTATTTCTACAGTTATTTGCAATCTTAAGCAATCCATTTAAAGAAGGTTTTAATGTATACATTTTTAACCTAATTGGTTTGCAGCTGGTAAAAAATTAAAATAAGCCATGCTCACCATCCCCTGCTCGAGTGCCGCCTCTCTGCTGCTGCTCCTGTTCTTTGTTGACAAGCTGCAGTGGTGCTGTCACCCTTACAGCACAGGAGTGAGTATAGTTAATGTTGTTATTTTTATCTACAGAAAGCCCACAGGGTTAAAAATTTCTAGATAAACTCCCTCAGTTATGGGGTAAAATAGACCTAAAGATTCCTATGAAAGCAGAAGTACTGTGCATCATAATAGCTGTTATATTCAGCTGGTCATCTTATAAAGTATCTATTTTTGTTAAATCTAGGATTAAAATATGTAACACTGGCGCTCAAAGCCCTATTGGAGCCTGCAATCCTGAGCTGTTGGCAATACGACAAGAATAGTGTCAGGAATGCGTATAATAGGTGTGTTTTATTACTGATCCTAAGCGCGGCTTCACTTTTAATTTTATTAAATTTAGGATTAAAGCTACTTAATTTCCTAATGTATCGGTATAGGGGTCTGACCTTAGTTCACCAAATTTTTCATACTGAACTGAACACTGAATGTAATATTGGCTTCGGGGTGGAATAAAATTTTTTTTTTAATTTCTCCTCTATGATGAAAAGATATGAGCAATCAAAGTATTTGGTACATAATGACTTAACTTTTTTTTGTTAAGTTCAAGAGAGTGTTAGCAGATTCTCACTGAAGAGGCAATTTGCGTATTGTCAGCTAGTAACTCATACAGGGAGAAGAGGTACACACCTCCAGCGATAACTCATACAGGGAGAAGTACAACACACCTCCAGTGCTAACAAATCATATAGGGATAAGAAGAACACACCTCCAGTGATAACAACTCATCTATAATAATAAATGCCCTAAGCAGCTTCCGGTTGTAACAACTTCCGTCCAGTTGTAACCGGTGACGTCACCGCACACCTCTTTCCATGTTAACCCTCAACACACCACTCCTCCTCAACACACACACTCCTCTCACCTTTCACCATCTCCACTCACGTCCACTCACTCTTTCACTCCACATACGACCCTTTCTCTCACTCCGTCTCTCATACTCACGCCGTCATCGCCGCTGATCCACGATCCCCGACATCTTCTTCCGCCGGTGCCCTCCTGGATCCAGACGTCCTCCACGCCGGTGACATGTTCTTGCGGCGACGCTATTTTGGATCGGCGAAATCCCGCGATACTCAAGATGGCGTCGCTGCAAGAACATGTCGCCGGCAAGGACGACGTCGGGATCCAAAATGGCGTCGGCGAAAACTCGCGAGATTTCGCCGACGCCATTTTGGATCCTGACGTCGTCCACGCCGGCGACATGTTCTCGCGGCGACGCCATCTTGACTATCGTGGGATTTCGTCGATCCAAAATGGCGTCGCCGCAAGAACATGTCGCCGGCATGGACAACGTCTGGATCGAGGATGGCACCGGCGGAAGAAGATGTCGGGGATCGTGGAGCAGCGGCGATGACGACGTGAGTATGAGAGACGGAGTGAGAGAAGGGGTCGTATGTGGAGTGAAAGAGTGAGTGGACATGAGAGGAGCGTGTGTTGAGGAGTGTGTGTGTTGAGAGTTAACATGGCAAGAGGTGTGATGCTATCGCATCCTCACGATGCGATAGCATCGGGCCATAATCTAGTATAGGGAGAAGAAAAATACCCCCCCAGTAATAACAACTCATGCTTTGGCAAAACTAATGTGTATTTAGTCCTGCCAATAAAGCTTATTTGAATTTGAATTTGAGAAGAACACCCCCCCAGTGATAACTCATACAGGGAGAAGTAGAACACACCTCCAGTAATAACAAATCATACAGGGAAAAGAAGATACCCCCAGTTATAACTAATAAAGGGAGAAGAAGAACACACCCTAAGTAATTATAACTCATAAAGGAATAAGAAGTACATACCTCCAGTGATAACTCATACAGGGAGAAGTACAACACATCTCCAGTGCTAACAACTCAAACAGGGAGAAGAACACACCCCCAGTAATAACAACTCATACAGGGAGAAGACGAAAACACCCCCAGTAATAACAACTTATACAGGGAGAAGAAGGATACACCCCCAGTAAGAACAACTTATACAGGGAGAAGAAGCATACACCCCCAGTAAGAACAACTCATACAGGGAGAAGAAGAACACCCCCCAGGAATAAAAACTCATACAGGGAGAAGAAGGATACACCCCCAGTAATAACAACTCATACAGGGAGAAGAAGGATACAACCCCAGTAAGAACAATTCATACAGAGAGAAGAAGAACACACACCCAGTAATAACAACTCATACAGGGAAAAGAAGAACACACCCCCAGCAAAAACTCATAAAGGGAGAAGAAGAACAAACCCTCAGTAATAACAACTCATACAGGGAGAAGAACATACCCCCAGTAATAACTCATATAGGGAGAAGAACACACTGCTTGTAAAAAGTATCTGATAAAACCCACTTACAATTCACAAAAGTTAACTCATTACGTGTCAAATACTTTGATTGCTAGCATCTTGTCAACAGAGAGACGAATTAAAAAAATGAAAAAAAACTTTTATTCCACTGTGCAGCTGCTATAATATCATGTATCCAGTTCAACATGAAACATTTGTTAAAACTCACTTGCCAAAAGTAAACGCTGCTTGAACTTCATTTGCAATCCTGTGCATGTGCACTAGCACTGGAGGAGCCCAATGGTGGGCACACAATGTGAGTGCAGTCACACTCTGATCCCTCGCTGCTGTCTGTGGCTGCCACTTGCTACACTAATACACCCTGAGGTGAGGCAAACAAGTGGCTTTAAATAGGATCTAGGCTTCAGAACTCACCTGCACTGATACCGGGTGCACACTGCTGGGCTCCTCCAGTATCAGTGTATGCATGCATTAATGTGGATTGACTTTAGAGTGTCAATGAAAATGAAAGTGCTCAACATGCAATTTGGAGGGCGCAATGGTGCAATAAACTGAAGCGCACTCATTTACATATCATGTAAAAATTTATTTCTCTGCCTATAAAACACTAAAGTGTATACTGCGGGTATGATTATTAGAGGGGTTAAGTTCCCTATATAAATGTATGTATAATAAGTTATATTTCCATTTTGGTGGTCATGGACTCCCTTTAAGACCCTTATGGACCAATTTTTGTTAAATAAAAAATATTGAATACTCCCTTTGTACATAAAAATATCTGTCTGCAGCCACCATTATGAGAGTTTACGAGTCAAATAAAGTTGTATTTATATTTAGAGGGAACTTAACAGGTTCAAAATGTTTGGAATCTATATTCAGAGAGTGATAGAGCTGGAAAAAAGCTGAACAGATTGATATAAACTGTTGGGCTTGGGGAAAGATTGCTTTGTACTTTTAAGTTGTCCAGTTCCCTTTAAAGTGGATTTATCACCAGATCTAACAAAATAATGTTATATGATGAAATACTGTAGGTTACTTGGCCCTGGTGAGGATGGTGTACTTACTTTGAAACTGAATCCCAGAATGACTCAGTAATCCTTAATGAACACTTAGAATTTTATGAGTTAAACTAATGTATTCACTGCCAAGTGTACTCAGGCTGCAAAGTGTACTTCCACCTGTTGAACTTAAATGACAAACTTGTTTCACTGTCTTCCTCTCTGCTGCTGACACCAAAGTCTTGCACATGCTCAGTAGAAGTTGTAATTAGCATAGCACTACAGTAAGGCCACGTACACACTATGAATATTTGTAAGTCAAAAGTAGGAGTGATGCAAATTGTCTCTTCAGAGAGAAAGTGAACTAAAATTCTAGTGCCACCTATAGGAAGTAACACTCCTAAAAGTCAATATTGACCCTGTAACGAGCCTTGTCACATAACTTAGGATAAAAGCCAAAGCCAAAACCAAAACCAAAATCTGAATTTGCAGGCACTGTGTTTCGGGGTATTGCCCCCTCATCAGTGCAAGGTGTGAGATCTATTTTGGCTAAGTGAGAGGCATCTGAACGGAATCCAAGGGGCAATGTTTCTCCTTGCGGAGAGTGACATGTCAAGCCTGACATGCTGAGGTGAGGAGACTTTTAAGCTGCAATGCTCCTCTGGGAAATATGCAAATTGTATCTTCAGAGAGGAAGAGGACCAACGGAAGGGGCGGGGCCTCCTTTTGTCCAGTGAGGCTCCCATAGCAGGAAGCTGCATTTTGCTGAGGCTCCTGGAGCAGAGAAGCAGAGAATGGCAGGCTGCACACCATGAAGCTGTGTGAGGATAGGACTTAGGGGCTGCACCATGGACCCAGGACTCAGACTGAGCACTCTGAGGATCAATTTTGGAAAAGGGTTGATGCTACTTTACTGGGCCTGCAAAGGGAAGATTATGACAAGCGGCTATGTGGGGAATGGGGAGCTGATGAGGGGCTGTGTGGGGAATTGGGGAATGATGACGGGATGTGTGGGGAAAGGGGGGATGATGAAGGGCTGTGTGGGGAATGGAGGATGATGGGGGGCTGTGTGGGGAATGGGGGATGATGAGGGGCTGTGTGGAATAGGGGAATGATGAGGGGCTGTGTGGGGAATGGGGGATGATGGTGGGCTGTGTGGGGAATGGGGGGATGATTAGGGCTGTGTGTGGAATTGGAGAATGATGAGGGTCTGTGTTGGGAATGGGGGATGATGAGGGGCTGTGTATGGAATAGGGGCAGTGATGAGGGGCTGTGTGGAATAGGGGGATGGTGAGGGTCTGTTTGGGGAATGGGGGATGATGGCGGGCTGTGTGGGGAATGGAGGGATGATGAGGGGCTGTGTGGGCAATGGGGAAATGATGATGGGATGTGTGGGGAATGGGGGAATGATGACAGGCTGTGTGGGGAATGGGGAATGATGAGGGGATGTGTGGGGATGGGGGATTTGATGTGTGTGGGGAGATTTGGAGAGGATGGGGGGACTTAATGTGTGTGGGGAGATCTGAGGACACAAAATGAGCAAAGGGGGGAGATGCAGGGCATGTATGAGGAAACAGTACAGGAGAATGGGGGCATGTATGAGGAAACAGTATGGTGGAATGGGGGCATGTATGAGGAAACAGTATGGGGGATTGGTGCAGAGAGTATGGGTAGTGAATGGGGGAATGTTTGCGGATACAGCATAAGTAGCGATGTGAAAAATGTATGTGGACACAGTATGGGGAGTGAGGGTGATGGGATGTTAGAACTATCCACAATTTGCATAGTTTCAGGCGCTCCCTCAAAACACATTTGTTCAGAACGGCCTGTCACGGTCACTAATCACAGTCATTCTATGTGTAAGTGTGCATGTGTAGCCCATTCACCATCTCCATCCATCCTTCACTCCCTCAAGATGGCTGGACCTTCATTGTAAATATACAATTGTAAATACACCCCTGTACTTTGTATCTCCCCCACCTCATTGTAGATTGTAAGCTCTCACGAGCAGGGTCGTCTTATTTTAATTACTGTATTGTTAACGTTATTACTTATTGTGTTTTGAAACTGTAAAGCGCTGCGGAATATGTTGGTGCTATATAAATAAAGATTATTATTATTATGTGTGTAGACACAGTGGGGGTATGTGTGAGCAGGGAGTATAGAAAGTGAGTGGGTAAATATATGAGGAGACAGTCTGGTGAACGGGGAGGGATGTAAGAGGAGACAGTATGTGGGAGGGGAATTGTGTGAGGCAACAGTATGGGGGAGAAAAGTGAGTGGGCACAGAATAGAAACTGAGTAGTGGGGGCGTAGCATGGGGAGACAGTGTAAGGGTACAGCCAGGAGGAGACAGTATACCAAGGAGGTGGAGTGTGATGACCGAGTACAGTAAAGAGACTGCGCCCTATAGGGGGGGCACTGTGAGAGGACAATGTGTATAGTGGGCCAGTATGGAAAGGAGAGGTCAGTGTAAAGAGCATGTACCATTAGATGGACAGCTTGGGGTCATATTTTGCGCAGACAATATAGTGAGGGGCAAATTTTTATTCAGGAGCTCTGCGTAGGGCAGGTATTTTTATTCAGGAGCATTATAATGACACTTCTATCTTTGTGTGGAGATTTGCTGCAGAAGACCGGAGAAGATGGAAGTCTGCAGAGACGGCTGTGGATGAGAAAACTCATTATGGGGTCTGGATAAGATGAAGAAAAGAAGGAGAATGACTCCAGAGACGTCATCTATAAGGTACCTTGATGAAAATGTAATTTGTGATGCTGACTAATTCTCATGTTTTTATTTAAAGGGGTTGTCCTGGTCTGTGCTGAGTCTGCAGACATTCTATGTGACTGCAGATTTCTGAATTCTCACAGTGCGCACTGAACGCTGTCAGGATTCTCTCGTGCCGGTAATTTACATACATGCGGTCACATGCTGACTAGACATGTGTGGCCTCACTCAATTAAAATGAATGGAGCGAGGCCAGGCACGTCTAGTTGGAATGTGGCCAGAAGTATATAAATCACATACTTGTGCTGACATGACCGTGTACTCTTGCAACCGGTAAGGGAGAATTCTTATGGTATGTGCACACGGTGTGGATTCTGCTGCAGTTCTGCAGCAGATTTGGCCCTGCGGAACTGCAGCAGAACTGCAAGTGATGTACAGTACCATTTAAGGCTATGTAAAACAAAAAACGCAGTGCACATGCTGCGGATTTTTCTGCACAGATTTGGTGCAGATTTAAAACTGCAGCATGTCACTTCTTTTGTGCAGTTCTGCAGCAGTTTACACCTGCTTCATTATAGAAATCCACAGGTGTAAAACTGCAAGGGAAATCTGCACAAAAAATACAGTGAATCTGCACTAAATCTGCACTAAATCCGCAGGTCATTTTACCTGCGAATTTAGCAAAATCTGCAACGCGCTGCGGATTCTGCTGTGGATCCGCAGCGGATATGCCTCTGCAGAACCGCAGCAGTTCCGCAGGCAATGTACAGTATAATGTTATCCTATGGGTTTTCAAATCCGCAGTGCACATGCTGTGGATTTTTCCATGCGGAAAAGCTGCGGTTTGAAATCCGCAGCATGTCAATTCTTTCTGCGGATTCCGCTGCGGATTGACACCTATTCCATTGTCCAGGTGTCAAAACGCAGGGGAAAACCACTGGCCAATCCGCAGAAAAACTGCAGGTCACTTTACCTGCGGTTTTACCTGCGGATCAGCACGGAAAAATCCGCAGGTGAATCCACAGCGTGTGCACATACCCTTAATGTGTGCAGTGCATTCGTTGTGAGAATTCAGAAGCATGCAATGTCAGGATTCAGCTCTGCAGGTTCCAGTAGTCATCACATGGACACTTCACTCATATGTGATTTTCATACTTATGGTCCTGTGACAACAAGCTTCTCTTCCTGCTTCTCTCAATTTTTCACTGATCATTGATAGCATTAGGAAGAGCAGCACGTCGGTACATGACTAAGTGTGCAAATCGCATGTGTGCTGGGGGGCACCAAACTGAATTCTTGCCCCGGGTGCCAGAAAGGCTAGATACACCTCTGCTTACAAATATCGATAGTGTGCCTAAGAAAGAGCCTGTTTTTCAGCAGCATTTTTGCTGTGTAATAACAATTAATAACAGCATCTGCTGTAACAAGCAAGTTCACTAAGAGTAATCTGCATATACTGTACTGTACGTACGGTATATCTATGGAGGAACATGGTGGGTCTTGGCTGTCAATCCCAATGCTGGAGGTGGGAGGGTAGAGAGTCTTCTGAACCACCCCTTTAACATGATTTACATATTTACAGGGAAAATGAGAAGAAACATTTTTTTAAGGTCAGGCGTCCAGAACCTTCCCAGAAGCTCTGTGAGTCAGTTTGTGGTGACATTAGTCGGGAATGGTTCTTCTAGTGACAGATAGACTTTAAGAATAAATCTGTCTCCCTTAAAGAGGCTGACCAAT
The DNA here is from genome assembly GCF_039654945.1 of Dendrobates tinctorius. Taxonomy (NCBI): domain Eukaryota; kingdom Metazoa; phylum Chordata; class Amphibia; order Anura; family Dendrobatidae; genus Dendrobates; species Dendrobates tinctorius. Next base: position 6,732,880 of record NW_027361993.1, read on the forward strand.
ACCTTTTTTATTCAAGAATCATGACATATCCTTTGGATACTGTATGCTATAAATATCTGATCAGTGGGGGCATCACACCCAGCACCTCCACCGATCAGCTGTTCTTGGATGTTGCTGGAATATAGCAGCTCCATTAAAATTACAATGGCTGCAGCTACATATCCACCCTTATTCACTCGAATTATAGATCTGCATCATCCGGCCACAGCCAGTATACAAATAATGGCTCTGATGTGTTCTGGCAGCATCTGGGAACTTCTGAGGGTAGGCATCAGTTAAAAAGTAGCAGCCAACCCCTTTAAGCCTCCCCTAGTGGAAGCTGTAGGCAGCCAAGATTGTAATATTTAAAGGAAATGTATCTGTGGTGCCCCTGAGGCTCAGTTGCCACAGAGGTACTGCACCTCCTCCTGAGGTGTGGTGCCCCACCATCCAGGTAAGTTGGAGGCTCCTGACCACACTCCAACACTCGCACCCCACACAACAGAGTAGTTCAGCAAAGCCACATTGCAGCTCCCTGCTTGGAGTGTAGCAGAGCACCTTTGGTGGCTCCCTGCTTGGAACACGAAACGTGCTGGGAGGCGGGTGGAGTTGAGAATACATAAAAGAGCGGGAATGTTTAGGATTACAGGTCAGTCTGGGAGAGGAAGCCACTCAGAGAGGTGTGAGGAAAGAAGATCCCTGAGAGAGGGATGGAGGAAGGAGGTGCTGCAGCAGACCTCAGTGACCTGGGTCTGCTGGCACGGGAAAGGAAAGAAGTAGAAAGACATTGAACTGAAACCTGATCTTCCATAAGAGAGAGAGATTAGTATGGAACGAAGGAGTAAAAGGGAACAGAGGACGTGGGTTAGGAGAGAACCCTGCCTAGAAGTTCTAAGTACAAGGCCGAGGCCCGGTCCCTGAGGTTGTATTGATGCTAATGGTCCTGCAGCACACACCGGTGGAGTAGTGGGCTCTAAATGCACTACTCCCATCTAAGACTTGGGGGCACAACAGCCACTTGGATAGTGAGCCGGGACTCAGGAGTGAGGAGTCCCCGAAGCAGGCTACAGCTGTCTGCCGTACAAGTAGAGTTCTTGGGAACATCTGTCAGGAGGAACTCCAGTATAACTCAGTACTAGGAGATATTCACACTTAAAGGCGCTATAAGAGGAGACGTTCAGAAAGGTACATGTTGGCGGAGCATTGGAAGGGAGCATTCCATCTGACCTGGAGGTTGATTGAGCATCTGACCCGGAGGACACAGTACGGAGGCAGGCACCTGTGTGTACTACAGATCTGTGAGTAAAGCTTTGGAACTACAAGCCCTGGTGTCCTCAATTGATTCTTGCGTCAACACACCCAGCACTGCTACATCTGGGTACCAGCTTCGACACTGCTTGTGCCTCTTCTCTAACTCCACATCTACACTGCCCTGGGGCTATAGCTTCACCTGTGGGAAGCTTCACCATCTTGGCTGCACCACACCACCAGCCCCAGAGGATCTGCAAGCAGCGTCGGCTTAACATCTCACTTGCTGAACACCACAGGTGGCGTCACGAGCTATTCATTTAACTACATTCCACCACCATTTCGATTTCCCCATTACTTGGGTGCCCAGGGCCACGGTCCGGGTCACCGCTGCTGTGACACATTCCGCTGATAGCGGCCTGGTACCGAGTACCCCACGGCCCTGGGAGGGCAACCCAATCTTGGCGTCACGACCAGGATGACGAGACCCGATGCCATCGGGTTCTGTGTGCCTCAGATTTGTTGAACTTAAAATTCTTGAGAATGCAGAAGACCCAATTTAATAGACTGTAAGATGAACATTAAAAATGGCCGCTGGCATGGAGAAGAAGGGCGTGACGATATGGGAGGTTCTAGGAAAAGACCGCGAACAGTCTTGGGCCTCCCCTGCCTGAAATACTATGGGACAGCAACATGGCCCACCCCCCGAGGGGTTCGTATACTGGCTTGGTATGGAGGCGCTGGAAGAAGACGCCGCCCCAAGAAGGAGGGGCAGAAGCCAGTGGCGGGAAAAGAGCCGAGACAGGAAGAAGAACGCCATAACAACATGATGGAAGAAGAGGGAAGGAGGCCTGCGGATTGCGAGGAGGTGGATCTCCCCGGCGCCATGGCTGAAGGCTTGGACCCTGCTTCTAGGCTGAATCGACGGCAGCTGGAGGAGGAGATTGCCCGGCTGACCCAATGTTTGCGACTGAGGCAGGAGGCCTTGTGGAGACTGAACTGGCAGCGCGCCCAGGAGGGGCCTACACCTGCGGTAACCGCTGCTGCTGCACTGCCCCAGGCAGATTTCGCGGAGCCTGCCGCCACCATTACATCACCGGCAGCATCCGGAGCCCCTTCGCTGCCGCCACAGGAGGAATTGTATGAGGCCCCGGGAGCCGAAGCGGAGGAAGAGGAGCTCCCGCCCGGATCTGACACAGCTGCGCAGGTCCCGCCAGAGACCCCTGCGGACCCGGAGCCGCCGTTAGTTCCACCGCCGTCCCCGGTGTCCCACCGGGCAGCACCCGACGTCACTACGTCTGCACCGAAGCAGAGACCACCCGCTGGGAGGCACCAGGTATATACCCCTCCTAATGGGTTGCCCTCTGACTTCACTTTGTCGGAGGCTGGCTTGCGGGAACTCGAAATGGGACAGTTGGAAGAATCAGCTGGGGGCACTAGGTTGTCAGAGATGGGGAGGTGGAGGAGGTCCCTACTGAGAAGGGTACGATTGGAACAGGAGCGCACGATTCGGCATCTTCGGGGAATGGAGGAGTCTAGACCGCTTTGAGATAGTGACTTCGGGATCCCTTGGCTGCTGAGTCCCCATGTAGTTGCCTATCAGCACCAACAAGCTGCGGCATCCTCCAGTGCAAGGCCACACACCAGAGCAACAGAGCCACCCACCCATGAGGAACCGTTGATGGGTATCGATATGCATCATGGGTTCCCTTTACCACAGCTACAAGACCCTAGGCGGCAATCACATCAGCTGCCACAACCCTGCCCTTTGGCCAGCAACCAGCAACAACATGAAGATACCCAAAGCATCACATCTGGTAGCGGTTCCAGTCCAGAAACCCCAGGAGGAAACAACAACCATTAGTAAATCTCGTTACCCAGGAGGGTATTTGCATAGTTGTGCTATTGTTTTCTATTTTTTTTGCACCAGTTTTCCCATTTTTGGTTATCATGTCCTAGTTTATTTTCCCAGAGTTGCCAAGTTTTGTTGGCAGCCTTTATACTTGAACTAAGGAGATCATGAATGCTGAATGGTCCAGAACTGCCATTGTAAATAGTTGCACCTCTTTAGGTGCCCTCTCTTGGTTTTACATAGACACTTTGTGAAGATAAGGTCTACCTCATCTGGAGTATGAATCCAATCAAAGGACACTGCAAGAGATCCCGGCTGGGAGTGGTGTCCAGCGTTTACAAGAATTGTTGAAAGTTTTAATGTGAAGTATTTGATAATGATGTGTCTTATGAGAGTATTGGTAACTAGGAAATGGCTTTTATATAGAATTAGGAATGTTTTGACAGAGAGATGAGAGGTTTGAATAAAGAATAGGAAATGTAGGTGATGAACCAGGCACCACGGTTGTCACTCAGAGTTAAAAGAAAGTAGAAAATGTGCACTAAAGATGGAAAGAAATGTGTTGATGAAGAATATTGAAGTGATAGTGAGTAACAGACAATAGCACTTTGAATTACGTATTGTATTAAAAAAAAATTGCACTTTTGACTTAAGATTTTAGATAGTTAATTAAGAATTGTTTGCAACGTTCAAGAATGAGTGCCTCCCACAGTGGGAAGTTTAGTAAAAGACATGTTTATTCAGCATTACAAAAATGTGTATGTTCCTGTGCTGTCAACTTTGTTTGCCTTGCAGCCCGCGGACGTGGTGCGTTTAACGGAGGGGGTATGTGGTGCCCCTGAGGCTCGGTTGTCACAGAGGTACTGCACCTCCTCCTGAGGTGTGGTGCCCCACCATCCAGGTAAGATGGAGGCTCCTGACCACACTCCAACACTCGCACCCCACACAACAGAGTAGTTCGGCAGAGCCACATTGAGGCTCCCTGCTTGGAGTGTAGCAGAGCACCTTTGGTGGCTCCCTGCTTGGAACACGAAACGTGCTGGGAGGCGGGTGGAGTTGAGAATACATAAAAGAGCGGGAATGTTTAGGATTACAGGTCAGTCTGGGAGAGGAAGCCACTCAGAGAGGAGTGAGGAATGAAGATCCCTGAGAGAGGGATGGAGGAAGGAGGTGCTGCAGCAGACCTCAGTGACCTGAGTCTGCTGGCACGGGAAAGGAAAGAAGGAGAAAGACATTGAACTGAAACCTGATCTTCCATAAGAGAGAGAGATTAGTACGGAACGAAGGAGTAAAAGGGAACAGAGGACGTGGGTTTGGAGAGAACCCTGCCTAGAAGTTCTAAGCGCAAGGCCGAGGCCCGGTCCCCGAGGTTGTATTGATGCTAATGGTCCTGCAGCAGACACCGGTGGAGTAGTGGGCTGTAAATGCACTACTCCCATCTAAGACTTGGGGGCACAACAGCCACTTGGATAGTGAGCCGGGACTCAGGAGTGAGGAGTCCCCGAAGCAGGCTACAGCTGTCTGCCGTACATGTAGAGTTCTTGGGAACATCTGTCAGGAGGAACTCCAGTATAACTCAGTACTAGGAGATCTTCACACTTAAAGGCGCTATAAGAGGAGACGTTCAGAAAGGTACATGTTGGCAGAGCGTTGGAAGGGAGCATTCCATCTGACCTGGAGGTTGATTAAGCCTCTGACCCAGAGGACACAGTACGGAGGCAGACACCTGTGTGTACTACAGACTGTGAGTAAAGCTTTGGATCTACAAGTCCTGGTGTCCTCAATTGATTCTTGCGTCAACACACCCAGCACTGCTACATCTGGGTACCAGCTTCGACACTGCTTGTGCCTCTTCTCTAACTCCACATCTACACTGCCCTGGGGCTATAGCTTCACCTGTGGGAAGCTTCACCATCTTGGCTGCACCACACCACCAGCCCCAGAGGATCTGCAAGCGGCGTCGGCTTAACATCTCACTTGCCGAACACCACAGGTGGTGTCACGAACTATTCATGTAACTACATTCCACCACCATTCTAATTTCCCCATTACTTGGCGCCCAGGGCCACGGTCCGGGTCACCGCTGCTGTGACACATCCCGCTGATACTGGCCCGGTACCGAGTACCCCACGGCCCTGGGAGGGCGACCCATATCACCAAGTTTTTGTCACCTAATCTGCTAATTTGCTAAAGGTAGAAACAGAGTCCCTAATTCCAGCAGTGTGATACTGGGCTGCTTGCTGTAGGTTTGATAAAATAACTCTTTTATCATCAGGAGATTAGCATTAGAGGACTGGTAAACCTGCTGTCATGTAGTCCTTCATTTTTATGAGCTCTGTATAACCCCGCCCTCACCACTGATTGGCAGCATTTGATAAAGCAAACGCGAAACGCGCATCAGGGGCGGCACATGGCTCCGGGGCACTATAGCAGCATACTTTATAAGTAAGCACTGAAAGCACTTTTTGCACAGCATTTTACCATTTCCTCTTAACAGCGCTCTGACGTTATACACACTGGAGGCATTCCAGGCTTTATGAGCAAAAGCATTTGTCTGTTTTTGAGGGGTTTATGTTGTAGATAGATATGGTGGGAAATTGTATCTTATATTGATATTGCGGTTTTCTTATTTGCCATATTTTTTACTACATTACTATATTACCCTATTGTGTGCCCTGGGTTCATGCATATTTCTTTAGGTTTTTTTCTATTAATTGTTTTTATACATTCATGTCACTTGATGGAATAATAAAAAAATTATTAATTTTTTACAATTTCTTGTATGGAACTCCATTTTTTTGTTTTATTAGTGTACACAGAAAGCTGCCAATCAGTGGTGTGGGTTATACAGAGCTCAGCATTAAGAGAACTGCCAGATCTGCAGCAGAGAAATAACTTTTAAATGAAAACTGCAACACGCAGTTAAGTAAGTTATACATCTCTGGAATCAGGGTCTCAGTTAGGGTGCCAGAAACCTGGTGACAGATTCCCAGAAACTGTAAATCCCTTCTAAAAGTTAGGGTTCTAGTGCAACATTTCCCCCTCAAAAATCATAAAAAAATTATTTACCCCTTGTCTCATTCTCCTCTATGAAGTTATTCCATATTCTCATCAGACGTTCCTTAATAACTCCCAACATTAAAGGAGATGTTGATAAGGGTAGGAGCACTTTTTGGGGAGCCTCAGCACTGTCAGTGTTTTTAAAGGTACAGTAGTGCATCTGTACATGTGACTTTGATGGTATTAATACAGCACAGTGAGCGGGGCTGAGCCGTATCACCAGGCACGGACACCCATATAGGAACAGAAATGAACGCCAAAGAATGATACAGCGGAAGGTGAGTAGTTAGGGCACACGCCCACAAATGTAATATGGCTCTATACAATCTCAGAATTTTATAAAGCCATAATACAGCTGTGTAAAGGGTCCCACTAAATCTCCAGACGCTCCTACTTCTGAAAACAAATATTTAAAACTTTCCCAGAAATTTTTTCTGATGCTTCAACACAATAAGCCGCCCACCCCTAGTCCTGTGTGACACATAGTTAGATTTCATTTATCTGAAAAGAAGGCGGTAACATTCAGTGCCTGCTCCAGTTACTTCAACCAATTTCCATTAATTACTTGGGCTCTTGATTTTGTGTATTACCGCTGCAATCACTATCATTAATTCTTCCAATTAGCAGAGCTTCCCTAGCTGAGTATGTATGATCCTGGCTCTGAGAATACATTTTAGGAGACCGGCATTGAACAAAATCATAGATAACTTTTTGGTAACTAATATAATGTCAGCAGTTTTAAAAATGTGACTTTTGACAATTTCCTACTTGGGCCCACTCAAAGACTTTGATGTCTGAAAAGCAACAGTATGCCGGCTGGGCTAGGAATTTTTTTGCGGACTTCAAAATGTGGACCTCCATGCCCCACAGAGGTAAAAGTTTTACTAAGTGAGGTCCTATATAGAAATCCTGCTTTCATTAGCTAACTAGTCCTTAAAGGGGTTTTCCAGGCTTGGGGTTCAAGTCTGCTGTCATTCTATGTGACTACAGACTTGTGAACCTCATAGGGCACACAGTGCACACTTTTAGGATTCTCCTGCTCTGGGTGTGGGCATTCATGTGACCGCAACTATGTGATATGCATGCTACCAGCTACATTCAGACTAGACATCTACCGCTTTCCTAAATACACTTGCATTGAGTGAGGTCGCCCACGTCTAGTTGGCATGTAAATCACATACAGGAGAATCCTGACAGTGCACACTATGCACAATGTGAGGATTAACAAGTCTGCAATCACATAGAGCGACTGCAGACATTAACCTCAAGCCTGGACAACCCCTTTAAAAGATGGCCACCAAAAGTTTCCAATTTGCCAGGACTGTCCCATTTTTCTGCAAACAAAACCAACAAATGTGTTTGCAAAATACCCTCACCAAAATTGGTTGATCCCACTCCTTTTTTCATACCAAGGGCAAGACTATAGAAGGGATTTAAATATACCAGTTTTACACTGATGTAGGTAATTATGAAAAATGTATGGAATAATAATGAATTTTGTCATACTTTTGAAATTGTGTTTTTTTTTTTTTACCATTTATGACATTAGATGATTTGAGAATATATTTCTTTGCACATTTGAATGTAATGGTATATTGTTAGGTTACTTAATAATATAGCATATAACTTGCAGTGGTTATGTAATATAATATATGCAAGTATGGTTCATTCTATGCAAGTGTGAGGAAGTAGGTGCTTTATTCCTTGTGCAAATAAACATCTATTACACACTAAATACCTAAAAACTCTACTATTTTTTGTTAATATTTTATGCAAATATCTAGTATAGTTAAATAAATATGCCCCATGATGGCAAAAGATTAAGCGGTCTCCTCTGATCCACATCTAATGTAAAGCAAAGACAAAAAGTGTACAGCTGGTACTCTCAGAACCGAACACAGACGTAAACAACTTATGGCAACTTTTACATTTATCGAACACTGTGAGATTTTTGAAAAGTTGTTACATTTTCATTTTATATCAGTCTCTACCAGTGTCTGACAGGGGAGGCACCTTGCTCCCCTCCCCTCCACTTCTTAATTTTATTTTTACTCCAAGATAAGTCCTGGAATGCTAAGAATGACAGCACACAGGGAAGTGAGCAAGTCGCAAAATATTCTCTTACTTTTCAATATATTTTTTTTATTTTGTAAATATTCTTATTTTGTAACGTGTATTTTGCTATTCTTTAACTTTTGGATTTAGCAAATTTTTTAAATTTATTTGATTGATAACAATTGCTTTTTCTAAAAGAAGTCTGTCCAGGTTTCCAGACACAAGACTCTTGTTTAAGTCACAGAAGTACAGATACAGTTTGAGACATATCTATGACATTGTCTTTCCATTTATACACACAATTTTGAAAACTCTTAAAGAACACAATGGAGCTAATTTACTGTCTAACATACTTGCACCATCTTTAATATATGCTTTTTACATGTTTCTGACTTACAGCGCCTAAAGATGCACCAAATTAATCAAGCATGAGCCACTTTAGTAAATTTGGTGCATTGTCTAAAAACTTAAGCCATATTTAGTATTTAGGTGCCCAAAGTGGTATACCTATGGTAAACCTACCTGAGCAAAGAGAAAAAGCAGAACAAAGGCACAGCTGTATGACCTCGGGTTAATGAAGCTGCACACACATCAGGGAACACGGGTGACACTTCCAAGGAAAATAGTCTGTATATCCATAGAGAAGAAAGTGGATAGGCACATTCCGTCCCGTGCAAAATAATCGACGATCGTTTTGTGCTTACATTGCGCTTCAACAGGTCACCTGTTGAAGCGCAATGTAAGCGCGAAACAATCGTTGTCTGTACTTGCTCCATGGTTTTAGCTGCCTGCTGTTGGTAACTTGATGCCACAATAAAGGATTATTTTGCACGGGATGGAATGTGCCTATCCACTTTCTTTTCTATGGACTACCTGAGGGAAGCATGACACAGGGATATAAAGAACAACAACAAAAGAACAAGAAAGAGAATCCCTGTTTCCTGCTCCATCTCCTCCTGCCCAGCACTAAGCATAACATAATGATTCTGTATGATCTGTAGTGTTAATTTTTACAAACATTTTCATCTGCTAATTACAAAAACATATGAAGATGTCATATTTCTTAATAAATCCACAATTGTATTGTTTGCATTTTTTAAATACTTATTCTGGCTTTATTTAACTCAATGTGAACCACTGGATAATTATTAGCAATTTTTTCCTCCGTTTCAGTTATCATAGAATGAGTAGGGAGAAGACATAGTACTGTGGATGCCGGAAAGTGTAAGACTAAACGGCCATAAATTGTGATCAATAATATATATTATATATCATGATCCACATAAAAGGACAATCCAATAAAGAGGACACTGCACATTCAATAGAAGCTACCCAAGAAGAAAAAGCAGTCAAAAATCCATAAAACATAATTTTTATTAAATATGTAAAATATTATATAAGGACATACAGTGTGTGGTGGGGGAAACAGAAATAAAGAGCATAATGGTCAACAACAGAGACCAGCCACACTGCAAGCATCGCTCCAAGAATAAACGTATTATGATAAACAAAATAGCAAAAGTCAGACAGGGAAAAGAATGGCACATATTGTTATGGCAAGGAGTGTATTAAAACATCACCATATAGCCACAGGATGGTATCCTATTCCATGGCACACTACCCTGCCCATGAAAGACTCATGACATCCATAACTGATGCTATGTAAAGCATCAGAAACAAGAGCAAAAGTAACTAGTTATACCTGGAAGCAGTGGTGGCAGTGGGGTCGGTCCATTCTTTTCCCTGTCTGACTTTTGCTATTTTGTTTATCATAATACGTTTATTCTTGGAGCGATGCTTGCAGTGTGGCTGGTCTCTGTTGTTGACCATTATGCTCTTTATTTCTGTTTCCCCCACCACACACTGTATGTCCTTATATAATATTTTACATATTTAATAAAAATTATGTTTTATGGATTTTTGACTGCTTTTTCTTCTTGGGTCGTTTCAGTTATCAGCAGTGTAGTACCACACGTATACTCTAGGTGTCACTGTTGATAAATTAATTGTTACCCATTTTTCATTGTTACCCAGATATCTAGAGAGTGTAGACAATGTGGACACTGCATTGTCCAGTTTCACAAAAGGTTTAGTGGTACAGTTCTTCACTTACTGAAGCCAGCAGAATAATATGAAATGTATGAAGGATTTTGCTAACGCAATTATGAACCATTTTCAGTACAGCACATCCTTTACCTATATCCTTACACCTATAGTGAATAAACACATCACTAGGGGTCTGTACATAGTGGTCCTTGGAGGATGTATGATGGGTGTGAATCAGACTTTTAAGGACATCAGAGACCTCTAAACTTTTACGGTGGCGGAAGGAGACAATAATGATTTGTACTAAAGGAAAAAATTGAAACAGCAGCTTCTGCTGCACAATTGGATAATATGTCTGAATTTCTATGAATGCAAAATGTCCTTCAATTACTTTCTTGGAACATACAATTCTTTATGGTACTCTTTTATGTCTAAATTAAAAACCTCTAATGCTACACAACATTATATTTTTTTAAGAAACCATGGAATAAATAAAAAAAAATAATAAAATATAACAGGCATGCAACCAGAGATGAGACTTGGCAATATACTCTAGTAAGAAGAAAAAAATATGCATTGAGTATTTTGACCAAAAAAAGTTGAAAAGCACCTTTTATATATCCAAAGTGGAGGCAGACATTTAGAGGGATGAGCCAATGTTAAATGTAGGAGCCTACACCTTATGCATAAGGCCTGACTTAATAACCATTAGGACTCAGAGGTTCCAGGTGACCACACATGCCATGACAGTTGCCACCTCAGACGATTCAATGACCCATAGCCATCTTATCAAGACTTATTGGATCATCTATGGGCATGCAGTTGGAAATGACCCTTATTGATCTACGTGTAAGCCGCGGGTGTGGTAATGTTGAAGTCACTGTCCCTTGCGGTGATGTCACATAATGTGAGATCCTCATGTGCTTACCACATAGTCCACCCAAAGTGTGAGGTCACTTACAGACTGCATTGATGAGTTTGAGATGGGACTGTTCAGAGGAAATCCACATTCACTACGAAACTGCACTCCAATCCCATCAAGCAGTATCACACCATGTCCATAGGCTTGAAAGTTATCAATGATAACTTATCATCTCTTGAACATCAACTCGGCCCTCCAAAAGGTTGTCTCCACTGTGTAAAGGTGGCGAGTGCTTTTTAAAGGGGTATTCCAATTTCTACAGTTCATATTCTTTCTCAACAGTTGTCCTCCACTGAGTAGATCTTGGTAGCAACCAAAAAGTGGGGACTATTCTTGGAACTTCTCAGGTTTTTGCCATAACCCATTAAACCTAAAGATTTAATTTTGAATAGAGTAAAAATCCATTTGAAGAGTACATATTACCACTCTAGAATTGCCCTTTTTATTTAAAGAAAAAAATTGGTGATCTTTTTCCTAAACCACACCTATTTAAGGGAATCTGTGAGCAGGTTTTTGCTATTTATTCTGAGAGCAGCATAAGGTAGGGGTAGAGAGCCTGATGCAGCGATATGTCACTTGTTCAGTAGCTTGCTGTAGTTTTAGCACAATCAGTGTTTTAACAGCAGGAGCGTATCATAAGAGGACTAGGTGTCACGTGCCAGATAGTCCAGTTAATGTGTGCAACCCACCACATGATTAGCAGCTTGTACAGTGTCCACACGAAGCAGCCAATCAATGGTGTGGGCGTGGTTATACACAGCTCAGCAGTCATAGTACTGCTAAATCTACAGCAAAGAAAACAGGGATTTTACTAAGACTGCATCAAGCAGTCAAGTAAGTTATACATTGCTGGAATGAGGGTTTCAGCCTCTATATCAAGTTGCTGTCAGATTCCATAAAAAAACTTGTTGAAATACTCCCTTTAACAAAAGAGGTGCCATGTGTCCCTAATGTCTATTAAGTTCAAGACCCTCTTGGTAAAAGAACAGACATCTCTTGAGATCTTGCTCTCTGATTTAACCCAGTGCTGCCACATACTTTACTAACCTGTCGCTGGACAATAACCGTTCAGCTGATGTTAACGTTCGGTAACAGCTCAGTAAAGTGTGCGGCATCCTTGGGTTAGTGCAGAGGGCAAGATCTCCACATCTCATGCTTTCACAGTGAGGATGGTCTCAGAGGGTTGTGGGATCTGCATGCAGGGATTCTATAACTCAGAAGTTCAGATCCTATTTTTGCTAGAAAGTCAGGTCCTTTGGTTGGATATTATGGACAATTAAGACCTCTTTTTTAATAGGTGTTATATGGAAAAATCACCCATCTGGGGCATCTCCAGGCTGGTGATCGGGACTCGTAAATCTCATTGTCATGTAGTTAGGTATTATGAGTTATTTATAAACCCAATCAGCGATGACATTTTCCCGACTCTTGAATACTAGAACCTTACCTGTTGAGGACCACCATGAAGGTCAAGCAAAAAGACAGACTTAAAAACAAAACCCCACTAAAATATAACTATATAACTTGTAGAAATTGGAATATCCCTTTTAATTACATACATTCTTGCTTATTTATGAGTATCCTCATCAGTCTACGGTATGTTGTACTTAGGTAAACAGGCAAAATGTTTTATCGATGGTTGAGAGAAAAGTGCAAACCTAAGTGTTCTGGAAAGGCAGAAACAGGCACCTTCTGCTGGTTCCTGCCACCACTTTCTAAGCATGCCCAGTGATGGTTCTTTAAGGTCTCATGGACAGAGTCATGCAAAGTCTACTATTGGCATACCCATGTGCTACTATAAAAATAAAGGTTCTGGATCAGAAAATGCAATAGAATTAATTCTATTGTTTCTGTATTGAATGGATGTGTATCTTGCAGACATCTCTCAGCTGCGGCCCCATGCAAGCAAGCACAAAGCAACGGGTTAGGAACGCAAGAGAGAATCTTGACTTGCAAAAACTAAACTCACCCTTTTGAACAGTCTATGGTCCACCAGAGGGCTTTAGATAGCAAAACAATAGCAGACAGCTATTAGCAAAAGGCGCGTAACTGAAAGAGAACTCATATATAGATAGATCTTGGACAGACATTTTATTCATCTGTTATCAGGCATTTCCCGATTCCAGAAGATCACAAGTTACATTATACAGTAGTGAAGGATACACAAGATGGTAATTCTCCAAATAAGCCAACTTATTACACAACAAACGCTGCATTTATTAGTGATGACAGTGCACAACATAATATCTTTCCTCCAGTTACCGACCCATGGAAGAGAACAATCAATACTTACCTCAAGGGATCCAGTTTTCAAGGAACCAGTGACATCTCATTTCCGAACCTCTTTATTATCAGAGGTTCCAGTGATGTCACTGTTGGCATCATCAGAATTAAGATCTATTTAGGAGTATTTTTATGCAACAAGTATGGATGAGTTATCAGAAGAAAAAAAGTTATAAAATAAGTTGGGAAAAAGTTTTTTTACTTTCATATTTTGGAAAATTACAATTTACCAACATTTACAGTAATAATTTGTCTTCATTTTCCCGCAAAGTCATTTAAAGCTGCAGATCAAGTTGGATTGAAAGCAACTATTGACAATATAATGGCATGATCAGAAAATGCAATGTGAGTTTTATCGAACTACCTATATTAGATTTCCACCTATAAATTATAAAAGAGCTATTCTCCAGAAATATAACCTTTGATATCTGAGTAACGGAAGAATAATGGTACTTCTGCAACCAGGTTTATTTTGAAACAAGAATCCTTTGTGGCAACCCTGTCAGGTAGTAGTAACCCTTAAGATGTGGAGGTGCGTAGGTGGCCAGTAGGGGGCTCCTGCTGCTGAATAATACTTGCGTCTGTTGAGTAGTAACTTCTCTATGATCAGATGTAGATGATTGACCATAGTCAGACTGATTACACTTATGGCCAGTAAGTTTTCTACTTGTCTTTGGATCCCCCACTATTCCATCCTTTGGAGACCCTCATAGCATGGGGTGATATTAAACAGCATTGAGCTTTGTATAGTCAGCAAAAGACTTCAGATAATTAAAACCTACAAATAGCATAGTGTCATACAAAGCAAGAGGAATATTAAGTGAAAAACAATACCAAGTCCATTTCCAAGGGATATTTATTCTATACCAAAATGTGGGGGCGCTGTTGTATTTGTGTCTATGGAAACTATTACTGTTGTCAGTGGTGAAATACGGTACTGCAATTGACTAAAAATCACGAGCCACAAAATTGTCAGGGAAATGATCTCCAAACTGAGGATATTCTCTAATGTAATCAGATATACTGTTTTCTGCTGAATAAATCCATTTCCTTATGGAATAATACCTCTCCTAGAAGTCACGAGTACCAAAGTAATATTTTCATGATAAGTATACTGTATACAGATACTGGAAAGATACAACTTTTTAAAGATAATTATGGCCAATTAATGTTTCCACTATTAAGAGAACAAACAACAAATACATCCATCAAACTATAGATTCCTAAAATCCAACTTCACCCAAAGAACAAGTTTTCATAAACAGGTGTAGACAACGTCAATGGAAAATCGGTACTGCACGGTGCACCTACTTTACAATGTAATGAAAACAATGTAAACCAATATATCACTTATCTCACATTTAGATATATCTTGTATTAGAGTCCAGAGCTGCACTCACTATTCTGCTGGTGCAGTCACTTGTACATACATTACATTACTGATCCTCAGTTACATCCTGTATTATACTCCGGAGCTGTACTCACTATTCTGCTGGTGCAGTCACTGTGTACATACATTACATTACTGATCCTGAGTTACATCCTGTATTATACTCCAGAGCTGCACTCACTATTCTGCTGGTGCAGTCACTGTGTACATACATTACATTACTGATCCTGAGTTACATCCTGTATTATACCCCAGAGCTGCACTCACTATTCTGCTGGTGCAGTCACTGTGTGTATACATTACATTACTGATCCTGTACTGATCCTGAGTTACATCCTGTATTATACTCCAAAGCTGCACTCACTATTCTGCTGGTGCAGTCACTGTGTACATACATTATATTACTTATCCTGTATTGATCCTGAGTTACATCCTGTATTATACCCCAGAGCTGCACTCACTATTCTGCTGGTGAAGTCACTGTGTACATACATTACATTACTTATCCTGTACTGATCCTGAGTTACATCCTGTATTATACTCCAGAGCTGCACTCACTATTCTCCTGGTGCAGTCACTGTGTACATACATTATATTACTTATCCTGTATTGATCCTGAGTTTCATCCTGTATTATACTCCAGAGCTGCACTCACTATTCTGCTGGTGGAGTCACTGTGTAAATACATTACATTACTGATCCTGTACTGATCCTGAGTTACATCCTGTATTATACACCGTAGCTGCACTCACTATTCTGCTGGTGCAGTCACTGTGTACATACATTACATTACTGATCCTGTACTGATCCTGAGTTACATCCTGTATTATACTCCAGAGCTGCACTCACTATTCTGCTGGTGGAGTCACTGTGTAAATACATTACATTACTTATCCTGTACTGATCCTGAGTTACATCCTGTATTATACTCCAGAGCTGCACTCACTATTCTGCTGGTGGAGTCACTGTGCACATACATTACATTACTGATCCTGTACTGATCCTGAGTTACATCCTGTATTATACTCCAGAGCTGCACTCACTATTCTGCTGGTGCAGTCACTGTGTACATACATTACATTACTGATCCTGTACTGATCCTGAGTTACATCCTGTATTATCCTCCAGAGCTGCACTCACTATTCTGCTGGTGCAGTCAATGTGTACATACATTACATTACTGATCCTGAGTTACATCCTGTATTATATTCCAGCACTGCACTCACTATTTTGCTGGTGCAGTCACTGTGTACACACATTACATTACTGATACTGTACTGATCCTGAGTTACATCCTGTATTATACCCCAGAGCTGCACTCACTATTCTGCTGGTGCAGTCACTGTGTACATACATTACATTACTGATCCTGTACTGATCCTGAGTTACATCCTGTATTATACACCGTAGCTGCACTCACTATTCTGCTGGTGCAGTCGCTGTGTACATACATTACATTACTTATCCTGTACTGATCCTGAGTTACATCCTGTATTATACTCCAGAGCTGCACTCACTATTCTGCTGGTGGAGTCACTGTGCACATACATTACATTACTGATCCTGTACTGATCCTGAGTTACATCCTGTATTATCCTCCAGAGCTGCACTCACTATTCTGCTGGTGCAGTCAATGTGTACATACATTACATTACTGATCCTGAGTTACATCCTGTATTATATGCCAGCACTGCACTCACTATTCTGCTGGTGCAGTCACTGTGTACATACATTACATTACTGATCCTGTACTGATCCTGAGTTACATCATGTATTATACCCCAGAGCTGCACTCACTATTCTGCTGGTGTAGTCACTGTGTACATACATTACATTACTGATCCTGTACTGATCCTGAGTTACATCCTGTATTATACTCCAGAGCTGCGCTCACTATTCTGCTGGTGCAGTCACTGTGTACATACATTACATTACTGATCCTGTACTGAACCTGAGTCACATCCTGTATTATACCGCAGAGCTGTGCTCACTATTCTGCTGGTGCAGTCACTGTGTACATACATTACATTACTGATCCTGTACTGATCCTGAGTCACATCCTGTATTATACTCTGGAGCTGCACTCACTATTCTGCTGGTGCAGTCACTGTGTACATACATTACATTACTGATCCTGTACTGATCCTGAGTTACATCCTGTATTATACTCCATAGCTGCACTCACTATTCTGCTGGTGCAGTCACTGTATACATACATTACATTACTGATCCTGTACTGATCCTGAGTTACATCCTGTATTATACTCCAGAGCTGCACTCACTATTCTGCTGGTGCAGTCAATGTGTGCATACATTACATTACTGATCCTGAGTTACATTCTGTATTATACTCCGGAGCTGCACTCACTATTCTGCTGGTGGAGTCACTGTGTACATACATTACATTACTGATCCTGTACTGATCCTGAGTTACATCCTGTATTATACTCCAGAGCTGCACTCACTATTCTGCTGGTGGAGTCACTGTGTACATACATTACATTACTGATCCTGTACTGATCCTGAGTTACATCCTGTATTATACTCCAGAGCTGCACTCACTATTCTGCTGGTGCAGTCAATGTGTGCATACATTACATTACTGATCCTGAGTTACATTCTGTATTATACTCCGGAGCTGCACTCACTATTCTGCTGGTGGAGTCACTGTGTACATACATTACATTACTGATCCTGTACTGATCCTGAGTTACATCCTGTATTATACTCCAGAGCTGCACTCACTATTCTGCTGGTGCAGTCAATGTGTGCATACATTACATTACTGATCCTGAGTTACATTCTGTATTATACTCCGGAGCTGCACTCACTATTCTGCTGGTGGAGTCACTGTGTACATACATTACATTACTGATCCTGTACTGATCCTGAGTTACATTCTGTATTATACTCCGGAGCTGCACTCACCATTCTGCTGGTGCAGTCACTGTGTACATACATTACATTACTGATCCTGTACTGATCCTGAGTTACATCCTGTATTATACTCCGGAGCTGCACTCACTATTCTGCTGGTGCAGTCACTGTGTACATACATTACATTACTGATCCTGTACTGATCCTGAGTTACATCCTGTATTATACTCCGGAGCTGCACTCACTATTCTGCTGGTGCAGTCACTGTGTACATACATTACATTACTGATGCTGTACTGATCCTGAGTTACATCCTGTATTATACTCCAGAGCTTCTGCTGGTTGTCACTGGAAAGAGTCAGCAGGATTGTTGTTAGATACAGCCCTTACCTCTAACCTTAGCTCCTATAATGCTGAATTAGTTATATTTCCTCACACGCGACTGTACAATTTTTGATGAAAATAACTCTCTCTCTATATATATATGCTAATTAGATCAGAGCTGTAGGGTGGAAGAAACCTTTCACATTTTTATGACAATAAAGCCTTTTTTTTTATTGAGCATTGTCATCAAAAGCAGTCACCCCCTTTATAGTCAAGAAATGCCACTCCTTTATTCGGCCATAAATCTGCTTTGCCTTTTGTCTATTGCTTTTCCGACATGGTCATTAGCATGATGACAGTCCCTCCATCCTCCGAGCTCTTGGCTGAAATATCCACCTATCATTCCAGTTATTTGCAATCTATTCCCCTCCCCCACAACACTTCCCGGTATCATTGTTCTGTCTCACATCGTTGAAACCCTTTTCGGGACTGTAGTCGTGCGCATGAAAAATATTCAGAATTAACTTGTCTTACGAGCTCATATTTGCAGCTAGTTTACTGGGATAGAGATGGATGATGACTCTGCAGGAGTCTTTAACCAAGCGCGGAATTTACCTTTCCAAGTTCATCAATAAGTGCTGCAGATACAAGAGAATCCCAAAATAAATGTCAGTCCTTGACTTGCCCTCTTTTCATAGTCTCAGGTACAATAGGTGACACCCGCACCTATCAGATATCTATGGCTCTATAGAAGCAGATGACTTAAAGGGGTAATCCCCCCTTGGGGACAATTTCCTTTTTACACTGAAATGCATGTGTTTTAGGCTAAAATCTATTAAAGTTTTTGCATCGTTGTGCCTTTACAGCCTCTTTATTTTGCTGCACATTCAACTCAGATGTGGTCTGTGGTCATTAATCAACTGAAAAGAGCTCAACAAAAGACAGATAATACAATGATATATTCCCCTACTGGCCTGCCAGAATGAGCTCACTGATAGATACTCAGGTAACTCTATCTGCAGCCCGCAATAAGTAGTGCAACACAGAGGCTATAGGAGCAAAATTTTTAATGAAACCCAATTTCAAAAAATGATTTTTAGCCCAAAATACATGTACTGTATTTAAGTAGGAATAAATGACATCTCCAGTGATGGACAATCCCTTTAAGATATTTTATTTTAAAATATAATGCAGAAACTATGTATATTTATTAATCCTAAAATATGTATTACTTGGACAGCTGATAAATGTTCGATCAGTGAGTATTTCACCAGTGGAACCCCACTAATGGCAAGAACAGGGGACCCCACCCCAGCGTTACCTATGGCCCCTTGGACAGATGCAGTGTGAGCACTTAGCCCCATGCACATCAGCCACAAATGATGACTTTATATTAAAAGCAGCTCTCTATAGTTACACAGCTGATCTATGAACAGCTAGATCAAATATTATGCCCTCACAGCGGTGCGCTAATAATGAAAGAATCAGCCAACAAAGTGTCTGCCGCCGTATACAGGTCCTGGTGGTGGTGTAAAATAATAGTGTGTAATTAGGCACATCCATATCAGGGGACGTTTAGTCATTGCTGCGGAAATATCATACCTGTGACGGCAGCGACGTAGAAACCTCATAATCTTCCGAGCAGCTTGGTCTTGTTTTTTTGTCAGGAGACTGCTTCTGTAGAGGGACAATATGGCCAATTAAAGGTCATGTGTATAAAAATTATGAGGTCCATTAATTCATACTTGCCACCAGTGTCTTGAGCCACCCCAGATGGCTTATAACAGTGATATTACATTACATTGATTACAGTCAATGAATTAACAATATGTATATAATAATAATAATAATTTTTATTTATATAGCGCCAACATATTCCGCAGCACTTTACAATTAAGTATATAAAGAATATAAAGAAGGAGTGAAGGAACCCTAATCTTCTGATGTCTGGGCGGGCAAGGTCTGTGTACACGCCACTTTATTTGTTCTTGTCCTTCCCTTTTCCTGAGCAGTGTGCGACACTTCTTCACTCTGAAGTGGAAACTACTGTATACAGAAAGTTGGTGGCCACACAAAATGGCAAAATGATAGAATGATCGTGGCCCTTGGCAGCAGGTTGTCCTTGTAATCCTGTCTGTGATGATAATGATCCTGCTGAAAAGTCTTCTGTAAAGCAGAATAAGCATTATGGCTCCGATTAATCACTGGGATAAAAAGCTTTGACAAACTGCCAATGTTTGGCGCAATGCAAAGGTGCGCAAAAATTTAGTGATTTTTGGCATTTTTACCCAGTTATGAGAAAGTGAGTGGAGCCGGAACATGGTGGCCCCAACACAAAAACCTGATTTTAACAATAGGCTTTTTTCTGACAGTACATTCCCTTTAATGTAAAAAGGTGCTACAAAATGCTCATGTTCTGCCTACAGGGTGGGCCGTTTATATGGATTCACCAAAATAAAATGGGAATGGTTGGTGACAATCAACTTCCTGTTTGTGGCGCATTAGTATATGGGAGGGGGGAAACTTTTCAAGATGGGTGGTGACCACCCTGGCCCACCCTGTATATCCATTCATATATACCCAAAATAGTTCTCACCTGAGTTTCTGTTGCACAAGTGAAGCTGTCCGACGCTTTTGTCGCACTCGCCCGCACTCTTTGTAGCTCCTGTAGTACTGCTGGATGAGCACCGCAGCGCGCCGGCTCTGCTGGAACTTCTTCTGCTCGTAATAACTTCTGAACTTGCTCTGGATGAGGATTGCAGCTTGGGTCATCTTTTTATAAAGTGCATACTGCATAGAAAGAAAAGAAATGATGGAAGACTATAAATAAGATTCTGAAGTTAGCCAATATTTGCTTTCAGGAAAAGCTGGGAGATAAGAAGTATCACTTTCCTGTATTAATGCTGAGCTAGGCAGATTTCCCATTCAGGACTCTAGTGTCACGGTCCTGTCAGCGCCGGCATGCAGCCACCGCTGAGCAGGGACTCACCCACACTGCAGGGGGGCCCGGGGTCAGATACGGCCGGGAAGTTCAGGCAAACAGGACCTGGAGACACTGAAGTTAGCAAGCAGTGAAGGACCTACGGTCATGTGACTGCAAGGGGCGGGGCTCAGCGTCCTGCTGCCAGAGATCGGCAGGACACAACTACAGAAATGCTCAGGTCAGACAAACGGGGGTCATACACAGAGATAGCAGTAAAGTACCAGGGATGAGACAGAACGGATAGTCGGGGCCAGGCAGCGGTCAAAGCCAAGCAGACATAGAAGGTACCAAGCAGAATCCAACAAGCAGTATCCAGAGAACAGACCGAGCCGAAACCAAAGTATCAGGCAAACAAAAACACAGCACAAACACACTCTGCCAAGGATGAAAGTATAACTGACGGGGATTGGAGCTTCCTGAGGCTATAAAAAGCTTTCCCAGAACCAAGGAGAGGACACAATAATAAGCCGCAGGTGTGCAGGTAAGAGCCTGCACTGAGATCATAACATTTAACCCCAGAAGTGCAGGTCCACCAGCACTGGTTCCAGACATTAACCCCAAGCGTGCGGGACCAACCCGCACTGGGATCATGACATCTAGGAAAGCTGTTGTGATGGAACACAGGACTAAGAAATGGCTAATCGCAATTTTAATAACTTGACAGAAGAAGACGGCTCACATTTTTGTGATTTGGGAAGGTTGAATATGTTGCACCAAATGATAAGAGTCTCATAACGTTGCCTTAATATGTTGCAGAACTCATATTTGCGGCAATAACCTTGGATAGTTAGGGCTTGCGAGGGAAATTAGTTCTTCATTTAGTTATGCGAGCCAATTAACGGCCGGTAATGAAGATTAATACAACCATAAATAGACTATTACCAGCGATTGTATGTGTCAGGGCCATCAAGTGTTTGATGTTTATAGCAGAGCAGCGGGGCTCGGCACTAACCCATCTGTCGCAGTGCACACGTCGCACATTCACTAACAATGCTGCATATTTATCAGTGGAAAATAGACAGTCATTGAGATCTATTTGAGCCAGAGGTCAGATGTAAAAATAATTCTTCAAACACGTCGGAAGGAAATATCTAGATAAACCTGGTCCTGTGAATGAAGAGCTGAACAAAGTGATGAAGTTCAGTAACTGGATTCCCTATACTTTAGATATATCTTTACTAAGTGTAATCCGTCAGCAGGATTTCAACCTCCAAACTATTTATTTGCACATGTAGCTCTTTCAAATAAAAGTCCAACAATTACATGGCCAGTCTGTTCTTCCATTACTGAGAAAACAGAATTTGAATTTATATACTAATGAGGCTAAAGTACTTTCGGCTCATGGAAGCTATTCTCAAGCCTTTGTCGCTCCAGCTCTATTTTCTGCCCAACATTGCATCCTCCTCTTGCTTGACATACAGCTCCTCTGCTGTGTGACTTTAAGCAATGGAGCTATCAGTCAAGTAGGAGGAGGCAGCGCTGTAAGGGAAATAGAGCTGGAGTGACGGAAGCTTCAGATCTACAAATGGTTATTCAGCTTAATTTGCATATCAAATGATATACTGATTTCTCCAAAATTGAGGAATGAACTGGGCATTTAAAGGTATTGTTGGATTTGTCTTTGAAAGAGTTACATGTGCATGTAGATAGTTTGTGGTGTATTATGCCCATCATGAGCAGTATTGCCCTTTATCCAGATTTTTTTATTTATTTTTTTTTTCCTGATTTTTGGCTTAGAGGAAAACGTGTTTCAAATGAGTTTAGGGGCAATTATGTAAATACTTTGTGGCCATTCTATCCGCATCCTATAACTATGGATTCACAGTCACAGTTGTAGGGAGGCAGAGAAGATATTGCAGTTCTTAAATGAACCATCCGAGCACCTCATAGTTACTCCTGAACCTTGTCATATGTATAGAGGAAAAAAACAGTCCTAGCAAAACTAAGAGGCTCCTCTAACCCATAAGAGGGGACTAGTGTTATAAATGTAATAAAATGCACCCATTAGTATACCTTCGTTAAGACATCATGAAACTATTTTTTGGCGGTAATCTCTATCTAGTAAATGGAATCTCCTAGCAGATATTCATTTTCCTTGTACTGACAATGCTGAAAATAATAAAACACTTTAGGGGAGCTAATGAGATATCAGTTCGCCCAATAAGGATTCATTTAAAAAGCAACCTACTATTAAATAGTGTTAAGAAAAATATCTTGTACTGGGATTACATAATGGTTGAAGGTAAAATATCCAATACTGAACATTAACTTGCCCAAGCTCCCATAGGATCAGAAGGTGAAATAAGAAAAAATGGGGACTGAATAAGATAATTTTAGAAAAAAGTTAAAATAGATAACTAAGATCATTAAGTACAGAGAAAAGTACATTTATATGACAAGCCTATAACCTGCAGTAACCACCGATCGACCAAACCGCTGCACGACCAGCTCTACCCTCGCCTACTGTATTATCACCCATCCCTTGAAGATTGTGAGCCCTCGCGGGCAGGGTCCTCTCTCCTCCTGTACCAGTTATGACTTGTATTGTTTAAGATTATTGTACTTGTTTTTATGTATACCCCCCTCACATGTAAAGCGCCATGGAATAAATGGCGCTATAACAATAAATAATAATAATAATAATAATTTATATGTCCAGTTTCTGTACAGTAGGATATGGTGGTGCAAAAGATTGGACAATTGGGCTGTGTAGACTGGTACATAAGTGGCACAGGCAAATTTTGCTCAACGTGTTACATGTAACAATAAAGTGATCTTATTACCTTCAAGGCTATCCATGTAAGCTTTGGAAAGATAAAAATAGGAATGTTAGTAGGAAAGATGAAATGTTATGTAAAAATGGGAATAATTTGGTTAATCTTTAATTATTTGAGTACATATTAAGCAAAGAGCAACAGAGGTGACAATGTTACTGGGCGACAATACATGACTGTTCTCACTTTAATACTCTGACAATACTTTAATTATCTGAAGATAATTAAAACCAGTCGTTTAATGTTCTCAGCCAATGATAGTCACTTCTCATTAGAGTGAATCATCCTACTGATCTTCGGCCTTTGATAGCGGGGTGGCAGCTCATTGGCTTTGATGTGTAATAACAGAGCTCTTCAGCCAGTCTCGTTTTCTGCTTGGCTGGTGTTTATTGCGCTCATAAAACTTTAATGTCCATTTCCCATTTAGCAATTTTTTATTGAATTTGCAACAAAGTAAAATAGGCGTTGAACACATTGTGTGGCTGGTCTGTGAATTAATTTCATATCAAACCCTAGAAAATCTCCACTGTGTGCACGGAACATTCACTTTCACTTACTGCTCTGAAGAACTTAAAGAGTCACAATTGTTTTAACTTTTATTTAATAAATCAATAGTTCACATGAAAACACGCCACACTGTAACATATTTTAATTGTAAATATGCTTTTTATCCTCCTTGGTTGATCTTCACTCTCAAATTCATGTCTTTAATTCGTAAAAGCTATATTCAGTGAAGACTGATTATCCCACTACAGAGATAGGAGATGGCAGTTGGTGCTCATAAAGGTTTACGGAGAGGAGAAGCTGATTTCTCTGATAAGATACAGGTGCTTCTCACAAAATTAGAATATCATCAAAAAGTTAATTTATTTCAGTTCTTCAATACAAAAAATGACACTCATATATTATATAGAATCACTACAGAGTGATCTATTTCAAGTGTTTATTTCTGTTAATGTTGATGATTATGGCTTACAGCCAATGAAAACCCAAAAGTCATTATCTCAGTAAATTTGAATACTTTATAACACCAGCTTGAAAAATGATTTTAAAATCTGAAATGTTGGCCTACTGAAATGTATGTTCAGCAAATGCACTCAATACTTGGTTGGGGCTCCTTTTGCATCAATTACTGCATCAATGCGGCGTGGCATGGAAGTGATCAGCCTGTGGCACTGCTGAGGTGTTATGGAAGCCCAGGTAGATAGCAGCTTTCAGCTCATCTGCATTGTTGGGTCTGGTGTCTCTCATCTTCCTTTTGACAATACCCCATAGATTCTCTATGGGGATAAGGTCAGTCGAGCTTGCTGGTCAATCAAGTACAGTGATACTGTTGCTTTTTTCTAACTAGGGATTGCTAGCTACTTTTCGCAGTGTGGACAAATGCCAAATCCTGCAGCAGAATGAATTTTTCATCTCCAAAAAGCTTGTCAGCAGGGGGAAGCATGAAGTGCTCTAAAATTTCCTGGTAGACGGCTGCGCTGACTTTGGTCTTGATAAAACACAGTGGACCTACACCAGCAGATGATATGGCTCCCCAAACCATCACTGACTGTGGAAACTTCACACTAGACCTCAAGCAGCTTGGATTGTGGCCTGTCCACTCTTCCTCCAGACTCTGGGACCTTGATTTCCAAATGAAGTGTAAAATTTACTTTCATCTGAATACAACACCTTGGACCAGTGAGCAACAGTCCAGTTCTTTTTCTCCTTGGCCCAGGTAAGATGCTTCTGGCATTGTCTGGAGTTGGCATGGAGTTGCCTCTGTGTTGGTCTCTCCATGCATGTGCTGTGACTGAGACACAGCCGCGACACATGTAGCTGTGACAGTGATCAGCTGTTCAGCCGGTGGGATCCAGGAAGCCGGCTTCCCTCTATAGCTTGTTTAGCAAGTGCTAGAGCTCTGAACTCTGAAGCATGGGAACTCTGCAGCATGAGTTCACCATGGGTCAGGCTGTGAGGCTGCACAGCATCAGTGATGTCAGCGCTAGTCACTCATGCTGCCGCCGGCAGCTTCTCATTCATTCATCAGTGGTTTACAGTCGGGACGGTTGCATTACTACCACTCCCGGTTGTAAACTATATATCCCCCAGATATGGATTATGGCGTGGGACTGAACGCCGAACAGGTACGGTATATTGTTGGTCTTTTATTTTTTCTTTATTACAGGAGATCGAGGGCGTCGTTTGGATTAGGAGAATATTAAAGATGGCAAAACTGTGTGGTGTTTCATTTCATTAAAAATCCTTTTTTTCTGGCTGTGTGTTAGTTTAACCCTTTACATACTATAGGATTAGGAATGGATATTTGTCCTATTGACATCTCTCCATTACTAAGGCAGGCTTAATGTCACCTTACAAAACAAAGGTGACATTAACCCCCTATTACTCCATATGCCACCACTACAGGGCAGTGGGAAGAGAGAGGCTAAGTGCGGGAATTGGTGCCTTTTCTGGGATGGCTGGGGGAAGATGTTTTTAGCCAGGGGGGCCAATAACCATGGTCCCTTCCTAGGCTATTAATATCTGTCCCCAGTCACTGGCTTTCCCTCTCTGGTGCAGAAAATTGCGCGGGAGTCGACACCATTTCTTTCCCGAAAATAATCTTTTATTAAATACACACATGTCCCCTAATTTGCTCACACACTATACTAACTGTATTGCTCACAGACATCTATACAGTGGGGAAAAAAAGTATTTAGTCAGTCAGCAATAGTGCAAGTTCCACCACTTAAAAAGATGAGAGGCGTCTGTAATTTACATCATAGGTAGACCTCAACTATGGGAGACAAACTGAGAAAAAAAAATCCAGAAAATCACATTGTCTGTTTTTTTTCATTTTATTTGCATATTATGGTGGAAAATAAGTATTTGGTCAGAAACAAGCAATCAAGATTTCTGGCTCTCACAGACCTGTAACTTCTTCTTTAAGAGTCTCCTCTTTCCTCCACTCATTACCTGTAGTAATGGCACCTGTTTAAACTTGTTATCAGTATAAAAAGACACCTGTGCACACCCTCAAACAGTCTGACTCCAAACTCCACTATGGTGAAGACCAAAGAGCTGTCAAAGGACACCAGAAACAAAATTGTAGCCCTGCACCAGGCTGGGAAGACTGAATCTGCAATAGCCAACCAGCTTGGAGTGAAGAAATCAACTGTAGGAGCAATAATTAGAAAATGGAAGACATACAAGACCACTGATAATCTCCCTCGATCTGGTGCTCCACGCAAAATCCCACCCCGTGGGGTCAGAATGATCACAAGAACGGTGAGCAAAAATCCCAGAACCACGCGGGGGGACCTAGTGAATGAACTGCAGAGAGCTGGGACCAATGTAACAAGGCCTACCATAAGTAACACACTACGCCACCATGGACTCAGATCCTGCAGTGCCAGACGTGTCCCACTGCTTAAGCCTGTACATGTCCGGGCCCGTCTGAAGTTTGCTAGAGAGCATTTGGATGATTCAGAGGAGTTTTGGGAGAATGTCCTATGGTCTGATGAAACCAAACTGGAACTGTTTGGTAGAAACACAACTTGTCGTGTTTGGAGGAAAAAGAATACTGAGTTGCATCCATCAAACACCATACCTACTGTAAAGCATGGTGGTGGAAACATCATGCTTTGGGGCTGTTTCTCTGAAAAGGGGCCAGGATGACTGATCCGGGTACATGAAAGAATGAATGGGGCCATGTATCGTGAGATTTTGAGTGCAAACCTCCTTCCATCAGCAAGGGCATTGAAGATGAAACGTGGCTGGGTCTTTCAACATGACAATGATCCAAAGCACACCGCCAGGGCAACGAAGGAGTGGCTTCGTAAGAAGCATTTCAAGGTCCTGGAGTGGCCTAGCCAGTCTCCAGATCTCAACCCTATAGAAAACCTTTGGAGGGAGTTGAAAGTCCGTGTTGCCAAGCGAAAAGCCAAAAACATCACTGCTCTAGAGGAGATCTGCATGGAGGAATGGGCCAACATACCAACAACAGTGTGTGGCAACCTTGTGAAGACTTACAGAAAACGTTTGGCCTCTGTCATTGCCAACAAAGGATATATCACAAAGTATTGAGATGAAATTTTGTTTCTGACCAAATACTTATTTTCCACCATAATATGCAAATAAAATGAAAAAAAAACAGACAATGTGATTTTCTGGATTTTTTTTTCTCAGTTTGTCTCCCATAGTTGAGGTCTACCTATGATGTAAATTACAGACGCCTCTCATCTTTTTAAGTGGTGGAACTTGCACTATTGCTGACTGACTAAATACTTTTTTTCCCCACTGTATATCTAACTATTCTGCATGGATTTACTGTATGCAATCCATGTCTTCTATCCTGTCGGCTTCTGCATTGATTTTACAAAAGCCGACAAATGAATTAACGGCTATTCTTCTATCTATATCTCTATGCAATATAAAGATATATATATATTGTGGTACAGTAAAGGGTGCTTTACTGGATGGGAGATATGTTTCTCCCAGCAGATTAATGTTTGGCCGGGTTTTTCCCTAAAGACGGGACCTGCGATGATGTCAGGGTCACGTGATCAGCCCATGTGGTGTCTACCTCACTGGTGGGAGGGGTAAGGCCCTATGTAATGGAGGTTGGTAATTGCCACAATGAGAGTGTGTTTCTGGAAGCTACAGGAACTTGTGTGGACTAAGCCTGAAACTTGTATACAGGATTCTCGTGCTGCAGGATTATAGCAGCAAGACTCGGAAGAACCCCAGGAATGGCACCTGGCAGATGCCGCAGGACCTGGCAGCCGCTTAGTTACGCCCGTCCCGTGCAAGGGGTGAGTCTGGGACCAGTGGTTCTCCAAGCTGGAGTATGTGTTTGGTTTTCCTTATGTTCTGTTAAGCTGCTGGTTACTGAGTGACATTAAAACCACTGGAATTGGACTTTATGCCTGTGTGTTGCCTCGTTACTGCCGCCCGGCTATTGCCTACCAGAGCGAATCTCTACAATATATATATATTTGTGTCACTGACAAATATATATACCTATTCTATGTGTATATATGTATTCTATATGTATTCTAACTATTCTATTCTAACCTATTCTATTCTATACTGTAAGCGGCAGATCATTTGCTGGCTTTTAATCTATCTACGGTATCTAGCTATTTATCTATCTATCTATCTATCTATCTATCTATTTATCTATCTATCCATCTGTATATAGATATGTTTTAAGATTATTTGGTTTTAAAACGATGTTTACAGTTGTGTTTTGCAATGCGATTTTAACATGAGCTTTTACATACAGAGAACTGCTTTATGTAAAAGCTCATGTTAAAATCGCATAGCATATGGATCACTGTTCGGGAAACATTTGTGTGATTCTCGGCCGTCAAAATCGGACCGATTTTTTATACGTTAAGTGTAACTCCAGCCATATTGCCAAATCAGACAAGGTGATTTTCTGGATTTGTTTTCACATTTTGACTCTCATAATTGTGGTCTACCTATGATGTCAATTACAGGCCTCTCTCATCTTTTTAAGTGGGAGAACTTAAACAATTGGTGGTTGACTAAATACTTTTTTTCCTCACTGTACATAGTTTCTTATTTTCATGTGTATGTGTACTATTCATTTATGAAGAAGAAAGAAAATAGCATGGTTACTCTCTAAATTCTGTCTCACTTTCATCTAGGATTAAGGGGTCTTCTATGACATGTCCTAAATGGAGATATCTTGAAATGAACGAAATACCTGCAGAATGAACCTGGTGATGACAGTGGATTTTTTCCTTGAACCTACGGCTTAATTCACACATCAGTATTTTCGATCAATATTTCATCAGTATTTGTATTCCAAAAACAGGAGTGTGTCAAAAACAGAGAAAAGGTGTCAATCTTTCAATTATAATTTTTCTCTGTGTGTTCCACTCCTGGTTTTGGCATGCAAACACTGATGCAAAGCACTGACTAAATCTTGACGTGTGGATGAGGCCTACTAGTAATGTTTGACCATGCTCACCAGTGTTTCTGATCCTCCTTTGACAGTTTGTCATTTTCAAGATCAAAATCTGGGCAGCATTCCGCACTATTTGCTTGCGTGAACCCCAGTGGACTCCACCATTGGACAATGAAGTCTGATTGCATCTGTCATCTCATGAAGTGGCTTTTTCTAAAAAATTCTCTTTCTGCTTCTTCAAAGATTTCGTACCATTCTATATACTTGCAGCACTGCTTGCTTAGATTGACTGCTATGTATAAGGACATACCCCTCACGATCTCAGTAGATTGTCACTACAAAGCGGCTACAGTATGAGCACAGGTAAAAAAGGAATTGCATTATTTAAAAGTCTAATGAGAAGTTATAAAATTGCCGCCTGGGCCGTTGATGCCGCTGGCGTGAGCTGAGAATGATCCTTGATGAATACTTCTTTTCTGTTTTTCATTTTAGACCTTTGGGTTGGGATTGGTGCGTCATCTAATTTTGCAGCACTTGACTATTCAGTAACAAGAAGACGTCAGAGCTTGGAGAAGTGAACGTGTTGATGAAGCAGATTTGCAAAACTTCACATGAAGCACAAGAGACCAACCTGACTGGCATCGTTCTCAACAAATACTGCGGCAAACGGGAACGCATCCCAATTAGCATCATGAATCAGTATGAAGAGCCTTTGTGTTATTTTCAGTCTCTCTCATTCACAGCCAACACTCGAGTAACATCAAAATCTAGCGCTGCCTCATTTAGAAATTCATTTTCCATGCAAACAAATCGTCTGCCCTGTTTCCTGATCCTATTTTAAGTTGATGTTTTTTTTTTACTTTTTGGCTCTCAGTGAGTCAAAACAGATACAATAATTTGTAATTGCCGGTATTAACCCCCCCCCCCCCCCCCACTGTTATACTGGTCTCAGGACACATGGAATAGACTGTTTTCATTGCTTTTTTTTCTTTGAGAAAGCAGAGAATTTGCCTTAAAAGATTGAACTTGAATATAGGGCTAAATAAAGTGGAACTCCACTTTAAATTAATATACCTTCTGTAGTCCATTAATCTTCGTGACATAATTTACAGTTTTCACTTATTCGTGTTCCTTATGTAGAAACCGAATCTCTTGTTTCTGCTCAGAAGGCAAGCCATAATCGAGTAGGAAACCATCAGCAGGTAGGAAAGCATAAAAGGTAGGCGATCTGTCAACCAGCAGAAACAGTACCAGTAGGCCATCTGCTGGTAGAAGGGCCAATGACATGTGCAGCTAGCTTACAGATTATTCAGATGGTCGGATTGACATGTAAATATACGAAGTAGTCATGTAATAATGAGGGGTTTTGAGACATTTAAATCCATATTCCATGTGCAAAAGGACTCTATTATTCTTAGAAAATAATATATATACACATAGATATAATATGTATACATATGGATAAATAATGGAACAATAGATCTGTCAACAGCAGCTTGGTGATGGTTTCATATATATAAATTCTTATAATTTTCCATACACCTCCATATGGACATTACCTTATTCCCCAGTGCCTCTTCCACCTACAGTCATACTTCAGGCATGTTTACTATGCATTTTTGACCGAGTGAGCTACTCTCTCCTGTATATACCCCGCTCCATCACTCGCGGTTTACAACTACCTGAGCCAGTTTCCTTCTCCCTGGTCCGCAGTTATAGCACTGCCATTATATCCATTTGACATGTCCCCCTATTTTTTACATTTTTTTATATATTATAATGAAACTCATTTTTTCTACAGCCTCCAATTCTTACCCCTGGTCAACCTGACCCATACAATTTTTGCTGTAACTGCAGGTACGCTCTCATATCCTTCAGTACTCACTTTAGGGAACACTTGCAATTATTTAACATCTCTATGTGCATGCTTCTTAATTATTGCAGGACTATATTCAACACTGTCGCCCACATTGGGCTCTCCTTACACTCCAGGCACATATAGCCTCACTTCCATTCCGTTTCTCACAGCAGTTGGGTAGGTACCTGAACCTTCTCCTTCCCTCCCCCACATTTTCTTTTGATGTATATATTATTTTACATTCTCGCTCCACTATGAGATTTGATGGCATATTTCTGCTTTGTTAATTGTTCACCTGCATTTATTTGCATCTATTTTTGTTTAATTTTTACTTTTTTTGTATATATTATTGTCAGGCTGATGAAGGTCTAACTGGGACCGAAACGTCCTGTTATTTTGACTGCATATTACATTTCTGGATTTCCTTACCAAAAGTTGAGTGCCAAGTTTATTATTTCTCTGGCTTGGGAACCTACTTGAGCACCCCCTCAGTAGTGCTACAATTTATTTCACTATTGCGAAGCATAAGGTCTTATGACGTGCAGTAACTTCCGGGGGATGGAAGTGGCCAGACTTCCTGGGCTATAGTTAAGAGGCCAGGGATTTGACACCTGATTCCAGAAAGAAGTGGAGTGGATGGTGGGCAGTGGGCTGATGAGGTTTTAGTTTTTTTCCTTAACATCCGATGTTCGTATCTACAAGTTGTACGTACAGGTTCTTTCAGACGTCCAGTTTGAGATTGGACCGTAATGCGTGGACTGGCTCTCCCCACCATAGCGTGACAGCCCCCCGAGGAGACCTAGGTCAGTCCATGCATTGCGGTCTGATCTCGGACATCTGAATGAGCCATTAGTCGGATGTTTGTAAGTGGACTGCCATTAAAGTGATTTATAACTCTAGTGATGTGCGAGTATGCTCGTTACTCGAGTTTTCCGAGCATGCTCAGGTGTTCTCCGAGTATTTTGGGCGTGCTTGGAGATTTAGTTTGTGTTGCCGGAGCTGCATGATTTGTGGTAGCTAGACAGCCTGAATACATGTGGGGATTGCCTGTTTGCTAGGAAATCCCCACATGTATTCAGGCTGTCCAGCAGCCGCAAATCATGCAGCTCCGGTGACACAAACCAAATCTCCAAGCACGCCCAAAATACTTGATCACCTGAGCATGTTCGGAAAACTCGAGTAACGAGTATACTCGCTCATCACTATTTATAATCTTATAGTAGCTGCCATCTGAGCATTTCTCTAGATAATTCTTGCTTTTGCCCCTTGCACTGTTCCCAGATATTTGTTACACAGAAAAATAATAACAGCAAAATATCTGATTTCCAGCTTCTTCTTGTATCTTTCACGAGTATTACCTGTTTGTACTTTCTATAGCAGCGTTGTATGACGGCTGCAGCCACATCCTGCTGTTCCCTTAATGGGCGACCCTAGGAAGACAGTAATGACAAGGAGTAACTGGCTGCATCATCATCAGAGACTCATACAATTATTGGGAGCAAATACTCCTAGGAACGCTTGTTTCTAAAATTCGTGCAGTGTAAACAGGCTGCCGATCTAGCAAAACATGCGTTCATCAGGTGAAATGATTTTTATGCTTTGTACTCGGCAGCACATCGCGCTGCCGAGAAAGTATATATGTCTGAAGACAAGCAGGACACACCTTGTACTTCCTGAACACGGTCTGGACGAGTTTGGCCGCCTCGTAGAGTTCTCTTTGTTCATGGTCGGACAGGGTCAGCTGAGCAAATTCATTTTCCACCTTCTCGTTGGTGGAAGCACTGAGAAATTCTGACCAATCAGCAGCGGAGGGTAGACTGGGTTTTTCAAAGGTCGTTTCACTCATGGGGGAACACGCAGGACTTAGGCTGGTGTTGGAGGAAGGAGTCAGAGGTTCACTGTACAGCGACCTGTGCGAGACCAGGACCTCGTCATACACCGCAATAACACGGACACGTATTACATGCTATAACCTGGGCATATTCTCTATATACAGTATATTTGAACAGCTTTGTGTATATGGTGATAAAGACCATGCTGATATAATCTGTGTAAATTCTGGTATACATTTATATATGTACTCTTGGTATAAGTCACTCATCTTCTCATATATAGTGATATGGACTATGCTGGTATAATCGGAGTATCATCCTGTGTATAATTACATATGTATGTACATCTATTATAAGTTTTCTATCTTCCTGTACATGGATCATTCTTGTATAATCTAGGGATCTTCTGGTATATAATGATTCAGCTGGCATAAGTTATACATTTTTTTTAAATATGGCCACAAAGACAATACTGGTATAACCTGGGCCTCTTCTAATGTAGGAAAGATTAAGTTAAGTCCATTTTTGCAAACAAAATTTTATATTCTCTGGATACATGTGAAAAGAAATAGAAATGACTTTTGCAATACGTATAATTAAAGACAATTTGTTCTACAGGGTCTTATGCAGACTATGTGTCTCCATGGTAACAGACAACAAACAAATTCTGTGTAGTCTGATTCAATTATCTCTATTTTTTCCCCTAAACTACCAAATTCTCATTAGCAAAACTAGGAGACAAACAGAAGAAAGTGCAAGACTGCAAGGATTACATAATAAATAATCTGTTTGCAGTCTGTTGCCATTGGTAAACCTGGGAGCTGGTTGGAGATTTTTAATTATGACGTATTAAAAAGTTGCTTTATTTTTCATTTTAGATTTATTGAGAAAAATTGTTTGCAAAAGTGAACATGTCATTTATCCACCAATCTACCAGTGATTCATAGAAATGCCATGCCGTGTTCCTACATTGACGTACCGTATCTGTGCAGCGCTAGGTAAGTGATCAACATCAGCAAGATAACTGGCCAGCCAGCTCATGGTGGTGCTAAATGCTGCAGTGTCTGCCCTCTCTGCCAGTGGGGATTCCATGGGTACGAAGTTCTCCCGCTTGATCCGGTCAGGTGTAGCCTCAATGATCTGTTCTGCCAAATTCATCATATTCACCTGAAATAAAGACAAGAGGAAATCTTCAGATCTGAGATTTCAATATCTGCAGGAACGGACAAGCATTATACAGGACATGCGTGACTTATTCTTCTTTCTCACTGCATAGTGCTGAGGATATAGCTAATATACTGATCCAAATGATGAGTCTGATTCATTATTACATTTGCGTCTTTTTTCTCTTGTTTTTTGGTATTTTTTACATGTTTTTCATTTGCACCATTTTCTAATTTAATTGTGTTGCTTTTCTTCATCTATTTTTAATCTATTTTATGTGTATGTCAGTTTTTATTTTTGGTGTTTTGTTGCTTTCCAGGTGTTTCCAGGTGTTTTCGGCTGATCGATCAATTGCGACTTTTTAAAAAGTCTCAAATATTGGCGCAAATGGATTGAAAGTGATTTGGTGTATATTTTGTGGAACATGTAACCTTTTTATGATAAATGTTGTAGAGAGAATTAAGGAGCTTTTTTTTGTTTTGCACAAAGTTCATGAACCACTTTGAAGAATTTGGGGAAAAAAAGTCAACGGATGCCTCAAGACTCAAGTGACTTTAAAACCCACCCCGCAAATGATGAATCGCTCCTAGAGCAGGTGCAGATGCCTGTATATTCTCCCATCCAAGAGAATTAGGTTAATTATGCAACACTGTGATCACACTCTGATAGTGTGCTCCGATTCTCTTGGAGGAGAAGGTGAAAAAAAAATTCTCCATCTTTTCCATTCCGTCAGTCTGTGGAAATTTGACTGTACTAATATGTCATCCGAGTGCAGTTCAATGGTATCTACGGACTCATTGGTTTCCATGGCAGAGTCCGAATATTGGATCCAACTCGGTCATGCAGTATTTTTTTTTAGCCAGTCCGAGGAAAAAATGTTTTGTTGGATCGCACTTGGACCAAAAATACAGCCCTGTGAACAAGTCTTTAAGCCATGCCCTGGCTTCTTAGGTCGCAGACCAATTTTATCACCAGGCGATACTGAGCAAAACACAAACGACCAGTGCTCTAGACATACAATGTTTTTGTATAAGTAAGATTTATATAGTAAATATTTTTTGAGTGCTCCTTCTAAAACATCCCACTTAAAACAATGGTGATTCTAAAGAAATTGTTATTTCCACTTAGGTTCACAGTAGGATAACCTACATCTTTATTATGGTGAAGACTTCCATTAGTAGGAAACACGTAGGATGGTTTTAGTACAACTTCTATAATAAATGCGGAGATGTTCCTAATTGCCCATTAGCTCCTGGCACCAAAGATCTGCCTGGAAGGGGCTGTGGCAGCCTTAATGCCCTCACCGTCACAATGCAAACTTTCCTATTTGATGTATTTAGCAAGAAAAATGAAACATCAATGAGGCTGAGCAGCTGAACGTCCGCTTGACATGAACAGCGACGATTTATTTACTGTGAAGTTCCGAAGTGGCGCTATGGAAGGCGCTGGCATCGGGAGGGAATTCATCACCGATGCATAGCCGTTGTCTCAGGAGGAGATAATGAACTCCAGTGATCAATCTGCAACTACTTCGATGAAGCTGCTGCCAGTTTTAGCAGCATTCCCTATGCGTGCTGATCATATGGCGACAACTATGTGCTTCACCTGCTGGAATCTACATCCAGAGCGGTGGCACAGTGTGGCTGGGCGAGACCACAAATTAATACATCTAGAAGAGTCTCCATCTATCATGCAGTAAATTTTAAATTGTGGGCCACTTTGGTTAACCACTGATAAACTGTTCTCAGGATTTCCTGCTGCTGGTATTCTCAGACATCAATCTGTCAATGAATCTGGCAGCAAATTTTACGTTCTCCTGTGGCCCCGATGCAACGGAAATTAACCCTTAAGACCCAGTACACTTTGCACTAATGTTAGCCAAATCCTCCAAAATTGGAGGGATCAGCCTACAATCTAATATGTACGTGGGATGTCGAGGGAGAGAAGTTCCGGCCTGCTGAATAAGTTGACCATTCCTGTTTATGGAGAAGTTGGGAGCGACTGCTACCTAAAGTTTATGAGGGTCCTTTACATGATGTCTACTGAATTCAGGAGGTTGGATAACTAATTAGTGACCCTCCATTAACTTAGAATTTACAAGTAGGTTTAAAATGTGTTTTTTAAACAAAAAAACAGGTTATTGTTTTAAAAAAAGTAGGAATACAGTGTGGACTACCTATTCATTCATCTCCGATGAGTAAAAAATTGATTTCCAAAAATTGGTCCATATCCATATTAGTATAGCTGCCTTCTGTGATTCTCTACAGATAAAAGGGGCATTTGAGGGAGGCAGCCAGCACAATGTGGGTGTCTTTTACATGTGAGCTCAATATTTGTTCCTCTGCTCCACAACAAGTTCTGTGTAGATGAGATGGTTTGTTAAAGTCGTCTAAGATTCTGTGGTTTAGATTTCCAGTTTCTTGTTTGTATCGGCAGGCAATGGTTTACTGTGCACTAGACATCTGCTCTCTGAGAAAGTAACATTCATCCTTGATGACAATATTGCTGCCCCAAGGGTTCCCCACCTTTTTCATGAACATAGGACTGGGCAGTGACTGGTGGCAAGTCAAGTTCATGGGTGGTGGGTGCGTCGCTGTAGCAGTTACCTTGCATTCGGAGGGGACTTTTGGCAGGAAATATTTAGGCTCAGAAAAAAAATACTGTAGAATCTACAGGTCAGTTGGGAATTCTCAAGTTCTTTCATGAACATGATTCTGGCCCTTACCTGAAGGTCATCCATGTGTTGTAAGCAGTCATCATTCTGCATGTTTTCTCTATAGGACAGGAGATCGGCATCCACCATTTCCCTCTCAGACATCATTAAGACGCTCATCTGTTCCCTTTGACGTTGTCTATGCCCCACAATATCCTTGCCAAGTCCTGTAGCCTTCGATGTTCCTGTGACCTGCCCCAAGTAGAGCTCTTTCTGGTTCCATTTCAGTCCAGCAGTAGCTCTGTATCCGGAGGTATCTGGAGGGCGTTGAGGAAGCTCTCTGGTGAAGTGGCGCAATTCCTCCCCATGAGTAGATTCGGAAATTGGCTGCTTGGAGCTGGAGCTTTGCTTTCTGATAGATGACTGCTCAAGGCTTAGGGCAGTAGCAATAACTTTCTCGTGCCTAACTTGGAAATATTCAGGGTTTAACTTGTGTTTTTTAGCAGCTGGGTAGTCTTTAGGGTTTTCAGTACTGTAGTAACTAGAGGGCTCTGATCTTGGTCTTCTCAATTCTGCAAAAAATGAACAAATTTTTTAAAAAGCTGAGCACCCTGCCCAGTTGTCACTACTTGCCAATCACCTCTCCCCCATTGAGATAAAGAATGTCTGCACAACTGGACTAGCAATACTTCCACACCACCATTGGCTAACTCCTTAGTATTTCTGTACCATCTCCACCTCCACTTTTGTCTGTCACCACTGGTCATCCATCCTGCTTCTTGCAGTGCTACAACTACTGCCACTCCCTCACTACACCGTCCTAGTACTAATGCCCCACTACTACCTCCATTATTCCACTATACCAGAACTGGTTAACTCTCCTAGAATAACTGTACCCCAACAACAGGATGATCATGGAGATGCATGGGGTGGCGGAGGGAGGGGGATTTGCCCCTTTAGATTACAGCGCCAGATTTTTAATTGGCTGAAGTTTGACAATGGTGGATCAATAGCGGCAGTATGGAAAGGGACAGTGTTTATCCCTGCTGCCTGCACTATAGAGTGTGAAACTTAAAGGGGTTGTCCTGCCTTAGGTTGCAGTTCTACAAGTCAGTCTATGTGACTACAGACTTGGGAATCCTCACATCGTGCACAATGCACGCTGGAGCGGGCAGTTATGTGACCACAATTATGTGATTTGCATAATTCCAGAGCATCCTCATAGATTGCACAATGGGTGATGTGAGGATTCACAAGTCTGGCGTCCCATAGACTGATTGCAGAATTGCAGCCTAAGGCCAGACAACCCCTTTTATCTATCTATCTATCTATCTATCTATCTATCTATCTATCTATCTATCTATCTATCTATCTATCTATCTATCCATCTATTATATATCTGTCTATTATATATCTATCTATTCTCTATCTATCTAATTATTTATCTATCTATCTATCTATTATATATCTATCTATTCTCTATCTAATTATTTATCTATCTATCATGTATCTATCTACGTGCGAGAAACCATTTGATCTGCGTCATTCAAGTCAAGGGCTGCATGCAGCAGCCGAGGAAAGAGGTAGAGTGAGTGGACTAAAGGCATGCCCTTCAGACTGGACGGACCCTATTAGCATACATCACGGGTGAAATATAAAGTTTTTTTTATGGGGGATACATGGGGAGTCAGGGGGTTACATAAGTATTTAGGGAATGCATAGCTGAATAAAATTATATTTTTAGCTGGTGGGACAGAAAAGTGGTGACAGGTTCCCTTTAAATATAGAGCTGGTAGAGAGGAAAACTGGTGATAAATGCTGGATACCAGTCACCTAATGGCCAGAAATTGTGCTATTCCTCATGCACACATGACATCTGGAAAAGCTACCTGGAATGATAGATACTCTTAAAGTAACAGTGGTGCTTCTTGCTCTGTAAGACCTGTCCATGTATTACATGGCATGCAAAGATAAGTTTTCCCTATAGAGGCCACTGTATGGGAACCAAAAGTTCAAATATAACTTTTTTTCCAGTGTTAACATGTGATCTTCAGGATCCCGGGAGCCTCATCAAATTTCTTGTAGAAATGTTATTTTTTTCCATCCCTTTCTCCTAATTCTTACCTGCATTGGCATTTGAAATAACTGTGACGCTCTTCTGAGTATCCTGTGAGTTGATGGCCTCGCTCTGCCACTGGTTTAACCAGTTATCTGCACTGGCCTCAGCACCTGGGGAGCACTGTAATCGGGCATTTTGCCCTAGCTGAGACTGTTCTTCCCTTTGCAACTGTTCTAGACATTCTGCAAGCTTCACGTGGCCCCGGGAACGAGCAATGGACAAAGGAAGCCTGCCAAGAGAATCAGGGATGGAGATTGCCCGTCGGTCCCATTTATACAGCACTATTGCAGCTTCGGTGTGACCTAGTGCACAGGCCCACATCTGGGAAAGAAAAGAAGACAATATGGTATTAGGCATGCTTTCTTGGAGGTCTCCTTCACACTGCATGCCACGGTTGTTGCATTGAAGTGAATGGAAATTTTTGACAACCCATTTGTATAATGCAGTACATATTCGACTCCACTGGGAAAACTCCTTACACAAGTGTCAGGATAGAGGTTGGGTAAGCAAGAACAGGGCATAACAGGTATACAGATTCATATACAGTACAGAATTGTGCTCTTACCAAAGGAGTACACGAAAAATGATCAACATTTAAAGGA
Organism: Dendrobates tinctorius; assembly: GCF_039654945.1. Taxonomy (NCBI): domain Eukaryota; kingdom Metazoa; phylum Chordata; class Amphibia; order Anura; family Dendrobatidae; genus Dendrobates; species Dendrobates tinctorius. The sequence goes on from NW_027361993.1 coordinate 6,772,821, forward strand.
TCCACCTCTAGTTCCAGATCAATGCTGTCAGCGTGCTTTGTCCTGTAGGCAAACAATAAAAATGTCATGAGCTGACAGTTACATAGATTTCATCATTAAAGGGAATCTGTCACCGGGATTTTGTTACTCCATCTGAGACCAGCATGATGTAGGGGCAGAGAAACCAATTCCAGCAATGTGACACTTACTAGATTACTTGCTGAAGATTTGATAAATTCCACGTTTTCTCTGCTGCAGATCTACCAGTTCTCTGAATGCTGAGCTCTGTATAACCCTGCCCACACCACTGATTGGCAGCTTCCTGTGTACACTGTGCATAGGCAGGAAGAGGCCAATCAGAGATGTGGGCAGGGCTATACAGAGCTCATGAACATGGAAAACTACATGGCAGAAGGTTTACTTTTCCCCCAGTGATAATTGTGACTAATAATAATAATAATAATAATCGTGAAAATAGTGATTTTATCAAAACTACAGCGAGCAGCCTAGTAAACGACGCATCACTGGAATCAGGGACTCTGTCTCTTTAATATGCTGCGCTCAGATAAGATTGCAAATTAGCACTTAACAGATTCCCTTTAAAAGTCTGTTTCTAATATAAACACCTGCAAAGCCTTAAAATATCTGAAGTCATCTTTTAAGAAGTTAACTGTGTGCTCCATGTCACCCCTATTCACAGGGTTTGTACTTTTACACAAAGTAGAAACATACATTTTCATAAATAAATGTTTTGCAGCGTGCAATAATTAAGCACTTACACATTCCCCCTCTAGGTGGCAGCACCAGTGCTACAGAGTATGATACAAAGTTAGAAGTTATACATCGATCTAATCATATTCCTGCTCATCTCAATTGTTTCCTGTACAATTGAACTAGAATGAGGGTATAATTCTCAATGAAGCATCAATCCTAGATATGAGCTATCATTATTTGTGTATTTCAGATCTCTTTACAAGAGGCTCGGCTCCTCTGACTTACCTCCACTTGATAAGGGTCTGGATGAGGGTGGCGTATCCTTGTGCTGCAGCGAGGTGAAGCAGTGTCATTCCTCTGAACGTTTTGGAATGAATCAAGTGCTTCGATTTTGCCCAACAGGCCCGACCCATCATTTTTTCACACACAACCACCACCCGACTCTCAAAACAACTTCCTATGGAGCCAGGTCCAGCGGCACACTGGGAGTAAAACACAAAAATTATGGCTATGTGTACATTATATACATGTGTACTGATAACCACAGAAATCCCGGTTCATATTCTTATCCTATTATAACCAGTATTAGAGCAGTTTTATTCTTATCTCTAGGTGGTGGTAACATAGTAGTTATTTTCTTACACATATGGGGCAGTATTATAGTAGTTATATTCTTGTACATAGGGGCAGTATTATAGTAGTTATATTCTTGTACATAGGGGCAGTATTATAGTAGTTATATTCTTGTATATAGGAGCAGTATTATAGTAGTTATATTCTTGTACATAGGGGCAGTATTATAGTAGTTATATACTTGTACATAGGGGCAGTATTATAGTAGTTATATACTTGTACATAGGAAAAGTATTATAGTAGTTATATTCTTGTAAATAGTGGGCAGTATTATAGTAGTTATATACTTGTAAATAGGAGAAGTATTATAGTAGTCATATTCTTGTACATAGGAGCAGTATTATAGTAGTTATATTCTTGTACATAGGGGGCAGTATTATAGTAGCTTTATTCTTGTACATAGGGGCAGTATTATATTAGCTATATTCTCGTACATAGAGGGCAGTATTATAGTAGTTATATACTTGTACATAGGAGAAGTATTATAGTAGTTATATTCTTGTAAATAGTGGGCAGTACTATAGTAGTTACATTCTTGTACATAGGAGGCAGTATTATAGTAGTTATATTCTTGTACATAGGGGCAGTATTATAGTAGTTATATTCTTGTACATAGGGGCAGTATTATAGTAGTTATATTCTTGTACATAGGGACAGTATTATAGTAGTTATATTCTTGTATATAGGAGCAGTATTATAGTAGTTATATTCTTGTACATAGGGGCAGTATTATAGTAGTTATATACTTGTACATAGGGGCAGTATTATAGTAGTTATATACTTGTACATAAGAGAAGTATTATAGTAGTTATATTCTTGTAAATAGTGGGCAGTATTATAGTAGTTATATACTTGTAAATAGGAGAAGTATTATAGTAGTCATATTCTTGTACATAGGAGCAGTATTATAGTAGTTATATTCTTGTACATAGGGGGCAGTATTATAGTAGCTTTATTCTTGTACATAGGGGCAGTATTATATTAGCTATATTCTCGTACATAGAGGGCAGTATTATAGTAGTTATATACTTGTACATAGGAGAAGTATTATAGTAGTTATATTCTTGTAAATAGTGGGCAGTATTATAGTAGTTATATTCTTGTACATAGGGAGTAGTAATATAGTAGTTACATTCTTGTACATAGAGGCAGTATTATAGTAGTTATATGCTGGTACATAGGAGCAGTATTATAGTAGTTATATTCTTGTACATAGGGGCAGTATTATAGTAGTTATATACTTGTACCTAGAGACAGTGTTATAGTAGTTATATTCTTGTACATAGGGGCAGTATTATAGTAGTTATATTTTTGCACATAGTGGCAGTATTACAGTAGTTACAGTTGTGGCCAAAAGTATTGACACCCCTGCAATTTTGTCAGATAATACTCAGTTTCATCCTGAAAATTATTGCAAACACAAATTCTTTGTTATTATTATCTTCATTTAATTTGTCTTAAATGAAAAAACACAAAAAGATTTGTCCTAAAGCCAAACTGGATATAATTCCACACCATACATAAAAAAGAGGGTGGACAAAAGTATTGGCACTGTTCGAAAAATCATGTGATGCTTCTCTAATTTGTGAAATTAACAGCACCTGTAACTTGCCTGTGGCACCTAACAGGTGTTGGCAATAACTAAATCACACTTGCAGCCAGTTGACATGGATTAAAGTTGACTCAACCTCTGTCCTGTGTCCTTGTGTGTACCACATTGAGCATGGAGAAAAGAAAAAAGACCAAAGAACTGTCTGAGGACTTGAGAAACCAAATTGTGAGGAAGCATGAGCAATCTCAAGGCTACAAGTCCATCTCCAAAGACCTGAATGTTCCAGTGTCTACCGTGCGCAGTGTCATCAAGAAGTTTAAAGCCCACGGCACTGTGGCTAACCTCCCTAGATTTGGACGGAAAAGAAAAATTGACAAGAGATTTCAACGCAAAATTGTGCGGATGTTGGATAAAGAACCTCGACTAACATCCAAACAAGTTCAAGCTGCCAGGCTGGAGTTTGCCAAAACTTACCTGAAAAAGCCTAAAATGTTTTGGAAGAATGTTCTCTGGTCAGATGAGACAAAAGTAGAGCTTTTTGGGCAAAGGCATCAACATAGAGTTTACAGGAGAAAAAAGGCATTCAAAGAAAAAAACACGGTCCCTACAGTCAAACATGGCGGAGGTTCCCTGATGTTTTGGGGTTGCTTTGCTGCCTCTGGCACTGGACTGCTTGACCGTGTGCATGGCATTATGAAGTCTGAAGACTACCAACAAATTTTGCAGCATAATGTAGGGCCCAGTGTGAGAAAGCTGGGTCTCCCTCAGAGGTCATGGGTCTTCCAGCAGGACAATGAACCAAAACACACTTCAAAAAGCACTAGAAAATGGTTTGAGAGAAAGCACTGGAGACTTCTAGGGTGGCCAGCAATGAGTCCAGACCTGAATTCCATAGAACACCTGTGGAGAGATCTAAAAATGGCAGTTTGGAGAAGGTACCCTTCAAATATCAGGGACTTGGAGCAGTTTGCCAAAGAAGAATGGTCTTAAATTCCAGCAGAGCATTGTAAGAAACTCATTGATGGTTACCAGAAGCGGTTGGTCGCAGTTATTTTGGCTAAAGGTTGTGCAACCAAGTATTAGGCTGAGGGTGCCAATACTTTTGTCTGGCCCATTTTTGGAGTTTTGTGTGAAATGATCAATGTTTTGCTTTTTGCTTCATTCTCTTTTGTGTTTTTTCATTTAAGACAAATTAAATGAAGATAATAATAGCAAAGAATTTGTGATTGCAATCATTTTCAGGAAGAAACTGAGTATTATCTGACAAAATTGTAGGGGTGTCAATACTTTTGGCCACAACTGTATATTCTTGCACATAGGAGAAATAATATAACACTTGTCTAATTTTTCATAGGGGGTAGCAGATTTGACAACAATAATCAGCACAAAAGTAACCTCTACATAGATTATAGAGAATATAATTTGTTGCTCTATTTTCAAGTTTAATATTATTACAGCATCCTTATACTGTAAGCATTGTACCTGTGCTTGGCTCCCCCCACTGTTAGCGCCACCTCCATTGCCTCCGCCTACACTTTGCTTGTGCTGCTGGGATCCCGTCATCTCAGCCATTCTCCTCTCCATCTGCTCCAGACGTTCCAGAATCGACATTCTAAACTGGTTATCTAGAGACAGTGAAAGACAGTACAATTTTTGCATGTTCCTCATGTGTTTTTATGATTTTAATAGAGGAAATCAGTAGGAAAAAAAGATTGATTTTATTTTGCAAACTTGTTACCATAAAGCATGGCTTAAGCAGTAGTAATTATCTAAAATATCAACAGATATCGATCTCTATTATAGAGGAGAAAAGAAGTGTTGTTGTGCACATATCAAGTACATTCAATAAGAATATACAGCTCCGGCCAAAATTAAGAGACCACTGCACAGCTTTATAAAAATCAACTTCTCTACATGTCTGACAGCCATTCCATTCCAGTGTCAGTTGAGTCAGTTGAATTCCAACCAGAGTACACTTTATCATACTTAATGTGCTTCTGATTAGGTGAGCACCTGAACCAAATCTTATTAACGAAGGAAAGTATAATAAACCCTGCTGTGGTGTTCACAATCCTCTTGCAATAGGACAAGCTGGATGGCAAAACAAGTGCTAGCAATTGTCATGAAGTGACTGGCCCTGTGCGACATGACCCAACAAACGGTCAGTCACTAAATGGTAAACAAACAAGGGAACGCTGGGGATACAATTACAATTGTGGGCCCTGCTATAGGGAATGGGGAAATGGACACCTACTGCATTCTCCTGAGATTGTGCCCTAGTCTATCCTGACGTCCCTATATGGCTTCTTTCAAACCGTCGCCGAGCAGGATACCTTAGCCCTCACTTGCCCTGCACCTATCCCTCAGTAGGGAATTGGCAAGTGCGGACACTGGTCCCACGGCTTCACTAAAACAACACCAAGGGAAAATATAACAGACAAGGTAAGACAAACAACACTTAGCTTTCTCTGCTGCAATGCACTGCACACTAGAGTAAGGCACCTGATGACAGCATTCAGCTGAAGCACCACTCCCCCAGAAAGCTCCTGTCTTCAGCACAGTTGGTTTCCAAAAGGACCTGTATGACTAACAGTCAGATGATGCACCAGGTGACCTTTTAAAGGAATGTGGGAGTGGTCACCACCTGCATCAGCAAACTGACCAGCCATGTAATTACACCAGCAGCCATCGGGGGAAAAAACTGATATTAACTCCCGATGGCCTGAAAGGAAAAAATTCTTAATATGAGAATCCAAATCTGACACGGATCCAAAAATGGATCGTGACAGTAATATCCCAAAACTAATAGGAATGAAAAAATAACTTTTAACCATGCCAAAGGAGTTGAAAAGGAAAATCTTGAGTGAGGAAAAGAAGGGCTCAATTCTGGCTTTACTAGCAGAGGGATACAGTGAGTGTCATGTTGCCTCCATCCTTAAAATTTCTGACGGCAGTCCATTACAACACTGTAAAGCAGCAGAAATTGGGGACTACAAAGCTACAGACCGGCAGAGGGCGAAAACGACTCTCCACTGATCGGGATGACTGTCATCTTTATTCGAATGTCATTCAGCAGCCGCAGGATGACATCAAGTGATCTACAAAAGGAATGGCAAATGGCAGCTGGGGTGAAGTGCACGGCAAGCCGTATACAAGGTTATCCAGGAAAAACAGTTGATTCCTTTTGCTCAGGCAATGTTCCCCAACTCTGAGGACTGTTTTTTCCAGCAGGACAATGCGCCATGCCACACAGCTAGGTCAATCAATGTGTGAAGGACCACCACATCAAATCCCAGTCATGGCCAGCCAATTCTCCAGACCTGAACACCACTGAAAATCTCTGGAATGTAATCAGTAGGAAGATGGATAGTCACAAGCCATCAAACAAAGAACTGCTTACATTTTTGTACCAGGAGTGGCATAAGGTCACCCAAAAGCAGTGTAAAAGACTGGTGGAAAGCAGCCAAGATGCTTGAAAGCTGTGATTAAAAATCATGGTTATTCCACAAAATATTGATTTCTGAACTCTTCCTGACTTAAAACATTAATATTGTTGTTTCTAAATTATTATGAACTTGTTTTCTTAGCATTATTTGAGATCTGCAAGCAATGCATTGTTTTGTTATTTTGACCATTTCTCATTTTCTGAAAATAAATATAAAATTTAAAGCTTTGAAATTTGGAGGCATGTTGTCAGAAGTTTATAGACTAAAAGAGCAATTTAGATTTTACTCAAAAATATACCTATAAAGAAAAAAATCAGACAAACTGAAAATTTTGCAGTGGTCTCTTAATTTTTGCCAGAGCTGAATATTGATCTCTTGCAATGAAGACAGATATAGTGGTACTGAGCCATTATCTACTGTATAAAGAGTATATAGAATAAGACAAGATATCTCCAGCAAACAGGACAAATGGGTTACTATTGGATAGTGATACCGAACATTTGACTGTATATGTAACAGAACAGATACATTGAATCATATCCAGAATGCAGGTGGTACTGTGCATTTCTCTATCTAGGTGATACTGTGCATTTCTCTATACAGGTGATACTGTGGGTTTCTCTATCCAGGTGATACTGTGCATTTCTCTATACAGGTGATACTGTGCATTTCTCTATTCAGATGGTACTATGTATTTCTCTATACAGGTGATACTGTGCATTTCTCTATCCAGGTGATACTGTGCATTTCTCTATTCAGATGATACTGTGCATTTCTCTATCAAGGTGATACTGTGTATTTGTCCACACAGGTGATACTGTGCATTTCTCTATACAGGTGATACTGTGGGTTTCTCTATCCAGGTGATACTGTGCATTTCTCTATACAGGTGATACTGTGCATTTCTCTATTCAGATGGTACTGTGTATTTCTCTATACAGGTGATACTGTGCATTTCTCTATCCAGGTGATACTGTGCATTTCTCTATTCAGATGATACTGTGCATTTCTCTATCCAGGTGATACTGTGCATTTCTCTATCCAGGTGAGACTGTGTATTTGTCCACACAGGTGATACTGTGCATTTCTCTATCTAGTTGATACCGTGCATTTCTCTATACAGGTGATACTGTGCATTTCTCTATCCAGGTGATACTGTGTATTTGTCCACACAGGTGATACTGTGCATTTCTCTATACAGGTGATACTGTGCATTTCTTTATCCAGTTGATGCCAAGCATTTCTCTATCCAGGTGATACTGTGCATTTCTCTATCCAGTTGATACCGTGCATTTCTCTATACAGGTGATACTGTGCATTTCTCTATACAGGTGATACTGTGCATTTCTCTATCCAGGTGATACTGTGCATTTCTCTATCCAGGTGATACTGTGCATTTCTCTATCCAGTTGATACCATGCATTTCTCTATCCAGGTGATACTGTGCATTTCTCTATCCAGTTGATACCATGCATTTCTCTATCCAGGTGATACTGTGCATTTCTCGACACAGATGGTACTGTGCATTTCTCCAAAGAGGTATTAAATAGCCCCATCTGCAATTCCTAACTACACAACCACATATCAAACAGGTATTCAGGATTCTGTGAAACCATCCTGGTTTCTGACACTTTTCTGCTACACAACTTCCTGTTAGGCCCCCTTCACCTGTCCGAATTGCAGTACACGTGGATTCCGTGTTTTTGATGACTGCCACACATACCGATTATGACCTATGCTGCTGTGCACATGTCCTTGTTTTTACAAGGGCCGAGTTCCAACCATCAGAACCACAGATAGAACTCTTCTGATTAAAATGGTCATCTGCACGAGCCCTAAGGCTTCTTTTACACTTGCCGTGTTTTTGGCCCCAATAGATATCTTTGGGGCCGCAAAAACAGCCTGCAAAATTACATCGGAGCACCGTGTAGCGTATGGCCGTGAGGGCCGTATATACGGGCATGAAAAAATATTGAGCTTGCTCCATTTAAATCAATGGTACCGCAAAAACAACGGTAGCTTGTTTTTGCGGTACACTGTATTTTCGGATCGCTGTTTTTTTCCCTGCAATTTGTTACAACAGAGAAAAACGGCGATCCGAGAAGGTTTTTTGCGGCAATACGGCCCGCAAAAACAGCCCGTAAAACTGGCATGTGTAAAATTAGCCTTAGGTATGCAGCATTTGGGTAGCCTCACAGACATCCCTGCACTTTCCATTTTCCAATCTGGTTGGGGGTAGGAAGACACTATTTCACTCTTAATAACAAGCACTTCTTTATTTTTTTAGTTTTCCGGAAGAATGGTTACCACATATCCGATTTAAAGTGGTCTCCATGTTTTGTGTTTTTAAGTTTTTTTTTTAAATTGTCCACATTATATGCTCATAGGTCTACAAAGCTCAAGTTGAAGGAACTGAGGTTTCAGTGCCTGCAATGAAATTTTGGTGCAGATCCCACACCAAACAAATACCAAAGTTTACTACAGTATATTTCATGTGGATGGTGTCTTCAGTATTCCCATCCAGATAATATGGTAAAGATTAACTCACATGTCAATTTTTGTGTGGTTTTGAAGCAAAATTCATGGCCTTACCTAGTCCTAACCTCAAACTTTGGGTCGTAGAGCTTTATAAATCGAGAATAGAGGTATTTTGGTAGGAAGAGGTTACCACTAGTGATGAGCGAGTATACTCGATGCTCGGGTTTTCCCGAGCATGCTCAGGTGTCCTCCGAGTAATTTGGCGTGCTGCTTGCAGATTTAGTTTTCGTCGTCGCAGCTGCATGATTTGCAAATTGTAGACAGGCTGAATACATGTGGAAATTCCCTAGCAAACAGGCATTCCACAGATGTATTAAGGCTGTCTAGCAGTCGCAAATCATGCAGCTGAGGCAACGAAAACTAAATCTCCGAGCACGCCAAAATACTTGGAGGACACCCGAGCATGCTCGGGAAAACCCGAGCATCGAGTATACTCGCTCATCACTAGTGGTAACCTCTTCCTACCAAAATACCTCTATTCTCGATTTATAAAGCTCTACGACCCAAAGTTTGAGGTTAGGACTAGGTAAGGCCATGAATTTTGCTTCAAAACCACACAAAAATTGACATGTGAGTTGATCTTTACCATATTATCTGGATGGGAATACTGAAGACACACCATCCACATGAAATATACTGCAGTAAACTTTGGTATTTGTTCGGCATGCTCAGAAAAACCCGAGCAACGAGTATACTCGCTCATCACTAGTTACCACCCATCCACAGACTAAGCAATAACTTCTTGATCAGTGGAACTCCGACTGCTCCCATCGATAAAACAAGGCTCTTTTATCCCCACTAGGCCCATGTTCACACACCGCTTAGTTCATTTCCTAGGAGACTTACGGAGGAAGTCGAGTACAGCAAACTGACAATCACGTATAGAATGAATTAATGGGGTGACAATAGAGCAAAAGCGCACTGCCCAGTTTGTGGCAGACGGACCCCATCGATCTAAAAGTTATCACTTGGTATTGACTTTTTCCAGCCAGAATACCCCTTAAACAAAAGTAATCTGTGATAGCACAATTATTCATTTCCATTTAATAACATTGCACATTAGCCAAAAACAGAAAATAAAAGTATTTATAAAATAAATGACTAAAATGTATTTAATATACTATAATCACAGAAAAAAATAACAAAAGGGAATTGCAGAAGTGCAGAAGCATGGTTATAATGAGAACCTATGGAACCTAAAGTATAAGTTTCTGTTATATTATTGATAGGACGATCAGAAAAATATTTTAGGTGAAAAATGACACAAAATGTAAAAATCTACCAACAAATAGATGATATCTGTTACATTTGTAAAATCCAGCATTGCTCACTAATGCCCAGTGTCTACATGCGGATATTGGCCCATTAGGCGCTTCCTAGAGAACTCATGTGAGAGATTGATGGGCGCGCGGCCATAAAGCGGGGCTCAGTGCACACATCTAGTTGTATTTCTGTGAGCGGCTTTGTTGTGTTGATACTGCAGTCTGGTGCAGTGGAGATGATGTCACCTCCTCCTCCAGCTGAATTATCATGCACGGCACGTCTGCTGCAGAAACTGACATCTGACTGACATCACGGTGGACGGCCCCTTTTCTACACAACATCCCTATGTCAGACGGGTGCAAGGAGCTGCCAAGTGCTTGGATGCCAGTCATATTGTAATCTTTATGTTACACTGCTATTATGATTTTTAAAGTACATGGAATCTTCTATTTTTGCTGTTTTTGAAGCTGAATAAAGAAATCAATTCACATGCAAATGTTTGTGTCTTGTGGCAAAATCAGATCTGTCCCTGTTACTAATGGAGCATACAATATAATTTCTATCACTCCCTAGAACCAATCAATGTTTTGCAAAACTTACATTTGTACTTTAACTTTTTAAAGTGGCAGAGATTTATTTTGTCTACTTTCAGTGGACCCCTTCTCCCACCTGCCATATGCATGTAAAATGCTCTGAGTCAAACAATTCATTAATAAAAAAAGATATCTCCCAAGTATGCCAACCAATAACTCTAGAAATCTCTTTTTAGATAGTACACAACCCATTACAGGCGGAATGGTTTCTCTTTTCTACTCTGCTTGTCCTACAGTTGGTGCAAAAAGATTTGAACGACCCAGTCCATTGGCCATGGCAGTAATCTGTGGCCATAGGACGGGAGCTGTGAGAACTGTTCCCAACCTGATGGTGGTGGGGTGATCTCTTAAGGTGAGATCGTAGTGATTGCCTGCCCCTGACCTCATAAATATGAGCCAAGTGCATGCATAGAAGAAATACACTGGACACAAATTCAATGTGTGCTCTTCTCTTGGCCAGAGCTGGCACTGAACTGCCTTTATTAGTACAAACAAAAGATCACGTAGCAGACAGGAAGAGGGTGTTGCACAGCTTCTGAGCAGCCATAATGTCAGTCTGTGATAGGTACATGCTAGGTCTGTTCCATATATGGTCTTCAGTGTATCCATATCACATTCCAAGGATTCCAGGGTGTAGATGCCATCTTGCCACACCATATATACTACTAGCTTTTGTAAGGTTAATAATTGATTTCATTAGCCATTTTCTCCTTCACAATGGAATCTGCGGCTCTTCTTTTGATTAGATGGCCTGTCGAGATGTCACATGTGCGTTATTCTGCAATGACGATATTGACCAGCTAATAAAAAGAAGACCAATGGATGATATCAAGTAACAGCCAGTTTTCGTGGTTCTCGTTCAGTGGTCACAGATTATTGTCGTGGTTGAATAACCCGGGTCTTAAGAATGGATTTGCACCAACACTAGTAACAAGATCTGACTATATTTTTTTTTTTCTGCAAACCCTCTAAAGGGACAACGTAGCACCATATGCCACCAACTCAAATGAACGGCCAACCATGTAATGCCTTGAATAGGTTAGGTCCAGCAAAAAAGTTCTACAAGAACTTATGGCTCATGAAGGTGATGCTGAAAGCTAACCATATACCCCGCATCCCTCACCTGTTACTCTCAGCATGAATGCTGATGTGTCCATGTTGCAGATACCCCCAGTTTCTTCCTTCTTAACAAACATATCTATAATAAGAGGTTTTTGTTTTGGATTTTGGCAGCTCATCATGGAAGGAACGCTCAGCAGTTTCCATCTTGGGGCTTTGTGACTGGTGTAAAAATAAAACTCTGAAGTGTGAAAAACTATTTGATTTAACATTCCATGTCAGAGACCAGAAGACATATCTATTACCAGACACATATGTCCTGCAAAAACTTTTATAGTTAGCCAAGCTTTCATCTACAGCAGGCAGCTGGTCACAGCCACTCAACATTGACAACTAACCATCTATTCATCTCGAAATCCTCAAAAGAGGCAGCACTTCATTAAAATAAGGAGACTTTATCATCCCATGCAATATTTCATACCTGGAAGCTAGGGCTTTTTCAAGCTATAAAAAGCTCCAGGTTCCAGGGCTGAAATATAGAATGGGCAAATAATTTCCCACTGATAATTTCTAATAAGTGCTGTTTTTCCAGGGGGGCATTTCTAGAAAGGGGTTTTGCCAGGATCTTAAAAGTTTAACCCACCCAGATCTATCTACATATCACATAATGATCTATCTATCTATCTATCTATCTATCTATCTATCTATCTATCTCATATCTTTCTATCTATCTATCTATCTATCTATCTATCTATCTATCTATCTATCTACAGTTGTGGCCAAAAGTATTGACACCCCTGCAATTCTGTCAGATAATACTCAGTTTCTTCCTGAAAATGATTGCAAACACAAATTCTTTGTTATTATCTTCATTTAATTTGTCTTAAATGAAAAAACACAAAAGAGAATGAAGCAAAACATTGATCATTTCACACAAAACTCCAAAAATGGGTCAGACAAAAGTATTGGCACCCTCAGCCTAATACTTGGTTGCACAACCTTTAGCCAAAATAACTGCGACCAACCGCTTCCGGTAACCATCAATGAGTTTCTTACAATGCTCTGCTGGAATTTTAGACTATTCTTCTTTGGCAAACTGCTCCAGGTCCCTGATATTTGAAGGGTGCCTTCTCCAAACTGCCATTTTTAGATCTCTCCACAGGTGTTCTATGGAATTCAGGTCTGTACTCATTGCTGGCCACCTTAGTCTCCAGTGCTTTCTCTCAAACCATTTTCCAGTGCTTTTTGAAGTGTGTTTTGGGTCATTGTCCTGCTGGAAGACCCATGACCTCTGAGGGAGACTCCGCTTTCTCACACTGGGCCCTACATTATGCTGCAAAATTTGTTGGTAGTCTTCAGACTTCATAATGTCATGCACACGGGCAAACAGTCCAGTGCCAGAGGCAGCAAAGCAACCCCAAAACATCAGGGAACCTCCGCCATGTTTGACTGTAGGGACCGTGTTTTTTTCTTTGAATGCCTCTTTTTTTCTCCTGTAAACTCTATGTTGATGCCTTTGCCCAAAAAGCTCTACTTTTGTCTCATCTGACCAGAGAACATTCTTCCAAAATGTTTTAGGCTTTTTCAGGTAAGTTTTGGCAAACTCCAGCCTGGCTTTTTTATGTCTCGGGGTAAGAAGTGGAGCCTTCCTGGGTCTCCTACCATACAGTCCCTTTTCATTCAGACGCTGACAGATAGTACGGGTTGACACTGTTGTACCCTCGGACTGCAGGGCAGCTTGAACTTGTTTGGATGTTAGTCGAGGTTCTTTAGCCAACATCCGCACAATCTTGCGTTGAAATCTCTTGTCAATTTTTCTTTTCCGTCCACATCTAGGGAGGTTAGCCACATTGCCATGGGCTTTAAACTTCTTGATGATACTGCGCACGGTAGGCACAGGAACATTCAAGTCTTTGGAGATGGACTTGTGGCCTTGAGATTGCTCATGCTTCCTCACAATTTGGTTTCTCAAGTCCTCACACAGTTCTTTGGTCTTCTTTCTTTTCTCCATGCCCAATGTGGTACACACAAGGACACAGGACAGAGGTTGAGTCAACTTTAATCCATGTCAACTGGCTGCAAGTGTGATTTAGTTATTGCCAACACCTGTTAGGTGTCACAGGTAAGTTACAGGTGCTGTTAATTACACAAATTAGAGAAACTTCACATGATTTTTAGACCAGTGCCAATACTTTTGTCCACCCTCTTTTTCATGTTTGGTGTGGAATTATATCTAATTTGGCTTTAGGACAATTCTTTTTGTGTTTTTTTTATTTAAGACAAATTAAATGAAAATAATAATACCAAAGAATTTGTGTCTGCAATCATTTTCAGGAAGAAACTGAGTACTATCTGACAGAATTGCAGGGGTGTCAATACTTTTGGCCACAACTGTATTTATCTATCTATCTATCTATCATCTATCTATTATATATCTATCTATCATCTATCTATCTATCTAATATCTCTCTATCTATTGTCTATCTATCATCTATCTATTTTCTATCTATCTATTATCTATCGATCTCTAATATCTCTATGAGCTGACATCCTTAGCTCTGATACTTCGGGTAAGCTAAGCTCTGCTAAATTCATCTGTTATCATTGTTCATTCCGATGGTGTGCTCATCAGCTTGTACTCCTTGTTTCCGGTAGGAATGATACAGTCTCTTTTGCTGATATTTTTGTAATTTCCACCCTGATCTTCCATTACTCTTTGACTTTTTTCTGTGTGCTACTAATATGAGAGATAAGGAGAAAGGAAATTGAAAAGCACTAATGTCCAGATTCTTGTATCATTTTAAAACTCAGCATGGAGCTTGGCTTCATTATATAGTTTGAATGTAAATAAAACGTTGAGCAGTGGATGCTGCTTTACTGATTTGATATCTGAATTCACAATTCTGCAGCTTGACAATTAGGTTTGTGGTTGCTGATCCTCATTTTTCTCTCTGACAACTCTGCACATATAGACAGTGTATTTAAAAAAATAGGATTTAAAGGGATGATTTTTCCAGAATGACTGTTCCAACAAAGTACAGGAACTTAGCGCTTCACAACGGTGTACGATGCCCAAGCGAGGTAGTCGTGGAGAAGCTTCGGTCCCCACTCGCTCTGGCATCTTACAGACAAGGTATGTCCCAGTCCTGGTGTGCTGCTGTGTATGTGGTGCTTCCAACTTCTGTCCCGCAGGCTTCTCCAGAATCCTTCACGTGGTTCATAAAAAACAAACTTTTACTTGGTGAATGGCAGTATGTACAGTATTTACAAGCAGATTCAAAGGATAAGACCCAACAAGTTGTCATCTTTCCCACAGGTACTGGATACAACTTAATCCTTGGTTTTCGGTATAGGTGGCATGTGCCTCTCACTGGCTTTCCTAGCCCTAGGGAATATTCCTCACCTCTAGCAGTATATCTGGATTGCATTACTTTCCGCCCCATGTAGCCTGAGTCAATCGTTCCCTGTAGCTTTACAAGCTGAGTGTGCCTCTGGTCCCTAACGTCCATCTTGAGATTGCTCCAGGTCATTAGACGGAATCACATGGAAGGGTATTAGTAGAAATTCACTGCCCCGAGTATTAGGCTCACGCTGTCCCTAGCAGCCTCATAGACCTGCTACTTCACTCACTGCTGTCCACACACTGACTCTCTTGTCACTTCCTGGACCTGCTACTAAAAGTCAGTTCTCCCTCCCAAACTGGGCCGGCCACTACAGTTAACCCTGTTCCAGCTAACTGTAGCCCCAGTGGGTATCATACCTTTATCACATACATGAGCATCAAATATGTTTAACCCTTGAGTGTCAGAGAGCAATCCATCAGCTCCCACCACTGTTACAGCGGGGCAAATCATTTATATACACCTTCCCATCTGCTTGTTTTCCCTCTATCTCCAGTCCCTCATCTTCTTTGATTGACAGATCTGGCATCATAAAGCCAGAGAAAGGGGAGATAGATGAAAAACAAGCAGGTGGGAAAGTATATATAAATAATGATTGGCCCCTCCGTGAAGCTCCGAGCGTCTGTACTTGGTTTGAACAGTCATTCTGTGCTGACAGAGTCCCTTTAACATAGCTGTTGGGTGTTTGTTAGGATTCCAGGAAAGCTGAGCAGTAACAATTGTAATGAGCAGTGACAGTTGTAATGGTGGCCATTAAGGCCTTTTTAACTTACTCTTGGGTACATTGAATCATGAGTGACCCCTGCCATCTGAACCACTAAATTTAGTTATAGAGACAATATTCAAAACATTAATGGAAAATGTTACTAACAAAACTCTAATCAGGCTGCAGATCACATAGCAGCCACTGGGTGACAACATATATGCACATATGACCTGATTCATCAAGACCAATGATGTTCACACCGGTCCTGATGAGGAGGCATGTTGGAGTGAGACGCTTCTGATTCATTAAGGGACATGTGCTTCATAATGAATAAAGTCGCAAAATTTTTGCACATCCTTGTGTTGCACAAAAAAATTGCAACTTTTCAAACTATTTTAATCCAGATTTTTTGTATCAACATTTTGATGAATAGGGGCCATAAAGAATAAACATATCTCATTAGAGTTATGGGAAATTATACATTTTTTTCAGAACTGGTCATCTCACCTCTCTCATCTTGTCAAGCAGAATTGAAATGTAACTCAAGGTACATCTGTAATGTAGGATGAAAAATAAACCTAAAGTAGCAAAATGTCCTCTTATTGCCTATTTTTACCTCATAAATTCTGTGTGCTTAAAGCAAGTCAGTCATCAATGTTCCAAAAATGTCTCAGTTTTGGAAGCCCTCAGTAATGCCTTCCACTGATTCCATCCAGAGTACCCGCCACTGGTGTCCACCAAAGTACTCACCACTGGAGACTTGCAGAATACCTGCCATTGGTGCCCTCCAAAGTACCCACTACTGGCACCTGCCACTGGTGCCCACCAGAGTACCCACCATTGATGCCCTCCAGAGTACCCAACTCTTGTGCCCTGCAGAGTATCTGCCACTGGTGCCCTCCAGAGTACCTGCCACTGATTCTCTCCAGAGTACCTGCCATTGATGTTCTCCATAGTACCCACCACTGATGCCCTCTAAAGTATCTGACAGTTTATTTGCCACTGCTGCCCTCCAGAGCACCTGCCACTGATTCCATCCAGAGTACCGACCACTAATTCCCTCCAGAGTACTTGCCACTGATGTTCTCCATATTACCTGCCACTGCAGCCTTCCAGAATACCCATCACTGATGCCCTATAAAGTATCTGACAATCTATTTACCACTGCTGCCATCCAGAGCACCTGCCACTGATTCCATCCAGAGTACCCACCACTGATTCCCTCC
This sequence comes from Dendrobates tinctorius, assembly GCF_039654945.1. Lineage (NCBI taxonomy): Eukaryota > Metazoa > Chordata > Amphibia > Anura > Dendrobatidae > Dendrobates > Dendrobates tinctorius. Next base: position 6,789,931 of record NW_027361993.1, read on the forward strand.
AGAGTACCTGTTACTGATGTTCTCCATATTACTTGCCGCTGCTGCCCTCCAGAGTACCCACCACTGATGCCCTCTAAAGTATCTGACAGTCTATTTGCCACTGCTGCCATCCAGAGTAACAGTCACTCCTGCCCTCCAGAGTACCCACCACTACTGCCCTCTAGAGCACTTGCCACTGATCCCATCCAGAGTACCCACTACTACTGCCCTCCAGAGCACTCGCCACTGATTCCATCCAGAGTACCCACCACTACTGCCCTCCAGAGCACCTGCCACTGATTCCATCCAGAGTACACGCTACTGATGATCTCCAGAGTACCTGACACTGCTGCCCTCCAGAGTACCCACCACTGATGCTGTACTGAGTAATTTTCACTGATGCCCTCCAGAATATCAGTCACCGCTCCTCTGCAGAGTACCAGCCACTGCTGCCCTCTAGAGTAATCACCACCACAGCCCTGCAAGTACCTGAACCTGCTGCCCTCCAGATTACCTGCCGCTAATGCTCTCCAGAGTACTTGCCACTGCTGTATCAAGAGTATCTGCCACTGACGAATTCCAAAGTACACGCCACTGCTGCCCTCTAGAGTACCCACCATTGCTGTCCTCCAGAGTACCCACCACTGTGTCCTCCTAAGTGCATGCCACCACTGCCCTCCAGAGTACCTGACACATATGCTTTCCACAGATGTCCTCTGGATCACTTTCTATAGATTACCTAAAAGTTCCTGCTATAGATGCCCTCCATTGTACTTTCCACAAAGACCCTAACAATATATACTACAGTCCAGATACACTCAAGAGTGCCTGACTTTCTATAGTGCCTTGTTCTCAGATTTCCTTGACTGTCTGTCACTGATGCCCTGATACATGAATACCTTCCACTGACCTTTTTGTTTTTATTTGTCTGAGGTGCATGGCATCGTAATGTGACACATGGCAGGGGCAGCTGCACTGCCTGTCCTATGATAATGCAGCCCTGGCACCCATTTTGCTTGCCATCCAAATTTTCCAGGAATTGACGATTTTTTTACACCTTTACAGACGAGAAGTAATTTTGGGGGATATGAGACCTCCCTCTTGGCCCCATCCACAGTGAGGAATATTGATAGAAATTGATATACGACTGACAGCACGGCGGCCGCTCAAGGACAGCAACTCCCGTCATCCCCCACATAGTTTATTAAAGATTTCACAGCAGTCAGAAGTAAATGAAGCATCAAAAAGCAAAGTTAATTGAAGGTCAGACCCCAGTGGTGTTACAAATGGCATCTTTTAATTATTGAAATCTTGAACTTCCTTTGTTCTTTATGAACCGCAGAGCTGCCCTCAGCGGGTGCAGTGACCCGTGTTTAGTAATTTCTGTTGTGTTCCTAATTTTTGGCGGGCAGTTCAGCTTTCCAGAATATGACTGACAGGTTAAATGGGGAGGAATGGCAGAAGTTTCCAGTGTTCATCACATGCTCAGTATGGGCATCTCTCTGCTCTTCTTGCTCCCATATCGCCCCCTGCAGGGAGCAGAGAATGGACACCCAGCGAGAGAAGCTTTAATTAGCAGGTTTGTTTTGAGGCCTCCATTAAGTTGTGTTTTTCTGGTGCGTCACATAATGGATTCTCTTATGGAAAGAAAAATAATACCCATGGCTGACGCCTGAAAGGGAATTAGTGACAACGATAGAGGCTGTTCAGTAGCTATTCAAGGAGATATTCCATTTAAATCAATGATGAATGGGAGTTCCTCCAGGAATAAGTAAGAATGGATAATTCTTCACCTGGATCAATTAAAGTCACTTACATGTTCCAAAAAGGTGCGGTAAAGCCAAATAATTATACGTCTTAGTGCAATAATTCTATCTATCTCATCTATATATCTGTGTATTTTATCTTAATATGGTATGGTCTATATTTACTATTTGTCTAATTTATATATTCATCTCTTCTATCCATTTGTCTATCTATCTATGTTTCATATCAATCTTTAGCTTTGTCATATTTATATAACTTTCAGTAGTATCTATTATCTATCTATCTATCTATCTATCTATCCATCTATATCATATTTATCTATCTATTATCTAAACATTTACCTATTATCTATTTATCTATCTTTTCTTCTATCTATTTATCAATCTATCATCTATCTATCCATACAGTTGTGGCCAAAAGTATTGACACCCCTGCAATTCTGTCAGATAATACTCAGTTTCTTCCTGAAAATGATTGCAAACACAAATTCTTTGGTATTATTATCTTCATTTGATTTGTCTTAAATGAAAAAACACAGAAAAAATTGTCCTAAAGCCAAATTGGATATAATTCCACACCAAACATAAAAAAGAGGGTGGACAAAAGTATTGGCACTGTTGGAAAAATCATGTGATGCTTCTCTAATTTGTGTAATTAACAGCACCTGTAACTTACCTGTGGCACCTAACAGGTGTTGGCAATAACTAAATCACACTTGCAGCCAGTTGACATGGATTAAAGTTGACTCAACCTCTGTCCTGTGTCCTTGTGTGTACCACATTGAGCATGGAGAAAAGAAAGAAGACCAAAGAACTGTCTGAGGACTTGAGAAACCAAATGGTGAGGAAGCATGAACAATCTCAAGGCTAAAAGTCCATCTCCAAAGACCTGAATGTTCCTGTGTCTACCGTGCGCAGTGTCATCAAGAAGTTTAAAGCCCATGGCACTGTGGCTAACCTCCCTAGATGTGGACGGAAAAGAAAAATTGACAAGAGATTTCAACGCAAGATTGTGCGGATGTTGGATAAAGGACCTCTACTAACATCCAAACAAGTTCAAGCTGCCCTGCAGTCCGAGGGTACAACTGTGTCAACCCGTACTATCTGTCGGCGTCTGAATGAAAAGGGACTGTATGGTAGGAGACCCAGGAAGACCCCACTTCTTACCCCGAGACAAAAAAAAGCCAGGCTGGAGTTTGCCAAAACTTACCTGAAAAAGCCTAAAACGTTTTGGAAGAATGTTCTCTGGTCAGATGAGACAAAAGTAGAGCTTTTTGGGCAAAGGCATCAACATAGAGTTTACAGGAGAAAAAAAGAGGCATTCAAAGAAAAGAACACGGTCCCTACAGTCAAACATGGCGGAGGTTCCCTGATGTTTTGGGGTTGCTTTGCTGCCTCTGGCACTGGACTGCTTGACCGTGTGCATGGCATTATGAAGTCTGAAGACTACTGACAAATTTTGCAGCATAATGTAGGGCCCAGTGTGAGAAAACTGGGTCTCCCTCAGAGGTTATGAGTCTTCCAGCAGGACAATGACCCAAAACACACTTCAAAAAACACTAGAAAATGGTTTGAGAGAAAGCACTGGAGACTTCTAAGGTGGCCAGCAATGAGTCCAGACCTGAATCCTGTGGAGAGATCTAAAAATGGCAGTTTGGAGAAGTCACCCTTCAAATATCAGGGACCTGGAGCAGTTTACCAAAGAAGAATGGTCTAAAATTCCAGCAGATCATTGTAAGAAACTCATTGATGGTTACCGGAAGTGGTTGGTCGCAGTTATTTTGGCTAAAGTTTGTGCAACCAAGTATTAGGCTGAGGGTGCCAATACTTTTGTCTGGCCCATTTTTGGAGTTTTGTGTGAAATGATCAACATTTTGCTTTTTGCTTCATTCTCTTTTGTGTTTTTTCATTTAAGACAAATTAAATGAAGATAATAATACCAAATAATTTGTGTTTGCAATAATTTTGAGGAAGAAACTGAGTATTATCTGACAAAATTGCAGGGGTGTCAATACTTTTGGCCACAACTGTATATTAGCTATCTATCTATCCTTCCATCTATCTATTATATCTATCTATCTATTATCTATTGCTCTACTATCTATCTATCTATCTATCTATCTATCTATCTATCTATCTATCAATCACATGAACCTTCTTTAACAAACATATCTATCCACAGCAAGTGTATGAAGTACACAAGGTCTCATCTCTAGCTGTATTTCATGCAGGCTTTAGCTGTGAGGATTGCCTCTAACGATGGAGGGATAATTCTTCAGGTAGGTGCTTTAGTTGGCACAGCGGTGTTCGGATATATATTGTGGAACAGAAAACAATAGGGAGTCGCAAACATCCTATCTTGCTTTGAATCAATATTGATTAACCTTACCCTTTAAATCTTAAATATATAAAAGGTTTAATAATTTTTAAACTAACAGGTTCCCTTAGTGCACAGGCTTCCGCCATCACTGGAGATGTCTGGACGTATTTCTCTTAGTCAGTGAACACTTCTGAAGCCACCATATTGATTAAACATTTGTCTTTGACACGGCTTTGACAGTTTGTGAAGCTGTGCACATGTCAGGTTATAACCACTGACACCGTGATATTAGCTCTGACACGGGGTGCTGTCTGCTGACTGCATGATGCCAGAAAACCATCATTACCAGACAATCAGATATTAATGTTTTGGAGGATTTTTTTGCTTATTTTTTAGAATAAAATATAATATGTACATATGTGCAAAATATAAGAAATTATCACATAGGGTCCGAATCATTATTGCGTATGCATCTTTTTTGGGTCAATTGTTGGTGTCTTTCATCTTGTTTTTGATTTGCACCTTATTCTTGTTGGAATGTTCGCCTTTTTCACGAAATATGTGACTTTTAGGTCTCAAAAGTCACAAAAACAGGTTAAAGATCATTTTTCACTTTACAGCGTGTGCCATTTTGGTGCAAAAAACAGCAAAAAGTGCCAAAAGATGAATAGAAAAGGTGACTTGAAACCCCCCAAAATGATGAACTGCCGCTGTTCAGTTTTCTAGCACTAAGATTCAATGGGGCACCTGCACAAGTAAAAGGCCAGTCACAATGGCTACCACTTTGTCAGCCACAACTCTAATCAATACTATGTACTCAAGACGGCACGGAAAAATGAATAAAAAATGTGAAAACTGTATTTCAATCTTTTTTTTCGGTCCTGAGGTATCGTCAAGTCTAAAGTTGTAGGCCATACGTCTTGTTTTGCACCATGTGCACCAGTTCTCCAACATACAAATGGGGGCTGGTCAACTCGCAGTACTGCAGCCTCAGGCTTCAGGCCTGTAACTTCAGAAGATCATATCAAGTTTGATATTAAAGAACAGTTTTCACATTATTTAGTGTAATGGATTAAAAGGCTTTGAACTCCTGTTACATAATACTATATTTTCTATATATTTTCATCTCACAACTAACCCTTTGCATAGTTAGAGAGATATTCTCAATCCTTATTTCAAAGGGGTTGTATCACCTATCCATGTAATTGGAAATAACTTCCAAATTGCTCGGGTTTTGACCACCTGGTCCACCACCTATCATCAGGCTCATGTGAATGGAGTGGTGGTCAATGATGAGCATGATGGCTCATTCATTCTCATGGGAGTGCCGAAGAAAAGCCAAGCACAGCGGTCCTATTAACAATGAAAGGAGCTGATGTGTACATGATTGACCATCGCTACCTTCATATATGGCTTCTCAGAACTCCGTTTCTTGGGATCGGGGAGGGTTCTAGCAGTCAGACCCCAAGTAATCAAGCAGATGTCCCCTGTCCCATGGATAAGGGAAAACCTCCAAACTTGGGACAACCCCTTTAAAACAAGTATTGAGAATATTGTTGCGTTAACAAAACAGAGGTCTGTGTTGTGATCCGATGAAAATATATGGAAAATATAGTATTATGGAATAGGTGATTTAATAATTTTTTTTAATATCATACATTTCCAAAATTGGGACAACCCCTTTAAGGCAATACAATGTCGATAACTAGAGGTCTAATGATCAAAACTACTAACATGGTAATAACTTTAATATAAAAATACTTCATTTACAAAGAAAAATACATAAAATATATTAATCGAGGGGAATTATTCAGCACAGTGTTGCTTTTAACTTGATACCAGCCGTTTCCTGAATTAAATCCTTCAACGACACCAGTCCCAGGATACTATTTCTGGCTTATTTTTCACATTGGCGCACTGAGAATTATCATTTCTTAGGAAGAAGTTTCCCTTAAAAGCGTTTAATGTTCTTTTTGCTTGCAACCAGTACAGCTGCTATTAAGTCTATAAGTTTTTCGTGCAATAAACAAGTTGGCAGACATTAATCGGGTAATGCGATCCGCTCTAAAGTGCGCATCTGAACTGAGCTCATCACCTTGGTCCTAATATTTCAGTTTGCTGCACTCGCCACAAGCAGATTGAATTTCTTTGGCCGCGCTACCGATATTTCTGTATTTCTGATGAAGCACTTAGCTCTGAAACAAATGTGACTTTAATCAGTCCCTCTACCATTTCATATTACACGCGAAAGAACCCCTGTCTAGACTTGGCCGGCTTATGTTGCAAGAAACAGGCTGCGCAGAGCACTGCAGAGACCGGGATTAAACCTTATAGTTTTGTCATCTCGGTTATGGGTTTCCAGAATATACATTGGGCAGGTGGGGAAACCAGACACCGACTTCTATAAACTCCATCTGTTCATGTAGTCATTCTAGGAAAGTGAGTGGAGAATACACCAGAGAAAGTCATTTGCTCGTAAATGCAAATAGCCTTGGAGAAACAATGTAATTATTGTTGGGGTTTTATAATACGATTGAATAGATGGAAAACGTGAAAACTGTAATCTTTCCAATTCTGCTGTTTGCTCGCTTCGGGATCCTCCGTCACTCTTTGTATAGAATTTTGCACGATGATGTGTCATCTATAGAGAAATCCCATGACCTTGGCAGTTATATGACATTAGTGACATCATGTTTCATTGACTGCTATTGTCAGGTATGATGATGTCATCTCCATAGGGCTTGTGATTATGCCAGCCATAATGTCATCATCCAGGATTCCAAACCAAGAGTATTGACCTTCAATAGGGTTAGAACATATGGACCCTTGGAGACAGGGGCCCAAATTTAGCCGGTCCCATCCCCTTATCTTCTGTTGCATTAATTATATTAAAATAATCAAGGGGGTGAAGAGCTACCCCAAAGGCCCTGGAATGGTTATGGTCAAAAAACAAACACTAGATCCATAGGTGTCAAACCCCAGCCAACACCATAATAACCCCAGCCTGCTCCATAATGACCCCATTATAACCTTTGCTATGGAGCCCATTCTTCTTTGTATATGCCACTAACTCCACCAATATTTCCCTTATTGTTTTGTTAGCCATTTTCAATTTAAACTAGATTTAAACTAGGTGTTTATGAAAAATTCCATATTTCCATGGAGTTTTCCTTTAAGAGTGACAACCACTAAGTTCAGAAAAGAATGGGAAGTTGTCAGCTGATGGTCAGCGGTGACCATGCAGTTTAGCATTACGTACCGTATATAGACAAAATAGCCCAAAAGTGTGATGATCCCATCTATTAAGGCCTATATTTCAGTTTCAGATGCGGTCTCCATAAGACTTTCATTGCTGCCAATGTAAATTGGATCTATAGCGCTATGGAGTCACTGCCTCACTTCCCTTGTTGGCTCAGTATTGAGTCCCTTGATTAATAGTTACATCCTCTTTAAGGAATCGGCTTCCTTAAGCAATGAGAACTAAGTAACTGATTTATAGTTACCTCAAGTTTAATGACATTACTTGTAATAAGGCAATAAGAAGCTAGGAATATCCAATTTACTGCTGTAACAAGTTCTATTGATGCATGATCCTGCGCCACAACGCTCACTGATTGGTTATATATTACGCCAAAGACAAAGCAGACATGATCTGCAACTGATTACTGTTTCCGTAAGCAATCAAAAATAGATTACCTCTTCAGAGTAATTTAATTAAGAACTGTGTGCCCGGCTCGGCATTACAATTTTGCCATTATCATTTCCACATGGTAGGAATGAATCTATCCCTTTATTCTTAACTCGTCCAATGCCAGCATCAAATCTTCTTACAGCAGAGGTAGCCAATGGATATTTAGGATACTTCCACGGGGGCAGATATGCTGTGGATTTTCTGTCCAGATAATTAGGGTGGAAAATGAAGAGCGTATTGCAGAAACAGATAGATGGATGAGAATTTTACAAAATCTTATCCACAAACTGCATAAAAAACTACAACAATTTTGCAAGCAACTGTTTCAGATTTACCGTACATCCCGTGATCTGGCCAGGATGACACCCATTTTGTAAGAACAGACTTGGGACCTATGTCCCAGAATGTTTAACATCAAGAGGAAGAATCCCTTGTTGTTGATGACTTGGAGCAATAATATTCCTTTATCTATTAGCCAAACCACTAAAATGGTTCTGTACATAAATAGTCCCTAAATTTCTATCTATAACCTTTCTGTAATCGGGAATTTAAGCAAGGGAGTACATTGAGAACTTGAAGCTCTGTGGCCATGTAGCTAAAACAAAGTTTGTGCCTAAAAGATAAAATTAATGGGCCAATACAGTGTGTTCGCAAAGTCATGGTACAGTTTTCACCAGTCACTGGAAAGCAACAAAAAAGGATAGAAATGAGAAACCTGCTCCAAATAAAAGAAAAACTCTTCCAGTGTCATACCATGACAGAAGATCAGCTCTCCACCCTCCTGTCAAGATCACACCTCACCACTTGTGCGCTTGACCCGCTCCCGTCTCACCTCATCCCTAACTTGGCCACATTCTTCATCCCAACTCTAACACAACTCTTCACCCTTTCACTTACAAATGGTGTCTTTCCCTCATCCTTCAAAGATGTCGCAATCACACCCATCCTCAAAAAGCCCTCCCTCGACCCATCCTCTGTGTCTAACTAACCCTATATCTCTTCTCCCTTACGCCTCAAAACTACTGGAACAGCATGTATATCATGAACTGTCCTCCCACCTCTCCTGTTCCCTCTTTGACCAGTTACAATCTGTCTTCTGACAGCATCACTCCAGTGAAACTGCCCTAACTAAAGTCACTAACGAACTACTGACCGCCAAGAGCAAGCGACACTACTCTGTCCTCCTTCTACTGGACCAGTCTTCTGCCTTCGACGCCGTGGACCATTCCCTCGTGCTACAGATTATCTCATCTCTTGGCATCACAGACTTGGCCCTATCCTGGATCTCATCATACCTAACAGACCGAACATTTAGTGTCTCCCTCTCACACACCGCCTCCTCACCTCGCCCCCTGTCTGACAGTGTTCCTCAAGGCTCAGTCCTAGGACCCCTACTCTTCTCCATCTACACCTTCGGCCTGGGACAGCTCATAGAATCCCACGGTTTGCAGTATCACCGCTACGCCAATGACACGCAGCTCTACCTATCTGGACCTGACCTCACCTCCTTACTGACCAAAATCCCACAATGTCTGTCTGCTATCTCAGTCTTCTTTTCTGCTCGCTTTCTCAAACTGAACATGGACAAAACAGAATTCATAATCTTTCTCCCATCTCACTCAACCCCTCCACCAGACCTATCCATCAATGTCAATGGCTGCTCGCTTTCCCCAGTCCCTTGCCTCCTTCTGCCGCCTCAAACTCAAAAATATTTCCCGGATCTGTACATTCCTCATTCATGAAACCACAAAATCACTAGTGCACGCTCTTATCATCTTCTGCCTCGACTACTGCAGCCTCCTGGCACTCTGGCACCACTCCAGTCCATCCTACACTCTGCTGTCTGACTAATCCACCTATCTCCCCACTAGTCCCCGGCTTCCCCCGTCTCCTCCATACATCTGTGACATGGTCTCCCAGTACCTACCCGCACGCAACCTTTGATCCTCTCAAGATCTCCTTCTGTAATCCCCCCTTATCTCTTCTTCCCACAACGGCATACAAGACTTCTCCCATGCTTCCCGCATACTCTGGAACTCTCTGCCGCAACACATCAGACTCTCACCAACAACGGAAACCTTCAAGGAGAACCTGAAGACACACCTGTTCTGACAAGCCTACAGTCTGCAATGATCCTCAGTCTACTGAACCACAGCACGAACCGCTCTACCCTCTCCTAGTGTTCCTCACCCATCCCTGTAGAATATGAGCCCTCGCGGGCAGGGCCCTCTCTCCTTCTGTACTTGTGCGTCCCTTGTCTTACACATGTTTATTGTACTTGTCTATATTTTCCCCCTTTTTTACATGGAAATAAATGGCGCTATATAAATGCATAATAATAATACCTATTAAGTGCAGTTCGATGTGGTCTCCATTTGTTGCCCTACACACATCCAAATGATAGTGAAGTTTTTGCCACACACGGGTAAGGACGTCTATTGTAACAGAGTGAATAACGTCTGTGATTCTCTGTTTTAAGTGATTAATGTCGTTGATACGTTCAATGTACACATGTTGCTTCACATAACCCCAAAAGTAAAAGTCTAAGGGCGTCAGATCTGGGGATCGTGGTATACTTGTATACTTTCCTGTGACTGGTCAAAAGTGCACCATGACTTTACGGACACACTGTATTATGATCATTGACTACGTTATACTGTATTCAGTGCAAATGAAAAGTCAAGCTGAGCTATAGATTGAATTTTGGCATTGACTTTCACCATTGGTAAGGCTCGGGTATCATCATGTTTTTGCTAGTGGGCCACTAGTATGTATGTAAATATTGTATTGCTCATCATACAGTACATGACCTTTGTAGTCATTGAATACAGAATTGAACAACTTGAAGGATTTAAAAAGTAACCGTCGTTTTCATTTTTCTTTCCATAAATCAATAATACATGTGAAAATGAGAAACTTTATAGTATATCTTCTTAGAGAAACCGGCTTCTTTCTCCGCCAGGTCTGATATTTAAATTCCAAAATTCTCAGTTCATGAGTAAAATCTGAATATAGTGAAGACAGATTTTTACATTACTTAGATAGGAAATGACTGTTGGTGTTCATTAAATTCTATGCAGAGGGAAAAAGGAAGAAGCTTGAGGTAGAGCTCCTCCTTCTTCCTCCTGTCTACATAGAATCCTATCAATAGATTATGTCCTTTCTTATCTCAGTAATGTAATAATCTGTCTTCACTGAATACACATTTTTCCCAGGGATTGAACCTTGAAGGGTAGAAAAAACACTCGCCACTTCTATCCTGGGTGGAACTATTCTGCATTATATTGCGACCCCCATCTTGATCCTTAGTGTGTAGTTAACTCTCCTCTATGTGTGCCACTGAGCATCAGTCTGATGATTTTGCATGTTCAGAACTGAACGTTAAGCCACCATGACTAGTTGTAGTCTAGACATTGACTGGGATCTAATGGGTATCGCTGGACCTCCAACGTCCTTCATGTCTCATGTCTGATGTCTTTCTTCCTGCTGTCATTTTGTGACTGCATTCAAAGAATTGATTTAATTTATCACATTTTAAATTATGCTGTGGTGAAGCCGACATCTTGACACTATTGGAGGCATCTGTGGACCTAGCTAATATGTAAGCTGTCAGAGAGTAATGAGAATTCAGGCGATGGATATGTCAGACCATATAAATTGTAGTCAGTAATTCAATGAAACACAGGTAGCTAATTGAATGACAGTATAAACCAGTTTCAAAACCTGGTGTGGGAAACCTACAAATTGCTTAAAAAGGTATGCAACGGAGTGACCAAGGAAAAAAACAAGGTCCAGATTCTCCTGCCAATCTGATGGTCTTGGCAAACAATGGAGGTAAGGGGATAAATCAGTTCTAGAATCTATTGCATAGAGCCCTATGTTATTCATTCGTACTGTCTACCTCTAGGTAATGATCTTACTCAATATTATATAGAAAACTATTGGTCAAATCTATAGATTTGGGTTCCACCAGATCAATGATATTGCTTTAACCCAACATCATTAAGACATAACATACAGGGAAACCAAAAGAGCTTGGTATCAACTAACTAGGTCATGGATAGAGTTATACTTTTAATGGCTTCCCAAATATTGAACAGAATGGGATTATTCATTCATCTCTCAGCATTTAACGATTTATTCCAAGCTACCAACAAGCTTTACTTTTAATCACACTATTTAAAAATACTTTTAAAAAGTGCAAAAACGTATGGCACAGCAAGAATAACTCCAAGGTATTTTTGACAAATACTGTAGAAACTTTCCCTTTTCTAAGCCTTCTTCATTGACATTTTACAGATCCTCCGACCTAATGAAGGTGACGCCACACCGACACTGGAACCTACTCCATATCTAAATCTTTCTACATGCTGAGCTTGAAGTCCTTCTTTATTAAACTTCATCTCCTTTATCTCCTACGTGTTTCATGAAACAGATTTGTCAAGAGACACATGAGATGACGTTTAATAAAGGGGGACTCAGTACAAGTATATTTGATGGGTGCAAATGATGAAGAATCTGCAATGACTAAAGGCCATTGTTCATTACTCCTATAAGCCAGAATCTAAGTGAAATTTAGGCACAGTTTACTTTGTTGCACAATAAGATTTTTTTTGTAAATATTTTGAAATAGTGTCAATAATATAGGGCGGCACAGTAGCGCTGGGGTCCTGGGTTCAAATCTCACCAAGGACATCTACAAGGACTTTGTATGTTCTCCCCGTGTTTGTGTGGGTTTAGGTTTCCTCCGGGTACCGCGGTTTCCTCCCACATTCCAAAAACATAGTGATAGGGAATTTAGATTGTGAGCCCCATCAGGGACCGTGCCAATAATGTCTGTAAAGCCCTATGGAATTAATGGCACTACATAAATGAGTAAAATAAATAAATAAATAAATAAAAGTGAAGCAAAAGTAGATGTGTCACAATAATGCCTCTAGAGGAACTGCATTTTCTACAAGGAGTGGCATTTACTGTATGTTTAATTCTCGCTATCATCTGAGGCCCGCACTGCTGGGCTATAGCTGATACTTTATATTACAGCTCTGCCTGTTAAGAATGGCTCCGATTTAAAGGCACAAGTCCATCAAAAGTTAAGTGAGTAACAGAGAAGTAATTTCTATCATACCAGCGATAGGATGAATAGAAAGTGCAAAAAAAAGTTAACCAGTTGCAAGAAAAAGTAATTGGCACATATAAGATGAAGGACATAAGTGTTAATGGGTGGCGGAGAGATATGACATCTGCTTTAATAATATAGTACCTGTTGTCACAAGCGATATTTGGGGATGTATGCTACCTTTGCAATGGATGTTGACAGACGGAACACACATAAGTCATGGCTCATGAGAGTGTAGATAATCTCTTCAGATAATAACAACAACGTGTTAAATCCAATTATCCCTAATCTGTATACTGAACTGATGTCTAATGCTGTACTGCCGGCTATAAACATACCATGACAATTTGTGGTAATGGCTTATATGTGATCATTCTCCACACTATACATAGACATTTTGTTTCTTTACAACTTTGTCGCTGATCGGCCAATTTAGTTCAGTATGTTGGAAAATTCAAATGTGCATAACAACATATGAATAGTTGGGCCTTAATCTTAAAAGGTTATTATTTCCTTCTTATTTCAGGAGTGCACCACTCCTCAGCCAACTGACTGCTAAGTGCTGAGGAGTAGGCACTCCTCATTGATTGACAGCTTATACCATCAGCATCGGTGGCCCAAACTGTATGCATTTGTAAGAACAGTAGCACTGAAACTGCCACATCAGGAGCTAACACTGCTCTCCAGTGATCCATGCCAGCTTTATTGCAGTGCTTACAAGCTCAATAGAAAAAAGCTAGTTAGCACTGAACATATTTGGCCACATCGGTGGCCAGTCCCTTAGGCAATAAGTTGCACACGACCACCCCAGAAAATTATAATTATTAAGACAACACTTTCAAGTTTTAGTAGATAATATATTTAAAAGATGCTTGCTTTTACAAGCACTTTCCAATTATACTGATTTTTGAAGATGGAAATAACCCTTAAATGTACCGTAATTCAGCTGAAATGTTAAACATTCAGATGCCTTTGAATTTAACATTAATCTCTTTTAAGACTTAATTCTGCTCAAAACCTAAAAATGCAAGGGAAATTGTCATCCAATTCCTTCTGCCCAACCTGCTGGAAGCATGAATCAGTGCTTGCCTGCATGATTATAGCCAAGTATATTTTTCTGTGAAACTCTGAAGCATTATATAGCAAATATAGTTAAGAAATCTATCCAGGGAAAAATATATCTGGTTGTAACCGGGCCTCAGTGTGGGCAACATGAATCGGATGACATGCTCTCTTCAAGAGCATTTGACTCCACCACTGCTCCCAAATCGTAGTCATAAAAGTCCAAGAAACTGTGATACAAGAAGCTGATTATTAGACGGTTTCTGGTTGTTCCTGTTCCTGACAGGGAAGGATGTAGCCATATAGCAAAGTTCACTTTCATAAAAGTATTTCAAGGAAATTAATTCAGTGCCTAAAGGCTATTGTAATAATAAACATGCTGCTATTTCACAGCTGTCAATCTTAGCAGTAATTTCCTTGCTGAAATTATACTTTAATTAAACAACATACTTCATTTAAAGGTCACACTTTTTATAAAAAAAAAATGGCTTTGAAAAATTTCCAGTGTAAAGACAGAATTACACAAAATATGGATTAGATATATTCACTACTTATGTATAAGTGTTTTGCAGTGAATGATTTTATTTTCGTATGGCTATGGCAGCTGATTCTAACATACAGGTTTGAATGCATCTTTGTACTTTATGCACAATAAGATAAATAGTCACATTTTGATTGAAATCAATTGGAGTTGTAAAAAGTATTTGGCATATTAAAGTGTTCAATTAGCTATCTTAAGGTATGGGGACTGCCATGGGCACCAAACTTGGGCCTTACAATGTCACAAAGACTGGAATTATTATGTTGCCAAATGAATTTACTTGTCAATTAGCAGCAATGTAAGCAGAAATAAAAGTTATTTGAAGAAAGCTTATATGTCTAGCATTAATAACATAATATACACGGGATCAAAATGGGAAACCACTGCTTCTACCTGCTTCCAGGTTGCTAGGATTGCCTAACTTAATTAGGGTAAATGTATAAGGGAACAGGTTATAAAAAAGTATTCAAGTAGTTATTAAAAGGTATGCATCTCTTCTCTCATATTCATATGATGTGAATGCTATTATAGGGCTTTGGTGATATATGTAACTACTTACTGTTTGTAGCTCTGACCTTAGAATTAATTCCAGCCAAAGCCCCAAAATATGGTTTGAAAGAGTATGAATATAAAAAAGGAATGCTTGCTTCCCTTTCTCTGTTATAGAAGGATGTACACTAAACCTAAGATCTGTTCAGTTGAATTGGATCTCTTGTTCTCTATTATCAGTCAGCTTATGCTAAGAAACAACTAACTGACAGGACATTTAAAAAAGGGATCCTTTTCCCAAGATCATAACATAATGTCATATGTCTCCAGTGCTCAAAACCTCGACATACATTTACTGTAAGTCCAACCTGGGACTGATATCAGTTGTTCTTCTCTAAAATTTTAAGCTGTCAACTTTATTTCATTTATTTTTTTCACATTTCTGCAATGGGTTTTAATTTTTGCCCCAAAATGGCTGTAATTAATGAATATAGTGACTAGATGCCCACCTTGGCATACCTTGAATGTATAACCAGTGAGTCGTGACTCATTGATTCCATAAATAAGTAATAACACATTTAAATCAACTTCATGTCCAATATGAGAGGCAGGGGCATAAAGGCAATGAAATGAGGCACAAGGTAATGTAGAATACAAATTCTGAACCCAGGCTCCATTGTAACAATATATATGAAAATAGCTACATTAAATTGGTTCCAGAGAGAGGTTCCATTTTCTCTTACATTTCCTTAAAACAGTCTTAAAATGCAGTCAGGCATTAAATTGACAGTAAACATGGTTTTATTGAGCTGTTAGTATAGGGGAATCAGATAATCAGGGAGCGAAGAATGCCATCAGGGGAGGGGTGATCTCCTTTCTCTTGGCAAACTACAGCAGCGCAGGGTAGAATTACGCTTTAGGTCATGTGACCCATTCATTACCAGAGTCATGACATCATCTTTGCTCTTTGTCTCTCACCATTAAGGCACTGCTAATTGGAGATAATTGGTTACAAAGGCATCACAGGCTTTGAAATGATTTTTTTTTTATGTCCAGGAATTGACTGAAGATTTCCTCGAAAAGGAAGAACTATCTGCTTGGAAGAAAATATAAAATCTCCTATTGATCAGAATTCACTCAGCAGCATTCCTGTGCGTTGCATAACGGATTATCTGTCATTTGAACAATATTTATGTTGATAGTCAATAGTTTGGAAATAGATTGGAAATAAGTTAGTGAAATTGATTTCCATTTGTTAACGGTTTATTTCTGGGAAAATTAACTAATACAAGGATCAAGAGTGGAAATTTCTACTAAGAGCCCTAGAGGTACACAACACCGCCGCCCTACTAGTATAAATCTCTGTAAAGTCAAAAGCCCTTATGTTACACAGTGCCTTTGTAAGGGGGTTATGAGGTCGTTAATATTCTCTACACTCGTCCCAGTTCTAATGTGTTACTCTGTATATAATGTTTTGCATTTATGTGTTGCTATATGTATACTGTCATTTACGGAAAGTGCAGTACCTCAGTTCGGACAATAGATGTGGTACATTAGTGTATATAGTTAGGATAGGAGGGGTCACTGTGGGTAAGGTAGGAATACTTCCTATTTGTAGGTAGTAGGGCCAGGGAGCCCAAACAGTCCAAATGGGCTTTAGGCCCTGGAACAGTACAGTGATTCTGCAACGTTTTGAAGCTAGGAGACCAGCCATCCAGGATCTACAGTGGCCAGAAGTTATAGAAAAGCTGCAGGAATAGCTGCAGCAGAAGTCACAGCAGAATTGCAACAGAGGTCACTCCAAGATGTGACAGCTTACTACATGGGCAGATGCCCTTATGTCTGGGGCAACATGGACAGGGAAACTCCTAAAAGTAGTTAAGCCAGACAGGAAGGATGGCTATGGATTCATACGAGAGGAAGTCACTAATGACAAGATTTACGTCAATGCCGACTCTGTCAAATTCGGAAGGTCCCTGGAAGAAGGGGATTGTGTCTCTTATTTAAAGAGGACTGCTGGGGGGAATATTTTGCGGTGGCTATCACCTTGTACCAGGAGAATGATCTGGAGTTGTGTATGGCCCCGGAGCAGGCCCAGTCAGCTCCCTGTTCCCGAGCCATTGTTTCACCAAGCTTTGCCTCTGTTCTGCCTTGTCAGCCCACGTCTCTTGCAGCTGCAGAGTCATCATCAGCCCAAATCCGGGCATGGAGCTCCAAGGAGGGCAAAGCGGTACGGGACACATGCCACTGAAATTATAAACATTTCTACTGAAAGGAAAAGAGTTGTGCTTGTTGCACCATAGGAAGAATATGAAATGGGACTGTTTTGCCTTCCAGTGGGCACAGAAGCCCTGAGGCACCCCCAGAGATGGGTGCAATGAGGCTTGTATGGCCAGAAGTAGGCATTGTTTTTGATTTTTAGCTTTGTTGCACCTGTTGTGCCCTTCCTGCTGGATAGCAGAATTCTGCCCTTGGACTGAGGAACAGACCGTGTGTGGCTGTGGCAACAGATTATGTTTCAGGGACAGACAGCACACACACGGTAGTAGGGCAGTACTTGGTGCAAAGGAAGGGGGAACACCCTTTCTAAGGACTGAAGAACTAACAGGTCCAATTGTTATATATTTGCTCGGGTCCCGAGGACTGGACTGGGGCATGTTTGACTACAGATGTCACCTGGAGGACATTGTGCTGGGCACCTGTGTCTTGATTGATGGACCCTCCTGTGGAGCAGACGGGAGTTCCCCGATGATGGCAGGTGGTGTCCGTTGTCTCCCATTGAGCCAAGAAAAAATAAGACTGTCTGCTGCTGCAGCGGCTGATGTCAGAAGACTTTGTTTAAAGCATTTTATCTCCCAGCGTGGAGTATTTATTTGTATTGATAAAGTTTTAAGTAATACATGGTCGGGGACGACCATCTTAATAGGAAGGAGGAATGTAAGGGAGTTGCAAAGTCGTTAATATCCCCTACACTTGTCCTGGTTCTAATGTGTTACTCTGTATATAATGTTTTGTACTTATGTGTTGTTATATGTATACTGTCGTTTAGAGAAAGTGCAGTACCTTGTTAGGACACTAGATGGGGTACATTAGTGTATATAGTTAGAATAGGAGGGGCCACTGTGGGTAAGCTAGGAACACTTCCTAATTGTAGGCAGTAGGGCCAGGGAGCCCAAACAGTCCAGATGGGCTTTAGAGCCCTTGGTCTGCACAGTGACTCCGCAACATTGTAAAGCTAGGAGCCCAGCTGGCCAGGATCTACAGTGGCAAAAATTATAGAAAAGCTACAGAAATAGCCGCAGCAGAAGTCACAGCAGAAGGGTAACACAGGTCGCTTCAAGATGTGGCAGCTTACTACATGGGAAGATGCCCTTGTCTCTGGGGTGAAATGGACAAGGGAACTCCTAAAAGTAGTTAAGCTGGACAGGAAGGATGCTGCAGTACTGAGCGAGACGGACCGACCCAGAAGCATACCCGGAGACGTGAGGAGGAGCACAGGGAAATGAGTGGACCCATATCAATGCTGTAATTGATCTGGACATGCTGTGTAAGGATACAATTAAAGTTGTTCGCTTAAAGTTGGAACTGGACTCTGTCTCCTTATATTTTCAAATGAAGGAAAAAGTTTCTCTGCGACTAAAGGAGATACTGACTGCAGAACCGTGTATCTAATCCTATCCTGTGTGATACTGGGCTCACCCTGCAGTCTGTGTCAGAGAGTGATCTATGTTGGCACGGTAATAAATTGTGTTATTTCCAGCTTTACAAAAGGACGATAACACCATAGAAATTATAAGAATAATAGGCCTCAGTTACCACAACTGTCTACAAAGAAAACTGTTGCTGATAACAACCAATGACAGCTCATTTTTCATCTTTTAAACAGCTCTGGGACAGCATGGCGAGTTTTGAGTAGCGACTTTTGTGTTTCGACTTTTATGTGGCGAGGTTGGTGTATGTGTGGTAAAATGTGTGCTGAGGGTGGTATATGTGTTGAAGCACGTGGCAGTGTGTGGGGCATTTTGTGTGTATGTTCATATCCGTGTGTGTGGTGAGTATCTCATGTCAGGGCCCCACCTTCGCAACTGTACGGTATATTGTTACGAACTCATTTTCGGCTCCACCAGTTGAGACTTCCCCTCCCGTTCTCCCTCTGGTGGTGACAGGAGGTAGTGAGGTTGGTTTAAGTGGTAGTTATCTGCCACCTGATGAGGAAGATAATGATTGGATCTCTGGAGTATCAGACTGGATATAAGACAGCCGGCGCCCTATCCTAGTGCTGGTGATTCAGTCTTCTTCTCAGGTCCTGGACTTCAGCTCTCTTCCAGTCTTCTCAAGTTAAGTTTGTTTTTTGCTATTGTTCTCACTTGCGCTTGCTGGTCAGTTCAGTTTCTTGTGTGGTCAGCCTGCCCCTGCTGGGGCTACGCTGAATTTCCACTCCTATGTATCAGTATTTGCCAAGCTGCTTTTTGTCCCTTATTGGATTGGCCTCTTTTTGCTCTGTCTCAGAATATTTCAGAGTGCTGATATAGGTGTAGAAGTCTAGTGACTTCAGGGTTAATTTTGCTATCAGAAGTGTTGGACAATATTTTTGTAGGTTTTTTCGGCAGATTGCAGACAGTGTCTTTCCTTTCCTGTCCTGTTTAGTTAGCCGGGCCCCATCATTTGCTCAGCCTATTTTCCTGCCTTTGTTTGTAATTTCATCTTATTTCACTGTAAATACATGTGGGGGGACTGTCTTTCCTTTGGGGTCTGCTCTGGGGCAGTTAGTTTTCCTCTTTTCCTGCTTTAGGCTTATGTAGCTCTTCGGTTGTGACGAGGCGTCTAGGAACATCGTAGGAACGCTCCACGACTACTGCTAGTTGTGCGGTTAAGTTCAGGGATCTGCAATCTGCATAGTTACCAACTTCTCTGGTTTTCTGAGACTTAGCTTGTTGTTTATTTTTTTCCTCCTCGGTGACCCATTCATAACAGTATATACTGTTTGGCGCCATCGCTCTCATTCTTTAAGTCCCCCTTGTTCACATCTGGCAACTGTCAATTTGCCTCCAACACTTTTCCTTTCACTTTTTCCCCATTATGTAGATAGAGGCAAAATTGTTTGGTGAATTGGAACGCGCGGGGTTAAAATTTTGCCTCAAAACATAGCCTATGACGCTCTCAGGGTCCAGACGTGTGACTGTGCAAAATTTTGTGGCTGTAGCTACGACGGTGCAGATGCCAATACATACATACACTTTTTCTCCATTATGTTGATAGGGGCAAAATTGTTTGGTGAATTGCATGCACGGGGTTAAAATTTTGCCTCACAACATAGCCTATGACGTTCTAGGGGTCCAGACGTGTGACTGTGCAAAATTTTGTGGCTGTAGCTACGATGGTGCAGATGCCAATACATACACTTTTTCCCTATTATGAAGATAGGGGCAAAATTGTTTGGTGAATTGGAATGCGCGGGGTTAAAATTTTGCCTCACAACATAGTCTATGATGCTCTCATGGTCCAGACGTGTGACTGTGCCAAATTTTGTGGCTGTAGCTGCGACGGTGTGGATGCCAATCCCGGACATACATACATACACACACACCCATATTGAGCTTTATATATTAGATTGTAAAATACTGTTCTGTTGTGAATTCTCTTACTTCTGAGTCGGGGCTCCCCTTGGTGGTTACTGTGGTACTCCGGATTGACGGAGGTCTGCCACCTGATGATGATGATTGGATATCTGGGGTTACTGATTGGAGTATTTAAGTCAGCAGGCTTCCTTCAATCCCTGCTGGTGATTAGTTCTTACTGTGCATTCTGAGGTCTGATGTCTCCTGCCTGATCCTGCATTTTTCAGTTAAGTTGTTCATTTGCTAATCCTTTGCATCTGATCTGGTTTTGCCTCTTTCTGCTTGTTGTGAGGGTTCAGCGTGCTCCGTGCTGGGGGCAGTGCTGGACCCCGCTCCATATATTACAGCTTGTGTCAGTTTGTTCAGTCCCCTGTTATATTAGTCTCTTTTGCTTTGCTGCCAGTTCAAACCAGAATGCTGATATAGTGTGGGCAAGGTTGTGAGACCTCAGTGATTTTTGTACATCAGACGTGTTGGATTTTTAGGGTTTTTGTGTGATTGCAGACAGTGTCTTTCCTTTCCTATCCTATCTAGTCAGTTCAGGCCCCATCATTTGCTCAGTCTATTTTCTGCCTGCGTTTGTGTTTCATCTTGTCTCACCGACAATATATGTTTGGGGGCTATCTATTTCTTTCGGGTTCTACTCCGGGGCAGTTTAGATTTCACCTTTCTTGCTTTAGGCCTAGTTAGTTCTCCGGCTGTGTCGAGGCGTCTAGGGCATCGTAGGTACGCTCCATGGCTACTGTTAGTTGTGTTGTTTGGATTAGGGGTCTGCAATCTGCTAAGTTACCAGGTGGCCTAGCCTATTCCTGCCATCCTCCTCGGTGACCTGTTCATAACACTGTCCAGTCTCACCAGTACACAGATCAGCTCCACAATTTCACAGTGCCACTGGTACACAGCTTCAACATTCCATGGTCTCACTGGTACACAGTTTCACAGTCAATGGTCTGACTGATACATAGTCTATCAGGAGCACAGTTACTCTATTGGTACATAGCTCCACAGTCTCACTGGTACACGGCTCCATAATTCCATAGCCTCACTGATATATAGCTCCACAGTATCACTGGTACATAGCTCCACAGTCTCACTGATACACAGCTCCACAAATCCACAGCCTCACTGATACATAGCTCCACAGTATCACTGGTACATAGCTCCAGAGTCTCACTGGAACAC
This sequence comes from Dendrobates tinctorius, assembly GCF_039654945.1. Taxonomy (NCBI): domain Eukaryota; kingdom Metazoa; phylum Chordata; class Amphibia; order Anura; family Dendrobatidae; genus Dendrobates; species Dendrobates tinctorius. The sequence goes on from NW_027361993.1 coordinate 6,811,698, forward strand.
GGCTCCACAGTATCACTGGTGCACAGCTCCAGAATTCCACAGCCTCACTGATACATAGCTCCACAGTATCACTGGTATATAGCTCCACAGTCTCACTGGTTCAATTCTCCACATTATCACTGGTACATAGCTCCACAGTTTCACTGGTACATAGCTCCACAGATCTAGTCTCACTAGAACACACATCCAGTCTTACAAGGTACTTGTCTCATTGCTACTGTTCTGCCCTCTGAATATAGGGCAAATATGTTTGCATTATGTGCTGGTTTAGTTAGCACCATCTAGTGGTGGCTGGATTTATAGCTGTGTCTTAAATAGCTTTATAGCCTGTGTATTTAACAGTGTTGCACTGTGGGATTGAAGCAATGTATTCTGGGATGAGGAAGATGCCATCTTCTTCTGTGTATATCATAGGACACACATGTTTATTTGTCCTCTTGTAACTCCCCTACTTGAGTTTGTTATCCTGGTAAAGCATAGCTGGTAAGATTAATATCTTTTCTTGCAATTCAGTGTTGTACAGAGATGTTATTAACTGTACAGCAGTCAGTGCTCAGTAGATGTAATTAGACACCTGTGTATTCCATGTAAAGTTTGCATCACACTGCATATTTCCTGTAATTGTGTTAGCTGTGTGATCATCTGCCCAATACTTACCCATGTCGTTTGTATTCTTTATAGTTTTACCGCATGTTCTATACTCTTCACCAATAATCAAGTTAGACTACAGAGAACAGTTTGCTTATTTTGGAAGATAGAAGGTGGTTTATGCTGTATGCTAGATTGCACACCGTGTCAACGTGTATGAAGGCAGAACAGCTACAAAATTCAACAGTCTCTGGTACATAGCTCCACAGTGTCATTGTTACACAGATTCAAAATTCCACAGTCTCACTGGTACAGAGGGAAAATCTCACTACTATATGGTTCTATGAATAGTACATAGCTACGTCCACTGTCCACAGTGTCACTTGTTCACATCTCCAAAGTAACACCGACATACAGCTACACAATCTCACTGGTACACAGTTCCAAAGCATACTGGTAGATTGTTCCACAATCTCACTGGTACAGTTTTCTACAGTCTGATTGGCATAATGCCCCACAGTTTCACTAGTACATGACTTTACAGACTCACTAATACATGGCTCCACAGTTTTTTTGGTAGATAGCGCTATAATTTTCTGGGTAAATGGCTCTACAGTCTCACTGGTACAATTCTCCACAGTCTCATTGGTACACCACTCCACAGTCTCACTGATATTCAGCTCCACAGTCTCAATGGTACATAGCTCCACAGTATCTCTGGTGCACAGCCCTGCAGTCTCATGGGTGTACTGCTCCACAGTCTCACTGGTACAATTCTACACAGTCTCACGGGAATACTGCTCCACAGTCTCACTGGTACAATTCTTCACAGTCTCATTGGTACACCACTCCACAGTCTCACTGGTACAATTCTCCACAGTCTCATTGGTACAATTCTCCACATTCTCACTGGTACAATTCTTCACAGTCTCACTGGTACACCATTCCACATTCTCACTGGTACAATTCTTCACAGTCTTATTGTTACACTGCTCTATAGTCTCACTGGTATAATTCTCCACAGTCTTATTGGTACACTGCTCCACAGCCTCACTGGTACAATTCTCCCTAGTCTCATTGGTACACCGCTCTACAGTCTCACTGGTACCATTCTCCACAGTCTCATTGGTACACCGATCCACAGTCTTATTGGAATAATTATCTACAGTCTCATTGGTACATTGCTCCACAGTCTCATTGGTACACTGCTCTATAGTCTCACTGGTACTATTCTCCCACAGTCTTATTGGTACACCGCTCCATACCATAGTCTCACCGGTACAATTCTCCACAGTCTCACTGGTATACAGCTCCACAGTCTCACTGGTAAAATTCTCCACAGTCTCATTGGTACACCACTCCACAGTCTCACTAGTACAATTATCTACAGTCTCAGTGGTACACTGCTCCACAGTCTCATTGGTACACTGCTCTACAGTCTCACTGGTACAATTCTCCAGTCTCACTGGTACACCTCTGCATATTCTCACAGGTACAATTCTCCAGTGTCACTGGTACACCACTGCATATTCTCACTGGTACAATTCTCCAGTGTCACTGGAACACCACTGCATATTCTCACTGGTACAATTCTCTAGTGTCACTGGTACATTGCTCCACAATCTCCCTGGTTCATATCTAGCTAGATAATCTTTTTCTGGAGGACCCAGAGGGGTCCAGGTCTGCTCCTGCCACTACTTCACCAATTCTCAGAAGCTTAAATCTCATTTTATCATTGCATATCTGTATATTGCCTGCAAATAGATGTGACCAGTCAGATTTTGTATATACAACATTGCTATTTCTGTGTTGAGTGAGTTAGTGACCCAGGAGAACTAAGGGGACTGTCAGAAAACATTCAGCTCTGCTACATTGACCCGCTAACTTCAGACAAGGTGTGCATTCACTTCCTTGCTACAACCAGCTGTTAACAGATACATATTGATTTGTGTTTCAGGTTCTTCTCCCGTGTCTGTGTGTCCTCCTTCGTATTGCTGATTACTCCACAATTCCTAGAAATACACTACATCTCCTAGGTACAGCTGTGTACATCTGTGACTTGGCTGGAAGTGAACCATAAAGTGGTGATACTGAGGGACCTGAAACCCTTCAGTGTATTGGTTTCCTTATCCAAAATCTGGGATTTGGGCCAATCATAAGATTGCAGCACCAAAGAATTAAATGACAAATTTTGCTGTGCTGCATACACGCAGTACTAAGTGGAGATTATTTTGCCAGTGTTCACCATGCACCGTAATATTACAATTTGTTATCGGTGATTTTCTAAGAGACTGTAAAGAAATTTATAGATCATCTACCAATAATAACCATGAGATAGTTAACCAGGACATTCAGCTCTGCTACATCTATATATTATCCAGTTGTACAGTATGTAGTCTTAATGGACTGGGAATCACACAGATATATAATGTTACATAGGCTAAAAAGACAAAGGTCCATCAATGTCACCTTTTCTGAAGTAAATAATAGAAGCTACTCAGCTTTATAACAATAGATGTAACTGTCCAACAGATAGAGATTATGTTGTCATCTCTTTAAATATATCTAGAAGTGATGAGCACAACTTGGTACTAAAAATTGATCAAATGTACAATAACTTAGAATAATATGCTTCCATTGTAGCCAAAGATTCCATGTGAGATTACAGGATAACAACCCCATCAAGGAGCAATATTGGATTTCTAGTACATAAGTTGCACAGCTTAAATGATCTACATTACCAGGCAGCATCCAGATGGTTAATTCATTGTCCCTTTCTGCTCTTTGTTCCTTTATTCTATAGCTCCAGCATCAGGACAATAACAGGTGACTTCACATAGGACATTGGGCTTTGGAGATCTATAGGTCTGTCCATATAGAACAAGCTCCACCTACTTGCAGTATCTCAGTTTCAAAGAGTCCCAAAGTAGAATATGGCTATATGGCTGTTTACCCTGATCTCATTCACACCTGCTGCCAACTTGGAAGCAGAGCTGAAATCACAATGAAATTCTGTAAGGGCTGAGCTATGAGTACACTGTAACAGTAATGCGGCAGCTAATACATGGTCATATCATAAAGTAACCTGCTGAGTGACAGATCGGCTCTACTACATCTAACAAACTCAGCTTCCCTGCAACTCACATACTCATTGCTGCTGTATCCATCAAAATCAGCTTTAAAGCAGCTGACAAACTTGCAGCATTTAGCAAACTCAACTCTACAGTCTCTAATAAGCAAACATCTCTTATGTCTTGACAGTTTTAATCTGGCCCAAAATATTCCATCCCATAACCATTTGCAATCTTGAGTATATGATATACACAAAGCCTGTCCTCCTGTGTTACTACAACCTTACTGTATAAGTCCAGTACAAACTTCCTAGGCTTCCTAATGAATGAATGCCCAGATGTAGCAGAGCTAATGAAAACATTTGGCGTAATTAGTTACTCATGGTATCATAATACATTGTATTACATAGGACTGCAGATTAATCTACTGTGCACTAAGAGCACAACTTTGAAAAAATAATTGACAATCTCAGGTCTGCTACATTTGTATGTAATGATAATATCTAAACGTTTCTAAGTCATATCATCAATGATACACCATAGAGCATAAATCAATGCCAGGCAACAAGTCGCTGCACCCGCTGCTTTCCCGCCAGGTTTCAGAGACTTAAATATTTTGGATTTTAGCTAAATAGAATATTTCTATGTGAACACTTTGTGTATAGTGGGTATGTGTCTGTGCCACACAGTGACCACAGGGGACGCTTTCTATTTTTCTTTGTGCTGCATGTGTGACAAGTTCAACCCTTTCCATTCAAAAAAAAATTCAATGACTGCAACACGGTTCTAGAGAGCGCATGTTTTCTGCATTTCCATTCACAAATCCATGCAAGCCAATGAACAAGAGGTGGATGCAGTGCATAAATGTATACACACAAAACATCCACACAGACATAAATATACTGTACACATCTAAATATAGCTATATATATATATACATACACACTCAGACACACATATGTATAGTATGCATGTTCTCTCTATCCATATAAATATATACATTGTACATAAACACTCAGACACATGTATGCACAGTATGTATGTTCTCTCTATATATATTATATAAAGGATCCTATGTTTAAGTGGTCCCTTTATTTTTTTGAGCAGTATATGTGTGTGCGTGTACACTACAAATCAAATAAACAAATGCACAGATATATAGATACATACACATGCATACATAAACACAACACACAGACATGTACAAAGACACATAATTATACAAACTGCACCTCCATGTGTCAGTGTGAAGGAATAATGTGACATCACCATGCTTACAATGAATGAACGCTGAGATAATGCAGCAATTTGGATCATTTTCTTGAACACATAGTCAATGCTCAACGATCACTACGATGATCACTGCGGAGTAACGGTCCTTGTGATTAAAGCCTTTTGTAGTGTATAACCATCATTATAGAGAAACACAGAGATGTAGCGGAGCTGAATGGGTCATTAAAGTTTTTTGGGGTGCTGCGTCGTTTTTAGAACTAGGATAATGCCGTAGGCTGCCCTACATTCCTATTGGAAAACAACACTATGATATCACGAGTCGTACAAAGTGACAAACTTAGCTCTGCAGTATCTGTCAAACTCAGTTCCGCAACATCTCAATATATATATATACACAGTCACAAGGCAGACACAGAACAATTCGGTGATTAAGCTGAAATTAAATGGATGAGGAAAGATTTATGATTTCCTGTTCGGAACAGATCTGACTTTTTTCATTGTGATCTTTTGGAATGTGACTATTTAAAACATCCTGTATTTAAACTCAACTTTTCCCGTGGAACAGGAACCTGAGACCATATTAGTGAGTGGTTTAGGTGACCCTGAAGTATGATGCCATTGTAACTGTACAGAAAAAACTTCTATAAATTCATTACCTATTGAAATCCCCCCATTATACTACAACATGACTGTATACAAAGATTATCCCGCTGGTAGAGGACTGACCTTTCCCTACAAAAGTCCCATTAACATTAATAGATTATTTGTAGCAGTCTCCAGGTTGGAGTAACAGTCCCCAGGGCTAGTGATTGCACGGTGTATTTAACTCCACAAAGTGCTAGTAGCCCTTTTTTACAGCAATTTGTATGCTGAATTATTTAGCATGTTCCAATAGGTAATCTATAAGCTTGACTGATGCTCTTCATATACAGGCGACACATATCAATTCTATATGATGAGTGTATTCATTGTCTCTCATCATCTGCAGGGGTTTGTTTACTAGAGGGTCTCAGTTACACCCCCTCCGCTGCAGTGAATGGGAAACAAAAGACTTGCCATCAGGTTGACTTTCCCAAGTCTATCGCTCCTGGTTTTAATGTTTAACTCTATCTTGTGAAGTTTTCTGACCTGCATGGAAACAGTGATCTATATTTAACAGGGCTTACGGTTCCTTTCTGTAAAATAGAAGGCGAATGACCCTTAAGGTGCTGGACACGAAACAGCTTGAGACTTTTAAGAGAACTGCATTGTAAGAGCTTTTCCAAGTACTACAACACATCAGGGCATACGATCCCTTAGGACATAAAAAAAAAGCAATTCATGGTATGACTATAACTTCCAACAATGTCAACTTTTCAAAGTCTGCATTATAGATAGAGACACAACACCAGTGGTCACAGCTCACAGAACAGTAAATATATATTGCAATTCAATAAACATTTACACAGTAACACAACACAAGACAACACAAAGAAACACAAATCCCCCAGCCCAGAAGAAATGTCCTCTACCTTCCAGTTCACTCTCCATTGACTTTCCAGCTTAGAACAAGTCCACTCTTAGAAAGCTCATTCCTGGCCAAGCCTGGTCATAATAAGTTTGGGATCTTACAGTTGTTAGCTGTATCTCTTTCCCTGTTCCTCTAAACTCCTGGAATAAAGTATTTAAAGGAAACACGTGTCAAGGTAAACAGTGCTCTGCTCCTCTGCAACTTGCTGGCTGAATAGTTGATCCACAGTTGAGTTGAGCTACAGCTCTGTCTGTGGGCTTTTAGGGGATGGTTCCCCCCTAGCAGACCTCTCCCTCCCTCCTAAATCTAAGCTGCCCTGGTTGCCTCTAAGAAACTCCAAGGGTTGACTTTCCAAGAATGCAGGTCTCCTGGAGCTGTCCACTGTAGTGGTGCTGAACTGAGAACGCCTCTGCTTTGTTTGCCCTCAGATGACAACTGTCTGCCTCTGTGAGGAGGGGCTACCTCTGCCTCCCCTTGGATTGCTGGAGAAAGCAGGCTTCTTTTGTCCTTTTGGTGCCTCCGTACCTGCAATGCTGCAGAACAAGCTCCCCTTTTCTCTCCTCTCTGCATTATGACAAATCAAGGCAGGCAGCTGTGCTGTTAGCACACCAGAACAGGCAGAGACTGAAAATAGGCACTAAGGGTCTGATGGGAACTGCAGCAAGAGGGAGAGTAAAGGGAAGGGGGTGTCACAGCAGAGCCCCCCTCCTCTACAGACCCTTTTGTACATGAGATCAGTGCTGGACAATTTCAGGACCTCTGCAGCCTCCATGATCTGGACTAAGAGCCCTGATTAAATATTAACAGCCATGGATTACAGACAGCACAACAATCCTGGGGTCAACCAACAGTCACTGGATGCTGCAGCACCCCCTCTTTTATCATTATTATTCCATCTAGATTATTTTTAGAGATCGCTCCTGCAATATCAATGGTATAGTGAACCCCCACCCCCCGCCAGGGTATTTATTTATTTGTTTATTTGCAATTGCTACTATGCAGCAAATTTAAGATGCAATGTGGTTTGCCCACTTTGCGCTTGCAGGGGCCTGCGGCTGGCATATACACACATATTGCCACAACCTAGCAATTTTTGATCTGCAATGCTATCTGGGCTTCCCACACACTGCAGGGGTGAGGATTACCCCTCCCCATCTGTGCTGAACTGAACACAAAGAAGCACTGGCTTCTGCTTTTCTCCGCTTTACTTGTTTCCAGTCTCCAACTACTGCCTGCTAAAGGATGTGGTTAGGAAGGAGATTTATTCTGGAGGAAACCTCCTTTAGTTTTGCAATCATGTTGGAAAAAAATGAATTTATATGACACTTTAGGTATTCTATTAGAGAGCATTCTTCCATTATGGAAGCAGATTTCTGGCTGTATCAGCTACTCCCGAACAGGCATTGTGTCCCAGAGAGCTGGGTTGTGAGTGTTGCTTTATGAGTGCTGCTTCTTTGTCCTAGCCCTAAGGGGTCTGACTCCTAGTGATATGCTATTGCTGTGGTGGTAAAACCTCTTTATGATGGTGGTCAGCCTCATACAGACAACCTATTAGGGTTTTCAGCAGCAAGAACCCGTATATCTTCACCTTCTTTTAAGATAGGGTTGTGCTTTTAATTATAATGTGCTGCAGAATAGTTTGGCGGCTATATAAATTATTATTATTATTATTAAGTCCGACAACCTCTTTGCAGCGAAGCTTAGACTGGGTCTACACAATCAGATGTGACGACCACAAAGGGAGCCATACATCATTGCATATGGACTGGACCTTCTAAAGGTGGCTGCCCATAGAGAAGTATTGGCCAATGCATTATTGGACATACATATAGTATCAGCATATGACTTATTCGGGAGGAAGTCTGCAACAAAGGTTCCTTATTGGACGTTGAAACAATAGGATCTAATTTAGTTGCAATCCAACCTGTCAGATTGTTGCATCTTCTGGCAAAAGATATTTGAGGACTGTCAAGCAGTACTATTGGCACTGGTATATTGCAAAAATCTAATGATTACGGCCATCGCTTGGAAGAAAAAATAAAGTGTCTATTGTAAAACCAAACAGAACACAGAGTACAATGGAATATCCCGTATACTATATTGCGTGGTTCAGTGGTTATATTTAGTCCTTATGCAGCTATCTATTTATACTGCTATAATACTGTGACACATGGACTGAGGACCAACTGAAAAGTGACGGACCACACAAGTCTTTAATCATCTGGAAACTATGTAAGTGATAGAGGCGCAGGGATAGTGAGCGGCTCACAAGAATTTGGAGCTTAAGTATATTTAGAACACTCTGGACTGATAATAGTAATGCAAGCATTGGGGAAAGAAGACTTATCTGGTGGGATTGGTTGAATGAAATGCATTAGGCTCAGCTTTCAAGTGAAACAGTGAGAATTTATCACCAACATATTTACAAAAAAAAAATTAAAGTTAAAAATGCTCAATTTCAATGTACACCAAGTATATACTGTAATTGTGGGCTTCTCTGTTCAGCATTGATAATTTACAGTGTGCTGCCATGACTTTCCAGATGGTGGCCTTTGATGCAGACTCCATTCAAATACCGATGCAGTGGGGCAGATTTAGTAAAACGTTCTAATTTTTGGAGAGTGTAAAGTGGATTGTCTTATAATGTCCAAAATTTTTCACAGTGATTCATACTGTATAATAACATGAGAACATCTTTAGACATTTTTCTTACACTATTAGTTGCCTTACTTTATGCCAGTAATTTGCACCAAAATTTTGGTACTATTTCGATGCATGTTGTTACATTTATGCTTTCCTCTAGTCCGTGCTGCATTGTCAAGTGAGATGTAAAAATAAATGGGATTCCGGGTGCAAATTGAGACAAAATTTTGATGCATTTAGTTTAGTTTGCCTCCCCTTGTATCTTTTGCAGGGCCTGAAGCACGACCCATACTCCACTGTCTTCAGATCTCAGACATAACACAATGTATTAGTTTTGCCTGATGAGCTCCTTAAAGGGAATCTGTCAGCAGGTTTTTGCTATGTAAGCTGAGGATAGCATGAGGTATGGGTGAAAACAATGAATTCAACAACGTGACACATGACCAGCTGTATGTTGTAGTTTACTTAGACTGAAGGATTTATCATCTGGTGATTATCATTGCTGTGACAAGTTGGTGAGCAGCCAATTGGCCAGTCGGCCCCCTCCTGTGGTAAGCAGCTCACTATCTATAGACTGTGTGCATAAAGAGCCTGGCCATGGGTGGGGGCAGCTGTTGGGTGGGGCTAGCTTTCTCAGCTCTGCTGTATTACTAAATCTAAAAACTCTAATTGTGTCAGAACGGCTGCACCCAGTAAACTAAGTGACACACTGTTGGATTCCGGATCTCTTTGTCTACACAATGCTGCTCTCAGATGAGGTAGTAAAAACCTGCTGACAGATTCCCTTTAAGACTACGTGAGTATTTCTTGAGTTTTTGATGTTGCATATTTTCTGCACCTGAGATGTAAATTAGGTTACTTTATTCTTTTTTTCTTGCGCATTTTTTTTTTAGTTTTTATTGCTTGTTTGATACTCTTGTTAGTAGTATGTCAAGTTTTAAAAAAGTTGCTTTATTTTTGATACTTACTGCTATTTGGCATTGACAAAACTTTATTAATACAGTCATGTGCGGATTACATGTGTTTCAGTGCGGTTCTGCTGCGGAAACACACTAAAAATGCATGTATGATACATGTTTTACTTGCGGATTTTACGCATCTAATGCAAATCTATGGGAACAATTGGCACATAAAACTCAGTGTACCCCTAAGAAAAATTGATGTGTTGCGGATTTCAAACACGCACCACAACTCAGTTTATGCAGAGTAAAAAGCAGCACGGTGGGCAGGATATTTCTATAAATCGCATCAACTTTGTTGGAATAGTGAGATGCTGCGTTTTTGACGCAGCAAAAATACACAAGGGTTAAAACTCACCAAAAACTCATCATGGGCACACAGCCCTAAAGATAGTATCACCACTAAAATGCATTTTAAGCAAGTGATAACATGTTAGGGGACTTTAAGGCAAGTAAATAGTTAACTTTTAAAGTAGAACATTTCATTTACTCTAGTCAACCTTGGATGCATAACGCCTTTATCTTATCTTCATAGCATATGTTATGTCTTAAATATAGCCTATCCTCACTCTCACCTATTGGTCCATACAGCTCGGCATATAGATTTTTCCAAGCTTCTGCAAATTGTTGAAATGTATTTTATAGACAAAGCTTGTAGTCTTGAGGCCCTGGGGCAAAATAAATAGCAGGGACCTTTACCTATAAGCCATTTCTAATAATGGTATCTATTTTTTTGGTGTCCTGTTCCGGCACCTCTGTTCTACTATATATTTTTTTATTTATTTTAATTAGATTTTTTTTATGTGTTTTTATTTCCTTTTATAGGGGATATGAACCACCAACATATATATATATATATATATATATATATATATATATATATATATATATATATATGTTGGTGGTTCATATCCCCTATAAAAGGAAATAAAAACACATAAAAAAAATCTAATTAAAATAAATAAAAAAAAATATATATATATACATATATATATATATAAATATATATATATATATATACATACACTTACCATGGCCAGCACAGTGGCTCAGTGGTTAGCACTGTTGCTTTTAACAGCTAGTGTCCTGGGTTCAAGGGCAATATCTGAAAGGAGTTTGTATGTTCTCCCTGTGTTTTGGGGGGTTTTCTCCCTTCCTCCAAATACATACCGATAGGGAATTTAGATTATTAGTCCCAATGGGGACAGTTATGACCATGTCTGTAAAGCGCTGTGGAATTAATGGCGCTATATAACGCAAGGGTTGCATGAGTGCATATTCTCTCATCCATACTATGTAAATCACACTCTGATCAGATCGTGATCATAGTGTGATCTGAGTCTCTAGGATGAGGAGAAGATAGAAAAAAAATTCTTCATCTTCTCCATTCTTTCACTTCGTGGAATTTGGACTGCATTCAGATGTCATTGAGATGCATGGCCAAGTCCAATATATAACATAATGCAATGGTATGCTGTGATTTCCCCCCAGACCGACCTGGTCCAAGGAAAAAATCTGACATGCGCGTGGCCCCATAGACTAACATTTGTCAGAGTGCGATCCAATGTTTTGTCGGATCCCACTTGGACTGATAATATGGTTGCCTGCACAAGCCTTTATTGAGTAAAATAAATAAATCAGGGATTTCAGCATGTGACAATGGTCAGAAGGCCTTTGGGGGATGATAATATTTCTTCAGGAGAGGACGCAGGCAGAAGAGGGTCCATGTGCAATAACAATATATGGTCCTTTTGCAGCTCCTCATATGCACAATTCCATCTGCTTTGTAGCTGGATGTGCCCCCCTTACCTTTTGGATCTTTGAATGGCTGCACCTTTGCACCAATGGTATGTCCATCCCCCTGTATTTCTCCAAGTACCCCACATACCAATCCTATGAAAAGGAAAACTATCCTATACTGAGACACATTACAATCACATTTGGTCTTGTTATACACAGTGCTAAGATCCAAGAAGGGCTAGAATTTCCTAAATGCAGAGGTGTCTTTAGGTGGTCCAGCCAAACACCCACCCATCTGATCTACTGGGAATCTGACGGACCTTGGCAAATGACCTGATTATTCCTAAAATTATACCTCTTAAGAAATGTTGCCAATCCCTGGTAAGTTCTACTCCTGCTTTTCCAGGGGCGTTGCATTTTTAGGGTGCAGGGAATAGGATGCAGAAAGTGTATGGACTTTCTGCCCTAAGTTGCAAAACCCATGCAGCCCAAGTGGGGGTCCATTTTAAGGGGAACCTCTCATATATACGCCACTTTCTTGTGGTGTGTCAGTGGGCCCCTGAGGATGATCCCATCCTACAAGTTGCTTGTTTTTTCTGACCCATTATGGCAAAACACTTATTATATACCTATATTGTAATGTAGTATGATGGTAATAACGGCATTAAAAGTCACCTCAACGATTCTCATCTGGCACAGACATCGCAGAAACTCATAGATGGTTGTCACTATATGATAAATTCAAGCAGTAATGATGTGCCAGTGTTCTGAATGCCAAGGGGATTCTCCTTCCATTAAGTCCCACACACAAGAGATAAAATGAATAAAGTGCCACTGAATGTGTATGCTACTAAGAATAGCCAATCAATATATGTACGCTTCTCCCTGCGCTGGGTTATTTAAGCATGTCCGATGCCCTATAAATTATCTGCAGTTAGTGTAGACGTTACACACTTTACTATGCGGAGTGCACAGCGGCATGAGAGCATCTATGTAACCTTGGAAAGAGACATGACACTTTCCGTATGCATGTACTGTACTTTATTAAAGAGCATTACCCGCTACAATCCTAACATTCCCTCTAAATTGTATCCCAGAGTGTCCGCTTGACATTGAATTGTTAACATTTCTATTCTCCAGCTGTAGCTTAACATTATCTGTTGCCAGGAAGGATAGGTTATGAGCAATATGGCTGCCATGGGTTGTTACTTAGGTTTCCCTGATTGTACAGACCCCAGGGAAAGTTTGAGAATAGAAGTGGAAATGGAATGTTCTTGGAAGATTATGGAAAAATATAAATAAAAAAATATATAAATATAAAATATGTAAATATAACATAAAGTCAAGTTAATTGGAAGAAAGGTTTTCTGTCTTGACTGTTGTGTCATTTTCCCCACTTTTTCCATTGGAGTAATTGAGGATCTAAAATATTGTAACGGTTCCATATTCTAGTAGTCATATAATTCCAGAACCAGTCCTGGGCTTAACATCTAAAAAAAACCACATCTATTCTTAAAGAGGTTTTCCACTACTTTTACATTGATGCCCTATACTTAGGATAGGGCATCAATGTCTGATCACTCGGGGTCCGGCACTCAGCACCCCCGTTGATCAGCTGTTATCGGCTAAGCTCAGAAAGTAAGTACCGTACTTTCAGCCGGTAGCTGCCGCCTCTGGCACCGATAGCACCTGTTCGATGAAAGAGCTGAGTGCCGGACCCCGACTGATCAGAAATTTACGCCTTATAATAAGGATAGGGTATCCATGTAAAAGTAGTGGACAACATCTTTAAAAGTTATTAGTGTTAAAGACTAATCATCATTTATTTATTTTTTTATAAATCAACTAGCTGAAGAGCCCGGCGCTGCCCGGGCATAGTAACTAACTACGGTTAGTTATAACAAATTATAATGATTATATCTACACTCACTGGCCACTTTATTAGGTACACCTGTCCAACTGTGTGTTAAGACTTAATTTCTAATCAGCCAATCACATGGCGGCAACTCAGTGCATTTAGGCATGTAGACATGGTCAAGACAATCTCCTGCAGTTCAAACCGAGCATCAGTATGGGGAAGAAAGGTGATTTGAGTGCCTTTGAACGTGGCATGATTGTTGGTGCCAGAAGGGCTGGTCTGAGAATTTCAGAAACTGCTGATCTACTGGGATTTTCACGCACAACCATCTCTAGGGTTTACAGAGAATGGTCCGAAAAAGAAAAAAAATCCAGTGAGCGGCAGTTCTGTGGCCGGAAATGCCATGTTGATGCCAGAGGTCAGAGGAGAATGGGCAGACTGGTTCGAGCTGATAGAAAGGCAACAGTGACTCAAATTGCCACCCGTTACAACCAAGGTAGGCAGAAGAGCATCTCTGAACGCACAGTGCGTCGAACTTTGAGGCAGATGGGCTACAGCAGCAGAAGACCACACTGGGTACCACTCCTCTCAGCTAAGAACAGGAAACTGAGGCTACAATTTGCACAAGCTCATCGAAATTGGACAGTAGAAGATTGGAAAAACGTTGCCTGGTCTGATGAGTCTCGATTTCTGCTGCGACATTCGGATGGTAGGGTCAGAATTTGGCGTAAACAACATGAAAGCATGGATCCATCCTGCCTTGTATCAACGGTTCAGGCTGGTGGTGGTGGTGTCATGGTGTGGGGAATTTTTTCTGGGCACTCTTTGGGCCCCTTGGTACCAATTGAGCATCGTTGCAACGCCACAGCCTACCTGAGTATTGTTGCTGACCATGTCCATCCCTTTATGACCACAATGTACCCAACATCTGATGGCTACTTTCAGCAGGATAATGCGCCATGTCATAAAGCTCGAATCATCTCAGATTGGTTTCTTGAACATGACAATGAGTTTACTGTACTCAAATGGCCTCCTCAGTCACCAGATCTCAATCCAATAGAGCATCTTTGGGATGTGGTGGAACGGGAGATTCGCATCAGGGATGTGCAGCCGACAAATCTGCGCCAACTGTGTGATGCCATCATGTCAATATGGTCCAAAATCTCTGAGGAATGCTTCCAGCACCTTGTTGAATCTCTGCCACGAAGAATTGAGGCAGTTCTGAAGGCAAAAGGGGGTCCAACCCCTTACTAGCATGGTGTACCTAATAAAGTGGCCAGTGAGTGTATATATATAAAGCTGAGTGTATAGCCCCACCCACACCGCATAACCACATTCACTATAATATCCCACATCATCCTGTCAGCCAGAGCTACCGGACTACTACCCCTAATATCCCACATTGTCCCATCAGCCAGAGCCACTGGACTACTAATATCCCACATCATCCAGTCAGCCATAGCCACCGGACTACTACCTCTAATATCCCATATCACTCCGTCACAGCCACCGAACTACTACTCCTAATATCCCACATCGTCCCATCAGCCAGAGCCACCGGACTACTACCCCTAATATCCCACATCATCCCGTCACAGCCTCCAGACTACTACCCCTAATATCCCACATCATCTTGTCAGCCAGAGCCACTGGACTACTACCCTTAATATCCCACATCATCCTGTCAGCCATAGCCACCAGACAACTACTCCTAATATCCCACATCATCCCGTCACAGCCACCGGACAACTACCCCTAATATCCCACATCATCCCATCAGTCAGAGTCACCGGACTACTACCCCTTATGTCCCACATCATCCCATCAGCCAGAGCCACCGGACTACTCCCCTAATATCCCACATCATCCCATCAGCCTGGGGTCAGAACCAGAGTGCAGAGTGGATTTGCCCTCACTTCCATACCAGGGATCCCTTTAATAGAAGCCTGGGGTGAGAATCAGAGCGCTGAGGGATTTACCCTAACTTCCATACCGGAGATCCCTTTAAGAGAGGCTTGGGGTCGGTACCAAAGCACAGAGTGGATTTGCCCTCACTTCCATACCAGGGATCCCTTTAATAGAAGCCTGGGGTGAGAATCAGAGCGCTGAGGGATTTACCCTAACTTCCATACCAGAGATCCCTTTAAGAGAGGCTTGGGGTCTGTACCAAAGCGCAGAGTGGATTTGCCCTCACTTCCGTACCGGGGATCCCTTTAAGAGGGGCCTGGGGTCAGAATCAGAGCGCAGAGTGGATTTGCCCTCACTTCCATACCGGGGATCCCTTTAAGAGAGCCTGGGATCAGAACCAGAGCGCTGGGTGGATTTGCCCTGACTTCCATACCAATGATCCCTTTAATAGAATCCTGGGGTCAGATTCAGAGCGCTGAGGGATTTGCCCTAACTTCCATACAGGAGATCCATTTAAGAGAGCCTGGGGTCAGCACCAGAGCATATGAAGGCAATTGCCCTGACTTCCTTACCGGAGATCCCTTTAAGAAAGGCCTGGGGTCAGTACCAAAGCGCAGAGTGGATTTGCCCTAAATTCCATATCAATGATCCCTTTAAGAGAAACTGGGGTCAGAACCACATAGCTGAGTGGAATTGTCCTAACTTCCATACCGGGGATCCCTTTAAGAGAGGCTTGGGGTTAGAACCAAAGTGCTGGATGGATTTGCCCTGACTTCCATACCGATGATCCCTTTAATAGAAGCCTGGGGTCAGAATCAGAGCACTGAGGGATTTGGCCTGACTTCCATACTGGAGATCCATTCAAGAGAAGCCTGGGGTCAGTATCAAAGAGCTGGATGGATTTACCCTAACTTCCATACCAATGATCCCTTTAAGAGGGAAGATGTGCCTATGGATGGCGGATGTGTGATATGTATATGGGCACGGGAGGGGGGGATCCATTTCTGTCATGTGCTCTCTGCTCCTTTCTGGGGGCAGACAATGGCTGGGTGCTTATGTTCCCAGGGATGCTAGATTTCTCTCACCATTTCAGTGTCTGCTGAGGTGTTTTCTGGAGTGGGAAAACTGTTGCACATAGCAACCAATCACAGCTCAGCTTCTTTTAAACAGCTCTGGTGAAATGAAAGATGCTTAGTGATTGGTTGCAAGGAAAACTGTTGCTCATAGCAACCAATCCTTGCTCAGCTTCTTTTAATCAGCTCTGGCGAAAGGAAAGATGCTTCGTGATTGGTTGGTGATACACACACACATTCATTTTTATATATAGAGATAATACACATGAAAATAAGTAACTTTGTCATGTATCTTACTACAGAAATCTTCTTTCTCCTCCTGGACTGATCATTCATTCTCAAAATTCTCAATACAATGTTAAAATCAGTCTTCAGTGAATACAGACGTTTACTGAGATGATGACGGTTTGTGCTTATAAGGTTCTATGTAGAACAGTAACTGTCATTTTTGAAGAACTTGTAGCACAATGTCTGTATCTGCCTCTTGTTCCCTCCCTTCCTCTCCATACAGCTTTATAAGCACCAACTGTCATCTCCTATATCAGTAATGGGAAAATCTATATTCACAGAGTACATATTTTACAGATTTTACCCATGACTTAAGAATGAAAGATAAGCCTTGGAGGAGAAAGATTTCTCTGATGAGATATATTACGAAGTTGCTTGTTTTTATATACAAGTGCTTCTCACAAAATTAGAATATCATCAAAAAGTTAACTTATTTCAGTTCTTCAATACAAAATTCTAATTTTGTGAGAAGCACCTGTATATACTATTGATTTATGAAATAAAAAATAAAATAACGGTTACTCTTTAAATTTTCAGGCCTTGAAATTATAGACTGTGATGAGGAGAGCTTCTTTTCCCGTGTCCCACCCCATGATAAGACTTCCTTCTTCTAGGCACTGATACATCGGTGTTTTCATAGTGAAACTGATCCTAGTGACAGTCAAAATATAGGAGCTTAATCAGGAAAGATGATGAAAGCAAAGATCTGATTGATTGCTATGTGACACGGGATTCAGAAGGAGAACATTTTGTCACGTGGACCTAGAGCTAGGAGCTATTCATCAATCTTTACAGACTGTCAGACATCTTTGCAGTTTTCAGGAATAGCCTTTGATGGTCTATCCTCATATGATTGGCTAGGGTCCAAAATCCGGTACTCCTGCTAATAAGCAAAATATGGATCAAAGGAACCCCAACAAGTCAGTTAAAGGAAACCTGTCAGGTCCCCGTGTCAGGAAGCGTACACCTGGCTTCAGAGACGCAACGACACTGCCAAAATGAGCGGTGCGCCTGCATAAATTTGCAGTGGCCGGCGATGATGCCGCTCATGCAAAGTTTGCTATCACGCCCACAGAGGCATGATAGCATGGAAAGAGGGCTGAGTAGTCTGGGCAACTAACACACCATCAACTAGTCATAGCCCTCATTATGATAGGGAAAGAGGAGGCTATAAATGATTTTTGAAAGCATTTAACAAAATCTGGTGCCCTTTAAGTCTTTAGTACCATAATGTGAAGTAGGTATTAAAATGGATGTGATGACACAGCATTTATTCTTAATTATCCAGACCCAGGGACATGAGCTGGAGTTCATGTGAGAATGACTGTTGACTCTTATTGTCAATTGAATTAATGTTCAATGGCTATTATTTGTTGAATGGCTGCTGATTAACTATTGTATCTGTTCTAGTATTGCAAGCCTAGTATTATTCTGCTATCCTTGGGAAACAAAGGCATAGGATAATTGAACAATGTTAGTTAATATGTTGATGACCCATTGGTGTTCTGCAAATATGAAAGAAAATCTAGGCATGTTGTTTGAACACGCCAGCAGTGAGGGATGGCCTCCTTCCAACTTCCACCAAGATTGTTGAGAAATGCCTGAATGAGAGTTGTGAACTATAAAAAGGAGTTGCTTCATTGACCATCAATGAACTCTCAAAGATGTTGAGAGAATCCAGGTTGGGACAATCAAGTCACCTAGCCTCGTACATCAATAGACTATCAGCTTCCTAAGCTTGTTATCTTCTCTTGGTGGGTGAGCGACAAAAGCAGAGTGCGACTGCTGGGGTTAATTGGCCCTGGAAGCCCCTAACTTGCAGCTGCTCTAATCCAGGCGAGCCAGCGGAAGAAGTGAGGCTCAGTATTTTGCACCATCTTAGGTATTTGCTGGTCTGTACTATATGTTATTGTTTGTTGGTGGTTCAATAAATTATTGCCACACTGTTTTACCCTCACCCTGCATTGTCTGAGTATTATTATCCCCACACTGAAAGGAGAGCCGGCGTTCAGTGGAATGAGCCCTGGTCCATGTGGTCTCAAGCCAGCAGACAATAGCACTTGTGGACCCCCCGTGTCTCCACAATGGATCACTACCATGAAAACAATGTATTCAGTTTATTAATTTTGCTAATTTTACATTTTACAATTGTAATCTGCATAAAACATATTTAAATAAGCCCCTCTATGAGATTTTGTATACCCTAAACCTGTTTAAATGTATACGGTATGTTAGTGTAATTGCATTAATATAGTTACCGATCATTGCCTTCTCCAGTTTCTCATCTGCGCCACCCCATTGAGTAACATTTGTGTGAGTGCTGTCTGTTTTTGTCATGGACAGCACTCGAACAGAAAGCAAGGTCTTGTGAAGGAGCGCTAAAAGTAACTTGCAGCTCACACTTAAACCTAAGTGTGATCCGAGTCAGAGTCCACTTGCACCACTCTGCATATACATTTAGATTAGTTTGGGGAATAAAAAATTTAGTGGGAGTAATTCTTTAAGTTATTGATGATTTAGGCCTCATATCAAAACAGTACATAAAAACTGTCTTTTTTTCCACTATTAGAGCATAGATTTCCTTTCTTAAAGGATATGGACATTTTACTATTGGTTTTCATTATAGATTTTACGTTTTTTTGATTTACTATACTTTCTGTTTCCCTGTATCAGTCATCTGAGAATCCGTCAGTGAGCGTTTTCCGATGAAACGTTTGTAACTTTTTTCTGTAGTTTTCTGAGCTCCACTAAGCTGATTTATGACCACATCAAAGTTCACTTCTCCTTTGATGAGGTCTGTTGTCATGAATCAGGCCAAATAACTTCAGTAAATGACAGATAAAAGGATGGCAAATTCTGTCAGAGCGTCTCCCTGGTGGATTCTCGGTTAATTCATTCTACAGCCAGCAATAAGCAGAGAAACTGAAACTGTGATTTTTTTTTTAATTAAGCTCAATTGCAAAAAAATTATTTTTAATCTAAAATACATGCATTTAAGTAAATAAAAGATCCCCAAAAATGTTCACATCCTTTAAACTACTCTTTCAAAATGAAAATGTTTTTAATAAATAATAGCCTCTGTGTTTTTTTTTTATTTCTCCATAAGCTGCTTTCAAAACTCTGCTGGTCTCCCTTGGAAACAGACAACAATTAAACTCTACAGGTAGTCAGCCATGTGACCTTAGCTTTAACTATGTAGCTGTCACTGAGTTCCCCAAATGCGCTGGTAATGCAGTATTCACTGATGAAATACATCAGAGTAAATCATTATGTTTGATGGTAGTTTCTGCCTGACACATAGTAATGGATAACAGTAGCCGGCTGGGTCATGATAATATAACCCTCAGGCCATATTTATTGATCACTATCTATAAGATACTGGATGCAATAAGTACTGACTTTAGGGATGGGAATCATTAATTCATCGTCATATAAGTTACACACCAGTCCATCTGTCATGGGAAGGAATTAACATGTACAAGTTAAGCACTTAAGTCATTTTCTACTAGTGATGCCAAAGGGAATTGGGATTAATTTTAAAAATAACTTTTATCTTTGACAATATCCTCTGCCAGTTAGTTGCGATGCGTTAATGCAGTTTTTAAAGGGGATTTTGCTATAAAGATGGATGAAAGTGGAAGCAGCTGTAAATCCAACTGAGCAAAAAAGTCAAAGGAAGTAAACTGAATCCCAAAGCAAAATTTGTACCAATACCGCCCAGTCATGTAATTGCTGTGCTCTTATGTTGCATTGAGACTTTTTGGTTCTTCAAGCTGAGGGCTCGTTCACACGCCCAATTTTTATGTGCGAGTGCTATCCGTAGTTTTCATGGATAGCATTGGTGCCTATGATATTCTGCTGAGTTATGTACATGTCAGATTTTTTTCCTCGGATCGAATAGCCCTTGGCAAATATCGGAAACATGGCTGATTTTGATCTGAGAGTTGGGTCAAAATCGGCAATGTAAGTCAATGGATACTTAAAAAAAATCAGACTGCACTTAAATGATATCCAAGTGTGTCTGATTTTCACGGACTTTCAGAGTGGAGAAGGAGAAGACACCTTTTTTTATTTCTCCATGTATGAGAAAAACGGATGAGACTCAGACCCCAATCTGACCACACTCTAATCAAAGTTTAATCAGAATAATCAGTCCGTTTTTCTCGTGAGTGGAAAAATTAGACATGTGAATGAGCCCTAAGGCAGTGAAATTAGAAGGGAAGGGATCATCCTAATTTTTAAGTACTGTAGCTGCCAACTAATGTAGAAAGTGTCTCATTTACAAAGACCATGTTATAAAGGGACAGCTGCTGGATTTGGTTTTGAACGTGACCCAGTTTGGTGGTGGTGTCGGAATAGTTGCGTCACTGCCTTAGAATTGACATTGTGCCTTCCTGTTGACATTATTGTTGCAAAACTTGTTTAGCTCATATGACATAGATGCTTGATTTGCCACTGCTTTGGCTCCATTGGGAGGGCAATAGCACCCCAAGTACAGATTGCTCTGCTATGCCTCTTCCTTCTCTCCTAACATAAGCCCTGTGAAAAACACCAACCTTGAGTGGGAGTGTAGGGGGTGAAGTAAGACATCCCCTTAAGATCACCCATTTAAGAAGTGCTATGTATATGTTATTATTTGATGTGTACAATGCTAACGAGTATGTGTATTACTCCCTGACTCATTGGAACTGCCACATTATATATGTTACCATGCTTTAAAGATTGTAACATATTGTGCTGTATTATGTTCTGTATATTAATATATATAGATTAGGGTAAGCAAGTGCATCCTTTGGGGTCATTAGAGGAGGACACTATTAGTATAGAGTTCGTAGATATGGGTAAGCGTAGTTCTGTAGTGTTCCACTAGATGGGAGTATACTAGTGGGTCGTTAGGTATAGCTATAGGAAGTTCACATAGGGTTAACTGTAGGAGGAGCTGCTATGGATTAAGCAAGTGTAGGAGATAGTAACAACTCAGAAGGGCGAGCACATCCGAAGTGTCCACAAGGACTCTAAGCCCAGGACGCCATATCAGCTACGCAACGTTTTGAAGAAGAAAAGCAAGGGCACAGTCAGACGGGTGCTGGATAAAACAGGAGCAACCAGGAGATGGCAGTTTATGACAGCAGCAGGAACGGGAAGGAATACGTGGTCCAAAAGTCGTGCAGGGTGCAGAATGTTCACCATGTGGCAGATCTTAAATAGGGCTTAAGCTTGCAAATCCGTGGCGAAACGGATGAACGAGATCCCCTATGTCATGAGGTCCTACAGAAGTGATGCTGCGGTACCGCTTAGGGCACTAATACCCGGTAATGTGCGTGAGGACAAAGAAAGCAGGAAAGGGAAAGTGCAGGAGGAATGCGATATGGACTGTAATGTAACTGATGTGTCCGAGACCGTTGAAGAAAAGAGTAAAATCATTTGGTTGGCATCTGAACCGGTATCTGTGTCCGTTCTTTCTACCCTGTGCGCAGAAGCTAAGTGTGCAGGAGCTGTGTCGCACCGCAGTGAAATTCCTGATGGTGAACCAGAACCCCGAACAGCTAAGCCGGTAGAAGCTGACAATTTTTCTGTGGGAAGAGGCCGGGATACCAAGGCCCTGGTGTCCTCGGCCACGACTACCATCCTGGCCCCTTCTTACAGGAGAACAACCTAAAGTAAGAGGGTTTTGCTTCAAATCGCAGATCAAGTGTATAGACACCATCTTGAAGTTAGCATAGCGACCTGTGTATGCCCCTTTCTGTTTCAGCCAGAAAGAACAGTAGACCCAGTTTCCCAATTTCACCGTGGAGCAACCATTCCTGCACCTACTCCAACCACTAGCTTATTTTCTCTACAATGGAAAAACCTGACTTGCTTTGGACCATGGGGGACACACCACCGTAGAGTTCAGGTAGAACGTGGACAAAATTGTGGATACCCCTCGTGTAATGACAGAAAAAAACACAATGGTCACAGAAATAACTTGAATCTGAAAAAAGTAATAATAAATAAAAAATCTATGAAAATGAACAAATAAAAGTCAGACATTGCTTTTCAACCATGTTTCCACAGAATTTAAAAAAAATAAAACTCAAGAAATAGACCTGGACAGAAATGATGGCACCCCTAAAAATAATGTGACAAAAGGGACATGCTAAATCAATGTTTGTATACTAATTAGCATCGCAGGTGTCTACAATCTTGGACTCAGTGAGTGGGCCTGTATATAGGGCTACAGATACTTATTGTGCTGTTTGGCGACAGGGTGTGTATCACACTCAACATGGACCAGAGCAAGCAAAGGAAAGAGTTGCCTCAAGAAATTAGAAAGAAAATTATAGACAAACATGCTAAAGGTAAAAGTTATAAGACCATCTCCAAGCAGCTTGATGTTCCTGTGACTACAGTTGCACATATTATTCAGAAATTTAAGCTCCATGAGACTGTAGCCAACCTCCCTGGACGTGGCCATAGGAGGAAAATTGATGACAAATCAAAGAGATGGATAATACGAATGGTATCAAAAGAGCCCAGAAAAACTTCTAAACAGATTAAACGTGAACTTCAATCTTAAGGAACATCAGTGTCAGATCGCATTATCTGTTGTTGTATGAGACAAAGTGGACTTCATGGGAGATGATCAAGGAGGACACCATTGTTGAAAAAAAATCATAAAAACGCCAGACTTGAATTTGCCAAACTACATATTGACAAGCCACAAAGCTTCTGGGAGAATGTCCTATGGACAGATGAGACATAAATGGAACTTTTTGGCAAGGCACATTCGCTGTATGTTCACAGATGGAAAAATGAAGCATATCAAGAAAAGAACACTGTCCCTACTGTGAAACATGGAGAAGGTTCTGCTATGTTCTGGGGCTGCTTTACTGCATCTGGCACAGGGTGTCTCGAATCTGTGCAGAGTACAATTAAACCTCAAGACTATCAAGGGATTCTAGAGAGAAATGTGCTGCCCAGTGTCAAGAAGCTTAGTCTCAGCCACAGTTCATGGGTCTTGCAACAGGATAATGACCCAAAGCACACAGCTAAAAACACCCAAGAATGGCTAAGAGGAAAACATTGGACTATTCTGAAGTGGCCTTCTATGAGTCGTGACCTAAATCCTATTGCGCATCTTTGGAAAGAGCTGAAACAAGCTGCCTGGAAAAGGCAACCTTCAAACACAAGACAACTGGAGCAGTTTGCTCTTGAGGAGTGGGCCAAAATACCTGTTGAGAGGGGGCAGAAGTCTCATTGACAGTTACAGGAATCGTTTGATTGCAGTGATTGCCTAAAAAGTTTGTGCAACAAAATATTAAGTTAAGGCTACCATCATTTCTGTCCAGGCCTATTTAATGAGTTTTATTTAAAAAAAAAATTCTGCGGAAGCATGGTTGAAAGCAATATCTGACTTTCATTTGTTAATTTTCATAGATTTTTTTATTTATTATTACTTTTGTCAGATTCAAGTTATTTCTGTCACCATTGTGTTTTTTTCTGTCATTAAAAGAGGGTACCAACAATTTTGACCACGTGTGTAAATGGATTGCAAAATGGAGGTTTTGTCTACAAACATTATTGTAAACTCGATCTTATCTACAATTGTTCCCTTTTCCCCAGAGCATAAGGGAAAGTCGAACCTGCAAATGCCTAGACCTGATTGCAGTGCTATGTAAAACTTCAAGGCAAGTGTGGGAAAAATGCTGGAAAGTAAAAATGCTTTCAAATAAACAAGTGTTAATAGTTCATTTTTATCAATTAACAAAATGCAAAGTGAGTGAACAAAAGAGAAATCTAAATCAAATCACTATTTGGTGTGACCACCCTTTACCTTTAAAACAGCATCAAAGCATCTATTCTAGGTACATTTGTACTTACTTTCACACAGTTTTTGAAAGAACTCGTCAGGAAGGTTGTTCCAATCATCTTAGGGAACTAACCGCTGATCTTCTGTGGATGTCTCTTGTGCAAGTACTGTTGTCTCTTCATGTAATCCAACACACTTGATGATGTTGAAATCAAAATTAGGGTTATGCAGGGCCATAGCACCACCTCCTGGATTCCTCATTCTTCTCCATGCTGAAGATACATTTTTATTTGTTGTATTTTTTGCCCCAAAGCTTGCAAATGCCCTCCACCATGCTTACTGTTGCCTGCAGACACTCATTTTTATGCGTATCTCCAGCCCTTTGATGAACAAACTGCCTTCTGTTAAAGCCAAATATCATGAGTCCAGATCATCTGCTGGAGATTTTGTGAACTGCAATTTCAATGCTATAAACATAGTAACATAGTTTTTCCATCCAGTTCAACCTATATTACGTTAGAATAAATCCCCAGATCTATGTCCTTCTAAAGAACCTAATAAATGAAAGATACAATATTGTTACGCTCCAGGAAGACATCCAGGCCTCTCTTAAACCCCTCGACTGAGTTCGCCATCACCACCTCCTCAGGCAAGGAATTCCAGATTCTCACTGCACTAACAGAAAAGAATCCTCTTATATGTTGTTGGAAAAACCTTCTCTCCTCCAGACGCAGAGAATGCCCCCTTGTGACGGTCACCTTCCTTGGTATAAACAGATCCTCAGAGAGATATTTGTATTGTCCCCTTATATACTTATACATGGTTATTAGATCGCCCCTCAGTTGTCTTTTTTCAGACTAAATAATCCTAATCTTGCTAATCTCTCTGGGTGTTGTAGTTCCCCCTTCCCCTTTATTAATTTTGTTGCCCTCCTTTGTACTCGTTCTAGTTCCATTATATCCTTCCTGAGCACCGGTGCTCAAAACTGTATACAGTACTCCATGTGCGGTCTAACCAGGGATTTTTACAGAAGCAGTATAATACTCTCATCATATGTATCCAGACCTTTTTTAATGCACCCCATGATCCTGTTTGCCTTGGCAGCCGCTGCCTGGCACTGGATGTTCCAGGTAAGTTTATCATTAACTAGGATCCCCAAGTCCTTCTCCATGTCAGATTTACCCAGTGGTTTCCCCGCTCAGTGTGTAAAGGTGATAATGATTCCTTCTTCCCATGTGTATAACATTACATTTATCATTGTTAAACTGCATCTGCCACTTTTCGGACCAATTTTCCAACTTATCCAGATCCATCTGTAACAGAATACTATCTTCTCTTGTATTTACTGCATTACATAGTTTTGTATCATCTGCAAATATCAATATTTTACTGTGTAAACCTTCTACCAGATTGTTAATAAATATGTTGAAGAGAATAGGTTCCAACTGATCACAGCGACCCAGTTAGAGAATATACCATGTATAACCACCCTCTGCTTTCTATCACTAAGCCAGTTACTTACCCATTTACACACATTTTCCCCCAGACCCAGCATTCTCATTTTGTGTACCAACCCTTGTGTGGCACGGATTCAAACGCTTTGGAAAAATCAAGATATACCACGTCTAATAACTCACCTTAGTCCAGTCTATTGGTTACCTCTCCATAAAAACTGATTTTATTGGTTTGACAGGAGCAATTCCTCATAAATCCATGCTGATATGGAGTTAAACAGTTAATTTCATTGAGATAATCCAGAAAAACATCCCTCATGAACCCTTCAAATATTTTACCAACAATAGAGGTTAGACTTACTGGCCTATAATTTCCAGGTTCACTTTTAGAGCCCATTTTGAATATTGATCATATTTGCCTGTCCTGTGGAAAAGACCCTGTTGCTATAGAGTCCCTAAATATAAGAAATAGTTCTCTTAGTACTCGTGGGTGTATGCCATCTGGACCCAGAGATTTATCTATTTTAATCTTATTTAGACAGTTTCGCACCTCTTCTTGGATTAGATTGGTGACCCTTAATATAGGGTTTTCTTTGTCTCTCGGCATTTCACCTAGCATTTTATTTTCCACCGTGAATACCGTGGAGAAGAAGGTGTTTAATATATTAGCTTTTTCCTCATCATCTACAACCATTCTTTCCTCACAATTTTTTAAGGTGCCTACACTTTCACTTTTGATTCTTTTACTATTGATATAGTTGAAGAACAGTTTGGGATTAGTTTTACTCTCCTTTGCAATGTGCTTCTCTTTTTCCTTTTTGGCAGCTTTAATTAGATTTTTAGATAAAGTATTTTTCATCCTATAGTTTTTTAGAGCTTCAACGGTGCCATCCTCCTTTAGTAGTTTAAATGCTTTCTTTTTACTGTTACCGTAATTGCCCCTCTTCTTTGTTTAGCCATATTGGGTTTTTCCTATTTCTTATTTTATTCCTGCAAGGTATAAACCGCTTACAGTGCCTATTTAGGAGGTTCTTAAACATTTGCCATTTATTATCTGTATTCTTATTTCTGTGGACATTGTCCCAGTCAACCAGATTAAGGGCATCTCTAAGCTGGTTAAACTTTGCCTTCCTAAAGTTCAGTGTTGTTGTGACTCCCTGACAAGTCCCTCTAGCGAAAGACAAGTGAAACTGTACAATATTGTGGTCACTATTTCCTAGATGCCCGACAACCTGCAGATTTGTTATTCTGTCAGGTCTATTAGATAGTATTAGGCCTAAAAGTGCTGCTCCTCTGGTTGGAATCTGCACCAATCGTGAAAGATAATTTTTCTTGGTTATTAGCAGAAGCCTGTTGCCTTTATGGGTTTCAGAAGTCTCTGTTTCCCAGTTCTCATATACACATGTGGTCAAAATTGTTGGTACCCCTCGTTTAATGACAGAAAACCCACAATGGTCAAAGAAATAACTTGAATATGACATCATTTCTGTCCAGGCCTATTTCATGAGTTTTTTTATTTTTAAAAACTCTGTGGAAGCATGGTTGAAAAGCAATGTCTGACTTTCATTTGTTCATTTTCATAGATTTCTGATTTATTATTACTTTTGTCAGATTGAAATTATTTCTGTGACCATTGTGGGTTTTTCTGTTATTAAACGAGGAGTACCAACAATTTTGACCACGTGTGTACATTTAAGTTACTTGGCTTGTTTCCATGTTGAAAGCACGGTTTTCTGCTGCAGTTCTTCCATGAAGGCCACTGCTCAACAGATTTCTACAAATAGTGGATGGGTGTAGCAGGGTCCCACTGGTTGCTGCCAGTTCTGAGCTGATGGCACTGCTGGTGATCTTCCGATTTCCAAGGGAGGTAACCAAGATGTGTCTTTCATCTGCTGCACTAAGTTTCCTTGACCGACCACTGCATCTACAGTCCTTAACGCTGCCCATTTCTTAGTGCCCTCAATGCTAAAGAATACAGGCAGATACTTATCCATGATTTAATACCATCAGGGAGGCATCTGATTGGCACCAAATGTATTGTGAAACAGGTCACCGACCCCAAACATACAGCCAATGTAATTAAGAACTATCTTCAGCATAAAGGAGAACAAGGAGTCCCGAAAGTGAAAATATGGCCCCACGGAGTCCCGATCTTAACATCTTCAAGTCCATCTATGATAAGAGATAGAAGGATTTGCAGACGCCTAAATCCACAGAAGATCTGAGGTTAGTTTTCCAAGATGTTTGGAACAACCTTCGTGCTGAGTTCCTTCAAAAACTGAGTGCAAGTGAACCTAGAAGAATTAATGCTGCTTTTGAGGCAAAGGGCAGTCACAAAATATTGATGTGATTTAGATTTCTCGTTCATTCACTTTGCATTTTCTTAATTGATAAAAATAAACTAAAAAAAAATCTGATTTTAAAAGCATTCTTACTTTGCAGCATTTTTTTCACACTTGAATAAAAGTTTTGAACAGTACTGTTGCTTGCAAGAACTTATCCTGATTTTCACAGCCCGGCTAATCCCTGTACTTGGCACACAGACATAGCGGTGTAATATATCTGAGAAAAGTTGATGTATCACTATGTAATGGACTGCGGTAGAAATGATAATAAACCACTACAAAAAAGCAATATTTCCTTATTTAAAACATGGACTGCTTTTTTGCGACCTATGATTGAATCATTTTTTAAGCTCCTAAAAGTCAATATGGAATAAATTTACTTTATGCAGCAAAAACACAAATCAAATGGGGAACGGCGAACCATTGTACACTGTGATGTAATGAAAAAACTTCATCTTTCTAAACATGGAGCCTGGAAAACAAATTAAAAGACGGCTGTTATTGCTTGTATTTGTTATCCGCTGCGCTGCAAAACTGAAGAAGAGAGCGAGCTTATTAACTTTTATTATTATAAATGATTTAATAACTTGCCCTAATCAGTCGTGAAGGAGAACATGTGCCAGAGTGCCATAACTCAGATTGCCTGTTAAGACACTCTTGTGCCATTATGTGGGGGAATAAGAAGTCAATGCTGCCTCCCCAAGAGTTCCAGTACATAATGTAATATATAGCACTCACATATATAGCATAGATGTCAATGTAACATATAAGTCATTGTCTCTGGCTCAGACGACCAGTGGCCAGAATTGATCATTTCATTAAGTCTAATTCGTCAGCTGCATTCTCATCAAAATTTACATGGAAAGACGCTCTTCGAGCCCCACTGAAATTATTCACAAACTCTGCTTTATGAAGACTCAGCAAAAGGTATTGGAAACAATTAGAAAGGAATTATTTTAATTAAGTATTCGGCAAGCTAATAAGATGTGATGCTGCATTTTTTACATGTGTACTTGGAGACGTGTTGACTTTTGCACTGATAGAGGGACGGTATATACGCGTAGTGGTCTCAAGTCTCAACAATAAAACATTAAAAAGATGAAGGAGATATGAGCAGATTTGTGGCACTTTTTTATGCATATTTCAGTATAATTATTATGTGACCTTTGTTGACCTCAGACGTAAAATCAGGATAAGACAACAAAGACATTTAGAATATGATTGGATCAAATTACCTTTAAAATTCTTTTACTTTTTGTTTTAAGAACTATGGATGTGCAGTTCTCAAGAAGGAATCCTTGAATTTTGTCAGGGTCTGATTTGCCATATTGCTTCTAAGCTAATGATCAGTTTTTTTGTGCCTAGATTAATTGGGTGGCTTTGTCTTATCGGAAAGCTATTCTGTCAACAACATCCAGTTGAGATATTTAAGCAGACAGACATTGATCGCGGAGTCAGTACAGTCGCTGTTAAATATGGGTCATTTTAGGCAATTCCTGGACTTTCAAATTCCTACCTAATGAAATATCAGGAATAGGTAATTCAGGACAATAAAACATGTAGTATATCTGTAAAACCCAGATAGCTAATCTATGCCTGGCATCTAAAATTAATTACAATGGCCACATACCAATTTGAATCCGCTGGCGGCTTCTGTGTAAGTTTGGAAATAAAACTTAACATTTTTAGCTTTTAACACATTCTTTACGCACCAATAATAGCATTTAATTAACAAAACTACAAATGTAGGCAGCTATAAAAATGATCCTATCTGTTTCTCTCCATAGGGATTAGTATTTGCATACCGTACTCACCTATAGAAGCAGTAATATCTCTATATATAAATCTGAATGTGTGTGTGTGTGTATCACCAACCAATCACGAAGCAGCAGAGTGGGACACCAACCAATCACGAAGCAACAGAGCAGGGCTGAGGATGGATATAGCAGGACAGTGCATGGAGAGTGGGGCTGTGGAGGAAGACAGTCTTCATGACAGGGGCTGAATAGTGTCAGCACCTTCCCAACCATGTCCCGGCTCAATCAGCGCTCCCCATCGCCAACTACACTATCCCCCCTCTCCCCTGCAGCTTTCCGGCCTAAATTTAGTCCCCAGCTTCTACTGCGGCCTAATACAGCGCTAGGCCACGCCCCCGCAGGCCGCCCAATCACATGCGCTGCAGCTCCGCTATAGCTCCACCCACTCTGGCAAGCTCCGCCCACTCTGGTCAACCGTGCTAGGCCACGTCCCGCGCAGGCCGCCCAATCACATGCGCTGCAGCTCCACTCTAGCTCCGCCCACTCCACCCAGCTCCGCCCACTCCGGACGAACTAACAATCTGCACACCTCTCTCTCCTGGTCCCGGCGTCACCATGTGTGGTGCATGGAGAGCGGGGATGTGGAGGAAGGAAGACAACGGGGCTGTAGAGGGAGAGAACGGGACAGCAGGGCTGTGAAGGAAGAGAACGGGGCTGTGGATGGAGAGAGTGGGAGAGCAGGGATGTGAAGGAAGAGAACGGGGCTGTGGATGAGGAGAGCAGGGCTGTGAAGGAAGAGAACGGGGCTGTGGAGGGAGAGAGCAGGACTGTGGACAAAGAGACCGGGGCTGTGGAGGGAGAAAGCAGGAGAGCAGGGCTGTGGATAAAGAGACCGGGGCTGTGGAGGGAGAGAGCGTGAAAGCAGGGCTGTTGAAGAAGTGAGCGGTGCTGTGGAGGAACACCGGGACATGGATGTAGAGTGTGGCTGCGGAGGGATAGAACGGGACGGCAGGTGGAGAGCTGGGCTGTTAAGGAAGACAGCGGGACCCACAGTTAAGTACTATGCCCGGGCAACGCCTGGCTCTTCAGCTAGTATGCTATATTTTTATATATAAGCTACTGTGTTATAGCAGATTTATTCTTGTACATATGAGCAGTATTATAGTAGTTATATTCTTGTACATGGAGGCCAGTATTAGGGGCAGTATTATCGTAGTTATATTCTTTCATGTGTGAGGCAGTATTATAGTAGTTATGTTCTTGTACATAGGGGCAGTATTATACTAGTTATAATGTTGTACATAGGGGGCAGTATTATAGTAGTTACATTCTTGTACATAGGAGCAGTATTATAGTAGTTATATTCTTGTACATAGGGGTCAGTATTATAGTAGTTATATTCTTGTACATAGGGGCAGTATTATAGTAGTTATATTCTTGTACATAGGAGCAGTATTATCGTAGTTATATTCTTGTACATAGGAGGCAGTATTATAGTAGCTATATTCTTTTACATAGAAGCAGTATTATAGTAGCTATATTCTTGTACATAGGGGGCAGTATTATAGTAGTTAAATTCTTGTATACAGGAGCAGTATTATAGTAGTTATATTTTTGTTCAAAGGGGCAGTATTATAGTAGTTATATTCTTGCACATAGCAGTATTATAGCACTTATAGTCTTATACATAGGAGGCAGTATTATAGTAGCTATATTCTTTTACATAGAAGCAGTATTATAGTAGCTATATTCTTGTATGGTACATAGGGGGCAGTATTATAGTAGTTATATTCTTGTACATAGGAGCAGTATTATAGTAGCTATATTTTTGTACAAAGGGGCAGTATTATAGTAGTTATATTCTTGTACAAAGAGGCAGTATTATAGTAGTTATATTGTACATGGGCGGCAGTATTATAGTACTTTTAGTTTTGTACATAGGGGGCAGTATTTTAGAAGTTATATTTTTCTACATAGTATTTTAACATCTATATTCTCGTACGTAGAGGTAATACTATAATTGCGATGTTCTTTGTTTTGGAGGACCATTTCAATAAGAAATGGGTCATGATGAGTAATTTCTCCCAAGGAGGTCCTGCAGTGCAATATAAAACTTGCCAATTCCATCCCAGACGAAGAACACTTTTTTTAATGTCTATTTTTTGCTTATTTGGGTTTCTCTATTCTGCGACATTCTCCCAGTATTGTCGGATTTGTGATTTCTTCAGCTGCTTTGACAGTGGGCAACGTGTTATGAACAGGTCACCGAGGAGGATGGCAGGAATAGGCTAGGCCACCAGGAAACCAGAAAGATTTGTCACTTAGCGAATTGCAGACCCCTAATCCTAACAACAAAACTAACAGTAGTCGTGGAGCGTACCTACGATGCCCTAGACGCCTTGACACAGCCGGAGAACTAACTAGGCCTAAAGCAAGAAAGGTGAAATCTAAACTGCCCCGGAGTAGACCCCCAAAGAAATAGATAGCCCCCAAACATATACAGTCATATGTTAAAGTTTGGGCACCCCTATTAATGTTAACCTTTTTTCTTTATAACAATTTTGGTTTTTGCAACAGCTATTTCAGTTTCATATATCTAATAACTGATGGACTCAGTTATATTTCTGGATTCAAATGAGGTTTATTGTACTAACAGAAAATGTGCAATCTGCATTTAAACAAAATTTGACCGGTGCAAAAGTATGGGCACCCTTATCCTTTTCTTGATTTGAACACTCCTAACTACTTTTTACTGACTTCCTGAAGCACTAAATTGGTTTTGTAACCTCATTGAGCTTTGAACTTCATAGCCAGGTGTATCAAATCATGAGAAAAGGTATTTAAAGGTGGCCACTTGGAAGTAGTTCTCCTATTTGATTCTCCTATGAAGAGTGGCATCATGGGCTCCTCAAAACAACTCTCAAATGATCTGAAAACAAAGATCATTCAACATAGCTTTTCAGGGGAAGGATACAAAAAGTTGTCTCAGAGATTTAACCTGTCAGATTCCACTGTGAGGAACATAGTAAGGAAATGGAGGAACACAGGTACAGTTCTTGTTAAGCCCAGAAGTGGCAGGCCAAGAAAAATATCAGAAAGGCAGAGAAGAAGAATGGTGAGAACAGTCAAGGACAATCCACAGACCACCTCCAAAGACCTGCAGCATCATCTTGCTGCAGATGGTGTCACTGTGCATCGGTCAACAATACAGCGCAATTTGCACAAGGAGAAGCTGTATGGGAGAGTGATGCGAAAGAAGCCGTTTCTGCAAGCACGCCACAAACAGAGTCGCCTGAGGTATGCAAAAGCACATTTGGACAAGCCAGTTACATTTTGGAAGAAGGTCCTGTGGACTGATGAAACAAAGATTGAGTTGTTTGGTCATACAAAAAGGCATTATGCATGGAGGCTAAAAAACACAGCATTCCATGAAAAACACTTGCTACCCACAGTAAAATTTGGTGGAAGTTCCATCATGCTTTGGGGCTGTGTGGCCAATGCCAGCACCGGGAATCTTGCTAAAGTTGAGGGTCGCATGGATTCAACTCAGTATCAGCAGATTCTTGACAATAATGTGCAAGAATCAGTGATGAAGTTGAAGTTACGCAGGGGATGGATATTTCAGCAAGACAATGATCCAAAACACCGCTCCAAATCTACTCAGGCATTCATGCAGAGGAACAATTACAATGTTCTGGAATGGCCATCCCAGTCCCCAGACCTGAATATCATTGACAATCTGTGGGATGATTTGAAGCGGGCTGTCCATGCTCGGCGACCATCAAACTTAACTGAACTGGAATTGTTTTGTAAACAGGAATGGTCACAAATACCTTCAGCCAGGATCCAGGAACTCATTAACAGCTACAGGAAGTGACTAGAGGCTGTTATTTTTGCAAAAGGAGGATCTACGAAATATTAATGTCACTTTTATGTTGAGGTGCCCATACTTTTGCACCGGTCAAATTTTGTTAAAATGCAGATTGCACATTTTCTGTTAGTACAATAAACCTCATTTGAATCCAGAAATATAACTGAGTCCATCAGTTATTTGATATATGAAACTGAAATAGCTGTTGCAAAAAACAAAATTGTTATAAAGAAAAAAGGTTAACATTAATAGGGGTGCCCAAACTTTTACATATGACTGTATTGTCGGTGAGACCAGATGAGGGACAAACACAGGCAGAAAATAGACTGATCAAATGATGGGGCCCAAACTGTCTAGATAGGAAAGGAAAGACACTGTCTGCAATCACGCAAAAACCCTAAAAAATCCAACACGTCTGATATACAAAAAACACTGAGGTCTCACAATCTCTCCCCCACTATATCAGAATTCTGGTGTAAACTGGCAGCAAAGCAAGAGACTAATATAACAGGGGACTGAACAAACTGACACAAGCTGTAACATATGGAGCGGGATCCAGCACAGCCCCTGCAGGGAGCACACTGAACCCGCACTGCAAAGCAGAAAGAGGCAAAACCAGATCAGAAGCAGAGGATTAGCAGATGAACAACTTAGCTGAAAAATGCAGGATCAGGCAGGAGACAGCAGATCTCAAGTTGCACAGGAAGAAATAATCACCAGCAACAATTGAGGGAAGCCTGCTCACTTAAATACTCCCAATCAGTAATCCCAGATTTCCAATCATCACCGTCAGGTGGCAGACCTCTATCAATCCGGCCAGCTCCACTATTCACAGTAACCACCAGAGGGAACCCCGACTCAGAAGTAAGAGAATTGAAAACAGCAACGTTTTCCCCTATTTCCAGTGTATCCCACTCTCCATTAAGGAATAATCCACCTTCCAGAATCTACTAAATAATTGTCTAATTCTGTCTCTCTGTCTGTCTGTCTGTCATGGAAATCCCACCTCGCTGATTGGTCACGGCAGTTAGGCCACGACCAATTAGCGACAGTTGCTTAGTCGTCGTGGCAACACGGCCGCATTGCTTATTGTACAGGCACATTACAGCCGTTAAAGGCATCACTGCTGCGTTGCTCATTACACAGGCACAGTCCTGTATACATTCTAGAGTACAATACATTAGGTAATTAGGTAACAGTAGAACAGTGACTGCAGCTCTGGGTGTAACTTGCGTACAATACATTAGGTGACAGCAGAAAAGTGAATGCGGCTCTGGGTGTAACTGGAGTACAATACATTAGGTAAAATCTGAACAGTGACTACAGCTCTGGGTGTAACTTGCGTGCAATACATTAGATGACAGCAGAAAAGTGAATGCAGCTCTGGGTGTAACTGGAGTACAATACATTAGGTAAGATCTGAACAGTGACTGCAGCTCTGGCTGTAACGAGTATAATACATTAGACAAGAGGAGAATGGTGACTGCAGCTCTGGGTGTAACTGGAGTACAATACATTAGATAACAGCAGAACAGTGACTGCAGATCTGGGTGTAACTGGAGTACACTAGGTAACAGCAGAACAGTGACTGCAGCTCTGGGTGTAACAGGAGTACATTAGGTAACAGTAGAACAGTGACTGCAGATCTGGGTGTAACTGGAGTACAATACATTAGATAACAGCAGAACAGTGACAGCAGCTCTGAGTGTAACTGGAGTACAATGCATTAGGTAACAGCAGAACAGTGACTGCAGCTCTGGGTGTAACTGGAGTACAATACATTTGGTAAGATCTGAACAGTGACTGCAGCTCTGGCTGTAACAGGAGTATAATACATTAGGTAGGAGCAGAACGTGACTGCAGCTCTGGGTGTAACTGGACTACAATACGTTACGTAAAAGCAGAACAGTGACAGCAGCTCTGGGTGTAACTGGAGTACAATACATTAGGTAACAGCAGAACAGTGACTGCAGGTCTGGCTGTAACTGGAGTACAATACATTAGGTAACAGCAGAACAGTGACAGCAGCTCCGAGTGTAACAGGAGTATAATACACTAGATGGTGGCCCGATTCAATCGCATCAGGTAGTTTAGAGTCTCTGTTAAAATAAAAAATAGTTATATACTCACCTTCCGACGACCCCCGGACTCTGTCCCTCCTCTCACCATGCTCCTGGCATCTTACGATCCCAGTAATGCTTAGCGAGAAGGGCTGGAGATGACGTCACTCTTGCGAGAGCGTGACATCATCAGCGGTGTTTCGTGCTAAGCATTACTGGGACCGGAAGATGCCGGGAGCATGGTGAGAGGAGAGAAAGAGTCTGGGGGCCGTCGGGAGGTGAGTATATCACTATTTTTTATTTTAACAGAGACTCTAGAATACCCGATGCGATAGAATCAGGCCACCCTCTAGTAATGTTATATTTTTACTGCTTTTAATTATATATGTGCTACTAACAAATTGTTTTGCTCAGATCTCTAAACAGAGAATTATTTGCTGAATGATAGAATAATTGCAGAGCCAAAGCTGAGTTATTGACTTGTTATGTGACAGCAATAAAACCATAATCAATGTCGATACCTCCTCCCATGATTTTCCTGGGATTCACAGTGCACATGTATGCTTCATTAACTGTGCTGCAAGAAAGGATTAGCATGGAGAATGTAATACTAGGCTTTATCCTTCATAATTGGTATTTTTTCCAATTAAAGGGAAATTGTCGCCGCTCCTCTAAATTAGATTTTTGGGGATGCTGATCACAGCTGAATGGATAACAGAATATTTCACCTATTAAATATTATCTCAAAATAACAGGATGACAGAAGCATAGTCTGATTCTGCTGCCTTCTAGGTAACAGGAAAAGCTGAGAAATGTGTCATCTCATCTTACTTTTTTGATTGCCTTGGAGGGCTTACACCTTATAATGCTCCTTAATTGGCTTTAGGATGGTATTTAGTAAACCCTACAAATAATGTTTTGTAACTTATTATTTGTCCGTAGATTGATTCTGAGAATGGTCGACTATTATTAAATTCATAAATTCATCCATAGTACCTTTTAAGTACAATTGAGATGGCTAAGAAGAATGGAGAGTTCTGTATTTTTCCTGTTTTTTGTGGGCCTACTCCTAGTATTGGTCAACAAATACTGCCTTGTAAAGGGCCTAAATTGTAGAGTAGGTGCCATGTAATATTACAGCAATTTTCCAATTTTCCCAGCAGAATACACTGCCAGTTAGATGAGTTTCTGTAATGAGCTGCTTACAGCTGTTTGTCAATGGAGAATGCTACCATACACATTAGACAAAAGTAAGAAGAAACCACTGATTTCAGCAGGATGGGATGTTAAAGGGGCTTTCCTTCTGCCTCCCAAACACAATATGTCTGGGGCAGGAAGATAAGCCACTGCCAAACGATTCAGTCTGAAACAAGAGTTCATTTGTATAGGGAAGTCAGGAACGATAGCTGTTAGCCACAAAATGATCGCCAGTAGTCTGCGCTCATGGCAAGTGAGCAATTCTGCTACATACTGTACAGGCGATCTGATCATTGCCTATATGTAGCAGAGCCGATCAGGTTATGGCAGCTTCTAGTCTCCCACGGAGACTATTGAAGCATGCCAAAAGTAAAAAAAAAATGTTTTTAAAAATATTTAAAAAAATATAAAACTTCAAATCACCCCCCTTTCGCCCCATTCAAAATAAAACAATAAAAAAAAATCAAACATACACGTATTTGGTATCGTCGAATTCAGAATCGCACGATCTATCAATATAAAAAAAGAATGAACCCGATCCCTAAACGGCGTAACAAGAAAAAAATCAAAACGCCAGAATTACGTTTTTTTGGTCGCTGCAACATTGCGTTAAAATGGAATGATCGGCGATCAAAAGATCGTATCTGCCCACAAATGGTATCACTAAAAACGTCAGCTCGACACGCAAAAAATAAGCCCTCACCCGACCTGAGATCACGAAAAATGGAGACACTACGGATATTGGAAAATGGTGCAATTTTTTTTTTTTAACAAACTTTGGATTTTTTTTTCACCACTTGGATGAAAAAGAACCTAGAAATGTTTGGTGTCTATCAACTTGTAATGACCTGGAGAATCATAATGGCAGGTCAGTTTTAGCATTTAGTGAACCTATTAAAAAAGCCAAATGAAAAGCAACTGTTTGATTGCACTTTTTTTGCAATTTCACTACACTTGGATTTTTTTTTTCATTTTCTAGTACACGATATGTTAAAAGCAATGGTGTCATTCAAAAGTACAACTTGTCCTGCAAAAAGCAAGCCCTCACATGGCCATAATGAATTATTAGGATGTTAAAGAGTTTTCACACATAATGTAGTCACCTTATAGGATTATGATTACTTCTTTAAATAAGTACAAAGTGAAGACTGGCATATCTAACCAAAGACTGCAAATGACACTCACCGATCCTTGGAGAACTTTGATAAGACATCAACTAGACTAATTCTGTAAAAATGTTCTGTTTCCAATGCCAATGCCAGATCATTTTGATTCTTATAGCTTGTGATAAGTGGGGCAGCGCCATCACCTCCTTCTATGGTGCTGAATTGACATTTATCAAATGTCTTCTTTAGCTTGAAGGCCAACACGAACTCACAGGGCTGTTTCACATCACTTCATATTTATTTTATCCCTTAACCTTTCTTTAAAGTGAACCTACCACATTTATTAATTGGAAGCAGTCATGTTTTACACTTTTAAGGGGGTCAAATACCAACAATAGAGGTTCCAGTAAGTACTGGATATGGCTAAGTTTACACTACTGTCTGTTTTAGGAATCTTAAATGTTGTCCATTCATTTAAAAGTGCATCCATCAAATGTAAGCACTGTCTATGGTGTCTCTTTCATTACCTGAATGGTTAAAGGGGTTGTCTGGTCCAAATAGATAATTCTTCAGTCGCTCTGCATGACTGCAGACTTATGAATCCCCCAGTGCATGCACTGGGGGGATTCGCCGGCTACAGAGCCGAGACCGGAAGGTATGTATATGTTATACATACTGCTGGCCAGAGCCCGGCTTCGCTCCATACACTTGTATGGAATGAGGCAGCTACCTCTAGTCGACCATAACCACTGGATGTCCAGGCGTGGCTCTATACAACTGAATGGAGTGAGGCTGCGCCCACAGGAATATGTATAACTCATACATAGCCTCCAGTCGGTTCAGAAACTGGTGAATTGCCATAGTGCACAGGGTGTGCACTAAGGGGATTCATACGTCTGCAGTCACATAGAGTGACTGCAGACTTATCGATTTTGACCGGGCAACACTTTTAAAAGTCTAGGAGCTCTAAGAGTGTTAAGAACAGGCAAACATAAATTATTAGTAATGTCTCGTTCAACTTGGAGACATAATTAGCTTTGCCAGCTAATTACTTATTTGTTAATGAGACCTTAGGATGTAGCGAGATCAAGTGAGAAGACACAAGGACTAGTGAAGCATGGGAAAGATATGTGTCATGGGTTTACAGTGACAGAGAGGGGCCACAAGACCGCAGCGTCTGATTTGTCCTGCTCCTGCACTTCTCCTTCATATTAAACAGTGCAGATTTCTGTTAGCCGTGCATGGGTATAAGCTGCTCAGCTTAGAGTCTCTGAAGCCTTCCTGCTTGGATGATCTCAGTTGTTCAGCATTGGCCACTCCCCTCTGTTATATATACTCTCCTCTGGCACTTGTACTGACTAGTGTGAAGTGGAGGAGTTGGTTGTTGGTATTGTTCTGTGACTGTTGCTTTGAGTTTTTGGCTGTTTGCAAATAATCTTCCTCTCCTATTTGGTTTACATTCTTTTTCTTCTTGGTGTTCCCCTCTGTTGTGTGTGAGTCTATATTTTTATGATTGGTATTTTTCCTTTATCTTGTAAATCCTTCCTTGTTTGTCTAGTTTGTGTATATTCACTATTACTCTCCACTTCCCTGGGTGGGGGAGCGGGGCAGATAAATGGCTGAATCAAGAGTTCATCAAGGTACGTGGCCCTGGTGACTTCACCATCAGAAGTAATCCGGGGAGCAGGGATCGCTAGGGCGCCCATAGCATTAGGGACAGGAAGGAGCCTTGTTGATCTTTTTTTTTTGTCCTTATATTACTCGCCTTGCATATGCATTACGTCATTGCTATTGGCTATGAGGCTTTATGTTTTAGGTTATATCTGCCTCGAAAGCGTCACGTATTTATGAACCTATATTATAGAGGTACTTTATAAGTAACATCTATCTATAAGGAATAAGCATGTTTCTATCGAAGCGTGGGCACTTTTTCATGTATGTTCCTTTGCTTTATATGTTGTCATTTATTAGCATTGGGTTCTCCTCTATGGCACATGCGCCTGATTTTATTCCCTGTTATTGTTACCATCTTTTATTGCAGGGTGGCTGTGTGCTTTATTTATTTATCTATTCTTTTATCAGCGCCGTGCATGCGCATGACCTAACTCCCTGTTATTGTTACCATCTTTTATTGCAGGGTGCGTGTGAGCTTCATTTATCTCATCAGCGCTGCGCTATTTGTTAGGTTATGTCATTTACCATGATTTGATGTTTTATTATTGTCACATGTCATGGGATGTTATTTGAGGGCGCTTGACTTCTCTATATGTGTGGTTACATTTGTTTGGTGCCCATCCATTAATGCGTCTGCACCGTACTTGACTTTTAGGTCTTGTTCTCATTTTTTCTTTGGCGCCTGCGCACTTATCCCTCTCTCTTGGTTATTGAATCAATTTCGACTTCATTTCTTCACACATGTGCAGTTACATCTGCTTGACATCTATACAAACGGCGCTTGTGCCGCTCTCTGATTCTTAAATTTCGGTTTCGTTTTTGATCTCGGCGCCTGCGCCTTTGAGACTTCCGGACGCCAGCTCCGTGCATGCCGTACTAGCCTCTCATATGTAAGTACTTTATTCTTAATTTTGTGACATATAAAAGGGACATCACTTGTGGTTAGGATTCACTTCTATCTCCCCTGAGGAAGCCACGCCAGAGGTGGCGATACGTGTGGGGTGAACTCCCCCTCCTGGTATTAGATCTTGCGGGCATATGGCCTCATTTTAAGACTTCCATTTGTCTTACCTTTATGCAGTCCATAGGCGTTCTATCAATTTGTCTGTCTCTTATTTTAGAGACATTTTCAACCCTTGTCTGCGGTTATTACAACTCTATGCATATATTTTGTATATATCTATTTACATTTGGAGGCTTTACTGTCTCCCTGATGGTACTATATGGATTATTCAGTTAGCCTTTTTTGGGCACTATATATCATTTATTGGGTCCATATTCCTGTGTGCATACTGCTATTCTTATAATCAGGGGTCCTTATATCTTTTTCACCTGTGGCAATTAGGGCCATTTGTTTCAGTTTATATATAGCACTCAGTGTACTTTGCTATATATTTGGACAAGTTTCTTTTGGGCACTGCAAACCATTTCAGATTTTTTGTACAAAACCATTATTTCCACAATAGGGGTTTTCATTCACGGTCTTTTGTGGTTATTGGCAATCAGGTTTCTAGTACTTTATTGATGTTACACACAGTGTCCAGTGCATTTTTCATGTATACATGTTTTTCATGCGTTATACTGTCTTCATTTAACACATGGTCCTCATAGATTTTTGCATGTTTCCATATTTTCATGCATTATTTATTTGCAGGTCTTGCCCAGCATATTGGAGGGGGGTTAATATCAGGCTCTTATTATAGAACCTGTTCTATGGGAGTGTCATTTGGCCACTCTGTCTTGGCCTTTTTAATTGGTTTTATTTCTTTTTTCACTTGTGTGTTTTTTCTTTGCATGTTCACAATAAAAATTTTGTATATTTTTGATAATATTTTGTTATATTTTGTTTATTTTGGGGTTGATCGCGTCCATATTACACACTTCCTTCCTCTCCTCTTTAGGAAGGAGCCACTGGCCTTGTGTAATCTGACAATAGAGTCATGACACTATGTTTGTTGCAGTACCTTTTTAAAGAACTAGCACTATTAATAAAGAGGACCTTGCATCAAAAATTTGATAGCTTGATGGCAGTTCCCGGGCAGCGCGCACTGCGCATGCCCGAGAACTGTTGTCACGGCGCAGGCGCCCGACAACATGTAACGGCAAATACAAAAGAAGGAGGCGGTGCAGAGACGCTGTATAGGGGGGTTGATGGACAGCTGGGAGGCGGCGACACTCCATACAGTATCTCTGTGACAGAATGCAGGTATGAGGAACGATTTATAAAAGTCTATATTTTGGCGTTAATGGGGATCAGAAACAGAAGAGCCACCTTCACAGAATGCAGTCTTAGTGCTGCTGAAGGTGGCTCTTTTAGTTAAAACCGCCCTGGGGGGTGACAGGTTCCCTTTAAACAAATTTTTTAAAGTAAGTGACAGGTTCTCTTAAATGTACTGTGTCTAACACTGTTATGGAGGCACTGTGTCTGAGATTGTTATGGGGAAACTGTTATAAAGGCACAGCATAATTTGTACACATTGCATGCCAGTATATTAACCTGGAGTTATGCATTGTGACACAGCCTTATCTGAAAATACGATCATCCTGTGCCTCCTGGTTCATAACTACAACAGAAGAATTAAAAAACTCTCAGATCTACTGAAAAATTCAGTAATGGTGGTATTGCTCATAAAGAATCATTTAGTATGCTAAACTATGGAAAAAATATAATGAGAAACATATCCGCTCTAGACAACCCATATGGTGCAGCTTACAAAACAAAGCCATTAGGCCGATACATATATACCAATGTCTCATTCTGTAATTGTAGAAAGCAGATGTTCTATCAGAAAGACAGAAATAGGAGACAACGTCACAGTCTTCGGCTCATTTTCTTATATCTCCTATCTGTTCAAGTGTGTGTTTTACTTGTATGTGGAGTATAATGTTATTTTACCGCTGAGAGGCTGAGATGTCAAATAATTTTCATTAGAAACTGATAAAATAACATTTTTATAAAATACGTTTGGAAAAAACGATATAATTTAAGGTCCCTTTACACTGGCAAATATCCCGCCGGTCGTTGTCCAATGTAAATGTGGTACCCGTCAGCTGACAATCAAGTAAAATGCAGTTGAGTTGCTGACCGGATCAGGAATTTAGCTGTGAAATTCGATTGGTCTGAATGGCACCCAGCCACGAGTTCTGCAGGAATTATATAATGTGATAGATCGTTATTGATAATTTTTAGATATTTTTTTTTATAACAAGGTCTTTCCACAGGACTGGTGCATAGCAAATGTGGTCCCAATATTAACCCTTTAATGTTCCATCACAGATATATACGTCATGGAGTGTTTCAGGGTGTTTGGAGCAGTCTCAGGATCAGAGCTCACTTCACACAGGGCAGACTTCGGCTATTTTACATACATTGGTGTGAAAACGTGTTTGCCCCCTTCCTGATTTCCCATTCTTTTACACTTTTTTCACACTTATGTTTCAGATCACCAATGTAAATATTAGACAACGATAACTCAAGTAAACACAAAATCCAGTTTTTAAAAGAAGGTCTTTATTATTAAGGGAAAAATTCCAAACCTACAGGGCCCTGTGTGATAAAGTGATTGCCCCCTAAACCTAATAACTGATTAGGCTGCCCAACAACTGCAATCAAGCATTTGCGATAACTGGCAATGAGTCTTTTACAATGCTTTGGAGGAATTTTGGCCCACTCATCTTTGCAGAATTGTTGTAATTCAGCCAGATTGGAGAGTTTATGTGCATGATCCGTCTTTTTAAGGTCATGCACCAGCATCTCAATCAGACTTTGACTACGCCACTCCAAAGTCTTAATTTTGTTTTTTGTAAGCCATTCAGAGGTGGACTTGCTGGTGTGTTTTGGATCATTGTCCTGTTGCATAACTCAAGTGCGCTTCAGCATGAGGTCACTCCTGGGAAGGCTCACCACTGTTCCATGTTTTCCCCATTTGTGGATAATGGCTCTCAGTGTGGTTTGCTGGAGTCCCAAAGCTTGAGAAATGGCTTCATAACCTTTTCAAGAAGGATAGCTCTCAATTACTTTGTTTCTCATTTCTTCCAGAATTTCTTTGTATAGCGGCATGATATCTAGCTTTTGAGGTTCTTTTGGTCTACTTCACTTTGTCAGGCAGGTCCTATTCAAGTGATTTCTTCATTGAGAAGAGGTGT
The DNA here is from genome assembly GCF_039654945.1 of Dendrobates tinctorius. NCBI lineage: Eukaryota > Metazoa > Chordata > Amphibia > Anura > Dendrobatidae > Dendrobates > Dendrobates tinctorius. The sequence goes on from NW_027361993.1 coordinate 6,855,971, forward strand.
GGCAGTAATCAGGCCTGGGTATGGCTAGGGATTTGAACTCTGCTTCCCAAAGATGTGATAAACCACAGTTAATTTATGTTTTAAGGAGGTCAATCACTTTTTCACACAGGGCCCTTTAGATCTGGATTTCTTTTTCTCTTAATAATAAAGACCTTCATTTAAAAACTGAATGTTGTGATTAATTGTGTTATCTTTATCTAATATTTAAATTTATTTGGTACTGTGAAACATTTATGTGTGAAAAACATGCAAAAGAATAGGAAATCAGGAAGGGGGAAACACTTTTTCACACCACTGTAGCTGACATCTGCCTCTAACAGCACTGATTAGCGCTACCACCAATTGCAATTAACCTTGTAAATGCAGCTGTCAATCACTGACAGCAGCATTGAAGAGTTGCAGTTCAGCCAATGCGTTCGCTCAGGTGTCCATTGACCTCACCTCTCCCTCTGCGAAGGGTCGAGGAGTCGATTGGCTGACATAAAGGCCGGGAACAAACTGAAGGCCATAGTGCCTGTCATGTTAATTTTCCTGTGACATCCAACCATTGCTTTGACATCATAGCAGACTGTGATTTTTTTTCTTTATAAAGCAGGAGTATCACTGTATACAGTACCAGCAATCAAACAATTGCAGGTTCAAGTCCCCTAAAAGGACTAATAAAAAGCCCAAGAAATGCAAAATAATAAATAGTAAAAATTTCAATAGAAAGCGTTGATGAAAAAATTGTATGTACCTAAAAATAGTATAAATAAAAACATCAGCTCCCCCCTCAAAAACAAACCTCACAGCTCCATTGATAGGAAGACAAAAAAGTTAGAGGTCTCAGAAAATGGTGAGAGAAACAACATTTTTGCTGATCTGTATGTTCATTAAGCTATTTAATATAACATTACAGGTTATAGTTAATAGATATCTGCTATGGGGCATTGATTCGAAGAAGTAGTCAAATGCAAGATAATGAATGAAAGGAAGTTTTCTGTCAATATGGGGGAATTAGCATCTACCTCATGGGATTCATGCCTTCCTCTAGCTTGGACTCGATATACCAATGTGAAGCTACAATGTGCTACTGACAATATGAAAATTGTAAAGCAACAATACTGTACCCTTCAGTGCTTATACAGCTCTCATTTCCCAATTGAAATGTGCCTTAACAGAGTGCTATATCACAGACTGGTGTTTGTTATTTTGAAATTAAAGGGGTTGACCAAGGCAAATATATTGATGATATATCTGGAGATATACTACTGTACATAGGAGCAGTACTAAAGCAGTTATATTCTTATACATAGGGGGAAGTATTATAGTAGTTATATTCTTGTACATAAAGGGCAGTATTATAGTAATTATATTCTTGTACATAGGAGGCAGTATTATGGTAGTTATATTCTTGTACATAGAGGGCAGCATTATAGTAGTTATATTCTTGTACATAGGGAACAGTATTATAGTAATTATATTCTTGTACATAGAGGGCAGTATTATAGTAGTTATATTCTTGTACATAAGGGCAGTATTATAGCAGTTATATTCTTGTACATAGGAGCAGTATTATAGTAGTTATATTTTTGTACATAGGGGACAGTATTATAGCAGTTATATTCTTGCACACAGGGGCAGTATAATAGCAGTTATATTCTTGTACATAAGGCCAGTATTATAGTAGTTATATTCTTGTACTTAGGGGACAGTAATATAGTAGCTGGATTTTTGTACATAGAGGGCAGTATTATAGTAATTATATTCTTGTACATAAATGGCAGTATTATAGTAGTTATGTTCTTTTACATAGAGGGCAGTATTATAGTAGTTATAATCTTGTACATAGGGGCAGTATAATAGTAGTCATATTCTTGTACATAGGGGCAGTATTATAGTAGTAATATTCTTGTACATAGAGACGGTATTATAGTAGTTATATACTTGTACACTGGAGCAGTATTATATTAGTTATATTCTTGTAGATAGTGGACAGTATTATAGTAGTTATATTCTTGTACATAGGGGCAGTATTATAGTAGTTATATTCTTGTACATAGGGAGCAGTATTATAGTAGTTATTTTCTTGTACATAGAGGCAGTATTATAGTAGTTATATACTTGTATATAGGAGCAGTATTATAGTAGTGATATTCTTGTACATAGGGGACAGTATTATAGTAGTTATATTCTTGTACACAGGGGCAGTATTATAGCAGTTATATTCTTGTTCATAAGGCCAGTATTATAGTAGTTATATTTTTGTACTTAGGGGACAGAAATATAGTAGCTGGATTAGTGTACATAGAGGGCAGTATTATAGTAGATATATTCTTGTACATAGGGGCAGTATTATAGTAGTTATATTCTTTTACAAAGAGGGCAGTATTATAGTACTCATATTCTTGTACATAGGGGCAGTATTATAGTAGTTATATTCTTGTACATAGGGAGCAGTATTATAGTAGATATATTCTTGTACATAGGGGCAGTATTACAGTAGTTATATACTTGTACACAGGGGCAGTATTATAGCAATTATATTCTTGTACTTAGGGGACAGTATTATAGTAGTTGGATTCTTGTACATAGAGGGCAGTATTATAGTAGTTATAATCTTGTACATTAAGGGCAGTATTATAGTAGTTATATTCTTGTACATCGGGGCAGTATTATAGTAGTTATGTTCTTGTATATAATGGCACTATTATAGTAGTTATATTCTTGTACATAAACGGCAGTATTATAGTAGTTATATTCTTTTACAAAGAGGGCAGTATTATAGTAGTCATATTCTTGTGTATAGGGGCAGTATTATAGCAGTCATATTCTTGCATAGGGAGCAGTATTATAGTTGATATATTCTTGTACATAGGGGCAGCATTATAGTAGATATATTCTTGTACATAGGGGCAGTATTATAGTAGTTATATACTTGTACATAGGAGCAGTATTATATTAGTTATATTCTTGTAGATAGTGGACAGTATTATAGTAGTTATATTCTTGTAGATAGGGGCAGTATTATAGTAGTTATATTCCTGTACATAGGGAGCAGTATTATAGTAGTTATTTTCTTGTACATAGAGGCAGTATTATAGTAGTTATATACTTGTATATAGGAGCAGTATTATAGTAGTTATATTCTTGTACATAGGGGACAGTATTATAGTAGTTATATTCTTGTACACAGGGGCAGTATTATAGCAGTTTTATTCTTGTACATAAGGCCTGTATGCCAGTACTATTGTAGTTATATTCTTGTACTTAGGGGACAGTAATATAGTAGCTGGATTCTTGTACAATGAGGGCAGTATTATAGTAGTTATATTCTTGTACATAAACGGCAGTATTATAGTAGTTATATTCTTTTACAAAGAGGGCTGTATTATAGTAGTCATATTCTTGTACATAGGGGCAGTATTATAGTTGTCATATTCTTGTACATAGGGAGCAGTATTATAGTAGATATATTCTTGTACATAGGGGCAGTATTATAGTAGTTATATACTTGTACATAGGGGCAGTATTATAGTAATTATATTCTTGTACTTAGGGGACAGTATCGTAGTAGTTGGATTCTTGTACATAGAGGGCAGAATTATAGTAGTTATAATCTTGTACATTAAGGGCAGTATTATAGTAGTTATATTCTTGTACACAGGGGCAGTATTATAGCAGTTTTATTCTTGTACATAAGGCCTGTATGCCAGTACTATTGTAGTTATATTCTTGTACTTAGGGGACAGTAATATAGTAGCTGGATTCTTGTACAATGAGGGCAGTATTATAGTAGTTATATTCTTGTACATAAACGGCAGTATTATAGTAGTTATATTCTTTTACAAAGAGGGCTGTATTATAGTAGTCATATTCTTGTACATAGGGGCAGTATTATAGTTGTCATATTCTTGTACATAGGGAGCAGTATTATAGTAGATATATTCTTGTACATAGGGGCAGTATTATAGTAGTTATATACTTGTACATAGGGGCAGTATTATAGTAATTATATTCTTGTACTTAGGGGACAGTATCGTAGTAGTTGGATTCTTGTACATAGAGGGCAGAATTATAGTAGTTATAATCTTGTACATTAAGGGCAGTATTATAGTAGTTATATTCTTGTACATCGGGGCAGTATTATAGTAGTCATATTCTTGTACATAGGGGCAGTATTATAGTAGTCATATTCTTGTACATAGGGGCAGTATTATAGTAGATATATTCTTGTACTTAGGGGACAGTATTATAGTAGTTGGATTCTTGTACATAGAGGGCAGTATTATAGTAGTTATAATCTTGTACATAGAGGGCAGTATTATAGTAGGTATATTCTTGTACATCGAGGCAGTGTTATAGTAGTTATATTCTTGTACATAGGAGCAGTATTATAGTAGTTATATTCTTGTACTTAGAGGCAGTACTATAGTAGTTATATACTTGTGCATAGGAGCAGTATTTTAGGAGTTGTATTTTTGTACATAGAGAGCAGTATTATTGTAGTTATATTCTTGTACAGTACATAGGGCATTATTATAGTCGTTATATTCTTGTGCTTAGGGGCAGTTTTATAGTAGTTACATTCTGGTGCATAGGGGTAGTATTATAGTAGTTATATTATTTTACTGTATATAGAAGGGAGGATTATCATAGCTGCATGTTTGTAAATAGAGTACAGTATTAAAGTAGATACAGTAGATACATTTTTAATCTTAATATCCAAAGTGCCTTTTTTTTGTTAGTAGGACCCTAGTTACCTTTCTCTGTAAATGGTTAGTGTAATTTATCCATCTGCCTATAAAGGTAGCCTCTAACTTCTCTCTGAGATTAGATTAACATCTGGATTTATGAATATGCTAATGTGGAAAGCTGTTCTGTGGTTCAGTCGTTGTTGGACAATTAATTACTCCTCCATGGTTAATGGAGGAAAAAATAGCCAAAAATATTGCATCAACTTTCCTAGATTTACATCCAATCAAAATGTAATATAAATTTTTACGAATCTCATGAAAGGATTGTAAATACTATGATGTACTTCCCAGCCGACCCACCTTCCTTGCAGCACTGTTTGCAAGTTAATAAGATTACAGGTGGTTGGTGCCAGGATCATAAATCCACAAAGCCAGAGCGACTGCATAAAACTATGGATTTTGCGTACTCTATCCGTATGATTGCTATAATACTGATAATCAGGATTTACTTTACAGCCATTAAATAATGTGGCGGAATATGGGTGAAAACCCAATGCCTTCATGCATTACACAGATGCCCAACGAGGGCCAATACTACCGGCAGTTTATCATCATTAGTCAAAAAGTAGGTGCCCTGCTCACAATTCCTTAGGAATTGTTATTGGTGTAAAGGATAGATTTATATTTGCATCAGGTACATGTTGAGTAACCCAAATTGCAGAACTTTTGGACTTGTTGGTATAATTTTTTTTCACATAAAAAAAAGGTTGCAACCTGTTCCTATTAGTGACATGAAAAATTATCATCTGTACTGCCAGCAGAGAATTAAAGTAAAAGAATGTAATATTTTATGTGAGAGCGTAAGATTTAGTGGCGTGATAACTAACAAGCGCTTTTCATCCAGACGCAGAAATCTGTCTTTGTTAGACAATCAAGAGTAATGTGTACAATTCTGTGTATTATAAATGAATATGTTAAATAATCGATGCATCTGTAGAGAGGGTGCCGCGGTAAGTTCTTTTAACCATTCCGAGCATATTGTTAGCTCAGAAAATCTGTGTTACTTTCAAAGTCGCTTTATTATTGTAGCTGTAGCTATCATAATGCTGATGCCCCTTTTGGGCAAGAATATAAACACAATAAAACTGGCTATGTAACTAAGGATACTGTGGCATGCAAAAGTTTGAGCATTTCTGATCAAAATTACTGTTATTGTGAACAGTTAAGCAAGATGAAGATGAAAAGATCTCTAAAAGGCCTAAAGTTACAGATGACAAATTTTCTTTGTATTTTAGGCATAAACAAAAATAAAATATTGTAACTTTTTTACATTTTAAAAGTTACGAAAAGGAAAATGGACCAATGCAAAAGTTTGCCACCCTTGGAGATTTGTGTGCTCAGTAGGGTGACCGCAAAAAATCGATGTCGGAATTTTGTCCGTCTGGACCCCGCAAAACGATTCCCCTTTCCAGATATTGAGATAGCCAAAATTTGAGCTCGATCAAACGACGTTAACCCGTGCCGCTCGTCGCTCAAAGTTTGAAAAAATCCAAATTGAGGTATTTTAAGATTTAGGTATTTTGCATAGTCTGTTAGACTATAAAGAATGTGACAACAACATTGCAGAAATAGCCCTGACCAAATTTTTGAACCATTTGTGGTATTTAAATGCAGAGTTGGTGGGATTATCGTTTTTTGATCCCACCATTACAGACAATGAAAAGTTGTTAATGGCTAATAAATTGCTCAGTAGCACAGATGAACCATCAGAGCACGCTAGGGTTGTAAATCCAAAAGTTAGGAAAGAAAAATTAAAAGAGGTAGGAAGTAACCGACTTTAACGACCTTCTGACAAAAGATGAAGAACAAAAGCAATATGTCCTGCAAGTTGTAAGCAAATGCCGAGCATTATATTCTGACGTTTCAAAAACTACTTTAACAAAAGCTCTAGAATAGATTACATAACTATGTAAAATTATCAACTCATGTAGGTTAGCGTGCTCTGATGGTTCATCTGTGCTACTGAGCAATTTATTAGCCATTAACAACTTTTCATTGTCTGTAATGGTGGGATCAAAAAACGATAATCCCACCAACTCTGCATTCAAATACCACAAATGGTTTGAAAATTTGGTCAGGGCTATTTCTGCAATGTTGTTGTCACATTCTTTATAGTCTAACAGACTATGCAAAATACCTAAATCTTAAAATACCTCAATTTGGATTTTTTCAAACTTTGAGCGACGAGCGGCACGGGTTAACGTCGTTTGATCGAGCTCAAATTTTGGCTCTCTCAATATCTGGAAAGGGGAATCGTTTTGTGGGGTCCAGACGAACAAGATTCTGACATTTTTTCCCCCCCATATGAGATCCGGTCACCCTAGTGCTCAGATAACTTTGACCAAGGTTTCAGACCTTATCTAGCCCGTTAGGGTTATGACTTGTTCACTATCATCGTTAGGAAAGGCCAGGTGATGCAAATTTCACAGCTGTATGAAAACCCAGACTCCTCTAACAGTGTGCCAAAAAACAGCAACCATGGGTTCTTCTAAGCATCTGCCTAGCACTCTGAAAAAGAAAATGGTGGAGGCACACAAAGCAGGAGAAGGCTATAAGAGAGCAAAGTGTTTTCATGTTGCCCTTTCCTCAGTTCGAAATGTAATTAAGAAATGGCAGTTAATAGGAATAGGGCAAGTCAAAATAAGGTCTGGAAGACCAAACAAAAGTTCAGTGAGAGCTGCTCGTAGGATTGCTAGAGAGGCAAATCAGAACCCGCGCTTGACTGCAGAAGACTTTCAGAAAGATATAGCAGACTCTGGAGTTGTGGTGCATTGTTCTACCTTTCAGAGACACCTGTAAAAATATGACCTTCATGGAAGAGTCATCAGAAGAAAACAAATTTAGCATCAGAAGTATGCAAAAGAACATCTAAACAGGCCTGATGCACTTTGGAAACAAGTCCTGTGGACCGTTCAGGTTAAAATAGAACTCTTTGGCCACAATGATCAAAGGTGTGTGTGGAGAAAAAGGGCACAGAATTTCTGGAAATTAACATCTTGCCAGCCACTAAGCATGGGGATGGATAAATTATGCTTTGGGGTTGTGTTGCAACCAATGACACAGGGAACATTTCACGGGTACAGGAAAGAATGGATTCAATGAAATTCCAACAAATTAATGATGCAAACATAACACCATCTGTAAAAAGAAAAGCTAAAGTTAAAAAGAGGATGGCTTCTACATATGGATAATGATCCTAAACAAATCAAAATCCACAATAGACAACCTCAAAAGGCACAAGCTGAAGGTTTTAGAATGGCCCTCACAGTCGTCTGAAATCCTTCAAACAAGAATTGACAGACTCTTGTCTGACTACAAAAAGCGTTTACATAGAATTATAGAATCATAGAATGATAGAGTTGGAAGGGACCTCCTTGGCCATCTGGTCCAAGCCTCTGCTCAAAACAGGATTCACTAAATCATCCCAGACAGATGTCTGTCCAGCCTCTGTTAGAAGATTTCCATGGAAGGAGAACTCACCATCTCTGTTGGCAGCCTGTTCCACTCATTGATCACCCTGTCAAAAAAGTTTCTTCTAATATCTAATCTGTGTCTCCTCCCATTCAATTTCATCCCATTGCTTCTAGTCTTTCCTTGTGCAAATGAGAATAAAGATGATCCTTCTACAATGTGACAGCCCTTGAGATATTTGTAGACAGCTATTAAGTCTCCTGTCAGTCTTCTTTTTTGCAAAGTAAACATTCCCATATCCTGTAACCGTTCCTCATAGGACATAGTTTGCATAACGGTCACCATTCTGGTTGCTCTTCTCTGAACTTACTCCAGTTTGTTGATGTCTTTTTTAAAATGTGGTGCCCAAAATTGGACACAGTATTCCAGATGAGGTCTGACCAAAGAGACTTCACATGATCTAGACTGTATGCTTCTGTTAATACATCCAAGAATTGCATTTGCCTTTTTGCTGTTGCAGCACACTGTTGACTCATGTTCAGTTTATGTATTAGTTTACCCAAGTCTTTTTCACATGTGCTGTTGCTTAGCCCTATTCCTCCCATTCTGTATATGCTTTTTCATTTTTATTTCCCAGATGTAGTTCTTTGCATTTTTCCTGTTAAAATAAATTCTGTTATTTGCTGTCCACTGCTCCAGTTTATTTATATCTTTTTGGATCCTATCTCTCTCTTCCCTAGTATTAGCTATCCCTCCTAGCTTTGTGTCATCAGCAAATTTAATCAGTGTACCCTCAATTCCGTCATCTAAATCATTGATAAAGATGTTGAGCAACACAGGGCTCAGGACAGAACTCTGTGGTACCCCACTTGAGACATTCTTTCAACTGGATGTGCACCATTTACGACCACTCTTTGGGTCCGATCACTAAGCCAGTTATGAATCCACCGAACAGTTGCCTTGTCCATTCCATACTTAGTCATTTTTTCAATAAGGATGGTGTGAGATACTTTGTCAAATGCTTTGCTGAACTCAAGATATACTATATCTACAGCATTTCCCTGATCCGCTCAGGCAGTGATTCTGTCATAGAAGGAAATTACGTTAGTCTGATATGACTTATTAGTTACAAACCCATGCTGACTCTGGTTAATCACTTAATTCTTATCCAGGTACTTACATACATGTTGTTTAATAATTTGATCAAAGATTGTTCCTGGTATAGAAGTTAGACTCACTGGCCTATAGTTCCCTGGGTCCTCCTTCTTCCCCTTTTTGAAGATAAGAGCAACATTTGCTCTTCTCCAGTCTTCTGGGACTTCTCCTGTTCTCCAAGAGTCTTCAAAGATTATAGAGAGTGGTTCAAAAATGTATTCTGCTATCTCTTTCAGTTCTCTGGGGTGTAATTCATCTGGACCTGGAGACTTGAATTAATTTCTGTTAGCTAAGTGTTTCCTCACTATCCTTCTGTTTATAGATAACCTGGATTCTTCTATTCCTTTAATAGGACAATGAAGATCAGTTGATGTTACATTTCCTTTCTAATAGAAAGCAGATGCAAAATAGGAATTTAAAAGTTTGGCCTTCTCAACATCCTTTCTTACCATTTCATCATTTTCATCTTGTGAAAATCCTATAGCATCTTTGAGTTTTCGTTTACATTTTACATATCCCCAAAGTCCTTTTTTATTGCTTTTGACGTCTCTTGCAATTCATTGTCAGCTTTAGATAATCTGATTCATGCCCTACAGGTTCTGCAGACAGCATTATATTCTTCTTTAGATATGCCTCCCTCTTTCCATTTGATAAACATTTCGTTCTTCCTTTTTAGCATGTGTTTAAGTTCTGTGTTCATCCATTCAGGTTTCCTTAAATGCTTTGTATTCTTCCCTCTTTCTAGAATTGTTAACGATTGTGCTTTGAGAATTTCATTTTTCAAGATTTCCCATCCTTCCTGGACATTTTTGTCCTTAAGGATATCCAGCCATTGGATCACTCCTATTCTCTTTCTGAGTCCCTTAAAATCTGCCATTCTGAAATCTATCTTTGTCGTCTGAGTCTTCACAGGTCTTCCTCCTCTAGTAATCCAAAATTCTAAAATAGCATGGTCGCTACCTCCTAGGGGTCCCAGCCACTCTCAGCTCCTCAACCATTTCCTCCTTGTTTATAAGGATTACATCCAAGGTAGCAAGTATTACAAGCTGTGATACTTTCAAAAGGGGATGCTACTAGGTGCTAACCATGCAGGGTGACAAACTTTTGCATTGGTTCATTTTTATTTTTGAAATTTTTAAAATGTAAAAGATGAAAATATTTTATTGCAATGTAAGCAGTAACTAAGGAAGTAACAATCTGAAATGTGCCTGCGTTTACTCTATGTCTTGAGTTTTTATAGATTTGCAATAAACAATAGAGTTGAGCGACTTTTGTTTTTTTAGGGTCGCGTTTCGTTTCGTGAAACCCGACTTTTCCAAAAGTCGGGTCGAGCAAGATCGTCCGATTATAGGGAAAAGTCAGGGTCGTCCCGAAACACGAAACCCAATGTAAGTCAATGGGGAATAAAAGTCGGCAGTGAGAGGAGGACAGGAAACACACCTACAGTGCCCATTTGAATGCCAAAATCATCAATTCTTCTTACTTAAGCTTGTCAACCTTAATTAACTTCATAATACAAGTTACGCACTGAAAAATGGGGGTTATTTGGCTAAAGTTGTGGGGGGGAGGGCTGGCTGCAGGTTTTCATGTGCCCTGGGCGAAAGAGCGCCCCTTTAACACATACCACAACTCATCATGCTCCGATACGGCAGAGAAATAGCGGTATAGTACAATGAAAAATACCTCACTTTTTACATCTCATGACGAGGCCCATCTATTTCTCCATACAGAATCATTGGTCCCATATAATGTTTGAAACAGTATATGATGAGCTCCACATAATGCTACAGTATATGTTGGTCCCCATGGATGAAGCTTCACTGTCTTATGGGCCCAAATAATGCTCCAAACATAATGGGCCCCATTTCTAATGCTCTAGTGTATAATGGGCCCTGTAAATGCTGCTCCAGTGTCTGATGTCCACCTTTGGAATGTTCCAGTGTATGGTGGGCCCCATCTATCATTCTCCAGAGTATAGTGCTCCCCAAAAATTGCTGTCCCAACATTGAAAACAATCAAATAAGTCTCCTCGCTAGGGAATCCCTGTACTTGTCTGGACTCCTCGTCGTCCCCATCTTCCATCTCACTGCACAGTATTTCAACTTTGCAAGTGCTGTGATCCTGAGCAAGCAGGGGGGGGCCACTCGTTGGCGACGGCACTGGCACAGGGCCCCTGATAGTACGGTGGTGTTTCTGATGGCGGGTGGGCCGAACCTGCACTTTCATCTGCAGCTTCCTCTTTGTCACCGTGTGAGATGGAACCGTATATGGGAAGGGTAACCTGAGTTTCATCAGGGTCAGATTCAGGTCGTGCAGCGTGCGAGGGGAATGTAGTGGTCTGGGTCAATGTACCAGCAGATTCATCGAGCAGTGGCTGGGCATCAGGGCACTTGTGTCGCCCCCAGGAGTACGGTCGCCACAGTGGCATTACCTTCTTCTTAGGGAGTGTGATGTCATGCTTGGGAGCAACGAACGATCTCTCTAGCAGGTTAACTGATTGGGCGGCGTTATTCCCACGAGTCATGACCCTCCAAACAGCGTTCATGAAGGCAAAGTGTTTGTTTTACGTGGGCAGTATGGTTGCAAAGCTGAACCTTAAAGGAATGTCCAGAAGGGCACCACCAGGAGTGGAGCCTACGGTTAAATTCGACTCCACCTGGGAAACCTCAACCATGCCAGCTACAGAACAGATGCACACATTGCAAGCTTAATTCCGTTAACGAACGAGACTCCGTCATGCCCCGCGGTCCGAGTCCGGCTTACTAGAGGGAAACGTGAGGCTCTGGCACATGAGATTGGCCAATAACTGGTGTGTCATGCCCTTACATATCCGTGGCTGCATGTGCGCTACACTGAAAAGGCCAGCGTTTGTCGCTTACAGGTGCAGATAACCGGCTGAACAACGTTAGTGATGGGGATCACTGATTACAATTATTACCCGCGAACAATGATTTCCCAGTAAGTGCAGGTCAACCGCAGTTCTGGAATTAGGCCTAACCGTCATTCCTGAAAAAATGAAAAACTTACGTGTGCAAACCACAGGTGCTGTAGCTTGCTTAACAGCTCGCCAGCCGTTCTCACGCCCAGTATGGATTACACGTGATTGCACAAAGGTGAGAAAGGGTACCGTATCCCCAGATAACATGTATGGATAGCGTACACATTCAAAATATATGTCTATACATCAGGAGGCAGGCTCAGACGGTGTTAGGCCCAGTATGGATTGCACGTGATTGCACAAAGGTTAGAAAGGGTACCGTATCCCCAGATAACATGTATGGATAGCGTACACATTCAAAATATATGTCTATACATCAGGAGGCAGGCTCAGACGGTGTTAGGCCCAGTATGGATTGCACGTGATTGCACAAAGGTTAGAAAGGGTACCGTTTCCCCGGATAACATGTATGGATAGCGTACACATTCAAAATATATGTCTATACATCAGGAGGCAGGCTCAGACGGTGTTAGGCCCAGTATGGATTGCACGTGATTGCACAAAGGTTAGAAAGGGTACCGTTTCCCCGGATAACATGTATGGATAGCGTACACATTCAAAATATATGTCTATACATCAGGAGGCAGGCTCAGACGGTGTTAGGCCAAGTATGGATTGCACGTGATTGCACAAAGGTTAGAAAGGGTACCGTATCCCCAGATAACATGTATGGATAGCGTACACATTCAAAATATATGTCTATACATCAGGAGGCAGGCTCAGACGGTGTTAGGCCCAGTATGGATTGCACGTGATTGCACAAAGGTTAGAAAGGGTACCGTTTCCCCGGATAACATGTATGGATAGCGTACACATTCAAAATATATGTCTATACATCAGGAGGCAGGCTCAGACGGTGTTAGGCCCAGTATGGATTGCACGTGATTGCACAAAGGTTAGAAAGGGTACCGTTTCCCCGGATAACATGTATGGATAGCGTACACATTCAAAATATATGTCTTTACATCAGGAGGCAGGCTCAGACGGTGTTAGGCCCAGTATGGATTGCACGTGATTGCACAAAGGTTAGAAAGGGTACCGTATCCCCAGATAACATGTATGGATAGCGTACACATTCAAAATATATGTCTATACATCAGGAGGCAGGCTCAGACGGTGTTAGGCCCAGTATGGATTGCACGTGATTGCACAAAGGTTAGAAAGGGTACCGTATCCCCGGATAACATGTATGGATAGCGTACACATTCAAAATATATGTCTATACATCAGGAGGCAGGCTCAGACGGTGTTAGGCCCAGTATGGATTGCACGTGATTGCACAAAGGTTAGAAAGGGTACCGTATCCCCAGATAACATGTATGCATAGCGTACACATTCAAAATATATGTCTATACATCAGGAGGCAGGCTCAGACGGTGTCAGGCACAGTATGGATTTGACGGCCCAGACTACACAGCGGAGGAGCAGGGAGAGGTAAAGATTGCAAATGCTGGGGCCCTGCCCAAGCAAGGGGGGCCCACTCGTGGGCGTCGGTACTGGCACTGGGCCCCTCATAGTACGGCGGTGTGTCTGACGGCGGGTGTGCACCACCACCGTCAGAGACACTTGATTGCACTATGAAGGACCCTGTGCCAGTGCCCGCGCCCAAGAGTCGGCCTACCCACCTGTCCAGGGCAACGGCACTCGCACGGTGTCGTGCGCTAGGTGGTGACCCCGGCCATGGGGGGGAGGCAGCACAGTTAGGGAGTTCTAGAAAGTGGCATATGTTGATGTTGGACATTCAGCTGATGCAAAAGGTGAAATAGGTCAAGTCCCAGGAAGAGGTGGACCAAAGCAAGCCATTTTTCTGTCACCCTATGTGTCATCAGGGGAAGGTGGGACAAAATCCTTGGAAACCCATGCGTGGTTCATTTTAATGAAGGTTAGATCATCCACATTTTGGGTTGACAGACGGGTCCTTTTTTCTGTCAGGATTGATCCAGCTGCACTGAAGACTCTTTCCGATAGCACACTTGCAGCTGGGCAAGCGAGCTCCTGTAAGGCATATTGTGCCAATTCAGGCCAGGTGTCCAGTTTAGCGGCCCAATAGTCAAAGGGGAATGACCTGTGTGGGAGAACATCGATATGGGAGGAAAAGTAGTTTGTAACCATAGTTGACAACTGCTGTCTCCTGTCACTTTCCATCGATTCAGTATTACCAGTTGTGTGAGCGGTACTTGAAAAATCAGTCCACAACATTGTCATGAAACCCCTGTCTCCAACGCCACTTCTGCTGTGTGCACCACGAACACCTCTGCCAAGCTGCCCCCGGCCCGTACGGCTCGTGTGAGAACCATCACCGCTGCTGTGTGCTGGGAATGCCTCAAGCAACCGATTTACCAGAGTTGCTTGTTTATTAGCCAATATTAGGTCAAGGTTCTCCTGTGGCATGATGTTTTGTAATTTGCCTTTATAGCGTGGATCCAGGATGCTGGCCAACCAGTAGTCGTCATCGTTCATCATTTTGGCAATGCGTGGGTCCCTTTTTAGGATCTGCAAGGCATAATCTGACATGTGGGCCAATGTTCCCGGTGTCAATGATGCACTGCGAGTGCTGGTTGGAGGAGCACTTTCTGGCAAATCCTCATCCCTCCAGTCACGCACAAACCCTGTACCAGACCTTGCCACGCCAACATTTTCACTTGCCCCACGAGATGCATCCTCCTCCCATAAGTAATCATCCCCATCATCCTCCTCCTCCTCCTCTTCTTCCTCCACCTCGTCCAGGAGAGGTCCCTGAGCAGACAATGGCTGAATGTCATCAAGGATTCCCTCCTCCTCTTCCTCCTCATCAACATTGGCTGCAGACGCCTGCTCCTTAAGGTGTGTCAAAGTTTGCATGAGCAGATGCATAAGTGGGATGCTCATGCTTAGGATGGCGTCGTCTGCGCTTACCAGCCGTGTGCATTCCTCAAAACACTGAAGGACTTTACAGAGGTCTTTCAGCTTCGACCACTGCACACCTGTCAACTCCATGTCTGCTCTCAAAGTGCCTGGCCGTGTATCCTCCCACAAATGCATTATGGCCTGCCTCTGCTCGCACAGCCGCTCCACCATGTGCAGGGTGGAGTTCCACCTTGTTGCAATGTCGATAATGAGGCGGTGGTTGGGAAGGTGGAGCAATCGCTGCAGCTTCTGCATACGAACGGAGTGTACAGGCGACCGGCGGATGTGCGCGCACAGTCTTCGCACCTTCTGGAGCAGGGCTGTTAACTCCGGATAATTTTTGAGGAAGCACTGCACCACCAGGTTCAAGGTGTGAGCCAAGCAAGGTATATGGCTGAGTTTTGAAAGGGCTATGGCTGCCACAAAATTACGGCCGTTATCACTAACTACCTTGCCTGCCTCAAGATGTACACTGCCCAGCCATGACTCAGTTTGTCGCTTCAAGTACTCGGCCAGCACCTCGGCGGTGTGTCTGTTGCCCAAACACATCATCTGCAACACAGCCTGCTGACGCTTTCCACTAGCTGCTCGATAGGGGGACACATCGTGTGCAACAGTGGCAGCTGCAGATGGAGTGCTCGTACGACTGCGCTCTGTGAACGAGCTTTCGCTTCTGGAGGAGGAGGAGGAGGAGGGTCGAACGCCTACAGCCAACTGTTTCCTATACCGTGGGCTAGGCAGCACTGTCCCACCACCGCTGTCCCCTGTGGACCCTGCATCCACCACATTAACCCAGTGCGCAGTGATGGACACGTAACGGCCCTGGCCATGCCGACTGGACCATGCATCAGTTGTGAGGTGCACCTTTCCGCTCACTGACTGCTTGAGTGCATGGACAATGCGGTCTTTCACATGATGGTGGAGGGCTGGGATGGCTTTGCGAGAGAAGAAGTGGCGACTGGATAGGTCATAGCGTGGTACTGCATAGGCCATGAGTTCGCGGAAAGCTGTGCTTTCCACCAACCGAAAGGGCATCATCTCAAACGAGATTAGTTTGGCAATGTGGGCGTTCAAACCCAGTGTACGCGGATGAGAGACTGAGTACTTTCTTGACCTACTCATAGTGTCTGGGAGTGTGAGCTGGACTTGAGAGCTGCATATGGTGGAAGTAGCGGTGGACAGGGCGGACTGAGAGAGGGTTGATGATGGTGATGGAGTTGGTGTTCTTTCTGATGGCCTAGAATCAGTCTTTCGTTGATATAACAGTGGGATTCCCTGACTGCTGTGGCCTTGCAACGACACCTCAACATTTGCTGCTGTGCTAACCGGTGGGCTTACAGTGGGGGAAACAATGTAGCGTTGCTGACTACCTTCGTTGTGATCAGTTGCACATGTGGCACTTGAGGTTTGGTGTTGTGTCCATGCTTGCAAGTGCATGCTGGTTAAATGTCTAAGCATGCAACTGGTATTCAAATTTTTCAGATTTTTCCCTCGGCTAAAGGTCTTTGCGCACTTCTTACAGATAACCTTGGCCTGATCATGAGGATTTTGGTCAAAAAAGTGCCACACTGCACTCTTCCTACTTTGGCAGACATTTTGCGGCCTAGCACGCTGTGATCTTTTGACCCTCTGGACAATCTGTCCAGCAACTCTTTTGATGTTTGGAACCTGTCTTTGGAGTGCTCCGGGCCTGCCAGATAACAGCTGTTGCGATGTCGATGTCTGCTGTGGATGATCCTCATCTGAGCTATTGGAAGCAGCACCCTCTTCCCCCAATGGATGCCAATCTGGGTCAACAACTGGGTCATCCATCACCTCCTCTTCTATGTCATGTGCACCTTCCTCTGTGTCACCGTGTATGGTGGTATAGTGTGCGGGAAGGGGCACCTGAGTCTCATCAGGGTCAGAATCTGGCTCTGTACACTGCGAGGACAATGTAGTGCTCTGAGTGAATGTACCAGCAGAATCATCCATCAGCGGCTGTGCATCAGTGCACTCCATGTCAGATTCATCTTGGCCTGGGTAATTCACCATTTGACTTGATAATCCAGGCATGGTATGTGAAAACAGCTCCATGGAGTAATCAGTAGTATGGCCTGCGTCATCCTTCAATCTTGGTTGGGGTGAAGGACACAAGGAAAGGTGTGGTTCATGAACATGAGCCTCCAATGACGACTCAGTGCTTTTACTTTTTACAACTGAAGAAGAGGAGGCGATAGAGCTGGAGGCTGAGTCAGCAATGTAAGACAAAACTTTTTCCTGATGCTCTGGCTTTAAAAGCAGTTTGCCAACTCCTAGAAAACTAAGCGTTCGAGGCCTTATGTAGCCAGACGATGACGCAGGCTCAACACCTCCTGCATTCGGTCCTATTTTGCTCTTGCCACTACCATCAGATCCACCACCAACACCATCATTACCAGCTGCCAACCCCCGCCCAATTCCACGGCCTCTTCCACCAGCCTTCCTCATTTTTGGTAGAAATGTAGACAAAATCCAACAAACTATATAGTAATGTAAAACAAGGTACAAGGTGTCTATAGGACAGGGGAGATTTTGAATTTCTGCAGACACTTGTGGACACTGGACACTTTTGGATTGTGTGAGGCCCACTGATATCTGAGCGCTATGTCACAGGCTCGATGGCACAGCTGTGACAAAAGTGACGAGAGGATAAGGGAGATTTTGAATTTCTGCACACACTTGTGGACACTGGACACTTTTGGATTGTGTGAGACCCAATGAATATCTGAGCACTATGTGACAGGCTCGATGGCACAGCTGTGACAAAAGTGACTAGAGGATAAGGGAGATTTTGAATTTCTGCACACACTTGTGGACACTGGACACTTTTGGATTGTGTGAGGCCCAATGAATATCTGAGCGCTATGTGACAGGCTCGATGGCACAGCTGTGACCAAAGTGACTAGAGGATAAGGGAGATTTTGAATTTCTGCACACACTTGTGGACACTGGACACTTTTGGATTGTGTGAGGCCCAATGAATATCTGAGCGCTATGTGACAGGCTCGATGGCACAGCTGTGACAAAAGTGACTAGAGGATAAGGGAGATTTTGAATTTCTGCACACACTTGTGGACACTGGACACTTTTGGATTGTGTGAGGCCCAATGAATATCTGAGCGCTATGTGACAGGCTCGATGGCACAGCTGTGACCAAAGTGACTAGAGGATAAGGGAGATTTTGAATTTCTGCACACACTTGTGGACACTGGACACTTTTGGATTGTGTGAGGCCCAATGAATATCTGAGCGCTATGTGACAGGCTCGATGGCACAGCTGTGACCAAATTGACTAGAGGATAAGGGAAATTTTGAATTTCTGCACACACTTGTGGACACTGGACACTTTTGGATTGTGTGAGGCCCAATGAATATCTGAGCGCTATGTGACAGGCTCGATGGCACAGCTGTGACCAAAGTGACTAGAGGATAAGGGAGATTTTGAATTTCTGCACACACTTGTGGACACTGGACACTTTTGGATTGTGTGAGGCCCAATGAATATCTGAGCGCTATGTGACAGGCTCGATGGCACAGCTGTGACCAAAGTGACTAGAGGATAAGGGAGATTTTGAATTTCTGCAGACACTTGTGGACACTGGACACTTTTGGATTGTGTGAGGCCCACTGATATCTGAGCGCTATGTCACAGGCTCGATGGCACAGCTGTGACAAAAGTGACGAGAGGATAAGGGAGATTTTGAATTTCTGCACACACTTGTGGACACTGGACACTTTTGGATTGTGTGAGACCCAATGAATGTCTGAGCGCTATGTGACAGGCTCGATGGCACAGCTGTGACCAAAGTGACTAGAGGATAAGGGAGATTTTGAATTTCTGCAGACACTTGTGGACACTGGACACTTTTGGATTGTGTGAGGCCCAATGAATATCTGAGCGCTATGTGACAGGCTCGATGGCACAGCTGTGACCAAAGTGACTAGAGGATAAGGGAGATTTTGAATTTCTGCACACACTTGTGGACACTGGACACTTTTGGATTGTGTGAGGCCCAATGAATATCTGAGCGCTATGTCACAGGCTCGATGGCACAGCTGTGACCAAAGTGACTAGAGGATAAGGGAGATTTTGAATTTCTGCAGACACTTGTGGACACTGGACACTTTTGGATTGTGTGAGGCCCACTGATATCTGAGCGCTATGTCACAGGCTCGATGGCACAGCTGTGACAAAAGTGACGAGAGGATAAGGGAGATTTTGAATTTCTGCAGACACTTGTGGACACTGGACACTTTTGGATTGTGTGAGGCCCACTGATATCTGAGCGCTATGTCACAGGCTCGATGGCACAGCTGTGACAAAAGTGACTAGAGGATAAGGGAGATTGGATTGCTTTTAAAAAAGCAGTTTGCAGAGCAGTGGGTAAACAGCAATGCCAGCCTGTCAGGAAGCCTTAAAAGGCAGCCCAACAACCAACACCACTGATACACCACAATATAGCCTCCCCTTGCACTGCACACACAGTGACTGGTGTGTTGTGCAGGCCAAATCGCTAGCAGCAGAAGCAGTTTTTTTTTCTTCTCAGCAGGACAAAAAAAAAAAATTTGGATTGCTTTTAAAAAAGCAGTTTGCGGAGCAGTGGGTAAACAGCAATGCAGGAATGTCAGGAAGCCTTAGAAGGCAGCCCAACAACCAACACCACTGATACACCACTATATAGCCTCCCCTTGCACTGCACACACAGTGACTGGTGTGTTGTACAGGCCAAATCGCTAGCAGCAGAAGCAGTTTTTTTTCTTCTCAGCAGGACAAAAAAAAAAAATTGGGATTGCTTTTAAAAAAGCAGTTTGCGGAGCAGTGAGTAAACAGCAATGCAGGAATGTCAGGAAGCCTTAGAAGGCAGCCCAACAACCAACACCACTGATACACCACTATATAGCCTCCCCTTGCACTGCCACAGAGTGACTGGTGTGTTGTACAAGCCAAATCGCTAGCAGCAGAAGCAGTTTTTTTTTCTTCTCAGCAGGACAAAAAAAAAAATTGGGATTGCTTTTAAAAAAGCAGTTTGCGGAGCAGTGGGTAAACAGCAATGCAGGAATGTCAGGAAGCCTTAGAAGGCAGCCCAACAACCAACACCACTGATACACCACTATATAGCCTCCCCTTGCACTGCACACACAGTGACTGGTGTGTTGTGCAGGCCAAATCGCTAGCAGCAGAAGCAGTTTTTTTGTCTTCTTCCCTGCCTAACGCTCTCCCTACAGAATCAGCAGCAACCTCCTATACTGAGATCGGCAGAAGTAAGATGGCGGTCGGCGTGCACGCCCTTTTATACCCCCTGTGACGCCCACCAAAGCAAGCCAATCACTTGCATGCCCTTCTGAAAGATGGTGGTGACCCCTATGTCATCACTTTGCCCACAGTGTCCGTGGATCCTGATTGGCTGAAAAAGAGCGCAAAACAAACTTTTGAAACGCGACTTTGGCGCGTAAGTCGCCGACCTCGTGGCCGACCTCATCCTAGGGTCGGGTTTCGTTTCATGAAACCCGACTTTGCCAAAAGTCGGCGACTTTTGACATTTTTCGACCCGTTTCGCTCAACTCTAATAAACAAGGATTTTTTTAGGGGGACACTGTGCTGGATGTCCCTTCCTTTTTTCTTCATTACTATAAAACTGCCCCTTTAAGTATAAATATAACTACTATAATACTGCTCTATATGTACAAGACTATAGCTACTATAATACTGCCTTCTATTTACAAAAATATAACTACTATAATACTGCCCTGTATGTGCAAGAATATAATTACTATAATACTGCCCCCTATGTATAAGAATATAACTACTATAAAACTGGTGAAGCAGAAGTCCAGCGAGGGTGATATCCATAAAAAAAAACTTTTATTCCATTTTCATTCAAAAGCACATAAGTCCAAAATCCATCTCTATATCCAATGACACAAAAACGGGTAATTCCTACCAGTGACAGTCACAGGCTTAAAGTGCATTTAAAATCATACGCGTTTCAGCGGTCATGCACTTAAATGCACTTTAAGCCTGTGACTGTCACTAGTAGGAATTATCTGTTTTTGTGTCTTTGGATATAAAGATGGATTTTGGACTTATGTGCTTTTTAATGAAAATGGAATAAAAGTTTTTTTATGGCTATCACCCTCGCTGGACTTCTGCTTCACCTTCATACTACTTGCAGCACTGCATGATCCGCACAGTGGAATTGGAGAGGAGGTGAGCTTATCTTTGTTGCTTCCTTTTTACTATATTACTGCTCCTATATGCAAGAATATAACTACTGTGAGGCAGCGACCGGAGTGATATGTGAGGGTCACTATGTGTCCCCCAGGATGCGCTCAGAAGCGTATTAGATCCGCTGGAGTGCCTTGTGGTCACTGCAGGGTGCCTGTGACTCACAAGGTGGAATAAAAGTAAGTTGAACCTGGTCAAGTTATTTTTGACCAAGAAGTTTATTCAGGAAAACCCAGTATGGGCTTCTATTTTTGAAGGTAGTGGGGTCCGGTCCGTTTCCTCCAGCCTAGGTCTTATAAGTGGTCTGTGGCCACAGATTGGAAAAAGGAAAAAAAAACCCCTGCAGGAAGAGCTTTGGGTGTGTCAGTTCTGGCTTGCACATACACAGAGCAGTGGTCTTGCAGAGCGTTCCCTGTGTGAGGCACCACAGGGCTAAACTGAGCCAAAAGGTCTGGCACCCCTTGCATACCCAGGCAGCTCGGTCGCTCACGGCAACTGGCCACGGACTGTTTTGTTGCTTCCCGGCTGCGATCCGGAGGATACAGCGTGCTGTGCACTGTGTGAGTCTTTTTTGGACATTAAACACACTTTTGCTTTTGAACTGGCTTGGGTCACTGCCTTATCACTGCACAGCGTGGACTCCGCTGCTTTAAACTACTATTATTATTATTATTTATTTATTTATATAGCACCATTAATTCCATGGTGCTGTACATGAGAAGGGTGTTACATACAAAGTTATAGACATCGTTAACAGTAAACAAATTTACAATGACAGACTGGTACAGAGGGGAGAGGAACCTGTCCTTGCGGACTTACATTCTACTATAATACTGTCCCCTATGTACAAGAATATAACTACTATAATACTACTCCTATGTAAAAGAATATAACTGCTATAATACTGCTCCTATGTACAAGAATATAACTACTATAATACTGCCCATATGTGCAAGAATATAACTACTATAATACTGCTCCTATGTACAAGAATATAACTACTATAATACTGCCCCTATGTACAAGAATATACAGTGGGGAAAAAAAGTATTTAGTCAGTCAGCAATAGTGCAAGTTCCACCACTTAAAAAGATGAGAGGCGTCTGTAATTTACATCATAGGTAGACCTCAACTATGGGAGACAGACTGAGAAAAAAAAATCCAGAAAATCACATTGTCTGTTTTTTTTTTCATTTTATTTGCATATTATGGTGGAAAATAAGTATTTGGTCAGAAACAAAAATTTCATCTCAATACTTTGTGATATATCCTTTGTTGGCAATGACAGAGGTCAAACGTTTTCTGTAAGTCTTCACAAGGTTGCCACACACTGTTGTTGGTATGTTGGCCCATTCCTCCATGCAGATCTCCTCTAGAGCAGTGATGTTTTTGGCTTTTCGCTTGGCAACACGGACTTTCAACTCCCTCCAAAGGTTTTCTATAGGGTTGAGATCTGGAGACTGGCTCGGCCACTCCAGGACCTTGAAATGCTTCTTACGAAGCCACTCCTTCGTTGCCCTGGCGGTGTGCTTTGGATCATTGTCATGTTGAAAGACCCAGCCACGTTTCATCTTCAATGCCCTTGCTGATGGAAGGAGGTTTGCACTCAAAATCTCACGATACATGGCCCCATTCATTCTTTCATGTACCCGGATCAGTCATCCTGGCCCCTTTGCAGAGAAACAGCCCCAAAGCATGATGTTTCCACCACCATGCTTTACAGTAGGTATGGTGTTTGATGGATGCAACTCAGTATTCTTTTTCCTCCAAACACGACAAGTTGTGTTTCTACCAAACAGTTCCAGTTTGGTTTCATCAGACCATAGGACATTCTCCCAAAACTCCTCTGGATCATCCAAATGCTCTCTAGCAAACTTCAGACGGGCCCGGACATGTACAGGCTTAAGCAGTGGGACACGTCTGGCACTGCAGGATCTGAGTCCATGGTGGCGTAGTGTGTTACTTATGGTAGGCCTTGTTACATTGGTCCCAGCTCTCTGCAGTTCATTCACTAGGTCCCCCCGCGTGGTTCTGGGATTTTTGCTCACCGTTCTTGTGA
Organism: Dendrobates tinctorius; assembly: GCF_039654945.1. Lineage (NCBI taxonomy): Eukaryota > Metazoa > Chordata > Amphibia > Anura > Dendrobatidae > Dendrobates > Dendrobates tinctorius. The sequence goes on from NW_027361993.1 coordinate 6,879,463, forward strand.
TCATTCTGACCCCACGGGGTGGGATTTTGCGTGGAGCACCAGATCGAGGGAGATTATCAGTGGTCTTGTATGTCTTCCATTTTCTAATTATTGCTCCCACAGTTGATTTCTTCACTCCAAGCTGGTTGGCTATTGCAGATTCAGTCTTCCCAGCCTGGTGCAGGGCTACAATTTTGTTTCTGGTGTCCTTTGACAGCTCTTTGGTCTTCACCATAGTGGAGTTTGGAGTCAGACTGTTTGAGGGTGTGCACAGGTGTCTTTTTATACTGATAACAAGTTTAAACAGGTGCCATTACTACAGGTAATGAGTGGAGGAAAGAGGAGACTCTTAAAGAAGGTCTGTGAGAGCCAGAAATCTTGATTGCTTGTTTCTGACCAAATACTTATTTTCCACCATAATATGCAAATAAAATGAAAAAAAACAGACAATGTGATTTTCTGGATTTTTTTTCTCAGTTTGTCTCCCATAGTTGAGGTCTACCTATGATGTAAATTACAGACGCCTCTCATCTTTTTAAGTGGTGGAACTTGCACTATTGCTGACTGACTAAATACTTTTTTTCCCCACTGTAACTACTATAATACTGCCTCCTATGTACAAGAATATAACTACTATATAACTACTATAATACTGCCCCTATGTACAAGAATGTAACTACTATAATACTGCCTCCTATGTACAAGAATATAACTACTATAATACTGCCCCTATGTACAAGAATACAACTACTATAATACTGCCTCCTATGTACAAGAATATAACTTCTATATTACTGCCCCTATGTACAAGAATATAACTATTATAATACTGATCCTATGTGCAAGAATACAACTACTATAATACTGCCTCCTATGTACAAGAATATAACTTCTATATTACTGCCCCTATGTACAAGAATATGACTACTATAATACTGCTGCTATGTACAAGAATATAGCTACTATAAGGCTGTGTGCCCACGATGCGTTTTGTTAAGCGTTTCCGCAGCGTTTGTGCCGGATCAGACGCTGCAGAAATGCTTAAAAGATGCATCAAATTAATTAGCATGCGTTTTTGGCTTTTTGTGCCAATGCATGGGTTTTTAACCGCTCAGGAATCGCTTAGCGGCTAAAAACGGAGCATGCTCATTAATTCCCGCATAGCTGAGCGTTTTTAGCCATCCCCAATGTTCCCAGAAATCCTGTGTCAAAAAACGCGTCAAAAACGCGTCAAAAACGCACAAGAAACGCGCGGAAAAAGACGCGCGTTTTCTGGGAAAGGGGATCCTTTTCCTCAGCGTTTAAAAATGCTAGCGTGGGCACATAGCCTAAAACTGCCTCCTATGTACAAGCATATAACTATTATAATACTGCCTTAAGTACAAGAATATAACTACTATAATACTGCTCCTATGTACAGGAATATAACTACTATAATACTTCTATGTACAAGAATATAACTACTATAATACTGCCCCTATGTTCAAGAATATAGCTACTATAATACTGTCCACTATGTACATGAATACAACTACTATAATGCTGCTCCTATGCACAAGAATATAGCTACTATAATACTTCTCCTATGTACAAGACGTTAACTACTGTCACGATCTCCATTTTGTTCCTGTCTGCTATGTTACTGTGTGTAGAGGCTGTCAGTCTATTTTGGTTGTGCTGGGTCTGTGCTGCAATCATCTATGTTCACTTTCCTTGATTAGTCCTCTAATTAAGCATGCTAGCACCTCCATCTAGTGTCAATCGTACACTTGCTGCTGCCCGTTTGAGGCTGGTTTTACATTAACATTTTTGCGCGCAGCGCATCGTGCGCTATTGGTTGCTTGCGCCATGCTCCCCTATGTTTAACATGGCGGGTGCATGGTCTAGCGCTTGCACGCGTTCATCAGCGTTTTCGTGCGCTGCGCTTTTTTCAGGTGTGCGTCCAGACGCGCTAGACGCAACATGTTGCATTTTTTGTTCCTCCCAACCTCGTCAAAAAAGCGCATGCGTGCGTGCGTACGGAATACGCCAAAAAAAATCACATTACAGGCTATGGGGTCGCTGGCGTGCTCTTGGTAATGCGCACTCCAGCGCTTTTGAGCGCATGTGATTTTTGAGTAAACATGTCAAGACACTGGTTAAGCCACCTCCTACACAAAGAAACAATGTTTGTGGGTTGTGGAGAAGGTGTGCGCACTGGCTGACCACTATCTACTGAAGCCTGGAGGAGAACATACAGCCTGCCACTGACAAGAGACAGGTGCTACAGACCTGAGAAATTTTTGATCCAAGCTGCAGCAGCAAGAATGTGAGTATTCTTAACCCTAATGTCTGCCTGTCCTTTGTAATGTATTATGTACTAATGCCTTTTATTTTTTTTTATTGCAGCATGTCTTCTGGATCAGAATACACACCATCACGTGAAGAAGTGACCCAAGCAGAGCGTGATGTGAGTATCTTCCTGCCCTACAGTTTGGGTAAGTATAGCTGCTGTATCTACACATGTGTACAATAATTTTTGATCTTTTTCAGACATCTTCGGACACGGCATCAGAGTCAGCAGCGCAGGAGCAGCCACGTGGGGAGACAGGCTGTAAGTATAGACTGACTTTATTTATTTATTTTTTTTTCTCCAGCCTTTTTTCTGCCCTGATTTTCATCTTCAATCTTTCTTCTTTTCTGTATCTTTTTCTATCTTTTTCATTCACAAATTTTTCCAAGATTATAATGTTTTTTTTTTATAGGTTCCACAATGGGACATCTATCTGGACAACGAGGCCCTGATCCACCTGGTCCAGGAGCGTGTCCCGTTGTGGGACAGTCATGATCCGCAGCACGCGGAAACGACGGTGACCCGGACGCTATGGAATGAGGTGGCATTGTGTATCGTATTGCTGTTTTGTGCCGCATTGACTATTGGTCATGATAACACAGGTGTGTGTGATGATGGAGAATTTGCCATCAGTGCATTGTTTAATTTTTTTTTCTTTGTTTTCCCCACAGTGAACAATGTCAGAACCCGTTGGCGCTCGATAAAGGACTGCTTCAACAGGGATGTTTCATGAGGAGTGATAGGTTCGCAGTGGTTCAGCAGCAAGGACCAGAAGAAAATACCGTTACCGAGTTGGCATTCCTAAGACCGGTCCTTGCCAGCAGAGCATAAGTATTTTGTGGTATTGTATTTTTTTTAAACTCTGTGCTTTTTTATTCCACAGCAGTTGGCGCTTGTAAATGCATGATACTAATGTTTTTCTTTTCTTTTCACAGCACCTGGAGCAGCACCTGCAAACTGTCCCTGGGGCAGTCCTTCATCGAACGACCTCGGACCCGTCCAAGCCATCCGACAGCCAGGAAGCAGCTTGTAGGTCTGCAACACAGACATCTGGAGATCAGGAAGCTGGTACGTCAGGTCTTCCCCTGTCCCAGGTCTCTGCCACTGGTTTTGCGGGCACTTCCTGCCAGCAGCAGAGGGCCTTGGACAGGAATGTCATGCCCGAGTTCATGCACTTGAGCTCGGTCTTTCAGACGAGACTCAAGGCGCTGTCAGACAGAGTGGAAAGCGGTTTTGACCTCATGGAACGTGGTTTTACCCACATGGAACACCGCCTCCACTCTGTTGACAGTCGCCTTGACCGTCTGGAGGCCGACCTCAACAGACTAGTGCACCATTTTTTCAACAAAATTGAACGGGCCATGGCGGAACACCTTAGTCCTGATCAACAGCTGCACGTGATGCAGGCCTGCAACACTGCTTACTTGCAGGCCATGCAACAGAATCAGTACGTGCAGCAGTCAGTGGTGTCATTTCCAAATGTGCCACCACTGACTCGCTTCACCACACTACCAACTTCTGCTGCATTCCACTGCACGGCCACCTGCATTCCAAGCCAAGCTGGACATCACTACACCATGCCCCGTGTGCTGCTGGACACTCCCCCTGCAACCGCCATGGTAAGCCCTGCTCCTCTCTGGAGCACCACCACCGCCATGGCTCCACCTGCTTGGAGTACTGCCACCGCCACTGCTCCACCTGCTTAGACCACGGCCACTGCTCCACCTGCTTGGACCACCGCCACCGCTCCACCTGCTTGGACCACCGCCACCGCTCCACCTGCTTGGACCACCGCCACTGCTCCACATGCTTGGACCACTGCCACCGCTCCACCTGCTTGGACCACCGCCACTGCTCCACCTGCTTGGACCACCGACAATACTTCTGCTAGGAGCACCGCCACCACTTCTCCAAGGAGTACCACCACCTCTACTCCTGCTTGGAGCACGACAACAATCCTCCTGCTAGGAGCACTGCCACCATTCCTCCTAGGAGCACCACCACCGCCACCGCTCCACCTGCTTGGAGCACTGACAACAATCCTCCTGCTAGGAGCACTGCCACCACTCCTCCTAGGAGCACCACCGCCGCCACCGCTCCTCCTGCTTTGAGCACCTACAACAATCCTCCTGCTAGGAGCACTGCCACCACTCCTCCTAGGAGCACCACCACTGACCACTGCCACCACTCCACCTGCTTGGAGCACTGCCACCACCACCGCTCCACCTGCTTGGACCACCGCTCCACCTGCTTGGACCACTGACAACACTACTCCTGCTAGGAGCACCGCCAGCGCTCCTCCTCCTTGGATCACCGCCACCACTCCTCCTATGAGCACCGCCAGCGCTCTTCCTGGTAAGAGCACCACCTCCGCCACCACCGAGCATCATCGGCAGAGGGGTGATCCCCATTCCCTTTTTGTTCAAAGCCAAACAAGGTCAACCAGGTACAGCCGGTCACAGCGGTCACACAGTGCCCAAAGGTCCAGGCAGGAGCCTCCAGGACACAGAATAAATACCAAAAACTTTGTCTGTCCCTCCCCCCTCTCCTCCTACTGTGTCTGAACCTACCTCCAGTACCATCACTTAGCTCCCTTCCCCCACTACTTTCATTGCCTCTTCCCCTAGAACCCCTTCCTCACCTTCCAGCCATTCCTCATCTCTCCACACCCCCAAATTGCCACCATCATCCCCCAAACGTCGTTCCCAATAAAACCGTGTTATTTTTTTTTGTAATAAATGTGAATATCTGGTTTCCCCTAAAATAATGTTTGATGAATGTGTCTTTCGTCGCCTACACACACTGCGCTACATGTACACTTTCCGTTTTTGCCACCACATAGCTCCATTACTGACACATGTTTCTTGTGTCAGTCCTGGAGATATGTGTAGTCAAAAACACAAATATATGACTTATATTTTCACCACCAGTCTCTTCAGTCTGCTAATATTGCATAGACTGAATAGAGGATGGTGTTGAGTGCAAGGCATATCTATTGTTACCTTGCCAGGTATCATAAAAAGTTAATTGAGGATGGTGTGTTTTTACCATCATCATTTAACTATTTGTGACACAAGGCCAGGGGATCCTAGATATACTTTGTAATTAACCACATCCTCTATTAAGTATGCCGTGTATAAACTGAGGAGATGAAGGGGAAAATACACGTCATATGTACAATACCCTGGCCTTGTATCCTAGCTATTTATCACACCTGGGCAGGTGAATACACATATGAGTTAACCTGCAGCGTCGCTTCAGTCTGCATTATCTATTTCACACAGACAGGAGCGAAACTGCAGTTTAGCTCATATGTGTATACACCTGCCCATGTGTGATAACATTCTGAATTCAGGATGCGTTATTTTTTGCGTCCTCTCTTCAGCATGACACCAGGCCTGGGGATTGTAGAAGTTGTATAAACTTTATTATCTCTCCAGTCTGCATTCAAACTCAAGCCACAGTGGTGATCCTACAAATAATATTTGTACTCACGTGGTCAGGTGTCATAAAGAGTGAAGGATGCTAGTGCATCCCCAAATCACTATTTATAACATCAGGCCAAGTGACACAAATCTTAGTTGTATTATCTCCACCGTCACTGCAAATTGAAAACAAACTGTAGAGATGATAAATGTCATACAACTTGTGTGTGTGTATGTATAGTCACCTGGTCAGGAGTACTAGTAAATTTATGATGCACAAAACACAGCATCATGAATTCACTGGTACACCTGGGCAGTTGATTATTGTATTGGAGTGTATAAAAAGAGTGCACTCGGTACAGGTATAAAAACAGGTTTTTTATTAACATACATATAAGAAAAAATCTTTACACCATTTGATCTTGCCATTCCACCCATCCTACAGCAGAGTAGACTGCAAATTGGTCCCTCATTTGGCCAACTTCAACAGATGACCTGAAAGGGTGCTGATTGAATTCAGGCAATGGGTTTGCAGCTGGTTCATCTAGTTCAAAGTTCGGGTGCTCTTTAGCCATCACAAAATTATGAAGAACCACACATGCCTTCACCACCTCATCCACTGTTTCCAGTTTCAGATTAATGGCTGTGGCGAGAATGCACCATCTGAAGACAAGAATACCAAAGGCACACTCTATGGTTCTTCATGCTCTGGTCAGCCTATAATTAAAGATTTTATTGGTGTGGTCCAAGTCCCGACTGGAGTAGGGTTTAAGCAGGTTTTGGCACATTTGAAAGGCCTCATCCCCAACCATTACAAATGGCTGAGGCGGACCTTCGGTGTTGGGAATAGGCCGTGGCATGGGGAAATTGAAATGTTTGCCATACACCCTCTGGCCCATGTCCGAGTTCTTAAAAGCCTGGGAGTCATTCCCACGGCCAAATGACCCAATGTCCACTGCAACAAGCACACAGTCTGCATCCGTAATGGCCATGAGTACTGTAGAAAAGTACTTTTTGCAGTTGTAGTACTCTGAGCCTGTTCTTTTGTGTTTGATTATCCGGATGTGTTTCCCATCCACTGCTCCCAAGCAGTTGGGAAAATTGCAGACTGTCCAGAATTTTGCAGCAATTTCCATCCACTTTTCCGAGGTGGGCAGGGGCATAAATTCAGGACAGAGAACGTCCCACAAAGCCTGGCAGGTGTCCCCAACAATTCCAGACAAGGTGGAGATTCCAATCCGGTACTGGAAGTGGAGTGAAGAGAGGGTCTCTCTAGTAGCCAGGAATCTGTGAAACCGAGAGAGAACATAAATTAATATTTATGTATATGGTTTTTAAACCAGAAAAAAAACTACATGGCATAACATGAATTCTGCAGGCTTTTGTTTACTACATGGCAAAACAATAATTCTGTAGGATTTTGTTTACTACATGGCAGAACAAGAATTTTGCAGGCTATGGAATATTACATGGCAGAACAAAGAAAATTATGCAGGACTTGGTTTTGCAATGTTACGTACCTTAATGTGACCAGGAGCCGTTCCTCAGGAGGAATCGCATGACGGAGCTGTGTGTCCTGTCTCCAGATGATTCTTGGACACGAGCAAGTAAATCCCTGAAGCTTTCTTGGGACATCCGGGTATAGTCAGTAAATTTCTCTGGGTTTGCCTGGAGCTCGCTGTAGAGGGTGTGGTACGCACCACGGCTCTCCCGGAGTTCAACAATCGGATGTATCCACAAACGCCGCCACTGCTGTCTTCACTGTCTCTCTCTCTCTGTCTTTGTTGCTGGCAAGCAAATGCAAAAGCCTGAGCCAGCGCGATGTCCAGGTCCAAGTTGAAATGAAAACTCTTCCAGCGCAGATCCGTATTGGCAAAGGAAAAAGCAAGCAAATCTGAAGAATTGCACTGCAAACAGGGTATATAGAAAGATTTCCATGAGACACGCCCACAGATGTCCCATTGGTGGAGTCTGTTTCAAGAATTTTGCAACGATTTTCATCCTGTGAAATGTGACACCTAGACAACGTATGCGCATAAAAACCGCAAACGCATGCAAAAGCGCATGAAAGCACATCCAAATGCTGCATTTTTTTGTCGTCATGCACACGCTAATGCGTCAAAAACTCGTTGCGTTGACAAGCGTCTGCAAGCGTTTTTTCAGTGCGTTTCAAGTGCGCACAAAACGGCGCTAGTGTGAAACTTGCCTAAGACTGATCCCTCTGTGCTCTGTGCCTGACCCAGCCTGACTTTATTCCCTTCCCGGACTTAGACTCTTCGCTTGTGACCTGACTTCTCTTGTGCCTGCTCCCTGTAAACTGTCTTGTCTTTCTGGTTTTCCTGACCTCGGCTCGTAAATTGGATTTCGTCTCTGACTTCCCCTTGTTGTACTGCGCCATTTCCTGGACCTGACCTTGGATTGTTTGACATCCCTTTACTTATTCAGTAAGTAGTATATATTTTTACTATCTGTTTTTGTAGACTTTCTCTCCACTTCTGGGGCTAAAATTTACTATAGTGACTCATGTCACAACTACTATAATACTGCCCCTATGTACAAGAATATAGCTACTACAATACTGCCCTTATTTACAAGAATATAACTACTATAATACTGCTCCTATGTACAAGAATATAACTACTATAATACTGCCCTTATGTACAAGAATATAACTATTATAAGGCTGGAGTCACACACAATGATTAAAAAATCAGTCCAATTTTTACGGTACGAAATTGCACAAAGGTTTCTTGTCCAGGGATCCGTCTATCATCCGAATTTCGTCCCAATGTTATTCTATGGTTTAACTCCCATCATCCGATTTTTTATCGGATCTTTTCCTCGGACCGAGACAATCGCAGCATGCTGCGATTGTCACCGATTTTCGGATCGGATTCGCCAATGCAATTCTATGGGTGCGATTAAAAATCGGATTAAAAATGGACCACATGTGTGACTTGCGATAAAATCGCAACACTTCTCCTGGTCAACAGGAAATAGCATCAGGCATTGGCAGGAAGCTTTGGGATGCAAATTTCACATGCAGCATAAAAAAAAACAAAACAGGAAGAACACCTCCACGGAGTCCTCCATCCTGTCCACGCCAGTGAATGTGGAAATGCTAAGTTACAATATGTGGCGTCATTGCTCACATATCTTTACAAAATTCCTACGCCATTTAATGTGTGCATATTTTCAACATCTAAATTTCACCTCCCTGACTAGTGGCCCCATTACGATTTGTGTTCCAAAAAATTGAAATCCTTAGCTGCCACCAAATGCAGTGCACTCCTTGTTTTTTAGTCCGTATCTTAGCCAGTATATATCTTTTTCTAAAAAAAATCAAAATAGAATAGATATTCGCATCCATACATCATTACCACAGGTTTTTCTACATTTTGTGTTAAAGTAGGCTGTTTAGAAGGTCCTTTGTAGTAGGCCTCAACCTGTTACTCATTTTTGGAGTATTGGTGTAGAGCCATCAGAAATCTAATTCATATAAGTTTAAAAATGGGTGCCTAAGCATATGTAATCCGTTGATAACATAGCCATATGTGTTGTCTTATGAAATCCTGTGTTTTGTTTCACATTGTAGTGACTGATGTGATGAGGCGTTGGCGCAGCTGTAGGGACACATATAGGAGGGAGAGACAGCTGAGGGCCCGTAGTGGAGCTGCCGGAACCACCAAGAGGAAATACCTCTACTTCGACAGCTTACATTTCCTTGCTCCTGTGATGGATCTGAGACCGTAAGTGCAGGGTTTCATTTTTGACTTTGTATTTTCTAAATGCCAAATTTAAATTTTTTTTTAGTTTTTTCATTGTAGCACCGAGTCAAACCTTACAGAGAGGGAGACGGGTTCCGACTCTGAGGTGGTGATAGATCCAGAGTCTGATGTTGCTGCAGGGTCAGGCCCATCTGCAGGACTTTCCAGAGCCATACCCCCACCACCAAGATCACCACCACAAGAATCTGGTAGCCAGGCAGCACAACATGATGACCAGGGCAACAGTAGCAGCCCCACCATGCCACTGGAGACCTTGCCACAGCCTTCTGCCCTACCACAACGAGGCAGGTGCAGGAGAGAAGGAGCAGGATGACCGAGGTGTCTTGGACTACTTGTCCACAGCTGTTCATGATGATGGGGAGGAGGCTTATGGGCACAGTCTGGCACAGTACTTGAGGGCAATTCCCCGTGGGTACAGGCTGCGTACCAGAGGGGCTCTCCAAATCGTTTTAGATGACAGCACACCACTCAATAATCCCTGCACTGTGTTTCAGTTTTTGGAAAGGTGGCAGCTGTCGGATGAAAATCAAATAGGCTGGTTGGACTTGATGTGACACAGGTCCAATATATGGGCCAGGGCGCACATGCCCAATTTGGCCACTTTAACTTACCCAATGTTGGACGGTGGCCCCAACATGGGTATGGTAGACATGGCCATATTGGGGGATATGGTCAATTAGGGCAGCCCTACCAGGACTACCCCCAGCAATTTCCAAATTACCCCTACCCAAACCCCCAATAGATCCTGCCAGGATGCAACAGATGGCACAGCCAACTGGCAGCGCACAGGGGGACAGAGATGTGGCCCAGCAACCAAGGCCAAATGTCCAAACAGGACCCCCACCTTCACCACCCCCAACATACCATGACTTGTAGGTTTTCCTTTTGGCCTTTTTTGTGGTTTGTGTTTTATACATTATGTTTATTTTTTGTGTCGGAATGTTACCTACTAATGTGTTGCTAACATTATGCCATATGGTACTAATATGGTTATTTGCTTTCGGCATTCCAAAAAAAGAAAAACAAGTAATAAACTTGTTAAGATTCACAATGTGTGCCTTTTCCTGTTCGTACATGTTCTGTACATCTAAAACACTAAAAAGTAGTCACAAAAACACACAAAAGGGCAAGCAAAAAATCTTTATGAGAACACAACACAACCAAACCACTACATAGATAAGGCATCATCTTGCCAGGGAGTAGCACCCTGAGGTGTAAGAAAATAAGTAGTTAACACATCACGTACTTTGAGTCCCGAAATTGGACGACGGGGTGGGATCACATGTGTCCTAGGCTTAGACACATTTGCAGGCTCAACTTCAGCATCATCATGTGAGGGGCAATCATGAATTCTTGTGAAGTTATGTAGGACCACACAGGCTTTAATAACTTCATTGACATTAGCTTCACTCAGCTGAATGGCGGACTGTAGGACCCTCCATTTTGCCGAAAGAATACCAAAGGCGCACTCCACCAGTCGCCGAGCACGTGATAGGCGCAAGATAAATATTCGACGCCAGTGGTCAAGGGTTCATCGTGGATATGGCCTCATGACATGTCTGGTCAATTGAAATGCCTCATCTGCTACAAGAACATAAGGCACTGGTTCCAGATTTGAGTCTGGAAGCTGACGTGGTGGTGGTAGGTGCAGCTCATTTTTAGGCAGCCGCGGACCCATAATGGAAGAATTGAAGAGTCTGGAGTCTCCAGTTCTTCCATAGGCCCCAATATCTACAATTATAAACCTGTAGTGAGTGTCGACCAGAGCCAACAATACTACCGAAAAATATTGTTTATAATTATAGAATAGGGACCCTGAGTTCGGCGGCTTACGCACACGGATGTGCTTCCCATCCAGGGCTCCAATACATTGTGGAAACTGGCACGTGGCCTCAAATCCACGGGAGATACGCAACCAGTCTGCCATTTTGGGCTCCGGCATTACCACATGATGGAGTCTGGACCAGATTTCGGAGCATGTAGACCGGACAATGCCAGAGATTGTTGATTTCCCAATTAAAAATTCTAAATGCAGACCAGCATACGAAAGACCAGTTGAAAGGACGCTAAAAAATAAAATAAAACCATGAGTACACAGCCCAAAAAACAACAGATAAAGCATAAATCACATTTAAAGTCTGTCAATTCTAAAGTATGCATGCTCAACATTAAATTACATGCCATGGCTTGGTTAAGTAAAACACAAGCATATAATGTTTCTTGGGAAATGTGCTTGAACAAATCTAATCAAAAATGTCAATAGTAAATAAGGTTCAAGGTGTGGAAATGAAATATGCTGCTACACACATCATCAACATATTGCTTTAAGACATACCGTAAGTTGAGGAGAAGACGCTCCTCTGCAGAAATAGCTTTGCGCATCCTCGTGTCCTGAAACGTGATACCAGGGCGCACAATCTCCAGCAAAAGATCAAATGTAGCAAGGCTCATCCGACAATATTGAAAGAATTTCTCTGGATGGCTACGCAGAGATGTATAGAGACGGTGGAAATGGCCTTTAGATATCCTGCGCTCCAAAAGCGGATGGACCCACATTCGTCTACGCCTCCTCGGATCCACCATCACAGGGTATTGCTCACCAAAACGTCGGGATATAACCCAATAGAAAAGAACATGCTCAGTGGTGTTAAAAGTCAGCCTGTCTGTCATGTTTATCACAAAGCAGAGATAAGAAAATCCAAGCACTGACTGTATGGCAAAGGTAGCAGGCTCACACCTGTTCGAGAGCACATAAATATAGGGCGGGATGATTTTTTAATTTAGTTTCAGGCCTAAAAACTGATATTTGTCCATTTTGTAAGGCTCCGATAAAAAATCGCCAGATGGATGTCAAATGGATGCTTAGATGCGAATAAAATCGGATCAACGTTGGAAAATCGGATCACTGGTCAAGAAACCTCTGTGCGATTTCGGACCGTAAAAATCGGACCGATTTTCTTATCGTTGTTTGTGACTCCAGCCTTATAATTATATTATAATACTGCTCCTATGTACAAGACTATAACTACTATAATACTGTTTCTATGCACAGGAATATAACTACTAATCACTGCAGCACTGCCCCTTATCTAGAAGAATATAACTACCACTTTAAAAACTCTCTGTACGTGAACTAATTCTCTTCAAATTTAAATAGACCTTTGGAATTGTTCTGAATATGACCTGCCTATACTCCTCACAAACCATTCAATGTAGGAAGGATTACCCACCATTACTTATTGATGCAGAAAAGTTTCTACAACAGTAATTAGTAATTAAGTAACAGCTTTCCATTTGATAAATATCTTGTAATTCTTTTGTTGTATAATACTGTATTTTGCATCATCTATGACAGTGGTGGCACACCTATGGCACGCATGCTAGAGGGGGCATGAAGAACCCTCCCGTTAGGCAAGTGCTCCATCTCCTCAGTCAGGACTAGAAGACAGTGGGGGGCGGGGGAGCAGCAGAGCAGGGGGTCACAGGAGGCAGGAGCCGGCTGCTGCGGCTAACACCTGTGCCCGCTGCTAAAGAGAAATGAATAGTCACTGCACTGGCAATGAGTATTCATTTCTCTTATAGAGCGCAGTTTCAGCCACAGCCGCCTTCCAGCAGCTGCTGGGTTATCACGAGTGCCCGCTCATTAAGGCAATGAATTTTCACCTCTCCACTCCCATAGAAATGGAGAGAGATGAATATTCATTACCTTAATGAGCGGGGACACGTGATCGCTCAGCCGCAGATGCTGCTGGCACAGGAACAAGATGCTGCGAGGGCGCACAGGGAAGGTAAGTAGGATGTTTTCTTTTAATGCTTTTCTAATGGAGACCATACATATAAGGATAGAGATGAGGAACCATGCATACCAGAATAGAGATGAGGAACTATGCATACAAGGACAGAGATGAGGAACCATGCAGACAAGGATAGGGATAAGGTGCCATGCATACCAGGATGGGGATAAGGAGCCATGCATACCAGGACAGGGATGAGGAGCCATGCAAACAAGGATGGGTATAAGGAGCCATGAATACAAGGATGGGAATAAGGAGCCATGCATATGTAACAAGGTGGCACCAGGTGGTAGTCGTGGGCGAGTCTACTAAGGCACAGTCAATCAACACCCCGGCCCCTTGCAGAGATGAGGAGCCATGCAGACAGGGATGGGAATAAGAAGCTATGCATACTAGGATGGGGATAAGGAGCCATGCATACAAGGATAGGGTTAAAGAGCCATGCATACCAGGACAGGGATGAGGAGTCATGTAGACAAGGATGGGGATAAGGAGCCATGCATACAAGGATGGGGATAAGGAGCCATGTATATGTAACAAGGTGGTACGGGGTAGTAGTCGTGGGCGAGTCCACTAAGGCACAGTCAGTCAACACCCCGGGCCCCTTACGCATGCATAGACAGTTCTGGTCCCAACCCTGAGTCACAGTGGGCTACCTCAGATATATGGCTGCTCTCCATGTTGGAATGGATGCACCACACATCACACTCTTTAGGGCCCAACAGTGGCAACTTGTTTAATAAAGGTGAGGTAGAGAAGAAAGGTTACATTTTCTGAACTGTCCCTATTCACAGTGACGGCTGCAGCAGCGAAGGCAATGACTCCCAGTTAGCTACCAGGAGCAAAAAGTCTCTTGTGGGGCACGCACACAGTCCTTGTGCCTGCTGCCCGACAGTCCACTGGCAGCTCTGTTTCTTCTAGGGGGTACAGTATCCTCCCAACAGGGAAGCATGTCTTGCCACCGGCAATCCTTCCCCGGCTCTGCTTACAGACAGGGACTTCCTGTTCCTTTGGAGGCTCCTGGATTAACCCCTTACTATCCCTAAGCTCCAGACATAGATTGTACAATAGCAAAACAATGTGACAAGACAAACACTGCACAGCATAACCATGACAAATTACATTAATACCTATAGTGAACATTGCAAGACAATTCACATTTATCCATAACCCACAGTCGGGGCACTGTATGGGGGACCACATACAGGAAAGGAGAGAGGGAACAACCAAGGGTCTCTGTCACCGCCCTACACATACAAGGATAGGGATGAGGAGCCAGCATACCAGGATAGGGATGAGGAACCATGCATACAAGGATAGGGATGAGGAGCCATGCATACCAGGACAGGGATGAGGAGCCAAGCAGTCAAGGATAGGGATAAGGAGCCATGCATACAAGGATTTGGATGAGGAACCATGCATACCAGAATACGGATTAGGGGACAATGCATACCAGGCTTATACTCGAGTCAATAAGTTTTCCTAGCTTTTCATGTCAAAATTAAGTGCCTTGGCTTATACTCGTGTCGGCTTATACATGAGTATATACTGTATTTTTGTTTTTTAATGTGAGGCCATTATACTGTATGGAGAACTATGTGGGCACATTATACAGTATGAAACACTATGTGAGGCCATTATACAGTATGGAGCATCATGTGGGGCCATTATACAGTATGGAGCATTGTGTGAGGTCATTATACAGTATGGAGCACAATGTGAGGCTATTATACAGTATGGAGCACTATGTGAGGCCATTATACAGTATGGAGCAATATGTGGGGCCACTTTATAGTATGGAGCATTGTGTGGGTCCATTATACTGCATGGAGCACTATGTGGAGGCCATTACACTGTATGGAGAACTATGTGGAGCCATTATACTTTATGGAGATCTATGTGGAGCCACTGTACTGTATGGAGGACTTTATGTGCCCGTTATATTGTATGGAGGGCTGTGTGGTGATTACAGTTGAAGAATCATACTATGATGGGGTCACCATTCTTTTTGGGGGGAACTGAGAGAGGGGAGTACAGTAGGGTCATCATACAGTGCGTTTGGACGAGTTCACCGTGGGGGTATCATACTGTGTTTGGGAGCACTTTTGTTTGCATCATACTTTATTATCTGTTTTATCTAAGTTTTTTTATCCTTTGTCATTACATATTTAAATTAGGCCATTGGGCCACATGCTTTTTACTTCTGTTGCATAACATATTATATTATTCCACTATAATTCCACTATTTAATCATTTTATTTGATAAGGAAAAACTTCCTCAATTGTAGACATTTTTTTAACAAATATCAAGGTTGGCCTGCAACTTTCTGCAAGCTTTTAACTTTGGCCCTCTGTATATTTGAGTTTGATATCTCTACTGTTCTTATCGTGATAAAGGGTTACAATTGCAAAGAGGTTGTAAAAACAAACAACTTAGCAATTTTACTTTTGATTAATAATCCTCTTCATTCTTAAAAACAGACGTTCACTACAATTGGTGGCTAGTATCTTAGGCTTGGAGTGCAGCGCTTACAAGCTATTTGATATTGTCTCTATAGCGCGGTAATGTACGAGTTGTCTTTCTACAACCCCTGGCAAAAATGATGTAATAACCTGCCTTGGAGGATGTTCATTCAGTTGTTTAATTTTGTAGAAAAAAAGCAGATCACAGACATGGCACAAAGCTAAAGTCAATTCAAATGGCAACTTTCTGGCTTTAAGAAACACTAAAAGAAAGCAAAAACAAAAAATGTGGTAGTCAGTAATGGTTACTTTTTTAAACTAAGCATAGGGGAAAAATTATGGAATCACTCAATTCTGAGGGAAAAAAATTATGGAATCATGAAAAACAAACCAACAAAAAAACACTCCAACACATCACTAGTAATTTGTTGCACCACCTCTGGCTTTTATAACAGCTTGCAGTCTCTGAGGCATGGACTTAATGAGTGTCCAGTACTCTTCATCAATCTGGCTCCAACTTTCTCTGATTGCTGTTGCCAGATCAGCTTTACAGGTTGGAGCCTTGTCATGGACCATTTTCTTCAACTTCCAGCAAAGATTTTCAATTGGATTGAGATCCGGACTATTTGCAGGCCATGACATTGACCTTATGTGTCTTTTTTCAAGGAATGATTTCACAGTTTTTGCTCTAAGGCAGGATGCATTATCATCTTGAAAAATGATTTCATCATCCCCAAACATCCTTACAATTGATGGGATAAGAAAAGTGTCCAAAATATCAATATAAACTTGTGCATTTATTGAAGATGTAATGATAGCCATCTCCCCAGTGCCTTTACCTGACATGCAGCCCCATATCATCAATGATTGTGGAAATTTATTATTATTATTATTATTATTATTATTATTTATTTTTATAGCACCATTGATTCCATGGTGCTGTACATGAGAAGGGGTTACATACAAATTACAGATATCACTTACCCTAAACAAACTAACAATAACAGACTGATACAGAGGGGAGAGGACCCTGCCCTTTCGGGCTTACATGCTACAGGATGGAGGGGAAGGAGACAGTAGGTTGGTGGGCTGCAGCAGTTCCAGTGTTGGTTGAGATGATATCACCGGCAGTGCTGAGAGAGGAGGTAGCGGGGTCATTGCAGGCTGTAGGCTTTCTTGAAAAGGTGGGTTTTCAGGTTCCGTCTGAAGGAAATTTGCATGTTCTCTTCAGGCAGTCATCTTTATAAATCTTGCCCAATGCAGATTCGCGATTCATCACTGAATATGACTTTCATCCAGTTATCCACAGTCCACGATTGCTTTTCCTTAGCCCATTGTAACCTTGTTTTTTTCTGTTTAGGTGTTAATGATGGCTTTCATTTAGCTTTTCTGTATGTAAATCCCATTTCCTTTAGGCGGCTTCTTACAGTTCGGTCACAGACGTTGAGTCCAGTTTCCTCCCATTCGTTCCTCATTTGTTTTGTTGTGCATTTCCTGTTTTGGAGACATATTGCTTTAAGTTTCTGGTCTTGGTGATTTGATGTCTTCCTTGGTCTACCAGTATGTTTGCCTTTAACAACCTTCCCATGTTGTTTGTATTTGGTCCAGATTTTAGACACAGCTGACTTTGAACAACCAACATCTTTTGCAACATTGAGTGATGATTGACCCTCTTTTAAGAGTTTGATAATCATCTCCTTTGTTTCAATTGACATCTCTCCTGTTGGAGCCATGATTCATGTCAGTCCACTTGGTGCAACAGCTCTCCAAGGTGTGCTCACTCCTTTTTAGATGCAGACTAACGAACAGATCTAATTTGATGCAGGTGTTTGTTTTTTTGGAATGAAAATTTACAGGGTGATTCCACAATTTTTTCCCTCAGAATTGAGTGATTCCATAATTTTTCCCTTATGCTTGTTTTAAAAAAGTAACCATTACTGACTACCACATTTTTTGTTCTTGATTTCTTTAAGTGTTTCTTAAAGCCAGAAAGTTGCCATTTGAATTGACTTTAGATTTTTTCCATGTCTGTGATCTGCTTTTTGTCCACAAAATTAAACAACTGAATGAACATCCACCAAGGACGGTGTTTCCATAATTTTTGCCAGGGGTTGTAATCTAAAACCTCAGTATTCAGGGCACTTTGCGAAAAATAAGTGGGTTTTGGATTGCAGTTTGGGCACTCGGTCTATAAAAGGTTCGTCATCATTGATCTATGAGGACAAAAGAATGAATCGATCTGTCCATCCCCTTGATATTAGTCCATGTAGCATAATGTGTGAAATCTTATTGCCAATAATATTATTTTGCTATTTTTATTTTTGATGATCTTGATCTTCAGGTGATGGATCTCTTCGAACACCTCATAAAGTCCTCAAGATAAGGAGAGAAGGTCTCGTAAGGTAGATTTGACTGAAGATGGTGGAGATCTTCACCCCAGCCTTTGACACTCAGACTCCTTTTTACATCCCATTGCAGTGCCATATAGGAGTACTGTCCCCACGTACACTAATCTCTACTGGATAGGATCATTAAATGACCATCAAAGAAGATGATTGGTGAAGCTAGGTTTCATGCTGGTAGAGGTTCCATTAGAGGTTGATTTAGCATACTCATGTTTTGAAAAGTTGTTAGGCAGGTAGGTGCAGAAAGAGTCTCAGATGGTGAAACTTACCCAGACCCTATGTCTATAAAGCATGTTTTGGAAAATGGGAGCTTAGATACTCCATCCAATGCACTGTGTGGTGTTCAAAAATTAGTCTGTAATGGAAATCAACTTTCCATTTACTGATTTGTGTTTATTGACAGCATTCAATATAAACTGGCATAGCTGCAGTCCAAACCATGGGGGATGATCAAGTAGGAGAACTGGCTTCTGATGGAAAAGTAGATGGAGCCTTTGGTTTGTAAACATGTACGGTATTTTATCCAAAGACTAACAAATACAAAATAATAAATGATGGAAAAGGCAGTAAACACAAGTAGCCATTGAACATCACAACTTCAGTCCTAGATAATTTGATATTAGGTTTTAGATTGGTGGAGAAGAACATTCAGTCTGAGAGCAAGAACAAATTTTAAGTACCCATGCAGTTCAGTACATTGTAATTTAGGCTATTTCTAGAGAACTATGGGGTTCTTAGTAAAAAGGATGTCTGCTTTTATGAGTCACAATTTTAATGGCGAATATTGTAGACATAAATATTTCTTGATAATAATAAATGTGATTTTCTGTGCAGAGTAGAAGATTAGAAAAATAGAAATAAGCCCATAGAAGCTTAGTAATAAGTGACACATTACTGAAATTTTCTATAGTGGGGATAAATAATCAGATGTTTTATAAGTACAGCTGAGTTGGGTTAGACATAACACATGGCAGATTTGAGTTTTCCAAAGGATGGACATTGGCAAAACAAGCTCACTCAGTGTGTACAACAAAAGCACTAGCACTGATCATGATACTCTGTTTACCGATCCTATTGTTCCATGCAGTCAAAAAGGTAGAAAAAGTCTTCTATATTTGTCCCCAGGAGGCATTCATCTTGAGTGCTTTCTTTCGGAATAGACTTCTTCTGGTGGAAGACTATAGCAGTTAAGATCAACCTTTTGCCAATAAAAAAAACTGGAAATATTAGGGAACTAGGTGGCAAATTGCCATGCCACATACAACTACAGTGCAAGGTATGTTACAGTTCAGGGGCCCATATACAGATTTCCATTGGGATTTATAATCCTCAATTTGTGCATCTTGTGAGCAACAAATCAGGAAATAAAAGGCAAAGGAAGTATCAGGAAGAGAGGGCAATAGAAGTATCAGGTAGAGATGGCAAGGGAAATATTAGAAAGGGCGATAGAAGTATTTGGATGAGAGGGCAAAGAAGTATCAGGGAGAGAGAGTAAGGGAGAGAGAGGGTAATCGAAGTATAAGGAAGAGAGGGCAAGGGAAGTATCAGGAAGTGAGAGGGCAAGGGAAATATTAGAAAGAGAAGGTGATAGAAGTATCAGACTGAGAAGGCAAGGGAAGTATCAGGAAGAGAGGGTAAGGGAAGTATCATGAAATGAGGGCAAAGGAAGTATCAGGAAACAAGGGCAAGGCAAGTATCAGGTAATGAGGGCAAGCGAAGTATCAGGAAGAGAATGCAAGGGAAGTATCAGGAAATGAGGGCAAGGGAAGCATCAGTAAGAGAGGGCAAAGAAGTATGATGACGAGAGGGCAATGGAAGTTTCAGGGAGAGAGGGTAAGGGAAGAATCAGGAAATGAGGGCAAGGGAAGCACGAGGAAGAGAGGGCAAAGTATCATGACGAGAGGGCAATAGAAGTATCAGGTAGAGATGGCAGGGGAAATATTAGAAAAAAAGGGCGATAGAAGTATCTGGATGATAGGGCAAGGGAAGTATCAGGAAATGAGGGCAAAGGAAGCATCAGGAACAGAGGGCAAAGAAGTATCACAACGAGAGGGCAATGTAAGTATCAGGGAGAGAGGGTAAGGGAAGTATCAGAAAGAAAGGGCAAGGGAAGTATCAGGAAATGATTGCAAGGGAAGTATCACAACAAGAGGGCAATAAAAGTATCAGGGAGAAAGGGTAAAGGAAGTATCACAAAGAGAGGGCAATAGAAGTATCAGGATGAGAGGGCAAGGGAAGTATCAGGAAGAGAGGATAAAGGAAGTATCAAGAAATGAGGGCAAGAGAAGTGTCAGGAAATGAGGGCAAGGAAAGTATCAGGAAGAGAGGATAAGGAAAGTATCAAGAAATGAGGGCAAGAGAAGTATCAGGAAATGACGGCAAGGGAAGTATCAGGAAATGAGGGCAAGCGAAGTATCAGGAAGAGAATGCAAAGGAAGTATCAGGAAATGAGGGCAAAGGAAGCATCAGGAAGAGAGGGCAAAGAAGTATCATGAGGAGAGGGCAATGGACGTATCAGGGAGAGAGGGTAAGGGAAGTATCAGGAAATGAGGACAAGGGAAGTATCACAACGAGAAGGCAATGAAAGTATCAGGGAAAGAGGGCAAAGGAAGTATCAGGACGAGAGGGCAAGTGAAGTATCAGGAAGAGAGGGCAAGGGAAGTATCAGGTAGAGAGGGCAAGGGAAATATTAGAAAGAGAAGACGATAGAAGTATCAGGAAGAGAGGGCAAGGGAAGCATCCAGAAATGAGTGAAAGGGAAGTATCAGGAAGAGAAAGCAAGGGAATTATCAGGAAATGAGGGCAAGGGAAGTATCAGGAAGAGAGAGCAAAGAAGTATCACAATGAGAGGGCAATGGAAGTGTCAGGGAGAGAGGATAAAAGGAAGTATCAGGAAGAGAGGGCAAGAGAAATATCAGGAAGAGAGGGCAAAGGAAG
Source organism: Dendrobates tinctorius (assembly GCF_039654945.1). NCBI lineage: Eukaryota > Metazoa > Chordata > Amphibia > Anura > Dendrobatidae > Dendrobates > Dendrobates tinctorius. The sequence continues at coordinate 6,900,586 of NW_027361993.1, forward strand.
TATCAGAAAGGGGGCAAGGAAAGTGCCAGGAAGAGAGGGCAAAGGGAGTATCAGAAAGAGAGGGCAAGAGAAATACCAGGAAGAAAGGGCAAGGGAAGTATCAGTAAGAGAGGGCAAGAGAAGTATCAGGAAGAAAGGGCAAGGGAAGTATTAAGAATTGAGGGCAAGGGAATAGGTGACCAAAAGCAGCTCTGCATAATTTTCTCCATGGCTGCTAATTGTTGCAGCTTCCTGTCCTCTGTTTCAAAAGGACAAAGTAAATCTTGGCACAAATTGCTGCTTAAACGGAACCTGCCACCAAGTTTTTGCTATCCAATCTGAATGCAGCATAATGAAGGGTAAGATACCCTGATTCCAACAATGCATCACTTACTGGGCTCCTTGCTTCAGTTTTTATAAAACCATTGCTTTATCTGCTTGAGATCTAGCAGTTCTCTGAATGCTGAGCTATGTATAACCATGCCCACATCTCTAATTGGCAGCTTTTTACACTGTGCATAGGCAGAAAGCTGCCAATCGGTGGTGGTACAGAGCTCATGAATATGGAGGACTACATGGCAGCAGGTTTACTAGTCCTCTTGTGTTAATCTCCTGCCGATAAAACTGTGATTTTATCACAACTACAGCAAGCATCCCAGTAAATGACAAATCGCCAGGATCAGGGTATCTGTCTTTGTATTATGCTGCTATTAGATTAGGTGGAAAGACTCTGGTTACAGATTCCCTTTAAATGGAGAAAAATAGATAAGAGGAATGTTCCATGAGATCACATAAAGTATCTGCTTTCTTACAATGTTGTATTATAAAATGCATATTTAAGCCATTGTTAAAGTATACAATATATATGGATGCACAGATCTCCATAGATTATTGCTGTCCAGGAGATCGAGCCTTTTACATTTTCTATTACTTTGCTGCAATCAAGGCTGTGTACTCAGAGCAAGGAAACTTATATAAGTCATGGTATAATTATTTAATCTTTTCTCCCTGAAGGGCCTCTGCATTGCAGCTGTCCTGTGCTCTGCTCTGTGCTGGAGTCTACCGAGAGTACTAGGCTGCTTATTATGTACCATGGTAAAAGAGAACCTCATCTCTACGATATACTCTTTAGTTTTCCTACATAGGCCATTTCTACTGTGCTAATTGCTGTGTATTCAAGTGCTGACACTACAGAATGTGTGGCACTACAGTAACCATGTGATGATCCTATGGCCGGGCCATAGTGTGACAGTTTAGCAAAGACCACCGTGTACAACCCCCCTGGATTATACTTTCAAAGAAATGAGAATGAGGTCCTACCATCCACATGCAGAACAGATGCATGTTCCCTTTGCTTTGCAAACCTCTGGTGGGTCAGCCTTAAGCCACCCATACACTTTAGATAGCTGTCGACCTAACGATGGTTTGGCCTATTATTTGACCAGCAGCTATCTGTCACAGTTACTCCATATTACTCATGAGCGCTTGCTCTGCCAAGTACTCCTGTGTTCTCTATGAGAATCCCACTGTCATGAGTCATGGTCCAAACCCTTGAGCCTGTACATTGTTGGCTTCTGTGTCCTCCAAGCCACAGCAGACACACCCTCTCTGGGTGTTTAGTTTCTGTTATCCTTGCTTCAGCCTTTTTAGGTTAACAGGTGTTTTATTTTACTCATTTGTGTGCCCTATCACCTTTTGGGTGCGGCTATATGTTCCTCCTGCTGGTATTTCCTGCTGATGATAGTCTCATTTGAATATCCAGCCACATCAGTCAGTGAAAGACCAGCTAGGGTTCATCCCTCTGCTGTTTATGCTCTTTACCCTGCACCTATCTTCTGTTTCTTTTTAGGAAGTAGGCACCATATTCTCTAACAGTAGTTACTTAATGCTTTACTTTGTATTTCATAGTTTGTTTTACTCTCTCTGCAATCTCTTTCTGTTTTGGCACACTTTCTCTTCTGTAGGTAATTTGCACTCTGCTTTGCCCTCCGACTCTTTATTAGAAACGTGAAGCACTCAACGGCCTTTCAGGCAGCATAGGTCCGAGTTGCCATTGTTCAGCCTGTGGATAGGGCTATCTCAACTCATGCAAGAACCAGTAAGGACTGTGGGGTCAGGATCTCTATTCTGTATAGGAACCAGCAGTGTCAGATGCAGTTTTTAGTGTCTTACCTATTTTCCCAAGTGAGTTGCTACACTATCATAACACCCACTATCAGACATCACTGGTGGTGGCTTATCTCTTAAAGAACAAAAGGATCATCAGTCTGAAATCAAACATGCCACATCCTTATCTCCCTTAAGAGAGTTAGTATCTCTTAAACAGACTGTAAGATGAACCCATCGATATATGTGGATTTCGTTGAAATTAGTCTTAACTGTTTGAGAGCCTTTACTCAGTCCATATTAGACTTTTCACGAAACTATCAATAGGCAGCCCCTTGCTACTGCCAAGATTAACTTTTCCCTATCCATATATTAATAGACCCAAAAGATTGAAGAGATTTGCTTCCATGGATAATGGGTTAGTTCATATTTATTGATGGCAGATGCACTTTCTTATCATTACCTCCAACTGTCTTGTCACTGGTTGCTGACCGGATAAAACGTGGAGAATAAAAATATATCAACCATTATAGCTTGTGGCTTATAAATTAGAATTAGTGCAGTCAATGACATGTGGAGAAAAACTTTGATTTCTCTTTTGGAGATTCTACTGATATATATAGGATCTTCAAGAGGTCTAGATTCCAGGAGGATTGTCTCATCTTCCATTTGGGGAAACTAGGACATTAAAGTTCAACTTGGTTGATTTTCTACCTTGCTCAGGTGTCTGGAAGCCTCCTATACCTAACTGCCTATTGAAATAGCATTTCCATTCAGACAATTTGTTTTCCGAATATATGGCCAGCTGTATCCCTCAAAAACAAATTTCAAATCCTAAGTCTCCCCAAGTGTGTGTTTTCATTAATCTCTAGAACAAAGGAAATCCATCAATATTGTCAGAGCCAGGAAAGGTGCTAGGGCCAATACCCACCTGATTTTATCATCTACTTAAAAAGAACCCGCCATCACTTTAAAGTATATAATATCTTCTCAAAGTTGGGGCAGCCGTCAACTATCAAGAGTTGGGGCAACTAGATGTCCACTTACCTTCAATTAAGGCTGCAGTGGAATAATATCTTTACTGAATGGCTATAAGGAACTACACACAAAAGCAACATATGACATTGTACAAACACTTTACGATCAAAGCCTCTTGACCCTCGAGCCCTCATGTGCATTGTAATCAGGCTTTCTTTAAAAAGCCTTAATGTGAAACAGTTTGCCTTTGGTTTCTTTTTAAGGGAATCTGTCAACTTACCCATGCCCCAGCAAATATTCAATTAATCCTTTATGTGTTTCCTAACAAGTCGATTTTTGCGGTTTATTGATTTTTTTATGCCAATTAATCTGTGACTAGTCATTGTTTTCCCAAGACTAATCGTTCCACTAAATAACAGTATAAAGACCGTAAATATAATTGGTGCAACCTGTGTTGCGGCCTAAGAGGTGAGGGTGCTCACTTCCACCTTCAGATCAGCAAGCAGCTTCTGTCACATACACAAACAGAGGCCCATGTAGTCTTCTTGCACAGTGGTCCATGTAGTATTCTTGCACAGTGGCCCTTTTCCATCTGTGTCCGCCACTGCATGGTATCACAACCCTATGGGCGTGAGTGAAGCGGTTTGCAAGCATTGCATCAGTGCCGCCTTTTTGCAAATTTCTGCCTCCCTGCACAATGAACTGGATGTATGCAGCCTGCCAGCCTGGCTTTATTGGCGCACTGTACATGTCATCCCAGGAAGGCAGCGGTGTGACAGCACTCAGCGAGCCATTACTACCGGCTCTTAAAATCTCACTGCTGGCTGTACTACGTCACTGCTATCACATTAGGCATGTTCAGTGTGCCAATGAAGCCAGGGTGTGTACAGCCAGCTAAAATGCACATTGTCAGGGAGGCTGAGTTTTTCAAAGAACCAGTGAGGATACTGCTCTAGCAAAATATATCACTCACACTCATGGGGGCATGATAACAGTATTAGTGGGACAAATAGCCCAGAGAAAGCAAGGCTCCCATTACTTGTCACCCACCAATTAACATTTCACAATCCCAGTTATAAAATTGATTTTAGACATATTCAATAATCAATAAGCCATGAAAAGTGTTTTAAGGAAATACATAAATGTTTCAAAAAACACATAGTTGCAGTTTAGGGGGCCAGAGGAAGCGGAGAGGTTCCCTTTAAAGTTGTACATTGGCCACATTTTCCCATTAATCTTCATTAGAGAGTAAAACTCCATTATAATCTTCACATAAAAAAGTGAAAAATAGAAACATCTATATATATACATATATATATATATATATATATATATATATAAAATTGAATGTATGTGTGTATCACCAACCAATCAAGAAGCATCTTTCATTTCACCAGAGCTGTTTAAAAGAAGCTGAGCTGTGATTGGTTGCTATGAGCAACAGTTTTCCCACTCCACGACAACACCTCAGCAGAAACTGACCGGGTGGGAGAAATCTAGCATCCCCGGAAACATAAGCTCCCAGCCATTGTCTGCCCCCCAGAAAGGAGCAGAGAGCACATGACAGAAATGAATCACCCCCTCCCATACCCATATACCCATCACACATCCTCCGTACCCTAGGCACATCTTCCCTCTTAAAGGGATCTCCGGTATAGGAGTTAGGGCAAATCCCTCAGCACTGATTCTGACGCCAGGCTTCTATTAAAGGGATTATTGGTATGGAAGTCAGGGCAAATCCATCCAGTGCTTTGGTTTTGACCCCAGACCTCTCTTAAAGGGATCCCCGGTATAGAAGTTAGGACCGTTTCACTCAGCGCTGTGGTTCTGACCCCAGGGTCTCTTATTTGGTATGGAAGTTAGGGCAATTCCACTAAGCGCTCTGGTTCTGACACCAGGGTTTCTTATAAAAGGAATCATTGATATAGAAGTCAGGGCAAATCCATCCAGTGCTTTGGTTCTGACCCCAGGCATCTCTTAAAGGGGTCTCCGGTATGGAAGTTAGGGCAATTCCACTCAGCGTTCTGGTTCTGACCCCAGGCTCTCTTAAATGTATCCCCAGTATGGAAGTCAGGGCAATTGCCTTCAAATGCTCTGGTACTGACCCCAGGCTCTCTTAAAGGGATCTCCTGTATGGAAGCTAGGGCAAATCCCTCAGCACTCTGATTCTGACCCCAGGATTCTATTAAAGGGATCATTGGTATCCAAGTCAGGGCAAATCCACTCAGCGCTCTGGTTCTGATCCCAGGCTCTCTTAATGGGATCCCCGGTATGGAAGTTTGGGCAATTCCACTCTGCACTCTGGTTCTGACCCCAGTCTCTCTTAAAGGGATCATTGGTATGGAAGTTAGGGCAATTCCACTCAGTGCTCTGGTTCTGACCCCAGGCCCTTCTTAAAGGGATCCCCGGTATGGAAGTGAGGGCAAATCCACTCTGGGCTTTGGTACTGACCCCAGGCTTCTCTTAAAGGGATCTCTGGTATGGAAGTTAGGGTAAATCCCTCAGCGCTCTGATTCTCACCCCAGGCTTCTAATAAAGGGATCATTGGTATGGAAGTAAGGGCAAATCCACTCAGCACTCAGGTTCTGACGCCAGGCCACTCTTAAAGGGATCCTCGGTATGGAAGTTAGGACCGTTCCACTCAGCGCTCTGGTTCTGACCCCAGGCTGACGGGATGATGTGGAATATTAGGGGTAGTAGTCAGGTGGCTCTGGCTGACGGGACGATGTGGGATGTTAGAGGTAGTAGTCAGGTGGCTCTGATGGAATGATGTGGGATATTAGGGGTAGCAGTCCGGAGGCTCTGACGGGATGATGTGGGATATTAGTGGTAGTAATCCGGCGGCTGTGACCGGATGATGTGGGATACTAGTGGTAGTTGTCCAGTGGCTCTGATGGGATGATGTTGGATATTAGGGGTAGTAGTCCGGTGGCTCTGACTGACGGGACGATGTGGGATATTAGGGGTAGTAGTCCGGTCGCTCTGGCTGACGGGACGATGTGAGATATTAGGGGTAGTAGTCCGGTAGCTCTGGCTGATGGGATGATGTGGGATATTATAGTGAATGTGGCTATGCGGAGTGGGCGGGGCTATGCAGTCATCTTTATATATATAGATATAATCATTATACAGTTAAGTCCATATATATTTGGACAGAGACAACATTTTTCTAATTTTGGTTCTAGACACTACCACAATGAATTTTAAATAAAACAATTCAGATGCAGTTGAAGTTCAGACTTTCAACTTTCATTTGAGGGTATTCACATTAAAATTGGATGAAGGGTTTAGGAGTTTCAGCTCCTTAACATGTGCCACCCTGTTTTTAAAGGGACCAAAAGTAATTGGACTGATTAAATAATTGTAAATAAAATGTTCATTTCTAGTACTTGGTTGAAAACCCTTTGTTGGCAGTGACTGCCTGAAGTCTTGAACTCATGGACATCACCAGACGCTGTGTTTCCTCCTTTTTGATGCTCTGCCAGGCCTTCACTGCGGTGGTTTTCAGTTGCTGTTTGTTTGTGGGCCTTTCTGTCTGATGTGAAGTGAAATGCATGCTCAATTGGGTTGAGATCAGGTGACTGACTTGGCCATTCAAGAATATTCCACTTCTTTGCTTTAATAAACTCCTGGGTTGCTTTGGCTTTATGTTTTGGGTCATTGTCCATCTGTTTGGCTGCATTTGGCTGGATCTTAACACACAGTATGGCTCTGAATACCTCAGAATTCATTCGGCTGCTTCTGTCCTGTGTCACATCATCAATAAACACTAGTGACCCAGTGCCACTGGCAGCCATGCATGCCCAAGCCATCACACTGCCTCCGCCGTGTTTTACAGATGATGTGGTATGTTTTGGATCATGAGCTGTACTACGCCTTCGCCATACTTTTTTCTTTCCATCATTCTGGTGGAAGTTGATCTTGGTTTCATCTGTCCAAAGAATGTTCTTCCAGAACTGTGCTGGCTTTTTTAGATGTTTTTTAGCAAAGTCCAGTCTAGCCTTTTTATTCTTGATGCTTATGAGTGGCTTGCACTGTGTAGTGAACCCTCTGTATTTACTTTCATGCAGTCTTTTCTTTATGGTAGATTTGGATATTGATACGCCTACCTCCTGGAGAGTGTTGTTAACTTGGCTGGCTGTTGTGAAGGGGTTTCTCTTCACCATGGAGACTATTCTGCGATCATCCACCACTGTTGTCTTCCGTGGGCGTCCAGGTTTTTTTGCATTGATGAGTTCACCAGTGCTTTCTTTCTTTCTCAGGATGTACCAAACTGTAGATTTTGCCACTCCTAATGTTGTATAGCAATTTCTCGGATAGGTTTTTTCTGTTTTTGCAGCTTAAGGATGGCTTGTTTCACCTGCATGGAGAGCTCCTCTGACCGAAAGTTTCCTTCACAGCAAAACCTTCCAAATGCAAGCACCACACCTCAAATCAACTCCAGGCCTTTTATCTGCTTAATTGAGAATAACATAACGAAGGGATTGCCCACATCTGTCCATGAAATAGCCTTGGAGTCAATTGTCCAATTACTTTTGGTCCCTTTAAAAACAGGGTGGCACATGTTAAGGACCTGAAACTCCTAAACCCTTCATCCAATTTTAATGTGGATACCCTCAAATGAAAGCTGAAAGTCTGAACTTCAACTGCATCTGAATTGTTTTGTTTAAAATTCATTGTGGTAATGTCTAGAACCAAAATTAGAAAAATGTTGTCTCTGTCCAAATATATATGGACCTAACTGTAATTTGCTATAACTAACCGTAGTTAGTTACTATGCCTGGGCAACGCCGGGCTCTTCAGCTAGTAAATCATAAAACTGGAAACAAAATTTATAATGAAAACATATTGTGTACAAATAAATAAATCACTCTGTGTTGAAAAGAAAGTTGGACAAAATAACACTAAGAAAAAATTCTGCACACTTCATTTAGAACATGAAATCAGTCTTCATCTTGAGGACAGAAGAGGAAATATTGCGTAAGACGGTACATTCATCTTGTAGACATCTAAGAGAAACACTTCCAGCCTTCTTTGCCCGTACTCTGTCTCAGTAACTCAGCTCAGTGCATTTTGACGCTTGTATGGAGAAATCCCAGTAAATTAAGTGGTCTCTATTTTGTCCTCCTTGCTTTTTTTTTTTTTTGCAGTATCTGTCATACCACTTGATCACTTGCTATAGAGGAAGTGGGATTAAAGGTGCCAAATGGAGAATTTAAAGGGTCACTGGTACTAAAGAATATTACGGTATCTCTGTTTCCTTTGTCGAAGAATACAATCTATTGTTCCCTGTTATCAGCCATTTCAAACCAGGTATGGGCTTGCTGCATTTTTTTCACTGGGATAACAGTTTCAGGATTAGGGCTCATGCAGAAGTCCGTGCAAATTGGTCTGACCATGGACCGAGATGCACGGACTGGTTGCGGCTCTCCTGACCTGAGCATAGAACTACATGAAGCTGTCACACTCAGGTCAGGAAAGCCATGGCCAGTCCGTGCATTAGCAGTCCATTGTTGGACCGATTAGCACCGATGTCAGAATGAGCCTTTAGAAATATATGAATGTGATCTGTATATGCTGACGCTTAGTAGGTTGTCTGCTCTGTGTCAGGAAGCTGCATAGAAAGCATATTCTCACTGGTTAACTATGCAGAGACAAATCTAGAGCTAAATCCTGTTGAAGGGCTCTCCATCCATTATTATGGTAGTTTGTGCGCTGCCTCCTGTTAATTATGACTGATGACTTGGCACTGTTAAGGGTGCTTCACACATAGCGAGATCATTAGCGAGATCGCTGAAACATCACAGGTTTTGTGACGCAACAGCGACCTCGCCAGTGATCTCGCTACGTGTGACACATAGCGGCAACCGGCCCACCGCTGCGATATCGCTGATCGTGCTCGAATGTCCTAGTCCATTTTTTGATCGTAGGTGTCCCGCTGGCCAGCATGCATCGCTGCGTTTGACGCCATAAAAATGACGAGCGACCTCATTGGCAACGCAGAACTCAGGGACGCAGGCGTGATTTTGCTTTGTCTTTTCAGCGCCCCCTCAGCTCCGATTGGTGGTCTCAAATTAGGATCTTGGTAGCATTTCCTTTCATAGGTCAGCTATCAATTATATGCAATTATAACATTTAACATGTAAAGTTATAATAATCGCCTGTCCCCGTGTCAGTGACTGTGGATCCACGAATAAATAGTGCACTAGCGACTCAAGACAGGGACGCTAAAGCTAACCGCGTAGTAATAGCGCAGTAGTGGCCACCATTTGGAGCAGAGGGGCGTGGAAAATGCAACGCTGAAGCACGCCTATCGAGGTCTGAGCCGTCAGAATAGCTGCTGTGTGACAAGGTCCCAACGACCGCCGAGGTCGTTATACGGATCGCCATATCGTTGCTGCGTCGTTGAGTAGATCTGCCTGTTTGACAGCTTACTAGCGACCATGTAGCGACGTACAAGTGATCCTTACCAGGTCGTATCATTGTCGGGATCAATGGAGCGTAACTATGTGCAACGGGACCCTTAAATATAAGCATTTAAAACCCCGATGATTAGTGTTGAGCTTTCCGATACCGCAAGTATCGGGTATCGGACGATATTTGCCGTATCGGAATTCCGATACCGAGTACCGATACTTTTTTCATATCGGATACCGGAATCGGAAGTCCAAAATGCAATGAGCCAGTTTTGTGGCTCTGATTGGCTGCCGAAATGACGTCATCATGATGCGCTGTCTGTGCGCATCATGATGCGCCGTCAGTTCGGGCCTTCGGGGGGGGCTGTGCCGACTGTCCGGGGGTCTGTACCGGCCTGCTGGTGGTCTGTGCAGGCTCCGGTGGTCTGTGCCGGCCTGCCGGGGGGCTGTGCCGGCCTGCCGGTGGTCTGTGCAGGCTCCGGTGGTTTGTGCCGGCCTGCCGGGGGGCTGTGCCGTCCTGCCGGTGGTCTGTGCAGGCTCCGGGGGTCTGTGCCGGCCTGCCGGTGGTCTGTGCAGGCTCTGGTGGTCTGTGCCGGCCTGCCAGGGGGCTGTGCCGGCCTGCCGGTGATCTGTGCAGGCTCCGGGGGTCTGTGCAGGCATCGTCCGATGGGACTACAAGTCCCATCAGGCGATGCCTGCTACCATGACAGTGATTGACACATTAGCCAATGATGGGACAGTAGTAGTCCCATCATCCGGCTAATGTGTTGAATGTAAAAAAAAAAATTTACATGCTACATACATGCTACATACATGCTACATACATACAACATGCATACTACATATATACTACATGTAACATACATACTACATACATACTACATACATAATACATATATACTACATGCATGCAACATACATACAACATATATACTACATGCATGCAACATGCATACTACACATATACTATATATACTACATGTAACATACATACTACATATATACTACATGCTACATACATGCAACATACACACTACATGCTACATACATGCAACATACTACATGCATACTACATACATACTACATACATGCTACATACATACCACATACATGCTACATACATACTACATACATACACTACATGCATGCAACATGCATACAACATATATACTGCATATATACTACATGCATGCAACATACATATATACTACATACAATACATACATATAGACATACAGTACATATAACATAGAGTACATACTCACCGTCACTTGTCACTTTGATCCCCGAAGCCATTGTCGCCTGAGGAATAAATATCAAAATAAAAAAACACCAATATACTTACCCCGATCTGCAGAAGTCCACGAGGGTCCCACGTCCATCTTGGAAATTCCCACGCAGCAATGGCATAAAGTGAGACTAGGGACTTTTTTTTTACAGTGGTGGAGGAATACAGTGCGGAAGGTTACCTACCTTCCGTCATTGTATTCCTGGAGCTGGTAGAGAACGGTAGCATCAGCTGATGCTGCTGTTCTCCACGCAAGATGGATGTGGGACCCTCGTGGACTTCTGCGGATCGGGGTAAGTATATTGGTGTTTTTTTATTTTGATATTTATTCCTCAGGCGACAATGGCTTCGGGGATCAAAGTGACAAGTGACGTGAGTATGTACTCTATGTTATATGTACTGTATGTCTATATGTATGTATTGTATGTAGTATATATGTATGTTGCATGCATGTAGTATATATGCAGTATATATGTAGTATGCATGTTGCATGCATGTGGTATATATGTAGTATGTATGTTGCATGCATGTAGTGTATGTATGTAGTATGTATGTAGCATGTATGTAGTATGCATGTAGTATATATATATAGTATGTATGTTACATGTAGTATATATAGTATATATGTAGTATGCATGTTGCATGCATGTAGTATATATGTTGTATGTATGTTGCATGCATGTAGTATATATGTATTATGTATGTAGTATGTATGTAGCATGTATGTAGCATGTATGTAGTATGCATGTTGCATGTAGTATATATGTAGTATGTATGTTACATGTAGTATATATAGTATATATATAGTATGCATGTTGCATGCATGTAGTATATATGTTGTATGTATGTTGCATGCATGTAGTATATATGTATTATGTATGTAGTATGTATGTAGCATGTATGTAGTATGTAGCATGCATGTAGTATGTAGCATGTATGTAGTATGTATGTTACATGTAGTATATATGTAGTATGCATGTTGTATGTATGTAGCATGTATGTAGCATGTATGTAGCGTGTAATTTTTTTTTTTTTTTTTTTTACATTCAACACATTAGCCGGATGATGGGACTACTACTGTCCCATCATTGGCTAATGTGTCAATCACTGTCATGGTAGCAGGCATCACCCGATGGGACTTGTAGTCCCATCGGACGATGCCTGCACAGACTACCGGAGCCTGCACAGACCACCGGCAGGCCGGCACAGCCCCCCGGAGCCTGCACAGACCACCGGCAGGCCGGCACAGCCCCCCGGCAGGCCGGCACAGACCACCGGAGCCTGCACAGACCACCGGCAGGCCGGCACAGCCCCCCGGCAGGCCGGCACAGACCACCGGAGCCTGCACATACCCCCCCGGCAGGCCGGCACAGCCCCCCGAAAGGCCCGTACAGACCCCAGAGAGGCTGTACAAGGCAAGAATAGGGTTTTTCTTATTCCGATACTGGAAGTCCCATAGACTTGAATGGGACTTCCGGTATCGGAATCGGCGATACCCGATATTTTTTTTAGATCGGCCGATACCATCCGATCCGATACTTTTAAGTATCGGACGGTATCGCTCAACACTACCGATGATACATCACTACCAGGAAAAAGCAGCTGATTACAAGGTGGGATATTGAGGAGCTGGAAGGTGAGCTAAGGAGACAGTACACCAATAGATGCAATAATATTTCCTGCATTATGATACATTTGTAATTTTTTATAATTGCCAACTATTCATTTTTAAATGATCAGTACAAGGTTTTAAGGAATGCTCCAGTTGTGAGCCTATTTAAAGAAGTTCTCTAGGAAATTGAAAAAAATAATAAAAAACAAATAATTCCAATACAAATAAGGCTAATTTCACACTTGCTTTTTTTTGCAGCGCGTTTCTCCCGCAAAAAAACGCATTGAAAAAACGCATACAAAAGCATACAACTGCTGCGTTTTTTCAAGCATTTTTATGAGCATGCATGAAAAAAACGCAGCGTTTTTATGCGTTTGTATGCGTTTTTAGTGCGTTTTTACCGCGTTTGCGTTTTTCCAAACATTAGGTGGCCCCTCACACTAACCCAAACCATGACTTTACTAACCCTAACCCTGACCCTAACCCTAACCCTGACCCTAACCCTAGCCCTAACCCTAACCCTGACCCTAACCCTGACCCTAACCCTAACCCTGACCCTAACCCTAACCCTAACCCTGACCCTAACCCTAACCCTAACCCTGACCCTAACCCTTAACCAAACCATACTTAACCCTAACCCAAACCCTAAACCCTAACTAACCCTAACCCTAACCCTGACCCTAACCCTAACCCTGACCCTAACCCTAACCCTGACCCTAACCCTAACCCTAACCCTGACCTTAACCCTTAACCAAACCATACTTAACCCTAACCCAAACCCTAAACCCTAACTAACCCTAACCCTGACCCTAAACCTAACCCTAACCCTGACCCTAACCCTGACCCTAACCCTAACCCTAACCCTGACCCTAACCCTGACCCTAACCCTTAACCAAACCATACTTAACCCTAACCCAAACCCTAAACCCTAACTAACCCTAACCCTGACCCTAACCCTAACCCTGACCCTAACCCTGACCCTAACTCTAACCCTAACCCTGACCCTAACCCTAACCCTGACCCTAACCCTAACCCTGACCCTTAACCAAACCATACTTAACCCTAACCCAAACCCTAAACCCTAACTAACCCTGACCCTGACCCTAACCCTAACCCTAACCCTGACCCTGACCCTAACCCTAACCCTAAACCCCCTTAACTAACCCTAACTCTAACCCAAACCCCTAAATTCCATGGTTAACAAAAAAAAACGCATGTGCAAAAAAAGCATACATAAGCATGCCAATGCGCACATATGCGCACCCATAGACTTATAATGGGTGTCTTGCTGTAAAAAAACGCATTGCGCGCGCATGCGTTTTTTTGAGGCAAGTCGGACGCCCAAAAAATGCAACAGGATGCATTTTGTGCGCCCGAGCGCATACCGCAAAAAAACGCATGCGCGGAAAAACGCGTACAAACGCATGTGTATGCGCACATAAGCGCATCCCATGCAAAGTATAGGGAAAAAAAACGCATGCGCTATTTAGCTCTAAAATACCGCGAAAAAAAACGCAAGTGTGAAACCAGCCTAAGTTCCTAAATACGTTTATTTAGCAAATCAGGATTTTTTTGTAGGGAGTTACTCAGTATATTAGATAAATGTGGTCACCATCTTGTTACACTGATGGAAACTTGTCCCAGAATGTTAATATGTCAGATGCGTGTGAGCATGTGCAGTAAGATTAGCTGTCCGAAGCTGCTGTGACCAAGAGATAACTGGACAGTACATATAGATCAGCGATGTCAAACTCAAATATACAGAGGGCCAAAATTGAAATCTTGGACAAATTCGCTGGCCAATGTTGATATTTATTAAAAATGTCTACAATTGAGGAAGTTATCAAATAATATAACAATGAAACTTTTCTCGTGGAAACAAATTTAAAGGGGCTGTCCAAAGAACAAAGCACTTTTAAACTAATACTGTAGATCTTAAACGCATCCTGTGAGCAGGATTTATCCATATAAACTAAAGGCATGGCTGTAATGGCGCTGTGATGCTGATTAATATTATACCTGATATAAAGGGATCCGCTCAATGGCTGATGAATACTCACCTTGTGAAGTTTTAATAACATGATGTCTTCTGTGCTTCTCTCTCTGTGCTTCGGGTCGGATATGAGGGCAGGGTCTTCTTCTGGTTCTCCACCCCCCTTTAGCCTCCTCTGCTTGTTGTGCAGGTCACCACTGATTATTCAGTGACCTACCTCCTTTTAAAAATTCTGCACCGCCACTATCATTGTGAGTCGGTATCCTGTGTGAGGGACTTCAATAAAATGGCACTGGAGGTGGTGCATGGCCAAATTGAGATTTCGGCAAGGTACATTTCTCACCGATCTGAAATCTTCATCTTGAACATACAGTAGATCTAGGTTCTGAAGTGCTGTGATTACCGAAGAATCAGTTCATTGTGAATAAAAGTGTTTGGAAAAATTCTTTAAATATGACAAATTCTAATTTCCAAAGATATTTCAAAAGGTATTTCCAGCATTAGATCAGACAGACAGGGTGGACAGCAGTGTGAGCAGCCTCTTACATCAGCCCTGCTACTATCTCTAGTATTAGATCAGGTAGGTAGGACAGACATTGATGTGAGTAGCCTCTTCTTCATTCAACACTCCTGGTATCTCAAGTTTTACACCAGATAGACAGGGTGGACAGCAGTGTGAACAACCTCTTCTTACCTCTGGACTGCTGGTATCTCCAGTATAAGATCAGAAGGACAAGGTGGATAGCAGTGTGAGCGGCCTCTTCTTACCTCAGAACTGCTGTTATCTCCAGTATGAGATCAAATAGCCATGGTGGACAGCAGTGAGAGGCCTCTTCTTACCTCAGCACCCCTTGTGGCTCCAGTCATAGATCAGATAGACAGGATGGACAGCAATATGAGTGACTTCTTTTTACCTTAACACCTCTGGTATCTTCTTTATTTAATCAGAAAGAGAGGGTGGATAGCAACACCACTGGTGTCTCCAGTTTTCCAGTATTAGATCATAATATCTTCTGAAATCACATCTTTCATGAACGAAATGGATGAAGCTTCCTACTGCACATGCTCACAGGCTCCTGTACTATTAACATGCTAAGTCAAGTTTCTGTGAGTGTAACAACATGGCAGAAATGTAATGTACTGCAGTGATTACTTCTGTAGACAAAACAAGCGTAATTTGCTAATTTAATGTATTTATGAATTTATTCATAATGACATTTTCTTTATTTTTATTTTATAAATTTCTGGAGAACATCTTTAAATTTAATGTTGTATGTATATGATAAAAGTGCCCAATAATCTGCAATAGGCACAGGGAATTGCTGTAATATAAGGGGTGAAGGAAGGTTGTACATGGACTTTTGTCCTGTTCAGGAAGTGCTCCCCTTTAAGTGCAAAAGCTTCCATGTTTTAGTTTAGGTGCAACATAATTCACAGGAGGCATTGTGCTTCTACATGTCCCAGAGGGACCACATGGCATTGAGGAGGTGCTACACACATTGAGTACCAGATGTACCAGGTGTTGGTTTTGCTGCTTTCATCCACATTAGTAGTTGAATGCACTAATACTTTTATGGCCAGTCTTTGATGGTGGTAAGATCCCTCAAGTCTTAGGAACTTCTCAAGAAGGAACCAGAATACCCTAGATCTTAAAAAACCAAAGGAAATTATCAACAGGATCTCCTATGCTTATGACCGAGGGCAGGAACCCATTTTCTATTAACTATTTCTGAGCATAACTAGCATTTCATAAAACATGTACATACAATATGGGTCACCACTGGTGACGAGTTCTTCTTTAATTTAGAATTGTAAAGTTTGCTCTTACCATCCAGGGAGAGCCAGTCGTGCTGGGAGGAAGGCAGTGTAGGAAGGGCTCTCGCTTTATATTCAAACACAACAGAATTAGAGATGATCTGGTTGTTGAAGGCAACCTGAAGGGTGACCAGTCCGGTGTCATGTGCTGCAAGACAAAAAGCAAAAGATTCATAAAGTGTTCAGAATATTGAACTTATGCTAGGGCAACAAATGGGTGGTGAGGTTATTATTATGAATTCACATATAAAACATCCATAAATACAGGTAGTTTCCAGATCGATAGCTGGATAAATAAGCATATAGATAGAGATAGATAATTTATAAAAAATGAAGGCAGCACACCACTCCGAGAAAATCTAGAAAAGGTGGTTTAATAGCCCATTGGGGTTCAGTGACACTTCAGTTTAATTGAGAACCAAGGCTTGAAAAAGTTTCTCAATTGAACCGAAATGTCGCTCAGCCCCAATAGATAGATAAAGGGAGGATGCTGAGTTGGGTTTGAGATTGGCACCCCCTCTCTAATCTTGGTGCTGCTTTCAGTTACTTATATAGACAGAGCAGCATAACTGTACTAGGGGCAAGGGTTTTAGTTGCATTTGCGCCTTGAAGACTAGAGGCCCAAAATGTCCTTTTGGCCCATATAATAGGACTAGTTCTGTTAGAGACCCCTAAAGTTGCTTTTTTTGGGAGATTTTGTATTGGGGCCCATAAGCTTCAAGTTACTCCAATAGAGATAGAAAGATAGATAGATGGATCGATAATAGAAAGATATAGATAGATATAGTTAGATAGCTAGATAGATCATTTGGACAATTTACAATGTATCATCTCTATATCTCATTATCACTTTCTGGTAACCATAACACACTTTGCACATTCCTGCTCTCCAGGCCGGGTAGTAAGACATTGGAACTTATGTTGTTTGTTCCATCCTGAGGTACAATAAACATGTAATTACTATCAATAATTCATTTTGTAATATAAAAATAGCATTTCTATCCTTCTGCCTGAGATTTACAGCCACTATTACCTTTGCTAACTGCCGCAGTACTTTCTTAAAAAGCAAATTAGTTTACTTAGAATTATTAATACCCATTTGGATTTTTATTGATGAGTATTGAGTGGACCATAAAAGATTCATGCAGTGTAGGGAAGGATATATTTGATATGGAAAACCACCCTGCAGTAGAAAATGGAGAATCTGGACCTGGAGGTAATTCGTTGATATAGTGATATGGTGAATTATTAAACATTCAGGATGTAAAAAAAAGAGTTTAAATTCACTGACAGCAATCAGTGAACTTGAAAACAATTTTAGCTTTGCTTACTTACAGTGAGTGGCCCAACTTTGCGCAACATTTTTGAGAGCACCATAAGGTAAGAAAAATTTCTCTTATTCCAGCGATGTATTATTATTATTATTATTTATTATTATAGCGCCATTTATTCCATGGCGCTTTACATGTGAGGAGGGGTATACATAATACATACAAGTACAGTAATCTTAAACAATACAAGTCACGACTGGTACAGGATGAGAGAGGACCCTGCCCGCGAGGGCTCACAATCTACAACGGGATGGGTGAGGATACAGTAGGCGAGGGTAGAGCTGGTCGTGCAGCGGTTTGGTGGATCAGTGGTTACTGCAAGTTGTAGGCTTGTCGGAAGAGGTAGTTATTCACGTTCTTTTTGAAGGTTTCCATGGTAGGCGAGAGTCTGATATGTTGTGGTAGAGAGTTCCAGAGTAGAGGAGATGCACGGGAGAAATCTTGTATGCAATTATGGAAAGAGGAGATAAGAGGGGAGTACAGAAGGAGATCTTGTGAGGATCGGAGGTTTCGTGCAGGTAAGTACTGGGAGACTAGGTCACAGATGTACGGAGGACTCAGGTTGTGGATGGCTTTGTATGTCATGGTTAGGGTTTTGAACTGGAGTCTTTGGGTAATGGGGAGCCAGTGCAGGGATTGACAGAGGGGAGAGGCCGGGGAATAGCGGGGGGACAGATGGATTAGTCGGGCAGCAGAGTTAAGAATAGATTGGAGGGGTGAGAGAGTGTTAGTGGGGAGGCCACAGAGCAGGAGGTTGCAGTAGTCAAGGCGGGAGATGATGAGGGCATGGACTAGGGTTTTTGCAGATTCTTGGTTGAGGAATGTAGGGATTTGTGAAATATTTTTGAGTTGAAGTCGGCAGGAAGCGGAAAGGGCTTGGATATGTGGTTTGAAGGAGAGATCAGTGTCAAGGATAACCCCGAGGCAGCGAGCTTGTGGGACTGGAGAGAGTGGGCAGGTATTTACTTTAATGGATAGATCTGTTGTGGGGGGGTCACGTGAGATGGGTGAAAGATGATTAATTCTGTTTTGTCCATATTAAGTTTTAGAAATCTAGCAGAGAAGAAGGATGAAATAGCAGACAGACATTGAGGGATTCTGTTTAGTAGGGAGGTGATATCTGGTCCAGAGATGTAGATCTGTGTGTCATCAGCATAGAGATGATACTGAAAGCCATGAGATTCTATGAGCTGTCCAAGGTTGAAGGTGTAAACAGAGAAGAGCAGGGGCCCTAGGACTGAACCTTGTGGGACTCCGACGGATAGGGGGTGCTGTGAGGAGGTGGTGTGCGAATGGGAGACGCTGAATGTCAGGTCTGCTAGGTATGACGCAATCCAAATAGGGCCAAGTCTGTGATACCAAGAGATGAGAGGGTCTGTAGTAATAGGGAATGGTCCACTGTGTCAAAGGCAGAGGACAGGTCCAGGAGGAGGAGGACAGAGTAGTGTCGCTTGGCCTTGGTGGCTAGTAGGTCATTGGTGACCTTAGTTAGGGCAGTTTCAGTGGAGTGGTGTGGCCGGAAGCTGGATTGCAAGTGGTCAAGGAGGGAGCAAGAAGAGAGGTGGGAGGATAGTTCAAGATGGACTTGTTGTTCCAGTAGTTTTGAGGCATAGGGGTGAAGTGATATAGGGCGATAGCTAATACAGAGGATGGGTCAAGAGAGGACTTTTTGAGGATAGGTGTGATTGAGGCATGTTTAAAGCTTGAGGGGAAAACACCAGTTGTTAGTGATAGGTTGAAGAGATGGGTTAGGGTTGGGATGAAGACTGTGGTGAGGTTTGGGATGACGTGGGATGTGATCGGGTCAAGTGCACAGGTAGTGAGATGTGATCTTGAGAGCAGAGTGGAGAGTCGATCTTCTGTAATGGTGGAGAAGTTGGTTTTGGGGGAGGAGGGCAGGGCAGGTAGGCGGAAGGGCACTGGGGGGTTGTTGACCAAAACTGTCTCTGATGTTATCAATCTTCTCCTTGAAAAATGAGGCAAAGTCTTCAGCTGAGATGAGTGGAGAGGGAGGAGGTGCTGGAGGGCGGAGGAGAGAATTGAAGGTGTTGAATAACTGTTTAGGGTTGTGAGACAGGGAGGATATGAGAGATGAGAAGTAGGTTTGTTTTGCTGCAGCGAGTGTGGCCTTGAAAGTAGTGAGGGACTGTTTGAATGTGATGAAGTCCTCATTGGAGTGGGATTTTTTCCATCTCCGCTCAGCAGCCCTGGAAGCCCGCCTCAGTTCTTTGGTCAGACTGGTGTGCCAGGACTGTCTGTTGATTTTGAGAGTTTTGGTATGTTTGAGAGGGACAACTGATTCCAAAGCTACAGCTATTGTGGTGTTATATAGAGCGGTAGCGGCATCCGCATTGTGTAGGGAACTTATGTCTGTAAGAGGGAGGAGGGATTCAGACAGTGAGTGTAGATCGAGGTGTTGAAGATTTCTGCGAGGGTGTGCGAGTTTTTGAGGTGGGGATTGTGGACCTGAGGAGGAGAGGGAAGATAATGTAAGTAGGTTGTGGCCAGAGAGAGGAAGAGGTGAGTTAGAGAGGCTAGATAGGGAGCAGAGGCGGGTAAAGATGAGGTCTAGTGTGTGGCCATCTTTGTGAGTGGCTGCAGAAGACCATTGAGTGAGGCCGAAGGAAGAAGTGAGAGATAGAAGTTTAGTGGCAGCTGAGAGGGAAGTGTCAATGGGGATGTTGAAGTCGCCCAAGATGATAGTGGGGATACCAGTGGAAAGGAAATGGAGTAGCCAGGTGGTGAAGTGGTCAAAAAAGTGGTGGCTGACCCTGGAGGGCGGTATATGACAGCTAGTTGGAGGTTGGAGGGGAGTAGATGCGCACAGAGTGCACCTCGAAGGAAGGGAGGGTAACAGAAAGCGGCAGTGGGATTGGGGTGAAGGAGCAGTTATCTGACAGGAGAAAACCAACTCCTCCACCATGCTTGCAGCTGGGGCAGGGGGTGTGGGAAAGGTGGAATCCACCATATGAGAGTGCAGCAGGAGAGGCTGTGTCAGAGGAGGTGAGCCAGGTTTCGGTGATGGCGAGGAAGGAAAGTTTGTTAGTAATAAAAAGATCATGGATGAAAGAAAGTTTGTTGCAGACAGAGCGAGCGTTCCACAGAGCTCCTGTTAGTGGGACTGGGGAAGCTGGGCCTGGGCGAATGTGTATAAGGTTGGAGTGGTTACGGAAAGTTGTGATTGGGTGTGGATGGGAGGTAGAAGTGACTGTGGGAATGTGGTGAGGAGGACCAGGATTTGGAGCGATATCGCCGGCAGTGAGGAGGAGCAGAGTGAGTGTTAGCAGGTGGGAGCAGGAAAGGGCATGAGGGAGCTGTCTGTGTTTGGAGACAGAGGATTGTATGTTGAGGAACAGATCTGAGGAAGAGGCGAGATGGATTGGAAGGATTGAAGAAGAGATGAACAGTTCCTTACTAGGTGTAGGGATTAGTGGGGTTACTAGAAAGTGAAGAATTTTAGGGGTTAGAGTGGAAACAAACAGAAACATTGTTTAAAGTGACTCTTTCCAGTTACCTTCTGTTCCAATTCAGGATTAATTCATATTTTCATATCATCTCACACTTTTAAGATACACAC
Source organism: Dendrobates tinctorius (assembly GCF_039654945.1). Classification (NCBI taxonomy): domain Eukaryota; kingdom Metazoa; phylum Chordata; class Amphibia; order Anura; family Dendrobatidae; genus Dendrobates; species Dendrobates tinctorius. The sequence continues at coordinate 6,921,681 of NW_027361993.1, forward strand.
TTCTAGGATACACACTGCAGACTAAAGTCTTATGCAATATATGTGCTACAAAGTGCATTCAGGTGTGAAGCTGAGAGGAGTGGTCTGTGCTCCTCTTGGTCAGATAATTAAGAGTGGACCAGATGCATATGATCAAGCCAAAGTAAACAAGGTCATAAATAATACTGGGGTAAAGCAGGGGGTTAGTTGAGAGGCATACAGTGGGGAAAAAAAGTATTTAGTCAGTCAGCAATAGTGCAAGTTCCACCACTTAAAAAGATGAGAGGCGTCTGTAATTTACATCATAGGTAGACCTCAACTATGGGAGACAAACTGAGAAAAAAAAATCCAGAAAATCACATTGTCTGTTCTTTTTTCATTTTATTTGCATATTATGGTGGAAAATAAGTATTTGGTCAGAAACAAAATTTCATCTCAATACTTTGTGATATATCCTTTGTTGGCAATGACAGAGGTCAAACGTTTTCTGTAAGTCTTCACAAGGTTGCCACACACTATTGTTGGTATGTTGGCCCATTCCTCCATGCAGATCTCCTCTAGAGCAGTGATGTTTTTGGCTTTTCGCTTGGCAACACGGACTTTCAACTCCCTCCAAAGGTTTTCTATAGGGTTGAGATCTGGAGACTGGCTAGGCCACTCCAGGACCTTGAAATGCTTCTTACGAAGCCACTCCTTCGTTGCCCTGGCGGTGTGCTTTGGATCATTGTCATGTTGAAAGACCCAGCCACGTTTCATCTTCAATGCCCTTGCTGATGGAAGGAGGTTTGCACTCAAAATCTCACGATACATGGCCCCATTCATTCTTTCATGTACCCGGATCAGTCGTCCTGGCCCCTTTGCAGAGAAACAGCCCCAAAGCATGATGTTTCCACCACCATGCTTTACAGTAGGTATGGTGTTTGATGGATGCAACTCAGTATTCTTTTTCCTCCAAACACGACAAGTTGTGTTTCTACCAAACAGTTCCAGTTTGGTTTCATCAGACCATAGGACATTCTCCCAAAACTCCTCTGGATCATCCAAATGCTCTCTAGCAAACTTCAGACGGGCCCGGACATGTACAGGCTTAAGCAGTGGGACACGTCTGGCACTGCAGGATCTGAGTCCATGGTGGCGTAGTGTGTTACTTATGGTAGGCCTTGTTACATTGGTCCCAGCTCTCTGCAGTTCATTCACTAGGTCCCCCGGCATGGTTCTGGGATTTTTGCTCACCGTTCTTGCGATCATTCTGACCCCACGGGGTGGGATTTTGTGTGGAGCACCAGATCGAGGGAGATTATCAGTGGTCTTGTATGTCTTCCATTTTCTAATTATTGCTCCCACAGTTGATTTCTTCACTCCAAGCTGGTTGGCTATTGCAGATTCAGTCTTCCCAGCCTGGTGCAGGGCTACAATTTTGTTTCTGGTGTCCTTTGACAGCTCTTTGGTCTTCACCATAGTGGAGTTTGGAGTCAGACTGTTTGAGGGTGTGCACAGGTGTCTTTTTATACTGATAACAAGTTTAAACAGGTGCCATTACTACAGGTAATGAGTGGAGGAAAGAGGAGACTCTTAAAGAAGAAGTTACAGGTCTGTGAGAGCCAGAAATCTTGATTGCTTGTTTCTGACCAAATACTTATTTTCCACCATAATATGCAAATAAAATGAAACAAAAACAGACAATGTGATTTTCTGGATTTTTTTTTCTCAGTTTGTCTCCCATAGTTGAGGTCTACCTATGATGTAAACTACAGACGCCTCTCATCTTTTTAAGTGGTGGAACTTGCACTATTGCTGACTGACTAAATACTTTTTTTCCCCACTGTACCAAATGAATGCTATGTGCAGAGGTAAGACTGGGTAGCTTAGCTTTTGTTTCTGAGGACCCCCGGAACCGCTGCTACTATGGGGTGTGTTGGGGGCATTCAGGCCAGCCATGAGGGGTTCACAAAGTGTATACGGGGTTTAATGGCAGTATATGGGAGGGCAGGGGTTTTTTTTTTTTAAATTATCTTTTTTATTAAGTCTTTATTAGGTTATTGAATAATTAAAGGGGTTAATGGTGGTGTGTTTGATTGAGTAACCGTAGTTTTTTTTTTAAATTAATTTTGTACATTGTTCAGCTGTTGAGCGCTCTGCTCGGTCCGATTGGACCAATCAGAGCGCTCCCCAGCTGCATTCCGTGGTATGTGACCTGCCTCCAAGTATTTTCCAGCAGGCATTGTGGCAGTGCCTGCAGGAGATACCGGGGAGACAGGGCCTGGGCTCTATTGCTGCAGAGCACGCAGATTGGACCGATTAGCGCGCTATGCTGCGGAATATAAGGACCTTGTAACGTCTTCAAAGTCCCCCCATGCAGGCAGAATGGCTGCGCCTGCAGGAGGGACATGGAGAACTGGACTGATGGACCGCTGGAAGTGAAGTGACGCTGGCCGGAAGTCGCATGTGACAGTGGGCGGGGCTAGGTTATGACGCGCAAGGTACAGTGGGAGGTTGGGCCCTGCACGTTAACCTGCGCCCCCTCAGCCCGGGGGAAGGAGGAAAATGACGGGAGGAAAGTGACGCGGTTGCGGGGGTATAAAAGAGTTGGGGGCTGGCACTGCATCATTCCTTCTGGCTCGCCTTGAGATTCAGCAGCGCTGCCCTCGGCAAGCGTGCACGAGGGATGTGGGCGGAGCCTCGCACGTTCTAGACAGCACTACTGTAACTCCCAAAAAGGGGGCGGAGCTACCACAGGCAGCATGGAATAGGCCCAAGCCGGGGCCTAAATTTGAAGGCCGGACGCCCGCGCGCCCAGGGAAGAAGGGAGATGAACCAACACCGCTACAGAGCAGGGCCCGCCCAGTGGAGCCGCGTCCTAGGGGATGAAAACTGGCCTGCCATATGGGAGACCAGCGAAGGTTGGATAAGAGGGCAGGTGGCTGGAGAATGTGTAGCCTGACCTGGGGAGAAGGCAGGAGGGAGAGGAGAGGACAGTGGCCCAGGGAATGAGGAAGAAGCTAGGGGCACGGTTAGGGGGTACTGAGATGGCACAGGGAGGAGAGCTCCGAGGCCAGTCATAAGGGATTGTAACCATGGCTCACCTCCCTGTGCTGCTCTCTGGAGGGCCTCCATGGTCCGACACGGCTGCAGGGGGCTCCGGGGGTCCTCAGGAAACAAAAGCTTCTAGGAAACAAAAGCTTCTAGGTATCAGCCGGGGAGGAAAGAGGATCACTTAATGTATCACTTAATTTACTGGGTGCAGCAGTTGTGACACAATTGTAGATGTAGAATGTAGCAGAGCTCACCGCGCCCAATGAGCATCTTTCTGTGTACTTTGTATATTTATTTTATTTATTTATTTATTTATTTTACTCATTTATATGGCGCCATTATTCCACAGCGCTTTGCAGACATTATTGGCACTGTCCCTGATGGGGCTTCCAATCTAAATTCCCTATCAGTATGTCTTTGGAATTGACAGTAAGCAGCGAATCAGTGCTGGGGGTATGGTTGGACCAGGATGCAAGTGGCACTTAATCCAGTAGTCATAGAATCCTAGAATGTTAGAGTTGGAAGGCACCTCCAGGGTCATCGTATCCAACCCCCTGCTCAATGCAGGATTCACTAAACCATCTCAGACAGATGTCTTCCAGCCTCTGTTTGAAGACTTCTATTGAAGGAGAATTCACCACCTCTCATGGCCGCCTGTTCCAGTCATTGATCGCCCTCACTGTCAAAAAGTTTTTTCTAATATCTAACCTGTATCTTCTCACTTTCAGTTTAGTTCCATTGCTTCTCATCTTTCCATGTGCAAATAAAAATAAGGATGATGTCTCTACACTATGATATCCCTTCAGATATTTGTAGACAGCTATTGTCAGGCTACTGCAATGCAGGTATGTGCAGACCACTAGATGGCAATAGAGTGGAGGAAGGACTTTGGGTCGCCCTCTCCCAGGGCTGTGGGGTACTCGGTACCGGGCCGGTGTCAGAGGAATGTGTCACAGCAGCGATGACCCGGTCCGTGGCCCTGGGCGCCCAATATCAATGGCGGTGATGTTAATGGTGTTAACGTTTATATGAATAGTTCGTGACACCACCCGTGGTGTTTGGCAAGGGAGATGGTAATCCAACGCTGCATATAGATCCACTGGGACAGATGGTGTGGTGCAGCAGAGATGGTGTAGCTCCCCACAGGTGGTGCTGTATTCCCAGGGCAGTATATAGGGCAATGGATGAGAAGAGGCGCAGAATGGTATGGATGCTGGTACCCAGGTGTAGTGGTGCGGGAATAACTGGAGGACACCAGAGTATGCGGTTCCAAAGCTTTACTCACTGTTTGCAGTTCACACAACTGCCTGCCTCCATACTGTGTTCTCCAGGTCAGGGCTCCAGCCAACCTCCAGGCCAGATAGGGTTCTCCTGTCCACACTCCGCCAATATGTACCTTCACTGAACGACTCCTCCAATGCGCCTTTAGGTGCGAAGCACTCCAGTACTTAGTTACCCTGAAATGCCTCTCTCTAGGTGTTCCTAATCTCTACTTGTATGACAGCTCTCTATTCAGTTGCTGTTGTGTCCCAAGTGTACGATGGGAGCAAGGCGTTAGTGGCTCACTACTCCTCCGGTGTCTGTTGCCGGACATAAAGATCCAATCAACCTCGGGGAACGGGCCCCGGCCTTTGCGCTCTCTGGACTGGAAGGGTTCTCTATCTGTCTTCAACCAGCTTCCCACCGTCCTTCTATTCTCCTTCGTTCCGATCTATTCTATCTCTCTTATGGAAGGTTTGGTTATCAATCTTATCAGTCTCTTTCTCTGTCTTTCTCGTGCCAGCAGCCCAGATCACTGGGACCTGCTGCAGCACGTCCCTCAGACATCTATCTTCTCTCTTCTCTCTCCTCTAACCAACAGCACATCTCGTGTTACGAAGCAGGGTTCCACGAGGGGACCACCAGCCTGAAGCTGTTAGGTGGCCCCACTGAACTATCCTGTGTGTGGAATGCAGGTGTGGAGCGTGGTCTGTTGTGAGTTCATTTTCCCCTTCGTCACTGAGGTCTGGTGAATTCCCTATTCTGGTAAAGGAAGGTAATGAGCCTGATTATCAGGCACCTGAGTCTAATGAGGATGACTGGCTGAGTGGAGTCACGGACTGGATATAAGGCTGCCGACGCCCTTCTGCCCTGCGGGTGATTTCTCTGTGGACTTCTAGGACACCAGTCTGATTCCTGCTCCTCTAAAGCTAAGATTTTTGCTTTGCCTGTTGCATTTGTGTTTTGTTTTTGTTTTCCTTGCTTTTCTGGATTCTGCCATTCCCTGCTGGGGTGAGCTGAATCTCCTTTTGCCTGTTGCTCTGTCTTCAGAATATTCCTGAGTACTGACATAGCTTTTTGAAGCCTAGCGTCTTCAGGGCCTTTTTCACTGTCAGTCTGTTGGCTCTTATTTTCATAGGGTTTTTCACAGATTGCAGATAGCAACCTTCCTGTCCTTTTCTATCTAGTTAGCTGGGGCCCCGTCTTTGCTCAGTCTATCTTTCTGTCTGTGTTAGTGTTTTCATCTTGCTTCACCGTCATTATATGTTGGGGGCTGCCTATTGCTTTGTGGTCTGCTCTGGGGCAGTTTAGATTTCCCCTTTCTTTCTTTAGGCCTATTTAATTCTCCGGCTGTGATCGAGGGGTCTAGGGCATCGTAGGAACCCCCCATGGCCACTGCTAGTTGTGTTGATAGGTTCAGGGGTCTGCAATCCGATAGCTGCCAACTTCTCTGGTTTTCTGCACTTAGCTAGCATTTCTGTTTTTGCCTCCTACGGTGACTCAATCATAACAGTGGTCAGGAGTTCCAACCTTACCTGGATGGTGGGGCACTACACCTTAGGAGAAGGTGCAGTACCTCTGTGGCGACTGAAGCCTCAGGGGCGTCACAACTGCACACTCACATGGCAGGCCTGCGAAGCAGCAGCGACGGCTACCACCAGGTGGCAGCAGAATAGTTAGACTAGCACAGTACCAAAGGAATAAGCAAACTCAAGGTCACAAACAAGCCAAAGAGGTCAGAGTCGGACAGGAGCAGATAAGCCAAAGACAAAAGACAGAAGCAGGTCCGAATACAAGCCAAGTCAAAAGCCAGGGGGTCAACACACTAACAGGAAAACACTGAGTCAGGACAGACAGAGGGAATAAACAGGCACAGGGCAAGTCAGGGATCATAGCAGGACAAATCAGGACATACCAGAGTCAGATACACACACCGTAGGCAGAACTATAGCTGACACAGCCTGAAGGAGCAGCGGAGCTAAATAGCAAACCTTTACCAGACTGAGGCTGAGAAAAGTTAACCCCTGACATGATCAGACAGGGACAAGGGAAGACAGGACTCAAAACCCGGTCTGGATCATGACAGCTTTTATGTCTCCTCTTAGCCTTCTTTTTGCAAGCTAAACATTCCCAGATCCTTTAACCATTCCTCGGAGGACATACATTACATTCCGCTCACCATCCTGGTAGTTCTTCTAGGAACTTGCTCCAGTTTTTCAATGCCTTTTTTAAAATGTGGTGCCCAAAACTGGACACAGTATTTCAGATGAGTCCTGACCAAAAAGTAGAGGGGGATAATGAATTCACGTGATCTTGACTCTATGCTTCTCTTAATACATCCTAGGACTGTGTTTGCCTTTTTAGCTGCTGCATCACACTATTGACTCATGTGCTGTCTGTGATCTATTAGTATACCCAGGTCTTTTTAACGTGTGCTGTTGCTTAGTTCTATTCCTCACATTCTATAGATGAAATTTTATTTTTTGATTGCCCAGATGTAGAATCTTGCATTTCTCCCTGGCAAATACCATTCTATAAGTCGCTGCACAATGCTCAAGTTTATCTAGATCCTTCTAAATCCTTTCCCTGTCTTCTCTAGTGTTAGCTATCCCTAATAATGATAATGTCCTACTGACAAAACTCTCTGGAACAACAGCAAACAGCCTACTAATTGACATATCTCTAAAATCAGTGTCTCAGTCACCAGCTCATGCTGCCCACAGATTACATAGCAAAACCTGATGACAGATTCCTTTTAATTCCAAGGCGCTATGCATGTGAAAACATAATCAATTAAAAATAAAAAACAGGGTACAAAAAGTATAATATCAGACAGATACAATGGGAGAAAAACCTGACGGAAGGGCTTACTGTTCCAGGGACTGGGTCACCCGGGTCTTGCATAACATTGTTATGCCATGTGAGCCCTGCAACCAAGCAGCTGCTGCTATTGGGCTGCTGCGCACTCTGTTCCTTTGGACAAATCTCAGACAGGTGGAAGAAGAGAGCACAAAAAGTGCAAAAGCCACTGGTGTTTGGCTGCACAATGCATAATGTCCCACAAACCCGAACATCAATGGAAACAATGTGAGAGGTAGTGGACAATCTCCATAAATATGGTTGAGTTTAAAAAAAATGGGAGTAGAAGAAGGTGGATATAACAAATAGACACACTGGAATTTTGGTTGAGTCGAAGACAGAGTATAGGTCAAAAAAGAACACAGATCAATGTGATTTGTTTAAGCAGTTAGCTCATTAGTGACTTTGGAAAAGGCGGTTTTAATAGAGCAGTACAGTTGGAAGCCAGATCATAGCTGGTTAAAGGTTACTCCTGGAGTAGAAACAATAAATAATTAAAGGAATTGTAATTATAAATACATTCCTAAATAATTTTAATTACCAAATCACAATTATTTTGTCTTGGTGCAGTAAGTAATCATTATATACTTTAATTTAAATGGCCACTGCATGGTTATACTAAGAGAAACCTGACCTAGAATGTTAGGACAAGTGCCTGTGAGCATGTGAGGTACAAAGTTCTCCCTCCTCCCTTCATGTGTAGGAAGATGAATATGAAGTGAATATTCTGATCTAACACCTGAGATTCTAAGGGTGCTAAGGTAAGAAGAGGCTGCTCATGCTGCTGTCCACCCTGTCTATCTGTCTAATACTGGAGATACCAGGGGGGCTGAGATAAGAAGAGACTGCTCACACTGCTGTCCACCATGTCTATGTGGTCTAATACTGGAAATACCAGGGTTGCTGAGGTAAGAAGAGGGAGCTCACAATGCTGTCTACCCTGTCTTTCTGATCTAATACTGAAGATACGAGGTTTGCTGAAATATGGAGAGGCTGCTCACACTGCTATCCACTATGTCTATCTGATCTAATACTTGAGTTACCAGGGATATGGAGATAAAAAGAGGCTGCTCACACTGCTGTCCACCGTCTATTTGATCTAATACTCGAGTTACCAGGGATAGGGAGATAAAAAGAGGCTGCTCACATTGTTCATCCTATCTATCTAAACTAATACAGGATATTTCAGGAGTATTTAGGTAAAAAGAGGCTGCTCACACTGCTCTCCACCCTTTTTATCTGATCTAATACTTGAGATACCAGGGATGCTGAGCAAGGGCGGACAAACTGCATGTGCAGCCGGTGCACCTGTGCCCCTGGCCAGACTTCCCTCATGTGTGGTGGACAGGGAGCGATCCCTGCAGCTCCACTGCCTACAGGAGAAGATGGCAGAGGAGCAGAGCTGCAGGGATCCGTCCTGCTTCCTGGTTGTGCTTCCTGTCTGATACAGCAGTGAGGCTGGATGATGTCAGAATTCAGCACATGGCAGTTTCAGAGAGAAAGCTGCCGGTGATGAATATGCTGCGGCTGCCGGGGAACGTGCGGAGAGGTGAGTGGTGTGGGTGTGTGTGAATGTACGGAGAGGTGAGTGATGTGGGTGTGTGTGTTTGTGTGAACGTGAGGTGAGTGGTGTGTGTATGTGTAGGAGGTGGAAGGGGCAATGATGGGGTGATGGAGAGGGCAGTGATGGGGGTGGTGGGGGTGAAGGCAATGATGGTGGTGGTGGAAAGGACAATGATGGTGGTGGTGGAAAGGGCAATGATGGGGTGGTGGGGAAGGAAGCAATGTTGGAGGTGGTGGAATGGGCAATGATGGGGGTGGTTTGGGGAGAAAGCAATGATAGAGGTGGTGGAAAGGACAATGATGGGAGTGGTGGGGGAGAAAGCAATGATAGAGGTGGTGGAAAGGGCAATGATGGGGTGGCGGGGGAGAATGCAATGATAGAGGTGGTGGAAAGGGCAATGATGGGGTGGTGGGTGAGAAGGCAATGATGGAGGTGGTGGAGAGGACAATGGTAGGGTGGAAGGGGAAAACAATGGTGGGGGGTGGGGTGGAGGGGGAGAACAATGATGGAGGTGGTGACGAAGGCAATGATGGAGGTGGTGGAGAGGACAATGGTGGGGTGGAAGGGGAGAACAATGATGGAGGTGATGGAGAGGGCAATGATGGGACAATGATGGGAAGCGGGGTGAGGAGGGCAATAAGGGATGTGGGGGGATTGTGATGGGAGGAGAGGGGACTTATAATGGACTTACGAACAGGGGGAGGTGCACAAAGACGTTAGATATGGATGCAAGATGAATTGGGTGGTGGAGGAGGTTGCTAAGCCTCTGATACCATCCTCCTCCATCTCACAATGCATTGTGATGCTATTGGGGACTTAAAATTTATTGGGGAGTGGGAAAGGAGGTGATAAGGAGCATAGGACCCTTTATAATTAACTGAAAGGTAAGAAAAGACAATGTCAGGGACTTTTAATGAATTGGGAGATGGCGGAGGAAACTCAGTACCTGATAACGTCTTCTCCCACCCCCAAATTCATTATGATGTTATCAAGGACTTATAATGACTGGGGCTTACACAGGACAGGGACTAAAGCTATGTGCACATGTTCAGGATTTGCAGGAGAAAATTCTGCTGCATGTCCTAATGTGTTGGCAGCAAGAAAGTTAATTAGTATTGTGATAATACACTCCGGGATCGCCTTTGCTGGGGTCAAAGATCACGTGCGTTCAGCATGAAACTCAGGCGCAGAGCCGGGGTCCGGGTGTAACTGACACTGGGTCAGGTTTATTAACGGTGAAAGCAATGCATAAAGGAAATAAAACATAAAACAAATCCTTGCCTGTCCGGCACTAACTAAACAAGGTACAACCTAACTACCAACTGGCGGGCTTCTCCCGTCCAGCCAAACCACAGTTGCAGTGGGCACTGCTTTCACTCACGTGTGTCTCTCACACAGACAGACTCTCTGTGTTCCCAGGCTGAGACACTCACACAACCACCTGGCATCCTTTTATATCCGCCCTCCCATTATTCATTAGTAACCAGGTGAGATACTGACCAGACTAGGCCACATAGGAAAGGTATCTGGGCGAGATATACCTGCCCTCATCCACTATTCCCACATGATTCTCACAGTATGTAGTGTATTCACTTATTATGTATAGCACAGCCCCTTAGTATATAGTGCACTCACTTATGTATAGCACAGTCTCTTACTATATAGTGTACTTGCTTATTATGTCAACACAGTCCCTTAGTATATAGTGCACTCATTTATTATTTATAACACCATTCTTAGTTACATAGTTTCCTCTTTTATTATGTATAACACCGTCCCTTATTACATACCATCCTTTCTATTTATATATGGTGCCGTCCCTTATTATATAGCTTCCTCTGTTGTTATGTACAGTGCTGTCTCTTACATAGTTTATTCTTGTTATTTTTGTTATTCCTTTATTACATAGTCCCCTCTCTTGTTAGATATAAAATGACTGCTGATGGGGCAGCTGGTGACCAGATGACCAGTCCATCAGCTCCTCCATTAGAAAAGAAGCTTTCCCATGCTCCATCAGCCGTCATTCCATTATACATCTAACAAGAGAGGACGGTATGTAATAAAGTACATGGCTCTGTATAATCCAATATGTAAGGGACGGTGCTGTACATAACAAGAGAGGGCACTGTGAAATAAGGGACAGCAATAAACATAATAAAGGAGACTATGTAATATATACATGTATGTGTGCATGGCTATATATATATATACTGCTCACAAAAGTAAAGGGAACACTATAACATAGGATGTGGTATTTTAGTGTTCCCTTTATTTTTTTGAGCAGTATATATATCTTTGTCACCATAAAAGGAGGGGGCCCAGACACATTTCTTGCACAGGGGTCCCAAGCTGTCAGTGTCCATCCCTGGTGCTGAGGTAAGAATTGGCTGCACACACTGCTGTCCACCCTATCTATCTGATCTAATAATGGAGGTACCAGGGGTGTTGATCTAAGAAGAGGCTGTTCACCTTGTCTATTTTATCTAATACTGTAGATATCAAGAGCACTGAAGTAAGAAGATGCCACTCACACTGCTGTCCACCCTATCTATTTGATCTAATACTAAAGACCCTAGGGCTACTGAGGTAAGAAGATCCCGCTCACACTTCTGCCCACCATGTCTATCTGATCTAATACTGGACACACTGGGGTGCTGAGGTAAGAGAAGTCTGCTCACACTACCACGCACACTGTAGTTGTATTCTAATACTGGAGATACAAAGGATTCCGAGGTGAGAAGAGGTTGATCTCACTACTGGGTCGCCCCTCACACCCAGGGCAGTGGGGTACTCTGTACCGGGCCAGTGTCAGGGGGAATGTGTGTCACAGCAGCGGTGACCCGGTCCGTGGAGGGTCACCAGGTGTAGCGGTGCTGGAATAACTGGAGGACACTAGAGTATGCGGTTCCAAAGCCTTACTCACTGTTTGCAGTTCACACAAATGCCTGCCTCCGCACTGTGTTCTTCAGGTCAGGGCCCCAGACAACCTCCACGCAGGATAGGATTCTACACTCCACACTCCGCCAATATGTACCTTACTGAACGACTCCTCCAATGCGCCTTTAGGTGTGAAGCACTCCAGTACTTAGTTACCCTGGAATGCCTCTCTCTAGGTGTTCCTAGTCTCTACTTGTATGACAGACAGCTGTAGCCTGCTTCGGTGACTCCTCTCTGCGTCCCGGCTCACTATCCAGTTGCTGTTGTGTCCCAAGTCTATGATGGGAGTAAGGCGTTAGTGGCTCACTACTCCTCCGGTGTCTGTTGCCGGACATAAAGATCCAATCAACCTCGGGGACTGGGCCCCGGCCTTTGCGCTCTGGACTGGAAGGGTTTTCTCTCTTTCTCAACCTGCTTCCCACCGTCCTTCTATTCTCCTTCGTTCCGATCTGTTCTATCTCTCTTATGGAATCTGTAGTCTCCAGTCTACGTCTCCTTCTCCTTCTCTTCCTTCCCGTGCCAGCTGGCCCATTTCACTGGGGCAGCTGCAGCACTCCTTCCTCCATCCCTTCTTCCAGGGATCCCCACTCCTCACTGAGTGGCTCACTGACTGACTGACCTCCTGTCAGACTGACCTCCTTCTCTGGGACTCACCCCAGACTGACCTGAAATCCTACACCTTCACTCTCTTTTATAGCTAACTCCACCCGCCTCCCCAGCACCTCTCGTGTTACGAAGCCAGGGACCACAAAAGGCACCCTATGACCTTTCCAGCATAAAGCATGGATGGGTCCCTGCTGAACTATCCTGTGTGTGGGGTGCAGGTGTTGGAATGTGAAAGGGAGTTCCCACCCTACCTGGATGGTGGGGTACCACATCTTAGGAGAAGGTGCAGTACCTGTGTGGCGACTGAAGCCTCAAGGGCGCCACACTACTGTCCAGCTTGCTTGTCTGATTCAATACTAGAGATATGGGAGGTGCTGAGAAAAGAACAGGCTGCATACACTGTTTTCTATTCTGTCTATTTGATCAAACACTGGAGATCCCAGGGTGCTGAGGTAAGAAGAGCCTGTTAACACTACTATCCACTCTGTTTAAAGCATTCCCACTAACTTTTTATTGATCATATGTGTGTATAGGTGCATGTAATGTAGTGCTCCATAGGCTTACATTGTGGAAGTCAATTCTGGGTCACACAGCGCAGCGTGACCCGGAGAGTTCTGCAGAGGGGTGACAACATTCAGAAGAGCAGAAGAACAGCGCTGGACACCGTAAGTATAGAGGTGATAGGTGACTATATTACCACACTGACACTGCATTATATGCACATGTACCCACATTTAATCAACAAAACGTTAGTGGAAGTGCTTCATTAAATAAGATCAAGTGCAGCATTTGTTTTTATCAGCTGGTTGGGAATATCAGGAACTCTCTTCCTACTCTTGCTTAAAGGGTTATTCTCTAAATTATAATCTAATTTAGATTGCGCACTGCAGGACTCTGCTCTGCCCTCAACAGGGCAGAGCAGTGCGCCTGCGCAGGAGCCACGACAGGAAGCAAGGAAGATGACGTCGCCGTTAGAAGGTGGGAGGCGCTGGACCGCAACACCCATCGGACCAAGGCTGGACCACCCCCTCGGTGAGTATAATCTAACTCATTTTTCTTATCTTTCAGGTTACATCGGGTGCTTATCTACAGCATTACAGAATGCTGTAGATAAGCCCCTGTTGGCGGTGCCGGCATCTGATACCCGAAAAATGTTGTGACAGATTCCCTTAATGGAGTGCTGCATGAAGAAAAACAGTGCATGCTCCGCTGTGCCTTTATCACTATGGCATAGGTGAACTCTCTCCAGTAATTGACAGCTTTCCCACTATGTATAGTCATAATGAGGAATATATCATTTAGCAGAAACCAGCATAAAGCACACAGCAAGTGACTGCTGAATGAAGACCAAGAGGTTCCTGAAGGACTAGGGAGCAGAATGACTGTAGAATGTGCTTGGGAGCAGAATGACTGTTGAGTTTGCTGCTTAGTAGAGGTCAGCTGTACCAGGAGCATTTGGCTGCAACAGGCGCAGTACAAGTTGATAGAGCTGCAATACTTTTTGAGGAGATCCCTGACCTTGCTGAGAAGGATCTCACCCAACAATCACTGCCACGAATGGCTCAGTGAGTATGGCTCCTCCTGGTGCACATGAGCACCCAAGGATTGAAGCCATGTGCGGAATAGTTTCAGAGCTTGAAGTATAGAAGTGTCACAGGAGTGCTTACTCTTGGGTGCCTGAACTCACAGGCTTTGGGACAGTACATGAGTGATGGCACACTTCCATCCCACTTCCTTATTCTAGGCCTTCTGGCTACGACGAGGAATTTTTTAAATTCTTTGTTGAAGGTCCAGTCTACAGTATATTTAAACTGAGTCAACTTCTTATGATTTCATTTGTCACTGTGTTACACTTTGAATGTGTTTTTCTCAGGTGGACTGTTGGGGATACGTTTCCTTTATCCCTTATGGATTCCCACCTAAATAGTCTAAAGGGGTTTCAAAAACCCTTGCGCAGATTCTGCTCCCCTTTGCATACCTTTTGTTATTCTCCTTCGAGAACAGAGCCAAACTATAATGCTCTCATTTCCATGGAGTAAATCGGTCTCTCCCCAGCGTCGTCAAGATAAGGCCATGATCCCAGTCTCGCTGGGGTCTTCTAATCTGGAGGGTCAGGGAAAGGTATATTGGGAACTTTTCTCCTTTTACAGTAGGCTGCACTTTTTTATTCCCTTGGATTGAGAGCTTGACAGAAAAAAAGTACAGTGGGGCAAAAAAGTATTTAGTCAGTCAGCAATAGTGCAAGTTCCACCACTTAAAAAGATGAGAGGCGTCTGTAATTTACATCATAGGTAGACCTCAACTATGGGAGACAAACTGAGAAAAAAAAATCCAGAAAATCACATTGTCTGTTTTTTTTTTCATTTTATTTGCATATTATGGTGGAAAATAAGTATTTGGTCAGAAACAAAATTTCATCTCAATACTTTGTGATATATCCTTTGTTGGCAATGACAGAGGTCAAACGTTTTCTGTAAGTCTTCACAAGGTTGCCACACACTGTTGTTGGTATGTTGGCCCATTCCTCCATGCAGATCTCCTCTAGAGCAGTGATGTTTTTGGCTTTTCGCTTGGCAACACGGACTTTCAACTCCCTGCAAAGGTTTTCTATAGGGTTGAGATCTGGAGACTGGCTAGGCCACTCCAGGACCTTGAAATGCTTCTTACGAAGCCACTCCTTCGTTGCCCTGGCGGTGTGCTTTGGATCATTGTCATGTTGAAAGACCCAGCCACGTTTCATCTTCAATGCCCTTGCTGATGGAAGGAGGTTTGCACTCAAAATCTCACGATACATGGCCCCATTCATTCTTTCATGTACCCGGATCAGTCGTCCTGGCCCCTTTGCAGAGAAACAGCCCCAAAGCATGATGTTTCCACCACCATGCTTTACAGTAGGTATGGTGTTTGATGGATGCAACTCAGTATTCATTTTCCTCCAAACACGACAAGTTGTGTTTCTACCAAACAGTTCCAGTTTGGTTTCATCAGACCATAGGACATTCTCCAAAAACTCCTCTGGATCATCCAAATGCTCTCTAGCAAACTTCAGACGGGCCCTGACATGTACAGACTTAAGCAGTGGGACACGTCTGGCACTGCAGGATCTGAGTCCATGGTGGCGTAGTGTGTTACTTATGGTAGGCCTTGTTACATTGGTCCCAGCTCTCTGCAGTTCATTCACTAGGTCCCCCCGCGTGGTTCTGGGATTTTTGCTCACCATTCTTGTGATCATTCTGACCCCACGGGGTGGGATTTTGCGTGGAGCACCAGATCGAGGGAGATTATCAGTGGTCTTGTATGTCTTCCATTTTCTAATTATTGCTCCCACAGATGATTTCTTCACTCCAAGCTGGTTGGCTATTGCAGATTCAGTCTTCCCAGCCTGGTGCAGGGCTACAATTTTGTTTCTGGTGTCCTTTGATAGCTCTTTGGTCTTCACCATAGTGGAGTTTGGAGTCAGACTGTTTGAGGGTGTGCACAGGTGTCTTTTTATACTGATAACAAGTTTAAACAGGTGCCATTACTACAGGTAATGAGTGGAGGAAAGAGGAGACTCTTAAAGAAGAAGTTACAGGTCTGTGAGAGCCAGAAATCTTGTTTGCTTGTTTCTGACCAAATACTTATTTTCCACGATAATATGCAAATAAAATGAAAAAAAAACAGACAATGTGATTTTCTGGATTTTTTTTTCTCAGTTTGTCTCCCATAGTTGAGGTCTACCTATGATGTAAATTACAGACGCCTCTCATCTTTTTAAGTGGTGGAACTTGCACTATTGCTGACTGACTAAATACTTTTTTGCCCCACTGTATATCTACAGATTGTCTGGAGCTTGTAATTCACAGGATAGACTTAGATTAAAATGGGCTTCTGGAGATTTTTTCATTTTCTATCTGGTGCTAGGGCTTCATTGCTTTTGGTCACCTCCAAGTGGTCACTTCACACATATCCTCAATGTTTCCCAAGGGACAATATGATCAAAATGCTCGGACACTTGCCACTTTGTTCCTCATAAGGAAACACTGAGGTTATGCGGCCGATGGCAATGTCATCATTTACAGGAACTCTCAGGTGACCAAATTTCCCCATAGAGCCCAGGCCTAAAATGTGTTGAAGTGTAATTCTCAGCTACTATTTGTATCGACTGATAAAAGCTTCTTCATGGAGCTGTGTTGCATTTTGTCTTAATGGCTTTGATAGCCTCCACTAATGAACCAGACTTTTAGATGAACTAAAAAAATATGTCCCTTCCTGTGGGGAACCGACAGCTGAAATAAAAGCCTCATATCTTCCCTCAAAGTGGGGACGTCGTACACATTAGCTATTTAGATTGGCAAACTGTCAGATTTCATTTCCTTCCATTGGTAAAACGCAGGAAAGCAGCTCACTCAACCCATTTTTCCTACCGAATGTATTTACAGGTAAAATTTACTGAAACAGCACAAATGAACAATGGGCACGCAGGGAAATGCATTATGGGATACCTTGTGATGCATTACATTTCAAGGTAATAGATGGCACTGGAAAAAAATACATGCAATGCTGGCATTTTGTATAAATAATGCAGAATCTAATGATTATTTTCACTTAAAGGAGAAATCAACGTTTAAAACCAACTTCTGATATATCAATGGTGTAGCTTGAGCTTAGATATCTTAATGAAAGGGACCTTTACGGTTATCTACAGTACCTGATCCTCTACTGTTTTTGATTCTATTGTATATCTATAAAGAAGCACTCCCACAAAACTTTTTATTGCCTCAACCTGTGTAAATGTATATTTAGTGTAGTGTAATTGTGTTACTACACTCACCGATTGTCATGTTTCCCCGTTTCCAGCGCTGCTCCTGTCCACTTCTCGCTCATGTGACTGCAATTCCGACTTGGTGGATCGGGGTCTGTGTGTGAGCTGGAAATCGCTGTTAGAACGTGAATCGATAGAACGTGAGAATGAGGCTCCATAGACTTACACTGTAAAAGAGACTTCCGGCTCACACAGAGCGCAGTGTGATCTGGCCAGTGAGAAAGAAGAGGACTGGAGCAGCGCTGAAAACTGGAAAGATGGCGAAATACTTATACTACAGTACATATACATTTACACAGCTTTTTAGGCAATAATAGTTTTGTAGCAGTGGTTCTTTAATTTAGGAGTTGGCAGGGATCCCCACTATGTTTGCCACTTTGCTCATTGAAAATGGTTTTAGGGTGAAATTACTTTAAAATGCGCAAATGACAACAGAAATACTCATAACTATCAGTATAATGAAATTTTTACTAAAATAAAGGCTAGGACATCTCCCTTTTCCATCAATTATGTGGGTGTCCACTGACAACCACACTCACTGCAGGCACAGTCAGACAACTGTATAAATTGGAGTGAAATCGGAACGCATTGTATGGACTGGCCAGCGGCTCGCTTTACTCAAGCGTGACAGCTGCATTGGAATACATGAAGCTGTTGTGCCTAGGTCGGGAGAGCAGCCAGCCATTCTGTGAATTGCATTCCTATCTCACTCCGATTTATACGGCTATCTGACTGCTCCCTACTACTGACACTAGATTGCCACTTCTGTACACCCCTATAGCAGTATGAAAGGAGGTTCATGAGATTTGGACATTAAAGATCCTCCCTTTTAGGTTAAAGACAAGAAACATGAGAAAATCTTAAGTTCGACCCACAGTCAAATTTTTTTACAATCACATTTTAGAATCCATACACATAATATGTTATTAATTATGCTCATCATCCCTATATTACACATCCATTTATCTTCTAAATTCCAGTAGCTTTCTCCATGTGTTTGCACACAGTAATGTGGCTGTAATGTCACTTTTGCATGGATAATTACTTCCCTCGATCAATAACCATAGCCTCAAAAAATACCCAGAAAGCTATAGCCGGTCTACACAGAGACATGATTTATAGACGAGGTCCATTGCCCTATTAACTGTTGAAGTAATGGAGAGTCCTGTCTTAGATGTTCTTCCTTGAAGGCATTTTTAGTAGGTGTCCACTCTACCATTCCATGTCCATGTCCATAAATCAAACCTTTCAAGGAAAAACAATCTTTTTCACTTCTCAGTGAAGTTTGTGCTATTTTTCAACATAAATAAGAAAGTCAAAGAAAAATACTTTGTACTATTGAATAATGTGGCTCATAGTGGTCTACATAGGAGAAGCATACATCCTAATGGTCCTGTTTGTTTACAACTGTCCACCAAATGGGACAGATAAGCATGGGGCTTATGCAACTGCATATAGAGAAAGTTTATAGACCATTGAAAGGAGTTTTGTGGCAGAATCTGGGTGAGGCAGGCAGTGTCCCATAATTTGGAATTGGGTGTCTGCAAATGATGAAATCTCAAAAAATAAAAAAATGGTAAATTATATGCTGCTGCTAGTAGATGAATGTCAGATAGCTTGGGGTAAAGCCAGAGACTATGTTATATAGAATAAAGGAATACCTCATAGCAGGGGTGTAACGGAGGTGTGACTATGACCGGGCCTGCGGGAGAGGGGCCAGCCGACGCCAGCGCCTCATTCAACTGCATGTGCATTCGATGTTGTACATTAATCTGAAATTTATTGCGGCGCAGAGACCCGCTTGCTCTCTGCACTGCAATAAACGCATCCAGCCAATCAGAGACCAGCAGTTGACGTCGGCACGCCCGTAATGGGCAGCAAATGATCATCATGCACCATGCCAGGTAAGTCAAAGTCAACTGCTGGCTCTTGCACAGGCTACAGAGGTGGACGCCATATGTCATGGGACTGGAGGTAGGCAAGAAGAATTGTTTATTTTTTTAAATGTGTTGTTGGAATGGAACAAGGAACATTATACCAGGAGGGGGGCCAGGATGGGGGACATTATTACTGGAAAGGACCATGATGGGGATATTATTAAAGGAAAGGGCTAGAGATGGGGATATTATACCAGGAAAGGGGATCAGAACGGGGGACATTATACCTGGAAGGGAACATTATTACTTGAAGGGACACAGGATAGTGTATTTTATATCAAGGAGAGGCCCAGGATGAGGGACATTATTATGGGAAAGAGCCAAGAGGAGGGACTTTTAGAGGAAGGGGCCCAGGATGGGGGATATTATACCAAGAAGGGGACATAATTACTGGAAGGGGCTTAGGCTGGGGGACATTATTACTGAAAAGGGCTCAATATGAGGGACATTATAACAGGAAGGGGCTGGGAACAGCTGATATTATTCCAGGAAAGGACCCCGAATGGGGGACTGGGAATGGTGGGGGGATTTAATGGCAGCTTACAATACTCCTGAAAGCATATGTATCTCTAACAGGACACCTGGCTATGCACGTGGTCTAGCTAGTATCCAAACTCCTACATGAAGAGTTCATGTGGAGCCCATGTGGTGTAAATACTTTGTTTACACAGCTAGGAGTTCATAAGGAGAATATGGACTTATTGTACATCCTAGCCACACACTGGTTACATTTTCGAGATCTCTGGAATGGGCCGAACGCCTTCCAGGGTCGCAATCCATGCTAGCACCCCAGAGTGGGGAGAAACATAGAATGGATAGTAGGAGCCAGGTAGCAAAGCGGCGTTTGGTCTCAATGTGTAGCAGGGGCCTGGCGAGATCCGATGGCACCAAGATCACCTCCCTAGGTCCGTTTATTAAGGATTTATGACCCATCATAGGTTTTGGAGTTTTTAGTTGCTAGATGCAAGAGGAGGGGCTTTAGGTCCATCCCAGGGGGAAGGAGGAGAGTGACCCCAAGGGATTAAATGCTCGTGTAAAGCATGGCTTATTGCTTTGTTCCGGGGAGGTCACTATGACATATCATGTGGGGAGAAGTCAAGGAACACAGCGGACCACCAGCCCCTTCCCCTTAAGCCAGGCTTTTCATCTGACTAGTAACTAACTCATTTTCTGTGTACTTTGTGCTACTACTATTTGTATTTGCCTTTCTGACCATTGTATATGTATAACCATTGTGTATATAGTGTTTTTGTCTAGTGTGCTCTTAAGGCGATTAAATATATAATTTAACCTTGGGCTGCTCTTTTATCTTGATCCACAAATCCACACGTCTGTGTTCTCGGTTGAACGTTCCATGCTACTGGGGCTGGTTTCTGGCCTGATATGATCCTGTTAACAGGCTGGGCTTATATCTAATGAGGAACTGGTGACAGTCCTACTGGGCTGACCAGGCGCTGTTCCACTAGCATTAGTGAAAGGGGTCTCTCAGCCTGTCAAGGTTGTGAGCAAGTGTGGCACCATGTCAGCGATTGCGTTTGCCACATCCTCTCACTCCCTGTGTCTTCTGGGCCCATGTGGACAGGGAATGTCTGTATAAAACTGTGCCAAACTGACCTTACGTGTCCTCAGGGGGTGTGGAATGTCACATTAGTACAGGTGAGGAGATCGTACCATGTGATCCCTCGGACGTAATAGTGACGTCAGGCGGGGTAGCAGGGTGCAGGTTTGTCACATGTGGTGGCAGCAGTGGGATTCTACGTGATATCTCTGGTGCCATCCTTCACATGTGGTGGTAGCGGTGGGATTCTGCATGATCTATCTGGTGCTTTCCTTCACAGGGGCATTATTACAGCAAGGTGTCAGGAAGGCACTGGGATGGGCGATATCATTGTATGGTGATTGAACACATATGTCTTTATAGGATCTAAAATGCTACAAGGGCCCATACATATGAAAAACATGCAGGTAGGGGCCCGGGTTCAAATATTGCAATGGGGCATGTTAGACTCTAGATACGCTACTGCATCACATTTTTCATAACTCTAGTTTAGGTCGATAATAGTTCAATTGTAATATTCTGGAATGAGCAGCAGTAACTCCAGGAGAAAGTTCTTCCTACTTTATAGTAAAGGGGGTATGTATTTGTGGCTTGATCCCAAATCTTTATGGCAATAGCTATTATTTCTCAACATTTCAAGCAAGAAGATTTCTGTTTTCACCAATGTTATCAAGAGTAAATGGAATTGCCCCTTAAAGGGAATATGTCATTAAGATCAACCCCAAACCACATACATGGCCATGCAAAGCTGTATCTTTGAAAGCTGAATACATTGACATCTTTCTTTCTTTTATCTGTTGCTGCATTACCAATACATCAGTGTTTTAATACTCATGCAAATGAGGCGTTAAGAGCTCTGAGTGTGACAGAGCACTTCCTGAGCTTGTGCCTCCCAAGTTTGCTTCCCACAGAGCAACAGCCTCTTTAGCTTGATTGGTAGCTCACTGTCTAATTTTCTTGCCTGGTGCCTGACATCACACAGACATTGTACTCAAGGCCGTATTTGGGGTTCATGCTGCTCTAGACACTTTATGTGGTCACTTCTCCTATAAGTAAGTTAGACTAAAAGTTCCCATACCCTTTAGATAATTGTTAAGTCCTGCACTGACATTATACTAATGTTGTCCGAACCCCACCGATACCAACAGTCTAATGTGTATGGGGTATCCGACAGATGATTGTTTGAGTAGATAAGGATGCGTTGTGGATGATTTCGAACTGCAGATCATTTTCCTATTCTAGGCCCACTGAACGATCATGTTAACGATCGTTCTGCATGCATGAATGTGCTGCCTGTCTATACAAGCTATGAACTCCTGATCACCTTTATATAGCTGGTTGGCGGTCGCTCTAAGGCTACGATTGGCCGATGTAAATGGACACTTGGATTCAGATACTTGACAGGTGCCAATGTGGTAATTGCAGGTACGCAGGATGCAGTGACGAGTCGCAAGACAATTTGGTGCTTTCTATAATAACGTTTATAAGACTAGAGGGAACTATCCTCAGTCACGGCTTGATCACCAAAAGGGGTAACACGGGTTGCCCTCGCAGGGACTCTAAAACAAGCAAACACAAACGGGTAGAACACGACTACTTCCGGCAATAGCCGGTCACTATAGGGCCGCGGTATGGCCGACCACGGGTCCGTAAATATATAGTCAACTTAGCCGTCCAGATGTCCCTCGCAATTCGGGATGGTGGTCTTTCGGCATAGTAGTCTCTGGGCCCAGTTGCTGAGGCGTTGGCGAAGTCTTTGCGTGCTCCGGTGCGCTGATGACACTGGAGCCCAACAGGCCCCGGCGGAGTCCTTGGACGGGTGGGCCACAGTCCCCGGACTGGGGCAAGCGACAGCGATGTAGGGTGGCGAATCACAGACCACCTGCGCAGCTAACAGCTGTGATGGGGAATCCGCGGCCAGCAGAGGCTCGGCCCCTGCTGCGGACCGGAACGGGACAGTGGTGGCCGGCGGCAGCACTGTACTTGCCGCGGCCACTGGTGAGAGCAGGTCGGCTGCAGCCGCGGGCTGGAGCAAGATGGCAGCAGCCACGGGCGACCGCAGGTAGGCCGCAGCCATGGGCTGGAGTGAGATGGCAGTGGCCATCGGTAGGCCGCAGCTGTGGGCCGAGGCGAGGCGGCAGCGGCCGCGGGTCAAACTGGGGCTGCAGTGGCCGTGGGCTGGAACGGGGCAGCAAATCTCGGATGATCGCCCTGGCACCGTCCCTCTGGAGTCCTCAGTCGGCGTCTTCCCTGGCACTGGTAGGTTGCTCTATCTTGCAGTCGCTCCAACGGTCTCCTGCTGCCTCTGCCCCGGTCTGCTGACTCATCGTCCCAGGGATTCCCCGCCTCCTTTATACTGGTCCCTCCCCCAGCTCATCTGTCTGTCACAACGGTCCGTTCTCGAACTCTGTCCCCCGAAGACAGTTTCCCCCGGAACCCAGATGACAGGTCCCTTGGTTCTGGCCCGGACACTCGACGGGGGCCGTTCCTCCCACACCATCTTCTTTCATTGAAGAGTTGTTCTATTCCCTTTCATCCTATCTGGTCCAGATGGCATGATGCTTTTTCGCAGCCCTAGCTTGTCTTTGCAGACTTCCCTCTTTGGTGTCAGTGTCATTATAATGCCCCTGAATACAAATATCTGTCCACGCTGTGTACTAAATAAGAGCTATTCTGTGCCCCTGAATAAATAATTGCCTCTCACTGTGCTTGCTACATACAACACCACGCTGTCCCTCCTATAAAAAATTACCTCTACATTGTCACACCTTATATACTGTACTCCCTTATTAACCACAACGGCCACACCGTCCCCTTATCAATTATGCCAACCAGACCGTACTGCTCTCTTGTGAACTAAGGCTTCCACACTGTCCTTATCTCCAGAATATCCTCCTCATGCAGCACCCACTAAACACCGTGCCCCTGCTTCATATCCCCTCTCCACGCTGCCCTTCTCCATATTGTCCCCTCACACCAACTCTTACTCTGTACATCTATAGCAAAAGCCCCTTGTACATTCCACTCTACTGAATGCTTACCCTTTATCGGCTCCACATCTTTGCCACCTCTGCAGCATAATCACGTTGCTGAACGCTGCAGCGGGGAGTTGATTCGTGCGCCTCTGAATCCGGGAATGCCTGTGCACTTGCATTGTCATTTGCAATCATGCCTTAATGACACAATCTGCAACCCTAGGCACTGATCCTCTGGTACTGAATTGCAAATACAGCCATGAGTGTGCTACCAATTTAGCTATTTGGGGAGGTAGGATGTTGATCTTACTTACAGATTCCCTTTAAGCATCTAGACAAATTGTAGGTTGAAACAGATAGATCAATCACTATATGGGTAATTTTAACTTGATTTAGAGCTACCATTAAGTACAGTGGGTATGGAAAGTATTCAGACCCCTTTACATTTTTCACTCTTTGTTTCATTGCAGCCATTTGGTAAATTCAAAAAAGTTCATTTTTTCTCATTAATGTACACGCTACACCCGATCTTGACTGAAAAAAAACAGAAATGTGGAAATTTTATTAAAAAAGAAAAACTCAGCACCCTTTTGAGCTAGCACAGCCATGAGTCTTCTTGGGAATGATGCAACAAGCTTTTCACTCCTGGATTTGGGGATCCTCTGACATTCTTCCTTGCAGATCCTCTCCAGTTCTGTCAGGTTGGATGGTCAACGTTGGTGGACAGCCATTTTCAGGTCTCTCCAGAGATGCTCAATTGGGTTTAGGTCAGGGCTCTGGCTGGGCCAGTCAAGAATGGTCACAGAGTTGTTCTGAAGCCACTCCTTTGTTATTTTAGCTGTGCACTTAGGGTCATTGTCTTGTTGGAAGGTGAACCTTCGGCCAAGTCTGAGATCCAGAGCACTCTGGAAGAGGTTTTCATCCAGGATATCTCAGTACTTGGCCATATTCTTGTTTCCTTCATTTGCAACCAGTCATCCTGTCCCTGCAGCTGAAAAACATCCCCATAGCATGATGCTGCCACCACCATGTTTCACTGTTGGGATTGTATTGGGTAGGTGATGAGCAGTGCCTGGTTTTCTCCACACATACCACTTAGAATTATCACCAAAAAGTTCTATTTTCATCTCATCAGACCAGAGAATCTTATTTTTCATAGTCTGGGAGTCCTTCATGTGTTTTTTTAGCAAACTCTATGCAAGCTTTCATATGTCTTGCACAGGGGAGAGGCTTCCGTCGGGCCACTCTGCCATAAAGGCCCGACTGGTGGAGGGCTGCAATGATAGATGACTTTGTGGAAATTTCTCCCATTTCCCTACTGCATCTGTGGAGCTCAGCCACAGTGATCTTGGGGTTCTTCTTTACCTCTCTCACCAAGGCTCTTCTTCCACGATTACTTAGTTTAGCTGGAAGGCCAGGTCTGGGAAAACTTCTGGTGGTCCCAAACGTCTTCCATTTAAGGATTATGGAGGCCACTGTGCTCTTAGAAACCTTGAGTACTGCAGAAATTCTTTTGTAACCTTGGCCAGATCTGTGCCTTGCCACAATTATGTCTCTGAGAACCTTGGCCAGTTCCTTTGACCTCATGATTCTCATTTAGTCTGACATGCACTGTGAGTTGTGAGGTCTAATATAGACAGGTGTGTGCCTTTCAAAATCAAGTCCTATCAGTTTAATTAAACACAGCTGGACTCCAATGAAGGAGTAGAACCATCTCAAGTAGGATCACAAGGAAATGGACAGAATGTGACTTAAATATGAGTGTCTGAGCAAAGGGTCTGAATATTTATGACCATGTGATAAAAAAATTTAGTTTTTAAAAATTAAAAACTTTTCTTTTTTAATACATTTGCAAACATTTCTACATTTCTGGCTTTTTTCAGTCAAGATGGGGAGCAGAGTGTACATTAATGAGAAAAAAAAGAACTTTTTTGAATTTACCAAATGGTTGCAATGAAATAAAGAATGAAAAATTTAAATGGGTCTGGATACTTTCCGTACCCACTGTAAAAAGAAGATTGATCTGGGGATAGGTTACTCCAATAGGGTCCTGGAGTTGGGACAGTAAGGATAGTCATGGTCTGTATTACACCTTCTCCTTGATATATACTATACTGAGTTACTGCCCTGATGGCCCTGTCAGTAGACTGTCATTCAAGCTCTGCAATTTTCCAAGATCATTTCCTACTGGATTTATCATGGCACTAACAGAAATAAGCTTCAAATTTGGGCTACAGTCAGCAACAGGGCCTAGATGTGCATATGACTTTGTATTATAGGTGTAGACAGGAATTGTCCCCAATCCAGGACTTGTAAAACAACACTTTGAGCAATCTTCTGGATGTGTCAAGACTATTCCAAAATATTTTTGTACTCAGAACAATACCTGTTGGCTTGTCTCCTTGTTTTGATTTGCTTACATTTTGCTATTTGTATATTTTGATCGATTGACCTTGTATGTGTATATTTTAATTTTATGTGTTATAAGTTATGTTGTAATGTTTTCATAATTTGGTTTTCTGTCCCAGAAACTTTGTGTTACACCACTATGATGTTATCTTGGAAGAAGTAGACATGTAAGAGAGGCGGCTTGGTGATTGACAGAAAGGTGATAACATCGTCTATAATGAGGAGGGTATTTTGCTACCACTTGAGACATCTACATCCTTATGGGAGAATTGGCCTTGATCCACTACAGCTCTCCTCATGACAATTAAGCCCCCTGTATTGACTGCCTTCCTATAATAATGAGAGCTGCACATATAGAAGTCGTTATAAATAGAACCTTAATTACCAATGATTGGAGTAATCCAGAGGCAATTCCAAAGGGGCTTTTATGTTTAACAGAAGCAAAAATGCAAAGAAAATTATGTATTAATATGTTAGCAACTGCACTCCAGTGAACCAATACCTTTAAAGAGAATTTCCACCGGTAAATAGAAAAATAAATAAATAAATCAACAAGGTCTTTTCCTTTCTTGTGCCAAATATTCTTTGCAGTAAATAGGTCCTTGATATCTGAGCAGAACCAGATGGGTCTGTGTAAAACAGCAATTCCAGTCCTTCTAGATTGCTATATCTACCATTATTGCCTTCCGATTACACAATATCCACTTATTCCCTGGAGCAGAGTTATTCAAATACTGATTAATTTCCTAAATACATTAGGCTACAATTTATTGTATGCATTTAATCATATAAGTAGGACAGATTTATTGTCTGCCCAAGAAAATGTTACAATCATAACCTTCAAAGCTCTAAT
The DNA here is from genome assembly GCF_039654945.1 of Dendrobates tinctorius. NCBI lineage: Eukaryota > Metazoa > Chordata > Amphibia > Anura > Dendrobatidae > Dendrobates > Dendrobates tinctorius. The sequence goes on from NW_027361993.1 coordinate 6,948,455, forward strand.
AGTAACATTAATATATCAAGAGTCACTATAATAGCGGAGGAAATGTTGTTTAGCAATTAATCTCTCTGTTTCCTGGGTATGTATAGTATGTATCATATTGTATCTATCTATTATCTTTCTATCTATCTATCTTTTTGCTTTGTAGCGCTGGGGTCTCCCAATATTTACAGTTGAAACCAGAAGTTTACATACACTATATACTGTAAAAAGACACATCTACATGTTTTTCTCAATATCTGACACGAAATCAGAATGACCCTTTCCCACTTTAGGTCAATAATGATTACCATAATTATTTATATTTGCCAAATGCCAGAATAATGAGAGAGAGCGAGCGAAAGAGAGAGAAAGAGAGAGAGAGAGAAAATGTACCATTGCCCTTAAACTGAATAACTTGGGTCAAACGTTTGGGATCACCTTCCACAAGCTTCTCACAATAGTTGGCCGGAATCTGGGCCCATTCCACCTGACAGAACTGGTGTAACTGCTCGCACCTACCTTTTCAGTTTTGCACATACATTTTCAATAGGATTGAGATCAGGGCTTTGTGATGGCCACTCCAAAGCATTGACTATGTTATTGATAAGTCACTTTGTTACCTTTTTGGCAGTATGTTTCGGGTCATTGTCCATTTTGAAGACTCATTTCCTCCCAAGATTTAACTTTCTGGCTGATGTCTCGAGATGTTGCTTCAGTATTGCCAGATAATCTTCTTTTCTCATTATGCCATCTATTTTGTGAAGAGCTCCAGTCCCTCCTGCAGCAAAACAACCCCACAACATGATGCTGTCACCCCCATGTTTCACAGTTTGGATGGTGTTCTTAGTCTTCCAAGCTTCTCCCTTTTTCCTCCAAAAGTAACAATGGTCATTATGCCCAAAAAGGTCAACTTTAGTTTCATAAGACCACAGGACATGTCTCCAAAAATTAAGGTCTTTGCAAACATTAATCTGTCTTTTTTATGTTTGTTTCGGAGTAATGGCTTCTTCCTGGCAGAGTGGCCTTTCAGCCCATTTTGATATAGTACTTGTTTCACTGTGGATATTAACACAATCTTACTAGCTACCACCATCATCTTCACAATGTCTTTTGATTTTGTCCTTGGGTTAATATACACATGTCGGACCAAAGCACATTCATCTCTGGGGCACAGAACCAGTCTACTTCCTGAGTGGTATGATGGCTGGACATTCCCATCTTGTTTGTACTTGCGTAAGATTGTTTGTACAGATGAACGAGGCACCTTCAGGTATCTTGAAATTGTACCCAAGGAGGAGCCAGACTTGTGCAAGTCCACAATTCTCTTCTTGATATCTTGCCTGATTTCTTTAGACTTTCCCATGATGCTACACAAAAAAGCAGTGTGTTTCAGGTGTGCATTAAAATACATCTACAGGTTTGTCTATAGTTAATTCAGATGTTGTCAAAAAATTCAGAAGCTTCCAAACACATGACATCATCATATAGGCAGTCCAGAATTGTTTATAGGCATAGTAATCTTAGTACAGTATATGTAAACTTTTGACTTTGCAGTAAGTAATAAAAATGTCTTAAAACGTTCTCTCTTTCATTATTGTGGCATTTTGCAAATATTAATAATTATGGTAATCCTAAGTGTCCTAAAATGGAAAAGGTTTATTCTGATTTCATATCAGATATTGAGAAAAACATGCCGATGTGTCTTTTTTTATCATGTATGTAAACTTCTGGTTTCAACTGTACATGAGTTTTGTCCCAAATTCCATAGACATACTGATAGAGGGTGTGAGCCCCAATTGGAGACTGTTATGAAATTGTCTATAAAGTGCTGTGGAATATGTTGGTGCCATATAAGCAAGCATTATAAATAAATCTATTTAACTATTGAAAGGGAACCTGAGAACTGATACATTCCGCCCGATCTACAAGCAGCATGTATCAGATGCTGGCTGCATGATTTCAACCATGTTTGTTTTACTTTGGAATTCTGTGGCGTTCCGGAGGAAAACATAGTTTTAAAGCTGTTGGCTTCTCCCCTTGCTCTGCTTGTGGCAAGTTTGATAATTTCATAGTTTTTAAAGGTTGAAGGTAGACTAAAGTCCATCAAGTTCAACCTATAGCCTAACATGTTGATCCAAAGGAAGGTAAAAACCCCAATGGGCAGGTTCTAATTGCTCCATATTAGGGAGAGATCGCTGATGCGTCACAAAGTCAGCGATCTCTGTGTGACGGGGCCTTAAGAGTCACGTATGCTGTATATGACTATCATACTACAGCCAGTGCTGGATACATGCTGCCCGTGGATTGGGCATCATGTACTAGCTCTCATACCTTTAATATATGTTTCTATGTTCATACCTTTTAATATATATTTCTATGTTATATATTTCCATTGAGGCCGCGGGAGTGCATTGCAGTCACATGCATAGCTGTGAGTGCAATGCAAAATAAAAGTTAGTGTTGGTCTTGGGCCAGCTATTTTGTCGAAGGCAGATTCAAGAAAACCGGCAATGGGCTTTTATTTTTGAAGTGGACTACAGGATAGTATTGGGGCAGTCGGCTTCCTCCTGGCCGGGTCTTCCATGTGGCCTATGGCCACAGGTTCCTTGTAAAAACCCTGCAGCAGAGGGTGAGGAGTGTCAGTTTTGGTTTGCAAGCATGCAGAGCAGGAGCTCTGTAGAGCTCAGCCTGTGTGAAGCAACATAGAGCCCAGAGCCAAAAGGCCTGGCACCCCTCAGCGTACACAGCGGTACAGCCGCCCGCGGCAGCCGGTCTCGGTTACGGGCTGTCTTGTTTTGCGGCTGTGATCCGGAGGATCCTATTTACTTTCGGTTTGTGACTATGCTGACCATTAAAAAATACTTTGTTTTGAGCCTTCCTGGGTCACTGCCTGTCTGTCACACTGCACCAATTCCACTCTACTACAGCGTATAAAAATAATAAAAATGATAATTATAATAACAAATACTGCACATCACTAATTTGTTACAAAATAGTAATACAAGGAATACAAAATAATTACAGTTATTACTGTGTATGAGCATAGTAATTATAATTGTAATACTCATTATGATGATTATGTTTTTACTTTACTTTTTATCACTAATTTATTTAAAAAATAATCAGTCACTAGGTTTATGGTGCAAAAGTAGGGTCTGAAATCCTGATTCTAAATCTGGACTTCTTGCTATAGTTTTGACAAAACACTGTTGTGTCTAATGCAGCTCTGCTATTCTTCTCAATAATGAGATGCTATGTAGTCCTAGGTCTCCATGAGCTCCTGGTTAACACCTCCTTCCTTCAGTGATTGACAGCTGTCAGTCTATACGCTGTGTAGGCAGAAAGTTGTCAATCAGAGGTACAGGCGGCATTAGGCGGTGCTCACCATGAAGCAGAGTAGCAGAGCTGCAGCATGTAAATTTATGATTTTATCAAAACAAAAGCAAAAGTCTAGTAAGTGATATAATGCTGGAATCATGGTGTCTGCTCCTATTTTATGATGTTCTTAAAGTGGGAAAAATAAACCTGCTGATAGATTTCCTTTAATGTATAATAAAAGCAAATAAAAATACAAGTAGCAAACAATAATGGTAACATAATTATTTCATTATATTATTTTTTTTTGGCCTAATAAACCATTTCAAAGCTTCTCACTATATAACAAGTATTTATCTAGCATTTGTTGAACTCCTTATTAAATATCTCCTACCTGGGCAGTAGCAGCGCAGGACACCTGGTTGGATAAGAGATGCAGGCACTGAGATCTGGTCAAACAAACAGCTATAATTATTGCTGGCTTCCTGCCATGGCCCCGTAATTAAGACTTTCACTCCTCCCTGAAAAGACAGATTCACAAATATACCGTAAGATGGATAATAACACTTGTGTCGGTAACAAAACACTTCAAGTAAAAACAATATTTGATGGAATCGCTAAAAACAGTGCTATCATTACATTACAATTTTTTCATATAACAATTCTTAAAGTGGAGTTTTGTGATTTTAGCTTCATAATTTATTGTGAAAATCACTTTAAGCGCAATGAGTTTGAATGCAGGATTCAGAGATACGTGTCCTGGGGCCAAACATCCCTGTATCAATAAGAAAACACGGATATTAAATTGGAAGATGATAGCAAACGCTGATACAGATTGTTACAGAGGCCTGTCATGCACTACTGTCCTCCATGTCTAATGCAAGCTCTGTCACTCTCTACCTGTCCTTCATGTGTAGTGTGGGCTCTGTCACTCTCTACCTGTCCTCCATATATAGTGTGGGGTCTATCACTCCCTACCTGTCCTCCATATATAGTGTGGGGTCTTTCATTCTCTACCTCTCCTCCATGTGTAGTGTGGGGGCTGTCACTCTCTACCTGTCCTTCATGTGAAGTGTGAGGTCTGTCACTTTCTACCTGCCCTCCATATGTAGTTCGGGGTCTGTCACCCTCCAGCTGTCCTCCACGTGTAGTGTATAGCCTGTTACTCTGTACCTGTCCTCCATGTGTAGTATGGGGTCTGTCACTTTCTACCTGTCCTCCATGTCTAGTGCAAGCTTTTCACTCTCTACCTGCCCTCCATGTGTAGTGTTGTGTCTGTTACTCTCTACATGTCCTCCATGTGTAGTGTGGGGGCTGTCACTCTCTACCTGTCCTTTGTGTGAAGTGTGAGGTCTGTCACTTTCTACCTGCCCTCTATATGTAGTTCGGGGTCTGTCACCCTCCAGCTGTCCTCCACGTGTAGTGTATATGTGGCGCCCCCAGGAGTATGGTCGCCACAGTGGCTTTGCCTTCCTCCAGGGGAGGGTTGTTAGGAATCTGTGTCCTGCCATACTTATGCAGAGATCCAGATCCTCACATTTGTCTCCAGAGGCTAAGTCCTTTCAGCCAGCTTCTGAGCATGCTCCTGGAATGAGCTCCCATTGGAGTTCAGGAGTCAGGTGCTCAGGTCCTGCTCCTGATTCCATTGGCTTAGCTCAGGGCTCTGGAGATTTCTGGCAGGTCCCGTACGCTATAAAAAGTGCACATGGCCGCTATGCCATGCGCTAGTATTTTCATACTGCTGCTGTATGTATGGTGACGGATGCTTGGACTGGTGACTGACTTATTAAGAAACCCCTTCCCTCTGATAATACGATTGTGTGAGTGATTGGGCAGCCGCCAGTAGCAGCGCCAGCGCGCTCCAGCTATTCCTGTCTCAGCAGCTAGCGTCCTGCATCGCGCCAGCCGTTCACACCGCGCTGCGATTGCAGTTCCTTGAGCGTTCGCAGTTGCGACGTCTCGCACCTCTTTTTCACGGTAGGTCTTGTCTGAGTAGTTCTGACATTTAAGACTGCTCCTGTGACACTTTATTACCGTGTCGCTGTTTTTCTGTGGCTTAGGCTAATTTCACACTTGCTTTTTTTTGCAGCGCGTTTTTCCCGCAAAAAAACGCATTGAAAAAATGCATACAAAAGCATACAACTGCTGCGTTTTTTTCAAGCATTTTTATGAGCATGCATGAAAAAAACGCAGCATTTTTATGCGTTTGTATGCGTTTTTAGTGCGTTTTTACCGCGTTTGCGTTTTTTCCAAACATTAGGTGGCCCCTCACACTAACCCAAACCATGACTTTACTAACCCTAACCCTAACCCTGACCCTAACCCTAACCCTAACCCTAACCCTGACCCTAACCCTAACCCTAACCCTGACCCTAACCCTAACCCTGACCCTAACCCTGACCCTAACCCTAACCCTGACCCTAACCCTAACCCTGACCCTAACCCTTAACCAAACCATACTTAACCCTAACCCAAACCCTAAACCCTAACTAACCCTAACCCTGACCCTAACCCTAACCCTAACCCTGACCCTAACCCTAACCCTGACCCTAAACCCCCTTAACTAACCCTAACTCTAACCCAAACCCCTAAATTACATGGTTAACAAAAAAAACGCATGTGCAAAAAAACGCATACATAAGCATGCCAATGCGCACATATGCGCACCCATAGACTTATAATGGGTGTCTTGCTGTAAAAAAACGCATTGCGCGCGCATGCGTTTTTTTGAGGCAAGTCGGACGCCCAAAAAATGCAACAGGATGCATTTTGTGCGCCCGAGCGCATACCGCAAAAAAACGCATGCGCGCAAAAACGCATACAAACGCGTGTGTATGCGCACATAAGCGCATCCCATGCAAAGTATAGGGAAAAAAAACGCATGCGTTTTTTAGCGCTAAAATCCCGCGAAAAAAAACGCAAGTGTGAAATCAGCCTTAAACAGACACAGCGTTTTTGTGGACTTTAAGGCTGCGGCTCTTTGTCTTTAACAGAGCTTGCTTCAGTGCACTCCAGGTGCAGTTAACCCCGTGCACATTAATACCATAGTGCTCTGCCTCTGTAGCAGCGGTCATATCACCTGCCGCATGGTGGACCCCGAGTGGCGAAGGCACTTTAATTATTTTTTTTTTTTTAGTGCCTTCCGCCACTCCTAACAAGGGTAATGCCAGGCTTGGAGGCAATGATGGGTCTCTCTCGCAGTCAATCCATACATGCAACACAGTTCCACTCCAGGCCAGCAGGGGGAACTCTGAACAACGATTAAGGGGAGGAGTGCTCTCTGAAGGCCAGGAGGAAGGGGAGTGCAGTTAGTCTGCGGAGGGTGAAGTGTGCAGACATGTAGAGAGCTGCTGGAGGTTGAGCTAGGAAAGGAGAGCTCCCTCACAGTGAGAGCGCAAGAACTGGAGCCTGGTCTCCACGGCTGTATGGATACTAACGGTCCTACAGCAGATACCAGAGGAGTAGGCTGTAAATGCCCTACTCCCATCTAAGACTTGAGGCACAACAGCAGCTTGGATAGCCAGGACTCCGGAGAAGGGAGTCCCCGAGAGAGGCTACAGCTGTCTGCTGTGCAAGTAAGGTTCTTGGGAACATCTGACAGGAGGAACTTCAGAGTAACTTAGTACTGGAGTACTTCATTCAAACAAGCGCTAGGAAGGAGACTGCACAGCCCGTCTGCTGAGAGAGAATCCCTGAGTTGCTTCCCAGCTAGCCTGCTCCGTTACCATCTGTAATCAGGACCCTGGACTGCAGTTATCAAGTAAAGGTACAGAAATTGCACCCCGCTGTGTCTTGTCTGCTTCTTACCTTTCCGGCACTGCTACATCCCCGTGCCAACCACATCTACACTGCCCTGGGACTATAGCTTCACCTTTGGGGAGCTTTTATATCCTTGCTGCACCATACCATCAGTCCCAGTGGATCTGCATGCAGCGTCGGCTTAACATCTCCCTTGAGGAGCACCACAGGTAGTGTCACGAACTATTCCATTCCATTAACTACATTCCCCCATTACTTGGGCGCCCAGGGCCACGGACGGGTCACCGCTGCTGTGACACATCCCACTGACACTGGCCCGGTACCGAGTACCCCACAGCCCTGGGAGGGCGACCCATATAGCCTGTCACTCTGTACCTGTCCTCCATGTGTAGTATGGGGTCTGTCACTTTCTACCTGTCCTCCATGTCTAGTGCAGGCTTTTCACTCTCTACCTGCCCTCCATGTGTAGTGTTGTGTCTGTTATTCTCTACATGTCCTCCATGTGTTGTGTGGTGTCTGTCACTCTCTATCTGCTCTCCATGTGCAGTCTAGGGTCTGTCACTTTCTACCTGTCCTCCATGTGCAGTGTGAGGTCTATCATTCTCTACCTGTCCTCCATGTGTAGTGTGGGGTCTGTCGCTCTCTACCTGTCCTCCATGTATTGTGTGGTGTCTGTCACTACCTGCACTCCATGTGCAGTCTAGGGTCTGTCACTCTCCACCTGTCCTCCATGTGTAGTGCAAGGTCTATCATTCTCTACCTGTCCTCCATGTGTAGTGCGGGGTCTGTCACTCTCTACTTGCCTCCAAGTTTAGTGTAGGCTCTGTCACTCTCTACCTGTCCTCCATAAATAATGCGGGGTCTGTCACTCTCTACCTGCCCCCCATGTGTAGTGTATAGCCTGTCACTCTGTACCTGTCCTTCATGTGTAGTACGGGTTCTGTCACTTTCTATCTGTCCTCCAAGTCTAGTGCAGGCTTTTTCACTCTCTTCCTGCAGTCCATGTGTAGTGTGGGGTCTTTCACTCTCTCCCTGTCCTCCATGTGTAATGTGGGATCTGTCGCTCTTTATCTGACCTCCATGTGTAGTGTGGTGTCTGTCACTCTCTCACTGTCCTCCATGTGTAGTGCGGGGTCTGTCACTCTCTACCTGCCTCCAAGTTTAGTGCAGGCGCTGTCACACTCTACCTGTCCTCCATGTATAGTGCGGGGTCTGTCACTCTCTACCTATCCTCCATATATGCAGTGCAGGCTCTGTCACCCTCTACCTGACCTCCACGTGTATGTATAGCCTGTCACTCTGTACCTGTCCTCCTTGTGTAGTATGGGGTCTGTTTCTCTCTACCTGTCCTCCATGTGTAGTGCGTTCGGTCACTCTCTACCTGCCCTCCATGTGTAGTGCGGGGTCTGTCACTCTCTAACTGTCCTCCATGTGTAATGCGTGGTCTGTGACTCTCTACCTACCCTCCATATGTAGTGTGGGGTCTGTCACTCTCTACCTGTCCTCCATGTGTAGTGCGTGGTCTGTCACTCTCTACCTGACCCATGTGTAGTGTTGGGGTTGTCAATCTCTACCTGTCCTCCATGTGTTGTGTGGTGTTTGTCACTCTCTACCTGTCCTCCATGTATAGTGCGGGATCTGTCACACTCTGCCTGTCCTCTATGTGTAGTGCGGGGTCTGTCACTCTGTACCTGACCTCCATGTATAGTGCGGGGTCTGTCATTCTCTACCTGTCCTCCATGTATAGTGCGGGATCTGTCACACTCTGCCTGTCCTCTATGTGTAGTGCGCGGTCTGTCACTCTGTACCTGACCTTCATGTGTAGTGCGGGATCTGTCACTCTCTACCTGTCCTCCATGTATAGTGCGGGATCTGTCACACTCTGCCTGTCCTCTATGTGTAGTGCGGGGTCTGTCACTCTGTACCTGACCTCCATGTGTAGTGCGGGGTCTGTCATTCTCTACCTGTCCTCCATGTATAGTGCGGGATCTGTCACACTCTGCCTGTCCTCTATGTGTAGTGCGCGGTCTGTCACTCTGTACCTGACCTCCATGTGTAGTGCGGGATCTGTCACTCTCTACCTGTCCTCCATGTATAGTGCGGGATCTGTCACACTCTGCCTGTCCTCTATGTGTAGTGCGGGGTCTGTCACTCTGTACCTGACCTCCATGTGTAGTGCGGGGTCTGTCATTCTCTACCTGTCCTCCATGTATAGTGCGGGATCTGTCACACTCTGCCTGTCCTCTATGTGTAGTGCGCGGTCTGTCACTCTGTACCTGACCTCCATGTGTAGTGCGGGGTCTGTCATTCTCTACCTGTCCTCCATGTATAGTGCGGGGTCTGTCACTCTGTACCTGACCTCCATGTATAGTGCGGGATCTGTCACTCTGTACCTGTCCTCAATGTGTAGTGCGGGTTCTGTCACTCTCTACCTGCCCTCCCTGTGTAGTGCATGGTCTGTCACTCTCTACCTACCTAGCATGCAGGCTACATCCGCCCTATAAAATGTTGATCGATATGTCATCTGCACGTTCTAATCCTCTAATGTGATGGTATTTGCTGTTATCAGGTGTTCCCCAATGGGTGAGATATTAAGGATGTGGAGCAGACATACCACTTGTAGGCTGTGATCCCGTTTTTGGTCATCTTGATAAATAGAGTCAGAGTCACTGAGTGTTTAGAGAATGGTAAATTAAATTTGTCCAGTTCATTTGCTCTGTTCAAAATATAAGGGTTTATGCTGCTTGTGCAATGACTCCACTACTCTGTGCTCCACATGTTACTGGCAGCCAAGTCTAATAAACCTTTCCAGCACATGAGCCATCATAAGGGGCTTAACAAGGGGAACCGCCATCAGTGAGGCGCAGCGTCACACTCTGGCACACTGATAGTGATGACTTCTGGGCTTTTAACTCTATTATTCTCATTATTGTTCAGCCCTAAGATTGCAAATGTCATCAAGGTCTTACAAAAAACATCAGGATTTTAGGAAATTTATTTTAATGTATGGAGCAGCTGCAGTCATGCTCCTGTGCACTACAGCACTATTGTGGGCTGGGAATAGACTATAATGGACAACGCTTTATCGAAAGTTTACTCATTTATTTTCTCCTCATTTTTTAAGATCCTTGCTTGTTTCCAGTGAATAGCAGCAATCTTGTGTGCATCTAGAGACTGAACACCTGTAGGGACCTAATAATTCGATTTTATCTGGATGGTGTGAAATAATGGGAATGTTACGTACACTCGACAGCCACGTATTCATTATCCAAACATCATTCTAAGAGGTGAATAATAAGGATTTAACAGAACTGTGTGTTTTGTGTCTTCTACGCTAATGGAGCTCCACAAATGGAAAATATTTAAATCAAAAGTTTACTAAAAAATAAAATAAAAAATACATAATACACTGAGCCAATACTGACATCTAGTGATCTTATGAGACATTACAGTATTTAGCAATTTATAGTGCTTTTCTTCTATAAAACATAAAAAATTCCCTATAAAACAAATTGTATAACTAAGTACCTACGTCCTCATCAACATGATGTTACAAATCATATGTACTGTTCAGCCATCCACATTCTCTTAAAGGCCCCATTACACGCAACGATATTGTGAACGATATTGTTGCAACGTCACCAGTTTGGTGACGTTGTAGCGATTTCAAAACAACATCATTGCGTGTGACACGTAGCAACGATCAACGATCAGTTGGCTGATCGTTAAGAGTTGCCTAATGATCTGGGCCATAAATCTATTGTTGGTCTCCTGCTGGGCAGCACACATCGCTACGTGTGACAGCGAGAGACCAACGATCAGCGAGCTCCCAGCGCCATACAGCAGACGCTGGGAGCTGGTATCCAGAGTAAACAGCAGGAAACTAAGCGCCGATCAGCGACACTCTTATATTTGAATCCCATTTTCTTCAAATTATTAAGAACGCTTGCCACACTGATGTAATAGACCTAGAAAACCGTTCCTCCTCAGGTGCTCCTGAAGAACGATTCCTATTGAAGGAGCAGAATTGAGGATGAAAACCACATGCCCCAAAGAATGGGGACTTGCCAGTAGATTCATGACAACAGTTATTCACAGCGACCTCAGCTAGAGGTAAATAAGAAACCCAATCCTCCTGATTGTCAGACACAAAGCACCTAAGTTATGTCTGAAGATTCTGATTTACTCGTTTACCCATTAGACTGAGGATGAAAAACAGATGAGAATGAAATATGAATCCCCAAAATGTTTTCCAAAATTTGGAAATAAATTGAACCCAAGGGATGGAATCAATATCAGATGGAATCTCATGCACTTTCTCGAATTCTTTAATGATAATTTGAGCCAAAGTCTTGGCATTCGGTAAAGCAGGTAGTGCAATGAAATGAGTCATCTTGCTGAATCTGTCCAGCACCACCAGTATAACAGTATTACTTGCTGACACGGGTATATCAGTGATAAAATAACTTCATGGTCTACAGGGAATCGCCAAAGTTTGAAGAGCTCCGAACGGACGAGTATGTGGGGAGTTCGAACATGCACAAATGCTGCAGGCATACTCCCGAACTTCCTAGTGCAACTCAGACCACCAAAAATGATGAGTAAGAAGAACTATGGTGGCTTTACTACCAGGATGTCCAGCCAAAATCAAATCATGATTTTCACTAAAAATTTTAAGACAGCGGTTCTCAGGAACAAACAGTTTACATGAAGGAGAAGAAGCAGGGGCGTCCCCCTGAGCCTCTACGACCTCCTTCGTCAGATCAGAACATATAGTAGCAATAACTACACCCTTCTGTAATATAGGAACCAGCTCACAATTACTCCCCTCCCCCCTTCCCCGGAAAACAATAAGACAAAGAATCTGCCTTAGTGTTTTTATCCCTCTGCCTATACTCTGTCACAAAAAACTTAAAAACATAAAGAATATTGACCATCTTGCCTGTCTAGGTGTCAAACATTTTGCAGATTCAAAATACAAAAGATTTTTATAATTAGTGATTACCATGACCATCTGGAACTGCCCCTCCAAAAAAATGATCCCATTCCTTAAAGGCCCACTTTATTGCCAAGATTTCCCTCTTACCAATGTCATAGTTTTTCTCAGTGGATGAAAGTTTCTTGGAAAAGTATGTACACGGATGCAATTTACTGAAGATGAACCCTGCCACAATATAGCCCCAATCCCCATCTCTGACTTGTCAACCTCTGCAATGAATGGCTGAGTGATGTCAAGCTGAATAGCAATGGGCGCAGAAGCAAAACATCTCCTTAAAGTAACAATGCCTCACTGACCAGACTGGCCATATAGGGAAGTCTGTCTCTCTTCTGGTCATATCTGTCAGTGGTTTGGCCACTACAGAAAAGTTCTTGATGAACATAAAAAAAAATTCCCTATAAAAACAAATTGTATGATTAAGCACTTATGTCCTCATCAACATGCTGTTACAAATCATATGTACTGTTCAGCCATCCACATTCACCTAAGTATACCACAAAACATCTGTCACATAGTGACAATGGATGGTGGTCGCCTACTTGATCCCTCAAAGGTGTATCCCTGAACCCTGGATTATCCTGGAAAGTGGAGACACCAGGGGTCACATATCTTGCAATGCGCCTATCTTAAACTTCATCTATTCCTAACCTCACGCAGGGAGATGTGAGGCTGAAGTGTATAGGATTACAATAACGGGATAGTCAGGCGTAGACAGACAGGGGTGAAAGAAAACTACAATCATGCAAATATACTGCCATCAGAACAAAGTGAAACATAGGGGAGGGATAGGTAGGAGAAACCAAATAGGAGAGGATGAGGATAAACATGCAAACCACGCAGAAATCGCCTGGACAACTCTCCAAATGCCTACTCCCATCACTGAATATCTCCTCCGACACCTAACCAGGAAGTGTGACCTATCACTGGCAACTCCCAAGTGCCAGTGGTGAGCATATATACCCAGGGCCAGAGTTAGGGGTAGGCAGACCAGGCATCTGCCTAGGGCCCCTGCTCCTCCTGGAACCCCCAGCCAGTGGCGTGCCACTAATAGCACAAGGCCGCTATGGGGCCTGTGAGTAAGAGGAGCCTGGTGCTGCACCCCCCATCATGTGACGCTCTCTTTCTCATCACTCCCCCTCTGCCTCTGACTCAGCGTGTGCCAAAAGTGGAGCTAATCAGATGCTGAGATGCTCTGCAGAAGCCAGAGCAGCGGGGGAACGAGGAGGAGAGTTATGTATTGTGTGTGTATGCACTATAGTGTGTGTGTGTATGCATTATAGTGTGTTTGTGTGTGTATGCATTATACTGTGTGCATGTATGCATTATAGTGTGTGTGCATGTACGTATTATAGTGTGTGTGCGTCTGCACTATACTGTGTGTGTATGTGTGTGGGGGCTACACTATAGTCCGTGTGTGTGTATGTGGGGAGTCTGCATTATAGTGTGAGTGGGGGGCTGTATTACACTGTGTGGGCGACTGCACTATACTGTGTATGTGGGGGGCTGCTTTATAATGTGAGTGGGGTTGCACTATACTGTGTGTGGGGGGCTGCACTATACTGTATTTATGGGGGCTGCATTATATTGTGAGTGGGGGCTGCATTATACTGTGTGTAGCGGGCTGAATTATACTGTGCGTGGGGGGGACTGCACTATACTGTGTATGTTGGGGAGATGCACTATACTGTGTGTGGACGCTGTATTACACTGTGTGTGGGGGGCTGCATTATACTGTGTGTGGAGGGGCTACATTATATTGTGTAAGGGGCTGCATTATATATTGTGTGTGGAGGGGCTACATATACTGTGCATGTGGGGGGCTGCACTATACTGTGTGTGGGGCTGCATTATACTCTGAGGGTGTTGCATTATTCTCTGAAGGGGCTGCATTATACTCTGCAGGGACTATATTATACTCTATGAGGGGGCTACATTATACTGTGTGTGGGGCTGCATTAAATTCTAAGAGGGGGGTTGCATTATACTCTGAGGGGGGCTGCATTATACTCTATGAGAGGGGCTGCAGTATACTCTATGAAGGGGCTGCATTATACTCTATTAAGGACCATGGTCAGTGCATTATACTATATGTACTATATAGGACCTGCATTTATACTGTATCGAGGACTATCTCTCCCCATCATTCTTCCTCAGCCGGAGTAATGAGGCCGGGAAACAAGTGTTGAACAACTTCAATATTGTCGATCACTCATTTAACTGCCTGAACTTAGCGCATGTAAATACAACAGAAATGTTTGTGTGTGATGGTGCAATATGTGAGCATTTGGGGCCCCACTTTAAACTTTTGCCCAGGGCCCCACTTTGTCTAAAATCGTCCCTGTATATACCAGAGGGAATTGGCCAACACAGAACAGATGAGACAACTCAGGTTGGAGAGTTCCAGGAGATTAACTGAACTGATTAACCCTTGCAATGACAGGGCAAGGAAAAACCTACACTGTTTAATAGGATGGTGAAGCAGCTCTAATAAGTGCAGTATTTCCTGTGACCAGACGCTGTGATCCTCTGGCCTCTCTCTGTTGCGGTATCCCAGTGACAACATCCTTCTACTCCTATTTTAATGCATAATAGACAAAATGAGTGTCAACCCCTTTTACTAGCTGTTAACACAGTCTCAATAGTTGTCTTCCATCATAAAGAAGAAGCTGAATGAAGCTTGTGGGTAGGATATGTATATTTATTCAGCCATGTTTAATTTGTCTCATTGTATCTAAAATAATAAAAATTAATCAACTGTGCAAATTGTCTGAAGCAATGGCTTCCCTGCACGCTGCCCCTCTTCCCCGGCAGGGATGATGGCTCAATCACTGCCACTGCCCCTGTCCCACACTACCTCCTTCCATGGTAGCAGCTGCCCGGGGTATGCACACGGCACACAGATCCCCTGGCACTGTGCTTAGTACGTGTGCTCTCTCCGTATTACTCTGTCCTACATTGTCCCCAGCCAATGGTTGGGGGACACTTACTATTTAAGGCACCTCCTCCTGCTTGGAGGTGCCTGGCAACGTGGTTAGTCTGTCCTTAACACACTTGGTAGTTGTCAGGTTCCCCAGTACCCGCTAGTCAATCTACCTGCCCAGTACCTGAGTACCTGTACTTGCTTGCCTATCTGTATTTCAGCTGTACCAGCCTGCACCTGCCAGTGATTTACTGTATACCAGCTGGTCCACTCTGCCCCCTCTAGTGCTCATCTGTATACCAACCGGTCCACTCGGCAGCTGCCAGGGCTCAACTGTATATCAGCCGTTTCACTCTGCACCTGTCAGTGCTTATCTGTATACCAGCAGGCCCACTCTGCACCTGCTGGTGCTAATGTGTATACCAGCCAGTCCACTCTGCACCTGACAATGATCATCTGTATACCATCTTGTCCACTCTGCACCTGCCAGTGCTCATCTGCATACCAGCAGGTCCATTCTGCACCCGCCAGTGCTCATCTGTATATCAGCCGGTCCACTCTGCACCTGCCAGGGCTCAACTGCATACCAGTTGGTCCACTCCGCACATGCCATTGCCCATCTGTATACCAGCCGGCCCACTCTGCACCTGCCAGTACTCAACTGTATACCAGCCAGTCTGCTGCCGTGTGTCCGAGGTCTGTCCTGGAGTAGCACCTCGTGTTCATTGGGAGCCAAGCCTAAACCCAAAATCATGGACGCTAGTGAATAGTCAGGTGTTATGCCCCTCCAGACTCTCCTTGGACCACGGCACAGTTGTTCCACCATTTCCTTTACATAGTCATTTTATGTATACTGCTTCCCTGCAGATCTGTGTTACGGACTACAATATACCCTGTGTAGCCTAATCCTGCATTCATGTGTTATTCTCTTTTCTCTGGTTTGTCTTCCTACTGATACACCACTCATGCAAGAGAGGAAGAAAGTAGACTATATGTCTTGAACGCTGACAAGCACATTGCAGGATCGTGATGAAAAAAAGGTTAATTCATACAATGCATTTAGGAGTTGATGCAACGCCTTCATGTACAGTACACACAAAGTTCCTCCTAATACTATAAAGCAAAATAAAGGATGGAATCTCCAGCGCTGGACTTCAGTTAAAAATTCATCATTTATTATAAATTCTTAAAATCGGACAGAAAAAAGTATGAATAAGGACATACAGGCAGATGGGGTCTCTGGTGGTCTCCAACCAACGCGTTTCGACCTAGAGGGTCTTACTCATGGTTCAGAACCATGAGTAAGACCCTCTAGGTCGAAACGCGTTGGTTGGAGACCACCAGAGACCCCATCTGCCTGTATGTCCTTATTCATACTTTTTTCTGTCCGATTTTAAGAATTTATAATAAATGATGAATTTTTAACTGAAGTCCAGCGCTGGAGATTCCATCCTTTATTTTGCTTCAGTCAACGCCCCTGATCAAGGTGACTCCGTGCGCAGGAGGATTATGGATCGCAACTGAGACTGGTGAGCTGACCTCCCTTCATTTTCCCTATCCTTTTATAACTATAATCCTATAAAGGGGTCGATGGTGACACATTCAATATATGTTTTCAAATATAAAAAATAAAGTGCACAAATCATTTTGACATCTGGAAGCATCTGGTTTTAGGAAATAACTCACATTTGTTGCAAGATCTCAGCTTCCTGTTAGTGAATGGAAGACTTAAGTGTTCACGACAACAGGATAAATGGCTTATAACTGAAAGGGGGTGAAGCACCAAAGGAGCTGAGGGGGAGTTGCCTTCTTAGCTCCGTACCCGGAACCATCGGGCAGGGCGTTAGGTTCCCCGGGGATGCTTTAGGGGACCGGACGCATACCAGGAACAGGAAGAGGTCAGGACTGGAAGCGGGAGTATTGCGCGGGCTATCGGCAGAGCAGCGCAGGGAGGAGAAGCGAGAGGACGCTGACGCTGGAGGGGAGAGGAGACGGGTGCAGCGGCTGGAGACTGAGAGACCGCGGACACAGGCGGTGGGCAATGAGTACGTGAAGCCTGTTACCGCACTGTCAGGAAGGCTGTTGACTCCCATCTTTGAGGAGACCTTGCCCCACAGACAGACAGCATACC
Organism: Dendrobates tinctorius; assembly: GCF_039654945.1. Lineage (NCBI taxonomy): Eukaryota > Metazoa > Chordata > Amphibia > Anura > Dendrobatidae > Dendrobates > Dendrobates tinctorius. The sequence continues at coordinate 6,965,558 of NW_027361993.1, forward strand.
TCGACAAGACGCTCCCTGCCAGAGAGACCAGAATATATGCTGAGACGCTCCCCTGTGACCAAGGGGCGTTCAGTAACGAGCCACTGACCTGCAAAGAGAGACTGTATGAGACAGAACCCCTGACCTCGGGGGAGAATACCATTGTCGCAGCAGAGGCAAGGACCTTGAGCACAGGGGGATAGCGCCATCCTCATACCTCTTGGGCTCCCACGTAAATCCCCATACTACAGCTGGACTATATCAAGGACCCCAGAGAAGGATATCAAACACCGCTGGTGCCTCAGTGCCAACGTGGGACAAGAAGTGATCTCTCCAATCAAGGTTCCCGAGAACTGATAAGTTTTGCCTCATAAGAGAATAACTTTTGTACTGTTTGTACTCCTTATACTTCTCCTGCTGTTCATATAACCTGTTCACAGTATTTTCTCTGTTATACTGTACATTGAACCAGTATTATCCCCTGTAAATAAACCTCCCTTTTCACTGTTGGTCTGCCTGTTCTGTGGTGACATATACAGTACCTCTCCTGCATGTTATTACATCACATTTAAAGTACAAAACTGAATCTCGTATATGGCCAGTGGGTAAATCAGACACACACCTTTTTTTCCTGATATACTTAATGACTGGAAATATGCAAATCACATATTTGTGATCACATGATCGTTCGTTCCCATCACTGGAGAATCATTACAATGTGCAGCGTGCGTGATGTGAGGATTCACAAGTCTGCAGACACATAGTGTGGCTGCAGACTTGTAGTTTAAGGCCGGACAACCCCTTTAAGAGCCTGGCCACCGGTGGTAGACTGCAGAGATGGCTCTTAACACTCGCAATGAGCAGAAAACAAAATTAAAAATTCCTCTGTTGTTGAGAAGCAGTTTCGCATTTTTACCCATTGAATAACCTGAGAATAACCTTTTAACACTGGTGGTATGAATCCAAATGCAGTGAACTCCCACCAGCTGACTGCAGCCAGACAGACCTATATCGTTTTATTCTATTGGGAGAATTTACCAATTTCTGATGGAAAACAGTTTGTGCAATCTGTATTTGAGCCAAAAAAAGGAGCCTTTTATTTTATTCTAACACCGGCCTCATGATTGCCAAGTGGATGGGGCACAACCAACTGCAGGATGACAAATTTACTAAAGCTGACATGGGCTTTATTGTGTGGTGCAGAGAGGACACAAAGATGCTCCAAGCCTAAATAAATGTCACACATTTGCCCACTTTACATTATAAGGCTTTTGTTCAAGACTAGTGTATAAAGAAGTCTCTAAATGAAATGTGCTAGAGCGTGAAATCTTCTGTGTTCTACATGTAATAAACTGGTAACACCTATAATGATTTATTATGCTGATTACACAGATCTACCTCTCTGGACCCAATATCACATCCTTACTAACCAGTATCCTGTATCCTGCAAAGTATTTCCACTGTTTCATCTTTCTCTGCTCGATTTATAAAACTTAAGGCTAGTTTCACACTAATGTTTTTTTGCGCTGCGCCTCGTGCACATACCAAACGCATGCAAAAAACGCATCTTGCGTTTTGCATGCGTTTGCTGTTTTTTTTGCGCATGCGATTTAACCAGTTTGTCACCATGTTAACTAAAAAAATGCATGCGATTTTAAATGCATGCGTACGCATGTCCTAGCGCACGCCCATAGACTGTAATGCTGTTTTTTTGCGCATTCCGTGCGCTAACGTGCATATGCGTTTTTTTGAGACAGGTCGGACGGACCAAAAATGCAACAGGTTGCGTCCGGCGCGCCTAGGCGCACACTACAAAAAACGCATGCGCATGAAAACGCATACGAACGCATGCATGCACTAGACCATGCGCACCCATGTTAAAGATAGGGGAGCAATGCGCATGTGCATGATAGCGCAAACCAGCCTTACATGGACAAAACCGAATTCATCATCTTTCCCCCATCTTATTCAACCCCCCAACTGATCTCCCATCAAAGTAAATGGCTGCTCACTCTCCCCTGTCCCACAAGCTCGATGCCTCAGGGTAATCCTTGACTCTGATCTCTCCTTCAAACCACATATCCAAGCCCTTTCCACTTCCTGGTGACTACAACTAAAAAAATATTTCCCGGATACGTACATTCCTCAACCTAGAATCTGAAAAAACTCTAATCCATGCCCTTATCATCTTCCACCTTGACTACTTCAACCTCCTGCTCTGTGGCCTCCCCTATAACACTCTCACACCCCTCCAATCTATTCTAAACTTTGCTGCCTGACTAATCTACCTGTCCCCCCACTATTCCCTGGCCTCTCCTCTCTGTCAATTCCTTCACTGGTTCTCCATTACCCAGAGACTCCAGTTCAAAACCTCAAAACCCAAACCATAGCATACAAAGCCATCCACAACCTTTCTCCTCCATACATCTGTAGGAGGGAGATTCCCCACCGTGTAACCGGACCGGAACCAAGGAGACTGTCATCAAGGTTCCTAGGGGAACTGTTTCCGGGGGACATAATTAGAGGACGGAACAGAGACAGTTCTAGAAGGAGTGGGGGCGGAGCAGGTATAAAAGGAACTGAGCAGGGGGCACTCGACAGAGCAGGAGAAAAGAAGCAGGAAGCCTAGGTGGCGCCAGAGAGCCAGAGCCAGAAGGAGTGAGCGACGACCAGAGAGACTGGAGGGGGACTCGGCACAGTCAGGGAGGAGACAGCACTAAGCCCAGCAGAGGGACGCTGACCGAACAACCGCGCTCCTGCTCCCGTCACTTCAGTCTGCGGTTGCGGCCTGCCCGCTGCCACCCGAGGCCGCCGCTGCCCAACTCCAGCCTGTGGTTGTGGTCTGCCCATTGCCTGTCCGCCGCCACCCGCGGCCACCGCTGCCCGACTCCAGCCCGCAGCAGTGGCCTGCCCGCCGCCACCTGTGGCCGCCACTGCTCGACTCCAGCCCACGGCTGCGGCCTGCCCGCTGCCACCCGCAGCCGCCGCTGTCCGACTTCAGCCCGCGGCTGCGGCCTGCCTGCCACCACATGTGGCCGCTGCTGCCCGACTCCAGCCTGCGGCTGCGGCCTACACGTCCAGGGCCCCGGCCACCGCAATCTCGCCTCCGCCGGGAGGCCCAACACAGAGGAACTCTTCAGCGGCCTGTTTGCCCTCGCTCCACCTGGGCGTAGGAACGCCAGAAGCTTACATCAACTCCTCGTTGGCTGGGGCCCAGCGGCTGAGACACCGAATAGACACCGACCACCAACCTGCCGGACGTCAGAGAAGGATAAGTGACACGTTGTAATTGATCAATCATAGTTCTTGGACCTGTAGTCGGCCATACCGCGGCCTCATTGTTGCCGGTTCCGACTGGGTAGTTAATATCGTGTTACCTGTGTATTATTGTTTGGATCCCTGCGAGGATAACTGCTGTCAGCATGCTACTTACTCAAGATAGCCCCTATATAAAAGTTTTAAGCTCACTCCGGCTCCCGTCTCGTCACTGCATCCCGCGTACCTGAGAATACTACACATCTGTGACCTCGTCTCCCGGTACTGACCTACACGCAACCTCCGATCCTCACAAGATCTCCTTCTCTACTCCCCTCTTATCTCGTCTTCCTACAATCTCATACAAGATTTCTCCCGCGCATCCCCTCTACTCTGGAGCTCTCTACTCCAACATATCAGACACTAACCTACTGTGGAAACCTTCAAAAGGAACCTGAAGACCTACCTCTTCCAACAAGCCTACAACCTGCAGTAACCACCGATCCACCACGACCAGCTCTACCCTCATCTCTAGTAGACTATGAACCCTCATGGGCAGGGTGCTCTCTCCTCATGTACCAGCCATGACTTGTATTGTTGAAGATTATTGTACTTGTTTTTCATTATGTATACCCCTTTTCACATTTAAAACGCCATGGAATAAATGGCACTATAATAATAAATAATAATACTAGACAAATATCATGGAGGTGACAGGGTAGGATACATTTGGCAAACCTGCCAGATGGACTGGGGCTTTTTCTAAATTTTGGTATAAAGCTTTAAGATGATTGTCTTGTATACTTGCTGATGTGTATAATAACATTTTTAAAGAGGACCTGTCACCAGGTCAAAAATGACTTTTTTTAAAAAACGTATTTATCATTCAGACCCAGCCTTTTTATCTAGTACGCCCATTTTATGGTCTCTGTCAAGGGGGCATTGCTGCCAAACTGCTCTGCATTATTACTCCTAATGGTAAATAACTAAATAATAAGGAACACATCTCTGGAACTGAAAGAAGGATATAAAATACCGTAAACAACAACAAAAACCCCCCAAAAAACTGAAAAAATAATCAGAATACTCAGGATAAATGAGAATAAAATAAGAACAAAAATTTACCACTTTTCATCTAGTGACAGTCCCTCTTAAAGTCATATAAATGGGTCTAAAGCACCTGTGACTTTGGGAGAAATGCAGAGAAAAATATAAGGAGAAAAACTTTTAAACCTTTTTCTATGTTACAATAGTGACATCATGTGGTGAGAATGTGGAAATGCATGTTAAAGAATTTTTGTGATTAATACTTTAAACTGTGATTGATTTGGATTAGCAATAGTATATCTGTAAAGTGATGCATGATTTTACGGCGCAGGATTGTGGTTTCTTGTTTTTTTTTTCTTTAGTGTTAGGGTGGTTTCACATTTGCGTTTAAGGCCGCAGCGTCGACCTGCGTACGGCCGCCGCTAAGCCCCGCCCCCTGCCGTGCCTCCACCAGTAGCACCGCCTACGGGCGCATGATGCTGCATGCATCCTGCGTCCCCTATCTTTAGCACTGGGGACGCAGGCCATGCGCAGGTATGCGTTTGGCGGCGCATGCATCCTTTTGACACTGCGCCAAGCGCACCAAATTGCAACCTGTTGCATTTGGCGCTGGTCGGCGCAGCGTCAAAAGGACGCATGCGCCACCAAACGCATACCTGAGCACGGCCTGCATCCGCAGTGCTAAAGATAGGGGACGCAGGACGCATGCAGCGTCTTGCGCCCCTAGGCGGAGCTACTGGCGGAGGCACAGCAGGGGCGGGGCTTAGCGGCAGCCGTACGCAGGCCGACGCTGCGGCCTTAAACGCAAATGTGAAACCACCCTAACACTAAAGAAAAAAAAACAAGAAAAAAAAACAAAACAGAAAAAGAGAGGGTGCTCAACATGGCAAATATCTTGCACTGCTTTGGCACAGGAGTAGGCTTATAATGCTAGGATTGGAATTAGGATTATTAGGTACACTCCCATGTGCATGTGTTTGGCCAAAGTCACTTGCTCCTCTTTAATTTGTGGCTGGTCACAGAAACCACCGCAGCAAAGATAAGACAGAACAAAAAAAATGAAAAAATGGGGAAAATTTAAAAATATACAGTTGTTCAAAAAGAATGAAAATTGTAAAAAAAAGTAAATACAATCAAATAAAGAGTTTATCTAAAGTATAGCCGAAAAGTTAGTACAACCCTCACATTTTTGTAGTCAGTGTACAGCTTGTATAACTGTGTAAATGTGGTGTGCCCTCTATTTAACTCAACACACAGACATTAATGTCTAAACCGCTGACAACATAAGTGAGTAGTGTGCCCAATTATCCATTTTCCGTCCCCGCTGTCATGTGACTCATTAGTGTTACACGGTCTCAGCTGTGAATGAAGAGCAGGTGTGGAAAATGTGGTGTTATCGCTCTCACACTCTCCTATACTGGTGTCACGATCCATTTTTGGATTCATGGCTGCTCTGGTTCCACTATAATTTAAATGTAGCTTTTTTCCTCCCTGTCTTTCTCTACGCATTTCTTCTTGTGTAGAGCAAGACAGGGAGGGGGGAGCAGTTGAATAATCCCCGCCCAGCGGACCGGACAGTGGCAGTTTACATACATCTGAACCTATATAAACAAGGTATTTATGCATGAAAGGTGCGGGGTCAGGGGGAAGCAAAAGTACTAAGAGAATCCTTATGTGACACACAATTGAACGATATCATTATATGATATCTCAAAAAAGGGGTGACAGATTCCCTTTAACTGAGTCAGTTCGTGACATCTGGTCACTGGAAGTTCAGTATGGCAAAGAATGCTCTAAGGATCAGAAAAAAATACATTATTGCTCCACATAAATATGAAAAGGGCAGTAAGAAGATTGCCAACACCCTGACACTGACCCGCAGCCTGATGACCAAGACCATACAGCGGTGTAACAAGACAGGTTTCACTCAGAACTGGCCTCTCCATGGATGACCAAAGAAGCTGAGTGTATGTGCTCAGTGTCATATCCAGAGGTTGTCTTGTCAGAGTAGATGTGTGGGTGCTGCCGGCATTGCTGCAGAGGTTACAGGGGTGGGGGGTCAGCATGTCAGTGCTCAGACCCAATGCCACACACCGCATAACATTGGTCTGCATGGCTGTCATCCCAGAAGGAAGCCTGTTCTAAAGATGATGCACTAGAAAGGCCACAGACACTTTGCTGAATACAAGCAGACTAAGGATATGGATTACTGGATCCATGTCCTGTGGTCTGATGAGACTAAGATAAGGTTATTTGGTTCAGATGTTGTCTAGCGTGTGTGGCAGCAACAAGGTGAGGAGTACAAAGACAAGTGTGCCCTGCCTACAGCCAAGCATGTTGGTGGGAGTGTCATGGTTTGGGGCTCCATGAGTACTACCGGCTGTGGGGAGCTACAGTTCATTGAGGGAATCATGAATGCCAACATGTATTGTGACTTACTGAAGCAGAGCATGATCCCCTCCCTTCGGAAACATGGCTGCAGGGCAGTATTCCAACATGATAACAACCCCAAACACTCCTCAAAGATGACCCCCTGCCTTACTAAAGAAACTGAGGATAAAGGTGCTGGACTTGACAAGCATTTCTCCAGACCTAAACCTTATTAAATATCTGTGGGGCATCCTCAAATAGAAGATGGAGAAGCGCAAGGTCTCTAACATCCACCAGCTCTGTGATGTCGTCCTGGAGGAGGGAAGAGGATTCCAGTGGCAGCCTGTGACGCTCTAGTGACCTCTATGTCCAAGAGAGTTAAAGCAGTGCTGGAAAACAATGGTGGCCACACTAAATATTCACACTTTGGGCACTATTTGGCCATTATCACTTAGGGGTGTACTCTCTTTTGTTGCCAGTGGTTTAGACATTAATGGCTGTGTGCTGATTTATTTAGAGGGCACATCAAACTTACACACTTAAGCAAGCTGTACACACTGTCTACTTTACATTGTATCAAAGTGTCAGTGTTGTCCCATGAAAACATGTAATAAAATATTTACAAAAATGTGAGAGGTGTACTCACTTTTGTGATATACTGTATAAATACCTAGGGCTACACGTTTCAGCATTGAACGTGTGATTTCCTGATGTTGTATCAATTTCTCACTGGTTCAATGTCGAAATGGATGCTTTATGTATTTATAGATAAACTCTTTCTTTGGCTGTATTCATCTTCGTTACTAAGTTAAGTCTTTTTGAGGAGCATCGCTTTTAAAGACATTGCCCATCGTTTCATCATTTTTATTTTTTTTAAGTTACAGCAAAAGAAGCAGAGCTGCATCTAGAGCCCTTCACTGTAATGCTTATGGCAGGGTTTACAGGGGAAGTCCTGACTTTTCTCTGTCCCAATTATACACTTGACGTAACACTTTTTAACTGACAGTAAAAGTGCAACGTCAATGAATACAGTATGATATTACAATGAGTTTTACCAAATTACAATTTTAGCACTGCTAGATCTGTAACTAATATTATTTTTTTTACTTTAGAAATATTAGTCAAAAGATTGCATTACAAAAAAATGATACATGGATTTATGCATTTTTGCTTATGTTATTGCACAAGTTTCTAAGTCTGTTTACAATAAAGAAAACATTTTTCCTAGGGCAGAGACACACTAGCGACTAAAAAAACGGTCCAATTTTGATGCAGGAGAGTCGGACGAGTGTAATGCAAGGGTCATGTGAGTGTCATGTGCTTTTTGTGCGAGTACAATCAGATTTTTCACACATAGCATCTGATTTACATCGCATTTACAGTGCGATTACTATCAGACTGCAATGCGATTTTAACACGAGCTTTTACATAGAGCACTTCTCTGTCATTTACACATCGTTTTAAACTGAAATATTCTTCAAAACACACACACACATATGTACTGTATATATATACTGTATATATATATATATATATCTTTATATTGCATAGAGAGAGATATAGAAGAATAGCCGTTAATTCATTTGTCGGCTTCTGTAAAATCATTACAGAAGCCGAGAGGATAGAAGACATGGTTTACATACAGTGAACCATTGCAGAACAGTTAGATTTATTTATGTCAGTGACTAATACTGTTAGTATTATATATGTGTAAAATTTGGGACCTGTATATATTTAATAAAAAATGTATTCACAGGAAAAATTTGCGCAATTTTCTTCACTAGAGAGGGAAAACCAGTGACTGAGGGCAGATATTAATAGCCTAGAGAGGGACCATGGTTTTTGGCCCCCCTGGCTAAAACCATCTGCCCCCCAGCCACCCAAGAAAAGGCGCATCTGTAAGATGCTACAATTCTGGCACTTAGCCTCTCTCTTCCCATTGCCCTGTAGTGGGTGGCATATGGGGTAATAAGGAGCTAATGTCACCTTGCTATTGTAAGGTGACATTAAGCCAGGTGTCAATAAGACACCTATCCATTACTAATCCAATAGTATGAAAGGGTTAAAAAAACCACACAGACATTAAGAATAAAGTATTTTAATTAAATAATTAAACACACTGTTTTCCCATCTTTATTAAACTCCCAATCCAAGTGAAGCCCTTGTTTTTCTGTAAAAAATAAAAAAGCAACAATATCCCATACCTACACACCGTACAGTCCCAAGGGGTTAAATAGTTTACAACCGGGACTGTGCTAATGCTACTGCCCCAGCTGTAAACCACAGAGTATTGAATGAGAAGCTGCCTGTGCAGCCTCCCAGCCTATCCTGAGGTGAACTCTGCAATGTGGGGAAGTGATAGTTCATTTTCACACGCTGCCGAGTTTATCACAGGTCAGGCTGAGAGGCTGTGTTGACATGACATGTCTGTGTGGTTTTTTTTTAACCCTTTCTTACTATTGGATTAAGAATGGATAGGTGTCTTATTGACACCTCTCCATTATTAACTGGGCTTAATGTCACCTTACAATAGCATTGACATTAACCCTTTATTACCCCATATGCCACCCACTACAGGGCAATGGGAAGAGAGAGGCCAAGTGCCAGAATTGGAGCATCTTACAGATGCGCCTTTTCTGGGGTGGCTGGGGGCAGATGTTTTTTGCCAGGGGGGGGATAACCATGTCCCTCTGTACGCTATTAATATATTAATATCTGCCCTCAGTCACTAGCTTTCCCTCTCTGGCGAAGAAAATTGCGTGGGGAACCCACACAATTTGTTTTAGTGATTTAATTCTTTAATTTAACACCTATAGCTACAAATGTTTACATACATACACTAATAACATTAGTAGTCAGGGACATGTATAAGTCAAAATGATATGCAATGGTTCACTGTATGTAAACCATGTGTCATATCTAGTCGGCTTTGCAATTGTTTTACAGGAGCCGACAATTGAATTATCGGCTATTCTATTATCTATATCTATCAAATACAGTTAGGTCCATATATATTTGGACAGAGACAACATTTTTCTAATTTTGGTTCTAGACATTACCACAATGAATTTTAAACAAAACAATTCAGATGCAGTTGAAGTTCAGACATTCAGCTTTCATTTGAGGGTATCCACATTAAAATTGGATGAAGGGTTTAGGGGTTTCAGCTCCTTAACATGTGCCACCCTGTTTTTAAAGGGACCAAAAGTAATTGGACAATTGACTCCAAGGCTATTTCATGGACAGGTGTGTGCAATCCCTTCGTTATGTCATTCTCAATTAAGCAGATAAAAGGCCTGGAGTTGATTTGAGGTGTGGTGCTTGCATTTGGAAGGTTTTGCTGTGAAGGAAACATGCGGTCAAAGGAGCTCTCCATGCAGGTGAAACAAGCCATCCTTAAGCTGCAAAAACAGGAAAAAACCCATCCAAGAAATTGCTACAACATTAGGAGTGCCAAAATCTACAGTTTGGTACCTCCTGAGAAAGAAAGCACTGGTGAGCTCATCAATGCAAAAAGACCTGGTTGCCCACGGAAGACAACAGTGGTGGATGATCGCAGAATAGTCTCCATGGTGAAGAGAAACCCCTTCACAACAGCCAACCAAGTGAACAGCACTCTCCAGGAGGTAGGCATATCAATATCCAAATCTACCATAAAGAGAAGACTGCATGAAAGTAAATACAGAGGGTTCACTGCACGGTGCAAGCCACTCATAAGCATCAAGAATCAAAAGGCTAGATTGAACTTTGCTAAAAAACATCTAAAAAAGCCAGCACGGTTCTGGAAGAACATTCTTTGGACAGATGAAACCAAGATCAACCTCTACCAGAATGATGGAAAGAGAAAAGTATGGCGAAGGCGTGGTACAGCTCATGATCCAAAGCATACCACATCATCTGTAAAACATCGTGGAGGCAGTGTGATGGCTTGGGCACGCATGGCTGCCAGTGGCACTGGGACACTAGTGTTTATTGATGATGTAACACAGGACAGAAGCAGTCAAATGAATTCTGAGGTATTCAGAGCTATACTGTGTGCTCAGATCCAGCCAAATGCAGCCAAACTGATTGGTCGTCATTTCATACTACAGATGGACAATGACCCAAAACATAAAGCCAAAGCAACCCAGAAGTTTATTAAAGCAAAGAAGTGGAATATTCTTGAATGGCCAAGTCAGTCACCTGATCTCAACCCAATTGAGCATGCATTTCACTTGTTAAAGACTAAACTTCAGACAGAAAGGCCCACAAACAGCAACTGAAAACCACCGCAGTGAAGGCCTGGCAGAGCATCAAAAAGGAGGAAACACAGCGTCTGGTGATGTCTATGAGTTCAAGACTTCAGGCAGTCATTGCCAACAAAGGGTTTTCAACCAAGCACTAGAAATGAACATTTTATTTACAATTATTTAATCTGTCCAATTACTTTTGGTCCCTTTAAAAACAAGGTGGCACATGTTAAGGAGCTGAAACTCCTTAACCCTTCATCCAATTTTAATATGGATACCCTCAAATGAAAGCTGAAAGTCTGAACTTCAACTGCATCTGAATTGTTTTGTTTAAAATTCATTGTGGTAATGTCTAGAACCAAAATTAGAAAAATGTTGTCTCTGTCCAAATATATATGGACCTAACTGTATATACACACACACACATATATATATATATACTGTATATATATATATACAGTATATATATATATATATACACCTATTCTATTATTCTATGTGTATATATGTATTCTATATATTCTTTTGTAACCTGTCAGTGATTGTACTGTATAGCCGCATATGAATTGCCGGCTTTTCAAAGGACATCGGTGAGTAAAAATTGCACAGCACTCGCATGTTGCGATTGCTGTGCGAGTGCTGTGTGATTTTTTTATCACACCCATTGACTTCTACTGTGGGATGCGATCCGATTTGCGATTACAGTCGCAGCATGCTGCAATTTTTTTCCAGCCCGATCTTGATCCGATCCAAGCTGGAAAAAAAAACACAGATGAAGACACCATCATAGATTAACATTGGTATGAATTCAATCCGATTTTTTATCAGATTAAATTCGTCTAATTTCATCACAAGTGAGCATGAGCCTTTATACTGAATACATTTAACAAGCACATTCAGTGCAGATACAAATTGCAGTAACACACTAAAGAATTTGTTTTGGAGTGTGTTGCTGCCCTCTGGTGTTTGAATTGAGGTACTGCACTGCACCATTACAGCAAAAGCAACAGCTCTAAGTGTAAACTATTTTTCCGGGAAATGTCAGTTTCATCTCAAGAAAAAAAGTTCTAACATAAACATATACCCCACTGTTATGTTCTGGTCTGTCATATCTATGGTTGCTTTAGGTTGCTGATGACCCTTGTAGAAATACCAAGTTTATATCCCTGCTGTGTGACTGTTGCTGGTAGCAATATATTGTAGTAGTTAGATATATTACAGAAATGCTCTGTTAATGTGAAGCTAAAGGGCTTTACACTATAACCTAAATGTTAACTGTGCTCTAGGCTGCAGGTGAGAAGGTTGGGAAATAGGTTTGGTAGGACTTGACCCTGTGTACCTCCTCACATCCCTTGCATCTCATGGGGCATAAAAAGAAGGGTCAGACCGAGGATAGAGAGGCAGCAAATGTCTACAAGAGAGCTGCCATATTACTTTTTCTGAAGAGCATAGCTGCCTATAAGGGCAAGAAGATCACAGCACCTAGTTTGGTTAAGTGTCTACTCTCTCTGCTTTTAATTTACCTACTTCTGGCTCGTCATTGGTGGTAGATACTGTGGCCAATGTTGCAGCCTTTCCACACCTTGAAATGAAGAGTCATCAGTGATAACCATTTCAAAAGCTGGGCCAGTCCTTGTTGTACTGAGTCTGCGGTAGTTGTTAGTCCTGACACATGCATAGTATGAGCTTCCTTGTTACTGTGCGATATTACTTTCAATGCACAGTGACAGTGCGCTCCCTTGCTGACTCTGATGAGAATTGACTAGCCGGTAAGAGAGCGCTCTGTCAGTGCGCAATGAAAGTCAAGATGCCTGAGTGCGAGGAACTGATGCACAATAACTGGGAAAAGTAGACCGAAGAATGTGCAGAATGGCTGTGACCGGAGAGATTGTGAGCTGAGCTGTTGACCTAGTAAAACAGAGAATTTGCAGAATACTGTGGGCTATCGTAAGTGGGCTATCATAAGTGCCAAATGTTATGCCTCTGTTGCAGTCAACCTGTTGTCTATGGTAACACTGTTGAAATGGAAGATGATGTAATCTGAAGAATCACCCTCTCACCAAATATGTTGGAGAGGATCAACCCCTCCCCATTCTTCTGCTCTTATCTTATTCCATAATGTTGGCATTCTTTTTCAGTTGGCCTTATCACCTATGTATTATATCGTATATTGTTATATATTTCTATTGCACAAACATTTGTGTGGTGTTTAAGTGCATATATAAAAAATCCTTGCATGAATGAGGTGAGAACCAAAGTCAGAGGCACATATGCTGACCACAACACCACAAGTCTCCAACCTTTACTGACTGCTGCGGTTACTGGGGCAGCATGTGTGATCAATCTGAGCAGAACATGAGCTCAGTGCACTTTTTTTTTTAATAATTTTAGGGTCTGTTCCTTTCCATTGCTGCATACTGTGCATGTTGTGAGTGCACCTCCATAAGCCCAGTTAATTGGGGGTTAAGTGCGTAGATGACTGATGTGATTCTTGGTGGAGATTATTTCTTTCCAGACAGAGTCAGCTGCAGAGAGAATGTCAAGTAAACCTGAGTTAGGCTGGAGTCACACACAACGTATAAAAATACGGTCCATTTTACACGGACGAGAATCGCAGAAATGTTCCCTGAACAGTGATCCGTATGTCATCCGTGTGCAATGTGAGGATGCAATTTTCTCGCATCTAAGCATCTGTGTGACATCCGTATGGCATCTGTACGGTGAGATTTTCTCGCCAGCTTGCAAAATAGACATATAATGGACCCATTGCCTCAAAAATTCATGAAAACATACTGTATATACAATCTATATATACTGTATATATATATACATATATAGATACACATCAGTGGTAGTCACTGAGGCTGCGCAGACTCCTCGCCTGACCCACGGTGAACTGACAGTGTGGGAAAATGTTCAGAGAACTGACAGTGTGGGAAAATGTTCAGAAACTTTCCCACACTAATCAGTTCATCTCCAATCAGGTAGTGAGGCTGCGCAGGCAGCATTTCCTTCATTCCTCCGTGGTTTACAGCCAGGCTGGTCACATTAGCACCACTCCCGGTTGTAAACTATTTAACTTCTTCAGATGGATTGCAGCTTGGGACTTGACTGTCTGGCGGACAGGTATGGGATATTGTTGCCTTTTTATTTTGGGTGTTTTACAGGTGAACGATGGCTTCGATTGGATTGGGAGTTAAATAAAGATGGAAAAAATGTGTGTTTATTTCATTAAAAGTCTTTATTCTTAATGTGTGTGTTTTTTTTTAACTCTTTCAAACTAGTGGATTAACAATGAATAGGTGTCTTATTGACACCTCTCCATTATTAGCCAGGCTTAATGTCACCTTAAAATAGCAAGGTGACATTAACCCCTTATTACCCGATATGCCACCCACTACAGGGCAATGGGAAGAGAGAGGATAAGTGGCAGAATTGGAGCATCTTACAGATGCGCCTTTTCTGGGGTGGCTGAGGGCAGATTTGTTTTAGCCAGGGGGGACCCAAAAATAATGGTCCCTCTCTAGGCTATTAATTTCTGCCTTCAGTCACTGGCTTGCCCTCTCTGGCGGAGAGAATTGAAGGGAGCCCACGCAAGTTTTTTCCATGAATTAATCCTTTAATCTAACCCCTACAGCTCCAAAATTTTACATACTCACAATACTAACATTATTAGCGAGGGACATATATAAATATAATGGATATGCAATGGTTTACTGTTTGTAAACCATGTCTCATATCCTGTCAGGTTCTGTAATGATTTTACAGATGCCGACAATTGAATTTTCTCCTATTCTGCTATCCATATCTCTATGAAATATAAAGAATAAAGGGAACACTTAAACAACAGACTATAACTCCAAGTAAATCAAACTTCTGCGAAATCAAACTGTCCACTTAGGAAGCAACACTGATTGACAATCAATTTCAGATGCTGTTGTTCAAATGCAATAGACAACAGATGGAAATTATTGGCAATTATCAACACACACTCAATAAAGGAGTGGTTCTGCAGGTGGGGACCACAGACCACATCTCAGTACCAATGCTTTCTGGCTGATTTTTGGTCACTTTTCAATGTTGGTTATGCTTTCACACTCGTGGTAGCATGATGGACTCTACAACCCACACAAGTGGCTCAGGTAGTGCAGCTCATCCACATAGTGTGCTCTTATCTTTGATGACTAGTGGTTTGCTGATATGCTATTTATGCATTGTGTTATGGAGCCAGTTTGTTGACTTCGAAAGCAGAGAGGGAAAATCTATGCAAATAGATTAAATAATCAAGTAATGCGACTTGATCTCATCACCATTCTTCCCCTTATCTGTGATGTTGGACTGAAGGACACTTGTTAAATCTAAAAATAGGTTACATGCCCCTATATAAAGAGACTCAGAGACAGAGAGACTAGGAGAGACAGCCAGAGATTCTGCCAAGACATCCATATACCCAAAGGACTAGAGACAGGACAGCAGCCAATATCATGTTTCCATCACGAGTGACAAGGATCTATTATTCTACAGGAAACAACCTAGGGGTTTTCGGCCCCAGATGGAAGAATACAGATCTGCTCCATTGACCATTGCTGAACCATGGATACATTTGGAGAAAGCCAGGATTGGGACCCGCTGGTCGCCTTGCTCCATGGAGATGTTTGGAGAAGCCAGGTTGTGACTCTCGGGTCAACTGGCCTAGTTCCTGAATGGAATGTCATCTTCCTAAGCTTGTCATTACCTCCTCTCTATGTATGTGCCACAGGTGGGGTAGCCGACTCTGGAAGCTCTAAAGTAACATCTGCTATTATCCTGGCGAGTCAGCAGAAGGGTGACACTCTGTAATGTGAACCTTCTTGGGGGTATTTTGTTGGGACTGTTCTATGTGTTATCTATCTATTTTGCGGTTCAATAAAGCATTGCCACACTGTTTTACCCTCACCCTGTGTTGTCTGAGTAGTGTTACGCCCATGTTAAAAGGAACGCGGGTGTTCGACGGGATGACCCCTTGTCGATGCAGTTTCGGCTAGCAGACCAGGGTTCCCGCCGACTCCCCGTGTCTCCACATTATGGTGGCAGTGGTGGAATTCTACTCAGCCCGGCATATCCAGGGGAGCTGCATGGGACTGATGTTCTCACATACCGTCCAGGGCTCCACAACCAGGGAGGCATACAGGCAGACCCAGCAGACCTTTGATGAGACATGCATAGCAGGTTTTGGGCGCTACTATGTTCAACCCCACCAGTTAAAGAAGAAGACCAGAGTGGATGTATAACCTCAACAAGAAACGGAAAATACAGGAGTTGTGCCAGCTTCAATGGATATATTGGAATTTAATCCAGGAACTACGGAATGTGGAGGAAGCCATGTGTGGACCCAATGGATACCCGTTGTTTCTCCTCAGTTGTTTATTTTCGCAAGGAGGACATGGAATATGCTCTGAAGAAAATGGATGATAAAATGTTTTGTGTCATAATGGTGAGATCTCTTACATTCATGACTGCGCTTAAAGACATGTTGTGGACTATTCCCCATAAGTGGAGAATGATCAGAATCCTATCACATATGGCTAATTAAGATGGGGAGCAATGCAAAGACATGGCACTGTATCTTAATTAAACAGACAACTATTTTTAGCAAACCAAAAAGAATAGGCTGTTATCTATACTTTTGCTTGTGTAAGCCTGTAATATTGACTTGTAAGATGATATTTCATACAATATAGTGTGATCTTATCTTTGATGACTAGAGATGTTTGTTGATATGCTAATTATGCATTGTGTTATGGAGCCAGTCTGTTGACATTGAAAGCAGAGAGGGAAAAGCTATGCAAATAATCAAGTATTGCTACTTGATCTCATCACCATTCTTCCCCTTATCTGTGATGTTGGACTGAAGGACACTTGTTAAATCTAAAAATAGGTTACATGCCTCTGTATAAAGAGACTCAGAGACAGAGAGACTGATAGAGTCAGCCAGAGATTCTGCCAAGACATCCTAACATCCAAAGGACCAGAGATGGGACTGCAGCCAGTTCATCATGGCACCATCACGAGGGACACGGATCTATCATTCTACAGGAAACAACCTAGGGGTTTTTGGCCCCATTTGGAAGAATACAGATTTGCCATATTGACCATCGCTGAACCATGAAGATGCTCGGAGAAGCCAGGTTGTGACTCTCGGATTAATTGGTCTTGTACCTCAATGGACTGTGATCTTCCTACACTTGTTGTTACCTCCTCTCTGTGTGCGTGCCACAGGTGGAGTAACCAACTCTGGAAGATGAAGCCAGGTTGTTATCCTTGGATCAACTTGTTGTTACCCCTTTTATTTGTTCAGCATAGCCCCAGCGGCTCCAAGTTATAAACGTTGATTTCACAAATCATATCCTGTCTCGTGTCTCGTCACTGCATCCTGAGAACCTGCTAAATCCTACACTTGGCGTAGATGGCAGGATGCAGTCTCCAAGCACGGACAGTGGTGCCCCCGATCAGGGCGGAGCTGTCAACTCTACAAATAATGAGGGTCCCCGCTCCAGCATTTCATTGGGGGCCATACTGAGCAACCTGCCTAGATTTTCCAGCTCCAATACTATGCTATGGAGCTGGAAAGAGCGGATGCGGGCTCTTTCGGATGCACCCAATGACCCCTGATCTGGAAGCCAAAGTGGCACTCATGGCACTAGACGGGGAGGTGCGGAGGTCAGTGATGTTGAAACCTCTGGGGCACCGCAACACATTTGAAAAAGTGTTACAGATAGTAGAACAGACCCATGGGGACCCTACTAATGTGGGAGAGTTAAGGACCCGTTTGTTTAGTCGGATGCAGGCAGAGGGGGAGACGATCACTCAGTACATGAATGTCCTCCAAGAATTGCATACGGCCATTGAAAGAAAGGACGGGGTAGGGGTAGGACCTATTGACATTACCCTACGTGACCTACCAGTGACTGGTTTGCGAGATACATTAATAAAACAGGCATTGCGGGAGCAGGTCAGAATGAATCCCCGAATAGACTTTTCAGAGGTGGGAAGTCAGGCATGGGCTCGAGAGCAAGAGCAGGGGATGGCGGTCCCCGTGGGGAAGGTCCAAGGTGTGGAGGCCTCCGTGAACGCAGTCGAGGAGCCTCAGTGGGTGGAGGAGATGAAGCAAGAGTTGAAAAACATTAAGGGCGAGTTGGCCGAAGTAAAGAGAAGAACTGAGACCGGGACTGGACGACCTAGCTTTAACCCCTGCTCCTGGGGATCACGCTCCCCGCGGGGTGGTCAGCCTACACAGACCCGGTGTTATGAGTGTGGAGAACCAGGCCACTTCGCCCGAGAGTGTCCGCGGCGTGGGAGATACCCATCCCAGCGGCCATTAAACTAAAGGGCACCGGGCTGGGGGGACGCCGCTCGGAGCCGAAAACCACAACTAGGGGTGGTGGAAGTCCCGAAGATTTGGTAGCAAAGTGTCCGATGCTTTGGGCAGAAGTGGAAGGCCAGGTCATCCAGTGTCTGGTAGACACGGGGTCACAAGTAACCACCATGCCTGCAACGTACTTTCAACAAAACTTCCCGGAGGCAGCGAGACCTCAGTGGGGGCCCATGATCAGACTAATAGACGCCAACCAACTGCCGGTCCCGGTTGCCGGGGTAGTGTGGGTGCAGGTGACGTTGTGCAGTAAATCCCTTGGTCGCAGAGGGGTGGTGCTAACTCAAGGAGAAGCCGATCAACGGCACCCCGTCACCCTAGGCATGAATATTTTACGAGAGTTTGGCAACTTAGTACTAAATGATCCAAACACAGAAGATTCTGAAGCAGTGGGGTTCTCGCACAGCTCAGGGACAGGTAATCCAGCAGCTAGTGTGAGGTGCACGGGTGCATCAGGACAGCCAGGAGGGTGAGGCTCTGGGCAAGGTCATCGCGTCAGCGGCTACCCTGCTTGTGCTACCTCCTGGACAGACTGTGGTGGCCCTGCCAATTCGAGCCCCGACACCTTTGGAGGGCGTGGAGGTGCAGGTGGAGCCGTACCTTCTGGCATACTAGTGGCCCATTCCCTGGCTACGGTGCAAAAAGGAGCGTTAACCTTGAAGACCGAGACACCGTTCTGAAAGCATGGACTGAACTGGCCAAACTAGTAAGACCTTTAGAGGAAGTGCTGCCAGCTCCTGCGGTTCAATTGCGAGTACACCCCGAGGATCCTTGGGAAGTAACAATTCGAACCTTACAGTCCAACGAAGTCTCGGCACAGGAGAAGGGTTGAAATATTCTGGAGCAGATGCGGGCTGAGCTTTCTGGGTTAACTGCAGTCCATCTCTCACAGGTAAAAACATTGCTTGGACAGTACCATGAAGTATTTGATAGTCATGAGGACGATTTTGGGTGTACCACCGCCATCACTCATGAAATCCCTACAGCGGGAGCGGCCCCTATCCGGGAACGATATTGACAGATCCCGTCACAACTCCATCAAGAGGTGAAAACTTTGCTGGCCCAGATGTTGCGAAAAGGGGTGATACGGGAAAGTCAAAGCCCTTGGGCGGCTCCAATTCTGTTGGTCCGGAAGAAAGATGGTATACTACGATTTTGTGTGGATTATCGTAAACTAAACGCTTGCACTATTAAAGACTCATACCCACTGCCCCGCATAGAAGAATCCTTGTCCGCCTTGGGGAAGTCAACATATTTTTCGATCCTGGACTTGGCCAGTGGGTACTGGCAGGTTCCCATGTCAGAAGAAGATAGAGCCAAGACAGCGTTCATATTGCCCATGGGACTATTTGAGTTTAATCGAATGCCATTTGGGCTGGCCAACGCCCCCGGGACCTTTCAGCGGTTGATGGAGCGGTGTCTGGGAGATCTCAATTTTGAGGCCACGTTGATCAACCTGGACGACATCATCGTCTATGCCGCCACATTCGAGGACCACCTAAAGCAGTTGGGACAGGTACTCAGCCGGTTGCAAAAGTACGGGTTGAAGGTAAAGCCTCAGAAATACCACCTATTTCGCTCCCAGATTGAGTATCTGGGTCATGTCGTTTCGGCAGAGGGTGTGAGGCCATCCCAGGAGAAGGTTGCTGCTATCCAGGAATGGCCTACCCCCGAGACGGTAAAAGATGTGCGGGCTTTCCTGAGGTTAGCCGGATATTACCGTTGTTTCGTAAAGAATTTTGCATGTCGAGCTCGAGCCCTGCACGACCTGCTGAAGGGGGCTCCCGCTGGGGCCAATGGGCAAAGAATCCAGTGGCAACACCCTCAGGAAGAGGCCTTCCGAGACCTCAAGGCTGCGCTCTCGGATGTCCTAGTGTTGACTTATGCGGATTTCTCACGACCGTTCCTCTTGCACACTGACGTGAGTCTTCACGGACTGGGGGCTGTGTTGTCACAAGTTCAAGATGGCCAGGAGAGGGTGATCACATATGGAAGCTGCTCACTCCATGACTCCGAGCGCAACCCTGACAATTGCAGCTCCTTCAAGCTTGAGCTCCTCGCAGTGGTGTGGGCCATGATGGAGAGATTCGCAGAGTACCTAGCGGGCTCCGAGGTGGTGGTGTGAACTGACAATAACCCACTGGCCCATTTGGAAAACGCCAAATTGGGGGCTCTGGAACAGCGATGGGTGGCCCGGATGGCAAAGTTCAATTATAAAATTATCTAAAAAAGAGGGGCCGAGAATGTCCATGCGGACGCCCTCTCCAGGATTCGACATACAACTCCAGGACAGAATCGAGACGAAGAATTAGGAGAGGAAATACCGTTCGCTCTCACTGCTGCTGTGCTCGCAACTGCCAATCAAAAAATATCTTCCCCCGAGACCCCAAGGGGCATATTGGAACAATCCCGGGATAAGTGGATGCAACAACAACAAGAAGACGAAGAAGTTGGCCTTCTCAGGACGTGGGTCGCCGCTGGCCAATTACCCACTGACTCTCAATGACAAAATTTGACTCAAGACCTGTCGCTGATGCTGCGACAATGGGAGAGGTTGGTTATCCGAAAGGGACTATTGTACCATAAAATAACATCACAAACAACCTCAATGACGGTTTTGCAGGTGGTTACGCCAGGAGCCCAACTTCACGTACTGGCTCAGGAGGCTCTCGAAAAAGGGGCCCACTTCGGAACAAAAAAGACCTTGCAATGACTGCAACAGAAAGCTTACCACCCGCGCTTGCCAGCTGTTGTGGATGAAATTTGCCGGACCTGCCGCCTATGCGAATTAGCCAAACCACCCGCTCAGCGAGCCGCAACACAGACCATTGTGACCTCAGCGCCCCTTGAGCTCCTGACGGTGGATTACCTGACCATTGGGCCCGCATTCCAGGGATACGAACACTGTCTCGTTATGGTAGATCATTTCACCAAGTTCGCTGTGGTCACCCCCACTCGGGATCAGACCGCAGAGTCAGCTGCCGCCACAATTTGTAGAAACTTTATACAAGTATACGGCTGTCTTCAACGAATACATTCCAATCAGGGAGCATGTTTTTTAGGAAAAGTTATGGAGGAACTACTTCATCTCTATGGAATTGTCAAATCCCGGACCACACCGTATCACGCGCAAGGAAATGGGGCTTGTGAATGATTTAATCGGACATTGATTCAGATGTTGCGCACTCTGGAGAGTGACAAGAAGGTCCATTGGCCCGAATATGTTTCTGAATTAGTATGGGTCTATAACAATTGGGTACATCGAGTTACTGGCTATACCCCCTACTCCCTGTTGCTTGGACGAGAGGGTAAAGGGATCACGGAGGTGGAGTTGGACCCCGAAGAACCTCAGCCCTGGACTGGAGTGTCGTCTTGGGTCCGAAATCATCGCCACCAGCTGCAAACTCTTCACCGAATCGTACACACAAAGCTGCGAGACTGGGAGCACCCAGGGAAGAATGCAACCCCACCTCCCCACCTTCAAAGTGGGGACTGTGTACTTGTACTAGATTAACACCCCCAGAACAAACTAGAGCCACGTTGGGAAGAGAGTCCTTATCAGGTCCTACGCCGTATCCATCCGGAAGGACCTGCGTACGAAATACGACCCGAGGAGGATGAAACACTGCCCACCCGTATTGTGCATCGTAATATGTTACGCCCATGTATTTCCACCGACCCAAAGCAACTGGAGCCTGCCCCGTCGACATCTGAACCATCGTCCATATGTTGGGACCCGGACGACGACGAAGATTTTCCTCCAGAACCCAGAGGCCTTCCACTCAATAATGAACCAGCTGACACAATTAGCCCGCCTGCACCAATCAGCCCACCAATGTCCACCACCCCAGAAGACTTTCCCCCAGTCGAGCTAAGACGCTCCGAGCGGTCAACAGCCAGCAAACCCCCTGAACGATATGAACAAGATCAGTTCGTATGGCAACGAACATTGATACCCCTACAGACTCAATAGACTAAGGCCCTCGCCCGAGGACTGGCGAGCTTACAGGGTGGAGGAATGTGGGGAGGAGGACTCCCAGATAGTGACTGGGCCGGAACCCAGGGGACCGCCATCAGGGTTCCTGAAGGAACAACACCGGGGGGGCAACAAAGGGAGACACACGACTGAAGGTGTCAGGGCAACAGGGGGTGGGGCGAAGATAAAAGGAGCAGAGGGCACGCTCAGGTGGCTGTTGGCAGAGAGTGTGACAGGAGGCAGGAAGCCGAGTGACATAGAGAGAAACGGGGTAGCGAGCGGTGTGTTTTGGAGACACCATCAGGAGTCTGTGAGGGGTAAGCGACTCACTCACCGACAAGTGAGACGTGACTTTCACCGGAGGCTGCTCCCCGCACACGGTCGCACACAGCCGCGCCACTGTTCCCCTTCCTATTGAGACAGGTCCGTTACCTCAAATCGCCACTGCGACTCCACATCTAACAGCTACAGCAGCCTGGACACTGCCCCCCTGCCTTCTCCCACAGCTGCGGCCCTGTCATCACCGGCCTCAGTGGACGCCACCTCGCCATAGGCGACAATAGAGGCCCACGTCCCATCTACAGAGGGACCCTGAACAGAGGCCGGCCCACCGTCATTTGGCAAACTGCGTAATTACTGCGCTGTGAGACGGG
Organism: Dendrobates tinctorius; assembly: GCF_039654945.1. NCBI lineage: Eukaryota > Metazoa > Chordata > Amphibia > Anura > Dendrobatidae > Dendrobates > Dendrobates tinctorius. The sequence continues at coordinate 6,988,478 of NW_027361993.1, forward strand.
AGCCGGTAAAGACGTCCTGAAAGGCCTACCAGCATAGATTCTTCAGGGCCTGTTGTGCCCCCACCAGCACAGATCCTTCAGGGCCTGTTGTGCCCCACCAGCACAGATTCTTCAGGGCCTGTTGTGCCCCACCACCACAGAGTCTTCAGGGCCTGTTGTGCCCTACCAGCACAGAGTCTTCAGGGCCTGTTGTGCCCCTCCGGCACAGATTCTTCAGGGCCTGTTGTGCCCCACCAGCACAGATCCTTCAGGGCCTGTCTAGCCCAAATCATCCCGGAATATCAAGGTGTCAAGGCAGCCGCATCAGCGACCTCTAAGCGGCCGTGTCTGCGATCCTGAACGACGCCTGGAAGGATAAGTCGACTATAGGAAATAAGGACCCATAGTTTGGCCATACGTGGCCTTCAACACCCGTACTAGCTGGATTAGTCACATTTAATATAAGAAAAATTATTGTTTATGTTGTTGAGTTCCTGCGACGACAGATTGTTGTTACCCCTTTTATTTGTTCAGCATAGCCCCAGCGGCTCCAAGTTATAAACGTTGATTTCACAAATCATATCCTGTCTCGTGTCTCGTCACTGCATCCTGAGAACCTGCTAAACCCTACACTTGCTTGGAGACTCATACAGTAGCTTGCAAAATTATTCAACCCCCTTGGCATTTTACCTATTTTATTACATTACAACCTGTGTTTTAATATTATTGTAATCTGATTTGTGTGTGATGTATCAGCACTAAATAGTCTAAGTTGGTGAAGTGAAGTGGAAAAAATATAGGCACAAGTTAAATTTATGTTCATATGTTTTCACCCCTTTTGCTATGAAGACCCTCAAAATTTCTGGTGCAAGCAGTTCCCTTTAAAGTCACATGCTTAAGAAGGTTATTTAGGGTAGGAAATGGTTAAGCATGAGGCTAGCCCACTCTGGGAGGGATTAGTATACAGAAACAGGAACAGGTTTCTGGGGATAAGTTAGTTAGGCTGTATAGCACAAGAGAGTACACTGTGATCGGGGCAGTATGAGGCCTTACTAGAATTCCCAGGTGAATATATTCCTGTAACAACTAGAGCTCAAGGCTAAATCCTGGTGCGATGGTGAGCACATTAAGGCTACTTTCACACATCAGGTTTTCGGCATCAGGCGCGATCCGGCGTCGTGCTGGAGCACCGGATCCGGCAAATATTTCGTAAAACCGGATGTGACGGATCCGTTTTTCTGCCGGATCCGCCTTGTTCTTGACAGAGAAAACCGGATCCGTCTCATCCGGTTCATCCGGTTTTTGTTCCGTTTTTCGACGGATTACGCCGAATCCGGTTTTTAAAATCGCCCCTTGTGGCCTTCCGAACGGGATTGGCTACTGAAAAACTATATATAGCGTGTTCCTACTGCCCTTCTTTGACAGGTTGTAGAGGAGAAAGTGCAGGTTGGAGAGAAGAGCAAGTTACTGGCGAAGATGGATGTTGTGATTGGAAATATTTTGAAGAATTTGGCGGATTTTACAGCGGAGGCGAATCGTTTGAGGGTGCTTGTTCTGGAGAAGGAGAGAGCGAGACAGCAGCGCATCAGGCATCGTAGATGACGTTTGTGGATCCACCCCATCACAGCCAAGAGAATGACGCGTGGGGTCTATTCTACACTCTGCATGGACCTTAGACGAAACCCGGATAAATTTTTTGGATATGTTCGGATGAAAATGGAGAATTTTGATTACTTGGTGGAGCGCATTGCACACCTCATAAGAAAAGCGGACACCTATTGCCGCTTCTCTGTTTCACCCGCAGAGCGTCTGATGGTGACTTTAAGGTAAGCCACGTTTATTGGATATGCTCGCATCAGAGCACACTTTCACTGCAATCTTGTTGGTGGTAGTTTGTATCTCCAAGTGTTATAGCTGAGTTTTGGTATGTAATGCTGTGATTTTAAACTAAATGATTGTTTTTTAATTCCCCACAGATTTCTTGCAACTGGAGAATCCCTTTCGTCACTGCATTTCCAGTACAGACTTGGGATTTCCACCATATCTGGAATAGTGAAGTACACATGCCGTGCACTGTGGGACTCCTTAGCTGAAGAGTTTTTACCAGAGCCCACAACAGAGAGGTGGATTGAAATTTCAGAAAAGTTTCAACAGATATGTCAGTTTCCGAACTGCTTGGGCGCTGTGGACGGGAAACATATCCGCATTGTAAAGCCAGCCGGATCGGGATCAGAATATTTAAATTACAAGAAATATTTTTCAATTGTCTTCATGGCCATCGCTGACGCGGAATACAAATTTATTGCTGTTGATATTGGGGCCTATGGCCGCTCCAATGACTCTCAAGTTTTCAAACTGTCTGCCATGGGGTGTAAACTGTATGGAAACACCTTCCAGTTCCCACCCCCTAGACCGCTGCCGCAAACATCTGGTCCACCTATGCCATTTGTCAGTGTAGGGGATGAAGCCTTCCAGCTGTCAGAACACCTTTTGAAACCGTACGGTAGCAGAGGATTGTCAAGAACAAAACTCATTTTTAATTACCGCCTCACAAGAGCAAGAAGAATGGTTGAATGTACCTTTGGTATTCTGACAGCCAAATGGCGGGTCCTATTGACTGCGATCAACCTCAAGACAGAAACTGTTGACGAGGTGATCAAAGCTTGTGTGGTACTCCACAATTTTGTTATCTGCAAGGAACCCATTTCCATTGAGGACACCTCTGAAGAAACCACCTTGCAAGATTACCATGACATTACCACTAGAAGTTCTGTGACGGTTTCAGTAATGAGGGACAATTTTGCACTATACTTTAAGTCACCTCAAGGCAGAGTACACTGGCAGGATGACAGAGTGTGAAAGATTTGTGCCCTTAACCAAACTTGTGTACCTTCTGTACCAACAGTATATACCTTTGCCAACCAAAGTTGACTATCTTGTCATGGTCTTACTATTTTTACCTTTAGGCCACAGGTGTGTACCTGGTTGTGTTTTATGCAAAGTATTTCACCTTTTAACAAAAGTTGTGTACATTGTTAGGAAATCACCAACAATAAACACAACTTTTTAGGTGAAATACTTTGCTTCAAACACAACCAGGAACACAACTGTAGCAAAAAGCTAAAATTTACCCACAGTTATATACCTGGTTTTGAATACCTTTTTACCTTTGAAATACCCTGTATTTAACCTTTTTTTTAAACATAGTTCGCCGCAGAAAGAAATGACAGACAACCATTGTGAAACGATAATTTAACTTTTATTTAAAATATTTTTTTTTTTTGTAAAATGTTTTTAATGTGCAAAAAACTTTTTTAATAAAGGTTTTAAACCCAATGGGCATTTTTATTAAAAAACACATTATAAATCTGTGTAGTGTGGGGTGGAAATACTGCTGGAGGGGCTGCGGGACACTTCGACACTGGGAGTGTGGAGAGAGGACTGGGATCGTGGTGGGGAAGGAACAGTTAGAGGTGAAGGTGTGGAAAAAGCTACAGAATGGGTGGACATGTGGGAGGCAGAAGAGGTGGTGGGCGGTGGAGTGGAGGGTTGGGCAGGGACTGTAGGAGCAGATGAGGTTGATGGCAAGTTGTATGGGGAAGGAGTTTGGTACGGGTAAGGAGTTTGGTATGGGGCAGGTTGCTGGAAGTGGGGAGATGTCTGGTACTGGGGAGGTTGCTGGTACTGGGGAGGTTGCTGGTACTGGGGAGGTGGCTGGTATGTAATAGGAGGGGGAGGATGGAAAGTGGCTGGAGGGGGTGCAGGTGGAGGAACTACTGGGGTGCGAGGAGGAGGTTGGGAGGTAACGTGCTGGAGAGCACCGTGGCATGAATGCATTACATGCATCTGCTGGGTAAGAGAGCGTTTCCATGCGCTCCACAACAGACCTGAAAAAGGTTTGGTTTGGCGAAGATCTTGCTTCTGAATGCATGGTTTGCAGAAGTGTCTTCACCTCCAGAATGCTGGAGTTGATCTGCTGAAAGCCTGCGGAGATTTGCTCTGACAAGACTTTTAGACAGTTCTGGAAAGATGCATTCAGATGCAAGAACTCTGGCACATAAGTCTTTTCCTGACCCCTCTGCCGCTGCCGCCCAGTACCCGCAGGTGTACTAGAGGTGGCAGGGGCAGAAGGGTGGGGTAAAGGGAAAGCGATCTCCTCACCAGCAGCTTCATGTAATGTAGGCGGCCACGATGCTCCTGTTCTGGTGGATGGGACAGATGGGTCGAATGTGTGGGAAGGCTGGGAAGGTGCAGATGTACTGGGGCGGTCGAAGTGTCCCTCGGTGCCGGTCTCCTCAGGGATCGCCTCAGAAGGGTCCAATCGTGCAGGCTCCCGAGTGCTGCTCATCGTGCTGTGGAATAAAGAGAAAAAAAAACAATTAAAATAGTGACATGGCATGGCCCTGGCTGAAAAAAAATTGTTACATCTAAACATTTTTTTTTCACATGTGGTGTGTAATATTTACCTTCTGGTGACCATTGTATCCCGGAGGAATGACAGGGCTCGTGCGTACTTGTACTTGCTCCTGCGTCCTCCAGATCCACTCGGGGCCCGCATCTCTTTATTGAACTCCTTCTTGAAACGATCCCTCACAGACCGCCACCGCTTCACAATTCTGTCCCCTGAAACGAGAAAGGACAAAGTGGTTAGTATACAACATCAGTGTTTCCCAAACTCCAGTCCTCATGGTCCCCAGGGGTCATGTTTTCAGGATTTCCATAGTAAATAGAAATCGTGAACACATGATCCGTGGGGACCACGAGGACTGGAGTTCGGGAAACACTGGTTTACATCAAGCAACCGGTACTGAATATACTTACGCTCTTTAATCTGGGCCCGAGCATCGAGGTCCTCCCAGCGGTCCACAAGGAGCGATCAGATTTCCTCCCAGAGTCGTCGGGTAACGATCAGGTCAGCATGGCGGCGGTCAGCCATATTCCATAGCGGCTCCCTTCCTCTGACGAGATCGATGAGGTGGTCCACATCAATTCCTCCATCCTCACCGTCTGAGTCGGGAGCACGCTGTGATGGCTGTTAAAGTAAAAGAGAAAAATAGCAAAATTAGTCACCACACTTAAGACATGAAATAAAAAGTGTACCAAAATTTCACTTAAATATTATACTTACACGCTGGTGACCGCCGCGTTGCTGTCGCCGACGACCCTGGGAGGCACTGCGAGGACCTCTTGGCCGAGCACCAGATTGGGAAGACTAGAGAAGAAAAGAAAAAAATTTATGTGTTTGGATGTAGGCATTTGTTTGCTGTGTGTGGTCTGCAGAACATTGTTTTCTATGTGTTGTGTGTAGTGTGATGTTGTGTTTCTGCGTTTGATGCAAAAAACTTACCAATTGTGAGCCCACTCCAGGTGTCTGTCCACCCCTTCCTTCTTCTTCTGGGAGCTCCTCTTCAGCTTGTGATTCCTGTTTTGAAATAAAAGGCAATGAATAGACATATATTACAGAGATGATGGATTTTGGAAATAAAAACTTACCGTCAAACGCTGACGATGCGAGGGAGGGCTCCCAGAAGAAGATGTGCTGTCTTCCTCATGGCCAGACTCCATGCCTGTGGGTGGTGCTACTGCTGCTGCCAGTGCTGCCAGTGCTGCCACTGTTGCTGCTGCTGCATCTCTTGGGCGGCTGTTGAATAAAGAGAAACAAAGGGCCAATGAATATCTTGATATTCCATGGCCCTAGTTTGGAGGAATGGGGGATTTGATAATTACCGTCTCTCATCTGCTGCTGGACTCCCCTCCCGTTGTTCAGCATGCTGCTCCATTTGGGGTGGTGGTGGTGCTGATGGTGCTGCTGCAGTGGTCTCCTGCCTTCTCCTGTGCCTGGTTGCTGTCTTGGGTGGCATGTTGGGTGTGGCTGTCATGCTTTTATATATGTGTCTTGTGGGTAGAGTTGAGCGATACCGTCCGATACTTCAAAGTATCGTATCGGATGGTATCGGCCGATCTTTAAAAAAAGTATCGGTATCGCCGATTCCGATACCGGAAGTCCCATTCAAGTCTATGGGACTTCCGGTATCGGAATAAGAAAAACCCTTTCCTGCCCTTGTACAGCCTCTCTGGGGTCTGTACGGGCCTTTCGGGGGGCTGTGCCGGCCTGCCAGGGGGTCTGTGCAGGCTCCGGTGGTCTGTGCCGGCCTGCCGGGGGGCTGTGCCGGCCTGCCGGTGGTCTGTGCAGGCTCCGGTGGGCTGTGCCGGCCTGCCGGGGGGCTGTGCCGGCCTGCCGGGGGGCTGTGCAGGCTCCGGGGGGCTGTGCCGGCCTGCCGGTGGTCTGTGCAGGCTCCGGGGGGCTGTGCCGGCCTGCCGGGGGGCTGTGCCGGCCTGCCGGTGGTCTGTGCAGGCTTCGGGGGTCTATGCAGGCATCGTCCGTTGGGACTACAAGTCCCATCGGGCGATGCCTGCTACCATGACAGTGATTGACACATTAGCCAATGATGGGACAGTAATAGTCCTATCATCCGGCTAATGTGTTGAATGTAAAAAAAAAATAAAAAAATTACATGCTACATACATACAACATGCATACATGCTACATTCATACTACATACTACATACATGCTACATACATGCTACATTCATACTACATAAATACTACATGCAACATACATACTACATATATACTACATGCATGCTACATACATACTGCATGCTACATACATACTACATGCTACATACATACTACATGCTACATACATACCACATATATACTACATACATACTACATACATACTACATGCATGCTACATGCATGCTACATGCTACATACATAACACATATATACTACATGCATGCTACATACATAGTACATGCTACATGCATGCTACATACATACTACATGCTACATACTACATATATACTACATGCATGCTACATACATACTACATGCTACATACTACATATATACTACATGCATGCTACATACATACTACATGCTACATACATACTACATATATACTACATGCATGCTACATACATACTACATGCTACATACATACTACATATATACTACATGCATGCTACATACATACTACATGCTACATACATACTACATATATACTACATGCATGCTACATACATACTACATGCTACATACATACTACGTATGTACTACATGCATGCTACATACATACTACATGCTACATACATACCACATACATACTACATACATGCTACATGCTACATATATACTACATATATACTACATGCATGCTACATACATACTACATGCTACATACATACTATATATATACTACATACATACTACATACATACTACATGCTACATACATACTACATATATACTACATGCATGCTACATACATACTACATGCTACATACATACCACATACATACTACATACATGCTACATGCTACATATATACTACATATATACTACATGCATGCTACATACATACTACATGCTACATACATACTACATATATACTACATACATACTACATACATACTACATGCATGCTACATACATACTACATACATACTACATGCTACATACATACCACATACATACTACATACATACTACATGCTACATACATTCATACATATATACTACATGCATGCTACATACATACTACATATATACTACATGCATGCTACATACATACTGCATGCTACATGCATGCTACATACATACTACATGCTACATACATACCACATATATACTACATACATACAATACATTCATACAATACATACATAGACATACAGTACATATAACATAGAGTAACATACTTACCAATACTTGTCACATTGTTCCCCGAAGCCATTGTCTTTTCCGGAATAAATTCCCACACAGCAATGGCATAAAGTGAGACTAGGGACTTTTTTTTTTTTTAAGTGGCGGAGGAATACAGTGCGGAAGGATACCTACCTTCCGTCATTGGATTCCTGCAGCCCGTAGAGAACGGCAGCATCATCTGATGCTGCAGTTCTCTACCCAAGATCGTCGTGGGACACACTCGTGGACTGCTTCGGATCGTGGGTGAGTATTTTTGTGGTTTGTTATGTTAATATTTATTCCGGAAAAGACAATGGCTTCGGGGAACAATGTGACAAGTATTGGTAAGTATGTTACTCTATGTTATATGTACTGTATGTCTATGTATGTATTGTATGAATGTATTGTATGTATGTAGTATATATGTGGTATGTATGTAGCATGTAGTATGTATGTAGTATGTATGTAGCATGCATGTAGCATGCAGTATGTATGTAGCATGCATGTAGTATATATGTAGTATGTATGTAGCATGCATGTAGTATATATGTAGTATGTATGTAGCATGTATGTAGTATGTATGTGGTATGTATGTAGCATGTAGTATGTATGTAGCATGCATGTAGTATATATGTAGTATGTATGTAGCATGTAGTATGTAGTATGTATGTAGTATGTATGTGGTATGTATGTAGCATGTAGTATGTATGTAGCATGCATGTAGTATGTATGTAGTATGTATGTAGTATGCATGTAGTATATATGTAGTATGTATGTAGCATGTAGTATGTATGTAGTATGTATGTAGTATGTATGTGGTATGTATGTAGCATGTAGTATGTATGTAGCATGCATGTAGTATGTATGTAGTATGTATGTAGTATGCATGTAGTATGTATGTAGTATGTATGTAGTATGTATGTAGTATATATGTAGTATGTATGTAGCATGTATGTGGTATGTATGTAGCATGTAGTATGTATGTAGCATGCATGTAGTATATATGTAGTATGTATGTAGTATGTATGTGGTATGTATGTAGCATGTAGTATGTATGTAGCATGCATGTAGTATGTATGTAGCATGCATGTAGTATGTATGTAGCATGCATGTAGTATGTATGTAGCATGCATGTAGTATGTATGTAGTATGTATGTAGTATGTATGTAGCATGCAGCATGTATGTAGCATGTATGTAGTATGTATGTAGTATATATGTAGTATGTATGTAGCATGTAGTATGTATGTAGCATGCATGTAGTATGTATGTAGTATTTTTTTTTTTTTAACATTTAACACATTAGCCGGATGATGGGACTACTACTGTCCCATCATTGGCTAATGTGTCAATCACTGTCATGGTAGCAGGCATCGCCAGATGGGACTTGTAGTCCCATCGGACGATGCTTGCACAGACCCCCGGACATCAGCACAGCCCCCCGGCAGGCCGGCACAGCCCCCCGGCAGGCCGGTACAGACCCCCACAGGGTGCACAGACCACCGGCAGGCCGGCACAGCCCCCCGGCAGGCCGGTACAGACCCCCACAGGGTGCACAGACCACCGGCAGGCCGGCACAGCCCCCCGGCAGGCCGGTACAGACCCCGGGCAGTCCACACAGCCCCCCGGCAGGCCGGCACAGCCCCCCGGCAGGCCGGCAGAGACCCCCGGAAGGCCCGAAATGACGGCGCATCATGATGCGCACACACCGCGCATCATGATGACGTCAGGCTGTCAATCAACTGAACTTCCGATTCCGATGCCGAATTCCGATATTGAAAAAATATCGGAAGTCGGTATCGGAATGCCGATACCCGATACTTGCGGTATCGGAATGCTCAACACTACTTGTGGGCAGAGCTACTGAGCATGCTCAGACCAAAAAAACCGGATCCGGCGCATTGCGGTGCTCATAGGCTTTCATTGTGTGAAAAAGTCGGACACGCCGGATCCGGTGTGTCCGGCTTTTTCACCGGAGACAAAAAACGTTACAGTAGCCGTTTTTTCCAGACGCCGGATTGCGACACATTGCCGGATCCGGCGAAAACCGGATGAAACGCATGGCCATCCGGCACGATCCGGCGCTAATGCAAGTCAATGGGGGGGAAACCGGATCCGGCATTGCATTTCGCCGGATCCGGTTTTTGTCAAAAGTGCCGGATCGCGCCTGACGGCGAAAACCTGATGTGTGAAAGAGGCCTTACTCGTTCCTTGAGGAAGAAGATTGATGTGGAGTTGTGGTGGGAGAAGTAATGGACATCGAACGTACTGTGGGATCCCTGGGACTGACAGGATCAGTGAAAGTAGGGATAGTCCATGTAGAAGGGAAGCCAAATCTGGTAGTGTACTATGCTGTGGAAACAAGAAACGGAAAGTGTTGTGCTCTATACTACATGTTGCAATATGATTCATACAAACTTGAGTAAACTACTATGTCAAGAAACAACCTGCGGTGGCTCCTGAAACTGAAGACTTGGAGACAGCTGAGGTCTGTGGCCTACAAGTGAGTGAATGAACCACACACCACAACACATTTGATCTGAGACACAAATCTCCTATAGAATGCAAGGACAACATGGAGTCGCAGCTCACCCATGACTACCGCCCTTTGGCACCCTACAGTTGTCTAGCTTATGAATGTGTCAAAGTCTAATGAGGTCAATTTTAGAATCTCTGGTGGTCAAGAGCAGGGAAGTGTTAATGTAAGCACCCTCGTGTAATGAAGTGTTGTACATTGGGGTCCTTTGAAAGATAAAAGCAATGTTATTGGTGCTATGGACTCATTGTTTCTACAATGGTCCCATAGTAGTCAAATAAAGTGAAAGAAACAATCTCATCCCTAAGTCCTCATTTGAGTGTCCATAATTTGGACTTAATACCTTGACCTCACGTAGGTTAAATCAATTAATCAATTTTAGATCAGTGCTGCATTGGAGGGGCCGCCCAAATCTATTACTTTCCTATGTATTCTAGCATTCAGGGAGTTTCCAATGAGGCAGTAAGATGCGGAGTTTGCAGAATGAGTTCAAAAGACGTCTTCACACTTTGCAGTAACAGATTCTTAATGTGTTCTAATTACCCACATTCATTAAGGGTGGTGTGAAGGCAAGAGCCACCGAGGAAGGCCGAGCTGTCTGCCCTGTGTACAAGGTACTAAAACATCCTAATAAGGGAGGCCCAGGCACCAATAATTAAACTAACGAGCTTCCACTTAAAGTTTTATTTCTGTGACTGTGAAGAGTCGAATCATTTTTCCCATGTGTCTTACAAAATTAGTTTTACAGGGTCCCTGCTTTCTAGGACATGTCTTCAGGAGCAACCAAAGAATGGAGCTGAAAAATCTTTTACTCCTCTGTCAGTTCCACCAGTCTGCAGAGCAGCCAACAACAGCGGGAACCACACAACTGTTCCTGAGTACGAAACCCCAGAACAGTTACCCAAGCTGAAATCCCAGACCTTATGAAGTTGGACTCCAGATTAGACCTCTAAATAAATTTTAACATGTAGACAAGACCTAAAAATCCATTCAGATCTTAGACCAGACCGGTGATATTTTGTTTCCAATTCTTGCTTCCCTCTTCAATTTTTGGCAGCGCCAACCTGAGGCCATCCAGTGTAAGGACATTGTATACCTGGTGTCCACAATACTCTCATAGATTGTAAGCTTGCGAGCAGGGCCCTCATTCCTCTTGGTATCTGTTATGATCTATGTGATTATTGTTATGCTGTAATGTCTATCGTCTGTACAAGTCCCCTCTGAAATGTAAAGTGCTGCGGAATATGTCGGCGCTATACAAATAAAATTTATTATTATTATTATTACTACACTGAATGGTGTCAGGGATCAGGGAGGGGGTTTATCTGAAGAGGTCATGACAGAGGAGCAAGGAGGGTCACTGCATGGACAATATTATGTGAGCCCTATATTGCACACCATCAGAGGAGAATGGTTCACGTAGAGTACTGCACAATATTTAATTAACGGGCCTGGATCTGGGCCATACAAGGCAAGTTATTACTGAGTACTGCACTCAGAAAGCCAGATCTGGTATTACATTTTTACATAAACATGTACACTGCTCTCTTTCGCGTCTGAGATCCGTTGCAACATCCACTTAGTTTCAGCTGCACAGTCCTCCCCATCCCTACTGGATCAGATTGCTAATATAATACAGCGGAGCACACATGAAAATAAGCAACTTTGTAATATATCTCATCATAGAAATGTCCTCATTTTTCTGCCAAAATTTTCAAAATTCTAAATTTTGAAGTAAAATCTATATTCAGTGTCCCATTACTAAGATAGGAGATGAGAGCTGCTACAGACACAATTCTATGTGGACAGGGACAAAGAAGGAGCTAAAGACAGATCTCTCTCCTTTCCCTTCTGGATACAATCCTATCAGTAGCACCTTATCAGACCACCAGGAATGTTTACATTACCCTGGTCACTACTATAGATCACCAGGAATGTTACATTACCCTGATCACTACTATTATTATTATTATTATTATTTATATAGCGTTATTAATTCCATGGTGCTGTACATGAGGAGTTACATACAAATTAAAGATATCACTTACAGTAAGAAAGCAAACTAACAATGTCAGACTGATGCAGAGGGGAGATGACCCTGCCCTTGCAGGCTTAAGGGCATTTTACACATAGCAAGATCGCTAGCGATATCGCTAAAGCGTCACCGATTTTGTGACGCAACAGCGATATCGCTAGCGATCTCGCTACATATGACACTTACCTCCGACCGCCCCCCCGCTGGATATCGCTGATCGCGCTTGAACGTCCTGGGCAATTTCATTCTCGTTGGCGTCCCGCTAGCGCCGACTAGTGACGCATGGACGCAGGCGGAAGTCGTCATCATCGCTGCCGTCTGACAGGGAGGAGCGACCGCCGAGCATCGATGGATCGCTGCTGCGTCGCTGGTGAGATCTGCCTATTTGGCAGCTCACTAGCGACCATTTAGCGATACACCAGGGATCCTGATCATTGTCGGGATCGCTGGTGCATCGCTAAATGTAATGGGACCCTTACATTCTACAGGATGGTGGGAAAGGAGACAGTAGGTTGGGGGGTTGCAGCAGCTCCGGTGATGGTGAGGCCGTAGCTCCAGTAGTGGTGAGGAGTCAGCGGGGTCATTGCAGGCTGTAGGCTTTCTTGAAGAGGTGGGTTTTCAGGTTCCGTCTGAAGGATCCAAATGTGGTTGATAGTCGGACGTTTTGGGGCACAGAATTCCAGAGGATGGGGGATATTCGGGAGAAATCTTGGAGGCGATTAGGTGAGGTGCGAATAAGAAGGAGGTCTTGGGAGGACCGGAGATTACGTGAGGGGAGATGTTGGGCAATTAGTTCAGAGATATATGGAGGAGACAGGTTATGGATGGCTTTGTAGGTCAGTATTAGTAATTTGAGTAAGGGAAAAATACCGTATGCACTACTTCAGAAGGTGCTCAAGTAGGGCCCCACACCATACATAAATAATAAAGAAGACTTTATCTGTATTATTTATAATGTTGATTAATTGCCTGTTTTTTGTATATTTTCCTGATATTATTCTGTTGCATGCCGATTACTAATTGTCTCATATCATTTCACAAAGCCGCCTATACTGACTATCTGTTCCATTTGGATCCTTGTCCTCTGACTCTCCTCTTCATTTATCACCTTCACCACAGTGAATAGTGAATAATTGCCACCACTTATCCTATTCTAGTGGATCGCTGTAATGAGCTTTAGAATACTTCTGCACCTCTAAGATGGCCGCTGGAACACATATTGCCACTCAGACCTCACTTTGAACACAGGAAGTCCTTTTTTATTCATTATTGCGCTTCAACATGGCCGCTGGAACGCTTGTGGAATGCAAACTCTCACTGCTCTCACTTCCGCCTGACTCCCATTGGTTCTAGCTAATAGTTAGTCCTGTCCCCTCCTCACTCATACAGTGCTCCCACACGTTCACTCACAGCTGACGAGCAGTGGATACCGCGTCACTGATGACTGCACGCCGGCACCCCCACCCACCCAGTTGAGCCTGTATACACCCTTATACCGCAACTCTTACTTGTGTTGATTGGGACCGCTATTTATAGCTAGTTCTTTCCTTTATTAAGTACTAACTTTTTACAGGCTCCATGCCCAGCGCCAAGTGCATGACCAGTCTCATTTAAAGTGGTAGGCATAGTCTGGTGTTCTTACCTCCACTTTTTTACCTTTCACTAGACTATGGTGGTACACCTATTATCGCACTGAACGCGATCATCTACTAAACTGCAGTATGGTATGTCTCCTTCTCATTTTTCTCTACCAGCTACTATATACTCATTTTTATGCAATATTGAATTTTGTGCAATTTATTGGTAGTTCCATGCTATATTAAGCGAATCTAGTTCTTCTATTCTGACAAGGCCATAGGTCTAGATATTACTCTATATCATTCTAGATTTCCCAATCCTGTATATACTTTATTTGTTTATGCAAATGTTTTTGTTGGTATGTATTTTTTTGTTGATATGATATTTTCATTGTCAATTATATTTTGTATATATTTTTCATTTGTAGTTACTGATGAATGCCAGTGAGGCCGAAACGTCTATTATTTTGTGGCTGCATTAAAAAATCACTAAAATATACTAGTAGTTGAGTGCCAAGTTTTCTTTAGTATTAGTAATTTAAACTGGAAAGGGAGCAAGTGAAGAGATTTACAGAGGGGAGAAGTGGAGAAATACTGAGGAAAGAGATTAATTAGTCGGGCAGAAGAGTTAAGGATGGACTGAAGAGATGCGAGAGTGTTATCAGGGAGGCCACAGAAAAGGATGTTACAGTAGTCGAGGCGGGAGATGAGTATAGAGTATTGTCTGTTAGCTTTGGCTGTAAGTAGGTCGTTAGTAATTTTGGTCAGGGCAGTCTTAGTGGAATGATAGGGATGGAAACCAGATTGTAGATTGTCAAAGAGCAAGTTAGATGAGAGGTGGGAGGAAAGCTCAGCGTGGACATGCTGCTCCAGGAGTTGGGAAACGAATGGGAGCAGCGATATTAGGCGACAGCTGGACATAGTGCTTGGGTCGAAGGTTGGCTTTTTAAGGATAGGCATGATTGTTGCATCTTTGAAAGTAGAGGGGAAAGTTCCAGAAGATAGTGATAGGTTGAAGAGATGGGTTAGGGATGGGATAAGTGTGGTGGTGAGGTTGGGAAGGAGGTGGGATGGGATAGGGTCTAGTGCGCAAGTGGTGAGGTGTGATTGGGAGAGGAGACAATTAAGCTCCCCTTCAGTGATATTGGAAAGGGAAGCTATGGGGGAAGGGCATTGATCTGGTATACAAAGGGATTGTGGTGGTTGAACAATAAATACTTGCCTTGTTTGGTCGATCTTATTTTTGAAGTGTGTGGCAAAGTCTTCAGCAGAAATGAGACAGGTTGGAGGGGGCAATGGTGGGCAGAGGAGGGAGTTAAAAGTTTTGAATAACTGATTGGGGTTGTAGGATAGGGAAGATATGAGGGTTGTGAAGTAGGCCTGTTCAGCAGAGG
Source organism: Dendrobates tinctorius (assembly GCF_039654945.1). Classification (NCBI taxonomy): domain Eukaryota; kingdom Metazoa; phylum Chordata; class Amphibia; order Anura; family Dendrobatidae; genus Dendrobates; species Dendrobates tinctorius. Next base: position 7,003,748 of record NW_027361993.1, read on the forward strand.
TAAGGGCAGATTTGAAAGCGAGTGACGCCTGTTTGAGTGCAGTGAAATCATCTTGCGAATTTGTTTTCTTCCAACATCGCTCTGCAACTCTGGACACTTGCCAGAGCTTTTTAGTGATATTATCGTGCCAGGGTTGTCTATTGATACGTCGCACTCTGCCATAAATAAAGAGGGGCGACCGTCTCAATAGCTGATGCGAGAGTGGCTGTTCTGCCTTCATACACGTTGAAACGGTGTGCAATCTAGCATAGAGCATAAACCACGGCTCTGTCTTCCAAAATAAACAGACTGTTCTCTGTAGTCTAACTTGTTTATGTGTGAAAAGTATAGAATAAATGAGTGAGCGGTAAAACTATAAAGAATACAAATGACATAAGTAAGTATTGGGCAGATGATCACACAGCTAACACAATTACAGGAAGTATTCAGCGTGATGCAACTTACATAGAAAAAAGACAGGTGTCTAATTACATCTACTGAGCACTGACTGCTATACAGCTAATAACATCTCTGTACACACTGCATTGCAAGAAAGATGTTAAGCTTACCAGATATGCTTTACCCGGATAACAAACTCAAGTTGGAGAGTTAACAGGAGGACAGATAAACATGTGTGTCCTTATGAAATACAAGAAGAAAATGGCACCTTCTTTATACCAGAATATATTGCTGCCTTCCCACAAAGCATTGCTTCAATCTCATAGTTCAACACTTTTGTTAAAGGCACAGGCTGTAAATGCTTTGGAGACACAGCTATAAATTCAACCACCACTAGATGGTGCTATAACTAACCCAGCACATAATACAAACATCTTTGCCCTATTCAGAGGGCAGAACACTCCCCACTTGGCATTAACTAATGCCACTTCATTTTTCAGGTTTGGAGCCGTAAAGGCGTGCTTGCAGTTGTGCCAACCTTTACAAGACTACTGGTGGGTGATTTTGACTTGTAAGACTGAGCTACATGAATTAAACAAGCAATGGCACGAACAAGCGAGTTCCAGGTTGAATACCTGCAGAAATGGTGGGATTTGAGGCGATTGTCTGAAGTCACCGTACTTAGAGCGGATACCTGAGGGATGATTTCTTCATCTGCATCTGGATCTACCAGTTCAAAGGTGTCTGATTCGTCACTGTAAGGCATTGAATGGTATAAGAATGCAGGGCCCGTAAACCAGGTCGTGTCCTTAAGGTGTCTTGATTCAACGGATCTAGTTGCATGGGCCGCAGGATTCTGGTGTGTGGACACATAGCGCCACTGTTTAGGGCGAGTGGATCTCCTGATCCTTAGCACCCGATTGCTGACGTAAACATAAAAGCGTCGAGTTTCGTTGCAAATGTACCCAAGCACTACCTTGCTGTCTGAGTAGAACTCAATGTCCTTGATTTCCAGGTCAATTTATGTTGAGATAAGTTCAGCTAACTCTACTGCTAGCACAGCCGCACAGAGTTCCAGTCTGGGTATTGTGTGCTACTGGACTGGCGCTAGTTTTGCCCGGCTCAAAACAAATCTTACATGGCATTGTTCCTTAATGTCAGTAGTTTTCAGATATGCTACTGCTGCAATCTCTTTGGTTGAGGCATCGCAGAAGATACAGAGCCTTTGCGTCTTGGCTTCTGTTGATGGCACGGAAGCGTATGGTCGTGCCACGTAAAGATCTGACAAGGCTTCTAAAGGCTTCTTCCATCTTACCCACAGTTCTCTCTTCTCCATGGGAAGTGGATCATCCCATTCAGACATCTCTTGGTGAAGTCTCTCAACATCATTTTACCTTGGATAGTTACAGGGGTTACAAATCCTAGAGGATCGAACAGGCTGTCATGGATAGGATGCCTCTACGTGTGAAAGCTTTTCTTCTTCGTTGATTCGAAAGGTAAATGCATCTCTCTTCAAATCCCAGAGCAAACCAAGGCTCCGTTGCATGGGAAGGGAGTCCGTGTCTAAATCTAAGTCTTTTAGATCAGTTGAGTAATCATGAGAGGGAAAAGCTGCCATCATTTTTTGGCTTTTGGAAGCAATTTTGTGTAGCCTCAAGTTGGACAAAGCGAGCATTTCTTGTGTCCTCTTTAGGAGACTGACTGCCGATTCATCTGTGGGTGTAGATTTCAAGCAGTCGTCCACGTAAAAAATCCTTCTCCACAAACGATCTAACATCCGACTCATACTTTGCCTCGTCCTCTCTAGCTGAATGTCTAAGACCATAGATGGTGACAGCAGTGGAAGGGTCATTCCCAAAAATGTGTACTTTCATCCGATACTCCACAATGTCCTTGTAGAGGTCATTATCGCAGTTCGAGAAAAACCTCAAATAGTTTCTATGTTCTTTTTTGACAAAGAAGGAAGCATTGAAACATCTGTTGTATGTTAGCCATGAATGCCACTGCATCTTTGCGGAAGGGAACATGTACTCCCAGAAATCTGTTGTTGAGGTCTGGGCAAGACAAAAAGACATTATTTAGCGAGACACCTTCATATCTGCAGCTTGAGTCAAATACTACTCTTATCAGACCAGGTTTCTTCAGATGATACACGCCAAAAATTGATAGATACCAACATTCCTCGGAATCTTGGAGTACAGGTGCAATTTCTGCATGGCCATTCTGAAGTATTTTCTCCATGAAGGCAAAGAAGTGCTCTCTCACTATAGGTGCCTTCTGAAATTTGCGTTTGAGGGAGACAAATCGACCATAAACAGGTTCTCTGTTGTTGGGTAAGCGTTGCCTCTGGGGTTTAAATGGTAGAGGGGCCATCCAACTCTTTGACTCATCTCTTACCATCTCTCGATCCATGATGTCCAAAAACAGTCTGTCTTCTATGGACAGTGCTACCTTGTTGTCCTCTCTTGTTCTGTGGAAAACTGTGCACCCTATGTGATCTTGGTCGCCATCACATGTGTGGTCTTTACAGGAAGGATCAGCTAACGGACAAGGTAGAGGAGCATTGTATGGCAACTCTTTTACCTACCAAGAAGCTACCCTTACATGGCTGGAAGAGAGACGGACGTCCATTTTCAAGAGTATTGGTAAGCATGCTGTCGACTAAGGCCGGCTTGTGTGTTCCTCCTAGGCAGACGTCTCCAATGATGACCCATCCAAGGTCGTGCCTCTGTGCTTATGGAGCATTCCTGGGGCCGTTTATACATTCTCTAGCCTTGTGGACTTGTAGTCTTTCCAGAAGTAGAGCTATTGGGGTTCCTGGATCCATCTCAGGTATCAGGTGGGCTATATGCTTTAGATGGGGGTGATGTGTCGCCACCTACCGTGAAGGTATTTCTGACATGTTGTCAGGAATCTGGTTGCACTCTAGGATGGTTGGTAATGATAGGCAGGTTTGGCCATCTATGGACTCCACCTTGTATCCGGTAGCTTTTCTCCTCGCTGTCTCAACGGTACCTGAACACGTCCTCAGGGTGTAGGCATAACCAGGGCCTACAATGTGGAAGTTGTCAAAGAAGATGGACCTGGCTAGGGACCTGTTACTTTGGTCATCGAGGATTGCGTATATCTTGTGGGCTTTGTCCTTGTGGTCTGCAGGATAGACTCAGACAAGGCAGATTTTTGAACAATACCTTGCTCCTGTGAGTCCCTTACAGATCTCCATACATTTAGAGCTGACCTCAGGGGTGTCTTCCTCGGTGTCCTTCTGCTTCTCATCGTGCTCCTTTGCTTGTGACAACACTCGTGGAGTTGATCCAGGGTGCATGGCTGTATTGTGATCCGTGCTGCTGCAATCTGCATATTTCATGCTAGCTTCACAGTTCCTGGCGTAGTGAGAGGTTGTGGCACAACATTTGAAGCAGATGTTGTTCTCCTTGAAGAAGCCTTTGCGATCCTCTAAAGACTTCTCCCTGAAGACCCTGCATTTTAGTAGAGGATGTGGATTCTTGTGTAGAGGACAATGTTTACTGACATGTTGAGACTTGCTCTAGTTCGGAGGGGATTTATTCACCTTGTGAGGATGGCCTGTGGAATCAATGTTAGTTTTGTGGACAGCCATGGGTGTCCTACTAGGTTTGACACCGGGGGCAGTGGAACACGACAGAGTAAAGTCAAAACTAGGGTCATTTCCAATCCTAGATTGCTTGGTGACAAAATTAACAAATACAATTGGGACGCCCTCACACCCAGGGCTGTGGGGTACTCTGTACCGGGTCCGATGAGCTTCAATGGGAGATGTCAAGGCAGCGGGGACCCGGCCCGTGGCCCTGGGCGCCCATTGTAATGTAAAGGGGATTGTTTCAGTGTGCTTATGGTAGTGAAAGTTTATAAGTGATTCGTGACGCCACCTGTGGTATTCGGCAATAGAGATGTAAGCCGACGCTGCAGACAGATCCTCTGGGACAGATGGTGTGGTGCAGCAGTGATGTTATAGCCCTCCACAGGCAGGGCTGTAGTCCCAGGGCAGTGTAGATGAAGTGACACTTAGATGGTGTAGTGTCAGGCGCGAGGGATGTACTGTAGCAGTGCTGGGCAGGTTGGCGCAGGAATAAGTGGAGGACACCAGGGCATGTAGTTTCAAAGCTTTACTCACAGTCTGTTGTGCAAACAGGTGCCCGCTTCCGTGCCGTGTCCTCCGGGTTAGGGACTCAGTCAACCTCCAGGCCAGATGGAATACTCCTTTTCAACACTCCGCCAACACTCTGAACGTCTCCTCTTATAGCACCTTTGAGTGAAGTACTCCTAGTACTGAGTTACACTGAAGTTCCTCCTGTCAGATGTTCCTATGAACTCTATTTGCATGGCAGACAGCTGTAGCCTGCTTCGGGGACTCCTTGCTACTAAGTCCCGGCTCACTAATATGTTGCTGTTGTGCCCCCAAGTCTTGTGTGGGAATAAAGCGGTCACTACTTCTATTCCTCCAGTGTCTGCTGCAGGACCATTAGTATCCGTACAACCTCGGGGACCGGACCCCGGCCTTGCGCTTAGAACTTGAAAAGGGTTCACCTCTAACCCTGGTCCTTGTTCTCTTATTCTCCTCACGTTCCGTGCTAATCCTTCTTCCCAATGGAGAATCAAGCTTCCTTTCTCGGTCTCTTTCCTGTGCCAGCAGACCCAGATCACTGTGGCCTGCTGCAGCACTTCCTTCCTCCATCCCTCTCCCGGGGATCTTCTCTATCTCACACTCTGTCCTTCTACATCTTCACTCACTGACTGAATGAAAGACTGACTGACTCAACTCTTCCCGCTCTTTTGGTGCAAACTAAACTCCACCCACCTCCCAGCACGTTTCGTGTTCCAAGCAGGGAGCCACCAAGGGGTGCTTTGCTATACTCCACGCAGGGAGCCACCAAAGGTGCTTTGCTACACTACTATGTGGTGTGGAGTGCAGGTGTTGGAGTGTGGTCAGATGTTTCCACCTTACCTGGATGGTGGGGCACCACACCTCAGGAGGAGGTGCAGTACCTCTGTGGCGACTGAGCCTCAGGGGCGCCACACAATGAAAGGAGCAAATGATACATTATGATTTTGTTTATACCGTGAACCACATGTAATCGACTTCTCTTGTAGGTTGTAAGGAAGTTTCTGTACTATTGGAGTGACACCCTTAGCGGTGTCTAAGAATGCCAATCCGGGCAAATCTCCTTCCTCCTGGGCAATCTGTAACTCAGTCAATAAATCACTCAAATCTCTAAGCTTTTGATAACCTTTAGGTCCTATCTTAGGACAATCATCAATTTTTTTTATATAAAGCATTCTCTATGACTTTTACTGTCACATAGCATTCATCAAGTCTTTCCCACACTTTACATAGACCTATGCATGGATGCTTTACATTAATGTCTCAGTCTTTTGGCATGTTCGACCGAATCACTTCCGACCCACTTTAGTAGGAGATCTAACTCCTCACTACAAGAAAGGTCCAGACCATGAATGGCATTCCGGAATGAGGCTAGCCATGACCTATAGTTCTCAGGTTTGTCAGTGAACTTTACAAGTCCTTTTGTAACCAGTTCTCGGCGGGCAAAGAACTTTGCAAAGCCAATTGTGACTCTGTCAGTGCTGGCATGAGCCGGTGTGTTATAGTCATGTCTAGTGTGTGGTGTATCACCATACCTGTAAGACGCTTCAGACTTCGGATAGTCTGTGCAGTACCTTCTCGGTGAAGATGGTGGCTCTTTAAGGTGGGATGGGAGATGTACCTTCTTTCCAGTGGAACGGTAGCTGTGGTTGACATCCTTGTGCTGGACGTCTCCTCACCTATTGTAGTAAAGCTCGGGGTTGGTAATCGGCATAGGCTGATCGATATGATGCGCCAGTACTGTCATCCATGCCGGAATGTTGACGGACGTATTCTGCGACGCGCTGCGCTGGATCTTGCTGCTCTAGATCTGGTCCGAGATTGCTGCTGCATCTCTCAGAATCAGGATTCTTCATAGCTTGCAAATACTTTGCTTTAGCTATTGCAGCTGCTGTCTCTTTGTCTGCTGCAAGTCTTTCTAATGCTGCCTGCAGGCGTACAGCTTCCGCTTCTCTCTGAGCCTGCAGACGTGCAGTTTTGGCCTCTCTCTCTGCCTCGTGCTCTGCTTGTCTCAGCTTTAGATGCATCTCTCATTTGGCGAAGGAGGATCTTGCTTTGGCTGCCTCAGCCTCGGCATGGGCGACAGCAGCGAGCTCTGCTATTGAAGATCTGCCAGAACTTGCTCGTGACTTCGTTTTGAGTGAGTTTGTGCTGTTTTGAGACATTGTGCACTTAGCTGTGTATTACTGAGTATACTGGCATGAAACTGATTCTATGTGTGGCGGGCTTCTGCGTGGCAGGAAAGATGTAGCTCTTGAAGGCGGGCTGCACTCTAGGTACTTGTGACTGTATGGCGGCCGCTGCAGTATCTGCAGGCAGTGCGGTGTGGGTACAAGTGGCTCCTTACGTCGTATTCACTATCGCAGGCATCTTGCATCTGTTTTACTCTTCTGCCTTCATACACGTTGACATGGTGCGAAATCTAGCATACAGCATAAACCACGGCTCTGTCTTCCAAAATAAGCACACTGTTCTCTGTAGTCTAACTTGTTTATTTGTTAAGAGTATAGAACATGCGAGTGAGCGGTAAAACTATAAAGAATACAAATGACGTAAGAAAGTATTGGGCAGATGATCACACAGCTAACACAATTACAGGAAGTATTCAGTGTGATGCAACTTACATAGAAAAAACACAGGTGTCTAATTATATATACTGAGCATTGACTGCTATACAGCTAATAACATCTCTGTACACACTGCATTACAAGAAAGATATTAAGCTTACCAGATATGCTTTACCCGGATAACAAACTCAAGTTCGAGAGTTAACAGGAGGACAGATAAACATGTGTGTCCTTATGAAATACAAGAAGAAAATGGCACCTTCTTTATCCCAGAATACATTGCTTCCTTTCCACAAAGCATTGCTTCAATCCCATAGTTCAACACTTTTGTTAAAGGCACAGGCTGTAAATGATATTGCAGACACAGCTATAAATTCAACCACCACTAGATGGTGCTATAACTAACCCAGCACATAATACAAACATCTTTGCCCTATTCAGAGGGCAGAACAGTGGCATTGTAGAAAGCAGTGGTGCTGTCTGTGTTGTACAGTGACATATACTATATACAGTATACTATAGATCTCCAGGAATGCTTACATTACCCTGAAGACTACTATAGACCACCATGAATGATTACATGGTATCGATATTTGCAGAAGATACAAAACTATGTAAAGCAGTCAATATAAGAGAAGATAGTATTCTGCTACAGATGGATCTGGATAAGTTGGGAACTTGGGCCGAAAGGTGGCAGATGCAGTTTAACAATGATAAATGTAAGGTTATACACATGGGAAGAAGGAATCAATATCACCATTAAACACTGAACGGTAAACCACTGGGTAAATCTGACATGGAGAAGGACTTGGGGATCCTAGTTAATGATAAACTTACCTGTAGCAGCCAGTGCCAGGCAGCGGCTTCCAAGGCAAACAGGACCATGGGGTGCATTAAAAGAGGTCTGGATACACATGATGAGAGCATTATACTGCCTCTGTACAAATCTCTGGTTAGACCGCACATGCAGTACTGTGTACAGTTTTGGGCACCGGTGCTCAAGAAGGATATAATGGAACTATAGCGGGTACAAAGGAGGGCAACAAAATTAATAAAGGGGATGGGGAACTACAATACCCAGAGAGATTAGCAAAATTAGGATTATTTAGTCTAGAAAAAAGACGACTGAGGGGCGATCTAATATCCATGTATAAGTATACAAGGGGACAATACAATATCTCTCCGAGGATCTGTTTATACCAACGAAGGTGACGGTCACAAGGGGGCATTCTCTGCGACTGGAGGAGAAAAGGTTTTTCCACCAACATAGAAGAGGATTCTTTACTGTTAGGGCAGTGAGAATCTGGAATCCCCTGCCTGAGGAGGTGGTGATGGCGAAATCAGTCGAAGGGTTCAAGAGAGGCCTGGATGTCTTCCTGGAGCGTAACAATATTGTATCTTACAGTTATTGTTAGATTCTTTAGAAGGATGTAGATCTGGGGATTTATTCTGACAGAATTTTATAGGTTGAACTGTATGGACTAATGTCTTTTTTCGGCCTTACTAACTATGTTACTATGTTACTATGATCACTACTATAGATCACCAGGAATGCTTACATTACCCTGATCATTACTATAGATCACCAGTAATGCTTATACTTTCCCCCGTACCGGAAGTCCGCTGCCTCGGAATAACCCTTGACTCTGCCCTGTCCTTCAAACCTCACATCCAAGCTCTTTCCACCTCCTGTCATCTCCAGCTCAATAATATTTCCAGAATCGTCCTTTCCTCAACCCTCAATCTACTATAATGCTTGTGCATGCCCTCATCATCTCCTGCCTCGACTACTGCAATATCCTTTCCTGTGGCCTCCCTGCTAACACTCTCGCACCTCTCCAGTCCATCCTCCTTAACTCTGCTGCCAACTAATTTATCTCTCTCCTCGCTACTACTCTGCTTCTACCCTCTGCAAATCTCTTCACTAGCTCCCATTGCCTCAGCGTATCCAGTTCAAATTACTAATACTGAGCTTCAAAGCCATCCATAACCTGTCTCCTCCATATACTGTATCTCTAAACTAAATCTCCCGATATCTTCTCTTGCTTAATCTCCGGTCCTCCCAAGACCTCCTTCTCTCCTCCACACTTATTCGCTCCTCACCTAATCGCCTCCAAGACTTCTCCCGAATATCCCCCATCCTCTGAAATTCTGTGTCCCAACACGTCTGACTATCAACCACATTCGGATCCTTCAGACGGAACCTGAAAACCCACGTCTTCAAGAAAGCTTACAGCCTGCAATGACCCCGCTGCCTCCTCACCACTACTGGAGCTACCACCTCACCAACAGCAGAGCTGCTGCAACCCACCCCCCAACCTACTGTCTCCATCCCCACCATCCTGTAGAATGTAAGCCTGCACGGGCAGGGTCTGTTATTGTTAGTTTGCTTACTGCAAATGATATCTGTAATTTGTATGTAACCCCTTCTCCTGTACAGCACCATGGAGTCAATGGTGCTATATAAATAAATAATAATATTAATATTACCCTGTTACCTACTATAGACCACCAGGAATGCTTACATTACCCTGATCACTACTATAAACCACAAGGAATGCTTACATTACACTGATCACTACTTTAGACCACTAGGAATGCTTACATTACCCTGATCACTACTGTAGACCACCAGGAATGCTTATATTACCATGATCACTACTATAGACCACCAGGAATGCTTACATTACACTGATCAGTACTATAGACCACAGGATTGCTTACATTAGCCTGATCGCTGATCTAGACCACTAGGAATGCTTACATTACCTTGAATGCTACCCTAGACAACCAGGAATGCTTACATTAGCCAGATCACTACTATAGACCACCAGGAATGCTTACATTACAATGATCACTACTATAGACCATCAGGATTGCTTGCATTACAATGATCACTACTCTAGACCACCATGATCACCTACGTTAATCTCTTCACTGACAAAAGACCAAGAAATGAATTAGGCATCTTCGATTTAAACACATTGGACATTGACCTCTTCAGTACCTAGTTACCTGTGACATTGTTTTTAACCTCTTAAGTGCTCCAGACTCCAGGGATATTAGGCATTATTATAAAGTCCTCATTGGAATCTATCCGTCTTTAAGCAATTTTTGGTCGCAAGAGTGGAAACCCAAATGAGACAGGGGGTACCAAAGATCAGCCATAGGGGTATTCACATTGGAGACAGCCATAGTAGACTCACCGAGCAGTTCCATCGCATATGATTAGGATCCTGAAGAAATGGTTTACGATGACTGCCTCCGCCATGTGCAAACCTTTAAGCTTATGAATACTTCTGGATATTCGCCTTACTCGTTCTTTCCTGTCTCATAAAACATGTTCAATTTAAGTGGAGAAAAAGGGGAATGACAATAAAAGCTGAGTATAAAAGTCACTATTAACAAGAGACATGATTAGAAATGAGCAATTTAGGGCTGATATGTGGTAAGTGAGTGATTCTCTGTGAAGATAATTCCACTATCACTCACAAATATTCTGATTAGTCCTGTGAAAATAGGCCAGAATACAATTAGAAAAATCATATGAATTAGTGAGGGGGAAAATAAATTGATTTAATTGGTGCATTTGTCAGCAATGGAAGATATTGCCGGCGAACATTTGGGATATTTAGCATTATCATATTACCTTCAAGAGAAGTCTAAAGAGTTTTAATGCCTTTTCTTGGCCTCTATTGCAGGGATGAGTGCAGCTTTATCTCCTCTGTAATCACATAATGACTTACAATACAGGAGAACAATGTTTCTGTCTTTATCAAATACTAGCTGATGAGCCCGGCGCTGCCCGGGCATAGTAACTAACTGTGGTTAGTTATAACAAATTATAATTATCCTCCATCCCATAGTCCCGTGCCCATATACCCATCATACATATCCACCATCCCATAGGCCCGTGCCCATATACCCATCATACATATCCTCCATCCCATAGTAGAGTGCCCATATACCCATCATACATATCCTCCATCCCATAGTCCCATACCCATATACCCATCATACATATTCTCCATCCCATAGTCCCGTGCCTATATACCCATCATAAATATCCTCCATCCCATAGTCCCGTGCCCATTTACCCATCATACATATCCACGATCCCATAGGCCCATGCCCATATACCCATCATACATATCCTCCATCCCATAGTCAAGTGCCCATATACCCATCATACATCCTCCATCCCATAGTCCCATGCCCATATACCCATCATACATATTCTCCATCCCATAGTCCTATGCCCATATACCCATCATACATATTCGCCATTCCATAGTCGAGTGCCAATATACCCATCACACATCCTTCATCTCATAGTCCAATGCCCATATACCCATCATACATATTCTCCATCCCATAGTCCCATGCCCATATACCCATCATACATATTCTCCATCCCATAGTCCCGTGCCTATATACCCATCATAAATATCCTCCATCCCATAGTCCCGTGCCCATATACCCATCATACATATCCACCATCCCATAGTCCCGTGCCCATATACCCATCATACATATCCACCATCCCATAGTCCCGTGCCCATATACCTATCACACATCCTCCATCCCATAGTCCCGTGCCCATATACCCATCATACATATCCACGATCCCATAGGCCCATGCCCATATACCCATCATACATATCCTCCATCCCATAGTCAAGTGCCCATATACCCATCATACATCCTCCATCCCATAGTCCCATGCCCATATACCCATCATACATATTCTCCATCCCATAGTCCCATGCCCATATACCCATCATACATATTCGCCATCCCATAGTCGAGTGCCAATATACCCATCACACATCCTTCATCTCATAGTCCAATGCCCATATACCCATCATACATATCCTCCATCCCATAGTCCTGTGCCCATATACCCATCATACATATCCTCCATCCCATAGTCCCATGCCCATATACCCATCACACATCCTCCATCCCATAGTCCCGTGTCCATATACCCATCATACATATCCTCCATCCCATAGTCCAGTGCCCATATACCCATCACACATCCTCCATCTTATAGTCAACCGTTATGACATCATAATGAGCGGCGGGGCTCGCAACCTATGATGACATCACCGTCGCCATGGCAACCATTGTGACATCATAATGAGGGGCGGGGGCTTGATACGCACAAACTGTTTCCCCATTATGTAGATAGGGGCATTATGACATCATAATGAGGGGCGGGGCTTGACACACACACTTTTTCCCCATTATGTAGACAGGGGCAAAATTGTTTGGTGAATTGGAATGCGCGGGGTTAAAATTTCACCTCACAACATAACTTAGGACGCTCTCGGGGTCCTCATGTGTGACTGTGCCAAATTTTGTGGCTGTAGCTGCGACGGTGCGGATGCCTATCCCGGACATACACACACACACACACACATACATACATACATACACACTTTGAGCTTTATATATTAGATTACAGATGGAAGTTTAAAACTTAAAAGAGTTGCTCCTTATGGGTTCAGTTCTTCATATACAGTTGAATCTACCCCAAGAGTCAATATGACCATTTTTCTCTTTCCAAGAAAATTGTTTGGATTATGCTAATCCACACTCTGATTAGCAGTGGCGTAACTACAAAGTTATGGGCCCCAGTGTGAACTTTCAAATGGGCCCCCCATGCCAAAATACTCACACATCTTCACTCCGTACACCTCGTACACATGCGGCTCCGCTCCGCACACCTCGTACACGTGTGGCTCCGCACACCTTGTACACGCATATCTCCGCTCCGTACACCTCGTACACACACGGCTCCTCTCCGTCCAACTCGTACACACACGGCTCCTCTCTGTCCACCTCGTACACAGACTTCTCCTCTCTGTCCACCTCGTACACACACGGCTCCTCTCCTCCACCTCATACACATGAGGCTCCACTCCATACACTTCGTACAAACGTGGCTCCACTCCGTTCATCACATACACACACGGCTCCTCTCCATCCTCCTCATACACATGCGGCTCCGCTCCGTTCAATTCATACACACACAGCTCCTCTCCGTCCACCTCATACACACATGGCTCCTCTCAGTACACCTCATACACATGCAGCTCTGCTCCGTACACTTCGTACACACGTGGCTCCGCTCCGTCCACTTCATACACACGCGGCTCCTCTCCGTACACCTCATACACATGCGGCTCCGTCCATACACGCTCTGTCCGTACACTTCGTACACACACGGCTCCTCCCCATCCACCTCATACACATGCGACTCCACTCCGTACACTTCATACACACGCGGCTTCTCTCTGTACACCTTGTACACACGCCGCTCCGCTTCATACACACACGGCTCCACTCACCTCGTACACACACGGCTTTGCTCCATACACTTCGTACACACGGCTCTGCTTCATACACCTCGTACACACACGGCACTGCTACATCCACCCTGCAAACCTCTCCTGACCCCACACATAAACTTACCCTCATCCAGCACCATGACAACCAGCCCAGCAGAGTCCTGCATACATGGAGGCTCCTGATCATGTGACCCCTGACTCCTACCCTCCTGTGACCTCATCACTGGTCCTGTGCACACAGAGCAGCCATCACGTCAGGCCAATTGCAGCCTGGCAGCCAATCAAAGCACGGAGCTGCACAGCCAATGAGCGGCTGCAGCTCCGCGATCAAGCCTCTAAGCACTCCAGGCCCCATCGCAGCTGCGACAGCTGTGACCGCAGTAGTCACGCCCCTGCTGATCAGAGTTTGAGCAGTTTGTGATTCAATTTTCATGGGTGTGGAAAATTAAAAAATTTCTCTAATCCATTCTGTCAGTCCTTTAAAATGCAACCGCACTCTGATGTCATCTGAGTGAGGTCTGATTTTTTTTCCACGGACCCATAGACTCGAATGGCCGAGTGTGATCAGATAATCGGAGGCAACCTGTGCATGCTGCAATTTTTTCCTTGGACCAACTCGGTTTGAGTAAGAATTTGGACATGTGCACAGCCCCATAGAATAATATAGGGATATATATACAGTGTATTTAATTTAAATTACATTTTTGTACGGACAGGGCAAAAAAGTGCTTTATTGTTACGGATTTTCTGGATGCTTAGCAACCGTCACAGTTGTGATTAGATTAGGAAAGTTAGGGTATTTGGCTGATGTGTCATTATGTAATGAATGTACATAAAAACACTTAAAGAACAGCGCTTCATAGGGTGACACCTCAAAAATAATTGTGATAAAATAGCCATACAAGGTTTTTTTTAGATTTTTTTCCTCCTGTGCATCAGTGGTCCACAGCCACTAGCAGACAAGTTACCTTTTCCTTAAACTTAGTCCCAAGAATTTTGAATCAGTTACAGGCGTTTTATGCGATTTAGGCGCAATCTATGCAGTCCTTATCGTTTGAAAACTGCATTACATGGAAAGGTCATAAAGAGGAATGACAATCAGATAATGAGTGACCACAAAATCTTTGGTAGATGAGAATGGAAAAGTGACCTATCCACTTTATTAAAGCCTGCATGTGGCATGGGTAGTTGAATGATGGGGTGGTATAATGCAGACAATAATGAGGTTAGTATTTGGCAGTGTATCAGATTATCCAGCAGCACAGAGTATTACAGAAGAAGAGTTTGACCTGATGTTGTGGGGAGCAGTGACCTGTCCATTCATGTGATGATGTTAGCAAGAATAGGGCTGCTGAGTCTTGATAATGATGTCATAGTACACATTGGTGCCAATGACAAAGTCAGAGGTGGATGAAAGTACCTTAAAAACGTTTACAGAGAACTAGGAAAGAAGCTGAAGTCCAGGACCTCCAAAGTAGTGCTTTCAGAAATACTACCAGTTCCACAAGCGTCACTAGAAAGACAGCTGGACCTTAGGCAGAAAAATAAGTGGCTTAGAAATTGGTGCAAGAAGGAAGGGTTTGGGTTCATGGAGAACTGGGCCAACTTCTCTGTTGGCTACAAGGTTTACAGTAGGGACAGGCTGCACTTCAATGGGGAGGGTACAGCTGTGCTGGGGAAAAATGGTCAGATGTATGGAAGAGCTTTTATACTGGAACATGGGAAGAGGGAAGGCAGTTGTGAAAAAAAGTGATAGTGAGTGGGAGACAGTAAGGATTAACAAAGCACTTCCATCTAAGTTTGTATCCTCTTAATATATTGCAGTCATTATATTATACACAGTAAAATATCAATATTTACAGATGATACAAAACTATGTAAAGCAGTCAATACAAAAGAAGATAGTATTCTGCTACAGATGGATCTGGATAAGTTGGAAACTTGGGCCGAAAGGTGGCAGATGCAGTTTAACACTGATAAATGTAAGGTTGCACACATGGGAATAAGGAATCAATATCACCATTACACACTGAACGGTAAACCACTGGGTAAATCTGACATGGAGAAGGACTTGGGGATCCTAGTTAATGATAAATTTACCTGGAGCAGCCAGTCCAGGCATCAGTTTCCAAGGCAAACAGGATCATGGGGTGCATTGAAAGAGGTCTGGATACACATGATGAGAGCATTATACTGCCTCTGTACATATCTCTGGTTAGACCGCACATGGAGTACTGTATACAGTTTTGGGCACCAGTGCTCAGAAAGGATATAATGGAACTAGAGCGAGTACAAAGGAGGGCAACAAAATTAATAAAGGGGAAGGGGGAACTACAACACCCAGAGAGAACAGAAAAAACTAGGATTATTTAGTCTAGAAAAAAGACGACTGAGGGGCGATCTAATAACCATGTATAAGTATATAAGGGGACAATACAAATATCTCTCCGAGGATCTGTCTATACCAAGGAAGGTGATGGTCACAAGGGGGCATTCTCTGCGTCTGGAGGAGAAATGGTTTTTCTCCCAACATAGAAGAGAATTCTTTACAGTTAGGGCAGTGAGAATCTGGAATTCCCTGCCTGAGGAGGTGGTGATGGCGAACTCAGTCGAAGGGTTCAAGAGAAGCCTGGATGTCTTCCTGGAGCGTAACAATATTGTATCTTACAGTGATTAGATTCTTTAGAAAGACGTAGATCTGGGGATTTATTCTGACGAAATATAGGCTGAACTGGATGGACAAATGTCTTTTTTCAGCCTTGCTGACTATGTTACTATGACATGTATCAGGTATCTTAAAAAATGTATACGTCAAAGAGAGTGAGGTGTCAATTATACGGTTAATGTACAGTCAAATAGAGTCAACAAGATTGTTTCGGACACCACACTCCACACACAGCAACTGAAAGAGATGCACTAGGATATTTCAACATAAATTCCAGGTCATTGAACAGGTACCACCCCCTAGACGAGATGGGGACTGTGTGGGAACACTCAAATAACGTGAAACCTACTGTTGGGATACACTATAAGTTGAAAAGGGGAGAATCATTCTAGATATATACTAAGGTGCTGGAGAAAAAATAAATAAAAAGGCTCAATACATAAGATGTGCCAAAATATAAAGTGCTATAGTGCCCAAAGCTCCCTGCTAGATAATGAGAAAGATCTCTCCACAAATATATATACGAGTATATGTATATATATTCCACCAAGGGGTTAAAAAGTACACACAATATCCCAACTGATACTTCTGATTTTTTCTCATAATCAGTATTGTTGTTCATTAAGTGTCAGCTGGGTCCCATTTTGCCCACTTTGCACTGGTTACTTTGCACTTTAGTTACTGTTTTTTGACTGAATATTTACACTTTTGACGCATATTATATATTACATGAGTTTGGCATGTATGTATTTATTTTTTCATGTATGAAGCACTGAGCACTTTACATTTTACCACTTTTTATTTGTTGCCCTCTGCTGATTCTGGGATTTTTTGTCATGCTTATGTACTATGCATTAAATTAGAGCTGAATGGGATGAATATATTTAATTTTATAGTGGGTCCAATTTTACATATGTATCAACTTTTTATCTGTTTTTTATAACTTGGTGCCGTCATGTGTGCACAGTATTATACAACCAATTAAAAATAAAGGTTTTTTATTAATGATTTGCCTTACGTCGTATTTTTAATTTTCATCCCTTATGGATCTAGTAACTTTCCATATCTGATACCGAATGGTCTGCCATTCAACTTTTTCCAGCAGAAGTTATATTTTATTTAGGAGAAAAACATTTTATTACTTTTATATATTATCTCGTATATCTACTCTGCTGTGTTTACTAATATATTAAGAGGATAAAAACTGTGATGGGAGGACGAGTGCTTCTTTAATGAGGATTTAGATGGGGCTGGGAAGGGCAAAGAAAGTAGGAAGGTGGGTAGGAGCAATAAATGTGCATTAGATGTCTGCTAGCAAAGGCAAGAAGTCTTGCAAACCAAATTAATGAACCGGATACTCTTATGTCAGACACAGAATACGATATGGTGGGCATTATGAAAATCTGGCTAGACGAAAGACATGACTGGGTGACCAACTTAGAGGGTTACAGGTTACACTAAATTAAGAAAGGACATGAAATACTAAAAGGTGGAGGCGTGGGTAGTTTTGCTAAATCCAATTTAAGACCTGTGCTCAATGATGACATTGGGGCGAGCTGCGACAATGTAGACTCAGTATGGGTAAATGTACATGGGAATAGCAATAATGGAAAGCTGCTAATTGGAGTTTTGTACAAGTTTGGTCCTAATGTAGCTGAACAGGTAGAGGAGGAAATTCTTCAACAAATGGAAAATGCTGTTAAAAATAACAGGGCTATTTTAATTGGGGGGATTTTAACTTCCTAGACATTCAATTCGACGAAGTCTTCAGGTTGTGCTAAAAGCTGAAAGTTATTACCCACAATTTATTTTACATACCGGTACATATACATCCATTAATTCCAAAGCTCTTTACAAACATCATCATCACTGGAATGTGGGAGGAAATCGGAGAACCCGGAGGAAACCCACACAAAAACAGGGAGAACATACAAACTCCTTGCAGATGTTGTACTTGGTGGGATTTGTATCTAGGACTTCAGTGCTGCAAAGCAAGAGTACTATCCACTGAGCCACCGTGCTGATCATCACAGTTTAAGACAAATAGCTATTAAGAAATAATTTTCTGCATCTGCTCTTGCCAAATAGACCAGATACAATATCAGATCTACAGGTCAGGGAGCACTTGGGCAGCAGCTACCATAATATGATAAGTTTCTGTGTAATATTCAACAAATAAAATGTCCAGGAATGAAAACAAAATTGTGGTTAAATAGAGCACCACAAAGTATAATAAGACAGAAACTAGGCACATAAACAAGGCCTTTCACCAGTTCCACATCATGGAATTGCAACTACAGAGAGGAATAAAATGTAGCTTTGATTTTTTTAATTCCGTATGTCAGTTGTGAACATATAAGTCTGTAAAGTTTAGATTCTAATTTTGGCTAAGACCAAGAGGGTGTTACCAAGAGGGTGTTAGCTGAGATTCGTTTATGGGGGTGTTTACTTTTTTCCTCCTGTGGTGCTAATAAAAATATGGATATCTTATAGCCTACATATTGTAATAGATTGTTTATATGCCTTGATATAGTGTGGTCATTAGACCAAGGGTGGAAAGTATGGCAAATATGAAATATGGTTGTTTGAATCCAAACACTATATTGCAATATACTATGGTGTAATATCATTAATGCTGAACTTTGACACTGAGACACAAAGCGTTTGCTCTGTGTCAATACCATAAGACAAGGAATTGTTCTGTGGTCTTTGAAGCTCTGTGTTTCAAAGATTCATTATCCCGATTTGCACGCAAGTGACCCCTGTTGACAAACAGTGATAGATACTGAATACTTTCACTTGGGGGGTGGTTGATGGGAAGGAGCTTTTCAACTAATTAGGACAATAGGAATAACAACTGTATAGATAATGAAAATTTATGCTGCTTGAACAAGGAAGTCTTGTGCTCAATTATAGTGTGATTCTCGAAGACAAGAGAGACCAAAATGTTATGGTCTCATGTAGCAATGGTCATGCATGACATCAATAATCGAGGACCGATTGTGATACCCATGAGACATGTATGCGTGTGTGCCTGGGTTACGATAGGTATCCAGTTTTCAGAATAGGTGATTATGGAAGTCATGCTGCCCATATGTTACCATCTTAGAGCGTTATGCTATGAGCATGAAGAGTTAACTTTGTAATAAGCAACATAAGTTGAACTTTGAACAGTGATAGACAACTTTGACAAGTTGACCAGAGGCAAACAGAGCCTGGGTTATAATCAGTAGCAAAACAATCCTGATGCATTGTGCTATTGTTAAGAGACATGCTAATGGCAAACAAATCTCTGGTTGGTGCAAACACACTAAGAGGCTATAAAAAACAGACCTTGAAGTCTTGTGCAGATTCAAGATTCTGATGCAGACTAAACATACTGCACAGTTGTAATGTGGGAGTGTTGTGTATAAAAAGGTGGACCCGATTCAGCGAGGTAGGGACATTTCCAGAAGGTATCGTGGGTGCACGGTTTCTGTGATGAAAAGACCAGAGTTTTTCCTTCTCATTGACACTGTGGTGCCTCCAATGGAGAAGTGATGTTGCAATACTACTTGGTAATGTATGGATGCTTATTTCTCTATGTACTATAATTCATAATAATTGTATGATTCACATGAAATTAATTCCATTCCATTAATTTGGTGTTTTATCATTTAAATTAATCATTGTATAATAAAATTGTGTTATATCCAAGTAGTAGCCTTCTTTAAAGCTGCATCCGAACCTTTATTGCTGAACAGTTGGCAATACATAAATTGGCGTAGTCGGCAGGATACGCAGAAGGCTCAGAAGTTTTTTTTTTTCTTTGTTGGGATAAGAAATAATCCTCACGTCCTAACTTATTTTATAGTAGGATAATAATTTGTCGGCACTAGGCCAAAATGTTTGGGTTTTTGGCACAAAGTCAGAAAAACAAAATCTTTAAGAAAGGGAAGAAGAAAGAGGATGGCTGTGTGGAGATTCCTGGCTGGACCAGAGTTCCTTACAATATTATAGCGCAGGAAATGCATTGTTGTGGATTGGCAGAACCCTGGGAGAATAAGCTCTAGGGCTCAGAGCCCGATGATGTTGTTGGTGTACTCATGGAGATCCCTGCTAAGGCAGGTGATGCAGTTAACCCCTTGATGTTGGTGAGTTACTCGAGGGTGTCCCTGCAAAGGCAGGTGATGCAGTTAACCCATGATGTTGTTGGTTTACTCATGGGGATCCCTGCTAAGGCAGGTGATGTGGTTAAATCCTCGATGTTGGTGAGTTACTCGAGGGTTTCCCTGCAAAGGCAGGTGATGCAGTCAGCATTTTTGGATCTAGGAATGCACTGAAAATGTCCCTTATTTGGGTTTATCAGCAAAAGATAGAAAATAGTTTTGCTGATTTCTTTTAATTATACACGTCTCTAAGCCACCGATATTGTTTATATTTAAATGGGAATAGGTGTATAATTTTTCCGGCCCGAGCCCCACTCTATAGAACGAGACGCCTAACGCTCTAATTAGATATGCACAACAGCGTCTGGTTGCCATGGGCACGGGCGAGTCACATGAACGCGATGTATTTACATCGCTGTTTATACCGGATGTGACGCTACCGATACTCAGACGAACCCAGGAAGTGGGGCATATGATCTGGCTAATACGCGTCACCGGATGTGACGTATTCGGCCCTTAGACATGCCCAGGAAGTGGGGCAGGAGAGGAGTCTAGGGGCCTGAGTAAGATGAAAACTGGAAGTGCCAGCCCCGGCGTCCGGAAATAGGGATAGACCGCGGGACTTCTGAATGTATATAAAAGATAATGAGAGCGCGATATGGCGCGCAATGCCACCGGACTAAATGCCACTACTCCCCTGATGAATTTGTGGTAGATGAAACGCGTTGGGAGATATACAGAGGGAATCAAGCTACCCAGTGATTCGCTGACATGTGGAGCCCCCTTGCTGTGAGCAGTATTCGGGTATCGCTATGAAAAACAATGATATCTGAGATAAGTACATGATCTATTCATACACTAGAAAGGAGATATGTGGTCAGTAATTTAAAGGTGACTCTATACATTTTCTTTCTGAGGGTGTTCGATATATGTACAGTGGCTCACTCTTTGGTTTATTAATGTCCTTTACGGACTGTATTAGAGCCTAGAAAACAGCAATAACCATAAAAGGACAATTCATATGTGGAGCTATAGGCTATTCTTTGTTATATCTGGGTTTAGGGACTGAGGCCCTATACGTATGCAACACTAAGAGGCTGTTGTAAATAAGGTATAAAATGATATAACGAGTGCCCTGTTGTCCTATATGGGTTATTTCAGGCGGCATTGAACAATTTTTAAACACTTCAGCACGAGCACTTTGTATGGCACTTTTTGTTGATATATGTTTTTAAAGGTTGATTAAAAGTTAAGTTTTAGTTAAACTGGTCCGTACCAATCTGCTATAAAATACACATCTCGCTATTGGTAGATATACCCCTGCTAATATTTTTTGATGCAGTCAGCACCCACTGATGATGTTGAAGTACTTAGGGGTGTCCCTGCTCAGGCAGGTGATGTAGTGTCTGTAGGACGGCGTATGTGGATTTTATTCAGTATATACCGAGATATGCATGAGCAAAACACCCATATGCAAAGAAAGTTGTCGGAAATGGAACAAAAAGTGGTTGTAAGTGAGTCTATTGAGACTCCAGGGTGGGAGGAAACTCCATATCATATTTTGTCGCACAGTGTTGGTTCAAGTGAACGTTGGGGCAAATAATAGCAAGATGAAAAGCCTGTTGATGTAGCAGAATGCTTGCAGAAAGTAAAAGTAGAAAAAGGGAAAGAATTATGTGCTCTTGGTAGGTGTGGCTGGATCCTGCTATCTGCATATAGAAAACAGCATGAGGAAAAGCAAAGAATGTTAACTAAAGTGCAGGAATTGGAAATACAGCTATGTGAGGCTCAGAATGCATTGGTGGCAGCACAGGGTCAGAATAAGTTAGTAATGGACAAATGTGTTGGAACTCAGCATGATGCAGAACAGGCTGCTGTATGTGTAAAACAGTATAAGCGCAGAAAGAAGAGGGGGAAGGTGAACAGGAATGAAGCTTTGGCCATGGCCAGAGCAGAGATGAGGAACCCAGATCAGTGGGATAGTGATGCACAGGAGTCAACTGACTCCAAAACTGTCACCAACCCAGAACAGGGGGATGATCATATTAATGGGGAGATGGAAATGGATCCTCTACTTAACCCCATTTTACCTTGGTCACCAGTCATCATTCCTGGCTTATTTTTTAAGACAATCCAGTGAGGTTGTTTGTTTGTTTTTGTCCAGATAGGATAAGGACAAAGTGCAGTATTTGACTTGTACATATTCTAACCTTCTCTTTGTGTTTTCTTTTTCCAGACTGGACAAACCAGTTTTTTCAGAGGAATCGGATTCAATGTATTTAGCTATATATAAGACATGGGGGTAGACTAATGAGCTCAAAGGTAAAGGTAAAATAATTGTTTGCAAACAATGAAATAAGTAATCATCCCATTGTGATGAAGCGGACTGTATTTAGCTAAAAGTTGTGGTTTAGTTTTATGAATGATCTTAATCTTTATTTTCAATTAGGAACATAATAGGTTTGTAAGTTGCATCTAGAACAGTGATGTTTGATATTTCAATGAATGGAGGTAATGTGATAGATCAGATTTATCCAGCAGAAATGTATGAATATTGAGTGAAGTGACATGTTAATAATACAGAGAGAAGCTAGAATAGCTCAGTCAGTGGATTTCTAAAATTTGGTGGAATCAATTAGGTGTCCTGAATCTGCTCAAGTCATTTCTCAAGTAGCAGTCAATGATCTCCGATAATAATGTTTTTGTTTTCCCTTTAGATCAAAATCTGATCTGTAAGTGTTGTATTATTGCTTTCGTCTTGTGCGACTGCTTTCAAGAGCCAAGCAATCTTCAGACAGATGCCAACTATGGAAAATGTGGATTTCTGAAAACCAAACAGAATCTGTGGATCTACTTGGCTCAGTGGATGAACACTAGCTATTTTTGAAGGGCAAAGACCAAGAAGATGTGACCCAAAGTGTGAACTGTACTGAAGAAAATTTCTAATGGGAGAAAAGATTAACAGAAGGTTTCCAAGTATTATGCCAGCTGATCAATGCTGTCAGTGGACTTGTGATAAACATTTAAATATGATGAATCAGACTGAGGATGTGGAAAGGGCTATTATCTGTGGCTCCCAGTTCAGATAAAAAGTGTAAAAGTATGAGGGTGGGCAATAGTGATCGCTCCATCATTTACAGAACATGTAAGATTGCCTAGAGGTGGGATGTTTTCCTTTGGAAATATCACTTTTCGATATATTCCGACTAATGTAACTAGTGGGTCAGGTGTTAGCTCTAGGTTAACTTTAAGGAGTAATTTGTATTATGCATGCATTGGTTTGTTGTTGGATAAATAATGTGTGGCTATAAGATATCCAAGGGTGGATTATGGTGCTAATAAAAATATGGATATCTTATAGCCTACATATTGTAATAGATTGTTTATATGCTTTGATATAGTGTGGTCATTAGACCAAGGGTGGAAAGTATGGCAAATATGAAATATGGTTGTTTGAATCCAAACACTATATTGCAATACACTATGGTGTAATATCATTAATGCTGAACTTTGATACTGAGACACAAAGCGTTTGCTCTGTGTCAATACGATAAGACAAGGAATTGTTCTGTAGTCTTTGAAGCTCTGTGTTTCAAAGATTCATTATCCTGATTTGCACGCAAGTGACCCCTGTTGACAAACAGTGATAGATACTGAATACTTCCACTTTGGGGGTGGTTGATGGGAAGGAGCTTTCCAACTAATTAGGACAATAGGAATAACAACTGTATAGATAATGAATATTTATGCTGCTTGAACAAGGAAGTCTTGTGCTCAATAATAGTATGATTCTCGAAGACAAGAGAGACCAAAATGTTATGGTCTCATGTAGCAATGGTCATGCATGACATCAATAATCAAGGACCGATTGTGATACCCATGAGACATGTATGCGTGTGTGCCTTAGTTACGATAGGTATCCAGTTTTCAGAATAGGTGATTATGGAAGTCATGCTGCCCATATGTTACCATCTTAGAGCGTTATGCTATGAGCATGAAGAGTTAACTTTGTAATAAGCAACATATGTTGAACTTTGAACAGTGATAGACAACTTTGACAAGTTGACCAGAGGCAAACAGAGCCTGGGTTATAATCAGTAGCAAAACAACCCTGATGCATTGTGCTATTGTTAAGAGACATGCTATTGGCAAACGAATCTCTGGTTGGTGCAAACACACTAAGAGGCTATAAAAAACAGACCTTGAAGTCTTGTGCAGATTCAAGATTCTGATGCAGACTAAACATACTGCACAGTTGTAATGTGGGAGTGTTGTGTATAAAAAGGTGGACCCGATTCAGCGAGGTAGGGACATTTCCAGAAGGTATCGTGGGTGCACGGTTTCTGTGATGAAAAGACCAGAGTTTTTCCTTCTCATTGACACTGTGGTCCCTCCAGTGGAGAAGTGATGTTGCAATACTACTTGGTAATGTATGGATGCTTATTTCTCTATGTACTATAATTCATAATAATTGTATGATTCACATGAAATTAATTCCATTCTATTAATTTGGTGTTTTATCATTTAAATTAATCATTGTAAAATAAAATTGTGCTATATCCAAGTAGTAGCCTTCTTTAAAGCTGTATCCGAACCTTTATTGCTGAACAGTTGGCAATACACCTCCATCATGTGTCATACAGGGGAGAGAAAACAACACGGCTCCAGTGAATGTTAGACCAGATGTTCTCATGTGAGACATGTAATGGCAAACAGCTCTGCTCTCTTTCCTGATATTACTGAATACATCTACTCTGATTACAAGCTGAGTGAGGTGGGGATTAGAGCAGAGCTGTGTGTCATTATGAACATCTCTGCATCTGCAGCTTTCATCTCATAACACTGTCAGTTCTGCTTTACTTCACATCAGCCCATACTGACTGTTTTGAGATGAAAGCTGCAGCTACAGAAGTGTTTGTATTAACATACAGCTCTTCTTTCCCCCCTCCTGTGCTTGCATCACAGTAGATGTTTTTAGTGATATCAGGCAGAAGGGCTGGGCTGTGTGGCATTATATTGTCTGACACAGAAGGCCTGCTCTAAGCTACTCTAAAGCGGGAGTCACACATACTGTAGCAATCTCGCTAGCGAGATCGCTGCTGAGTCACAACTTTTGTGACACAATAGCAAGCGATCTCACCAGTGAGATCGCTGTGTGTGACAGCGATCAGCGACCGGCCCCCCTGCCGGTATCGCTGATCGCTGCAAGAAACCTCTGGACATATTTTTCGACTGTTACACGCAGCGATGCGTGCTGTCCAGTGGGAGACCAGCGATCAGCTGTAAAAAATAATAAAAAGAAATAAAAAATATTGTTATTCTCACCTTCCGACGTTCCGCGCAGCCATCCTGCCTCTCTCCACGCTCCCGGTCCCAGTGATCGTTTGCACGAATGACCGCGAGACATCGCGCTGCCGCTAGACCGTGACATTCTCGCGGTCATTCTCGCAAAGGATTACTGGGACCGGAGCGTGGAGAGAGGCGGGAATGCTGCGTGGGACGTCGGAAGGTGAGAATAACAATATTTTTTATTTTAATTCTATTTTTTTACAGGGATATGGCAACAGCGCTAACGAACACAGTGATGCCGGGCGCTCGGCATCGCTGTGCTGATCGTTGGTGAAGCTGTCTGTTTGACAGCTCACCAGCGATCACATAGTGACTCACCAGCGATCCTGACACGTTGATATCGTTGTTGGGATCGCTGGTAAGTCGATATGTGTGACTCCAGCTTAAAGGCCCCGTGACACTAAGCGATATCGCTAGCAATATCGCTATAACGTCACTGGTTTTGTGACGTAGCAGCGATATTGCTAGCGATATCGCTATGTGTGATACTTACCTCCGACCGGCTCCCCCGCTGGTTATCGCTGATCGCGCGAGAACGTCCTGGACCTTTTTTCATCGTCAGCTTCCTGCTGGGCTTCCTGCTGTGGCGACGAGCGACGTGTGGACGCGGGCGGGAGGACGTCTTCATCGCCTTGTCTGACAGGTAAGTAGCGACCCCTGACCGCTGCTATGTCGCTGGTGAGATCTGCCTGTGTGGCAGCTCACTAGTGACCACTTAGCGATGCACCAGCGATCCTGACCACGTCATATCGTTGTCGGGATTGCTGGTACATCGCTAAGTGTGACAGTACCTTAAGGGCATATTTTTTTTCTCATGCAGAGGAAAAAGTGACTTTCCCTTGAAACCAATCTCTGATAGCGCCCCTTGTTTGAAGAGGAAAGTAAAATTTAAACTTTACAGGTAATATTACAACTAAAAACTACAGTTGTGGCCAAAAGTATTGACACCCCTGCAATTCTGTCAGACAATACTCAGTTTCTTCCTGAAAATGATTGCAAACACAAATTCTTTGGTATTATTATCTTCATTTAATTTGTCTTAAATGAAAAAAACACAAAAAGAGTTGTCCTAAAGCCAAATTGGATATAATTCCACACCAAACATAAAAAAGAGGGTGGACAAAAGTATTGGCACTGTTCGAAAAATCATGTGATGCTTCTCTAATTTGTGTAATTAACAGCAACTGTAACTTACCTGTGGCACCTAACAGGTATTGGCAATAACTAAATCACACTTGCAGCCAGTTGGCATGGATTAAAGTTGACTCAACCTCTGTCCCGTGACCTTGTGTCTACCACATTGAGCATGGAGAAAAGAAAGAAGACCAAAGAACTGTCTGAGGACTTGAGAAACCAAATTGTGAGGAAGCATGAGCAATCTCAAGGCTACAAGTCCATCTCCAAAGACCTGAATGCTCCTGTATCTAACGTGCGCAGTGTCATCAAGATGTTTAAAGCCCATGGCACTGTGGCTAACCTCCCTAGATGTGGATGGAAAAGAAAAATTGACAAGAGATTTCAACGGAGGATTGTGCGGATGTTGGATAAAGAACCTTGACTAACATCCAAACAAGTTCAAGCTGCCCTGCAGTCCGAGGGTACAACAGCGTCAACCCGTACTATCCGTCGGCATCTGAATGAAAAGGGACTGTATGGTAGGAGACCCAGGAAGACCCCACTTCTTACCCCGAGACATAAAAAAGCCAGGCTGGAGTTTGCCAAAACTTCCCTGAAAAAGCCTAAAACGTTTTGGAAGAATGTTCTCTGGTCAGATGAGACAGAAGTAGAGCTTTTTGGGCAAAGGCATCAACATAGAGTTTACAGGAGAAAAAAAGAGGCATTCAATGAAAAAGACACGGTCCCTACAGTCAAACATGGCGGAGGTTCCCTGATGTTTTGGGGTTGCTTTTCTGCCTCTGGCACTGGACTACTTGACCGTGTGCATGGCATTATGAAGTCTGAAGACTACCAACAAATTTTGCAGCATAATGTAGGGCCCAGTGTGAGAAAGCTAGGTCTCCCTCAGAGGTCATGGGTTTTCCAGCAGGACAATGACCCAAAACACACTTCAAAAAGCACTAGAAAATGGTTTGAGAGAAAGCACTGGAGACTTCTAAGGTGGCCAGCAATGAGTCCAGACCTGAATCCCATAGAACACCTGTGGAGAGATCTAAAAATGGCAGTTTGGAGAAGGCACCCTTCAAATATCAGGGACCTGGAGCGGTTTGCCAAAGAAGAATGGTTTAAAATTACAGCAGAGCAATGTAAGAAACTCGCTGATGGTTACCGGAAGCAGTTGGTCGCAGTTATTTTGGCTAAAGGTTGTGCAACCAAGTATTAGGCTGAGGGTGCCAATACTTTTGTCTGGCCCATTTTTGGAGTTTCGTGTGAAATGATCAATGTTTTGCTTTTTGCTTCATTCTCTTTTGTGTTTTTCCATTTAAGACAAATTAAAATAAATACAGAACATTTCCATAAATAAATTAATGCCAAAATGAAAATAATTTGACAGCATTGGCCCTTTAAAAGATGAACATAGCAATATAATTGTAAAGGACAAAAAAAAGGCTGACATATTAAACAGGCATTTTTCATCAGTACTCACCAATGAAGGTATCTTTCAACAAGGCAAAAATCAAAGTTATCACACAATATAACTAAATTAAGACAAGTAAAAGTGTTACTATGTCTGAGCAAATTAAACATTGACAAATCCCCAGATGTCATTCATCAGAGGATATTGAGGGAGTTTAGCTCAGTAATTGGTAGACTGCTGTATCTCATCTTCTTAGACTCTCTTGTAACAGGATTGGTGCTGCCACAATTGAAGGCTGTCTGGTGTGGTATCGATATTTAAGAAAGGTAAGAAGGAGGATCCAGGCAGCTACTGTCCAATAAGTCTGACATCAGTAGTGTACATTTTGGAGGGCATTATAAGAAAAGACCTGCAGAGATATATTGCAGAGAATATTTTAATAAACTACAACCAGCACGGATTTATAAAAGATAAGTCATGTCTAACCAACATGTTGGGTTTCTATGTGGAACAGGGCTTGTTTTAAACAAAGTGGGGCCCTGGGCAAAAGTTTAAAATGGGGCCCCCAAGGACTGGCACATGACTTACTCCTTCCAAGGATCTTACAAAGGACTAGGGGAAAGAAAGATGATTCCAGCAGCTAAATAGGAAAGGTTTCTTTACAGTTAGAGCAGTCAGACTGTGGAATGCCGACCACAAGAGGAGGTAGCAAAGTTGGGTGGTTTTATTGAAATGGAAGGGAATTCTACAAAAATTTGTATTCTCCAAAATGTGGATTGTTTGTAATTTGCTCCAAAGTAGCTGATCGCCATTTGTTGAATCCTAGACTCTAGAGCAAAATTTGAAACAAAAACTAATACCTCACTGCTGACCTCCTGGCCACCTTCATTGCATGCTCTTCTGCAGGTCCTCAACGCTTGGCGACTTTCATTGCATGCTCTCCTGCAGGTCATCAATGTCTTTTCTTACCACCACCAGTGCTTATTTAAGCTAGACCCAGGACTTTAGGACATGCACCACAACCTTACGTCAAGCACTCTAGGCCTGGACATCTGCCATGATTTGGTATGCGTAGGGACATCCTGGTCCTAGTTGTGGCAGGAAGTCTGAGCCTAGCGTGAAGATGTAAGGGATAAACTATATTACTGCTATACCTTTCCTTTCTCGTTTGTCCCGGTGCCGTATGTTATAGTGTATTATAAGTGTATGTATAATTGTTTCTATATAATGGTACTGCTACACGATTATGTGCATTACTGTTTCTATATAATGGTACTGCTACACGATTATGTGCATTACTGTTTCTATATAATAGTACTGCTACACTATTATATGTATTACCGTTTGTTGCTTAATGAATATTTGATAAGATGTTCCTTTGTGCTGCTATGTATAGGGTAAGTGCAGTTATAATATTGGCCACTAGATGGGGGGATTTTAGTATACAGGGTTTTCAGCTAGAATGTAGTATAGGAAATAGTTAAGTATAGGAGATGCTGCTGTGTGGTAAGGAAGTTCAGATGTTGTGGTAGGGTCAGAAGGGTCCGTGTACCTTAACCGTTCACATGGGTTACAGGCCCAGAACGCCGTAGCAGGCCCGTAACGTTAAGGAAGCAGTGAAGCCTAGCCATTTCGGGATCCTTAGGACAGAAGACTGGTATTAAGTATCAGTGTTGCAGCAGTTTGGAAGAGAAGAAAGAAAGCGGTCCAGGAAGAGCACAGGGTGCAGATTTTCCAATATGTGGCAGGTCGTTGAGTGGGCTGGTATCTTCCGATCCAGGGCGAAACGGATGAGGGGATCCCCAAATACAGTGAGTCTGGTCAAGAAGGATGCTGCGGTACCGCCAAAGGCTCTATTACCCCATAATGTACTGGAGGACGTGGCAAGTAGTGCAGGGAAAGATGAAGATACATGTGATGTGCAACCTGTATTTAATGCTGTGAAATACTTGGATGTGCTGAGAAATGAAAACAGTAAAGTTGTT
Organism: Dendrobates tinctorius; assembly: GCF_039654945.1. NCBI lineage: Eukaryota > Metazoa > Chordata > Amphibia > Anura > Dendrobatidae > Dendrobates > Dendrobates tinctorius. Next base: position 7,033,873 of record NW_027361993.1, read on the forward strand.
CAGTTTCAAGTTGAAATGGACTGTGTCTCAATTCATGCAAAATCGTCTGCAGACAGCCTTCAGTGGCGCAGAAAAGAACCTGACGATGCTGGACCTGAAGTGACAGGTATGCTGACTAATGGACACTATGTTTATGTGAGGGGCCCACCCTTACAAAGACGACTGAGATTTCTGTGCGTGGTGGCGGAAAGAAAAGACTCTGATGACCATACGGAGGACAGTGAGCAGCGGAAGTGAGTGTAGATGTATTAGTTGTTTTCTTTCTTTTTACATCTCGTGTTTCTTCTCTGGGGTGTCTCTCATTTATATTTATAAAGGGCTGGATGCTTTTCTAATCAATGACCATGTGGGGTATAAATAATCTAGTGGTCAAGGAAAGTTGGACTTAGTTGACCTACTAAAGTGTCTTATTTCAACCTACAATACGTAACTGATGAGAACTTGAGCACTTCATATGTAACATGGAATAATTCGGATTTTCTTTATATATATTTAAAAAAAGTTAGCGAAGCAAAAGTTTCCAGATGGTTAGACTGAAGTCCCCTCATTAACATCCCACATTCTATCACTGCTGTCATTCTATCAAATACAATATCTCAACTGATCCGGTTCCTGCACTGATTCCCATAACTGTCATTACATATGGAGCCCATTATGCACATCCAGATGTTCGGAGCTCCACCAGTGTTTAATTAAATGTTACGTTCCTTACTAATGGAGGCGCGGCGGTGGCACACAGAGCAGAGAGGAGGTTCCTGGGACTGGTTCTTATGAACTATTCATATATGTGACATGCACAGCACCTGTGTTTTCATCCATGGGGCACGGGAATAAACAGCCAGTGACTGACCGGTAATCCCAGTCCTGTGTGTCTCAATATTAACATATCGACAGGATAGAATTTCTGCAGAAATGCATTGTTTTTGGTTGGGGTTTGCCAGTTTAAAACCCAACCAATTTAAGGACCTCTGCTTCCAAATAGTAAAATCCATATTTGCTGAAAACAGGTATAGAGTATAGAATGAGGCCTCTTTTTATCATTCGCGGTTTTTTTAGGGCACTTTTATTTTTTTGTCATGGGGTATCCATTGCCATTTTTGCACCAAATTCATCATAGCGGCGCACGCGGTTTACAAATTTTTCTTATATAACCTGTTTTGTAACTTTTTTTAAAAGCAAAAGGTCACTAATTTCAATAAATGGAATAATGTTTCTGCCAAGTATCTGGCATCCAGGAGGGGACTGGAGTACATTTGTGCCAAATTTTGCAACTTTTCAAAAAGTCACAAATAATGAATCAGACAAAAAGATATCTGGAAATCCCAAACTGCGGTCACAATGATGAACACATACGCAAAAAATAGTGGACACATATATATAAAGAAGACTTTATAAAAGATGAATAAGGCACAAATGAAAAAAAATGAAAAAAAATTACCCATAAGGCCAGTTTCACATTTGCGTTAAAGGCCGCAGCGTCGGCCTGCGTACGGCCGCCGCTAAGCCCCGCCCCTGCTGCACCTCCGCCGGTAGCTCCGCCTCCGGGCACATGACACTGCATGCGTCATGCGTCCCCTATCTTTATCACTGAGGACGCAGGCCGTGCGCAGTATGCGTTTGGCGGTGCCTGCGTCCTTTTGACAGTGCGCCGAGAGCAATCAAATTGCAACAGGTTGCGCTTGGCGCTGGTCGGCACACCGTTAAAAGGATGCAGGCGCCGCCAAAACGCATACTGCGCCCGGCCTGCATCCTCAGTGATAAAGATAGGGGACGCATGACGCATGCAGCGTCATGTGCCCGGAGGTGGAGCTACCGGCGGAGGCACGGCAGGGTGCGGGGCTTAGCGGCGGCCGTGCGCAGGCCGACGCTGCGGCCTTTAATGCAAATGTGAAACCGGCCTGACAGGACAAAAAAAAGATGCAAATTCAATAATAATAGGACCCTTGCAGGCTCGGACTGGCCCATAGGGTAACAGGGGAATCCCCCGGTGGGCCCCTGTGCAGATCTGGGGCCCCAACCCAACAGTATGGGAAGTACTTGGCATAATTCAATTGATTCACTCTGTACAGAAAAAAGCAGCATCTCATCATTCATTAACCAAACTACCCAGCTTATTATTATAGATATAGGTAAATTTGTGAATGAGGGTATGTAGTAATTGCATGCAGGGGAAAAGTCGGCCTCCCAGTCAATGATACTGGTGGGCTTTTGGCACCCCACTGGACCCTTGCATTTGTCTCAGGTTACAGATCCTTGCAATTGTATGCAGTCTAGACACTGGCGGACCCAGACAGTAGAGGGATCCTGTGCAAGAACAGTAGATGGGCCCTTTCCAGCCCAATAACTCATCATAATGCACAACTCCTCCTGCTTTGGGGGTGGTAGTGGCCCCCTCATCTCTTGGACCCCTTTGCTGGCTGCACCAGTGATATGTCCGCCCCTGAATCAACACAATCCTTTGTGCTAAATATAATGGCACCACTTGCACAGATTTTATTTACAGTGTGATATAGTTTGCTACAATCTATCAGTGCAGATAAATTTTACTAGGCTCTATAAATAACAAAAAAAAAAGAAAAAAACATTGGATGGACTGGATACCATTATAGCAAACCCCCTGCTGTAAAAAAAAATTGGGTGGATAATAAGTTTTTAACCTCTGCATGGACACAAGGATGTTCTTATTCACATGCAGTCAGCAGTGATCTTGACCGTGGCAAAGAATTGAAACACAAGGCATAGGAATAATTTGCATTATACATTGATTAGGTTCCTTTGCAGGTGAAATAGAAGGGAATTGCCATAAGGAATATGATTATTCTCTGGCTGTAATTCTCTAGATTTGTAACCCCTGTGAGTGATTTACAGAGATAACAGTAAATGTCATACACTGACTTTTCCATTGTAAACTACATTCATACACTATATACAGAGTTGAAAAAACGTAATAATTAAGCCATCATATCCATGCCAGCACACATTAGATTGTCTAGGACTGCTATAATTAGTATTGTCTGATTTCCAGATTTCCAGATAATATTATTATCCTATAGAAATCCTTATGGTCTCTAATGTTTTCCTCCTGTGTTTTCACCCTTTCACCACTAGAGGGTGCACACTGCATTGCGAATGGAGCAAGTTTCAAACACTTGACCTTATTTGAGTCACTCAAGGACTAGACAGTGGAGCACAAGGACAGTCACAAAGAAGCATATTGCCCTGTGCTGCTGGACCTCTGAGGAGCACATTTCCACTACTTTTTGATTTGTTTGACAACATTGCTAAATACTGTACTGGAGGGGATTGAACATAATTCTATCCATGTATAAATGACTGTAAATATGTATAACAAAAGCTGAATGATAGCAGTGAAAAGATAATGCTGAGGGTTATAGTTCATCAAAACATCTTGGGTACACACCGCCCAAAAAAAAAAAAAAGACTACTCTTTCAATTCGGAACTTTACGTTTTGTTATGTAGCATAAAGTCATTGTGCATCATAAGTCATTGAATGCAAAAGTATTCACCCCCTTGTATTTTGTAGGGCATTGTTAGCATTGTGTGTAAGGATATATCTTGATACGTCCCTAACTAACAACCAATATGGCAACCCAGGGGCGGACATAGCATTAGTTTAACATGAGCTCAGGGTCCTAGAGGTAAGGGGGTCACTAACACCACCAAGTAGATGGGATTGTGCACTTTGATGAGCGACTTGGCTGCAAAGGGCCCATATAGTGTTCCTGCAGAGGGCCCCTCTCTGTGTTTGCTCCTGTGGTAATCAACATGGGGAGCGCAAAAAAGTCCTAAAAAAGTTCTTTCCAGATTATATTAGAGATACATCCTGCTACTGAAAAAGTAGAGATCCAAGGACATGACACTTCGGGGAGTTATACCATAGACAGTTATGGCATAAGCACAGACGAACTATTCTGGCTCTTACCTATTGGGACAGTGCAGCCATTGCTTCATCAGAAGTAGCACGGATCAGAGGGACCACTGTTCTTCTAGAAGTAGGATCCCAACTATAGGCACAGCCAACATTCATAGTCCAAGTAGTGGCTCCAATCCGACCCTGGGTCTCCTGACCCAAACTAAACAGCTTCATATTAACTTCATAAATGCCCAGCTGGTCCGGGGCATCACAGCTCATACTCAGACCATGAATGTCAGAGGGTTGCCAGGTTTGGGGTTTAAGTCTGCAGTCACTCTATATGACAGCAGACTTGTGAATCCACACAGCGTACACAGTGGACACTGTCAGGATTTTCTGGTGCCGACAGCGGGAACAGGCGAGAACAGGACTACAAGTATGCGATTTTTATCCTTCCAGCCACATTCCGACTAGACATCTCTGGTGTTGCTCAATTCACTTGTGTTGAGCGAGGCTGTGCACGTCTAGTTGGTATGTAACAGTATGTATGCAAATCACTGGCACAGAAGAATCTTGACAGCATGCACTGTGCGCGCCATGAGGATTCACAAGTCTGCAGTCACATAGACTGACTACAGATTTGAACCCCAAGCCTGGACAACCCCTTTAAGGTAAATTCTTCTATATATTCTAATATATTCTGACTCTGCGCACATCACAGATCCAATTTTCTTTAAACCCTGAATGACAAATTAGTTTTGCTGTATATAACTCCAGGAGATCTGGGTAACTATGTACCCTGGGAAATATTGTGATGGTGGCATATTGACTGGCACCCCAGAAACGGATATGTTCTACATATCTGGCAGTAATGAAACCCCTTCTATTGTATCACATAACGCTCTAGGCATGGATGGGTGTTGGGAACCCCAACCTCCATCGGACCCCGTAAATTCTGTTTATCTTCCGCATACTTATCCTATAGAAAGAACATTATGCCAGCAGCGGCCTCATTGTATCGTCTGAGTTTATATGTAGAATAAAAACTTCACTTTAAGGAAAATGAAATTAAGATAAGTCTATGAATACATTATATCCAGCGCAGGAAGCTTAATAAGAGTAAACAGGTGTTTGAGGATTATTACCTTCATTTGCATATAACAAGCTCCCATTTAAGAAATTACTCTATAGAAGAAAATAATTTTTCATGGAAACACATGAGATTAAAGAGGTGGGGGGAAGGAGGCTTCATCTGGTTCCTTTCCAGCAAAATTAGAAAATAGATATACTCTATGATCTCCGTGGGATTCGTGTCAAGGGGTACAGATTCCATAATTGAGAATTACCTACGGTCGGTCGTAAAACCGGCAATAAATTGTTATAGAGGAAAATCTCAGTAAATAGATGTCAGGTTATCTGGAGAAAAGTCTGCAGTATGACTCCGAGCCAATGTATAATCTGTAACGCTTGGCTTAGATATCAGACGACATTCATAAGTCTTCTAGGACGGGTCATCAATGTCTGATCGGTTAGGATCCAACACCCGGCACTCCCGCCGATCAGCTGTCATCGGTGTCGGTGATGGCAGCCGCCAGCTGGAAGTACTAGCTTTTGGAGTTGGTCATCTTCTGACAGTGACGGCGGAATGGTACTACACATCCGCCTCCTATTGATTTCAATAGGAGGCAGATGTCTAGTACCCTGCTGTGGCCACTGTCAGTAGACGGCCAGCTCTGCAAGTGAGCACTTCTGCCTGGCAGCTGCCACCACCGACGTCAAAAACAGCTGATTGGCGGGAGTGCCGGGTGTTGGACCCCAACCGATCAGACATTGATGACCTATCCTAAGGATAGATCATCAATGCTAAAGTAGTGGACAACCTCTTTAAGTTAGGGACCACATTTAACTATCCATGTCAATGGCGGAAAGCTAAGCGACTGTACAATGTGAGGCTCAAACGGCATCTCATACCTCAACTTCTGAAAGGGTGACTTTAGGAAAAGGAGATATTAGGCTAAATGTTGCATAAGAAAAATGATAACTTCTGGATTGGTGATGGATCTGACCACTGGGGGCACTTGTATCCTCATTAGCGCTTTCACTTGATCTAGCTTGATAGCCATATGGAAAATTTCTCAGTTATGGTGATCGATGGAGTCCTAGAGGATGGACCCTCACGTATCCTGTGGTAACATCTTCCAACTGGTATACAGCTTTAAAGGGAACCTGTCACCTGTCATGTTTTTAAGGTTACAAGGTTGCCCGGTAGAAAATGAACTTATTTTCTCCCTGGATCTGTCGGATTCAGTCTTTGGCTTGTGAACGGAGAGGCTACAGCCACTGCTCACAGCACCACTTACTATACAGAGAGCGACCGATATAGGCTCTTTAATTGATAGCTCGCTGTACACAGACACACTGCTACATGCACTGCTCACCTGACTGAAAGCTGTCAGCTCCAGGGAAGAAATAAGTTCATCTTCTCCTGGTACCTGCACAGTCAGTAAGGCAGCTGGGCAGCACTGCAATGTTATTTTCCAGCAGATTAACTCTTTATCTGCCGTCATGGTGGACACAGACAGAAAAGGGCCATGGGCAAGAACAACATCATACTACACAATTCCACCTGCTTTGGAGGTGGGAAATGGGTCACTGTGAGGCTGCACAGGTTGTGCCAATGGTATGTCTGCCCCTGAGCTGCAGGTAAATAGCACTTTTCAAATTGACAACTATGGTCAAGAGTTTTACTGGAGTTAATGGAGCACTCCCATCAAGGTTTTTATCCTATTAATATATTGCAATCATCATATATTATACACTGCTCAAAAAAATAAAGGGAACCCTGGACACTCCTACTGAGGAGACACGTGGATGTTAGTGACCTTTCTATCATTTCTAACTGTTGTTTATTCCATTGGCACAACAGCAGGAGAAATTGAATCACAATCAGTGTTGATTTCACAGAAGTGTGATTGACTTGGAGTTACATTTTGATGTTTAAGTGTTAATTTTATATTTTTGAGCAGTATATAACACAGTGTACTTACAATTGCTCATTTTTCCTTTCTGCTCAGATAATTCTTCTTTTTTCTCTGCTCTGCTCTATGTGGAAACAGGAAGTCTCTTGTCCCTGCATTTATCATTCCCCTCTTCAGCTCCTGACAAAGCAGCTCCCTCCTCCCCGCCAGGTACTTTTGCAGTGACTCATGACTCATGCAGGGAAAATTGATCTCCTGTTTCTACATAGAGCTTAGAAGGATTCAGCTAGTCAGATTTTAATCACGTGATGTCATAGACCTAATGGAAAAGGAATAAATAGCTAGGTAGAAAGGCAAAATGATCAATTGTAAGTACACAGAGCTATATAATATGATGACTGCAATATATTAAGGGGATAAAAACTTTGATGGGAGGAGGGCTGCTTTAAGCTAAAGTACCCTTTTGGTGTGAATCTTGGGATCTTGAGGCGTCTTACTGCTGTGTTCATCTTAATGTTTATAAATATCATAGTAGAATCATCACGACATGCAAGTTGAATAATAAAAGAGGGGTCATTAAACAGTGTACAACAATGCTGATGTGCCTGTCAGTCTGTTGAAAATTGCAAGTACCTGGGTAAAATAATGGCTGTCTTTGGTGACTGTCAATATGTCACCTTTGGAAATTCGGCATCATACAAGAAAAGGTCTTTACACAGGAGGGCAATTTAATAACATCCATTTTTTAGTATTTTTTTAAGATAAAAGTGCTATTTGAATAATTCATACAGTTTACCTGGGTTTAATATATTTTCTGGGCCAGGGGCGGACACAGACAGAAGAGGGCCCCTCTGCAAGAGCAATATATGGGCCCTTTGCAGTCCAATAGCTCATCATAATATGCAATTCTACCTACTTTGGAGGTGATAGTGGCCCCCTTACCACTTGAGTCCCTGTGCGGCTGTACAGGTTGCACCAGTGGCATATCCACCCCCAGTGGCCCCTAACCATCATGTGTTTGTACTAGCACTAGTCATCAAATATTGGCCAAAGGGATCCTTTGGACCCCTAAAGTTCCAGGGCCTGGGTGCAACAGCAAACTGCAACACCTATCATAGTTATGCCCCTGTTGGCCCCTCTTCTGGGCAATACATTTTTTTTATCAACCAATCAAAATATAGCAGTAAAATGGGACCTCTAGGATTAGGGTCTCCATTTTTCTTACCCAAAACATTTCTATGCTCCTATAAGATTATGTTTTATTGTGTTCTCGAGGATACTGGAGAAATGGGGCCAAGTTCAATTTAGCTTTTCCCATTTTTCCTCTATCCCTCAAAAACTACAATATAGACCAACAAGTGACTGGGAATAGAGCCAAAGGGTCAAATAAAGGGAGCAGGTAGAAAACAATTAGCAGCTTCTTCAGTTCTGGATGGGTGAGAAAGAACCAGAGCCAGAACCAGAACCAGCGCTTATGGTGAGGACTTCATTTCAAACCAGAATAACATCCAGATCATTGGGAGAAGGACTATGTAGAAGCTTTGATATGTCACATAAGGTATATCAGTCACCAATTTGTAGCAGAAAAGTGGAATTTTTCTGACCTTGCATTACGACTTATATACCTATCGCTCCTTCTCTGACATTTTTGGTTACATCTCAGTCCCAAGACTTTTCTTCTCGATGGCTCCACATGCAGCTATGTCAGAGAACTAAATGGACAGTTTTATTTTTAGATATATTTTTTTCTACAGTCATGATGGTTTCTGAGTGCTGCTATTTGTCTATTGATTTTAATCAAGATGTGACGGGGGATTAATTTCAGCTTCTATTATTAGTTCAGGTTTGGGATGATGGGCTCTTAAAATACCTGTAAATAATAACTTAAATTTTAGGAATCATTTTTATAAAAAAATAATGTTTCTGTCTCCTGGGAAAAGATCTTCCTCCCCGCGTTCATTAAAAGTCCACAATTATTTTTGGCAGATGGCATTTTACATTTTGACATAAAACATCTGCTCTTTCAGCCTGATTACTGTTTATTTAATGTCTCCACGCGTAAGATATTACTTTGTACAGAGCTGGTATGAGATGGCTGAACTTTTCACATTATAGGGAAAAGTGACTATTCGAAAAAGTGATTTTGGTCAGAAAAAGATAGGGGATCAAATGACCTTTTTGGTCACTGGTCAAACATTATGACCAATGACGCCATGTTGTCTTAGACATTTTCTTTTTTTTCTTACTTTCTGCCCTATACTATATATTTTTGTCTGTTTTCCTGGCATTACAGATCGAATTAAAAAAGTTCTAGTATTTTTTTGCTAGTGATGCTGACATTTTCTGCTGTTAGCGAGGTAGAGAGAGCTGCTTTACTCAGTCTATGGACACCGAGCTGGAACTATGAATTGCCCAAAATATGCTTTGTTTTTATTTGGTCTGAATGACATTGTTCCTCTGAATCTGGTGGATGTTTTTTTTCCACTGAATCTATATGGGCCTGAGATATTGCCCCATCTTGTACTCAAATCTATTCTTTTTAGTCAAGTGGGCATGGTCCTTAACTCCTCTACATGGGATTCCTATTGATGACCACACCCAGTTGGATAACAAGACTTGATAATCATTATGAGCCCATGTCGGAGGGACCAGAGAGGCAAAGGAACACAAAATGAAGTTTTCCAAATTCAGGAGAACAGTGGCCAGAGAAAGATCATTTTTAACACTTAATTGGATCCGACTAAAATCCAAAGCAAACCTTAGTTTTTTCAAATAAGGCAAAAAGCAGTTTTTTACCCTTTTTCAAAGAAGAATAATTTTCTTTTGCGGGGTCATTTTTGGAGTTGTAACCTCTCTAAAACTAATTTTTGTCACGGTTGTTTTTCAAACTCCTATATATTTTAAGGAGATATAGTTGGCAGTAATTTTCCATCATTTTAGAAGATTATGACTGGTACAGTAAAAAGCAATCAGAATCTTACCTCAGGATACGACCATTCAGGGGAGTAGTCCGTCACCATAAACAGTCGCCCACTTTGTTGCAGCATCCCCAGGGTACTTTGTGCTGCCGCTGAGACAACTTCGGCAACATGCATATAAGCCATGGTGGTGGCTCCAGTTTCAGAATTGTTGAGCTGCATACTTGCTTGCTGAGGGCTACAACAAGGTATGCACATTTCAGCCTGAGTGTATGCGGGTCGGTTACCATCTTCTGCCTGAGGCAATACATTGCTATCTCCAGTCACCAGCTGATGACTATAGATGGTGTTACTCCCTCCTTCTACTGATATAAAGTCATTGATAAGGTCAGAGAACTGGTTGCTGAAGGAGATATCAAAATGATCTAAATTAAGTTCCATGTTGGAAGAGTTACTTAGTGACTGATGAGCAATAGGGTAAAGTCCTTGCACCATATTTCCCTGCAAAATAGGGAGGCCGTTGCTGTTCCTCATCACTGTATCATTTTCTGACTGCATATAATGCTGAGCATTGCAAGCCTGAAGATCCCCAGGTTTGAGAAGGTTCTCGTTGCCTTCAGACTGTTGGGATGTTTCCATTTGAACCTCCTCATTAGCCATTGTTTGATAATTTGCTTGAAACTGCATAAGTTGGAGAGAAGATGTTGACTCTATTCTACTGTGGTCAATTGTACCATTACAATGGGTTGGCGTTTGACTGGATGCTTCAGTCTTGACATTTGTCATCCCTAACGTGTTGACGTAAGCGTTGCTCGAGTCATTTATACAGTTGTGGGGATTTTGTTCCAGGGATATTGGTTTGCTGGCATCTTGTAAAAAGAAGCTAGGAGATGGGGTCTGATGGATGTGTGGACTCTGCACAGTATTGTTGAAACTGGCGGAATAATCTTTGTTAGAGTCAATAGCACTAAAATCCATTTGCTCCAACGTGGTACTAGGACTTAGTCCACCACCTGATGGCAACAAGCTGGAACCAGGATTGAGGGTAAGGGTATTTGATGATGTAGATGGAAAGCTCTCCTTCGATAACTGTTGCTCAAACGTTGTGTCTTCAGTTTTTATCTCTTTTGCTAAAGTTGTGTTGAAAGTAAAGCTTCGTTCTGTGCTGGATGACCTTCGCATATTAGTGCTAATGTTGTCTTCTTTTAGACCACTTCCACCATACGTCTGCCCTTGCTTTGGGTTGTTGAGGAAACAGTCTGGGTCAAAATTCATTGTGGTTTCTGGGATCTTCCTGCTGCTATCGAGGGTGGTGGACAAAACAAGCTCTTCTGAGACATTAGCAGACAACATGGACAGGCTGTCTGAGTTGCCTGTTGTGGGGAAGGCAAACTTGTGGCCATCTGAACTTACTGCAAGTACAAGTCCCTGGGTGGTTGTATCTGAGGACAAGAGGTGTTGATTGGGACCAGTGTTTGGTGACATTGTGTACACTGCTTCATTTGTGACTTCAGACATAAACACAGTGGCATTTTGGGAGAGACTCCCCATGACTGAAGCAACAGCCATGCTGGAGACACCAGTGACAGCAGGACTGTCGGCCATATCTGGATCACTATTCAAACCACTGCTGATGGACACAGGGGAGTTCTGGGTGGTGTCGGGAACCTCCACTTGATTTGTTGAAGAAACCTCTGTACTATTTTGATGGAGCAGCACTGGTTTTGCCATTTTACCATTTCTTTTCTCTCGGCTGGAGGATTTGCCATGACTGTGCTCATTCTTTCCTTCCGAAACATCATTATTTTGTACCTCTGAGTGAGCACTGTAGCCGCCAGTCCTTGGCTCGACCTTTGGTGAGATGATGCGATGTTTGGCACTGTTACATTTGTGATGAATACTGCTACCCGCACCTGTAATAGTGAAGATGACAATACCACATTAATAAAGAAGCACAATGAAGACATTTAATCTTAAAGGGAGTCTCTCACCCCAAAATGCATTTTAAACAAGCTTTGTTATGATAAAGAGGATATAACCACTATACAAATCATACCAGAGTTGTACCTGGCGTAGTGGCTGAGAAAATAACTTCTAATTCGTATGCAAATGTGGGATCTTTGGTGCACATTAGGTGCAGCCAATAGATCAGAGCCACATCTCTCGCTTCATTGCTTCTTGAAGCAAATTCTAGCTAAAGTCAACTGACGCGTGTGCACAGGTGGACTGACACTCGAGCCAGGCTGCACACTCACAAAGTGTCCAGGCGGGTACTATTTCCTGGCCACTTGCTATGCTTCCGGGTGTATAAGGGCAGCAAACATCCTCAGCAGAGTCAAGCACACATAGGTAGCGCTGAGAAGTGGAGATGCCCCCAACATTCAAAATGAGGGGTCGCAACATCGCACTAAGCTCTTGGCCAGACCAAGGGTGCACCGAATCTCTCTAATTTGCATACAGATTAAACATTTTCTTTGGTGCTGGTGCAAGATTTTATAAAAAAAATTTTTGGGGGGTGACAGACTCCCTCTAACAGTATAATTTTATTAAATCCACTTAAAATTACAATTTTAACGCAAATACATTGTTCAAGTGCTGAATTGATATATTGAGCAGTCTGACAGCATATCACAGAAAATGTAATAATTTCTTATTTTATTTTTTCTTGCCCAAATCTTATTAACCACCTACAATTTTTTGATGATGTAGGGGCAGCTGCTGGTTTATGTTTCCCGAAGATATGGGATAAAATCTTACTGATTTCACAAAATGCAATAGTTAAGAAAACACTAGGACAGCTCAGCAATCAAGCTGCAATACGAGATGCAGACCTTGGACATGGGTGGATCTGTTTCTGGAAAAAACAGCCTTTGACTAATCTCTGACAATGTGTCATCACAAAATGAACTTTTGGTTACATCAGGTTTTTGTTTGAAATGTATTTAAGTTTTTTAGTTTGGCACTTTTTTCCCATATCACAATAGTTATCTAAAAATAAAAAAATTGCAATTTTCACACTGGCCACTGTTTTCTTTCTTTTTGACTATAACTTTTTGTTGTTTCTGTAAACAACACATGTACATTAGCAGCAATGAACAGATTCTGCCCCCATCTCTTATATAGAAGCATCTAATGAGTGTGTGCAAAGGTCATTGTGCAGGGAGGAGGTGCAGGGTCAGCTGTGACATTACTTATTGTGATTAGTGGATACTTTGTTATCAGTTGCTTATATAGGAGTTACCTGTCAATGTAATCCTGCCTCAGATGATAAGTAGCCTGCTGAAAACTCTTCCTGAAAGGACAGCAAGTAGGAGTCTAAAGTGCCAGTGATCAGTGTGAAAATTGCAAGATTATGAAATAATAGATTTTTTGTTTCAAATACAAGTTACAGCAACTACCTACTGTTGTGCCTGGCGGCGTAAATCTTAAAGTGGTCACAGATAGCGCCTTCCAGAGATTTAACAGCTTCCAGCGAGATCACATCAGCATAGCAGCAGCTTCTTTTCCATTCTGGTTTGTCGATAGGGTGTGGCTGCCGATGTCATGCTGATTGACAGCCGGCTCCCTGCTGCCTCATTGCGGGGAGCCGGCTGTCAATCAGCATGACATCAGCAGCCCAGGAGAGGAAGAGCTGAAATTTTGACATGGAGCAGCTGAATTGCCAGCAGGAGAGGTCCGTGACTGCTCTGAGCCGGTGCTGGGTAGTTGCCTCTGTTAGCAACTACCTGCCCATTAGCTAATAGACCCATAGTAAAAAAAAATTAAATAATTCTGGACAACCCCTTTAATGGTAATTGGAGCCGATACAGTGTGTATGTTATTAAAATGGTTGTTTTAGGCCAATAACGAATTTGAGGACTTGTTTAAAATTTCATTTTGCAAATTGTGATTTTAGCTTTTGTAGCACAGAATCATAGAAAATCATTGCTATCATTGTAGATATCTGGCAGAGAGACAGGGGGGCAAATTAACAACTGTCCTCCACTTGGCAACAAAAAGGAAACAACTCCCCATCAAATTCAGCACAAAACAGCATTTACTTTATGGAAGATCCATTTACATAACAAACCGCCTCTTGTGGATTTATTCTCTGACACTTGTCTTAAACAGAGGAAGAAAACGGTGCTGTTCATTAGTGAAGCAGAAGAAGGGAAAGGTCACGAATTGGAGCCATTGTTGTTGTGGCCCTGACAGCAGCTACAGATAAATACAGCTCGTGTGTGAACGATGCCCAATTAATGGGGCTAATGTCAACCGTTATTATGTTGTGCGTTAATGAACCATTTTGACACACTGCAGGATAGATGTGGCGCTTTGTGCAGCAATGTGTTCTAGGTTATTCACCGATGTTGCTAAAATTAAAAACAACTCCATATATTTAAAATGATAAAAAGTTAGGTAACATTGTAAATACTTTCACTGATGTGAAGCATCAGCTGAGCTTTAATAATATAACTAGAAACCAGCTGAATAATTAGCTTTTCTGTCTGAATTCTAAGAATAGAGAATAAAATAACATATAATTAAAAATTAGATAAAGGTAAGAATGGCAACGGATTTGCAAAGAACATTATTATTTTATGCTAATGATGGAATCTAGTTAATTTGTTTTAAAAATGTGAATTTTCCCTTTAAAGTATCACTCCAGTATTTTTTTTTATTTCAGCGTGGGTAACTAGTGATGAGCGAGTATACTCGTTGCTTGGGTTTTTGCTCGGGTGACCTCCGAGTATTTTGGCGTGCTTGGAGATTTAGTTTTCGTCATCTCAGCTACATGATTTGCGACTGCTAGACAGCCTAAATACATGTGTGGAATGTCTGTTTGTTAGGGAATTTCCACATGTATTCAGCCATCTACAAGTTGCAAATCATGCAACTGAGACGACGAAAACTAAATACCCGAGCACGCCAAAATACTTGGAGGTCACCCGAGCAATGAGTATACTCGCTCATCACTACTGGTGACATAAGGTCCCTGCACCTAATATTACACTCACCACCCACTATATTCAGCACTTCCTGCCGCCGCTCCAGTCCCGGTGCCATCTTGTGACCGTAACTTCTGACTGACCGAAAGTCATAGGTAATGGTTACAAACTATCAATGTAAGTGTTGGGAGAAGTGTTCTGTTCCTTATAAATATTCCACCCACTTAATAGAAGCTGTGGCTTAAAGGACATTCTCCAGTAACCTATATCCTACATTACCGCTGACTCTATGCCATGTTTAATGACTGTTTTCTTATAACAAGGTTTCTGTAAATTATCCTGCATTATATTTGCACAAATCTTTGGCTCAAATTCTCCGCCGCTTGCTGTGAAGGCCCATGAATTTTTGATCTTTCTTCTGCTAATTGTTTTCCTTTTCTTCCCAGAAACTTTAATTATTCTATAATGACCCAAAAGGAGATGAAAGGTAATCCTTCCTTACTAATGGCCGTAATTACTTGCGTCAAGAAGCTGGGTCAGTTTCAAGTGCTTGGGAAGAAAGAAAAGGAAAAAAAACCAAATGATTTTAAAACCAAGTGCTTAAAAAAAAAAATAAAATAAAGAATATTGATCTGGCAATACAATAGCAAGACTTAAAACTCTAAACTTGTACAAACTTTATACAGAAGTGCAGACGACATCACAAGGTCTTTTAATTTTGACACTCCCGTGGACTTTTCTCCTCCCTCGAGGGGCAAGCCCAGAAATCATCGGGCACAATATCCAAAATCTGCATCTCGCTCCCTCACAGAGAGCTGTATGAAATGCACTACCCTTTTATAAAAGTTAATATCTACAATTCCATATAAAGGGACAAAATTCTGCTAATTTTTCTGCACAAGAGAACCCAGTTTCTCTGATTTTATATTATCTGTCACCCCCAAAATCCTAATTAAACCAATGATACAAATACGTATTGGAATTTAAAAGTCACACATGTAGTGTAGATTAGCATTAAGAAAATATCTATATTTTATATGCAAATAGGGCGCTTTGGTGTACGCCTCCTCTGTCACCTGTGGCTTTTAAAGTGTGTTTTTCTATGGAACGCTGCAGCATTTTAGAGGCGAACATACCGGGCTGAAACCATGCAGCCATTGCCCGTGTATCGAAAAGCATGTATTCACTGTCAGATTCCCTTTAATTAAGATTTCCTTTTTAACACACTTGAAAAAAAAATGATGCAACTTTGTAAAAAATCTTCAAAATCACTAAATGTTTTATGGATGCAGTTTCCATGCAGACTTATGTGCCCCCATGCTTGAAAATTACAAGCATGTTTTATAGCTATATGTTACTTAAAGGGGTTGTATGGCATGAGGGGACAAACCTGTAGTCATTCTAATCTGACTGCAGATTAGTGAATCCTCACAGCACTCGCATTGTTAGGGTTCTCCGCTGCCGGGAGCGCAAGTGTGTGATTTGCATACATGCATCATGTGCAGACTAGACATGCAATGCAAGTCTATTAAGTGAGGCTGGGCACATCTAGTTAGAATGTGGCTGGATGTATACCAATATCATACTTGCGGTCACATCACTGCTACTCCTGACGCCGATGTCAGAAAATCCTGGCAGCACGCACTGTGAGGATTAGCTAGTCTGCAGTCACATCGATTGACTGCAGACTTGTACTCCACAACCCAAACTTCCACCTCTTTTGTCTAACCTATTGGTAGTAGCATGCTCGCCAATGGATCTGGGAATTTAGCATTTGGAAGTTGCCTTAAGGTCCCCATACCCATTAGACTAATGTTGTCCAAACTGAACGATATTGGATACAGCCGACAGTCTAATGAGAATATGGGGTGCTGGATGACTGATTATGGGGGAAGATGATTGGATATGACTGATTTCGGACTGCTGACTGCAATGTTCTCTCGGATATAAGCCACTGGCCGATGTGTCAGCCAGGGGCTTTCTCATAGGGTACACAAGAGTGCTAAGCTGAGCAGGCGAGAAGCATCTGAGATGGCTGTCGGCCTAATGATTGGCCAAGCATCGTTCGGCCAACAACCATCTATTGTGTATGGGTACTTTTCAGGATGTGACCTGAAGCTCTTCAATAAACTTTATCTTGCATGGAGAACCATTTTAAGAAGATAGAACATTCTTCCTCTTGTAATAAAAAACAACATTTATACTCCTCGAAGCTGACATAGTGGAATGTTATCTCTTCTCCATATCACACCGATTCCTGCTTCTCTCCATATGTCCATGTTTGTAACCACAGGTGTTCTGTTACTTTGCTGCATAAAATATTTCTTATTCTGCCCCGACACAGAACCAAATATTATGATAGCGCTTCTCTTATCTCTCACAATAGAGAAACACTTGTATTACACAGGCACACTGTATGCCCTGCCTTACTGCAATGCTAATTATTGCAATTATTTCAGTAGAATGCAATCTTGTAAACTGACTGCTCGTATGCTCTTTTAGCCCTAGCTTTATTGTATATGAAAGCCTGCTTTTCCTCAGAAATTGCGCCACTCTTATGTAGTGGCTGTGCTTGGTATTGCAGCTCAAATGGGTGGAGCTGCAATACCAGACACAGCCACTAAACAGGAGTGGCACTGTTTTTGGAATACAACATAAACCTTATATTTAAACGGAAACAGTCTCTTTAAATTTGCTGTTACTTTCAAAATATGGTCAGAAAGGGTTTTCACCCTTTTTCCCTTGACTTCTTATGATATATACTGTATGTACACTCCATGGCCTTGCTAAGTCCCTCTGTATCATGTTTTCAATCTGGGTACACATTAGCTGCACTAGCAAACTGAGATATGTTTTTTTTTGGCTCTTGGGCAATTGTGTTGTTGAATCTGCAAGTATATGAATAATTTGTGCATGGAAGCAAAAGGCCAGTGAGATGCCAATGAATATATGTGAGCATAAAAAAATCCCATTATGTCTGTGCAACAATAATATAGGCTGCTCCTAATAATACCGCAGGACGGTCATGCAATAAATATGGAATAGTGAAATAGTACAAGCTGAGGTCATTAAACAACTGACATCGGTATGGGCTGAGCTGAAAATAGACATAAAATTCACTATAAGGAACAGAACAACAGCAAAAATAATAATAATAAAAATAGTAATAATGGTCGGTTATAAAAAGTGTATGGAGCAGAACACCACAGCTTGGTGCACTGTTTAGTGGTCACTGCCGGGTACTGCAGATCAACTCCCATTGAAAAGTATAGGAGATGAACTACAGTACATGTCAGGGGTCACTAAACACTGCACCAAGCTGTGGTGTTCTGCTCCATACACTTTTTATAACTGTCCAGTGCTAGAGGTGATAGGTGATTGGTGAGGACCCCGAAATATCTTTTATAGATGTCCTATAAGTACATTTTATTAATGTACTTAAAACAATCTATCTATCATCTCTCTATCTATTATCTATCATCTCTCTATCTATTTATCTATCCATCTCTATCTATCTATAATCTATTTTTATCTATCTATCTATCTATCTGTTATGATGAGTCAACGAAGGAGGAAAAAACTAAATATCAGCTAAGTCCAGAAAAACCAGAGAGGTTGGCAGCTATCGGATTGCAGACCCCTGGACCTATCCACAACAACTAGCAGTAGCCGTGGGGGGTTCCTACGGTGCCCTAGACCCCTCGATCACAGCCGGAGAACTAGATAGCCTATAGACAGAAAGGGGAAAAACTAAACTGCCCCACAGCAGACCCCAAAGCAATAGGCAGCCCCCAATATATAATGACGGTGAAGCAAGATGAAAACACTAACACAGATAGAAGATAGGTTGAGCAAATGATGGGGCCCAAGCTAACTACATAGGACAGGATAGGAAAGCTGCTGTCTGCCATCCGCAAAAACCCTATCAAAATGAGCCAACCGACTGATAGGAAAAACAGGCCCTGAAGTCGCTAGGCTTCAAAAGACTATATCAGCACTCAGGTATATTCTGAAGACAGAGCAAAAGATCAACAGATCAGAGAAAAAAATGGAATTCAGCTCACCCCCGGCCGGGGATGGCAGAACTCCCAAAAAACAAGGCAAAACAAAAACAAAACTGAAGAGTACAATGCAGAGCAGAAAAACTTAGCTTTGAGATGCAGGAATCAGACTGGTCTCCAAGAATCCAGCAGGAAAATCACCAGCCAGGAAGAAGGGCGTCGGCAGCCTAATATCCAGTCCTCAATTCCAGCCACCCAGTCATCATCTAGCTGCCCAGGTGTTTGATAATCAGCCTCACTACCTTCCTTCACCAGAGGAGGGAGTTCATCAGACCTCAATGGTGAAGGGAAAAATGAACTCACAACATCTATCTATCTATCTATCTATCATCTATTTTTTATCTATCTATTATCTATCATCTATATATCTATTATTTATTTTTTATCTTTCTATTATCTATCTATTATCTATCTATCATCTATTATCTTGTATTATCTATCTATCTATTATCTATCTATCTATCTATCTATCTATCTATCTATTATCTATCATCTATTTATCATCTATCTATCTATCTATCTATTATCTATCTATCTATCTATCTATCTATATTATCTATCAATCTCATATCTATTATCTATCTATTAACTCTCCATTATCTATCTATCTATCTATCTATCTATCTATCAATAAAACACTGCAATATAAAAATCTAATTATGCATATTCCACTATTTTATCAAAGAAACAAAGTAACTGTGTATGATTAGCATTTTGTTATAATAAAAATAATATGAAAATGTGTATTTTAATGTCAAATCAAGAATTTATGAAACAGCATAATAATAGTAATTAATAATATTATTATTATTACATTTTATTCTTTTCATTTGAGCCTTACCATAAATTGAAATTGTGCAATTTTTCTAGTTTTATAAGAGAAATGATTTTCCTTTTGTTGTCAAAAACAGCAAAGCGTTCTGAGAATGAATAAAATGTTTTCTAAACCCATATAACCCTTTTAAATGCAATCTGTCAACCCCTGGGACACTTTTCAGCTGTTACTATGTGCATACAGGTAATAGAAATGTTAATCTAGCCTTAGCTGTATGCCTCATAGTTGCTCTTTAGATATGGAGAAATAGACTTTTATTTCATTATGCTAATGATTTCTTCCAGGCACCGTGGCGTGCCTCTTCATTATACTATCACCCCTCTCCATGCACGTCACAATGACCTGTAATGTGCAGTTGTGGCTCCGTAATCCCGCGCCTGCGCCCTGCACTCTCTCAACAATCTGTACCTCTTCACACAAGAACTCTGAATACACTGACCATAGAGAGAAGGAAGAGGTTCAGATTGTCGCGATTGCTTAGGGCTATGCCTTCTTGGAGAAGGGCCTCTTACCATTATGAAAACCCTGCTTTGGATATATATGAAACAAATTGAAAGCATTTTTAAAATGCAAAGCAAAATTCCCCTCGACTGGGCTTTTCAAATAAAACAGAATTTCCCTATATATAACCTGAATCTTTACAACATGCTGATTATCATTATGTAAAAATATCAAAATATATTATTTTTACACTGGAACAAATGAGTTTGCAAGTTGTGCAAAAAAGTGAGAATATACATGTCTCCTTGCCTGCTTGCAAACCAATGATATATTCAAATAAATTCTACATGATTGTAGTAAGTGTTTAGTTTGCGCACAATTGTCGCTACTCTGGCACCCCAGGCAATGTCCTTTTGGGCCCGTCATTGAGAATTTTTTCATTTTTAGATTTTATTGGTTTATTCTTTTAAGTTTGGGTTTATCTATTCACAGGGTGCAGATGTCATCAATGTGCCATAATAACCCACATATCAACAAGCAGCCCATAGCGCTGCCTTATGGGCTGATTAAGGTTGACTGCTTGCTATGGGTTTAGACTTTTTGCACAGTGTTATTAGATAAACCCCATTGCACTCTTTGCTCCACATGAATAAAATAAGCCTTCTGGTGAGAACGGCCGGTGACATTATAAAACAATGGCTAATAGTGAGCGCCCTAGGTTAGAGCTCTATAGTTACCTAAGTTGCCAGTGCAGAGACAGTTGTGCGTCCGAGGTTGAGGTTTGCTCTGGTGACTGTCGAGTATCTGCTGAACAAGGTGCTCCACAGAAAACCCTGAACTGCTGTTTCCATTGCTGCACGTCCACTTAATACCGTGAACTGTGGAGAGAATATTGGAGGCCAAAAGTCAGAAACAACTTCACTTTTTCTCTTATTTTTTTTGTCTCATTATCTCTCTTACAGTGTAAGCAATGCAAGCAGCTAATTGTAGGCAGAAACAATACTCTTGAGAACCATGGACACTATTTGAAATATGGGGGGTATGTAAGTAGGTGTACAGTGACTATTCATATTATTTCTTTATTGCCATAACTGGATAGGTAGCCCCGATGGAATCAACACACCGATCACCAGATCTTACCCGGATTGACTTTTTCTTTTGGTGTTTTATCAAAGAATTTTTATAGTCAAGAAAACCATCCACAGCTGTATACCAACATCTGTACCCCCTGTATAAGGCAGCTACTGTCCATACATACTAATAAGATTGGGTCCAATCAACATGTGTAGCAGGCCCCCCACACTTACCATGTGCCATATAACCATGTCTTCTTATGTGTCATAGGGACCCTGAGGCTCCGGGACCAGAGGCGACTTCTACACTCCCTATACCTGATCATATTTCAGGTTTTTTTTGTTAATAACAATCTTAGACCAACAATAAGCAAATGTTTGCTTGTTATAGATTAAGTTCTATTTTTCTGCATTTATACAGACTTAAAGGTGTTCTCCAGGACTATCTACCCATTGCCGGATCAGAGTGGTCAATGAATGCTCCTGCCTGCAATTCAGCTGCTCCTCATCAACGGAGCAGCTCTTCCTCTTCTGGGCTGCTCTATCAACATCATACTAATTGACAGCCGGTTCCCCGCAGTTAGCCAGCGGGGAGCTGACAGTCAATTAGCATGATGTTGGCGGTCAAGCCTGTCGACACGGCAGAGCAGAAAAGAAGCCACCGCTCTGTCGACGTGACGTCAGTGGAAGCCATAGAATCGCAAAGAGGACCAATCTTTGACCGTTCTGTGCTCTGCTGGCAGAGATCGGCCTCAGGCACCTCAGGCAGTAGTTAGCCACTACCTGCATGTTAGTTCTTAAACCCATAGTAAAAACAAAAATATAGTCCTCGATAACCCCTTTAGGAGCTCACTCGCATGAGCGTGTAACACAGCCAACTGCTGTCAGATGTTTTATCGGACAGCACTCAGCCCAATGTTATACTACGGGGCTGTGCAGATCTGCTGTTTTTTTCTCAAGCGGATTTGGCATGAGAAAGCAATTGCAGCATTCTGTGAGTGGTTTTGGAATTCCGATCACGCTCATCTATACAAGTCTTTGAGTGCGTGTGAAATATTGAACTGCGCTCGTATATCATCTAAGTGCAGTCCGACATCCGCCGACTCAGAAAATGGAGAAGATGGAGAAATTAAGTTCTCTATCTTCTCCTTACCTGTGATGCAATTCTCTCATGCAAGAGAATCAGATCACACTAAGATGACACGCGACCCAAACTCTGTCAGAGCTGAGTGTCATTAACATAATAGGCCTGATTCTGTTGCATGAGAGAATGTACAATCGTCCGTAGCCGTAAACATCACGTCCCAGCCGTAAACATCCAATTTTTGCATTCAATCTAACTTCAATTTTGCCAAATTTCAGTTTGGGAGGACATTCTCTTTACATAACATCTGCTATAGACATAGGGCCCAATTTAAACAAGATGTTTATGTTGGAATTCTGCATAAAACACCTTTAAATGAAGCTAAATATTTACGCAACTTGAAGTTGAAGTTGCACAAAAGTTTTCCATCTTTTTGACGTTTTTAGCCCAGCCTCAGCTAGCTTCTCCAAAGTGGGACATTCTCTGCCAGCTTCACATGAAGGAGCATGGTAATACCGACTTGGCCATTTCATCATCATTTATGGCATTTTGATTGCATTATTTACTCCAGTCCCTTACTGGAGTAACATTTCTGACAGAGATGCACAGCAGTTGTAAGATACACCTACTTCATTAAGTGGTGTATACCTGTTAATAAATTAGGTGCATCTTATTCCAGCGGTCCGTTTATTAAGATTGGCGTGAATGCTGGTGCCTAACTATGTAAAAACCCCACTCAATCAGTGGAATTTAAACAGCGCGATCATTGGTGCATGCACTCACTAGCGTCCACTGTGATATAGGGGCGCCAAAGGGTTCTCTGTCAGCCTTCTTGGTACTTTTATTAAGCTCATCTATACGCTAAGCTTCAAAGTAGACTGTGATTTATACTACAGGTGCATCTCACAAAATTAGAATATCATCAAAAAGTTAATTTATTTCAGTTCTTCAATACAAAAAGTGGCACTCATATATTATATAGAGTCATTACTGAGTGATATATTTCACGTGTTTATTTCTGTTAATGTTGGTGATCATGGCTTACAGCCAATGAAAACCCAAAAGTCATTATCTCAGTAAATTAGAATACTTTATAACACCAGCTTGAAAAATGATTTTAAAATACGAAATGTTGGCCTACTGAAATGTATGTACAGTAAATGCACTCAATACTTGGTCAGGGCTCTTTTTGCATCAATTACTGCATCAATGCGGCGTAGCATGGAGGTGATCAGCCTGTGGCACTGCTGAGGTGCTATGGAAGCCCAGGTTGCTTTGATAGCAGCCTTCAGCTCGTCTGCATTGTGGCGTCTGGTGTCTCTCATCTTCCTCTTGACAATACCCCATAGATTCTCTATGTGGTTAAGGTCAGGCGAGTTTGCTGGCCAATCAAGCACAGTGATACTGTTGTTTTTACACCAGGTATTGGTACTTTTGGCAGTGCGGACAGGTGCCAAGTCTTGCCATAGAATGAAATTTCCATTGCCAAAAAGCTTGTCGGCAAAGGGAAATATTGATCTACATTTCAGTAGACCAACATTTCGGATTTTAAAATAAATTTTCAAGCTGGTGTTATAAAGTATTCTAATTTACTGAGATAATGACTTTTGGGATTTCACTGGCTGTAAGCCATAATCATCAACATTAACAGAAATAAAAGCTTGAAATAGATCACTCTGTAATATGAGATTAACTTTTTTGTTATTTTTAAAATTTGCAGGAGGTAAAAATCAAATGTTTTACATTAGCATTTTATTTCTACAGTACTCAGTCCAATAAGCATGTACTGTGTAGTCTGAAGCCACTGGAATTGTTTTCGTTGTTCCACTGGGCCTGCCATGTTCTGCTGTCTCCTTGACCCCTGACAGCTGGAACACACTCACAACCTCATTGTCATTAGTCTCCAGACTACTGGGATCTTCACTCTTCTATCCTGTCTGCATTTGTCCCTGTCATCATTGATCCTGTGTAACCTCCACATAATCCCGTCTGTCACCAGGCCCACAGACGAGCTGATATACATAACTGCCCATGAGTTGACTTCTTTCTGAGAAAAGGTTGGAATATCACCTAATTATTTATTGAGGTCATGAATATTGCCATAGAATCTGAATAAATCTGTTCATTACTGTGCAGTGGGTATATAAAATATACAGTATTCAGTGCAATATAGGGCATAATGAAGGGATTGTACAGGAAGTGAACTCAATTTCTGCCATTAGTAAAAGGAAAGCCTAATCACAGCCCTCTGTTCACAATTAAATGGAATCTGACACTCAATGTTTTCTACTTCATCTGAGAGCAGTATTATATAGAGACAGAGACCCTGATTCCAGTGATGTATCACTTACTGTGCTGCTCGGTGCAGTTTTAATAAAATCCCTGTTTTCTCTTCTGCAGATCTAGCAGTTCTCCAAATGTAGAGCTCTGTATAACCCCACCCACATCACTGGTTGGCAGCCTTCTGTGTATACTGTGCATAGGCAGAAATCTGCCAATCAGTGGTGGGGGCGTGGTTACAGAGGGTTCATGATTATAGAGAACTTACTCACAGCATGTTTACTAGTCCTCTATTGATCACCTGCTGGTAAAACAGTGATTTTCTCAAAACTACAGAAAGCAGCCTTGCAAGCGACAAATCAATGGAATCAGGGTCTCTGTCTTTACAATATTTTGCTCTCAAATAAGGTGACAAAACCTGTTGACAGATTCCCTTTAATGCCTTGTGAACACTTTAGCAGGCTTGTCAGTACTGTCATAGAATATACTTGTTTCATGAAATAAAATGACTCAAATTGTGAGAAATTTTTCAGAATGACACATATACAATAAAAAATTAGCCTGGCTCCGTATTCATCCTACTCACTTTTTACACCACATCCAGGCTACCGTACATGCATATGTATTTTATGCCAAAAAAATGTTTTAAGGGAACTTGATATGCTTCATGACTCTTGATTACGCCACAACCTTTTGTCTCAAAGGAATAAAAAAATGCATATAACATGTAATATATTTGGTGCACCGCATTACTCCACATTTTGCCACAATTTTCAATTGTGCATTTCCTCCACTATCATTTTGTAGTATATTACTTCGTAAATAAAGTTTTTCTCCTTGTGTTCAGTGTTGAGTAATAAAATTGTGGCCAAAATGAGACCATGATGAGAAGTGACTTGACTTCTGCTTTCAATGAGTTGTCACTTTTAAATCCAATAAGCTATAATAATTAATAACTAGGATGAATATCTTAAAGGGGTTTTCCACTACTCGGACAACCCCCTCTCAATCCCTATTATATTTCCGCCTTGTAAAATAATAACACCTATACTCACCTTCGGTGCCAGTGCTGTTCCAGCAGCATCAGTACTGGCTCTCCTGGGGAAGTGTGTCATGGTTATATCACGAGGCCAATCAATGCTGGCTTCATTCTCCACGCCTTCGGAAGTATCGCAGCTCTTAGTTCCTGCGAATGTATGCTATACATCCGAACAAAAGATGAGTGACCCAGCCCTGATTGGCAGCAGTGATCGCGTGACATAACAATGTCACACAATCCCCGGGAGAGCCACTGGTGACACTGGTGGAACAGCGCCGGAACAGAGGTGAGTATAAGTGTTATTATTTTACAAGAAGGAAACATAGGGATTCAGAGGGGGCTGTTTGAGTAGTGGATAATCCCCTTAACTGTGCAATTGTTACTATTAGACTGCTCCATTTGGGCAAGAATAAAAAGATCTAGTATAAGTTACTAAAATTATCACTAAAGGTTCCTCTATTAATCAGATGTAATCTGCAAAAGAACCCTGGACCAAGTGTTTCATTAACCTACAGCGCCACCAAAGGATAAACTAAGCATTTCATGGCACCCACTGAAATCAATAGACTGTCTTTATCATGCATGGAGTTGTTGGGTCCTCCAAGGAGTGAGGCTCCTTGGCATAATCTATAAATCCTGGTCAACATACTCAAAGAGGATCCAAAAGGAGCCTCACTCCTTGGGGGACCCGCTCTTCACTCCTTGGGGGATCTGTTATGATTGAGTCACCGTAGGAGGCAAAAACAGAAATGCTAACTAAGTCCAGAAAACCAGAGAAGTTGGCAGCTATTGGATTGCAGACCCCTGAACTTATCAACACAACTAGCAGTAGCCGTGGGGGGTTCCTACGATGCCCTAGACCCCTCGATCACAGCCGGAGAATTAAATAGGCCTATAGAAAGAAAGGGGAAATCTAAACTGCCCCAGAGCAGACCCCAAAGCAATAGGCAGCCCCCAACATATAATGACGGTGAAGCAAGATGAAAACACTAACACAGACAGAAAGATAGACTGAGCAAAGACGGGGCCCAAGCTAACTACATAGGAAAGGACAGGAAGGCTGCTGTCTGCAATCCATGAAAAACCCTATGAAAATAAGAGCCAACAGACTGACAGTAAAAAAGGCCCTGAAGACGCTAGGCTTCAAAAAGCTATGTCAGTACTCAGGAATATTCTGAAGACAGAGCAACAGGCAAAAGGAGATCCAGCTTACCCCAGCAGGGAATGGCAGAATCCAGAAAAGCAAGGAAAACAAAAACAAAACACAAATGCAACAGGCAAAGCAAAAAACTTAGCTTTAGGGGAGCAGGAATCAGACTGGTGTCCTAGAAGTCCACAGAGAAATCACCCGCAGGGCAGAAGGGCGTCGGCAGCCTTATATCCAGTCCGTGACTCCACTCAGCCAGTCATCCTCATTAGACTCAGGTGCCTGATAATCAGGCTCATTACCTTCCTTTACCAGAATAGGGAGTTCACAAGACCTCAGTGATGAAGGGGAAAATGGACTCACAACAGGGACCCTAGTCCATGCATGATAAGGACACTCAGTAGTCTGTCCCACTGATTTCAGTGGGCGCCATGAAATGCTTAGTTTCCTCTTTGGTGGTGCTTTAGGATACTATCCATAGGCTTGAAGATATAGAAAGTAACAAAAACAGAAATATGCCCCATCCTCCGGTCTAGAGCTGCCTCTCCACCACTGCTTTGGTCTTTGTTGACAAGCTGCAGCAGTGACATCATGATAAGAGTGCAAATGACCACAGCAGCCAATCACTGAGCTCAGCTACTTTGCTGATCTTGACAGCACAAGCCACAGAACCCAATGATTGGCTGCAGTGATTACATTTCTGTATACTATACTGCTATTTTTTACCTTTGCAAATCTAATAATAATAATAATAATAATAATAATTATTATTATTATATTAATATAGTGATGATAATAATAATAATAATAATAAAGTAATAGTAATACATAATAATAAACCCCTTTAATTTACTGTACAATATTATATTATGAGAGATTAAGCCCCCACTAATTCAGCCCTGACGTTTGTAAATTACCCTGGCAGTGGTCAGTAACCCATGGTCTTTCTGCTGTTGTGGTCCCATCAGCAGTGAAGACACGACCACCCCACATGTCTTGCATCCTCTGGTGGTCCGTCATGTTGGGACCTACTGTAAAGGGCCTGTCACACTAAGAGATATCGCTAGCAATATCGCTATAACTAGTGACGTTATAGCGATATTGCTAGCGATATCTCTGTGTCTGATACTTACCTACGACCGGCTCCCCCGCTGGTTATCGCTGATCTCACGAGAACGTTCAGGACTGTTTCTCGTCGTCAGCTTCCTGTGGCACTTCCTGCTGTGAAGACGAGCAACGCGTGGAGCCGGGCGGGAGGACGCAGGATCGCCTGGTGTGACAGGTAAGTAGCGATCCCCGTCCCAGCGATGTTGCTGGTGAGATCTGCCTATGTGGCAGCTCACTAGCGACTACTTAGCGATGTACCAGCGATCCTGACCGCGTCATATCGCTGGTCGGGATCTCTGGTACATCGCTAAGTGTGACAGTACCTTAAAGTTTTAGAACAGCTGGAGAGCCTCAGTTATCAGACTAATGTTCCTGATAGTAGACATGTGCCCACCCTCATAACCCCTGCTGAAAGGTTTATCAACATTATCGTCACAGTTTTTACTTTTGTATTCTTGAATAATATTTCATAATGCCCTTTTGATACTGCAGAGGACTGGCTGACGGTGCAGCATGACAGCCCATTATCCTCCTGGTAAAAGAGGGTTAATGAATCATGGAAATGATAATTTATGTGCTGGTAATGTCATTTTTCAATGTCAAGTGCTACTTGCTATGAAATTATCTAAATTCATTTAAGATTAGGTGATACATATTTCCAGCGCAGAAAGGGAGACAGAGAAAGTTTACGGAAAACTTACAAAAATGTACTTATATCCTTTATACATTTACTGAATGTAGAATAAGTTATTTATTACGGATGAATAAATGGAAATTATTATTGGATTTATGTCACTCAGTACAATAAACATTTAGTAGAAGTATTGTGGACAGCTAGGTCTCATGTGTAAGACACTGCTGTGTGGGGTACGCAGCCATAGCTGACATTGTACGGTGCCTCCGTATGGCACCTCATTGCTCCTAGGAGATCATTCTTCTATAACACAGCATCAGAGGGGGTACAGCACAATTTTATTTTATTATTTTTGTTCTACGATAGCGGCATCTAGAGATAGATTGTAATACTATAAGCAGGATAGGACAGACCTGGGCAAACTGTGGCCCGCGGGCCACATCTGGCCCCCTGAGTGTGGCCCGCCGACACTCACAGCCAGAGGGCCAGAGAAGGACTGATTTATCTTTCTCAGAAGCTATTGTAGCCCTGCCCCATTTTCTCATTGGTGGATCCGGGGCTGCTCAGTTCCTGGCTTGCAGAGAAAGCTGGTGAAACCTGTGCAGGAGGCAGAGCGTCAGGACAGGAGGAGGGAAGCAGGGACTACAACACCCATCTGCTGCAGATAATGGGCAAGTAGCTTTTAAGTGCAGTTTATGATCAGGGAGAGCAGCTTATTAGCAGCCACTGCATCTCCCTGGATCTTTCTGGCAGCTGAGAGAAGATAAAACACTTGGGCTGAGTATTCCTACTGAATATGGGGTCCAGCAGTGAAGTGTCTCCTCACCTACAATACAAGCAGCCTAAAGATGGGATAGTCTGTGTGCTCCTCAAACTGTTCTTCTGCCCCACCATGTACTCTGCTGCATCCTCACCTCTGTATGTGAGGGTTAACCCTTACCTCCCTCTTTGCTCCCAGCTTGTGCTGTTGTATGTCCTGTGCAGGAGATGTAAGGGTTAAGTCTCCCATACTGCTTCTCCCTGTGATCTGTGGCTTATTACGTCCACTCCATAGACTGCAATAAGGATTCCCACCCCCTCCTTTCAGCTCCTGCCCATATGTGATGTGGATCTCTGCATGTGGAATGGAGGTGGGAGAATAACTTTTTTCCAATGTTCCATCTATTGAAGTCTATGGGTGTGCAAAAATAAAAAAAATTGGAAGCCATATGAATCATCCGTATAGCATCCGATTTTTACAAATACATTTCCATTTCTAACACAGGACACTGTATTTCTTTTAAATTTTATTCACTTCTGATGTATAAAAATGGATGCCATGCAGATGACAATACAGATGGAAAAATCATCTTTTCCTGGATGAAAATCATGATTTTTTTTTATATGCTCATGTAAACTTCATCACATAATCAACTGCTTTTTATAAAGTGATAAAATTAATGTTATGCAGACTTAAAGGGTGATTTGAAACCAACGGTGACTTTCATACTAAATTTAATTCTATAATCTAATCACTTCTCTAATATATTTCAATTAAAAAATGTCTACCATTACCTCTGTACTCTAACTTCCTGTCTGTGTTTTTTTTTATTTCCAATGATATTTTGTTTGAGAATCCCAGTGCATTTTGTGGTACTGACACGGGACATCATCAGTGGGCAGAGGCTGCGGTTACTGCCACAGCTGCTTTCCCCACCATGAAAAGAAGAGTCATCTGTTTCAGAGACTGGACTGGTCCCTGCCGTGTCATCTCTTCTCCTTAGAGCCAGCAAGAGAGCGCACTGTCACTGTGCATTCAAAGGAATATAGCACAGGGAGTTCATACTGAGTATATGTCACAATTTACAACCGACGCATTATCAGGTGAGCAGGACTAGCCGAGCCTCCAAAACAGACATCACTGATGGCGCCTAATTTCAGAGAGGGCACGGAGGCTGTGGCAGTGTCTGAAGCATCTGCCCCCTGATGACGGCTAATTCAAGTATCCCAGCATGCACTGGTGAATCTCAAACAAAATGTCATGGGATGTTAAAAAAAAAAAAGACAGGAAGTCAGAATGTAGAGGGTACGTTAGGGAATTTTTAATTGAAGTATATTAGAAAACAAGATTAGATTATTACACTGAATAGATATACATTTGATATGAAATTCACCTTTGGTTTTGGACCACCCCTTTAAGTTCAGCCGATTGGTTCGGCCCTCCACAGCAGTGCCAGTTTCTCATGTGGCCCCTTGGGAAAATTAGTTGCCCACCCGTGGGATAGGACCATCCCGATAGGTACACCTTGTTGTGGTGTGATAGCTTTTACAATTTTTTTAAATCAAATTTTGCGTTAATTAAGTACCCTGCGCTATTTACATGTACTATTAGTATTGGAGGCTGCGCACAAAACCAAATCCAAAAGTGGGTTCAAAAGTCATGGGAAATATATAAATAATTTCTGGTTGTCTGACAGGCTAGTTTCAGCTGGAAAAAAATTAGTTCAATATCTGCCTTTACATTTTTCCAAAAAGTGAATGTATGTGAATTTATTTATTATTTATTTATCATGCTTTGCTTATATAGGGCTATCATATTCCACAGCTCTTCTCTGATATTATTATTATTATTATTATCATTATTATTATTATTATTATTATTATTATTAATAATAATAATAATAATTGAAATAATAGTAATAATAATAATAAAATGAAGAATAAAAAAGATTTGGTTTATCAATAATAAATAATATTTATTATTATTATTATATTTATTTTGATCTATTAACCAAATAAATATTGTATGTTTTTCTTCTTCATTCATTTGCAAAAAAAATCTATACAGGTTTTGCAATTATAATATTAACATTAATAATAATGAATTAAATGTAAACTAAAGTACACATAATAATAGGATTAATACTGTAATTAAAAATAAGGGATCGATATAGCTATTTTTATAATTATTATTATTATGAGTGATAAACTGTATAAATATTTTACAGTTATCATTCTGCATATTATTATTATTTATACTTTAACCCCTTAACGATCGCCGATACGCCTTTTAATGGCGGTAATTAAGGGTACTTAAACCACAGCGCCGTTAATTCACCGCGCTGTGATTTAAGTGAATAGCGCCCCCCAGTGTCGGATTTTCTCCGGGGTCTCAGCTGCCAGGGGTAGCCGAGACCCCAGAGAACATGAATCGGTCGGTTTTTACCGACCCCCGCTTTTGCGATCGCCGTTATTAACCCTATAACGGCGACCGCAAAAAAAAAAAAGCCGCGATTTTACATTTAATTTCTCTTTCCTCTGATGTGATCGCACATCAGAGGATAGAGAAATAGGGTCCCCGATCCCCCCGGTCCCCTCCCGGTACCTCTCCCTTGTCCTCCGTCCCCTCCCGGTGGTCCCGCGCCCGCCGGCGTCATCCGATGGGCGCCGCCATCTTGAAAATGGCGGGCGCATGCGCAGTGCGCCCGCCGGGAATCTGCTGGCTCCGGCTGGCAGATTCCATTCATTATTTTGATCACTATGATAAACGATCATAGTGATAAAAATAATAAAAATAGTACATAACCCCCCCGTTTATCACCCCCTTATATAGGCACACATAATGAAATAAAAAAAATATTTTTTTTTTCAGTTTTCCATAAGGGTTAGGGTTAGGCTAGGGTTAGGGTTAGGCTAGGGTTAGGGTTAGGCTAGGGTTAGGGTTAGGCTAGGGTTAGGGTTAGGCTAGGGTTAGGCTAGGGTTAGGGTTAGGCTAGGGTTAGGGTTAGGGTTAGGCTAGGGTTAGGGTTAGGCTATGGTTAGGGTTAGGGTTAGGCTAGGGTTAGGGTTAGGCTAGGGTTAGGCTAGGGTTAGGGTTAGGCTAGGGTTAGGCTAGGGTTAGGGCTAGGCTAGGGCTAGGGTTAGGGTTGGGCTAGGGTTAAGGGTTAGGGTTGGGCTAGGGTTAGGGTTGGGCTAGGGTTAAGGGTTAGGGTTGGGCTAGGGTTAGGGCTAGGGTTGGGCTAGGGTTTGGCTAGGGTTAGGGCGAACTAGGATTAGGGTTGGGATTAGGGTTAGGGGTGTGTTGGGGTTAGGGTTGGAGCAAGAATTGAGGGGTTTCCACTATTTACCAACTTTGGGGGTCTAAAAATTGGGGTCTAAAAAATCACTTTTGTGGAAATAAAAAAGACTTTTTATTTTCACGGCTCTGCGTTTATAAACTTCTGTGACGCGCTTGGGGGTTCAAAGTGCTCACCACACATCTAGATAAGTTCCTTAGGGGGTCTAATTTCCAAAATGGGGTCACTTGTGGGGGGTTTCCACTGTTTAGGCCCATCAGGGGCTCTGCAAATGCAACATGATGCCCGCAGACCATTCCATCAAAGTCTGCATTCCAAAATGGCACTCCTTCCCTTCCGAGCTCTCCCATGCGCCCAAACAGTGGTTCCCCCCCACATATGGGTTATCAGTGTACTCAGGACAAATCGCATAATAACTGTGGGGGTATGATTTCTCCTGTTACCCTTGTAAAAATAAAAATTTGGGCGCGAAAAGATCATTTTTGTGGAAAAAAAATGGATTTCTTATTTTCACGGCTCTACGTTATAAACTTCTGTGAAGCACTTGAAGGTTCAAAGTGCTCACCACACATCTAGATAAGCTCCTTCATGGATCTAGTTTACAAAATGGAATCACTTGTGGGGGTTTCCACTGTTTAGGCCCATCAGGGGCTCTGCAAACGCAACATGATGCCCGCAGACCATTCCATCAAAGTCTGCATTCCAAAATGGCACTCCTTCCCTTCCAAGCTCTCCCATGCACCCAAACAGTGGTTCCTCCCCACATATGGGGTATCAGCGTACTCAGGACAAATCGCATAATAACTGTGGGGGTATGATTTCTCCTGTTACCCTTGTAAAAATAAAAATTTGGGGGCGAAAAGATCATTTTTGTGGAAAAAAAAATGGATTTCTTATTTTCACGGCTCTACGTTATAAACTTCTGTGAAGCACTTGAAGGTTCAAAGTGCTCACCACACATCTAGATAAGTTCCTTAATGGGTCTAGTTTCCAAAATGGGGTCACTTGTTGGAGTTTTCCACTGTTTAGGCACATTAAGGGCTCTCCGAACGCAACATGGCATCCGATCTTAATTCCAGCCAATTCTGCGTTGAAAAAGTCAAACGGTGCTCCATCCCTTGCGAGCTCTGCCGTGTGCTGAAAAAGGGGTTTACCCCCACATATGGGGTATCGGCGTATTCAGGAGAAATTGTACAACAAATTTTGTAGTTGATTTTCTCTTTTAACACTTGTGAAAATAAAAAAAAATTGGTTCTGAAGTAATTTTTTTCCAAAAAAAAGTTAAATGTTAATTTTTTCCATCCACATTGCTTTCGTTCCTGTGAAGCACTTAAAGGGTTAATAAACTTCTTGAATGTGGTTTTGAGCACCTTGAGGGGTCTAGTTTTTAGAATGGTGCCACTTTTGGGTATTTTCTGTCATGTACACCCCTCAAAATGACTTTAAATATGATGTGGTCCCTAAAAAAAATGGCTTTGTAAATTTTGTTGTAAAAATGAGTCAACTTTTAACCCTTATAACTTCCTAACAAAAAAAAATTTTGCATCCAAAATTGTGCTGATGTAAAGTAGACATGTGGGAAATGTTATTTATTAAGAAATTTATGTGACATATCTCTCTGATTTAAGGGCATAAAAATTTAAAGTTTTAAAATTGCAAAATTTTAACATTTTTTGCCATATTTCTGTTTTTTCATAAATAAACACAAGACATATCGAAGAAATTTTACCACTAACATGAAGTACAATATGTCACGAAAAAACAATCTCAGAATCAGCAGGATCCATTAAAGCGTTCCAGAGTTATAACCTCATAAAGGGACAGTGGTCAGAATTGTAAAAATTGGCCTGGTCATTAAGCTGCAAACTGGCTCTGTCGCTAAGGGGTTAAATAATAACAGTATTAATAATAATTATTATTTTGCATTAGTTTAAAAATACCATTTTGTAGCATATAATAATTGGTAAATATCCAAGAAGAAATTTTAGCAGTGATATTCAGGAGTTTGGGTTCAAGTGAGGACATACTGGTCCACTGGCCTTAAAGGGATGACGACATGACAGGGTTTAGTGGGAATATAGTGAGCTGGGGATGGGTAATTAGCTAGTAGTGTGGGGGTTAATACATTGGAAATAGGAGGTGCTGGTCTTAGGACTGAGGGGGGAGGAGGGGTTAGAGGTGGGGTCACAGGGCTCCAATATAAAAGGGTCAGCCAGTTTAAGTGTAGCAACAATTTTAGGTGCCCCCTTATAGTGATAAGAAGCTCTCACCCACCATCCCTTATTTAGTTATGAAGTATAATAGGAATGCATGTCGTACTTTATCTAGTTTTGGGGGATTGGGATTATGGCAGTTT
Organism: Dendrobates tinctorius; assembly: GCF_039654945.1. Classification (NCBI taxonomy): domain Eukaryota; kingdom Metazoa; phylum Chordata; class Amphibia; order Anura; family Dendrobatidae; genus Dendrobates; species Dendrobates tinctorius. Next base: position 7,068,684 of record NW_027361993.1, read on the forward strand.
TCTTTTTTTGGGGGGATTGTGGATTATGTTTAGTTCTAAAGATTGTATAACTATATGTCACCGCAGTGGGGCATGGGGGAGATCCTTGAAGTTGGTAGCGCTGATGAATGGTGGATCGGGGGGGGGGATCTCAAGAGGTCCAGGTCCCCCCGGGTGGATTCAAAAGGACGGGTAGTTAAATAATCCTGCAAAAAGGATTAAAGGGGACCCGTGATCAATGGTGCTGGCCATTGGCCAGGCGGGTTGATAGGTGTTTCTGAGCTGGTGCTTAGTGGCTAGAGGCAAGACTCGACCTGGGGTCAAGTTGGGATTATTAAACCTGAGGTTTGTGGTTTGGGGCATCGAGGACCATCCCTTCTGGTATGTTTGTGTTTTAAAAATTTGTATTAAATGTTAATAAAAGGCTGCTGTGGACAATTTATCTAAAGTAAGTGTAGAGTGTTTTATTGTTTTTTTCTTAATATATTGAAGTTGGGTTAAGAGGCTAAGGGGTATTGAAAAATGGGTGTGGAAGCTCACATGAGTCACGAATACCCATTTGTCATGTACTGTTGATGTCAGTGATTTTTCTTGTACACCGAAAACTGATCCAAGTTTCTTTGGTGTCTTTTATCATCGAGTCATCAGAGTTTGGTAAGTGTCAGTTTTTACCATCAGAGTTTCATCAGTTTTTCCCTTATAGAGAAAAAAAGCAAAAAAAGTGAAGTAGATTTCTTAAACTTTTCCTTTCAAACAGTCCGTGAAAAAAATGGACAGTACACAAATGGCATCTAACTGCTGTCTGATTTTTTCATGGAACCATAGTCTTGCATTGAAAAGTTTAGTCCATGACTCAGATCAAAATGGGACTCAATAATAGGTACACGTGATATCCAAGAATAACACGGATATAACTCGTACGAGAAAAACTGACATCTGAATGAGTCTCTAAGCAATAAATGCAAATAATCCAGAGCTGTCAGTAGACGTGTGTGCACAGGAGCCTAACACAATCTGCTATATTTTTTTCTGCGCTTCTAATAGCCCAATATTTTTTCAGGCTGTTTTGACTACTTGTTGTATGGTCTCTTAGCTGCAATATTGAAGCATATTATGGTGACAGATTGGATACTAGATTATGAGACTGGATTATCGAATACTGGATTAAAGGATTTTTACGGTAATAACTATGAGTGAATTCAGATGGCTGTAGCTCTGTTAATATGGATAATGGCAGTAATTGCTGTGAAGATACTCAGTGTTATTTCACACAAGACCAATGTGTAATTTTTATATAATCAGATAATGGCTAACTGGAAGCATCTGTTGCCAGCTCTTAGAGGTGGAACGATGACAACAAGTGGCCCTCGGGAGCTACTCAATTTGTTCAATTACTGTGACATGTTTCACGATCCCAGTAGAAATTCTTTGCAATCTGTTACATTTTTTATGGTAAGATTTATTTGGGGTTCTGTACAGCAGCCAGCCCTAGTCAGTGAAGACCATATGGGAAACAGCACTGCATTACTCAGTAGGTTCTCACTGGCCATAAATTGTGCACTGAGGACCTCATACATATTAGACCAAAATAGATGGAATCCACCAATATCAGCCGGATCAGATGACAGGCCAATGAGTATGGGGTCCTCCCGACTCTCCCTAACATTACTTGAAAGATCCGGCACGTTGGATTTCCAATGGCTGATCCATTTGTTTTGTCCGACAGAGAACAGACACTGGATTGATTGGCTAAGCCCGTTCCTGTGTATGGGGGAGTTGGGAGAGATAGCGATACCAAGTGTTTATTGGTATGGACGTGAATGGATGTGAGTGGATAAGCAGCTGCCATAAGCCTCTACTTATCGCCTGGTTGAACAAAGGATTAGATATGTTTGATGCAACTTGTCCGCCCCATCAGCACACATCGGAGGATAGTGGGGACCACTCATACCAATAAGATTGTCCTCACATCCTGGTGACTTCAGCTGGATTTGTTTGTATATCAAGCATAAGTTACTTTGGTAGAAGCACTCAACTATTTAAAGCACTCAACTACCCGTGTTTCCCCGAAAGTAAGACCCTGTCTTACATTAATTTTACCCCAAAAAGTCCCACCCTGTCTTACTTTCGGGGGAGGTCTTACATTAGCCGAAAAAAAATGACAATTTCTTTTTAACCAATAAATTAACATTTATTAACATGCTGTTATACCCCATAACAGTGCCGTATCCCACTGCACACAGCCCCACACCCCATAACAGTGCCGTATACCACTGCACACAGCCCCACACCCCATAACAGTGCCGTATCCCACTGCACACAGCCCCACACCCCATAACAGTGCCGTATCCCACTGCACACAGCCCCACACCCCATAACAGTGCCGTATCCCACTGCACACAGCCCCATATCCTATACAGTACATGTTTCCCTACTTGGTTTTTAAATGCTGGACGTTTTCCTCTGCGGTGCGGCTGTGGGTGCGGAAGGCCTGTGCTGCAGGGAACGCTGTGCCAATCAGCAGGGAAACAGCGGTGACGTGGGGCTGGGGCGGCCAATTACAGCCCAAGCTGCTGGACCAATCAGTGCTCGAGCCGGGGGCCGGCGGTGACGTGGGGAACAGGGGCGGCCAATGAGCTGTTGAGCTGGGCGGATTGCGGGGTTAACACGGCGAGTTAACCCCATGAGCGCTGGACCCGCCCAGCTGCACCTGAGGACACCTCTGGAGCCTGGGGACCCAATGGGGGACAGCGGCGGCCCAAAGGTAAGGGCCTTACATTTCACAGCGGCCCCCAACCCTGCCTTACATTCGGGGGAGGCCTTACATTGAAGGACCCCCCCGTAACCCCCACCCTGTCTTACTTTCGGGGGGGTCCTACTTTCGGGGAAACAGGGTAATTAAATTATTTTTTTTTCCCAGGGGCTTTATTAGCCAACAGATTCATTACTTTTTAATTACCTGGTGCTCACCCTGGACAACGTACTCTTTGCCCTTTGCCCTTGGTTCATCCTTTTATGAAGGCTTGGATTGGCCCACAGGAGAACAGGAGAATCCTCCGGTGGGCCACCACCTACTTATATGAGCAGTACTTGGCACAATATACTTGAATCGTACAGAGAGAGGCGGTATCTTAATCATTTAACAATCTACCCAGATCATTGTTAGATACATTTGTGATTGAGGATAATGTCACATGTCCATGTAGCTGTGGGGCCCTGGAGTTGGTTACTGTTGGGCCCTTGGCACTACAGTCCGACACTGCCTATATGTGTTTTCTTGCCACAGTAAAGTGACTTATAGAAGAAGCCGGTCAGTACTGAAACACAGAACAACAGCTCCAGCTGTAGATTGCCTATAATGTAGCCGCACTTTGATTGACATATGTATAATTGAACGGTGTACCAGAAATACCTTGCAGTGCACATTAGTCATCACGTCATGTTGGCTAAATACAACCACTGTTTTCTAACAGGTTTGATGCATCAGTCAAGAAGTACCTTCAGAGACAGAGGAACCCTAAGCATCCTCACATATCAGCCCTTTGGTCTTCTGAAGGTTTGTCTGTGGATCCTAAGAATGTTTATACTAGTTTGCTGTCATGTTGCTTAGGCCTCTTTCACACTTCCGTTTTTTACAATCAGTCACAATCCGCCAGGTTTTGAAAAAAAACGGATCCTCAATTTTTTTTTGAGGATCCGTTTTTTTCCCATTGACTTGCATTAATGGCGGATTGATGTCCGTTGCATCCGTTTTTTGTGAGGATCCGCCAAAAGTTGCTGTCCGTCACCATCCTCAAAAATTTCAAAACGGAGCTTGTAACGTTTTTTTCTCTGGCGGATCCTGCAAACACTGATTTAACCCGAATTTCTTTCTGGGTGCCGGACAAAACAAAAAAAAAATTCTCTCTCTCTCTCTCTCTCTCTCTCTCTCTCTCCCCGGCCAGCGATTCCTTTAAATTTCTTCATTTTCAGGATCCGTCTGAAAACGGATCCTGTGCCATCCGTTCACATCAGTTGAGAACGGATCCGCAAGAGGCTTTTAGTATTATTAAAAGTTCCCTGCTCCAGAGGAAAAAAAAACCTCTATGCATATGACAAATGGCAAGTAATACTACCAGGCTGGGGTCCTTCTTAACATTGGCAATGTTTTTGAGGACCATTCTCCACCCATAACAGAAGATGTGCAGATCCACTTGTTATTGCATTGTAAACTTTTATGGTATTATTGTTCCCACCTGCCATTTCAGCTAAAAGGTTATTTATAAAGCCTCCAATAAGAAACAGTGGACATTAGGGCTTCAAAATGACCTCTAAAACATGTGTAAGGGGGTGAAGCACAAGAGAATTCAGAAGGGGGTTACCTTCTCCACTTGACCAGACAGCAGGCTTGCTACGGAAAAGATTTTCTGCCCTGGTCGTGCTGGGTCATGTGACTGCTGGGAGGAGAGAGGAACCAGGAAGGAGGGCAGCCTGAGAGTGCGCGAATCTCAGTGCAGTGTGTGCAGGGGACAGGGCAGGTTGTAGCTGCACAAAGGGGAGAAGAGAGAACTCCCTTTCAGAGGTACAAATCCAGGGGGACTGTGCCGAGAGACTGCATTTTGTGAGTACTTGAGACCAGAGCCTGCAGTGACTGGAGAGGTGCGCTCTGACCCCGTGCAGAGACAGTGACACCCGTGCATAGCACCGGTACCTGCAGTGTTGGTGCAGAGCCCCTGACTCCTGTTGAGAGACTTATAGAGACACAGAGCCCTTGATTCCTGGGAGAGACTGTTTAGTTTTGGAGCATAGACTCAGAGCAGGGGACACCATGAATGCCTTGTGTTCCCCCTGCCTTTCTTCATTAGCCCCCCGAGACCCCTGTTGTGAGTCCTTAGAGACTGCAGAGCCTACAGCGACTAGAGAAACGACAAGTGCCGCTGCTGACTGCGCTGATGCGGGAAAAGACGACCCTACAAGCAAGTACTTAGCAGACTGATAAGTTCCAAGAACACCTGTTTCTGTCATTCTTTTTGACTGTTTGATATACTGCTTTAAAATCAGTTTAACCCCACTGCTTTCTCTCTGCGTGGAGTATCATATCCCTGTAAATAAAACCCTTTAACTTTTGATCTGTCTCGGTTCTGTGGTGACATACCAGCACCTGCACGTTTATTACACATTTTGTCTTCTTTCAGAACTTTAGAGCCATTGGTCCCTTTAGAGCCTCAGCAGAATCCTTAGGTACTCTGTCCAGCCCTGTATTTCCTTATATGTCAGGAGTTGGAATTTTCCCTTTACTCTGGAAGAATAATGTTGGGCCTACGAATAAGTGTAGTACAAGATGATCCAAAGAACCAAGACATTAGTTTTTGGAAATAATAGATGGTTAGACAAATAGAGGAGGGTCAATCCTAGTTGATCCCATCCACTTTGCCATGGTGAGACCCTATGCCAAACTCCCTTCTCTTTAAGAAATATATTATTGTAAACCAAATTCGTTATCAGCAAAGGATCAATTGGTTGACAACTATCTGTCTCCATACATAGGAAACAGCTTGGCCAAGTATCCCTATGGCAGTGCCCAATATCCAAGGAGAACAAAAGGATCAGTTGTAGTCCGGGTGCTGGGGAAGAGTCATATGGCCTCCATACACATTGCAGAATAAGCAGGTTCAGTGACTTTAACCTAATGTGTATGGCGGACATTGGAATCGCGGAAAGAGATGAAGGGGGTAAACAAATGTCAAGCCCTTCGGCCGTTAGTAGCAAAACTCAAGGACAGCATAAGAGTTATGAAGGTTTGATCTTGGCTACTGGACCTCATCTTTGCCATATATAACATTTCAACACAACCATTGGTTGTACAAAAGTACCATCATTCTACAATCTTTTATAGGTGCCATGTATAGACTGGTTCAGGTGGATTTGCCTGGTCATAATCATTGGCTAACCATTGGCAATTATTTTTTCATCGTATCTTTGCTCTCCTAAGTGTTAATGGCGTTTTTTTTCCCAATGCACAGGTATATTGTAAGTTCCCAGCTCTAGATTTCAGACCTCTACGTCTCTCCCCTGTATTATGCATGGTGCTGCAGATCACCCTTGCGTAGATATTTGCAACATTTAGTGATGTGCTAAGTGCAGCATTATTGAGCTTCAATGCATTGTTATGAATACAGATTCCAGTTTTGGCATTCTTGATCAGAATAAAAAAAAAATCTGGTTGAATATCTTATTACATGTATTTTCAATATGTAATAGGAATCAGTCAGAAGTCTCATGAATAGGCAATGCAAGTGTAATGCAAGCGAATGAACTTCTCAGCAATTGGCACATCCACTTTATCCTAGACGCAACTGGGTGCGAGCACCGTCTGCCTAATAGGTGGTCAGATCTCTTCTATTTATATCCCTGCACCGCCTGAACTTCTCATCACCCAAGGTTATATTGCAGTAAGTCCCTCATTGCTTTGCAGTCGTGGCGTTTCGCTGTTACTCCCTCTTATGTAGTGAAGGTTATAAAGATGAAAACCCAGTGAAGGGAGACAGATTGCAAGTAGAGTGTTTCTGGATGCAAAATGCAAATTACCTACTGTCTTGGCACATCCAGTATGCAGATTGCCTCCCCCCACTGCCCCCCTTAAAAATCTCCTATGACTTGATACGTTGTTAGTACTGAATATCAAATACTATCAAGATGCTTTTTAACATGTCACGGTCCGCTTACCCACACATAATGAATCAGCGGGAAAGGAGATTTCTAAAGGGAAAAAAGTGCATTATTAAAGGAAGGTTAATAAAAAAACACCCATACTAATTTTTTTTTTTTTAAAGGCTGCAGAAGTGAAACCACTTTAAAAGTACATTTAATTAAATTTAAGGTCACAGCTTGTGACAAGAAAGAAGAAAGGCGAGCCAGATGAAAGGGAATCCCCTGTTAAAACTCTGCATGGGAAGGTTTTTCTTCCCATTTTTTTCCCGTAGATGTAAAAACTAGGAGAACAGATACATTTGGAAATGAAAAATTGGTAACAAAGGGAGTAGAGATGAGCAAATTTATTCGGATTTTGGCCCCGAATCTGATTTTGACATATTCGGGCCATATTCGAACACTATTCATGCCAAATGTTTGTCTTATAATCGGTTCCGAACATATTCGGTCATTTCTACTTCCATTGACTCTAATGACGTTCGGCTGTGTTCGATGAATATTGCAAAAACAATATTCGATTCTAATCGTATTCGGAACAGAATCCGAACAAATTCGCTCATCTTTAAATGGGAGACAATTGTCAAACAAGACTTAAAGTGATTTTGATCCTCAAGTCCGAAGTGCAGGAAAAAAGCATGGGATCATCTTTGATAATCCTACTTGATATGAATCCAGCCTTACAGTCACTCTCCATTATTCACCTTTATGCTATTTTTAGGTCCAGCATTTTTCTAATATAAATTTGTTGGGTCAGAGCTCTCTTTTTCTAAAGCCCTCTGCAGTGGCATCTCTAGCACTAAAGAGCCAGGGCACAGACCCCAGACTTCTTGCCCGGCACCCTGGATCTCTGGCAAGCGACACTTGGAACTCATATATTTACTTTAAGAGGCCAAAGTCCCATGAGAACTGTATCAGTGACAATACAGTAGGGCACTGATACAATTAAAGCTTACTATAAGGGGCGTTAGCTCTGAAGAGGGCACTTTGGGGGTATTAATATTCAAGGAGGCACTATAGGGGCATTGGAACTGAAGGGGGCACTCTTAGGGTCATTATTACTGAAAGGGTTTTATGTGGAGTATTAGTACTACAGGGGCCACTATCAGGCATTAGTACTGAAGAGGGAAATCTGAGTGGGGAATTATTTCTGATAGAGGATATGGGGAGAATTATTATTGGAGGGAGCACTTTATAAAGGTATTAAGATTATTACTTGAGGGGGTCATTATGATTAGAGGCATACTCAGAGGGCATTAATGCAGGAGGCACACTCAGGGGCATTAATAATGGAGGTACACTCAGGGGGCATTATTATTGGAGGTGCACTCAGAGGCCATTAATACTGGACACACACTCAGGGGCATTAATAATGGAGGCACACTCAGGGGGCATTATTATTTGAGGAACACTCAGAGGGCATTATTATTGGAGGAACACGCAAGGGGCATTATTATTGAAGGAACACTCAGGGGCATTAATACTGTAGGTACACTCGGGGCATTATTATTGGAAGCACACTCAAGGAGCATTATTACGGTAGGTACACTCAAGGGGCATTATTACTGGAAGGGACATAATTACTGTAGGTACACTCAAGTGGCATTATTACTGGAAGGGACATAATTACTGTAGGTACACTCAAGTGGCATTATTACTGGAGGTGGCTTAGGGGGCATTATCACTTGAGTGACAGAATTAAGGGTAGCAACCAGATGGGAAGTTTGTGTAGGTTGGGAATAGAGTTCACGGTTTGGCAATATTAAATCTGCCTAGCATAGTGGTATTATTGGTAGTAATGGTCTTTGTATAGTTTGTTTTGTTCGGCACATTATGGATGTATTTGTCTAGTACTTTTATAGAAGCAATAGCGTTACATGGTAAAATAAAATTACATAAATATATAGAAAAAATGAACTTGTCACCTCCAGAAATGCTATTTATATGCAAATACAGTGGTAATCTACAGGAAGATATTGCTTGAGTCATGCCTGGCCCACTTACTAGAGCAGCAGCCACAGAGAGAAAATCAAGTAATATTCTCCCTGCAGCTGCTCAGTCTTGTAAGCTCCTGGTACTCTGGATAGACTTAGATAAATTAGTTTAACAGTACAATTTTAGCCATCATCACTACAGGGCGCTTAGAAGCTTCCTGCATGCTTTAGTATTGTACAGTTCAATTCACAAACAGTATACAGTACACCCCCCACTAGTAGTGACGACATGCAACCAAAATTCTATTATATATCTTTTTGTCAATGCAGAAGATATCAAGTTGAAGAACAATAGATATTACGCCTCCTCTTTTTTTTTGCAGAAGAATAATAGATGATGTACCTCCAATAGATATAGTCTTGTCCCAAATATATTTGCAGGTGCTCCAAAATAAAGGGGTTGAGCAAACTAATGTTGTATAAGCATAAAAAAGGCTTTTGCTTGCAATTCCTAGTAAAGTAAAATGAGTGATTCAATGGCTAGTAAATACCAAGCACATGGTGTTACCCAGCTATTCATATAGAGAGGTATCAGGGTGTGGTGGGGGTTGCAAAGCTTCAAATACCTCCCAACCTCAGAATGTAGGGCATGCTGGGAGTTGTAGCTTTCCTTCAATTAAGTTGGGCAACACAAGTCTATGGTATGTATGTATCAATTGAGACCAGGCTAGCTATCCAGGTTGCCTACCATTCACATTTAATGGCTAGCTCTAGTTCAGTTGAGCCTTTAATATCATTATTACGAATTTGATACATTATTACGTTGTTATTATTATGCTACATTGCAAATGCTCTGTGTTTTTCTGTGTGATCTGTCCCGCCACTGCTCAGTAACCACTATGCATGCCATCTCATTCCCTCGCCTGCCAGGTGAGTGATCATCTGCGCCAGGCTTCCCATTCGAAGCTGGTGAATTTCCTGCCAGCCTTTCACCTTATGCCCCCTCTTGCTCAAGTACCATAACAATTTTGCCTGTCCGGCCAATGCATCTTTCCTGATTCCAGCCATTCATCCTCTGTAATGATACAATTAGGCAGCTCTGAACAGTGTAATTGATTGGGCTTAGTTCCCTTTGCTGCTGATTGATATTCATGCAAATCCCAGTGGTTCCAGATGGGTGCTGGATTATTAGGTTTTTATGAATTATTGCATGACTATTGATTTCAAAATGATATTTTCATTGGTGGTTACCAAGTTTTCACACTCCCATCTACTGATATGAAAACTTTTCAAGTCATTGTTTTTCTATCTATTCTTAAAGGCTGCTGTCAGGTTTCTGGACTGCAATCTGTAGAAAGCGATAACATTGAATTTTGCATTGATGGAGGCCAGGCGCATCCTTTCCTTATATGCACTTAAACCTGATTCTCCCAGCCATTGACATCAGACTTTGCCTCCTTTTGCATACAGTGTGATAACTGCTGGCCCAGTACATTGCTTACTATGCTTGCTACCTGGCCTATCCCCACTACTCATTGTGCAGATCCATAGCCTATTTTTTGCCTACATATGTTTTTACAGTGACTAGGCTTGTGTAAATCCAAAACGAGAATCAATATAAAAAAATATATTACATTTTAAAAAGCAATGATTGAATTTGAGGTCTGTCCCTTTAAATCTCCATCAGGTCTTTTGTAATAATAAATATGTTAATTGTATGTATCTCTCTGATCAAGCACAGGGCTGATAACGAAGCAAACAAGCGTGCATTGCACTGGATGTCTTTACATCATTCTGGACAATTCTTCCTCTTGTACTGGAGCCATTGATCACACTGTGAATGAATGTGGTCAGACCTTATGCATAGCAAATTCCTCTACCGTTCTGTCATCCAGCCAAAGCTGTGCATCAGTGTTCCCTCGCCAGCCTGACAGCGCCATGCACATGAAACTTGTCAGGCCAGAATCTCTGCTTGGGATAATAAAGTAGACATCTGTTGCATTCTGAGTAGCTCTCTAGCCTTTATAAAGAATCCCAATTAACCAGGATTGGAATAATAAGATTGCACTCTGTGGATGATTCCACTATTCGCACAAAATTAATACTGGTTAGGTTACTTTTCAGAAGTATAATCTAATTATATTGTAATATAAAACTTCTGTAAAGGAAGAACTATTACAGTGAATTCTTGTTTATAGGACACAGTCGTAAAATAATTGCATTCTGGAAAGAAAGAAATATAATAATAGTTATATTCTTGTACATAGAGGCAGTATTATAGTAGTTATATTCTTGTACATAGGGGCAGTATTATACTAGTTACAGTATAGTAGTTATATTCTTGTACATAGGGGGCAGTATTTTAGTAGTTATATTCTTGTACATAGGGGCAGTATTATAGTAGTTATATTCTTGTACATAGAGGCAGTATTATGGTAGTTATATTCTTGTACATAGAGGCAATATTATAGTAGTTATATTCTTGTACATAGGAGCAGTATTATAGTAGTTATATTCTTGTACATAGGAGCAGTATTATAATAGTTATATTCTTGTACATAGGAGCAGTATTATAGTAGTTATATTCTTGTACCTAGGAGCAGTATTATAGTAGTTATATTCTTGTACATAGGAGCAGTATTATAGTAGTTATATTCTTGTACATAGGAGCAGTATTATAATAGTTATATTCTTGTACATAGGGGCAGTATTAAAGTCATTATATTCTTGTACATAGAGGCAATATTATAGTAGTTATATTCTTGTACATAGGAGCAGTATTATAGTAGTTATATTCTTGTACATAGGAGCAGTATTATAAAATAGTTATATTCTTGTACATAGGAGCAGTATTATAGTAGTTATATTCTTGTACATAGGAGCAGTATTATAGTAGTTATATTCTTGTACATAGGAGCAGTATTATAGTAGTTATATTCTTGTACATAGGAGCAGTATTATAATAGTTATATTCTTGTACATAGGGGCAGTATTATAGTAGTTATATTCTTGTACATAGGAGCAGTATTATAATAGTTATATTCTTGTACATAGGGGCAGTATTATAGTAGTTATATTCTTGTACATAGGAGCAGTATTATAGTAGTTATATTCTTGTACATAGGGGCAGTATTATAGTAGTTATATTCTTGTACATAGGAGCAGTATTATTGTAGTTATATTCTTGTACATAGGAGCAGTATTATAATAGTTATATTCTTGTACATAGGAGCAGTATTATAATAGTTATATTCTTGTACATAGGAGCAGTATTATAGTAGTTATATTCTTGTACATAGGAGCAGTATTATAGTAGTTATATTCTTGTACATAGGAGCAGTATTATAGTAGTTATATTCTTGTACATAGGAGCAGTATTATAGTAGTTATATTCTTGTACATAGGAGCAGTATTATAATAGTTATATTCTTGTACATAGGGGCAGTATTATAGTAGTTATATTCTTGTACATAGGAGCAGTATTATAGTAGTTATATTCTTGTACATGGGGCAGTATTATAGTAGTTATATTCTTGTGCAAAGGAGCAGTATTATAGTAGCTATATTCTTGTACATAGGAGCAGTATTATAGTAGTTATATTCTTGTACATAGGAGCAGTATTATAGTAGTTATATTCTTGTACATAGGAGCAGTATTATAGTAGTTATATTCTTGTACATAGGAGCAGTATTATAATAGTTATATTCTTGTACATAGGGGCAGTATTATAGTAGTTATATTCTTGTACATAGGAGCAGTATTATAATAGTTATATTCTTGTACATAGGGGCAGTATTATAGTAGTTATATTCTTGTACATAGGAGCAGTATTATAGTAGTTATATTCTTGTACAAAGGGGCAGTATTATAGTAGTTATATTCTTGTACATAGGGGCAGTATTATAGTAGTTATATTCTTGTACATAGGAGCAGTATTATAATACTTATATTCTTGTACATAGGGGCAGTATTATAGTAGTTATATTCTTGTACATAGGAGCACGATTATAGTAGTTAAATTCTTGTACATAGGAGCAGTATTATAATAGCTATATTCTTGTACATAGGGGCAGTATTATAGTAGTTATATTCTTGTACATAGGAGCAGTATTATAGTAGCTATATTCTTGTATATAGGGGCAGTATTATAGTAGTTATATTCTTGTACATAGGGGCAGTAATATAGTAGTTATATTCCTGTACATAGGGGGCAGTATGGTAGTTATATTCTTGAACATTGGAGCAGTATGATAGTAGTTATATTCTTCTACATTGGGGCAGTATTATAGTAGTTATATTCTTGTACATAGCTGCAGTATTATAGTAGTTATATTCTTGAACATATGGGCTGTATTATAGTAGTTATATTTTTATACATAGGAGGCAGTATTATAGTAGTTATATTCTTGAACATAGGGGCAGTATTATAGTAGTTATATTCTTGAACATGGGGCAGTATTACAGTAGTTATATTCTTGAGCATAGGGGCTGTATTATAGTAGCTATATTATTGTACATAGGAGCAGTATTATAGTAGTTATATTCTTGTACAGAGGGGCTGTATTATAGTAGTTATATTCTTGAACATAGGGGCTGTATTATAGTAGCTATATTCTTGGACATAGGAGGCAGTATTATAGTAGTTATATTCTTGAACATAGGGCCTGTATAATAGTAGTTGTATTCTTGTACATAGGAGCAGTATTATAGTAGTTACATTATTATACATAAGGAACAGTATTGGATTTGTCATATCTTTGTACATGAGGGGCAGTATTATATTAGTTATATTCTTATGTAATAGTGCTAGTATTATAGTAGTTTTTTTCCCTTAAATATTGGCAGTAATATAGCTTTTATTTTCTTAAACATAAAATACAGTATTATAAAAGTTATCAATAAGGTTCCAAGCTAGGGAGAAGGCACTGGGGGATTTCCAATGGATATGTGACTCTAATAAAGTGTGAGAAACATTTTTCCCATAGACAACAGACCTTAAAATTCATATAATGCAGTTAGCCAGAGTGCATAACAAAGCAACGTAGCTTAACATTATTCTATTGAATAGTTACAAAAATTTGCTAAATCAAAATAAATCAAAATTACATTTTCTGAAGTGACATCAAGTAAAGCTAGGACTTATTTTCAAATGAGAAAATTAGTGAAAAAAAACTATGTATTGGGTGGATTAAAAGTACAGACTAGATTGGTCTTAGTCTTACTTTACCCTTATAGTACTGCATATTATAAATCTCCAGTTACAACATAATATTACAGTAAAGCAATTTTGGAAATGTAAGATGATGATAGTTTTGCAAAACTGAGTAATGAATATCTGCCTAAACATCTTATTTTTTTGTTACTTATTGGATCCCATAATGCATCATTTTAAGCTCAAGTTGGGTGGAGCTTATCTAAAGCATGATTGGTACGGCCAATAGGAGTTTGAGTGGGAGGAGCGAACGAACAACTGCTTTAACTCAGTTTCCATTTATATTTGTGCACGTCGTGAGCGGACATCATAGGTTCCCGTGAAGTTGTCCACAGTAAATTTGTTTCCTAAACTTTACTCAAATAACGGATAAATCAACATGAAAATAGCATTTTATTTATTTTTCAAACCTGTCAATTCCGCTAAAGCAATTTATTGTGAATTGAAGCCGATGTGTTGATTGAAGTTTATTCAACTTTATTCTCGGAAGGATGGATCTTAGGCTCAAACCACAAACACTCCCTAAGCCAAGGGAGTGCTCAGCGGGGAGATATTAATTACCAGCTATAAATCCGATAGAGCCTGCAGTGTTGTCTCCGCTGTGGGATACTGCAGAATAATCACCATGAATCTGCTATTCAATTTTTGGGAATATGTTGTAGATTATTGAACGTTGACAGCGGAATGCAGTAAAATGGAAAGCATTTTGGTTTCTTGAGGAATTCCAATGAGTTTTTCTCGATGATTCGGAAAATAAATAACTAGTACCAGGGGAAGGCCATATTTCTGGCGAATGTTTTTTAATTGTAGTTTGTCTGAAATGTACAACTCGTAAAACCTCCCACAACTATTGGTTGTAAATCTGATCTTTTGTTGTACATTTTATTGAAAGCAGGCATTTACGATCAGGAATTTATTTTCCTAAAGTTTTGAAAAGATTCAAAAAATATATTATGGTAATAAGGAACATTTTTGCAAGGTTTTTTTTTCTTACACATGCCATATTAAATGGTGCACATAATTTTATGACTTATTTCACTTGGAAATTATTTTATTTTATTCATATTTATTTACTATAATTTGTATTATTTTATTTTTCATCAGCCATGGGTAGAAAATATTAGCTTCCAAAGTAAAGTAATGCTGCTTTAAAGGGCTGTAAAAGCACGCCCTATTGCTAGTCCCCAGCGCTTGGCAGAAAAAAAACGACTCCAGGACTTCTATTTATTGGTAATTTTTTAAGCGGAATGTTCTTTAAATTTCTTAGGTTGAGCTTTCAGTTTCATTAAATATTTGACGTTCACAATTTCTCCTTCTGTTTTATACTTCCCACTTTGTTGAAAACCCCATTGCTTTGTATAAAACATGGCCACGACTGGGGTAATCCTACTACCTCCCATAAAAATGTAAACTAGACAAAGTAGTGACATAAAAACAACATTTTTTTTCTGTACCAACATATAAAACCTAAAGTCAAGGGAACTTCATCAACGCTGGAAGGGGATATGAAAATTACAAGCAGGAACCGGGCAGAAGTGTTGTAACTGCGTGCCGATCATTGTATATCTGAGCGCTGGATTTCAAGTCATAAGGAGAAATCGTCACGCAGCCATATATTGTACATTCCTATGGAAATAATATTTGATGTGAAATAAGTGAGCTGTATAATCTGCACCAGATAGCATTCAATACACTTTCCTTTAGCTGCTAAATACATGTGTATAAACCCAATGAGAGAGATTTACTAAATCCCATATATCTGCTCTCCTAAAGATTTCATCACATCCCCACACCAAACTCATGACTGTTTGTCAATATGGGGAAGGCCACTGGTGGACACGAACAGAAAAGATGCCCAAGTACAAAATACAGAGCCCTTTGTAGTTCAATAACTCATCATAATGCTCAAATCCCCCTGCTTTACATGTGGAAGTGGTCATCTTCTTGGCCCATGTGCAGCTGCAAAAATTGCACCAATGAAATGGCAGCTCCTGGGGTAGGCTACAGAACCCAGAGGCATAACATGAAGATTTGGGGCTCCAATTCCTCAGGCCTCTTTTGTATATAACACCGGGGTCTTCTTATTTGGCAGAGGGCCCCATGAAACACCAGGGCACAGGGGCTTCAGCTACTTCTTACATCACTGACCATAACTTCAGTCTATTGGAATTCCCACCCATCTTCTTCTCTCTCTTTTTAGCTGCTACTAAACAATGGGCGTTAATGAACTCAAAAGAAAGAGACTCCCAACAAACGAAAAATGGAATCCATCTCCAGGAATAATAGAAGTGATATTCAAACAATGCATGATTGCTCAGAAAAACAGGTCTATAATGAATCTAATTGTCTCTTACTGATTTTAAAAGGACTTTCTACCCCTATCTTGTATTTTACATGTGACAGAAGTATAATATAAAAATTATACATAGCACATATGCAAATAGCCTCTTCAGAAGGAAGGAGATTTGATCTCTGGCATCATCTATTGGATCTAACAATCCTAAAAGTCAATATTGTCCTTTTAACAAGACTTGCCACATGACTTAGAATAAGAAGCCAAACCAAAAACTCCATTTGCAGACACGTGTTTCATGGTGTTGCCCCTCCTCAGTGAAAAGCAGGAGATCTGATTTAGCTAGATATGTCCTGTCACCTAGCCATATCAAATCTCCTGCTTTGCATTGAGGACGGGCAACACCCTGAAACACGTGTCTGCAAATTGAGATTCTGTTTTGACTTCTTATTCTAAGTCATTCGGCAAAGGGTTGATATTGACTTAGCATTATTACATCCAATAAATGATGCTAGAGATCAAATCCTTTTCCTTCTGAAGATGCGATTTGCCTATTTAATTTCCTGGAGGAACACTGCATGGCCTATAAGTCCCCTTACATCGGCATGTCAGGCATGTAACTCTCCAGGAGAAATGAGGTGCAGGGAGGCAAGTGTTTCCCCACTACCGTCCCTCTTAAAAAATGTTGTTTTTGTAATATAATTTTTTATTTTTGCCATGCAAATTAAAGGTGTTTTCACTGCTTTGGTTTTAATCTGGCAGTTGTTGGCAGGATCAGGCAGTTTCCATAGGAACAGGGTCACTCTGAAATACCATGGATGTAGTGTTCATTTCTACGGCATTACTGGTGATAGTAATAAAGACCCGTCTCATGCATTATGTTCAGCTGGATAAAAGTTTTATTAGATTTATGTCTTTATATCGGGACACCCACACACTGCTATTTTCATACGCCTTTACCATTCCTTAGGGTTTTAAATGATTATTTCTATGAGAATCTCTGCCTTTATTTTTTTTGTGGCTTCATGACTATTCAAGTCTATGATATTTTAGCCATTTTGATTATTAACGATAATGGAACATTACAAGCTTTAAAGTTTTATTTGAATTTCATGTGCAACATATTCAACATTATGGGTTTAAAAAGGAATCAAACCTCATGTGTATTTTACATCTATGCCCTGTGCCATTAAAGGGGTTGTCCTATGAACAACGTACATTTTAAGCAATAGATCTTGGAATAATAATAAATTCCACAATTTGATGTGCTAAAAAATGTCCCTGTTCTGAGATAATCTTATAAATGTGCCCCTGCTATGTAATAGCTGTGTCTAACCATGCAGGAACATGGTCTGAACATACCACATCCCTTGGACATGGGAGGAAGAAAAAGAGAGTATAAAGACAGGATGGAAAAGGAGGAAGCAAAAGAGAAGATAGAATCAGGACAGCAGAAGAGGAAGCAAAAAGATAAGATTCAGACGGGACTGCAGGGGAAGAAGCAAAACAGAGTATATAGATAGGACAGCATGGGATCACAGCTGCTGCTTTCTGCGAGGTAAAATATTTATTTAAACAGGCAGGGTTTTACCTCATAGAAATAATCAGCTGTTATCCCGTGCTGTCCTGTTTGTATACTCTTTTGCTTCCTCCCCTGCCCAGGAGCTGTGGTATGATCAGACCATGTCCCTGTGTGGTCAGACACAGACATTACACAGTACACAGCAGGGACACATTTATAAGATTATCTCCTCACAGGAACATTTCTTTTACAATTATGGAATTTATTATTATTCCAAGATCTATTGCTTAAAATATTGCTCACTGTTTTCAGCCATTATGCGTAAAGTCTGACTGTAGTGTTCTTCTACTGAATGAACCAATCAGAAGTCTAGAAATAAGCAACTAGAAGTTTTGGGGGTCTGATGTAAAATCTGTAGAAGGGGTCCGCATATACCCATACAAATTAGACAATTGATGGCCAATCTCTTATTCATCCAACAGTTATTTCTCCTGAGCTCACCATACACCTGCAAGCTTTATTTAGCTGAGAGTACAAGTGTTCTGTATGGGTAGAGAGTAGTAAGCAGCTGTAAGGCTACATTCCTACGATGAGTTTTCATTGCATTTTGTACACTACATAGTTAGTCTGCTGCAGAAACGCATTATTACAGTTCCAGCTAAGTGGATGGGATTTATAGAAATCTCCTGCCCACTATGCTTCTTTTTTACACTTCGTAAGCTGACCTGCTGTACATGTTTCCAATCCGCAACATGATAATATTTCTTGCAGGTACTCTGTGTTTTCTGTGTGGATTTTCCCCATAGACTTACATTAGCAAAAAACACATGCATTTTAAGTGCATTTCCAAGGCAGAAACGCATAAAAAACACATGTAATCTGTGTAATCTGTAAAACCTAAGTATATCAATAAAGTTTTGCCAAAGCAAAAACCAGGAAGTATCAAAAACAAAGCAGCTTTATTTAAAGAATGACACATCAAACAGAGACAAAAAATTCAGGCTCAAAAACGGAATAAAAATGCTATGGTTTAAAAAGCAGTAATGGTGCTGAAATTCTTCAACATCAAAAATGAATCAAAAGCTTATCATGGGAAGGAAGCTTAAGTCATCTTTGTCGGACCTAGGTTTTCTGTGCTTTAGTGTCATAGATGTGTCAGAGGCTGCACACCGTCGCCCTGCATCTGTCTGCAGAAGGTCTCAGCAGTTTGCTTTGCAGACTAGTGGCCACCTCCCCCGGCTTTAATGGTGTCACCTGTATCTGGGTGTTTATAACTCTCAACTTCCTGTTGGGAGTTGCGGATGTTATTTTCTATATCCAGTTCCCTGTTGTTGTTTGTAGCTATTGCAGTCGGTTATCATCCTCCTTGGTATTGCTGGAGGACGTCTGTGTTTCTCTCTGAGTCTACTCAAGTTAAGTGTTTCCCCTTGTTTGTGTATCTCATCTGTCTTTAGTGGTAGTGGGGATTGACTAGCACTCATCCTGTCCTTCCCAGTGTAGGGCTTATCACCAGGGTGAGGCAAGGATTAGGTATTCTGCTTGGCGATAGGTGCGGAACCTATATAGAGACGATAGGGCAGACAGAGTGATATTAGATCTGTCTAGGGGTCTCCACTCACCCCTTCCCCAGTGTTTGGTTCCCTTTCCCTTATCCCTTTGTGTTGCACTTAGTCTCCCTTCACTGTGGGTGACAGTTAGGCTAGGGTCACATAACTGTATTTTATCTCATTCGTGAGAATCGGGCTAATTATGCAAGTCACACTCTTATCAGAGTGCAATCATAGTGTGATCTGATTCTCTTAGATGAGGAGGAGATGTAAAAAAAAATGTATCCACTTTCTCCATTCTGTAAGTCCATGAAAACTGAACCACACTCAGATGTCGTCCGAGTCCTGTCCGATTTTTTTAGTGGAGACTTGCATGGACATGCATGGCCGAGTGCAATCCAAATATCGGATGCAAATCATGCATGCTGCGATTTTTTTCCTTGGACAGAATCAATCTGATGAAAAAAATCAGTCATGTGCCCGGCCCTGTAGAATAACATGGGGACGAGTGTGATATAATGTTTTGACGTATTGAAAATACGGTTGTCTGGATGAGCCCTTAGAATGACAATCTACTGATCTCACTAACTGGTCAGTCAAGGTGGGACTACGATGTGCGAATAAGCAGGCAATGAATTTATAGATGGAAGCTTCTGAGACTCTAAAGAAGTGACCATATTGTGCCGACTGTGTCGTGGGACCCCAGCTTATATAATGTCACTTGTCTATCTGTTACATTGTAGCCTGCATTTATCTTCGAGAAATAGACACAAAACCTCACAACTTCCCATAACGGTTTCCCCATATCAGTTCTTCCATGGGTCTGTGTTTTTTACAGCAGAAAGTTTTTTTTGTATTTTTTACACACAAGTAAAATACGCTTGAATTAAATGTAACTCATTTACCAAAGGCCACTGTAATCTAGAGAGAAAACTTGGCCGAGGACCGGCGCAGGGAGCTCCAGCCTCTGCCGGGCCACACTACTCCTGGCGGCCAGATTAATGGAACTCTTTATCATGAAATGTTTTTATTTATATCACCTGCATGGTAATCACAATGTAACCTACAAAGATGGAGAAGATCCAGAATGCTGCACAGTGAGCACACGAGTGAGGGACGAGGAATAATAGGCTCTCGTTGAAATGATTGTAGGAACGCTTTCTCTCCTTTCCTAAATGCTACATTAATTGATATCAATTAAAAAAAAATAATAATAATAATCTTTATTTTTATATAGCGCTAACATATTCTGCAGCGCTTTACAGTTTGCACACATTATCATCACTGTCCCCGATGGGGCTCACAATCTAAATTCCCTATCAGTATGTCTTTGGAGTGTGGGAGGAAACCCACGCAAACACGGGGAGAACCATTACAGGGAAAAACATTGCAGATGTTGTCCTTGGTGGGATTCGAACCCAGGACCCCAGCGCTGCAAGGCTGCAGTGCTAACCACTGAGCCACCGTGCTGCCCAAAAAAAACCAAAAGCAAACAAAAGCAAATACTTGTAGAGGCCGAACCATTACAGGGAAAAACATTCAGGCACTGGTAATCATTTCTACACCTCCAATGTGCAGAATTACTAAAGACATATTACAGCAGCAATACCTAGATTTTTGGTCAAAACTGTTCTGGGCCTGTGTACACCGCCTCCAGAGCTGGGTGAATTTAGACAGAGTAAAAGGGAACACCAGGGAAACAGTTACAATGGTGGGCCCTGCAATAGGGAACAGGGATGTGGAGACCTCCTGCACTCCCCTGAGGCAGAGTCCCTAACACTGCTAGCGATCCCTGTTATGATTGAGTCACCGTAGGAGGCAAAAACAGAAATGCTAGCTAAGTCCAGAAAACCAGAGAGGTTGGCAGCTATCGGATTGCAGACCCCTGATCCTATCCACAACAACTAACAGTAGCCGTGGGGGGTTCCTACGATGCCCTAGACCCCTCGATCACAGCCGGAGAATTAAATAGGCCTAAAGAAAGAAAGGGGAAATCTAAACTGCCCCAGAGCAGACCCCAAAGCAATAGGAAGCCCCCAACATATAATGACGGTGAAGCAAGATGAAAACACTAACACAGACAGAAAGATAGACTGAGCAAAGACGGGGCCCAAGCTAACTAGATAGGAAAGGACAGGAAGGCTGCTGTCTGCAATCCGTGAAAAACCCTATGAAAATAAGAGCCAACAGACTGACAGTAAAAAAGGCCCTGAAGACGGTAGGCTTTAAAAAAGCCTTGTCAGTACTCAGGAATATTCTGAAGACAGAACTACAGGCAAAAGGAGATTCAGCTCACCCCAGCAGGGAATGGCAGAATCCAGAAAAGCAAGGAAAACAAAAACAAAACACATATGCTAACAGGCAAAGCAGAAAACTTAGCTTTAGAGGAGCAGGAATCAGACTGGTGTCCTAGAAGTCCACAGAGAAATCACCAGCAGGGCAGAAGGGCGTCGGCAGCCATATATCCAGTCCATGACTCCACTCAGCCAGTCATCCTCATTAGGCTCAGGTGCCTGATAATCAGGCTCATTACCTTCCTTTACCAGAATAGGGAGTTCACCAGACCTCAGTGACGAAGGGGAAAATGAACTCACAACAGATCCCTATACAGGTTCCTCACCTGTTGCCGAGCAGGATACCTTAATCCCTAGCTCACCTTGCACCTATCCCTTACTAGTGAATTGGACGGTGCAGGCACTAATCCCACCACTGTACTAATACACACAAGGAAAAATACCACAAACAGGGAAAACAAACAACTTAGCTTTGCTCTGCTGCTATGGCCCCAAGCAGCAGAGTACGGCACCCGGATACATCTTCCACCTAAATAGCTGCTACTCCAAAGCTCTGACTGAGCTGCAAGGAACTCTTCTCAATAGCTCCTTTCACCACCAAGGTTGGTTGGGAATGAACAATATCACCAACAGTGATTGAGAACACCTGACACTCCTTTATAGGTAGGAGCCAGGGTAATCACACCTGCTTGATAATTTATGTGTAATGACCCCAGCGGCCACCGGGGGCGAAACCAGAACTAAAGCAACTACAGTGTAATAACCCCAGCGGCCACCGGGGGCAGAACCAGAACTAAAGCAACTACAGTGTAATAACCCCAGCGGCCACCGGGGGCAAAACTAACCTTAAGCCAAAGGCTTAAAGGAAAAAAAAGGTTATATGTGCTAAATCTGTCACAATCCAACCTGGATCATGACACTATCTACTTTTCTTCCTCGCCATCACCGAAACTTGGCTCACCCCCTCTGACACAGCCTCTCCTGCTGCACTTTCGTATGGTGGATTCCACCTTTCCCACACACCCTGACCCAGCAGCAAGCATGGTGGAGGAGTTGGTTTTCTCCTGTCAGATAACTGCTCCATCACCCACATCCCACCCTTTGTTATCCTCCCTTCCTTTGTGGTGCACTCTGTGCGCATCTACTCCCCCTCCAACCAGCTGTCAGGGCCTGCCACCACCTTCTTTGACCACTTCACCACCTGGCTACTTCATTTCCTCTCCGCCGACATCCCCACTATCATCTTGGGTGACTTCAAAATCCCTGTTGACACTTCCCTCTCAGCTGTCACTAAACTTCTATCTCTCACTTCCGCCTTCGGCCTCACTCAATGGTCTTCTGCAGCCACTTGCAAAGATGGTCACACTCTGGACCTCATCTTCACCCGCCTCTGCTCTCTTTCTAACCTCTCTAACTCATCTCTTCCTCTTTCTGACTACAACCTACTTACATTCTCTTCTCCACGCCTTGTCCACAATCCCCACCCCACAAACTTGCACACCTTCGCAGAAATCTTAAACACCTCGATCTACACTCACTGTCTGAATCCCTTCTCCCTCTTACAGATTTGTTCCATACACAATGTGGATACTGCTGCTGCTGCTCTATATAACACCACAATAGCTGTAGCTTTGGGATCAGTTGCCTCTCTCACACATACCAAAGCTCTCAAAATCAACAGACAGCCCTGGCACACTAGCCTGACCAAAGAACTGAGGCGGGCTTCCAGGACTGCTGAACAGAGATGGAAAAGATCCCACTCCAATGAGGATTTCATCACATTCAAACAATTCCTCACTACTTTCAAGGCCACACTCGCCACAGCTAAACAAACCTATTTGCCATCTCTCATATCCTCCCTGTCTCACAACCCTAAACAGTTATTCAACACCTTCCATTCTCTCCTTCATCCCCCAGCACCTCCTCCCTCTCCACTCATCTCAGCTGAAGACTTTGCCTTATTTTTCAAGCAGAAGATTGACAACATTAGAGACAGTTTTGGTTGCCAACCCCCAGAGCCTTTCCCCCTAACTGCCCAGTCTTTCTCCTCCAAAACCAACTTCTCCACCATTACAGAAGAATGACTCTCCACTCTACTCTCAAGATCACATCTCACCACCTGTGCACTTGACCTGATCCCATCCCACTTAATCCCAAACCTCCCCACAGTCTTCATCCCAACCCTAACCCATCTCTTCAACCTATCACTAATAACTGGTGTTTTCCCCTCAAGCTTTAGACATGCCTCAATCACACCTATCCTCAAAAAGCCCTCCCTTGACCCATTCTCTGTATCTAGCTATCGCCTTATATCACTTCTCCCTTATGCCTCAAAACTACTGGAACAACACATCCATCTTGAACTTTCCTCCCGCCTCTCTTCTTACCCCCTCTTTGACAGCTCACAATCTGGCTTCCAGCCGCACCACTCCACTGAAACTGCCCTAACTATGGTCACCAATGACCTATTAACCGCCAAGGCCAAGCAACACTACTCTGCCCTCTTCCTCCTGGACCTGTCCTCTGCCTTTGACACAGTGGACCATTCCCTATAACTACAGACCCTCTCATCGCTTCGTATCACAGACTTGGCCCTATCTTGGATCGCATCATACTTAACAAACCGGACATTCAGCGTCTCCCACTCATACACCACCTCCTCACTGCGCCCCCTATTTGTCAGAGTCCCGCAAGGTTCAATCCTAGGGCCCCTGCTCTTCTCCATTTACACCTTCGGCCCTCGGACAGCTCATAGAATCTCACGGCTTTCAGTATCACCTTTATGCTGCTGACACACAGATCTACATCTCAACCAGATATCATCTCCCTATTAACCAGAATCCCTCAATGTCTGTCCGCTATTTCATCCTTCTCCGCTAGATTTCTAAAACTTAATATGGACACAACAGAATTCATCATCCTTCCCCCATCTCAAGCGACACCCCAACAGACTTATCCATTAAAGTAAACAGCTGCCCGCTCTCCCCAGTCCAACAAGCTTGCTGCCTCGGGGTTATCCTTGACACTGATCTCTCTTTCAAGCCACATATACAAGCCCTTTCCACTTCCTGCCGACTTCAGCTCAAAAATATTTCACGGATCCGCATGTTCCTCAACCAAGAATCTGCAAAACCCTAGTACATGCCCTCATCATCTCCTGCCTGGAATACTGCAACCTCCTGCTCTGTGGCCTAAAACTCTGCTGCCCGACTAATCCACCTGTCCTCCCACTATTCCCCGGCCTCTCCCCTCTGTCAATCCCTGCACTGGCTCCCCATTACCCAAAGACTCCAGTTCAAAACCCTAACCATGACATTCAAAACCATCCACAACCTGTATCCTCCGTACATCTGTGACCTCGTCTCCCAGTACTTACCTGCACGCAACCTCCGAACCTCACAAGAGTTCCTTCTCTGCTCCCCTCTTTTCTCCTCTTCCCACAATCGCATACAAGATTTCTCCCGCGCATCCACCCTACTCTCTACTGCAACATTTCAGACTCTCGCCTACCATGGAAACCTTCAAAAAAATCTGAAGACTTACCTCTTCTGACAAGCCTACAACCTGCTGTAACCACCAATCGACCAAACCGCTTCTCGACCAGCTCTACCCTCACCTACTGTATCCTCACCCATCCCTTGTACATTGTGAGCCCTCGCGGGCAGGGTCATCTCTCCTGTACCAGTCGTGACGTGTACTGTTTAAGATTACTGTACTTGTATTTAATATGTATACCCCTCCTCACAAGTAAAGCGCCATGGAATAAATAGCACTATAATAACAAATTATAATAATAATACTTCCTCACTCACAGATTTCTTTAAAGGAGTTGTCTAGGCTTGGGACTAAAGTCGGCACTCACTTTATGTGACTGCATATGGTCCAATCGTGAAACAGTTAAATGGAGCTCAGGTTTCATTATATTTTTTACAGTGCCACATTCTGGCATTGACTGATAAAATATGCATTGTACAGTATTCATGGTAGCAAAAACTAATGGGTCGCTTCAAGATGTATACTACCCAATAAGGGGAATATTCTGGATGGGATGTGTTGATTTGCATCCATTGTACTCTTTGATGACAGCTCCACATGTTTTTCATAGACCAAAGCTAGTAGTTATGTTACAATTGTAGAGAAGAATATTTTTGGCACATGCGGCTTGTTTCATATGTTATTTCTACTCTATTCCCACACGCTATCCACTGAGGGATTTTTTCCAAAAGCTCCATGAATATTATCAGTGGGGACGCCTAGATGGGGGAGAGGGAGATACCTACAGGAACCGTGCACAAGACATGAGAAAAATTGCACAACCTTGTAAGTACATTTCTTTTCAAGTTTCTCTTATTAAACCCTTTGGAGCAAGAAATAGATTGTGTGTTGTACAAAACCAAAGCTGATCTATCTCATGAAATGTTAACGTGCCCAGTCAGTGGTGTTTGAGAAGAGTTTCAATATCTTTAATAAAATATATCATTGCCCTGGTGTGTGAATGGGACTTGTATCCGGAATTGAAAATTTCATTGTAGAGACTGCTGACAGTGACATATCCAAAGTCCTAATACTTTTAAAAAGATGTTTTACAACAAGTTATATTTACTCACAAAGGTGATTTCAAAGCATTGACATAAATGTCTACATACTGTCCTTCCCTGCTTCCATTACGGGAGCACTGTGGAATGGGTAGCTCTAATTGGCATTATGTTCCCTCCCCATCCGGAGCATAAACCTCCAAGAGGACTCCTGCTTTTAACATCTTTGGCTTTACCTACTGCTCTCATCAGCCATAACATTTAATCTCAATAGTCCAAAAGGGATGTTGTCCATCACCAAAGAAATTGGCTAAAACTTAGCCTTTAATCATATGGGATAAAAAAAATTGTCAGGATGCGTTTCGGACAGAAAAATCTTGATCATAGCTATGATTAAGGAATTTTCTACCCGAAATGGGTAAGCATTATGGGTTTATTTTAATATGTACACATTCTACCAATTTTGTTTCCTATATGATTGAAGGTTGAGTGTTAACGACCATCCTTTGATGCTGAACAATATCCTCTTTAAAACCATTAAGAGCTATTTGACTTGGAAGCCAGACCAGTGTGTGGTGCCCCTGAGGGTTCAGTCACCACAGAGGTACTGCACCTCAACCAGAGGTGTGGTATTCCACTCTCAGGTAAGGGGGAGCACTACCAAGAATCCAGACACTTGCAATCAACACTATACCTCTCAGGACCTGGGAGGAGCTAGGTAGAGGGTGTGGGTAGAGGAAGCAGCAGGGGAGAGCTGAAGGAAGTGACAGTGAGAAAGTGAGTCAGCAGTTGGTGCTGGGGACTTGAGCAGTGAGGAGCTCATTCCTGGACCAGCAGACAGTGGAAAGAGAGAAAGGAAAAAGAGAAAACAACAGAAAGATTGCTTCAGTGGAAGAAGGGGTCCTAGGGGCACAGGTAGTGAGGAGTCCACCCGTGGGGCCCGCATCCACGCCGACCGTAGTCGGATGGAGGGACCAGGTTGCAGAAGGGGACTGGCCCCAGGCTAGTGGGGAAACTAAGGACTCGGCTAGAAAACCGGAGGTTGCAGTATCTGCATGTGCTGCAGCCCTATCCAACTCATTCGCTGAAAATGCAGCCAGATAGGATCCAGGGGACTTAGAGAGCTTGTCGCCTGACAAGATCCATGGCTGCTGGCTTGGGACTCTGTGTGTGAAGGTGCAGGGCAGGAGAGGAGGGAGCCAGTGCAGTGAGATGGCCAGGAAAGGAATATCTGAAGGGGGATCTGGTATTGTGTACCCCAGTTCACCTGAGAGCTGTCTGGACCACAGACCCTAAGGACACAGCACCCCGGCTGGAGATTGAAACATCAGAACTGTGAGTAAAGCCTGTGAAGACTGCACAATGCTGTGTCCTCCAATTTACTGCATCACGTGCCCTGCACTACAACCACCATCATCACCTTCGTATCTCATTACAACTGCCCTGGGGTTTAGCTCTACCTGTGGAGAGCGGTAACAACTTTGCTGCATCACCATCAGCCCCAGTGGTCGCCTCAAGTAGCGTCGGCTAACATCTCCTATTTGCCGAATACCACAGATGGCATTACGAATCAACTCTTATAAACTTTATTTCCCCTTTAATCATCATTTTCCATTGCACGCCCAGGGCTACAGACCGGGTCACTGCTGCTGTGACATCCCCTTTAAGAACTGACCGGCCCGGTACCGAGTGTTCCCATGGGCGCTCCAAGTGCATACCCCGTGCACTGCACCCAGACCACAAACTGTCCATCCTGGAAGTTTCCAGAGATACTTATCTCTAACACAGGAGTGGTGAGCTGAATTGACACTTTTCTACATTTTTTTGTATAAAATTAAATCACCAGTGGGACCTTGCATGTCCTGCAGGATTTTAATCCATGACAGCATAATGTGTTACTAATCGTAATGTTTGAGA
Source organism: Dendrobates tinctorius (assembly GCF_039654945.1). Taxonomy (NCBI): domain Eukaryota; kingdom Metazoa; phylum Chordata; class Amphibia; order Anura; family Dendrobatidae; genus Dendrobates; species Dendrobates tinctorius. The sequence goes on from NW_027361993.1 coordinate 7,096,605, forward strand.
CTGTGGTCCCAGCTCTCTTCATGTCATTGACCAGGTCCTCCCATGTAGTTCTGGGCTGATTCCTGACCTTTCTCAGAATCATTCTTACCCTGTGATGTCAGATCTTGCATGATGCCCCAGACCGAGGAAAATTCACAGTCATCTTGTGTTTCTTACATTTTCTAATAATTGTGCCAACAGTTATTGCCTTCTCACCAAGCTGCTTGCCTATTTTCCTGTAACCAATCTTGTGCAGGTCTACAATTTAGTCCCTGATGTCCTTAGACACCGTTTTGGTCTTGGCCATGATGGAGAGGTTGGCGTGTGATTGATTACGTGTGTGCACAGGTGTCTATTATACCGGTAACGAGTTCAAACAGGTGCAATTAATACAGGTAATGAAATGAGTGCAGAGTAGGAGGGCTTCTTAAAGAAAAACTAACAGGTCTGTGAGAGACAGAATTCTTGCTGGTTGGTAGGTGATCAAATACTTATTTCATGCCAAAAAATGCAAGTTAATTATGTGAGAATCATGTAATTTGATGTTCCGGTTTTTAGTTTTAGATTCTGTCTCTCACAGTTGAAGTGTATCTACGATAAAACTACAGACTTCTCTATTCTTTGTAGGTGGGAAAACTTGCAAAATCGGCAATGTATCAAATACAAATTTTCCCCAATACCATATATACATACTGTGTTCCCCATGCCGAGCCCATCCTGGTAGATATATCCCCCATTCTTGAACCCTTCTTGGTATATGTCCCCCATTCTGCATCTGTTCTTTAATACATAAAAAAAAAAGATTATTCCAATCTCTCCTCCGCTCCCCCGCTGTGTGCTGTGCTCTTCTGAAGTCGCCAGATGACTTTAGCTTGCAAATGACAGGAACGCATGACACCATGCTCTCCATGTCAGCCTCTGGCCTCTGACTGTCAAGCAGTGTATAATGCAGCTCATGGACCTGGCAGGTCTCTGCACCACAATATACTTCATCTGAATGTGCATCCAAGAACGTACATCCAGGTGAAGTTTGATCTGGCATCTGGGTGCCCACCACCCACACATGTCTGGTCATGGTCCCACCTCTGTGATGGCAATTGTAATGCCCCTGCTATCTATTGTGGGTCGTCAGGTGACTCTGCCCTATTATCTTCAGCTCTGTTATATTTGTGCTCATTATCCCTTTCTTTGTATTCATTTCACAATGATTTTTTGTAGCTGAATACAATTACCGTAATATTGCAGGCATTATCCCTTTTCAGAAAATCAAGGTCCCCGGGTGCAGTTTGTTTAAAGCACAAAAACAAATTGTGCTTTAGGCACCGTACCTGGATGGAGCCCTGCTCCCTGAGTTGGGTATTGTTGCAGCGCTGGTGTCACGAAAACAATGTGGTAGCCAGTGAGCTCAATTGTTGTCTTGATGGAACACCCCGCTCAGGGCTACTGAGCTCACGGATTGGCTGCCAAGCTATCAATGTGATATCAGTGGCAGCGACAGAGCCTCAGTGGTGGACACAGAGTGGTTTGTTTTTTATGACAAACTGCACCTGGGCACCAAGGTTTTCTAAAAGGGAACAACCCCTTTAAGGCATTTTTCTTCAGTTCATTTAGGTTGCTTAGTTCCTTAATAAAATCAGTTCTTAAACAAGAATTAATAGATAAATTCATTATTGGACATGGAACAAGCTGCAGGGTTGAACTGTGATAACCCAGATTCCAGATAATGTCAGTTCCCCTGTATTATACAGTTGCATTCTGAAATGCTGTATAAGGCAGCCGGCTCTACACAGGTAACAGCTTCTGTACAGACTTACGTAGGATTTCTTAGAAAAAAAATACAGTGGTAATGTTCTGCTTTGACGTTGCTTGTCAGTACTGAAAACATAAGTGACCTTGAATTTGCAGAAATAGCACTAAGAAGAGGGAACAATAGCATTATCTACATTTAATGGAATCTTCTGAGCAGCCTAACAGTATAAACAAAGGGAGATGGAGCTCTGGGACTTTACAGTGAGAAAATATAAACCAGTAGTACAATATAAAGCACATGTATAACATTATATATATATATATATATATATATATATATATATATATATTACTGCCATCTATGTACACAAATTTAACTACTATAATAAAGCTCCAATGAACAAGGATGTAACTACTATAGTACTGCTCTGTACAATAATATAACAACTATAATACTGCCCCTATGTACAAGAATATAACTGCTATAATACTGAACCTATGTACAAGAATATAACTACTATAATACTGCCCCATGTACAAGATTAATAACTATTATAGTACTGCTCTGTATGTACAAGAATATAACTACTATAATATGGCTCCTTATGTACGAGAATATAACTACTATAATACTGCTCCTATGTACAAGAATATAACTACCATAATACTGCCCCTATGTTCAAGAATATATCTACTATATTACTGCCCCTATGTACAAGAATATAACTACTATAATACTGCCCCTATGTGAAAGACTATAACTACTATAATACTGCTGCTATGTACAAGAATATAACTACTATAATACTACCTCCAATGTGCAAGAATATAACTACTATAATGCTGCTCCTATGTGCAAGAATATAACTACTATAATACTACCTCCAATATGCAAGAATATAACTACTATAATACTGCTCCCTATATACAAGAATATAACTACTATAATACTGGTCATATGTACAAGAATATAACTACTATAATACTGCTCCTATGTACAAGAATATAACTACTATAATACTGCCCCTATATACAAGAATATTAACTACTATAATACTGCCCCTATGTACAAGAATATAACTACTATAATACTGCTCCTATGTACAAGAATATAAACTACTATAATACTGCTCCCTATATACAAGAATATAACTACTATAATACTGGTCATATGTACAAGAATATAACTACTATAATACTGCTCCCTATATACAAGAATATAACTACTATAATACTGGTCATATGTACAAGAATATAACTACTATAATACTGCTCCTATGTACAAGAATATAACTACTATAATACTGCTCCTATGTACAAGAATATAACTACTATAATACTGCTCCTATGTACAAGAATATATAGCTACTATAATACTGTCTCCTATGTACAAAAATATAACTACTATAATACTGCTCCTATGTACAAGAATATAACTACTATATTACTGCCTTCTATGTACAAGAATATAACTACTATAATACGGCTCCTATGTACAAGAATATAACTACTATAATACTGCCCCCTATGTACAAAAATATAACTACTATAATACTGCTCCTATGTACTAGAATATAACTACCGGTACTGTAATACTGCCTCTATGTCCAAGAATAGAACTAATATACTACTGCCCCCTATGCACAAGAATGTAACTACTATAATACTGCTTCTTCTACTAGTTATGAGTAAGAATATACCATCAGAAAATAAAATATAACTTACTACTGTCCAGTATGTAAGATACTATAAGTGTTATAGTAATACTCCTCTCCCCCAATGCCGCTCACTAATACTGTACCTCACATGTGAGGCTTAGATGCCCCTTTGGTGCTTTCACCTATGAAGTGAGGTTCAGTCATAACCCCGGATGACTACAAACCAGTAAATGTAAATGGATGCCTTTCCTTACAATACACAGATGGAGACTGTCTTGAGCCTCATGCCTCAGCAATGCCATTAGTTCCTATTAAATGAACAGACTGCATTTCTATGAATATTGGTCATCCCATAAATTATTTGTTTCGGTCCAATAGATAAACCTTGAATTCTAACAGTAGATCATCTTTGTGTTATGTTTCATATTGGCAATGCGCATACAATACATGGTAAATAAGCCTCCGATAAGGATGGCATTTTCACAGACTTCAGGGTTTATAGCTCATTTTCTTGCAGGGCTTCAGGGCTTTTCTGTGTAGGGAAATTTGTAAGAAAATTGCACCTTGTGTTTTGCACAAGATTTGGTATAACAGAATCATATGTAAAGACAGTTTAACTGCAGGGCATTACATTGTTAAACTGAATCCAGCAACCAAGTATCCACATGCAAATAAATTCCATGAGGCTGCACCGGCAATAAACCAAATGGCAGGCACTTATATCAATTGGAGGAAAACTGTGAAATGGAGACAGAAATCTGTCAGATGTTTCTATACAGAGTCTTGAGTATTTTTAGGTCAGAAACAAGATTGCTGACTCAGGAGCACACTGTTATTTTTACACAAAACACAGACAATGTTGTTATAAAAAGTAAGGCACATACTTAAAGAGAAATTTTAATCAGATGTCAAAAATATCAAACTTTTTATCCATACAAGCAGTAATATAGTAGTTATATTGTTGTACACTGTAGGCAGTATTATAGTAGTTATATTCTTGTACATAGGGGCAGTGTTATAGTAGTTATATTCTTGTACATAGGAGCAGTATTATAGTAGTTATATTCTTGTACATAGGAGGCAGTATTATAGTAGTTATATTCTTGTATATAGGGGCAGTATTATAGTAGTTATATTCTTGTACACTGTAGGCAGTATTATAGTAGTTATATTCTTGTACATAGGGGCAGTATTATAGTAGTTATATTCTTGTACATAGGAGCAGTATTATAGTAGTTATATTCTTGTACATAGGAGGCAGTATTATAGTAGTTATATTCTTGTATATAGGGGCAGTATTATAGTAGTTATATTCTTGTACATAGGAGGCAGTATTATAGTAGTTCTATTCTTGTACATAGGGGCAGTATTATAGTAGTTATATTCTTGTACATAGGAGCAGTATTATAGTAGTTATATTCTTGTACATAGGGAGCAGTATTATAGTAGTTATATTCTTGTACATAGGAGCAGTATTATAGTAGTTATATTCTTGTACATAGGGAGCAGTATTATAGTAGTTATATTCTTGTACATAGGAGCAGTATTATAGCAGTTATATTCTTGTACATAGGGAGCAGTATTATAGTAGTTATATTCTTGTACATAGGAGCAGTATTATAGTAGTTACATTCTTGTATATAGGAGCAGTATTTTAGTAGTTATAGTATTGTACATAGGAGCAGTATTATAGTAGTTATATTCTTGTACATAGGGGCAGTATTATAGTAGTTACATTCTTGTTTAGAGGAGCAGTATTTTAGTAGTTATAGTCTTGTACATAGGAGCAGTATTATAGTAGTTATATTCTTGTATATGGGGCGGTATTATAGTAGTTATATTCTTGTACACTGTAGGCAGTATTATAGTAGTTATATTCTTGTATATAAGGGCAGTATTATAGTAGTTATATTCTTTTATATAGGGGCAGTATTATAGTAGTTATATTCTTGTATATAGGGGTGGTATTATAGTTGTTATATTTTTGTACACTGTAGGCAGTATTATAGTAGTTATGTATATTCTTGTACATAGGGGGCAGTATTATAGTAGTTATATTCTTGTACATAGGGGCAGTATTATAGTAGTTATATTCTTGTAAACAGAGGCAGTATTATAGTAGTTATATTCTTGCATATAGGGGCGGTATAGTAGTTATATTCTTGTACACTGTAGGCAATATTATAGTAGTTATATTCTTTTATATAGGGGCAGTATTCTAGTAGTTATATTCTTGTATATAGGGGCGGTATTATAGTTGTTATATTCTTGTACACTGTAGGCAGTATTATAGTAGTTATTTATTATTATTATTATTTATTTATTTATATAGCGTCATTAATTCCGTGGTGCTGTACATGAGAAGGGGGTTACATACAAATTTATAGATATCGTTAACAGTAAACAAATTTACAATGACAGACTGGTACAGAGGGGAGAGGACCCTGTCCTTGCGGACTTACATTCTACGGGATAGTGGGGAAGAGACAGAAGGTCAGGGGGTGCAGCAGCTCTGGTGGTGATGAGGCGGCATCTCAGGCGGTGGTGAGGGGGCAGAATGGTCATTGCAGGCTGTAAGCTTTCCTGAAAAGATGGGTTTTCAGGTTCCGTCTGAAGGATCCGAGGGTGGTGGATAATCGGACGTGTTGAGGCATGGCATTCCAGAGGATAGGGGATATTCAGGAGAAATCTTGGAGGCGGTTGTGTGAGGAACGAATAAATGTGGAGGAGAATAGGAGGTCTTGGGATGATTGAAGATTACATGAGGGAAGATATTGGGAGATTAGTTCAGAGATATAGGGAGGGTAAAGGTTGTGGATGGCTTTGTAGGTCAGCATTACTAGTTTGAACTGGATTGGTTGGGGAATTGGGAGCCAATGGAGGCATTTGCAGAGGGGGGAGACAGGGGAGGAGAGAGGTGGATTAGTTGGGCAGCAGAATTGAGGACAGACTGGAGTGGTGCAAGAGAGATAGCAGGGAGGCCACAGAGGAGAGTGTTGCAGTAGTCAAGGCAGGAGATGATGAGGGCATGTACAAGAGATTTAGTAGATTGAGGACTGAGGAAGGGACGGATTCTGGAAATATTTTTGAGTTGGAGCCGACAGGCGTTGGCAAGAGATTGGACGTGTGGTTTGAAGGACAGGGCAGAGTCGAGAGTTACTCCGAGGCAGCGGATTTCAGGTGCGGGAGAGCGTGATGCTGTTTACCATAACAGATAGATTGGTTAGGGAAGATACGTGAGATGGAGGAAAGATAATGAGTTCAGTTTTGTCTACGTTGAGTTTTAGGAAGCGTGAGGTGAAAAAGGAGGATATGGCTGATAGACACTTCGGGATTCTGGACAGCAGAGAGGTGACATCTGGGCCAGAGAGGTAGATCTGAGTGTCATCTGCATACAGGTGGTACTGGAAGCCATGGGACTTTATGAGTTGTCCTAGGCCAAGAGTATAGATGGAAAAAAGTAGGGGCCCCAGGACAGAGCCTTGGGGGACTCCAACAGATATGGGGAGATAGCTGGGCATAGCAGTTGGGTCAAGGTTTCATTTTTTCAGGATGGGTGTTATGCTGGCATGTTTGAAGGCAGAGGGAAAGGTACCAGAAGTTAGGGATAGGTTGAAGAGATGGGTTAGGGCTGGAATGATCATGTTAGTGAGGTTATATTCTTGTATATGGGGGCAGTATTATAGTAGTTATATTCTTGTACATAGGGGCAGTATTATAGTAGTTACATTCTTGTACATAGGGGCAGTATTATAGTAGTTATATTCTTGTACATAAGAGCAGTATTATAGTAGTTATATTCTTGTACATAGGGGCAGTATTATAGTAGTTACATTCTTGTATATAGGAGCAGTATTTTAGTAGTTATAGTATTGTACATAGGAGCAGTATTATAGTAGTTATATTCTTGTACATAGGGGCAGTATTATAGTAGTTATATTCTTGTACATAGGAGCAGTATTATAGTAGTTATCTTCTTGTACATAGGGGCAGTATTATAGTAGTTACATTCTTGTATATAGGAGGCAGTATTTTAGTAGTTATAGTATTGTACATAGGAGCAGTATTATAGTAGTTATATTCTTGTACATAGGGGCAGTATTATAGTAGTTATATTCTTGTATATAGGGGCAGTATTATAGTAGTTACCTTCTTGTATATAGGAGCAGTATTTTAGTAGTTATAGTATTGTACATAGGAGCAGTATTATAGTAGTTATATTCTTGTATATAGGAGCAGTATTTTAGTAGTTATAGTATTGTACATAGGAGCAGTATTATAGTAGTTATATTCTTGTATATAGGAGCAGTATTATAGTAGTTATGTATAGTCGTTATGTTCTAGTACATATGGACAGTATTATAATAGTCATAGTTTTGTACATATGAACATTATTATAGTAGTTATGGTTTTGTACATAGGATTAGTATTATAGTAGTTACAGTGGGGAAAAAAGTATTTAGTCAGCCACCAAATGTGCAAGTTCTTCCACTTAAAAAGATGAGAGAGGCCTGTAATTGACATCATAGGTAGACTACATCTATGAGAGTTAAAATGACAAAACAAATCCAGAAAATCACTGATTTGGCAAGATTTATTTAGCAAATTATAGTGGAAAAGAAGTATCTTGTCTTTAACAAAAGTTAATGAATCTACCCCTTTAAATGCTGCAGTCAATCTCTAAAACATCTTAAAAATTAGAATTACAGGTCACATCCCCTTATTAAAAATGAAGTAAGATAAAGATATATAGAGAGATAGATAGATAATAGACAGATAATAGACAGATAAATAGATAGATAGATAATAGAGAGATAATAGATAGATAGATAGATAATAGAGAGATAATAGATGATAGATAATAGATAGATAGATAGATAGATAATAGATAATATATAGATAGTAGTTAGATATTGCTTATCTGTAAAAGTCTAATCTATCAAAATATAACCTTTTTCACCATTATAATAAACACTGTAAAGCAAAAATATTCAAAATGTCAGAATTTCTGTATTTCATTTGCTGCTTCTTTGCAAAGGAATGTAATTAAAAAGTTATCAAAACACCATATTTACTGTTAAATTGTATCAATAAAAGCATCAGGTTTCCCCACAAAAAATAACGAGAGCACAGTTAAACTGACGAAAAAAGAAAAAAAAGTTATGGGTCTCAAAAGTTTGAGACAGAACCCACAATTTTTTGCACCACTAAAATAAGTAAGTAAATAAGTAAATAAATATATTTTTAGTATCATCCTAACTCACGTTGCCAGGTTGTTTTGTACCATACAATAAATGCTGTAAAAACAAAACTCAAAAAACAAAGGCAGAAGTGATATTTATTTTGTCAAATTTACTGCACTTTTGTAAAAATATTTTCCATTAGATTCTATGGGAAAACAAATTGTTTTATTAAAACTTCAACTTATCTTGCAAAAAAAGAAACCCCCGATATGTTTATATCGATGGAAAAATAAAACATAGTTATGGTTGTATAGAGAAAGGGAGAAAAAAGTTGAGATAGGAAAAAACCCTTGAAAACTGGCTGCAAACGGGGAAGGGGATTAAAAACTCTGTTCTCCTACTGTGTGATAGTCTCTGTCCGGAGAGACCACTCTGGGACCGTTTCTACCACCTTCGCTATTATCTCCATCATTTCCATGCAATCACATAACATATGAAGCATCAATGAGTTCCCTATGCTGAGGAGCTAGCAATTTCATATGGAAGACATATACCGTAATCTATAAATGGAGCGAAGGCATATGATATGATCATTATGATCTCCCCTCCCCCCACCAGAGCTGACAATGATCTTTTGGCTTCACATGAATAATTGTCACAGAGAGAATTAATATTCACCATTTGTTATATGAGTGATTGATTACTTCTGTTTACTTACTCAATTATGTAGGAAACGGCAATCTGTGAGTTTTGCTTATCAAATTTATTTGGTCTAAAATTAATAAATATGCATTTAGAGGCAAAAATAGGATCTTATGAAGCCAAATGGGGCAGAGTTCACTGCATATTAGGAAAAAAATAAAAAGCAGAAATAACTGCTCTATGGGTGCCAAAGCTTGGGATCTCCTGTTCTGAACCTGGCTCTCGGAACCAGAATGGAGAGCACAAAGATCAAATATCTGGAGGACTGAGTGCATGTAATACTGCAGATGTCCAGTAGTGGCCACCGCAGGAGAAATTAATGGAGTAAAAAGAGAAAATGACCAATAAGGAAGCTGCAAAGTTTGACGCATTTTATATCAAGGAAGCCTAAAAAATTGCTGTACAAAAATCCCCATTACATATACAAATTGACACATCCAACCTTTCTTCATCGACCCCAAATAAATAAATATCTGAAAATAATATTTAAAAATCTAGAAAAAAAATTCCTGAAGGTGGTAAAGCATCCATTGAAAATAATATCCCCCATATAAAACTTGGATAATAATTAAATAATTGAAAAATAAAGTTGCCAAAATATGCGTGCCAAAAATAAACTGCTTATGCCAAACTTCCCAAAAATATGTATTTTTAACCTAGAATTTTTTTTTTTTCAATAAAACGTAATGCACGTATCCCTTTACGGACCAGACACCTCTTGTACTACTTGAATTAGCCAGAAATATCAAATTTTATGTTTCTTGCCCCAGTGCTGAGAGTTTGCAAGTATCTTTCTGGGAAATTGCAAGTGTCACACATCTGAACGGCTTCATTTGCAAATCTGACTTTTTCTCAGTAATTATCTGGCAATTTGCATTGACTTGGTGCCAATCATAACATTACCTCGTTTTTGTGGCATCATCACCAGTCTCGTATGATTTAACCTCGAGCATATTGAGATCTTTTCCCATCTTCCCGTTCATTATCCCTGGTGTAAATCTCAGCAGTGTGCCAGACTCTCCAACCGGCAGCTTTTCCCAGGATTACTAGGTATTTATTCTTGCATAAAAGAACTTATTATAGGGCCCTATAGTTAATAACTACTTTGTATAATGAACTGAATCCTAACACAGAGCAACAAAGACACTTTAATGCCGGGTTCTTTATTATAGTGCGATGCTAAAAACAAAGAGGATATAACTTCACATGACAGTAGATTGGAAGACCGGTCAATTAAGACAATGGGAGATCCCGGGGCTTCAATTAGGTCAAACTAAAGATGTCTGTTGTATCCACTCACTGATGCTAATTCTGGAAGCAGAGCAAGCATAACTCTACATCCTGGATAAAGTAGTGGAAATGATTATGATATACTATTCTTTATTTAAAGAAAATCGGCATACAACGCGTTTCGGGCATAAATTGCACCTTTCACCAGATACAAACATTGTTATTGGTGTTTGTACAAAATGAAGGGGTCACTTTTGGAGATCATAGAATCATAGAATGGTAGAGTTGGAAGGGACCTCCTGGGTCATCTGGTCCAACCCCCTGCCACCTTTTGTCAGGTCCAAACGCTGCCATCAGTGTTTGCATTTGAAGAAGGGGTCGATTTCTTTCCAAAACGCGTTGCATGTCTCTTACCGACGAACTAAAAATAAATCCTTACAACAGGTTTCGGACTGATGAGTTGACCATTGATTACCTCTATTATTGATATACTTACCACAGGGAGTTCAACCGATCTTGAAAGGTCTCTCGGGAGGAGAAGGAGGTCTGTCAGCCACTCATTATATATAGAGTAGAGGCATTAACGGATGTTGTGCTCAAAATAAGGCATAGCAAGGTGAGCACTTGAACATCTAACGCCAATCACTGTCATGCTTATATTACAAGGTGTTGCCCCACTAAGCAATGTCCTGTATTTTTAGCTTTATATATGCCGCCATAGCATGGTATGGTGGAGGCACTGTTTGGACTTTTGTGAGCAATGTATAACACTTTGGGCTAAGACACACCTCATGTGTGGAGCTGTGGAAGAGAGTACCACACTACTAAATATGTGTCCAGTAAACCATAAGGTTCATCAATAACATTGGCTTTTGGATTCTTTCTAATTAGTGATGATGAGGCATTATCAAAGCACGTTTATGTCCTAATCAAGTATTTTCGGTGTGCTCAGAAACAATACTCGAGTTCCCGTGGCTATATGTCTCGCGATAGTTCAACATCCACATCCAAGCTGCTGCTATAAGGGGCTCCAGACTACACCTCCAGACTGCTGTTATAGGGGGCTCCAGCTACACATCCAGACTGCTGTTAGAGGGGGCTCCAGACTACACATCCAGACTGCTGTTATAGGGGGCTACAGACTACACCTCCAGACTGCTGTTATAGGGGGCTCTAAACTACACCTCCAGACTGCTGTTATAGGGGGCTCCAGCTACACATCCAGACTGCTGTTATAGGGGGCTCCAGACTACACATCCAGACTGCTGTTATAGGGGGCTACAGACTACACCTCCAGACTGCTGTTATAGGGGGCTCTAAACTACACCTCCAGACTGCTGTTATAGGGGGCTCCAGCTACACATCCAGACTGCTGTTATAGGGGGCTCCAGACTACACATCCAGACTGCTGTTATAGGGGGCTACAGACTACACCTCCAGACTGCTTTTATAGGGGGCTCTAAACTACACCTCCAGACTGCTGTTATAGGGGGCTCCAGCTACACATCCAGACTGCTGTTATAGGGGGCTCCAGACTACACATCCAGACTGCTGTTATAGGGGGCAACAGACTACACCTCCAGACTGCTGTTATAGGGGGCTCTAAACTACACCTCCAGACTGCTGTTATAGGGGGCTCCAGACTACACATCCAGACTACTGTTATAGCGGACTCCAGACTACACCTCCAGACTGCTGTTATATGGGGCTCCAGACTACACATCCAGACTACTGTTATAGAGGGCTCCAGACTACACCTCCAGAATGCTGTTATAGGGGCTCCAGACTACACATCCAGACTGCTGTTATAGGGGGCTCTAAACTACACCTCCAGACTGCTGTTATAGGGGGCTCCAGACTACACATCCAGACTACTGTTATAGAGGGCTCCAGACTACACCTCCAGACTGCTGTTAAAGGGGGCTCCAGACTACACATTCAGACTACTTTTATAGAGGGCTCCAGACTACACCTCCAGAATGCTGTTATAGGGGGCCCCAGCTACACATTCAGACTGCTTTTATAGGGGGCTCTAGACTACACATCCCGACTATTGTTATAGGGGGCTCCAGACTACACACCCAGGTTGCTGTTATACGGGGCTCCAGCTACACATCCCTACTGCTGATATAGGGGGCTCCAGACTACACATCCAGACTGCTGTTATAAGGGGCTCCAGCTACACATCCAGATTGCTGTTATAGGGGACTCCATACTATACAGCATAACTGCTGTTATAGGGGGCTCCAGACTACACATCCAGACGGCTGTTATAGGGGGCTCCAGACTACACCTCCAGACTGCTGTTATAGGGGGCTCCAGACTACACATCCAGACTGCTGTTATAAGGGGCTCCAGCTACACATCCAGACTGCTTTTATTGGGGGCTCCAGACTACACATCAAGACTGTTGTTGTAGGGGGCTCCAGACTACACATCCCAATTGCTGCTATAGGGGGCTCCAGACTACACATCCAGACTGCTGTTATAGGTGGGCTCTAGACTACACATCCAGACTGCTGTTATATGGGGCTCTAGACTACCCATCCAGACTGCTGTTATAGGGGGCTTCAGACTACACATCCAGACTGCTGTTATTGGGTCAGACTACACATCCAGACTGCTGTTATAGGGGGGCTCTAGACTACATATCCAGTCTGCTGTTATGTGGGAGAGGATGCTCCAGACTGCACATCCAGACTTCTGTTATAGGGGGCTCCAGAATACAAATCCAGACTGCTGTTAAATGGGGCTCCAGACTACACATCCAGATGACTGTCATAGGGGCTCAAGACTACACATCCAGACTGCTGTTATAGGGGGCTCCAGACTACACACCCAGACTGAAGTTATAAGGGGGCTCCAGACAACACATCCAGACTGCTGTTATAAGTGGCTCCAGACTGCACATCCAGACTGCTATTATAGAGGGACTCCAGACTGCACAGCCAGACTGTTGTTATACAGAACACATCAGAATATGTGGACAGACTGCAGTAATAGGGGATCCTCCAGACCACACATAACTTGCCACTACTTTTTTGATATTTGCTGTGATTTAGCTTCATAACAGCTGTTTATACGGTACATGAATCGTATGAATTATCACTGTTGTGTTATAAAAAGTTTGTTTTGCCCTGAGTCTAAGCTGGTTGCATACATGTCATATATGGGACTAGCTTATGAATGAATAACAATATAATTTCTCCTATTAGATAAACAAATAAACCACATGTTCTAAATATAAATAGTATAAACCTCTAACGGATGCAGTTTTATACTATATCAGCAGGTGGCGCTAGTAATCCACAAATCTCCTATTTCTAGACAGCGCACGTTTGGAATTGAACCTTATTTTCTTTTTAATATCTTATGACTCTGCTTTTGTAGTATTTTTAAAACATGAGGATAGATCTAGACACAATGTAACAATGTCCCCGCGTATATATGCACTGACATCACACATAATCACTGTGGAAATGTTCTAATTTTATTCTTTTTTTCCTCCACCTGTTGGATCTGTGCATATTGTAATGTGGATCAGCAGGTCCATTCATCAGTCTGGAAGGAAAAATAACAGTCATTTCTGGAGCCTTGTTTGCTTGTATTATTTCTTGTAAGATGGCAATTGCCTCTTTCATAGCTTGTTCTATGAGCGTGCGTCTACTTGTCTAAGCACATATAAAGTGATACTCAGAGAGAAAGAAGTGACTGTGGACAATTTAGTGACTGACAGGTGTCATAACCACCTCGCCCGACCCCAAATACACCTACTCTGGAAAATATGCATTAATACCCCTAATACACAACAATCAAAGTCATTAATGAGCTGCTCCAGTCTTGGGGAATGCTTTAATTATGCAAAACTGCAACTAAAATTTAAGAATAATGATAAAAGGGGTTAAAGGGAAGTGGTCACCTAGGAAAATGCTATTTACCTTGACGACTTACTTTGCCTTACTGAAAGTGCTGCTACAGAGAAAAAATTGCAGCCGGCTTTCAGTCATGGGGGCGTGCACGGAGCAATTTCTGTCATTGCTCTTAGCACTGTGAGCAATGACAGTTTGAGTGACGATTCACTCTGCAACAGGTGTGTGCAGAGTGAACTGTCAGTCAAAGTACCAGGGTGTGTTTACAGCACATTCCTGAGAGCAATGATCAGGCTACTCTGTGCACTGCCCCCATGACTGAAAGCTGGCGGCTCCTGGGAGGAAATAAAATCATCATTAGCCGCCCTTCCAGTAAGGTGGCTAAATAGTGGAATGCTATTTACCTGCAGATTAACATTATATCTGCTATTTAATAGCATTTTCTAAAGTAGCAGGTTCTCTTTAATTTTGGGGTGAGATGGTGATTTTGACGGTGACATAAGTCAGAGATTGGTTCGTGCTGCTGCTACATCATACAATGCAGATGAATGGGATTACTTAGTGGTCCATAATGTATGGTCGCTATGACAAGCAAGTGGTAAAAAATCTAAGTGATTCTGACTTTTTGCGAGTTGCTTGTTGTGTTGCAATACCTTGTGGGTTACAGTGTGACTTCTGCATTACAGTGTGATATAACAGTGGCATGCGTCATGTCCACAATCGATGTATAACCCCAGCCTTATGCTACCTATGCAGGTAACCACTAGTCTAATGATTTTTAGATTAGGCTGCTGCCCTGAACAGCAACTGGTCCTTTAACTGTAGGTGGTGCAAAAGTAGCGTTTTTTTTTACATTATTTCACAAAGACCTCCAAGTCATTCATGTGATACTGGTTCCTGCAGGAACAAAAGTTCTAGGCTAATGTGGTATGCTGAGACTTGTAGTTGGAGAGACTCAGGTCACACAAATGACTACAGAAAATAACAGTGATGGTATACACTAAATAACTGGTGTGTTTCTTTTTGTAGGATTACTACATAACCCCATCCTATAGTCTAGGGGACCCTGGAGGAGCATTGGTACCAGTCCCCGAAATATTCACTCTACAGCTTCAAGGCCTTGTAAATTGAATCTCTTATAACAGGATCCAGGAGCTTCAACCTAAAGAAAACCATCTACATAAAGCAATTGTAAGCCATACTTATCATTTAACGTCCTTTGGCTCGATCTTGAGTCATGGAGACTTGATGGATGGACGCTCTGTAGGAAGATTGATCATGTGCAAGTCTAGATACAGTAGGTCCACCAGGGTCTTCTCCACCATCGTCTTGATAGTATCAAGCCATCGGGTTGCTGGTCTTCGTATTAGTCTTGTAAGCCATACTTATTATTTAACTGCCTCCGGCTCGATCTCGAGCCATGGCGACTTGATGAATGATCTATCTGCAGGAAGATTGATCTTATGCAAGCCTAGATAGGTCCACCAGGGTCTTCTCAGTATCAAGCTTTCCAGTTGCTGGTCTTCACCATTGTCTTGTAAGTCACACTACATTGCTTAATAGCTTTCCCACATACATATATACCAATGTGGTGACCATCACCTTGTGCCAGTGAAAAAAATCAGTTTCTGTTACAATCAGTGACATCACCACCTCTGCAGTGATGACATCACTAGTCCCAGTATAATCAACGGATAGACGTCCTAAGTGGACACAATGCATCAATTAGCTAAATCCACAATTGGACAGATTGAATTGTCTGTCTTCATTTTGTGACTGATCTTGTATTCCTACCCACATCCCCTATAGATCGAGTCATTCATGACAGGTAGTCCCTTAGGTTTACAGAAGCAAATCGAAAGTCATGAGAACTAATTACTGTACCTTTAAATTAGGGCTAATTACCCCGGAGCTAGTTGATGTCGGTGGCCTATAATAATATTACTTAATGCTGTGTCAGCAGAGAAGCTACAACCCATCTGTAATTCTCTCCCTGACTTTATTGCTTCCCCAATACCAGCACCATAAGTACTCTGTGCTCGTGCACATATGATATACCGTACACACCGCTGCATACACACACTGAGCACAGCCAGGATCCTTAAGGCTGTAAACTGGCTTCATAGTTTATGTAGCAATTCACTGCCTCAGTCAGCAGATATCTGTCATGTCCTTGTGTAACCACTACATGATGTGGTACAATGGTGAACATCAATAGCCTCAGCATACATGTGAGCATAAATAATACATGTATGAAGCTCGCGAAACACGCAGAGGGCCCAGGGGTGTGATATCATGTGCCCTCTTCTGCTAGATTTTATTGGGAAGTCAATGAAATGATATTGGATTTATGACCCCCTGGGTGATCTTTTTGAAGTGGGATAGACATGGACTTCAATGTTTCCTACAACCAGGAGGAAGGGAAATAAAAAGTACCAGACGAAGGCACGTTACCCTTCCAGAGATTCATCCACCAGTGTCCAGACAAAGGGTTAATGAGGGGCTGGTACAGGCGAGAAAGGGTTAATAAAAAAAAGAAAATAACTTGAACTGTGACTTATACAGTATACAGAATTACGTTTATATCTATCTCTATCTAATATCTAAATAACTATGTCATATCTATCTATCATCTATCATCTTAATCTGAGATAAATAGATAATAGATAGATAGATAGACAATGGTTATAAAATAGATAGATGATAGATAATAGATATAAGATAGATAATAGATAGATAGATAACAGATAGAAGATAGATAATAGACATATAGATATGAGATAAATAGATGATAGATAATAGAAAGATAATAGATAGAGATATTGATAGATAGATAATAGATATATAATAGATAGATAGATGATAGATAGATGATAAATAGATAGATAGATAGATAGATAGATAGATAGATAGATAGATAGATAGACGTGACGAAATAAAGGGTAACAGTGTTTTGAACTTCTGACTTTCAGGCTTCATATCTCACCATCCACTACTGCATTGATCCTGACCTGTGACTACCATCATTTTATAGACAATCATCTCGGCTATCTCATACATAAATGTGACCTGTAACTATTTAGCATATGATTAGTTATGCAGATTCTCATCATGTCACTGTATTGTGACTGTTTTGCTCCTGGTGGTGGAAAATTCGTTTTCTTCCCGTATACTACAAATCACAACCTGTTCTCACATTCCCTAATAGCTCAGTGTGTTATTAGGTTGGTTCCCAAGTGAAAGGTCACTGGTTCAGATCAAGGAGCAGCTATGAAAATTTCCCAAGAAAAGAGAAACAGCATCATCCAGCTCATTGATAGTGGTCTCTCAGCCAAGAAAATTGCCAAACTGTATCATGTGAGCACCATGACAGGTGGAAGGATATGAAATGAAGTCCGTCCATCCCTTCAAAAAGCCAAGAGGTGGACGTCTAGGTAAAATATCGGAGTCAGCAAGTCAGCTCCTCACAAAGTCTATTAGTTCTGGCACGACAAACACGGGAGTGGAGGTGGCTCGTATGCTTCATAATAGTGAAATCACAGACGTCCATGTACGCACCGTGTGACACACATTACACAAGTCTGGAATGGTGGCCGAAAAAAGGTGAAGAAGCCTTGGCTTCAATACTGTCATGAGGCTTGAGTGTGCAAAAAAGTATGAAAAGTAGATATTAGAAGATCGGAAATGGGTGATGTGGAGCGATGACCTGAAAGGCTAGGCTCTGATGGGTGCAAATGGGTCTGGAAAAAACAAGGGAAAAAGGGGCCAATGGATCGAGAAATTGAAGGAACTGTGAAGTTTGGCGGAGGAAGCCTGATGATATGGGGTTGTTTCACAGCCAAAGGCGTTGGATACCTGACCAGGATTGATGGTGGTCTCAATATTGAGCTATATGTGTGTATCATAAAAAACAACTTACTTTGTACCCTCGAGTACTATGAGTATGAAAAGGATGACATAGTGTTCCAGCAGGACAACGACCAGAAGCATATATCGAGATTGGTGAAGAAATGGTGGGTAGAGTTGAAAAAAACACAGTAGACATACCCAAGTGAGGCGACCAGTATGCACCAAGTTTGGGAACGTGTAGCAGAGACCTGGGATCAAATTTTGGTTGAGACAGAAGGATTCAGGCAGTGCTGAAAGCCAAAGATGGATTTACAAAATACTAGCAAAATAATACAAATTAAAATTTAGATTTTTAGGACCAAAACAGTATTAATGCGGTGACATGATGAGAATCATCAGTGTTTTGTTCTCTGGCTCCACATCATCTCCTTTTCCTATAGCTGTCGGGGTACCTCAGGGCTCAGTCCTTGGCCCCCTTCTCTTCTCTCTCTACATGGACCCAATTGGACAGACCATCAGCAGATTTGGCTTTCAGTACCATCTTTATGCTGATGACACACAACTATATACGTAATTCCCCGACCTTTCCCCGGCTGTACTACAGAACGCCAGTGACTGTCTGTCCGCAGTCTCCAACATCATGTCTGCTCTCTATCTGAAACTCAACCTCTCCAAAACTGAACTTCTTCTGCTCTCGCCGTCTACTAACCTCCCTAAATCTGACATATCCCTCTCCGTGGGTGGTACCACAATAACACCCCAGCAGCAGATATGCTGTCTGGGTGTTATGTTTGACACCAATCTCTCCTTCACATCCCATATACAATCTCTTGCCGCTTACACCTAAAGAACATCTCTAGAATCCGCCCATTTCTCACCATGGAAACAACAAAAACCCTCACTGTAGCATTGATCCACTCCCGCCTGGATTACTGCAATGCTCTATTAATTGGCCTCCCCGTTACTCGACTATCACCTCTATAGTCCTTACCTAATGCAGCGGCCAGGATCGTCCATCTGGCTAATCGGTACTTGGACATGCCGCTCTTCGCCAGTCCTTACATTGACTGCCCATTCATTATAGGATCCAATTCAAAGTACTTGTTCTCACCCACAAAGCTCTCCACAGTGCGGCACCCCCCTACATCTCCTCTTCATTTCTGTCTATTGGCCTAACCGACCGCTGCGCTCTGCAAAAGACTTTCGACTAACCTCTGCACTAATCCGTACCTCCCCCTCCCGACTCCAAGACTTCTCCCGCGCTGCGCCAATTCTCTGGAATGCTCTACCCCAAGATATTAGGACTATCCACAATTTGCATAGTTTCAGGCGCTCCCTCAAAACACATTTGTTCATGTTCATGTTCACTAATCACAGTCATTCTATGTGTAAGTGTGCGTGTGTGGCCCATTCACTATCTCCATCCATCCCTCAAGATGGCTGGACCATCATTGTAAATACACCATTGTGAATACACACCTGTACTTTGTATCTCCCCCACCTCATTGTAGATTGTAAGCTCTCACGAGCAGGGTCATCTTATTTTGCTTTAATTATTGTATTGTTAACGTTTTTACTTCTGACTTGTGTTTGGAACTGTTAAACTGTAAAGCGCTGCGGAATATGTTGGCGCTATATAAATAAAGATAATTATTATTATTATTAATCTGCATAACTTGTCATAAACTAAATATGTTGTAAGTCAAATTTATGTATGAGATCGCCAAGATGATTGTCTATAACATGATGGTAGTCTCATGATCAAACTTGTAGTAGATGGTGAAATATGGAGCCTGAAATTCAAAAGTTCAAAACATTGCTACCCTTTTGCTTATCAGTGTAGATAAATAGATAGATATTAGATAGATAGATAGATAGCTGCTTGATAGACAGATATGAGCTAGATAGATAGATAATAGATAGATAGATAGATAGATAGATAGATAGATAGATAGATAGATAGATATGAGATAGTGTTAAACAAAATCTATCTGCATGTCTGTTTATGTCTATGTAACTAATATATATCTAATATCTATAGAATATCTATATAATATATATATAATATCTATATATCTAATATCTAATATCTATCTATTATCTATCTGTCTACCTATCTATCTATTCTCCACTCCGAAGGTATCTCACAGGCCTCCTTCCTTTGGCTCAGACTAGGCAGCACTGCAACTAGACTGCTCTGATGGGTATACCTTGGTGTTTGGTAGAGTGGCTTAGTATATATTTGTTGCAAAAAACGTATCATCTTTTTACTAGCACATTATTAACAATAATCTAGAGAATGCAACCTAAAGCATATTATGAGGGTAAACAGTAACAAAGCATAATTACCAATTAGATTGCAGTGGCGCTCCTGGCGTCCCCTCACCCCGATGCGTATTTCACCGCCAGCTTCTTCTTGTTAATCATATTATATGAAAACTATGGTTCATTTGCCTTTACTTAGGTCCACTCCCTAGTGTTACCATACACTGGGACCTTGTAATTGTTATTTACATTTTTCTATGGTTATGCAACTATTTTTGTTTGGGGAACAGCAGCATTATTTTCATATGTAGTTGATTTGATATATTGCAGTTATTATACCATATACCTGTATACGACAGCTATTTGAAGCATTGGTAATTGTTTGGTACCAGGTCATATTGGTACAATTTAAGTCTATAATTGGTTTATATCACCCCCTTGTGATTGGATCAGTGTGCTCTAGCGTCCCCTATACGGCATTTTGCTTTTTTTTTATCATTTTTTGTATTTTATTGAGTATGTAATAAAATTTGGTTTTATACTATTTGGGATCTCTTCTTTGTCCTGCATGCACATATATGGGATTTGTGGATATAGTTATGTGAAGTGCCCTTTGCATTGATTTGGACATATGTTGATTTAATATTATTAGTATACGGTGATACAGATGACCCTAACACAAGACCAGCAGGGCACAGAAGTGAAATATGAGGCTATGCCATCAGAAACTAACGCAGCTTAGGGTGTGACTGGAGTATAGTTTGAGCAGCAAACCAGGTAAATGATATACTTTTTTTGTCCTATCTACACAACCCAGTGATTCTTTTCACAGATTTTGTGTTGAAATATTATTAACATTTAATATTTTCTCCAAATCAAAACCTATTTCACCTGAAAACACATAACTTTCACATGATCAGACCCATGATACAAGGTAATGGAGGGTTGTGCTGAAGCACATAGTGCGTCCGTGCACCGCGCATCATGGATTTTTCAGTCTCTGTATTGAAACATGTATCAGACAGGTAGTAATTGGGAATCCACATGACTTGACGATTACTACACATCACAACACACACACTATGAAAACATTAACTTATTCACAATCAGCTCAATGCTAACCGGCTTCTTTGAGCTGTTTTAAAGAAGAAAATCAATTGCTGGGGTGTTAGTGAGAGGAGTCCTATGGGTATTAAGAGAAGAAAATGACTCGCTCTGTGGTAACACTATAGCTCAAAGTACCAGAGACGGAACACAACACATTTATAAGGTGTCTCGCCACATCTGAGGAACTCTGCGATGGATTCAGGCAAATAATCTTACACTGAATAAAACATCGGCTAAGGCAGAATAAGTGAATATTTTGTTATATTTAGATCCATTGTGCATGGCAGGAGTAGGGCTATGATAGGGCTTCTAGGGCAGTTCCTGTTACAGCCGATATCATCCCTGGTTCAATGATCAATTCTATGTTATTTAATAATGTTATTTTGTAGTTTGATATTCACACTATGCTAAATACTATTAATAAATATGTTTTCCTTTTTGGATTGCAGTATTATCATACTGTCCCCTATCTTTCAGCATACATATATGCTATAATACAACCCATTATGCACCAGAATATAGCATTTAACTGCTATAATACTACTCTTATATACCAGAATATAATTACTATATTACTGCCCCATGTAAAATAATATAACTACTATCCTACCCATTATACACAAGAATGCAACTGCTATTAAGCTTCCCCTATGTACAGTCATGGCCAAAGGTTTAGAGAATGACACAAATATTAATTTTTACAAAGTCTACTGCTTCATTTTTTCTAATGGCAATTTGCATATACTCCAGAATGTTATAAAGAGTGATCAGCTTAACAGCAATTACTTGCAAAGTCAATATTTGCCTAGAAAATTAACTTTATCCCCCAAAACACATTTCAACATCATCGCAGCCCTGCCTTAAAAGGACCAGCTAACATCGTTTCAGTGATTGCTCCATTAACACAGGTGTGGGTGTTGATGAGGACAGGGCTGGAGATCAATCTGTCATGATTAAGTAAGAATGACACCACTGGACACTTTAAAAGGAGGCTGGTGCTTGGCATCATTGTTTCTCTTCTGTTAACCATGGTTATCTCTAAAGAAACACGTGCAGTCATCATTGCACTGCACAAAAATGGCCTAACAGGGAAGAGTATCGCAGCTAGAAAGATTTCACCTCAGTCAACAATCTATCGCATCATCAAGAACTTCAAGGAGAGAGGTTCCCTTGTTGCCAAAAAGGCTCCAGGGCGCCCAAGAAAGACCAGCAAGCGCCAGGACCGTATCTTAAAAGTGTTTCAGCTGCGGGATCGGGCTACCAGCAGTGCAGAGCTTGCTCAGGAATGGTAGCAGGCAGGTGTGAGTGCATCTGCACGCACTGTGAGGCGGAGACTCTTGGAGCAAGGCCTGGTCTCAAGGAGGGCAGCAAAGAAGCCACTTCTCTCCAGAAAAAACATCATGGACAGACTGATATTCTGCAAGAGGTACAGGGAGTGGACTGCTGAGGACTGGGTAAAGTCATTTTCTCTGATGAATCCCCTTTTCTATTGTTTGGGACATCTGGAAAACGGCTTATTCGGAGAAGACCAGGTGAGCGCTACCACCAGTCTTGTCTCATGCCAACTATCAAGCATCCTGAAACCATTCATGTGTGGGGTGGCTTCTCAGCCAAGGGAATGGGCTCTCTCTCATTCTTGAATAAAAACACAGCCATGAATAAAGAATGGTACCAGAATGTCCTCCAAGAGCAACTTCTCCCAACCGTCCAAGAGCAGTTTGGCGATCAACAATGCCTTTTTCAACATGATGGAGCACCTTGCCATAAAGCAAAGGTGATAACTAAATGGCTCAGGGAACAAAACATAGAGATTTTGGGAATATACCTACTATAATACTGCTCCTATGTACAAGAATATAACTACTATAATACTGCTCCTATGTACAAGAATATAACTACTATAATACTGCTCCTATGTACAAGAATATAACTACTATAATACTGTCCCTAAGTACAAGAATATAACTACTATAATACTGCCTCCTATGTACAAGAATATAACTACTATAATACTGCTCCTATGTACAAGAATATAACTACTATAATACTGCTCCTATATACAAGAATATAACTACTATACTACTACCCCTATGTACAAGAATATAACTACTATAATACTGCTCCTATGTACAATAATATAACTACTATAATACTGCTCCTATGTACAAGAATATAACTACTATAATACTGCTCCTATGTACAAGAATATAACTACTATAATACTGCTCCTATATACAAGAATATAACTACTATAATACTGCCCCCTATGTACAAGAATATAACTACTATAATACTGCTCCTATGTACAAGAATATAACTACTATAATACAGCACCTCTGTACAAGAATATAACTACTATAATACTGCTCCTATGTACAAGAATATAACTACTATAATACTGCTCCTATATACAAGAATATAACTACTATAATACTGCCCCTATGTAAAAGAATATTACTATATTACTGCCCCTATGTACAAGAATATAACTACTGTAATGCTGCCCCTATGTACAAGAGTATAACTACTATAATACTGCTCCTATGTACAAGAATATAACTACTATAATACTGCTCTTTATGCACAAGAATATAACTACTATAATACTGCCTCCTATGTACAAGAATATAACTACTATAATACTGCTCCTATGTGCAAGAATATAACTACTATAATACTGTCCCTATGTACAAGAATATAACTACTATAATACTGCCCCTATGTAAAAGAATATAACTACTATAATACTGCTCCTATGTACAACAATATAACTACTGTAATACTGCCCCCTATGTACAAGAGTATAACTACTATAATACTGCTCCTATGTACAAGAGTATAACTACTATAATACTGCTCCTATGTACAAGAATATAACTACTATAATACTGCTCTCTATGTACAAGAATATAACTACTATAATACTGCTCCTATATACAAGAATATAGCTACTATAATACTGCCTCCTATATACAAGAATATAACTACTATAATACAGCACCTATGTACAAGAATATAACAACTATAATACTGCTCCTATGTACAAGAATATAACTACTATAATACTGCTCCCTATGTACAAGAATATGACTACTATAATACTGCTCCCTATGTACAAGAATATAACTACTATAATACTGCTCCCTATGTACAAGAATATGACTACTATAATACTGCCCTCTATCTCTCCCCACTTGAGAACTAATGTCCTATTGATGTGAATACTCTTTGGATCTGAATAGCTACAAGTTGTTATCACTATTCCACTTGCAACTCATATCCATCAGATGCTCACACTTTACTCAAATAGGTATTGGAATAAATGATATTTGCAGATCTTCTTATTGTTAATCCAAGGATATGAAAAGAAAAAAACAAATCAGACAATAATACTTAAGAGGATATGCCCTTTAAGAAACCACAGACTGGATACAAACGTCTTGGATGAAATGCCACAGAAGCTGCAGAGAAGCTGAATTAAACATCGCTGTTAAGTCAACTGTGAACCTTTTTTGGAAGAATAAGGTTTATGCAAAACACAGCAATGTGTAGCTGCCAATATGGTTTACTGCGGGATTCTGGGAGCACAGTCCAGGTCTTTTTGGAGTAAGCGATAACTTTCTCTTCCCAGAAAATGCTGAAATGTCTACTTTCTGTGTGAGCCAAATGTGATTAGAGAGCAGAGCGTCAGTTTCAACAGAAAGACAAATGTGAAGTTCTACATGTCTTCTGTTAATTATCGTTATTCTTTGTTTAAGATGCTACCGAGTGATAAAGGGGGCTGTTTATTATGATAGCAGGGGGGAAAATATTTTCTTTTAGCAATAGAATTTGAAGTTGCTTGGAAGGAAAACTGATAATATTGGGATATGACAACATAATTTGGGCCAGATTATAGGAAGGGCAGAATAAGCTAGATCTATCTCATATCTATCTATTTATCTATTTATCTATCTATCTGTCTGTCTATCTATCTATCTCATATATATCTACCCATCTTAGAAAAGAAGAAAAGAATCACAACAGCAATATTTCTGGGTGCCATGCCTCTCAGCCAAATTGTCATGATCCAGGACGGGATTTCGCTTTGACTCGTCCTGGTTATACTATGGGTTAATTGTGCTGCCTCTCTCTGGCAGCAGGAGGCTATTTAGTGCTCACTGGACCTGGGTCTGGTGTCAGTTATACTCCTGCCCTCGGCTGAGTTAAGTGACCTCTTGTATACGTGTGCCTTGTGCCTGATATCTAGCTTGCTTGTTCGGTTGTGATCTGGTTCTGTCCCTGTTACGAGTTCTGCCTGACCCTCTTGTACTGCGCTACCTCTCGTGTATGACTCTCTGCTTGTGACCCGACTCCTCTCTGCTCGTCCCCTTGGTACCATGTCGCCCTCTTGTGTATGACCTTTGGCTCTGTCTGACTACCCGTCTGTTTGTCGCTCCTGTACCTCATTTGCCCGTACTGCTGTGACCTCTGTTTTGCCTGACTCTGAGTTGTTTGTATGGTGTCCTGTCCTATCTGAATACAGGACGCTAAGCCCCGCCCCCTTGGTACCGCACCGCCCTCTTGTGTATGACCTTTGGCTCTGTCTGACTACCCGTCTGTTTGTCGCTCCTGTACCTCATTTGCCCGTACTGCTGTGACCTCTGTTTTGCCTGACTCTGAGTTGTTTGTATGGTGTCCTGTCATATCTGAATACAGGATGCTAAGCCTCGCCCCCTTGCTGTCACATGACCATAGGTCCCGTGCACATTATTCAGTTTCAGTGTCCGCAGGTCCCGTGCCTCTTTGCCTTCCAGCGCTGACTGGACCCTGACACTGTTAGCCTGAAGCACGCATGGTCACCTCTGCTGCCCGTCTCCACAGGTATCTTTTAGCACTGCTTCTGTACTCAGGACACGCGCACTGGCTCTATGAGCAAGTGCAGTGCGGTGTCTCTGACACAAATACCCAATTTTCGATATAGTGCAAAAAATGGAAGCAGCACACAGCTTGTAAAGGTGAAAAATCTGCTATTTTAGGGTATGTTTCCATGTTAAGGGAACACTGCAAAAAGGATGCAGCTTCGTCCGAAGCGCCGCCCCCATTTTACGCGCGGTGATTCTGCATATGTACATTGAACACATGCGGAATAACCGCATCCTATACATAGAACAGTGCTATTTATTTTGCGGAGACCGGGTGTCTCCACAAGATAAATAGACATGTTGCGTTCTATAAAGACGCGCCGCATGTGCATATATGCAGTTCTGCCACCAGCGTGCATAGTGGAGATGGGATTTCATAAAATCACTTTCTTCACCTTTACAAGCTGGTGTGCTGCTTTCACCATTTTTCTAATATCTATCTATCTATCTATCTATCTATCTATCTATCTATCATTAAAAATATAGCTGCAGCACCAGCAGAAAATTAATA
Organism: Dendrobates tinctorius; assembly: GCF_039654945.1. Lineage (NCBI taxonomy): Eukaryota > Metazoa > Chordata > Amphibia > Anura > Dendrobatidae > Dendrobates > Dendrobates tinctorius. The sequence goes on from NW_027361993.1 coordinate 7,123,611, forward strand.
ATAGAGTGCAAAACCTCCCAGGTAAGACTAGTTTTCCAATATATCCAAAAAATAACACACCAACGTAGCAAAATTTTAAAAAAATATTTAATGGCAGTTTTTTGGATATTTCTTTCTTCTATAATCTATCTATATAACTATTATTATTATAGCACCATTTATACAAGTCATGATGGGTACAGGAGGGGACGGGTGGTTTAGTCGTGCAGCAGAGTTTAGAATAGATTGGAGGGGTGCAAGAGTGTTAGAAGGGAAGCCACAGAGCAGGAGGTTGCAGTAGTCAAGGCGGGAGATGATGAGAGCATGGACTAGGGTTTTTGCAGATTCTTCGTTGAGGAATGTACAGATCTGAGAAATATTTTTAAGTTGAAGTCGGCAGGAAGTGGAAAGGGCTTGAATGTGTGGTTTGAAGGAGAGATAAGAGTCAAGGATTACCCCAAGGCAGAGAGCTTGTGGGACTGGTGAGAGTGGGAAACCATTAACTATAATGGATAGGTCCGCTGGGGGGGCTCGAGTGAGATGGGGAAAGATGATGAATTCTGTTTTGTCCATATGAAGTTTTAGAAATCTAGCGGAGAAGAAGGATGAAATAGAGGACAGGCATTGTGGGATTCTGGTTAGTAGGGTGGTGATATCTGGTCCAGATATGTAGATCTGTGTGTCATAGGCATAGAGGTGATACTGCAAGCCATGAGATTCTATGAGCTTTCCCAGTCCAAAGGTGTAAATGGAGAAGAGCAGGGGTCTTAGGGCTGAACCTTGGGGGACTTGTACAGATAGGGGGCGAAGTGAGAGGAGGTGGTGTGTGATTTGGGAGTTGCTCAATGTCCTGTCTATTAGGTATGACGAGATCCAAGATAGGGCCAAGTCTGTGATGCCAAGAGATGAGAGGATCTGCAGTAGTATAGAATGGTCCACTGCGTCAAAGGCAGAGGACCGGTCCAGAGGAGGACAGAGTGGTGTTGCTTGGCTTTGGCGGTTAGTATGTCATTGGTGACTTTGGTCAGGGCAGTTTCAGTGGAGTGATGCAGTCGTAAGCCAGATTGTAAGCGGTCAAAGATGGAGCAGGAAGAGAGGTGGAAGAACAGTTCACAATGAACATGTTGTTCTGGTAGTTTTGAGGCATAGGGGATAAGTGATATGCGCGATGGCTAGATGCAGAGGATGGGTCAAGGGAGAGCTTTTTAAGGATGGGTGTGATTGAGGCATGTTTAAAGCATGAGGGGAAAACACCAGTTGTTAGTGATAGGTTGAAGTGATAGGCTTAGCGCTGGGATGAAGACTGTGGTGATGTTTGGGATGAAGCGGGATGGGATCAGGTCAAGTGCACAGGTGGTGAGATGTGATCTTGAGAGTAGAGCGGAAAGTCAATCTTCTGTAATGGTGAAGAAGTTGGTTTTGGAGGAGGAGGGCCGAGTATTTAGTTGTAGGCCAAAGGTTTCTCTGATGTTATCAATCTTCTGCTTGAAGAATGAGGCAAAGTCTTCAGCTGAGATGAGTGGAGAGGGAGGAGGTGCTGGGGACGGAGGAGAGAATTGAAAGTGTTGAATAACTGTTTAGGGTTGTGAGACAGGGAAGAAATGAGAGATGAGAAGTAGGTTTGTGTTGTGAATTCTCTTCTGAGTCGGGGCTCCCTCTGGTGGTTACTGTGGGTAATGGAGCTGGCCGGATTGACAGAGGTCTGCCACCTGATGATGATGATTGGAAATCTGGGGTTACTGAATGGGAGTATTTAAGTGAGCAGGCTTCCCTCAATTGTTGCTGGTGATTAGTTCTTCTGTGCAACTTGAGGTCTGCTGTCTCCTGCCTGATCCTGCATTTTTCAGCTAAGTTGTTCATTTGCTAATCCTTTGCTTCTGATCTGGTTTTGCCTCTTTCTGCTTTGTTTTGCTGGTTTAGCGCGCTCTCTGCTGGGGATGTGCTGGACCCTGCTCCATATGTTACAGCTTGTGTCAGTTTGTTCAGTCCCCTGTTATATTAATATCTTTTGCTTTGCTGCCAGTTTACACCAGAATGCTGATATAGTGGGGGAGAGGTTGTGAGACCTCAGTGTTTTTTGTACATCAGACGTGTTGGATTTTTTAGGGTTTTTGCGTGATTACAGACAGTGTCTTTCCTTTCCTATCCTATCTAGACAGTTTGGGCCCCATCATTTGTTCTGTCTATTTTCTGCCTGTGTTTGTCCCTCATCTGGTCTCACCGACAATATATGTTGGGGGCTATTTCTTTGGAGTTCTACTCCGGGGCAGTTTAGATTTCACCTTTCTTGCTTTAGGCCTAGTTAGTTCTCTGGCTGTGTTGAGGCGTCTAGGGCATCGTAGGTACACTCCACGGATACTGGTAGTTGTGTTGTTAGAATTAGGGGTCTGCAATTCGCTAAGTGACCAACCTTTCTGGTTTTCTGGTGGCCGAGCCTATTCCTGCCATCCTCCTCGGTGACCTGTTCATAACAGAATCACCAGCCATACTGTAGACTCCAGGGTACTCTAAAGAAGGAAAGAATTGTTAAAAAAATTTTTTTAAAAAAAGTGTCCCAATTTTTTTATATATTTTTTCCTCTTTTTCTCTGGGGCCATAGGAGGATTTTTTCTCTAATGGAGACTAAGCAATTTTCCGATCGTGTTGAGCAGCTCGCTGCTGAAGTGAGAGGAATTTCTGTCTATCTCGCACAATCATCTGCTGTAGAACCAAAGATCCCTACTCCTGATGTGTTTTCTGGGGATCGGTCTAAATTTTTGAATTTTAAGAATAATTGTAAACTACACGAGAGGCAGTGCCACCTTTCAAATGAACTTCTGAACCCATGCAATGTGATAGGGTTTTGTCTAGGGCGCAACGTCAAGAGTTTAGAAGGTGTAATAAGTTGTGTTTTTTTTGTGGGGATGCCTCTCATACTATTTCTGTCTGCCCTACATGAGAAAAGCGTTTTGCTCACGCATTTGCGGTGGGCAGTGTACAGCCTAAGTTCCTTTTGGCGGTTACCTTGATCTGCTCCTTGTCTACATTTTCCGCTAAGGCTTTTGTTGATTCAGGAGCAGCTTTGAATCTGATGGATTTTGACTTTGCCAAACGTTGTGGTTTTCCCATGGTGCCCCTGCAGACTCCTATCCATTTGAGGGTTATCAATGCTACTCCTTTGGCAGAGAATAAACCCCAGTTTTGGACCCAGGTGATAATGCGGGTCACCCCGGACCACCAAGAGAATTGTAAATTTTTGGTGTTGCACAATTTGCATGATATTATTGTACTGGGTTTTCCTTGGTTGCAAACCCATAATCCTGTTTTGGATTGGAAATCTGTGTCTGTGGTGAGTTGGGGTTGTCAATGTGTTCTTAGTGACACTCCTGTCTTCTCCACCTCTCCCCAGTCTCATGATATTCTTGACTATTTGGCTGATTTTTCTGATGTATTTAGTGAGAGTAAGTCCGCGTCTTTGCCTCCTCATAGGAGTTATAACTGTGCAATTGAGTTAATGTCCGGTTGTAAATTTCCCAAGGGTCGGCTTTTCAACTTATCCGTACCTGAACGTGATGCTATGTGATCTTATATCAAGGAGTCGTTGGAGAAGGGTCATATCAGACCATCCTCGTTACCTTTAGGTGCTGTTTTTTTTTGTGGCCCAGAAAGATGGCTCATTAAGGCCATGTATTGACTATCGTTCCCTTAACAAAATCACTGTTAAATATCAGTACCCGTTACCTCTGATTTATGATTTATTTTCCAGAGTTAAAAGTGCTTGTTGGTTTACCAAACTTGACTTCAGGGGGGGCGTATAATCTTATTCGCATCAAGCACGGGGATGAATGGAAGAAGCGTTTAATACCTCGGAGGGACATTTTGAGTACCTGGTGATGCATTTTGAGCTCACTAATGCCCCTTCCGTCTTCCAATCTTTTATGAACGATATTTTCTGGGACCTTGAGGATAAGCTTTTGATCATTTATCTGGATGATATTTTGATCTTTTCCAGTGATTGGGATTCTCATGTGGAACATGTCCAGACTGTGTTCCGGATTTTGAGGGAAAATACTCTGTATGTCAAGTGATTGAAATGTCTCTTTGGTGTACAGAGGATTTTGTTTTTGGGATTCATTTTGTCCCCGTCTGCTATTGAAATAGACCCGGCCAAGGTACAGGCCATTTATGATCAGGTTCAGCCCACTTCCCTGAAGGCTCTCCAGAAGTTTTTGGGTTTTGCTAATTTCTACCGTAAATTTATAAGTAATTTTTCTGGTATTGTTAAACCACTGACGGATTTGACCAAAAAGGGCGCTGATGTGGTGAATTGGTCTCCAGAGGCAGTCTCGGCATTTCAGGAGCTTAAGCGGAGATTCACTTCTGCTCCGGTTCTATGGCAACCTGATGTTTCACTCCCATTTCAGGTTGAGATAGATGCTTCTGAGATTGGTGCAGGAGCCATTTTGTCTCAAAGAGATCAGGTAACCTCTAAGATGAATCCCTGTGCCTTCTTTTCTCGAAAATTTTCCCCATCTGAACGTAACTTGACGTGGGGAATCGGGAATTGTTGGTCCTGAAGTGGGAATCTGAAGAGTGGAGACATTGGTTGGAGGGAGCTAGACATCAAGTTGTGGTCCTCACCGACCACAAGAATTTGATTTATCTTGAATCAGCCAAGCGTTTGAATCCTAGACAGGCTAGGTGGGCCTTGTTTTTCACGCGTTTTAATTTTGTGTTCTCCTTCCGGGCACTAAGAATGGTAAGGCGGACGCCCTTTCTAGGAGTTTCTTTGCGAATTCTCTTGATGTGACCGAGCCTACTACCATTCTAAATGAGGGTGAAGTTCTTTCGCCATCTCACCCGATTTGAGAAGTGCCCTGGAGGAATTACAGGAGGACAAACCTGAACGATGCCCTATGGGAAAATTGTATGCCCCTGACCAGTGGAGGAGAAGAGTAATTTCTGAAATTCATTGCTCCGCGTTAGTTGGTCATCCAGGTATTTTTGGTACCAGAGATTTGGTGAGTCGGTCTTTTTGGTGGCCTGCCTTATCTCGTGATGTCAGGAATTTTGTGCAGTCCTGTGGGGCTTGTTCTTGGTCCAAGCCCTGTTCTTGTTCTAGTGGTTTGTTGATGCCCCTGCCGGTGCCCAGGAGGCCATGGACCCATATCTCAATGGATTTTATTTCTGATCTCCCTGTCTCTCAAAGAATGACTGTTATTTGGGTGATCTGTGATAGATTTTGTAAGATGGTCCATCATGTACCCCTCCCAAAGTTGCCATCTTCTTCTGAGTTGGTCCCCTTGTTTTTACAACAGGTGGTTCGTTTGCACGGGATTTCTGAGAACATTGTGTCGGACAGAGGAGTCCAGTTTGTTTCCAGATTTTGGAGAGCTTTTTGTTCCAAATTGGGAATTCAGTTATCTTTCTCCTCTGCATTTCATCCTCAGAACAATGGGCAGACTGAGAGAACAAACCAGACTTTGGAATCCTATTTGAGATGTTTCATTTCTGCTGATCAAGATGACTGGGTCTCATTTTTGCCCTTGGCCGAATTCGCGCTAAACAATAGGGCTAGTTCTGCCACTTTGATGTCTCCTTTTTTCTGTAACTTTGGGTTTCATCCTCGATTTTCTTCGGGGCAGGTGGAAGCTTCAGCCTGCCCAAGTGTGGATTCTGTGGTAGAGAGAATGCAGCAGATTTGGGACCAAGTAGTGGATAAGTTGTCCCATTCTCAGGAAAAGGCCCAACGGTTTTCCAACCGGCATAGGACCATTGGTCCCCGGTTTAAAGTGGGTGATATGGTTTGGTTGTCTTCAAAAAATATTCCAATGAAGGTTGCGTCTCAAAAATTCAAGCCATAAGATTTTGGAAATCCTTATCCCCATTTCTTTCCTTTTGGCTCTTCCAGTTACGTTTAAGATTCATAACACTTTTCATAAATCTTTGTTGAAAAGGTTTGTGGAGCCAGTAGTTCCCATGGCGGTGCCCCCTGACCCTGTATTGGTTAAGGGTAATTTGGAGTATGAGGTAGAGAAGATATTGGATTCTCGTCTGGCTAGACGGAGATTCCAGTACTTGGTCAAGTGGAAAGGTTATGGCCAGGAGGATAATTCTTGGGTCTCTGGTTCTGACATTCATGCCGAGAGATTGGTTCGTGCTTTTCACCGGGCCCATCCTGATTGGCCTGGTGGCATGGATGAGGGTTTGGTGACCCCTCCTCAAGGAGGGGGTACTGTTGCGAATTCTCTTACTTCTGAGTCGGGGCTCCCTCTGGTGGTTACTGTGTGTAGTGGAGCTGGCCGGATTGACAGAGGTCTGCCACCTGATGATGATGATTGGAAATCTTGGGTTACTGATTGGGAGTATTTAAGTGAGCAGGCTTCCATCAATTGTTGCTGATGATTAGTTCTTCCTGTGCAGCTTGACGTCTGCTGTCTCCTGCCTGATCCTGCATTTTTCAGCTAAGTTGTTCATTTGCTAATCCTTTGCTTCTGATCTGGTTTGCCTCTTTCTGCTTGCTGTGCGGGTTCAGTGTGCTCCCTGCTGGGGCTGTGCTGGACCCAGCTCCATATGTTACAGCTTGTGTCAGCTTGTTCAGTCCCCTGTTATATTAGTATCTTTTGCTTTGCTGCCAGTTTACACCAGAATGCTGATATAGTGGGGGAGAGGTCGTGAGACCTCAGTGTTTTTTGTACATCAGACGTGTTGGATTTTTTAGGGTTTTTGCGTGATTACAGACAGTGTCTTTCCTTTCCTATCCTATCTAGACAGTTTGGGCCCCTTCATTTGCTCAGTCTATTTTCTGCCTGTGTTTGTCCTTCATCTGGTCTCACCGACAATATATGTTTGGGTGCTATCTATTTCTTTGGGGTTCTACTCCAGGGCAGTTTAGATTTCACCTTTCCTGCTTTAGGCCTAGTTAGTTCTCCAGCTGTGTCGAGGCATCTAGGGCATCGTAGGTACGCTCCATGGCTCCTGTTAGTTGTGTTGTTGGGATTAGGGGTTTGCAATTCGCTAAGTGACCAACCTTTCTGGTTTCCTGGTGGCCTAGCCTATTCCTGCCATCCTCCTCGGTGACCTGTTCATAACAGGTTTGCTTTACTGCAGCAAGTGTGGCCTTGAAAGTAGTGAGGGACAGTTTGAATGCGATAAAGTGCTGGTTGGAATGGGATCTTTTCCTTCTCCACTCAGCAACACTAGAAGCCTGCCCCAGTTCTTTGGTCAGGCTTGTTTGCCAGGGTTGTCTGTTGATTTTGCAAGCTTTGGTATGTGTCAGTGGTGGACTATCATTTCAGGTCACCGAAAGAAAATAAAGGGACACACAGGTTTATATTTGCAAGCCACTACAGGGTGTGTACATATGGATTTGCACTGGAATTTTGGTCTGTCTGTCTACCATATAATACTGACGATATATGGTGTGTCAATATTGTAGGTGATAAAAACTAAGAAAAATATAGATACGCCTTAGTGCATACGTGGTCTGGTTTGGCCATCCTCCGCACATACATAAATGGCATGTTACCTATTGATTTTATAGTGAATTACTTATGGTCTGGACAGACTAACTTACAATTTTGCTATAAATTGTTCAGGTAAACTGACGTCAGTGACCAACGCCATATATGACATGAGACTCTGTATATTTTACTACAGGTTGGTCATTTTTTTGTACACATACACACATATTTAAACAGACCACTCCATCATCACATAATACTCCTCGGCACGCAACAAGATTCTTGTTTCATGTTGATTTAGGACTCAATAGGATCCCATGCAATTTATTCACGGAATCCTGTTTTTCCAATTATACTTCTCATGTAAGTAGTCCCATCATCTGATAACACGTGTTCTACCACGCAATCATCTTTTGACACATATATTTCTATATTTAGGCTGAGGCTACCCATTCTTACATTACAAGAGCAGTTGGGTATGTTCCTTTACTTTGTTTATCTTATTTTACTTCCCCCCTTTTTTTCACCCTCTCCTTCGTCCTCCTATCACTCGTGCACAATTTTTTGGAGTTCGTTACTTCTTGATTCGAATTTCGGACAAAATATTCATAGTTATTGTGATTGATTTATAGATGATTTGTATTATTGCAGTATATTGAAGAAGGTCATAGTGTATTGACTGAAACGTCTATTGTGACTGCGAATAAAATTCTTCTACTATTCCAAGTTGAGTGCCAAAAATTTATTTATATGTGTCAGAGGGGTGACCGATTTCAGAGCTGCAGCTATTATGGTGTTATATAAATCAGCAGCAGCGTCCTCATTGTGTAAGAAACTTATGTCTGTAAGAGGGAGGAGGGATTCAGAAAGGGAGTGTGGATCAAGGTTTTTAAGATTTCTGCGAGGGTGTGCAAGTTTGTGGAATGGGGATTGTGGACAAAGAGAGGAGAGGTAAGAGAATGTAAGTAGGTTGTGGTCAGAAAGAGGGATGGTCAAGTTAGAGAGGTTAGATAGGGAATAGAGGCAGGTGACGATGAGGTCCAGAGTGTGACCATCTTTGTGAGTGGCTGCAGAAGACCATTGAGGCCGAAGGAGGAAGTGAGAGATAGAAGTTTAGTGACAGCTGAGAGGGAAGTGTCACTGGGGATGTTGAAGTCACCCAAGATGATAGTGGGGATTCAGTGGAGAGGAATTGAAGTAGCCAAGTAGTGAAGTGGTCAAAGAAGGTGACGAATGTCCCAGGGGGGCAGTAAATGACAGCCAGTTGGAGGGGAAGTAGATGCGCACAGAGTGCACCTCAATGGAAGGGAGGGTAAAAGTGGGTGGCAGTGGGATTTGGGTGAAGGAATAGTTATCTGACAGGAGAAAACTAACTCCTCCGCCATGCTTGCTGCTCAGGGTGTGGAAAATTAGAATCTACCATACAAAAGTGCAGCAGGAGAGGCTGTGTCAGAGGGGGTGAGCAAGGTTTCAGTGGTAGTGAGGAAAGAAAGTTTGTCAGTAATAAAAAGATCATGGAGGTAGGAAAGTTTGTTGCAGACAGATCAAACATTCCATAGAGCTCCTGTTAGTGTAATTGAGGAAACAGGGCCTGGGCGAATGGGTGTAAGGTTAGAGAGGTTACGGAAATTTGTGATAGAGCGTGGATGGGACGTAGAAATGACTGTGGGGATGTGGTGAGGAGGACCAGGATTTGGTGAAATATCATCGGCTGTCTGCAGTCAGAAGGAGCAGAGAAAGTGACTGCAGTTGGGAGCAGGAAAGGGCATGGGGTAGCTGGCTGTGTTTGGAGACAGAGGATTGTATATAGAGGAACAGTTCTGAGGAGGAGGGGAGATGGATGGAGAGGATGGAGGGAGAGATAACCAGTTCTTTACTATGTGAAGGGACTAGGGGGTTACTAGAAAGTGAAGTATTATAGGAGTCAGAGTAAAAAGAATCAGAAACATTGTTTTCAGTGACTATGTATCCAGTTACCTTCAGTTCCCTTCTGGTTCAATTCTTGATTAATTCATAGCTCCACACTTCTGTGATGCACTTGTATGGTGCACGCTGCAGACTGAAGTCTTGCAGACGTTTGGTTTGCAATATATTTGCTAGAAAATGCATTCAGGTGTGAAGCTGAGGAAAGTGCTCTGTACTCATCTTGGTCTGATTATTTAGCGTCAGCCAGATGCAAGATGATCAATGCAGAGTAAACAAGGAGGTCATAAATAACATTGGGAGTATAGCAGGGTTTAGTTGAAAAGCATACCAAGTGATATCTATCTATTTATCTATCTATCTATCTATCTCATAGATAGATAGTTAGTTAGACAGATATATACAAGGTGGGCCATCTACAGTATATGGATCCACCCAAATAAAATGGGAATGTTTGATGACTTCAGCTTCCTTTTTATGGCACATTAGTATATGGGAAGGGGGGGAAATTTTCAAGATGGGTGGAGACCATGGCAGCCATTTTGATGTTGGCCATTTTGGATCCATCTTTTGTTTTCCTATGGGAAGAGGGTCATGTGACACATCAAACTTATTGAGAATTTCACAAGAAAAACAATGGTGTGCATGGTTTTAACATAACTTTATTCTTTCATAAGTAGAGTTGAGCGATACCGTCCGATACTTCAAAGTATCGGATCGGAATGGATCGGCCGATCTTTAAAAAAAGTATCGGTATCGCCGATTCCGATACCGGAAGTCCCATTCAAGTCTATGGGACTTCCGGTATCGGAATAAGAAAAACCCTGTTTTTGCCTTGTACAGCCTCTCTGGGGTCTGTACGGGCCTTTCGGGGGGCTGTGCCGGCCTGCCAGGGGGTCTGTGCAGGCTCCGGTGGTCTGTGCCGGCCTGCCGGGGGGCTGTGCCGGCCTGCCGGTGGTCTGTGCAGGCTCCGGTGGGCTGTGCCGGCCTGCCGGGGGGCTGTGCCGGCCTCCCGGGGGGGCTGTGCAGGCTCCGGGGGGCTGTGCCGGCCTGCCGGGGGGCGGTGCCGGCCTGCCGGTGGTCTGTGCAGGCTCCGGGGGGCTGTGCCGGCCTGCCGGGGGGCTGTGCCGGCCTGCCGGTGGTCTGTGCAGGCTTCGGGGGTCTGTGCAGGCATCGTCCGATGGGACTACAAGTCCCATCGGGCGATGCCTGCTACCATGACAGTGATTGACACATTAGCCAATGATGGGACAGTAGTAGTCCAATCATCCGGCTAATGTGTTGAATGTAAAAAAAAAAAAAAAAAAAATTACATGCTAAATACATGCTACATACATACAACATGCATACTACATACATGCTACATTCATACTACATACTACATACATGCTACATTCATACTACATAAATACTACATGCAACATACATACTACATATATACTACATACATACTACATGCATGCTACATACATACTGCATGCTACATACATACTACATGCTACATACATACCACATATATACTACATACATACTACATGCATGCTACATACATACCACATACATACTACATACATACTACATGCATGCTACATGCTACATACATAACACATATATACTACATGCATGCTACATACATACTACATGCTACATACATACCACATACATACTACATGCATGCTACATACATACTACATGCATGCTACATACATACTACATGCTACATACTACATATATACTACATGCATGCTACATACATACTACATGCTACATACATACTACATATATACTACATGCATGCTACATACATACTACATGCTACATACATACTACATATATACTACATGCATGCTACATACATACTACATACATACTACATATATACTACATGCATGCTACATACATACTACATGCTACATACATACTACATATATACTGCATGCTACATACATACTACATGCTACATGCATACTACATATATACTACATGCATGCTACATACATACTACATGCTACATACATACTACATATATACTACATGCATGCTACATATATACTACATGCATGCTACATACATACTACATGCTACATACATACTACATATATACTACATGCATGCTACATACTACATGCTACATACATACTACATATATACTACATGCATGCTACATACATACTACATGCTACATACATACTACATATATACTGCATGCTACATACATACTACATGCTACATGCATACTACATATATACTACATGCATGCTACATACATACTACATGCTACATACATACTACATATATACTACATGCATGCTACATACATACTACATGCTACATACATACTACATATATACTACATGCATGCTACATACTACATGCTATATACATACTACATATATACTACATGCATGCTACATACATACTACATACATACTACATGCATGCTACATACATACTACATACATACTACATGCTACATACATACCACATATATACTACATACATACAATACATTCATACAATACATACATAGACATACAGTACATATAACATAGAGTAACATACTTACCAATACTTGTCACATTGTTCCCCGAAGCCATTGTCTTTTCCGGAATAAATATTAACATAACAAACCACAAAAATACTCACCCACGATCCGAAGCAGTCCACGAGTGTGTCCCACGACGATCTTGGGTAGAGAACGGCAGCATCAGATGATGCTGCCGTTCTCTACGGGCTGCAGGAATCCAATGACGGAAGGTAGGTATCCTTCCGCACTGTATTCCTCCGCCACTTAAAAAAAAAAAAAGTCCCTAGTCTCACTTTATGCCATTGCTGCGTGGGAAATTCCCACACAGCAATGGCATAAAGTGAGACTAGGGACTTTTTTTTTTTAAGTGGCGGAGGAATACAGTGCGGAAGGATACCTACCTTCCGTCATTGGATTCCTGCAGCCCGTAGAGAACGGCAGCATCATCTGATGCTGCAGTTCTCTACCCAAGATCGTCGTGGGACACACTCGTGGACTGCTTCGGATCGTGGGTGAGTATTTTTGTGGTTTGTTATGTTAATATTTATTCCGGAAAAGACAATGGCTTCGGGGAACAATGTGACAAGTATTGGTAAGTATGTTACTCTATGTTATATGTACTGTATGTCTATGTATGTATTGTATGAATGTATTGTATGTATGTAGTATATATGTGGTATGTATGTAGCATGTAGTATGTATGTAGTATGTATGTAGCATGCATGTAGCATGCAGTATGTATGTAGCATGCATGTAGTATATATGTAGTATGTATGTAGCATGTATGTAGTATGTATGTAGTATGTATGTAGCATGTAGTATGTATGTAGTATGTATGTAGTATGCATGTAGCATGCAGTATGTATGTAGCATGCATGTAGTATATATGTAGTATGTATGTAGCATGTAGCATGTATGTAGTATGTATGTAGTATGTATGTAGCATGTAGCATGTATGTAGTATATATGTGGTATGTATGTAGCATGTAGTATGGATGTAGTATGTATGTAGTATGCATGTAGCATGCAGTATGTATGTAGCATGCATGTAGTATATATGTAGTATGTATGTAGCATGCATGTAGTATATATGTAGTATGTATGTAGCATGTAGCATGTATGTAGTATATATGTAGTATGTATGTAGCATGTAGTATGTATGTAGCATGTATGTAGTATTATGTAGCATGCATGTAGCATGCATGTAGTATGTATGTAGTATGTATGTAGCATGCAGTATGTAGCATGTATGTAGCATGTATGTAGTATGTATGTAGTATATATGTAGTATGTATGTAGCATGTAGTATGTATGTAGCATGTAGTATGTATGTAGCATGTATGTATGTAGCATGCATGTAGTATATATGTAGTATGTATGTAGCATGTAGTATGTATGTAGCATGCATGTAGTATATATGTAGTATGTATGTAGCATGTAGTATGTATGTAGCATGCATGTAGTATGTATGTAGTATGTATGTAGTATTTTTTTTTTTTTTTTTTTTTTTAACATTTAACACATTAGCCGGATGATGGGACTACTACTGTCCCATCATTGGCTAATGTGTCAATCACTGTCATGGTAGCAGGCATCGCCAGATGGGACTTGTAGTCCCATCGGACGATGCTTGCACAGACCCCCGGACATCAGCACAGACCACCGGCAGGCCGGCACAGCCCCCCGGCAGGCCGGTACAGACCCCCACAGGGTGCACAGACCACCGGCAGGCCGGCACAGCCCCCCGGCAGGCCGGTACAGACCCCCACAGGGTGCACAGACCACCGGCAGGCCGGCACAGCCCCCCGGCAGGCCGGTACAGACCCCGGGCAGTCCACACAGCCCCCGACAGGCCGGCAGAGACCCCCGGAAGGCCCGAAATGACGGCGCATCATGATGCGCACACACCGCGCATCATGATGACGTCAGGCTGTCAATCAACTTTGAACTTCCGATTCCGATGCCGAATTCCGATGTTGAAAAAATATCGGAAGTCGGTATCGGAATTCCGATACAGCAAGTATCGGCCGATACCCGATACTTGCGGTATCGGAATGCTCAACACTATTCATAAGTTATTTACAAGTTTATGACCACTTATAAAATGTGTTCAAAGTGCTGCCCATTGTGCTGGATTGTCAATGCAACCCTCTTCTCCCACTCTTGATACACTAATAGCAACACCGCAAAAGAAATGCTAGCACAGGCTTCCAGTATCTGTTGTTTCAGATGCTGCACATCTCATATCTTCACAGCATAGACAACTGCCTTCAGATGACCCCAAAGATAAAAGTCTAAGGGGGTCAGATCGGGAGACCTTGGTGGCCATTTAACTAGCACACGACGACCAATCCACTTTATCACCAACCATTCCCATTTTATTTAGGTGTATCCATATAGGTGTATCCATATAGATCGCCCACCCTGTAGATAGAGTTTCGCCCACACAGGATACAACAAACTTCAGTTTCCACTGGAGATTCATACTGGAGACTTCCTTGTCTCAAGACACACAGGCTGAGAAAAAACTCAGTGGCTTGTTTACTTGTTACTTGATTTTGCCACTCCCAACGAGGTAGTCTAAACAATTTGGCCTCTTCCCTATGGCACATTTATTTTTTATTTATGGTAGATCCCGCCTTTCTCACAGCATCCAGAATTGCCTTTACCTTTGGTAGATGACTACCCCAGCCTGGGCTGAAGATCACAATGTGATCGAGGTAGACTGTGGCATACTTTTTATGTGGATCTGATCCTTGGCCCTCTGCAAGGTTGCTTTGGTATCCTGTAGTCCAAAAGGCATTCTAGTATAGTGAAAACACCCATCAGGTGTCTAGACAGCTGTCTTCTCCTTGGCACTCTGGGACATGGGGATCATTCAATAGCCCTTTGTCAGGCCGAGGGTGGTAATATACCTCATGGGACCAAGCCTATTGATGCGGGACATTGGATTTGCATCAAATTTGGATGCTTCATTCAACCTGTGGTAGTCATTACAAAACCACCACTCACCATCTGACTTTAGCATGAGAACGATGGGACTTGACCATCCACTTTGTGACTCCTCTATCACCCTGAGGTCTAGCATTCTCTTCACCTGGGTTGAGATTACCTCAAGGTGTGCTTTGGGAATTCTATATGCCTTAAGCTACACCGTTATATATGGCTCTGTCAGAAAGTCATGTTCCACCTCCTGTGTATGTCCCGGCAACTCTTAGAACAGGTCATGGTTCTGCTGCAGCAGTTCTTGACACTGTTGCTTCTGGGCTGGCGATAGATTCTCTGAAATCATGACATCCTCTGTTTTGGCATTGGAATGGGCTCCCAGGCAAGGAGCTTCCAGTGATTCCTCATCTTGCCACGGCTTGAGCAAGTTCACATGGTATACTTGGTGAGTCTTCCTGTGCCCTGGCTGATGGACCTTGTAATTAACTTCGCCCAGTCTTTCCACCACCTCGTATGGGCCCTGCCACTTGGCCAGGAACTTGCTCTTAACTGTGGAGATAAGCATCGGCACACGGTCCCCGGGCTGGAACTGCCTCAGCCTCACTGATCGGTAATAGATCCTTGCCACCACCTCTTGTGCTTGGAGGAGATCCGCTTTCATGATATGCATCACCTTCACCATTCTATCCTGCATGTGTGCAACATGATTTATGATGATCCAGTGGGGCGTGACCTTGGCTTCCCAGGTTTCCCAGATCTTTTTGATCGTGTTTCATTGCACCTTTTTGTTCGGCGGTATGATATTAAAGCATTGTTTTTTGCCCTTTTTTATTTATTTTTTACGGTGTTCACTGAATGGGATAACTAGTGGGACAATTTTATAGGTCAGGTCGCTCCAGACTCTTCGATACTAAATATGTGTACTTTTTTATTTTTATATAAATAAATGTATTTATTGGAATAATATTTTTTCTTTTTTTTGTTTTCTGTTTGGGGATTTTTTTTTATATTTTTACACTTTGTAATAACTTTTTTCTTTTAAACATTGTCCCAGGATGGGACATCACTGTACAGTAACAGATCACTGATCTGATACTCTACAATGCTTCTGTACTGCAGGGCATCAGAGCAGCATCTGACAGGCAGGGAAGGAGGCAAGTCAGCTCCTCTGAGCAGGCGCTAACAAGCTACTTTCCCTGCAGGTCCCTGAAGGACTCTGTGGCCATCTTGCGGCCAGGGGTCATCACGGAGACCATCAACACAACGCGATTGCATCGCATTGTGCCGATAGAAGCAGACAAGGAGCTCACTCTATCTGCAATGCTCCTCGATGTCGCTGTCACTATTGTCAGTGGCATCAGAGGGATTAAACACCCGCTATCGGTGTTAGCACCGATCGTGGGCGTTGCTGGAGGGTGTCAGCTCTCACATACAGCTGACACCCGCACCCGATTGCGGCGGCGCTCAGTGTGAGCCTGCGCGATCGCGATGTTGTATATATATCTCTCTTTGCAGTTCCTGCAGAGCAGTATATATACAGTGCATGTTGGGAAGGGGTTAAGCTTGCATTTTATTTATTGGTGTTTGCATGCATATGAGTCCAGTGGGCAGTCCTTCTAGTGATTGACAGTCTATCTGCAGAGGCAGCTGTCAATCACTAGTAGGACCGCCCCCTGGACTCCTATACATACAAACCAGGGATTTCAGTGAATAAAATACAAGATATACTGAATCTTCTCCAACAAACCCATATATTATTTCCCTCAGCTTCTATTTCACTATACCGTGTTGTCCACAGATCATACTGCATTTACAATGTGATAAGTTCCCTTTAAATCCCGAAATGACAAATGATGTTGGGGGAGAGAAGGATCCAGCCTACTGATTTTAAGCGGCTGATCCTCTTGTTCTTGCATGGAGAACACAAATGAACACTTGGCCGAGTAGAATGCTCCTATTTATGGGAAAGTAGAACAAGAAAGCTGTCAGGGTCGAGGGACCCTTTTCAGGGCATCTTTGTATATACACTATAGTGTACCTAATCATACCCTAAAAAGGAAATGCTCTGTCCATTGCAGACAGTAGGGGGAGCTGCACAAGTTTGTATTAGGTCCAGTCCTCTGCTCAGAAAACTAGGTGTAACTTCAATTACATTGACATCAAAAAGCATATTTCACAATCTATCATATGGTCTTCCTTAATAAAAAGTTGTCTAGAGAACTTTATCTCATCAGAGTGCTGTCCAAGAAGATGGAGTTCGATTTTACTTGCATTGCCCCATAGAAAGTAAGGCAATATGTTGTCTATAACAGACAAATCCTTTAAAGAGTCACTGTTGTTTTATTTAATTTTTATTCATAAATCAATAGTATCTTATCAGAGAAATTACCATCATTTTCCTTCCAGATTGATCTTTCATTCTCAGTTCATGGGTAAAATTAGCATTTAGAGAACACAGATTTTCCCATTACTGAGATAGAAGATGACGGTGTTCATCAAGTTCTATGGAGAACTGTAACTGTAATTTCAGGGGCACTTGCAGCAGAAAGTCTGTGTCTGCCTCTAGCTCCTTCCTCGTCTCCAAAGAATTTTATAATCAACAACAATCATCCCATATCTTAGTAATGGGAAAATCTGAGTTCGCTTAATACAGATTTTATACCGTGAATTGGGAATGAAAAATCAACGTGGGAGGAGAAAGAAGCAGATTTCTCTGATGAGATACATTACAAAGTTACTTATTTTCATATGCACTATTGATTTAAGGAATACAAATTAAAATGATTGTTACCTTTTAAAGGGACAGTATCCAACAATAGTTTTTGCACCTTGTCAACCAATGATTGGGGTAGGCTCTTCTGCAGTGATTGCTACCAAAATGCCAACAAATTATCAGCGTAGACTCTTATTGATTAAATTGATTAAATGAATCCATAAGGATACATTATGAAAATGAATGCGTGAAATCTAATGTCTAATGGAATAATATACTTTATACTGCTGGTTTCCTTTCCATTCTTGAATTGTGTGATAAGACACGCAGAGCTTTTGTAGCAATGGTGGGTAAAATGGCAAAGTGATTTCTGCTAAAAAAAAAAAAAAAAATTGCAATAGTTTAGAACTTTTTGGTGGCTGCAAATTCTATTTCTTGCGAATGGTTTCTCATTGTAAACCTACTTATGGTCATTTTGAAAATAACCACAAATAACTATATACTAATGACTAAACCTGCTGGATCCCCACCACCTATTGGGGAGTCTACAATGGCTGAAAGTCCAGCCGAGAAGGGACTGAGTGGATGTAAACTACAATCCAACAAGGAGCAAATGACATAAGTGGCGAGTGGATGGTGTTTGTTCTCTGAAATGATATGATATAGCTTCAATTTT
Organism: Dendrobates tinctorius; assembly: GCF_039654945.1. Taxonomy (NCBI): domain Eukaryota; kingdom Metazoa; phylum Chordata; class Amphibia; order Anura; family Dendrobatidae; genus Dendrobates; species Dendrobates tinctorius. Next base: position 7,141,817 of record NW_027361993.1, read on the forward strand.
CTGCTGCTGACTCGTGATAAAATTACAGTTTCCTAAAAAATTAAAATTAAAGATCTGTGAAATATATAAAAAAAATCTATTTAGAGTAAAAATCGCACAATGTACATTTACCATGTCGAAGTGATTGTAGCTAATTGTAATTGTGATTTAAAGGTACAATATGGACTGTATTTCTACCAATGGTACAGTTAGGTCTGTACATGTAAACCTGGAGAATGAAAATAGAATTGCACTATTATATAAGAAAAAGGAAATTGAAAATTGCCTTTCTGACCACAATAAGATAAATTCAGGCAAAGGATAGAAAGTTTAGGAGCGCAGACAACTATATAGCAAGGGAACAAATCAGAGCCGGACTGGTCATCTGGCAATTCTGACAAATGTCAGATGGGCTGGTCCATTAGTGGGCTGTATTGTCTGGGGACAGTGATGATGTCTGTAAAGTGCTGTGGAAATATGATGTCTGTAAAGTGCTGTGTATGATAGCGCTATATAAGCAAAGCATAATAAATATAATTTCATAGATAATCTGCCATATAGGTAATAAGTGAAAAGTTATTGTATGTTGACTTTCCCTCCAACCCACACAACAATCACTCCAAAGTGTTGGCCAATAGGTGTCTCCCTCGTTTCTAACTTGCTGTTTAGTGAAATCCATTGCTAGCACCAGAAACTCAGACCAATAACAGAAGCGGGGGCATGACATTGTCACTGCTCCTGCTCTCCTCTCTACCAACTGCTTCTGCTCTCCTGTCTGCCACCTGCATACAGACATAATGAAGAGGTGGGCTTTCAGTACAACGCTGGTAAATCAGTGGGCAAAGTTAGGGGCAATGCATGCTGCAAAGTGACTGAAGGAAGTCCTAGCACCTATAGTGCTGCCAGCTGTATCTATTAAATCTCTGTAGACAATTGTTGGGTATAGTTTATAGTATTACATAATTACAGTGTATCACTTTAATAGAGACGGTGATGGTGGCGCAAATAGTGCTGGTGGAGAGTTGATGAAGAGGGATCAAATTCACTCAAAAAAGTGGATAGCAATTTAAAGAAAATGAGAACAGGAGTGATCCCCTGACAAATTAAACTGGTGTGTACACCATTGTACTGTATACTATTGTATATGTGTATTCCATCCATTTACTTTCTGCTCATTGTATAGAAAAATATTTAACTAGTTTATTTTATTTATTGTTGAAATCTCAAATATCGAAATGGGATACAAAATCTGAATGTTCCTTATGTGAATACATGGCTAGTGAGCACTTTACACATTTGTCTTTGGAGATACAAGTTTACCAATATTTTATATATTATACAGTATATTGATGTAGGAAGGTCCATCAAACTGGAGCTGCATAAAAAGAAATCACAATTCAAAAAATAAAAAGAAAAAAAAGGATTTCTGTTGTCATTTTCTGAGTTTTTATTTTCCTTTCAATGGAGTTGTGTGGAGGCTTATTTTTTGTGGGAGAGATGACGGTTTTACTGATACATTTTGGGGTAGATTCCACATTTTGATTACTTCTTATTGAATTTTTTAGGAAAAGTGTGGCGTCCAAAAAACTGCAATCCTGACGTTTCAATATTTTTTTCTTTTTACAGTGTTTACTCTACGGGTTTATTAATTTATATTATGATAGACTGGGTTTTAATGAACGTGGAAATACCAAGTATGTTAATTTTTTTCTTCATTTTTTATTAATAATAGAAAAGATAGGTGGTTCAAATTTAAATTTTTTTTATTACATGTTTAATTTTTTTAATATTTTTTCATTTTTATTTTTTAGTTCCCTCTATGAGCTTGAACCATTGATCATCCAATCGCTTATACTATATACTACAGTAATGCAGCAGTAATAATCTTGGTCTCCTTAGAAGCTTGGCATATAGTTGAGCTTTGGAGGAGGAGCAAGATGGCAGCGACAGGGGACTTTAGCAGGTCCTGGCTGCCATTGTAAGCCAGCAATCATGTCAGACACATGAACATTGATTGTTTCATGTGTTTACATCCCGCCACCATTGGAGCTGAGTGCAGCTGATCGGTGAGGGTGCTGGACCACATAATAGTATAGTGCATCCAGACAATTCTTTTAACCCCTTTATGCCCTTGAACGTATAGGTACGTCATCGGTCACGTCCCTGCATTTGATGCAGGCTCTGGTGCTGAGCCCGCATCTTTCAATACACATGGCAGCTGATCTGATCAGTGTCATGTGCCTCTATCCGCAATTCAACTGCTGCTGTTCACATGTTAAATGCTGTTGTCAATCTATAACTGCGGCTTTTATCCCTCCCCAGGCGGAAGCACTTCACGAGACATATCCATCGGCACCCCTGTCACCTGAACGCGTGGTGCCAATGGGTTATTTGTCATGACAGCCGTGGGTCTGCAGCAGACCCTCATGTCTGTCATTGTAAATCCCCTATGAATGCTGGCGTGTGGCCGGCATTCATAGGAGATGATGATTTTTGCCACACATAGCATGTGTAGCACAGGCGATCAGACGATTGCAGTTTCAAGTCTCCAAAGGGGACTATTAAAGCAAGTAAAAAGTAAAAAAAAACAAGTTTTAAAAATTACTAAAATTTTTTAAAAAACATAAAAGTTCAAATAAATCACCATTTGAATTTGCACCATTCAAAATGAAACATTAAAAAATACACATATTTGGTATTGCTGAGTTCAGAAATGTCCGATCAATTAAAATATAAAGTGAATTAATCTGATCGGTAAACAGCGTAACAAGAAAAAAAATAGAAACTCCATATTTCCTTTTTTTTAGTTGCAGCAACACTGCAATAAATTGCAATAACAGGTGATAAAAGCATTGTATCTAACGCAAAATGGTATCAATAAAAGCGTCAGATCAGGACGCAAAAAATAAGCCCTCACCCAGCTCCAGATCACGAAAAATGGAGACACTAAGAGTCTCGGGGAAATGGCACCATTTTTTTCTTACAAATTTTTTTTTTTCACTACTTAAATAAAAAAGAACCTATACATGTTTGGCATCTGCAAACTCATACTGACCTGTGGAATCAAAATGGCAGGTCAGTTTTAGCATTTAGTGAACATCTTAAATAAAAAACCCAAAAAACAATTGTGGAATTGCACTTTTTTTCACAATTTCTCCGCATTTGGATTTTTTACCCCATTTTCTAATACACTATATGGTGGAATCAATGGTGTAATTCAAAAGCACAACTAGTCCCACAAAAACAAGCCCTCACATGGCTATATCATTTGAAAAAAAAAAAAAAATTATGGCTCTGGAAGAAGGGGAGCAAAAAACAAAAGTGTAACAATGGAAGGTGGTGAACTGGTTATAGGCAACCTGTTGAAAATAATGTCTTGAATATCCTTATTTTAATTTATTAATCTTCCAGCTACTTAAGAAGGTTTTCTTTAAGTATTGGTAGATGACAGTCTTCTCTGACACGCCCCCAGGGTCCTTGTTAATTATGCAAACAACTCCCATAGCATAGCCCCACCCATGAGGACATCTACACTGCAGTTAATAACATGGTCATATTATGTGAATTCCACCCACGGGCTGTATTGCACTTTAAAATAGTTGTGATAAAGGGTCCCATACACTGACATTACAGAACACATAAAGGGGTTATTTTGCCCTGTTAGGTATCTATCAACATTGCCCATTAAATGAATACAAGTAGTGATCAGATCATCATAACTTCACATACGCACCCTTGAATACTTACAATGCTTATAGTAATCCACTGAAAATGGGTCTATTCTGTGCCACTTATTTTTTTTAATATATACTGCTCAAAAAATAAAGGGAACACTAAACAATACAGGCTCTCTGCCCCTACATCATGCTGCTCTCAGATTCCATATACACATCTGCTGAAAGATTCCCATTAATAGCTTGAAGGATTGTATGCACTAGTTATCCATGATGGGGGCTGCAGAAGATAACCTTATCACCATCATTGTCCTACTACAACCGTCCTGATCAGCTTATGTTATAAGGCGAATACCATAGAAGAAAATTGCTGGTCATAGAGGGAGCAGTCATAATTTAGCAAATATGTTTTTTGGCATCTAGAAGGTTCCTTTAACCCCTTTCTGTCATGTGACATACTATCCCATCCATGTGCCCTGGGACTTAATTCCCTGGGACGGGATAGTACGTCACAGCGATCAGCGGTGCCCACGTGGTGAGCGCCGCTGGGTGTCAGCTGATTATCACAGCTGACACCCGCAATGTGTCAGGGGCGGTCACGGACCACCCCGACACGTTAACCCCTTGCACACCGCGATCAAACATGATCGCGGTGTACCGGGGGTTAAAGGGAAGCATCGGCAGGGAGGGGGCTTCCTCCGTGCTTCCCTGAGCCCCCCACAGCAGCGCAATGTGCAGCACTGCTGCGGCGGCTCCATCCCTGCAGGGTGCTGGCTTCCTCATGCCTGCAAAGGAAGCCTTGTGCAGTGCCTGTGACAGATCGCTGATCTGTCACAGTGATCTGTGATATGACAGATCAGCGATCTGTCACACGACAGTTATGTCCCGCTGGGACAATGTAATAAAGTTAAGAAAATAAAAAAAAAGTGTACAAATAATTTTTTAAAAAATCGCTAAATAAATTAAAAAAAAAAATATTCCCTAATAAATTCATTTTTTGGAAATAAAAAAAACGAAACAATAAAAGTACACATATTTGGTATCGCCGCGTCCGTAACGACCCGCCCTATAAAACTGTCCCATTAGTTAACCCCTTTAGCGAACCCCTTAAAAAAAAAATAAAAAGCGAAGCAAAAAATAATGATTTATTATCATACCACCAAACAAAAAGTGCAATAACGCGCGATCAAAAAGACGCAAATAAATAACCATGATACCCCGGAAAACGTCATCTTGTCCCGTAAAAAACGAGCTGCCACACAGCATCATCAACAAAAAAGTAAAAAAGTTATAGCTCGCAAAATAAAGTGATGCAAAAATAATTATTTTTTATATAAAATTGTTTTCATTGCATAAAAGCGCCAAAACATAAAAAACGACATAAATGAGGTATCGCTGTAACCGTACTGACCCGAAGAATAAAAGCGCTTTATCAATTTTACTGCAGGCAGAACGGTGTAAACGCACCCCCCAAAAGAAATTCATGAAACGCTGGTTTTTGTTCATTCTGCAACCCAAAAATCGGAATAAAAAGCGATCAAAAGATGTCACGTGCCCGAAAATGGTACCAATAAAAACATCAACTCGTCCTTCAAAAAATAAGACCTCACATGACTGTGGGTCAAAATATGGAAAAATTATAGCTCTCAATATGTGGTGATGCAAAAACTATTTTTACAGCGCGAAAACGCTGCGAAAACATTTAAAAAACTCGTACAGAACGCACCCCATGCATTCCTATGGCATAACGCACATGCTGTACTAATGCTGCGCTTTTCTCCGCTGCAGAATTGCATCGCGGAAAAAAACCCAGCATGCTCATTCTTTTTGCAGAATCGCAAAGAATTGCCGTGATTCCGCACCCATAGGAATTCATGAGAACCGCTCACTTGCCGCATGTGGCTATGCCCACCATGCGCAAAGTTAAGCGTCTCATGTGCGGTTGGTACCCACGGTGTGGAGGAGAGGAGACTGTCCTCCAGGCCCTGGGTACCATACCCCTGTAAATAAAAAAAAATAAAAAAATCGGGGTATATTTACCTTCCGGTGTCACGCGTAGCCTTCCCGGGCCTCAGCGTTCCCAGTAATGCCTTGCGGCAAAGTCCTGTGATGACGTAGTCTCGCGTTACTCTAGCGTTCTCGTGAGATCACTATAGCAACGCGAGACCAACGTCATCACAGGTCTCACAACGCATCGCTGGGAACGGGAGCGTCGCTGAGACTGCGTGGGACGTCGGAATGTAAATATACCCCGATTTTTTATTTTTTTATCATTTTTAACATTCTATCTTTTACTATTGATGCCGCAAAGGCAGTCTCAATAGTAAAAAGCTGGTCACACTTGTCAAACACTATGTTTGACGAGTGTGACCAACCTGTCAATCACTTTCCAAGCGATGCTTCAAATCGCTTGGAAAGTGCTTGAATTTCGCACGCGAAAATCGCGAACATAATCGCGGTAAAATCGCGCGGAAAAAACCGCGCGTTTTCTGGGAAGGAGTACGGTTTTGAGTGTCCGGTTTAAAACGCTACATGGGCACATAGCCTTAGTGTGCGACAGCTGCCAAAAATAAAAACCCGCCACAAATAGTAAATCAAACCCCCGTTATCACCCCCTTAGTTAAGGAAAAATAATAGAATTAAAAGAAAATGTATTTATTTCCATTTTCCCATTAGGGTTAGGGCTAGGGTTAGGGTTAGGGCTAGGGCTAGGATTAGCGGTGTGTTGGGGTTAGGGTTGGAGTTATAATTGGGGGGTTTCCACTGTTTGGGCACATCAGGTGCTCTCCAAATGCAACATGGCGTCTGATCTCAATTCCAGCCAATTCTGTGTTGAAAAAGTCAAATGGTGCTCCTTCCCTTCCAAGCTGTGCCATGCGCCCAAACAGTGTTTTACCCCCACAAATAGGGTACCAGCCTACTCAGGACAAATTGCAAAACAACTTTTGGGGTCCAATTTCTCCCTTTACCCTTAAGAAAATAAAAAAAATGGGGGCAAAAATATCATTTTTGTGGAAAAAAAGTGATTTTTTTTATTTTCACGCCCGGGCGTTATAAACTTCTGTGAAGCACTGGGGGGTTCAAAGTGCTCACCACACATCTAGATAAGTACCGCGGGGGGTCTAGTTTTAAAAATGGGGTCACTTATGGGGAGTTTCAATAGTTTAGGTACATCAGGGGCTCTCCAAACGCACATGACACCCGCAGACCATTCCATCAAAGTCTGCGTTCCAAAACGTCACTACTTCCCTTCCGAGCCCCGACGTGTGCCCATACAGTAGTTTTCTCCCACATATGAGGTATCAGCGTACTCAGGACAAATTGGACAACAATTTTTGGGGTCCAATTTCTCCTGTTAAACTTGGGAAAATAAAAAAAATTGGGGACTAAATGATCATGTTTGTGGAAAAAATACGATTTTTTTATTTTCATGCCCGGGCATTATAAACTTCTGTGAAGCCCTTGGGGGTTCAAAGTGCTCACTACACATCTAGATAAGTTCCTTAGGGTGCCTAGTTTCCAAAATGGTGTCATTTGTGGGGGGTTTCCACTGTTTAGGTACATTAGGGGCTCTCAAAAGGCAACATGACACCCGCAGAGCATTCCATCAAAGTCTGCATTCCAAAATGTCACTACTTCCCTTCCGAGCCCCGACGTGTGTCCATACAGTAGTTTTCTCCCACATATGGGGTATCAGCGTACTCAAGACAAATTGGACAACAACTTTTGGGGTCCAAATTCTCCTGTTACTCTTGGGAAAATTAAAAAAAATGGGGACTAAAAGATCATGTTTGTTGAAAAAATACGTTTTTTTTTTATCTTCACGCCCGGTCGTTATAAACTTCTGTGAAGCACTGGGGGGTTCAAAGTGCTCAAAACACATCTAGATAAGTTCCTTGGGGGATCTAGTTTCCAAAATGGGGTCACTTGTGGGGGGAATTCCACTGTTTAGGTACATCAGGGGCTCTCAAAAGCAACATGACACCCGTAGACCATTCCATCAAAGTCTGCATTCCAAAACGTCACTACTTTCCTTCCGAGCCCTGATGTGTGCCCATACAGTAGTTTTCTCCCACATATGGGGTATCAGCGTACTGAGGACAAATTGGACAACATTTAGGGTCCAATTTCTCCTGATACCCTTGGGAAAATAAAAAAAATTGATGACTAAAAGATCATGTTTGTGGAAAAAATATGATTTTTTTTATTTTCACACCTGGGCGTTATAAACTTCTGTGAAGCACTGGGGGGTTCAAAGTGCTCACCACCATCTAGAAAAGTTCCTTGGGGGGTCTAGTTTCCAAAATGGTGTCATTTGTGGGGGGTTTTCACTGTTTTGGTACATCAGGGGCTCTCCAAATGCGACATGGTGTCCGATCTCAATTCCAGCCAAAAACGTCAAATGGCGCTGCTTCCCTTCCGAGCTCTGCCATGCGCCCAAATAGTGGTTTACCCCCACATGTGGGGTATCAGCGTACTAAGGACAAATTTCACAATAACTTTTAGGGTCCTGTTACCCTTGGAAAAATAAGAATTGAGGGTGAAAAGATCATTTTTGTGGAAAAAATATGATTTTTTAATTGTACGGCTGTACGTTATAAACTTCTGTGAAGCCCTTGGGGGTTCAAAGTTCTCATCACACATCTAGATAAGTTCCTTAGGGGGCCTAGTTTCCAAAATGGTGTCATTTGTGGGGGGTTTCCACTGTTTAGGTACATTAGGGGCTCTCAAAAGGCAACATGACACCCGCAGAGCATTCCATCAAAGTCTGCATTCCAAAACGTCACTACTTCCCTTCCGAGCCCCGACGTGTGTCCATACAGTAGTTTTCTCCCACATATGGGGTATCAGCGTACTCAAGACAAATTGGACAACAACTTTTGGGGTCCAATTTCTCCTGTTACTCTTGGGAAAATTAAAAAAAATGGGGACTAAAAGATCATGTTTGTTGAAAAAATACGATTTTTTTATCTTCACGCCCGGTCGTTATAAACGTCTGTGAAGCACTGGGGGGGTTCAAAGTGCTCAACACACATCTAGATAAGTTCCTTGGGGGATCTAGTTTCCAAAATGGGGTCACTTGTGGGGGGATTCCACTGTTTAGGTACATCAGGGGCTCTCAAAAGCAACATGACACCCGTAGACCATTCCATCAAAGTCTGCATTCCAAAACTTCACTACTTTCCTTCCGAGCCCCGATGTGTGCCCATACAGTAGTTTTCTCCCACATATGGGGTATCAGCGTACTGAGGACAAATTGGACAACATTTGGGGTCCAATTTCTCCTGATACCCTTGGGAAAATAAAAAAAATTGATGACTAAAAGATCATGTTTGTGGAAAAAATATGATTTTTTTTATTTTCACACCTGGGCGTTATAAACTTCTGTGAAGCACTGGGGGGTTCAAAGTGCTCACCACCATCTAGAAAAGTTCCTTGGGGGGTCTAGTTTCCAAAATGGTGTCATTTGTGGGGGGTTTTCACTGTTTTGGTACATCAGGGGCTCTCCAAATGCGACATGGTGTCCGATCTCAATTCCAGCCAAAAACGTCAAATGGCGCTGCTTCCCTTCCGAGCTCTGCCATGCGCCCAAATAGTGGTTTACCCCCACATGTGGGGTATCAGCGTACTAAGGACAAATTTCACAATAACTTTTAGGGTCCTGTTACCCTTGGAAAAATAAGAATTGAGGGTGAAAAGATCATTTTTGTGGAAAAAATATGATTTTTTAATTGTACGGCTGTACGTTATAAACTTCTGTGAAGCCCTTGGGGGTTCAAAGTTCTCATCACACATCTAGATAAGTTCCTTAGGGGGCCTAGTTTCCAAAATGGTGTCATTTGTGGGGGGTTTCCACTGTTTAGGTACATTAGGGGCTCTCAAAAGGCAACATGACACCCGCAGAGCATTCCATCAAAGTCTGCATTCCAAAACGTCACTACTTCCCTTCCGAGCCCCGACGTGTGTCCATACAGTAGTTTTCTCCCACATATGGGGTATCAGCGTACTCAAGACAAATTGGACAACAACTTTTGGGGTCCAATTTCTCCTGTTACTCTTGGGAAAATTAAAAAAAATGGGGACTAAAAGATCATGTTTGTTGAAAAAATACGATTTTTTTATCTTCACGCCCGGTCGTTATAAACTTCTGTGAAGCACTGGGGGGGTTCAAAGTGCTCAACACACATCTAGATAAGTTCCTTGGGGGATCTAGTTTCCAAAATGTGGTCACTTGTGGGGGGATTCCACTGTTTAGGTACATCAGGGGCTCTCAAAAGCAACATGACACCCGTAGACCATTCCATCAAAGTCTGCATTCCAAAACGTCACTACTTTCCTTCCGAGCCCCGATGTGTGCCCATACAGTAGTTTTCTCCCACATATGGGGTATCAGCGTACTGAGGACAAATTGGACAACATTTGGGGTCCAATTTCTCCTGATACCCTTGGGAAAATAAAAAAAATTGATGACTAAAAGATCATGTTTGTGGAAAAAATATGATTTTTTTTATTTTCACACCTGGGCGTTATAAACTTCTGTGAAGCACTGGGGGGTTCAAAGTGCTCACCACCATCTAGAAAAGTTCCTTGGGGGGGTCTAGTTTCCAAAATGGTGTCATTTGTGGGGGGTTTTCACTGTTTTGGTACATCAGGGGCTCTCCAAATGCGACATGGTGTCCGATCTCAATTCCAGCCAAAAACGTCAAATGGCGCTGCTTCCATTCCGAGCTCTGCCATGCGCCCAAATAGTGGTTTACCCCCACATGTGGGGTATCAGCGTACTAAGGACAAATTTCACAATAACTTTTAGGGTCCTGTTACCCTTGGAAAAATAAGAATTGAGGGTGAAAAGATCATTTTTGTGGAAAAAATATGATTTTTTAATTGTACGGCTGTACGTTATAAACTTCTGTGAAGCCCTTGGGGGTTCAAAGTTCTCATCACACATCTAGATAAGTTCCTTAGGGGGCCTAGTTTCCAAAATGGTGTCATTTGTGGGGGGTTTCCACTGTTTAGGTACATTAGGGGCTCTCAAAAGGCAACATGACACCCGCAGAGCATTCCATCAAAGTCTTCATTCCAAAACGTCACTACTTCCCTTCCGAGCCCCGACGTGTGTCCATACAGTAGTTTTCTCCCACATATGGGGTATCAGCGTACTCAAGACAAATTGGACAACAACTTTTGGGGTCCAATTTCTCCTGTTACTCTTGGGAAAATTAAAAAAAATGGGGACTAAAAGATCATGTTTGTTGAAAAAATACGATTTTTTTATCTTCACGCCCGGTCGTTATAAACTTCTGTGAAGCACTGGGGGGTTCAAAGTGCTCAACACACATCTAGATAAGTTCCTTGGGGGATCTAGTTTCCAAAATGGGGTCACTTGTGGGGGGATTCCACTGTTTAGGTTCATCAGGGGCTCTCAAAAGCAACATGACACCCCCAGACCATTCCATCAAAGTCTGCATTCCAAAACGTCACTACTTTCCTTCCGAGCCCCGATGTGTGCCCATACAGAAGTTTTCTCCCACATATGGGGTATCAGCGTACTGAGGACAAATTGGACAACATTTGGGGTCCAATTTCTCCTGATACCCTTGGGAAAATAAAAAAAATTGATGACTAAAAGATCATGTTTGTGGAAAAAATATGATTTTTTTTATTTTCACACCCTGGCGTTATAAACTTCTGTGAAGCACTGGGGGGTTCAAAGTGCTCACCACCATCTAGAAAAGTTCCTTGGGGGGGTCTAGTTTCCAAAATGGTGTCATTTGTGGGGGGTTTTCACTGTTTCGGTACATCAGGGGCTCTCCAAATGCGACATGGTGTCCGATCTCAATTCCAGCCAAAAACATCAAATGGCGCTGCTTCCCTTCCGAGCTCTGCCATGCGCCCAAATAGTGGTTTACCCCCACATGTGGGGTATCAGCGTACTAAGGACAAATTGCACAATAACTTTTAGGGTCCTGTTACCCTTGGAAAAATAAGAATTGAGGGTGAAAAGATCATTTTTGTGGAAAAAATATGATTTTTTAATTGTACGGCTGTACGTTATAAACTTCTGTGAAGCCCTTGGGGGTTCAAAGTTCTCATCACACATCTAGATAAGTTCCTTGGGGGGGTCTAGTTTCCAAAATGGAGTCATTTGTGGGGGCTTTCCACTGTTTTGGTACATCAGGGGTTTTCCAATCGCGACAAGGTGTCCGATCTCAATTCCAGCCAAAAAAGTCAAATGGTGCTGCTTCCCTTCTGAGCTCTGCCATGCGCCCAAATAGTTGTTTACCCCCACATGTGGGGTATCAGCATACTCAGGACAAATTGCACAATAACATTTAGGGTCCTGTTACCCTTGGGAAAATAAAAATTGGGGTGAAAAGATCATTTTTGTGGAAAAAATGACTTTTTAATTGTACTGCTGTACGTTATAAACTTCTGTGAAGCCATTGTGGGTTAAAAGTTCTCACCACATATCTAGATAAGTTTCTTGGGGGGTCTAGTTTCCAAAATGGGGTCACTTGTGGGAGGTTTCCACTGTTTAGGTACATCAGGGGCTCTCCAAACGTGACATGGCGTCCGATCTGAATTCCAGCCAATTTTGCATTGAAAAAGTCAAACGGCGCTCCTTCCCTTCTGAGCTCTGCCATGCACCGAAACAATGGTTCCCCCCCACATATCAGGTATCAGCGTACTCAGGACAAACTGCACAATGACTTTTGCAGTCCAATTTCTCGTGTTACCCTTGGTAAAATAAAAAAAATTGAACCTGAATTATTTTTTTGTGAAAAAAAGTTAAATATTCATTTTTTTTTAAATATTAAAAAAATTCCTGTGAAGCACCTGAAGGGTTAATAAACTTCTTGATTGTGGTTTTGAGTACCGTGAGGGGTACAGTTTTTAGAATGGTGTCACTTTTGGGTATTTTCTATCATATGGACCCCTCAAAGTGGCTTCAAATGTGATGTGGTCCGTAAAAATAAAATGGTGTTGCAAAAATGAGAAATCGCTGATCAACTTTTAACCCTTATAACTTCCTAACAAAAAAAAAATTTTTGGTTCCAAAATTGTGCTGATGTAAAGTAAACATGTGGGAAATGTTAGTTATTAAGTTTTTTGTGTGCTGTATCTCTGTGATTTAAGGGCATAAAAATTCAAAGTTGGAAAATTGCAAAATTTTCAAAATTTTCGCCAAATTTCCATTTTTTTCACAAATAAACGCAAGTTATATGAATGAAATTTTACCACCAACATGAAGTAAAGTATGTCATGAGGAAACAATGTCAGAATCACCGGGATCCATGGAAGCGTTTCAGAGTTATTACCTCATAAAGGGACAGTGGTCAGAATTGTAAAAATTGGCCAGGTCATGAATGTGCAAACCACCCTTGGGGGTTAAGGGGTTAACAAAATTCTGCACAAAATCCCAGTTACTTGGTAAACTTTTCAAAAGAGCTAATTAATAAAAGGTTCTTGTGAAAACTGATATAAAACACCGAAGCAGTGCACGCCCCAGGGGTAACCGGTCCTGTTAACTGCAATTTAATAATAGGTTCAAAGCTATGGATTTTCCTTCTGTTTTCAAAAAAAGTAATGATTAAGTTTACTTGCAATTTAATTTATTCCAGATTTTTGTTATATTGTTCCAGCTAGCAGTTGATAGAAGTGCTGCGCTCCTCTGCATGTTAGTTTGCAATCAGCATTAACATTCAGTTCACTGTGCCTGTTTGTGCACTGAAAGCCAGCGGAGCGTCCCCGATCCCAGACAAGGTATGAAGCAGCATTCGGAGAGGATTTCAATGAACATGATTATTAAATCATCAATATGGCAATTTTAGCGCCTGGAAACATTTTTTTAAAAACATGATTTTTTACAGGACATAAAAGTTATTTCTATGCTGTATACAATATGAAACTCTTAAAGGAGCAGTACCCTAAATATATTGTATGTGTGTGCATGATTGAAGCAAGCGCATTAAAGGGATGGTCCAGGATTAGAACATCTTGGCTTCCAGAAACAGTTCCACACCTCTTCATGGAATAGCTCTGCTTAAGGGCTTGTGCAGATGAGTGTATTTCCGGTCCATGTACGATCCTGACCAATGTTAGTCTATGAGACTGTGCACATGTCCAATTTTTTTTTCTCGGACAGAGTCGGTCCAAGGAAAAAATCACTGTGCCCAAATTTCATCTGATATTCGTATCACACTTGACCATAGAAGTCAATGAATGCATGGAAATCATCGGACTACACTCAGATTACATCTGAGTGCAGTTCTATTTCAGTGGACTGATACAATGGAGACATTTTTACGCCATCTTCTGCTCATGGGAGAGAATTGGATCCCACTCTGATCAAAGTTTGATTAGAGTCTCGTGTGCAAAACACGCTGACATGTCCGTTTTTGTGCAACAGCATGGATCACACGGACCCATACAAGTCAATGGGTCCGTGTAAACACGTACCACACACGGATGCTGTCCATGTGCTGTCCGTGTGCGTTTTTAAAAGTCAAAGGGTTAACATTGAAAATAATTTTTCAAAAACACGGACACAGACAGCATACGGACAGCACATGGTACACACGGACATACGGATAGCACACGGATGTCACACGGATGGCATACGTATGCACACGGACACACGGACAGCTCCGGTACCGTTTTTTCCGGTACCGGAATTATCTGGACGTGTGAAACTGCCCTAAAGCTGAGCATGTTACCTTTAACAGCATCTATCACCAGTCTGGGACTGCCTTTTTTTATTTAGGCAAAGAGAGGGCAGCCTCAAAATTTCTTTTTCAAAATAACGCTCATCAACAAAAGTGGCCAGGAAGGTCCCCCATTGTCCATTTTAACCCCTTCACTACCAAGGGTGGTTTGCACGTTAACTCCCGGGCCAATTTTTACAATTCTGACCACTGTCCCTTTATGAGGTAATAAGGCCATGTGCACACGATGCAGATTTGCAGCGTTTCCGCAGCGGATTTTACCGCGCAGAAACGTTGCATATCCGCATTGTGATGTACAGTACCTTTAAAATGAATGAAAAAAAAAAAACGCTGTGCAGACGCTGCAGATTTTTCCGCGCGGTTTTCCTGCGGTACAAAATCCGCAGCATGTTGCTTCTTTTGTGCGGTTTTCTATCTCCCCTGTTACCAAATCCGCAGGGGGAAGACCGCAATGGAAAACCGCACAAAAACCGCATGAAAACCGCGTGAAAAATGGAAGAAATCCGCAGGAAAAATGCAGGTCATTTGACCTGCGGTTTTCTTCCATTCTGCACGGAAAAATCCGCAGGGCTCAAAACTCCATCTGCACTCAGCCTCACTCTGAAACGCTTCCATGGATCCCGGTGATTCTGACATTGTTTTCTCGTGACATATTGTACTTCATGTTAGTGGTAAAAATTTCATTCAAATAACTTGTGTTTATTTGTGAAAAAAACTGAAATTTGGCGAAAAATGTGAAAATTTCGCAATTTTCCAACTTTGAATTTTTATGCCCTTAAATCACAGATATATGGCACACAAAAAACTTAATAAGTAACATTTCCCCCATGTTTACTTTGCATCAGCCCAATTTTGGAACCAAATTTTTTTTTTTTTTTGTTAGTAAGTTATAAGGGTTAAAAGTTGACCAGTGATTTCTCATTTTTGCAAGACCATTTTATTTTTATGGACCACATCACGTTTGAAGCCACTTTGAGGGGTCTATATGATAGAAAATACCCAAAAGTGACACCATTCTAAAAACGGCACCCCTCAAGGTGCTCAAAACCACATTCAAGAAGTTTATTAACCCTTCAGGTGCTTCACAGGAATTTTTTTGAATATTTAAAAAAAAAAGAACATTTAACTTTTTTCACAAAAAAAATACTTCAGGTTCAATTTTTTTTATTTTACCAAGGGTAACAGGAGAAATTGGACTGCAAAAGTTATTGTGCAATTTGTCCTGAGTACACTGACACCTGATATGTGGGGGGGGAACCACTGTTTCGGTGCATGGCAGAGCTCAGAAGGGAAGGAGCGCCGTTTGACTTTTTCAATGCAAAATTGGCTGGAATTCAGATCGGACACCATGTCATGTTTGAAGAGCCCCTGATGTACCTAAACAGTGGAAACCCCCCACAAGTGACCCCATTTTGGAAACTAGACCCCCAAGGAACTTATCTAGATATGTGGTGAGAACTTTTAACCCACAAGGGTTTCACAGAAGTTTATAACGTACAGCAGTACAACTAAAAAATCATATTTTTTCCACAAAAATGTTCTTTTCACCCCCAATTTTTATTTTCCCAAAGGTAACAGGACCCTAAAAGTTATTGTGCAATTTGTCCTGAGTACGCTGATACCCCATATGTGGGGGTAAACGACTATTTGGGCGCATGGCAGAGCTCGAAAGGGAAGCAGCGCCATTTGACTTTTTTGGCTGGAATTGAGATCGGACACCATGTCACGTTTGGAAAGCCCCTGATATACCAAAACAGTGGAAACCCCCCACAAATGACACCATTTTGGAAACTAGACCCCCCAAGGAACTTATCTAGATATGTGGTGAGCACTTTGAACCCCCAGTGCTTCACAGAAGTTTATAATGCCCGGGCGTGAAAATAAAAAAATCATATTTTTTCCACAAACATGATCATTTAGTCCCCAATTTTTTTATTTTCCCAAGGGTACCAGGAGAAATTGGACCCCAAAAGTTGTTGTCCATTTTGTCCTGAGTACGCTGATACCCCATATGTGGGGACAACTACTGTATGGGCACACGTCAGGGCTCGGAAGGGAAGTAGTGACGTTTTGGAATGCAGACTTTGATGGAATGGTCTGCGGGTGTCATGTGCATTTGGAGAGCCTCTGATGTCCCTAAATTGTGGAAACCCCCCACAAGTGACCCCATTTTGGAAACTAGACCCCCTAAGGAACTTATCTAGGTGTGTGGTGAGCACTTTCAACCCCCAGTGCTTCACAGAAGTTTATAATGCCCGGGCGTGAAAATAAAAAAAACATTTTTTTCCACAAAAATGATATTTTTGCCCCCAATTTTTCATTTTCTTAAGGGTAACAGGAGAAATTGGACCCCAAAAGTTGTTTTGCAATTTGTCCTGAGTAGGTTGATACACCATATGTGGGGGTAAAACACTGTTTGGGCGCATGGCAGAGTTTGGAAGGAAAGTAGCACCATTTGACTTTTTCAACGCAGAATTGGCTGGAATTGAGATCTGATGCCATGTTGCGTTTGGAGAGCACCTGATGTGCCCAAACATTGAAAACCCCCACAATTCTAACTCCAACCCTAACCCCAACACACCCCTAACCCTAATCTCAGCCCTAACCCTAGCCCTAGACCTAAACCTAGCCCTAACCCTAACCCTAGCCTTAGCCCTAACCCTAACCATAATGGGAAAATGGAAATAAATACAATTTTTTAATTTTATTATTTTTCCCTAACTAAGGGGGTGATAATGGGGGGTTTGATTTACTATTTATGGTGGTTTTTATATTTGGCAGCTGTCACACGCTAAAAGACGCTTTTTATTGTAAAAATAGTTTTTGCATCATCACATATTGAGAGCTATAATTTTTCATGTTTTGACCCACTGAGTCATGTGAGGTCTTATTTTTTGTGGGACGAGTTGACGTTTTTATTGGTATCATTTTCGGGCACGTGACATCTTTTGATCGCTTTTTATTCCGATTTTTGGGACGCAGAATGAACAAAAACCAGTGTTTCATGAATTTCTTTTGGGGGGTGCGTTTACACCATTCCGCGTGCAGTAAAATTGATAAGGCGGTTTTATTCTTCGGGTCAGTACGATTACAGCGATACCTCATTTATGTCGTTTTTTTTATGTTTTAGCACTTTTATGCAATGAAAACAATTTTATATAAAAAATAATTATTTTTGCATCGATTTATTCTGCGAGCTATAACTTTTTTATTTTTTTGCTGATGGCGCTGTGTGGTAGATCGTTTTTTGTGGGGCAAGATGATGTTTTCATCGGTACCATGGATATTTACATGCGTCTTTTTGATCGCGCGTTATTGCACTTTTTGTTCAGCGGTATGATAATAAATCATTATTTTTTGCTTCGTTTTTTATTTTTATTTTTTGAGGGATTCACTAAAGGGGTTAACTAATGGGACAGTTTTATAGGGCAGGTTGTTACGGACGCGATGATACCAAATATGTGTACTTTTATCGTTTTTTTTTATTTTCAAAAAATGAATTTATTAGGGAATATTTTTTTTTTTTAATTTATTTAGCGATTTTTTTAAAATTATTTTTACACTTTTTTTTAACTTTATTACATTGTCCCAGGTGGGACATCACTGTCCTGTGACAGATCGCTGATCTGTCACATCATAGATCACTGTGACAGATCAGCAGTCTGTCACAGGCAGTGCTACAGGCTTTCTCCTTGCCTGCAGGCATGAGGAAGCCAGCTCCCTGCAGGCCCCCGAAGGTCCCCGTCACCATCTTGGATTCGGGGACCTGCAGGGATGGAGCCCCCCCGCAGCAGCACTGCACATTGCGCTGCTGTGGGGGACTCAGGGAAGCATGGAGGGAGCCCCCTCCCTGCCGATGCTTCCCTTTAACCCCCGGTACACCGCAATCGTGTTTGATCGCGGTGTGCCAGGGGTTAACGTGTCGGGGCGGTCCGTGACTGCCCCTGACACATAGTGCCGGGTGTCAGCTGTGATAATCAGCTGACACCCGGTCGCGATCAGCGGCGCTCACCACGTGGGCGCAGCTGATCGCTATGACGTAATATTCCATCCATGGGACTTAGGTCCCAGGTCACATGGATGGAATATTACGTCCATTGAAGGAAAAGGGTTAAGGACCTGACTCGTAAAAATTAGGTCCAAACTTCTGGTTTGTGGGATTAGGGTATGCCGAGTAGGATCCCATGACTTTCTGTAGCTGTCTTTGTTATGAAGAAGTGAGATCTCACATGTTTTAGCGATATCTCGCTCTCTGCACTAACCCAGCAATGACGCAAACTTTAGGAGGCCATGGCAGAATGGGAACAGCTCTAATAATGATATTGTTCGGTAAGTACTTAGTAAAGCATTGTAAAGTGAGAGTTTTACTAGTGCAATGTGTGTCCTAATAAACAGAACAGAGATTATATGCGAGACCTCAATCTTTCACAGCAATTGGGAAAAAATAGTGGGTTCCACTACATTTTTGCTAGAAATTCTGGTCTTTTATTGGGTATTAGGGTCAATTTTCCTGATGACAGTTATTTGAATTATTACCACTCTGAGGCTTTGTACTCTTTTCCTAAATTAAAAGGGCAGCCCCAGACTGGTGATAGGGACTGTTAAAGCACCTGTTTATGACAAACTGCTATCCAAATATTAATAAAAAAATTCTGAACTATGGAGTGCCCTGTGTATTCCCTTCTTCTTCTATTGATGCATACAACCTATGGGCAAATCCGAGCTGTTTTTTTAATCAATCATGGTTATCTAATCCTGGATATTTCTTTTAGCTTTGGTGTTTCCTATGGAAATGTGTAGGTGGTGGTTCCACACTTTCTCCATATTGGTGTATTCCAATCTCTGCCTTTTCAGCCGATACAAAAGGACAATGCTCATCATCACAGCATAGAGACAATTGCTCTAAAGTTTGTCATGGAACCATGCGTCAGAGGAGGACATACCAAGTGAACATCAAGAATGGTCCACAGAGCAGGTAGACTACTTACACATAGGTTTCAGCTGTCCTATTAGTTCTTCCTTTGTCCATTTTGCCCATTCCTTCTTGTCTGTGTTGATTGAACAAAGAATAGGACCGCATGGCTTCCCACAATCCTCTATGGCCGGGACATTCAAGTAATGAACCAATACAATGTCAGGATTCTGGAAAAGCAAAAAAGACATAGAAAAAGGTCAATTGAACATATTATCTCCATGATATTCATATAACGAAAGAGCTAGCCATGAAATCTGAAACCAGTGCTGAAAATATCTATATAGTTTCTGAATGATGTCAAATACGATCAATAATCCCTTCCCAAGTGACAGAATCCTGTTATCTGATTTGTTTTGGGCCAAGAGCCTCCAAATAATACTATGTCCTTGTTACACAACAATTATAACCTGTAAATACTACTTGCCATACAGCCAGCCCATGTCGCTGCCAACAAACCCATGGAGACAGAGGGCCCGGTAGCCATCCCCATTGCTTGTTCACAACTTCTATAACACTACCGCATTAGTAGAAATGAACTGCATTGTCTGCAAACAAGATGGTGTGGAATTGGTCATGGAAAGGGTTCCTTTGGGGCAAAACAAATACTTTAAACACCCATATACCTTAGATATCTGATGGCTAAACCACTGCAGCTATCTCTTCTGTCTCCCCTTTGTACATGAATATCTTAAAAATTAGGCTGAGCCTACTATTTATATGTGCTTTATGGGGAGAGTGGAGCCAGCCGCCACCATGCTCATCTGGAGGCGGATTATCTGTCTGGAGAACAAAAGGATCGGCATTCAGATTCATACTTAGTGAATTCTGCATATGTGTTAAGTGTGAACCTGACTATTTATGTGAATATGGGTGCCAGGAGATATTATCTCTACAGGGTCATCTGTCTGGAAAGAAATGAGAGGCCCTCATACATGTTAATTAATAGACTGATTCCACTGAAATCGTCATGTTCTGCCAGCTTGGAAGCCTTAAAGGCATTGACCACTTTATTTTCACACATTTTGGGGACATCACTTTATGCCTCTTACTAATATATACAGTACAGTAAGTATTACATGTTCTCCTCCTGCACTTGTTAGTATGGTCTCCATCATAGACTACATAGAGTTCATGTTATCAATGGCCGCTGGTGGAGAAGGGTCATGTGACCTGTTCTGTCCTCAGCCTCCTCCAATAGAAAGAGACTGCACATGGGGAAGCAGATTTGTAATTGCTGGAGGCTACGGACAGAGCCGGTCACATGACCCTCCTCCACTAGCGGCCACTGAGAACAGGAGCTCTGTGCAGTCTGTGGAGAACCTGTAATACCTTTATATTACTAAGTGGTATGAAATCATGTCTTTAAGACATATGTTAAAATAAAAAAAAAGAGTCCAACCCCTTTTTTAAGCCATTTTGTCCTGTACAGGAAAACAATATCATATCTTGCAATAATTATGACACTTCATGTAACGATTTTGTAACAAGATGAAAAATAAGCACGGTTTGCGGTATTATTTGTAGCCAACAATGCCAACTGCCCCCGTAGTACTTTACAATAGATTAAGAGGAACTACATCCAGCAGTTCACTGAAAGGCCTTGATTTAATGTTACTAATGAAACCAATCCTCATCATTTTCGAAATTACTTCTCTCCAAATTCTTTGCTAAAATTATAGATAATTATTACTTTCAGCTAATCCCGCAATAACCACTTATCTTAATTCTACAATTTCAGCTTTTTAACCAAAATAGTGATCTGCCACAATTACATCCCACTGACACGGCTTCATTAGTGCAAACACCAAACTAATGTTTACTTTTTCTGAATGAATTCCTTTAATAGGCTGAAGCAATAATAATATATACTTGTGGGTTTCCATGGAAACTGCAGGGGGACACAATAACAAACATGCAGTTGAGATATCTATAGCCTTCACCAGCTTATCAGTGTGCAACTATGTTGCTAATTTAGAAACGTAACAAAAATGCAATAATAGCAAGTTGGGAGAAAATATACACTGACAACATAATAATATATCTTGTAAAAATATTACTACTATAATACTTACCTTATTGTGCAAAAATATAACTACTATATTACTGTCTCCTATGTACAGGAATATAACTACTACAATACGGAACAAGAAGCAACAAAGATCAGCTCTCCTCCTCTCCACTCCCACCGCGCAGATCATGCATTGCTGCAAGTAGTATGAAGGTGAAGCAAAAGTCCAGCGTGGGTGATTTCCATAAAAAGTAACTTTTATTCCATTTCCATTAAAAGCACATAAGTCCAAAATCCATCTTTATATCCAGAGACACAAAAACGGGTAATTCTTACCAGTGACAGTCACAGGCTTAAAGTGCCTGTGACTGTCACTGGTAAAGAACTACCCATTTTTGTGTCTCTGGATATAAAGATGGATTTTGGACTATGTGCTTTTAATGGAAATGGAATAAAAGTTACTTTTTATGGATATCACCCACGCTGAACTTCTGCTTCACCTACTATAATACTGCTCCTATGTACAAGAATATATCTACTATAATACTGCCCCTATGTACAAGAATATAACTACTATAATACTGCTCCTATGTACAAGAATATAACTACTATAATACTGCTCCTATGTACAAGAATATAACTACTATAATACTGCTCCTATGTACAAGAATATATCTACTATAATACTGCTCCTATGTACAAGAATATAACTACTATAATACTGCTCCTATGTACAAGAATATAACTACTATAATACTACCCCCTATGTACAAGAATATAACTACTATAATACTGCTCCTATCTATAAGAATATAACTACTATAATACTGCTCCTATGTACAAGAATATAACTACTATAATACTGCCCCTATGTACAAGAATATATCTACTATAATACTGCTCCTATGTACAAGAATATAACTACTATAATACTGCTCCTATGTACAAGAATATAACTACTATAATACTGCTCCTATGTACAAGAATATAACTACTATAATACTACCCCCTATGTACAAGAATATAACTACTATAATACTGCTCCTATCTACAAGAATATAACTACTATAATACTGCTCCTATGTACAAGAATATAACTACTATAATACTACCCCCTATGTACAAGAATATATCTACTATAATACTGCTCCTATGTTCAAGAATATAACTACTATAATACTGCTCCTATGTACAAGAATATAACTACTATAATACTGCCCCTATGTGCAAGAATATAACTACTATAATATTGCCCCTATGTCCAAGAATATAACTACTATAATACTGCCCCTATGTCCAAGAATATAACTACTATAATACTGCTCCTATGTACAAGAATATAACTACTATAATACTGCCCCTATGTACAAGAATATAACTACTATAATACTGCTCCTATCTACAAGAATATAACTACTATAATACTGCCCCTATGTCCAAGAATATAACTACTATAATACTGCCCCTATGTGCAAGAATATAACTACTATAATATTGCCCCTATGTCCAAGAATATAACTACTATAATACTGCCCCTATGTCCAAGAATATAACTACTATAATACTGCTCCTATGTACAAGAATATAACTACTATAATACTGCCCCTATGTACAAGAATATAACTACTATAATACTGCTCCTATCTACAAGAATATAACTACTATAATACTGCTCCTATGTACAAGAATATAACTACTATAATACTGCCCCTATGTGCAAGAATATAACTACTATAATACTGCTCCTATCTACAAGAATATAACTACTATAATACTGCTCCTATGTGCAAGAATATAACTACTATAATACTGCCCCTATGTGCAAGAATATAACTACTATAATACTGCTCCTATGTACAAGAATATAACTACTATAATACTGCCCCTATGTGCAAGAATATAACTACTATAATACTGCCTCCTATGAACAAGAATATAACTGCTGTAATACTGCCTCCTATGTACAAGAATATATCTACTATAATACTGCCCCTATATACAAGAATATATCTACTATAATACTGCCCCTATGTACAAGAATATAACTACTATAATACTGCCCCTATGTACAAGAATATAACTACTATAATACTGCCTCCTATGTACAAGAATATAACTGCTATAATACTGCCTCCTATGTACAAGAATATAACTACTATAATACTGCTCCTATGTACAAGAATATAACTACTATAATACTGCTCCTATGTACAAGAATATTACTACTATAATACTGCCCCCTCTGTACAAGAATATAACTACTATAATACTGCTCCTATGTACAAGAATATAACTGCTATAATACTGCCTCCTGTGTACAAGAATATAACTACTATAATACTGCTCCTATGTACAAGAATACAACTACTATAATACTGCTCCTATGTACAAGAATATTACTACTATAATACTGCCCCCTCTGTACAAGAATATGACTACTATAATACTGCTCCTATGTACAAGAATATAACTACTATAATACTGCCCCTATGTACAAGAATATAACTACTATAATACTGCCAATATGTACAAGAATATAACTACTATAATACTGCCCCTATGTACAAGAATATAACTACTATAATACTGCCCCTATGTACAAGAATATATCTACTATAATACTGCTCCTATGTACAAGAATATAACTACTATAATACTGCTCCTATGTACAAGAATATAACTACTATAATACTGCTCCTATGTACAAGAATATAACTACTATAATACTGCCTCCTATATACAAGAATATAACTACTATAATACTGCTGGTATTATATTGCCTGCCTCTGGATATGATTTTAAGCATAATATTTATGTCTGATTTGATTTACTCTTTTTTTTGGTTTAACTATTTACTGTTGCCTCCTCTTTTCATACGTGAGAACATTTCAACCATGATTTCAGCTTTATTTCCAGAACTGCAGTATACATCTCACTACACTCACATTCTGACATTCTTTTCACCAGATCTTGTATTTTCAGAAATTTTGACCTAAAAAGCAGGTTGAGGACTGGATGATTCTGTTATGCTCTGAGTGTATTTACTTTGCTCAGAGCACATCTATTGCCACTTGATACCCGAGTTTCTGGGAAGACATTAGACTGGAGAGGTTTTTTTCATATGTTGTTTAAATGATTTGGCCACTAAAATGCTTGAGGCGCCAGCACCATTACATTAAATGTTAATTTTGAAATTTTACTGATTTGTATGTCTACTTTATCCCTAAAACATTTTTGAATGGTAATATTTTTTTTTTACTAATAGCTGGTAAATATAGAGAAATAGCTGTAAAATACATTTTTCAATTTCAATTACTCTATCTATTATCTATCTATCTATCTATCTATCTATCTATCTATCTATCTATCTATCTATCCCATATCTATCAATCAATCTATTTATCTATCATCTATCTATCTCTATCTATCTATCTATCTATCTATCTATTATCTATCTATCATCTATCTGTCTATCTATCTATCTATTATCTATCCCATATCTATCTATCTATCTATTATCTATCTATCCCATATCTATCTATCTATCTATCTATCTATCTATCTATGTATCATCTATCTATCTGTCTATCTATCTATCGATTATCTATCCAACCATAATATGTCTATTATCTATCATCTATATATCTATAAACTATCTATCTATTTATCTATCTATCTATCTATTTATCTATCTATCTATCTATCTATCTATTTATCTATCTAAAACATACAAGCAGATGTTCATGTGGTTGAATTTAAAGCTGTATTTCCATCTCCAAGGTCCTATTCCAATATGTAGTAATAATAATAATAATAATAATAATAATAATAATGGCAAAAACCTACAAATAGAAATGTAGTGCAATTCTTCTGATTCGCTATGTTGCTTACTCTATGTGTAGGGCATTGTGCCCCATGTGCAGGACATTGCAGTAGCTTAGATATCCATGGTTATGACCACTTAGAGCTAACTATCTATCTAACTATCACTATATGAGTGATCATAACCATGGTACCTAAACTACTGCAATGCCCTGCACCTGTGGCAAGCAATATAGCTAATTAGAAGAACTATACTCCACTTCTAATTGCAGGTATTTGTTAATATTATTATTACATTTTTTGCATATTGGGAAAGGATATTAGCGATGGGAGTACCTCTTTAAACCTAGGACAGCAGTGTTGCAAAGCAGGAGATGTAACCATTGTGGTACAATACTACCCTTATATGAAGTAGTTATGTACGGTATATCATTATATGTGTAATTACTATTATTATTACTCCTCCTACGGCTACTAATAATAATAGTAAAAGGAAGCTATGTCCCCTTTAAACAAATTATAGACTTGCAGATTATAAAGTTTTTCTTCAAATGGTAAAAATCGGTTTAATAGAAGAAAATCCTTATTATATACTTTAACCCTAAGCAGAATGTTCGCACTATTACACGTCAATCTCCAAAGCGACATCTCTGCAAATGGCTGCTATTTGAAGTACTGGATGGTACATTACTGCAAGAAATGTGTTCTGTAATCAGTTAAGGCGTTTTGATTCATTGTTATTTCCTAAGGCAGCACAAAGTCATGTCGCTTATTCTCTACCCGTAAGAATAGTGCCTTCTTTATAGAAATGGCAAGTAAATAGAATACTTTTAAGAGCGCGGTTATATCTTTTATGCTGCACTGGCATAGTGAGGATCAACAAATTTACTACATACACATGTATCCCAGTACCATATAATATAATGTTACGAGCACTTGGGTCCTTCAAGACGTAAAGGAGTCTTACACTTTGCGCTCTCTTTTCGTTAGTAGGGTCCCCAGGCATTAAGTTGATCACTGGTTCCCAATCTCTCAAAAATCAGATGTATACTGTTGGGGTAACAAGTGTTTATTTATCCCTGCAGTGCCTCCGCAGGGCAAAGGAAGAATTACCCAATCTGTCGACGTGACATCAGCAGAAACTTCTGAATCCCCGGCAGGTGATTTCTGTGACCACTCTGTGCCGACAGAGATCGGCGCCGGGCACAACAGGCAGGTAGGTAGCAATTACCTGCCTGTTAGCTTTTAGGTGTGTAGTAAAAAAAAAAAATAGTCGTGGATAAACCCTTTGAGTTGTTTTTCCTGCCAATGGCCATTTTCCACATGACCACTTATAAAGAGAATCTTTGACCTCTATAAATTACAATTTCTGGGATTTCTTTTCTTTACGTTCTATTGCCCTCCTAAAAATGTATTAATACATTGACAAATGGGTGTTGTCTCTTGGGCGTGTGACCTTGCACAGTCTGTCATTTTTCACGTAGGGCCGCCAGACAAAAATAATAGTTAGAACCATTCAAATCCTTCAGGAATTTCTAAAAAAAACAATTGATAAAAACAACCTTCAAAAATTCTAAGAGGAAATCAATAGTTTGCTAAATTAGTAGTGTTTTTGAGAATTGAATACCATCGTCCACAACAGTGGTCTGTTGGCTTGAGAAAGGAGTCCAAACTCTACCTCGGCTCTTATTTTAATTTGCCATCAGATGTGAAAAGGAAAACAGTCTGTGTAGTTTTATTGCAGGTCATGTTCTTGTGAAAAACTGATAAAAACTGTAATTTGCTTTTCAGATCCAATCAACAACACAATGTCACGACCCAGCTGTCGGGTGTCCCGGGACCAAGGGCACCTTCCCTGTCACAAACACTAGAGGGCACCCTAGCTCACCCTACTCCCCGGGAAACTTCGGAAGGTGAAGATGCTGATGTCTCCACCCTTCCTTATCTCCTGAGTTACCCCACCATCTGTTCTCTTCCCCCACACAGGGAAGAGGGGCACTACTGTGCACTGTAGTACACCACCTGACAAACAAGGCAACACAAACAAGGGTTAACAGAAAACTCCACACATACAAAATATTCACTCACATATAATGAGGAATGCACTGGGGCTTGAAGGTAAGGGAATAAAACAAAATAGAGGATAGGGAATTACCACGCATGCAAACCAAGCAACAGTCACAGATTACACCTCCAACTCTCTTTCTCATATGAACTCCTCTCCCTCTGTTAGCCATGCAGCAAATGCTATCTCTGACAAGGATTAGTAACAGAGCCCAGATTATAAAGGGGAAGGGAGTGGCTAACCAAGCAATATCAGATATAGACCATAGACAAGATTACTAAAATAAAGCAACCCCTTTGTATTATCATGGACAATCCCTTTAATATAAAGGTAAGAACCAATATGCTGAAGCTTCCTAATATTACATTTTTGGGGAAAAAAATGGTCTCTGCAAACCAAAAATTTCTAACATTTTTGAATATAAATGTAACATAAATTTCGGTGACTTTCCCTAATATGATGGGGGTAATGTTTTAGCAACAGCCGGAGACACAGAATAGAGATCAAAATAAAGTTTTTATTAAAAACTGATTTTTTTTTCTATTTAACCAGATTTATTTGTAAGAAATGTACAAGCCCTTTCAATGTTCTTCGAAATGTCAGATGGTGATTTCCCTGACTCGTACAGTAACTGCGGCCAACATTGCAGTCAATCAGATGTCCTCTTATGAAACTGTACAAATGATTTGGTCACAATTGACCTTCATTAGTCCAACAGCCTTTTACTGATGTAACATTACAATAAAATATTTCATTAGCTCCTATTTTCGCTGCTTAATGACACTTACCCGTTGCAGAAATATAGACGTCTCTTTTTCAATAGCTAGTCATTTCAGAAATCGGTTCTTACCAAATAATTGAATCTCCTCTGCTACAAAATGACTATTTGGTTATTACAGCTGAATGGAAAAGAAGACGAAACTTGTGCATAAAAGTTCATCCCGAATGTTGCACAGTAGAGATCCTTCTGTGTAAAACAAGAGCCGTCCTATCTAGTGATGAGAGAACGTGCTCGGATGAGGTGTTATCTGAGCATGATCGGGTCCTAACCGAGTGTATTCGGCGTACTTCCACCATTGTTACACCCTAGCAGACAGTTTTTCCTATTTGTTTGGGAGTACATAAAGTAGACATGGCCCCATAGGAAAAATGCTAATAGTGGTCTCTGAATATCGCTCGTTCTAATATCATAATTTCGGGATGTCATCTCTGATTTTACATGGCACCGAAAGAAAATGTGCTTCAATATAAAAAAAGTTCTTCAATATACAAGTAATGCAGTCCCAGCTAAATAGAAGGGATGTTGCTAAAGATAAGCCCTACCAATATGGCAGGGGCAGACACAGACAGAAGAGGGCTCCTGAGCAAAAACATTGTAAGGGCCATTTCCAGTCCAATGATGTGTCTGTGATGAAAGCTGGTTACTGCTTTGGTGGTAGTAGTGGGCCCTGGGGTGGCCGAACAGGTTCCACCAATACTGTGTCCATCGTTATCATCTTGGGGTCACGCTAGAGGAAGATGGATAGACCCTATGCCCATTTGCCCCATTGAAGGCCTGAGTTAGGTTTCCAGAATAGCCTCATAGAAGCTGAATTTTCCTGTAGATTCACCGTAATCTCAATAAAGATGTGCTCTCTATCACCAAGGTCCATTAGTAGAACATCATGTTACCATAAACATCACTGACAACTTTTGACAATCAGCCTGTTATCTCACCAGATGTTGTCACCAATACAGTGATGTCAATAGTTTCAGCCTCAGGACTCGTGCACGTGACCGATTTTCTCAGACAAGTCCTCTCCGTGGTTTTCACAGACATCATCTCTACTTATGATATTCTATGGGGCGGTGTACAAGTCCGATTTTTTTCATCAGACCGAGTGGTCAGCGGGTAAAATGGAGACATGTCCCATTTTGATCCGAGGGGTCAAAATAAAATTTTCAATACAAGGCTACGGATCCATGATAGAAATTGAACTGAACTCTGACGACTTCTGAGTGTGGACTGACAGAATGGAGAAGATGAAGAAACTTTTTTTTTTTCTCTTCATGTATGAGAAAAATGTATGACTCTCCGATCAAAGTCGGACCAAGCTATCAGACCGTTTTTCTCATATATGGAGGAATCAGTCGTGTGAATCTACCCTTAGGCCACGTTCACACTATCAGTATTTGGTCAGTGTTTTACCTCAGTATTAGTAAGCCAAAACAAGTAGTAGGTGATAAATCCAGAAGTGGTGATGTGTATCCATTAGGCTACGTTCACACGTAGCGGAACTCTCGCGGAAATTACCGCGAGAATTCCGAATTCCGCGGGAAAATCGCATTTTAAATTTCCGCGATTTTCCCACGAAAAAACTAGCATTTTGCAAGCGTAATTAGCTTGCAGAATTGCTAGCGTTTTCCAAGCGATCTGTAGCATCGCTTGGAGAACTGATTGACAGGTTGGTCACACTTGTCAAACATAGTGTTTGACGAGTGTGACCTACTTTTTACTATTGAGGCTGCCTATGCGGCATCAAGAGTAAAAGATAGGATGTAAAAAATAAAAAAAATATATATATTGTTATTCTTACCTTCCGCGTCCAGCGCAGCCTTCCCACCTCTCTCAACGCTCCCGGTCCCAGTAATCCTTTGCGAGAATTACCGCGATGACGTCCGTTCTCGCGAGATTGCGATGTCTTGCGGTCATTTGCGATGACATCGGACAAATGACCGCGAGACTTCGCGATCCCGCGAGAACGGACGTCATCGCTCGCAAAGGATTACTGGGACCGGGAGCGTGGAGAGAGGCAAGAAGGCTGCGCGGGATGCCGGAAGGTGAGAATAACAATATTTTTTAATTTAAATTCTATTTTTTACAGCGATATAGTACCCAAAGCCCGGAGGACAGTCTCCTCTCCTCCGGACCGTGGGTACCATCCGCAAATGTTCTGCTTACTTTTCGCATGGTGTGCACAGCCACATGCGGAAAGCAGAACAATGCATTCCTATGGGTGCGGGATCGCCGCGTTTCCGCAAAATTAATGAGCATGCTGCGTTTTTTACCGTGAAGCGATTCCGCCGTGGTAAAAACCGCAGCATTAGCATAGCATTGCGGAATCCCGTAGGAATGCATGGCATGCTTACTTTTTGCGTTTTTGTAGCAAAAATCTCACGGTTAAAACCACCGCGAAAAAAACGCCACGTGTGAACATAGCCTTAGGTCAGGGTCACACTAACCGACGCAAAATACGGTCAGTATTTTACATGCGTAATACGGATGAATGGCCCCTAAATAGTGCTCCGTATGTCATCCGTAATCAAGGTGTGGTCGCGTATTTTGCGCATGTAAGCATCCGTATGTAATCCGTATGGCATCCGTATGGCGAGATTTTCTTGCAGGCTTGCAAAATGGACACATAATGGAGCCCTATGACAGGGTTTCTAACAGAAACCAAAGATTAGATATAGACACATAGAATGCATATATATAGATATATATATTTATATATATGTATTCTATGTGTCTATATCTATTCTTTCGTTTCTTTAATAAACCTGTCAGTGTGAGTTTACTGTATAGCGCACTGAATTGCCGGCTTTGCTAAAAGACACCTGGTGCGTATTTCTCGCAAGTCACATGTGTGGTCCGTGTGTAATCCGTATTTTTTGCGCACCCATAGACTTGCATTGGCGTATTACGGCCGTAGTACGCTGACAATCGCAGCATGCTGCGATTGACACGGAGCGTAGAATACGGATGAGAAATATACGGCTGTTGCGAGGGACCCCATAGAGAATCATTGATCCGTGTCTAATGCGTGCTATTAGTGCCTCTCACTCGGCCGTATTCCTCGCCAGTGTGACTCCGGCCTTATACTTTTCCTCTGACTGTTCCACTCCTGGTTTTGGCTTACAAATACTGATGTACAATACTAACCAAATTCTGATAATGTGAATGTGGCCAAAGTATTAGGTGTGATCAGGGTGGCTGGGACATCCCTGGCAGATGGGTATAAAATGTACTTCTTTGGTTAGATAGAAGTGGTCTTGGCATCTAAAATTCTGGCTGACCTTTCTGGATCCCTTTATGTCGTTCATCACGGCTCTGTAATAATTAGTCCTCTGCAGATTGGAAATTCTCCTGTTACAAATAATTGCTCAGGTAGTCGTCTCCCTGATCAAAGCACTTAGCTGTGTACATAGCCAAAATGCGTGAAAACAGTGAAGACTGTCAGCCTCATCGGGGCTGGATGATATCGCTATAGGACAGCCGTGTCAATAGGAACGTGGAGGGAAATGGCTGTAATTATATGGCAGCACGTTCACAGATCAAAGCTCTTTGCAGGAAAGATCAATTTGTTTGATCAGTTCGCAGAAACCTGCTGGGCGGCGCAGCTGTAATATGCAGGAACCCTCCGTGCCCGCTGAGACATGCCACCGAGCAACTTTACAGATAAAACCTATTCCAACAAGTGCAGGGATTTATTATAGGGAGAATAAGCGGGTGCGGTAAAGCATCACCAGCCTCTACATCTGAACGGTGACTTCTAGTCACCGACAGCAAGCAGAGATGGTGAACATGGTGGGAAAAAAACACACAGGAGACATCTACTTGTCTAGTCTTCTTTACTAGAGACATCCTAAGGCCTCGTTCACACACTGAGTATTTGATCAGTATTTCACATCAGTATTTGAAAGCCAAAATCAGAGGAAAGCAGAAACACGTCACCACTTCTGAATATGGCTTACAAATACTGATGTAAAATACTGACCAAATACTGAACGTGTGAACGTGACCTTAGCCAATTATGGTTACACAGCTGAGGGTTTGTTCCAATGTCTCAGCCCAAGTAATGCATAATACAACAATAACACTGTTGAATGAAACTTGCTACAGGCTGATGCATTGTAACAAATTGCAAAAGGCAAGCCAGATTTCAAGTGTCTACATGCTACTTTACCTTTTTTTTAATCCCCACTGATTGTAGATACTTTACAACAGGTTCAGACTACAACTAAGGATTAGTTGTAGTCTGTAACAATGACAACACATAGATCTGCGTAGGAACTGTATACACAAAACGGTATCGATTTTTTTTATGCAATGGAGCAATACAATGGCTGCAAAAGTGCACACACCCTTTTCTCTTTCTCTTTGCTCCATGCAGCTTGGCCCTGGGTTAAAATCTGATCCAGAACAATATATTAATATTTTGGGATTGTGACCCCTTAATGGGAACAGAGTGAGTTGTCTCTGGTGTACAATATACGCAGAGTAATATTGTTCCTTCCAGATTTCCAGGACTGCGATGAGATACGGAGCTCATTGGCACCGCTGAATTATGGGAACAATAGCAGAAATATGAACCCATTAATAAGACTTTCCCTTTGATAAATATTTATTTTCCCTTGAAATACTCCGGTAATGTCGTCTTGATACATTAAATACTGCCCAAGGTGTTGTCGGAAGATACTGAACGCGCTAATTAAATGACAATCAAGTCACCCTGGAAACAGTGTAATTGAAATGAACACTTACATCATGATACACTGCCAGGAAGAGCTGCCGCACTTGAACTCGGCCTCAAAATTTCACAGGGAGTATTAATTAGAGTGAAATTGTCTTGTTTATTGAGTGATGTGTCACATGCTGGCGAGGCCGGGCTAAGGAACTAGTACAAAAGGCATCTTTCCTTGGGAATATGTAGACTCGGAGGCACGGACAGCCATGGAAAGATTTCCCTGCTTTACTGCATCCATGAAAGAAGTGGGTCCATAATAACAGGGGCTAATAATAATTCCCCAAAGATCCATGTGTGACGCCCCTGAGGGTCCAGTTGCCACAGAGGTACTGCAGCTTACCCAGAGGTGTGGTACCCCACAACCAGGTAAGGTGAGTGCACCAGACCATATTCCAACACCCACATCCCACACACACCAGTAGTGTAGCAGAGCACCCTTTATGGCTCCCTGCTTGGAGCACGAAGAGTGCTGGGAGGTGAGTGGAGCATAGTTTAGGCAGAAGAATCCTAGGATAGAGAGCAAGGTTAGATCCCTCTGAGGGAGGGAAGCAGACAGACGCGCTCCGAGCAGCTCCTGACTTGCACCAGGAGTTGCTGGACGAAGTGGACTTAAACGGAAGGTTCTCCGTAGGAAAGATTGGTTCTTCTAAAGACATGGTTGGAAAGTGTATCTCGTGAGTCTCGTTCCATGCTGACCGCTGTCAGGTGGAGGAAGGTACCAGACTGGTCACAAAGGGAACGGCCCCTAGCCTAGTTCGCATTCCTCAGGGTGCCACTAGCAAGCAGATAGCTTTGGTTACTTTATGGACCATCGCCCATACTACAGTTAGTCTGACTGGAAAGGTGGCTATATATAATCACAGAAACGGTGAGGCGTTGTCTGAACAGGATTTGCAGCTGCTGGCCCAGAATGATAACTGTGAAGTGCTGGAGTGGAAGGAAGGAGTTTAAGCAGCAAATTGGTAATGGCCAGGAAAGGCACGCACTGACAGGGAAAGCTGGAAAGGTGCAGTTCATCTTATTTGGAATTTGGCTGGACCCTCACCTGGAGAACACAGCATTGAAGCAGGCATTTGTGCGCACCAGAACTTTGAGTAAAGCCCATTGAACTACAAGCAATTGTATCTTCCACGTTCTTTCCGCGCCTCACACCCAGCTCTGCTACATTCTCCACTCCTCACTTCCTCACCATCTACCAACTCACTTCATCTTCCCTGGGACTACAGCTCTACCTGTGGAGAGCTTCCACATCTCAGCTGCACCACAACATCTGTCCCAGAGAAGTGTGGGAGGAACGGCCCCCGTCGAGTGTCCGGGCCAGAACCAAGGGAGCCGTCATCTGGGTTCCGGGGGAAACTGTCCCCAAGGGGGCAGAATTCAGGGACGGACCGTTGTGACAGACAGATGGGCTGGGGGAGGGACCAGTATAAAAGAGGCAGGGAATTCCCAGGACGATGAGTCAGCAGACCGGGACAGAGACAGCAGGAGACCGTGGAAGTGGCTGAAAGCGAGAGCGACTCACCAGTGTCAGGGAGGACGCTCAACGAGGACTCCAGCAGGACATTACCGAGGCGATTATCCGAGACTCGCTGCCCCGCTCCAGCCCACGGCCACTGCGGCCCCAGTTCAATCCTCGGCCGCTACCGCCTCCCCTCAGCCCGTGGCTGCGGACTGCCCGCGGTCGCGCACAGCCGCTGCTGTCTCGCTCCAGCCCGCGGCTGCAGCCTGTTCCCCGCCACCCGCAGCTGCCCTGTTCCCACCAGTGGCCACGGCAAGTACAGTGCTGTCGGCGGCCACCACTGTCCCGCTCCGGTCCGCAGCAGGGGCCGGGCCTCCGCTGACCGTGGACTCCCCGTCGCAGCCGTTAGCTGCGCAGGTGGCCTGTCATTCACCACCATACATCGCTGCCGCTTGCCCCAGGCCAGGGGCTGCGGCCCAACCGTCCAAGGACTCCGCTGGCGCCTGTAGGGCTCCAGTGTCATCAGCGCACCGGAGCACACGAAGACCTCATCATCGTCTCAGCAACTGGGCCCAGCAACTACTATGCCGAAAGACCACCAACCCGAACGGCGAGGGACGTCTAGACGGCTAAGTTGACTTTTTAATTAAGGACCCATAGTCGGCCATACCGCAGCCCTATAGTGACCGGCTATTGCCGGAAGAAGTCGTGTTCTACCCATTTTGTGTGTGCTTGTATAGAACCCCAGCGAGGGCAACCTGTGTTACCCCTTTTTGGTATTCAGGCCGGGACTGAGGAAAATTAATAATAAACGTTAATATAGAAAGCACCAAATTGTCTCGTGACTTGTCACTGCATCCTGCGTACCTGCAAACACCACAGAAGCAACACTGCAGCGCTGGTCAATCTGACCAGAAACCACAGGTGGCGTCACGAATCACTTCATAAACTTTATCCCCATCAATTCTACCCCTTTTACATGACCGCCTGAGGCCACGGACTGGGTCACTGCCACTGTGACATTTCCCATTGAAGTTAACGTGCCCGGCGCCGAGTATTCCACGGCCTCTGGGGCGAGTCACATGCATCCTGCGGCACATCATATTTCATATCCCAAATCTGACTTTAGGGCTCATGCAGACATTTCTGGATCTTGGCCTCCATTATCTCTTAGACCTCTGGTTGCACCAATGTTATGTCCACCCCACTGTATGGTCGCGTAGGGCGCATGAATGTATTTTGGTAGATGTGTTCTTCCTTATCTTTCCTTGACATATGCTTTGATGGGTGGCAAAAGATGACCACATTTAAAAAAAAACATGATTTTATGATACTCTGCAGGGAGATATTTATGCTATATGTGTCTAATTGTGTCCATGTTGTAGTAAAAAGGTCTGTAATTAGTCTTGTTAGCATGTGCTATTAATGTATTGACTCAGTACAGGAGAAAATTTGTGGTAAGCTAAGATTGGAGGCATCTCTATATTTCTGACTGTTTACAGCCACCGCAAGGAGGCGCTGTCTGCATACTATTACATGTAATCAGTAATGAATATATAACTATATATACATGTAGTCACCACAGAGGCGATGACTGCATATATATTGGCATATATATATATTGTGATTGATAAAACACTCTGGGATTGCCTTTGCTGGGGTCAAAGGTCACGTGTGTTCAGCATGAAACTCAGGCGCACAGCCGGGTTCCGGGTATAACTGACACTGGGTCAGGTTTATTAAAGGTGAAAGCAATGCATAAAGGAAAAAAAACATAAAACAAATCCTTGCCTGTCCGGCACTAACTAAACAAGGTACAACCTAACTACCAACTGGCGGGCTTCTCCCGTCCAGCCAAACCACAGTTACGCTGGTCACTGCTTTCACTCACGTGTGTCTCTCACACAGACAGGCTCTCTGTGTCCCCAGGCTGAGACACACAACCACCTGGCATCCTTTTATATCCGCCTCCCATAATTCATTAGCAACCAGGTGAGATACTGACCAGACTAGGCCAGATAGGAAAGGTATCTGGGCGAGATATACCTGCCCTCATCCACTATTCCCACATGATTCTCACTATATATATATATATATATATATATAGTCCTCAAGATGAAAGCAGCACACCAAAAGAAATCCAGTCAAAGTGCTATTTATTAGCCCATCTGGCTAGTTGCCCATACAGCGACGTTTCGGTCCTGGGAGTTGTGGACCTTTCTCAAGCCTGCACCCGCATTGTTTGTTCAATTTTTGTGCTGCTTTTTCCTTTTTCACACACACACACACACGCATTATCATGAGTTATTAGACTACAAAGAGCCATATTTTCTTACATTGGGGCTCATTTCTATCTGTTCGCCAGTATATATACCACTGCAGCTGCACTGAAACAGAAGATGTTAGATAAACTAAATACCACCAATACCAGAGATCGACTGCCAAGGCCCAGCAAAGGAACACCTCCAGACAGCAGACAGTATGCTAGAAGATGCCAATAGAGTACTTGCATCAATACCTACCACACCATAGCTCAAACTATCAAACTGATCTATGCTACTGCCTCAGCAATCATGGAAATCTTGGCTATATAACCAGCAAGAACAACAGTAGTTAGTGCCCCCCTTGGAAAGGAAGACTGGAAATAAAGATCAAGGTGACACGAAGGGAGGTCAGCCAACTAACAAATACAGAAGGGTGTAAAGATCAAGAATAAGACCAAGCTTGACAAGTACAAAGACCTGACCACAGCTGAAGCCCTAGACTGCTAAGCAAAGGCTCACAGCACTCGCTGCAAGACTAGGGAGATACACTAGAGAAGCTGAGGCCAAGAAGATAAATGCCCTGTTCTTCAAAGGACCATCCAAGGTGTACTCTCAACTACAGAGTAACAGCACAAAGACAGCAACTCCACCAATAGCAGAGACTGAACAATACTGGAGGAACATATGGGAGAAGGAAAAAACACAACACAAATGCAATGTGGTTGCAAGATCTGAGAATGAAACACAACATCCACCTAGAGCAAGAACCAGTCACCATTACAGAAGAAGACATCCAACTGAATGTCAAGAATATGAAGAGCTGGACAGCACCTGGCCCAGACATGATAGCTACTGGCTAAAGAAATTAACAGCGGTACATGGCCGCATGGCAAAGCAGATAAACCAACTGCTAGAAGAAGGCCACCACCCAACTTGGCTAACACAAGGAAGAACAGTGTGCTGATCATGAAAGATCCTCACCAAGGAACAGTTCCATCCAACTACCGCCCAATAACCTGCCTCACAACAACATAGAAACTCCTGTCAGGCATCATAGCCACCAAGATACAGAACCATATGAATCAGTACATGAATCCGGCTCAGAAAGGCTTTGGGACCGACACCAGAGGCTCATAGATAGAGCAGTCGCTCAAGACAAGATCCAGACAGACCAATCTCAGCACTGCCTGGATTGACTACAAGAAAGCCTATGACTCAATGCCACACACATGGATCTGTGAATGCTTGGCTCTCTACAATGTCAACAGGAAATTAAGAACCTTCCTCAGAAACTCAGTGGGGCTATGGAGAACAACATTGAAAGTCAACTCAAGACAACTAGCACAAGTGACCATCAAATGCGGCATATACCAAGGTGATACACTGTCATAGCTGTTCTGCATAGGCTTGAACCCCCTTAGTCAGATAATTACAGAGTCTGGCTATGGATACAAGTTCAAGAGTGGAAGCACCATCAGCCACCTCCTCCACATGGGTGACATCAAGCTGTATGCGAAAAATGAACGAGCATCGATTCACTGATCCACCTGACAAGGATCTACAGTGAAGACATTGGGATGTCCTTCGGACTGGAGAAGTGCGGCCGGTTGGTAATAAAGAGAGGCAAGGTAGTCAATACTGATGGAGTGGAATTACCAGCAGGGCACATAGCAGATGTACAGTCATTCTACAAGTACCTCAGCATTCCACAGGGATTCGGTAACCATGATGAGGAGGCAAGGAAAGCAGCAACATCCAAATACAGTCAAAGGGTAAGATAGGTACTGAAGAGCCAGCTCAATGGGAAGAATAAAATCCATGCCATCAATACATATGCCCTGCCAGTTATAAGATACCTTGCTGGCATAGTGTGATGGCCTAAAGAAGAGATGGAAGCTGCAGATGCGAAGACACAAAAGCTTCTCACAATACATGAAGGTCTCCACCCTAAGTCTAGCACCCAAAGATTGTGTAATAACAGAAAGGAGGGTGCTCGAGGCTTGATAAGCATCCAAGCCACCATCACGGATGAAACAAGGAGAATCCTGGAATACATCAGAAGAATGGCACCAAAAGAGGAGATGCTGAGAGAAAGCTTAAGGCAGCAACAACAACAGATCTGGAAGTGAGAACAGGAACATGAAGTGCCATGGAAAGACAAGCCGCTGAATGGGATGTACAATCGACAGATAAAGGAGGTGGCAGACATAAAGAAATCCTACCAATGGCTGGAGAACGTTGGACTCTGAGACAGCACAGAGGCACTAATCATAGCAGCACAAGAGCAAGCACTAAGTACCAGATCCATAGAAGCATGAAATCTACCGCACAAGACAAGACCCAAGGTGCAGACTAGGAAAAGTATCCTCAGACACAGTCCAACACATAGTGGCAAGATGCAAAATGCAGGCAGGAACAGCGTATACCGAACGCCACAACCAAGTAGTGGTAATTGCATACAGGAACATCTGCACAGCATATGGGCTAAGTCCCCCTAAGTCCAGATGGGAGACCCCAGAAAAAGTGGTGGAGAATGAAAGGGCTAAAATCCTGTGGGACTTCAAGATCAAAACGAATAAGCAGGTGTTGGCTAACCAACCAGACATTGTCATAGTAGAGAAGGATCAGAGGACAGCAATGATAATAGATGTGGCAGTGCCAAGTGACAGCAACATCAGAAAGAAGGAATATGAGAAGCTGGAGAAATACCAGAGCCTCAAAGGAGAACTGGAGAAGATGTGGAAGCTGAAGGCAACAGTGATTCCAGTGGTGATAGGAGCACTTGGAGCAGTGAGCCCTAAGTTGGAAGAATGGCTACAACAGATCCCAGAGCAACATCTGACCTCTCTGTCCAGAAAAGTGCAATGCTGGGAACAACTAAGATCCTGCGCAGAACCCTCAAACTCCCAGGCCTCTGGTAGAGGACCCGAGAATAAGAAAGGACAACAAAGACCACCCCCATCGGGGATGAGAAGAAAGTTGTTTTTTTTTTAAATTCTTATGCACATAGTGGATATATACATTCATTGTGATCAGGGGCAACAACTGCTTGGAGGTTGCATTCTTTTTTCCACATTGTATCTATGTGAAAGATGGAAATAGGATTGCCAATCTCTGCACAGCACTACAGAATATGTTGGTGCCTTTTATACAAATAGAGATAAATAAATAAATACAGCTAGTGTTGATTTCAGTGCTATATTATTTTGTCAACATGAAGCCACCACTAGAGGGAGCAATCTTCGTATGGATCATAAACTGAGAGCAATATGAACCTTTATGTAGAGTGTGCCGCCTAGTGGTGGCTGCAGTGAACAGTAGGCACATCAGTCATGTCCTTCCTTTATGTTACATGCACATGTCAGTTTTCTTAGCAGATCTTCGTAGATGTAGTACTTTACCCTGTCAGTGTCAATGCATGTTCTAGATAGACCCAGCTGTTATACAGGAAAGTATTCCACCTGCTTCCATTGCTGCTAACCCTTTAGAGCAGACAGCTTTCTCCTGTCAATTTAAGACTACATTTTTTTCAATCACTAATTATGTTTTGAACGATTTTTCACTGTTGACGGGCGAGCCCCGGTTCTGCAGGGAGAACGCCGGTGAGTAATTCCACTGTGTACGGATCAAGTGTTGCAGACATGCAATTTTAGCTTAAAGCCATGCGTGATAGCTAATCTAAAGCAATTTAAATATCTACAAATAGCAATTGAGTTTTGTGCCCTGTTTACTGTTTGGCCCAACAAATCACATGCGCTTGAGTGAGTTACACTTGGGCGAGCGGAGGATGCTGACAAAGGACTTTCATCCCTTCTGAAGACGCCAGTGCTTCTTAACACTGCACACATTTTCACTTAAAGGTGGCCCAAGGCAGCGTGCTCTGCCAACATTGCAGTTTACAGCCATCACACCTGTAAGCAAATGCCTTCCAAGAAGGATCCCCCAGCATCATCTTAGGTGATGTAGATCCAGTAGAAATGCTCTTCTCTGCTTGTAGATTAGATCCTAATAAGAAGTCACTGTATACTCTATATATATAGTGGATATATAGTGCAGTTACTGTGTACAGACATTACATTACTTATCCTGTACTGATCCTGAGTTACATCCTGTATTATACTCCAGAGCTGCACTCACTATTCTGCTGGTGCAGTCACTGTGTACATACATTACATTACTGATCCTGAGTTACATCCAGTATTATACTCCAGAGCTGCACTCACTATTCTGCTGGTGCAGTCACTGTGTACATACATTACATTACTGATCCTGTACTGATCCTGAGTTACATCCTGTATTATACTCCGGAAACGCACTCACTATTCTGCTGGTAGTCACTGTGTACATACATTACATTACTGATCCTGTACTGATCCTGAGTTACATCCTGTATTATACTCCAGAGCTGCACTCACTATTCTGCTGGTGCAGTCACTGTGTACATACATTACATTCCTGATACTGAGTTACATCCTGAGTTACATCCTGTATTATACTCCAGAGCTGCACTCACTATTCTGCTGGTGCAGTTACTGTGTACATACATTACATTACTGATCCTGAGTTACATCCTGTATTATACTCCAGAGCTGCACTCACTATTCTGCTAGTGCAGTCACTGTGTACATACATTACATTACTTATCCTGTACTGATCCTGAGTCACGTCCTGTATTATTCTCCAGAGATGCTCTCACTATTCTGCTGGTGAAGTCACTGTGTACATACATTACATTACTTATCCTGTACTGATCCTGAGTTACATCCTGTATTATACTCCAGAGCTGCACTCACTATTCTGCTGGTGCAGTCACTGTGTACATACATTACATTACTGATCCTGAGTTACATCCAGTATTATACTCCAGAGCTGCACTCACTATTCTGCTGGTGCAGTCACTGTGTACATACATTACATTACTTATCCTGTACTGATCCTGAGTTACATCCTGTATTATACTCCGGAAACGCACTCACTATTCTGCTGGTGCAGTCACTGTGTACATACATTACATTACTGATCCTGTACTGATCCTGAGTTACATCCTGTATTATACTCCAGAGCTGCACTCACTATTCTGCTGGTGCAGTCACTGTGTACATACATTACATTCCTGATACTGAGTTACATCCTGAGTTACATCCTGTATTATACTCCAGAGCTGCACTCACTATTCTGCTGGTGCAGTTACTGTGTACATACATTACATTACTGATCCTGAGTTACATCCTGTATTATACTCCAGAGCTGCACTCACTATTCTGCTAGTGCAGTCACTGTGTACATACATTACATTACTTATCCTGTACTGATCCTGAGTCACGTCCTGTATTATTCTCCAGAGATGCTCTCACTATTCTGCTGGTGAAGTCACTGTGTACATACATTACATTACTTATCCTGTACTGATCCTGAGTTACATCCTGTATTATACTCCAGAGCTGCACTCACTATTCTGCTGGTGCAGTTACTGTGTACATACATTACATTACTGATCCTGAGTTACATCCTGTATTATACCCCAGAGCTGTACTCACTATTCTTCTGCTACAGTCACTGTGTACATACAGTACATTAATGATCCTTTACTGATCCTCAGTTACCTCCTGTATTATACTTCAAAGCTGCACTCTCTATTCTGCCGCTGCAGTCA
Organism: Dendrobates tinctorius; assembly: GCF_039654945.1. Taxonomy (NCBI): domain Eukaryota; kingdom Metazoa; phylum Chordata; class Amphibia; order Anura; family Dendrobatidae; genus Dendrobates; species Dendrobates tinctorius. Next base: position 7,183,950 of record NW_027361993.1, read on the forward strand.
CTGTGTACATACATTACATTACTGACCCTGTACTGATCCTGAGTTACATCCTGTATTATACCCCAGAGCTGCACTCACTATTCTGCTGGTGAAGTCACTATGTACATACATTATATTACTGACCCTGTACTGATCCTGAGATACATCCTGTATTATACTCCAGAGCTGCACTCACTATTCTGCTGGTGCAGTCACTGTGTACATACATTACATTAATGATCCTTTACTGATCCTCAGTTACCTCCTGTATTATACTTCAGAGCTGCACGCTCTATTCTGCCGGTGCAGTCACTGTGTACATACATTACATTACTGACCCTGTACTGATCCTGAGTTACATCCTGTATTATACTCCAGAGCTGCACTCACTAATCTGCTGGTGAAGTCACTATGTACATACATTACATTACTGATCCTGTACTGATCCTGAGTTACATCCTGTATTATACTCCAGAGCTGCACCCACTATTCTGCTGCTACAGTCACTATGTACATACAGTACATTACATTAATGATCCTTTACCTATCCTCAGTTACCTCCTGTATTATACTCCAGAGCTGCACTCACTAATCTGCTGGTGAAGTCACTATGTACATACATTACATTACTGATCCTGTACTGATCCTGAGTTACATCCTGTATTATACTCCAGAGCTGCACCCACTATTCTGCTGCTACAGTCACTATGTACATACAGTACATTACATTAATGATCCTTTACCTATCCTCAGTTACCTCCTGTATTATACTCCAGAGCTGCACTCACTAATCTGCTGGTGAAGTCACTATGTACATACATTACATTACTGATCTTGTACTGATCCTGAGTTACATCCTGTATTATACTCCAGAGCTGCACTCACTATTCTGCTGGAGGAGTCACTGAGTACATACATTGCTTATCCTGTATTGATCCTGAGTTACATCCTGTATTATACTCCAGAGCTGCACTCACTATTCTGATGGTGGGGTCACTGTGTACATACATTACATTAATGATCCTTTACTCATCCTCAGTTACCTCCTGTATTATACTTCAGAGCTGCACTCTATTCTGCTGGTGCAGTCACTATGTACATACATTACTGATCCTGAGTTACATCCTGTATTATACTCCAGAGCTGCACTCACTATTCTGATGGTGGGGTCACTGTGTACATACATTACATTAATGATCCTTTACTCATCCTCAGTTACCTCCTGTATTATGCTTCAGAGCTGCACTCTATTCTGCTGGTGCAGTCACTATGTACATACATTACTGATCCTGTACTGATCCTGAGTTACATCCTGTATTATACTCCAGAGCTGCACTCACTATTCTGCTGGTGAAGTCACTATGTACATACATTACATTACTTATCCTGTACTGATACTGAATTACATCCTGTATTATACTCCAGAGCTGCACTCACTATTCTGACGATGCAGTCACTGTGTACATACATTACATTAATGATCCTCTACTGATCATCAGTTACCTCCTGTATTATACTTCAGAGCTGCACTCTCTATTCTGCCGATGCAGTCACTGTGTACATACATTACATTACTGACCCTGTACTGATCCTGAGTTACATCCTGTATTATACTCCAGAGCTGCACTCAGTATTCTGCTGGTGCAGTCACTGTGTACATATATTACATTACTGATCCTGTACTGATCCTGAGTTACATCCTGTATTATACTCCAGAGCTGCACTCACTATTCTGCTGGAGGAGTCACTGTGTACATACATTACTTATCCTGTATTGATCCTGAGTTACATCCTGTATTATACTCCAGAGCTGCACTCACTATTCTGCTGGTGAAGTCACTGCGTACATACATTACATTACTTATCCTGTACTGATCCTGAGTTATATCCTCTATTATACTCCAGAGCTGCAGTCACTATTCTGCTGGTGCAGTCACTGTGTACATACATTACATTACTGATCCTGAGTTACATCCTGTATTATACTCCAGAGCTGCACTCACTATTCTTCTGGTGCAGTCACTGTGTACATACATTACATTACTGATCCTGCACTGATCCTGAACTACATCCTGTATTATACTCCAGAGCTGCACTCACTATTCTACTGGTGCAGTCACTGTGTACATACATTACATTACTGATCCTGTGTTATGATTCGGTCACCAAGGAGGATTACCGGGAATCAGCTAAGGAACCAGGAAACCAGAAAGGTTAGCAACTTAGCAGATTGCAGACCCCTAAACCTAACAACACAACTAGCATTAGCCGTGGAACGTGCCTACGATGCCCTAGATGCATCAGCACAGCCAAAGAGTTGACTAAGCCTAAAGCAAGAAAGGGGAAAGCTAAACTGCCCCGGAGTAGAACCCCAAAGGAATAGATAGCCCCCAAACATATATTGTCGGTGAAACAAGAGGAGGCACAAATGCAGGCAGAAAATTGAGTGAGCAAATGATGGGGCCCAAACTGTCTAGATAGGACAGGACAGAAAAGATACTGTCTGCAATCACGCAAAAACCCTAAAAAATCCAACACGTCTGATATACAAAAACACTGAGGCCACACAACCTCTCCCCCACTAGATCAGCATTCTGGTGTGAACTGGAAGCAAAGCAAAAGATACTAATATAACAGGGAATTAGCAATACTGAACAGAATGACATAAGCTGTGATATATGAGCGGGGTCCAGCACAAATCCCAGCAGGGAATAATGCTGAACCCACACAGCAAAGCAGAAAGCATAGAAAGGCAAAAACTATATCAAATGCAAAAAGATTCCAGCAAACAAATAACTTATCTGAATGATGCAAGACCAAGGAGGGGAAAAAGCAGACTTCACAATGCACAGGAAGAGAAACCAAATCACCAGCAGCAACTGAAGGAAGCTTGCTCACTTAAATCCTCCCAATCTGTAACCCCTGACTTCCAATCATCATATTCGGGTGATAGACTTCTGTCAACACGAGCAGCTCCACTACCCGCATCAACCACCAGAGGGAGCCCCGACTCAGAAGTCAGATCAAGAGAGTTCACAACAATCCTGTATTGATCCTGAGTTACATCCTGTATTATACTCCAGAGATGCACTCACTATTCTGTTGGTGCAGTAACTGTAAACAAGAGACCAAAAAACATGATCAAAAAATCCAAAAAAGATTCTTATAGACCAAAATACAAACATCACTTTCCCACGGTGCTGAGGTCACAGAAGTTCATGCCGGCAGCGAGCACAGACTCATTGATGTCACCGCTAGTCACTGAGCCTGTGCACGCTGCTTCCCATTCATTCCCCAGTAGTTTACAGCCCGAACGGTTGCATTAGCACCGCTCCAGTTGTAAACTGAATATCCCCAGATATGGATTGCGCCGTGGGAATGACTGTACACCGGATAATAAAGATGCAAAAAATGTGTGGTGAATTATTTCATTAAAAGACTTTATTCTTACTGTGTGTGTGTGTGTTTATTTAACCCTTTACTTACTATTGGATTAGTAATGGATAAGTGACTTATTGACACCTCTCCATTACTAAGCTGGGCTTATTGTCACCTTACAATAAAAAAGTGACATCAACCCCTTATGACCCCACTTGCCACCGCTACTGGGCAAATGGGAAGAACCCAACAAAGCTCCAGAATAGGTGCATCTAATAGATGTGCCTTTTCTGGGCTGTTTTTAGGCTGGGGGGCCCATATTCATGGCTCCTTACCAGCCTGAGAATAGCAGCCCACACCTGTTAGTTTTGCTGGGTTGGTTAAAAATATAAGGGGGATCCCACGTCGGTTTTGTTTCATTCATTCCTCCCTGCTCGCGCAGCCGCGTTCAGCACCACATGCAGGGAAACAGGGCTTACTGTAGCCGCTTTTTCCCTGGCGGCCGTCCGTGTGCACGTGTGCTGCATGTGTTGCGGCCTGTGTGTCCGGGTCAAAACGGACACACGTCCATGAAAACACGCTGACATCTGCGTAGACCCATTCATTTGAATGGGTCTACATGTGTTAGTGTCTCTGGTATGTGAGAAAACTACATGTACCGGAGCCACTGACGTGTGAAACAGGACATATGAAACAGGACTTACATCCAGTATTTGGCAAACACCACAAATACGAAGCGTTATAACCTTAACATGGGCACTTATCCTTATACTCTTGAGTGTCAGGTGACTGGCATAGTTATTGGGGGGTCCGTACATTTGTACCTCCCCTCCCCCTAATGAAAAGCTTGGCATAAGTGATGATTATAGATTTATTGTGATTACCGAGGATCTATAATATGGAGCCATAACACAGATATCTGGGCATTAACACATCAGCCTTTGTGTGGGCTGAATGTGTCACTGAGCTCCTTCCTTGTAACCTCTAAGCGCCTATTGATAATTCTATGTACTAAGTGAATGAAAATGTTTTATCTGCAGTCCTATGTAAAAAAAAAATATTTACACATGGCAATTCGTGAGTGATATCAAATGATAAACTTGGTTCTGCTATATGAGAGGCGTGTCACTGCAGACAGATACTGAACAGACAGAGGACGGACGGGGTAACGAGATGTGACACAGCGGCCTCTCTAACGACTGCTTATAAAAGGAGAATTATCAGCTAAATGAGAAACAAGAAAGGCCGCTCTGCATATCACACGCACGTCTTCAGACAGACGAATTTCAATTAATTGAAACGACAACTAAAAATTAAAATGGCTCAATAATAATTTCATGTTCCCAAATAAAAGCTGAAAAGGATAATGAAAATGTGTCAGAGTGGGATAGAGAGGGGGTCACGGCTTCCATTCCTCCGTACTCTCTGTGATTTCTTGTCTGCCACCGGGCCAGGCTGAACCAGTGTCATATGTATTAATTATGGCTTAATGCTTCCTGGAAGCCACGGCAATCCAAGACGTCAGTCTGAAGTCTGCCATGAGACCGCATGAATATTCTAAAAGTCACAATCTGCCTCCATTCGATATAAGAATGCAGACATATGAGCAAGAATAATGCTGCCCCGCACCAGGGGTGCAAGTTATGAAGTGGTGTGGACACTGGGGTTTATGTCCTACTAAGGAGACCAGTACACACAGCACTTAGTCAGCAGGGGGCAGTAGGGAGCAGTTCGGTTGCGCTGCCTGCACGCTCACAGCAAACGGGAGAGATTTTGAATGCAGCTTTGTATGTGAATGAAGGAAGGAGTCAGTGGTGTAAAATGTGTTGCCCAGGGCAAGGCAAGCATTGTGTGCCCACTAACCTAGGGCCGTTAGCAATCCCTGAGTCCTTTCCGCCAGATTATTTATTGTATTTTAAGAAAATACTGATGGTATTATAGTTTGCCCTTCGACTCCCTAATTTTCTCTACTATTAGGCCTCTTTCACACTTCAGTTTTTTGCATCAGTCATAATCCGCCAGAAGGACGGATGGCGGATCCGTTTTAGTACTGAGAGAGAGAGAGAGTTTTTTTTTGTCCGGCACCCATTTCGGGTTAAATTAGTGTCTGGAGGATCCGCCAGAGAAAAAAACCTTGCAAGCTCCGTTTTGAAAACTTTGAGGATGGTGACGGACAGCCACTTTTGGCGGATCCGCAAAAAAAACCAATGCAACGGACGGCAATCCGTCACAATCCGCCAATAATGTAAGTCAATGGGGAAAAAAAACAGATCCTCAAAAGAAAATTGAGGATCTGTTTTTTTCAAAACCTGGCGGATTGTGACCGATTGTAAAAAACTGAAGTGTGAAAGAGGACTTAGCTGAATGCTGCCATAAAAAAAATAAAAAATAAAATACATATATTTATATTTTTTTTCTTCTTTTTATTACATTTTTATGTAACTATTTTATCACCCTAGATCTTAGGAAAATATTAACACTAGTCCTAACCTTAGCCCTAATCCTAAGCCTAGTTCTAGTCAAAGTAAGGGTTAGAAATAGATTTTTTTATTCCAAAGGGCACACTTTTTCAAATTTGAGATAGTTTGCCCAAAAGAGCACTGTTTTCTTTCACAAAATTAATGGAGTGTCAGAGAGCGGCAGGAGAGTACACATAGGCAGGGCATAAATCAATACTGTTGTTGCCTATGCAGAGTGCAGAATAAATCAGTTCCTTATCAACTGATGCACTCTGCATAGGTAGCCACTGAGATGACTAAGCTCACTTCAGTATGCTGAGATCTCCCCAGTCACTAGTCAGATACTCACTGTGCCCAAGGTATTGCTCCAAGAAAAAGTGGCTCATTATAGTGGGTCATTATAGCGGCTCATCATAGTGGCTCATTATAGCGGCTCATTATAGTGGCTCATTATAGTGGCTCATTTGACAGAGGGGGAAGAGGAGGAGAACAAATAAATTATCTTGCCACAATAACCCGAACAAGAAATCCAGATCAAATAAATCCAGATCCAATACTGAAAATATATGTTTAGCAAAGTCACCAGAAGTGCAATAATGCTACATTTAACTTACTGTCCCTTTAACTGATCCTTAAAAATATATAGATGAAGGATCCATCAGATTATCAGAAAATGCTGCAGTCAGAAGTGCAGGATGCCAGGCGCCCCCAACAGCCGCTCTCAGCAGCCCACCTGATGCCTCCGTGATACATTGACCAGAGCACTCGATGTTTCCCCACTCTTCCGATATGTAGTGCACAATGCAGGGTATAAATGATTGTCAGTATTCCGTGTCCTCATGGGAGACATATGAAATATGATAGATTTCTATATATTAGCCACCATGGGCACTCAACAGGAGTAGGACATGTTCCGGTCTGCCTTCATTAATCAGCCATTAATTGTGTATGCAAGCATCATGCACCTATATATATCCATAATCTTTCCCATGCAGACCTCTCTCTGCACGATGCTGCCGTGATGGATCAAGGGCTTCATTCCTGGAGTTGATATATATGACAATGTACATAATTCCGCTTTATAAGCAATTTTGTTCAGAAGTATAAAAATCCCTTTTCTCAGCGTGTCATATTATTATTCTGCTCGCTATTTTCAAAACTCACAAAATACCACATTATCGCTATCTATCTAAGTATCTATCTCATATCCATCCATCTCATTATCTCCTTTCTTTCTTTCTTTCTTTCTTTCTTTCTTTCTTTCTTTCTTTCATTCTTTCTTTCTTTCTTCTCTCATATCTATCTATTATCTGTTTATAGTAAAGGAAATTAAGTATTTGATCCCTTGCTGATTTTGTAAGTTTGCCCACTGACAAAGACATGAACAATTTTAAGGGTAGGTTAATTTTAACATAGAGAGATAGAAAAATAAATAAAATTTAGAAAATCACATTGTATAAATTATATAAATTTATTTGCACTTTGCAATGGGAAATAAGTATTTGATCCCTTACCGACCATTAAGAGTTCTGGCTCCTACAGACAAGTTAGATGCTCCTAATCAACTGCATTAAAAACAGCTGTCTTACATAGTCACCTTTATAAAAGACTCCTGTCCACAGACTCATTCAGTCAGACTCTAACTCTACAACACGGGCAAGACCAAAGAGCTTCATAAGGATGTCAGGGACAAGATCATAGACCTACACAAAGCTAGAATGGGCTGCAAAACCATACATAAGACGCTGGGTGAGAGGAGACAATTGTTGGTGCAATAGTAAGAAAATAGGAGAAATACAAAATGACTGTCAATCGACATCGATCTGGGGCACCATGCAAAATCTCACCTCATGGAGCATACCTGATCATGAGGAAGGTGAGAGATCAGCCTAAAGCTACACAGGAGGATCTTGTTAATGATCTCAAGGCAGCTGGGACCACAGTCACCAAGAAAACCAATGGTAACATATTACGCCGTAAAGGTTTACAATCCTGCAGTGCCTGCAAGGTCCCCCTGCTCAAGAAGGCACATGTGCAGGCCCATCTGAAGTTTGCCAATGAACATCTGGATGATTCTGTGAGTGACTGGGAGAAGGTGCTGTGGTCACATGAGATAAAAAAATTGAGCTCTTTGGCATTAACTCAACTCGCCGTGTTTGGAGGAAGAGAAATGCTTCCTATGACCCAAAGAACACCGTCCCCACTGTCAAACAGGGAGATGGAAACATTATGTTTTGGGGGTGTTTATCTGCAAAGTGCACAGGACTACTTCACTGCATCAATGGGAGAATGGATGGAGCCATCTACTGTAAAATTATGAGTGACAACCTCCTTCCCCTGCCAGGACATTAAAAATGGGTTGTGGCTGGGTCTTCCAGTATGACAATGACCCAAAATATACAGTCAAGGCAACAAAGGAGTGGCTCAAGAAGAAGCACATTGATGTCATGGGGTGGCCTAGCCAGTCTCCAGACCTTAATCCCATAGAAAACTTATGGAGGAAGTTGAAGATCCCGGGTTGCCAAGCAACAGTCTCAAAATCTTAATGATTTAGAGATGATCTGCAAAGAGGAGTGGACCAATATTCCGCCTGACATGTGCGCACACCTCATCATCAACTACAAAAAAGTCTGACTGCTGTGCTTGCCAACAAGGGTGTTTGCCACCAAGTATAAAGTCTTGTTTGCCAGAGGGATCAAATACTTATTTCTCACTGCAAAATGGAAATAAATGTATACTAGCTTGACCCGTGCAAAATTTTCGCACATTGGTCGTCGGGGACGCAGGCAAATTCAGAGAAAGCAAGCTGGTCAAATGTAAATATATTTCATGAGCTGATGAACACAGACAGGTATTTATATATGTAGATTGGTAATACAATAAATTGGTTTGATGAGTAGAGGCCAAAAAATGTCTTCCGGTTGAGGTGCCACCTGCAGGTCATTGAGTCTTTCTGCAGGTTTATGAAAATGAATGTTTAAACTGTATTTAGTGATAAAATCGTGAATGTGTGGTTTGTTTGGCTCTTTTCTTGCTGGAGGGAGCAAGTTTACCTTTCAAATGGTGTAACATTTGTGTGTGGAGGCGAAGTAGTCAGCGAAAAAGCAGTGCATGTTTACAAATGTGTTTGCATATGTGACTCACCATTTATGTGTGTGTAGGGTCAGTGGGCCGGGCTGGGGGGTGGTCACTATAGATACCGCACAGAGACGTACAGACACAAGCTGGAGGCAAGATTTCGGGTGCAACAGGTCCAAGTTTATTTCCCGCCATCCGACTGATGGCCCTCACAATACACCGCAAATTCTCTTCACGGCCCTCCATGTACAGGCCCCTTTACACACACACCGTACTTATCACCAGGGATGTAAATACACGTACCGTCCCTTTCTGCTTATCGACGTCCCTGTCAGCTCGGTCACTGTGGCCGCCTTAGGCCCGTACACCCACAGTAATGTTTCTGGTCAGGTATCGTCTTCAACTCGGTATGTGTTTCCCCGGGGCCTCGTCTGTACTGCGGTACTTCGTGTCAGGACCACCCCCCTGACTTCCTTTCTCTTCAGTCCCCCTGGTTGGGTTTTCCTCACAGTGCGGCAACTGTCACAGTCTCCTCGTCACTTGAGCTCCCCCTGGAGACTGGAATCTTCTGGAACCCTCCTGTCAAATTTATAGCCTTCCCGGTTCTCTGTAACTCCGCCGCCATGACCAACGGTTTCTTAGCCCTAAGCTGATGTCAAGCCCTATGCTCACACTCATCCCTGCCCTCTAATGGTCAACCCAAGGTACTGCACGTCCACCACACTTTCCTAGCTGTTTCCCCACTGTAATAACTGACACCTGTCTAAACTGTGCAAACCTTCCTTTCTCTATTCTGACAAGTCCGTCCGTCCGTCCATCAGGTCACCTTCCCTACATGTGTGGGGCGAAGTAATCACCGAAAGAGAAGTGCATGTATACAAATGTGTTTGCATATGTGACTCACTAACAGTGAAGTGTGCAATCCTCCAATGTGCCTGAAATAGGCTGGGCAACCACTTGAGCAAGCTGGAAAGACCCCAAGGCAAATGTTTGGAATTGTTTGTGATGTCTGTAAGCAGCTTTGTGGTAGTGTGCTTTGGGGTAGTGTGCTGCCACCTGCAGGTAATTTGACATTTCAAATGGTGTATCATTTGTTTGTGTGGGTGGAGTATGAATGGAGCAAGTGTGCAATTCAATAGGCAGTGCATGTTTACAAATGTGTTTGCATATGTGCCTCACCTGCACTGAAGTGTGCAATCCTCCAATTTGGCTAAAATAGGCTGAGCAAGCAGTTCGGCCAGCTTGAAAGCCCCCAAGGCAAATGTTTGGATTTGTTTGTGATGTCTGTAAGCAACTTTGTGGCAGTGTGCTTTGGGGTACTGTGGTGCCACCTGCATGTCATTTTTCCTTACTGTAGGTTTATGAAAATTAATGTTTAAACTGTATTGTGTGATCAAATCTTGGATGTGTGGTTTGTTTGGCTATTTTCTTGCTGAAGGGGGCAAGTTTACCTTTCAAATGGTGTATCATTTGTGTGTGGGTGCAGTATGAACAGAGATACAAAGTAATCACCGAAAAACAGTGTTCAGAAATAATAAAATAGATAATTTATACAATGTGATTTTCAGGATTTTATTTTTGATATTCTATCTCTCAGTGTTAAAATTAGCCTACCCTTAAAATTATAGTTATCATTATCATATCAATATATTGATATAAAAAATATTACATTATCAGCACTGTCCCCATTCAGGATCACAGTCTACATTCGCTATCAGTATGCCTTTGGAATGTGGGAGGAAACTGGAGAACCCGGAGGAAACCCACACAACCACAGGGAGAACATAAAAACTCCTTGCAGATGTTGTCCTTGGTGGGATTTTAACCCAGGACCCCAGTACTGCAAAACACTGAGCCACCATGCTGCCCTATCTATCTATTTATCTATCCATTGTTGAAACCAGATGTTTCAATACAATATATAAAAAGACACATTTGCAGGTTTTTCTCAATATCTGACATGAATTCAGAATGTTTCCTGTTTTAGGTCAATTGGAATTACCATAATTATTAATATTTGTCAAATGTCTGAATAATGAGAGAATGTTTTATAGCATTTTTATTTCTTACTGCAAAGCCGAAAGTTTACATACTCGTAAACAAAGATTACTTTGCCTTTAAACAATTCTGGACTGCCCATATGATGATGTCATGTGGTTAGAAGCTACTGTTTTTTTGGCAACATGTGAGTTAAATAGAGACACTCCTGTGGGTGTATTTTAATGCACACCTGAAACACACTGCTTCTTTGTGTAGCATCATGGGAAAGTCTAAAGAAATCAGCCAAGATATCAGGATGAGAATTGTGGACTTGCCCACGTCTGGCTCATTCTTGGGTACAATTTCAAGGTACCTGAAGGTGCCTCGTTCATCTGTAGAAACAATTCTATGCAATTACAAACAAGATGGGAATGTCCAGACATCACACCGCTCAGGAAGGAGAAGGGTTCTGTGTCCCTGAGATGACTAGAAGGTGTTATCCGAGCACGCTCGTGTCCTATTTGAGTATTTTCGGCATGCTTGAAAAAAATTGCTTGAGTACCCGGGGCTGCATGTCTCGTGGCTGTTCAACAGCCACAACACTTGCAGGGATTGACTGACAAACCAGAAATCTCTGCATGTGTTGTGTCTGTCGAACAGCCACGAGACATGGAGCCACATCAACTTGAGCATTTTTTTCGAGCACACCGAAAATACTCGATTAGGACACGAGCGTGCTCGGATAACACCTTATCTAAGTACACTTGCTCATCACTACTAGTCATCATTTCCACTCATTTGTATGAGAATTTCAACCACCCACACACTGAAAGCCATAAGACCCCCGATCTCCAGACAGATGCAGGTCCCATTGGTGAGCCTAGCATGTACTGTACTCTTATGGCATAGCCCATGGACATGCCATAAATGCAGAAGATGAATGAGTCTAGATGGCAGATAGCTTCTGTGCACAATCAGCTACAATGCATCTTTTAGCCTTCCGGTGAAACTTTCCTGCAGACTATTTGAAATTCTCACAATGTTAATTTGAATATAAAAACAGATATAAAATATGATTACTGCTAATAAATAGATTTTTATCTCTCTAATAATGGGAAAGCACAATATAAAGCTAAGTAAGATGTTCAAATAGAGCGTAAAATACCCTCTGTAAAATGTACTTATATATAGTGTCGCACTGAGGTGCTAAGGATCCACCAGTAACATTGACTCTGGGGGACCACTACTCAACTACATATTTCATTACAATCATTCCCAAATGTACCTATGCTTCTATAATAAACTTGGTAGTTTGGTAAATGAATGATCAATGCTACACAAGTGAATCGAGTGTATTCTCACTACTACCTCTCATGTAGTTGGGTGGGTGGCCACTCTGGCTCGGAGGCCTACGGGGGGCTTCACCATTCCCCTTTGGGCTGATCTCATCTTGATTGTACACATAGTTGCATGTTGACAATATCAGGCCTTAGCATTGTGGAAAGTAATGAGCTCCAGCTATGGTGCAATTACAACTATTAGCATGACATGATAGCTGAAAACATCGGAACACAGATACACGTACAGTGGGGAAAAAAAGTATTTAGTCAGTCAGCAATAGTGCAAGTTCCACCACTTAAAAAGATGAGAGGCGTCTGTAATATACATCATAGGTAGACCTCAACTATGGGAGACAAACTGAGAAAAAAAAATCCAGAAAATCACATTGTCTGTTTTTTTTTTCATTTTATTTGCATATTATGGTGGAAAATAAGTATTTGGTCAGAAACAAGCAATCAAGATTTCTGGCTCTCACAGACCTGTAACTTCTTCTTTAAGAGTCTCCTCTTTCCTCCACTCATTACCTGTAGTAATGGCACCTGTTTAAACTTGTTATCAGTATAAAAAGACACCTGGGCACACTCTCAAACAGTCTGACTCCAAACTCCACTATGGTGAAGACCAAAGAGATGTCAATGGACACCAGAAACAAAATTGTAGCCCTGCACCAGGCTGGGAAGACTGAATCTGCAATAGCCAACCAGCTTGGAGTGAAGAAATCAACTGTGGGAGCAATAATTAGAAAATGAAAGACATACAAGACCACTGATAATCTCCCTCGATCTGGTGCTCCACGCAAAATCCCACCCCGTGGGGTCAGAATGATCACAAGAACGGTGAGCAAAAATCCCAGAACCACGCGGGGGGACCTAGTGAATGAACTGCAGAGAGCTGGGACCAATGTAACAAGGCCTACCATAAGTAACACACTACGCCACCATGGACTCAGATCCTGCAGTGCCAGACGTGTCCCACTGCTTAAGCCTGTAGATGTCCGGGCCCGTCTGAAGTTTGCTAGAGAGCATTTGGATGATCCAGAGGAGTTTTGGGAGAATGTCCTATGGTCTGATGAAACCAAACTGGAACTGTTTGGTAGAAACACAACTTGTCGTGTTTGGAGGAAAAAGAATACTGAGTTGCATCCATCAAACACCATACCTACTGTAAAGCATGGTGGTGGAAACATCATGCTTTGGGGCTGTTTCTCTGCAAAGGGGCCAGGACGACTGATCCGGGTACATGAAAGAATGAATGGGGCCATGTATCGTGAGATTTTGAGTGCAAACCTCCTTCCATCAGCAAGGGCATTGAAGATGAAACGTGGCTGGGTCTTTCAACATGACAATGATCCAAAGCACACCGCCAGGGCAACGAAGGAGTGGCTTCGTAAGAAGCATTTCAAGGTCCTGGAGTGGCCTAGCCAGTCTCCAGATCTCAACCCTATAGAAAACCTTTGGAGGGAGTTGAAAGTCCGTGTTGCCAAGCGAAAAGCCAAAAACATCACTGCTCTAGAGGAGATCTGCATGGAGGAATGGGCCAACATACCAACAACAGGGTGTGGCAACCTTGTGAAGACTTACAGAAAACGTTTGACCTCTGTCATTGCCAACAAAGGATATATCACAAAGTATTGAGATGAAATTTTGTTTCTGACCAAATACTTATTTTCCACCATAATATGCAAATAAAATGAAAAAAAAACAGACAATGTGATTTTCTGGATTTTTTTTTCTCAGTTTGTCTCCCATAGTTGAGGTCTACCTATGATGTAAATTACAGACGCCTCTCATCTTTTTAAGTGGTGGAACTTGCACTATTGCTGACTGACTAAATACTTTTTTTCCCCACTGTACATTAGTTGGCCGGTTTGTAGAGTAAGATTGCCTTCAGATGTTTCCCTGTACAAGTACAATAGAACCTAGATTTATTAATTAGTTGGATGTGTTTCTATAAAGGAGAACCTTCATCTCTCTCTAGGTGCTGGTTGACATCATCAAACCACTATAATGACTTTTTAGAAAACCCTTTAAATATAATGTATCAAAAGGGTTTGTCTCTAAATATAGCCTACGGCAGGGGAGACAAAACTTTTTCATTATGAGAACTACTTATTTTGAACTCTTATTTGGGTGGGCGATTCTACATTGGTCTAGGAGTGGTAGATGCGGCTGACATTTTTGATGCCTTTATTCCAGCTGTCCCAGTAGAGTTGAAACAAATCCACTTCATGTCAAAAAGAAGCTTAGCCATGAGTTTGTCATCGGCAAGATTGGGCTTAACTTCTGGGCCCGTAATATTGTTAGACCGCCTAATCCTTCTGCTAACCTCTTTTATTCGTTCCGACCACAGACTGGCAGCCACCAGTATATGTTAGCAATGGTTCTCACTTTTAGCAAACTCATCTAGACTTCCTTATAGGAACATAAGTCTATTTTTCTGCTGCAAATCAGATTTTTTTTTTTTCTGCATGAATCAGCAGAAATGTGCAATGGACATAGTGGTTAAAAATGCAAAAAGCTGTGAGTCTGTGATAAAGAAAAATGCAGCTGCAACATCTGTTTGACTCCTGTTTGCAGCTTCATCAACACTAAGTGGTCAATAAATCAGAATGACATGGTGTTTCGTTTCTTCAGTGGCTAAGTCATTAATCTAAAGCCACTTCTCATGAAAAATGAAGGAGAAAAACTGTGTGATATTGAAAATGTATACATTCTCCAGAAAGTAATAATAGCATGTAATGCTTACCAAGACCTCCCACAACGACCGCTCCGAGAATAGCAGGATTTTCATTGCTGGCAGTAATATAAAATTAAAATTAGCATAGTAAATCAGCTGTTGTTTGCTCAGAGTCCGTTCTATTACAGCGTGTTTCATCTTACTGCCTTTTGTGTCAAGTTCAAATACTGAAATGGGTACGCTGTTCCCCTGTACAATGGCTCGGTGCCTCAGCGAGGGGGTATGAGAAATGCAGGAGGCTCAGTCTGGAGATGGCAAAGCAGAAAGGACAACAATTTATCTGGGAATGAATAAATAATATGGCGAATAAGCCTTTCAGCCTCACGGTAGCAAAACTCTGCTTGCAGAGGAGTAGAAAAAAAAAGTTTCATTTTCAAGTAGGAAAAACATTTTTCCAGTTATTAAAGGGATTTTTTTCATGATATTCGTATAATGGTGTATATTAAAAGTAGGCTATAGTATAAAGGCTATCAACCTATGTACACTCTAGAACCCATGTTGCTGGAGTGTAGTGACCCATTCATAGCAGTATAAGGCTAAGCTTTGCCCACTGGGACCCTTCTTAATAACAGACACACAACTGCACTCATATGGATGTCACTGGGTCATGTGTTAAAGGGGCCACAGACCATACACCAATCATGTGTAGCTTGTCCTTAGGATAGCCTATTAATGTAACCTACAGATTAACATACTCTTCTGGTGTTGGTGATCCTGCTTCATTTGTCCTAATTTACTTCTTCACATATTGACCTGTCCTGTCATAGAATTTTATCTTCAATTACATGTTTAGAAAAATGGTCAGGTCACTGCCTCCCGCAAGATCAGTACACTCCTCTCCTGCTGTTGGTGACCCTGCTTGATTTGTCCCCATTTACCTCTTCATATATTAACCTGACCTATCATACAATCTAATCTTCAATTACATATTTAGAAGAATGGTCAGGTCACTGCCTCCCGCAAGATCAATACACTCTTCTCCTGCTGTTTTTGGTGATCCTGATTAATTTCTCCCCATTTATCTTCTTACCTTCATACAGCCCTGTCTTCAGTTACATTTTTACAAGAGTGAACAGGTCGCTGTCTCCCACAAGATCAACACACTGTTCTTCTGCTGCTCTTGATGATCCTGCTTCATTTGCCCCCATTTACCTTTGGCAATAATGTTTTGACCTATCATTCAGCCCTGTGATATTTAGAAGACTGGACAGGTCACTGCCTCCCACAAAATCAGCACACTCATAACCTGCTGTTTGTTGTGACACTGCTTCATTTGTCCCAATTTACCACCTCATAATGACCTTACCCATTAACATATTGCCCTCTCCTCAGTACCAAAATCAGAAGAGTGGTTAGGTCACTGTTCCATAAAAGATTTATTATTATGGAAAATGCTTCATTCTCAATTAATCTATCATTTTTATTTGGCCCAATTTTTACTCTGTCTTGCACAAGTTCAGCACTCTCTACTTCTGTTGCTATCATCTCCATCACCTGATTGGCTACATTGTTCTATTGTATCTCCGCCCCTTTTGCACCTCTTTAGTTCTTGTTGGGACCATTCTGCTGTTATCTCTATCACCTGATTGGCTACATTGTTCTATCTCTGCCCCTTTTACTCTTGTTGGGACCAGTCTCATGATCTGATTGCTACAATAAATTCCTTTGTCATATATATATTAAAACTAATGACATTTTGCTACAATATTAAGCCTATAGTAGATAGCAGCAACTTTACCCATTCATGCCCCCTACTGGCCTACTGTTACATACAATATTACCACCCCGTTCTTTGCCTCCCAGTGAAGCCTTTGCACATGGTTGGCCTCTCTCGATGAGCTCATTTCTTCAATAACTTTGCTTCTTTCTTATTTTCTGATTATCATGCATGCTTCTTTATGGCTGAGAATTATTTCCAGTTATCGGAGGCATTGTTCTGACAGTGATTCATCCATTTGGTCTGTTCTTTATTCCTAGGACACTGTAGCGCGTTGCATTGGCAAATCAGATTTTTCATGAATGTTGAGAACTTTCCAGAAGGTGTCATTGTGAATTAATGCTTTATCAGAGACAGCGGTGAAGGGTGTCGAGTTCCTTGCTGAGCGGACGTGATGTTGTTCCTGTTGTGATGAGCATGTCATGCTATGTCATTCATTCTGTACCACAAGCACGAATATCTGACACGGGGCAAAGAGCGTTGTCTCAAGATTGTGAGCAACATGCCTTGCCATATGAGACAACGTGTCGCTGGAACGCGGTGTGAAGAATGTTACGCGTGACATTTTTATTCTGAATTCACTTCTAATATACCAGTGGAAATTAAATTTTAAAGTCATGCACATGCCTATTGTTAAAAAGAATCAGTTACTAGGTCAGTCCCCTTTAAAAGCTGGAAATAAACCCTCTTAGTATACAAATGAGATACAGAGCCCTCAATGCCATACGGCAGTAGGGAAAGGGCTGACATATATTAGGTGACCTTCCCTTCCACCTGTCTTCTTATACCTTCAATATTACTGTCTTTTTATATGACTCTTCCTCCATTAACAGTAGTTGAAAACGGTCCTGACGCCAATTTTAATAGAAATGTACTTATAATAAATAAATGCATGGTATTTATGGAAAATACATTATCGTTGAACATAATATGTTTTTCTCAAAAACCCTGGTAAAAAAACCCACTTTAACTCATAATGCCAGTGGAGGTAAGCTAAAGAAAAATACTACTACTGCTATTGGGTCTCCAAAAGGGTATAAGATGGTGATCAAGGTGGTTTCCTATCCGTGTCCCAACCTCACTTGGTGATGTCAGGTCTTTCCCAATGAGTCTCCTAAGAACATGCCAGGTGACCTACCATGCAGGACCTCCCAAGTGCCTCACATAACACTCTCCTGCCCCCTAAGTGCTACTTCTCCTCCTACATTGGACAAGATACTCTGGCCTTAAATGACTGGTATTCCCTGATGAACAAGCCCATCTGGCCTCCAACGTATGACTCTTTCTATAGACAATCCTATAGGCCCATAGGCCAACTGCAGGTTCACTTGACTCCATACAAGAACTATCCACAATTTGCTCCTTTGGCGTCAAAACCGCTTCCTTTTCTCTACTAACCTCTACTCATTTTAGGAAACATTGAAGCCAAGTGTTATGCATGTATCCTCTCTCGATTATTCCTTGGCCTATGCTGACACCGCCATCTCTTCTTTTCGGCTAACAAATGAGAAGCTAACCATTCTTACTGCCAACTACACTTTCACAACCCACAAGTCCAGTAACCCACTGGCAGACATGGACAGAAGAGGACTCTATGCAACAAAACAGTAAATGGGCCCTTTGCCATCCAATAGATTCTCATGATGCACAACCCCACCTGCTTTGGAGGTGGTAGTAGCCCTTTACCTTTTGAGCCCTTTTGTGGCTGCACATGCTGCAGTTTTGATACGTCCACCCCTACAATAACTCATGTACAGTAGTGCACAATCACGTCATACACTGTCACATCTACAAAGCATAACCTATACTACTGTATGTATTTACAAATATTTACATGGCAAAAACATCTGAGCATTAAACCATTTTTTTTTAAAACTGATCAGCCTCTTATACAAGGAAATTGTCTCTTATAATGAAACATATATTCTTTTTATCAGGAAGGGATGAGGAAATATACAGAATGGGTCTCCCTGGCATCTGGCCATATTATAGTTTTCAGCTGTGGGGAACCACATTACAATAAATGTAGAAGTACTTTTGTTACTTAGTACTATACTGTACCACATGTCATATTCTGTTTAATTACTGATAAATTCTAAAAATATGAATATTGTATTACTTATTAGTATTATTATTAGTACTACGATCAAGAATGTTGAATTTCTCCATGGTCAGTTTACACCTAATCAGTCATATGGAAAGCATTTGTCTTTAAGAGTAAGCATAATTTTAATTTTTATTTAATAAACCAATGGTACATTTGAAAATATGCAACTTTGCAATGTATCTTATAAGAAAAATTTGCTTCCATCTCTGCCTATTTTGATCCTTTACTCTCAATTTATGGGTGAAATCTTTATTCAGTGAAGACCGATTTTCCCATTACTGAGATAGGAGATGACAGTTGGTGCTTTAACTATTCTATGAACATAGGAGGTGAGAGTTGCTAGAGGCCGACTCAGACATTCTGCTGCAAGTACTGCTGAAACAACAATTACACTTTACAGTAAATATATCTAAAATTACGCTAAACAGGTGGTGAGGTGAACTTGCAGCAGAATGTCTGTCTGCCTCTAGCGCCTCCATAGAATGTCTATGTCTGCCTCTAGCTCCTCCCTAGAATGTCTGTGTCTTGCTCCATCTCCTCCCTAGAATGTCTGTGTGTGCCTCTAGCTTCTCCCTAGAATGTCTGTGTCTGCCACTAGCTCCTCCCTAGAATGGCCGTGTCTGCCTCTAGCTCCTTCCTAGAATGTCTGTGTCTGCCTCTAGCTCCTCCCTAGAATATCTCGGTCTGCCTCTAGCTCCTCCCTAGAATGTCTGTGTCCGCCTCTAGCTCCTCCCTAGAATCTGCATTTGCCTCTAGCTCCTCCCTAGAATGTCTGCGTCTGCTTCTAGCTCCTCCCTAGAATGTCTGTGTCTGTCTCTAGCGCCTCCCTAGAATGTCTGCCTCTAGCTCCTCCCTAGAATGTCTGCGTCTGCCTCTAGCTCCTCCCTAAAACGTCTATGTCTGCCTCTAGGTCCTCCCTAGAATGTCTGTGTCTGACTCTAACTCCTCCCTAGAATGTCTGTGTCTGCCTCTAGCTCCTCCCTAGAATGTCTGTCTGCCTCTTGCTCCTCCCTAGAATGTCTGCCTCTAGCTCCTCTCTAGAATGTCTGTGTCTGCCTATAGCTTCTCCCTAGAATGTCTGCATCTGCCTCTAGTTCCTCTCTAGAATGTCTGTGTCTGCTAGTAGTTCCTCCCACCTTCCGTCTTCATAGCAGTTGGTACTCATAAAATTCTATCTCCTGTCTCAGTTTTGGAAAAGCTCCCTCCACTCTCCATAAAATCTTATAAGTAGCAATTGACAGCTATGATTTCAGTAATAGCAATATCTGTATTGTCACGCTCACGCCTTGGCTGATTGTCGCGAGCCAGGGAATTGTGGCCCCACTGTGCAACAGACCAGACTACCCTGGAAGAGGCATGACTAAGACAGCTGCCTTGGTGTTCTCTGGAGCCTCCAATGGTGAGGTCAAAGTTGTGTGGCAGGCAACTGCCAGGTGTCACTCCAGGGTAGTGTCTGGCTGTAACTGCTGATCCCACTCGGGGACAGGACACTCAGGTGTGAGTGACAGGCAGGCAGGTGGGCACGGCAGACACGGCTGGTACCCAGGCAGGCATTGCTGAGATACAGGGCAGGCTGGCACGGCTGAGACACAGGGCAGGGTGGCACGGCTGAGACACAGGGCAGGGTGGCACGGCTGAGACACAGGGCAGGCTGGCATGGATGAGACACAGGGCAGGTTGGCATGGACGAGACACAGGGCAGGCTGGCACGGACGAGACGCAGGGTAGGCTGGCACGGGCGAGACGCAGGGCAGGCTGGCACGGACGAGACACAGGGCAGGCTGGCATGGTATGAAAAGGAACAGGTAGGGGCCTGTTCACACAGCAGGAGCAGGTACACCGATATAGGCAGGAAGGAGTGGAATATGATGGAACAGGTTTGGACCTGTTCACACAGGAGGAGCAGGTACGGGTATTAACAGGAGAGAGTGGAGTATGACAAAGCAGGTTAGGAACTGAGCCACCAGAGTGAGGAGTAGGCAGAGCCGCAGGAGTGCAGAGTAGGCAGAGCCGCAGGAGTGCGGATTAGGCGGAGCCGCAGGAGTGCGGAGTAGATGGAGCCGCAGGAGTGTGGAGTAGGCGGAGCAGCAGGAGTGTGGAGTAGGCGGAGCTGCAGGAGTGTGGAGCAGAGGGTGCAGAGCAGGCAGAGTTGCAAGGGTGCAGAGCACAGACAGGGAGGACACAGGGAAAGACACAGCAAGGGAAGAAGCCAAAGACAAGGAGGCAGGGGTAGGACAGAGTTCAGACAAAGTGCAGGGACAAAGACTCAAGGACCAGGATATTCTGCTTCCTTGAGGGCGGATGGAGGTACTAGGCAAGACAAGGTCAGGAGCTATGGCACAGAGACCAGGATATACTGCCTCCTGGAGGGCAGATGGAGGTACTAGGCAAGACAAGGTCAGGAGCTATGGCACAGAGACCAGGATATACTGCCTCCTGGAGGGCAGACAGACAGGCACAAGACAAAGCTAGGAGTGTAGCCTCCAGAGAAGGAGAAACACAGAACAGGGCCTAGCTTACTCCGCAGCAAAACACTAACTGAGTTTAGACATTGCTCAGGCAAAGTTCCAGTGGGTGGAGCAGCCCTAAATAGTAGAGGGCTCTAGTTAATTGGTCAGGAACACATTAGCCAGGTGCACCCCGACTCCATAAGAAGCAGAGAGTTCAGTCGCCGCCCCCCTATACACACAGTCAGGAAACATGAACACAGCAGACAGGAGACAAGGCAAGGAGCTGGCGGCAGAGAGAAATCACAGCATGACCTGGAGCAGTGAGTAAGTTGGTGAGTGGGGGATGGGAAGCCATGCAGCGATGCCAGCAGGGTTATTACATATATTCACTGAAGACAGCTTTTACCTTTGAATTGAGTTTTAAATAAAAATCCAGGCATGAAAGGAAGCAGATTTCTCTGATAAGATTTATTACAAAGTCTCTTATTTTCATGTGTCCTATTGATTTATGTCCAGAATAGAAACACATAGACCTAATTAATCAGAGCTTTTATACCAGAAAAGTTGCATAAAAAGCTTTGAAAAGTCCCAAAATTTTTGCTCTACATAAGGTTGACAATTTTGTGACTTTTGGCATATTCAGAACATTTTCACCCAGCTCCAACAAAGGAAGAGTACCTTATATCATAAATCTTACTCCAGTCTCTGACTGGAGTAACATTTATAGCAAAGCACTCTTAAATCTTAATGCATTAGGTTCCTCACATTCCACCATGCTTCAAAATGCCACCCTTGATGATTCAGAGCAATAATGTGTCTGTCAGATCCATCAATAGCATCAGGACATAGGTCCCGATTAATTGTGTTTTTTTAAATTACTTTTCTTTTTTTATCTTCTGATATTCCTTGAAGTTTTTTTGTGCCAATGACTTCAAAATGATGCATTTTGCACAAAATCAAAAGATGCATTTTTTTTTGCTTTCTACTTATTTTGGACATTTTTAGAGCAAGCAAAAATAAAATTAAACAGATTTTAATCTCTTATAGGACACTGGAGTACAACTATGTAAGAATGTTGCAAGACTTTAAAAGTTAAAAATGATCGATTAGGTAAAGATCTGAATAGGGAAGATCATACCCATAATGCCAAATAGAAAAAAAGAAACACAAACAAAACCAAGTAAAGTTAACTTAAAAAAGGTGCAAATTAAATAATGAATAAAATGCAAAATAAAAATCTCTATTTCAGAAAAAAGTGCAAAAACAATGATGAGTTAGGGTCAGAGTTTTTCTAAGTATACTGCACAGAGTAAAGCAACCAGGAAAATGATAAAAACATTAAGTAGCTTGTTCACATTTACATTTGCTGACTCCAGAGTCAATATTAATCAAGGCGGATGGTCACTTTAGGCAAATCTGCTTATCAATGTGATTCTCATTGTTACCAAAAAATACATAGAAATGAAAAACTTTTGGCCATATTTCACTAAATTCACAATACATAATTCTAATATTACATTGTAGGAGAAATTATTATATGATCTCTTCAATAGAAATAAAAAGAGTGAATGCCCGGATTACAATCGAAATAATAAACCTGCCTAATGTGCGAGTTCCATATGTACTCTTAACATTATAAAATATCACTTTGCCAAATCGTTGCTCTTTCTTAAATATACTTTCCCTACAAATGCGATTCTGCAAAATGGAGAAAACTGTGCTCAAATGTAATTGAAATAAAATAGCCTTTCAGAGAGATCTGATAATTCCTTTCCCGTCGATGCCAAGCGCACGCACGCAAAAAAAGGCAATAAAAGGATTACCTAATGCATAATAAAATAAATGTTGAATATGGATCTCAGCTCGCTTGTCGCACGGTTCATTTACTCTGAGCATGTTTATTTAGAAAATGATATTGTAGATTTCAATGTAAGCCGATACATTGGGTGTGATAATTGGTGTTAGTTCACGACCTTCTGATGAACACTACATAAAGCATGGACGACTTCTGGACTATGTTCAACTTTCTTAATTGTGGACGAATATTTCAGAATCGAATTTTGAACAAATACTGTATTAACGGCATCACAATGCATCACAAGGCCTCTAGGTTTTAACTAAGTAGCATTTAAAGAGATTGTCCCCGTATTGCCAGGAGCGTAACGACCGCGACTGCAAAAGCCGCAACCGGGCCATAAGGATGATGGGTCCACTGACACCAGCACAAACTTCAATTGGATGTGCATCCTCGGACGTATACTCAGCTGAAGTATAATGTGGCGCAGAGACCCATCTGGTCTGTGCTCTACAATACATGCTGCCAGCCAATCAAATGCCAGTAGTTGACGTCAGTGTGCACATGACTCTGGGTGCATGGCAGTGACGTCATGCGCTCTCGTTGCTTGCACTCTGAAGTCAACTGCCAGCTTCAGAAGAAGATGATGCTCGGCGGGGAAGCAGAGGTAAGATGAGTATAATTGTTTATTTTTTTCATATGCATTAAAAGCAAGGGACATATACCAGGAAGGGGCCCAGGATAAGGGATATATATACCAGAATGGGGGATAAATATACCAGAATGGAGCCCAGGATAAGGGACATATATACCAGGATGGGGTATATACTGTATATATATATATATATATATATATAAAGCTCAGTGTGGGTGTGTATGTATGTATGTACAGTATGCATGCATGTATGTCCGGGATTGGCATCCGCACCATCGCAGCTACAGCCACAAAATTTGGCACAGTCACACGTCTGGACCCTGACAGCGTCATTGGCTATGTTGTGAGGTGAAATTTTAACGCCGCGCATTCCAATTCACCAAACAATTTTACCCCTATCTACATAATTGGGAAAAAGTGTATGTATGTATTGGCATCTGCACCGTCATAGCTACAGCCACAAAATTTTGCAATCACAAGTCTGGACCCAGAGAGCGTTATAGGCTATGTTGTGAGGCGAAATTTTAACCCTGCGTGTTCCAATTCACCAAACAATTTTGCCCCATCCACATAATGGGGAAAAAGTGAAAGGAAAAGTGTTGGAGGCAAATTGACAGCTGCCAGATGTGAACAAGGCGGACTTAAAGAATGAGAGCGATGGCGCCAAACAGTATATACCGTACAGTTGCTATGGTGGGGCCCTGACATGGGATACTCACCACACACGGGGATATGAACACACACACAAAATGCGACACACACTACCACGTGCTTCAACACATATACCACCCTCAGCGCACATTTCACCACACATACACCAACCTCGCCACATAAAAGTCGAAACACAAAAGTCGCCACTCAAAACTCACCACGTTGTCCCAGAGCTGTTTAAAAGATGAAAAATGAGCTGTGATTGGTTGCTATCAGCAACAGTTTTCTTTGTAGACAGTTGTGGTAACTGAGGCCTATTATTCTTATCATTTCTATGGTGTTATCGTCCTTCTGTAAAGCTGTAAATAACACAATTTATTACCGTGCCAACACAGACCACCCTCTGACACAGACTGCAGGGGGAGCCCAGTATCACACAGGATAGGATTAGATACACAGCTCAGCAGTCAGTATCACACAGGATAGGATTAGATACACGGCTCAGCAGGCAGTATCACACAGGATAGGATTAGATACACGGCTCAGCAGTCGGTATCACACAGGATAGGATTAGATACACAGCTCAGCAGTCAGTATCACACAGGAGAGGATTAGACACACAGCTCAGCAGTCAGTATCGCACAGGATAGGATTAGATACACGGCTCAGCAGGCAGTATCACACAGGATAGGATTAGATACACAGCTCAGCAGTCAGTATCACACAGGATAAGATTAGATACACAGCTCAGCAGTCAGTATCACACAAGATAGGAATAGATACATGGCTCAGCAGACAGTATCACACAGGATAGGATTAGATACACAGCTCAGCACACAGTATCACACAGAATAGTATTAGATACATGGCTCAGCAGACAGTATCACACAGAATAGGATTAGATACACGGCTCAGCAGTCAGTATCACACAGGATAGGAATAGATACATGGCTCAGCAGTCAGTATCATACAGAATAGGATTAGATACAAAGCTCAGCCAGTCAGTATCACACAGGATAGGATTAGATGCACGGTTTTTATGTGCAATATAATCATTATAATTTGTTATAACTTACTGCAGTTGGTTATTATGCTCAGGCAACGCCGGGCTCTTCAGCTAGTATATATTTACATATATACCAGGATGGGGGATAGATATACCAGGAGGGGGGTCCATTATAAGGGATATACATACCAGGATGGGACCAGGAAGGGGAGCGTATATACCAGGATGAGGAACATATATATACTAGGATTGGGGCATATACACATACCAGGATGGGACCAGGATGAGGGGCATATATACCAGAATGGGGAGGGGACCCCGGTTCAAATCTTGCCCTGGGGCCATCAGACTCTAATTATGCCACTGTGTATAGCTTTTCACTTGTAAATTATGCCACTTTGTATATTTGCTTGGTTTATAGTCATATTACAGATCTTTGTCTTCCTGTGTGTAAAGTTATTGAAAAGTAATTTGTGTCTGCCTACATCCTTTCTCCATCCCTGAGTTGCGAGCTGCTCCATCACCATGGGCCACTGCATCCAATAGTCTGTTGTGGTTTGTATAAGGTTTGACCCATACAAAGCCAAGTCACCTGCCTTTATACATTGACAGGCAAAATATTATAGGTGAGCATTACATGGTCTGCCTACTTCAAGTTATCAATCTATATTAGGGAGAAATTTTAGCTATTAGACCCCTCTGTCAAACTTCTCTCACCCAGCCAACAAGTTCTCATGCTTTGCACTGATGAGGCGCAAGAACCCTGTTTCTGGTTTGACTTCTTATCCTATGTCATGTGGCAAGGTCTTAGAGAGGGTTAATATTAACTTTTAGGATTGCTACTTACAATAGGTGGCACCAGAGGAAATTAAATCCTCTTCATCTCTGAAAATGTGCCAAATCTTAGGTAATATAGGGGTAAAGCCTAATAAGCCAAAGTTTTAAGAATTTAGAACCTTTCCTAGGCACCCAAATGTCAAGTTAACTCCCAAGTGACAGAACTAGTTCCAGTGCGCCAATAGACTGGAAGAGCATGGCCCCGCCATCTGCTAAACACATAAGGTGCAACCGTTACTATTGACCAGAGCTTCTAAGTGGTTAAAAGATCGGAGACCAACACTATTGATTTTCGATGAGTAACAGTCTGGGAATTAGTATTGTAAGACAAGGGTCAGACAAGCTAATGAAAAATTGTCTTATTTTATCCAGAAAACTGGAACCATAATGTGGAGTACCCAGTCACAGACACAACCGCAAAATACCCCAACGCGCGTTTCTCCAATGTGCTTTCTCAAGGGGAGTGTGTGCATTTTTTTTCATCCGGAAAAGAATATGCATTTTTGAACGGGACTATTGAATTACAGTGCATCTCGGATTTCTTCTCAGACAGCACATCTATGTACTATGCTTGTTTGTCCAAGCTCTAGACTACGTTGTGGTGAAATATTTTTCTAAATTGACGTGACTTATGGATATGGGATGGACCACCCACTTCATCTTAAAACCACCATAACTACAGTAAACCTAGGCACTAGAATAAATACACAACACATTATTTTGGTTGTCAAAATGGCCTCAGCTTTATTTAATGACCAATAAATTGGTAAAGTCAAAACTTCAAGAATAAAAAAATTAACAACTTTGGGTTTAATATAATTGACAATCTTAAACCATTCTGTAATCCCATAAATCCCATATAGAGAAGCCGTGAAGCTGTTGTGAAGACATTGGAGAGACGGGTACCGGCCATGGTTGGTCTTTTACTTTGTCTTGTAAGAGGTAAGATCTTGTGCAAGAGTATTTTGAGCGATGGGCAATTGGCCAAATGGTAATAAAAAATAAAAATAAAGTTGAGAAACAAAAACTGAGCACCGAAATAGGGTCTCATTTTGATTCCTAATATGTGGCCCTTTGTTTCTATGTATTCCACTGCCTACATTTACTTGGTTTTGCAAGGGGAAACCCGTATTACTAATAACGAAAGCACAAAAAAGTAACATATCCTGCAAACAGCCTAACGGAAATAAACAATGGGCTTAATGTAATAGAGTCGCTCACGTTTTATGGAATGTAACGTTCGCAGTGAATGTGCAGCTTAGAGATAAATTCCAGGCAAGCTCGGATGTAGTGGAAATGAAACGGATGTTTATTTCCACGCAATAATAACAGTTAGATCTCCAGCAATTGCATTCACCCAAATCACGATTAAACTGCGTGCTTTGTTTTTTTTTAATGCGTCCCCCTGTTTCTCTTTTAATACCTATAGAAGGACAAGATAAAGTGTAATCACCGGAGTTATGGTAACTCACTGCCGTTATGTCCTAAAAAAAAATGACTCGGGGTGACGAAGACACTGCGGGGCGAGATTTGATTAGAAAATACGGGTTTGTTTTGTTTTGTTTTTTTAAGCCTCCATTCGTCTTGCTTATTTTTTGCCTGTGTTGTTTGCCGGTGCCGGCTGATAAACTGTAAGCTCCATCATTGTAATAACTATGCACTGTCTTCTTACCTGTTGTATTAAGCGCGCAATCACCTCTCAGGCAAGACTCCATTTTTCTTCCTTTACATTTTTAAACACCATTAAAATAACACATTACTGGGAGGCGGAAAGTTGGGTGACTCCTCTTTATTTTGCCTTTCTACCTTTTTCGTTGTAGTTTTTGGCTGAATTACATGGTTATTTTAGGTTCCAGTGACACTCTGATATTGCATGATAATTGCAACATGGTGCATAGCACTGTGATGTAGCGTGCTTTCCTACAATGAACACATGAGATTATACATGTACATGCAATTTCATGGTCCAAACATTGCAGGAGCACAAAGCAATCTGTATACTTGTGAGTTTTCATTCATAAGATTCCATACAATAGTCTGATCTACAGAAAAGTGGGAAGATATTTTTCTAACTTCTCATCCCTATACAATAAAGGACAAGTGTTTCTTCTTAAAAGTATGAAAAATATTTAGATAAAAAATTAATTGTAAAACTATGTCTTTCCAAAAAAAACCTGTATTAATACACCCCTAATATTCCCTGTAGGCCACCCTGGTCAGCGTCATTCCCAGGCGGTCTTCCTCAATTGGTTTGACATCTCAAGGAACATGGATGTATTTGAATTATCTCATTCTCTTAATGGAAAACGAGTTTCGAGGGAGGTAAACACCCGGAGCCACAAGGTAGCCATGTAAATTACAACGCTCAACTTCAGCTGACAAGGCAAAAGGAAGCTTCCTCATCACTTGATGACATTCCCTGATGTGTGTTCTTTTATAGCAGTCATAAAAAGGCGGTAAATCAGGAATGAGCTGTAAAAAGCATAGGAAACTGCTGGAACAAGCCAAGGAGGTCCAAACTTTCGACAGCAGCGTTTTAAATAAGGGAGACATAAACATCCAAATGCCAATATTACAGCGAGGCCTACAGAATGAGAGCAATAATTTACAAAGGAAAAGAGGAAAGAGAAAGTGGCTGATTCTTGTTCTAAGTCGAGGCATGAATTCAATGACACTTTGATCTGCACTTTAGAAGGGAACTTGTGTCATTGGCTACCATGCAGCATTTAGTGTTACCTTATACCATGCCCTATGGGAGCACTTAGACATTCAGCCTAATGTTTGGGGAAGGAAGTTGTACTATGATGTAGAAACCTACTGAAGACAATGATTAAGCCAAATTGTTAAGGTGGACATCATGTGACACAAGTCTCCATCTGTTCCTCCTGGCCCAAAGATATCATTATTACTATCTAACACTAAAAATATGGGAAAAATTACAAAAATCTAAAAACATCTTATCAGATCTTCAAGACTCCAGTAGTCTACCAACTAAACCAACTCTAACATTTGTCTAAGTCTAGATCATGTGAAGTAATTATCCCTCCTTTCTCCTCCTTGGTCAGGCCTCATCTGGAATACTGTGTCCGGTTCTGGGCACCACATTTTATGAAAGACATCGAAAAACTGGAGCAAGTTCAGAGAAGAGCTACCAGGATGGTGAGCGGACTGCAAGGTATGTCCTACGAGGAATAGGAGGAAGCTGAAAGGGAGAAGATACAGATTAGATATTAGAAAACTCTTTTTGACAGTGAGGGTGATAAATGAGTGGAACTGGCTGCCATGAGAGGTGGTGACTTCTCTTTCAATGGAAGTCTTCAAACAGAGGCTGGACAGACATCTGTCTGAGATGGTTTAGTGAATCCTGCATTGAGCAGGTGGTTGGACACAATGACCCTGGAGGTCCCTTCCAATTCTAATGTTCTATGATTCTACCACAGGCAGCATCATTCACAGCCTAGCAGGGGGTCTTAAAGTAAACATAGTTTGAAGATTCTGTCAGAGATTATAGAACGAGATTTGACCCCGGCCAGCTTCTCTCCACTTCCATTGATTAATAGATCTCTCCACATGGAAGAAGCCTGTGTCAATTAACTGGAGCTGTAATAGGAGAAGAAGGCTGAGGGCAGCACCAGACTAGCCCCAAGTCGCCCTATGGTCACTGGTTCAAACTAAGTTATATGAGGAATTCTGCAGATTTCACAGAAACACAATGGCACAGCCAGGTTCTGATTCTTCCCCCATGTGGATGGGACAGCATGAATAGAGTGATAGGTTCCCTACAAAGTTTCTCTATAATAAGCTGTTTATGGACCAAGTGATCAGGTATAACTTGCGGAGAACTATATCAGTAAGCTTTCAATTACCTTGCAGCACCACTGCATGAAATATTAAGTGTTAGGCCGGGATCACACTCGGACGAGAAATACATGTAGCCGAATGCTCTGCTTCCGAGTGCCGGCGGCAGTGACGGTTATTAAGATACGAGACTCGTCCGAGTTTCTCGCATGTGTGATCCCAGCTACCATTGACTGGTGGACATAGTCTCTAATGCAGAATTCCCTTTGAGTGTATTTCAAACCTAGTGTTCCTCTTTAATTCAATTAGATAGTTTTCTTCAGTTTGGAGAACTAATTTGAATTATTTTCCCAGTAAGTATTGCCTATGAGACTCCATACACCAACTTGATATCTTCTAGGAGAATCAGTACACCCCCTCCTTAACCCTCGAGAGCTCAGAAAAGGACAAGATCAAATTCTCCATGGCCCTCAATGACTACTAATGCTGACCTTCATCAGAATAGACATAGGATCACCAGATTTTAATAACTTAGTCAAAGAAAATGTCAAATATCATTACTATATTTTGCTCTGATTAAACATAATTTATAATTGGATGGAAATGACCTAATCTCATCACATGTCTCATTCATTCTATAATGGCATGTATAAATGACAGCAAGGCTGAATGTTTGTATACAAGGATGACCTCGGAAAAGCATTTCTCTCTTTACTTCTTTGTAAAATATATATAGGAAAGGAAATCATTATATGATTTGTGGGTGCTTGACTTATGAAGCCGCTGTGAATAAATCAACTTTTAAACTTTTACCTCCGTATGAATTTTGTCAAGGACTTCAATATCTCACAATGCATATTTAATAGGTTATTGCAGGAAAGTGCTGAAATAAAAAAAAGCAGAGGGCAAGATAGTGCAGTACTAGACAAGTGGCGCCTGAGTGGCGCCACAACAGCACATCAAGCAGTGACATCAGAGGCCTAGTTGCACCAGAGGAAGCCAGAGACTGGAGCGAAACGTTTGAAGAGAATATGAGCAACAGGGGAAAGGAAGAACGGGAGGAAGACTGGACCGTGGGATGTGGAGGAGGTGGGACAGGTAAGCAGCAAGTTATTCATTTTGATTTGGTTGTTCACATTCTTCATTTATTATGCTCTGGGGTCTGTAAAGATGATAATATGGAACATTCAATTTGTAGAGAATAACTTTGCTACAAATCGAATTTCCCTTGGAAAGCGACGTTATTTGGCAAATACAAATGTTGATAGATTTGATAAACTATGTACAGTGTGTCTTGTCTTGTTCAGGTATAGATATTGGCTGATAACAGCAAACAGTAGCTGAGGTGCTCACCTTATCTAGCTATACACAGGCAAAACACTTTGAAGAACATTTGTATTATAGGTAGACAACTTCAGGTGCAGAGGGCTTCCTTCAAGCTTCAGATATTCAAAGACATCAGGTCCAGAATTGGTACAATAGGATTACACTTCCAGATCAGGAAAAATCACAGATGGAAGATGAGCATATCGTTCATTTCTTTTATGTGATCATACAGTAACACGTTTCAGGGTGTGTAACCTTTCTTCTGACTAAATGATCATGCATGACTTTATTCTGATGATTTTATTCTCATCATCCATCAGAGATCTTTCCTGATCTGGGAGCATGGCCCTGTTGATGGTTTCTCTTTTTGTGCCAATTTTGAGCCAAATAGGTTATAACAACTCGACAGGCGCAGTTCACATCACAGCCACTGAGGGCAGTGATATCTATTAGCACAATATTGCATACACATCCCTTGATGGAATATCACAAAATCATGTTTTTTTCAAAGCTGGTCATCATGCACTAACTCATCTGGGTTGAAGACATGTAGAGACGCAATTTATTTGATGTACATGTGGCTCGGGCTCATACTACAACTGCCATGTACGTGACTGGCATTGAGCTGCAGTGAACTGAAATACCAGACCCAGGCATTTGGATGAAAGTGTTGTCTACGGCATCTCTTTCTTCTTATCCTGGAGGTTTAAACCAAGATTATTCTAAAGGCTGGAAAACTACTTTAATGGGCATCTATTATCAGACAATGAGCCATTGTTTAAATCAGGTTTTTGTCTAGCATGCATTAAAAATTGGCAATGTTTTTATTTTTTTCATATCACAAGATTTATTAAAAATTTTAAAAAAATGCAATCTTGCAATTTTCATACTGGCCTCTGTGGCTTTTTAGACTCAGACCTACTGTCCTTTTAGGAAGACTTTTCAGCAGACTCCTTATTAGCACAGGTTTTTTTGTTTTTGATATCATGATCATTATTAAAAATAAAAAATAAAAAATTTGTAACTTTCACACTAGTCACTGGGATTTGTTTAGGTTCATACTGTACTTCCTGTCCTTTCAGGGAGATTTTACTGAAGGCTTTTTATCAGCAGAGGCAGGATTACAATATACACAGCTGAAAACACAGGATGCAAATTTCACAATGGGATACGTAACACCTGACCCTTTCTTCGTAATGACTTTTGCACTGGGTCATTAGTTGCTTCAATACAAAAGATAGGGTTAAAATCTGTTCATCATACATCTGTTGTTTCCTGAAACAACAAGATGTATGAGAAAAGATGGGAGAAGAGGAGGGGGAGCTAGACACAGATATTCTGCTGCAATGTCTCCTGAAACAGCAGTTACAATTGCCCATAGAACTTTATGAGCACCAACTGCCATCTCATCTCAGTAATGGGTAAGTCTATATTCACTGAGGACAGATTTTATCTGAGAATTGAGAATTTTGAGAAGGAAACATCAGTCAAGGAGGGGAAAGAAGCTGATAACACAGAATTCACAATAAGCAATGTCATAGCTGACTCTGCTCCCCAACCTTTCACAATGACTTTTGTACTTGCTCATTAGTTTCTTCAATACAAAAGATAGGGTCAGGATCTGTTCATCATACATACGTTGTTTCCTGAAACAATAAGAAGTATGAGAAGAGAGGAGAGGGCGAGGTGAAGCTAGAGGCAGGCACAAACATTCTATTGCAAGTTCTCCTGATGCAACAGTTACAGTTCTCCATAGACCTTTATGAGCACCAACTGTCAACTCCGATCTTAGTAATAGGAAACTCTGCCTTCACTGAAAACAGATTTTACCTGTGAACTGAGACTCTTGAGAATAAATAATCTGTTTTGGACGATTAAAAAGCAGATTTCTCTAATAAGATACATTATAAAATGTCTTATTTTTATATGGACTATTGATTCATGGACATAAACTAAATTGATGGTTAATCTTTAACATAAAAACCTGATTTAAGCTATAAATCATTTTCTAACGATAGCTCTCCTTTAACATAATTTTCAGTCCTATCATAAGCTAAGTTATATAGTATACCAAGTACCTATTCAGCGCCCATACACCTGTATAGGACGTTCAGTGAAGCTTCACCGCTCTTTGTTTTACATTACCTCATTAGCACACCCCATTATCCCATGTGCCAAAATTCTGTTTCATTGACACAGATTGTTAAGATTTAATTTGACGCGAACGCATTCACATAATCAGAAGACTTCCACTCGAAGACTCGTTTTCTTCTATTCTCTTGGAACTCTCTGCTCTTTGTACCTACTTTGACTATTATGGAGAGAAGTTGTCTAGAAGCCTCTCTGGAGAACGCCCGCTCCTCATGCACTTTTCATGTCCTCTAGCACTGACTGAGTGTTGTATTTTTGAGTAGGATCCACATCAATTATAAAGCAAAGAAACGAAAGTAGAAAAGGACAAACTTATTTGTCATTTGTAACATTGGAAGAAGGGCTTTCCGATGTTAAGATGCTCCTTAAGACGTGTCAAGACGGAGTTGCGATGGATTCATTGTGATTCAGTATTATGGAGAACGTTGTCTCTTCTCCGAAGAAACGGAAGCTGTTAGAGGAATATTACTCTTGATTGGCTCGGTGATATGGGATGTTCATGGAAACCGCCCAATCTCATTTTGAGAGCCTTCAATCATATCGGCTGGTAATCACCTCTGGGATTTTCCATCCTTGCACTTTAATATTTCATTCCTAGAAATGATTACAAATTCATTCTCCTGAAGTATATTTTGCAGTTTTTATGATATGAAGAAAAGATACAGATATCTACATGTGTTCATTGAGAAAGGACTTGTGATGAGTTGAGGGGCAATCTCAAATATTTGGAAGTTGAAGACATAACGCAATGCTTACTTTTTACATACACACATGCCCCATTTTCAGTGTTGTCCAATACTGACCTACGAGAGCAACCTATTATAAACACTGGCAATACCCCAATTTTGCCAACTAAATATTTCCCAAAAATACTTGATAGAGACTTTATAACTCTGAAAGAAACCAAGCATTCATTTGTTAATTACCGTATATAGGAAATCTTGGAAACGTTACATATGGCCCCCATAACAGTTCCAATGTTTCACGGACTTCTGAATAAAACAATGTATCAGTAATATAGTTCTCGACATTCCTGTATTTATAATACATTTTTCATAGTATTCTGAGCTCCAAATCCCAAGGACAGACACAGAGTAAAATGATAAAATTCTTGCTGCCTGTAAACACCACTAGGGGGCGCTAAAGAGCTTACTGCATACTGTGCACACATTGAGCACAATGGTAAAAGAGTATGCAGAGAGCTCTTTAGCTCCCCCTTGTGGTGGCATCACATAGCAAAAATTGTTATATCTATGGGGATTTGGAAGTTTGAAGAAATGCAAGAACTGAAAGTTATGTTATAAAATAACATTCACCTTAACATAATCTATTCTGATACATCAGTTGATCCATCCCTATCTCATCCCCACCCTTTATTTTGTGGATTATTTCTCAGTGTTAGGTCACTACACAAAAATGTATGTAATTTGGGATATGTTACGAATCGTTTGCTCACCCCAATGTTTTACAACTAACACTTCTATCAAATGTATTATTTGGGCAATGTTATCATTTTGATGGATATACAATCCAGCAATGAACACATTCTTACATGGCATGATCTGCTCGGTCAGACTCACAGGTAAATGCAAAGTCAGAATAATTTGCTTTCCCTCGCTCTCCTTTTTTTGTGCCTTCATTATTACTGTCATGGTGATTAGAGCCTGTAAATTGGCAATTAACAAGAGGCAGTTGACCTCAAGAAAGTTAAAATCCCCCAGCTTCCTATTAACGGGCTTATCAGCGATATGGTCAATTATCTTATGATAATGACTTCATCAGGTATTATTTCTTAATCAATACCAGGTTATTTCACCTCCTCCTTCTCCTATCTCTTTGTTAAACCACTGGAAAATATTATTCTTGGCTATATGAACTGTTGTCTGTAAAGTTTGATAGCTTGACGGATTTAGAGAAGGGTGAAAAAAAGAGGCTTTTGATTGGGGATGTATTAATTAGTGCAAAGATGAGACAATTCAGGCTGAACAAGTTGTTTTGTTGCCAACAAAAATGCTGTTTCAATTATGTGTGGATCAGGTACAGTGCCTCACAACTGATAGAGGGAGAAAACAAATAGCCGCCAATATTCCCTGGGCTCACAAGGCTGCGCCTGCCTCTTCTCTGTCTTGTGATATCTTTTACTCCTGTGGTTTTAATTAAATACTTATTTCAGTTCATGTTCTTTGTTTAACAGTAAATTTACCTCTAAAAGTCATTTAACAGTTTATATATTATCTACATGAAGAGTGGGATAACTTTTTAAATACATTACATTACTTATACTGATCCTGAGTTACCGCCTGTATTATACTGCAGAGCTGCACTCACTATTCTGCTGGTGCAGTCACTGTGTACATACATTACATTACTTATCCTGTACTGATCCCGAGTTACATCCTGTATTATAACCCAGAGCTGCACTCACGATTCTGCTTGTGGAGTCACTGTGTACATACATTACATTACTGATACTGAGTTACATCCTGTATTATACTCCAGAGCTGCGCTCACTATTCTGCTGGTGGAGTCACTGTGTACATACATTACTTATCCTGAGTTACATCCTGTATTAAACTCCAGAGCTGCACTCACTATTCTGCTGGTGCAGTCACTGTGTACATACATTACTTATGCTGTACTGATACTGAGCTACATCCTGTATTATACCCCAGAGCTGCACTCACTATTCTGCTGGTGGAGTCACTGTGTACATACATTACTGATCCTGAGTTACATCCTGTATTATGCTCCAGAGCTGCACTCACTATTCTGCTCACTATATCTGTTAGGTGTCGGGTTCCTGTCACTGCACAGCAGGAATCCCGAGCCTTGTCTTCTGTGGTCTCCCATTCCTCTCCGGCCGCAGAGGAGGTTGCTTAGCAGACTTGTCGATCTCAGCGCTCTGCTCAGACCAGCTCTGTAGGCTTGGTTGCTGTTGCCACCTCTGATCCAGCTATAGCAACGCATGCTGGTCAGCAGCAAGCTACTCCAGGGACTAAGTCCTCCTTTTGGTCCACTGAATATGCCCGTGGGACGATCTCTCATTGGAGATTGGAGGTCACATGCTCAGGTCCTTTTCCAGCTCGGATTGGACCATCAGGAAGGTCCTGGAAGGACGCTGCTATAAAAGGTTCGTATGGCCGCTCGGCCATTCGCTAGTATGGACTCTAATTGTGTTTTGTGTTAGTGATGATGGATGCATGAAACTGGTGACTGACTAATTAAGACTCCTCTCCCTTGGATACGCATATTATAGGGCTATAGAGTTAGAGTCAGCGCCTACTAGTGGCTTGGTCTGCGGCTCGTTGCTTCCACATCTCAGCACCTCACTCAGTGCCCTATGGTGCCGTCCAGCTCTGGGCACCTTCAGTATCGCATCTAGTGGCTGCATCCGCCAATGCGACAAAGTCTAGCGCTTTCCTCCCTTGTCCGGGTGGTTAGTGGCATCCGCCAGAGCGGTGCAGTTTGCACATAGTGCGCTTTATTTATTAATTTAGGCTCGTCCTGGCACCACAGTTGTGGTGCTGAGCACTAGTGTGACTAGAGGAACTCTAACCCAGTGTCTCAGGAGCAGAGTCCTGTGACTATACACTGGCGCTCACATTGCCGAGCTCTGTGAGCATAAACATGCTGCGGCATTTGTGTTTGGCTGTAGTGTGGCTCTGTGAGGTAACAAAGTCCGACTCTGTACACACTAGATGGAGTTAACCCCATGTGTTCCTCTATTGTACCGCCATGCAACGTCTGCCATTACCGAGCAGCAGTTACCATCTCTGCACAGTGGACCCCAAGCTGCAAACGCATCTTATACCTTCTTTATTATTTGGTGCGTTCTGCCAGCCCTAACAATATCATTAACTAAAAACTGAAAATAAAGATTAAACAAGAACCATAAGATGGATTTCCTCCACCATGGCATCACTGTAATCAGTATAATGGTGCCAACCTCACACTGTCTGTAGGTGACTGTGGACAATCCTGCTGACAGGTTCCCTTTAAATGATACAGTATTTATAAAATATACATCTTCCTGTATTGTAGCTGAGAAAATGCACAGTTCCAGAACTAGCACTTACACAGTTTATAAGAAATTACCAGGAATAATGAAAAGTTTACCAATAACTGCAATACTTTAGGGAACAAGCATTAGGTCTTGATAAAACACAGTAAGGCTATGTGCACACGCTGCGGTTTTTGCTGCTGATCCGCTGCAGTTTTGGCCTCTGCGGATATGCAGCAGTTCTGCAGACAGTGTACAGTAGCATGTAAGTCTATGGGATTTACAATCTGCTGTGCACATGCTGTGGATTTTTAACTGTGGAAAAGCTGCTGTTTTAGAATCCGCAGAAAGAAATGACATGTCACTTCTTTTCTGCGGATTCTGCTGCGGTTTACCATCTCCTCCATTGTAGAGGTGATAAACCGCAGGGGAAAACCGCAGGCCAATCCGCAGGTCATATTACCTGCGGTTTTACCTGCGGTTCCGCAGATACAAATCCACAGACCAATCCGCAGCGTGTGCACATAGCCTTATTGAGCTTCAGAGTAATCACCTCCATGGCACAGATGACATTACATGATTTTTAAACCAAACTTCTGGAAACTTGCAAAACCACAAGGTGCAGGAGCTCAAAACAAAAACTTTGCTAGACAATTATATTTATGGCTCTGCAGTAAACAGCTCTGACTTCCAATAAGGGCAAGGGGTTAACTCCAACCAGCATAGTTTCTACTTATACAGTAGCTGACTGTACCCCTCATTGGGAGGGGGACCCCTTCTGTGAACATAACTACAAGCCCCAGAGGTTCAGCGCACTTTCTTTGAATATGCCATAAATGACTAAGGTGGCAATAATTCTTTAAAGAAAAACTATCATCAGAAAATGACTCATTGTTTAAATCAGGTTTTTTTATCATACTTTTTTAAAAAAAAAAAATTTGCCAATGTTTTATTTTTTTTACAGATCACAATATTTTTTAAAAAGCTAAAAAAGAAAAATGCAATCTTGCAATTGTCATATTGGCCACTGCAGTTTTATAAACTCACACTTCCTTTCCTTTTAGGAAGACTTTCAACACACTCATTATCAGCAGAGGCAGGATTTCCATATTTGGTAACACATCTCTACATATGCAATTATACAGGATCCACCAGTCACAATAGGCCATATCATATCTGATTCTTCTCCCCCTACCTTCACAATGACGTTTGTGCTTGCTCATTAAATGCTTCAATTCAAAAAGATCTATATATTATAGCAAAAAAGCATGTGTTGTTTCCTGAAACAACATACATGTGTTATTTCCTGAAGTATGAGTCTAGAATAGCCCGAGTAGACAGTGTGAAAATTTCAATATTTTTTATTAGTAGTAAAGATCATGAAATGCACATAAAAGCATTGCCAACATTATTTAAAATGTACATTTAACAGAAAAACCTGATTTAAACAGTAGAGCATTTTCTGGTTATAGCTTCCACTTAAAGAAATAACTTGTCAGATAACTTTTCATTTTTGGGAACAAATGGCAGTAGAAAAGAAGCCAAATTTATGAAGAAACTTTCTCATCATGATTTGTGAAATTTATATCTCTTCATATTAAATCATCTAATAATTTGGGTTTTATGGACACTAAATCAACTTAAGTTTTTACTAGGTGACCATTGGATTTAACAATGAACAATTGCACTTCATTTTCATTGTTCTATTCGGAACTATGAAAAAAAAACAGATGTCCTCCTCTGGTTATTTCCCTGTTCAGCCATTAAAGAAACAAAAAGCTGCGATGACCCAGAAAATGCAAACTAACAAAATATTTAAAATAGTGTGCTGCCATGATAAAAATTTCAAAAGTGCTCTTTTGATGTCAGAGAGCACATGGGGAATGAAGCAAAGATCAAAGGTTCTTTTTTGACTTCAGATACACAACATCTAAGAAGATTGCGAATCCAAAATAAATGAATAAACACAATCTGGGAATCCATCATCCATTCCAAAAACAATCTACTTTTTTCACTGTAGATAGCAAGATTATAATGATGCATTAGGAATATATGGTGTAGTTTTGCCCATAGTTTTCAAAGTTGCCCATTGCTTGCTATGTATAATTAAACACTTCATATACAGCATATACGGCAAAAGAGAAATAGCAAAAAAGATAAAAAGATATGGCTTGCCCTTTGAGTCTGTAGTTTGTCCAATGCGCAGAGAACTTGGCACTAATGAATATAGCTCTAATGTGCTGAAATCAGTTTCAACCACTTACGGTAACTTTCATTGATATCTTGATATTCTGAGGAACAACTTGAAGAAGTATGAATACAATTTCATGAAATGAATTGGATAAGAAATTCTAAATGTCATTTAGGATGAGACGGAAACAGGGTGATCAGTAAGAAGAAGAACCTACATGATGTTCATTTGAGATAGCCTATGGAACAACATGACCAGATCTCCTGAATCATCCATCGGCTACATTGACACTGACTACAATGAAGTCTGTAGGTGTTCTGGTGTGCTGTCCATAATTTTGATTTGAACAATAGCTCAAATCTTACAAAAATAAAAGTTCATGGAAGATGCTACAACACAAATGTGAAGGCTATGGAGGTACTTGCTGTCTATGTGCTTGTCGTTGTTACATTCATGTCTGCTTCTGTCATTGGACACAATGCGTGGTGCAATAGCTGTGTTTGATATTCTGGAATTTTTGGTGCTATCCAGGTGAGGAGCTTGGGGCTTAATTCCTAAACATGGTCATCTCATTAATTCCATGGGTCAGGAGAAGGCCTCTGTGGTTGTCATTTCTGGATAGCTATGAGTGTCGCCTGGTGGTCGGCGTTCATAGCAAGTGAGCATTTCTGATACATAGAGCAGGGCTGCAGCCATGTTCTATGTATCAGAGGCAATCGTACAAGTGCAGCTTTTAGTCTCCCATGGAGACTATTGTAGCATGCAAGAAGCAAAAAAAAGTTTTAAAAAATATAAAAAAATAAAAAAATTTTATGTTCAAACTTTTATGTTCAAATCACCCCCCTTTCACCCCATTCAAAATAAAACCATTAAAAAAATGAAATATACACATATTTGGTATCGCCATGTTTAAAATCGCTCGATCTATCAATATAAAAAAATTTATCAAATCGGTAATCGGCGTAGTGAGATAAAAAATCGAAACGCCAGAATTACGTTTTCTTGGTCGCTGCAACATTGCAATAAAATGCAATAACGGGCGATCAAGAGAACATATCTGCACCAAAATGGTATCAATAAAAACGACAGCTCGGCATGTAAAAAAATCAGCCCTCACCCGGCCCTTCAGCCCAAAAAATGGAGGCGTTATGGGTCTTTGAAAATGGTAACTTTTTTTTTTTTTTTTACAAACTTTGGAATTTTTTTTTCACCACTCAGATAAAAAACAACCTAGACATGTTTGGTGTCTATGAACTCGTAATGACCCGGAGAATAATAATAGCAGGTCAGTTTTTGCATTTAGTGAACCTAGTAAAAAAAAGCCAAACAAAAACAAGTGTGGGATTGCATTTTTTTTGCAATTTCACCGCACTTGCATTTTTTTCCCGTTTTCTGTTACACAACATGGTAAAACCAAAAGTGTTGTTCAAAAGTACAACTTGTCCCACAAAAAACAAGCTCTCACATGGCCATTTTGACCCCCCAAAAATTATGGCTCTAAGACCCCCCAAAAATACTCCTGATCGTTAAAGGGTTAAGTTGACGACCTCAGATTGTTTTCACGTTTTTCTTTTGGATGGCAATCCTCACTTTGTTTTCTGACATCTCAGGTTTTGACCCAAAATATACAACTTTTCTCTGCCTGCCCGCTCCACCGGCCAGCAGCCACTTTGTGAACCCAACACAGGGGGCCTTGTGTAAGTCCAGATTCCTGTACAGGGATTAATGAGTGAAGACCAGGGTTCTTACTGGGCCTGAAAGACAGTGTGACTTGAGCAAAAACTCTCCATGGAAAGCCCTATTAAGAGTTCCCAGGTTACCATGAATAGAGCAGTTTTACAGTCTTTGAGTATATATTGCCGTATGTACTTAAGATTTCATATGAAGTACTCTGTTACACATTAGACTGATTCCTCAGATGCACAAACTTGTCAAAGTGCATGGGATATTCTGATAACATCGATCTTTAGGATATTTAACTGTTAAGATCAGAAAGGAAATTTTGGCAAAGACATCATGTTGCCAAAAACATTAACACTGGAATATATGAATGTCTGAAACAAGTCCAACACACAATACTTTCTATAATTACGGCTTGGATCAATAATTGCTGTGTATTCAGTTATTCTTATTAAACTGATGAAATATGGTCACCAGATTTACAGTACATTAGTGACAAGACATATTTGGACATAAAATGTAATCAATATAAATTTGGATGGCTTTATCCTTAAACTTACAGCTCAGTCTAGTGCTAGGAAATTAAGAACATGGCTTTAAATCGGGTCATTTCTAGAGAGGGTTACCAGTCCCCCCTGCCATGAAAAAATATGGAGCGTGTTTTCCAAACAATCATGCTGTGGGATTTAGGGGTGAGTTGGTACCAAATCAGAACTCTTATATGCAATTTGAAATGAGCAGTGAAGCCTGGGAGACACTGAAATCAATTTTCCAAAAAAGTCAGCACGACTTGGTCAAACCGGTCTTCATAAATTTCCCGAGAAGCTTCCACATGGATCAAAGAAAGGTAACAGAAATTTGTCATTTTGGATGTTTTATTGCCTAAACAAAAAAGCAAGGTTACAGAGATATGCCTTTGTTATATTGTTTATTGTGATTGTTCTCACGGGGAAAAGGGGTATTTATTGGGTCGTGGTGACAGTATAAAACGAGAGGTAGAAAGTCTATTTCATTACAATATCAGGTTCAGAGCAGAGGGCACAAGATGGGGCTAAACTGTGGAAACATCTTCATAAAACACAACGCCAATGGAAAAAGAATAATAAAGGTACACTTTTTGTTACTTTAGAATCATTTTAAATAAAACTCTTTTTTTATATTTACTGTGCCTACAAATAAAACTATGGATTGCAGATGTCACTATTACCATCCATACATAGTTTTAAAAATCATTGCCAAAAGTCAGTCCCCATAAATAAAAGCAGAATGCTCCCAAGAAAAGATACTGCATTGCCAACCAAGTGTTTCCAATAAGTAATCTTGGTGGCACAATTCCTCTTCTTGAGCAG
The DNA here is from genome assembly GCF_039654945.1 of Dendrobates tinctorius. NCBI lineage: Eukaryota > Metazoa > Chordata > Amphibia > Anura > Dendrobatidae > Dendrobates > Dendrobates tinctorius. The sequence goes on from NW_027361993.1 coordinate 7,226,614, forward strand.
TGACTGCATTATGATTCCATAGGGCTCGTACAGACGGCCATATTATCGACAGGAGTTCGAGCCAGCAAAACATTGGATCTCACTCTGACAAATGTGTGTCTTTGGGGCCGTGCACATATCTATTTTTTCTCAGATGGGGAAAAAAATCTCTGCATACCCAAGGTTATCCCAATATTCATCCATAGAAGACATCAGATCACACTGGGATGAGTTTAGTTCGATTTCCATGGACTGACACAATGGAAAAGAAGGAGGAATTTTTTCTCCATCTTTTCTTCATCTGAGAGTATCGGGTCACACTATGCTGACACTCTGATCAGAGTTTGATCAGAGTGTGATATGCATAATTGACCCGATTCTCTCGGATCAGAGAATATAAGGTTGTGTGACCCTAGCCTTACAAAAGGCCATTGAGTTCTGATTGCAGGCAGTCACCATTAGTGGGAATACATGGAATACAATCCATCTCCTATTTAAGTTCATGTGAACAGAATAAATATATATGCAGTAGGCTACCCATTTGGAGATGACTTGCCTATTTTGCCGAATAACGAGAGAAGCAGTGGCTGATATAACAACAATTTCAGGCAAAAAGGATCTCTCCGGGTGACTTAATATGAAAAAATAGAGCAATGTAGCTATTTCCAGGACTATACACTGCACCTACTTACGAAAACCATTCTCAGGTACAAAGTTAATAATAAGATGAATTCTACATTTTGTTCATTTTAACATTTTCCTATTATTAGGATTTTGAAGATCATTTTTCATGTTCAGTGTCGGGTTCTTGGTTGAGTAACTCATATTGAAATAATGAAACAATTATTTAATATCTCAGCTTTTATGTTGGTAGGATTTTCGTATTTATTATTGTTTTCGACAAAATAGCACTTTGAAAATCTGGTCCATGTGACCCTGGTTTATTAATGATATAAGAAAGACTCTTATTTATTCTTATGAAATGGAATGAAAAATTCAGTTTCTCAACTGTTTAGGACATTTCACAGCTTTACTTTTTAGTGATAATGGAAAGAATTGTATGTCATATTTGTTTGCACATCCCACATCCCAATCCGTAAATGTAATGACATTCAGGGAAAAACTCCAGAGTCTGATATCAAGAAGGAAGGGATCCTGCAGCAAAATTATCAATAGTGCCCTTTCTTTTGCTTAATCATAATATCACATTCCCAATATTTTGGTTCCATCGTACTTAATGCTTGTTTGTCCACCCAACTACTTGTCCTTTGAAGGGAAAGCATTGGTCAAATACTTCCCTGGCCTAATTTTGGTTCTTGCTTTCTAAGCTCTCTTCTTCCATTTCCTGTTCAAGATCTCTTCTCTCATTGGGGCACGCCTGTGTTTGATGTGGGACTTCATAACAGTTTTATGAACTGATGAACTGACTCTATACTTTATAAGCCATTAATTACACACATATTGCAGAATTGCCAGAATCTGCTGATGAGTGATGTAGGACCCCATTGCGGTTCCACATATCACTGCTCTTTCCAACAATATAGTCTTGATTTTTTTTTCTTTTTTGCTGCATTGTTTCAAAATTTCCATAACTTTGTTAAAGCTTTCCTCATTGGCACATGAGTTGCTGACATATGCAGCTACTGAAAGACCAGCTAACTCAGTTCCTTTACTTATATTAAAGGACTCATGCTGAAAACGCCTCTCTAGTGTCAATTTAATGGCAAAGTGATGTTTTTCAGCTTAATACTTAGCCCACCCGAGGCACTCATTTAAAATTCTTTAACTGTAATTAAATGTTCTGTAGATTAGGTTCGAGTCATCTCTGTACTTTTCAAATACAGGATAGGGAGATGTTACAACAGTCCTATCTTGGGATATCAGAGAGCTTCAAACAGCTAAATCTCGATAAGACGTCACTTGTTAATGCAGCAGCTGAGAACCCTTTGGTGCCAGGATCTATCAAAAAGGACTAACATGCACAAAGCAAACCAGCTAGGGTGTTCTCTGTATTTTTTTTCTTATACGTTCCTCCTACATAATCATTATGACAAACTACAAATTATCCAAACAGCAGCATTTTGTATTTGTCTGTTTGCAATCACAATATTTGTCCTCATTTGCATTTAATGTCTTGCTTCGAATCTTCAACAGGCTGAGCAGCGAGTAATTATAGAAATTCCCTTGCTGGCTCAACATTCATAATCATTGCTAAATAAAAAAAAAACCTCCTACTAAGCACAATTAATATTCTCACTTGCCAGAGAAATACAATTTGTATCTATTTTGGATTTGGAGATATTACTTTAGCTCAAAGCTGCCCAACCAGTAACAACATTTAACTATTTCAGCACAGCAGGTCTTTTAGCTTTTTTTGGAAAATCTAAAAATATATATATTGTGCACAAAACTGACAATATACATCAATGGCTTGTGTGTCTTAGATGTCGCCCTAGTGAGGCGTGCGGAGCTAATGGGAAGGCAAAAACTTAATGGGGGCCACCTTCTCAATTAGCTCAGCATCTGGCCTTTGAGGTCTACCAGTGTCCATAGAAACAATGTAAGACCATTGATTTAAGTGAAAACCCTGCCAAGCTTTCCTGCAAGGAAACTGAACATTCACATTGTTTTGTTTTTCATCAATAACAGCTAATACTAGACCCTCTGATGTGAGAATCCCCATTATCCTCTTGGCACTACAATCTCTTTTTCAACGTTAAAATGACGCTCTATCTGCATAAACAGTTATTCTCTACAACTGTATGGACTTATTTTATTACTACATCTCAATGTCTCACTAATTAGAAATTAGAGAATTTATTTAAAGTACATCGTGGTGATTTACATGTAGTGAAAATGTAAAAACATTTTATCATATTTTTTTTTCACCACCTTGCAATTTTCCATTTTTGAATTATCGTTTTTTTGCTTCCCTTCTTCCCAGAGCCATTACTTTGCTTTAGCTTTCCGTCAATATGGCCATATAAGGGCTTGTTTTATGCGGAACAAGTTGTACTTTTGAATGACACCACTGATTTTACCATATAATGTACTGGAAAATGAGAAAAAAATTCCAAGTGCGATGAAATTGCAAAAAAAGTGCAATTCCACAGTTGTTTTTTTTTTTTTTATTTACCATGTTCACTGGATGCTAAAACTAACTTACCTTTATGATTCTCCAGGTTATTACGAGTTCATAGACACCAAACATGTCTAGGTTCTTTTTTATATAAGTGGTGAAAAAAAATCCAAAGTTTGTAAAAAAAAAAAAAAAAAGAAGTTGGATCTTGGATCCACTTGCAGCTGTTAGAGACACATGACAGCTAATCAGATCATATGTTGTGCTCTGCATTGGCTTTGCACGTGTCTTGGTGTTAAGACCCTTAGTTTCATCTGTGTTTTGTCTGTCTGTGGTCTCCGTTGCTTCCAGTACCTGCTCCATATATATATCCGTTGTCCAGTCTGTCTGTGATCCCCAGTGCTTCAAGTCCTTCCAGTCCTTGGCCTTTGTGCCTACCTGGACCAGGGGCTTGAGGACCTTCCTCACCAGGTGAGCCAATCAGGGCCGCCATCAGGGCATTACTGCACGTCGCCGAAGTATGAAGTCAATGTCATTTGCCGGTGAGTGTGCGCTTGAACTGCATGGAGGGAACATCACCACAGGAGCACGGCAAGGTAAGGAGAATTTTTTTTTTTATTTTTATTGAAACGGCACGGTGGCAGGATGGGAGACACGGAGGCAGGATAGGAGACACAAGGGATGGATAGGAGACAAGGGGGAAGGATGGAAGCACAGGGGCAAGAATGGAGACACGGGGCAAGAATAGAGACACAGGAGGCAAGAATAGATACACAGAGGCAAGAATGGAGTCATATGGGGCAAGAATGGAAACACAAGGAGGATGAATGGAGACACAGGAGGAAGATAGGAGACACAGGAGGAAGAATGGAGACACGAGGGCAAGAATGGAGACACAGGAGGAAGAGTGGAGACACAGGGGGCAAGAATGGAGAAATTGGGAGCAAGAATGGAGACACAAGGGGCAAGAATGGAGACACAGTGGGCAAGAATGGAGACACAGGGGGCAATAATGGAGACACAGGGGGCAATAATGGAGACACGGGGCAAGAATGGAGACACAGGGGGCAAGAATGGAGACAAGGGGCAGGATGGAGACACAGGTGACAGGATCATGGGACAGGATGGAGACAGATGGGGCAGGATCATGAGGTAGGATGGAGACAGATGGGGCAGGATCATGGGGCAGTATGGAGACACATGATGCAGGATCATGGGGTACGATGGAGATATGGGTCAGGATGGAGACACATGTTGCAGGATGGATAGAATGGACACAGATGGGGCAGGATCATGGGGCAGATGGGGCAGGATCATGGGGCAGGATCACGACACTGATGTAGCAGGATCACGAGGCAGATGGGGCAGGATCACAGGGCAGATGGGTTAGGATCGCGGGGCAGATGGGGCAGAATTACAGGACAAATGGGGCAGGATCACAGGACATAACATGGGGCAGAATGGATCACAGGACATGACATGGGGCAGAATGGATACTCATGAGGGCAGGATGGGAGAACATATGGCTGGAGCCAGGAATGAGCTACACGGGGTCCTGGATGGTTGATATTATTACAATAGGGGCTAATTAAGGGATATTATTACTGCACTCATGTATTTATTTTATTTTTTGAGGATACTGTTTTAAATGGGGGAGCAGTCCTGTTACTGTGACGCTATGTCACCTTTTTCTTTTTCATATGGGGTAGTGTAGAAGTTGGGAAAAAAATTAAGTAATGTGTTCTGCAATTGTTGCTCTAGATAACTGTTATTTCCTGCAGAGACAAGCCCTGGCTGGAAGAAGTGATGGCAGTCTGTGCTGGATGAAGATGAAAAGCAAAGATGAAGGACTTCACCTAGAGACGTCACTGGTGAGTCAGTGTGTTACCTGTACACTGACATTAAACACTGTATACTATATACAGCGGTCCTGTGTACAATGTCACCAGTGATCACTGTATTTCTGTTACACTGACATTATCGACAGAGCTCCTGTGTATAATGTCATTTATCACTGTATAACCTGTACAATATACACTGCGCTCGTGTGTATAATGTCACTGTTGATCACTGTATTAACTGTACAGTGATACTGTATACAGAGCTCCTGTGTATAATGTCACTGGTGATCACTGTATTACCTGTACACAGACACTGCATACTAAGCACAGATATCCTGTGTATAATGGCACTTATGGTGATATTAGTATTGCTTTTTATTAATGATCAGTATTGTAGTATTCAGTCACTATGTGGTGGTAATATGTTGTCTGGCCATGGTGTGGTGGTATTTGTTCCTTGTATGTATTATTATTTGGTCACTATGTGGTGGTAATATGTGGTCTGGACATAGTGTGGTGGTATTTGTTCCTTGTATGTGATATTACTCAGTCACTGTGGTGGTAATATGTTGTCTAGACATGGTGTGGCGAATCTGTCCCTTGTATGTGGTATTATAGGTCACTATGTGGTGGTAATATGGTGTTTGGTCTTGGTGCGGTGGTATTTGTCCCTTGTATGTGATAATATTGGTAATTTTAAAAATTGAAAAATAAATAAAAATATGTCAAAATTGTATTGGATATTTTAACAAATGAGTAATAGGATAGAGAAGAGTAGTGCTCAGCCAAAAGAGTCTACTTTGCCGTGGAGGCGGCTTAAAAAATCTTTTGGCCAAAACAAAAGCTGCTGGCTATATGTATGATCTGGTGATGGGGACTGTTAATGTGTGATTGGTTAGAAGTAGAGTTTTTCCAAGAGAGAGTGGTGGGACTGTGGACAGTTCAAGGGGTGTAGCCTGGGCGAAGTCTCAAGGGGGCCCCAAAAATTTTGCCAGTATGGGGCCCCGAAATCCCTAGTGGTAGCCTTGGAGCTGAAGCATAATACATCAGAGATAATAGGTTTAAAATTCACACATAAAACTCAGAAAAAATTGTGTGGGTCCCAGGGCAATAAGGATTATGGTCCACATTGCCTTGGAGTTTAGGTGCTTCATATAAGAAATTTGGTGCAGTTTGGCATTGGTGTTGACGTCCTACTGTTCTTGGCTGCCCGAACTGTCAGTCCACCTCTTGTATATGTGATATAAATTCTGAAAAAATCCTTTCTTTAGATTCTACAAAACAAATAGTTTTGCAATTCTTTCTGAAGTGATGTGTTATCCGACATAATATGTTTCACAACCAGCGAACACTATGCAGTACTGAAGCTTTAGCTCCTCGGTGGCAAAAATTTCATTTTTTGTGCTGTGTGCAGATTTTGAATGATCATAGAGAACATTTTAAAATGTATTGGAGTCTGTATGAACACGCAAAAAATAAAAAAAATGCTGACTTTTGCTGCATCTTGGGACATCTAACAGAATGAAATAAACATTACTGGATATTGTTGTAAACCTGTGTCTTTGATATACAGAGCATTCTCTTCTCCAGACAGGATGAGATTGCTTTAATGTACAGCTTTTAACAAAAGGCTTGGTTTACCAAAATGATAAAAGGGAGGTGACTTAACACAGTGCCTATGTAGGAGCACCATATGGCAAAGTGTCCGAAAATAGTGCCATACCCTGACCAGATAACACTTCGATACAGGTATCTACTGTAAATAACAATACTGGATGAGTAAAAATAGGAATTGTTTTCTGGAGGGCATGAAACATTTCCCACTAGGTGAGTGTTCGCTGAACCATTCTTAGTCAGCGTACCAGCCGTCGCTGTTGCAAAAGGTTGCATTTGGCTCTAGTTATTTTTTTTTTCATCGCGTTGTTCAAACTTTTGCTGATTTTATGATGGTTGATTCACATGAACACCGTGCAGCTATGAATTTGTGTTTCCTTTTGGAAAAAAAAAGCTCAGAAATGGTTGTTACAATGTAGTACCCAAAAGAAACCAGAATTCATTTATAGAAAAAAAAGTTATTTTATTTGTACATTTTGAAACTTCAGTCTCCTTCTAAGCACTCTCGGCTCACAGCCATTCGACTCTCTGGTTAGGGGTGAGAAGCCAGAGAACAAATTTTGCTGCGCCTCTCATGCATAATTCCTTCATTAAATTCTGATTTCATCATTAACGCCATGAAATCTCACTTAGCTTCACCAGTTGATCGATGGTCCGATGGTGATCTTCCAGATTGGCTTGATGAATGTCCATCGCATTTTTAGTAGTTGATTGTAATAGCAATAATAAAAATAGCAAAATAGGCAAAAGATTAAAATAAATATCCCTGGAGCCAAACAACCTTCCACAAAAAGTCAGCTGGCAGATTAACCCAGAAGAGCTCTATAAACATTCACTTTTGGGGCGCGTTCCTGCATTTACTGAACCTGCTGCTTCAGGTATAGCCCTGTCTTGACCATGTATTTTTAATTATATTGTCTATACCATTTACTTATTTTTCATTGGGGGCTTATTACATATGGCTATTTGCTGGATTCTTATTACCTCTTTGTTGACACATATGTTTTAACATTATTTTTACCTCTTGGTTCCACTTTTTATATATCACTGACAATTTTTGTCTATTAGGTATTCACTTTTAGAATTTTTTCCAGCACTTTAGCACTATTTTTGGATCCGTGTTCACTATCAGTCTAGTATTTTGCACATTTGCACTTTTTTGTTCACGTGATTCCAGCATGTACTCATTTTTTGTTCATTTACCTTATCAAGCAGGATCTACATGGGTCATTTTGTATGCCTCAATATTTCTCCCATGTAGACAATATTTATTGTTTTTTTAGTATTTGCAGGTGCTTGCATGTACCATATATGTCACAATTATCTCTTTTTTATTGTTTGTCCTAATAAAAATTAATTTTTATTACCCTACTATTTGTCCTACCATCTTTGATGACTTTTATGTTCATTTTTTTCCTCTTGAAACATTCAGTTGGTGGCATAAGCCATGGTACAAGAGTCCAGCCCTCTAGAAGATAATTCCTGTTTCTTGTTGGTACCCCCTTGTAAAGTGCTGACACCACCATATTGTAATACTGCACAGTGCCTAAGTAGTAGTGCCACACAAAGTAAATACCATTATTCAGTGCCCAAATTATATCTATAGCTACTAAATAACAACTTTATAGATAAAGTAATCAAATAAAACTGCAATATAATGTTTATATAATGCTGCTATACTGTTATTACTAAGATTTCTGGTGGTTCCAAGACTTGGTTTAAGGAGATCTGTGGCACCCTCTTCAGCAAGAGATGCTAAAAATGCAAAGGTTTCACACTCCTAAATTCTAAACATGGTGTCCGAACCCATGAAATAACAGTTATAACTGAATAACTTTACAATAAGTTGTGGCATTGGCTTGCGAAAATATTTACCTCCTCTGAATTTTTTCATGTTTTGCTACCTCACAACATGGAATTTCACTTTTTTTGAGGTTTTCCATCAGTTCATGTAAAGAACATGCCTACAACTATGTATATTTGGTTTTCTGTTGGTCTAGTTAAGCTATCCACATCTTACCACTGGGATTTTTGCCCATTCCTCAAGTCAAAACTGCTCTAGCTCGTTCAAGTTAAATGGATTCCTCTGGTGAACAGCAATCTTCAAGTCTGACCACAGATTACCAATTGGATTAAGGTCTAGGCTTTGACTAGACCACTACAAAACATTTGCACATTTCCCCTTACACCACTCGAGTGTTGCTTTAGCTGTATGCTTTGAGTTATTCTCTTGTTGTTGGAATGTGAACTTCCATCCCAGTCTAAAATCACTGTCAAACTGAAACAGGTTTGGCTCAAGAATATCCCTATATTTTGAACCATCCTTATTCCTCAAGAATGAGACCATTTTCCTGTCCCTGCTGCCGAAAATATCCCCAAAGTATGATGCTGCCACCACTATGTTTCACTGTGGGGATGGTGTTTTTAGGGTGATAGGCTGTGTTGGTTTGGCACCAGACATAGCATTTACCTTGGTGGCCAAAAAGTTCAATTTTGGTCTCATCTGATCCCAGCACCTTTCTCCATACATTTCGAAAGTCTCTCACATGTCTTTCAGCAAGCTCCTCTGTGGGATTTCAGAAAAGGTGTGTATATACAGACAGACCATGTGACACTTAGATTGCACACAGGTGGACTTCCTTTCACTAATCATGTGACTTATGGAGGGAATTGCTTGCCCCAGAAATTTTTAGGGGCTTCATAGCAAAAGGTGTGAATAAATAGGCACATGACAATTTTTAGTTATTTGATCAAATAAATGTAATGTATGCCTATATTTTACTCACTTAATTTCACCAACTTAGACTATTTAGTGCTGATGCAGTACACAAAAATCAGATTACAAAAATAACACAGGTTGTATTGTAACAAAATAGGTAAAAAGCTAAGGGGGTGAATAGTTTTGCAAGTCACTGTAGGTAGCCTGGCAGTTCTTATACATTTTTTGCTCTGTCCTTACAAATTCTAACAAAATGGAAGCCTGTAAATAACAGCCATAGTATCTTCAAAAATAGAAGAGAATCCAGCTCAACGATGAAGTGAAAAAAATCCAATTCTTTACTCACTTGAGAGTTTCAAGAATAGAGGATAAAAGTGTCAGCATAGATAGCAGCAAACAGTGCGTTATCAACGCGTTTCTGGAGTCGCAGCACCCTTAGTCATGAAACTCTCAAATGAATAAAGAATTGGATTTTTTTCACTTCATCATTGAGCTGGATTCTCTTCTATTGTGCAATGTTCCACGCCTTGACACGGCGGTTCCATGCTCCGATTCTCGTGATGTCTTAACTGGTGAGCTGGACTTTATTTTTTTTATTTATCTTCAAAAATGTCACCTACTTGACCCTCTATAAGTGGCAGCCACAACGTCACCTTTACAGAGCAGAAATATAATTTTACAAATGACTTGCTGTATAACGTGCTGATGCTTGAAGCAGGAAATTTTGACATAGCAATTACATTTCCCCATCAGATTACATACCCATCATAGATGGGGGTCCTTTGCTTAGTGACCCCCTCATTTAGTCAGAATTGAAAGATACCGTAAACAGGATATTTTTCTTTGGAGGACTTGGTGTTAGCATGTATTACTGGGTTGTCCATTTACTTAACTGTAAGCATTGTAATGCTACATTGTGATGGCCGCTGCAAGGGTAGCATATGAGCTTTTCCCATTCATTTGAATGAAAACCGCTGAAAGAATTGACATGCTGCAGATTTGAACAAAAAAAATGATTTGATGGTTGAAATTTGCAAAGAAAGATAGTGATGGATGAACTTAAGGTGTTCAATAAAACAATGTATTTTTTTTATTTAAGATCTATGCAAATTGAAAAGTTATTCTGAGTTGTTACTTGTTTCTCATCCCGCACAAATTTTTCATTCCTGCCAAGTGTCTTGGAAAATATGTCTCAGAAACTAAGTAAAAATAGTATGAGCTGACCTGTTTCAATACAGATGAACTTTAAAAGATTAAGGAATATTGCCCCTGCCTGTTTTTATTGGCTCTTCCAAATATATATATATATATATATATATATATATATATATATATATATATATACAGTGGGGAAAAAAAGTATTTAGTCAGTCAGCAATAGTGCAAGTTCCACCACTTAAAAAGATGAGAGGCGTCTGTAATTTACATCATAGGTAGACCTCAACTATGGGAGACAAACTGAGAAAAAAAAATCCAGAAAATCACATTGTCTGTTTTTTTTTCATTTTATTTGCATATTATGGTGGAAAATAAGTATTTGGTCAGAAACAAAATTTCATCTCAATACTTTGTGATATATCCTTTGTTGGCAATGACAGAGGTCAAACGTTTTCTGTAAGTCTTCACAAGGTTGCCACACACTGTTGTTGGTATGTTGGCCCATTCCTCCATGCAGATCTCCTCTAGAGCAGTGATGTTTTTGGCTTTTCGCTTGGCAACACGGACTTTCAACTCCCTCCAAAGGTTTTCTATAGGGTTGAGATCTGGAGACTGGCTAGGCCACTCCAGGACCTTGAAATGCTTCTTACGAAGCCACTCCTTCGTTGCCCTGGCGGTGTGCTTTGGATCATTGTCATGTTGAAAGACCCAGCCATGTTTCATCTTCAATGCCCTTGCTGATGGAAGGAGGTTTGCATTCAAAATCTCACGATACATGGCCCCATTCATTCTTTCATGTACCCGGATCAGTCGTCCTGGCCCCTTTGCAGAGAAACAGCCCCAAAGCATGATGTTTCTACCACCATGCTTTACAGTAGGTATGGTGTTTGATGGATGCAACTCAGTATTCTTTTTCCTCCAAACACGACAAGTTGTGTTTCTACCAAACAGTTCCAGTTTGGTTTCATCAGACCATAGGACATTCTCCCAAAACTCCTCTGGATCATCCAAATGCTCTCTAGCAAACTTCAGACGGGCCCGGACATGTACAGGCTTAAGCAGTGGGACACGTCTGGCACTGCAGGATCTGAGTCCATGGTGGCGTAGTGTGTTACTTATGGTAGGCCTTGTTACATTGGTCCCAGCTCTCTGCAGTTCATTCACTAGGTCCCCCCGCGTGGTTCTGGGATTTTTGCTCACCGTTCTTGTGATCATTCTGACCCCACGGGGTGGGATTTTGCGTGGAGCACCAGATCGAGGGAGATTATCAGTGGTCTTGTATGTCTTCCATTTTCTAATTATTGCTCCCACAGTTGATTTCTTCACTCCAAGCTGGTTGGCTATTGCAGATTCAGTCTTCCCAGCCTGGTGCAGGGCTACAATTTTGTTTCTGGTGTCCTTTGACAGCTCTTTGGTCTTCACCATAGTGGAGTTTGGAGTCAGACTGTTTGAGGGTGTGCACAGGTGTCTTTTTATACTGATAACAAGTTTAAACAGGTGCCATTACTACAGGTAATGAGTGGAGGAAAGAGGAGACTCTTAAAGAAGAAGTTACAGGTCTGTGAGAGCCAGAAATCTTGATTGCTTGTTTCTGACCAAATACTTATTTTCCACCATAATATGCAAATAAAATGGAAAAAAAACAGACAATGTGATTTTCTGGATTTTTTTTTCTCAGTTTGTCTCCCATAGTTGAGGTCTACCTATGATGTAAATTACAGACGCCTCTCATCTTTTTAAGTGGTGGAACTTGCACTATTGCTGACTGATTAAATACTTTTTTTCCCCACTGTATATATATATATATATATATATATATATATATATATATATAAAATGTCCATTTAAGAAATAGAATAAACAGCAGTATAGTTACCAGGAGCAGAGAAGGGGCAGTTGCCCAGGGCCCCTCATCATGGGATCCCTATACTGCTGCTCTCCATTCTGCTGGCCACAGATAGCTTTAGGCCTGCAGCCTGCAGAACAACAGGACGATGCATTGGACAAATCCCGATTGGAGTGACATGATGTCGGGACTCTAACGTTCTGTGCATGGTCCAACGTGATGGCATTACCTTGTGAGTCCATTGGCTCCATGCCTATGTCTCTTGGCGGACTATGCAGGATCTGGGGATAGTTGAGAATTTGATGCTTTTGGGGCTTTATTCAGTGTTTAGACTACTGTGAGGGCCATCATATAGTATAGGGGCTACTGCGTGAGGGGCATTATATAATGTATAGGGGATCTATGAGCCAATCATACAGTGTATTGGGGAACTGTGGGGGCATCATATTATGGTACGTGAGAGTCTCATGAAACATTGATATAAAGTAAAGTGTATACAATATTGTTATAAGGGCACTCAGGGTTGTGTGACCATCAAATGGGCATACAAGGGGCATTATTACTTCCTAAGAGCAAAATATGAGCACTGTTTTCACTGTTTTCTCTTAAAAATAAATGGAACACAAAAATACCACAGCCATAGAGATCTGGATTTGGAATGATACTCAATATCAGTGGAAAGTGGAAAGTCAAATTACAGGCTGATTCAACTTCAGTGGAAATGCCTCAAGGCAAAGAAATGATGCTCAGTAATGTGTGTGGCCTCCACATGCCTGTATGACCTCCCTACAATGCCTGGGCATAACCCTGATGAGGCAGTGGATGTTCTCCTGAGGTATCTCCTCCCAGACCTGAATCAAAGCAACAGTCAACTCCTGGACAAGACATGATGTCCCTGATGTGCTCAATTGGATTCAGATTTTTGGAAAAGGCAGGCCAGTCCATAGCATCAATGCCTTCATCAGGTAGGAACTGGTGACACACTTCAGCCACATGAAGCGTAGCATTGTCATACATCAGAAGGGACTCAGGGCCCAGTGCAATGGCATATGGTCTTACAATGGGTCTGAGGATCTCATGCCAGTACCTAATGGCAGTCAGGGTACCTCTGGCAAGCAAAAGGAGGGCTGTGTGGTCCTCCAAAGAAATGTCTCCCCACAACATTACTGACCCACTGCCAATCCAGTCATGCTGGAGGATGTTGCAGGCAGCAGAACGCTCTCCACAGCATCTCCAGACTCTGTCACATGTGCTCAGTGGGAACCTGCTCTCATCCGTGAAGAGCACAGGATGCCAATGTCAATGTCGAATCTGCCAATCTTGGTGTTCTCTGGCAAACAACAATTGCTCTACATGGTGTTGTTCTGAAAGCACAACACCCACTTGTGGACATCGGACCCTCATACCACCCTCTTGGAGTCTGGTTCTCTCAGTTGGAGCAGACACATGGATATTAGTGGCCTGCTGGAGGTCATTTTGCAGGGCTCTGACACTGCTCCTCCTGTTCCTCCTTGCAGAAAGGAGGAGAAAATGGTCCTGCTGCTGGGTTCTTGCCCTCCTGCGGCCCCCTCCATGTCTCCTGGTGTCCTGACCTGTCTCCAGGTATCTGCTCCATGATCTGGACACTGTGCTGACAGACACAGCTATTCTTCCTTCCACAGCTCGCATTGATGTGCCATTCTGGATGAACTGCACTACCTGAGCAATGTATGTGGGTTGTACTATAGACACTGCCTCATTCTATTGTACAGTACCTCTAGGGGTGAGAGCAATGAAAAAATCCAAAAGAGACCAAAACAACAGCCAGAAAGGATGAGAACAGAGAAATGGTCTCTGGCTCCCTGGAGAGCCACTCCTTTATAGGGGTTGTCTTGCTAATTGCCTATCATTTCAACCTGTTGTCTGTTCCATTTGCACAACAGCAGGAGAAATTGATTCACAATCGGTGTTGCTTCATAACTGGACAAGTTGATTTCACAGAAGTGTGATTGACTTGGAGTTAGAGTGTGTTGTTCCCTTTATTTTTTTGAGCAGTGTATTTAGTCTGGGGCAATTTTATCACAGAAAGGGCACAAAGTAGGTATTTTTCTTTGTAAGGGGCACAGTGGTGGGCATTATTATGTAGAGCAATAAGAGGAGCTATTATTGTACCACACAGCAGGTGCAGTAATAGGGACACATACAGCTGCAGCTCAACAATGGGGTGACAGCAAGATGAGTAATTTGTTCAGGCTCAGACCGTGCTGAAAACATGAAAAATCAAATGTGTCTTTGTTGTAATCTCTGCAGACGAGTCGTAAATGGAAAAAGTTGTCATGTCGGTCTGGTCCAGATGGAAAAATCGAGAAAAATAAACAACTCCATCAGAAAGAACATCATCTATAAGTCACTATCTAACTGTAGTTTAATCTCTTACATGTTCTGCAGGACTAGCATCTATCACTATATGCAGTGGTGTAACAAGAGTCTCATAGGCCCCGATGCAAGATTTGGATTAGGCCCCCCACCATCCTGAATAAATTATAAATACATGTGTGGTATATATGTCCCTGATCCTGGCCCGATCCTGGTATATACTGTATATTGCCCATCCTTGTATATATCCCTTTTTCTGGGCTCCATTCCTGGTATAATGCACCTCCACAGTCATCAATGTACTAGCATGGCCATTGATTTTTAAAATAATAAAAATAAATAATTACTCATCTTTCCTTTGCTCCCCTGCAGTTTGCGTTCTCTTGTGAAGACAGTAGCTGATTTCGGCATGTGGCGGGAGCGTGTGAATTCACTGCCATGCGCCTCGTCACATGCATGCTATCGTCAGTTAATAGCCTCTGATTGGTTGGCATCGTGTAGTGTGGCACATGGACCCAATGGGTGTGTGCGAGGCAATACACTTCAGCTAGATGTGTTTTCTTGGATGCACATCCAGTTGAAGTCTCTGCTGGCATCGGCGGATCCCTGACCATTACGCTGTTGACTTTATGGTCACCATATGGCGGTAATATCAGTGTTGGTCTTTTTCTCTGAAGAGGCAATTTGCATATTATTTTCCTAGAGGAGCATTGCACGGCGAATAAGCCTCTTACCTTGACAAGCCAGAGCTGGCATGTCACTCTCCACAAGGAGAAACCTTACCCCTTAGACCTCAGTCCAGAGCTTCTCACCTAGCCAAATCAGTTCTCATACTTTGCACTGACGAGAGCCAATAGCACGAAACACCGTGTCTGCAAATTGAGATTCTGATTTGGCTGTTATCCTAAGTCATATTACAAGACTCGTTAACTCTGATGAGGCAATTTGCATATTATTTTCCCAGAGGAGCACTGCATGACGAATAAGCCTCGTTACCTTGACAAGCCTGAGCTGGCATGTCACTCTCCACAAGGAGAAACCTTACCCCTTAGACCTCAGTCCAGAGCTTCTCACCTAGCCAAATCAGTTCTCATACTTTGCACTGACGAGAGCCAATAGCTAGAAACACCGTGTCTGCAAATTGAGATTCTGATTTGGCTGTTATCCTAAGTCATATTACAAGACTCGTTAAAGGGTTGATTGTGACTTGTAGGATCGCTACTACCAACAGGTGGCGCTAGAGTTCAAGTCCTCTTTTTCTCTGAAGAGGCAATTTGCATATGGTCTTTATATAGAGATTTATTTTCAGTAACAGGTTGGTCATCTGCTGAGGTACCTACAACAACTTTGACTAGGATGCACTACCATAGCTGTAAAAATGGTTACCTGGTGAAGGACCCAATCATTTGTTTTCCCCTATCCATACAGCTATGGTAGTGCATTCTAGTCAAAGTTGTTGTAGATACCTCAGCAGATGACTAAGCTGTTACTGAAAATAAATAGTACCATCTCCAGAGTCACTTTCAGGCTAGTACAAACAATAGTCTGTTTCTTGACCAACCAGAAAGAGACATATAAATTCGAAAGTCAACATAAAGATAATAACGTATGTCTCCTGGCCGACTGAATATAGTAAAATTAAATTATGTGTCATCTCAACATGTATAAATTATTATAAGCTACAATATACTAGAAATACTAGAATATCATGTATAATATGAGCTGTACCCAGGGGCGTAACTACCCGGGTAGCAGCCGAAGCGGTTGCTTTGGGGCCCGGCCCATATAGGGGCCCGGGTCCCCGGCTCCGATCGGCGCTACCCGGTAGTGCAATTTAATTACCCCAATCACCAGTCCGCGGCCCAGCACCGGGCCGTTGCAGTGCTCTTGCCGGTCCGCAAACTCAAGGGGAGCCGGCGGCTGTGTAGCAGCTGATACTCACCCTGCATAGTTGTCCTTGTCGGCACGGCGGCTTCATCCAGCGCTGAGCTGTGTACCGCTCATTTAAGGTAATGAATATGGACCCACTCCTCTCCCATAGGCGTGGCATCCATATTCATGCACCTTAAAGAGCGGTAGCATGTGACCGCTCCGCAGAGGAAGAAGCTGAAGCGCCGCGAGATGCAGGGAGGGAAGTTCAGCGACGTGAGGGTAAGTATGATGGGGGAGGATGGAGGAGCCGAGCGGAGCCATATATACAAGGGAGGGAGAGTGGGAGCGGAGCCATATATACAAGGGAGACCGGGAGAGTGGAAGCAGAGCCATATATACAAGTGAGGGAGAGTGGGAGCGGAGCCATATATACAAGGGAGGGAGAGTGGAAGCAGAGCCATATATACAAGGGAGGGAGAGTGGGAGCGGAGCCATATATACAAGGGAGGGAGAGTGGGAGCGGAGCCATATATACAAGGGAGGGAGTGTGGGAGCGGAGCCATATATACAAAGGAGGGAGGGTGGGAGCGGAGCCATGCATACAGGATGGGACAGGGGAGCCATGCATACAGGATGGGACAGGGGAGCCAGGTATACAGGATGGGAGGGTGGGAGCAGAACCATATATACGGGATGGGAGGGAGGGAGCACAGCCATGTATACAGGATGGGAGGGTGGGAGCGGAGCCATGTATACAGGATGGGAGGTTGGGAGCAGAGCCATATATACAGGATGGGAGAGTAGGAGCAGAGCCATGCATACAGGATGGGAGAGTGGGAGCAGAGCCATGCATACAGGATGGGAGAGTGGGAGCAGAGCCATGCATACAGGATGGGAGAGTGGGAGCAGAGCCATGTATACAGGATGGGAGAGTGGGAGCAGAGCCATGTATACAGGATGGGAGAGTGGGAGCGGAGCCATGTATACAGGATGGGAGGGTGGGAGCAGAGCCATGTATACAGGATGGGAGAGTAGGAGCAGAGCCATGTATACAGGATGGGAGTGTAGGAGCAGAGCCATGTATACAGGATGGGAGAGTGGGAGCAGAGCCATGTATACAGGATGGGAGGGTGGGAGCAGAGCCATGTATACAAGGATGGGAGGATGGGAGCAGAGACATGTATACAGGATGGGAGAGTAGGAGCAGAGCCATGTATACAGGATGGGAGAATGGGAGCAGTGCCATGTATACAGGATGGGAGAGTGGGAGCAGAGCCATTTATACAGGATGGGAGAGTGGGAGCAGAGCCATGTATACAGGATGGGAGAGTGGGAGCGGAGCCACGTATACAAGGATGGGAGGATGGGAGCGGAGCCATGTATACAGGATAGGAGCAGAGCCATGTATACAGGATGGGAGAGTGGGAGCAGAGACATGTATACAAGGATGGAACAGGGGAGCCATGCATACAACAGGGGAAGCTACACAGAGCTGGACAGGACGGGGGAACCACACATACATTTTCTGATGATTAGAAAATAATCAGCATGTACAGTACTCCAGTACAATTTTTCTTAAGTGCTCAATGCTCCATTTCCTTGTAGGTTCCAATCATCATTAACAGTGTCGGTCATCAGTAGAAGTAGCCCAGTGCTCCCACTGAAACAGAGAAACAAATAAGCCAGGTGCTCGCACTCATTCAAAACCTATGGTGAGTTGAGTCACATTATAAATGTTATAATTAAATGATAAGTATGCACTGCTAAACTACAACCACGTCCATAGCCCCGCCCCCTTATGACCAAAGCCCCGCCCCTGTCACACCTCCATCCCCGCCCTGCCGGGCCATGGAAGAATGGTCTTGCTTGAAGCCGGTCCCTGGTGCAAAAAAGGTTGGGGACCACTGGTGTAGGGGATCCGGGGCCCCAGTGGAAAAAAATGTACATTATTATTTTGCAGCCTACGCTGCATTTCTGTGCCTGCTGTGCGGAGCGAAGCACATATTGGGCCCTCCTCCCTGCCTGCAGCCAGTCACAGAGTGGATTGCTTCAGACTAGTTCAGTCCCGCCCCTTCCCTGAGCCCATGTTGTCTATTAGCTCTCTGCAGAGCTGCCTGCCGCATGGACCTCTGGGAAATGTAGTTCCTGGAGGGGTGTGTCTTTGAGGGGGTGTGTCTTTGAGGGGGCCCCATTTAAAAGTTTGCTATGGGGCCCTATCAGTTCTAGTTACGCCCCTGGCTGTACCCTTAGGAACTATCATATCAATTAATCCACTGTGAAAAGGAACCCCTTCTTACACCTTCAAATGAAGTTTTTCAGCAGCTAAGGGTAAGTGCACACGTAGTTTTTTGGTTGTGCGGATTTTGTTGGAAAATCCGCAGGACAAAAGTCCTGCCATTTATCTGCGGATTAGCCTGTGGTTTTGCCCTGTGGTTTCACACCTCATAATGATAAGGTGTGAAACCGCAGCAGAAACCGCACAAAGAATTGACATGCTGCGGATTGTAACCCGCAGCAAAACCGCATGGAAAAATCGCAGCATGTGCACTGCGTTTTTTATTTTCCATAGGAAATAAAGGTACTGTACAACGCAGCAGAATCTGCTGCGGACCCGCAGAGCCAAAAACGCTGCGGATCTGCAGCAGAATCCGCAGCGTGTGCACATGCCCTAAGGTAGGTATTAAAATGCGTACTGCACCTTTGCTATAAATTATTATGGATATTTCGAGTTCTGCAATTCATAGAAATGCAATTATCTCATACATTTGTAAAAGAAGGAAAAAGATGCGGCACTCACCCAGATTTGCAGTGCAGTGTTTCTTTATTCAACCGTTAAAGGTCACACAATAAAGGACGGGCAGATAACATGAGGCATGCGGGGAAAAAAGACGTCTTTTTTCCCCGCATGCCTCATGTTATCTGCCCGTCCTTTATTGTGTGACCTTTAATGGTTGAATAAAGAAACACTGCACTGCAAATCTGGGTGAGTGCCGCATCTTTTTCCTTCTTTTACAAATTTAGCATGTTTTTTCTGATGCTGAGCACCATTATTCCCAGCAGTGTTTTACACACTGTGTGTCTGTGATTGATCCTCGACTTGTTGCTGGTGGATTAGAGCCTTGGTGCCGTTCATCTGGGCTTTCTTTGAAATGAATTGCAATTATCTCATAGCTTCATTATTTTCTATAGTCATGGAACTTCCCAGCACAAGTATTCTTTTACTCTATGGAGGAGAGGGCGCATTTTGTCTCATACGTAATACAGCTAAATATAATACGTATAATGTAAAAATATTGGGTAAAAAGCAATGTGTAAAAAAATCACAACAAACTATAACATGTTTGGAGACATAGGGGTTCTCTAATCTGCTGGCTCGAGACCACGTGGACCAAGGATCATTCAGCTAAATGCCTGCTCTCCTTTATTTATGGGCATAATACTACACAGAAACAATGGAGAGGATAAAACAGCGTGGCAATACTTTATTGAACCACTAACAGAAAATAACATATAGAACAGGGTCGACTACACCACCTGTGGCACGCACAGACAGTAGGTAACAAAAAGCTTAGGAAGCTAAAAGTCCATTGAGGTACGAGGCCAGGAAACCAGAGGGTCACAACCTGGCTTTTCCTAACATCTCCATGGAGTCAGGTTACCCGTGGTTCCAAATCCTGGCTTCACCAAACGTATCCATTGTTTCAGTGATGGTCAATGGAGCAGATCTGTATTGTTTCAGCCAGGGCCATGCTCCCCTAGGCTGGTATCCTGTAGAATGCCAAATCTGTGTCCCTTGTGAAGGAGCCATGATGACCTGGTTGCTGTCCTGCAGAGTATTCCTGGCTGTGGTTTTGTAAAGAGTCTCTGGTTCTCTGGATCTGTTGTTACAGAGGCATATCTCCTTTATACAGTTCATAACTGTTGTCCTTCAAACCATCAGCCTGAGGTGAAGAGGAAGGTTTGATGAGACTAACCCGCATTGTTAGAGTATTTAATCAATTTGCATAGTTTTTATTCATCTGTTTTGCAAGTCAGAAAGCCACAGGGTCCCACACAATGGTCAATCAAAATATTATTAAACATCTATTGTTCAATTACCCTATGTCTTAATCCCTCAAAGATAGCAGACAATGATCTTGCAGTAAACAGGACTCCAGAGTCACTTTCAGGCTAGTATGAACAATAGTCTGTGTTTCTTGACCAACCAAAAGTCAACATAAAGATAATAACTAGTGATGAGCAGGTATACTCATTGCTCAAGTTTTCCCGAGCATGCTCAGGTGATCTCCGAGTATTTTGGCGTGCTCAGAGATATAGGGTTTGTTGCCACAGCTGCATGATTTGCAGCTGCTAGACAGGCTGTATACATGTGTGGAATTCCTAACAAACAGGCAATCCTTACATGTATTAAGCTTGTCACTAACACTAAATCTCCAAGCACGCCAAAATACTTGGAGATCACCCGAGCATGCTCGGGTAAACCCGAGCAATGAGTATACTCGCTCATCACTAATAATAAAGTACAATATGTCTCCTGGTCTACTGAATTCATATCTGGATAATTACGATTAAATGATGTGTTGTCTCAATATGTATAAATTATTGTAAGTTACAATATACTAGAAATACTAGGATATGGTGTGTAAAAAATATGAGCTGCATCCTGACGTATCCGACATGAATTCAACGTCTCCATTGAAAAGAATATCACGTGTTATATAATGTAGCATTCAATATAATCTAATTAAATACACAATGTATAACATAATAAGTTGAGTTGAGCGAAACGGGTCGAAAAATTTCAAAAGTCACCGACTTTTGGCAAAGTCGGGTTTCATGAAACGAAACCCGACCCTAGGATGAGGTCGGCCACGAGGTCGGCGACTTACGCGCCAAAGTCGCGTTTCAAAAGTTTGTTTTGCGCTCTTTTTCAGCCAATCAGGATCCACGGACACTGTGGGCAACGTGATGACATAGGCACGGGTCACCACCATCTTTCAGAAGGGCATGCAAGTGATTGGCTTGCTTTGGTGGGCGTCACAGGGGGTAAAAAAGGGCGTGCACGCTGACCGCCATCTTACTTCTGCCGATCTTAGCATAGGGAGAGGTTGCTGCTGATTCTGTAGGGAGAGCGTTAGGCAGGGAAGAAGAAAAAAAAACTGCGTCTGCTGCTAGTGATTGTGCCTGTACAACACACCAGTCACTGTGTGTGCAGTGCAAGGGGAGGCTATATTGTGGTGTATCAGTGGTGTTGGTTGTTGTGCTGCCTTCTAAGGCTTCCTGACAGCTGCATTGCTGTTTACCCACTGCTCTGCAAACTGCTTTTTTAAAAGCAATCCCAATTTTTTTTTTTTGTCCTGCTGAGGTACTGAGCTGCAAATTGCTTTTTTAAAAGCAATCCCAATTTTTTTTTTTGTCCTGCTGAGGTACTGAGCGTGCATTTTTTCACACCATACAGCGGTGTACGCTACTCACACAGTACCGTGTAACGGCTGTTATCACAGCCACAGAGAAGCTATCTGTGTCACTCTGTGAGAATAAGTCGAGGACATGTTCCGTTCTTACAGACCTGCACTCTAGGGAGATTGCTATTCTGCCCAATTCTACATACACCTTGTAGTTTGTGATACACTAGCCAATTTCTGCCTGTGACATAGCGCTGTGATATTCAGTGGGCCTCACACAATCCAAAAGTGTCCAGTGTCCACAAGTGTCTGCAGAAATTCAAAATCTCCCTTATCCTCTAGTCACTTTGGGCACAGCTGTGCCATCGAGCCTGTGACATAGCGCTCAGATATTCAGTGGGCCTCACACAATCCAAGAGTGTCCAGTGTCCACAAGTGTCTGCAGAAATTCAAAATCTCCCTTATCCTCTAGTCACTTTTGTCACAGCTGTGCTATCGAGCCTGTGACATAGCGCTCAGATATTCAGTGGGCCTCACACAATCCAAGAGTGTCCAGTGTCCACAAGTGTCTGCAGAAATTCAAAATCTCCCTTATCCTCTAGTCACTTTTGTCACAGCTGTGCCATCGAGCCTGTGAAATAGCGCTCAGATATTCAGTGGGCCTCACACAATCCAAGAGTGTCCAGTGTCCACAAGTGTCTGCAGAAATTCAAAATCTCCCTTATCCTCTAGTCACTTTGGGCACAGCTGTGCCATCGAGCCTGTGACATAGCGCTCAGATATTCAGTGGGCCTCACACAATCCAAGAGTGTCCAGTGTCCACAAGTGTCTGCAGAAATTCAAAATCTCCCTTATCCTCTAGTCACTTTTGTCACAGCTGTGCTATCGAGCCTGTGACATAGCGCTCAGATATTCAGTGGGCCTCACACAATCCAAGAGTGTCCAGTGTCCACAAGTGTCTGCAGAAATTCAAAATCTCCCTTATCCTCTAGTCACTTTTGTCACAGCTGTGCCATCGAGCCTGTGAAATAGCGCTCAGATATTCAGTGGGCCTCACACAATCCAAGAGTGTCCAGTGTCCACAAGTGTCTGCAGAAATTCAAAATCTCCCTTATCCTCTAGTCACTTTTGTCACAGCTGTGCCATCGAGCCTGTGACATAGCGCTCAGATATTCAGTGGGCCTCACACAATCCAAAAGTGTCCAGTGTCCACTAGTGTGTGCAGAAATTCAAAATCTCACTTATCCTCTAGTCACTTTTGTCACAGCTGTGCCATCGAGCCTGTGACATAGCGCTCAGATATTCAGTGGGCCTCACACAATCCAAGAGTGTCCAGTGTCCACAAGTGTCTGCAGAAATTCAAAATCTCCCTTATCCTTTAGTCACTTTTGTCACAGCTGTGCCATCGAGCCTGTGACATAGCGCTCAGATATTCAGTGGGCCTCACACAATCCAAAAGTGTCCAGTGTCCACTAGTGTGTGCAGAAATTCAAAATCTCACTTATCCTCTAGTCACTTTTGTCACAGCTGTGCCATCGAGCCTGTGACATAGCGCTCAGATATTCAGTGGGCCTCACACAATCCAAAAGTGTCCAGTGTCCACTAGTGTGTGCAGAAATTCAAAATCTCACTTATCCTCTAGTCACTTTTGTCACAGCTGAGCCATCGAGCCTGTGACATAGCGCTCAGATTTTCAGTGGGCCTCACACAATCCAAAAGTGTCCAGTGTCCACTAGTGTGTGCAGAAATTCAAAATCTCCCTTATCCTCTAGTCACTTTTGTCACAGCTGTGCCATCGAGCCTGTGACATAGCGCTCAGATATTCAGTGGGCCTCACACAATCCAAAAGTGTCCAGTGTCCACTAGTGTGTGCAGAAATTCAAAATCTCACTTATCCTCTAGCCACTTTTGTCACAGCTGTGCCATCGAGCCTGTGACATAGCGCTCAGATATTCAGTGGGCCTCACACAATCCAAGAGTGTCCAGTGTCCACAAGTGTCTGCAGAAATTCAAAATCTCCCTTATCCTCTAGTCACTTTTGTCACAGCTGTGCCATCGAGCCTGTGACATAGCGCTCAGATATTCAGTGGGCCTCACACAATCCAAAAGTGTCCAGTGTCCACTAGTGTGTGCAGAAATTCAAAATCTCCCCTGTCCTATAGACACATTGTACCTTGTTTTACATTACTATATAGTTTTTTGGATTTTGTCTACATTTCTAAAAAAAATGAGGAAGTCTGGTGGAAGAGGCCGTGGAATTGGGCAGGGGTTGGCAGCTGGTAATGATGGTGTTGGATCTGATGGTAGTGGCAAGAGCAAAACAGGACCGAATGCAGGAGGTGTTGAGCCTGCGTCATCGTCTGGCTCCATAAGGCTTCGAAGGCTTAGTTTTCTAGGAGTTGGCAAACCGCTTTTAAAGCCAGAGCATCAGGAAAAAGTTTTGTCTTACATTGCTGACTCAGCCTCGAGCTCTATCGCCTCCTCTTCTTCAGTTGTAAAAAGTAAAAGCACTGAGTCGTCATTGGAGGCTCATGTTCATGAACCACACCTTTCCTTGTGTCCTTCACCCCAACCAAGATTGAAGGATGACGCAGGCCATACTACTGATTACTCCATGGAGCTGTTTTCACATACCATGCCTGGATTATCAAGTGAAATGGTGAATTACCCAGGCCAAGATGAATCTGACATGGAGTGCACTGATGCACAGCCGCTGATGGATGATTCTGCTTGTATATTCACTCAGAGCACTACATTGTCCTCGCAGTGTACAGAGCCAGATTCTGACCCTGATGAGACTCAGGTGCCCCTTCCCGCACACTATACCACCATACACGGTGACACAGAGGAAGGTGCACATGACATTGAAGAGGAGGTGATGGATGACCCAGTTGTTGACCCAGATTGGCATCCATTGGGGGAAGAGGGTGCTGCTTCCAATAGCTCAGATGAGAAGCATCCACAGCAGACATCGACATCGCAACAGCTGTTATCTGGCAGGCCCGGAGCACTCCAAAGACAGGTTCCAAAAATCAAAAGAGTTGCTGGACAGCTTGTCCAGAGGGTCAAAAGATCACAGCGTGATAGGCCGCAAAATGTCTGCCAAAGTAGGAAGAGTGCAGTGTGGCACTTTTTTTAACAAAATCCTCATGATCAGGCCAAGGTTATCTGTAAGAAGTGCGCAAAGACCTTTAGCCGAGGGAAAAATCTGAAAAATTTGAATACCAGTTGCATGCTTAGACATTTAACCACCATGCACTTGCAAGCGTGGACACAACACCAAACCTCAAGTGCCACATGTGCAACTGATCACAACGAAGGTAGTCAGCAACGCTACATTGTTTCCCCCACTGTAAGCCCACCGGTTAGCACAGCAGCAAATGTAGAGGTGTCGTTGCAAGGCCACAGCAGTCAGGGAATCCCACTGTTATATCAACGAAAGACTGATTCTAGGCCATCAGAAAGAACAACAACTCCATCACCATCATCAACCCTCTCTCAGTCCGCCCTGTCCACCGCTACTTCCACCATATGCAGCTCTCAAGTCCAGCTCACCCTCCCAGACACTATGAGTAGGTCAAGAAAGTACTCAGTCTCTCATCCGCGTACACTGGGTTTGAACGCCCACATTGCCAAACTAATCTCGTTTGAGATGATGCCCTTTCGGTTGGTGGAAAGCGCAGCTTTCCACGAACTCATGGCCTATGCAGTACCACGCTATGACCTACCCAGTCATCACTTCTTCTCTCGCAAAGTCATCCCAGCCCTCCACCATCATGTGAAAGACCGCATTGTCCATGCACTCAAGCAGTCAGTGAGCGGAAAGGTGCACCTCACAACTGATGCATGGTCCAGTCGGCATGGCCAGGGCCGTTACATGTCCATCACTGCGCACTGGGTTAATGTGGTGGATGCAAGGTCCACAGGGGACAGCGGTGGTGGGACAGTGCTGCCTAGCCCACGGTATAGGAAACAGTTGGCTGTAGGCGTTCGACCCTCCTCCTCCTCCTCCAGAAGCGAAAGCTCGTCCACAGAGCGCAGTCGTACGAGCACTCCATCTGCAGCTGCCACTGTTGCACACGAGGTGTCCCCCTATCGAGCAGCTAGTGGAAAGCGTCAGCAGGCTGTGTTGCAGATGATGTGTTTGGGCGACAGACACACCGCCGAGGTGCTGGCCGAGTACTTGAAGCGACAAACTGAGTCATGGCTGGGCAGTGTACATCTTGAGGCAGGCAAGGTAGTTAGTGATAACGGCCGTAATTTTGTGGCAGCCATAGCCCTTTCAAAACTCAGCCATATACCTTGCTTGGCTCACACCTTGAACCTGGTGGTGCAGTGCTTCCTCAAAAATTATCCGGAGTTAACAGCCCTGCTCCAGAAGGTGCGAAGACTGTGCGTGCACATCCGCCGGTCGCCTGTACACTCCGTTCGTATGCAGAAGCTGCAGTGATTGCTCCACCTTCCCAACCACCGCCTCATTATCGACATTGCAACAAGGTGGAACTCCACCCTGCACATGGTGGAGCGGCTGTGCGAGCAGAGGCAGGCCATAATGCATTTGTGGGAGGATACACGGCCAGGCACTTTGAGAGCAGAAATGGAGTTGACAGGTGTGCAGTGGTCGAAGCTGAAAGACCTCTGTAAAGTCCTTCAGTGTTTTGAGGAATGCACATGGCTGGTAAGCGCAGACGACGCCATCCTAAGCATGAGCATCCCACTTATGCGTCTGCTCATGCAAACTTTGACGCACCTTAAGGAGCAGGCTTCTGCAGCCAATGTTGATGAGGAGGAAGAGGAGGAGGGAATCCTTGATGACATTCAGCCATTGTCTGCTCAGGGACCTCTCCTGGACGAGGTGGAGGAAGAAGAGGAGGAGGAGGAGGAGGATGATGGGGATGATTACTTAGGGGAGGAGGATGCATCTCATGGGGCAAGTGAAAATGTTGGCGTGGCAAGGTCTGGTACAGGGTTTGTGCGTGACTGGAGGGATGTGGATTTGCCAGAAAGTGCTCCTCCAACCAGCACTCGCAGTGCATCATTGACACCGGGAACATTGGCCCACATGTCAGATTATGCCTTGCAGATCCTAAAAAGGGACCCCCGCATTGCCAAAATGATGAACGATGACGACTACTGGTTGGCCAGCATCCTGGATCCACGCTATAAAGGCAAATTACAAAACATCATGCCACAGGACAACCTTGACCTAATATTGGCTAATAAACAAGCAACTCTGGTAAATCGGTTGCTTGAGGCATTCCCAGCACACAGCAGCGGTGATGGTTCTCACACAAGCCGTACGGGCCAGGGGCAGCTTGGCAGAGGTGTTCGTGGTGCACAAAGCAGAAGTGGCGTTGGAGACAGGGGTTTCATGACAATGTTGTGGACTGATTTTTCAAGTACCGCTCACACAACTGGTAATACTGCATCGATGGAAAGTGACAGGAGACAGCAGTTGTCAACTATGGTTACAAACTACTTTTCCTCCCATATCGATGTTCTACCACACAGGTCATTCCCCTTTGACTATTGGGCCGCTAAACTGGACACCTGGCCTGAATTGGCACAATATGCCTTACAGGAGCTCGCTTGCCCAGCTGCAAGTGTGCTATCGGAAAGAGTCTTCAGTGCAGCTGGATCAATCCTGACAGAAAAAAGGACCTGTCTGTCAACCCAAAATGTGGATGATCTAACCTTCATTAAAATGAACCACGCATGGGTTTCCAAGGATTTTGTCCCACCTTCCCCTGATGACACATAGGGTGACAGAAAAATGGCTTGCTTTGGTCCACCTCTTCCTGGGACTTGACCTATTTCACCTTTTGCATCAGCTGAATGTCCAACATCAACATATGCCACTTTCTAAAACTCCCTAACTGTGCTGCCTCCCCCCCATGGCCGGGGTCACCACCTAGCGCACGACACCGTGCGAGTGCCGTTGCCCTGGACAGGTGGGTAGGCCGACTCTTGGGCGCGGGCACTGGCACAGGGTCCCTCATAGTGCAATCAAGTGTCTCTGACGGTGGTGGTGCACACCTGCCGTCAGACACACCGCCGTACTATGAGGGGCCCAGTGCCAGTACCGACGCCCACGAGTGGGCCCCCCTTGCTTGGGCAGGGCCCCAGCATTTGCAATCTTTACCTCTCCCTGCTCCTCCGCTGTGTAGTCTGGGCCGTCAAATCCATACTGTGCCTGACACCGTTTGAGCCTGTCTCCTGATGTATAGACATATATTTTGAATGTGTACACTATGCTATCCATACATGTTATCCGGGGATACGGTACCCTTTCTCACCTTTGTGCAATCACGTGTAATCCATACTGGGCGTGAGAACGGCTGGCGAGCTGTTAAGCAAGCTACAGCACCTGTGGTTTGCACACGTAAGTTTTTCATTTTTTCAGGAATGACGGTTAGGCCTAATTCCGGAACTGCGGTTGACCTGCACTTACTGGGAAATCATTGTTTGCGGGTAATAATTGTAATCAGTGATCCCCATCACTAACGTTCTTCAGCGGGTTATCTGCACCTGTAAGCGACAAACGCTGGCCTTTTCAGTGTAGCGCACATGCAGCCATGGACATGTAAGGGCATGACACACCAGTTATTGGCCAATCTCATGTGGCAGAGCCTCACGTGTCCCTCTAGTAAGCTGGACTCGGACCGCGGGGCATGATGGAGTCTCGTTCGTTAACGGAATTAAGCTTGCAATGTGTGCATCTGTTCTGTAGCTGGCATGGTTGAGGTTTCCCAGGTGGAGTCGAATTTAACCGTAGGCTCCACTCCTGGTGGTGCCCTTCTGGACATTCCTTTAAGGTTCAGCTTTGCAACCATACTGCCCACGTAAAACAAACACTTTGCCTTCATGAACGCTGTTTGGAGGGTCATGACTCGTGGGAATAACGCCGCCCAATCAGTTAACCTGCTAAAGAGATTGTTCGTTGCTCCCAAGCATGACATCACACTCCCTAGGAGGAAGGTAATGCCACTGTGGCGACCGTACTCCTGGGGGCGACACAAGTGCACTGATGCCCAGCCACTGCTCGATGAATCTGCTGGTACATTGACCCAGACCACTACATTCCCCTCGCACGCTACACGGCCTGAATCTGACCCTGATGAAACTCAGGTTACCCTTCCCATATACAGTTCCATCTTACACGGTGACAAAGAGGAAGCTGCAGATGAAAGTGCAGGTTTGGCCCACCCGCCATCAGACACACCACCGTACTATCAGGGGCCCTGTGCCAGTGCCGTCGCCAACGAGTGGGCCCCCCCTGCTTGCTCAGGATCACAGCACTTGCAAGGTTGAAATACTGTGCAGTGAGATGGAAGATGGGGATGACGAGGAGTCCAGACAAGTACAGGGATTCCCTAGCGAGGAGACTTATTTGATTGTTTTCAATGTTGGGACAGCAATTTTTGGGGAGCACTATACTCTGGAGAATGATAGATGGGGCCCACCATACACTGGAACATTCCAAAGGTGGACATCAGACACTGGAGCAGCATTTACAGGGCCAATTATACACTAGAGCATTAGAAATGGGGCCCATTATGTTTGGAGTATTATTTGGGCCCATAAGACAGTGGAGCTTCATCCATGGGGACCAACATATACTGTAGCATTATGTGGAGCTCATCATATACTGTTTCAAACATTATATGGGACCAATGATTCTGTATGGAGAAATAGATGGGCCTCGTCATGAGATGTAAAAAGTGAAGTATTTTTCATTGTACCATACCGCTATTTCTCTGCCGTATCGGAGCATGATGAGTTGTGGCATGTGTTAAAGGGGCGCTCTTTCGCCCAGGGCACTTGAAAACCTGGAGCCAGCCCTCCCCCCCCACAACTTTAGCCAAATAACCCCCATTTTTCAGTGCGTAACTTGTATTATGAAGTTAATTAAGGTTGACAAGCTTAAGTAAGAAGAATTGATGCTTTTGGCATTCAAATGGGCACTGTAGGTGTGTTTCCTGTCCTCCTCTCACTACCGACTTTTATTCCCCATTGACTTACATTGGGTTTCGTGTTTCGGGACGACCCCGACTTTTCCCTATATTCGGACGATCTTGCTCGACCCGACTTTTGGAAAAGTCGGGTTTCACGAAACGAAACTCGACCCTAAAAAACCAAAAGTCGCTCAACTCTAATAATAAGACTTTAAACCATCATTTTCATAAAATTTACATAACGTTACATTTATTACACTTAATATGAATGTTCCTCTCTAGACATGACTAATGTAAGGAAACTTTCATTTAAAGATGATCCAATCGGAAAGGTTTAAAGCTCAGAGTAAATAATTTATTTCTTCAGCCTTTTAAGTTGGACTTGATCCTATTTAGTGGAAGATGTTGCGATTCAGACATGAAAGTAATCATAGGAACTGATTTAAACACCATTTGCCACTTAATATCTCATTTTTGTAGCTGCTTTTTATGTTTAGGACTTAACTAATTAGATTCACTTAATTAAAACATTATGTTGAATCCAGTATGGATAATGTGTGGTGTAAGAAGAAAGAGACGTCTTATGCAGACAGAGAAGGTGTAAAAAGCGTATCTTAAAGGGGAAGTGTAGTTTTTCTATGAATTGTCTTAGAGCTTGTTCACACACTGCGTTTTTTTCCACAGAATGTTCTATAGTACCAGCTAAGTGAATGAGATTTCTGAAATCTCATGCACACGCTGCGTATTATTCCTTGCAGATCTAAGCCATTAAAGTGTTTTTTCTTTTCAGTTCCACAGCATGTCAATTCTTTCAGCGTTTCTGAAGAATTTATCATTCATTCAAATGAATGGGAAAAAAAAGCATACAAAAATGTGTCAAAGGTGCAGCGTTTTTTCCTGCCAACACTTTGGGTTTTGCTGCAAAACGATCTGTGACAAATACTGAAAATGTGCACATATCCTTAGGTGTCATTCAGACATCAGTTCTTTTTATCGTATGAGAAAAATGGAGTGAGTGTCATCAGATTTTCATTAGTGTCATCAGATTTTCATCAGCGTTTGGTCAGTGTTTTATCAGTTTTTTTCACTGATGGGTAAAAAAAAAGTTTCTTCCCCCTTCTCACATCAATTGGTGAAAAACAGACAGTGCCTAGAAGGCATCCGAGTGCAGTCAGATTTTTTTCACGTACCCATGGTTTGCATTGCTGACTTTGATCCAAACACTTGAATCAATATTGGACAAGTCTCAGTGATTTTTCACTGACTGCTAAGGCAAAGAAAAAAAAAATCTTACATGTGACCAGCCCCATAGACTGTCATAGGTACGAGTGCTATCCATGAAAAAAATGTATTAGAATTATCTTGTTTCCTGCCTTTTACTATCATTTTGTGTATACAGCACCTATGCAGACCCATGTGTATCCCTGATTACACACTACAAAGTAACCCCGTGTATAGATTGATCTACAGTAATCCTCACTATCTGCCTTCTAGTCCACTGTCACTAGGTCACCGAGAAGACGGAATGGAGTAATACATGACTGCAGGATCAGACTACATGCAGGATTTATTTGTAGTCTGTAACCGTAGGGAATCATAGGTCTGCATAGGAGCTGCAGACATAAAACGATAGATGATTTTTGATGAAGACGATTTGTGAAGCTGTCATATATTTTATGTTACATTTACTGAAATGATAAAAATGTGATGAAAGCTGTGTGTTCACCTGTGTGCCTCCTGTAAGTAAAGCAGAGTATACAGTACATAGGGCGGTTCTAAAATACAATCCTGCTGACCGGTCTGATCTGGCAGGTAGGTTTCACATAGAGCTGACGTACAGTGAAATTTTGAGATACATTAGTATTATCTGGGCAAGTTGTGTCTATCCAAGAGACGAGCCAATTACCACAATGGCTTTTTTACTTTCCCACTGAGTTTTAAATATTTTAGATTTCAAATGTTTAATTTCAGAATCGAATCGGCTTTATGGACTTGTAAATGTTTAACAACATTTTTACAATTCGCAGTTTGAATCTGCATAAAATAATGAGGGATTTTACAGATAATATGCTTAACGTATCTTGTGCTTGTATCACGCCGCGTACTCCAGTCCCCTCCAGAGCTGCACTCACAATCTAATAGCGGTGCATTGTGACTGTTAGGACTGGACCGTTAACTCACAAGTCTGATGGTGCAGTGAATATACAGTCATATGTAAAAGTTTGGGCACCCCTATTAATGTTAACCTTTTTTCTTTATAACAATTTTGGTTTTTGCAACAGCTATTTCAGTTTCATATATCTAATAACTGATGGACTCAGTTATATTTCTGGATTCAAATGTTTATTGTACTAACAGAAAATTTGCAATCTGCATTTAAACAAAATTTGACCGGTGCAAAAGTATGGGCACCCTTATCATTTTCTTGATTTGAACACTCCTAACTACTTTTTACTGACTTCCTGAAGCACTAAATTGGTTTTGTAACCTCATTGAGCTTTGAACTTCATAGCCAGGTGTATCAAATCATGAGAAAAGGTATTTAACCCCTTACCTACAATGGACGTAATATTCCGTCCATGTGACCCTGGACCTAACTACCATGGACGGAATATTACGTCCCAGCGATCAGCGGCGCCCACGTGGTGAGCGCCGCTGATCGTGGCCGGGTGTCAGCTGATTATCACACCTGACACCCGGCACAATGTGTCAGGGGCGGTCACGGACCGCCCCCGACATGTTAACCCCTTGTACACCGCGATCAAACGCGATCGCTGTGTACCGGGGGTTAAAGGGAAGCATCGGCAGGGAGGGGGCTCCCTCCGTGCTTCCCTGAGCCCCCCACGGCAGCGCAATGTGCAGCGCTGCTGCGGGGGGGCTCTTTCCCTACAGGCCCCCGGATCCAAGATGGCGACGGGGGCCTTCGGGGGCCTGCAGGGAGCTGACTTCCTCACTGCCTGCAAAGCGCAGGCATGAGGAAGTCTGCAGCAGTGCCTGTGACAGATCGCTGATCTGTCACAGTGATCTGTGATGTGACAGATCAGCGATCTGTCACAGGACAGTGATGTCCCACCTGGGACAAGGAAATAAAGTAAAAAAAAAGTGTTAAAAATAAATTTAAAAAAATCGCTAAATAAATTAGTAAAAAAAAAAAAAAAAAAAATATTCCCAAATAAATCCATTTTTTCAAATTTGGTATCGCCGCGTCCGTAGAGACCCGCCCTATAAAACTGTCCCATTAGTTAACCCCTTTAGCGAACCCCTTAAAAAATAAAAATAAAAAACGAAGCAAAAAATAATGATTTATTATCATACCACCGAACAAAAAGTGCAATAACGCGCGATCAAAAAGACGCATATAAATATCCATGGTACCGCTGAAAGCGTCATCTTGTCCCGCAAAAAACGAGCTGCAATACAGCGTCATCCACAAAAAAATAAAAAAGTTATAGCTTGCAGAATAAAGCGATACAAAATAATTATTTTTTATATAAAATTGTTTTCATTGCAAAAAACCGACAAAACATAAAAAAACGACCTAAATGAGGTATCGCTGTAACCGTACTGACCCGAAGAATAAAAACGCTTTATCAATTTTACCGCACGCGGAACGGTGTAAACGCACCCCCAAAAAGAAATTCATGAAACGCTGGTTTTTGTTCATTCTGCGTCCCAAAAATCGGAATAAAAAGCGATCAAAACATGTCACGTGCCCGAAAATGGTGCCAATGAAAACGTCAACTCGTCCCGCAAAAAATA
The DNA here is from genome assembly GCF_039654945.1 of Dendrobates tinctorius. NCBI lineage: Eukaryota > Metazoa > Chordata > Amphibia > Anura > Dendrobatidae > Dendrobates > Dendrobates tinctorius. The sequence goes on from NW_027361993.1 coordinate 7,260,196, forward strand.
AGACCTCACATGACTCAGTGGGTCAAAATACGGAAAAATTATAGCTCACAATATGTGGTGATGCAAAAACTATTTTTACAATAAAAAGCGTCTTTTAGCGTCTGACAGCTGCCAAATATAAATGCCACCATAAATAGTAAATCAAACCCCCCGTTATCACCCCCTTAGTTAGGGAAAAATAATACAACTAAAAGAAAATGTATTTATTTCCATTTTCCCGCTAGGGTTAGGGTTAGGGTTAGGGTTAGGGCTAGGGTTAGGGCTCAGATTAGGGTTAGGGGTGTGTTGGGGTTAGGGTTGGAGTTATAATTGGGGGGTTTCCACTGTTTGGGCACATCAGGTGCTCTCCAAAGGCAACATGGCGTCTGATCTCAATTCCAGCCAATTCTGCGTTGAAAAAGTCAAATGGTGCTCCTTCCCTTCCAACCTCTGCCATGCGCCCAAACAGTGTTTTACCCTCACATGTAGGGCATCAGCCTACTCAGGACAAATTGCAAAACAACCTTTGGGGTCCAATTTCTCCTGTTACCCTTAGGAAAATAAAAAATTGGGGGCAAAAATATAATTTTGCGGAAAAAAATGTTTTTTTTATTTTCACGCCCAGGCGTTATAAACTTCTGTGAAGCACTTGGGGGTTCAAAGTGCTCTCCACACATCTAGATAAGTTCCGTGGGGGGTCTAGTTTCCAAAATGGGGTCACTTGTGGGGAGTTTCAATAGTTTAGGTACATCAGGGGCTCTCCAAACGCACATGACACCCGCAGACCCATCCATCAAAGTCTGCATTCCAAAACGTCACTACTTCCCTTCCGAGCCCCGACGTGTGCCCATACAGTAGTTTTCTCCCACATATGAGGTATCAGCGTACTCAGGACAAATTGGACAACAACTTTTGAGGTCCAATTTCTCCTGTTACCCTTGGGAAAATAAAAAAATTGGAGACTAATTGATCATGTTTGTGGAAAAAATACGATTTTTTTATTTTCATTCCTGGGCATTATAAACTTCTGTGAAGCCCTTGGGGGTTCAAAGTGCTCACCACACATCTAGATAAGTTCCTCAGGGGGTCTAGTTTCCAAAATGGGGTCATTTGTGGGGGGTTTCCACTGTTTAGGTACATTAGGGGCTCTCCAAAGGCAACATGACACCCGCAGACCATTCCATCAAAGTCTGCATTCCAAAACGTCACTACTTCCCTTCCGAGCCCCGACGTGTCCCCATACAGTAGTTTTCTCCCACATATGGGGTGTCAGCGTACTCAGGACAAATTGGACAACAACTTTTGGGGTCCAATTCCTCCTGTTGCCCTTGGGAAAATAAAAATATGGGGACTAAAAGATGATGTTTGTGGAAAAAATACGATTTTTTTATTTTCACGCCCGGACGTTATAAACTTCAGTGGAGCACTGGGGGGTTCAAAGTGCTCACCACACATCTAGATAAGTTCCTTGGGGGGGTCTAGATTCCAAAATGGTGTCATTTGTGGGGGGTTTCCACTGTTTTGGTACATCAGGGGTTTTCCAATCGCGACATGGTGTCCGATCTCAATTCTAGCCAAAAACGTCAAATGGCGCTGCTTCCCTTCCGAGCTCTGCTATGCGCCCAAATAGTCATTTACACCCACATATGGGGTATCATCGTACTCAGGACAAATTGCACAATAACTTTTAGGGTCCTGTTACCCTTGGAAAAATAAAAATTGGGGGTGAAAAGATCATTTTTGTGGAAAAAATATGATTTTTTAATTGTACCGCTGTACGTTATAAACTTCTGTGAAGCCCTTGTGGGTTCAAAGTTCTCACCACATATCTAGATAAGTTCCTTGGGGGTCTAGTTTCCAAAATGGGGTCACTTGGGGGGTTTCCACTGTTTAGGTACATCAGGGGCTCTCCAAATGCGACATGGCGTCCGATCTGAATTCCAGCCAATTTTGCATTGAAAAAGTCAAACGGCGCTCCTTCCCTACTGAGGTCTGCCATGCGCCGAAACAGTGGTTCCCCCCCCACATATTAGGTATCAGCGTACTCAGGACAAATTGCACAATAACTTTTGCAGTCCAATTTCTCCTGTTACCCTTGGTAAAATAAAGAAAGTTGAACCTGAAGTATTTTTTTTGTGAAAAAAAGTTAAATGTTCATTTTTTTTTAATATTCAAAAAATTCCTGTGACGCACCTAAAGGGTTAATAAACTTCTTGAATGTGGTTTTAAGCACCTTAAGGGGTGCAGTATTTAGAATGGTGTCACTTTTGGATATTTTCTATCATATAGACCCCTCAAAGTGGCTTCAAATGTGATGTGGTCCTTAAAAATAAAATGGTGTTGCAAAAATGAGAAATCGCTGGTCAATTTTTAACCCTTATAACTTCCTAATAAAAAAAAATTTTGGTTCCAAAATTGTGCTGATGTAAAGTAAACATGTGGGAAATGTTATGTATTAAGTTTTTTGTGTGCTGTATCGCTGTGATTTAAGGGCATAAAAATTCAAAGTTGGAAAATTGCGAAATTTTCAAAATTTTTGCCAAATTTCCGCTTTTTTCACAAATAAACGCAAGTTATTTGAATGCAATTTTACCACTAACATGAAGTACAATATGTCACGAGAAAACAGTGTCAGAATCACCGGAATCCATGGAAGCGTTCCAGAGTTATGACCTCATAAAGGTACAGTGGTCAGAATTGTAAAAATTGGCCCGGGAGTTAACGTGCAAAGCACCCTTGGTAGTGAAGGGGTTAAGGTGGCCACTTGCAAGTAGTTCTCCTATTTGATTCTCCTATGAAGAGTGGCATCATGGGCTCCTCAAAACAACTCTCAAATAATCTGAAAACAAAGATTATTCAACATAGCTTTTCAGGGGAAGGATACAAAAAGTTGTCTCAGAGATTTAACCAGTCAGTTTCCACTGTGAGGAACATAGTAAGGAAATGGAAGAACACAGGTACAGTTCTTGTTAAGCCCAGAAGTGGCAGGCCAAGAAAAATATCAGAAAGGCAGAGAAGAAGAATGGTGAGAACAGTCAAGGACAATCCACAGACCACCTCCAAAGACCTGCAGCATCATCTTGCTGCAGATGGTGTCACTGTGCATCGGTCAACAATACAGCGCATGCATAACGCCTTTTTGTATGACCAAACAACTCAATCTTTGTTTCATCAGTCCACAGGACCTTCTTCCAAAATGTAACTGGCTTGTCCAAATGTGCTTTTGCATACCTCAGGCGACTCTGTTTGTGGCGTGCTTGCAGAAACGGCTTCTTTCGCATCACTCTCCCATACAGCTTCTCCTTGTGCAAAGTGCGCTGTATTGTTGACCGATGCACAGTGACACCATCTGCAGCAAGATGATGCTGCAGGTCTTTGGAGGTGGTCTGTGGATTGTCCTTGACTGTTCTCACCATTCTTCTTCTCTGCCTTTCTGATATTTTTCTTGGCCTGCCACTTCTGGGCTTAACAAGAACTGTACCTGTGTTCTTCCATTTCCTTACTATGTTCCTCACAGTGGAAACTGACAGGTTAAATCTCTGAGACAACTTTTTGTATCCTTCCCCTGAAAAGCTATGTTGAATAATCTTTGTTTTCAGATCATTTGACAGTTGTTTTGAGGAGCCCATGATGCCACTCTTCATAGGAGAATCAAATAGGAGAACTACTTGCAAGTGGCCACTTTAAATACCTTTTCTCATGATTTGATACACCTGGCTATGAAGTTCAAAGCTCAATGAGGTTACAAAACCAATTTAGTGCTTCAGGAAGTCAGTAAAAAGTAGTTAGGAGTGTTCAAATCAAGAAAATGATAAGGGTGCCCATACTTTTGCACCGGTCAAATTTTGTTTAAATGCAGATTGCACATTTTCTGTTAGTACAATAAACCTCATTTGAATCCAGAAATATACCTGAGTCCATCAGTTATTAGATATATGAAACTGAAATAGCTGTTGCAAAAACCAAAATTGTTATAAAGAAAAAAGGTTAACATTAATAGGGGTGCCCAAACTTTGACATATGACTGTACAATAATGTCTGGTATTAGTTTCGCTGAAATATTTTAGAATGCAGCTCTGGATGTAACTAGAGCATAAGACATGAAAAACTCAATATGTAACTTTTATACCTAGTATGTGAATTTCTTTTAAATGTATAGTATATTCCACATTAAAGGGGTTGTCCAGGGTTTGGGCTCAAGTCTGCAGTCATTCTATGTTACTACAGACTTGTGAATTGTCACAGTGCGTGCAGTGCACACTGTTAGGGTATGTGCACACGCTGCGGATTCTGCTGCGGATGCGCAGCGGTTTGGTACAGTACCATTAAAATCAATGCAAAATGAAAACCGCTGTGCAGACAGTGTGGATTTTTCCACGCGGATTTGCTGCGGTTTCAAAACCGCAGCATGTCAATTCTTTGTGTGGATTCCGCTGCAGTTTGGCCCCTGCTCCATGGCAGTTGTCAAACCGCAGAGGAAACCCGCAGGCTAAACCGCAGAAAATCTGCAGATAAACGGCAGGTCTTTTGACCTGCGGATGTACCTGCGGTTTTGACAAATCCACACGGAAAAATCCGCAGGACAATCTGCAGTGTGTGCACACAGCCTTAGGATTCTCTAGTGCCAACTAGATGTGTGCAGCCTCACTCAATTCAAGTGAATTAAGTGAGAACAGACACATGACCACCCGCTTCTGGCACCGGAGATTGCTGATCATACACATTGTGAGAATTTGTTCAAGCCTGAACAAACCCTTTAATGTTGAGATTGGCAGCGTCAGTACACTGTTTTATATATGGAAAAATTGCCTTGGCCCAGAATAAGGAGCTAAGATGTAAGAGGGGTAAAGACTTGATGCCTGATGCAGGCAAGGGTCCTTCTACCAGGGGCATAACAACAGTGGTCGCAGAGGTCATATACCTGGATAAGTGACACATTACCAGGATGGGGTATATATATATACAGTATAATAGGATGGAGCCCAGGATAAGAGACATATATACAAGAACGTGGCCCAGGATAAGAGACATACAGTATATACCAGGATGAGGGATATATAGCATGATGGGGCCAAAGATAAGGTACATTTTCCAGGATAAGGGACATGTGTACCAGGATGGGGGATATGTATGCCAGGATGGGGCCCAGGATAAGAGACATACATACCTAGATGGGATATATATATATATATATATATATATATATATATATATATATACACATACACACCAGGGTGGGGTCCAGGATAAGGGACATATACCAGGATGGAGGAACTATATACCAGGATGGGGAATATATATACCAGAATGGGGGATATATACACCTGGGTGGGGAAATATATACCAGTATGAGGGATATATACCAGGATGGGGCCCAGGATAAGGGACATACACCAGGATGGGGGATATGTATGCCAGGATGGGGCCCAGGATAAGAGACATACATACCTAGATGGGATATATATATATATGTATATAAATATATATATATGCATATATATATATATATATATATATATATATATACACACACACCAGGGTGGGGTCCAGGATAAGGGACATATACCAGGATGGAGGATCTATATACCAGGATGGGGAATATATATAACATAATGGGGGATATATACACCTGGGTGGGGAAATATATACCAGTATGAGGGATATATACCAGGATGGGGCCCAGGATAAGGGACATACAGCAGGATGCGGGAAATATATACCCGGATGGGGGATATACATACCTGGATAGGGCCCAGGATAAGAGACATATATACCAGGATGAGGGATATATATACCAGGATAGGGCACAGGATAAGAGACATATATACCAGAATGGGGATATATACACCTGGGTAGGGAATATATACCAGTATGGGGGATATATACCAGGATGGGACCCAGGATAAGGGACATATATCAGGATGGGGGAAATATATATCAGGATGGGGAACATATATACCAGGATGGAGGAAATATATACCCAGATGGGGATATACATACCTGGATAGGGCCCAGGATAAGAGACATATAAACCAGGATGGGGGATATATATATACCAGGAAGAGAAACATAGTTACTAGGATGGGGGATATATACCAGGATAGAGGATATATATATATACTAGAATGGGGGATATATATATATTCCAAGATGGAGCCCAGGATAAGGGACATATATACCAGGATGGGGGATATATATACCAGCATGGAGGACATAAATATATATATATCAGGATGGCGGATATAAATACCAGGATGGGACCCGGCCCAAATCTTGCACTGGGGCCCACCGGACTCTAGTTTTGCCACTACCATCTACCACATAACAAAACAGCAATATTTCTGTATAACTGGACATAGAAGGTCTAGGCCTTGTTGCAGACTTTACATTTGGGCCCAGAAGCTACAAGTCAAATCTCTGCTCAGAATATATGAATCTGCCTAATAATATTAATTTATCCCCTTCACAATTGGTACAAAAAAGCAAAAAAAGTAAATTTGTTCATTCCAGGAAAAGCCACGAGCTATTAGTAATAATAGTAATGGAGCTAATGGATGGACACTGTGTGGGGGGTGACAGATCTGTTTGTCCCTGGCACAAGACAGACAATTTTACCAAGTGGGCACACAGATATTGTATGAAAGTCATCCACGCAGAAAATGACCCTGAAAAATCAAGGACTGGCTCTCACTGTGACTCAGATGTATCAGCCTTGTGGTATGAAGCATCTTCTTCCCAAACAAAACTTATAAAGATCTAATAGAATTTCATTGTTGCTAAGTAAATGTCTATGATGAAAGTATATTTTATACATATATATAAATATATACTGTATATCAATAGGTATCAATAGTACATATCAGCTTTTAATCAGACGATGTGCATAATGGCAATGTTTTGGCTCCACAAAGCCTTCGTCAATTTTATTCCATATATATAGTCATTATTATTTACTCATTACCATATTTTACCTAAATCCTTTGGATAAAATCTATCATAGCCTGAGACAAATATTCCATGTTCTTATTAAGCTAGGTGTAGCTTCCCCCTGGGCACAATTTCCCACTCTGCTGAGCCAAGAGGAGTGGGGGAAGAGAAAGGACAGCTCAGCACATCTCTGTCTTAGAAGAAAAGTTGTCCCTTTTTCAGCCAACTGAGACATTGTCCCATTGCGCTAACCTGAAAATGTCTACTGTGCAAGCACTAACCGCTATAGTATCATGGACAGGAGCCCAATTGCTACTCCATCATTACAGATGTCAGAGGGGGGCCCTGCTTTTGGGACCCCTCTAACCAGACTTTAATGGCATATCTAATGGCTCTATCAGCAATACCATTAATGGAAAAATGACATAAATTAACATAAAAACACATGCAGGTTAATAAAGAAAAATCTCATGACTTCAGTTTGTCAGCTTCTTAGCTTTGTAATAGTCTAAGGGGCATGTTTAATCACATAGACCCTTTTATTTTTCTATTGTATTTGCTTATGTATCACCATTAATTCCACAGACATCATCACTGTCTCCATTGGGGCTCACAATCTAGATTCCCTATCAGTATGTCTTTGCAAAGTGGGAGGAAACCGGAGAACCCAGAGGAAACCTGCACAAACACAGAAAAAACACAAACTCTTTGTAGATGTTGTCCTTGGTGGGATTTAACCAAGGACCCCATGGCAATATGGCTAACCACTGAGCCACGTGTTAATAAATAATTGTCCTCTTTGGCCCCCTAATCTTAAGGGCCTGTCACACTAAGCGATATCGCTAGCAATATCGCTATAACGTCACTGGTTTTTGTGACTTAGCAGCGATATTGCTAACGATATCGCTATGTCTGATACTTACCTCCGACCGCTTCCCCGCTGGTTATCGCTGATCGCGCGAGAACCTCCTGGACTGTTTCTCGTCGTCAGCGTGACGACGAGCGACGCGTGGACTGCGGGTGGGAGGATGTCAGGATCGCCTCGTCTGACACGTAAGTAGCAACCCCCGACCCCAGCGATGTCGCTGGTGAGATCTGCCTGTGTGACAGCTCACTAGCGACCACTTAGCGATTTACCAGCGATCCTGACCGCGTCATATAGCTGGTTGGGATCGCTGGTACATCGCTAAGTGTGACAGTACCTTTACAGTTGGGAGGATGAAGGCTGATGAGCCTGGAGCCCCTTTAGCCCAATCTAAAGGTACAGACTTATTAAATAGCTATAAAGTCTATTTCGCCAGAAGACGTGGTCACTATTCTGATATATGTCATATCTGTATATAGATGTGCTCAGTTTTGCATATACACATCCATGGAAACATCATATTAAAATCTCTATACAAAGCTCTGAATGTCGTACAGTATGTAGGCGTGAAATCGCACCAAGTATTAAACTATTAGAAAGCATTAGGACGCTGATGATCTAGAAATAATCCCATATCCCAATAACTGATGTCATGGATATTACTGGGAAAATGAGGATGAGTGACCTCGTGGAGATCAAACATCCAACACTGCGGAGACACCATCACATGTTTCTCAACGCAGTGATCTAGAGCAATGCCCCCATCCCTTATGGGAAATATGCAAAAACATGCAAAACACAAGCCGCGGAGACACCATCATGTGTTTCTCAACGCAAGCAATGACTAGCCAGGTCTTTCCCCGGGAAGGAACAACCACGGGAAGGGCAGTCTCCAATGAAGGAAACCACCTATGCCAAAACATGGTATCCATCCACAGACAGCTGTTTCGGGGTATTGCCCCTCATCAGTGTGGAGTAGGAAACTGGCTAGTAGGAGCAATGCCTAGTAAAAGACTGTGAAAATGAGGATGAGTGACCTCGTGGAGATCAAACATCCAACACTGCGGAGACACCATCACATGTTTCTCAACGCAGTGATCTAGAGCAATGCCCCCATCCCTTATGGGAAATATGCAAAAACATGCAAAACACAAGCCGCGGAGACACCATCACGTGTTTCTCAACGCAAGCAAAGACTAGCCAGGTCTTTCCCCGGGAAGGAACAACCACGGGAAGGGCAGTCTCCAATGAAGGAAACCACCTATGCCAAAACATGGTATCCTTCATTGGAGACTGCCCTTCCCGTGGTTGTTCCTTCCCGGGGAAAGACCTGGCTAGTCATTGCTTGCGTTGAGAAACACGTGATGGTGTCTCCGCGGCTTGTGTTTTGCATGTTTTTGCATATTTCCCATAAGGGATGGGGGCATTGCTCTAGATCACTGCGTTGAGAAACATGTGATGGTGTCTCCGCAGTGTTGGATGTTTGATCTCCACGAGGTCACTCATCCTCATTTTCACAGTCTTTTACTAGGCATTGCTCCTACTAGCCAGTTTCCTACTCCACACTGATGAGGGGCAATACCCCGAAACAGCTGTCTGTGGATGGATACCATGTTTTGGCATAGGTGGTTTCCTTCATTGGAGACTGCCCTTCCCGTGGTTGTTCCTTCCCGGGGAAAGACCTGGCTAGTCATTGCTTGCGTTGAGAAACACGTGATGGTGTCTCCGCGGCTTGTGTTTTGCATGGATATTACTGGAGCACCCAGAGCGCTATAAAGTGGCCGTATAATAAGAGCAAGCCGTTTATGTAAAAACACATGATATAGGCTCGGTAATATTGTGACGTCTGGTGTACACGCTCTGTTCCCACGTATTACAATATATGAGTATCTGCTTACATATATAACTATCCAACAATCCCATCTCCCAAGCGTTGAGGAATTTGAAGTTTGAAAAGCTATTGGTGATATATCCAGCCCAATATACGGCTAATAGCTGCATGCCACATGTCTGTAGTGTGTGACGGACAGTGGGGAACAAGCATTTGTGCCCCACCCTACTGTAAGTTCCATGGTTTCCTCCCCCATGTTCATCATGCCTCTGATACAACATTACATTGTGTGTTACTTCTATGACATGACATCATAATGTCTACATGTGACATCATTTAGTGCTGTATTTTCTAAAATGCTCTGTTATCATAGTAAAAGGAATATACCTTTTTCATGTCCATATTACCTGTGCTCTCACACTATTCTTTGCATTATGCCAACACTGTGATATTACGCTTTGTGTAATTTTATTTTTGTTCTATAACCTCACTGAGCATATTTACCATGCTCTATGACACCACTGTGTGCATTATGCTCATCCTGTGACATTGCAGTGTCCATTATGACTGACATTTTTGTTCTATAATGTCACCAAGAAGATTATCCATGCTCTTGGTAATCACTGTGTGCATTATGCCGATTCTGTCCCATCACTGTGTGCATTATGCCAATGCTGTCCCATCACTGTGTGCATTATGCCTTTACTGTGGCATCACTGTGTGCATTATGCTCATACTATGTCATTACTGTGTGCAATTTCTGTGCTATAATGTCACTGCGTAGATTATCCATGGTCTGTGACATCACGGTGTGCATTACTAGTGACACTGCTGTGTGCATTATGCTGATGCTGTGCCATCACTCTGTGCATTATGCCTTCACTGTGACATCACTGTGTGCATTATGCTCATACTGTGACGTTACTGTGAGCAATTTCTGTGCTATAACATCACTGAGTAAATTATCCATGTTATGTGTCATTACTGTGGCTATTGTGCTTATAGTGTGACATTATTCTGTCCATTATCCTTATACTGTGAGATCCCTTTATGTCACCAGGAGATTAATCCCACTACTATGACACCGCTGTGTACATCCTTCCTTTACTATAAGGTCGGCCTTATACCACTACTATGACATCGCTGTGTGCGTTCTCCCTGTTCTGTGATACTACTGTGTTCATTATTCTTGTACATAAGGAAGTCTGAAATAATCACGAGCTGAACTCGCAGCTGAAGGCTGCCATGGTGGAGCAGGGCCCCACTGTTACTTAATATGGTCCTCCTGCTTCATCGACAGTCTATGGGGTCATATGAGGCACAGTACAACCCATGAATGCCTTGTCTCTACATCATAAAGTCATGTTTTCTCCATTTCTCTACAGTATCTTAGCTCCGGTAGATTGCAACTTGCTTTATTAATTGAAAAAGACCTAGGTTGTGGCGGGATTGTTGAGCGGGCTGTCAAGGTCGTGTTCTGCGAGATATGTTAGATACCACCGCTTCTCATTGTTTATGATATTGCACGGGGTATTTGCAGAGCACTTTATCTGGGGGAAGTCATGTCAGTGGCGGAGAGGTGATGATGAGTCTCGGTAAGCAATGTCATAGATAAATGCCGTACACTCTCTCGGACCGTGCAGTAAAAGTTAGTTAATGACTTCTCTTGCCTGTAAGGCTCCACAGCTCAGAGGACGCACTAAAGATGACAGGATCCAAGGGAGATTCATTTGTTATGTTAGTCCTTTTAGAAAGTGCAATGAAACAAAAATCAGGTTCCCGGGTTGTAATGAAGTTCAAATCAATTAAAACAATTTACTTTGTTTCTAATGATTCCAGACCATAGCAAAGTTACTGGTAATGAAGGAGCTTTGAAAGCTCGATCCACTTGCCGGCTGCACCCAGGGAATTATAACAAGTTATTGGGAAAATGATGCTACGAATATTCAGGCTGCTGTATAGAAAACATAAAAAGTTGGGACTTTATAGAAGATGTTTTCTGTTTTAATCTTTGGAAGATAATTTAGACTTGTAATCAGTTTTTTACTGTCTGGATGAATGCGAGGAGGGGGTGCTGGGCAGCTTGTTTTTAATTTTTATCGATCGGATATGAGGCTGAATCTTCAATTCGTTAGTTTATTGTCATTTATTCACAAAAAGAAATTAGAAAGAGACTGTAAAGAATTTGTTTAGAATGTAGATTATTATATTGTTGATTAGAACTGTGCTGTATTATCTGTCATGGAAGAAAGAAGACGAGCTGAAAAAGGCATGGGGTCGTCATCTATTGTCATTGATTATACACAATGTAGTGCACCATTTTAATTTTTTTTGTCCAATTTTCCATTTCCAGTGGCGCAAGATGGTGGGGATCCTTGCTCTCGGTATAGATGTGGGACCCGCATCTATCAGACATTTATGGGATATCCAATGATGATATGAAAATGTTGTGAATATCCATCTTGGTAACACCTAAAAAGGCTTTTGTAAAATACTATAATAAGCGTTACTCATCCTTCCCGCTGTGCCAGTGCCACAGCTCCAGCACTCCTACAGTATTAAGGTCATGTCCATCTTTCACAAAGTGGCTGCAGTCAATCATGACCTTTAATTGTCTTGTGCCATACACCACTGAGGCCCGTTATTAGCTGCAGGAACAGCATGGGTAAAAGTCATCTGATGAACTCCAGAGAATTATACTGATACCGGCAAGGACCACCAGAGCAAAAGTGCTGAAGAGGTGGAGCAATTAAAGGGTAAGGAATATTGTTTTTTTTTTTTCATTTTTTATGTTCAACCTTTCTTAATTTTTCAATCCAGCCTCTACGCACACAAGAGAAGTCAACTGGTCCACACTCCTCTCATGATGTAACACTTCCTCAAGGCCTCATGGTTTTATTTTTAAAGAGCTGTTGTAGGTGCCGACGGTGGACGGAATTGCTCAGTTATGAAGCTGCAATGTCTACTGGTAGTGGCCGTGGCTGGGTACTATTCATCCGCCCCCTATTTATTTGAATAAGGGACAGATGTGCAGCTTTCGGCTGTGCTCACTATCAGTCGATGGAGCAGTTCTGTGACGGATCTGTTCATGCAGCAGCTGGCACTTAAAGCAACTAATTGGTGTTGGTGCCCGGTGTTGAACCCCTACCAGACATTGATGTCCTATCCAAACAATATGTCATCAAAGTTAAAGTAGTGGACAACCTCTTTAAGTATTTGGCTCACTACATTGTACTATTCCTTTGTTATTCTTCCTAGAAATATATAAATAAATAGGCAACTGGGTGTTACCAGTTGGGAGTCTGTCGCCCCACATTGTGACACTGTCCAATCAGTGCAGGAGAGTTGTAAGATAGAATTCCTAAGTGTATACAGTAAATATTTACCCTTATACATGTGTGAATGACTAAGGCTAGTTTCACACTTGCTTTTTTTTGCAGCGCGTTTTTCCCGCAAAAAAACGCATTGAAAAAACGCATACAAAAGCATACAACTGCTGCGTTTTTTTCAAGCATTTTTATGAGCATGCATGAAAAAAACGCAGCGTTTTTATGCGTTTGTATGCGTTTTTAGTGCGTTTTTACCGCGTTTGCGGTTTTTTCCAACATTAGGTGGCCCCTCACACTAACCCAAACCATGACTTTACTAACCCTGACCCTAACCCTGACCCTAACCCTGACCCTAACCCTGACCCTAACCCTAACCCTTAACAAAACCATACTTAACCCTAACCCTGACCCTAACCCTAACCCTAACCCTAACCCTAACCCTGACCCTAACCCTTAACCAAATCATACTTAACCCTAACCCAAACCCTAAACCCTAAACCCTAACTAACCCTAACCCTAACCCTGACCCTAACCCCAACCCTAACCCTGACCCTGACCCTAACCCTAACCCTAAACCCCCTTAACTAACCCTAACTCTAACCCAAACCCCTAAATTCCATGGTTAACAAAAAAAAACGCATGTGCAAAAAAACGCATACATGAGCATGCCAGTGCGCACATATGCGCATCCATAGGCTATAATGGCCATTTTTAGCGCAAAACGTGCGCATATGTGCGCATGCGCTTTTTTGCAGGGCCAAAAAATGCAACATGCTGCGTCTGGAAAATACAAACGCACACCCCAAAAAAACGCAGCGCATGAAAATCGCATACATGCGCTTACAAGCGCGCAGGTATGCGCACCCATGTTAAATATAGGGGAAAAAACGCATGCGCACATATGCGTTTTTTTCCAGCGCTAAAAAACGCAAATGTGAAACCAGCCTCAGTATGTGTGTTTGCGGGATTGGGAACCTCTACTTGATAATCACTTCCAGCATTACATGGGGCAGTCAATTGTCCTCTTTGTATTACGGTCCTGCGATCCATCAATATAACTCCTCGTAGTCATTATATTTGTGACTATCGAGGGCTCCGGAGGTGCTCGGAGGCACTTTATACAGTATTAACTGCATATGTCGGATTAGGTCCAAATTTGACAATCTCTGTGATGTGGCTCCTAATCTCGAGCTTCAGGTCCAAGACATGAGTAGATAATCATATAGTCAAACGACCGGTAAACACTTTGGTGGAAACAACAACTTGGCTGGAAGTTTTCCTGGCTTGGATATGTGATATAATAGGAATAAATCTATACTAAACATTCAACTTAATTTCTCCTTTTTTTTAATATGGAGTGAGATTCCACTCATAATAACGGCATAATGAACGGATTTGGTTCTGGGAAGTAACAGACGGTCTTTTTACGGCGTACATTTAGTCCTTTCTTACAAGCTGGAATTGTTCCCTGTGTTTATTTTTCTGTTGGGCTTATTTTTAACCGTTAACATTTGGAGAATCGTTAGGGAAGCAGTTTTATCTTTATGTGTTTTGCTTGTATTGATTGTTATTTCGAGGTCGAAAAAAGCTGAATGCTGTGAATTTGTTTGCCGCGACATGTTGTCCAAATGATTTTGACTTGTGATATTGCCGGGGAATATTGCTGCCATGGTATGAAAATAACCTCTGCTCTTGAAGTCGATCGGATGTTAAACAAGACAAGATCAACATTGGGGATTTTACTTCGGGCAATGCCGGCGAATGTGCACTCACTGGAAACAATGGCGGTTAAGATGTTGGAATTACATATTATAATGACACTTTTTGAAAACTCCTCACATTCTTTGTAGGATCACAAAATCGTTGCTAGGGTACTGCTGTGCCTGGTGAGCAGTGAAATTTGTGTTTAATTAGCACAACAGTATTATTTTTCTTTCTTTTTTTCTTTCACATTTGTGGTATCAACTTTTAAAATCTAGTTTTTATACATTTCTATATAAATATCAAGGTCATTTTAAGAGGATCTGTCACCAGGACAAAAGTGTTCTTATTTTATTCCATCTGCTCCTATGAGTAATCAGCTTTTTATTTTTTTAAAATCCGCTACATGGTTCCAGAGGTACGAGCCTTTTTACCTAGTGCTAATATTTCTGGTCTTTACCAAAGGGGCAGTGCTTATAGGGTAATCATGAAACCTAAAGTCACGCCCTTAAAGAGCCTATGTGCGCCATCTCTTTGTAAAGACTATAAAAATTAACACTGAGTAAAAGGGTCAATATTTCTGGAACCATATGGTGGATTAACAAAAAATAGAATACTAGGGGAAGCAGCGGTAATAAAATAGGTACAAAAATTGTCTATTTTAGGCTTGGTGACAAGTCCTATTTAAGTATATCTAAATAACTTTGTCATTGAATATAAATAACTTTAATAATAATCCAATGAGATAAACTTTTAACTTATATGTCCATGAAGAATTTAAAATAATAACATAAAAAAAGACAAATTGGAAAACTGTTTAAACTTTAAGGCTATGTTCACATGTTGCATTTTTGCATCTTTTTAATTTTTTTGTGCAACTTAAAAGTCACTTTTTACAGTATCAGCAAAAGTTTTGAAAATTTAGATATCTCATCCACATGCTTGTTTTTTCCTGACTGAAATGGAAAACTGCTTTTTTTTTTAGAAAAATATTGCATGTCAATTATTTTTTTAAATGTGTTTTTGGTGAATTAAATTCATTTTTATTAAACATGTAATGTTGACAAATTGTGCATATAATCTTCTCCAAAAAGCAGCAAAAACTCTTTTGTAAGCAGCTTTTTACTGCCAAGAGAGCAGGTTTGGGCTGAAGAAAAAAATAAACATATTTCCAACCATAAAAGTTGGACAAGAGTTAAGAAACATGATAATTTCAGAAAAGATAAAATCTTGCCATTTGTGATGTTAATAGAAAAAAATCAACTAAAATGGAATGTTATTACAAAAAAAGAAAAATTTAAAATATAGAAAGACTTCCAAACCACCAAAACTATAACATTTCAATGTAAGAAAATAAAAAAAAATGATAGAAAAGAAAGAATTATATCGGCTACATGAGAAGAACCTTGAATTGTCTCCATAATGACAGCGACCAAACACTATTATCGTCTTCCATTTTTTTATCAAATCCCTATTTAGAGTTAATCAAAATCAGAATTACATATTTGATGAAACTCCGGCAGTGATGACAATGTAACGTAATTGAAGTGATTAAACTTGGTGAAAAAAATATAATTTTTAGTGAAGGACATGTAAACAGAATAAGGTAAGAAGCCATGACAGTCCTTCACCCTTAATGAAAACAGCTATTACTCTGACAGAATAGGATATTATTTTAACATTGCTAAATGAAATCTGTCTGAATCTGTCCAGCTGGATTATCATGGAATCATAGTAAATAGAAGTCTTGCACATATAGTACATGGATTAGGTGACAACCAGGGACTGTATTTTATAGTAAATCATCTAAATTAGTTCTTGTTCCTAGTTTAGTACATATGTTCCGGGTTGGATTGCCGGTCGGATCGCTGGTGCATCGCTAAATGTAAAAGGGCCTTTACAGTCTGGGGTCAGAATTCTAAGGTCAGAGTGCATCAAGGCAAAAGGATTAGTACAAATGGGTAGTCAATAGGCAAACCCAGGGTCAGGCAACAGAAGACCATAATGTCTCAATTCAGAGCACAGGGCACAAACCATACAGAATAGCAGCTCTCTGGGACAGACAGCTTAGTTAAGTATCTGGATAATCACTTGGAACAGGGAACACCTGAAGGAAGCCTAGCACCTCCCAGTCCGAGATTAGGAGGCCAAGCTTTCACTCAAAATACTGATAGCTCAGCATGCCCCTGTCCTAAATTTGACAACTGAGCTGTCTGACAAACTGAGCAGAGGAATCGTGAAAAATGAGAAGAGTATAACATTATTTATTACAACTATTTAAAAAATATGAGTCAAAGATATAAAGCAGAGTTGAAAATACTGAAAATATTCAGTAGGCTTTATTGCCTATATCAACCCTTTCATTATATACTCTATATTGTACTGATATATATATATTGGTGCCTGAAATTCCCACGAGATATTACCTGAAAAGATCTAAAAAACAAGAAAGCAGCTATTCACATTAGATGATGAGATAATGTGCAAAAATGTGTGGGCAGTAATCATGTACATAATTGTTCCAAATATATATATATTTTTTATTTTTAGGTTTACTTACATGTATAACCCATGATAAATTTACACCATTGGGGGTATCAGATCAAAGTTATTTCTTAAGTATTTTTAAGTGAGGCCAGAATAAAGGCATGATAATGCACTAAGTTTACAGCAGCTCTGCCTTGTCGCTGCGTCGCCCTCTTTTTTATTGGCCATTGATTTCAGCTTTTTATGAGTAAGCCTTGATCATTAATTCAAGCCAAGTGAATTCATATAATTTCATTTGCATTTTTTGTATCACCTCGAGTAGGCCCATAAATAAATATATAATCTGCTTAATAGGAGATATCACAAGCTGCGATTTTAATCCTAGCCTCTCTTCATAAAGGAAATGTTTTGTGTTCCAGCTGTGTTTTAATGGTCATTGGTAGAAAAGCACAAGCCATAAATAGGATTAGTTACTCTATGCTATGGTGATGTGATCGCTCGTATAAAATACACAGATAAGTAATGACCTGAAAGTGGGGATTGTACATTATATTCTGGATAGAGAATATTTTGGCTTAAAATGGATAATAGTGTCAGTATATTCTTAGTTTCTTCCACCATTTTACTTTTATCAGTGTGTAGCACAACATATCCAACACTGCTACCCTGGCCCTATATTAAATATATTGTCAACATTTTATTAGTGCCCTGTCCGACACCCAAGACATACACTCAGCCGCCTTATCCCCTAACTATGCCTCCGCAGTTTGGAGGGAAGGGGAACTGCACTTCTTCCAAATCATTTTTTTTTTTTACAAAATTTATTTTTTATATAGCAGCATCATATCATATTTCACAACACTTTATGGGCATTATCATCACGATTTTGTTTTGTAAAGTAAGGACATGGCTGTATTACTGATTACATTGATATGTTTGATGAAGAAATCCTCTTTGTAGTCCTTCTTTAATCACCATTTGAAATTTTCTACTAATTAGATTTCAGTGCACAGGGGCCGGACTGTGCATTTGGACTTCTCCTGCCTGTCTATGATTCCCCGGCCTCTGGTCTGTGAATGACAAGTCACTGCTCTTTTAGTGACCCCCCACTTCTGTTTCAAATCTTCACACAGAGGAGGCAGGCAGAGGGGCTGAGGAATCACAGACAGGGAGGAGAAGAACCAGTGCACAGTCTTGCCCCTGTGCACCAAAAATCTAATTAGGAGAAAATTTCAAATGATGATTAAAGAAGAACCACAAAGCATATTTCTGCACCAAAGGTATCAATTTAATCAGCGTTACAACCATATATTTACTCTATATTACAAAATTGTACTGACAAGTTCTCTTTAAAAAGACAAATCTACCAAATGTTCCCAATAGCACATTTAGCATTGATATATTAATGCTGTTTCATATTTAATTAATTCATAGCATTTGGAAAGAGACACAACATTACCCAGTGAGTTAAGGTTGCCTGTATAATGCTCACAATTAGTAATATTGCATCCAATGTATTGCTGTCAAAGTGTCTGCCATCAGATAGAGCTTTACCAGCACTACACATTGCACATTGCCAACTAGCAGCTCATCTGCAGCACATTTCTAATAAGTAGCACCTGATAAATATGGAGTACAGACTCTAAGGACTTAAAATAGAACTGTTTTAGAAGGTGAAGCCATGGTCCAAAAGAAAGATATAAGCAATAAGGGTCCCTCGATTGCCATTCTTCCATTCTCACAATTGCATTACGGAATGCTAGGTGTCTCCCCACGTGTAACCCCTTAGATGCATTGGTCACTGTTGGCCATGGCATCAAAGGAGTTAAACTGATGCAATGAGAGCTAGCTCTTCTCACAGCAGTTATTGGCATCCATTGGGTACAGAGTGGGCTCAGAGCGTGAGCTAGTACTATACAAATTCTCTTGACTTCTTCCATACATGTGCAGCTGATATTATTGGACTAGGTCAGATGCAAGGGAGGAATGAGGCCTTTCTGCACTGGTCCCCTTGCTCACAGACCCCATTGCGGTCACTTGTCCTGATGCCATTAGTGATACATAACATAAATTTTAATACTAAGCAATCACCCCCTCCATGAATTGGTAGGCTGTGAGTGTTGTCTCAACAGTATTTTGCCCCTGTGTTGCCGCCATCTTTACTACATAGATTTGCTGCATCTTTATAATGCATTAGATCTGAGATCTAGGCAGGTAAACATTGCTGACCCCTTTTTTTGCTGTGCTAATTCTTTAATTTTTTGAGAATTTTTTATTCCTCTTTCTGTGGCTTTGCTATATATTTTACAATCCCTACTAGACACGGGTCTGCTGACAATAGGCGTGTCACTGGTGATGCTTCTATGGGACGTCTAAGCAATCAGTTGCAATTTGCGGGAAACCATTTCAGTAAATGTTCAAATCCCTTTCAGTGCCCCTCAAAGGTGAAATAAAGAATTACACAGTGCTGGCTGTAAACAGGAGACACACTTTGTAACTGCTCTAAACTTTGGCCAATGATGACAGTCATGAGCAAAGGACCCTGCTTTATTCATTTCTTTATAGAGTATCTGGAAAATGGGTGTTGTAAACTGGACATATCTGCTGTGAAGACCCCAAGAAACATTGAGGTTGTACCCAGTCAAATCCATATTCTCAGTCTAGAGACATCTTCATAGATCCAAAACCTGTATTTTTCATGTGTTGTTTTCCGTCTCCTCAAATCACCTAATGATACATGTGTGCAGCAACAATCCTAATTGCCAGTGATAATTCTGCCGCCTGTACATTGTTGGTTATCTCTATTAGGAAGGATTCAAGTAGTTTCCCTGTAATTGAATTACTGTTTAATCTAGAAATGAATGACCTGGGCATAGTAAGAGCACTTTAACAAACACTTCATATTCTTGCATCGATACAACTTCCTCTTCATTCTGCAAAATTGAAGTGCCTGCTGCTTATCCATTGTGCTCCAGTCATTCCAGGCAGGAATCTCTCATGCCATATCTGTGGGAACTTTAAATGTACTTTCAAATTGTCCAAAGATCACTTGTAGGGTGTGAGGAAAATCCAGGAGGCTGGAGGGGTGGATAGGGGCATAAAGTGTAAACGTTGTTTTAATTATTTCATAAATCAATAGCACACATGAAAATAGGAAACTTTGCAACATATCTTATCAGATAAATCTGCTTCTTACCCGCCAAGACTGATCTTTCATTATCAAAATTCTTAATTCACAGGTAAAATCTGTATTCAGTGAAAAACTGATTGTTCCATTACTAAGATAGGAAATGACAGTTGGTGTTGATAAGATTCTATGTAGATGGGAGGGGAGGAGCCAGAAGCAGAACTCCTTCCTTCCACATAGAATCTTATAAAAAACTACTGCTATCTCCTATCTCAGTAATGTAACAATCTGTCTTCAATGAACACAGATTTTATCCAGGAATTTAGATTTTTCAAAATGAGGCTGTGTGCACACGTAGCGTTGTTTTTGCGGCATTTTTTAACGCGTGATTTTTCCGCGAAAACACAAAAATAAGCATCCCATGCAAAATCCTATGGCATTCCTCACATGATAATGCTGCATATGATATAATATGCATAACTTTCCGCGGCGGAATCGCATAGCAAAAAAATACGCAGCATGCTCAATCTTTGTGCGGAATCACGGCGATTCCTCACACATAGGATTGCATTGTTCCGCTTACTTTCCGCATGTGGCTATGCCCACCATGCGCAAAGTAAGCGGATCATGTGCTGATAGTACCCAGGGTCTGGAGGAGAGGAGAGTCTCCTCCAAGCACTGAGCACCATATACCTGTAAAAAATAGAATTAAAATAAAAAAATAGGGATATACTCACCCTCCGGCGGCCCCCGGAGTCCTTCCTGCTTCTCACCACGCTCCCGGCAACTTCTGGTCCCAGTAATGCTTTGCGCAAATGACCGCGATGACGTCATGATCTCCTGAGCGTGACATCATCTCAGGTCCTTTGCGCAAAGCATTAATTGGACCGGAAGATGCCGGGAGCGTGGCGGACAGGCGGGAAGGCTCTGGCGACCGTCGGAAGGTGAGTATATCACTATTTTTTATTTTTTTTATTATTTTTAACATTCTATCTTTTACTATTGATGCTGCATAGGCAACATCAATAGTAAAAAGTTGGTCACACTTGTCAAGCGCTATGCTTGACAAGTGTGACCAACCCGTCAATCACTTTTCCAAGCGATGCTTGAAATCGCTTGGAATGTGCAAGCATTTTGCAAGAAAAAAACGCTTGTTTTTCACGGGAAAAACGCATGCGAATTCGCATGCGTTTTACCCTTGGCAGGAGTTGTGGAAATGTTGCGGAAATTTCCGCAGCATTTCTGCAACGTGGGTACATAGCCTGAAAGTTCAGGAGAAGAAAGAAGCAGATTTATCTGATAAAATATGCCACAAAGTTTCTTATTTTTACTTATACTCTTGATTTATGGGAAAATAAAAGTTTTGGTTACTCTTTTAATGTTGCCATTAAATCTAGGAGTATAAAATCAGCTGCTCCATCATATTCTATGTCCTTCCACAAACCCCAGTGTCTAAAACAGTAAAATAGTCACACCACAAGGGTTAATAAGCGAGATCCTAGTTAAATTCACAGTATATATACTGTATATAAATATTAAAGATATATAAGAAATATCAAATAACCCGGATGTACTATCAAAGGGTGAAATAACACTCAAGATAGGACAAAATACCAAAAACTATGGAAAACCATAAAAGAATCCAGGCAATACTAAATAAATAAAGTATACAGCTTTATTACCGTAATTACAATAGCAAGCCTCCAATTTGGATGGGCAAGTAGAACTGGTTGAGAACACCTGCAGGTTAATGGGAGGAGTGCAAGTGTCAGAACAGAGGGAGTCACACCCCCAAAAATAGCTATACAAAAAACCTGACCAGCACCTCGTAAGTGTGAATAGGTGCAAGCTGCAGTGACTGCAAAACATATATGAAAAAGGCACAGGAGCACCCTGTGAATGCCAAGACATATGATGTCAATGGAAATACCTTCCAAACGCTCTGTCTCCTCCCATTAACCTGCAGGTGTTCTCGACCATTTCTACTTGCCCATTCAAATTGTAGGCTTGCAGCCCAGGAGAGACATGTTTGTCCATTATAGTAGGTTTCTTAACCAGAAAGTGGCATATACAGTAGGATATGGAAGGGTTTAGACAGGACCCGTCAGAGAAGTGTTGACGGGCACACATGAATTGGCCAAATCATGCGCTAAGAGCCTTCGCTTTTGTAAGTACATCTTGCTGAGGGACAGAGCGTTTGGAAGTCATTTCCATTGACATCATATGTCTTGGCATTCACAGGATGCTGCTGTTCCTTTTTCATATATGTTTTGCAGTCACTGCAGCTTGCACCTATTCACACTTGGGAGGTGCTGATCAGGTTTTTTTTTTGTTTATATATATATATATATATATATATATATATATATATATATATATTGCATATACTGCAACCCTCCTTATCGGCGTCAGTAGAAGGTCTCAGTATCCAGATTGACAAACAATCAAACATTTATTCATCATCTATGCTGTATATATATATAGTACATTTTCTATTTTGTTTTCTAAAGCTACAGTTGTACGATTGCGTCAGCTATATACTGTACTACATTACCACTGTATTGCAGTGTAAAATGTAAATGGTGGCCTTCTATGAAGCTCAGCCTGACTACCATGATAGCAGAGATGGGGGCCTTCAGCTGCCATATTAAGCCATCAGTGCCCCGGGATTGTTTCATGGGCAGCCAATTGAGAACTAGAACACACGAGTATCAGCAACCGGTCTATTTAAATGCTGTTTTCAGAGAATGACAGTGGCATTTATGTGGTTAACAGCAGTGATCAGAGCTCATTTCCAGCTGCTACTGTGATATGGCCCACATCTAGTGCATGTAGCAATATATATATATATATATATATATATATATATATATATATATATATATATATATATATATATATATATATATATATACACATACAGTATATGAAGTGGTGTACAGAAATTATATTTACATATATACATATACTGTATGTACTGTATATAACTTGTCATGATCCAGGCCGGGGTTTATTTCTTGTTATTCTATCCCTGGTCTGGTCGTGCAGAAGTTAACCTTGTCTGCCTCATTTTGGGTTCTGTGTGGCTATTTCAGGCTGCTGTGGCCTGCAGACCAATGTCAGTGATAGTTCATACACCCAGGCTAGAGCAGCTGACCCCTTGACACTGTGTGTTGTCCTCTGCCCATTTACTCTGATGCCGTGACTTTCCTTTCCTGCCACCTCGCTTGCCTTAGTGTTCGCTCCCTGTGCTTGGACCTATAGGCATGTGACCTGACTTGTCTTCTGACTTGTTTTACTGTCTCACGTCTCTGTTATCTCTGTTCCTGTCTGGTTCTGACTTCTGGCTTGTATTTGACTATATGTATTGCTGTAACCTCTGGTACTTTGTTCCCTCTCGGTTTCTGACTCGGCTCATCTGACCTCTCTTTTTTTGCACCAGGTGGCACCTGTGCTGCTGCTCAGTGGTGCTGCTCTGTGTGTGCAACCTCTCTTCCCTCACCAACACCCCCTGGTGGAGGTAGCGCTGTATTGCAATGCAGCACCATTACATAACTTATGCATACCACTTTATTTTACAAAAGGGAAACATTTCTCATTTATCACTGAGGCAAAATTCCAGCCGCACTTCACACCAGAAACAAATTCACGCCAGAATCCCAACATGTGCCCAGAAGCAAAATCAGTATTTTCTTTTTATTCTGCATGCTCAGACATAGCAAAACACTTATGTGACATGAATAAAAGCTTAGCATGGAGCCCACTGCCATAACCCCTGTGGTGCAGTAATCTCTGTTAAAGCTAGGGGGCGCTGCATATGCGACTCAGAATATGCATGTGGGCATTTCCTTGATGGTTAAACAGTGACCGACATGGTTGTAAATGTCCAGTATGTGTCGCAGAGGTTCTCTGCGCTATAAACCAAAATAGCGTTGTTATGCTGGGACTTGTAGTCCACAAGGTATTTACCTATAAGGGCGGCTTATAGGGCTATTCAGAGAGATGGGCAGGATCAGCTAGCCACACATACACTGCCCACATATGGGGGTGGCTTGGGATATATAATGTGACTGAGGTCTGATCCCATGGGTTGCGTGTTTTGATCCTGAGTGGTCAGAGTGCAAGGTCTCGGAAGGCTTCTGTGTGTTGGAAGTGTCTGGGACTGAACTTCCTGGAAGTCAAAGATATATCATGGCACAGCTGCATCAGTGCACAAAAGAAGGTTCCCACACCAGTATAGATAGTAAAAAATTTTTGGCACTCAACTTGTTGCAAAGTGAAGGATTTTTATTTGCAGTCTATACAGTTTCACCACATGACCCTACGAGACATGTTAGCGAGTGCATAAACACTGTCATTACAGATTATACCATAAGAGGCATCATTGATATAAAAACACGCGACTTCTTGATCAAAACAGATCCCATCATTCCAGTATTTTACATCCTTCCAAAGGTACATAAGAGACTGGAGTGCCCTCCTGGCCAACCTATAATGGCATTGACAGACTCTATTCTGTCACCATTATCTATACTTTTGGAGAAAATTCTAACTCCCCTCACACGTCAAGCATCATCTTTCTTATTAGACACAGGGGATTTTCTCAAGGTTATGCGGTCCTTAGGCCCCATCCCTGGAGATTCTTTTTTAGTGTCCTTTGATGTAAAGGATCTCTACACATCGATCTCACATGATTTGGGCATAAATTGTGTATAAAGACGATTATCTAGATCAGAGATGGATAGCAATATTGTCAATTTCTGTATTGAATTATTGACACTGGTACTAACTAAAAATTATTTCCTCTTTGGGGATACATTTTATCTGCAAACGAAAGGGACCACGATGGGGTCCAACGTCGCCCCACCTTACGCAAATATGTACATGGCGACCTTCGAGAATGATATAGTGTATTCCAACCCCCTTTTCAAGACTCATTGTCTAGTTTGGAAAAGATTTATCGATGATATTTTCTGTATCTGGACGGGGCCATTAGACACACTAGATGCATTCCACAACATGTTGAACGCAGCTTGGCCCAGCTTATCTTTTACCATTACTAGGGATAAACATGAAGTAAGTTTCCTAGACACTAGGGTTATTAAAGATGAAGAGGGACAATTAAGCACTGATCTTTTTGTGAAAAGCACAGATCGAAATAGTCTATTACATTACAGAAGTTTACACCCCTTTTCTACCAAGAGATCCATACCCTCATCACAATTTAGGAGGGTTGAACGTATTGTCTCCGACCCAACAGTCAGTAAGACTAGACTAGATGAGATGCATAAAAAATTTCAGATGAGAGGCTATCCCCCTGACCTGTTGGACCACGCATCCCATCCTCCCACCTCTACTCGCAGTATGGTAACAGGAAGTATACCCTTTGTCCATGCATTCCACCCATATGCACATATCTTACATCATTCCATACGAAAGCACTGGGGCATTTTGAGGGAGGCACATCCAGATGTCACAGAATTTCATCAGAATTTTCTACCTTATAAACGCCCTAAGAATATCAGGGATACTCTAATCAAAGCTGATATAGGCTCAGGGGTGAGATCAACGACACAAAGGTTTCTTTCTACACCCAGAACGGGCACACACCCATGCCTACACTGTAACCAGTGTGGTAATGTATTGAAGGGCGATCATTTTTATCACCCACACTCAGGCAAGCGTTATAAAATTAAAGATTTCACCACTTGCGATACATCATAGGTGATATATCAGATCAAATGCCCATGCTGACTCCTGTACATCGGAGAGACTACCCAACCGATAAAGGACCGCATTAGTAAGCATAAGTCCACAATAAGATGTGGGAATACACTACTACCATTACCACATCATTTTATAACAGCCGGACACACTATCCCACAGCTAAGATTTTCAGGCATTGAACATGTTACCTCCCCTCGGAGGGGTGGCAATCGTATCCAACTTCTTAAACAAAGAGAGGCCTTTTGGATACATGAATTACAAACGTTGGCACCAAAGGGCCTCAATAGGGAATATGACCTATTGTCTTTTGTATAACAGTTTCCAAGAGAAAAAGGTCGCACTCTGCGGGATAATGATAAATGTTTATTGACCCTGAATTACATGTCACGTCGGAGATGTGAAGGAGAGTGTGTCAAATGGCTGACTACGGCCGTTTCACGCTACTCGAGCGCTTCCACGGGTCCCGTCCTTTTTCTCTTGGAAACTACAATCGTCTTGCTACGAAGTCAAGCACCCGGGAGTCCTGGACGTGAGCTCTCCGCCTGCTGCCAGCCACGGACCTTAGCACGGTAACAGCGGTGCCGTCCGCTTTCTTGCATTTCTTTTATATAACAGGTTGATTCAACGCACAGGATAATGTGTCTTGGTTTTTTTGTTTTTTGTTTTCTCCTCCCTATATGTTGTGGCATTTACCATACACCTGGTTAGTCTATCTGAGCCAGCAATATTTTGATGGGGAACTGTTTTTGCCATTGAACTTGCGTGTTGTCAATATGAGATTTCTAATACATTGTCTTATCTTTACAGAGTCACCTATACTGAACGTCACACAAATGTCCTGATCTTGTTCACCCCTCGGACTTTCCCTTCCCGCCTCCCACTGCTCATTGATACTTTTGTTTTCTGCATACTTTCTTTATTCTATTTTGCCTCCTCAGTAGGCTTCGGAATGTTCCCTATCAGTGGAAGCCTCATACAAATAGTGACACTGAGTCCATAGTAACAAAGTCTTAAATACTTTAATACAGGGCAATATCAGAATTTTTTAGTTTTTTTTTATATATATATACACACATGTAGAACGGGTATATTTGAGACACTTGTTTAGCGCCAACCCCGGTTTAAGGGTCTGTTAGTAATGCCTTCCAATTTTCATCCAGCTAGATAGGCGTTCTAAGTGTCAGCGCTCACTCCAGGATCACTTCCGGTGACGCGGTCTGGTTGCTATGAGCGACAGTCTCCACCTCACCACACAGACTCATAGGAGGATGACGCGCGCTCTAGCGTCATCTCCGGTGACGCGGCCCTATCTTTTATACAGAATCACAGGATGATGACGCACGCTTAGGCGTCACTTCCGGTGACGTGGCCCAGTCATTTCAGCGGTAGTCCCGCCTACCGCTTACTAATAGTACAGTGATGACGGCCATTGATACCTGTGACACCAGCGGTGGATACCGCGTTTTTTCAGGTCATACGCCGCCACACACCAACGGTAAGCCATTTCTCCTCCATTTCCTTCATATACTCTCATGCATATAACAGCGGCCTTAATCTCTGTGCTATTGTTTCCCCAGATATGGCCGTTTTAACACTTTGAAGGCCACTATTTGACCTTTTAGCCATTCATAGAGGGATTCTAATACCATATTAAAGTAAGTTTCCATGTGTCGCATTTATTAACTATATTAGAGACCCTAGAGCTCAATAGTCTTTTTCCGTCCTCATCAGACCTTCCAAGGGATTTCTTTGGGACATTACTCCATTATCCCCCTTCTCTAAATTTCACAGGTCAGTTTTACACTAGTATACATCATATTAATTTATTACTTAGACACGAGTCTATTGAACAATTTTTGCTGTATCCTTTTTTTGACTCAGGTCCTTATACCCGTGTTCTCATGATGGATGACATGACCTTTATTTACATCCATTCCATTAACGGCTATACATTATAGTGAGCAGATAAATATCTAATATTAATAAATCTCATCCATATTTTCTGAGCATGATCACAGTGGATACTCACATTTTTATCGTATTCTAGATATTCAGCAATCTATTGAACATGAGCAGTCTTGGTAGGTCTTAATTTCCTTTTTTTTCCTTTTTTCTTCCTTTTTTTTCTCCTTATATTGGTTCTCTCTCTTTTAGGTGTTATAGTCCCTAATACTTCAACCCGTCCCTCTGATCACTTGTGCACCTATGGAAGTTTTTTCTTTTGTTGATTGGTGTTTCGTTTGATTCATTGTATTACATGTACTATAGCATCTGACTTGTATTACATGTGTTTCCATTAATTTTGCAGTATACTGATGAAGGCTTATTGATATAGCCGAAACGTCTATATTTGTGACTGCAAATAAAAATCCTTCACTTTGCAACAAGTTGAGTGACAAAAATTTTTTACTATCTGAACTTCCTGGAAGAGCACATGGAAAGGCCAGGACTTGATAGAGTCTGTGACGGCTCTGTGTATGGAAGCTACTGCCCGGCTGTGGCTCTGCAACTGTAGACGGCCTAGTGAGCAAGTCCCTGTCTGGAACAGTGATCCCAGTGTGGCCTCTTCCCTGATAACCCGTGAGAGATAAACTGTGAGTAATGCTGACCGGGGTCAGTAAGAGACTGTGTTCTGGCTACAGAGCATGCGTTCTGGACATGGCACAGCCTGTGTGCCCACAGGCCAGGGAGAGCGAAGCTCTACTATGGACTTTAAGAATTCGTCTGTCTGATGTAAGACTGATTGCCTTGTGCTTCTGTGACATTGGTTTATGAAGGAAATAAACCACACAGACTGTTACTTTAAGCAAGAGTGTTCCTGTGTGCCTCAATATCGCAGCCAAGGGAGTAAATCCCCGTCAACTCATATGGTGGATCACTACACCCCATGCATCGGCTGTGTATTACTGACTGACGGATGTTCACATTACTGTGTGCTCCCCTTCTTTGATGGACTAACCGTTAGTGCTTATGGTGGTGCACAGATTCCAGCCTCAGATCAGTGACTTATAGTCTGAGACCCCGGTAGCAGCAATTATGTACCGTATGCCTTATACCTTCCAGCATATTGATGCACTGATCTTTATGCACCGTCCCCTATACAGTCTAAGGTATATAAGTCTTCCTACTCGCATCTATTCATTATAGGACAACTCGTCTTCCAGTTATGTGTGCTGAGGACAGATATTAAAATAAATTCTTTGGATTACTTTTTTCTTCTAGCATTCAATCCTTTCATTCCTATGTTTAGCTAATCTGCTTGCCTTTTCACTATAATATTCTTGTAAATGTAAAGAATATATTCCTTTTGGCTGTGTAAAATATAAGCCATCTTGCTAATCAATTTACATATATTTATTCAGGTGGCTGATCATGCAGAACGAAGCAAAATGAGTTTGGGTTCTACCATGTTTGTGTTCCCATTGCCTTCGCTGAAGCAGGGAAAACATTTTACAAGGGAAGTATGGAAAGAACTGATGGACAATTGATGGGAAAGTAAAGTATTTATCACCTGTGACCCTCAGGGTTTGGGAAACGTTCCATAGTATTATCTGCTTTGAGTAAATATGTGTTATGTTATGTGTTATGTATTTTTTTTTCTTCTCCTCCAAGATGGCGTCGCCGGCGCCTGCGCAATAGCAGCTATCGGCAATCCGAAAACTGTTACTTGAAGAAATAATTTTTTTTTCTAGCAAGATGGTGCAACCTTTATCATTTTTCAAGTTATATGCTGTTTTTGGTTGGCACCTGTTCACACTAGCTTGGATGTGCTGGTATTTTTCTCTTTTTGTATCAAATCCTTTTTGGATATGTGCACTCCCTCTCTCATCAGCCACAGGTGATTTTAAGTAGTTAGCTGGTCTATTCCTGCCCTATAAATTGTAGGCTTTTTTGCCCAGTAGAGGTGACATATCAGGACTGAGACCCAACTTTTGAAGGATGCCTTGAAATGGCAGTTGGACTCACATATATTGGCCAATCTATGTGCTAAATACCTTCTTTTTTACTATATTTTTCATAGCAATTTTGAGATGAATATTTCATATATACATTATATAGCGCTCTTTTTCTCTTTTTTCCCATTTTCTATGGCAGTAATGCAGTTTCTTTGTTCTACAGTAATCATTCTTGGTAAATCATGGTGCAGCCAGAATCAAAACAGTTAGACATAAAAACCATTTGGACTCACATTTACTAATGCTAATGGATGGTGTGTCTTTAGTTCAGACAGTCAATAGATGTGACAAATTTATCTCTCCGGGCAATAGATTTTACACCTCTTTGCTAGAATTAGGCATCATCACACTTAGTTGGCTTATTTTAGAACATTAATTTGCGACAAAAAATGGCACATAGCAATTATAATTTTGCTACAATTATGACTCCGACTAGTCATGACTGCTTTCAAGCTAAAAAAAATGAAAACATCGATGGGTGGCGCATGTATAGGCATAAAGCAAAAATATATCTATCATAAAAGGTTGCACCAGATTTTCCGTGCAACATATGAAAGAGGACATAATGAATATGGATAATGCTTTTGGTCTGTCACAGTCGGCCTGCAGCCATGTGTTGGGGATCCTTTATGATGATCTTATTGCGAAATCCTAAAATAAGGCAAATGTGTCTACGGCAGCCCTTACCGATAACAGTGTAATAAAATATTCATATAAAACCCTACTTCTGGCCACAGTAATGGACATTTTACAACTTGATTTCCTCCTGTTGTATTTAGATACACAGAAAACGATGCCCTTCCTTCTACTTTTTACTAGTTTGGCATTGTCATATTTTTCCAGTACCGACTCTGACTTTTTCCCTTCTAACAGCTTCCTCTAGCACCTGAGTCGCCTGACAGCTGAACAGCGAGAAAATTTGTTTCCTATTCAGCTCAAACACATAATAAATCTATCTTCTTCCTTTCAAGGCCTGTATTATGGATCATCTCTTTATCTTCAGGTCACAGAATAACTGAAGAGCAACTGAAAGAAACAGAAAGTACAAAAACATGTCAACAATAAAGAACCCGCTCTTCTCCCTCTACCAATTTCACGCTCTCCACCTTTCTCACGTTCTCTCCTAACTTATTCTTTCTTTTGTAACCATTTACCATTCTTTATCTGACACTCGACCTCTGTGAAACTATGATCAAATGGTGGAATACGAGGTATTTATGTGACTTATCGGTATTGGAGGACTTTTGCTTTTTTAAAGACAAATTTGGCAAGATCAGGAGACAGTCAATAGATGCCATCGCTTATTTGTGGGAGGGCAATAGGGCATTTTATGTTATTCTCAAGATGAGCTGATGTACGTACTGTATACAAGGATATCTTTTTGGTTAAAACCTCAACTGAAAGTTGGGACGTTTAACCACCATTTAATTATGGAGCAAATCTTTAAAAGTTCTCTTTTCTGTTGATTTTCCAGTCAATTCTTCTATCTCTAAAGAATACGTTGAGTCAGATTTGTTCTACCAGAAGGAACTGAAGAATTTAAGTCTATAGACATTTTATTGACTTCCCAACTTCCCGGTGCCTTGAAAAAATCTATCTTTCCTGTCCTCTTCTAGAGAAGACTTGTACATCGTACGTCAGATTTCCAAGATATCTCTAATCAGCCTGGAGGAAGTGCTGGACCTGTTTGGCAGTTCTGCTAACAACGGGCATCCATGTATGATTCTTAAACTTTTACAAATGCTTCTTCACTTGCATCAAATCTATTGTGTAGTGTATTTAAATAACTAGATACATAATTATTTTGACCCATGGCATCCATTCTTCCAATTATATTTGTTGAGACTTTTACATTCTTGCCAAGCCAACAAGTGCCATTGATTGGCGTCATTCTTACATATGTTTTGGAACTGTTTTCGCTTTTGAAAGTGTTGACAAGTCTGAATTTTTGGCCACCAGCATTGTTTGTAGAGAGCTTTAAACAAAACAGCTATGTCAGAAGAAATTAAAATATTCTTTTAGGCTCCGTGAAAACATCCCTAAGTTAAGCATTTTAGTCGGTAATGACTGTCTGCCACCTACTGATAGCGGCTTGAAATATTCATGATTAATGAGCATTTTTATCCATTCAGTGGGAAACAAAACACATTAGTTTGGACTTTTAAGAACATTAAACAGGCATTTCTATAAATGTACAGGCACATGAACAATATAGAAATTAATTTGTTTTCTCCAGAGTATTGTTGAGTTTATGTTGTGCAATAGAAGTAGATTTATTACAGAATAGAATTACTCTCCACCCAAATACCCAAGACAGGTTTTGCATTCATGGATATGTTGTCTTTCTTTTGAAACTTTTCATTGATTCCTTAAAAAGTTGACTATAGTAACCTGAAATAATAAGTGGAAATGTTTGTGGCTGCGATCCCTAGTTTCGCTGTGCCACTTCAGGCCAATTCACTTGAATTATTCACATTGACTCCAATAGCATTGCAATCTTTTCAGACTGCTTGTTTAATGGGGTCTGGCAGCACAAAATGACTATTCAAGTCGATTCTAGGCATTCGGTACAACTATGGTGTGGCTTATATGCTCAGAGAAGTTTACTACCTACTTGTTTTACATCTATTTCCATCGACCTTGATTAAAAAAGAGGACAAGGACAGTGGATCTTGTGGCTACCATTGCCAAAAGTTATTCCAAGCCATGAGAACAAAAACTAGTTTCTATGCTCACAGATTGGAATAAATTTCGGCAGCGACAGAGTCCAGCAACCACCGCCCCTCTCTTTCTTTCCAATTATTATGCCTTCTACCATGTGTGATGTCAGTGGCAGGTGCACCAGCCCGACATTGGAATATAGTACAGAAAACTTTTTTACGGAGTTGTGCCGCAAACAACCTGACCTGTTGAGCAAATAATCGTTCAGTCCATCCTCAATCAAAGGTAGCCATATCACACAGGAAGCATCTCTTTTCTTCTCTCTCCAATTTCTTGATTGACAGCTCTGGCAAGAGTTAGATGGAAAAAAGAACTGTTTGGTCATACCAAACGTCCATTGAGTGCCTGTGTTTGCTTTGAACATTAATTTGTGCTGAAGGATTCCCTTTAACAAGCATGTCGGGAAGACATGGAGTAGATAAAGCAAATCAAAGCAACAGTTCCATGCAAAATGGTAAAGGACTTGTAATTTAACTTATAAGGGTTGACCACTACTTTTCTTTAGTGATGGTGTATACTTTGGATAATCCATCAATATCTGATCGGTGGGAATGTGACCACTGTCCATCAGCTGTTGGTGGCAGTAGCCGGAACTTCTCAAATGCTGCCGGAACACAGCAGCTCATTTCTGTAGTAACCGTGGCGATGTACTGCTGATCCAAATTAATTCAAATGAATGAGGTGTGTATCTGCAGTACCCGAGTGAGACCACAATAGTATAGATAAAACTGCTGTGTTCCAGCAGCATCCAGTAACAGTTAATTGGCTGGGATGTCGGGTGTCACATCCCCACCGGTCAGATGCGACAAGCCATGAATAAAAATTAGTTGACAACCTCTTTAAGCAAACTCTCTAAATAAAGAATGGTTGTGAAAAAACTTTTTAATTTCCAATTTGAACAAACAATGGAGACTAATTTCCCTTACTAATATTTGGAAGTTTTAAGTGATCTGAAAAACTTGTCCACCACAATGTAACTTTTTAAAATGCTTTTTTGAAACTTTTTGGTTTAAAGGTGGATCTTGATCCAGTGAGTTTGCTGTTATCCAGATGGAAAATTATATAATTTCACATGGATTATTGAAGTAGTCAGGTTCTTTATTGATGAGTATAAGCAGATTCATAAACTAGTTTTTGGCTCCGGACTGAAGCCTTCATTAGGTGAGTATACAACAAACTACTCAATCTTTTGAAATTTTTTGAAAAATTCCTTGAATGTCTATTTAGATGAAATAAAATGGTCTGGAACAACCGATTTTCACAATCCTATCCATAGGTCAGACACTAGGGGTAGACATGTACACTACAAGGCTTGATGGATCTAAATAAATCTTTACCTTAGATATAAAAGCCATAACATAGAGTGGGTGCATCCCTTGGCAGCGAGGAATCATAACCCACTGTATCCCATATACTCCCCTATCCTAGGCTCCATCAATCTGTCTTATAAGTAAATTCTGGGTCCTTTGTGCTTTTTATTGTTTGCATACCTAAAATTTCTGTCTGGTAATACAACGGAAAAGGCCCCATATATATTTAACACATAAAAAAGGAAAAGGAAAAAAAAGAAATTTAACTCAACTTGTTTGAAACAATATTCCTTGTACTCTCCATTAATATTCATCAGTGCGCTAAACTCCTAGGGCAGTGTAAGTCTTTGATAAAAGCAGAATATGCTTTGTAGGTAATCTTATTAATGGGTTTCCAAGCCTGCAGTGTGTTAAAAGAAGGCAAGGTAGTTTCAGCACTGCATAAACAACGTCTGAGATTTGTCTATTGAATCGTGATGTAAAACCGCAATGTGTTCAATTTCAAGAGTAATACCAAGTTACCGGGGATGACAGAGTGTTGCTTGTTTGAATTCTTTTATTTCCTGTCCATAAATATAATTTTTTGAAGAATATTGCCTGTTTCTATTTGCGCTTTAGATACATGAAAATGATTTTTGCTTGGGAAATTTACCACAGTAGACAGATCAGTTTTTACTTCAATTCTGTGAGTCTCTTTGATTTAGTTTGTGGCTTGCTGATTTTGTAAATAGATGGTCGGAAAGACTTCACTTCCACCACTTCAGATCTGTATTTTTCCATTAAAAAGGAGGCTGTTGCTGTTTTTTTTTTTTCCTTTCTGTCAAGCTTCAAATCTCTTTCATTTTGGTTTTTCTAGATCAGTACTTGGTGTAAAATTAAATCTTTATCTGCTATGTGTAAAATGAAAAACAGTCTATGCGGCAATTTGTTACCAGATGGTAGTTCAACTTGGTCAAAACAAGGACAAAACTTGACGTCGATGATACTTAAGTAACTGGCTTGTTTTATACGATGTTATCGATGCAAAAACTTTTCCTAAATAGTTTCATCATTAGCAATTCTTTACATAAAGCCTATGAAGATTTGATGCTAAGCTACGTATTAGATAAATGTCAGTCAACTTTGCGGAATTTGGCAGGATCGGCAAATGTCAAGGTAAGGAAAGATGAATGTGTTGGATTTCAATATGTTTGATCTTTTATATCCAAAGATGATAGGCTAATGCCAGAGGATTTTGGAAGTAGTTTATTTTTCTCTCCCCATTAAAAAAAACACACACTCTTCGCAGAGAATGAAAGATGCTATGATTGTGTCACCGAGGAGGACAGCAAGACCAAGCTAAGCCACAGAAAACCAGAGAGGTTGGTAACTAAGCAGATTGCAGACCCCTGATCCTATCCACACAACTAGCAGTAGCCGTGGAGCATACCTACGATGATCCTAGATGCCGGAGAGCTAAATAAGCCTAAAGCAAGAAAGGGGAAATCTAAACTGCCCCAGAGCAGACCCCAAAGGAATAGATAGCCCCCAAAAATACATTGTCGGTGAGACAAGATGAAAACACAAACGCAGATAGGAAAATAGACTGAGCAAACGATGGGGCCCACACTAATTAGACAGGACAGGAAAGGAAAGACACTGTCTGCAATCATGCAAAAAACCCTGCAAAAAATGTCCAACATGTCTGATAGAAAAATACTGAAGTCGCACGACTTCGCCCACTATATCAGCACTCTGGTATATTCTGAAAGCAGAGCAAAAAGAGGCCAATCTAATAAGGGAGAAAAACAAACTGGCACAAGTAGTAACATATGGATAGAGATTCAGCACAGCCCCAGCCGGAGCTGATTGACCACACAAAACTGAAATAGACAAAACCAGATCAAATGTGAACAATAGCAAAAGAACACTTAGCTGAGCATGCAGGGACTGAGCTGTAAACTAAGACCTCAGGAGGCAGGAAAAATCACCAGCAGGGATAGAGGGAGTCGGCCATCTTATATCCAGTCAGAAACCCCAGATCTACAATCGTCCTCCTCATTATCAGGTGGCAAGCCTCTGTTAGTCAGATCAGCTCCATTACCTCCACAAGTAACCAGAGGTAGGCCAGAAAGCGAATTCACAACAGAAAGGGTATGGTGGGAGGAATTGCTTTTGGCCAAAAGTTTTTTTGGGCCAACTTCAGTCATTGTGCCACAGTATAAAATTAGTTTTGAAACAAAGATTATCGGAGCTATTTCACAGAGGCATTAAAGAATTTAGATAAGATAAAACTCAAGCCTAATTTGTCAAAAATACACGTAATCAATACAGATGACATATCAATGTTTTGACCCATCATGAACAATTAAAGAGCTATAAAAGTACAAAATAGGCATAGTAAAGAACTTTTGGTTAAAATGACTACAGTGAATTAATGGACTAATTAGTCAAGAAATGTAGCATAGATTGGTGTTGGTATAACAAACAATAAAGATCTAGAGTAGATATAAAAATATCTGGATCGCTCAGGTTATGGTCTTTGTCCAGATCTTTCTGGATGTCTAAGCTAAATGATAAAAAATACAAGTCAGGAAAATAACGGATTTCATATTTTCATATTGGTTGAGATCTTTTAGCATAATATGAATACATAGAAAGGAGTGAACAATAATGGCAAACCTACTACTCGAAGAAAAAAATGCTTAGAATGAAAACATTACATAACACAAGTAAAAAAAGTACTTTGAAATTAAAAGAAGTCAAACAAATGCTATTGGGAAGATCAGAGATTTAATTTTAGGAGGATAGGAGATACATATTCTTGTAGAACATTGTTCACTTGGCAATAGTCAACACTGTACATTATATAGTCAACTTTAATCATATGGCTGTCTAAAAGTAAACTACCTCAACCAACTACTATCCTACCTGACTGCTTGTGGATTGTCACAATGAAAAATAATACCATTATTGAACCTCTGACAGTTGACATCAAGGGAATCTTGTATGAGGTCAACTCCTAGTGGTGTAACAATCACAGTTGAAAAGGTCGAGATGGGACCTGGAGGGAAAGGGGGCCATCCCGGATCCCTGTACAGATAGTGATTTCAATGGCATCCAGGTGCAGTTTAAACTGTTGCTGACCATAGTGCCACCACTCCATGCTCCATCACATACTCTAGCTAGTTAACTGTGGCTAGCCAGGCATCGGACGTGCAGGAGCACAGAAGGCTATGCGATAACATCACTTCATTGTGCCACGTGTGCTGGGATAACTGCAGGGAGAAGGCACAGAGCTGCATCGCTCACAATGAAAGTGGGGTGATGAGTGATTCAATGTATTTTTCTAACGGCGAAAAATGGTATGGAAGTACTTTATCTATTACATAGGGGTGGCAAAGGGGAAATTATTAACACATAAAGGCAATAAGTTGGTATTAATAATAGAGGGAGGAACAAAGGGGGCATCAAAATGTTGACTCACAGAATAGAGTTACCTCTTTATTGGTGCAGCACAAGAATAGCAGAAAATGTAAAGAAGCACTCCTATCAAAGTTTTTATCCTCATTAAATGGGATTGCGTACTTACACTTGCTCATTTTGCCGTTGTGCCCAGCTAATTCTTCTCTTTTCTGTGCTCTATGTAGAAACAAGAAGTCTCTTTTCCATACGTGAGTCATCCCTCTCTTCAACTCCTGACCCAGCAGCTGCTTCTTCTGCCTTCCAGGGACTTTTGCAGTGATGACTCATGACTCATACAGGGAAAAGGATCTTACTGTTTCTACATAGAGCTTAGAAGGATTCAGCTAGTCAGTGTGATGTCACAGGAGACTGGATACTCCGCCTCCAGCAGGGAGATTTTCTATGACACCCATGACCCTGGATACACCGCCTCCAGCAGGGCGATTTTAAACAATGTAACGTGCAGCCGGATACACCGCCTCCAGCAGGCGAATTTCGATAGTTACACGTGTATCTGGATACACCGCCTCCAGCAAGGCGAATTTACAGAGATAAGGTAAACACCAGGGAAACCGATACAATGGAGGGCCCCGCAATAGGGAACAGGGACGTGGAGACCTCCTGCACTCCCCTGAGTCATGGTCTCTACACTCCTGACGGTCCCTAGGCAGGTTCGGCACCTGGCGACGAGCAGGATACCTAAAAACCCTAGCTCGCCCTGCACCTATCCCTTTATAATGAATTGGACGGTGCAGAAACTAATGCCACCACTGCACTAAAACACACATAAGGAAAGTTACAAACAAGGAAAAACCACTTAGCTTTGCTCTGTTGCTATTGCTCCCAGAAACAGAGTCCAGCACCTGAGTGCAGCTTTCCTCCTGAATAGCTGCTACTTCACCAAAGCTCTGTCAGAGCTGCAAGGAACTCCTCACTGTTGCTCCTTCCACACCAGGACTCTGACTGAGCTGCAAGGAACTCCTCTTTAGCTCCTTCTTCCACCAAGGATGGTTGGAAATGACCAATATCACAAACAGTAAGTGAGACCACCTGACTCTCCTTTATAGACAAGAGCCAGAGCCATCACACCTGCTAGTGATTCCAGTGTAAAATTACTAGCCACCACCGGGGGCAAAACTAACTTTAAGCAAACAGCTTAAAGGAAAAAAAAAGGTTACATGTGATTTTATCTGTCACAATCCAGCATGGATCGTGACAGTCAGTTTTTAATCACGTGATGTCATAGACTTAATGGAAAAGAGAATAATGATCTGAGTAGAAAGGCAAAATGAGCAATTCTAAGTACACAGTGCTATATAATATGATGATCACAATTATATTAAGAGAATAAAAATATTGATGGAAGAAGTACTTCTTTAAAGTTATATGTGTCCCCAAATGCTGCCAGTGACAAATACAACTCATTCCAGAAACACATAATTCAATGAAAAATTAAAAATACTATGGCTACTGAAATGTGATGATGAAAAAAAGCACCAACAAATGTTGTTACCTAAAAGCAACAAATTGCCATGTCTTAACAGTCAACAGTCTAATATGCCTTCCCTATGTTCTTCTCACTTATTTTGCAGGGGTATAAGATCGATATGAATACTTTTCTGCAGGGGTTTAAGGAGATTTTGTGGATCTTACATCAGCCTCTCGATATTAAAGAGTCATTGCATCGACTATGTATGAAAAAAAAAAAAATTGGATCAAAGTGCTCATTGCCTTTTATGCTGTGTAATATCGGAGAAATAGTTAAAACTTTAGAGGGATATTAATTTATATATAGTTTTGAACTCCGGTAGTATAACGGCTAAGTACGTTATAAGAGTAGTTGTATAATTGTCAATACCCATTCCACAGTCATTTCTTTCATAAAGACCTGAACAATTTCTTCTAACACATTTCATGATGAATAAGCAAATTACAATTTAAACAACACCATGATAGGTGATAGATATAAGACAGATAATAGATAGATAATACATAATAGATAGATAATAGATAGATAATAGATAGATAATAGATATGTAGATAGATAATAGATAGAAATGCTAGATACGAGGGGTGCCTGAAAACTTCGAGGCCCACCCATGAAATCTTTTTTGCATGGTCTTGTTTTGCAATGCAATATGTTATTTAGTTAGTTGAATGGTCTCATGAACAATCTGGATTTATTTTGATTTTTTTTTTGTTTCCGTTACAGCATTTAAAGTTGGGTCGCAAGGCTGAAATATGGAAATGGAGAAGTTGGCAAAGTTCACACATCGGCTGCTGCAATTCACTCCTGTGGTTTCCAACTGCTTCAGCACCCACCCTATTCCCCTGATTTGGTTCCCTCGGACTATCACCTATTCCTACAGATGAAAAAGCACCTTGGTGGAAGGTGGAATTTCAGCCATTGCAACAGCTGATGTGTGAACTTTGCCAACTTCTCCATTTCCATATTTCAGCCTTGCGACCCAACTTTAAAATGCTGTAACGGAAACAAAAAAAATCAAAATAAATCCAGATTGCTCATGAGTAGAGTTGAGCGACTTTTGTTTTTTTAGGGTCGCGTTTCGTTTCGTGAAACCCGACTTTTCCAAAAGTCGGGTCGAGCAAGATCGTCCGATTATAGGGAAAAGTCGGGGTCGTACCGAAACACGAAACCCAATGTAAGTCAATGGGGAATAAAAGTCGGCAGTGAGAGGAGGACAGGAAACACACCAACAGTGCCCATTTGAATGCCAAAAGCATCAATTCTTCTTACTTAAGCTTGTCAACCTTAATTAACTTCATAATACAAGTTACGCACTGAAAAATGGGGGTTTTTTGGCTACAGTTGTGGGGGGGGAGGGCTGGCTCCAGATTTTCATGTACCCTGGGCGAAAGAGCGCCCCTTTAACACATACCACAACTCATCATGCTCCGATACGGCAGAGAAATAGCGGTATAGTACAATGAAAAATACTTCACTTTTTACATCTCATGACGAGGCCCATCTATTTCTCCATACAGAATCATTGGTCCCATATAATGTTTGAAACAGTATATGATGAGCTCCACATAATGCTACAGTATATGTTGGTCCCCATGGATGAAGCTCCACTGTCTTATGGGCCCAAATAATGCTCCAAACATAATGGGCCCCATTTCTAATGCTCTAGTGTATAATGGGCCCTGTAAATGCTGCTCCAGTGTCTGATGTCCACCTTTGGAATGTTCCAGTGTATGGTGGGCCCCATCTATCATTCTCCAGAGTATAGTGCTCCCCAAAAATTGCTGTCCCAACATTGAAAACAATCAAATAAGTCTCCTCGCTAGGGAATCCCTGTACTTGTCTGGACTCCTCGTCGTCCCCATCTTCCATCTCACTGCACAGTATTTCAACTTTGCAAGTGCTGTGATCCTGAGCAAGAAGGGGGGGCCCACTCGTTGGCGACGGCACTGGCACAGGGCCCCTGATAGTACGGTGGTGTGTCTGATGGCGGGTGGGCCGAACCTGCACTTTCATCTGCAGCTTCCTCTTTGTCACCATGTAAGATGGAACTGTATATGGGAAGGGTAACCTGAGTTTCATCAGAGTCAGATTCAGGCCGTGTAGCGTGCGAGGGGAATGTAGTGGTCTGGGTCAATGTACCAGCAGATTCATCGAGCAGTGGCTGGGCATCAGTGCACTTGTGTCGCCCCCAGGAGTACGGTCACCACAGTGGCATTACCTTCTTCCTAGGGAGTGTGATGTCATGCTTGGGAGCAACGAACGATCTCTCTAGCAGGTTAACTGATTGGGCGGCGTTATTCCCATGAGTCATGACCCTCCAAACAGCGTTCATGAAGGCAAAGTGTTTGTTTTACGTGGGCAGTATGGTTGCAAAGCTGAACCTTAAAGGAATGTCCAGAAGGGCACCACCAGGAGTGGAGCCTATGGTTAAATTCGACTCCACCTGGGAAACCTCAACCATGTCAGCTACAGAACAGATGCACACATTGCAAGCTTAATTCCGTTAACGAACGAGACTCCGTCATGCCCCGCGGTCTGGGTCCGGCTTACTAGAGGGACACGTGAGGCTCTGGCACATGAGATTGGCCAATAACTGGTGTGTCATGCCCTTACATGTCCGTGGCTGCATTTGCGCTACACTGAAAAGGCCAGCGTTTGTCGCTTACAGGTGCAGATAACCCGCTGAAGAACGTTAGTGATGGGGATCACTGATTACAATTATTACCCGCGAACAATGATTTCCCAGTAAGTGCAGGTCAACCGCAGTTCCGGAATTAGGCCTAACCGTCATTCCTGAAAAAATGAAAAACTTACGTATGCAAACCACAGGTGCTGTAGCTTGCTTAACAGCTCGCCAGCTGTTCTCACGCCCAGTATGGATTACACGTGATTGCACAAAGGTGAGAAAGGGTACCATATCCCCAGATAACATGTATGGATAGCGTACACATTCAAAATATATGTCTATACATCAGGAGGCAGGCTCAGACGGTGTTAGGCCCAGTATGGATTGCACGTGATTGCACAAAGGTGAGAAAGGGTACCGTATCCCCAGATAACATGTATGGATAGCGTACACATTCAAACTATATGTCTATACATCAGGAGGCAGGCTCAAACGGTGTCAGGCACAGTATGGATTTGACGGCCCAGACTACACAGCGGAGGAGCAGAGAGAGGTAAAGATTGCAAATGCTGGGGCCCTGCCCAAGCAAGGGGGGCCCACTCGTGGGCGTCGGTACTGGCACTGGGCCCCTCATAGTACGGCGGTGTGTCTGACGGCGGGTGTGCACCACCACCGTCAGAGACACTTGATTGCACTATGAGGGACCCTGTGCCAGTGCCCGTGCCCAAGAGTCGGCCTACCCACCTGTCCAGGGCAACGGCATTCGCACGGTGTCATGCGCTAGGTGGTGACCCCGGCCATGGGGGGGGGAGGCAGCACAGTTAGGGAGTTTTAGAAAGTGGCATATGTTGATGTTGGACATTCAGCTGATGCAAAAGGTGAAATAGGTCAAGTCCCAGGAAGAGGTGGACCAAAGCAAGCCATTTTTCTGTCACCCTATTTGTCATCAGGGGAAGGTGGGACAAAATCCTTGGAAACCCATGCATGGCTCATTTTAATGAAGGTTAGATCATCCACATTTTGGATTGACAGATGGGTCCTTTTTTCTGTCAGGATTGATCCAGCTGCACTGAAGACTCTTTCCGATAGCACACTTGCAGCTGGGCAAGCGAGCTCCTGTAAGGCATATTGTGCCAATTCAGGCCAGGTGTCCAGTTTAGCGGCCCAATAGTCAAAGGGGAATGACCTGTGTGGGAGAACATCGATATGGAAGGAAAAGTAGTTTCTAACCATAGTTGACAACTGCTGTCTCCTGTCACTTTCCATCGATGCAGTATTACCAGTTGTGTGAGCGGTACTTGAAAAATCAGTCCACAACATTGTCATGAAACCCCTGTCTCCAACGCCACTTCTGCTGTGTGCACCACGAACACCTCTGCCAAGCTGACCCCGGCCCGTACGGCTCGTGTGAGAACCATCACCGCTGCTGTGTGCTGGGAATGCCTCAAGCAACCGATTTACCAGAGTTGCTTGTTTATCAGCCAATATTAGGTCAAGGTTCTCCTGTGGCATGATGTTTTGTAATTTGCCTTTATAGCGTGGATCCAGGATGCTGGCCAACCAGTAGTCGTCATCGTTCATCATTTTGGCAATGCGGGGGTCCCTTTTTAGGATCTGCAAGGCATAATCTGACATGTGGGCCAATGTTCCCGGTATCAATGATGCACTGCGAGTGCTGGGTGGAGGAGCACTTTCTGGCAAATCCACATCCCTCCAGTCACACACAAACCCTGTACCAGACCTTGCCATGCCAACATTTTCACTTGCCCCACGAGATGCATCCTCCTCCCCTAAGTAATCATCCCCATCATCCTCCTCCTCCTCCTCCTCTTCTTCCTCCACCTCGTCCAGGAGAGGTCCCTGAGCAGACAATGGCTGAATGTCATCAAGGATTCCCTCCTCCTCTTCCTCATCAACATTGGCTGCAGAAGCCTGCTCCTTAAGGTGCGTCAAAGTTTGCATGAGCAGACGCATAAGTGGGATGCTCATGCTTAGGATGGCGTCGTCTGCGCTTACCAGCCGTGTGTATTCCTCAAAACACTGAAGGACTTTACAGAGGTCTTTCAGCTTCGACCACTGCACACCTGTCAACTCCATGTCTGCTCTCAAAGTGCCTGGCCGTGTATCCTCCCACAAATGCATTATGGCCTGCCTCTGCTCGCACAGCCGCTCCACCATGTGCAGGGTGGAGTTCCACCTTGTTGCAATGTCGATAATGAGGCGGTGGTTGGGAAGGTGGAGCAATCGCTGCAGCTTCTGCATACGAACGGAGTGTACAGGCGACCGGCGGATGTGCGCGCACAGTCTTCGCACCTTCTGGAGCAGGGCTGTTAACTCCGGATAATTTTTGAGGAAGCACTGCACCATCAGGTTCAAGGTGTGAGCCAAGCAAGGTATGTGGCTGAGTTTTGAAAGGGCTATGGCTGCCACAAAATTACGGCCGTTATCACTAACTACCTTGCCTGCCTCAAGATGTACACTGCCCAGCCATGACTCAGTTTGTCGCTTCAAGTACTCGGCCAGCACCTCGGCGGTGTGTCTGTCGCCCAAACACATCATCTGCAACACAGCCTGCTGACGCTTTCCACTAGCTGCTCGATAGGGGGACACCTCGTGTGCAACAGTGGCAGCTGCAGATGGAGTGCTCGTACGACTGCGCTCTGTGGACGAGCTTTCGCTTCTGGAGGAGGAGGAGGAGGAGGAGGGTCGAACGCCTACAGCCAACTGTTTCCTATACCGTGGGCTAGGCAGCACTGTCCCACCACCGCTGTCCCCTGTGGACCCTGCATCCACCACATTAACCCAGTGCGCAGTGATGGACACGTAACGGCCCTGGCCATGCCGACTGGACCATGCATCAGTTGTGAGGTGCACCTTTCCGCTTACTGACTGCTTGAGTGCATGGACAATGCAGTCTTTCACATGATGGTGGAGGGCTGGGATGGCTTTGCGAGAGAAGAAGTGGCGACTGGGTAGGTCATAGCGTGGTACTGCATAGGCCATGAGTTTGCGGAAAGCTGCGCTTTCCACCAACCGAAAGGGCATCATCTCAAACGAGATTAGTTTGGCAATGTGGGCGTTCAAACCCAGTGTATGCGGATGAGAGACTGAGTACTTTCTTGTCCTACTCATAGTGTCTGGGAGGGTGAGCTGGACTTGAGAGCTGCATATGGTGGAAGTAGCGGTGGACAGGGCGGACTGAGAGAGGGTTGATGATGGTGATGGAGTTGGTGTTCTTTCTGATGGCCTAGAATCAGTCTTTCGTTGATATAACAGTGGGATTCCCTGACTGCTGTGGCCTTGCAACGACACCTCAACATTTGCTGCTGTGCTAACCGGTGGGCTTACAGTGGGGGAAAAAATGTAGCATTGCTGACTACCTTCGTTGTGATCAGTTGCACATGTGGCACTTGAGGTTTGGTGTTGTGTCCACGCTTGCAAGTGCATGCTGGTTAAATGTCTAAGCATGCAACTGGTA
Organism: Dendrobates tinctorius; assembly: GCF_039654945.1. NCBI lineage: Eukaryota > Metazoa > Chordata > Amphibia > Anura > Dendrobatidae > Dendrobates > Dendrobates tinctorius. Next base: position 7,305,193 of record NW_027361993.1, read on the forward strand.
TTCAAATTTTTCAGATTTTTCCCTCGGCTAAAGGTCTTTGCGCACTTCTTACAGATAACCTTGGCCTGATCATGAGGATTTTGTTCAAAAAAGTGCCTCACTGCACTCTTCCTACTTTGGCAGACATTTTGCGGCCTATCACGCTGTGATCTTTCGACCCTCTGGACAAGCTGTCCAGCAACTCTTTTGATTTTTGGAACCTGTCTTTGGAGTGCTCCGGGCCTGCCAGATAACAGCTGTTGCGATGTCGATGTCTCCTGTAAATGCTCCTCATCTGAGCTATTGGAAGCAGCAATCTCTTCCCCCAATGGATGCCAATCTGGGTCAACAACTGGGTCATCCATCACCTCCTCTTCAATGTCATGTGCACCTTCCTCTGTGTCACCGTTTATGGTGGTATAGTGTGCGGGAAGGGGCACCTGAGTCTCATCAGGGTCAGAATCTGGCTCTGTACACTGCGAGGACAATGTAGTGCTCTGAGTGAATGTACCAGCAGAATCATCCATCAGCGGCTGTGCATCAGTGCACTCCATGTCAGATTCATCTTGGCCTGGGTAATTCACCATTTGACTTGATAATCCAGGCATGGTATGTGAAAACAGCTCCATGGAGTAATCAGTAGTATGGCCTGCGTCATCCTTCAATCTTGGTTGGGGTGAAGGACACAAGCAAAGGTGTGGTTCATGAACATGAGCCTCCAATGACGACTCAGTGCTTTTACTTTTTACAACTGAAGAAGAGGAGGCGATAGAGCTGGAGGCTGAGTCAGCAATGTAAGACAAAACTTTTTCCTGATGCTCTGGCTTTAAAAGCGGTTTGCCAACTCCTAGAAAACTAAGCCTTCGAAGCCTTATGGAGCCAGACGATGACGCAGGCTCAACACCTCCTGCATTCGGTCCTATTTTGCTCTTGCCACTACCATCAGATCCACCACCAACACATCATTACCAGCTGCCAACCCCCGCCCAATTCCACGGCCTCTTCCACCAGCCTTCCTCATTTTTGGTAGAAATGTAGACAAAATCCAACAAACTATATAGTAATGTAAAACAAGGTACAAGGTGTCTATAGGACAGGGGAGATTTTGAATTTCTGCTCACACTAGTGGACACTGGACACTTTTGGATTGTGTGAGGCCCACTGAATATCTGAGCGCTATGTCACAGGCTCGATGGCACAGCTGTGACCAAAGTGACTAGAGGATAAGTGAGATTTTGAATTTCTGCAGACACTTGTGGACACTGGACACTTTTGGATTGTGTGAGGCCCACTGAATATCTGAGCGCTATGTCACAGGCTCGATGGCACAGCTGTGACCAAAGTGACTAGAGGATAAGTGAGATTTTGAATTTCTGCAGACACTTGTGGACACTGGACACTTTTGGATTGTGTGAGGCCCACTGAATATCTGAGCGCTATGTCACAGGCTCGATGGCACAGCTGTGACCAAAGTGACTAGAGGATAAGTGAGATTTTGAATTTCTGCAGACACTTGTGGACACTGGACACTTTTGGATTGTGTGAGGCCCACTGAATATCTGAGCGCTATGTCACAGGCTCGATGGCACAGCTGTGACCAAAGTGACTAGAGGATAAGTGAGATTTTGAATTTCTGCAGACACTGGACACTTTTGGATTGTGTGAGGCCCACTGAATATCTGAGCGCTATGTCACAGGCTCGATGGCACAGCTGTGACCAAAGTGACTAGAGGATAAGGGAGATTTTGAATTTCTGCAGACACTTGTGGACACTGGACACTTTTGGATTGTGTGAGGCCCACTGAATATCTGAGCGCTATGTCAAAGGCTCGATGGCACAGCTGTGACCAAAGTGACTAGAGGATAAGTGAGATTTTGAATTTCTGCAGACACTGGACACTTTTGGATTGTGTGAGGCCCACTGAATATCTGAGCGCTATGTCACAGGCTCGATGGCACAGCTGTGACCAAAGTGACTAGAGGATAAGGGAGATTTTGAATTTCTGTAGACACTGGACACTTTTGGATTGTGTGAGGCCCACTGAATATCTGAGCGCTATGTCACAGGCTCGATGGCACAGCTGTGACCAAAGTGACTAGAGGATAAGTGAGATTTTGAATTTCTGCAGACACTGGACACTTTTGGATTGTGTGAGGCCCACTGAATATCTGAGCGCTATGTCACAGGCTCGATGGCACAGCTGTGACCAAAGTGACTAGAGGATAAGGGAGATTTTGAATTTCTGCAGACACTTGTGGACACTGGACACTTTTGGATTGTGTGAGGCCCACTGAATATCACAGCGCTATGTCACAGGCAGAAATTGGCTAGTGTATCACAAACTACAAGGTGTATGTAGAATTGGGCAGAGTAGGAATCTCCCTACAGTGCAGGTCTGTAAGAACGGAACATGTCCTCGACTTATTCTCACAGAGTGACACAGATAGCTTCACTGTGGCTGTGATAACAGCCGTTACACGGTACTGTGTGAGGAGCGTACACCGCTGTATGGTGTGAAAAAATGCACGCTCAGTACCTCAGCAGGACAAAAAAAAAAATTGGGATTGCTTTTAAAAAAGCAGTTTGCAGCTCAGTACCTCAGCAGGACAAAAAAAAAAAATTGGGATTGCTTTTAAAAAAGAAGTTTGCAGAGCAGTGGGTAAACAGCAATGCAGCTGTCAGGAAGCCTTAGAAGGCAGCCCAACAACCAACACCACTGATACACCACAATATAGCCTCCCCTTGCACTGCACACACAGTGACTGGTGTGTTGTACAGGCACAATCGCTAGCAGCAGAAGCAGTTTTTTTTTCTTCTTCCCTGCCTAACACTCTCCCTACAGAATCAGCAGCAACCTCTCCCTATGCTAAGATCGGCAGAAGTAAGATGGCGGTCGGCGTGCACGCCCTTTTATACCCCCTGTGACGCCCACCAAAGCAAGCCAATCACTTGCATGCCCTTCTGAAAGATGGTGGTGACCCGTGCCTATGTCATCACGTTGCCCACAGTGTCCGTGGATCCTGATTGGCTGAAAAAGAGCGCAAAACAAACTTTTGAAACGCGACTTTGGCGCGTAAGTCGCCGACCTCGTGGCCGACCTCATCCTAGGGTCGGGTTTCGTTTCATGAAACCCGACATTGCCAAAAGTCGGCGACTTTTGAAATTTTTCGACCCGTTTCGCTCAACTCTACTCATGAGACCATTCAACTAACTAAACAACATATTGCATTGCAAAACAAGAGCATGCAAAAAAGATTTCATGGGTGGTCCTCGAAGTTTTCAGGCGCCCCTTGTAGATGAAAGATAATTGGATAGATAATAGATGATAGATATATAGATGATAGATAGATAATAGATAGATAGATAATACATAATACAGTAGATAGATAATAGATGATAGATAGACAGATGACAGTTAGATAATAGAAGATAGATGATAGATGGATAGATAGATAGATAGATAAATAGATGATAGATAGATAATAGACAGACAGATACAGTATAGATAGATAGATAATAGATAGATTATGCATACATAGCTAGATAGATAATACATAATTGGTAGATAGATAGACAGAAAGATAGATGATAGATAGATATGTAGATAGATAGATACTGTAGATGGAAAGATTTTGGCTACAGTGAAGCTACGGAGAGAATAACATTGTAACGATAACTTTGGGCAAATCTTAACTTCATGTAAATATAACATTTCAACCAATTGCTCAAGTTTTATTGCTTGCAATTTCCCAAGGAGTGTTATTCTAATCTTTCATGACATTCTCAAAGCATATTTGAGGGAATATCATGTTTAGAAACAGAAAATGATCATATTTTCTTGCGTTGTTATATAGCACAATTGAAACAGCGGTGCCAACACAATTATGGCTGGATGGGCTTTACTATGTTTCTAATATTGGATATATTCCGATGGTTTGTGCACAAGACACTGCTGGGGGACTTGTAAGAGACACAAATGGTGATATTGGGTGAGCGTTTCCTGATCTGCATGTCATTATGATATATTGGCTCCCACTTGAGTGGACATTGAGTCATGCTTGGATTCTCATGGCTAACCTAATAGAATGGAGCATATATCTTACCGCTGTGCACTGGAATAATAACAGGCATATAGTCCCCAGTCATGAAGAAGCAGGGGCGATCACAATGTAAAGTATCACAGAGGCTGAAAATTATTGAACTGTTAGACATTTATTTAAAGTTGCAAAGTTTGCAAATTCTTAAACTTTTATATGAACCGCTAAAGGGATCACTCAATATTCTACAGTTACTGTACCATGTCCCTAATTTATACAGTCGCCATAGCTCAGATACACTAATTTGCTGTACCATGTTATAGTTATTAAATTATATAAGGGAATAAAGCAAATATTCAAGTCAGGCTGCGTTGTTGCAAACTGAAACCTTAGTGTTTGATATGTATGGATTGCCAACCTCTCAATATAATTCAAGACAATATGACGAAAAGATTGAAGAGTGTGATTTTTTCTAGACAGAAGCATATTGACATGTTGCTATACAATTGATGATTTTCATCCATGACAATTTCCAACCAAATTAACCACATGGAGCACAAAGAGTTGTCTGTTAGTCTGGGTAAAGTACTAGAAGGCCCAGTTTATTGAAAGTAAAATATTCTCAATAGTGATGAGCAATTGTGCTTGGATAATATCTTATCTGAGGTGTTATCCGATTATCTTGGATGTGCTCGTATATTATGTTCCAGTCCACTTGGATGCAAGGTTTGTGGTTGTTAGACAGCCTAAACACATGTGGGGATGTCCTGTTTCTTAGAGAATTCCCATGTGTTCAGGCTGTCTAACAGCCACAAATCATGCAGCTGCTGGGACTCAAACAAATATACTAGCACTCCCAGATACTCTGATAATACTCGAGCATGCTCGGACAAAACGTTATCCGAGCACACTTGCTCATCACTAGTTCTGAAGCCTAGCCTAGATAAAGTCTAGAAAGGAAAGAAGGTAACAATACGAATCAAGGGTATGGGAGACAATCACAGAAATCATGACCACGCCATGAAGAAATCCGAAGACCCAAGTGTAGAACAGGACAACCCTGCTTTAAAATAAGTTGTGTGCCATTGGTCTTCATGGATTCTCTTGGAAATTGGTTCCATAGCATTGTAGAATCAGGACCTAACAGGTCATCCTCTGTGCTTTGGTCCGAAGGACCAATGGTCCAAAATTCTGTTTTCATCCAAGTTAAAGCTGCAAAGGAGTATTTTATTCTGCTCTTCTGTAAGTACTTTCATTAACAGTCTGCAGAAACTTCATCTAAACTGAAGGACCTCGGATAGCTGTATCGATAAGACTTGTCTTTATGAACTTAAATGTTTCAATCCATGAATGTGAAATGTCGCAGTCAGAAGTGTCCATAACTGAAGAAGTGGTCCAAACGCTACAGGAATATTAATTTGTATACAAAGAAATATCAAATAATAAGCGTCTTGATGAAGTACTATTGTAGTTGTCAATACACCTTCCAAAGGAATACTGTATTAGATACACTATAGATGTAGCAAAGTGCAATTTGACAGCAGATAAATGTGTTTTTGAAGCAGAGATGAGATATGATAAAAAATTCATTAACAGGCTAGTTGTCACAAAGGATTCCAGTTACTATGTAATAACTAGCCAATATCACCGCGTAGATGCCTCACAATAACCCAAAAGACCTTATATCATAGGATACTATATACAGTGGGGGAAATATTTGCAAAATGCAAATAAATTTAAATAATTTATACAATGTTATTTTCTGGATTTTATTTTTGATATTCTGTCTCTCAATGTTAAAATTAACCTACCCTTAAAATTATATACTGTTCATGTCTTTCTCACTGGGTAAACATACAAAATCAGCAAGGCATCAAATGCTTATTTCCCCCACTGTATACTCATTCTTTCTAAGCCAATTAAGCATCATTCATATATATTATATCAACATATCCTAAGGATAGGGTCAGGCATACACAGCAATTAAAGAACAGATTCCACTGATACATATTCATAGCCTGTATAATCAATAATTCAATCCATTATAATAATAATAATAATAATATTTTTTTTTTCTATAGCGCCGACATATTCCGCAGCACTTTACATTTCAGAGGGGACTTGTACAGACAATAGACATTACAGCATAACAATAAACACATAGATCATAACAGATACCAAGAGGAATGAGGGCCCTGCTCGCAAGCTTACAATATATGAGGAAAAAAAAGGAGACACGAAAGGTGGGTGGTAACAGTTGCCCTGATTGTATGGACCAGCCATAATGTTAAGTGTGTAACAGTACAGACACAGAGGGCTAATGGATGTATAAAGCATGTGGGAACATGATGCGGGGAACCTGGTTATGGTAAAAAATTTTGGCTGTGCCACACAGGGATAGATTAGGTTAATGTGTTGAGGCGGTAGGCCAGTCTGAATAAATGAGAAATTGTGGGGATTGGGGACTAATCGTATTGACCTGGGAAGTGCATTCCAAAGAATTGGCGCAGCACATGTATAGTCTTGGAGACGGGAGTGGGAGGTTCTGATTATTGTGGATGCTACCCTCAGGTCATCAGCAGAATGGAGGGCGCGGGTAGGATGATATACTGAAACAAGGGAGTAGATGTAGGGTGGTGCAGAGCCATGGAGAGCTTTGTGGGTGAGGGTAATAAGTTTGTACTGGATTCTGGAGTGGATGGGTAGCCAGTGTAATGACAGGCACAAGGTAGAGGCATCGGTGTAACGATTGGAGAGGAATATGATCCTGGCAGCAGCATTCAAGACAGATTGAAGGGGGAGAGTTTGGTAAGAGGGAGACCGATTAGAAGAGAGTTACAATAGTCAAGACGAGGAATGAATAAGAGAAACAGTAAGAGTTTTTGCGGAGTCAAAAGTAAGAAAAGGTCGAATTCTAGAAATGTTTTTGAGGTGCAGATAGTAAGAGCGAGCCAGTGATCGTATGTGGGGGACAAAGGAAAGCTCAGAGTCAAGTATGACCCCAAGACAATGGACATGTTGCTGGGGAGTAATAGTGGAACCACACACGGAAATGGCAATGTCGGGTATAGGTACATTAGTAGCGGGAGGAAACAGAAGGAGCAAGGAGTTCAGTCTTTGACAGGTTCAGTTTCAGATATAGTGAGTAGAGTTGAGCGAAACGGGTCGAAAAATTTCAAAAGTCGCCGACTTTTGGCAAAGTCGGGTTTCATGAAACGAAACCCGACCCTAGGATGAGGTCGGCCACGAGGTCGGCGACTTACGCGCCAAAGTCGCGTTTCAAAAGTTTGTTTTGCGCTCTTTTTCAGCCAATCAGGATCCACGGACACTGTGGGCAACGTGATGACATAGACAGGGGTCACCACCATCTTTCAGAAGGGCATGCAAGTGATTGGCTTGCTTTGGTGGGCGTCACAGGGGTTATAAAAGGGCGTGCATGCCGACCGCCATCTTACTTCTGCCGATCTTAGCATAGGGAGAGGTTGCTGATTCTGTAGGGAGAGCGTTAGGCAGGGAAGAAGAAAAAAAAACTGCTTCTGCTGCTAGCGATTTTGCCTGTACAACACACCAGTCACTGTGTGTGCAGTGCAAGGGGAGGCTATATTGTGGAGGATCAGCAGTGTTGGTTGTTAGGCTGCCTTCTAAGGCTTCCTGAAAGCTGCATTGCTGTTTACCCACTGCTCTGCAAACTGCTTTTTTAAAAGCAATCCCAATTTTTTTTTTGTCCTGCTGAGGTACTGAGCGTGCATTTTTTCACACCATACAGCATCAGTGGGCCTCACACAATCCAAAAGTGTCCAGTGTCCACTTGTGTCTGCAGAAATTCAAAATCTCCCTTATCCTGTAGTCACTTTTTTCACACCTGTGTCATCGAGCATGTGACATAGCGCTCTGATATTCAGTGGGCCTCACACAATCCAAAAGTGTCCAGTGTCCACTAGTGTCTGCAGAAATTCAAAATCTCCCTTATCCTGTAGTTACTTTTTTCACACCTGTGCCATCGAGCCTGTGACATAGCACTCTGATATTCAGTGGGCCTCACACAATCCAAAAGTGTCCAGTGTCCACTAGTGTCTGCAGAAATTAAAAATCTCCCTTATCTTGTAGTTACTTTTTTCACACCTGTGCCATCGAGCCTGTGACATAGCGCTCTGATATTCAGTGGGCCTCACACAATCCAAAAGTGTCCAGTGTCCACTAGTGTCTGCAGAAATTCAAAATCTCCCTTATCCTGTAGTCACTTTTTTCACACCTGTGCCATCGAGCCTGTGACATAGCGCTCTGATATTCAGTGGGCCTCACACAATCCAAAAGTGTCCAGTGTCCACTAGTGTCTGCAGAAATTCAAAATCTCCCTTATCCTGTAGTCACTTTTTTCACACCTGTGCCATCGAGCCTGTGACATAGCGCTCTGATATTCAGTGGGCCTCACACAATCCAAAAGTGTCCAGTGTCCACTAGTGTCTGCAGAAATTCAAAATCTCCCCTGTCCTATAGACACCTTGTACCTTGTTTTACATTACTATATAGTTTGTTGGATTTTGTCTACATTTCTACCAAAAGTGAGGAAGGCTGGTGGAAGAGGCCGTGGAATTGGGCGGGGGTTGGCATCTGGTAATGATGGTGTTGGTGGTGGAACTGATGGTAGTGGCAAAAGCAAAATAGGACCGAATGCAGGAGGTGTTGAGCCTGCGTCATCATCTGGCTCCACAAGGCCTCGAAGGCTTAGTTTTCTAGGAGTTGGCAAACCGCTTTTAAAGCCAGAGCTTCAGGAAAAAGTTTTGTCTTACATTGCTGACTCAGCCTCCAGCTCTATCGCCTCCTCTTCTGAAGTTGTAAAAATAAAAGCACTGAGTCGTCATTGGAGGCTCATGTTCATGAACCACACCTTTCCTTGTGTCCTTCACCCCAACCAAGAATGAAGGATGACGCAGGCCATACTACTGATTACTCCATGGAGCTGTTTTCACATACCATGGATTATCAAGTGAAATGGTGAATTACTCAGGCAAAGATGAATCTGACATGGAGTGCACTGATGCAAAGCCGCTGATAGATGATTCTGCTGGTACATTCACTCAGAGCACTACATTGTCCTCGCAGTGTCCAGAGCCAGATTCTGACCCTGATGAGACTCAGGTGCCCCTTCCCGCACACTATACCACCATACACGGTGACACAGAGGAAGTTGCACATGACATTGAAGAGGAGGTGATGGATGACCCAGTTGTTGACCCAGATTGGCATCCATTGGGGGAAGAGGGTGCTGCTTCCAATAGTTCAGATGAGGAGGAGCATCCACAGCAGACATCGACATCGCAACAGCTGTTATCTGGCAGGCCCGGAGCACTCCAAAGTCAGGTTCCAAAAATCAAAAGAGTTGCTGGACAGCTTGTCCAGACGGTCAAAAGATCACAGCATGCTAGGCCGCAAAATGTCTGCCAAAGTAGGACGAGTGCAGTGTGGCACTTTTTTGAACAAAATCCTCATGATCAGGCCAAGGTTATCTGTAAGAAGTGCGCAAAGACCTTTAGCCGAGGGAAAAATCTGAAAAATTTGAATACCAGTTGCATGCTTAGACATTTAAACACCATGCACTTGCAAGCGTGGACACAACACCAAACCTCAAGTGCCACATGTGCATCTGATCACAACGAAGGTAGTCAGCAACGCTACATTGTTTCCCCCACTGTAAGCCCACCAGTTAGCACAGCAGCAAATGTTGAGGTGTCGTTGCATGGCCACAGCAGTCAGGGAATCCCACTGTTATATCAACGAAAGACTGATTCTAGGCCATCAGAAAGAACACCAACTCCATCACCATCATCAACCCTCTCTCAGTCCGCCCTGTCCACCGCTACTTCCACCATATGCAGCTCTCAAGTCCAGCTCACTCTCCCAGACACTATGAGTAGGTCAAGAAAGTACTCAGTCTCTCATCCGCGTACACTGGGTTTGAACGCCCACATTGCCAAACTAATCTCGTTGGAGATGATGCCCTATCGGTTGTTGGAAAGCGCAGCTTTCCACGAACTCATGGCCTATGCAGTACCACGCTATGACCTACCCAGTTGCCACTTCTTCTCTTGCAAAGCCATCCCAGCCCTCCACCATCATGTAAAAGACCGCATTGTCCATGCACTCAAGCAGTCAGTGAGTGGAAAGGTGCACCTCACAACTGATGCACGGTCCAGTCGGCATGGCCAGGGCCGTTAGGTGTCCATCACTGTGCACTGGGTTAATGTGGTGGATGCAGGGTCCACAGGGGACAGCGGTGGTGGGACAGTGCTGCCTAGCCCACGGTATAGGAAACAGTTGGCTGTAGGCGTTCGACCCTCCTCCTCCTCCAGAAGCGAAAGCTCGTCCACAGAGCGCAGTCGTACGAGCACTCCATCTGCAGCTGCCACTGTCCACACGAGGTGTCCCCCTATCGAGCAGCTAGTGGAAAGCGTCAGCAGGCTGTGTTGCAGATGATGTGTTTGGGCGACAGACACACCGCCGAGGTGCTGGCCGAGTACTTGAAGCGACAAACTGAGTCATGGCTGGGCAGTGTACATCTTGAGGCAGGCAAGGTAGTTAATGATAACGGCCGTAATTTTGTGGCAGCCATAGCCCTTTCAAAACTCAGCCACATACCTTGCTTGGCTCACACCTTGAACCTGGTGGTGCAGTGCTTCCTCAAAAATTATCCGGAGTTAACAGCCCTGCTCCAGAAGGTGCGAAGAATGTGCGCGCACATCCGCCGGTCGCCTGTACACTCCGTTCGTATGCAGAAGCTGCAGCGATTGCTCCACCTTCCCAACCACCGCCTCATTATCGACATTGCAACAAGGTGGAACTCCACCCTGCACATGGTGGAGCGGCTGTGCGAGCAGAGGCAGGCCATAATGCATTCGTGGGAAGATGCACAGCCAGGCACTTTGAGAGCAGACATGGAGTTGACAGGTGTGCAGTGGTCGAAGCTGAAAGACCTCTGTAAAGTCCTTCAGTGTTTTGAGGAATGCACACGGCTGGTAAGCGCAGATGACGCCATCCTAAGCATGAGCATCCCACTTATGCGTCTGCTCATGCAAACTTTGACGCACCTTAAGGAGCAAGCGTCCGCAGCCAATGTTGATGAGGAGGAAGAGGAGGAGGGAATCCTTGATGACATTCAGCCATTGTCTGCTCAGGGACCTCTCCTGGACGAGGTGGAGGAAGAAGAGGAGGAGGAGGAGGAGGAGGATGATGGGGATGATTATTTAGGGGAGGAGGATGCATCTTGTGGGGCAAGCGAAAATGTTGGCGTGGCAAGGTCTGGTACAGGGTTTGTGCGTGACTGGAGGGATGTGGATTTGCCAGAAAGTGCTCCTCCACCCAGCACTCGCAGTGCATCATTGACACCGGGAACATTGGCCCACATGTCAGATTATGCCTTGCAGATCCTAAAAAGGGACCCCCGCATTGCCAAAATGATGAAAGATGACGACTACTGGTTGGCCAGCATCCTGGATCCACGCTATAAAGGTAAATTACAAAACATCATGCCACAGGAGAACCTTGACCTAATATTGGCTAATAAACAAGCAACTCTGGTAAATCGGTTGCTTGAGGCATTCCCAGCACACAGCAGCGGTGATGGTTCTCACACGAGCCGTACGGGCCGCGGGCAGCTTGGCAGAGGTGTTCATGGTGCACACAGCAGAAGTGGCGTTGGAGACAGGGGTTTCATGACAATGTTGTGGACTGATTTTTCACGGACCGCTCACACAACTGGTAATACTGCATCGATGGAAAGTGACAGGAGACAGCAGTTGTCAACTATGGTTACAAACTACTTTTCCTCCCATATCGATGTTCTCCCACACAGGTCATTCCCCTTTGACTATTGGGCCGCTAAACTGGACACCTGGCCTGAATTGGCACAATATGCCTTACAGGAGCTCGCTTGCCCAGCTGCAAGTGTGCTATCGGAAAGAGTCTTCAGTGCAGCTGGATCAATCCTGACAGAAAAAAGGACCCGTCTGTCAACCCAAAATGTGGATGATCTAACCTTCATTAAAATGAACCATGCATGGGTTTCCAAGGATTTTGTCCCACCTTCCCCTGATGACACATAGGGTGACAGAAAAATGGCTTGCTTTGGTCCACCTCTTCCTGGGACTTGACCTATTTCGCCTTTTGCATCAGCTGAATGTCCAACATCAACATATGCCATTTTCTAAAACTCCCTAACTGTGCTGCCTCCCCCCCCATGGCCGGGGTCACCACCTAGCGCACGACACCGTGCGAGTGCCATTGCCCTGGACAGGTGGGTAGGCCGACTCTTGGGCGCGGGCACTGGCACAGGGTCCCTCATAGTGCAATCAAGTGTCTCTGACAGTGGTGGTGCACACCCGCCGTCAGACACACTGCCGTACTATGAGTGGCCCAGTGCCAGTACCGACGCCCACGAGTGGGCCCCCCTTTCTTGGGCAGGGCCCCAGCATTTGCAATCTTTACCTCTCCCTGCTCCTCCGCTGTGTAGTCTGGGCCGTCAAATCCATACTGTGCCTGACACCGTCTGAGCCTGCCTCCTGATGTATAGACATATATTTTGAATGTGTACGCTATCCATACATGTTATCCGGGGATACGGTACCCTTTCTCACCTTTGTGCAATCACGTGCAAGCCATACTGGGCCTAACACCGTCTGAGCCTGCCTCCTGATGTATAGACATATATTTTGAATGTGTACGCTATCCATACATGTTATCCGGGGATACGGTACCCTTTCTCACCTTTGTGCAATCACGTGCAAGCCATACTGGGCCTAACACCGACTGAGCCTGCCTCCTGATGTATAGACATATATTTTGAATGTGTACACTATCCATACATGTTATCCGGGGATACAGTACCCTTTCTCACCTTTGTGCAATCACGTGCAAGCCATACTGGGCCTAACACCGTTTGAGCCTGCCTCCTGATGTATAGACATATATTTTGAATGTGTACGCTATCCATACATGTTATCCTGGGAAACGGTACCCTTTCTCACCTTTGTGCAATCACGTGTAATCCATACTGGGAGTGAGAACGGCTGGCGAGCTGTTTAGCAAGCTACAGCACCTGTGGTTTGCACACGTAAGTTTTTCATTTTTTCAGGAATGACGGTTAGGCCTATTTCCGGAACTGCGGTTGACCTGCACTTACTGGGAAATCATCGTTCGCGGGTAATAATTGTAATCAGTGATCCCCATCACTAACGTTGTTCAGCGGGTTATCTGCACCTGTAAGCGACAAACGCTGGCCTTTTCAGTGTAGCGCACATGCAGCCACGGACATGTAAGGGCATGACACACCAGTTATTGGCCAATCTCATGTGCCAGAACCTCACGTGTCCCTCTAGTAAGCCGGACTCGGACCGCGGGGCTTGACGGAGTCTCGTTCATTAACGGAATTAAGCTTGCAATGTGTGCATCTGTTCTGTAGCTGGCATGGTTGAGGTTTCCCAGGTGGAGTCGAATTTAACCGTAGGCTCCACTCCTGGTGGTGCCCTTCTGGACATTCCTTTAAGGTTCAGCTTTGCAACCATACTGCCCACGTAAAACAAACACTTTGCCTTCATGAACGCTGTTTGGAGGGTCATGACTCGTGGGAATAACGCCGCCCAATCATTTAACCTGCTAGAGAGATCCTTCGTTGCTCCCAAGCATGACATCACACTCCCTAGGAGGAAGGTAATGCCACTGTGGCGACCGTACTCCTGGCGGCGACACAAGTGCACTGATGCCCAGCCACTGCTCGATAAATCTGCTGGTACATTGACCAAGACCACTACATTCCCCTCGCACGCTACACGGCCTGAATCTGACCCTGATGAAACTCAGGTTACCCTTCCCATATACAGTTCCATCTTACACGGTGACAAAGAGGAAGCTGCAGATGAAAGTGCAGGTTCGGCCCACCCGCCATCAGACACACCACCGTACTATCAGGGGCCCTGTGCCAGTGCCGTCGCCAACAAGTGGGCCCCCCCTGCTTGCTCAGGATCACAGCACTTGCAAGGTTGAAATACTGTGCAGTGAGATGGAAGATGGGGACGACGAGGAGTCCAGACTAGTACAGGGATTCCCTAGCGAGGAGACTTATTTGATTGTTTTCAATGTTGGGACAGCAATTTTCGGGGAGCACTATACCCTGGAGAATGATAGATGGGGCCCACCATACACTGGAACATTCCAAAGGTGGACATCAGACACTGGAGCAGCATTTACAGGGCCCATTATACACTAGAGCATTAGAAATGGGGCCCATTATGTTTGGAGCATTATTTGGGCCCATAAGACAGTGGAGCTTCCTCCATGGGGACCAACATATACTGTAGCATTATGTGGAGCTCATCATATACTGTTTCAAACATTATATGGGACCAATGATTCTGTATGGAGAAATAGATGGGACTCATCATGAGATGTAAAAAGTGAAGTATTTTTCATTGTACTATACCGGTATTTCTCTGCCGTATCGGAGCATGATGAGTTGTGGTATGTGTTAAAGGGGCGCTCTTTCGCCCAGGGCACATGAAAACCTGGAGCCAGCCCTACCCCCCCACAACTTTAGCCAAATAACCCCCATTTTTCAGTGCGTAACTTGTATTATGAAGTTAATTAAGGTTGACAAGCTTAAGTAAGAAGAATTGATGCTTTTGGCATTCAAATGGGCACTGTAGGTGTGTTTCCTGTCCTCCTCTCACTGCCGACTTTTATTCCCCATTGACTTACATTGGGTGTCGTGTTTCGGGACAACCCCGACTTTTCCCTATAATCGGCCGATCTTGCTCGACCCGACTTTTGGAAAAGTCGGGCTTCACGAAACGAAACTCGCCCTAAAAAAACAAAAGTCGCTCAACTCTAATAGTGAGGACATGATGTTAGGCACAACGTTTAGACAATCGCTGGTGTTTTCTAGAAAGGCAGGAGTGATGTCAGGAGAAGAAGCGTATAATTGGGAGTCATCAGCATAGAGATGGTACTGGAAACCAAATCTACTGATTGTTTGACCAATAGGGGCAGTGTACAAAGAGAAGAGGAGGGGGCCTAGGACTGATCCTTGAAGAACCCCAACAGTAAGGGGAAGATGAGAGGATGAGGAGCCAGCAAAAGATACAGTAAAGTAGTGGTCAGAGAGATAGGAGGAGAACCAGGAGAGAACGGTGTCCTTGAGGCCAATGGAATGGAGCATAGTGAGGAGGAGCTGATGATCCACAGTGTCGAATGCTGCAGGGAGATCCAAGAGAATTAGCATGGAGTAATGACCATTTGATTTAGCTGTTAGTAGATCATTAGAGAATTTGAGTGAGGGCAGTTTCAGTAGAGTGTAAAGAGCGGAAACCGGATTGGAGAGGGTCGAGAAGAGAGTTATCAAAGAGATAGCGGATAAGACGGGAGTTGACCAGGCCTTCCAGGAGTTTAGAGATGAAGGGAAGATTAGAGACAGGTCTATAGTTAGTGGCACAGTTTTGGTCGAGGGATGGTTTTTTATGTAGTGGATGTATGATGGCATGCTGAAATGAGGAGGGAAAGATACCACAAAAGAGAGAGAGGTTAAATATTTTAGTTAGGTGAGGGGTGACAGCAGGGGAAAGGGACTGGAGGAGATGTGACGGAAATGGGTCACTGGTGCAAGTGGTTGGGCGAGAAGATGCAAGGAGCCTGCTTACTTCTTCTGTAACTGGTTCAAAATCAGAGAGTGAGCTAGATGCAGTGGGGGAGGGAGGACAGTGCATGGTATGAGGTGATTGGGAGATAATTTCCTGTCGGATCTGGTCAATTTTTTCTTTGAAGTAATTGACAAAATCATCAGCTCGAAGCTCCGTGGTTGGGGCCTGTACTCTTGGGTTGAGTAGAGAATGAAAAGTGTCAAAGAGACGTTTAGGGTTATTGGACAGTGAGGTGATGAGGGTGTTGAAATAGGTTTGTTTTGAGAGGTGAAGGGCAGTGTTGTATATTCGAAGCATAAACTTATAATGGATGAAATCTTCGGGTAGGTTGGATTTTCTCCACAGACGGTCGGCGCACCTGGAGCACTGCTGCAGGAAACGTGTTTGCAGGGTGTGCCAGGGTTGTCGCCGTCTGTGTTGTGGTGTTCTATGTATAGGAGGTGAAAATTCATCCACGGCACTTTGAAGTGTTTCATTGTAATGCTTCCATTGGACATGTTGACACTTCGGACACTCCAAATACAATATAATCCTACAAAAAACCACAGAGATCATATCCGAAAAAATATAAAAATAGATTTTTATTAATATAGTATAGTTGATTCAAATCCATATAATACTGACAAAAGACAAAGACCTAATCAAAGCTCATGTATGGTGGACACCACAACACTATTGCAGCAGGTAGGATAAAGACAGCGAAACCCTGTATTTAGTTATCTGCAATAAAAAATCCCAGAAAAACTTCTAATAAAGTGCATAGTGCAAATGGAATTAATATTAATAGCGGGCAACCTACTCTATATCTCACTTCACACCAGTGTGCTGAGGGTTAAGGCCAGTCAAATAGACATATCATAAAATGGCGGCCGCTAACACAGGGATGCTTATCTTACCCATTGTGGTGTAGTGACCACTGTGTCCGCTAGGGGGCGCTGTGTTGGTGTCTCAGGAGAGAGGATGAGTGGCAGGTAGAGTTGAGCGATACCGTCCGATACTTCAAAGTATCGTATCGGATGGTATCGGCCGATCTTTAAAAAAAGTATCGGTATCGCCGATTCCGATACCGGAAGTCCCATTCAAGTCTATGGGACTTCCGGTATCGGAATAAGAAAAACCCTTTCCTGCCCTTGTACAGCCTCTCTGGGGTCTGTACGGGCCTTTCGGGGGGCTGTGCCGGCCTGCCAGGGGGTCTGTGCAGGCTCCGGTGGTCTGTGCCGGCCTGCCGGTGGTCTGTGCAGGCTCCGGGGGGCTGTGCCGGCCTGCCGGGGGGCTGTGCCGGCCTGCCGGGGGGCTGTGCCGGCCTGCCGGGGGGCTGTGCAGGCTCCGGGGGGCTGTGCCGGCCTGCCGGGGGGCTGTGCCGGCCTGCCGGGGGGCTGTGCAGGCTCCGGGGGGCTGTGCCGGCCTGCCGGGGGGCTGTGCCGGCCTGCCGGGGGGCTGTGCAGGCTCCAGGGGGCTGTGCCGGCCTGCCGGGGGGCTGTGCCGGCCTGCCGGGGGGCTGTGCCGGCCTGCCGGGGGGCTGTGCAGGCTCCGGGGGGCTGTGCAGGCATCGTCCGATGGGACTACAAGTCCCATCGGGCGATGCCTGCTACCATGACAGTGATTGACACATTAGCCAATGATGGGACAGTAGTAGTCCCATCATCCGGCTAATGTGTTAAATGTAAAAAAAAAAAAAAAAAAAAAAAAAAAAATTACATGCTACATACATACAACATGCATACTACATACATGCTACATTCATACTACATACATGCTACATGCATGCTACATACATACTACATACATACTACATATATACTACATGCATGCTACATACATACTACATGCTACATACTACATGCATGCTACATACATACTACATGCTACATACTACATATATACTACATGCATGCTACATACATACTACATATATACTACATGCATGCTACATACATACTACATATATACTACATGCATGCTACATACATACTACATATATACTACATGCATGCTACATACATACTACATGCTACATACATACTACATATATACTACATGCTACATACATACTACATATATACTACATGCATGCTACATACTACATGCTACATACATACTACATATATACTACATTCATACTACATACTACATACATACTACATACATACTACATACATACTACATACATACTACATGCATACCACATATATACTACATACATACAATACATTCATACAATACATACATAGACATACAGTACATATAACATAGAGTAACATACTTACCAATACTTGTCACATTGTTCCCCGAAGCCATTGTCTATTCCGGGATAAATATTAACATAACAAACCACAAAAATACTCACCCACGATCCGAAGCAGTCCACGAGTGTGTCCCACGACGATCTTGGGTAGAGAACTGCAGCATCAGATGATGCTGCCGTTCTCTACGGGCTGCAGGAATCCAATGACGGAAGGTAGGTATCCTTCCACACTGTATTCCTCCGCCACTTAAAAAAAAAAAGTCCCTAGTCTCACTTTATGCCATTGCTGCATGGGAAATTCCCACACAGCAATGGCATAAAGTGAGACTAGGGACTTTTTTTTTTTAAGTGGCGGAGGAATACAGTGCGGAAGGATACCTACCTTCCGTCATTGGATTCCTGCAGCCCGTAGAGAACGGCAGCATCATCTGATGCTGCAGTTCTCTACCCAAGATCGTCGTGGGACACACTCGTGGACTGCTTCGGATCGTGGGTGAGTATTTTTGTGGTTTGTTATGTTAATATTTATCCCGGAATAGACAATGGCTTCGGGGAACAATGTGACAAGTATTGGTAAGTATGTTACTCTATGTTATATGTACTGTATGTCTATGTATGTATTGTATGAATGTATTGTATGTATGTAGTATATATGTGGTATGTATGTAGCATGTAGTATGTATGTAGCATGCATGTAGCATGCATGTAGTATGTATGTAGTATGTATGTAGTATGTATGTAGCATGTATGTAGCATGCAGTATGTATGTAGCATGTATGTAGTATGTATGTAGTATGTATGTAGCATGCATGTAGTATATATGTAGTATGTATGTAGCATGCATGTAGCATGTATGTAGTATGTATGTAGCATGCAGCATGTATGTAGTATATATGTAGTATGTATGTAGCATGCATGTAGTATGTATGTAGTATGTATGTATGTAGCATGCAGTATGTATGTAGCATGTATGTAGTATGTATGTAGTATATATGTAGTATGTATGTAGCATGTATGTAGTATGTATGTAGCATGCAGTATGTATGTAGCATGTATGTAGTATGTATGTAGCATGCATGTAGCATGCATGTAGTATGTATGTAGCATGCATGTAGTATGTATGTAGTATGTATGTAGTATGTATGTAGCATGTATGTAGCATGCAGTATGTATGTAGCATGTATGTAGTATGTATGTAGCATGCATGTAGCATGCATGTAGTATGTATGTAGCATGCATGTAGTATGTATGTAGTATGTATGTAGTATGTATGTAGCATGTATGTAGCATGCAGTATGTATGTAGCATGTATGTAGTATGTATGTAGTATGTATGTAGCATGCATGTAGTATATATGTAGTATGTATGTAGCATGCATGTAGCATGTATGTAGTATGTATGTAGCATGCAGCATGTATGTAGTATATATGTAGTATGTATGTAGCATGCATGTAGTATGTATGTAGTATGTATGTATGTAGCATGCAGTATGTATGTAGCATGTATGTAGTATGTATGTAGTATATATGTAGTATGTATGTAGCATGTATGTAGTATGTATGTAGCATGCAGTATGTATGTAGCATGTATGTAGTATGTATGTAGCATGCATGTAGCATGCATGTAGTATGTATGTAGCATGCATGTAGTATGTATGTAGTATTTTTTTTTTTTTTTTTTTTTTTTTTTTTTTTTTTTAACATTTAACACATTAGCCGGATGATGGGACTACTACTGTCCCATCATTGGCTAATGTGTCAATCACTGTCATGGTAGCAGGCATCCCCCGATGGGACTTGTAGTCCCATCGGACGATGCTTGCACAGACCCCCGGACATCAGCACAGCCCCCCGGCAGGCCGGCACAGCCCCCCGGCAGGCCGGTACAGACCCCCACAGGGTGCACAGACCACCGGCAGGCCGGCACAGCCCCCCGGCAGTCCGGTACAGACCCCGGGCAGTCCACACAGCCCCCCGGCAGGCCGGCACAGCCCCCCGGCAGGCCGGCAGAGACCCCCGGAAGGCCCGAAATGACGGCGCATCATGATGCGCACACACCGCGCATCATGATGACGTCAGGCCGTCAATCAACTGAACTTCCGATTCCGATGCCGAATTCCGATATTGAAAAAATATCGGAAGTCGGTATCGGAATTCCGATACAGCAAGTATCGGCCGATACCCGATACTTGCGGTATCGGAATGCTCAACACTAGTGGCAGGATGCTGAATGATCATTGTGTATCCCAAGGTAGGTGGCCTTGGGATGGAAGCTTGAATATGTGTGTTGATCAGCAGAGGTACTGCTGAGCTTTTGCTACACTGTGTCAGGGAGAGCTTTCCAGGTAGCTGGTGAGACGGGCTTAACCAGCTACCTGCAAATCCACCAAGGAGTGTGTGTTTAAAAACGCCTATAGTAAAGACTATGTGAGTGTGCTTGTAGGACCTGTGATGAGGTCATAGCCATGTGATCCGGTGGGCATGGCTACGGACCATATAAGGTGGCCAGGGTAAGTCACATGAGTGAATGCTTGGACCCGGTTGGTCCATTTGGAAGGTCTCGCTGGAAGATGTGTCTGCCTTCCTGATGTTCCTGTGTGTAATGGCTGCACGTGTCTGAGAGTTCCCAGAGGAGGGAATGGACGTCTGCAGTGTGGTGAAGCAACCATGAGGTAACCCTGACGGGATGAGATAACTGTGAGGCTAGAGAGCCTGCTTATTGGACATTGCATAAACCTGTGTGACTACAGGGTTAACAGAGTGGAGCTCTGTCATGGACACTATGCTGTTTGATATGAACTTTCTATTGCTTTGGGTTTATGATGCCTGAATAAACCGCATGGACTGTTATTGTTTTATGGAAAACCCGAGCCGGATCTGGTTATTTGGCTGAAAAGTGAGTATCCCCAACCTTAATAACAAGCGTTACCTTACACCATGTATAACTGCTAGTGAGCGTGTCCAGGAGCAGCCGCCCGAGGAAGTCCACGCAAAATGTGCGTCAGGGCTGCTGGATTAGGTCTTTGTCTTTTTCAGTATTATATGGATTTGAATAAACTATACTATATTAATAAAAATCTATTTTTATATTTATTCAGATATGATCTCTGTGGTTTTTTGTAGGATTATACATAGCAAGTATCCTATAGGGTAAGGTTTTCCCCTATGCCCCTAAAGGGTACATGCAGATCCAGAGCTGGACCACCGGTTAACAGGAAAATCACCTTGTGGGTCGCTACGCATTAGTGGGCAACCTATCTTTCTACATGAGCAGTAGTTAGCACAATACACTTGATTTGCTATATACAAAGAAAGCCCGAATCTCATCATTCATTTACAAAACCACCATGTTAATTATCATACATCGTAGAAACATAGGTAAATTTATCACGAATGGCACCACAGTGTGACACCGGGTACGTGTACTATAAATTGAAAGCCTAGGGCATAAAATATTCTAGTTACTCAAATATAACTTGCTTTATGGAGAATCTGCCTCTCTCCACTTAACTGACTACTTATCCAAAAGTATAACAGTTGTTCTAGTGCTTTCTTAATTTTAGGACATTGTGCTTGAGCTGCTGCTCTAAACCGTGAAGTTTATAGATTTGCAGTTTAGAGATTTACAGTACAGTACAACAGTCATAGAGGAATAGGAAAACTTGGTCAGAAAACAAACTAAATTCTATTGGATAGTGTTGGACCATGCCTTGTGACATGTGCAGAGATCCCTGTGCAGGGACAAGGGGGAAAGAGGAGGAGCTGATCTGTCTTCATCAGCTATTGACAATGGCGTCACTCTGTGTTATATGCCTCCAGATTTATATTAGAGATATTACCCTCCATTGTTATCTTGCCGATCCAGCTGATGGCTACTGAAAAGTGTTAGCCTGTTGAGAGGTTAGCAACAGCTTTGAGAGAAAAAAACACTACCAAATTTACAAACGCTTCATATAAAGTATATATAGGTATCTGTTAAATCTATAAAATCATTTCTTTTTATTTTAAATTCCAGAGTTACTCCATTATATTCTTTATGTTTAATGAATGCATCTGTTAACTACCGTAACAGATGTCTCTGAACTAAGGTACAGTAGACCCCACTGTGAGAACGCATTAAAACTGTTGAGCTTCCTGCTCAAGGCCATGCTAAGCACATATGAGCACTGCAGTTTTGAAAGGAATTAAATGGTGCCGTACATCAAATCTATGGTCATGTCACCTCGGCGAATCAACTGGGAAGATCTAATGTCCAAAAGAAATTTTTCCTCTGTAATGTAAAGAAACATACTGCAGTTGGCTTTCTATTGTTCAGATGTAAATTAACAATTGCCATTATAAGTAGTGAAATAGTTCAAAATTATGTCCTGACATCACGCCGAGAATACTCAATGTTCATTTCTTTACCATAAAGAATTATTTTTGCACTAGCAGAGCCTACATAGACCTGACGGCCATGCCTCAAATAATCTTTCTAAGCCTTTCAACATAAAACCATAGGCCTAACAGTGGATACTTTGGTTTTCTTGTTGGCCAGACTATTTCTGTGCATGGGCTTAGTCTCATTATTATGCCAATACATGGGTCTAAAAAGTTTGCACAAATTTTTTGATGAGTTTGTCTCATATTGTGCAATGTCAATGTACTATTAAAAGGTTCCTTCAATGGTCTAAAGATTCCTCCCCTACAGTTCCCACATAGTATGATGGTCCACACAGACTCCCACATAGTATGAAGACCATCACGCAATATAATGTCCTCCACAGTCTCAACAAAGTATAATGCCTCCACAGCACCCTATCAAACTATGCTGCCCCTAAAGCTCCCCACAACGGTATGACACCCCAAAGCTCCCCATGTATAGTATGATACTGTAAGGGGGTTACAGTCGCCGTCCTAAACCCCTGAGCATGTCCCCCAGTCTAAAGTGTAAATATTGTATATGTATAGTTATATTTCATTCCTCTGTATATGTAAATGTGTTGTAAAATATATGTATCATACAGAGAAAGTGTACTATTAGTGTTAGTCCAATAGATGTAGATAGGGAGCATAATGTAGGCTTGATAAGAGTGTAATTAGTTAACTGTAGGAAGGGTCACTGTGGAGCTTCCTGAATAGAGGGAGAAGGGTGAGGATGCCCATAGAGATTGGGTGGGCTAATAGCCCAGGCAACTTAGATACCCCGTAATGTTGTGTTTAAGCAAGGGCCCAGACATCCAGAGCGAGTGCGACAGTACAGTCACAGCTGCAGGAGCTACAAGTGTGTAAGCTACAGGAGAAGACAGAGTAAGACAGGTGGGCGGGTTGCTCACCATGTGGCAAGTCATAGCATGGGCTGATGCCCTCAGATCCGGGGCGAAACAGCTGAGGGAACACCCGATGGCAGTGAGTCTGGACAGGGGAGACGTCGAGAAAATGTGCAATATGATTCGACCCAATCTCGAGCCGTGTGATAGGGAGAAAAGTGAAGGGAAAGCTGGAGTGACATGTAATGTGGAACCTGCTGTGGATGCTGTATTGAACCTGGATGTGCTGCGAAGACATGAGAGTAAAGTTTTGCATTTTGAGTTACAATTGGACTGTGTTGTTTCACAAACAGCCAAAAGGTGACCTTAGAGAGCAAAGGAAGAACCCTGATGGCGCAGAGAACGGAGAGGCAAGTAAGCTGAAAGTGAAACGTGATTTTTATGTAAAGGGAGGTCAGGGCCTGTAAAGCCAGATAAGCTCAGCCACGACTACTGCCCTGGCCAACCTTTACAACACCTTCAGAGCTCCCCCTTGAAGTATACTGTCTTCAAAGCTCACCTCACAAAGTATTGATACCCACAGTTCCTCACACAGTAAGATGCCCCCAAAGCTTCCAACACACTGTTTGGTGCTCTATAGAATCACATCTGTTGGCCTCAACAGATCACCACACAGCATGATGGCCTCTACAGCTCCCATCCACAAGTATTAACTGTCAAAATAAAAAAAAAATAATCAACTAGTTCCGCTCTCCTGATGTGCTGCTCTAGTCTGTGCTGTGTGCAGACTGAGCTTCATGATCTAGTCATGTTACTGTGCCTGCTGTGCTGAGTCTCCATTGTATTCACCTGTATCGGCATCCTGTAGGATGCAGATGCAATATTGAAGATAAGATGGCAGGTGCATGTGCATGTGGGAGCAATATGGCTGTTTCATCCCTATGTCCCGCCAAAGATTGGGTCCTATAATTGCTGCGTCATCTGCCACTATTAGCGATACGCCAATGGTGAAGCACTATTACTGTATCAGACAATAGGCTCAATAATTTATCTTTTTGGTCGTCTAGAGGGAATATTGGATCCTACACCATGTCCTTGTTACATCTAGAACATGGCTGACTAAACTTTCGAGATTTTACTGATTTTTAACCTTCTTTTCACTCCTCCATGTATACTTTGCCTAGGACTTAACTTCCACCAATGCCTCTATAATTTTATTCTAAGGAGATCTAACCCACACGATAGTTTCTTCATTTGGATTTCAGAATTTGCATTTCTAGTATAGTATGCAGCCAAATAAAAGCTGTTGGCTTGTATACTTGGGTGTGTCCAATGCCAGACTGGGATTAATTGAGGATACATCAAACATACCTACTAGAGATGAGCAGATTAATGTGTGCAGGATAGAGTTTGAGTCAAATTTTACTGAAATTCAAGGATTTACGCAAATTTGGACATTTTCAGATTCAAATCATTGTTTGCAAAAAAAACTAGAAAAAATTCATGACACCATTTCCAACACTACTGAAGCATGAGAGTGGGCTAATGTCATTTTAAGTGGTGCCCAGTGACCACTATATTGTGGCATTAAAAATTAAACCTGGTTACATCTGCCATAGACTCAAGTAAATGTCGTGAATACATGTAAATGCACAAATTGTATAACTATTGTTATACCGTATGTTATATTGTAGCTGTTCTTCCACACTATAGAGGAACGAATATAAAAAAAGCCCCTTTAAAGTGCTTTCTCATACAAATGAATTAAAAGAAGAGACATAAATAAGATAAAATCTACAAAATTCTGCAATGCAAAAGGAATTCATTACTTCATTATTTATTTATTTTTCAAAATGAAGATTTAAAGAAACTTTGATTGTAAACTGTAGATTACGGTAAAGCTTGTTTAGTTTTTTTGTAAAATAAGTTTTTTTTGAGACGGCAGGAGAGCACCAATCAAAAGCTTTGCCCAATTCTGTGCATTTTTCTAACTACAGGGGTCCGCATTACAGTAATTGTTGTCTTTTGACATCTACATTTTCGCCAAAATATTTACCAATACATCATTTATTTGTACCTTTTTACATAATTTTGCAGATTTATCTATTTGATGCAGGATGCAGCTAGGCCCCAGAAGTGTTGATGGGGTAAATAGGGTTCTGTCCTTGTGGGGAACACTTATATAGTACTGGGCAGCCCACCCGTTTTAAAATAAATGTCATTAATAGGCTGTAAGCCAGAAACTGTGCCATATATTTACCAGTGTGACTGACACCCTATTTAAGCCTTATCCGGGAGCAATTATAATAATATGAGGCAACCTTCCCCCCCATGTTTGGTGGGATTGTGAGTGGTTGCTTTATTAGTATATTAGTAGTTTGCACATGTGCTGCCCCCACCTTTATCATGGGGGTCGCTTGCATCCTGGTAAGGCATTTGTATAACGATTTGCTGAACGCAAGTTGCTTTTTTTGGTTATTTGTTGATTTTATATCCCTTCATTTTTTTGTTACATTTTGTAGAGGCAGAAATATTTCACAAACCACCTTAAGCTTTATTCACATTATATTATTGCCATATGTCAGTGGCAATGTCAAGGCTCCTGCCTGAAGCCCAGAAAAACGGGGTTCGGACATACCTCCTGATGGGGACATTGACCTTAATAAATCAGAAGTCACTTTGTGCTCTGTTTGACCTCATTTTCAACAGTGTCTACACTCTCATTCCACCAAGTTTTTTTGCCAGCCTCAAAAAGGTGGACACTGCCGATAACTAGGTCAACCTGACTCCATCTGCTTCAGTAAAGTCAATGGTCATCGGCAGATATTAAATATGCCTTTATCCAGTTTTTCAGGGCTTAAGACAAAAGCCCCGACAGAGCCACTGATGTGAATCTATCCCTATTCAATGTCATGGATAAAATCCTTCCCCTTAGTGAGATGTGTTAAGTAAATGAACCTCTGATGTTAATAGAAAGGTGAATAATATTTTGGTTCATGGTATAACAATTTTATAAGATTGGATAGTAACCCATTTATTTTATAATAAAAGTGGACCAGTAAAATGTGACAACTGTAAAAGACAGATAAGTGGGGGTGGGTCCATTTCAGGACATGCTGAGCAGGTGCTTAGCGCATCATGGCTTCGGAGTTAACTTCCAAACTGGAGACCACATGTCCTCTGCTTACAGATGGCCTCACAATTTCTGTCCTAATGGCTTTTAGCTATATTGTTATCAATTATCATAATCTACTGATAGATTCGGGTCAGATAAATGCTATATTCGCATCGAAAGAAAGTCACTATTACATAGGGGATCCTACTCGGTGCTCTGAATTGGGTCAAACTTAGACTTCATTCACTCCTCCTTAACCACTCTGATAACCGTACCTTAAAATTAGGATAGATTTGATAAGAGCGTAAGGTATATCATGAAACGGGTAGGGTCAATTTCGATATACAAGTTTATGAAAAGGATTTCGATTATCATTATTTTTATTGTAATTTAGTACATTATTGACATATTTCTCTCTGACATCCAGGCAGGTATGGACTGGGGCTAAAATTCAGCCCTGGCATTTGAAATCACACAGGCCCATGCTGTCCCCGTCCCCAAGCACCAGATGGTAATATATTACTAATTGTCATGCTCGCCATGTCTCTTATGTCTGCCATGTCTGTTTTGCCCCATGACCCTGGAGCGGTGTGCACGCGCATCTCATGTCTGCTATCCTGCTTGTTCCCTAGAGCAGTGTGCACACTCACCTCATGTCTGCTGAGCTGCAAGATGCCTGCGTTTCTGCTTTGCCTTCTGTGATCTTCTTGTCATGTCTAGAATCCCTGATCATGTGTCTTTCCTAGGATCCTGCACTGTCTGGTTCTGCAATCATCTCGTCATGTCTGAAATCTTGATCATGTGATGTTTCCTAAGATCCTGCACTGTCTGGTTCTGTGATCATCTCATCATGTCAGAAACCCTGATCATGTGACTGCGCTCTGTGATCCTGGAGCATCTGAACTAGGAAGTTCTCCCCTGGTCCTGACCCGGAAGAGGAGGTGCTATGCCCTATATTAGACCGCCCCTTCCTATGCTCAGGGCCTGAGTATTGTGTTGTGTCCCTGCATGGCTGCTTGGTCTGTGGGGCGCTCCCTCTATTCTGTGCCCTTGCACTTTGCTCTGTCGTGCGTCTTTGCACACGCTCTGTGCTCGTACTCTGTCTCTTTTCCCATGCCTTGTCTTTTGTTTGTCCATTGTGCCATGTTCGTCCTTGTCCTGCTTAGACTTGTAGTCCTTCTGTTATTCTCTGCCTTGCCTGTTTCTGCCATGTCTTGCCTTCGCTATGCTCTGCCTTGTGTTTCTCCTCGGTTCTCTGTCTCTGCCTGTTATTCCTGCTCTCTGTGCTATGGTGCTCTGTAGTGCTCCCTGGCACACACACCATTGCTCCTCTCTTTCTGTTTGTGCTCTTTTCTATGTCTAGTCCCAAGGCTCTGCCTTGGCCCGGCTCTAGGCTTCGGCCTACGCTCCGCTGCTAGACTCTTTCCTATTGTGCTCTCTTGCATGTTTCTAGGCTAGTCCCAATGCTCCCCCTTGGCCCGGCTCTGGGCTTCGGCCTACGCTCCTCTGCTAGTTCTGGTCTTGCTCTGTTCCTGTTCCGTGTTTCTGCCTATGCTTCCGTTCCTGGTTCTGTACTCTGCTTAAGCCCTGCTTGGTTTCTTGTCCTGTCTTTCCTTGCTGCTTTGTATGCTCTTTGCATGCGCCTGGCCTTCCTAGCCTCCTGTTTGTGCCTCAGCCGTGCCCGCCCTAGCCGTGCCCGCCTGCTTGTGCCTCAGCCGTGCTCATCGGTCAGTTACAGCTGTGTCGCCTGCCATGTCTCAGCCGGGTTCGCTGGAGTCTTGCACGGCTGTCAGTGCCGCAGCCCGATCAGCTAGCCAGTGCCCCAGCCGTGCCCTCTGTGCTCCCTTGCACTTCACGCTGTTTCCGCACTGTGCTCTGCGTGCTCTCTAAAGCACGCGCAGGCCCTCGCCTGCCCATGGCATACCTCCCCGTGCTTCTGTAAAAGTACGCGCAGACTTTGCCATGTCCCCTGTCGTGTCCTCTTGCACGCACAGGTCCTAATCCGGTCCTTGAACTGTGACCCTGGCGTGCCTCTCTGCACGCGCAGGACTCTGCCTCGCCTGACCCTGGCGTGCCTCTCTGCACGCGCAGGACTCTGCCTCACCTGACCCTGGCATGCCCCTTTGCACGCGCAGGACTCTGTCTTGTATCTTGTGCCTTGGCGTATCTCTACACACGCACTCTGTCTTACCTTGTGTTTTGGCGTGTCTCTACACACGCACCCTGTCTCGTTTTGTGAACCCTGGCGTGTTCCCTACACACGCACCTTGCCTTGCACCTAGCCTTGAACCCTGGCGTGTCCCCTATACATGCACCTAGCCTTGCACCTAGCCTTGGACCTTGGCGTGTTCCCTAGCACTCACCATGCCTGGATATCAGACGTGCCTCCTTTCCTGAACCCTGGTTTGCTTGCCGGATGCCCGGAACCTGCCGATCGCTGCCAGAGATCGTAAGATGGATGACTGCGGCCTGATGTCCGGAGCTGATGTCCACAGCCTGATGCCTTGATCATGTCGATCGTTGCCAGCGGTCTGGAGTCCGAGGCCATTGTGCCTTTATCTGTACCTAGGTGTGCCACCTGGCAAGTACTATGCTATGGACCTTGGCGTGCCCACGCGCGCACCTTGCACGTTTTGATTGTTTTCATGTTTGCACTGAATGTGATCCTGAAGATCTTAATGAAGATACCTTGCACTTACCTCTTGTCTTGTCTTGTTTCCTGCCTGTCCCTGGTCATCAGACACTCCCGTAGTGTCCCCCTGAGCCGGCCATCTGGTCCCAGCAGTCGTGGTGGCTCACCCCCTTGGTCTTGCCCCTGACACTCCCTGTACAGGGGGTGGGTTCTCACTAGGTCAGCTCGCCCTAGGTGGGTGGGTGCCACGGCCCAGAGGGTCCACTCTAAAAAGGAAAATGGGCTCAGCAGAAGCTGAGTCCGTCACACTAATATTACCCTTGATGGGGGAAAGCAGGATTTACTACAAGACCAATATTTCTATTGATACCCATGGCCTGCTGGGGTAAGTGACAGAATCAGTGACTTTGTGCTCCATCACCACTCTTAACAGTATGGGTGTCTTGAGAACACAGATTTTGCTAACAACATAGCAAACAAGGCTGTCCATGACCAGACAGGCCCTTCTGGCATTTACCTGCTTCCAGGTCGGACTGGCCATCTGGCAATTCTGGCAAATGCCAGAAGGGCTTGTCTGGTCATGGGCTGCCTTGTCCGCTGAGTTGTTAGCAGAATTGGTGTTCTCAGGATACCCATACTGTTAAGAGTTGTGATGGAGCACAAAGTCGCTGACTCCGTCACTAACCCCAGCAGGCCATGAGTATCATTAGAAATTTTGGTCTTGTAGTAAATCTTCCTTTCCTCTATCCAGGGTAATATTAGTAATATATCCCATCTGGTGCTTGGGGGACGGAGACAGCATGGGCCTCTGTGATTTCAAATGCCAGGGCTGAATTACCTCTCTGACATCTGTCTCATATCATCCGTCTTCTGCTGAACTACTACTCCCATCATATCCATTAGTCTATCTGGGGAACTGTTGCTCAATAACAAGTCCGTAGCTGTCACGACTCCCTGAAAAATGCAAACATTTTTCCTCATAACCTTGAAATATTACTACCAGTAAGAGTCGGCATTTTGTTACTATTTTGGAAGAAAAACATAAATCCTAGTAATTTTCTCAACATTTACAGTGGCTTTTGGGAAACCTACAATAACGTTCTTTATATTGCTAGGC
This sequence comes from Dendrobates tinctorius, assembly GCF_039654945.1. Taxonomy (NCBI): domain Eukaryota; kingdom Metazoa; phylum Chordata; class Amphibia; order Anura; family Dendrobatidae; genus Dendrobates; species Dendrobates tinctorius. Next base: position 7,335,251 of record NW_027361993.1, read on the forward strand.
AACGGGCGGCCATTCCTCTCACATGAGGTGAACTGAAGCATTGATTTATCTATTTGTTTTGCAACTAGCACCAGCAGTTTCATTAGTTTGGTCTCCGGGGATGTCCTCCTACCAGCTTAGAGCAGAAATTAACCCATTTATGCTTTGAAATGTAGGAAAATGATATTTTTTCATATTCTAAATAGTGTGACGTCCACCTGCGGGTCTGGGCTTCAGCCAGGCAACACCCCGAGAAACACTGATACCCTTTACCCCTATACAGGGATCTGGATTTATAGCAGAGCCCAGGAGGCGCTGTCTGAGTAGGAGCAGTGACCAGAGCAGGACGGTCGTCAGAAAGGTGTTCCAATACAGGACACAAACGTGGAGATATGCGGGTCTAAACCAGTCGGGCAGCAATGGTACAAAAACGGTAGACAGAAGCAGAGTCAGATTCAGGCCGAGAGTCATAAACCAGGAGAGTAGCAGAGGAGGTGAAACCTTCTAATCAACCCCTTGGCATGAATGTCACTAGCGGGGACCCAGGACCTCTCCTCTGGGCCATAGCCTTTCCAATGAACTAAATATTGCACAGACTTTCTCACTAAACGGGAATCAAGGATGCCCTGGACTTCGTACTCCAAGGCACCCTTGACCAAAACTGGAGGAGGAGGGGACTGGACGGGATGAATTGGGGAGCGGTACACCTTGAGAAGGGATTTGTGGAAAACATTAGGAATTTTAAAAGACTGAGGGAGCCTTAAACGAAAGGCTACCGGGTTAATTACTTCTAATATCTCGTAGGGACCAATAAACCTGGGCCCCAGTTTGGCAGATGGCACCTTAAGCTTAATGTTTCTGGTAGACAGCCAAACTTTGTCCCCAACTCCTAGGTGCGGCCCTGTGGACCTCCGTTTATTTGCGGCCGAAGCCTGCCTGACCTGGGACCCTTTCAAGTTTGTGTTCACCTCCGACCAGACTGTCCTTAAGTGACGTATGGAATTCTCTACTCCCGGAAGCTCCGACATCTTGGCCGAAAATGAACCAAAACGTGGGTGCAAACCATGATTGCAGAAGAACGGGGTGGTTTTGATAGATTCCTGATACTGGTTATTTAGAGCGAACTCAGCTAATGGGAGATGTTCCGCCCAATCAGACTGATGTTCCGAGACATAGCAGCGAAGATATTGCTCTAGACCCTGGTTGGTACACTCCGTTTGACCATTGGTCTCAGGGTGGTAAGCGGAGGAGAAGGATAATTCAATACCAATACGTTTGCAGAATGCTCTCCAGAATTTGGAAACAAACTGGGTACCTCGGTCAGACACGATATTCTCTGGAGCGCCATGCAGCCTTATTACATGAACAATAAACAACTTACTCAGAGTTTCTGAACTAGGTAATCCAGAGAGGGGAACGAAATGACATTGCTTACTGAACCTGTCCACCACCACCCAGATGCATGTCTTCCCCTCTGAGGGTGGTAGGTCAGTAATGAAGTCCATGGAGATGTGGGTCCATGGACTCTCTGGAGCGGGCAAGGACTGGAGCCAGCCGGCAGGCCGATTGTGAGGGGACTTGGCGCGAGCACAGATTTCACAAGCTAATACATAATCCTTGCAGTCCTTAACTACCGTTGGCCACCAAAAACTCCTAGTCACAAGTCTGGCGGTATTATTGACCCCAGGATGACCTGCCAGGACGGAGTCGTGCGACTCCTTCAGAACTTGTAGGCGAAACGGAGCTGGAACAAACAATTTCTGGGGGGGCGTCGAGTCAGGGGCTGGTTCTGGGGACCTACGGATCTCCTCCAGAAGGTCCAGAGACACAGCCGACACAACAATACCATTGGCCAGTATTGGAACTGGCTCCGAGTCCTCAGCCTGTGAGGGGCAGAAACTTCGAGAGAGAGCATCAGCCCTCACATTTTTGGTACCAGGACGAAAGGTTATTAAGAAATCAAACCTAGAGAAGAACAAGGCCCACCTCGCTTGTCTAGGATTTAATCTTTTAGCTGACTCCAGGTAAGTCAGATTCTTGTGATCTGTAATCACAGTGATCTTATGTTTGGCGCCTTCGAGGAAGTGGCGCCATTCCTCGAAGGCCCATTTGATCGCCAATAACTCCCGATTACCTATATCGTAATTCTTCTCAGTGGCAGAGAATTTGCGGGAGAAAAAGGCACATGGGCGAAGCTGAGTGAGTGATGCAGTGCCTTGCGACAGCACTGCTCCAACTCCGACCTCAGAGGCGTCCACCTCTACAATAAACGGGCGGTCCAGTTCAGGCTGAACCAAAACTGGGTTGGCTACAAAGCACTCTTTTAACGTAGCAAAAGCCTGAATTGCCTCAGGGTTCCAATTGGTCACGTCTGCCCCTTTTCGGGTCAAATCCGTGAGTGGTTTAGCAATTTCGGAGAAACCCCTGATGAATTTTCGGTAATAATTTGCAAACCCTAAAAATCGCTGCAGCGCCTTTAGCGACTTGGGTTGCACCCAAGTTTTAATAGGTTGGATCTTGGCAGGATCCATACGGAAGCCTGTGCTTGAAACCACATATCCTAAAAATTGTACCTCCTCCGCAAAAAAAACACATTTCTCCAGTTTAGCAAACAGGGAGTGTTCTCGCAGTCTCTGCAGTACAGAGCGAACGTGCTGAGCATGTGTCACAGGGTCAGCAGAATAAATCAAAATGTCATCTAAATACACGACGACATACACCCCACAAATGTCCCTGAAAATGTCATTTACAAAGTGCTGGAACACGGCAGGTGCGTTACTGAGTCCGAAGGGCATTACCAGGTACTCAAAGTGGCCAAGAGGGGTATTAAAGGCTGTTTTCCACTCATCCCCGTCTCTTATGCGGACTAGATTGTATGCCCCCCGGAGGTCCAGTTTAGTAAACCAATGGGCTCCCATTAGCTGATTAAAAAGATCAGGGATGAGTGGAAGCGGGTACTGGTTCTTTATAGTGATTGCATTCAATTCCCGGTAATCAATGCAGGGTCTGAGACCACCATCTTTCTTTTCTACAAAGAAGAAGCCAGCTCCAACTGGTGAAATAGATGGTCTAATAAACCCCTTTTTTAAGCTATCTGCTATGTACTCGTTCATAGCCTGACGCTCTGGACCTGAGAGATTAAATATTCTCCCTTTAGGGAGACGGGCATCTGGAATCAGATCTATAGGGCAATCATACTTTCTGTGAGGGGGTAGCTTTTCAGATTTTGCAATAGAAAAGACATCCTCAAAATCTCTGAAGGCAAACGGTATGTGGAGGGGTTTAACTTTAACTTGGTTTACTGTTAGCGACATGCAGTTTTCCTGACAGTGTGAACTCCAGCGTATAACATCGCCTAGGTGCCAGTCGATGACTGGATTATGCTGGCGTAGCCATGGCATCCCCAAAATGACTGCAGCAGACAAATTATCCATCACAAAAAATGACATAACCTCGGTATGCAATGCTCCCACCGACATAGTGATTTTGTCAGTAACAAATTTAACCCCCTCCTGGACAATAGATGTGCCATTAATAGCCGTAGTTTTTATAGGGGCATTAAGTCTTAATAGGGGTACACCGAGACTTTTAGCAACCAAAGAATCCATAAAATTCCCTTCAGATCCACAATCCACATATGCGTTCACACACTGAGATTTCTGACCAAAAGAAAGGGCAATAGGCAATAAAACTTTAGCCGCATCTGCGGGCAATACCTGTGCCCCTGGGCAACCATAGCCAGAGTTGCCCAGAGGCCGATGTCTCAGTAGTATGGATCTCTGACGCTCAGCTCTTTCTCTGAAGGCTCCAGACTGCAGCATACTGGTGCAGGAAGATGAAAGTGCTCCTTGGCTGTGCACTGAAACAGGTGTTTAGGCCAGAAATCAGCTCAGTCAGAAGAAGGGAGAGAAAAAAAAAGTTCAGGGAGACTGCTTTTGTATATGCTGGATATATACACAAGAAGCAGTTTTTTTTTATATGGCCGGATATAATGTGACGTCCGTCTGCGGGTCTGGGCTGCAGCCAGGCAACACCCCGAGAAACACTGATACCCTTTACCCCTATACAGGGATCTGGATTTATAGCAGAGCCCAGGAGGCGCTGTCTGAGTAGGAGCAGTGACCAGAGCAGGACGGTCGTCAGAAAGGTGTTCCAATACAGGACACAAACGTGGAGATATGCGGGTCTAAACCAGTCAGGCAGCAATGGTACAAAAACGGTAGACAGAAGCAGAGTCAGATTCAGGCCGAGAGTCATAAACCAGGAGAGTAGCAGAGGTACAGAATCGTTAGGCAGAAGCAGAGTCAGATTCAAGCCGAAAGTCATAAACCAGGAGAGTAGCAGAGGTACAGAATCGTTAGGCAGAAGCAGAGTCAGATTCAGGCCGAAAGTCATAAACCAGGAGAGTCGCAGAGGTACAGAATCGTTAGGCAGAAGGAGAGTCAGAAGTCCAGGCCAAAGTCAGTCAGTCAGAAAGTAATTCACACAGCAACACACAGGGGAACCAAGAATATATCCGGCGGCTTGCAAGACCAGTCCCAAGGTATTTCAGGGATCAGGTCACCCCTCATAGGTTCCTGGACTGATGATGTCATCAGTACCGCCCCCAGGACCAGGCCAGATGGAGATGCAGTAACCTCTTGATGACTGACAGAGGGGTGGAGCCTGCGTCCACCAGATGCCTGCGCAGGTGCCCTTACTCTGTCAGCACCATAACTCCCGGGCGAGCCATGGCGCCTCCTAGTGACCGCGACAGGAGCAGCAGACCCAGAATTTAACGGCGACGTGACAGACCGGCGCCTCCTAGAGGCTAAAGCCGGGACAGTAGGCTCTGAGCCTGACGTGACAGAACCACGGCCCCTTCCAGTGGCCGAGGCAGGAACAGCCGTCCCTGAGTCTGACGATAAAGTGGCGGTCCGGCGCCTCCTAGTGGCCGCGACCGGAACAGCAGGCCCTAAGTCTGGCGGAAACGTGACAAATAGAGAATTGATGGACCGGACCTTGTATATATGATATTTCATGCTTTCTGGGTCGCAAAAATTGTTACTGACTCGTGTGATAATGGGTCCAATTACTTCTTCTGTCTTGGCCATTAGACCTTTCCATAAGGTGTCAGATTAGAGCACTAGATGATCCCGTCCCAAGCACCCCGATATCAGAAGTGTGAGAGACACCTTCTTCCATCAGGTTATAAAAACCTATTAGAAGGAAAAAATAAAGGAATTTTGGGGCTATAATGGTTTTTTTCTCATGGGGCTAAGAATTGGCAGACAGGTAGTTGCTAACCTGCCTGTTTTACCTTGCCGCTCCTGTTGAAGATTCTGCTGCTTCATTCAACCTCACATCAACAGAGCAGCTCTTTTTCCCTTTTCAGGCTGCTCTATAAATGCAGTTAGAAGGTGGGGAGCTGGCTGTCAATCATCATGACAATGGCAGTCATGCCCTGTCAACAAAGCAGAGCGCAAGAGAAGCTGATGCTCTATTGACGTGACATCACCAAGAAGCTGCAGAACCGCCGACAGGAGCGGTCCATGACCACTCTGAGCCGGCAGAGATCAGTGCCGAGCAGAACGGGCAAAAGTTAGCAAATACTTGGCTGTAAGTTCTTGGGCACATAGGAAAATATAAAATAGTCCGGGATTACTTCTTTAAAGGGGTTGTCTACCTCTGAAGGCAAATGTCTTAATTTTTTTTTACTTACATGCATGTACTGTTGTACTGTATTTGGGGCTAAAAAAAAAAATCCACAATGGGGTTTTATTACAAATGTTGTACCATTTTGATTTTACTGGCTTTTTGTTTCAATCATGATGTAGCCCATGGTGATATATTAGCTGAGAAGAGCTAAAACAAAGACTGATAAAAGAGGTACAACTTCCCTATCAGCCTGTCATAGCAGGCCGACTGACCAATTCTCAGTTAACTCCTTCTATAGCCAGCAATATGGTTCAAAACGGAGGATATAAAGGGCATATGTTGAAACTCTTTTTTAAAGAAACTTGATTGCAAAAAGTGTTTTTTTAGCCTCAATTAGTAAATAAAAAAACAAAACTGTCCTTAAAGGGAATATGTCACCTACCCTTTGGCGGGCGATGAAAACGAGGTCGGTCCGGTCCGATGAGCGGTGTTCCCGATGTGTGCCGCCTCCCCATCCTTGCCCGCCGGCTGCACGTTATTGCTGAATTGGAGTAGGTGTACGCCATTTTTTGCGCATGTGCTAAGCATTCATAGCTAGCGCAAGAGCAGTATGCTTTGCTCAACTGCGGGTAAAGCCGAAAAGCCGGACTGCGCATGCGCTGGTTAACTAAGCCCCGGAACACAGCAAAATACTTCCGGGGCTTTGATAACCGGCGCATGCGCAGTCCGGCTTTTCGGATGCCACCGGCGACATGTTCTTGCGGCGACGCCATCTTGACTATCGCGGGATTTCGCCGTTCCAAAATGGCGTCACCGCAAGAACATGTCGCTGGCGTGGAGGACGTTTGGATCCAGGATGGCACCAACGGAAGAAGATGTCGGGGATCGTGGATCAGCGGCGATGACGGCGTGAGTATGAGAGACGGAGTGAGAGAAGGGGTCGTATGTGGAGTGAAAGAGTGAGTGGAGATGGTGAAAGGTGAGAGGAGTGTGTGTGTTGAGGGTTAACATGGAAAGAGGTGTGCGGTGACGTCACCGGTTACAACTGGACGGAAGTTGTTACAACCGGAAGCTGCTTAGGGCATTTATTATTATAGATGTGCCCCATCTTGGGACACTTCCTGTGATAAATATGTCCCCCATCATGTTATAAGTGTCCCCCATCCTGGTATATATCAGTCTATCCTTTGCCCCTCTAGATAGATACTGTATGTACCCCCATCCTGGGCCCCTTCCGGATATATACGTCTCTCATCCTGGTATATATGTCTCTCAGCCTGGTATATATGTAGTCCTTTTTGGCATATATGTCCCCCATTCTGGAATATATGTACCCCATCCTGGTATATATGCCCCCCATCCCAGGCCCAATTATGGTATATACGTTCCCCATCCTGGTATATATGTGCCTTATCCAGGGTCTCTTCCAGGTACACTACCGTTCAAAAGTTTGGGGTCACCCAGACAATTTTGTGTTTTTCATGAAAACTCATACTTTTATTAATGAAATGAGTTGCCAAATGAATTTAAAATCTAGTCCAGACATTGACAAGGTTCGAAAAAAAAGATTTTTACTTGAAATAATAATTTTCTCCTTCAAACTTTCCTTTCGTCAAAGAATGCTCCCTTTGCATTAATTACAGCATTGCAGACTTTTGGCATTCTAGCAGTTAATTTGCTGAGGTAATCTGAAGAAATTTCACCCCATGCTTCCAGAAGCCCCTCCCACAAGTTGGTTTGGCTTGATGAGCACTGTTTGCGTACCATACGGTCAAGCTGCTCCCACAACAGCTCAATGGGGTACAGATAGAATACCAGCTGCCTGCTTCTTCCCTAAATAGTTCTTGCATAATTTGGAGGTGTGCTTTGGACCATTGTCCTGTTGTAGGATGAAAATGGTTCCAATTAAGCGCTGTCCACAGGGTATGGCATGGCATTGCAAAATGGAGTGATAGCCTTCCTTATTCAAAACTTTGTACAAATCTCCCACATTACCAGCACCAAAGCAACCCCAGACCATCACATTACTTCCACCATGCTTGACAGATGGCGTCAGGCACTCTTCCAACATCTTTTCAGTTGTTCTGCATCTCACAAATGTTCTTCTGTTTGATCCAAACACCTTAAACTTGGATTCATCGGTCCATAACACTATTTTAGAATCTTCCTCTGTCCAATGTCTTTGTTCTTTTGCCCATATTAATCTTTTCCTTTTATTAGCCAGTCTCAGATATGGCTTTTTCTTTAAGGCCAGCATCCCAGAGTCGCCTCTTCACTGTCGATGTTGACACTTGCATTTTGAGTGTACTACTTAATGAAGCTGCCAGTTGAGGACCTGTGAGGCGTCGATTTCACATACTACAGACTCTAATGTACTTGTCTTGTTGCTCAGTTGTGCAGCGGGGCCTCCCACTTCTTTCTCTACTCTGGATAGAGCCTGTTTGTGCTCTCTTCTGAAGGGAGTACTACCCACCGTTGTAGGAAATCTTCAGTTTCTTAGGCAATTTCTTGCATGGAATAGCCTTCATTTCTAGGAACAAGAATAGACTGTCGAGTTTCACATGAAAGTTCTTTTTTCTGGCCATTTTGAGAGTTTAACAAATGTAATGCTCCAGATTCTCCACTAGCTAAAAGGAAGGTCAGGTTTATAGCTTCTCTAATCAGCCAAACTGTTTTCAGCTGTGCTAACATACTTCCATAAAGGTTTTCAAGGGTATTCTAACCATCCATTAGCCTTCTTACACAGTTAGTAAACACACAGTACCATAAGAACACTGGAGTGATAGTTGTTGGAAATGGGCCTCTATACACCTATGAAGATATTGCATTACAAACCAGATGTTTCCAGCTAGAATGGTCATTTACCAAATTCACAATGTATAGAGTGTATTTCTGAATCATTTAATGTTAGCTTCATTGGAAAAAACTGTGCTTTTCTTTCAAAAATAAGGAAATTTCTAAGTGACCCTAAACTTTTGAATGGTAGTGTATATATGTGTCCCATCCTGAGCTCCTTCCACGTATATAAGACCCCCATTCTGAGCTCCTTCCTGGTATATACTGTATGTTCCCCATCCAGGGCCACTTTCTTGTATTTATGTCCCTCATGCTGGTATATATGTCCCTCATCCTTGTAAATATGTCACCCATCCTGAGCCCCTTCCTTGTATATATGCCCCCCATCCTGGTATATATGGCACCCACTGCAATTGTTATGCCTATGTACATAGCCATTTTATTGAGCTTATTTCTTTTTTTACCCCATCTCCTCACTATTTGTGAGGGAGTGCGTCATATTCTGACAGTTCACTATATGTAACCTGAGTTTTTGTATTTTGGTGTAAAATTCCCTTTAAGAAATGAGTTACATAAAAAAAAAACAATTTCTCTCTTACAATAAAGCGTTTCTATACTCGTATTGTGAATAGCTCCGGCTGTAGAGAGGTTTTCTGTACTTTGTCTACCTTGCATCTTTTTCAGTGATCTCTCTGCGGAAGTGTATGAAGCGTGTAATACAGTTACCGGCGTTCCTGCCTTAAGAGTAACATGACTGTAGCTTTTGCAGCTCCACGTATAAACAATGCTATTAACCTATTTTTTCGTTGAAAGGCCTTCATTACAAATACTTATCCTATTGATGTACAGTAATGTGCTCCAGCTAGTGGGAGGAGAGAGGCAGATGCTGTACAATGGAGACATCTGCTGTTTACTCAACAGCAGCAAATGTGACGGAGCCTTCGGGGAATCCTGTTTGGCCGGGTTTAATTAACCTAATTCTATGTATAGAGTAAGATCTAAAATTACCTTATCCTGTACAGGAAATATTAGAGTCATGCTCAAACATTGTATTATCTATTGATCAGCGTGGATGCAGCATGCGAAAAGATCAGTATATGCGACCCTAAGAATCAAGACCTCATGACTGATGACAAGTCTCTACTCCAGTAGTATGGTGGGTTTTTTTTTTGCTCTCACATATGTGATGTTCCAGTCGCTGATGCCCCTAGTACTGGACATTCAGTTATTGCCCCTTGGTCTTTACTTCTGTAGGACTATAACCTGAGATAGTAGTTATCTTCTCTAAGAATACAGTGGTAAAACTTGGGATTAAGTTTGGCCCAATATTAAATATTCTGTGCTGTGAGTTTATTGTATGGCATACATATAAACTACAGAGTAGACTTCCTGAGAACGTGGCGCCAATGTGGGCTGCTTCCTTATAATCCACGTGAAGAGTAGTCCTAGGTCAGAGAGGTCTCACTAACAGAGCGGATCATGTGGATTCTTTGGATGTATCTGAGGACTTCATTATGAGAGACCAACCTCCATCTATACAGAACATGTATGAATGCATTGTTAAAAAGTTTTTTTTTTACTTTCCTTTATATATATATATATATATATACACTCACTGGCCACTTTATTAGGTACACCATGCTAGTAAGGGGTTGGACCCCCTTTTGCCTTCAGAACTGCCTCAATTCTTCGTGGCAGAGATTCAACAAGGTGCTGGAAGCATTCCTCAGAGATTTTGGACCATATTGACATGATGGCATCACACAGTTGGCGCAGATTTGTCGGCTGCACATCCCTGATGCGAATCTCCCGTTCCACCACATCCCAAAGATGCTCTATTGGATTGAGATCTGGTGACTGAGGAGGCCATTTGAGTACAGTAAACTCATTGTCATGTTCAAGAAACCAATCTGAGATGATTCGAGCTTTATGACATGGCGCATTATCCTGCTGAAAGTAGCCATCAGATGTTGGGTACATTGTGGTCATAAAGGGATGGACATGGTCAGCAACAATACTCAGGTAGGCTGTGGCGTTGCAACGATGCTCAATTGGTACCAAGGGGCCCAAAGAGTGCCCAGAAAAAATTCCCCACACCATGACACCACCACCACCAGCCTGAACCGTTGATACAAGGCAGGATGGATCCATGCTTTCATGTTGTTTACGCCAAATTCTGACCCTACCATCCGAATGTCGCAGCAGAAATCGAGACTCATCGGACCAGGCAACGTTTTTCCAATCTTCTACTGTCCAATTTCGATGAGCTTGTGCAAATTGTAGCCTCAGTTTCCTGTTCTTAGCTGAGAGGAGTGGTACCCAGTGTGGTCTTCTGCTGCTGTAGCCCATCTGCCTCAAAGTTCGACGCACTGTGCGTTCAGAGATGCTCTTCTGCCTACCTTGGTTGTAACGGGTGGCAATTTGAGTCACTGTTGCCTTTCTATCAGCTCGAACCAGTCTGCCCATTCTCCTCTGACCTCTGGCATCAACATGGCATTTCCGGCCACAGAACTGCCGCTCACTGGATTTTTTCTCTTTTTCGGACCATTCTCTGTAAACCCTAGAGATGGTTGTGCGTGAAAATCCCAGTAGATCAGCAGTTTCTGAAATTCTCAGACCAGCCCTTCTGGCACCAACAATCATGCCACGTTCAAAGGCACTCAAATCACCTTTCTTCCCCATACTGATGCTCGGTTTGAACTGCAGGAGATTGTCTTGACCATGTCTACATGCCTAAATGCACTGAGTTGCCGCCATGTGATTGGCTGATTAGAAATTAAGTCTTAACACACAGTTGGACAGGTGTACCTAATAAAGTGGCCAGTGAGTGTATATATATATACACACACACACCATATATACCGTAGATCTCAAACTTTTTCTATATACTTATTTTTAACATTTGTGTCATACGAAGTTATTTTTGTCACTAAGAAAGGATCAAGGTGGTTTTGTGTCGTCTGGGTGACTTTTAGCAGTTCTTGTAGATGTGGAAAAATATAGTTTTTTTAGTATTTTTTAACTTTTCAGGACTGTGCTGTTTGCTAATTTATTGCATAAACTTGGGATTATCACTTTCTGGCACACCACAAATCATCACTCATGTGAAGCCTTTTCTTATTTTTTTCCTATCTAATTAATTGGCATCACATAGGGCATGAGAGAAGCAACACAGTGGGTGATCTGTTTCCAACTTCTGAAAACCACTTCCTGACATAAATTGAACTTGACCTTAGTATAATGACAAGGCCGGAGATGAAGTGACAACCATTTTGCTTTATTTTACGCGAACATACTGTTAAATGAAATTATTTCTTAAAGGAGCGCTGTAAGCAAAACTGATAAAAGGATTTTCTCTTTAGATCTGCTGTGTGGGTGAGGGGGTGTAGAAATGTTATAATCGGAAATTAAGGGTCCACTTATTTTAACATTGTCCAACATGTTTTCACCTGCTGGCTCTCCACACCGATATATATAGAGGAGCGATATCTATATGGAAGGAAACCAGGCATTGGACAATCATTAAAACTATTTGTGTTCAAGTTTTTCAAGAAGGAAGAGGTTCCATCTTTGGGACTCCCATCTCTTGTCAAAAGAGGGGTCTTGGGACCACAATTGAGCAATCTGAAGTGGTTTGGCTGAGAAAGGTAGAAGCATCCTACAGCTGGGGCTTATGTCCAACATCAGTATTCTGCCTAAGGGAACATTTTGGGCAATTTGATCGAACACGTGAACAGTCAACGGGCATCATTAAATGGACATATATCGCCATATATAAATGGCCATATACACTCACTGGCCACTTTATTAGGTACACCATGCTAGTAAGGGGTTGGACCCCCTTTTGCCTTCAGAACTGCCTCAATTCTTCGTGGCAGAGATTCAACAAGGTGCTGGAAGCATTCCTCAGAGATTTTGGACCATATTGACATGATGGCATCACACAGTTGGCGCAGATTTGTCGGCTGCACATCCCTGATGCGAATCTCCCGTTCCACCACATCCCAAAGATGCTCTATTGGATTGAGATCTGGTGACTGAGGAGGCCATTTGAGTACAGTGAACTCATTGTCATGTTCAAGAAACCAATCTGAGATGATTCGAGCTTTATGACATGGCGCATTATCCTGCTGAAAGTAGCCATCAGATGTTGGGTACATTGTGGTCATAAAGGGATGGACATGGTCAGCAACAATACTCAGGTAGGCTGTGGCGTTGCAACGATGCTCAATTGGTACCAAGGGGCCCAAAGAGTGCCAAGAAAAAATTCCCCACACCATGACACCACCACCACCAGCCTGAACCGTTGATACAAGGCAGGATGGATCCATGCTTTCATGTTGTTTACGCCAAATTCTGACCCTACCATCCGAATGTCGCAGCAGAAATTGAGACTCATCAGACCAGGCAACGTTTTTCCAATCTTCTACTGTCCAATTTCGATGAGCTTGTGCAAATTGTAGCCTCAGTTTCCTGTTCTTAGCTGAGAGGAGTGGTACCCAGTGTGGTCTTCTGCTGCTGTAGCCCATCTGCCTCAAAGTTCGACGCACTGTGCGTTCAGAGATGCTCTTCTGCCTACCTTGGTTGTAACGGGTGGCAATTTGAGTCACTGTTGCCTTTCTATCAGCTCGAACCAGTATGCCCATTCTCCTCTGACCTCTGGCATCAACAAGGCATTTCCGGCCACAGAACTGCCGCTCACTGGATTTTTTTTCTTTTTCGGACCATTCTCTGTAAACCCTAGAGATGGTTGTGCGTGAAAATCCCAGTAGATCAGCAGTTTCTGAAATACTCAGACCAGCCCTTCTGGCACCAACAATCATGCCACGTTCAAAGGCACTCAAATCACCTTTCTTCCCCATACTGATGCTCGGTTTGAACTGCAGGAGATTGTCTTGACCATGTCTACATGCCTAAATGCACTGAGTTGCCGCCATGTGATTGGCTGATTAGAAATTAAGTCTTAACACACAGTTGGACAGGTGTACCTAATAAAGTGGCCAGTGAGTGTATATCCATGTATAAATGGCCATATAGCTCATATATAAATGCTAATATACTGTATCTCCACATATAAATGCTCATATATCTCCAATAATATTGCAGTTTAGGAAATGAGTATTGACCATTGGTTTTACCCATTTATACCAAATAGGGCAATTTCTTAATGGAAGGTCAATCTCTTATCATAGTCCAAACGTGAGGTTTATGGCCCCTCGGCCTGCTTAGCCCTTGAGACCGATTGCTTAGTGAAACTCTAAATGTCAACGTTTTTTACTTTTCATACATTATGTATTGAGCCTACAGTTTATCCTACAGTGTACAGCTATCTTCTATTCTCCTTTCAGATGAAAACTTGTGACTTTTTCTCATGGTGCAGTGGGATCTCAGGGTCTCGGATTTTATTGTAACCTTGTCTTCCCCCATTTTTAAGCTAGCAGGATAATTTTATGTCAACTATTTTTTGCCCACTATGTGAAATCAAGACAATCAGGTGTGGGATCATAAGACTTTATGACTGCACTGTATAGCGATTACTTGGAAATTGATTAGGGGAAAAATAACAATGAAGTTAACTGGATAAGGTCTTCAAATCAAGGAACATTTCACTGGCAACGAAGACACAGCTTGTGCATAGTTTGGTCTTTTCTGTGAGAACATATGGATGTGATAAATAAACTGGAGAAGTGGGCAGCAACTAACAGAATGGTTTTTAACAGGGAGAAATGCAAAGTACTACATCTGGGCAATAAAAATGAAAAAAGCATATATAGAATGGGAGGAATAGGGCTAAGTGACAGCACATGTGAAAAAGACTTGGGTATACTAATAGATCACAGACTGAATATGAGTCAACAGTGTGATGCAGCAGCAAAAAAGGCAAATGCAATTCTAGGATGTATTAACAGAAGCATACAGTCTAGATCACATGAAGTCATTATTTCCCTCTACTCCTCTTTGGTCAGACCTCATCTGGAATATTGTGTCCAGTTTTGGGCACCACATTTTAAAAAAGACATCAACAAACTGGAGCAAGTTCAGAAAAGAGCGACCAGAATGGTGACCGGTCTGCAAACCCTGTCTTATGAGGAAAGGTTGCAGGATTTGGGAATGTTTAGTTTGCAAAAGAGAAGACTGAGAGGAGACTTAATAGCTGTCTACAAATATCTAAAGGGCTGTCACATTGTAGAAGGATCAACTTTATTCTCATTTGCACAAGGAAAGACTAGAAGCAATGGGATGAAACTGAATGGGAAGAGACACAGATTAGATATTAGAAAAAACTTTTTGACAGTTAGAGTGATCAATGAGTGGAACAGGCTGCCACGAGAAGTGGTGAGTTCTCCTTCAATGGAAGTCTTCAAACAGAGGCTGGACAGACATCTGACTGGGATGATTTAGCGAATCCTGCTTTGAGCAGGGGGTTGGACCAGATGGCCCAGGAGGTCCCTTCCAACTCTACGATTCTATGATTCTATGATTCTAAACCTGGATGATATAGAAACAAGACAGAATAGTCAACGCCTTTGAAATGTGGTGCCGGAGAGGGAGGTTATTAATACCATGGATGGCAAGAAGAACAAGCAAATGAATTTTGGAACAAATCAAGCCAAACAGGTCACTCGAAACACTGATCACCAAGCTGCGACTTGTCTACTTTTGACACATCATACAAAAAGAGCAATGACTGGGGAAGCACACCATAGTCGGAAGAATAGAAGAAACAAGGTGACGAGGAAGATCAGCAACTCAATGGCTTGATACTATCAAGAAAACAGTGGAGAAGACCTTGGTGGGCCTATCTAGGCTTGCACAAGATTGATCTTCCTGGAGATTGTGCATCCATCATGGCACCATAGTTCAAGACTGAGCTGAAAGCCGATAAAAAAATTGTATGACACAGACATTATTGCTCAATGGCCATTTTTACAGGATTTCTGAGCTTATGAATACTAATTGTCATTTACAATATAAATAGTAAAGAATTTGGAGAAAAAGCAGATGAGTGGTTTGCGGCTGTATAAATGATTGACACATTCGCAGAACATCTCTTCCTCTCAAAACATTCAACATATGCTGTTAAAAAATAGAATTCCCTCTAAAGAGTTTCCAAGTGTCTAATCTTAGTAACTATGTCTGGAAATATTGAGACATGGGGTTTAGATTTTAAATTCTAATGTAGTTTACCCAAAGAAAATTAATGGGATTCAGACTGTACAGGAAGCCCTGAAGACCTTTACAGAGGTCTGCACAACTGTGAGCTTCAATGACCTGCAAAGCTGCCGGGTCAAAGAATGAGTAAATTTAAAAGGAATTAAATTATATATCAAATCTTCTTTGTGAAGATGCACAGGATGTAGGACTAGGTCAAAAGGAATGTGGATGAGGCAAAATTAGAAAGCGAAAAAAAGTGCAATATGTCACTGGTCAAAGATTTGAGCTTATAGATGGAACCTCATCCTCCGATTATTACAAGGGATCTGAGAATTTCTGGAATAAGGAGTAGAAGGGAATCAGTAAATTCCTAAGTAGGCAGACAATGAGTTGTTGTAAAGAAAGCATATATACCGTATGTCTAGAGACATACCTTGCCTGATAAATGAAGTAATCCTAAAGAATGTATCTTCTTCAAGTCCAAATATTGTGACTGTCTTCTGTCAATTCTGTTCAGTAGTTCCTTAACCCCTTAACGACCGCCGATACGCCTTTTAACGGCGGTAATTAAGGGTACTAAAACCACAGCGCCGTTAATTCACGGCGCTGCGATTTAAGTGAATAGCGCCCCCCAGTGTCAGATTTTCTCCGAGACCCCAGAGAACATGAATCGGTCGGTTTTTACTGACCCCCGCTTTTGCGATCGCCGTTATTAACCCTATAACGGCGACCGCAAAAAAAAAAAAGCCGCGATTTTACATTTAATTTCTCTCTCCTCTGATGTGATCGCACATCAGAGGAGAGAGAAATAGGGTCCCCGATCCCCCCCAGTACCTCTCCGTGGTCCTCCGTCCCCTCCCGGTGGTCCCACGTCCCGCCGGCATCCTCCGATGGGCGCCGCCATCTTGAAAATGGCGGGCGCATGCGCAGTGCGCCCGCCGGGAATCTGCCGGCTCCGGCTGGCAGATTCCATTCATTATTTTGATCACTATGATAAACGATCATAGTGATCAAAATAAAAAAATAGTACATAACCCCCCCGTTTATCACTCCCTTATATAGGCCAATATAATGAAATAAAGAAAATATTTTTTTTTTCAGTTTTCCATTAGGGTTAGGGTTAGGGTTAGGGTTAGGGTAGGGTTAGGGCTAGGGTTAGGGTTAGGGTAGGGTTAGGGCTAGGGTTAGGGTTAGGGTAGGGTTAGGGTTAGGGTTGGGCTAGGGTTAGGGTTAGGGTTGGGCTAGGGTTAGGGTTGGGCTAGGGTTAGGGCTAGGGTTAGGCTAGGGTTAGGGTTAGGGTTGTGCTAGGGCTAGGGTTAGGGCTCGGGTCACGACTAGGGTTAGAATTAGGGTTAGGGCGAACTAGAATTAGGGTTAGAATTAGGATTAGGGATTAGGGTTGGGATTAGGGTTAGGGTTGGGATTAGGGTTAGGGGTGTGTTGGGGTTAGGGTTGGAGCAAGAATTGAGGGTTTTTCCACTATTTGCCAACTTTGGGGGTCTAAAAATTAGGGTCTAAAAAATAACTTTTGTGGAAATAAAAAAAGACTTTTTATTTTCACGGCTCTGCGTTTATAAACTTTTGTGAAGCGCTTGGGGGTTCAAAGTGCTCACCACACATCTAGATAAGTTCATTAGGGGGTCTAATTTCCAAAATGGGGTCACTTGTGGGGGGTTTCCACTGTTTAGGCCCATCAGGGGCTCTGCAAGCGCAACATGATGTCCGCAGACCATTCCATCAAAGTCTGCATTCCAAAATGGCACTCCTTCCCTTCCGAGCTCTCCCATGCGCCCAAACAGTGGTTCACCCCCACATATGGGGTATCGGCGTACTCAGGACAAATCGCATAACAACTGTGCGGGTATGATTTCTCCTGTTACCCTTGTAAAAAATAAAAATTTGGGGGCGAAAAGATCATCTTTGTGGAAAAAAATAGATTTCTTATTTTCACGGCTCTACGTTATAAACTTCTGTGAAGCCCTTGGGGGTTCAAAGTGCTCACCACACATCTAGATAAGTTCCTTAATGGGTCTAGTTTCCAAAATGGGGTCACTTGTTGGAGGTTTCCACTGTTTAGGCACATTAAGGGCTCTCCGAACGCAACATGGCATCCGATCTCAATTCCAGCCAATTCGTTGAAAAGTCAAACGGCGCTCCATCCCTTGCGAGCTCTGCCGTGTGCTGAAATAGTGGTTTACCCCCACGTATCGGCGTATTCATGAGAAATTGTACAACAAATTTTGTGGTTGATTTTCTCTTTTAACACTTGTGAAAATAAAAAAATTGGTTCTGAAGTAAATTTTTTGCAAAAAAAAGTTAAATATTAATTTTTTCCTTCCACATTGCTTTAGTTCCTGTGAAGCACTTAAAGGGTTAATAAACTTCTTGAATGTGGTTTTGAGCACCTTGAGGGGTCTAGTGTTTAGAATGGTGCAACTTTTGGGTATTTTCTGTCATGTACACCCCTCAAAATGACTTTAAATATGATGTGGTCCCTAAAAAAAATGGTTTTGTAAATTTTGTTGTAAAAATGAGAAATCGCTGGTCAACTTTTAACCCTTATAACTTCCTAACAAAAAAAAATTTTGCTTCCAAAATTGTGCTGATGTAAAGTAGACATGTGGGAAATGTTATTTATTAAGAAATTTGTGTGACACATCTCTCTGATTTGAGGGCATAAAAATTTAAAGTTTTAAAATTGCAAAATTTTCAAAATTTTCGCCATATTTCCATTTTTTTCATAAATAAACACAAGACTTATCGAAGAAATGTTACCACTAATATGAAGTACAATATGTCATGAAAAAACATTCTTAGAATCAGCGGGATCCATTAGAGCGTTCCAGAGTTATAACCTCATAAAGAGACAGTGGTCAGAATTGTAAAAATTGGCCTGGTCATTAAGCTGCAAACTGGCTCTGTCGCTAAGGGGTTAATTCTTGGAAATGTTTCTAGGAGGGAGATGTTTATCATTTCTTTCCTAAAGGCTTGTCATTAGTTTTTTTGACCAAAATGAAATCTGATTATTCAGGGGCAGAATTAGGATAGGTTTAGTCCGGATCTACTAGATCACTAATGATTGTTACAGAGGACTCTTGGACACTTGGCTGAGAATCCCTGTTTGGTGTAATGGATACTCTTCTATTGGTGGACATACAAATGTTCTAGTTATGGAAACAAGAAGTGAGACTTTGACATTATTGATTGGTATTTATGGTACTTTGAAACAAGCAGACCATCCAAGCTCTCTGAATGACTATGGAAATCATTATTGGGCAAACACTACTGATTAATCTTGTTCTGATAATGAAAAAAGATCATAATTGACCGCAATATCCTTTTTATCAACCCAATACATGGTCAAATTATCTTTTTATCTTGACACTTGACTAGAGGGCCAAGTAGAACTGCAGAAAAATGGGTTGTGCCATTTAGAAGTGTTTTGTATAATTTGTCAAAGAAATTCAGAGAAAACCAAATTGTATTATTAGGGATGTGAAGGGTCTTACATTTGTCTTCCTTTTTGGTGCTCCTGGCCAACAGCAGTGCTGTTGATTACAGCAGTGTTTGTCTCTTTTTAGGTTGACACAATAGAGTAGGAGGCCGCTACCTTCTTTCCGCTATAAAAAGGGGACATTACAACTAGAATAGAGCTCAGACGCAGGGGCGGACACTGACAGCTTGGGGCCCCTGTGAAAGAAATGTGTCTGGGCCCTTTTCCTTCTATGGCGACAAAGCTACACACATATATACAGTATATATATATATATATATATACAGTGCCTACAAGTAGTATTCAACCCCCCGCAGATTTAGCAGGTTTACACATTCGGAATTAACTTGGCATTATGACATTTGGACTGTAGATCAGCCTGGAAGTGTGAAATGCACTGCAGCAAAAAAGAATGTTATTTCTTTGTTTAATTTTTTTTTAAATTGTGAAAAGTTTATTCAGAGGGTTATTTATTATTCAACCCCTCAAACCACCAGAATTCTGTTTGGTTCCCCTAAAGTATTAAGAAGTATTTCAGGCACAAAGAACAATGAGCTTCACATGTTTGGATTAATTATCTCTTTTTCCAGCCTTTTCTGACTATTTAAGACCCTCCCCAAACTTGTGAACAGCACTCATACATGGTCAACATGGGAAAGACAAAGGAGCATTCCAAGGCCATCAGAGACAAGATCGTGGAGGGTCACAAGGCTGGCAAGGGGTACAAAACCCTTTCCAAGGAGTTGGGCATACCTGTCTCCACTGTTGGGAGCATCATCCGGAAGTGGAAGGCTTATGGAACTACTGTTAGCCTTCCACGGCCTGGACAGCCTTTGAAAGTTTCCTCCCGTGCCGAGGCCAGGCTTGTCCGAAGAGTCAAGGCTAACCCAAGGACAACAAGGAAGGAGCTCCGGGAAGATCTCATGGCAGTGTTGACATTGGTTTCAGTCAATACCATAAGTAACGTACTCCACCGCAATGGTCTCCGTTCCAGACGAGCCCGTAAGGTACCTTTACTTTCAAAGCGTCATGTCAAGGCTCGTCTACAGTTTGCTCATGATCACTTGGAGGACTCTGAGACAGACTGGTTCAAGGTTCTCTGGTCTGATGAGACCAAGATCGAGATCTTTGGTGCCAACCACACACGTGACGTTTGGAGACTGGATGGCACTGCATACGACCCCAAGAATACCATCCCTACAGTCAAGCATGGTGGTGGCAGCATCATGCTGTGGGGCTGTTTCTCAGCCAAGGGGCCTGGCCATCTGGTCCGCATCCATGGGAAGATGGATAGCACGACCTACCTGGAGATTTTGGCCAAGAACCTCCGCTCCTCCATCAAGGATCTTAAGATGGGTCGTCATTTCATCTTTCAACAAGACAACGACCCAAAGCACACAGCCAAGAAAACCAAGGCCTGGTTCAAGAGGCAAAAAATCAAGGTGTTGGAGTGGCCTAGTCAGTCTCCTGACCTTAACCCAATTGAAAACTTGTGGAAGGAGCTCAAGATTAAAGTCCACATGAGACACCCAAAGAACCTAGATAACTTGGAGAAGATCTGCATGGAGGAGTGGGCCAAGATAACTCCAGAGACCTGTGCCGGCCTGATCAGGTCTTATAAAAGACGATTATTAGCTGTAATTGCAAACAAGGGTTATTCCACAAAATATTAAACCTAGGGGTTGAATAATAATTGACCCACACTTGTATGTTTAAAATTTATTAAAATTTAACTGAGCAACATAACTTTTTGGTTTGTAAGATTTATGCATCTGTTAATAAATCCTGCTCTTGTGTGAAGTTTGAAGGCTGTAACTTATTTGCATCTTATCAAACCTGCTATATCTGCAGGGGGTTGAATTCTACTTGTAGGCACTGTATATATATATATATATATAGCCACACACATACATCTATATATATTACATAGTCTCCTTTATTATGTATATTGCCGTCCCTTTTACAGTGCCCTTTCTTGTTATGTAGAGTAACGTCCCTTACATATTGAATTATACACTCACTGGCCACTTTATTAGGTACACCATGCTAGTAAGGGGTTGGACCCCCTTTTGCCTTCAGAACTGCCTCAATTCTTCGTGGCAGAGATTCAACAAGGTGCTGGAAGCATTCCTCAGAGATTTTGGACCATATTGACATGATGGCATCACACAGTTGGCGCAGATTTGTCGGCTGCACATCCCTGATGCGAATCTCCCGTTCCACCACATCCCAAAGATGCTCTATTGGATTGAGATCTGGTGACTGAGGAGGCCATTTGAGTACAGTAAACTCATTGTCATGTTCAAGAAACCAATCTGAGATGATTCGAGCTTTATGACATGGCGCATTATCCTGCTGAAAGTAGCCATCAGATGTTGGGTACATTGTGGTCATAAAGGGATGGACATGGTCAGCAACAATACTCAGGTAGGCTGTGGCGTTGCAACGATGCTCAATTGGTACCAAGGGGCCCAAAGAGTGCCCAGAAAAAATTCCCCACACCATGACACCACCACCACCAGCCTGAACCGTTGATACAAGGCAGGATGGATCCATGCTTTCATGTTGTTTACGCCAAATTCTGACCCTACCATCCGAATGTCGCAGCAGAAATCGAGACTCATCAGACCAGGCAACGTTTTTCCAATCTTCTACTGTCCAATTTCGATGAGCTTGTGCAAATTGTAGCCTCAGTTTCCTGTTCTTAGCTGAGAGGAGTGGTACCCAGTGTGGTCTTCTGCTGCTGTAGCCCATCTGCCTCAAAGTTCGACGCACTGTGCGTTCAGAGATGCTCTTCTGCCTACCTTGGTTGTAACGGGTGGCAATTTGAGTCACTGTTGCCTTTCTATCAGCTCGAACCAGTCTGCCCATTCTCATCTGACCTCTGGCATCAACATGGCATTTCCGGCCACAGAACTGCCGCTCACTGGATTTTTTTTCTTTTTCGGACCATTCTCTGTAAACCCTAGAGATGGTTGTGCGTGAAAATCCCAGTAGATCAGCAGTTTCTGAAATTCTCAGACCAGCCCTTCTGGCACCAACAATCATGCCACGTTCAAAGGCACTCAAATCACCTTTCTTCCCCATACTGATGCTCGGTTTGAACTGCAGGAGATTGTCTTGACCATGTCTACATGCCTAAATGCACTGAGTTGCCGCCATGTGATTGGCTGATTAGAAATTAAGTCTTAACACACAGTTGGACAGGTGTACCTAATAAAGTGGCCAGTGAGTGTATAGAGCCCTGCTTTTTATTACATACCGTCCTGTCTTGTTAGCTGTATAATGCAATGATGGTTGATGGAGCATGGGAAAGCTTCCTTTCTAATGGAGGAGCTGATGGACTGGTAGTCTGGTCATCGGCTCCTCGATCAGCAGTCATTTTATATCTAAAAAGAGAGGGGACTATGCAATAAAAGAGGGCGCTGTGAATAATAAAATTAACAAGAATACACTATGTAAGAGACAGCACTACAAATAACAGAGGAAGCTATATAATAAGGGACGGCACCATAAATAACTAGAGAGGATGGTATGTAAAAAGGGACAGTGTTATACATAATAAAAGAGGAAACTATGTAACTAAGGATGGTGTTATACAGAATTAGTGAGAACAATATATGATAAGGGACTGTGTTATACATTATAAGTACGTATACTATATGCTAAGGGACTATGTTATACATAATAAGTACGTACACTCTATGCTAAGGGACTGTGTTATACATAATAAGTACGTACACTATATACTAAGGGACCATGTTAGACACAGTAAATGAGTACACTATATACTAAGGGTCTGTATTAGGCATAGTAAGTGAGTACACTATATTCTAAGGGACTGTATTAGACATAATAAGCGATAATGTCTTCCTCCTCCTCCCCCTGTTCCTAAGACCATTATAAATCCCCCTTCCTCCCATCCCAATCCTCCACACCCCTCATTGTCCTCCTCCCCCACATTCCATTATTCTCCTCTCCCCCACCCTATCATTGCCCTCTTCACCACCTCCATCATTGCCTTCTCCCCATCACTATCTTTACTTTCTCCTCCACCACTCCTCTCCCCCACCCTATCATTGCCCATTCCACCACCTCCATCATTTCCTCCTCCCCCACCATCCCCATTATTGCCCTTTCCACCACCACCATCATTGCATTCTCCCCCACCACCCCATTATCATTTATTTTTCCCACCACCTCCATCATTGCCTTCTCCCCTACCACCCCATCATTGCCTTCTCCATCACCCCCATCATTGCCTTCGCCCCATCACTCCCATCATTGCCTTCTCCATCACCCCATCATTGCCTTCTCCCCATCGCTCCCATCATTACCTTCTCCATCACCCCATCATGGCCTTCTACCACCACCCCATCACTACCTTCACCCCATCACTCCCATCATTGCCTTCTCCATTACCCCATCACTGCCTTCTCTCCATTACTCCCATCATTGCCTTCTCCCCATCACTCACCATCACCCCATCATGGACTAGTCCCATCATCCCATCATGGCCTTCTCCATCACTCCCATCATTGGCCCTCTCCCCATCACTCCCATCACTGGCCCTCTCTCCATCACTCCCATCACTGGCCCTCTCCCCATCAGTCCCACCATTGGCCCTCTCCCCATCACTCCCATCATTGCCTTCTCCATCACCCCATCATTGCCTTCTCCCCATCACTCCCATCATTGCCTTCTCCCCATCACTCCCATGAGTGACGTCATTCAGTGGGGCTGCTCTCTGTGTCAGACAGGAAGCGCGGCCTCCGGGCAGGAAGCAGGACGGATCCTGGCAGCTCTGCTGCTGCTATTTCCTCTTGCAGGCAGCTGAGCTGCTTGGATTGCTCCCTGCCCGCTGCTGCACATGAGAGCAATCTGGCCAGGGGCCCCCGGAGCCT
This sequence comes from Dendrobates tinctorius, assembly GCF_039654945.1. NCBI lineage: Eukaryota > Metazoa > Chordata > Amphibia > Anura > Dendrobatidae > Dendrobates > Dendrobates tinctorius. The sequence goes on from NW_027361993.1 coordinate 7,359,215, forward strand.
CGGACCCAGAGAAAATGGCCAGATTGCCCTCATCATTAGCCGCCTTCCAGGGCCCCCTGGAGGCTCTGTGCCCCGATGCAGTCGCACCGGTTGAACCGGCGGTATGTCTGCCCATGCTCAGATGGAGTACAAAGTGACTCCATCTGCTTTATTAAAGTGAACGGCTTTGTTAGTACTCCAACGTGGGGTTTGTCCAAATTCCATTTTTTGGGTCTTCCAAAGTGAACGCATGAGTGAAAGTGGGGTAAAGCATATTGTAAACGTAGGCTAACTGCAAGATGGGAAGAAAATACCAATCCTGTGGAATATTTCATATATATAAACCTATGCTTGCACCTATGTTGTCCAAATCCTGCTTCTTGTACAAAATATCAAAGGGTGTAAGACCAAATGGCAAAGTTGGGAGTGATTTATAGAGAGTATGCTCACCCTGTCTAGTTGTGCAAAAGTCATGCACAACACTCAGACACAACATGAGGCTGGATAATCAAATCTTCTGAACGACAGATGCTCCACTAGGGGAACCAACCAAGGGTCAAAATGCTGGAAAGTTCAGGTAAAAAAAAAACAAGTTCCAAAAGAGTGCTGCTACTAGGAGTAAACAGAGGATTGCAGAAAAAAATATTTTCTTATTAGATTACAACATGCTACATGTTTCCAAACCGATCAGGTTTCTTCATCAGGCTTGTCCCTGATGAAGAAACCTGATCAGTTTGGAAATGCATTGCATGTTTTCAATCCCAGAAAATCCTGTTTTTTTTGGTCTTCAAAAGCGAGATCGATTGTATGGTCAAATGTAATGTGAATATTGACCAACTCTGAATATGGAAGACTATCAAAGCTGTGGTATATTTTTCAAGCATTTAAAACCTATGCTATTGCTATATGGTAAATATACACCATCTCTTTATAATCTCCCACCCATCCCTCGGTTGAATCTGATGGATATATGCCTTTTTTTAAGTCTACAATGTAACAATATATTATAATTTATATATGTTTAGGTGTCATTCGAAGCTCCTGTGCCATTTTTCATTATACTCTTGCATTCTTAGGCCCCTAGATGCATCACGATAACGTTGACTGTGCTACAGTTTCCGACATGCCTACAAATGTTGGTATTTTGCTTTGTGTAAACTTACGCTATTAGTGGTATGGTGCTTATACGACAACCATACTAAGGGTTAACACCATGGGTATTGCGTGTCCTCCTGTATTTCCTAATGAACTTGAATTATTTGAAGAAATGTCAAATCATCAGTGTTTCCAGGATCATAATATTCTAATACAATTCTATTACCTCTCAGGCTCCATGACATCTGACGGGGGAATCAGACACTATCTGTGGGTGAGTGAGTTGCCGGTTGCTGCACAGAAAAATTATAAGACCTGTCACGGAAACATTGGTATCATGTCAAGGATGAGCCGCTGAAATGTCAGCACTCGGCTCGGCAGCACATAGCGTTGCTACCCAACAAAAAAAGATACAAATAGCTTGTTAGATGTATACACATTACCTACACAACCATACACTTGCATACAAACTATGCATTAGCCTTACAGACGTATGAGATCTGCCTTGCAGAAGAAGGAAGGAGGGGGAAGGGACGCACACAAGAAAAGAATTTTTACAGCTTTGCTACTGTTTAAATATTCAAGGAAGATAAAAGGACTTGCATTAAACATGCTGAGTAGAAAAGCTGCCTTCTTAAACAAAACTGGAAATTGGCTAAATGAATACATCTCTATACATCATACCCAGCCAATCCTGCTCTAAAGGCAGAAATATAATAAAGTGTAAAGCACTTAGTGTTCCAGATGGCGACAGCGTCCTTATCATGTAAATGCCGGAGAGTGTAGTTGCTTTCTTCCCCCAAAAAATCCTGTAAATCAGTTTTCTGGCTGCGTACATATTACGGCGTCCTGCCATCGAAATGGCTGCCAACCTGATGCTGACGTATAGATTTTGTAACGTTACTTATTTATATGCTTGACGAGATGGGATAATGGTCAGAGAGGGAACGATTCGGAGATCATTACAAGATACAGGCAAACGCTTCATTGACGGCTCACTGATTTGCATGGTTCAGCTATAGTGAATCTGCCGTAAACAACCAGAAGCTGAGGGGCTCAAATTCAGGGTCAAAACAAAATGGGAGTGGAGGAGAATTTTAGTACTTGGTGATGGTGACTTATATATTGCTGCTATTTGTCTTCTACCTAATATAGAGAAAAACATTGGTATAAGCAACTAAGGGGCCTAAAGGGGAACTCCATGTTTGCCATAAGTTACTCACAATTAAGTTTCTTATACTCAGAAATAGTTTACTCTTAGTTGGTGGTGTATGGCGTTAAATCGGTAAAAAATGGTACCACCCACATGTCACTTTTTTTTAAGACCTAATAAGAAAAACTGTGTAAAATTACATGTAAGACGTCAGATGATATAAATGATGCTAAAGTGATACATATATAGATAATAGATATATAACAGATTGATTATAGATAGATAATAGATGGATAGATAGGAGATAATAGATATATAATAGATAAATAAATAATAGTTAGATATATAGATGATAGATAAATAATAGATGATAGACAGATTGATAATAAATAGATCAATAGATAGATAATAGATAGATATATAGATATATAATAGAGAGATTATAGATGGATAGATAATAGACAGATGATAGCCAGATTGATAATGGATAGATAGATATGAGATATATAGATAATATATAGATAGATAATAGATAGACAATAGAAAGAAAGTTAGAAAATAGATAGATGAAAGATAGATAATAGATATGTAATTAATAGATAGATAAATAGGTAGATAAATGATAGATTGATAGATCGATAATAGGATGGATAGATAGATAATAGACAGATAGATGATACATAGATAATAGATAGATAATAGTTAAATAAATAAATAGGATACATAGATAAATGATAGATAGATAGATAGGTAATTGATAGATAGATAATAGATAGAGAGATAGATAGATGATAGATAGGTAATAGATAGCTAGGTGATAGCCAGATTATAGATAGATAATAGATAGATAGATAGATAGATAGAAGATAGATGATAGATAGGTAATAGATAGCTAGGTGATAGCTAGATTACAGATAGATAGATAGATAGATAATAGATAGATAGATAGATAGATGGATAGATAGATAAATGATAGATAGATAGATAGGTAATTGATAGATAGATAATAGATAGATAGATAGATAGAAGATAGATGATAGATAGGTAATAGATAGCTAGGTGATAGCTAGATTACAGATAGATAGATAGATAGATAGATAATAGATAGATAGATGGATAGATAGATATTTAATCTATAGATCCTAGAGGCTAGAATAACATAGTAGGATTGATACCTGTAGAACAGGGGTTCCCTACCTGTGGCTCGGAAGCCATCTGTGGCTCGCGGTCCCATGAATTGTGGCTCGCGACTGTTGGCCAGCTTGGTGCTTTACCCCCAGGTTTAGCAAACAGGTATGAGGAGCAAATCTAAAAATGGTGAATTTTGTGAGTAGTCCGGCACAGAAGAGCAGATCTGATGCACACATACTGGTCTTAGGGGTTTAGAGATAAGTTAAGTAAGGTAAGTTGGAGACAGGATGATACTAGCTGTTGGAGCAGGTGCCTGAAGATGGATGTGACAGTGTGGTGGGAGTGCTGGATGGGAGAATACTGAATGAAGTTATTGTAGGAACCCGTGGATCTCAGTGTACTGCTTTGGGGGGGTTTCTGTGGAAAAGCTTTGGTTATCATTATACCCAAAATGGTGGCTTTTGTTGCCACTACTGTGAGGTGGGCAGGAGCTGGATGTGGCTTGCGACCCTCTCTCAGAGCTGAATGTGGCTCTCTAGGTCAGAAAGGATGGGGACCACTGCTGTAGAATGTAAGCCCGCAAGGGCAGGGTCCTCTTCCCTCTGTACCAGTCTACCTTTGTTAGCTTGTTTACTGTAAGTGATATCTGTAATTTGTATGTAACCCCTTCTCACATCCAGCACCATGGAATCAATGGTGCTATATAAATAATAATAATAATAATAATAATAATAATAATAATAATATCTTCTATCCATATAGTACACTGCAGCTTCCTAGGATGCAGTACAGACCTTCTGCTGTAGGTCCTCTATACCCTTTGAGTCCTCCATACCTGATGGCCATGCAAGAGTGATATCTGTACAGTAATAAGGTACTTCATGCAGTTATATGGGGGCTTCCCCAATAATTCTTATATTACATCTACATTCTAAGGAATTAATGGTGAAGAAACCAACTGTGTGCTAAACAGGGTAAATGTAATTAGAGCACGCATATCTGCGCTCCTGGCGAACAATAGTCAACCACGTCTAACGACGACTGCCCTGGTGCTTTTTATTCATAAATGCGGTTTTATCTTCAGAAAAGTGGCCTGATATAGAGCTTCATCTGCAATGTGACAGAACTGCATTGGAACATAGAACTTTGGGCTGACATATGAGGCTTTTACTTCCCTCGGACAAGTTTGAGTGGCAATAGATATAAAGTGACATTACACTAGACATTTTGATATATGGGGGAGCGGTCACATCCGTCAGATTACATAAAGTGAGCGGCAAAATCTATCAGGCTGGATAGGAGACGCAGTCATGCTCCTCAGCTACACTATCAGAATTAAACTGAGCAGTAAACATACTGGACCATGGCCAGGTCTGAGCGGCAGGCAGTGCAATTAAATTAAAGGGGTTGCCCATGTTAAACAATCCTTTTTTGGTTAGAAGGCTCCCTTGATGATAAGATGATCACATACTGTCAAGCGGCTTGTTAGGCGATTATCTGTAAAGAGCAGCAAAGCGCAGCAGCACATGTTTTATTTCGCAGCAGCGCCGCCACTGGTGAAATGAAGCATTACACAGAACACCTTGCAATCAATGCTTTATCTTTGTAACATATAGTCCTCAAAACTGAGCACTTCAAATAGTATCCTGAAAAGATTCTCTGGGTGTTTAAAGTGGACCTGTTATTTTTTTAAAAGAGGCTAATTCTTGCTCTTATTTTATTCACACCACTTCCATGAATATGCTGTTTATTTTTTCCTTGTAAATCCATCATGTTTTCAGAGATATGGGTCATTTTATTTAGTGCAAGTGTTTATTGTTCTTAATAGGGGGCATGGCTCACAGGCTAGTTATGCAGAGCAGCCTATAGACACGCCCCAGAGGATCCTGTGAGCCACGCCTTTTTGTAAAAACCATAAAAATATGCACTAAATAGAAAGGCACATATAACTCTGGACCCATATGGTGGATTTTAAAAAAAGAGAAAAAAAGAATACTCAGGTGAGCAGTGAGCATAAAATATGAGCAAAATCTGGCAATTTTTGACTTACATGCCTTCAATAATTAATAGTCTAATAGTAGTGAAAAAACAGTCCTTAATAGTTTTTTTTTACTTGCCCTGCAGTGTTGATGTCAGATACATTTTCTGGCCTCAGCAGTTTTGTGCTGTACACGTCAATACTGAGATAAGTGATTGACTGCAGCCGTCACATGGGGACACAGATGAACAGCATGTCATCACTGCCCAAAAGTAAACCAGGACCTCCATCGGCCATTGAGCATTAATGCTGGAACTTTGTGGGACTTAAAAGATGAGTATTAGTTATTTTTTTATATTTATTATTACATTTCCTAAAGTTCCTCATTCCGGGAGAACCCCTTTGAGAACGTCGCTGATCTTTCTGACGTTGTGATTTCGTTGAATAGGCAGATCAGTGATCATAGTTTACTGTTGCTGGATCCTGAAATAGATGTTAAAATTTATCCAGGACCATGGTCAGCGCCATATATAAATGCAGCAGAAAAAGAAGAAAAAATGTGGCACTCACCAGATGCAGTGTAGCCAGAGTGTGGACCCCTGCAAGAGTCTCTGACTCGAAACGGCCGTCATCTGTCTTTGTGCCCCGCATGCCTCTGTTCACCTGCCCTAAAAACCGCTGTCCATGCCGAATATGGTAAAATAAAGGACTCCGGTTACACTGCAATCTGGTGAGTGATGCATTTTTTTTTCATTTTTTTTGCTGGATTCCTATGTTGTTCATTTCATGCTGAGCACCAACTATTGATTGCGAATTTTCACCGTTAGGCCTGTTTCACACTTCAGTTTTTTTGTGTCAGTTAAAATCCGCCAAAATGGCGGAAAGCGGATCCGTTGCTAACTGATGTGAACGGATGTCACCGGACCGTTTTTTTTGACAGATCCGATGAATGAAGAATTTTAAAGGAACCGCAGCCTGGGGAGGAGAGAGAGAGAGAGAATTTTTTTTTTTCAGCCGCAAGAACAGACTTTAGGGTTAAATTTCCGGCTGAGTGAAGTCTTTCGGGCGCCATCCGTCAAGATCCGCCGGTAATGCAACTCAATGGGAAAAAAAACGGTTCCGCCAAACAAAATGGCGGATCCGTTTTTTTTGCAAAACGGCGGATCATGACTGATGGACAAAAACTGAAGTGTGAAACAGGCCTTACTTGGTCTGTTAAAGAAGGGACGCGATCAGGACACAGCCAAATGAGAAGTACCTGAGTGCTGCTCTTTTTCTATTCTACATTTGCAGATTCCCTATATAAATACATTCATGACAGTAGGAGTGGGCTGGTGGTAGTAAGAAGATATTAAAGAGATGTGTTCTTCATTGCTGGGAATGTCGGACAAGTGATTAATGATCTGCATGAACTCATTGCTATGATGTTAGATGTAGTAGAGCTGAGTATATCTCTTGACTTTATTTAAGCTAAGTGGTATAATAGATGACTTAATATCTATACGCCAGCAAAAAGCGCTAAAGCTTTACAATAGACTGCATTCATTTGCATACAACATTAATTTTGACCTGCAGTCCTATGTAAATTCACATACAGAAAATGCTACATCTTTATACGTCTTGATAACATATATACAATATATACATATATATATAAATAAATATATATATATATACTTACAGTATATATATATGTATCATATATTATGTTTGCTATTATAGGATAAACTCTTTTTTATTGCTGTGATGATACAAGATAATGGGGCAGGTCAAACTCAATGTTCACATTTTTGTGAGATTTTTTCCCGTCAGGTTTCTCTTGTTCTCTTAATGGCCAGAATATCCAGTAAATAAGAAACCTGATATAAGGCAATGGCATCTTTTACTAAATGAATCTTTCAAAAAGCAGAAACCATGATCCCATAAATCTGCAGTCCAATAAAAGGCAAATAAAAGTCAAGTCTTTTGAACAGTACGGTCAATTGTAGCACTATGTCATAGTTTTTAATGCACAATGCTGGGCCTAGTTTAATAAAAAAAAAAAAGTTGTGGACAACCCTTTAAGCTTTTGCTATTGTACCATAGTCCTCGATGGAGGCTTTTATATGTATGCAGTCTTTTATGCAAATAGATTTAAAGGGGTTTTCCACTACTCAGACAACCTTCTGAATCTCTATGGTTCCCCCAATAAAATAATAAGACTTATATAAAATTCCATTACGAGTTCCATGCCAGTGGTTTCGGCACTGGCTCTCCTGGGGATGCTTGGGGATGCTTGGGGATAATCAGCCCTGGTTTAATTCTTCCTTTTTTCAGATAAATCAGACATCCGGACGAAATGAGAAAGCAGTGACAGCTCTCACTACCTGCAGAGGACAGTTATGTCCGAAGGAAGGTGAAGCATCTGATGATTGGCCACAGTGATTGTGAGACATAATAATGTCAAGCGATCCCTGGAGAGCCAGTGTCGAAACCACTGGAACGGCACTAACACTAGAGGGGAATATAGGTGTTATTTATTATTATTGTAATTGAGGGGAACATAGGGACTGTAGGGATTGTGAAGGGATTGTCTGAGTAGCAGATTTACAAAACACTTCAGTGTGATCCAGACAATTAAACTCAAAAACACATCAGTACCCAAATATAATTCCAATGCAAATGGTGAATGGATCCATAGATATCTATGCACCAGATGCCTACTTTTGTATGTGTCAGGTAGGTAGGCTGCACTATATTTTACTGTTGGTGAGCACAAAAACAATATATAAACTTATAAAAATACATCATGCTTCTTTTTGCTTGGAACCCATGTATCAATGAAGAGATGTGTACACCTGGGCTCCACATTCAGCATTTTTAGTTTTATATTACTAGGCAGAGAGTTGTGTCTTTTCCTGCGTTTTCTCTTCATCTGATATATTATGAGTGCCGTGAGATGACCTGCTAAAAAAATGGTTTTGAGATACTCTGCGGGAGATATTTATGCTACATGTGTCTATATGTGTCTGTCAAAGGTTTTGCTAGTGTGTTATGAAAATGTTTTGAATTTCTTGAGAAATTGGAGTCCATAGGGAAATTTGTGGAGTAAGGCACGGGTCACACTTGCGAGTGGAATGCGAGAAACTGGCTCGAGTCTCTCGCCTCAATACCTGGCACTGCCGCTGATACTCGAGACCAGAGCATTCAGCTGCATAGAAATACATGCAGCCGCACACTCCGATCCCGAGTTCCGGCGGCAGTGCCGGGTATTGAGGCGAGAGACTCGCATGAGTTTCTCGCATTGCACTCGCAAGTGTGACCCCGGCCAAAAAGTGGACACATGGTGTAGGTGGCACAGACTAACAACCATGAAAGCTTTGTATCTTTCAACTATTGTTAAAAAAAATAGAGATTCGCACCTTTATCAAAAAAAATCAAGAAAAAAAAATTTCCCGTAGCTTGTACCTTGAAATATTAGATTGCCGGATCAATATCTAAACCCTGCAGAAAAATAGTTATAAGCATTCAATGAAAACATGACCCATTAAGGCTGTCTCGTTGGGCTCGACTATGAAGTTTATTACCGATCCACGAGAGACGGACAAAGAAGGGTTATCTTTAACTTAAGATATTTCAGCTCTCGCTGACATAAAAAACAATTAAATGGCTGTTATTGCTGACGGTATTGACACATGGCTGAGTAAATTATTTCTGAAAACTGCACATAAAAATCATATCCCAGATTAGAGATAGCTCCACGTTAGATAGAGCAATTATTCATATCTCGTTCTGGCAGGACATTCTACTTTGCTGTACATGATATAAATTAAGGCAGTGCGCTGGAACACAGTTGACAAAATTCTTTTTACTTTTATCATTTTTTAAACCAAAGAGATGAGATAAAATGTAACTAAAATAAGTATGTGCCAGTCACAATGGACGAGGGGGATTTCAGAATTGTCACCCGTCCTCGACGTGAAAAACACACTTTTTTTTTAGAATAATACTGAACAGGTGCATTTTTAGATCTTTAAAGAAAATCTGTCACCAGCTTTTTGCTACCTAATCTAAGAGCAGTATGATGTGGGGACAGAGACCCTGATACTAGTGATGTATCACTTACTGGGCTGCTTGCTGCAGTTTTGATAAGATCACTGTTTTCTTTGCTGTAGATCTTGCAGTTCTCTGAATACTGAGCTCTGTATAACCCCGCCCACATCACTGATTGGTTGCTTTCTGTGTAAACTGTGCAGAGGCAGAAAGATAACAGTCAATGATGAGGGTAATGTTAGTGTAGGGTCATGCAACCATTTTCTCCATAAATGGTCCAAATTTTCTGATCAGTGTTTTATCAGAGTGGCATCAGTTTTTCTTGGACGTGGAGAGAAAAAAAATTTCTCCACCGTCTCCATTCTGACAATCCGTGAAAATAGGACTGCACTTGGATGTCATCCGAGTGCAGTCCGATTTTTTTTTCATGGACCCATAGACTTGCCATAGACTTGATGCAACACTCAGAAAAAAAATCAGACATGTATCTGATTGTTTCCACTTTACCAGTAGAAAAGAAAGTTGGCGTCACTAACCAGTGTCCGTAAAAAGTTTTTCTTCATTTCTAATCTTCCTTAAAACCATCTCCGTGGCAGAGGAAGCCAGCAGAGGGCAGCAAGTACAGCAGAGGAGATCAAATTTTTCCACGGCCAAGGAAAAAATCAGACGTGCACAGCCCCATAGAATATCATAGGAGAACATCAATAATGGAACATGATGGTTGGTAGTTCCTTGTTATAGGACTATATGTAAATTTACAACTATATGGGATCATTTACATGTTTGGTGAAATTCCTATTTACCTGTAATTTCCTAAGAAATTCTGCCTTTAGCGGTAAAACAACGTATGAGATATCACTCACCATGTTACTTTTGTTTTTTGTAGCACACAAACTTAATTCAGAAATATGGCCACAAGTCTTTTCAACTGAGTTGAAGGTGTATTCATTTTTACCAATAATGTTTATCATGTATCTAGAGGAAAGGTGATACATCAACGGTAGTCCAACCATTGAAACCCCCACCTATCACTAGAATGGGAGAATGGGAGTCCTGGTATTAACAGAGAGTAGTCTGAGAGCACCATGATTTAGTAGAAGACTCTAATTACAAGGATGTATCACTTACTTGGCTGTTTCAATAAGATCAGTGTTTTATCAGCAGGAGATTATCACTACAGGACTAGATGTCTCTTGCCTCCTGGTCCAACTCCACCCCCAGCACTGATTGGCAGTTTTCAGTCAATATACAGTGTACACATAAAGCAGCCAGTCAGAGGTGTGGGTGGGGTTATACACAGCTCAGCATTCCAAGCTCTGCAAGATCCACAGCAGATAAAACAGTGATTGTATCACAACTGCTGCACCCAGTGAAATAAATGATAAATTGCTATAATTGGACTAATGGAACAACTGGGAGCTAATAATAAAAAAATTATGTTTAATTTTTTGAAGTCTTCCTTACTGATGCTTGAAATGGAAATTCACTACAGATAGACAGACAATAGTAAAAGTCTATTCTTGACCTGCAGCTAATCCGGGACAATAAGCTCATTCTTCATTCAAGCAACCACAATGCATAGTGTATTTCAAAATCCTTGACAGAAGGCCAAAACACAAGAGTAATTACTATATTCCACCATCCAAGAGTTTCAAACATCCAAAAAAAAATGGATTCAAGCTTCCTTTCATTAGGGTAGACTGTGTGTCACTTTACCATTAACCTCTTTAATTAGAATTAGCCTTTTTCTTTTGTTAATGATTTGCACACAAAGAACTCTCCTCCGGGAACCTAAATATCGTTCAAGAGGGAGTCACGTGTTAACATTACTTAAACCTGGCAGGATCGGTGACTAACAAAATGAGATGTGTCTGCAAGAAATAAGTGGAGGGAAATATGGAAAAGCCAATGCTACTAGAATTTTATAAAGGGTTAAAGGGAATCTGTCACCTATATTTAGTGATATCATGTAAAGATATCACTAAATTGTGCGTCCCATAAGGATTCTAGTCGGGTCTTTGACTCCCCCCGACCACACACCTTTGAGGCATAAATACCTTTTTTAGCTTTTTGTGGCCAAAAAACTTCCATTATGAGATTATGCTAAAAACATACAACTCTACCCTTTAACTTCCCAATCAAGTGACTTCATCACCCTCATCAACTCACTATCCGGCAATTCAAAGCAACGCTTTGATACTTTTTGTTCCCTCCTCAGTACTAAAGTACATGTCCCGGTAACCAAGCAAATTTTCCCAAAACTCCAATATCATCTTTTCCCTCTTGCACTTCATCAAGTTCACTTTCCATCTTTGATCCAGTCACAGAAAAGTTACCAATCTCTTTGCTTCTTTTCACCCCACTACCTGTACCAGTGACCCTATTCCTTCTTACCTCCTTCAGTCCCTCACCCCGGCTGTTACTGCCCACTTAAAATATTTAACCTTTCTCTTTCGTCCAGGATCTTTTCCTCCTCCTTCAAACACACGATCATAACCTCATTACTTAAAAAAAGAAAAAAAGATCCCTCAAACAGAACTTCGCTGCTAACTACAGAACTGTCTCTAACGTCCCTTCATCTCTAAACTGCTGGAATGTTTGGAACACCCTTATCTGATCTGCTATCTCTCAGATAACTCTCTTCACATTTTGCAATCATGTTTCCGGTCTTTACACTCTACAGAAACTGCCCTTACTAAAGTTTATAACAATCTATTAACTGCTAAATGTAATGGTCACTGCTCCCTGCTGATTCTCCTGGATGTCTTCTGCATTTGACACTGTGGATCATCAGCCCCTCCTCCTCACTATGCTCTGCTCTATCGTCCTCAAGGACACCATTCTCTCCTTGTTCTCTTCCTACCTCTCTGACTGCTCTTTCACTGTATCATTTGCCAGCTCTTCTTTCCATTACTGTCAGGGCCGGCCCGAACGTATAGGCGAACTAGGCGGCCGCCTAGGGCGCCGACCCAAAGGGGGCGCCAGAGAAAAAATTGAAAAAATTATAAAAAATCTTTTCAAAAGGCAAGAAGTTTTAGGGATGGAAAGAAAAGTGTACATATTTAAGGGCAAATATGATGCAAGAGAGGTTGGTTGGGTTGGCAACAATTTCAATAGAATCTGAAGTTGCTAAACAAATTAATCTCGGTGACTTAGTGTCATCCTTTTAAAAAAAAAAGGCAAGGAAACAAAAATTTGAATTACCTATGGTCGTTTTTGTTTTGTATTATTGATTACTTTGTATATATTTGTCCTATACAACTTCTCAGAAGATTAAAGAGTTAGGAAAGAGTTAATTAATCATTGTTGTTGTGGTTTATTTTGCTCCTAAATTTATATCCCAAGTTTTCATCTACTGCCAAGAATAGTAGGGGCGCAACAAAATAGTTTCGCCTAGGGCGCCGTAATCTCTCGGGCCGGCCCTGATTACTGTCGGTGTTCCTCTAGGTTCAGTCCTAGATCCATCTCTTTGCTGAAGACACCCAATTATACACATCTTCTGCTGATATCAACACTACATAATAGCAGGGATTGTCTGTCCGCTGTCTTTAACATCATGCCCTCCCTCAATGTGAAGCTGAGTATTTCCAAAACTGAACTCCTTGTGTTTCTTCCCTCTATTAACCTAAATAAACCCATTATTGCCATTTTGGTGGGTGGTTCTACCATTACTCCCCAGCAGCACACTCGCTGTCTGGGGGTTATATTTGATCCTGATCTTTCTTTCACTTTGTATATTAAATCACTCGCTCGCTCAATCCACCTGTACTTCAAAAACATCTCAAAAAACAAATCTTTCCTTAGCTTTTATGCTGCAAAAACTCTTACTCTTGGTCTGATTCATTCTCATCTGCACTACTATAATTTTCTACTAATCAGTTTCACTAAACTGTACCCTTTCCATTCTATCTTGAATGAGGCAGCCGGGGTCATTTTTCTGTCCAGCTGCTGTCATTGCACTGGTTACCCATCCACTACAGAGTACAATATACACTTTTCTCTCTCAACCACAGAGCTCTCCACAGTTCTATACCACCCTACATCTCTTCCCTCATCACTGTCTATCACCCTACCCATGCTCTTTATCCTAATGACCAAAGACTAATATCCCCAATAATCCAAACCTCCCAGTCCCGTCTCCAGGACTTTTCTTATGCTGAACCAATTGTCTGGAATGCATTAACCAGGGTAATCTGGTTAATTTCAAGTATGCACAGTTATAAGCTTGCACAAACCAAACATTACTTTACACTGGCTCATCACCTCACTAATCTAGATATTAACTTTTTTTTCCCTTTCTAAATTTTCCACATAATCTGATCCCTCCTATCATTTGTTTCCACACCCCACCCTCCATATATTCAATAGCACTTTATGCACTGATAATGGCTGATGACCAGGTCATGCAGCTTATTTAAATTCCCCCATTTATTATAATGGCTAGACCGTACATGACAGCACGTTCTACCTATCATGTCCACCTATTTCCTTATAGATTGTAGGATTGTGAGCCAGACCCTCATAAAATTATTATTATTATTATTATTAAAGACTGATCTAAAAATCTGTCTACTTTTCAATTCAATGATGCTGTTTGTAGGTCTTCCTTCTGAGGTAGGAAAGATCTCATGTCTTGCTTTCTTTCTTCTAGGAACAGAAGAGACTAATGCTCCATCAACATGCAAGCAACAGAACCCCATTCTTGTGATTGATAGGGGAACCAGTGGTCGTACTTCTTGTCATTTTTTCTTCTAAGGCCTCATACTCACTGGCGATTAAATCGGACGATTGCAATCCGATTTTTAATTGGATTGCACTCTGACCAATGTTAGTGATTGGGTGACATCTCACTTGCGATTTTTTTCTCAGCCAAAATCCGTCTGAGAAAAAAATCGCAGCATGCTGCGATTTGCAGCGATTTTCCACAATAGAAGTCAATGGGTGCGATTAAAAAAACGCACCAAAAACGGACCATCCGTTTTACATCTGTTTTTAACGGATACATCACCATTCTGTGGTATAGAACACTGTAAATGGTCCTGTAAATGACTGTAGAAAAAGAGTGGCTGGGAAAAATAAACGGATGGAAAACGGATGGAAAAATAAAAAAATCGCATGACACTGGCATAACACTCCACCCTTTTTTCCAGTCCAGAAATCGGACCGTTTTTTTAATCGCCAATGGGTATGAGGCCTGAGAAGGAAAGCGGCAACCATTTTTGGTTAAATGGTTTCTAATCTTTTGTCAGGAGAGTCCCTGAACGTAAGATGGTCATAGTAGGGATGCAGCTACTATGGATTGTAGGAGCATGTGGCCCAGGTGCTAACAATCCATTGCACCTGGATCAGGGTATGTAAGTCATGTGGTGTACATTACAATTAATTGGCTTTCCATATCATGCTAAAATGTGCCAAGATCTCGCCAACCTCTCATGGTGTATTTTTTTGCAGACTGATCTTGATATTTAGAATGAATTCTTTTTAAAGAGGAACTTCATCTAAAGTCACCCCCATGATTTCATCAGGAAAAGAAATGCAAAACTCGTACTCTCAAGGACAACAAGGATTGTGGTATAGATGATGTGTTCAAACTCTATGTACTTACTATATTTACTAGTCTTTGTATTGATGTCAGGGTCCTGATGATGATCTGTTGCCCTTGTGCCGAACGTCCACGTTTAGAGGACAGTTATGGAGAAGATAGGAAATTATAGTTGGCAACAACTGGGCACTGCAGGACCCTACTTTATGACTTCTTTCTGCCACCTGATATGACTATGTCTGGACGATGTGTCAAAACAAATATTTTGATGGTATCTTTAAAAATTGAAATGAGACTACTACATAACATTTTGCTAGATTGTTTTGGGATGAGTTTTGCAAAGTTTGGTCTTATATGAACTCTCCTCAGTGGAGCTTCCATATCTGTTTTATTTTCAAGGCTCCCCTCTTGGTTACTACTGTGCCCACTAGGAGATTTCAGAATTGATGACGGTATTTGCTGAGACACAGAACCCCCCACCAGCAGACAGATCCATTTCTGGCCTGTTGGGCCTCATCAGAACTGGGCTGAAAGTGCTGGTCAGCAATATGAAATGCAGAATGCGCAGCTTCACTTTCTCTCTGTTATTTCTAGATAGAATATTTGCTTTGTTAAGAATTCCACCATTTGTACTGAACTTTCTAAAATGTTATCTGAAATCGACAGGAACTGAGAATAGGAGAGGAATTGGGAAATATCGGTGTTCCTTAGGGTTTAGTTCTAGGTAAAACTTTCTCATATAACAAATATTATAGTGTTTAGCAGTTGGCAATGATTTATTATACTTTGCCTATATAACGCCATAATATTCCACAGCACTATATTCCCTATCAGTATGTCTTTGGAGTGTGGGAGGAAACCAGAGAACCCGGAGGAAACCCACGGAAACACAGGGAGAACATACAAACTCCTGGCAGATGTTGTCCTTGGTTTCAAAGCAACAGTGCTAACCACTGAGCCACCATGCTGTTCAATAGGTTAGCGTTAGGGCTAGACTCTTTCAGAGGAATTCTATAGTTTATAGCATTAAATGCAAATCAAAAGTGAGATGTGATGGGTCAGTTACATCCTTAAAGGAGTTTTACTAAATTAGTGTCTTTTCTGAGAATTTCAATTGTTGGCCTGTCATTTGTACCGACATTACTATGCCTGGATGAACAATAAATTTGTTGTGGTCGTTCCCTTGCTAATATTCTATATTGATGGACCTTATAAGCATAGGCTGTTAATAAAAAAAACTTAAAACTCTTTTTAAAGAGATCTCTGTTTTGGATAACCCAATTTTCATATACCAGGTAAGAGGATTTAGAATAAAAGTAGGGAGTCCTCTGTTTAGGATCCTCATCTCTTGGCTTATGAGTGGAGAGCGGACACAAAGAGTATCTCTTTGTCAATGAGAAATGTGTACTGTTTCCACTGGCCTAAGGTGCCACTTAAACTCTTACTACCAGATCGCTGATTGCTGTAGACCCCAGTACAGTGATATGTTGTGATTAGTGATGAGCAAATGTGCCCGGATAAGGTGTTATCTGAGCATGCTCAGGTGCTAGGTGAGTGTTTTTGGCCTGCTCGAAAAATATGTTCGACATCTACAATGCATGCAGGGTTGTCTAACAAACAGGCAAGCCCTGCATGTATTGCAGCTGTTGAACAGCCGTGAGACATGCAGCCCTGGGGACTCAAACATATTTTTTGAGCACACCGGAGACACTGGTTAGCACCCGAGCATGATTGGGCTTCTTTGCTTGAGTTTGCATCAGTTATAAATTGGGTTCATTTTGGGGATGAATTCCATTTGTCTGTTTATAAAACAAAATTGAGGAATGGATCTCCGAAATGGACAAATTAGCAAAGATTAAAAAGTAAGAAATCTCCAAAATGGGTGAGAACCCCTTTACATGAAGTGTCTGCCTTAGAAAGCTCACATTTCAATTCTTCCATTAGGACCCTCATTTTATAACGAAAGCAGCTACAAAACATATCTTTCATTCTGAAGGACTCTGGAAATCTATGAATGGCGCAGACCGCCCATTGATTTAAATGAAAATGTAAAACTGTGCTTTTCCTCTTTAGTGGTTTAGCAGTGAAATTGAACACTTTCTCATGGAGCACTTTGTAAGGGTAATTAGTAGCGACAGAAGCGGTGAAAGCTGCCTCTGACATCTCTTCTCGGTGCCTATCAGACTTATGTCCATTAGTGGGGCAACCAGTTTACACCCTTGCTGATTTGAAGAGGATTTTTATGTTTAAATTGCATGACTCCTCCAGTTCCCTATTTTTCACTGATTCTGGAACAGTCTTTCTTTTTCTTCTGTGCCCCTCCATTACAAAGTTATGCCCCTTTTAATAATTGTGCCATTTTTTTTCTTAAAGTAACTGGGTGTATACCACAGAAGTTGTCTGTGGGTGCGACCATGTTTTGATTGGCCAACATCAAAGGATGAAAAGTAAAAGCCCACAGTGAAGTGTGGTGGTACATGCCCAGTTGGTTGAAGGGCAAATTTGCACTTTTACTTTTTGTGGGTATAACTTTGGAACAGACTGTTGCAGAAGAAAAAGAGAAACTCTTCCAGAATCAGTGGAGCAGCCTTAATTTGAGGAAGTCCCCAATTTTAATTAAGAATCCAAAGAAAGGTACTCTTTGAAACCTGTTTTCTGATTTTTCAGTGGTAAAACTGTTAATTTTGTCCAACATTAACTACAACGTGAGCAGCTGTTATTAGCTGCTATTTTTCACTCATTGTCCACAAACCATCTTAAAAGGAAGCTTCAGTTTTATTCTGGGGCCAAAAGCGGTCTCCAAGCTTCTATGAAAAGCATTTCCCTATCTGCATAAAACGATGAGGTCTTTGCCGTTGTTCCATTGTGTTGTGCTTCACACAGAATATACCACATTTGGCGCAGAACCCGTCTCTGAGTTTTACTCAGTAGTTGTTTAAATAGCCTAAAGGGAGAAGAACACTTTCAAAAAACGTGAACCCTAAAGCCATCGTCATTCCGAGAACATCTTTTACCCTTCGAGAAGAAACGTCTGACTTGAATGCATCCTAGGTGCTAACGTGACTTCAAATAAAACACTGTTGGCATCCTGTGGCTTTCTAGTTTAATTCCAAAGGGGGCACAAGAGATGTAATAAATCGTATGTCACTGTCAGGGCTAAAAGGACACAGAAAAGAAAAAGCAATCAGATCCTTGTGGGCCAAACCATCTACAATAAAGTCATTTTTTCCTCAGGTCACTTGTTTGAAATGATACAATGGTGTATTCGTACATTGTGCACCACTGAAATGTGACAATCTGTAAGTGGATAGAGTTATCTGACGGACCCCGGAGATCCTTGCGTGCACACAAGGAGTTAATTTATGTTTTTTCCTACTTTTTTCTTCTTTAAGATAAAATTCTCACCTTCATAAATTCTCGGAATCTGACCAGGAAAATTAGATTATTAGGACTGGCAGATACATCAGTGTAATATCTGATTACTGTTATTGTTCTCTACAAAAATGTGAAATTTAGAATTAAGTGAAAGGAAATTTTATAAATTTCACGTGAAAGGTTTAAAAGTGAAATAACATTGAGAGCCAATCCTAAGGGAAAGCTGAAAAATGTGATAGAGCGTGTCTCATCTCATGACCTTCAGGATCAGACGAAATAATGGTGGTCTTCCACCGCACTATTCGCCACTGTTCTCCCTCTGGATGTGGCTGTTTCTTCCGTCACCAAGCAAAGTTAGTGACACAGCGCCACTTTGTCCATCTGGCCATGTCTGGCACTGCAGCTGCAGTACCAGACACAGTCACACAGGCATGGATAATGACACAGTGCCTTTCTTATATTAATAGACAGAGTCACAAAGAGAAAGATGATGACACAATGCCACACTTGTCCATCTACCGTTGTAGTGTAGCGCGGCACAGAGTTGCAGCCGCAGGTGAAGCACTCGTCTCCTTTTACGCAATGTCACACTACATGAAAGTGTGAGTCCTGGCTTGGTGTTGGTGACCTCTTTTCTGTGGAAGGCCACTCTGTCTTCAGTCAGTTCCAGGTCGTGCTACTCCCTTGTCCTTTTCCTGTAGTTCACCCAAATGCCAGCACTGCTCACATAACTTTTCCTACTTTTACTTGAACTCAACCCTATCTAGCTACAGGAAGCAGTCACTCGCCCTAACACTAAGCCCTCCCACTATGGGCTTGTCACAAACATTAAAGCTAACTTACCCTAATGTCACTACCTAACTACAGTCAACTATCTAATACTACCTGTCTTATGTGTTAAATCCTAAACGATATATCCCTTCACTACCACATCCTATACTGTACACTATGCCCTACACTATACATTACCAACATTACTTATCTTACATTGCTACATCACACAGGAACATATCACAAGACACAATATATACAAAAATGCAAGACGTAATACACATGACGCAATTGGTGTATTCAAGGGTAGGAACGCAACAGTCCAATCCACCCTTACAGCGGCACCAGACACAGTGACACAGGCATGGATGATGACACAGTGCCACACTTGTCCATCTGCAGCTGCAGTAATGGATACAGTCACACAGGCATGGATGGCACTGGGTCAGTTACTACTGATCTCCTGATATGTGGAGTTACCCCATTACACATAGAAGGGATAAACTAAGGATAGACCATGCACATAACATCTGAAATCCCTTTTCATGGGGGGCCTGTCACTTAGCATAAATAATTATTATTTTCACTGGTGTAAATGTTGCCGTTCTCCTCAATCCGGCTTCTTTTTTCTTTTCTTTCTGCTCCTCTCCATTCCCAAAATAAAGCCTCTCTTCTCTGGACATAAATTTAGTCTTTTTAAGAAAACTGGGCATGTCCCACAAGAAAACGCCCACAGAGAAGTGTGGATGACCACTCCCACTTGGCTAAAAACACTAGATTTATGTAAAGATAGGGACATATTTCAGGAACGGAGAGGAGCAGGAACAAAAGGAAAACATCGCCGGATTCAGGAGAATGGCGGTATTTACACCAGATAAAAAAATTACATATTTATGGTGAATTTAGACATTAACTACAGATGTAGCATTGCTGAATTCGTCATTTGACGCAACTATACAAAGATGACATATGTAATCATAAGCTTCTGCAATATCATAATTCAGTTCTTTACCCCATTGCACAAAAGGAATGGAATAGGTGAATGACAAATCCAGCTTTGCTACCTCTTTATGTGTGGTACAATAGGAGATGAAATGTATAATTACTTAACATTTTATCAGCAAAATCTCAAAAATAGCAAGAAATTACTGGACTATAATACTATTATTATTATTATTGTTATTATCATTATTATTAATATTATTATTAATATTATTATTATTATTTATAGATACAGTTGTGGCCAAAAGTATTGACACCCCTGCAATTATGTCAGATAATACTCAGTTTCTTCCTGAAAATGATTGCAAACACAAATTCTTTGGTATTATTATCTTCATTTAATTTGTCTTAAATGAAAAAACGCAAAAAGAATTGTCCTAAAGCCAAATTGGATATAATTCCACACCAAACATAAAAAAGAGGGTGGACAAAAGTATTGGCACTGTTCGAACAATCATGTGATGCCTCTCTAATTTGTGTAATTAACAGCACCTGTAACTTACCTGTGGCACCTAACAGGTGTTGGCAATAACTAAATCACACTTGCAGCCAGTTGACATGGATTAAAGTTGACTCAAGCTCTGTCCTGTGTCCTTGTGTGTACCACATTGAGCATGGAGAAAAGAAAGAAGACCAAAGAACTGTCTGAGGACTTGAGAAACCAAATTGTGAGGAAGCATGAGCAATCTCAAGGCTACAAGTCCATCTCCAAAGACCTGAATGTTCCTGTGTCTAACGTGCACAGTGTCATCAAGAAGTTTAAATCCCATGGCACTGTGGCTAACCTCCCTAGATGTGGACGGAAATGAAAAACTGACAAGAGATTTCAACGCAAGATTGTGCGGATGTTGGATAAAGAACCTCGACTAACATCCAAACAAGTTCAAGCTGCTCTGCAGTCCGAGGGTACAACAGTGTCAACCCGTACTATCCGTCGGCGTCTGAATGAAAAGGGACTGTATGGTAGGAGACCCAGGAAGACACCACTTCTTACCCCGAGACATAAAAAAGCCAGGCTGGAGTTTGCCAAAACTTACCTGAAAAAGCCTAAAACGATTTGGAGGAATGTTCTCTGGTCAGATGAGACAAAAGTAGAGCTTTTCGGGCAAAGGCATCAACATAGAGTTTACAGGAGAAAAAAAGAGGCATTCAAAGAAAAAGAACACGGTCCCTACAGTCAAACATGGCGGAGATTCCCTGATGTTTTGGGGTTGCTTTGCTGCCTCTGGCACTGGACTGCTTGACCATGTGCATGGCATTATGAAGTCTGAAGACTAACAACAAATTTTGCAGCATAATGTAGGGCCCAGTGTGAGAAAGCTGGGTCTCCCTCAGAGGTCATGGGTCTTCCAGCAGGACAATGACCCAAAACACACTTCAAAAAGCACCTGAAAATGGTTTGAGAGAAAGCACTGGAGACTTCTAAGGTGGCCAGCAATGAGACCAGACCTGAATCCCATATAACACCTGTGGAGAGATCTAAAAATGGCAGTTTGGAGAAGGCACCCTTCAAATATCAAGGACCTGGAGCAGTTTGCCAAAGAAGAATGGTCTAAAATTCCAGCAGAGCATTGTAAGAAACTCATTGATGGTTACCGGAAGCGGTTGGTTGCAGTTATTTTAGCTAAAGGTATTGCAACCAAGTATTAGGCTGAGGGTGCCAATACTTTTGTCTGGCCCATTTTTGGAGTTTTGTGTGAAATGATCAATGTTTTGCTTTTTGCTTCATTCTCTTTGGTGTTTTTTCATTTAAGACAAATTAAATGAAGATAATAATGCCAAAGAATTTGTGTTTGCAATCATTTTCAGGAAGAAACTGAGTATTATCTGACAGAATTGCAGGGGTGTCAATACTTTTGGCCACAACTGTAGATACAACATAACACATGGAGCAGATCCAATCTGTTTTCAGCTGCAGTAGTGCTTAAGTTTGGCATTGGGTACGATAAATGGTAATGTAACAAAGTGTTTGTTATCTGATTACATAGGAATACAAGTAAATATAAAATAGTCCTAACCCATATACAATGTAGTGTCAAAAATGACAAACCCAGCTCTGCTATAACTGTATCAGCAGCTGCCGCATCTGTTCCTGTCAGTGAGAATACATATCACAGCTCACTATTCCTGCTTGCTGAGACTTGTAGTCATTAATATTGCTGGATAGCAAAAAAAATTAGCAGGAAGTGCAGGTATTCCATGACCCCAGAATAAAGAGGCATAGACATGGTGGGAGCAGTAGCCCCTGATCAGTCTGACCGATATGGGCTGATGACCTATGTTAGGATTTGGCTGCCCCCTGTGTTGCATAATAATAGCTGTTACCTGTTCTGTCTCTCCTGGCCGCACAGCGAGGTGCTGCAGCAGCTTTGATGTATTTCTTCCAATTGTAGCAAATGACGCAAGTCATCTCACGCTGGGGGGCAGCTTTGGTGGGCTGCAGCTGCTGTACTCACGGAAATTACTAATGACATGAAAGCATCATGGAACATCGGAGGAGAAGCACTAAACATAATAGGAGGTAACAGAACTGGAAAATTGCACATCCAGTTTATGAAGATGGAATTATACTTGTAGTAGTTGTCTGATAGGTCACTGAGACATGGAACTGGTAGGGGTAGTAGTCCACAATTCCAACCAACTATGACAATACCTGAGCCAAAATCTAAAACTGAGACCCCCCAATCCAACTAAGGATATGATGATTCATGATTCATCCACATTATTTTCTGACATGTCAATATAGAAGAATTGCAATAAAAGCCACGTATGTATCCGCAGGACAGCTTTTTCCAATAGAAAATGGATTCTTATGTAAGGGGGTCACAAAAAAGCCATCCGGTCCCCTCAAACACGTCCCGGTTTAAAATGTACAAATGTCTGTAGTAATTGTCTTGTAATGAATCTGTGTATATTATACTATGTTTTGTACACTTCTATTTTAGTGGTCTTGTGACTTTATTGTATATGTTATATATAGGGAGAGTGTAATATACAGTCATATGTTAAAGTTTGGGCACCCCTATTAATGTTAACCTTTTTTCTTTATAACAATTTTGGTTTTTGCAACAGCTATTTCAGTTTCATATATCTAATAACTGATGGACTCAGTTATATTTCTGGATTCAAATGAGGTTTATTGTACTAACAGAAAATGTGCAATCTGCATTTAAACAAAATTTGACCGATGCAAAAGTATGGGCACCCTTATCATTTTCTTGATTTGAACACTCATCATAACTACTTTTTACTGACTTCCTGAAGCACTAAATTGGTTTTGTAACCTCATTGAGCTTTGAACTTCATAGCCAGGTGTATCAAATCATGGGAAAAGGTATTTAAGGTGGCCACTTGCAAGTAGTTCTCCTATTTGATTCTCCTATGAAGAGTGGCATCATGGGCTCCTCAAAACAACTCTCAAATGATCCGAAAACAAAGATTATTCAACATAGCTTTTCAGGGAAAGGATACAAAAAGTTGTCTCAGAGATTTAACCTGTCAGTTTCCACTGTGAGGAACATAGTAAGGAAATGGAAGAACACAGGTACAGTCCTTGTTAAGCCCAGAAGTGGCAGGCCAAGAAAAATATCAGAAAGGCAGAGAAGAAGAATGGTGAGAACAGTCAAGGACAATCCACAGACCACCTCCGAAGACCTGCAGCATCATCTTGCTGCAGATGGTGTCACTGTGCATCGGTCAACAATACAGCGCACTTTGCACAAGGAGAAGCTGTATGGGAGAGTGAAGCGAAAGAAGCCGTTTCTGCAAGCACGCCACAAACAGAGTCGCCTGAGGTATGCAAAAGCACATTTGGACAAGCCAGTTACATTTTGGAAGAAGGTCCTGTGGACTGATGAAACAAAGATTGAGTTGTTTGGTCATACAAAAGGCGTTATGCATGGAGGCTAAAAAACACAGCATTCCAAGAAAAACACTTGCTACCCACAGTAAAATTTGGTGGAGGTTCCATCATGCTTTGGGGCTGTGTGGCCAATGCCGGCACCGGGAATCTTGTTAAAGTTGAGGGTCGCATGGATTCAACTCAGTATCAGCAGATTCTTGACAATAATGTGCAAGAATCAGTGACGAAGTTGAAGTTACGCAGGGGATGGATATTTCAGCAAGACAATGATCCAAAACACCGCGCCAAATCTACTCAGGTATTCATGCAGAGGAACAATTACAATGTTCTGGAATGGCCATCCCAGTCCCCAGACCTGAATATCATTGAACATCTGTGGGATGATTTGCAGCGGGCTGTCCATGCTCAGCGACCATCAAATTTAATTGAACTGGAATTGTTTTGTAAACAGGAATGGTCACAAATACCTTCATCCCGGATCCAGGAGCTCATCAATAGCTACAGGAAGCGACTAGAGGCTGGTATTTTTGCAAAAGGAGGATCTACGAAATATTAATGTCACTTTTATGTTGAGGTGCCCATACTTTTGCACCGGTCAAATTTTGTTTAAATGCAGATTGCACATTCTCTGTTAGTACAATAAACCTCATTTAAATCCAGAAATATAACTGAGTCCATCAATTATTAGAAATATGAAACTGAAATAGCTGTTACAAAAA
This sequence comes from Dendrobates tinctorius, assembly GCF_039654945.1. Classification (NCBI taxonomy): domain Eukaryota; kingdom Metazoa; phylum Chordata; class Amphibia; order Anura; family Dendrobatidae; genus Dendrobates; species Dendrobates tinctorius. The sequence continues at coordinate 7,383,854 of NW_027361993.1, forward strand.
ACAAAATTGTTATAAAGAACAAAGGTTAACATTAATAGGGGTGCCCAAACTTTAACATATGACTGTATGTGTAGGCCACTAGATGGCAACATAATAGTGTATATAGTATAGAGCAGTAGGTTAATAGGGAGTAGAATAGTTAATATAGGAGGGGTTAGCTGTGTTTAAGGCTGGGATAGTTTCTGTTAGATTCAGTCCGGGCTAGGTAGCCCATAGTACTCGGGTAGGCTAAATGCCCGAGCTACTCAGTACCCCGCATTGTTCAAAGTGGAACCCAGCACTCCAGAATCAGTGGGACAGCATAGTCTCAGAAAGTACAGCAACAGTTTCTACAGGTACTTGGAACACAGGAAAAGTCACTGCAACACCGCAGGGCAGGTCGCTCGCCATGTGGCAGGTCATTGCTTGGGCTGATGCCCTCAGAACTGGGGCAAAATGGCTGAGGGAACACCCGTATGCAGTGAGGCTGACCAGGGAGGACGCTGAGGAGCCGTTGAAGTTGGTCTGACACAGAAATGTGCAGTGTGTCAGGGAGAGGAGTGCTGGGAAAGATGAAGTAACGTGTAAGTTACAAGCTGTTGAAAATGTTATAGCAGATCTGGATGTGCTGCGAAGTAAAGTTCTACGAATGAAAGTAAAGTTCTACATATTGCATTCTACCTGGACTGTGTCTCTGTTTATTCAGAAGCGGCCAGAGGTGACCATAAAGAATGGAGAACAGCCCTTGAAGATGCAGTCAACCGAGAGGCAAGTAAGATAGCAGTGAAGTATGATTCTTATGTATTGGAAGGCCAGGGCACACAAGGTCAGATGAACTCAGCCATGACTACGGCCCTGGCTGACCTCTACACTTACTTGCCAATTTCAAGCCTTTGGGCGGGAATATCCCTTTAAGGTTGTTAACCCTTTAAGATGGGGGGTCAGATCCTTAGTGTATACTGGCTTATATTACAAGATTGTGTGTCCAGATGACTTATCCTTTGTCCTTGGAAAATTCTAAGGAAAGGAAAACTCTGCACACCAAAGTTTTGGATAGATTAGAACTTGGTGATGATGTTATTTTGAGTTTTCCTTTGTATTTCTGCGGGCTGTTAAAGACGTGGTGCACTAAAACTCAGCGTTCTGTACTGACCCCTATATTACATTATTCTGTTAACATCCAGATATTTTGTACCCAAAGTATAAAAAGGTTTTCTAGTTTCTAGTGTCTTCAGCTCATAAGTTTGGATAAGCAACCATCCTGCCTCTCCGCCGCCGCTCTTGGTGATTGTTTGCAGGCACGTGAGTACACATCACCACTTTAGACAATCACCTGGCTAAGCAGCACACCAAAGTAAACATTGTGAGCAATCGATCGGCTGCAACGGTTGCATGTACTGTAGTTGTGATTTCACCTTTTTGCAGCTTGGAAGCAATCAGGGAGAGCAGCAACGGAGAGGCAATGCTGGTTGCTGATTTTGGTGCAGGGGATGATGTTTTATCATTTTTAGCGCAAGGTTGTGGGTTGATAGAACTGGAAAATCCCTTTAATTTTCAACATGATTTGATGAATTGGTATAAACATCCACAGAACGAGGAGCCATTGTGATTTACAAAGAAAACAAAACCTTGAGTTTTCCTGATTTATTTATAAGGCTGGATCTTCAGTTTCCATGGACACTGTCAGGTGTAATTCACCACATCTGCTCCGCTCAATCCCAAAGACAGATCTCTACAAAACGGAGACATTTCCTAAATTTACATCTCTGTGCTCTGGCCATCACGGGCAGCTCTTCCAGGACTCTTGGTCATGGGTGACCTACACGGATCGCCATCCAAATGTTGTAGTCAATACTACAGGACATGTCCCTCTTCAAAGTTCTTTGACGGCACATTAATTTATGATAAGGTATTTATTTCTGTTAAAGCTGGGTGACAACCAATATGGCCACCATTACTGCACTCTATAAGGTTGTCACTAAGCCATCCAAAATCACAAATTGTGGACGGGATTGACAGTAAAGTGACAGTCTTTGCTGTCGACACCAAACTATGTAGGATGCTACAGTAAAATCTGACCTTGACATTTACAATATTGGAAAACAATATGGATAAGATGTCTGAATGGGCAAACACTTGGCAAGTGAGATATAATGTAGATAAATGTAGAGTAATGCACTTCGGATGGAGTGATTCTATTGCTGCATATACATTAAATGGGAGTATGCTCGGGACTACAGAACGGGAGAAGGATTTAGGTATCCTGGTTACAAATTAGATGAGCGGCAGTACTTAATGTCAGGCAGCAGCTGCAAAAGCAAACAATATTTTAGGGCAAATAAAAAGACAGATAACATCCTGCAATCTCAATGTATTGTTACCCCTCTATCACTGGTGAGGGCACATCTAGAATATGGGATCCAGTTTTGGGCTCCACAAAGAATATTCTGAAGTTTGAGTTAGTTCAGTGGAGGCAACTAGATTATTTCAAGGGATGGAAGGTCTCTCATATGATGAAAAGCTGGAAAAGTTGAGCTTGTTTAGCTTAGAAAAAATACACCTCAGAGGAGATCTCATTTACATGTATAAATATATGTATGGTCAGTACAGAGGACGGCGCATGACTTATTCCTTCCAATGACTATACCGAGGACCAGGGAGCATTCATTAGGGGTGAAAGAAATGTGATTTCGGCAGCTAATTAAGAAAGGGTTCTTGTCACGCTCGCGCCTTGGCTGAATGGCGCGAGCCGGGGAGTTGTGGCCCCACTGTGCCACAAACCAGACTACCCTGGAAGGGGCGTAACTACGGCAGCTACCTCGGTCATCACTGGAGCCTCTGATGGTGAGGTCAGGCTTGCGCGGCAGGTAGCTGCCAGGTGCCACTCCAGGGTGGTGTCTGGCTGTGGCTGCTGATCCCACTCGGGAACAGGACACCTGGACAGGTGCGAGTGACAAGTAGGCTGAGACACAGGGCAAGCGGACACGGCAGAGGCACAGGGCAAGCAGACACAGCTTGGCACACTGGCAGACAGGCACGACTTGAAGACACAGGGCAAGCAGGCACGGCTTGGAGACACAGGGCAAGCAGGCACAGCTTGGAGACACAGGGCAAGCAGGCACAGCTTGGAGACACAGGGCAAGCAGGCATGGCTTGGAGACACAGGGCAAGCAGGCACGGCTTGGACACACAGGGCAAGCAGGCATGGCTTGGAGACACAGGACAGACTGGCGTGATATGGGAAGGGACAGGTAGGGACCTGTTCACACAGCAGGTGTAGGCAGGAGGGAGTGGTGTATGTTGGAACAGGATCTGGACCTGTTCACACAGGAGGTGCAGGTATGGATATAGGCAGGAGAGTGGAGTAGGCGGAGCCGCAGGAGTGCGGAGTAGGTTGGGCTGCAAGGGAGTTGGGCAGGCAGAGCGGCAAGGGAGCTTAGCAGGCAGAGCAGCTAAGGAGCCGAGCAGGCAGTGCGGCTAGGGAGCTGAGCAGGCAGAGCGGCTAGGGAGCCGAGCAGGCAGATCGACTGGGGAGCCGAGCAGGCAGAGCTGCAAGGGTGCAGATGCACAGGCAGAGATGCAAGGGTGCAGATGCACAGACAGAGCTGCAAGGGTGCAGATGCACAGACAGAGCTGCAAGGGTGCAGATGCACAGACAGAGCTGCAAGAGTGCAGATGCACAGACAGAGCTGCAAGGGTGCAGATGCACAGACAGAGCTGTAAGGGTGCAGATGCACAGACAGAGCTGCAAGGGTGCAGATGCACAGACAGGGAGGACACAAGGAAAGACACAGCAGGGAAAGAAGCCACAGACAAGGAGAAAGGGAGACTAAGGTAGGACAGAGTTCAGACAAGGTACTGGGACCAAGACTCAAGGGCCAGGATATTCAGCCTCCTGGCAGGCAGGCAAAGAACACAAAGCAAGGCTAAGAGTATTCCTACAGAGAAGGAGATACACAGAACATGGCCTGGCTTCCTCAGCAGCAAGATACTAACTGAGCATAGACATTGCACAGGCAATGTTTCAGTGGGTGTGGCGGAACTAAATAGTCAAGGCCTCTAGGTGAATGGTCAGGGACAGATTAGACAGGTGCACCCTGAATGCATAAGAACCAGAGCGTTCTGGCGCCGCCCCCCTATATACACATAGCCAGGAAACATACAGAAGAGCAGAGGCACAGAGCACAGGGCTGGCAATAGACAGAATTCACAGCATGACCCGGAGCAGTGAGTAAGTTGATGTGCTGGGGATGGGATGCCATGCAGTGACGCCAGCAGGGTTGTTACAGTACCCCCCTTTACAGCCCCTCTTCCTCAAACCTGCCAGAATGACCTGAAGAAGGAGTATGGGACCACACACAGTCCAGGTTGACACGACATCCTTCTGGTAGGGTGGAGTATGTGTGCCATCAGGAATCCCAGATTGCCCGGTTTCTTGGTGCCCAAGGGAGTCAGTTTCCAACACAGAGGGTACAAAGACTTCTTCCTCCAGATTGGCAAAAAGCGGGGCCCTGGCAGCTTCAGACTTCGCCCCTACATCAGCCGGCCAGCTAGAAACTGAAGACACCTGCACACAGTCCATTTTTAGCCCATTATCCAAAGAAAATTGGATCTCCTCCAGGTGAGTGAACAACGGAGATACGTAGGCCACAGTTCCCACCTCTGCATCCACCTGCCATATGGAAGCTGGAGGCATACATACAGGGAGCCATTTCAACCTGTTACTCAGAAAAAACTGGGCCCCCTTTTTCAGGTTAGAGGATGAGTAGTGCTCCATCTTGGGACCTTCACCCACTGGCCATAGAGGAGCCGAGGGCATCCACTCAGGATCCATCTTCAGCCCTTTATCCTGGGGAAGACAATCAGGAGGCAGAGATGCTCTAGGGAGCAGATCACTGGCATCATTGCTGGAGATGTGTGATGAGGAGACCTCCGTTTCGCCCTCTTTGGAGGCGTCATCACCCCTAGACTCGATGACCAGCAGACTGGATAAAGATGACGACTTGGCTGGCTGAATCTGACGCAAGGGAACCAGACACCTCTTGTCACTTGGTTGTCTTAGGCGTGGTACCTTGCTGGGTCTCCAAACATAAATGGGCACCAGGATCTCTGGTTCAGAATGACCCATGGGCATACCTGACAGCCAATGGAAGACGAACTTCTTTGTATACAAAGCTCCGACCTGGAGCTGTAGTTGTCCTTGCAGGACTAGACTGTTCTCAAAGGGGGCTCTGCCACCTTTAGACGATGCCCACGCTGGGTTCTGGAGCTGAAGAATGGAGATCACACACCGACTCTGTATGGCTGGTGGTTCGAACACCCCAAAGCTCCCAGAAGGCAATGAAACAGTCATAGGCTTTAATGGAGAGGGAGGACTCTCGCCAGGGACATCCTCTCCTACTGGCCCAGGGTTCTGGAGTACAGGCTTCTCAGGGCAGAGGCCAGATTCCGGCTGCAACTTTGCCCGCTTCTTCTTTTTAGACCTCTTGGATCTTGCACGAGAGGCCGCATCGGCAGACTGTGGAACAGGTGATGGCTGGACGGTCATAGGTGGTTGAGACGTTTCACCCACAGGTTCCTCTTGTCTGGTCTGTCTCTGGAAGCTTGGAGGGGAAGACTTTTCAGGAGCAGCTGGACGAGGCATGTCAAACACTTTACGGAAGGCCACCAGGAAGGCCCCCAGGCTCATGACGACAGGGTCCCCTGCTTCCCAAAGGGGACAGATCCACACCAAGGCATCACCAGCTAGGTAGGACATGATGTATCCCACCTTGACCCGGTCAGAGGGGAAACAAGCTGAATTCTGCAGGATGTAGTGCAGGCACTTTTTCAGGAACCCTTGGCACTCTTTGGGGTCCCCATAGAACCTAGGCGGGTCTGCTGGTTCGTGCTCTTCATAGGCCAGGAGCTGCTCATAGATGGTCTTGGAGACTATGAGTGGTTCAGAAGTCTCAACAATTGGAACCAGGCAAGGCGGAACAAACTCTTCCAGTGGCTCACACTGGCAGGGAGAAAGTTCATCAAGCTCTGCAATCGGAAGGACATGGGACTCAGTGGGGACCATGGCCTGTGCAAACTGTCACGCTCGCGCCTTGGCTGAATGGCGCGAGCCGGGGGGTTGTGGCCCCATTGTGCCACAAACCAGACTACCCTGGAAGGGGTGTAACTATGGCAGCTACCTCGGTCTTCACTGGAGCCTCTGATGGTGAGGTCAGGCTTGTGCAGCAGGTAGCTGCCAGGTGCCACTCCAGGGTGGTGACTGGCTGTGGCTGCTGATCCCACTCGGGAACAGGACACCTGGACAGGTGCGAGTGACAAGCAGGCTGAGACACAGGGCAAGTGGACACGGCTGAGACACAGGGCAAGCAGGCATGGCTTGGTACACTGGCAGGCAGGCACGGCTTGAAGACACAGGGCAAGCAGGCACGGCTTGGAGACACGGGGCAAGCAGGCACGGCTTGGAGACACAGGGCAAGCAGGCACGGCTTGGAGACACAGGGCAAGCAGGCATGGCTTGGAGACACAGGGCAAGCAGGCACGGCTTGGAGACACAGGGCAAGCAGGCACGGCTTGGAGACACAGGGCAAGCAGGCACGGCTTGGAGACACAGGACAGACTGGCGTGATATGAGAAGGGACAGATAGGGACCTGTTCACACAGCAGGTGTAGGCAGGAGGGAGTGGTGTATGTTGGAAAAGGATTTGGACCTGTTCACACAGGAGGTGCAGGTATGGATATAGGCAGGAGTGTGGAGTAGGCGGAGCCACAGGAGTGCGGAGTAGGCTGGGCTGCAAGGGAGTCGGGCAGGCAGAGCGGCAAGAGAGCTGAGCAGGCAGAGCGGCTAGGGAGCCGAGCAGGCAGAGCGGCTAGGGAGCCGAGCAGGCAGAGTGGCTAGGGAGCCGAGCAGGCAGAGCTGCAAGGGTGCAGATGCACAGACAGAGCTGCAAGGGTGCAGACGCACAGACAGAGCTGCAAGAGTGCAGATGCACAGACAGCGTTGCAAGGGTGCAGATGCACAGACAGAGCTGCAAGGGTGCAGATGCACAGACAGAGCTGCAAGGGTGCAAATGCACAGACAGAGCTGCAAGGATGGAGATGCACAGACAGGGAGGACACAAGGAAAGACACAGCAGGGAAGGAAGCCACAGACAAGGAGAAAGGGAGACTAAGGTAGGACAGAGTACAGACAAGGTACTGGGACCAAGATTCAAGGGCCAGGATATTCAGCCTCCTGGCAGGCAGGCAAAGAACACAAAGCAAGGCTAAGAGTATTCCTACAGAGAAGGAGATACACAGAACAGGGTCTGGCTTCCTCAGCAGCAAGATACTAACTAAGTATAGACATTGCACAGGCAATGTTTCAGTGGGTGTGGAGGAACTAAATAGTCAAGGGCTCTAGGTGATTGGTCAGGGACAGATTAGACAGGTGCACCCTGACTGCATAAGAACCAGAGAGTTCTGGCACCGCCCCCCTATACACACATAGCCAGGAAACATAGAGAAGAGCAGAGGCACAGAGCACAGGGCTGGCAATAGACAGAACTCACAGCATGACTCGGAGCAGTGAGTAAGTTGATGTGCGGGGGATGGGAGGCCATGCAGTGACGCCAGCAGGGTTGTTACAGTTCTTTACAGTTAGAGCAGTCAGATTGTGCAATGTCGACCACAAGAGGTAGTAATGGCAGACACTATAACAGCTTTTATACAAAGGCTGGATGATTTCCTCAGTGCAAATAATATTGCACGTTATTAGTAATGAGCGAGTCTGCTCGGGTAGCCTCTTATCCGAGCATGCTCAGGTGTTATCCAAGTATCTTGGGCGTGCTCAAATAATATGTTCGAGTCCCCACGGCTGCATGTTTATTGGCTGTCAGACAGCAGCAACAGATATGGGGATCCCCACACGTGTTCAGACTGTCTAACAGACGCAAATCATGCAGCTGCAGGGATTAGAACATAATATACAAGCACGTCCGAGATACTTGGATATACAAAATAAGGTTGCACTCTATCATGCTAAGGCATGTCAATCTGGAATATGTGAAATTTGAACAGCAATACGGCTATGGTGTATAAGGAAAAAATACAAGACGCTTAGTATATAACTTGGCCAAATTATATCTGCCCATCAACCATTGTCAAGGTGGTCTCAAAGTCTGATGGGTCCCTGACTTGTGTGAATACCTCTCTAAGGCTGATGTTTGAATTCCTGGGTGAATGTGGACACCTCTGTCAGCAATGCCTGCATTTATGGGTAAGTAGGGACCTGCTGTAATTAAAATAAGACTTTGAGACCACTTTGACGATGGTTGATGGGCAGATATAATTTGGCCAAGTTATATGCTAAGCGTCTCATATTTTTTCCTAATACTCCATAACCGTATTGCTATTCAAATTTCACATATTCCACATTGACATGCCTTAGCATGATAGAGTGCAACCTTATTTTCTATATTGTATTTGGAAGTAGCTCCTCCTGGTTATGCACCTATTCACACTAGTCTGGCTGTGCCAGTCAGTTTTTTGTCAAGATACTTGGATAACACCTGAGCGAGCTCGGATAAGATGCTACACGAGCACACTCACTCATCACTAATAGATAAGTTAGAAACAAAAAATATATAATTGGTGGAGAAAGATTGAACTTGATGGACCTAGGTCTTTTAAAACCTATGTTACTATGTATGTAAAATGTAGTCTTTTTTTGGAATGTACACTGCTCAAAAAAATAACGGGAGCACTTAAACAACAGACTATAACTCCAAGTAAATCAAACTTCTGCGAAATCAAACTGTCCACTTAGGAAGCAACACTGACTGACAATCAATTTCATATGCTGTTGTGCAAATGGAATAGACAACAGATGGAAATTATTGACAATTATCAAGACACAATAATGGAGTGGTTCGGCAGATGGGGACCAGAGACCACATCTCAGTCAGTACCAATGATTTCTGGCTGATGTTTTAGTCACTTTTGAATGTTGGTTGTGCTTTCACACTCGTGGTAGCATAAGACAGACTATACAACCCACACAAGTGGCTCAGATAGTGCAGCTCATTCAGGATTGCACATCAACGCGAGTTGTGGCAAGAAGGTTTGCTGTGTCTGTCAGTGTAGTGTCCAGAGGCTGGAGGTGCTACCAGGAGACAGGCCAGTACACCAGGAGACGTGGAGGGGGCCGTAGGAGGGCAACAACCAAGCAGCAGGACCGCTACCTCTGCCTTTGTGCAAGGAGGAACAGGAGGAGCACTGCCAGAGCCCTGCAAAATTACCTTCAGCAGGCCACAAATGTAGTTGTGTCTGCACAAATGGTTAGAAACTGACTCCATGAGGATGGTCTGAGTGCCCGACGTCCATGAATAGGGGTTGTGCTCCCAGCCCTACATCGTGCAGGACGCTTGGCATTTGCCACAGAACACCAGGATTGGCAAATTCGCCACTGGCACCTTGTGTTCTTCACAGATGAAAGCAGGTTCACACTGAGCACATGTGACAGACGTGACAGAGTCTGGAGACGCCATGGAGAGTGAACTGCTGCCTGCAACATCCTTCAGCATGACAGATTTTGCAGTGGGTCAGTAATGGTGTGGGGTGGCATTTCTTTGGAGGGCAGCACAGCCCTCCATGTGCTCGCCAGAGGTAGCCTGATTGCCATTAGGTGCCGAGATGAGATCCTTAGACCCCTTGTGAGACAATATGCTGGTACGGTTGGCCCTGGGTTCCTCCTAATGCAGGACAATGCCTGACCTCATGTGGCTGGAGTGTGTCAGCAGTTCCTGCAAGATGAAGGCATTGAAGCTATGGACTGGCCCGCCTGTTCCCCAGACCTGAATCTGATTGAGCACATCTGGGAAATCATGTCTCGCTCCATCCACCAACATCATGTTGCACCACAGACTGTCCAGGAGTTGGCGGATGCTTTAGTCCAGGTCTGCGAGGAGATCCCTCAGGAGACCATCCGCCACCTCATCAGGAGCATGCCCAGGCGTTGTACAGTAGGGCGGTCATACAGACACGTGGTGGCCACACACAATACTGAGCATCTTTTCCTTGTCATGAGGCATTTCCACTCAAGTTGGATCAGCCAGTAATTTGATTTTCCACTTTGATTTTGAATATCATTCCATATCCAGACCTCCATGGGATATTCATTTTGATTTACATTGATAATTGTTATGTTTTATTGTTCTGAACACATTCCACTATGCAATGAATAAAAATTTGCAACTGGAATATTTCATTCAGAGATATCTAGGATGTGATATTTTAGTGTTCCCTTTATTTTTTTGAGCAGTGTATTAAAAGGAGTGTTCTAATCTGTGTTCAGGAGTTCAAGCAAGAAGCCAAGAGACAGTGGAGCTGGTCCAGCTGATAGGAGACCTAATAATTAGCTTAGAATTGACAATTCGAGCTAGCAGCATGGCTGCGCCGCTAGCAGATTGGGTGCACCTAGTCGTGGTAGGATGGCTTTAATGCTTTTTTTTAATCAAAATAGTGTTAGCTAAGTACCTACGGTAATATTATTTACATGCACTACTACTGTTTACTTATTTACTTTCTATAGGGTATATGCTCATTTTGTTTTTCTCTTGGGTTTTGTAGAGGCAGTGTGGGGTAGCACAGGGGGACTGAAGCTGGCGGGATGCATCTATCTGGCCAGCTACAGGGCTGCAATTGGAGGCGCTAAAGCACAGGGCTGCTTCTGACACTGCAGGGTGGTCGGTAACCTGGGCACTGAGCTATAAACTATAGAATTAAATATCCCTTCATTCTTTAGCGGTAAATTGCAATTTTAACCATTTAAGAACTTGAAACAACCCCATTAAGAGTAATTGATTAGATAACTAATTAATTAATGTAAATGTAATATGAAAATGTCTTACATTAGCTAAGGGGTTAAGTTCAGTGTGCTGAAGAGAAGAAGAGAGAATTCCCACTCCATGCCAATTTGCTGTCTATCCATTAACAGCTTTAGGCTGCGTTCACACATTCAGTATTTGGTGTTTTTTTTACATCAGTATCTGTAAGCCAAAACCTGGAGTGGGTAAAAAATACTCTAAAGCTGTTAAGTTATACTAATGGCTATTTATTCTAGTTATGACAACATATTTGGATAAACTATGAGACTCTGAAAACCAAAATTAGTCTCAACAGCCATAGAATACACATTGCATGTCTTACCAGCCCTGACCAGCAGAGGCCAGTACAGTTCACTGACATTGACGAAAGCAGCAGATTATTTTGAGATATTACTGTAAAATACACTTTACATTCGTTGTAAATATTAATCTGCATAGAGACCTCTTTGGCTTTGCTTTTTATATTATTTATGAAAATGCTGAAAGGTAACAAAACCCATCAGAAAAAAAAAATAATCATCCCACGTTCATGCAATTATGTGTTAAAATATTTTCGCGTCACCCAACTCTAGCCACTTTATATCCTGGAAATATAAATATATATTCCCACATATATTATATACACTCTGTGCCTCTTCTTTATGATTCTCATCTGCTGTTTTATTAATTTTGCCTTAATTAAGATATCTGCAGCAAATAATCATCTGCTTTTAGATTGCTCTTGCTAATTAAAACACATGTTCACATTATTTTATTCTCACATCATAAGGAACTTTTCTATGCTAATTTTTTTAAAGGGCAATGTAAGAAAAAGACAACTGTTTTGACACATAGGATATTGTAACAGTGCTTTAGGCTGTGTGCCTACGTTGCGTTTTTTAAGCGTTTCCGCAGCGCTTTTAGACGCGCGTTTCTGCTGTGGAAACGATTAAGAAACGCATCCCATGGAAACATAATGGAATCCGCAACAATCCATTGTTGTGCTAATGGTGCATTTTTTTCCACTGCGGAAACGCTTAGCGGAAAAAAACGCAGCAAGTTCATTAATTTTGCGGAAACGCACGCATTTCCTCATACATTCAATTGTATTGCAAAAACGCATAGGAAAACGCATGCTAAAACGCTTGACAAAAGCGTCAAAAACGCTTATAAAAGCGCTTCATAAAACGCATGCGTTTTCCCGGGAAGAGGGTGTGCGTTTCCGCTCAGGAATATTCTGCATGAAAAACACTACGTGGGCACATAGCCTTTAAAGATTGCTAGGCACAGAAAATGCACTAAAAAACAATATTTCAGCTCTTCCTTAGTCAATAGTTTCTTTTATTTTGGGTCATAACACAAATAAAACTGAAAAATATATATATATAAAAAAAGTCTTCTCTATGTGTCATAAGAGCTTGGCCATGTCCGTCTGCTCCTAATCCTATTCTGTTGGTGGCTTTAAGACAATTTTCTGCAGCAGGAGCCTCTCCCCTTTCCCATCTTCAGTAGTCAAAACATCATTAAACCTGCCACCAATCGAAACTGGAATCAATACAGACCATACTGGATATCAGTATATAATGTATCTTTCTTTGTGCTGGCTGCTTTCTTGTATTTTCTAAAGTGCAATTCCAGTTTGGAGCTAAACTAGAAAAACGTCCTAATGGATCCAAGTAGATGGATCCGAAGTGATTGATGGGGCAGATTTATTTTTAGGCTTTGGTGGCCTTTTTACTTTTGACATCACTGGACTCCATTAAATATGCATCAATTATTGCAACTCAACTGCGATATTTGTGTTGCATTTAATAATAACACATGGACTTTTGGGGACAGTGCCATACATATAATGTGGCCATGCCTGGTACTGCCACTCTGCCCCATTCACTGTTAAATGTATTATTCTTGGTAAACCATGAAGGAGCCAGCTGGGGTCTCAAAGGGGTTGTTATGGCATGGACCAAAAGTCTGCAGTCACTCTATGTGAATGCAGACTGCTGAATCGTGACAGTGTGTGGTGTGCATGCAGTCACAATACTCTTGTATTGCATGTGTGCGTTGGCGGTGATGTGACCACATGTATGTGATTTGCATACCTATGGTCATGTTTCAGCCAGAGTTGTTCAGCTTCTCCTAAAAGTAGTGCATTTAGAGAAGTTGGACAAATCTAATCAGCAATTGGATGCAAGTATATGCAACTTGCATACATACAGTCACGTGACTTCCCACGCACACAGAGAATCATGGCAGCATACGCACCACACACTGTCACGATTTATCAGTATGCAGTCATATAGAATGACTGCAGACTTTTATTCTAAGTCGGGATAACTCACTAACAATTGGATCTCTACCAATTAAGCATGAATGACCGATCACAGATAATCTGTGAATGTTCATGTCCTGAAAAAAAGCCTTTAAAGGAATTCTATAATCTGAAACAAACCCTTTTCAAAAAGAGGTTGGCCACCCCAGGTCCATCTCCCAGCAACTCTAGGAAACAGATCATTTTGGCAAGGGTAAGGAACAGTCAATCAAACACTTTCCTCGCAGCAACTGGTGAATGGCTGTCATTGTACGACAGAGCGAGTCCACTAGGATGGGACCTACTCCTACAGTGCAAGCCTCAATTTATTCTCACAGAGGGGATTTCGGGTATGGGACCTCCCCTTATGATGCCCATATGCCTTAACAGAGAAGATGGACAGGAGTGGTCTTCATAAGGCAGCCCCTATACTGACAATAACATTATAATGGGGTATTACATTGCTTTGTATGACCCTTGGATGGTTCCACCTATGAGCTCAAGCAGCGACTTGACATGTTCCTCATCATGATGAAGGAGAATTAGCAAAGGATTCCACGTCTCATGCTGCAAAAAAATGTTCTCCCATCCAGATGCGACAGAGCCGGGATGAATTGTGTTTTACAGACAGGCTTCTCAGGACGGCCACTATCTCCCTGTCACCTCCGCTTAGCCCGCCTGTCTTTCAGCACTGACTGAGTTAATGCTGTGTGTGCAAGTTTTGGAGAAACAAGTGTCACTAAATACATTTTTAATGAGATTCCTTAGAGGAAAAGAACAGCGGTCTAACATCAAGAGGCAGCGAGAGCTGAATTCTTTCTTTGTGCCTCGGTAGGGAACTACTGCAATTCATTACTGTTCAATGCCTGCCTTAAGAAAAAATACAGGCTATGTACACCAGAAGGAGGAACATTCCTTTATAGATACAATAACGATGTGTAAACTTGGGATTCATTTTTTAACAGTCTTTCAAAAATTAGCTGATCGCAGTGTGCTACATTGCTAAAATATCGATCAGATGTAGTCAATAAGGGAAGTATTCAATTTCCCTGCAGCGCCTCCAGAGGTCAAATAAAGTATTACATAGAGTCCATTGAAATCAATGCGTTGTCATTTGGGTCCTCCAGACTGAGACTTACAGAGACTGCAGCTGGATCCCTATAGCTGGGTGTCTACAGTCTCTACGTCTCTATAAGTGCAACTTCTGGATCACCAGTGATTCTTTTTTAAGACTTATTGGTGTAGGATAAGAGCATAAACAGACAGAAATGAAAGAGGGTCCCACAGCAAGAGTGAAAATGGGATCCTCTTTACTCAAGGGTCTTTGAAGAGAGCAGAGGGCTCCTGAGAAACTTGAATTGAGCAAAGAAAGGTGCTAATTTCCGAGACCTTTCTAGGATTTAACAATTTCACCACTTGCAAGGCACAAGTAACCTTGAACTTTGATACAGCCTAGTCTCTTGCAAGTAATCTACCAGACAGTTGGAGATATATATTAAAACTCTACCAGTCTACAACAGCCACTAGGTGGAGTTTAGTCAGAAGCTGCAAAAATCCCTAAGCAGTGAGCTCCCCCAAGTGGTGGCTGCAGGCAGCCAGAATTTATCAGAACATGACCTAATATTTACGATAAATCAAGTCTTTATGTTATGAGTTTTCTTAATGTGGTCATTTTTTTTCATATCGTGATCTTTATGAAAAAAAAAGTACTCACACTTCCTGTTATTTCAGGAAGAGTTTTCATCATGTTCATTGTCACCAGAGGCAGGATTACAATGACAGATACAGAGCTGGTACTACAGGATCCATCGATCACCATAGGCAATGTCACAGCTGACACCACTACTCCTCCATTAAATGACCTTGTGCACATGGATTATTTGCCACAATACAGAAGATATGGTCAGGGCTTGACCATGAAAGCTATTTACATGTGTTGTTTCCTGAAACTATAGGATGTTAGAGTCTAAAAAAAATAAATCTCCATTGGCCAGTGTGAACATTGCAAAATTTCTATTTTTTTGTTATTAATATATAGAGTGTTATATGGAGAAACAATCAAAGAACATTGCCAAAGGGTTTGAAAAATTACATTTAACACAAAAAACCCTTATTTAACGAATAGGTCATTTTCTGATGATGGATTCCCTTTAACTCTGCATCTATATAATGGATTTGGAGCTCTGTGTCAGCAAAACAGAGCACCAATGGCTGTAAAGATATGTTATTAAAATAATTCTAAATTTTGAATATTCTGCAACATAAAATAAAAAATATAAAAAATATTAAAAATAAAACACACATGACATGTTACATAATAATAATAATAATAATAATAATATAAGTTAAATGTTCCCTAAGAGATAAAAAAGAAATCCCTGGAATTGAAATTATTTGAGAAAAAGATATTTTTCACATTATTGTGTCCATATAGCAAGTACAGGAGATTCTGCTATGCCTCTGGCAATGAATATACCCAATACTGACATTTATGGCTTCAAACAAGGGGCGTAGACCTGCTCTATGCAGACAATAAACAGCATCCATATGCTTACTATACAGATAATGGAACATAAAGACTAATAGGGAGACTGATTGTATAATATTACACAAACCGTAATTACCTCTGTGGATTTCTATATATCACCCCTACAGGGTCTGCTGCTTTACTGTAGAAAAACAAAATAAATTGCAGCATTTAATAGTAATGGAGATTATTTTCCACACAAAAAAAGAAAAAGCTCCAGTTGAATTTGTCAATTTGTAATATTACAAATTGCAATAAAATGCAGGAACTTTTCTGACCTTCCATTCTACATCCATAGACATTAGAGCTCCTGCTCTTCTGGGAAGGTCTTCTACAAGACTTTGGTGGTGTCTGGGAATTTTCCTTTGCTTCTTTTGAAGCTCCTTAGTGTTCCCATGTACTATGATATCCTTTTAAAGGCTTCTATAATGTATGATGCCAACAAATTCCTCCACAGTACCCTACACATGCACAGTATGATGACTCTAGAGTACCCCGCAAAAAATGATGCCACCTCAGTGACCCCAACACAGGATGATGGCCCCTAAAGTCCTCTACACACATTATGATGTTCCTACACAGCCTTACACACAGTATGATGGGCAAAACACAAGCAGTACAATGGCCTCCCTACATAAGCTCTCCAAACAGTATAAAGACCCCCACACAACCCTTCACACAGTATGATGGACCCCCAACAACTCTCCATATTGTATAATGGTCTCCCACAAAGCTCTTCAAACAATATAATAGCCCCCTCATAGCCCTTCAAACAATATAATAACCCCCAGATAGCTTGCCAAACAGTATAATTGGCCTCCACATATCCCTCTTATTAGTAATTGGTCCCCATATAGCCCAGCCCTAAAAACAGTATAACTGCCCTCCCACATAACCCTCCATACAGAATATTGGCTCCCCACATAGCCCTCCAAACAGTATAATGACCCCCACATTGTACTAACTGATTAAAAAAAAATCACCTCTCCCTGTTAACCTGCTTCTAGTGGTCTCTGCAGCATGTAGTCTCAAGCTCTGCACAGTGGGAGCCATGTAGTAATGACATTGTGTCTGCTGCCCTGAGACTTCACAACTCATACTCACAGAGAGAATATGTAGGAGGGAGCTGATCATTGCTGTCAAATGTTTCAGTATCCAGAATGCAGATATATTTTAAAGAGTGATGCCAGTGGGGTGGGGAGGCGCCAGAGTGAGGGGTTGGATGTTATACAGTGTGGGATATGGGGCAGGATGTTATACACCAGGGGTTAGGGTGCGAGGGGCTGGAGGTTATACACAAGTGACAATGGGACTGGGTGTTATACACCGGGGTGTGAGGGGCCACATGTTATATACCTAGCGGGCGAGGGGCTGGATGTTATACACTGTGGGTGATGGGGCAAAATGTTATACACCAGGGGCAATGGGGCAGCATGTTAAACACTGAGTGGTGAGGGGCTGGAGGTTATACATATTGAGGCAAGGGGCAGGATGTTATACACAGGGGGTAAGTGGCCAGATGTTATATACTAGGGGGGTGAGGAGCCAGTTGTTATATACCATGGAGGTGAGGGGCCAGATGTTATATACCAGGAGGGCGAGAGGCCGAATGTTATACACTGGAGGGCTGAGGGGTCAGATGTTACATACCAGGGGTGTGAGGGGCCGGATGTTATATACCAGGGGGGTAGTGGCTGGATGTTATACATCGGGGGGGGCGAGGGGCCGGATGTTATATACCAGGGGGGTGAGAGGCCAGATGTTATATAACAGGGGGGCGAGGGGCCAGATATTACACACTGGGGGGCGAGGGGCCGGATGTTATACACCAGGGCAATGGGACAGGATGTTTTATGCTGGGGGGATGAGACAGGATGTTATACACCAGATGAAATGGGGCAGCATGTTATACACCGAGGAGAGAGGGGCTGGATAGATAAATAGATAGATAGATAATGAGATATTTGATAGATAGCTAGATATTAGATTGATAGATACTAGACAGATAGATAGATAGATTAATAGATAGATAGAAAGATAGATAGATGATAGATAAATGATAGATAGATGATAGATAAATGATAGATAGATAATAGATAGATAATAGATAGATGATAGATAGATGATAGATAGATAGGTGATATATTTGATAGATAGCTAGATATTAGATTGATAGATACTAGACAGATAGATAATAGTTTAATAGATAGGTAGAAAGATAGGTAGATGATAGATAAATGATAGATAGATAGATAATAGATAGATGATAGATAGATAGATAGATAATAGATAGATGATAGATAGATAGATAGATAGATATAACAAGTATACTGCAGTTTCCATATTAAATCGTCCATCGTTTTGATAAAAATATATGTTTGTATGCAGGGAACGAATCACACGATGGACATGGTTGTTATGGAAACGCCGCCAGCAAAATATTTAAGTTAACAACTTAAAGACATTGTGTATTGTATGCAGAAAGCTTTTAAGAAAGGCTGGTGTTTCCGACCATGTGGAGCGGCTGCCATGATGATTTATCTGGAGAGAAGGCCTTTTACAAGGATTGTTCCATCAGCTGCAGACGTCTTGTTACATCTTACTCACACTGTATATGGCTTTATTGATAACTGGTAGCCATGCTGGGCAGGATACCGGCAGAGAGAAGCTGAGAGATCTCCACAAGACTTCTAGTACCGACTGGAAGATTTCTGGAAGGAGGAGGAGGATGGGGCGAGCCGCTCTCCATGCAAACACCGAACCTTCACACATTGCAGCGCTCCAATGGTCGGTGTTTGCCGAGTTTGTGGTTTAATATTCGGAATTTGATACATGAATTATTGCAGTAAGCATTAAAGACTGATCCATAACAAAACGTCTGCTCTGTTCCTTAAAGGGAATGTGTCATAAAAAATTACCTGTTGTTTGAATTAGGTTTCAATGTTAAATGTATTTTTGTATTTTTTTTTTAAATATTTCAAACCACTATTTATATAAACAAAAAAAATTGCAATTTTAAAACTTGGACTAATTTAAGACAACTACTTCCTGCTGGGCAAATGAACATTAGCAGCAATAGATTGACTCAAACTCTTAGTTTTCAGGTTTCAGGAACTCCTGTCGCCCCGGTTTCAGTTTGTTTTTTAAAAAGAGTTGACCGTTGTTCTCATTCTTAAAAAAATACCTGTGTCTTTCGCCCCCTCCCCATGTCCAGTGCTGAGTATAATTCACTGCTCCTGGCATCTATTATTTCTATTATTGTCTGCAGCGCTGACCGCACATTGAGGGTGTGCTGTGACCATCACTTACTAGGGATGATGTATCCTGTGTATACTGTATTTACAGATGTTACCTATCATTATAATACTGCAACAACTAGGGATATGGAAAACTCAAAAAAAATTAGGAAACATAAAAAAATACATTTAACATAAAATCTTGATGTAACCAAAAAGGCATTTTCTAGTAACACATTCATATTAAAGGGGATGCCTGCTTTCAATAAGTTATCTTTGGCAGACAAAGTTCTCAAAATAGAGGTGATGACAATATGTTGTGCTATTATTACCTCTAGAAAAGCCTTAATTATCTGGTAACCTGGTAACAAGTGATCTATTCAGCAGCAGAGCCCCCACTGTGTACACGAAGGTTTGACTGTCATCCATTAAAATTAATGGATTATTTAAGTTCAATCAGTGGGATCCCAAATAATGAACCCCCTTTTATTAAGTCACAACACCATCAAAGAGTATTAGGGGCTGGGTTTGCAAACAAGGCATGTCATTGTGTCCACTAGGCAATTCTCATTTAAGAATTTAGCGGTAGCTGCAATCAGTGAAGTGTCACAATTGGTTTATAACCCCAGAAATCAGCTGCTAGTGTAGAGGAATGGGGCTTACAGTCAGACTCAGGTGACCTTGGTGTAGATAGCTGTAGTCATCCAGGGAGGGAGCCACTTGCTGAATCCTAGTAAACTCTGTGTATAAATGGGAAGTTTCTGTTCTCTGCATGAGTCATCATTAGAACTACAATTCTACATCACTGTCAAGTCCCTGGCAAGGGGGCGAGAGGGTGAAGCTGGGTCAGAAGTTGAAGAGGGGGATGGCTCATGCAGGTAAAAAAGACTTGCTGTTTCCATATAATGCTTAGAAGGATTCAGTTAGTCTGGTGTTAATCACGTGATGTCATTGACCTAATGTAAAAGAGAAGAATTAGTTGGGTAGAAAGGCAAAATAAGCAATTGCAAAAACACAGTGCTATATAATTTGATGACTGCTATATTTTCAGAGGATAAAATCTTTAATGGGAGTCAATGGTGTAACTAAAGTCTGATGGGCCCCAGTGCAAGATTTGAACCGCCCCTCCATCCCGTATATATAAACCCTATATCCTGGTATATACTGTAAATCAACCATTCTGGGCCTCATCCTGGTATATTTATCCCCCATCCTGTTATATGTCCCCTGTTCTGCCGCTGCTCTTTATCTATTCTATTATTTCTAAACATTGTTTTTCGGTGATTGCTTTGTATCCCTGTCCACACTGCACCTACACACACAAATGATACACCATTTGAAAGGAAAACTTGCCCCATTCAGCAAGAAAATAGCCAAACACACAACACATCCACAATTTGATCACAAAATACAGTTTAAACATTAATTTTCATAAACCTGCAGTAAGGAAAAATGACCTGCTGGTGGCACCACAGTACCCCAAAGCACACTACCAACACATTTGTAAACATGCACTGCTTTTCCGCTTATCACTTCGCCCCACACACACATGATACACCATTTGAAAGGTAAACTTGCTCCCTTCAGCAAGAAAACAGCCAAACAAATCACACATTCACGATTTTATCACGAAATACAGTTTAAACATTCATTTTCATAAACCTGCAGAAAGACACAATGACCTGCAGGTGGCACCTCAACCGGAAAACATTTTTTTGGCCTCTACTTATCAAAACAATTTATTGTATTACCAATCTACATATATAAATACCTGTCTGTGTTCATCAGCTCATGAAATATATTTACATTTGATCAGCTTGCTTTTTCTGAAATTGCCTGCGCCCCCGACGACCAATGTGTGAAAATTTCGTACGGGCCAAGCTAGTTGTGTAGGAAAAAGTAAACCATTATGCTCATAATGGGAGTACATTGAAGTCATGGGTCCATAAGAGAAGTATAATGCACTCCCCATAGTCCTCCATATAGTATAATGCATCCCATAGTCCTCCATATAATATATTGCATAGTCCATAGTCATTCATGTAGTATAATGCATTCCAAGTCCTCCATACAGTAAAATAAACAGCCCATATCCTTCATATAGTATAATGCACAGCCCATAATCCTCCATTTAGTATAATGCACAGTCCATAGTTAACCATAAAGTAAAATATACAGCTAATAGTGATCCATATAGTGTAATATACCCTCAAAGTCATCCATAAAGTGTAATGCACCCCCATAGTTATCCATAAAGTATAATGCACCCCATAGTCATCCATAAAGTTTAATGTACTGCACCCCATAGTTATCCATAAAGTATAATGCATCCCATAGTCATCCATAAGGTATAATGCACCCCATAGTCATCCATAAAGTATAATGCACCTCCATAGTCATCCATAAAGTATAATGTACCCCATAGCAATCCAAAAAGTATAATGTACCCCATAGTCATCAATGCACTAATATGGCCACTGATTTAAAAATAAACAAATACTCATCATTCCTTCACTCCCCCGCCACGTGGTGTCCTCTTGTGAAGTCGGCAGCTGACTTCGGTGTGCGATGGGAGAGTATTATGTCACTCCCATGTGCCCCGTCACATGCCGCCGACATCTTCTGCTGGCCTCTGATTGGCCGACAGTGTGTATTGTCACTCACGGGCCTGATGTGTCTGTGCGTGAAAATACACTTCAACTGGACATGCGTCCGGGGATGCACATCTAGCTGGAGTTTCAGATGGCATTGGTGTGCCCCTGCCCCGCCAGGTGCGGTCACAGTGATGACTGCTGTGTCAGTGGTCGTTACGCTCCTAATTGGAATGCTACTTTAAATGTCCTGACAGTGATTTCCATTACATATTAGCTGTGTAATATTGCCCAATAAAGAGACCACTAAGTCTATGACACAAAGAAACCTATAATTCTTCATTTACTTACATCTATGTGAGGTTTTATATGCCGTAAGATACTTCTTGGTCTTGAATAACATTCATTTTCATATTCCAGGCCATAGCACATGATAAAACCCTAATGGTGATAAATAAAGCCTCCGAGAAGAATTCATGACAAATTTTACAGAACAAACCAACAATAACCTGAACCTGGTTGAGCAGATAAAAAGCTGTGTCCTTCAAATGACAACATGAAATATACAGAACGACCGAACTATTGAGAGATATTATGATGGAATAATATTGCAACTTCCCGTAGATAAGAGGAAATGGCCAAGATAGGATCTAGAGGTAGAAACTGAAAACAATGTGTTCGCTGTCTAGACCTGCTCATACATCAGTCCTTCTCACCATTCCTGGTGGAAAGAGACGCTTTGAAAGCAATATGACTTGTAAATTCTTTCTTTATGGAAAATAGTCTTCCCTTTATGATCTGCCCCTGAGATGTTATCAAATCATATAAGAGTTCTTGTGAGGAGCTGGTCTGTAGCTGATTTACAGTACTTACAATAGAATTGCATTAAGACATGGGTATAATATAAGTTCTTCTGATGCCCATGAAATCAAACCTGGTAATATATGTTCTCCCTAGCTTTATGTCCTTAATGTATGTCCAGTGATTAATGCTATCTAATCCTTATAAACAGGGAGGAAATGGTTGAGGAGGTAAAAGTGGCTGGGACCCTAGGAGGTAGCGACCATGCTATTTTAGAATTTTGGATAACTAGAGGCGGAAGACCTGTGAAGACTCAGACATCAAGGTTAGATTTCAGAAAGGCAGATTTTAAGGGATTCAGAAAGAGAATTGGAGGGATCCAATGGCTGGATATCCTTAAAGACAAAAATGTCCAGGAAGGATGGGAAATCTTGAAAAATGAAATTCTCAAAGCACAGTTGTTAACAATTCCGAAAAGAGGGAAGAATAGGAAGCATTTAAGGAAACCAGGATGGATGAACACAGAACTTAAGCACATGCTAAAAAGGAAGAAAAAAATGTTTATAAAATGGAAAGAGGGAGGCATATCTAAAGAAGAATATAATGCGGTCTGCAGAACCTGCACGGCACAAATCAGATTACTAAAGCTGAAAATGAATTGAGGCTTGCAAGAGATGTCAAAAGCAATAATAAAGGATTTTGGGGATATGTCAAAAGTAAAAGAAAAGTCAAAGATGCTATAGGATTTTTACAGGATGAAAATGATGAAATGGTAAGACAGGGTGTTGAGAAGGCTAAACTTTTAAATTCCTATTTTGCATCTGTTTTCTCTCAGAAAGGAAATGTAACATCAACTGTTATTCACTGTCCTATTAAGGGAATAGAAGAATCCAGGATATCTATAAACAGAAAGATAGTGAGGAAACACTTAGCTAACCTAAATGAATTCAAGTCTCCAGGTCCAGATGAATTACACCCCAGAGTACTGAAGGAGATAGCAGAAGAAATTTTTGAACCCCTCTCCATAATCTTTGAAAATTCTTGGAGAACAGGAGAAGTGCCAGAAGACTGGAGAAGAGCAAATGTTGTTCCTATCTTCAAAAAGGGGAAGAAGGTGGACCCAGGCAACTATAGGCCGGTGAGTCTGACTTCTATACCAGGAAAGATCTTTGAACAAATTATTAAACAACATGTATGTCAATACCTGGATAAGAATGAAGTGATTAAACAGAGTCAGCATGGGTTTGTAACTAATAAGTCATGTCAGACTAACTTAATTTCCTTCTATGACGGTATCACTGATTGGGTGGATCAAGGTAATGCTGTAGATATAGTATATCTTGACTTCAGCAAAGCATTTGACAAAGTCTCTCATATAATCCTTATTGAAAAAATGACTAAGTATGGAATGGACAAGGCAACTGTTAGGTGGATTCATAACTGGCTTAGTGATCGGACCCAAAGAGTGGTCGTAAATGGCTGCACATCCAGTTGGAAGAATGTCTCAAGTGGGGTACCACAGGGCTCTGTCCTGGGCCCTGTATTGTTCAACATCTTTATCAACGATTTAGATGAAGGAATTGAGGGTAAACTGATTAAATTTGCTGATGACACAAAGCTAGGAGGGATAGCTAATACTAGAGAAGAGAGAGAGAGGATTCAAAAAGATTTACATAAACTGGAGAAGTGGGCAGCAACTAACAGAATGGTTTTTAACAGGGAGAAATGCTACATCTGGGCAATAAAAATGAAAAAAGCATATATAGAATGGGAGGAATAGGGCTAAGTGACAGCACATGTGAAAAAGACTTGGGTATACTAATAGATCACAGACTGAATATGCGTCAACAGTGTGAAGCAGCAGCAAAAAAGGCAAATGCAATTCTAGGATGTATTAACAGAAGCATACAGTCTAGATCACGTGAAGTCATTATTTCCCTCTACTCCTCTTTGGTCAGACCTCATCTGGAATATTGTGTCCAGTTTTGGGCACCACATTTTAAAAAAGACATCAACAAACTGGAGCAAGTTCAGAAAAGAGCGACCAGAATGGTGACCGGTCTGCAAACCCTGTCTTATGAGGAAAGGTTGCAGGATTTGGGAATGTTTAGTTTGCAAAAGAGAAGACTGAGAGGAGACTTAATAGCTGTCTACAAATATCTAAAGGGCTGTCACATTGTAGAAGGATCAACTTTATTCTCATTTGCACAAGGAAAGACTAGAAGCAATGGGATGAAACTGAATGGGAGGAGACACAGATTAGATATTAGAAAAAACTTTTTGACAGTTAGAGTGATCAATGAGTGGAACAGGCTGCCACGAGAAGTGGTGAGTTCTCCTTCAATGGAAGTCTTCAAACAGAGACTGGACAGACATCTGACTGGGATGATTTAGCGAATCCTGCTTTGAGCATGGGGTTGGACCAGATGGCCCAGGAGGTCCCTTCCAACTCCGATTCTATGATTCTATGATTCTACTAATTTCTGGTATCAAGAGCCATCAGCCAGAAATTTCTTGTGCAGGTCTGTAGTAGCGGAAGCCTCTTTCTTCTTTTTGGTTGATAGGACCTCAGTCCTATCAAGAGAAAACGTACTGTATCTCATTGTTAAGCTATGCCAATTCTCACCATAATTTAGCCATGATGGCAATTATCTTAGGCCAACTTACCCATTAATTTTGGACTAGATGAGTGACAATGGATATTTGAGCTCCAAGCTCATTTAATATTAAGAGAGCTTGGAGCCCTTTAATGTCACCCTACGATCTCACATAAATTCAATATTTGCAAGTCTGAATCTTGATAGGCTGCAATTCACATCACAGTCAATGGGGGAAACATATAGAAATGTTGATGAAAGCGGTGAGTGCCACAATCACATCTTTATGTTCAAATATGTGGAATTATCTAACCAGCGACATGCACACTGTACATTTTGGGACTGTTCCATGGTTACATGAGTCCATTTTGAAAATTGAGAATATTTGTTAAGTCGAAACTTCATTCTATTGTGCTTACATACAGAAACATACACAATCATGGTTTCAAAACTATATTCAGAATTGAGAGTCCTCAGTGGTTGATACCTTTTGGTTTCAAAACTAGTCATCTTGAGCCACTCATCTTGGGATTTGTCAACGGCAAGTCATCTGTAAATATGGCTAACCTGATCCAAGACATTAAGGAAGTTGTCTGTCTTAGAAAACTAATTTTCAGAAACCCCAACTTGGAGATATTAAAGTAGTCTCTAATTTAGAAGTCTTAGCAGTTAACGGCTGAAGAGAGAGTCAATCTTTCTTAAGGACCAGGCAACTTATTTGGACACCCTACTAATAACAATTGGCTGCATATAATGCTACTTTTCCACTGTGGTAGCACTGCAGGTTAATTAGATGCTAGTTATTGGATTATCCTACAAAATTTAACTGATCAATTGTGTTTCCTGAAACTTTGCACTGTTTTAATAACTGCTATAACAAAAATGAATTGTTCAAAGTGCACAAAACAATTTAAAGGAGTTGTCCAATAAAGGCAAACTAGGGATGAGCGGACCGTGGAAGTTTTGGTGCTGGTATTTGACCTGAACTTTACTCCAAAGTTCAGTTTGGGTACCAGAACTGCACCTAAACTTGAACTAGAACCCGAACCCCTTTAAAAACAGCACAGACCTGGACTTTTGAATCAGAATTTCCTTTCTCTCTGTTAGGAATCTGGTTTCTACAATGCCTATGCAGGAATCCAGATTCTCACATTTGTCTCCAGAGGCTAAGTGCTTCGTCTCTTCTTCTGAGCATACTCATGGGATGAGCTCCCATTGGAGTTCGGGAGTCAGGTGCTCAGGTCCTGCTCCTGATTCCATTGGTTATGCTCAGGGCTCTGGGGATTTCCGGCAGGTCCCGTACGCTCTAAAAAGTGCGCATGGCCGTTCCGCCATGCGCTAGTATTCTCATACTTGCTGCTGTATGTTTGATGACGGGTGCTTGGACTGGTGACTGACTCATTAAATATCCCCCTCCTTGGTTATTACGAATGTGTGAGTGATTGGGTCAGCCAGTAGCAGCGCTAGCGCCAGCGCGCTCAAGCCTCATCCATTGCAGCAGCTAAAGCGTCCTGCATTGCGCCATCATTTCTGGCAGTGCCTTGCCAGAGGATCTATACTTGCCGCGCTGCATTTGCAGCACAGTGTGCGTTCGCGGTTGCAAGACCTCTGCACCAGACGTCTAACGGTAGGTCTAGACGGAGTCAGTCCTGTCAGTATTGGCGACTCCTGTGACCTTATACCGCGTCTGTGTCGCTGAGCTTCTGTGAAGTTCTAACAGACTCAGCGTTTGTATTTTTGTTCATGCTTGCAGCTCTGTGTGTGAAATAGTCTGCTTTTGCAACATAGGTTTATGCTTGCAGCTCTGTGTGTGCAACAGAGCTTGCTCTTGTGCACTAGGTGCAGTCAACCTTGTGTACTTACCGCCTTAGTGCTCTGCCTCTCTCAGCAGCGGTTTTGTCACCTACCGCACGGTGGACCCCGGGAGGCGAACACACTTTATTTATATTTTTATTTAGCGTGTCCCGCCGTCCTTAACACTCTCTCTGCAATGGAATTCCACCAGAACACCGAACATTGCAACGGACATCTGGGGAAAAACTATGTTCAGAATTTGGCACCGGACAGTAACAGTCTGATACGAATGACGAACTTTAAAGTTCAGGTCTGCTCATTCCTAGTTAACTTAATCACTGGAGGGGACTGACAGCTGGGATCTGCAATGATCAGCAGAATGGACAGTTTTTATCCCCATTAGAATGATGGAGCACTGTAGATAGTCAACCATCTTTCCGTTCATTCCTTATGGGGTTGCTGTTATGATTGAGTCACCGAGGAGGAAAAAACAAAACACAAGCTCAGCCCAGAAAATCAGAGAGGTTGGAAACTAGCGGATTGCAGACCCCTAATCCTATCACACAACTAGCAGTAGCCATGGAGTGTTGCTACGGTGATCCTAGACACCTCGTCACAGCCGGAGATCTACATAAGCCTAAAGAGAGAAAAGGGAAAAACTGACTGCCCCAGAGCAGACCCCAAAGCAATAGGCAGCCCCCAACATATAATGATGGTGAAGCAAGATGAAAACACTAACAAAGATAGAAAGATAGGTTGAGCAAACAATGGGGCCCAAGCTAACTAAAAAGGACAGGACAGAAAAGCTGCTGTCTGCAATCCGAGAAAGCCCTGCTAAAAATATTACCAACACAACTGATAAGCAAAAAGGACCCTGAAGTCACTAGACTTCAAACCCTATATCAGCACTCAGAATATTCTGGAAGCAGAGCAAAAGAGAACACTGATCAAGGAAACTGAATCCAGCACACCCCCGGCCGGGGATGGTTGAACTCCAAAAAACAAAGTAAACAAAACCAAAACTAATAAGTTCAATAGCAGAGCAAAAACTTATCTTTGGGAAGCAGGAATCAGACTGGTCTCCAAGAATCCAGCAGAGAAATCACCAGCGACTCAGAAGGGCGTCGGCTGCCTTATATCCAGTCTGAAGTTCCCATTACCCAGTCACCATCCACCTGATCAGGTGTTTGGTTTCTTTCATCTAAATCAGCCTCACTACCTTCCTTCACCAGAAGAGGGAGATCCTCGGACACAAAAGATGAATGAACAGATGAGCTCACAATGGGTTGCATAACGTTGCTTTTGACTTTTTCTGGCAGCGCCATAAATGATGAATGGAACGGTGGTCATAAACCTACTTTATAACATTGACAGAAGTGCCACGCCGGGAA
The DNA here is from genome assembly GCF_039654945.1 of Dendrobates tinctorius. Lineage (NCBI taxonomy): Eukaryota > Metazoa > Chordata > Amphibia > Anura > Dendrobatidae > Dendrobates > Dendrobates tinctorius. The sequence goes on from NW_027361993.1 coordinate 7,411,919, forward strand.
TTAGAATTCCGCGTTCTGCCGATCAGTGCAGGCCCCAGCAGTTGGACCCCCACCAATTAGCGGTGATATAATAACATGTTTTCACCAGACAACCCCTTTAAGATTGAGACAAAGCTACTCTTTAGGACCACTGTATTCTTCATAAGGGACTGAAAGCTTTATTCCATTAACTACAGTTCGTATTCCAGCATGAATATCACTGGAAAATAATTCTATTTACCTTACAATGCTCTGAATAAATACTTGTTATTGTTGAGAGGAAATTATTCTGAATCTGCACTTGACATTCCATCTCAAGTAGACATGACATCGTCAGATTTCCTTCGCGTCCGTGACCTTCTTATCTTTATTGTGGTAAGTCAACTTCCTGAAACTCATCAACTTATCCATTAAACTTTTGAGAGGTAGGTCAGACCTTAATGATTTAGTCAATTAATCAAGTTGCTACAATGTTACTCGGCTGCCTGACCTTTTACAATAGTTATTCTGGCCTTTTTTTGCCATGTGACGATCCCTCTGAAGCTTTTAACCTAATGAATAATTCAACACCGAGTGGTCAATTGACTGTCACCTGAATAGAAGGAATGTACGGGCATGATATTTATAATACCTGTGGGTGTCCGTGAGATTTGGAGTTTAAAACGAGGAGGTCCAAAGTGATGTTTCTGAAGTGGAAAATAGTTTCATTCTCTCTTTTAACTCATTTTCTTGGCGGAAATAAAAAATGTAATATAGCTGTATATAAGGTTTTATTTTTTTTCACTGCTATACATCTGGGAATTAATTTGTGTTCAATTTTGCTTCAATCTTATATCAGTCATGCTGCCTTTTCTTTGCTTAGGAATAGTCTGAGCAGAATGGTGGGTCATTATAAAGCCAAGCTTCCTCATGCCAGTACCGACAAGAGAAGCACATGGAGGCTTGGAAAGTTGACTATTGCCTCTCCGAAAAGATTTATACGTTTCCTCAGATGCTTTTCTGCATTTGACGTCTTCATTATTGATACAGTAAGCATGTATGTAATAAGGGAAGAGGACATGGGTTTGGGGGCCAGGATTTAGATCAGTCAACGGATAGTTTAGCGTTTTCAATTGTCAAGAAACCCTGATTAAGAAGTAAAGTTCCCATGTTTGGAACCACAAGTAACTTAAAGATGTAAAAATTAGACATCTAAAAATTAAATGAGGCCACTCTCAACAAATAGTTACCTACCAATGATTTTCGGAACACAATCAGTATTTTTGAGAAAGGTATGGTCTCATCAAACCAATCCCTTCTCTAAATCCACTCACATGGGTTTTTTCTTGATTCTTTTAACTGTCAAAACTGGATGCGTTTCAGCCCATCCAGAACTATTTTACTGTTGAAATCTCTGGATAGGCTGAAATGCATTGAATTTTGAAAAATAAAAAAATCAAGGAAAAGTGAGTACCAGGATATCCTTAATTCTGCATATAGTGGAGTGCTTTAGATTTCCTTCTCCAAATCCAGCCTTTACAATGTTTTGATGAATAATTCTTGGAAAAAATTAATAAATGGCCAGGATGGAGTTGCTCTTAATTTGCCTTATAGTGAGGCTCCATGAGCATGGGACGCCCCTTTTATGATGTCCAAATGCCCTAATAGGGCACAGCCAGAGGGATTATTTAATTAGGCTCTTCTCTGGAATGATGGCATTATTCTACAATGTTCATGTATGATACCCATATGTGATAATTGGGCACATCAACAAATGGGCTCACGTACAAATGGGAGCATGTACAGTTAAAGGGCTGAGGAAATTTTTAAAAACTTGGTAGAGATGGTGTAAATTGATTCAGAAGACCTGGTCCAGTGGCCAGATCAGAATTCTGTGGCTTTGCAGCATCCACGGCTCTTCGTTTGATTAGCTATCCTGATGTAACGTCACATGTGCGTCACATCACGAAGATGATTTCACGCCAGGCTGGCTAATCAAAAAAGGGACCCGGAGATGACATCAGTTAGAAAGCGCTTCACAAGGCTCTTCTCTGATGGTCACAGTTTACTGACCTAGCTGATGAACCATGTAGTGTAAATTAGAGTTGAGCGACTTTTGGTTTTTTAGGGTCGCGTTTCGTTTCGTGAAACCCGACTTTTCCAAAAGTCGGGTCGAGCAAGATCGTCCGATTATAGGGAAAAGTCGGGGTCGTCCCGAAACACGAAACCCAATGTAAGTCAATGGGGAATAAAAGTCGGCAGTGAGAGGAGGACAGGAAACACACCAACAGTGCCCATTTGAATGCCAAAAGCATCAATTCTTCTTACTTAAGCTTGTCAACCTTAATTAACTTCATAATACAAGTTACGCACTGAAAAATGGGGATTATTTGGCTACAGACTGCGGGGGGGAGGGCTGGCTCCAGGTTTTCATGTGCCCTGGGCGAAAGAGCGCCCCTTTAACACATACCACAACTCATCATGCTCCGATACGGCAGAGAAATAGCGGTATAGTACAATGAAAAATACCTCACTTTTTACATCTCATGACGAGGCCCATCTATTTCTCCATACAGAATCATTGGTCCCATATAATGTTTGAAACAGTATATGATGAGCTCCACATAATGCTACAGTATATGTTGGTCCCCATGGATGAAGCTCCACTGTCTTATGGGCCCAAATAATGCTCCAAACATAATGGGCCCCATTTCTACTGCTCTAGTGTATAATGGGCCCTGTAAATGCTGCTCCAGTGTCTGATGTCCACCTTTGGAATGTTCCAGTGTATGGTGGGCCCCATCTATCATTCTCCAGAGTATAGTGCTCCCCAAAAATTGCTGTCCCAACATTGAAAACAATCAAATAAGTCTCCTCGCTAGGGAATCCCTGTACTTGTCTGGACTCCTCGTCGTCCCCATCTTCCATCTCACTGCACAGTATTTCAACTTTGCAAGTGCTGTGATCCTGAGCAAGCAGGGGGGGGCCACTCATTGGCGACGGCACTGGCACAGGGCCCCTGATAGTACGGTGGTGTGTCGATGGCGGGTGGGCCGAACCTGCACTTTCATCTGCAGCTTCCTCTTTGTCACCGTGTAAGATGGAACTGTATATGGGAAGGGTAACCTGAGTTTCATCAGGGTCAGATTCAGGCCGAGTAGCGTGCGAGGGGAATGTAGTGGTCTGGGTCAATGTACCAGCAGATTCATCGAGCAGTGGCTGGGCATCAGTGCACTTGTGTCGCCCCCAGGAGTACGGTCGCCACAGTGGCATTACCTTCTTCCTAGGGAGTGTGATGTCATGCTTGGGAGCAACGAACGATCTCTCTAGCAGGTTAACTGACTGGGCGGCGTTATTCCCACGAGTCATGACCCTCCAAACAGCGTTCATGAAGGCAAAGTGTTTGTTTTACGTGGGCAGTATGGTTGCAAAGCTGAACCTTAAAGGAATGTCCAGAAGGGCACCACCAGGAGTGGAGCCTACGGTTAAATTCGACTCCACCTGGGAAACCTCAACCATGCCAGCTACAGAACAGATGCACACATTGCAAGCTTAATTCCGTTAACGAACGAGACTCCGTCATGCCCCGCGGTCCGATTCCGGCTTACTAGAGGGACACGTGAGGCTCTGGCACATGAGATTGGCCAATAACTGGTGTGTCATGCCATTACATGTCTGTGGCTGCATGTGCGCTACACTGAAAAGGCCAGCATTTGTCGCTTACAGGTGCAGATAACCTGCTGAACAACGTTAGTGATGGGGATCACTGATGACAATTATTACCCGCGAACAATGATTTCCCAGTAAGTGCAGGTCAACCGCAGTTCCGGAATTAGGCCTAACCGTCATTCCTGAAAAAATGAAAAACTTACGTGTGCAAACCACAGGTGCTGTAGCTTGCTTAACAGCTCGCCAGCCGTTCTCACGCCCAGTATGGATTGCACGTGATTGCACAAAGGTTAGAAAGGGTACCGTATCCCCGGATAACATGTATGGATAGCGTACACATTCAAAATATATGTCTGTACATCAGGAGGCAGGCTCAGACGGTGTTAGGCCCAGTATGGATTGCACGTGATTGCACAAAGGTTAGAAAGGGTACCGTATCCCCGGATAACATGTATGGATAGCGTACACATTCAAAATATATGTCTATACATCAGGAGGCAGGCTCAGACGGTGTTAGGCCCAGTATGGATTGCACGTGATTGCACAAAGGTTAGAAAGGGTACCGTATCCCCGGATAACATGTATGGATAGCGTACACATTCAAAATATATGTCTATACATCAGGAGGCAGGCTCAGATGGTGTTAGGCCCAGTATGGATTGCACGTGATTGCACAAAGGTTAGAAAGGGTACCGTATCCCCGGATAACATGTATGGATAGCGTACACATTCAAAATAAATGTCTGTACATCAGGAGGCAGGCTCAGATGGTGTTAGGCCCAGTATGGATTGCACAAAGGTTAGAAAGGATACCATATCCCCGGATAACATGTATGGATAGCGTACACATTCAAAATATATGTCTATACATCAGGAGGCAGGATCAGACGGTGTTAGGCCCAGTATGGATTGCACGTGATTGCACAAAGGTTAGAAAGGGTACCGTATCCCCGGATAACATGTATGGATAGCGTACACATTCAAAATATATGTCTGTACATCAGGAGACAGGCTCAGACGGTGTTAGGCCCAGTATGGATTGCAAGTGATTGCACAAAGGTTAGAAAGGGTACCGTATCCCTGGATAACATGTATGGATAGCGTACACATTCAAAATATATGTCTGTACATCAGGAGGCAGGCTCAGACGGTGTTAGGCCCAGTATGGATTGCACGTGATTGCACAAAGGTTAGAAAGGGTACCGTATCCCCGGATAACATGTATGGATAGCGTACACATTCAAAATATATGTCTGTACATCAGGAGGCAGGCTCAGACGGTGTCAGGCACAGTATGGATTTGACGGCCCAGATTACACAGCGGAGGAGCAGGGAGAGGTAAAGATTGCAAATGCTGGGGCCCTGCCCAAGCAAGGGGGGCCCACTCGTGGGCGTCGGTACTGGCACTGGGCCCCTCATAGTACGGCGGTGTGTCTGACGGCGGGTGTGCACCACCACCGTCAGAGACACTTGATTGCACTATGAGGGACCCTGTGCCAGTGCCCGCACCCAAGAGTCGGCCTACCCACCTGTCCAGGGCAACGGCACTCGCAAGGTGTCGTGCGCTAGGTGGTGACCCCGGCCATGGGGGGGGGAGGCAGCACAGTTAGGGAGTTTTAGAAAGTGGCATATGTTGATGTTGGACATTCAGCTGATGCAAAAGGTGAAATAGGTGAAGTCCCAGGAAGAGGTGGACCAAAGCAAGCCATTTTTCTGTCACCCTATGTGTCATCAGGGGAAGGTGGGACAAAATCCTTGGAAACCCATGCATGGTTCATTTGAATGAAGGTTAGATCATCCACATTTTGGGTTGACAGACAGGTCCTTTTTTCTGTCAGGATTGATCCAGCTGCACTGAAGACTCTTTCCGATAGCACACTTGCAGCTGGGCAAGCGAGCTCCTGTAAGGCATATTGGGCCAATTCAGGCCAGGTGTCCAGTTTAGCGGCCCAATAGTCAAAGGGGAATGACATGTGTGGGAGAACATCGATATGGGAGGAAAAGTAGTTTGTAACCATAGCTGACAAGTGCTGTCTCCTGTCACTTTCCATCGATGCAGTATTACCAGTTGTGTGAGCGGTATTTGAAAAATCAGTCCACAACATTGTCATGAAACCCCTGTCTCCAACGCCACTTCTGCTGTGTGCACCACGAACACCTCTGCCAAGCTGCCCCCGGCCCGTACGGCTCGTGTGAGAACCATCACCGCTGCTGTGTGCTGGGAATGCCTCAAGCAACCGATTTACCAGAGTTGCTTGTTTATTAGCCAATATTAGGTCAAGGTTCTCCTGTGGCATGATGTTTTGTAATTTGCCTTTATAGCGTGGATCCAGGATGCTGGCCAACCAGTAGTCGTCATTAGAGTTGAGCGAAATGGGTCGAAAAAATTCAAAAGTCGCCGACTTTTGGCAAAGTCGGGTTTCATGAAACGAAACCCGACCCTAGGATGAGGTCGGCCACGAGGTCGGCGACTTACGCGCCAAAGTCGCGTTTCAAAAGTTTGTTTTGCGCTCTTTTTCAGCCAATCAGGATCCACGGACACTGTGGGCAACGTGATGACATAGGCACGGGTCACCACCATCTTTCAGAAGGGCATGCAAGTGATTGGCTTGCTTTGGTGGGCGTCACAGGGGGTATAAAAGGGCGTGCACGCCGACCGCCATCTTACTTCTGCCGATCTTAGTATAGGGAGAGGTTGCTGCTGATTCTGTAGGGAGAGCGTTAGGCAGGGAAGAAGACAAAAAAACTGCTTCTGCTGCTAGCGATTTGGCCTGCACAACACACCAGTCACTGTGTGTGCATTGCAAGGGGAGGCTATATAGTGGTGTATCAGTGGTGTTGGTTGTTGGGCTGTCTTCTAAGGCTTCCTGACATTCCTGCATTGCTGTTTACCCACTGCTCTGCAAACTGCTTTTTTAAAAGCAATCCCAATTTTTTTTTTTTGTCTTGCTGAGAAGAAAAAAAAACTGCTTCTGCTGCTAGCAATTTGGCCTGCACAACACACCAGTCACTGTGTGTGCAGTGCAAGGGGAGGCTATATAGTGGTGTATCAGTGGTGTTGGTTGTTGGGCTGCCTTCTAAGGCTTCCTGACATTCCTGCATTGCTGTTTACCCACTGCTCCGCAAACTGCTTTTTTAAAAGCAATCAAATCTCCCTTATCCTCTAGTCACTTTTGTCACAGCTGTGCCATCGAGCCTGTGACATAGCGCTCAGATATTCATTGGGCCTCACACAATCCAAAAGTGTCCAGTGTCCAAAAGTGTGTGCAGAGATTCAAAATCTCCCTTATCCTCTAGTCACTTTGGTCACAGCTGTGCCATCGAGCCTGTCACATAGCGCTCAGATATTCATTGGGCCTCACACAATCCAAAAGTGTCCAGTGTCCAAAAGTGTGCGCAGAGATTCAAAATCTCCCTTATCCTCTAGTCACTTTGGTCACAGCTGTGCCATCGAGCCTATCACATAGCGCTCAGATATTCATTGGGCCTCACACAATCCAAAAGTGTCCAGTGTCCAAAAGTGTGTACAGAGATTCAAAATCTCCCTTATCCTCTAGTCACTTTGGTCACAGCTGTGCCATCGAGCCTGTCACATAGCGCTCAGATATCAGTGGGCCTCACACAATCCAAAAGTGTCCAGTGTCCAAAAGTGTGTGCAGAGATTCAAAATCTCCCTTATCCTCTAGTCACTTTGGTCACAGCTGTGCCATCGAGCCTGTCACATTGCGCTCAGATATCAGTGGGCCTCACACAATCCAAAAGTGTCCATTCAGTGTCCAAAAGTGTGTGCAGAGATTCAAAATCTCCCTTATCCTCTAGTCACTTTGGTCACAGCTGTGCCATCGAGCCTGTCACATAGCGCTCAGATATTCATTGGGCCTCACACAATCCAAAAGTGTCCAGTGTCCAAAAGTGTGTGCAGAGATTCAAAATCTCCCTTATCCTCTAGTCACTTTGGTCACAGCTGTGCCATCGAGCCTGTCACATAGCGCTCAGATATCAGTGGGCCTCACACAATCCAAAAGTGTCCAGTGTCCAAAAGTGTGTGCAGAGATTCAAAATCTCCCTTATCCTCTAGTCACTTTTGTCACAGCTGTGCCATCGAGCCTGTCACATAGCACTCAGATATTCATTGGGCCTCACACAATCCAAAAGTGTCCAGTGTCCAAAAGTGTGTGCAGAGATTCAAAATCTCCCTTATCCTCTAGTCACTTTGGTCACAGCTGTGCCATCGAGCCTGTCACATAGCGCTCAGATATCAGTGGGCCTCACACAATCCAAAAGTGTCCATCCAGTGTCCAAAAGTGTGTGCAGAGATTCAAAATCTCCCTTATCCTCTAGTCACTTTGGTCACAGCTGTGCCATCGAACTTGTCACATAGCGCTCAGATATTCATTGGGCCTCACACAATCCAAAAGTGACCAGTGTCCAAAAGTGTGTGCAGAGATTCAAAATCTCCCTTATCCTCTAGTCACTTTGGTCACAGCTGTGCCATCGAGCCTGTCACATAGCGCTCAGATATCAGTGGGCCTCACACAATCCAAAAGTGTCCAGTGTCCAAAAGTGTGTGCAGAGATTCAAAATCTCCCTTATCCTCTAGTCACTTTGGTCACAGCTGTGCCATCGAGCCTGTCACATAGCGCTCAGATATCAGTGGGCCTCACACAATCCAAAAGTGTCCAGTGTCCAAAAGTGTGTGCAGAGATTCAAAATCTCCCTTATCCTCTAGTCACTTTGGTCACAGCTGTGCCATCGAGCCTGTCACATAGCGCTCAGATATCAGTGGGCCTCACACAATCCAAAAGTGTCCAGTGTCCACAAGTGTCTGCAGAAATTCAAAATCTCCCCTGTCCTATAGACACCTTGTACCTTGTTTTACATTACTATATAGTTTGTTGGATTTTGTCTACATTTCTACCAAAAATGAGGAAGGCTGGTGAAAGAGGCCGTGGAATTGGGCGGGGGTTGGCAGCTGGTAATGATGGTGTTGGTGGTGGATCTGATGGTAGTGGCAAGAGCAAAATAGGACCGAATGCAGGAGGTGCTGACCCTGCGTCATCGTCTGGCTACATAAGGCCTCGAACGCTTAGTTTTCTAGGAGTTGGCAAACCGCTTTTAAAGGCAGAGCATCAGGAAAAAGTTCTGTCTTACATTGCTGACTCAGCCTCCAGCTCTATCGCCTCCTCTTCTTCAATTGTAAAAAGTAAAAGCACTGAGTCGTCATTGGAGGCTCATGTTCATGAACCACACCTTTCCTTGTGTCCTTCACCCCAACCAAGATTGAAGGATGACGCAGGCCATACTACTGATTACTCCATGGAGCTGTTTTCACATACCATGCCTGGATTATCAAGTCAAATGGTGAATTACCCAGGCCAAGATGAATCTGACATGGAGTGCACTGATGCACAGCCGCTGATGGATGATTCTGCTGGTACATTCACTCAGAGCACTACATTGTCCTCGCAGTGTACAGAGCCAGATTCTGACCCTGATGAGACTCAGGTGCCCCTTCCCTCACACTACACCACCATACACGGTGACACAGAGGAAGGTGCACATGACATAGAAGAGGAGGTGATGGATGACCCAGTTGTTGACCCAGATTGGCATCCATTGGGGGAAGAGGGTGCTGCTTCCAATAGCTCAGATGAGGAGCATCCACAGCAGACATCGACATCGCAACAGCTGTTATCTGGCAGGCCCGGAGCACTCCAAAGACAGGTTCCAAACATCAAAAGAGTTGCTGGACAGCTTGTCCAGAGGGTCAAAAGATCACAGCGTGCTAGGCCGCAAAATGTCTGCCAGGAAGAGTGCAGTGTGGCACTTTTTTGACCAAAATCCTCATGATCAGGCCAAGGTTATCTGTAAGAAGTGCGCAAAGACCTTTAGCCGAGGGAAAAATCTGAAAAATTTGAATACCAGTTGCATGCTTAGACATTTAACCAGCATGCACTTGCAAGCGTGGACACAACACCAAACCTCAAGTGCCACATGTGCAACTGATCACAACGAAGGTAGTCAGCAACGCTACATTGTTTCCCCCACTGTAAGCCCACCGGTTAGCACAGCAGCAAATGTTGAGGTGTCGTTGCAAGACCACAGCAGTCAGGGAATCCCACTGTTATATCAATGAAAGACTGATTCTAGGCCATCAGAAAGAACACCAACTCCATCACCATCATCAACCCTCTCTCAGTCCGCCCTGTCCACCGCTACTTCCACCATATGCAGCTCTCAAGTCCAGCTCACCCTCCCAGACACTATGAGTAGGTCAAGAAAGTACTCAGTCTCTCATCCGCGTACACTGGGTTTGAACGCCCACATTGCCAAACTAATCTCGTTTGAGATGATGCCCTTTCGGTTGGTGGAAAGCACAGCTTTCCGCGAACTCATGGCCTATGCAGTACCACGCTATGACCTACCCAGTCGCCACTTCTTCTCTCGCAAAGCCATCCCAGCCCTCCACCATCATGTGAAAGACCGCATTGTCCATGCACTCAAGCAGTCAGTGAGCGGAAAGGTGCACCTCACAACTGATGCATGGTCCAGTCGGCATGGCCAGGGCCGTTACGTGTCCATCACTGTGCACTGGGTTAATGTGGTGGATGCAGGGTCCACAGGGGACAGCGGTGGTGGGACAGTGCTGCCTAGCCCACGGTATAGGAAACAGTTGGCTGTAGGCGTTCGACCCTCCTCCTCCTCCTCCTCCAGAAGCGAAAGCTCGTCCACAGAGCGCAGTCGTACGAGCACTCCATCTGCAGCTGCCACTGTTGCACACGATGTGTCCCCCTATCGAGCAGCTAGTGGAAAGCGTCAGCAGGCTGTGTTGCAGATGATGTGTTTGGGCGACAGACACACCGCCGAGGTGCTGGCCGAGTACTTGAAGTGACAAACTGAGTCATGGCTGGGCAGTGTACATCTTGAGGCAGGCAAGGTAGTTAGTGATAACGGCCGTAATTTTGTGGCAGCCATAGCCCTTTCAAAACTCAGCCACATACCTTGCTTGGCTCACACCTTGAACCTGGTGGTGCAGTGCTTCCTCAAAAATTATCCGGAGTTAACAGCCCTGCTCCAGAAGGTGCGAAGACTGTGCGCGCACATCCGCCGGTCGCCTGTACACTCCGTTCGTATGCAGAAGCTGCAGCGATTGCTCCACCTTCCCAACCACCGCCCCATTATCGACATTGCAACAAGGTGGAACTCCACCCTGCACATGGTGGAGCGGCTGTGCGAGCAGAGGCAGGCCATAATGCATTTGTGGGAAGATACACGGCCAGGCACTTTGAGAGCAGACTTGGAGTTGACAGGTGTGCAGTGGTCGAAGCTGAAAGACCTTTGTAAAGTCCTTCAGTGTTTTGAGGAATGCACACGGCTGGTAAGCGCAGACGACGCCATCCTAAGCATGAGCATCCCACTTATGCGTCTGCTCATGCAAACTTTGACGCACCTTAAGGAGCAGGCGTCTGCAGCCAATGTTGATGAGGAGGAAGAGGAGGAGGGAATCCTTGATGACATTCAGCCATTGTCTGCTCAGGGACCTCTCCTGGACGAGGTGGAGGAAGAAGAGGAGGAGGAGGATGATGATGGTGATGTTTACTTAGGGGAGGAGGATGCATCTCGTGGGGCAAGTGAAAATGTTGGCGTGGCAAGGTCTGGTACAGGGTCTGTGCATGACTGGAGGGATGTGGATTTGCCAGAAAGTGCTCCTCCACCCAGCACTCGCAGTGCATCATTGACACCGGGAACATTGGCCCACATGTCAGATTATGCCTTGCGGATCCTAAAAAGGGACCCCCGCATTGCCAAAATGATGAACGATGACGACTACTGGTTGGCCAGCATCCTGGATCCACGCTATAAAGGCAAATTACAAAACATCATGCCACAGGAGAACCTTGACTAATATTGGCTAATAAACAAGCAACTCTGGTAAATCGGTTGCTTGAGGCATTCCCAGCACACAGCAGCGGTGATGGTTCTCACACGAGCCGTACGGGGCGGGGGCAGCTTGGCAGAAGTGTTCGTGGTGCACACAGCAGAAGTGGCGTTGGAGACAGGGGTTTCATGACAATGTTGTGGACTGATTTTTCAAATACCGCTCACACAACTGGTAATACTGCATCGATGGAAAGTGACAGGAGACAGCAGTTGTCAACTATGGTTACAAACTACTTTTCCTCCCATATCGATGTTCTCCCACACAGGTCATTCCCCTTTGACTATTGGGCCGCTAAACTGGACACCTGGCCTGAATTGGCACAATATGCCTTACAGGAGCTCGCTTGCCCAGCTGCAAGTGTGCTATCGGAAAGAGTCTTCAGTGCAGCTGGATCAATCCTGACAGAAAAAAGGACCCGTCTGTCAACCCAAAATGTGGATGATCTAACCTTCATTAAAATGAACCACGCATGGGTTTCCAAGGATTTTGTCCCACCTTCCCCTGATGACACATAGGGTGACAGAAAAATGGCTTGCTTTGGTCCACCTCTTCCTGGTACTTCACCTATTTCGCCTTTTGCATCAGCTGAATGTCCAACATCAACATATGCCACTTTCTAAAACTCCCTAACTGTGCTGCCTCCCCCCCATGGCCGGGGTCACCACCTAGCGCACGACACCGTGTGAGTGCCGTTGCCCTGGACAGGTGGGTAGGCCGACTCTTGGGCGCGGGCACTGGCATAGGGTCCCTCATAGTGCAATCAAGTGTCTCTGACGGTGGTGGTGCACACCCGCCGTCAGACACACCGCTGTACTATGAGGGGCCCAGTGCCAGTACCGACGCCCACGAGTGGGCCCCCCTTGCTTGAGCAGGGCCCCAGCATTTGCAATCTTTACCTCTCCCTGCTCCTCCGCTGTGTAATCTGGGCCGTCAAATTCATACTGTTCCTGACACCGTCTGAGCCTGCCTCCTGAGACATATATTTTGAATGTGTACGCTATCCATACATGTTATCCGGGGATACGGTACCCTTTCTAACCTTTGTGCAATCACGTGCAATCCATACTGGGCCTAACACCGTCTGAGCCTGCCTCCTGAGACATATATTTTGAATGTGTACGCTATCCATACATGTTATCTGGGGATACGGTACCCTTTCTAACCTTTGTGCAATCACGTGCAATCCATACTGGGCCTAAAACCGTCTGAGCCTGCCTCCTGAGACATATATTTTGAATGTGTACGCTATCCATACATGTTATCCGGGGATACGGTACCCTTTCTAACCTTTGTGCAATCACGTGTAATCCATACTGGGCGTGAGAACGGCTGGCGAGCTGTTAAGCAAGCTACAGCACCTGTGGTTTGCACACGTAAGTTTTTCATTTTTTCAGGAATGACGGTTAGGCCTAATTCCAGAACTGCGGTTGACCTGCACTTACTGGGAAATCATTGTTCGCGGGTAATAATTGTAATCAGTGATCCCCATCACTAACGTTGTTCAGCGGGTTATCTGCACCTGTAAGCAACAAACGCTGGCCTTTTCAGTGTAGCGCACATGCAGCCACGGACATGTAAGGGCATGACACACCAGTTATTGGCCAATCTCATGTGCCAGAGCCTCACGTGTCCCTCTAGTAAGCCGGACTCGGACCGCGGGGCATGACGGAGTCTCGTTCGTTAACGGAATTAAGCTTGCAATGTGTGCATCTGTTCTGTAGCTGGCATGGTTGAGGTTTCCCAGGTGGAGTCGAATTTAACCGTAGGCTCCACTCCTGGTGGTGCCCTTCTGGACATTCCTTTAAGGTTCAGCTTTGCAACCATACTGCCCACGTAAAACAAACACTTTGCCTTCATGAACGCTGTTTGGAGGGTCATGACTCGTGGGAATAACGCCGCCCAATCAGTTAACCTGCTAGAGAGATCCTAAGTTGCTCCCAAGCATGACATCACACTCCCTAGGAAGAAGGTAATGCACTGTGGCGACCGTACTCCTGGGGGCGACACAAGTGCAATGATGCCCAGCCACTGCTCGATGAATCTGCTGGTACATTGACCCAGACCACTACATTCCCCTCGCACGCTACACGACCTGAATCTGACCCTGATGAAACTCAGGTTACCCTTCCCATATACAGTTCCATCTTACACGGTGACAAAGAGGAAGCTGCAGATGAAAGTGCAGGTTCGGCCCACCCGCCATCAGACACACCACCGTACTATCAGGGGCCCTGTGCTAGTGCCGTCGCCAACATGTGGGCCCCCCCTGCTTGCCCAGGATCACAGCACTTGCAAAGTTGAAATACTGTGCAGTGGACGACGAGGAGTCCAGACAAGTACAGGGATTCCCTAGCGAGGAGACTTATTTGATTGTTTTCAATGTTGGGACAGCAATTTTTGGGGAGCACTATACTCTGGAGAATGATAGATGGGGCCCACCATACACTGGAACATTCCAAAGGTGGACATCAGACACTGGAGCAGCATTTACAGGGCCCATTATACACTAGAGCATTAGAAATGGGGCCCATTATGTTTGGAGCATTATTTGGGCCCATAAGACAGTGGAGCTTCATCCATGGGGACCAACATATACTGTAGCATTATGTGGAGCTCATCATATACTGTTTCAAACATTATATGGGACCAATGATTCTGTATGGAGAAATAGATGGGCCTCGTCATGAGATGTAAAAAGTGAGGTATTTTTCATTGTACTATACCGCTATTTCTCTGCCGTATCGGAGCATGATGAGTTGTGGTATGTGTTAAAGGGGCGCTCTTTCGCCCAGGGCACATGAAAACCTGGAGCCAGCCCTCCCCCCCGCAGTCTGTAGCCAAATAATCCCCATTTTTCAGTGCGTAACTTGTATTATGAAGTTAATTAAGGTTGACAAGCTTAAGTAAGAAGAATTGATGCTTTTGGCATTCAAATGGGCACTGTTGGTGTGTTTCCTGTCCTCCTCTCACTGCCGACTTTTATTCCCCATTGACTTACATTGGGTTTCGTGTTTCGGGACGACCCCGACTTTTCCCTATAATCGGACGATCTTGCTCGACCCGACTTTTGGAAAAGTCGGGTTTCACGAAACGAAACGCGACCCTAAAAAAACAAAAGTCGCTCAACTCTAGTCGTCATCGTTCATCATTTTGGCAATGCGTGGGTCCCTTTTTAGGATCTGCAAGGCATAATCTGACATGTGGGCCAATGTTCCCGGTGTCAATGATGCACTGCGAGTGCTGGGTGGAGGAGCACTTTCTGGCAAATCCACATCCCTCCAGTCACGCACAAACCTTGTACCAGACCTTGCCACGCCAACATTTTCACTTGCCCCACGAGATGCATCCTCCTCCCCTAAGTAAACATCCCCATCATCCTCCTCCTCCTCCTCTTCTTCCTCCACCTCGTCCAGGAGAGGTCCCTGAGCAGACAATGGCTGAATGTCATCAAGGATTCCCTCCTCCTCTTCCTCCTCATCAACATTGGCTGCAGACGCCTGCTCCTTAAAGTGCGTCAAAGTTTGCATGAGCAGACGCATAAGTGGGATGCTCATGCTTAGGATGGCGTCGTCTGCGCTTACCAGCCGTGTGCATTCCTCAAAACACTGAAGGACTTTACAGAGGTCTTTCAGCTTCGACCACTGCACGCCTGTCAACTCCATGTCTGTTCTCAAAGTGCCTGGCCGTGTATCCTCCCACAAATGCATTATGGCCTGCCTCTGCTCGCACAGCCGCTCCACCATGTGCAGGGTGGAGTTCCACCTTGTTGCAATGTCGATAATGAGGCAGTGTTTGAGAAGGTGGAGCAATCGCTGCAGCTTCTGCATACGAACGGAGTGTACAGGCGACCGCCGGATGTGCGCGCACAGTCTTCGCACTTTTTGGAGCAGGGCTGTTAACTCCGGATAATTTTTGAGGAAGCACTGCACCACCAGGTTCAAGGTGTGAGCCAAGCAAGGTATATGGCTGAGTTTTGAAAGGGCTATGGCTGCCACAAAATTACGGCCGTTATCACTACCTTGCCTGCCTCAAGATGTACACTGCCCAGCCATGACTCAGTTTGTCGCTTCAAGTACTCGGCCAGCACCTCGGCGGTGTGTCTGTTGCCCAAACACATCATCTGCAACACAGCCTGCTGACGCTTTCCACTAGCTGCTCAATAGGGGGACACATCGTGTGCAACAGTGGCAGCTGCAGATGGAGTGCTCGTACGACTGTGCTCTGTGGACGAGCTTTCGCTTCTGGAGGAGGAGGAGGAGGAGGGTCGAACGCCTACAGCCAACTGTTTCCTATACCGTGGGCTAGGCAGCACTGTCCCACCACCGCTGTCCCCTGTGGACCCTGCATCCACCACATTAACCCAGTGCGCAGTGATGGACACGTAACAGCCCTGGCCATGCCGACTGGACCATGCATCAGTTGTGAGGTGCACCTTTCCGCTCACTGACTGCTTGAGTGCATTGACAATGCGGTCTTTCACATGATGGTGGAGGGCTGGGATGGCTTTGCGAAAGAAGAAGTGGCGACTGGGTAGGTCATAGCGTGGTACTGCATAGGCCATGAGTTCGCGGAAAGCTGTGCTTTCCACCAACCGAAAGGGCATCATCTCAAACGAGATTAGTTTGGCAATGTGGGCGTTCAAACCCAGTGTACGAGGATGAGAGACTGAGTACTTTCTTGACCTACTCATAGTGTCTGGGAGGGTGAGCTGGACTTGAGAGCTGCATATGGTGGAAGTAGCGGTGGACAGAGCGGACTGAGAGAGGGTTGATGATGGTGATGGAGTTGGTGTTCTTTCTGATGGCCTAGAATCAGTCTTTCGTTGATATAACAGTGGGATTCCCTGTCTGCTGTGGCCTTGCAACGACACCTCAACATTTGCTGCTGTGCTAACCGGTGGGCTTACAGTGGGGGAAACAATGTAGCATTGCTGACTACCTTCGTTGTGATCAGTTGCACATGTGGCACTTGAGGTTTGGTGTTGTGTCCACGCTTGCAAGTGCATGCTGGTTAAATGTCTAAGCATGCAACTGGTATTCAAATTTTTCAGATTTTTCCCTCGGCTAAAGGTCTTTGCGCACTTCTTACAGATAACCTTGGCCTGATAATGAGGATTTTGGTCAAAAAAGTGCCACACTGCACTCTTCCTACTTTGGCAGACATTTTGCGGCCTAGCACGCTGTGATCTTTTGACCCTCTGGACAAGCTGTCCAGCAACTCTTTTGATGTTTGGAACCTGTCTTTGGAGTGCTCCGGGCCTGCCAGATAACAGCTGTTGCGATGTCGATGTCTGCTGTGGATGCTCCTCATCTGAGCTATTGGAAGCAGCACCCTCTTCCCCCAATGGATGCCAATCTGGGTCAACAACTGGGTCATCCATCACCTCCTCTTGTATGTCATGTGCACCGTCCTCTGTGTCACCGTGTATGGTGGTATAGTGTGCGGGAAGGGGCACCTGAGTCTCATCAGGGTCAGAATCTGGCTCTGTACACTGCGAGGACAATGTAGTGCTCTGAGTGAATGTACCAGCAGAATCATCCATCAGCGGCTGTGCATCAGTGCACTCCATGTCAGATTCATCTTGGCCTGGGTAATTCACCATTTGACTTGATAATCCAGGCATGGTATGTGAAAACAGCTCCATGGAGTAATCAGTAGCATGGCCTGCGTCATCCTTCAATCTTGGTTGGGGTGAAGGACACAAGGAGAGGTGTGGTTCATGAACATGAGCCTCCAATGACGACTCAGTGCTTTTACTTTTTACAACTGAAGAAGAGGAGGCGATAGAGCTGGAGGCTGAGTCAGCAATGTAAGACAAAACTTTTTCCTGATGCTCTGGCTTTAAAAGCGGTTTGCCAACTCCTAGAAAACTAAGCGTTCGAGGCCTTATGTAGCCAGACGATGACGCAGGCTCAACACCTCCTGCATTCGGTCCTATTTTGCTCTTGCCACTACCATCAGATCCACCACCAACACCATCATTACCAGCTGCCAACCCCCGCCCAATTCCACGGCCTCTTCCACCAGCCTTCCTCATTTTTGGAAGAAATGTAGACAAAATCCAACAAACTATATAGTAATGTAAAACAAGGTACAAGGTGTCTATAGGACAGGGGAGATTTTGAATTTCTGCAGACACTTGTGGACACTGGACACTTTTGGATTGTGTGAGGCCCACTGATATCTGAGCGCTATGTCACAGGCTCGATGGCACAGCTGTGACAAAAGTGACGTGAGGATAAGGGAGATTTTGAATTTCTGCAGACACTTGTGGACACTGGACACTTTTGGATTGTGTGAGGCCCACTGATATCTGAGCGCTATGTGACAGGCTCGATGGCACAGCTGTGACCAAAGTGACTAGAGGATAAGGGAGATTTTGAATTTCTGCACACACTTGTGGACACTGGACACTTTTGGATTGTGTGAGGCCCACTGATATCTGAGCGCTATGTGACAGGCTCGATGGCACAGCTGTGACAAAAGTGACGAGAGGATAAGGGAGATTTTGAATTTCAGCACACACTTGTGGACACTGGACACTTTTGGATTGTGTGAGGCCCACTGATATCTGAGCGCTATGTGACAGGCTCGATGGCACAGCTGTGACCAAAGTGACTAGAGGATAAGGGAGATTTTGAATTTCTGCAGACACTTGTGGACACTGGACACTTTTGGATTGTGTGAGGCCCAATGAATATCTGAGCGCTATGTGACAGGCTCGATGGCACAGCTGTGACCAAAGTGACAAGAGGATAAAGGAGATTTTGAATTTCTGCACACACTTGTGGACACTGGACACTTTTGGATTGTGTGAGGCCCAATGAATATCTGAGCGCTATGTGACAGGCTCGATGGCACAGCTGTGACAAAAGTGACGAGAGGATAAGGGAGATTTTGAATTTCTGCACACACTTGTGGACACTGGACACTTTAGGATTGTGTGAGGCCCACTGATATCTGAGCGCTATGTGACAGGCTCGATGGCACAGCTGTGACCAAAGTGACTAGAGGATAAGGGAGATTTTGAATTTCTGCACACACTTGTGGACACTGGACACTTTTGGATTGTGTGAGGCCCACTGATATCTGAGCGCTATGTGACAGGCTCGATGGCACAGCTGTGACAAAAGTGACGAGAGGATAAGGGAGATTTTGAATTTCTGCACACACTTGTGGACACTGGACACTTTTGGATTGTGTGAGGCCCAATGAATATCTGAGCGCTATGTGACAGGCTCGATGGCACAGCTGTGACCAAAGTGACTAGAGGATAAGGGAGATTTTGAATTTCTGCAGTCACTTGTGGACACTGGACACTTTTGGATTGTGTGAGGCCCACTGATATCTGAGCGCTATGTGACAGGCTCGATGGCACAGCTGTGACCAAAGTGACTAGAGGATAAGGGAGATTTTGAATTTCTGCACACACTTGTGGACACTGGACACTTTTGGATTGTGTGAGGCCCACTGATATCTGAGCGCTATGTGACAGGCTCGATGGCACCGCTGTGACAAAAGTGACGAGAGGATAAGGGAGATTTTGAATTTCTGCACACACTTGTGGACACTGGACACTTTTGGATTGTGTGAGGCCCAATGAATATCTGAGCGCTATGTGACAGGCTCGATGGCACAGCTGTGACCAAAGTGACTAGAGGATAAGGGAGATTTTGAATTTCTGAAGACACTTGTGGACACTGGACACTTTTGGATTGTGTGAGGCCCACTGATATCTGAGCGCTATGTCACAGGCTCGATGGCACAGCTGTGACAAAAGTGACGAAAGGATAAGGGAGATTTTGAATTTCTGCACACACTTGTGGACACTGGACACTTTTGGATTGTGTGAGGCCCACTGATATCTGAGCGCTATGTGACAGGCTCGATGGTACAGCTGTGACCAAAGTGACTAGAGGATAAGGGAGATTTTGAATTTCTGCACACACTTGTGGACACTGGACACTTTTGGATTGTGTGAGGCCTACTGATATCTGAGCGCTATGTCACAGGCTCGATGGCACAGCTGTGACAAAAGTGACTAGAGGATAAGGGAGATTGGATTGCTTTTAAATAAGCAGTTTGCAGAGCAGTGGGTAAACAGCAATGCCAGCCTGTCAGGAAGCCTTAAAAGGCAGCCCAACAACCAACACCACTGATACACCACAATATAGCCTCCCCTTGCACTGCACACACAGTGACTGGTGTGTTGTGCAAGCCAAATCGCTAGCAGCAGAAGCAGTTTTTTTTCTTCTCAGCAGGACAAAAAAAAAAATTGGGATTGCTTTTAAAAAAGCAGTTTGCGGAGCAGTGGGTAAACAGCAATGCAGGAATGTCAGGAAGCCTTAGAAGGCAGCCCAACAACCAACACCACTGATACACCACTATATAGCCTCCCCTTGCACTGCACACACAGTGACTGGTGTGTTGTACAGGCCAAATCGCTAGCAGCAGAAGCAGTTTTTTTTTCTTCTCAGCAGGACAAAAAAAAAAAATTGGGATTGCTTTTAAAAAAGCAGTTTGCGGAGCAGTGGGTAAACAGCAATGCAGGAATGTCAGGAAGCCTTAGAAGGCAGCCCAACAACCAACACCACTGATACACCACTATATAGCCTCCCCTTGCACTGCACACACAGTGACTGGTGTGTTGTGCAGGCCAAATCGCTAGCAGCAGAAGCAGTTTTTTTGTCTTCTTCCCTGCCTAACGCTCTCCCTACAGAATCAGCAGCAACCTCTCCCTATATTGAGATCGGCAGAAGTAAGATGGCGTCGGCATGCACGCCCTTTTATACCCCCTGTGACGCCCACCAAAGCAAGCCAATCACTTGCATGCCCTTCTGAAAGATGGTGGTGACCCCTGCCTATGTCATCACGTTGCCCACAGTGTCCGTGGATCCTGATTGGCTGAAAAAGAGCGCAAAACAAACTTTTGAAACGCGACTTTGGCGCGTAAGTCACCGACCTCGTGGCCGACCTCATCCTAGGGTCGGGTTTCGTTTCATGAAACCCGACTTTGCCAAAAGTCGGCGACTTTTGACATTTTTCGACCCGTTTCGCTCAACTCTAGTGTAAATCAATTTGCACCAACTCTAGAACCTAACCATCATAAAAACTTAATGGGAAAAAGGTTTTAATTATATAAAAAATACAACTACTCCGGTCCATAGGTTGAGTCTCAAACTGGAACTCATTTAAAGATGCAGTATCAGAGTGTTGTTTCAGTGAAGGTCATTCACACCAACTTTTGTAGGCATTCTAAGGAGATGAGTAAATCCCCTTCAGCACCACGGACAGTGATGAGAAATTATTTATGACTCTAAACTTCACAATTACTTTATGCAGACTTTATTACACTGGTTTTACTTCATTTTCTTACAAGTTTCCCTTTGTAACTGCTGCCAAAACCAATAGTTGTTATGTCTAACAAGAAACTGAGAGTTTACAACTTCAGCAAAGTTCTCCAAGAAGCTGCCTTTCGTATTTCCATTTTTACAAATAGGAGGTGAGTCCGAGAGAGACAGCTGTTTTGCTTCAGCTAAACCCAGTCAATAACTACTGCAGCTGGTGGAACACATCAGTGGTTTTTA
This sequence comes from Dendrobates tinctorius, assembly GCF_039654945.1. Taxonomy (NCBI): domain Eukaryota; kingdom Metazoa; phylum Chordata; class Amphibia; order Anura; family Dendrobatidae; genus Dendrobates; species Dendrobates tinctorius. The sequence continues at coordinate 7,433,075 of NW_027361993.1, forward strand.
AAGACATTATTTCCAAACTCATTATTGTCTATAAAGTATTGACTAGTTTTCTCGACACTCGGCTAGAACCTGCTTATAAAAGTTTAAAGGGTCGGGATGATTATGAATTTGATGATTCAAAGACAGGTCATACAGGGAATTAAAAAACAAGAGCAAGCAACAAATTGGCTTTGAATAAGTAATGAAGTCTATGATCATTCCTATGTGGATCCTGTAACAAGACTTTGATATTACATGCAACCCTCAGCAGAAGGCCAACAAGGCGGGTATGTTAATACTCTATATTTTTCAGCCTCCCCTACTTGTTATGACATTAGTCTTATGTATTTTATCTCTCTTATTACAGATGACTAAAGGGATTAGAGATAACAAACAATATTCACAGAAAGATACAAAAGAGACTGAAAACCAATGTGACCATTAGACTAGTAGGAGGAATATGATCTAAACACCCCAAATTGCAATGGTGGGCGAGCTTTAATAAAAATGACTCCAGGATCTGAGATAATAACCATAATAATTGCATGAGTCATTGGTGCCAACACATATTTGATCTACTAGATGGCAAGTACTGTATAAGCTAAACCATTTCTTCTACACCCCAACTTATTTAACTAGTTCAAGACAGGGCCATTTACTCCCAATCCTGTCCAGGCACATGTTTATTTTTTCATACATACAATTTGAAGAGATGTAAGATTTGTTCTTATTGGATATTCAAGTAATTTTTGTGCCTTTTTTGTGATACATACAGAGGGTGAAATAAGTATTGAATGCTTCACCAATCTTCTAAGTAATAATATTCACTGGACCTGAACCCAATAGAAAATTTATGGAAGGAACCAAAGCTCAGAGTTCATAGAAGGAGCCCATGGAACATTCAGGATTTGAAGAGTCTTGTTGTGGAAGAATGGGCCAAAATCACACCTGAGCAATGCTTGCGACTAGTTTCTCCATACAGGAGGCATTTTGAAGCTGTCATCACCAACAAAGGCTTTTGTACGAAGTATTAAATACATTTAAGTAAGCGTGTTCAATCTTTTTTCCCTGGGTCCTTTCTCATTATTACACATAATGTAATTTATGGATATCTATAGTTTAATTTTTTTGCCTGTGTGGATTGGATGGGTTGTTATCGACATCTGGTGAGAATTTCATGCCAATAGCACCTTTAGAAATATATATTGGTGACATGTTCAATACTTATTCACCAGCTGTATGCGTCACTTTTATGTCAATGTCTGTAAGGAAATAAGTGTCTGTCTTTCAATTTTTTTTAGGATTTTTTTATGACCACACTGGACCACTAAAATACATTTAACTATTTGTTCCAAATTCTATAACAAATATTTTTAGATATCTGATACATTTTTCTATTTTTATGGGGATGAGGCTAGTAATAGCCATTTGGATTGACAGTGCCATGTTATTTATTTATTTTTTATAGATTATTTTTGTATTTATTTATTTTTACACATTGTGCTATTGTGACATTTAAATATTGAAATATTTTTTATTTTTATCTTATTTCCCCTGTAACTAGGGCTAGTATATAAGCTCCAGTTGCAGAGGAAAAGGTGACTGCTGGGTGCAAAGTAGAGTTTCTTGGATCTCCTATGAGCCAGCAGCTCTTGCTCCCGCCCTGTATACCAGGATCAGATGGCCTCTGTGTATAGAGGAGAAAGTGCCATCAGTGCTTTCTTTTACTGTGTACACAGTACATCTTTACTGCTGTGTATACATTGATGGAGAATGCACAGTAGGTAATAAACTGTCTCTGCCTTCTCAATAGCCATCTCTGACAGCTAGATTACCACTCACTTGAGTGAGTTCAACCCTGATGCTAAGGATCGACCATCACGGAAAATCCTGAAAATCCATATTATTCATTGGCACCATAAGAAAGTAGATGGGGGGACTTCAATCCTTCCTGTGGGGTCCTTTTTCCTAGAACTAGTTATTATGAGTAGTGATGAGCAAGTATACTCTTTGCTCGGATTTTCCCAAGCATGCTCTGGTGGTCTACGAGTATTTTGGCGTGCTCGGAGATTTAGTGTTTGTCGACACAGCTGCATGATTTGCGGCTGCTAGACAGGCTAAATACATGTGGGGATTGCCGGTTTGTTAGGAATTCCACACATGTATACAGACTGTTTAGCAGCTGCAAATCATGCAGCTGTGTCGACAAACACTAAATCTACGAGCACGCCAAAATACTCGGAGATCACCCAAGCATGCTCGGGAAATCCCGAGCAACAAGTGTACTCGCTCATCACTAATTATAAGTAATTTCTTCCTGATTTGACATTTTTCTGTATATAAGTGAATACATGTAGAGAGTAAATACATGGTACATAATCTTCTTTTAAATATATAACACTTTATATTAATTCTTTCTCCAATTACTGCCTGTTTTTCTTCTCTAGAATTATCGTCTGCTTTACCATTTACTAAAAAAGTTTGATTTCCAACTTATTAACATTGTTTAATATAATAAATGGATAGTGCACAAAGCAACACAGTGATCCAAACATGGAGAGACTGCGATCTTGGCAATGTTAATGTAGTGTAAGCTGTTTGGTAATGAATCCTGACATAATACAATTCTGCTGCTAAATGAGAATGAATATGCTCTATTATTTGGAGTTTAATCTTAGTCACACTAATTATGGGGATGTGAGTTATCATTGCTCAAATTGTTTAGGCGCAGTTCTCTTCCACACTTCACATACAAGTAGGAAGTGTTTGTAGGGAACCTATTATATCTGATTGTCTAAATATGATACAGTGTTACAGGTTGGCATAATTGGAAAATCTTAATGTAAAGCACCTGCAAATATATAGATGTAGCATATACACAATGTGGAGAGCGATTATACCAAGATAGCAGAAGAACATGCGCAAAATGAGAATCTGATCTCCGATGCAAGATACAAGAGAAATAGAGAAAATCCCCATGTTGAATGCTGTAAAAGATAAAAGTAAGAGAGGAGGTAGGTTCTTATACTCTAGGAACGTATTTGCTGAGATATTAAAGTACCTCTATAGTAATTTCCAAATAAAACCCTAATCAATGTGACAGTAAGAAGTATTTGAGTGTGATTCGCTTGTCTCTGTTACTATATTCTTTAATGTTCTGCTTTGTAGGGTGTAAGGACTGACATGTATAATAAATGTTTTAAGGAGGAACTGACACTAGCTGACACTCAAAATTGGCCAGTGTTGCTCTTGTTTTATTCCATTGGCTCTCCTGTATCCATTTTTGGTTTTACTTAAATCCATCATATGGTTTCTGAGATATGGAGAATTTTCTTTCAGTCTTAATTTTTATGGTGTCAACTAAGTGGGCGTGGCTCATGGATTCTATGGGGGTGTGTCATTAGGCTGCTCTAGATTATTACCCTGTGAGCCACACCTCCTTGTGAAAGGCCATAAAAATTAGCACTAAATAAAAAGGCCAATATCTCTGGAACCATGTGGAGGATTTTAAAAAAACAAAAAATGGCATACTCATTGGGAGCAGATGGGATAAAATAAGAGCAAATAATGGCCACTTTTTGATCTGGTGACAAGTCCTCTTTAAGACTGAAAGACATACCATAGTTCACGGTCTGGGAGATTTTGGTCAGAATATAGCTAGCCTTTCTATTTCTGGGGAAAATTTTAGTTTGATACTTCAACAAAATATAAGAATATTAAATATACTTAACAATATGGTTGTTCATTTTGTCTGATTTTTTTCTTAAAGGAAGGATAAAAAATAACTTTTGGACATTACAGAGAACAGTCTTTGGTCTCTGGTCACTTCTTTCTGTTGAAATGAAGTGAACATATGAACAGTCAGAGAGCAAAATAACTTGAATGCATAGGAAGAAATACAAGGTTTCTCTAAAAGTTTATATAACAGCATTTAATGGCGAGTGAACACTAGGCACTGGATTAGACTTGCATTGCATCACTTTGTCTGTCTCCTTCTTGTTAAGCTCCCTGATCTTAAACAACTAATTGTTATCTACAGTAGGATGCTTAGAGACTCGAAAACAATAAATCCATCTCAGTAGTATTTTCTTTTTTGTCAGCAGAAAAAAGGGCGAGAGAACGACGAAGTTAACAAGTCTGATCTTAGCGTCGGAGAACACAGAGAGCAAGTAGTTTATTATTTTTTTTCAACAATATTTCGCTGAGATTTAAAGCATTCCTGTAGTCTAGACATGAAAGTGGCAACCATCGGACATTTTATAAGGGGTACCAATATTTTTGCATATGTATTTTTTACTATTTAAAGTAACAAATAATCTAGATTACAAAGGCACTATATGTACTTGTATATTATTATTATTATTTATATAGCACCATTGTTCAATATATATATATTTGTATACAGTATATATCTTCATTATTCTTATATGTTAAATTGGAGATATATACAACATTTTATAGCTAATTTGTCATATTTTAGGCCACTTTCGGATACTTTCATAAAGTTGCGTTTAAGCTTCCATATTAAAGCCATTGGAATATGTATCACTGTACGATTATAATGTTTCTTAGTGTAGTATAACAATTAGTAGGATATAATTTAAAGGGAAAATTAAAAGTTTTCCCGGCTTGGACACCCATCCCTCCTCATTGCATCACGAGATGCGGCGTTGACTACATGTGCCACAGCGATGTTTCAGTATTAAGTAGTGTATGTATTGGAGCGACTAACTGAAAGTGTAGGCTGACTATGGATGAATATAGTATCCCTTTAATTCAGATCAGTGAGAATCCTAAGGGCTCATTATGTGAGAAAAATGGACCAATTATTTTGATCAGACTTTGATCAGAGACATCTCATACGTGGAGGAAAAAAAATGTTCTCAACCTTCTTGCATGTGATAGCCTATAAAAATTGGTCTGATTTTTTGCATGGACCCATTGACTCACATTTCTGATTGTGATCTGTTCATCAGTTAAAAATCAAACATACATATCTCAGTGATTTTCCACCAGCCTGTTCGATCCGTGAAAAATCATGGATATGTGAATGGCCACATAGACTATCACAGGTTTGATAACTCACTGTGAAACTCAAACATGGCACTTAAATGAGAAAATCAGATGTCTGAATGAGGCCTAATAATGGATGTAGTTGGTTAGTAAAAAAAAGTCTGTGATGGAAACAACTCCTTCCAAAAAATGGCAATTGATCGATAGTGATTTTGGTACTGTGATATCTCTAGAAGGTGATTTGATCAGTATTTCCTTTGTAGCCTAGACTTTAGTCTTTCTCTACAAGTGGAAAAAGAACAATATTTCCCAGGCATTTAAATATTATTGGTAAAATAAAAATGATACGTTTCGGTATTTTATTTCTTTTCTTTTGAATGGCAGAAATAGCTCATTTTGAGAACATAATACCGTACTCTCTAATTTGCCCGCTGAGAATTCAGAAAGCAAAATCTATCTATGAGTTTTGAAGCTTGTTGAGGTGAACCTGGAGCACTCAGAGGGAAAAGAAAATACCCTGAGGGAGAGATCTCAGCCAGTGTTAGGCAGCTGAAGAAAATAAAATCTTTGCACTTTCTAATGTCTTATTTTCAGAAAACTTCGGCTTACTATCAAAACAAACCTCGTCTAAAATGCTGAGCCTCGGGGTTATTAGGTAATGAGTTAACCTGACAAACAGTGAGATGGAACAAATAAAGATGCAAGCAGGTTTTTTTTTGCCTGTCTTTGCAATGCTCAGATGAAAACTGTTCATACCTAATGCTAAGACCTGGGTTTGGAAAAAAATCTAAATTCGACCAACACCGAAAGACATCAAATATCTGAAGACGCCCAACTGTCAGGGACACCAAAACAATGACAGGGTCCAATGAATTTTCTAAAAAAAAACACCACAATTTGGGTCAAACCACCCAATCCATGTAGACCCAAACTCCATGGTTGATAACCAATATTTATAGGAATTCAGCCATGTACACAAAACAAATACATGAAGATACCTCTTCCCAGCTAAAATATAGATTGAGATTTATAAGGAGAAGAGAAGAAATAGAAGAAAGAAGTTGAAGTGAAAAAGGTCACGTCTCGAAAGACTAATCATTTTGAGATGGTGAACTTTGTAAATGAGTGTTGTTGTGTAAGTTATATGCTGCGTGCCATCAGAGGCTACTTATTTTGCCGGCTCATCAATTTACAGGGCAGGGGGAATTAAGTATAGACTCCTGTAGTACGCTGACATTAAAATGTCTGGAAATGACTAAGGATGCTTGTGGATCTGATTGGATGTATATAAATGCAGGTGTCTTGGCTTTTGGAAAAATGTGTCTGAGAAAAAAGAAAATTTGAATAAACCAAAATGAGTCCATGATATTTTCAAGAAGTCCTTCAATCCAAGTTGTTTTGTCCTTATGCTCACAGCAAAAGATTTATGTAATTATCATGGCAAATGCAGACTCTATGGCACACCGTGTACCGCATCAATGTGGCATAATATTACAGTAGCAATCCAGTTTTCTTGCTATGTGATGGTTGCACACTTTTCAGTAGTCATCTGATAGAACTTTTGATTGTGTTTCTTAAGACAAGAAAAGTTTATATATTCAATAGTCATGGTTCACTCAACTCAAAGATGTTGGTTACTGGAGGCATGAGTATCCAGGCTGTAGATTTATTGGATAAGAACTGTGATGGAATATAAATGTATTCATGGACCACCCAACTCAAAGAAGTTGCTGGTTACCAGAGACATGAGAATCCAGGCTGTAGTTTTATTGGAGTTAAGAACTGCGATGAAGCATAAATGTATTCACAGACCACCCAAATCTCAGGAGGTAAATCATAACTGAGTATTTTATCTTTAGATGCTTCATTTAAAACTAATTCTTGAGATATTCCCAAAAATGATGGAACTTCATTACCATCAAAGATCTCCCGAATAATTTCTATTAGAGATCTTAGATTGTTCCTAGAAAGTTTCATTGGTGTCAGATTATTTAAGTCACTGTTTATTTTAGCAAATATACCCTGTATGGGTATAGTAAGTGATTATTGGGGGAGATTGTAAAAGACAACACCGTCTTGGCTAAATGCTATCTCACCACCTGCTTCAACTCCAAACTATTGCCAAGCACCTAAGCTACCTGCAAGCAAAAAAACATTCATTTACATCAAGGAACTTCTTTCGTCCAGGCAGGACTCCGGCATATTGGCACAAAGCCTGTATTGAGACTTACAAAGAGAATACAAAAGTTGGGTGCTCCTTAGTGTAGAACTCCGTCTTCAAAAATTTTTGGTGAAAGCAGAATGCTCACCTAAGAGGGATGTCAAATAGCCAGCACAAAGCTAGACATGGAAGAAATCAGTTTGCCCCAGATGATGGTAAAGTGCAAGAACCACCATGAATTGAATAAATAGTTAACAAAAAATAAAAAGGGTATATATATATATATATATATATATATATGCTGCTCAAAAAATTAAAGGGAGCACTTAAACAACAAAATGTGACTTCAAGTCATTCACATTTCTGTGAATTCAACACTGATTGTGATTCAAGTTCTCCTGCAATTGTGCCAATGGAATAAACAACAGTTAGAAATGATAGGAGCATCACTAACATCAATGTGTCTGCTCAGTAAAGGGGACTTCACACATAGCAATATCACTAGCAATATTGCTAAAGCGTCACCGATTTTGTGACGCAGCAGCGATATTGCTAGCGATATCGCTATATGTGACACTTACCTCCGACTGGCTCCCCCGCTGGCTATCGTTGATCGCGCGAGAACGTCCTGGGCCATTTCTCATCAGCGGATTCCTGCTGGACTTCCTGCTGGCGCCGAGGAGCGATGCGTGGACGCGGGCGGGAGGACGTCTTCATCGCCGCGTCTGAAAGGTAAGTAACGACCGCTGCTGCATCGCTGCATCGCTAGTGAGATCTGCCTGTTTGGCAGATCACTAGCGACCATTTAACGATGCACCAGCGATCCTGACCGGGTCGTATCGTTGTCGGGATCGCTGGTGCATCGCTAAATGTAACGGGACCCTAAGAGTGTCCAGAGTTCCCTTTATTTTTTTGAGCAGTGTATATATATACATTTATATGTGTGTGTGCGTGTGTGTGTTTTCAGACCAAGCATCATCTATCTATATGGCAAAAAATCACTGCACTTCTATCTATCTATCTATCTATCTATCTATCTATTATCTATCTATCTATCTGTCTGTCTGTCTATCTATCTATCATCTATCTATTATCTATCTATCAATCTGTTTATCTATCTATTACCTATCTATTATCTACGGTATCTATCATCTATCTGTCTATCTATCTATCTATCTATTATGTATCTATTTATCTATCTATCATCTATTATCTATCATCTATTTATTATCTATCTATCCCATATTTATCTATCTAGCTAATATCTATCTATCTATCTAATATTTATCTCATATTTATCTATCATCTATCTATTATCTATCTATACATTATCTATCTATCTATGAGTATCTATCTACTATATATTTGTATATATATATATTTATATATAACTAGCTGAAGAGCCCGAAGTTGCCAGGGCATAAATGTGGTTAGTTACAACAAATTATAATGATTATATTGCACATAAAAACATTTCACATCATATGTTCAACACTACAGTCATGGCCAAAAGTTTAGAGAATGACACAAATATTAATTTTTACAAAGTCTACTGCTTCATTTTTTCTAATGGCAATTTGCATATACTCCAGAATGTTATAAAGAGTGATCAGCTTAACAGCAATTACTTGCAAAGTCAATATTTGCCTAGAAAATTAACTTTATCCCCCAAAACACATTTCAACATCATTGCAGCCCTGCCTTAAAAGGACCAGCTAACATCGTTTCAGTGATTGCTCCATTAACACAGGTGTGGGTGTTGATGAGGACAGGGCTGGAGATCAATCTGTCATGATTAAGTAAGAATGACACCACTGGACACTTTAAAAGGAGGCTGGTGCTTGGCATCATTGTTTCTCTTCTGTCAACCATGGTTATCTCTAAAGAAACACGTGCAGTCATCATTGCACTGCACAAAAATGGCCTAACAGGGAAGAGTATCGCAGCTAGAAAGATTTCACCTCAGTCAACAATCTATTGCATCATCAAGAACTTCAAGGAGAGAGGTTCCCTTGTTGCCAAAAAGGCTCCAGGGCGCCCAAGAAAGACCAGCAAGTGCCAGGACCGTCTCTTAAAAGTGTTTCAGCTGTGGGATCGGGCTACCAGCAGTGCAGAGCTTGCTCAGGAATGGCAGCAGGCAGGTGTGAGTGCATCTGCACGCACTGTGAGGCGGAGACTCTTGGAGCAAGGCCTGGTCTCACGGAGGGCAGCAAAGAAGCCACTTCTCTCCAGGAAAAACATCATGGACAGACTGATATTCTGCAAGAGGTACAGGGAGTGGACTGCTGAGGACTGGGGTAAAGTCATTTTCTCTGATGAATCCCCTTTTCGATTGTTTGGGACATCTGGAAAACGGCTTATTCGGAGAAGACCAGGTGAGCGCTACCACCAGTCTTGTCTCATGCCAACTGTCAAGCATCCTGAAACCATTCATGTGTGGGGTTGCTTCTCAGCCAAGGGAATGGGCTCTCTCTCAGTCTTGCCTAAAAACACAGCCATGAGTAAAGAATGGTACCAGAATGTCCTCCAAGAGCAACTTCTCCCAACCGTCCAAGAGCAGTTTGGCGATCAACAATGCCTTTTTCAACATGATGGAGCACCTTGCCATAAAGCAAAGGTGATAACTAAATGCCTCAGGGAACAAAACATAGAGATTTTGGGACCATGGCCTGGAAACTCCCCAGATCTTAATCCCATTGAGAACTTGTGGTCAATCATCAAGAGACGGGTGGACAAACAAAAACCTTCAAATTCAGACAAAATATAAGCATTGATTTTGCAAGAATGGACTGCTATCAGTCAGGATTTGATCCAGAAGTTGATTGAGAGCATGCCAGGGAGAATTTCAGAGGTCCTGAAGAAGAAGGGTCAGCACTGCAAATATTGACTTGCTGCATTAACTCATTCTAGCTGTCAATATAACCTTTTGTTACTCATAATATGATTGCAATTATATTTCTGTATGTGATAAATACATCTGACAAACACACATAAAAACCAGAGGGCAGCAGATCATGTGAAAATATAATATTTGTGTCATTCTCTAAACTTTTGGCCATGACTGTACAGATTTGTAGCACAAATTATCTAAATGATTACCCAAGTATTGATAGTGCAAGCCTCACTCCTCTCATTTTCCCTTCACTCCTCTCATTATCACCTCACTCCTCTCATTTTCCCCTCACTCCTTTCATTTTCACCTCACTCCTTTAATTTTCCCCTCACTCCTCTCATTTTCAACTCAATCATCTCATTTTCACCTCACTCCTCTCTTCCCCTCACACATGCACAGCAACTTCCTGTTATGAACACAGCAGTGTAAACCATGAGGCTCCTCCCTTGGATCTATCCATTACTAATCCTATAGTTGTATTGTAAATAAACACACAGCAAGTATAAATTCTTTTATTTGAAAAAAAACTTGTCCTTTTTTATTGAAAAATAACAAACACAGTTATACTCACCTAACGCCCATCCATTGAAGCCCTTGTCTCCTGTAATAAAGCAAAAAGAAAAACAACCATATCCCTGACCTCTCTGTCGTTCTCTCCCCCGCCTTAATCCATATTTGGGGATAAAGTTTTCAACTTGCCAAGATGCGACTGTCAAGGCTGAGAAGCACTGATGAGTGAGTTGCTGCGAGCGATGTATCAGTGAGCAGCAGTGACCTCATTTAGGATATTGTGGGTCACTGAGGCTGCACTCCCAGCCAGGCTGAACTGTGGTGACCTTAGCAACTTGAGAAAAAGTCAGTGAGTTCACCTCAGTACAACTCAGTGAGTTCACTGCAGATCACTGTGAAAAATTAATCACGCAATGCGAGCAGGGGAGAATGATGAAAGCGTTCTTCAGCAGCGGCGCCGGGGAACATTGTGAAAAGTACCGCTTATTCCCAGTTGCCAGTATGTGTCACACTGATAACACATGGATATTTGTGTGTCATCAGTGTGCACGTGTGCAAGACGTTTTGCAGACCGCACTGCTGTTAAAAAGTGGACATGTCAGCGTGTTTTGCCCACGGACACATGGTCCGTGGAAACACACTGACATGTGCACAGAACCATTCACTTGAATGGGTCTACGCGTGCAAATGTCTCCGGTACGTGTGAAAACTGTCACCACAAGTACCGGACACATGGACGTCTGAAAGAGTCCTAACAGATATTACCTAATATACTGGATTATATTTTCTCATATAGGATTATATATTGCCTGATATATGGGGACTATATTACCTCATGCAACAGATATTGCCTCATATTGGATATTTCATCATAAATGGGATTATACTACCTCATATATCAGATATCACCTCATATATCAGATTATATTACATCACATATTGGATTATATCACATCATATATGGGTATCACCCTATATATTAGATTATATTATATAACATAGGATTATTTCGCCTCATATCAGATATTACTTTATATATATTTATATTACCTCATATCTGGGATTATATTACCACATATATTGGATACTTTCACACGTGTCTGATTTATATTACCTCATATATCGGATATCAAATCATATATTGCATATTACCTCACATATAGGATAATATTACCTCATATATGGGATTATATTACCTCATATATTGGATATTACCTCATACATCGGATTACATTGCATCATTTGGGATTATGCTACTTCATATAACAGATATTACCTAATATAATTGGATTATATTAAATTATATTGCCTCATATATGGAGATTATATTACCCATGCAACAGATATTACATCATATTGGATATTACCTCATATATCGCCTCATAAATGGGATTATGTTATCTAAGATACCACATCATATATCAGAATATATTACCTCTTACACTGACTATTTCCTAATATATGGATTTATATTGCCTCATATATTGGCTATTTTTTAATATATAGGATTATATTTCCTCATATATCGGATCTCACTTCATTTATCAGATTATATTACCTCATATATTGGCTATTTCCTCATACATTGGATTACATTACCACATGTATGGGATCTCGCCTCATATATCAGATTACATAACCTCATATATTGGCAATTTCCTCATCTTTGAGATTATATTACCTCAAATATGGGCTATTACCTCGTATATCATATCTCACCTCATACATCAGTTTGTATTACCTCATATAGTGGCTATTTCTCCATATATGGGTTTATATTACCTCATATATCGGATCTCGCTTCATATATAAGATTATATTACCTCATATAGTGGCAATTTCCTCATTGTCATGCCTCACAGGAGCAACTTCATTCTAGACACAGCAGAGCTAGATGTGGCCTATGCCTGCTGTGCACTGATGCTCTGAAGGCGGTGGCTCTGATTGTAACTCGCAGCGGCTGGGACGTCACAGCCGGTGAGTTTTGCAGGGTGGTTTTCAAGGTGAATGTGTCTCCGCCCGTGTGCGCTAACAATGTGGGCCGTGTAGACGGGGCTTTGCGTGTGGAGTGAGTGTGGCTATGTGGAGTAGGCGGGGCTATGTGAAGTGGGCATGGCTTGATATACACACATATGCATACACTCAGCTTTATATTTTTAGATATATCTATATATACACATACATGTAAAATATATGTAAATATTTATATCATGATGTTTGGCCTGAAGAAGACATCTGAAACATGTTGTGTTTGTTTAATATTAATACATTCTTATGAAAATTATCTACATTTCTGCCATTCTTTGCTATAAATATGTATATGTTGTTTTTTTTTATTTTCTCTTTTAACTATTCATAGAAAACGTGTATGGCAATGCAAGTAGACCACAAGGAAGCTGACAGAAATACCCTGTATACGCCTCCATATGGAGCCATTTGGCGGTATGGTAGAGTCCCCACCTACCTCTATATTAGCTGTATTATGGTGTCAGAAAAAATAGAGCTGTAATACTGCCATGTATATCAGCCCTTAGACACTTCTTTTACACTATGCACTTTAACAATCATTGAAAATTTTCCCAAACACAAAGACAGAACCCCATTCCTAACACTGACAAGGATCTCTTTTTCTTCCGGAGAGCATGAACAGATGTCGAAATGATAAATCTATTTTTCTGCCAACTAGCTTCTATTTTAACCTCCCCTGGCCTCTTTTCTGATTTCAGTCATTATACCTGGAGAGAGGTGTTTCATTTTTTCCCCCAAGGAAAATCCATTTTTGTAAGGACTACATGCAACCAACCCATGGTGTGAGAAACACATAGTTCATAGGAAGTATTATTACCAAAACGTGAAGTATAATATTTTTTGAGCCCTTAAGCCCAATGTTTTAAGGAATGTTCGATCATAATAGAGTGTTGTGTCATAGACAGCGGTGGAGAAAACTGATACATAAATACTAAAAAAAAATCTGGTATGACACCTTCATATGGTATTGATTTACCATTACTTGTTTTATCCACCTGCACAACTTTCTAATCTACTTATCAATGTCCAACTGATTAAAAGTAAAAGCATTTATTATAAGTCATCCATTAAAATATATCAGCTATGTCTTGTAAGAAGCTTTGCACTTTTTTTTTTATAGTTGGACATCTGGAAAATTTTTCCTTTTACTTACAGCAAGCAAAGGTCTTGAAAATTGGCAATAATTAAAACTCAAAGTAGGATAAAAATACTTGTGTATAAGCCGACCCATGTATAAGCCGACCCCCCTAAATGTGCCACAAAAAACTGGGAAAACTTATAAGCCTAGGGTGGAAAATGCAGCAGCTACTGGTAAATTTCCAAAATAAAAATAGATACCAATAAAAGTAAAATTAATTAAGACATCAGGAGGTTAAATGTTTTTGAATATCCATATTGAATCAGGAACCCCATATAACCTCCATACAGTCCAAGATGGCCCCATAAGATGCTCCATACAAAATACACCCCATATAATGCTGCACAAAGGTTAATAATGCCCCATATGCTGCCCTATAAAGGTTATGGCCCCATAAGAAATTCCATAGATTATGCTCCCATAAAATGCTCCATAGATTATGCCCCATAAAATGCTTCATAGATTATGGCCCATATGCTGCCCCATAAGATGCTCCATAGATTATGCCCCCATATACTGCCCCATAGATTACGCCCCCATATGCTGCTCCATAATTATGCCCCCATATGCTGCTCCATAGATTATGCCCCCATTTGCTGCTCCATAGATTATGCCTCCATATGATGCTCCATAGATTATGCCCCCATATGCTGCTCCATAATTATGCCCCCATATATTGCTGCTCTATAATTATGCCCCCATATGCTGCTCCATAGTTTATGCCCCCATATACTGCTCCATAATTATGCCCCCATATGCTGCTCTATAGATTATGCCCCCATATGCTGCTCCATAGATTATGCCCCTATATGCTGCTCCATAGATTATGCCCCCATATGCTGCTCCATAGATTACGCCCCCATATGCTGCTCCATAATTATGCCCCCATATATTGCTGCTCTATAATTATGCCCCCATATGCTGCTCCATAGTTTATGCCCCCATATACTGCTCCATAATTATGTCCCCATATATTGCTGCTCCATAGATTACACCCCATATGCTGCTCCATAGATTACGCCCCCATATGCTGCTCCATAATTATGCCCCATATGCTGCTCCATAGATTATGCCCCCATATGATGCTCCATAGATTATGCCTCCATATGCTGCTCCATAGATTATGCCCCCATATGCTGCATCCATAATTATGCCCCCCATATGCTGCTCCATAGATTACGCCCCCATATGCTGCTCCATAATTATGCCCCCATATATTGCTGCTCCATAGTTATGCCCCCATATGCTGCTCCATAGTTATGCCCCTATATATTGCTGCTCCATAGTTATGACCCCATATATTGCTGCTCCATAATTATGCCCCCATATATTGCTGCTGCTGCCGCTGCAAATAAAAGAAAAAAAATGACATACTCACCTCTCGTCAATGGGCGCACGATGCCGGTGTCCTGAGCAGGTTCTGCGGTCACCGCTGGCTCAGGACCCCGGCACTGGCAATATTTACTGATCCCCGCCACATGGCTTCGCGTCGCTCTGTCCTCTCCTCCGCATCCTGTCAGTGACATTTAGGCAGAGGGCGCGGCACGCACTAACTACGTCACCGCACCCTCTGACCTGAACATCACAGACAGAGGATGCAGAGAGGACAGAGCAGCGCGCAGCGATGGACCCGGGACAGGTGAATATAGCTTATACTTACTCCCTCCTGGCGCGGTCTCTGCAGCCCCGCTTCTCCCGGTCTCAGGCTCCTTCCTTCAGCGGTCACGTGGTACCACTCATAAATATGCTCATATTCATGACTTTAATGAGCGATACGATGTGACTGCTGAAGGAAGGAGCCTGAGACCGGGAAAAGCAGGGGAGCTACAGGGACAGCGCCAGGATGGGGTAAGTATGACCTGACACCCCCACCCCCTCTCCTGCCGACCCCCTGGTATATGACTCGCGTATAAGCCGAGAGGGGAACTTTCAGCCCCCAAAAAATGGGCTGAAAATCTCAGCTTATACGCGAGTATATACGGTAATTACAAAAAAGCAGAAATGCCTTTATATATATATATATATATATATATATATATACATATATATACTAGATGGTGGCCCGATTCTAATGCATTGGGCATTCTAGTCTCTCTCTCTCCATGCCGCAGATCTCCTGACGGAGGCGTGCGTCATTTTAATGCATTGATTGGTCGCGCATTCGAACAACTCGGGATTTCCGTTACAGACAAACAGACAGACAGAATTAGACGATTATATAGTAGACTAGCCGAAGAGCCCAGCGTTGCCTGGGCATAGTAACCAACTGTGGTTAGTTATAACAAATTATAATGATTATATTGCACATAAAAACCGTGCATCTAATCCTATCCTGTGTGATACTTACTGCTGAGCCGTGTATCTAATCTTATTCTGTGTGATACTGTCTGCTGAGCTGTGTATCTAATACTATTCTGTGTGATACTGACTGCTGAGCTGTGTATCTAATCCTATCCTGTGTGATACTGCCTGCTGAGCCATGTGTCTAATCCTCTCCTGTGTGATACTGACTGCTGAGCTGTGTATCTAATCCTATCCTGTGTGATACTGACTGCTGAGCTGTGTATCTAATCCTATCCTGTGTGATACTGGGCTCCCCCTGCAGTCTGTGTCAGAGGGTGGTCTGTGTTGGCACGGTAATAAATTGTGTTATTTCCAGCTTTACAGAAGGACAATAACACCAGAGAAATGATAAGAATAATAGGCCTCAGTTACCACAACTGTCTACAAAGAAAACTGCTGCTGATAGCAACCAATCACAGCTCATTTTTCATCTTTTAAACAGCTCTGGGACAACGTGGCGAGTTTTGAGTGTCGACTTTTGTGTTTTGACTTTTATGTGGCGAGGTTGGTGTATGTGTGGTGAAATGTGTGCTGAGGGTGGTATATGTGTTGAAGCACGTGGTAGTGTGTGGCGCATTTTGTGTGTGTGTTCATATCCCCGTGTGTGGTGAGTATCCCATGTCAGGGCCCCACCTTAGCAACTGTACGGTATATACTCTTTGGCGCCATCGCTCTCATTCTTTAAGTCCCCCTTGTTCACATCTGGAAGCTGTCAATTTGCCTCCAACACTTTTCCTTTCACTTTTTCCCCATTATGTAGATAGAGGCAAAATTGTTTGGTGAACTGGAACGCGTGGGGTTAAAATTTCGCCTCACAACATAGCCTATGACGCTACCGGGGCCTAGACATGTGACTGTGCCAAATTTTGTGGCTGTAGTTGCGATGGTACGG
The DNA here is from genome assembly GCF_039654945.1 of Dendrobates tinctorius. Classification (NCBI taxonomy): domain Eukaryota; kingdom Metazoa; phylum Chordata; class Amphibia; order Anura; family Dendrobatidae; genus Dendrobates; species Dendrobates tinctorius. The sequence continues at coordinate 7,450,032 of NW_027361993.1, forward strand.
ATGCCAATGCCGGACACACACACATACATACACACACACCCACATTGAGCTGTATATATTAGATATACGATATATATATATATTTATATATGTCAAATCATATGATATCCTAGGTTACAGTTTAGAGTTTTCGCTTTCATTAATTGTATCTGGTTCGTGATTTCTCGCTCAGGAGTCATGTCAGCGGCTCATAGCAACCATCCATCATGAATCCAGGAACACTCACTTTATCCCTTAACCTTTACGCCTCTTCTCCTGAAAATCTAAAATCAATAAATCTATAGAAAAGAAAAATTCTACATATATTATTCAGGCTGAAATTTGGCCAAATTGAGGTAATGATGCACAACGGAGAAGACAAGAAGAGAACGTGAAGACAAGGAATAATCACCAGCAATTGTCTAGTATTGATATCTATTTAGTGATCTTCCAAAGTGATAAACAATATATACATGGGACAGACATTAGCAGCACTGGGTAAAAGGTTGCCGATACTGCTGAGGTGTAGAACCAGCTTATAAAACTGTCAATTATGTGAATGAAAGGGAAGGCTTTCTCCTAAGAAGCTAAAAATGTCAAATATTGTCTAGCAAAGTATGCAAATATTATGTCTACCTTGCTATATTTTGTAATATTGTATTGTATTGAGTCGTATACTATACTTTTACTTCCAGAGCTACATTCAAAATTCTGCTTTCTTTTAGTTTCTAATTGGACCTTCTGGTAAAATGTTATAGATGAAGATGCAAATTCTTAGCGACATCATGAAACCCTATAAGTACTACAGGAAAGAAAAAATACATTCTATAGATTACTACCTGGAAGATCCAAATAGATATATGTATCTCACTCTTTTAGTCTATAGACACGGAATATAATGAGCTGCTTCATTTCTAGACTTGGTTAGACAAAGAAAAACACAGATCTCTATTAGTGATGATCAAGTAGGTCAGACGCTCGAACGTGCTCGACTCGAGTAGCAAGCATAATGGAAGTGATTGGGAAACTCAAGCATTTTTCTGAAGGACCCAAGCTCACGGAAGAGAGAAAAAGAAAGTGAGATCTATTCTGAAAAATAGAAGCAGCACCGACAAAAAGTTTTGGTGTCAAGCATCCATAGCAATAACCAAACCTTACAAACACAGTATACAGTATGTTTTGTAATTTATTTGTTTGGTGTGCTGCCTCCTTTTATGTGTTATTTATCTATGTTAGATAATAGACATAGATATATAGATAGATAGATAGATAATAGATAGATAGATAGATAGATAGATAGATAGATAGAGTTGTGCTCAAAAATTTACATACCCCAGCAGAATTTTTGCTTTCTTGGCCTTTTTTCAGAGAATATCAATGATAACAACAACATTTTTTCTCCACTCATGGCTAGTGGTTGGATGAAGCCATTTATTCTCATCAAACTACTGTGTTTTCTCTTTTTAAATCATAATGACAATCCTCAACATCTAAATTACCCTGATCAATTGTTTACATACCCTGGTGATTTTGGCCTGATAACTTGCACAGAAGTTGACACAAATGGGTTTGAATGGCTACTAAAGGTAACATCCTCACCTGGGACCTGTTTGCTTGTAATCCGTGTGTGCATAAAAGCTGAGTGAGTTTCTGGGATTCAGACAGACTCCTGCATCTTTCATCCAGCCACTGACTGTTTTGGATTGTAAGTCATGGGGAAAGCAAAAGAATTGTCAATGGATCTATGGGAAAAGGTAGTTGAACTGTATAAAACAGGAAAAAGATATCCAAGGAATTGATAATGCCAGTCGGCAGCATTCAAATTGTGATTAACAAACGGAAAATCAGGGGTTCTGTAGAAACAAAACCACTGTTAGGTAGACCAATAAATATTTTGTCCACAACTGCCAGGAAAATTGTTCCGGATGCAAAGAAAAACCCACAAATAACATCAGCTGAAATACTGGACTCTCTGGAACCTAGCGGTGTGGCTGTTTCAAGACGCACAATAAGAAGGCACTTGAAGAAAAATTGGCTGCCTGATTGAGTCACCAGAAGAAAGACATTACTGCACAAATGCCACAAAGTATCTTGCCTACAAAATGCAAAACAGCACAGATCAAGCCTCAAAACTTCTGGAACATGGTAATTTGGAGTGATGAGACCAAAATTGAACTTTTTGGCCACAACCATAAATATTACATTTGGAGAGAGGTCAACAAGTCCTATGATGAACGGAACACCATTCCTACTGTAAAGCACAGAGGTGGATCGCTGATGTTTTGGAGATGTGTGAGCTACAAAGGCACAGGAAACTTGCCCAAAGTTGAAGGGAAGATGAATGCAGCACATTATCAGCAAATATTGGAGGTAAATTTGCAATCATCAGCCTGGAAGCTGCGCATGGGACGTACTTGGACTTGGACGTTCCAACATGACAACGATCCAAAACACAAAGCCAAGTTGACCTTTCATTGGCTACAGCAGAACAAAGTGAAGGTTCTGGCGTGACTATCTCAGTCTGCTGACCTCAATATCATTGAGCTACTCTGGGAAGATCTCAAACATGCAATTCATGCTAGACAGCCCAGGAATTTACAGGAACTGGAGGCTTTTTACTAAGAACAGTGGGCAACTTTACCATCAGAGAAAATAAAGAACCTTATTCACAACTACCACAAAAGACTTCAAGCTGTCATTGATGTTAGAGGGGGCAAAACACGGTATTAAGAAATGGGGTGTGTGAATTTTTGATCTGGGTCATTTGGATGTTTTGGGTTGTCAATATGATTTAAAAAGAGAAAACACTGTAGTTTGACAATAAATGGCTTCACCCAACCACTAGCCATGAGTTGAGAAAAAGCTTTGGTGTTATCATTCATATTCTCTAAAAAAAGGCCAAGAAAGCAAAAATTCTGCCGGGGTATGTAAACTTTTGAGCATAACTGTAGATAGATAGATAATAGCTAGAGAAATAAGAGATAGATAGATAGATATGAGATAAGTAGATATATTAATAGAGTTTCAAATTTGAAGGCAGCACTCCATATTCTTAATGGTGAAAAAAGTGGAAGATTTATTCAGACCCACATGTCTGGGCAACATTTCGGCTCATACTGAGCCTTTCTGCTTGAGAATGGCTCAGTATGAGCCGAAATGTTGCCCAGACATGTGGGTCTGAATAAATCTTCCGCTTTTTTCACCATTAAGAATATGGACTGCTGCCTTCATCTTTGAAACTCTATTTATACTTTGGGCAAGTATTGGACTTTTGCACCTGGGGGGCCTTGCATCCGAAGATTAGTATTGTGCTTTTTTAAGTATTTTACTGTTCCATTTTTTCTTGCATACATAAATAGATAGATAATTGATACATATGAGTTATATAGATAGAAAATAGATAGATAATAGATAGATAGAGATAGAGAGATAGATAGATAGATAGATAGATAGATAGATAGATGACAGATAGATATATAGACAGAAAGATAGATAATAGATAGATTTGTACTAGATGGATATATAGTATAAGGCTGTGTGCACACGCTGCGGATTCCGCTGCGTTTCCGCAGCGGTTTTGGCCGCTGCGGACACGCAGCAGTTTTAGCTGCGGTGTACAGTACCATTCATTTGAATGGGAAAAAAAAAAACGCTGTGCCGACGCTGCGGAAAAAACCGCGCGGATTTGCTGCGGTTTTGAATCCGCAGAAAGAATTGCATGTCAATTCTTTCTGCGGAAACCGCTGCGGGTTCCTATCTCCACCATTGTGGAGATAGTGAATCCGCAGGACCAAACCGCAGGCAAAACCGCAGATAATCCGCAGGTCTTTGGACCTGCGGATTATCTGCGGTTTTTGCAAAATCCGTGCGGATTAATCCGCAGCGGATTCCGCAGCGTGTGCACGTACCCTAAGTGGCTAAATATTAAATAATAGATGCTCTAACATAGTTCACACACATATAATATTACATTCCCTACATCCTAATATACACAGAAGCCCTCTCACTCACACACACATACATACGATACCTGCGCACACGTACATACACGCTCCATTCACATGCACTCTTATATGTAGATAGTACACACACACACACGCTCTGATATGTGTAAGAAGAATACCCGCACATCAGCACATAGAAGGAAACTCTATCACACGACTGTTACTGAAGATCTGACCACAATAAAACACAAGTGTCAGCTCATGAAGTGATCTCAGCTAACAATTCCATCTCTCCCTGGGCCGTCTAATTTGTTCATTCCCCTGATGTTTTCTCCCATTCATCTTAACTACACTGACCTCCCTTCATTCATGCATCTATTTCATTCTCTTATTTTATCCTCTGCAGGACGTCATTCACTTATCCGCAGCAGACATTCAATCACCGGCTCCTACCATCAGTTGTTTGGCTTACTATCGAGTGACATCTGAATGCTATGCATGGTGAATAGCAATGTGATTGTGCTCTCTTAGCGAGACGCCAATGACATGGGACTCGCAGAACAGTCACCACAATGTAACTTTCTGCAGCGCTGAGACCTGACTGAGAAAACTTTACAGAAGTGAAAACCTGACGAAAAACAAATGAAAATAAAATTCATAACTTGTAGAACAGTTTCAATGGATATTCCCGTCTTACAGGGTTGTGAACAGTGTTACATATCTTAGTAAGGCGGCTAAGGCTTGTATCACCATGATTTGTGGTGTAGTTTGTGCTGTAAAAAATGTGTTGAAACAGATATGTCATATTTACATAGAATTTATTATTACTTTTTTGATCAAAACAGTATTTACCAAGTACCCTATGTTATTTAATGCACTTGCTTTTTTACTTATTTATTTTCATTAGGGTATACACACATTGTTTTTTCCTTTGGTTTTGCTTGCTTTTATGGCCAGTGTGAACATGCTTTTACATCATGCATGTCATTCAAATCTACTCCAGTTCAGTTTTTTTGGTTTTTCTTCAGCATTTTTGTATTCAGTACAAATAGGGTGTGGCCTCCTTTCTACTGAGCTGTGTAGTTCACTTATAGTCCCTCTGAAGCTGGGTGTCCATTTGGGACCCAGAGACTCTGCCACTATTCACACTAGGTAGGTTTTAACCGTTAGTGTAGTTACTGTCTCAAATGGGTACACCTTGTCGTGGTGGGACAGCTTTATACTTTTTTAATCAAAACAGTGTTTACCAAGTACCCTATGTTATTTAATGCACTTGCTTTTTTACTTATTTATTTTCATTAGGGTATACACACATTGTTTTTTACTTTGGTTTTGATAGAATTTATTATGGTCGCATGTAATTTTTTCATCCTTTAAAAAATTGATGCTTTTCTCATAACGTTGCAGTGTATGGAAAACATGTTTCTCAGTTTTTCCAAAGAATTTAATCTAACCCTTTTTTTCTTTTTTAAAAACTGTTCTACGAAAAAGAGATGCAAATGGATGTATAAGATATGTAAAATATAACAACTTGCTTTAAAATGGATCCTTTTAAATCAGTTTTAGAACAATTTTTTTTGTTTACAATATAAAAATGTGTAGATATTAAACAATAGAGAAAACATGGTGTGAAACAGTCCTTAGGAGCTACATTACACCGTGCTTCAGTTCTGCACTCATAATTGCTAACCTCACACCTTATAGTTCATACTGGTTGCTCAGCTCTGATATAAGAGTCATCCAAGCCAAGATTATGTAACATAGGGAATAGATAGATCCTGCATATGGATAGAAAAACATATAATTGCATGGCTAGATAGATAGATAACAGATAGATACAGTAGATAATAGATAGATAGATACCAAATTAAGCTTATCAGGGGGGATCGGCAGCTCTGGTGGAACATGGTCACAGGGGTGTTCGGTGGTCCGGCGATATGACTCCCATCCCAGACTGGTGTGGCAGGTTCGGCGGTGATAGTGGTGCGGGGGCTCTGCTGACATTTTCTGAAAGCCCGGAGCCCCCGCACATCCATTGCTGAAATGCGGTGGCCACCAAGAAATCCCAACGCCGGCTGATGCACCAGGTTCGGCAGCGCACTGTGGTTTGGTGGTGCTCTGTGGTGCTGGGGTCTCCACCGGCATTTTGTGAAAGCCCAGAGGCCCCAGCACATCGGTATATCGTCCTGAGATGTCGGGAGACGAGATCTCTATGCTGAGATCTCAATCTGAGCATGCGCTGCCCCCGGCGGTCATTTTCCCAGGGCCACCGCATCACAGCAATGGATGTGCAGGGGGCCTCCGGGCTTTCACAAAATGCCGGCGGAGCCCCCCGCACCACAGAACCGCCGAAGATACCGCACCAGCCTGGGAAGGGAGTGTGATCATCGCCCTGCAGAGTCAGACGGGGAAGTCAGACTGGAACCGCCACAGAATTGCCTGACTCCTGCTGCCACCACACTATTTGTAAGTATATTCTGACTATAAGATGCACCCTCATTTTCCTCCAAAATTTTTTGGGGAAAAAGTGCGTCTTCTAGTTCGAAAAATACAGTAGATAGATAGAGGTGCGTCTCACAAAATTAGAATATCATCAAAAATTTAATTTATTTCAGTTCTTCAATACAAAAAATAAAACTCCTATATTATATAGAGTCATTACAAACAGAGTGATCTATTTCACGTATTTATCTCTGTTAATGTTGATGATTATGGCTTACAGCCAATGAAAACCCAAAAGTCATTATCTCAGTAAATTAGAATTATTAACAAAAAAAACACATGCAAAGGCTTTCTTAGCCTTTAAAAAAGTCCCTTATTCTGTTTCAGTAGGCTCCACAATCATGGGGAAGACTGTTGACTTGACAGATGTCCAGAAGGCAGTCATTGACACACTGCACAAGGAGGGTAAGCCTCAAAAGGGCAGTGCTAAAGAAGCTGGATGTTCACAGAATGCTGTATCCATGCATATTAATGCAAAGTTGAGTGGAAGGAAAAAGTGTGGTATAAAAAGGTGCACAAGCAACCGGGATACCCGCAGCCTTGAAAGGATTGCTAAGAAAAGGTCATTCAAAAATTTGGGGGAGATTCACAAGGAGTGGACTGCTGCTGGAGTCAATGCTTCAAGAGCTACCACACACAGATGTATCCAGAACATGGGCTACAAGTGTCACATTCCTTGTGTCAAGCCACTCATGACCAATAGACAACGCCAGAAGTGTCTTACCTGGGCCAAGGAGAAAAAGAACTGGACTGTTGCTCAGTTGTCCAAGGTGTTGTTTTCAGATGAAAGTAAATTTTGCATTTCATTTGGAAAACAAGGTCCCAGAGTCTGAAGAATGGAGAGGCCACAATCCAAGCTGCTTGAGGTCTAGTGTGAAGTTTCCACAATCAGTGATGGTTTTGGGAGCCATGTCATCTGCTGGTGTAGGTCCACTGTGTTTTATCGAGACCAAAATGCTTCCCTCTGCCGACAAACTTTTTGGAAATGGAAATGTCATTCTCCAGCAGGATTTGGCACCTGACCACACTGCCAAAACTACCAAAACCTGGTTTAAAAACAACAGTATCACTGTGCTTGATTGGCCAGCAAACTCGCCTGACCTTAACCCCATAGAGAATCTATGGGGTATTGTCAAAAGGAAGATGAGACACCAGACCCAACAACGCAGACAAGCTGAAGGCTGCTATCAAAGCAACCTGGGCTTCCATAACACCTCAGCAGTGCCACAGGCTGATCACCTCCATGCCACGCCACATTGATGCAGTAATTGATGCAAAAGGAGCCCCGACCAAGTATTGAGTGCATTTACTGAATATACATTTCAGTAGGCCAACATTTCAGATTATAAAATCATTTTTTCAAGCTGGTGTTATAAAGTATTCTAAGGCTACTTTCACACATCAGGTTTTCGGCGTCAGGCGCGATCCGGCGTCGTGCCGGAACGCCGGATCCGGCAAATGTTTAGTAAAACCGGATGTGACGGATCCTGTTTTCTGCTGGATCCGTCTTGTTCTTGACAGACAAAACTGGATCCGTCTCATCCGGTTCATCCGTTTTTCTATCCGTTTTTTGACGGATTACGCCGGATCCGGTTTTTAAAATTGACCCTTGTGGCCTTCCGAACGGGATTGGCTACTGAAAAACTATATATAGAGTGTTCCTACAGCCCTTCTTTGACAGGTTGTCGAGGAGAAAGTGCAGGTTGGAGAGAAGAGCAAGTTACTGGCGAAGATGGATGTTGTGATTGGAAATATTTTGAAGAATTTGGCGGATTTTATAGCGGAGGCGAATCGTTTGAGGGTGATTGTTCTGGAGAAGGAGAGAGCGAGACAGCAGCGCATCAGGCATCGTAGACGACGTTTGTGGATCCACCCCATCACAGCCAAGAGAATGACGCGTGGGGTCTATTCTACACTCTGCATGGACCTTCGACGAAACCCGGATAAATTTTTTGGATATGTTCGGATGAAAATGGAGAATTTTGATTACTTGGTGGAGCGCATTGCACACCTCATAAGAAAAGCAGACACCTATTGCCGCTTCTCTGTTTCACCCGCAGAGCGTCTGATGGTGACTTTAAGGTAAGCCACATTTATTGGATGTGCTCGCATCAGAGCACACTTTCACTGCAATCTTGTTGGTGGTAGTTTGTATCTCCAAGTGTTATAGCTGAGTTTTGGTATGTAATGCTGTGATTTTAAACTAATTGATTGTTTTTTAATTCCCCACAGATTTCTTGCAACTGGAGAATCCCTTTCGTCACTGCATTTCCAGTACAGACTCGGGATTTCCACCATATCAGGAATAGTGAAGTACACATGCCGTGCACTGTGGGACTCCTTAGCTGAAGAGTTTTTACCAGAGCCCACAACAGAGAGGTGGATTGAAATTGCTGACAAGTTTCAACAGATATGTCAGTTTCCCAACTGCTTGGGCGCTGTGGACGGGAAACATATCCGCATTGTAAAGCCAGCCGGATCGGGATCGGAATATTTCAATTACAAGAAATATTTTTCAATTGTCCTCATGGCCATCGCTGACGCGGAATACAAATTTATTGCTGTGGATATTGGGGCCTATGGCCGCTCCAATGACTCTCAAGTTTTCAAACTGTCTGCCATGGGGCGTAAACTGTATGGAAACACCTTCCACTTCCCACCCCCTAGACCGCTGCCGCAAACATCTGGTCCACCTATGCCATTTGTCTGTGTAGGGGATGAAGCCTTCCAGCTGTCAGAACACCTTTTGAAACCATACTCTAGCAGAGGATTGACAAGACCAAAACGCATTTTTAATTACTGCCTCACAAGAGCAAGAAGAATGGTTGAATGTACCTTTGGTGTTCTGACAGCCAAATGGCGGGTCTTATTGACTGCGATCAACCTCAAGACAGAAACTGTTGACGAGGTGATCAAAGCTTGCGTGGTACTCCACAATTTTGTTATCTGCAAGGAACCCATTTCCATTGAGGACACCTCTGAAGAAACCACCTTGCAAGATTACCATGACATTACCACTAGAAGTTCTGTGACGGTTTCAGTAATGAGGGACAATTTTGCACTATACTTTATGTCACCTCAAGGCAGAGTACACTGGCAGGATGACAGAGTGTGAAAGACTTGTGCCCTAACCAAACTTGTGTACCTTCTGTACCAACAGTATATACCTTTGCCAACCAAAGTTGGCTATCTTGTCATGGTCTCTATTTTTAGCTTTAGGCCACAGGTGTGTACCTGGTTGTGTTTTATGCAAAGTATTTCACCTTTTAACAAAAGTTGTGTACATTGTTAGGAAATCACCAACAATAAACACAACTTTTTAGGTGAAATACTTTGCTTCAAACACAACCAGGAACACAACTGTGGCAAAAAGCTAAAATTTACCCACAGTTATATACCTGGTTTTGAATACCTTTTACCTTTTAAATACCCTTTATTTAACCTTTTTTTTAAACATATTTTGCCGCAGAAAGAAATGACAGACAACCAGTGTAAACAATAATTTAACTTTTATTTAAAATATTTTTTTGTTTGTAAACTGTTTTTAAAGTTAAAAAAACTTTTTTAATAAAGGTTTGAAAAAAAACTGGGCATTTTTATTACAAAACACATCATAAATCTGTGTAGTGTGGGGTAGAAATACTGCTGGAGGGGCTGCGGGACACTTCGACACTGGGAGTGTGGAGAGAGGATTGGGATCGTGGTGGGGAAGGAACAGTTAGAGGTGATGGTGTGGAAAAAGCTACAGAATGGGTGATCATGTGGGAGGCAGAAGAGGTGGTGGGCGGTGGAGTGGAGGGTTGGGCAGGGACTGTAGGAGCAGATGATGTTGATGGAAAGTTGTATGGGGAAGGAGTTTGGTACGGGGAAGGAGTTTGGTACGGGGAAGGAGTTTGGTACGGGGCAGGTTGCTGGAAGTGGGGAGATGTCTGGTACTGGGGAGGTTGCTGGTACTGGGGAGGTTGCTGGTATGTAATAGGAGGGGGAGGATGGAAAGTGGCTGGAGGGGGTGCAGATGTAATAGGAGGGGGAGGATGGAAAGTGGCTGGAGGGGGTGCAGATGTAATAGGAGGGGGAGGATGGAAAGTGGCTGGAGGGGGTGCAGGTGGAGGAACTACAGTGGTGGGAGGTGGAGGTTGGGAGGTAACCTGCTGTAGAGCACCGTGGCACGAATGCATTACATGCATCTGCTGGGTAGGAGATAGTGTTGCCATGCGCTCCACAACAGACCTGAAAAAGGTGTGGTTTGGCGAAGATCTTGCTTCTGAATGCATGGTTTGCAGAAGTGTCTTCACCTCCAGAATGCTGGAGTTGATCTGCTGAAAGCCTGCGGAGATTTGCTCTGACAAGACTTTTAGACAGTTCTGGAAAGATGCATTCAGATGCAAGAACTCTGGCGCATAACTCTTTTCCTGACCCCTCTGCCGCTGCCGCCCAGTACCCGCAGGTGTACTAGAGGTGGCAGGGGCAGAAGGGTGGGGTAAAGGGAAAGCGATCTCCTCACCAGCAGCTTCATGTAATGTAGGCGGCCACGATGCTCCTGTGCTGGTGGATGGGACAGATGGGTCGAATGTGTGGGAAGGCTGGGAAGGTGCAGATGTACCGGGGCGGTCGAAGTGTCCCTTGGTGCCGGTCTCCTCAGGGATCGCCTCAGAAGGGTCCAATCGTGCAGGCTCCCGAGTGCTGCTCACCGTGCTGTGGAATAAAGAGAAAAAAAACAATTAAAATAGTGACATGGTACGGCCCTGGCTGAAAAAAAAAAGTTACATCTAAACATTTTTTTGTCACATGTGGTGTGTAATATTTACCTTCTGGTGAGCATTGTCTCCCGGAGGAACGACAGGGCTCGTGCGTACTTGTACTTGCTCCTGCGTCCTCCAGATCCACTCGGGGCCTGCATCTCTTTATTGAACTCCTTCTTGAAACGATCCCTCACAGACCGCCACTGCTTCACAATTCTCTCCCCTGAAACGAGAAAGGACAAAGTGGTTAGTATGCAACATCAGTGTTTCCCAAACTCCAGTCCTCATGGTCCCCAGGGGTCATGTTTTCAGGATTTCCAAAGTAAATAGAAATCCTGAACACATGATCCGTGGGGACCACGAGGACTGGAGTTCGGGAAACACTGGTTTAAATCAAGCAACCGGTACTGTATATACTTACGCTCTTTAATCTGGGCCCGAGCTTCGAGGTCCTCCCAGCGGTCCACAAGGAGCGAACAGATTTCCTCCCAGAGTCGTCGGGTAACGATCAGGTCAGCGTGGCGGTGGTCAGCCATATTCCAGAGCGGCTCCCTTTCTCTGACGAGATCTATGAGGCGGTCCACATCAATCCCTCCATCCTCACCGTCAGAGTCGGGAGCATGCTGTGAAGGCTGTTAAAGAAAAAGACAAAAATAACATAATTAGCCTCCATAAAAGAAATGAAATAAAAAGTGCAAAAAAAAACAAAGCAAAAATATTTATACTTACACGCTGGTGACCGCCGCGTTGCTGTCGCCGACGACCCTGGGAGGCACTGCGAGGACCGCTTGGCCGAGCACCAGATTGGGAAGACTAGAGAAGAAAACAAAAAATGTTATGTCTTTGGATATAGGCATTTGTTTGCTGTGTGTGGTCTGCAGAACATTGTTTTCTATGTGTTGTGTGTAGTGTGATGTTGTGTTTCTGCGTTTGATGCAAAAAACTTACCAATTGTGAGCCCACTCCAAGTGTCTGTCCACCCCTTCCTTCTTCTTCTGGGAGCTCCTCTTCATCTTGTGATTCCTGTTTTGAAATAAAAGGCAATGAATACACATATATTACAGAGATGATGGATTTTGGAAATAAAAACTTACCGTCAAACGCTGACGATGCGAGGGAGGGCTCCCAGAAGATGTGCTGTCTTCCTCATGGCCAGACTCCATGGCTGTGGGTGGTGTTTCTGCTGCTGCCATTGCTGCTGCTGCTGCTGCATCTATTGGGCGGCTGTTGAATAAAGAGAAACAAAGGGCCAATGAATATCTTGATATTCCATAGCCCTAGTTCGGAGGAATGGGGGATTTGATAATTACCGTCTCTCATCTGCTGCTGGACTCCCCTCCCGTTGTTCAGCATGCTGCTCCATTTGGGGTGGTGCTGATGGAGCTGCTGCTGCAGATGTCTGCTGCCTTCTCCTGCTCCTGGTTCTTGGCTTGGGTGGCATGTTGGGTGTGGCTGAGGGTCCCACTGTCTTGCTTTTATATATGTCTTGTGGGCAGAGCTACTGAGCATGCTCAGACCAAAGAAACCGGATCCGGCCGCCGGATCCGGCTGTCGCCGGATCAGGCGCATTGCGGCGCTCATAGGCTTTCATTGTATGAAAAAGCCGGACACGCCGGATCCGGCGTGTCCGGCTTTTTCACCGGAGACAAAAAACGTTACAGTAGCTGTTTTTTCCAGACGCCGGATCGCGTCACATTGCCGGATCCGGCGAAAATCGGATGAAACGCATGGCCATCCGGCTCGATCCGGCTCTAATGCAAGTCAATGGGGGGGAAACCGGATCCGGCATTTTGCCGGATCCGGTTTTAGTCAAAAGCGCCGGATCGCGCCTGACGCCGAAAACCTGATGTGTGAAAGAGGCCTAATTTACTGAGATAATGACTTTTGGGTTTTCATTGGCTGTAAGCCATAATCATCAACATTAACAGAAATAAACATGCAAAATAGATCACTCTGTTTGTAATGACTTTAGCTAATATATGAGTTTCACTTTTTTGTATTGAGGAACTGAAATAATTTTTTTTTGATGCTATTCTAATATTGTGAGAAGCACTTGTAGATAAATAGATGATAGATAGATACATACATAGATAGAGTAGATAAATAGCATCAATCCGAATAAAGTGGATATTATTCAACCACATGAAAGCTTTAGATATGGGTGAATAAAGTATTCCACTTTGCACAGATTGTGATTTGGAGTGCTGACGTTTTTGTCTTTACTAGTTGAAAGGACGCCAAGGTTTTTCCTTTTTACATAGAAAGTTGAATAGACAGCAGAAAGGAAACACAGATAGAAAAAGGATAAATAAACAGATAGAAGACCTGATGGATGTGAGATAAATAGATAAATATTTACATAAACAGATATTGCCACTTAGAAGTTAAATAACGGTGGGAATAATAATCTCTGCCCTTGTTTAAAACTCCAGTCATATCTCTTTGCTGTTGGAAGCTAACGTAGCCTCCCTCATGCCGGGAATTATATTAGATGTCGACGGAGATGTTGTCATTCTTTCCATCAACAGCAAAATTATACTATTGCTGAATAGCAAAAGCATCGCAGTCCAATTTAATAGTTATGAATGTTTTTATTCCCAGCTTAGGATGACCCTATTTATCCTAAATGTGCACGTCTTCATCTATAACCACCAAAATAGCAAGGTCATCGGTACCATCTTGAATGTAATGTGACTTTTTTTTTCTTACAGTCAGAAAGGTATGTCAAACAAGCAATGAAGATTTCAGTTGAGGGATAGTAAAACTGGTACTTCAGTAGAATAAAATCATTAATTTTTCTATTAGATGCACACTTCTTTCTTTAAACCCCAGTTCAAGGGTAGGATGATCATCATACATGCCTATGATGATGAATGACATAATCAGGTTCTCTGCTGCCACCACTAGAGGGAGCATTCTGTATACATCAAACTCAGAAATAGCTCAGTATACAGTAGGCTCATAAGTTCCCCCTAGTGGTGGCTGCACGCAAGTAAAATTTAAATATATAACTATATTTATGCTGTGTTTCACAAAAATGATGCTTATTGATTGCAAAGGTATATAATAAAAATTAATCAACACAGAAAATTGGTGGTAGACATTCACTTTAATGTTCACCAGCTTTAACCTTTTGAAAGCTTTAAGTCATCCTTTTTTTCAACCTATTAAAAAGGTGTCAGCTTTCACCCCCTCCAATAGCAAAGCCTACCGGAAGCAAATATAGCCGGAACAATTGTTTCTACATTACAATTGCACCAAATGGACACAACACAAATCCACTGCAAGGTATCATTAGCAGCCCTCTAATAATTAATTGATGCTCTTCCTATATCCTGATCCAAAGAGTGAGGTTATTAAGGGATGAGACCAGCATCAGTTTTCTTGCAGGCAGACCTGGCATCTTCCAGGAGAAGCAGCCAGCTTTGAGTCAGCTCCATTAGGTATTGTCTAGAGTCTGCACCCTCATTTATTTGCATCAATAATACATTTGAAGGATTTATCTAGCTTGCAAATGTGAATTCATTTATTGGTCCAATAAGCAAGAAAGAGCTGTGACAGAGCAAGGCTCGCATTTTACAGGCTGACTGGTGTACTGGGGACAGCTCGTGCAATGTGTGCAGACTTCATCAAAAATATTTACATAAGTGCAATAGGTCCGCTTTCCATGAAATGAGTTTGTAATTGTACAAACCAATAACACATACAAATGCACAGTTTCTATTAAATATTGAGTATGGGGAGTTGAAACCTCTGTCTCTCGCCCTCTCTCAATTCCATTCCTCAATGCATAAGAAATAACTGTAGGAGTCTTTTTGCAAAGCTCGAGAATCAGGCATCAGAGCCTACTTGACTGTGAAGTGCTGATATTATATCTCCAAGAATCTGCAGCAGACTTTTGAAAGCTGATATTTACAGCAACGCCGAACAGCTGTACAATTTCATCTTGAATGGATCCCTCGGAGGGCACCCTACCTCTTCCCAATTTGACTGTGACTGAAAGAGCGAAGCACTCAATAGAACGGGAAAAAAAGGGAAAGAGCCATGACATAGTCTAAAGGCACGCAACGCCAAACTTCCAATTAACGAGGGTTTTCCGCTTACAGTTGCCTTTAGAAAAATGAAAATTCAAATATAAAGAGTGGGGGATTATATGGTGGGATACTGCCAAGTGATTTATGAAGAGCTGAGATAGAAAGTATGGTAGCCAAAGGAGGTGACCAAAAGATGAGTATTATATACAGAGGCACTGTACATTCGATGCTTGTGAGATAAAGTAGTTTATTGTTAGCTTCCAAAAAACAGGTGAAAGTCTTAATATTAACATCCGTGAACTTAACAGAGGGGACTTGGACCTTTGAAGGGCATTGTTTCTTGGCTGTTATCAATAAAATGAATCATCTCACAAAGACTGGATTTACTGCACCTTTGTATATGATACACATCTTTTTGTGACTTTCTTTGACTATCATAACCTCTATCACTAAGATAATATTATATTTTACAAAGGAGACATGGACCAGCGAGGAGACATGGACCAACGAAGAGACGTGGACCAATGAGGGGACGTGGACCAACGAATAGATATGGACCAACAAGGAGACATAGACCAACAAGGAGACATGGACCAATGAGGAGACGTGGACCAACGAGGAGACAAGGACCACCGAGGAGACGTTGGCACCCCAAATTCAGAGTGTTGGTAGCACTCATCCACGTACTGTGACAAATGTAAGCGTGTGTGCGTACCATACACAACACAATAAGCTGAGCACCCTCACCGTTTCAAACATACTAACCCGATGTAACACCTGTGCCTTTCTCTTTCTGTTTTGGTTCTCCAAGCTACAAAACCCTAAAACGTATTATGAAGAGCTGAATGACTGAGACCGAATGGTGGCTACACATGACCTGCCTAGTAACACAGCCGGTGTATGAGGTTGTTAGGAAGAGGGTCCTCAGTAATTTGCCTCAGATTATATAATGATTTCACAAAACCATGGTAACTAAGGGGTAATGTTTTTCCATGTGCAGAGTGACATGCCTGACATGCCAGTGTAAGGAGACTTGTTCAATGCATCTCTGGGAAATTAAATATGTAAATTGGCTTTTATCCAAAGTCATATGGTAAGGCACATTAATGGATCAATATTGACATTTAGGATTGCTACTTCCAATAGGTGCGTGAAGAAAGGAATTGTGGATGTTCCGCGCTGCTGGTAGGTGGCAAGGCAAGTCCAGGTTCAAACAAGATTGGTTTGTGTTTTTTTTATTGGCGACGCATTTCGAAGTTTGCATACTTCTTCAGGACAAAAAACAATATTCAAGCAACACATGTCAAATTTTGAAATGCATCAACAATAAAAACAGCAAATCTATTTTGTGTGTATCGAGACTTGCCTTTCCACCTTTACACCAGCAGTGTGAAACATCCACAATTTCTTTCTTTGTGTATGTATCTGGTCTGATGACCTGTGGACCTGCAGCAGCTGGGATTCTATGGTTTAAACTTGTGGTGTGAACACAACCAAACCAGGTTAGCATAACCTTTTTTATTCTCTAAAATGTATACCAGATAAGATCCTACTGAGCTTTTCCTCTGCTCCCCAGCCCTTTTATCACTTCCAATAGGTGGCAGTAGTGTTCAAGTCCTGTCCCTCTGTGCAGAGGAAAGTTGTAAATCCATGGTAAAGCTGAACACACACATCAGCTGTCAGCCATCTCTGCTGACTCCCTACATACATGAACCCTTAGCAGAATGTTCACGTGAGATAAAGGGAGTAAGGGGAGTTCTCTGATGGATTTCTCCGGCAGCGGATTATCCTTCTATGAAAAAAAAAGAATTGGGCATACGAAATCCAACTGACCAGTTCCTATCTCGCCCAGTAGCTGCTGTTAGGAATATTGGAAGGTCCCCATTAACAGATTTTAAACAGCTCTCCAATGCATTAAGAAACAAGTGTGGTTACCATCAGCACTGACCCTCCATATGAAACCTAGTCCTAGCACTGAGAGCGGAGGCTGTAGGCCCGCCCTGACACTTTGATTGACAGGTCACTCTTCACAGATGCAATGCAGAGCGAGCTGTCAATCAGAGTGCAGAGGTGGGCTTATGGCCCCGCTCATTGTGCACTGAGCAGTGACTGTAGCCAGAGTGGCCACGCCTTTACAACTGAAAGCCAGTGGCCCCTCCCCCCAGGAGGAATAAAAGTTCATTTCTCCTAGAATACCCGCTCTCATTAAAGAGGTTGAATAGTCTTAGAATGCTACTATTAACCTGTGGATTAACCCTATATTTGCAGGTTAATAGCATTTTAGGACATGGCTAGTTTCCCTTCATATCTAGGGATTCATGTATTTTTCTGCTATATATCTTTACATAAAAAAGTCCTCCATAAAAGTTTATACCAAAATTTCCAATTTTACACACAGATATTTGAAAAAAAAATATGTTTTTTTTGCATGACTCCATAGTACAGATTCATTTTCCACCAAATGCATGAGCTTGAAAGCTGAATTTGATGGGCATAAATGGCACAGTCCCGGTTTTTGGCATCTTTCACAGGCATCAATAAAACAGACGGCCATTTGTCATGATTTACTATACAGTACATAGTTGATATAGGTTAGAGATCAACTGAATCAATGGTCAACCATTAAATATATATGCAGTAGTAATGAGTGAATGTGCTCAGATAAGGTGTTACCTGAGCATGCTTGGGTGCTAACAGAGTGTTTTCGGCATGCTGGAATAATATATTCGAGTCCCTGCAGCTGCATGTCTCGCGGTTGTTGGACAGCCAGAACACATGCAGGGATTACTTGACTGTTAGGTTATACCTTCATGTGTTGCAACTGTATAAGAGCCACGTGACATGCAGCCACGGGGACACAAACATATTATTTGAGCATGCCAAAGTCACTTGCTTAGCACTAGAGCATGATCAGATAACATCTTATCCGAGCATGTTCGCTCATCTCTATTAGACAAGCTAAATCCACCATGAATGAAGCTGCTCTATATCTATACATAGCAAGCAGAGGCAGTCCAGCAGAGTCACCTGCTTATATGGCACCCAAGTATTTCCAAGAACTAGTCTATTGGCAGTAGATCCGATTCATATAAGCATCATAATTATGCTCAGTGAAAGAAATGTAGATATGTTATTTGATTATTATTATTGTTGTTATTATCAATAATCATAACACGTAGTCTTGCTATATTATTTTACTATTATTTTATTATTATTTAAATTTTTTTTTATCATTATTATCCTTTTTATAACTTTGTGGGTTATTTTGTATCTTTTTTCTAGATCTTAGGCCGGTTTCACATTAGCGCTTTTTAAGCGCACGCACGGCCGGGGGTAGCTCCGCCCCCGAGCCGGCTCTCTGCCCGGCGTGCCCGCCCCTTGCTTGTAGCGCCGCCTACTAGCGGACAGCGGCGCCTGCGATCGGCGCACCCTATCTTTAGCATAGGGTGCGCAGATCGTGCGTAGGCCGTGCGCTAGTTGCGCTTTGACCTGCGCTGCGCACTTTTGACGGTGCGCCGTGCGCGCCAAAATCCGAAAAGTTTGATTTTGGCGCGCACGGCGCACCGTCAAAAGTGCGCAGCGCAGGTCAAAGTGCAACTAGCGCACGGCCTGCGCACGATCTGCGCACCCTATGCTAAAGATAGGGTGCGCCGATCGCAGGCGCCGCTGTCCGCTAGTAGGCGGCGCTACAAGCAAGGGGCGGGCACGCCGGGCAGAGAGCCGGCTCGGGGGCGGAGCTACCCCCGGCCGTGCGTGCGCTTAAAAAGCGCTAATGTGAAACCGGCCTAAGTTTTATTAACTGCAAAAACAGCACAATAACATAAAAATAGCAGCAGATGAAAGTAACCCTGTGGCGTTGTGAGCTAATAATACCGAATATTTTCCCAAAATATTGATGAAACTTGCCATTGTCACGGAGGAAGTACTTGTCACTCTTGTCTATTTTCAACTTCACTGACTATAAACTATGTATAACACGCACTTCCATCTAGTGGATACATAACTTATTTTTTTGCGGGAACAGGGGAGGTATATGATACAAGCTGTCAAACATCACGTTCTGTAGCTTCCATTGATTGGGAGCAGAGGGAGAAAGAAAATGATTCGCATTTAGTATGATAGAGCATCAATTAATTCTAGACCAAGCCTGAATGTGAAATGACAAACATCTAACACATCCCCCAGCTGTTATTTATGCACATATCACTCTTTACAGCACAGAGTTATTATTTGCCAACATGGATTGAAAAAAAAAATGTTAGGAAATTCCGGGTTGACTTCTGCAACATCTATAGAACTATAAAACCTTCTTCTTTGCTCTTTGTGTAAAAAAGAGGGAAATTAGGGAATAGAGCAAAGAGTGTGGCTGTGAAGCCATTGATTTAACAAGGGTGGTCTCTTGAGGATGTCGTGATGAAGATTTCCAGTGGTGGAAGAGGCTCGTCTGCTCTAGAAAGTTTCATAGTTTATATATGCTTGGAATCGGTGGAGGGCCAAACTCACAGAGCTCCGCTAATGTCTGGGAGGTCACCATGACGTATCACATGATGTTTCCATGAATGTGGCTAATTAATAACTCAATGGCCCCATATAAAAGAAGGAATGAAGCCAAATTCACCATGACTACCATCAGCAAAGTGAGGTCAAGAAATAAGAAAGTTTTGATTTTTCTACACGGACTTTCAGTGCTCTACTATGTGCGTGAGAGTTGGGCACTCTCTCATCTTTCACACTCAAGTGTTCCTCACCTAAGAAGCTCTTTAATCAATGGTGGTGACATCCTCAGCTAGTAGACCACTTAGGGGCTGTTACATTATTAAAATAGCAGTTGAGGCTGTACTCGGTCAACTCAGACAGTCCCATGCGGAGCGAAAATAGTGGAGGTGAGCAACTGGGTTCTTCAAAGCCCCATTGTCAGCTTTGGTGAAGGTCCCAATGGTTGGACACCTAGGAATCGATCAGTTATTCCCTATCCTATCAATAACTTGGTACAACCCCTTTAATGTTCCATGAATCGCCATAAATATAAGCAAGTTAAATGAGCGACACATGTACAAGTCTGAGGGGACTGCATGATGATACAGGGCTCCTGAATCCAGAAGGTCATGCTATGTGCCCCTAGACCCTGCGCTAGGCACAACACAGCATAAAACTGCGTCCAGCGTTTCTTTAATCGCACATTGACTTGATTAAAAAAAATTCTGTAGAATGTGAGATAAACAAAATGTCAAGCTAGTGTCGGCTGTAAAATAAAGTATATTGCTCAGTGAATTGGGATGTAGCACTGACTTCCATAAAATATTACAGCGCACAGACGGAGATGTCCGACTCGGTTACATTCTTACCATTCGGCTTACATTTACCTTTATGCACATAATTAGGTTTAAAGTTTGTGAAATGGAAAACCAAAATGTAGAGGGGTAGGGAAGGGGGAGAATGGGAGTTGCATGATCCAGTCCAGAGTTTGTTTTCTGCTGTCTTCTCTTTGGACTGGTCATGCGGGGGTTAATCCTCTCTGCCTCGTTCTGCAGCTGGTGGGGCTATTTCAGTCCACTGCAGCCTGTGGGCCACTGTCAGCTATAGTTCAGGCTTCCTGGCTAGAACCTCTTACCCTATACTGGTGATCCTTCTGCCTCTGACTTCCCAACTTGCGTATGACTTGGCCTGATCTCTGGACTCTGCCTCTTGTTTTTTTCTCTGATACCTCACTCTCTGACCGGTTTTGACCCTGGCTTGTACCCTGACAACGGCTTACGTTTCTGATACCACGTTCCTGGTAGGTCCTGACTTCTCGCTCATCCCTGACTATGCACTTGCTTTCTCCCTTTGTACTTCTGCTCCTGACAGTTGCTGACTTCGGCTAGTCTGACTACTCTTTCATCACCTGTGACGCCTGTGCTGTTGCTCTGTGTTACTACGCTGTGTGTGTGTGTAGCCTCTTTCCCTCACCATCACCCCCTGGGGGAGGTTGCGCTGTATTACACTGCAGCAGCTCGTTACAGGGAGCACACCCTCTTGGAGTAACTTGCAGACATCCCAAGATGTTCTCTTCTTTTCATAAGTTGAGTATAAACACTTGGTTTTAGTTGTTGTTCACAATGGCTTCTCCTACTGCTGTTGGGTCCAACAAAGGATTTGGGAAATGTTCAGACTATAAAGCTGGTTACCAATATCTTGGGGTCAAAGGCAAGAGTTTTAGCAGGTCAAGTTTTACATCAGATGGTAATTGTATGGTATGCTCGCCCCAATAGAGTGCACTCCGCACTGTGATACAGTGTAACAGTCAGCACACTATGGAGACTATGGAGTATTCTAATATAACAGTGCCAATTATTAGCAGCAAATAATAACAAACAAAAAATTAAAATAAACTAAGTGTTTAGAATAACACACCCTGCTCCCAGCATTGACTACTGGCTACATTGCATCCCAAATACACAGGAGGCTTTTGCTTTAATATTACAAAATTAGAGAGAATTTGTGCCACAATCTATCAGAATATTCTAATCTAATCACATCTAAAGTTATCGATCTCATCAGTGAACTGCTATGTGCATGTGTCAGAGGTTGTCATTACTACTTCCACTATTACTGGACGGTCAATATCAACCAATCCACATGGTTTAAAATCAAAGCAAATCAATCAATACAATTGACAAAAAAGAAATATCCCAAGAAAACATGTGACATTAGTAAATTATTCTGTTCAAAATGTGAATAGCTTACATCCATCAATTACAGTTTACTTGAAATGCCAGTTACATTCTCTCATGGACATAATTACATGATTCTATCTTCTATCTGTTATCTATCTGTCTATCTATCTATCTATCATCTATCTATCTATATGTTATCTATCTATCATCTATCTATTACTGTATCTATCTATTATCTATCTATCTATCTATCTATCTATCATCTATCTATCTATATGTTATCTATCTATCATCTATCTATTACTGTATCTATCTATCATCTATCTATCTATCTATCTATCTATCTATCTATCTATCATCTATCTATCTATATGTTATCTATCTATCATCTATCTATTACTGTATCTATCTATTATCTATCTATTTCTGTCTATTACTGTATCTATCTATTATCTATCTATCTATCTATTATCTATCTATCTATCATCTATTACTGTATCTTTCTATTATCTATCTATCTATTATCTATCTAGCTATTACTCTATCTATCTATCTTCTATCTATCTATCTTCTATCTATCTATCTATCTATCTATCTATCTATCTATCTTCTATCTATTATCTACCTATTTATCTATTATCTATCTATTACTGTATCTATCTGTCTATCTGTCTGTCTGTGTATATCTATTTGTATCATCTAAAGCAGAATTTTGTCCATATTATGAAAATGTGTCTGCATAGGTAGCTTATTCCAGAATTTGCCCCATAAGCATCTTCTTTTCTTTTTCTGCTGAATTTGATCTACAGTACATAAAAGCATCTGTTATATTCTGCGCAGTCACATATCGATGTGTTATAAAACTATCGCTGTTGGCTCAGAACTACACAAACATAAACAAAGCAAGCCATTTACAGCTAATCCGATATAGCAGAGCTCAATGAGTAAACCATCTAGTAATTCCTGGCTTCCTTTCACACACAGATAGTGTTAAATGATATATAAAAATAAGCTCCTCTCATAGGAGGAAACAGGGTATCTGGCGCCAGTGCCACCTATGGGAAGTGGCAATTCTAAAAGTCAATATTGATCCTGCAATGAACCTTTCCACATGGTAAGTATATGTTTCTTATTATAAGGGGTTTTCCCTCTATCTTATTAAATGGGTATAATTGGATTGTGCTTGTAAAAACAAAAACTTTTGCTACTTACTCTTCCTCATAAATTGTATATGAAAATTGCCTCTTCAAAGAGGACTAGATCCCTATAGCGCCACCTGTTGGAAGCAGCGATCCTACAAGTCATTATCGACCATTTAACGAGCCTTGCAATAGGAATTTCGATAAATTGTAGTTGTTCTTGAGATGTTAACACATTTCTTTTCCTTTGTATACACCGTTGCCCAGGTAACTGACCACCACTTTTCTCCAGCAGTGGTAGATGAACATGTGCAGAGCTTACAAACTCTTTTTTAATCATCTTGTAAGCGCTGCTCTTAAGCTGTCTAGGATTGGTGGCACGCACTGCCACTTCCTAAATCTGACCAGCTTCAGTGCAGTACTTACAAGCTAGACAGCAGTAGCGGTCGGTCTCCTAGGCAACATGTTATAAACAAACAAACAAAAAATGTTAAAATCTCTAGAACGGCTGCAAATTTTAATTAAAAAGCAAATTGCAAAAGTGCTTTACCAACAAGCACTATCAACAACGCTCATCTATGAAAAAGGGAATAAGCCTTTGACACCATGAAAAGTTAACAATTCCATGTCCAAAACTATACATAAATGGGTTTGCATCACACCCTTGCCTCAAGGACGACATCCCAGTGTGGTCTGATTTTTGCGGACTGTCAGAATGGAGAAGGTGAAGAATTTTTATCCTTTTATTTAATTTTTAATGAGAAAATTAGATGACACTCATACCACACGCCGGTCAAACTCTGATCAGAAATTTCTCATACTCAAAAAAATTCGGACGTCTGAATGAAGCTTGAGGAAGAGAGTACTAAATCATAGGTTCCTTGCATAGGAACCTAGCCACTTCTGCAGAGGTAGCCTGTGTGCTAGGTAACTAGCTGTACACAACAGAATTAAGTCTCTCAGTTCTCGAGAACATTGAGGATATTTTTGTTTTTACAAGCACTTTACCCATTAAACAAGAATGAAACAACCCCTTTAAATCTAATGTACCGACACCTATTTCTGTGCCATAGTGTCTAGGCATCCATCCCCTGGCACTCCAGTAATGCTATGTGTTTTCATGCCTCATCAGGACTCATTTTTAGCCTTAACACTTGACTTGGATAAATAGAAGATAATTGTTTCGTACTGTCTGATTATTTTACAAAACAATATAACACCAAACATATTATCTGATTGCTTATCCCTTAGTTACACTTGAGTGCACAATCTCTGAAGGATAAATCCTGAATTTATTAGCTGAGTCTGGGAATATTCTAGAAATAAACAATAAACAGATTCTAGAGACATAATATTGATAGGTATATTATTATTTAATAGTTACTGCACTTGGTTTTCCATTCACTTGCCACAAATATATATTGTGTATCTGGTGTAAATGTTCTCCTGAATCCGGCGTTATTTTTCTATTGTTCCTGCTCCTCTCCGTTCCAGAGATATGGCCTCTCTTCCCTGTATGCAAATCAAAACTTGTTAGCCAAGTGGGTGTGGTCCTCTACTTTTCTATGTGTGCGTCTTTATGAGATCATGCCCATTTGGCTAACAAGATTAAATTTATCTACAGGGAAGAGGAGGCCAGATCTCAGAAACAGGGAAGCAAACAAAAAGAAAATAACCACAGATGTGGGAAAAACATTAGGATTAGGGATGAGCTTTCCGATATTGAAATATCGGAAATCGGCCCGATATTTGCGATATCGGAATTCCGATTTCCGATTCCGATATTTTTTTCACATCGGAAATCGGAAAGCAGAAGAAGACTAAGCATGGTTTTTAAGGGAGTGTATCCGTTCCTCCACGTGGTGCTCCTGGAAACTCCCTGCAAAGCAAGGTGAGCTGAACGCAGACACATGTCAGTCAAAGGGCATATTGACACCACCACTGGCAGTTTGAATTTAATAATGTAAAATCACTAACCCTAACTATCCCTAACCCCTAACCCTTAACCCTTACCACTAACCCTAACCCTAACTAACCCTAACCACTAACCCTAACCCTTACCCTAACCCTACTAACCCTAAACCCTAGCCCCTAACCCTGCTAACCATAGGCATAACCGTAACCCTAACCCTACTAACCCTAACCCCTAACCCTGACCCTACTAATCATAAGCATAACCCTAAACCCTAATCCTACTAACCCTAATCCTTCTAACTATAAGCATAACCCTAACCGTAGACCCTGACTCTACTAACCCTAACTAACCCTAACCCCTAACCCTTACCCTAACCCTACTAACCCTAACCCTAAACCCTAACCCCTAACCATAACCCTACTAACCCTAACCCCTGAGCCTACTAAGCTTAACCATAACCCCAACCCTAATAACCCTAACCCTATTAACCATAAGCATAACCCTAACCCTAACTAACCCTAACCCTAAACCCTAACCAATAACGCTAACCCTACTATCCACAAGCATAACCCTAACCCTAACCCCTAACCCTAACCCTACTAACCCTAAACCTTACCCTACTAACCATAAACCCTAACCCTACCCCAACTAATCCTAACCCAAAGTAAAAACACCGCTGTTAAGAAGATGGTGACCAGTTTTCCTGCTACAGCTTTCGCTCTGTGCATTTTTCTAGCGATTTTGTTGCTCCTCTGCAAACTCCTTCCCCGTTAACCTGAGGTGTTTCCCCTCCATTTTATCCATTATATAGCACTGTATTAGTCATTTTGTAATTCCGATTTTTTTCTCCCATTGACTTGCATTGATATCGGAAATCGGAAATTCCGATATCCGATATTTTTTCAATATCGGAAATCGTAATTCTGATACGATATCGGGCAATATCGCTCATCCCTAATTAGGATTTATACCAGATAAAAAAATACATATTTATGGCAAGTGATAGATCCTATTTAATCAGGGCAGATCTGCAATACCAGACAAAACCAGTGGACAAAGGGGGCACTGTTTGTGAAAACAATTTTTCTAATCTAATACAAGTATCAATCCTCCATGACAATTATTACAGTCTCATAGATGTCCCCAGGAATGCCATACTCAAGATATAAACTAATCGATGTTACATTATAACTGATGACAGCACTGAGCCACTTTCTAGGTTCATGTTCAGCATTATCAGAATTGGGTTGTAAGTGTCCACTCAGAATTTTTATGTAGCATGAACCAAAGTTTGATTGTGGAATCAATTGTTGACTACATGTAAAAGCAAGTACATCTGATAATGTCAGCCATAATATCATTTATATGTTACAGATGTGTTCTTCCTTATCTTTCTTTACAACACCCCAAAAATTAATGGTATGAGATGACCAGCTTTAATTAAAAAAATAACTTTGTGATACTCTGTTTGGAGATGTTTATGCTATAGGTCAGGGGTCCCCAACCACCAGTCTGCGGACCAGGATCGGTCTGTTGGGGTTCTTTTGCCGGTCCGCGCTGCCGCCGCAGACTAGTACTGAGCACACTTGACTGTGTGATCTGTGGCGGCTGCCGGCCCCTTTAATTTTACGTGTGTCAGGGCACGAGTTTGCACTTGGAAGGTCCTCTGTGTAGTAGGAGTGTCAGTCTCTGGGAGCTGCAGCCGCTCATTGGCTGTGCAGCTCCGTGCTTTGATTAGCTGCCAGGCTACAATTGGCCTGACACTGATTGGTGCATCCGGACAGTGTGGGGCAGGCTTAGAAGGTGGAAGGCGCGCATTCGGGAGCGCGCTCAGTCAATAAGGACTTGTGCCCCTGTGATAGCTGCTGTATATATGCGTGCATTCCTGATCTGAGCTACATACTGTAACCAGAGCTGTGCAGGTGAGCATCCCTGACCTAAGCTATATACTGTGAACAGAGCTGTGTAGGAGAGCATCCCTGTTCTGAGCTATATACTGTGAACAGAGCTGTAAATTGTGTAGGTGAGCATCCCTGAGCTAAGCTATATACTGTAACCACAGCTGTATAGGTGAGCATCCCCATTTTGAGCTATATATTGTGAAAAGAGCATTATACTGTAACCAGAGATGTATATTGTGTAAGTGAGCATCCCTGAGCTAAACTATATACTGTGTATATGTATGTGGCCATCATACTGTATATGGGGGACCACAAGTATGGGGCCATCATACTTTATATTGGGCGATTACAGGTGTGGAGTCATTATACTAAATATGGGGGATTACAGGTGTGGGGCCATTGTACAATATATACCCCGCCCTCATATGACCAAAGCCCCGCCCCTGCCCCACCCCACCGGGTCATGGAAAAATGGTCTTGCTTGAAGCTGGTCCCTGGTGCAAAAAGGTTGGGGACCACTACTATAGGTGACTCTATGCAGTGATTGTTAATTAAATTGCCGCCTTACCAAACAGTTTGTTATCATGTCATGATTATTAGGGTTGATTGAGCAGTGAAATGAACGAAGTGCCTGGTTCTCGAATTGAGCAGGTCAGACGCTGGGCTCGACTCCAATAGTGAGCATAATGGAAGTGAATGGCAAACTCGAATATTTTTTCAGAGGACTAAAAAATTCTCTCTCTCTCAGATAATTCACTTACGGGGATCTGAGCTCTCGAGCAACACGTGAAACGTGACTGAATTTGTATCAGGAAAAAATAAATATCCGTAATGGGTTATTGGCCCCCTCCAAGTAAAACAAATTCCCTTTGAAAAAATTATATCAAAGGCTTTTACGCCAAAAAAGAGTTATCCCCGATCTTGTGGGTAAGGAAAAACTTGCTGAGTGGTTGGGGTCTATAGAATTGGTGTTAACTTTCTCACCACCCAGACCCACAATGATCCTCCTGGTAATGGGACTGCGAAACCCCAAGAACGGAGCTCTGAAACTCCATCTTGAATGGAGCACAGGTGCTCATGCTTGACCTGTACTCGCTTCCATATCTTTTGGGACTGCTAAGAAATATCTGTCCTGTGGTTGTCAATTTTCAGTAGTCCCATTCACAATGAATGGAAGGGAGTCTGAGCTTCCGCACCTCTCGATTCAAGGCAGAGGCTGCAAACCGGTGCTTTTGGGGTTCCAAAGCCCCAATCGTGAGATTGTTGGGGTTTCAAATTTTAAACCCCCCCAGCGATCAACAAGTTATCCAATATCCTATGCAGGCTTGGACTGGCCCATAGAGTAACAGGGGAATCCCCCGGTGGGCCCCTGTGCATATCTGGGACCCCAGCCCCACTGTATGGTCAGTACTTGGCATAATTCACTTGATTCACTCTGTACAGAAAAAAATAGCATATCATCATTCACTAACCACACTACCCACTTTATTATTATATATGGATATACTGTAGGTACATTTGTGAATGATGGTAATGTAATATTTGTATGAAGGTGAAAAGTGGGCCCCCAAAGTCAGCGTTACTGGTGGGCCCTTAGCACCCCAGTCCGACACTCATCCTATATATAAAGAATAACTTGTTTTTTGGGGAATAACTGTTTAACATTATTTGTATTGTTTCTATATAACTAATTATTTGATGGTACTATATTACTCATTTTTGTTCCAGACTATAACAAGGCTAAAGTATTGAATATACAAAGAAATATTCCTAATTATCATACTGATTTGACAAGGCAGGCAGGATATATACGAAGATAATACTCGTCAGAAAGTTTTACATTAAACATTCCGCTAAAATTAAAGCTAAAAAAAAAATCTGCAGAAATAATAAGGGGATAGAAATATTCACGCTGCTGACCATAATAAATGTTAAGACATAAGGGAGCCCGAGATGGCAAATTGTTTTCGAAGCCTTTTAGATGAAGAGTCAGTCAAATATCAGCACTGCTCATGAAGCCACAGCCATGATGACTAAAGCCTGGTGGGAGATGAATGTTGTACTTTACATGCACTGCATCTTTCTTTTATACTGTTTTGAAGTGCTTTGAATGTACATTATTTTCTCATTTTGTTACAAGTTATTGCAAAGAAACACATGAAATTACTCTGACAAACAACAAACTGCTTTTGTTAACTTGCAATCTCCATACAAATTATCTAGTTTTCAAACACTTGCTCTTTTTTTTTTTTTTATTCCAGCCATGAAACCCTTTAGGGAAAGAAGAACATTAATCTGACTTTGTCAAGGGCAGCACTTAGTTATTCCTATACATTTGTGATAAAGGTCATAAATATTACTTCAGGCAAAGGGAACTTTTGTGAGTCTATGAAATAATAACATTCACAGCACTTGTAAAATGCAATTAGCATACGTCTTACTTGTTCACAAGCAAATAAAGCTTATATTAGTACATTTGACAAAAAGCTTCCAAAAGTTTTCAAATGTCTATAGAAAAAAATGGAACTAAAAGACAAATTGTTACTGGATGAATGACAATGCATTTTTTTTTTTTTACATTTTTGAGACTTTTGTTTAATCATAGCACCCAGGCTGGTTTATAACTTGAAATTCACCCAGGTGTCAATATGCCAGACTGGAGGAGAATGGAGAGGCTTCCAATAGGTGGGAAGAGACGAGGAAGCCCTGAAGAGGTTAAAAGAAGTGACATGCTCATTATTCGGGTGACTTCCGTTGGGAAGCCGTCCGCTTTCTATACTTAATAGTATACAGTGAAAACCGCCGATGGCAGAGTCATCGTAAGGCGACACAATCAAGAAATCCATCCGAGAAAAATGGTCCATTAGACTAATCACACTCTGATCAGAGTTTGATCAGAGTGTGATCAGTGCGTGATAATAAAAAAAGTTTCTCCATTCTGTCAGTCAGTGAAAATCAGATTACCCTCTGATGTCATCCGAGTGTGTCCTGATTATTTTCATGGACCCATAGACTCGAATGGCTAAGAGCCCCGTTACATGCTTCAATGTCCCAGCAATCCCACCAACGATCCGATGTGGATGGGATCGCTGGGACATAGTTAGCTGATCGCTGGTGAGCTGTCACATAGACAGACTCACCAACGATCAGGACCAGTGAGCAAGCTGGTATCCAGGGTAAACAGCGGGTATCTAAGAACCGCACGGCTCTTAGTTACCCACTGTTTACCCTGGATACCAGCTCCCAGCGTTGCTGATCGTTGGTCTCTCGCTGTCACACGCAGCGATGTGTGCTGCCAGCGGGAGATCAACAATAGAATTATGGCCCAGACCATTAGGCAACGATTAACGATCAGCCAACGATGTCGTTTCAATATCGCTGCGACGTCACCAAACTGGCGTTGACGTTGCAACGATATCGTTCACAATATCGTTGTGTGTAAGGGGCCTTATGTGCGCTTCAGTTATCAGAAGCAAATCAGACAAAATCACGGCCTCATTGAATAACACTAGACAGAGTGCAATCCAATGTTTTGACTACAGTCTGCACGAGTCCAAAGAGAGACAGCAAAGTCGGGGGCAAATCCCGCTCTGAAAAATGACCGCTGACGTTTTCCTGAAGCGGCGTTGTTTGAGAAAGCTCAGTGGCTGCGTCAGCGCCTAAATGACACTGTGTGCACATACTCCCAGGATATGTACACACTGACACTTCTTGCGGAGTTTTTGTAGCAGGACCTCAAAGGTTTTGAGAAGTTTTGAGTTTTTGAGTAGGATATGAAGAGTTTCCACTTCATTTGTGCTCCACGATCTCCTAGAAAAAACTCAGTATGCACATGCTCTTAGGCTTCGGTGTGCACGTACCCAAGAGTAACAGTTTTTGTGCTGTTTTCTGGAGTAAATTTTTATAAAACATTTTCACCCCTGATCACAGCACATTTCTAAAAACTGGTTGGAGCATTGGCCAGTTACTTCAATCAACCACAATATTTAAGAATTTTTTTCGAAAAAGGTATTCAATTAAGTTTTCATTGTGACTGTAAGCAGACAATAGGGTTCCTGGTAATTATTAGGGTTAACAAAGTAATGAAAAGTAGTGGCAGAGGAGGATTTGATCGTCACCGCCATGATATAAGTTTACCTAGTTGGTTTTATTAATAAGGGATTTATAATACTGGTGTTATGCAGCATACACAAGAATTAATGTTCTCCCCGCTGATTAATGATCGCCCTGCAACTAACCATTGATTTAAACTTAAGACAAACAGTCTTTGTGTGACAGCTCCACGGGCGAAGTAATTATTGGTAGTAAACATTGAATAAAGACACTGGACTTTCTGGGAGACTTCAAAAAGAAATGACTGTATAGTTTACAAAATATTATAAGTGTAAAACTATCTACATTAAATATTTATGCTTAATAAATTCTCCCGCAATTGAGTTTTTATACCATTAGCCAAGTCCATTACTTGTTATATAAGGACAATTTTTTTCTACGGTACACAGCCCATGAGGGCGTTTGGACATCAGAGACTTACGCGTAGGACCTCCTTCTATGAGATGGAACTAAAAACCTTTTTTCTTTGATGACAGTCAGATTTTCATAAAACATTTTGAAATGTCACCAAATTTTTGCACAAAAATTTTACAACTTTTGCTATTTTCAGGCAGCTCTGTAAAAATTGGTGGGACAGGATGAGGCTGGCTATGCACTCCCATCAAATTAATCAAAAGTGGCTGTGTTCTTTTATTCCAAAAGTGTTACTCCAGTCCCACACTGACATAACATTTCTGCCCGGGACCAAGGAGGTGCACGCCACTGATTAGGTGCCCTGAAGTGATTATGTGGCATGTGCCTATTAATGAATTAGGTTATCTTATTCCAGCACAACCCTTAAAAAGACTGATGTACGAAACTCCTGTCTCAATGAATCAGGGCCTTTATGTTAGCTCCTGCACTGCTGGACTTGGCTTGAGTATATATTCCATTAATTTGTGCAATTTTTGCTGTTAAGGCCCCCACCGAGGATAGCGTACTGAAGCACCTTGTTTTCTCCACAAAAGCGAAAATCATTTACTGATCTGAGTGGGATCTATCAATCTCTGGGTCACAGGCAACCATCATAGCTAAGCCCATGATGGGAAAGCAAGGGCTGCCTCAGTCTAAACCTGATACCTTAGGGGTATTCCCTTCTTACATAGCATATTTATAGGATTTGCAATAAATGTCTGATCGATGTGGTCAAGAGTCGACATTTGGGGTCTAGTATCTTCACCTATCTGAAAAACAGGGCACAATAGATCTCCCATAAAAAGTCAATGAGTAGAGCCACAAAACCAGGCTTGAGATAGATGAGGGCCACAAACTGGGGACCAGCATTTATGAACATTTATGGCATATACAGTACTATGGATAAACCATAAATGTCTGATCTGGCAATACTTTTTTAAGGGAACCAAAGGACCCTCTGTCACCGAAAAAGTCCTACTATGTATGGCATGTGGAAGCTATGAGATTTACAACTGATTTGACAGATTGCTTCTATAGATGGACAATTATTGGGCCCACTTTGTGCCCAATTCATCTATTGCTTAAAGGGGATGTCCACCTATCAGGAAATCAGGCTTTGCTGAACCTCCTCTGCTCCAGCACAGAGTCTATGTCGCTGCTATTGGTGTCCAACATTAGCCGCGTTTGTGACGCCACAAAGACAGATCGACAGCCAGTTAGTGAGCTCAGTGTTTCCAAGGGAGGTATTCTGACTACACAGGCAGAGACACTGAGCTCTCCAATTGGCTACCGCAATCAGTGTCAGACTGAAGAATATTAGGCCCACCAAAGGATTTGATTCTGAGGACCCACCTTTCTCCCCCACTGAAGAGCACCATAGCAAATGCAAGGTTTGCACTATGAACTCTCCTGAAGGACAAGCCAGGGCCCACCAGAGGATTGTCCGCTTCTCTGGTGGGCCAGTCCATCCATGACTGAAATACTGGACAACCGGAGTAGTGCCAAAGACTCAGCTCTGGACCTGGAGATGGTGAAAAAGAGGTTTTATTTTAATAACAAACTGCAGGGGTCAAATATGTTTTTCTGAAAGGGGACAAATCTTTTAAGGACTCCCAAAAAATGCAGTTTATATAGGATTGCCCTCATTTGTTCAAAAATAAGGAAAATGTATTTGACTCCCAAAAAAACGTTCTCATGACATAAGCTTCATGTTTAAAACTCCATTGAAACAATCTTCCTTTTACGTTCCTCAAAACTAACAATTAAATTGTCATTTCACATATGAAAAATCTGATGTAAAGCAGCTCTGGCTCCTTTCTGCTGACAGCCGTATGCAAATCTCAAACACTTATTTTGAAGGATCAACAATAGCCTAACTGCAAACATTAGTCCAATAATAATACTCCGAACCTTACAATTTATAAACTATCTGCAACATTTAATGCTATCCAGATAATTTATGTACAATAAATGTCAAGCTCGGAATATTTGAACAAATGTATATTCATTAAGAGGAGCATCTGCCTCCTCCCCAAACCTAGGTGAGGAAATAAAGTAATACTGTGTAATGGTAAAGGTATTCGCGAAGGAGGCAGATTAACTGCTATACTCTGCCGAGGCCCCTGATTGTGGGTTGCTAAGCAACCTGCTAATTGTACTCCCCGGAGCACTTGCTGAAGTTGTAAGACCCACGCTTTGTGGTTGCTATGCAACGTGGATTCTTACTACGATCGGACTATAAAACAAATGTGTGTAAAATTGAGGGACGGAAAATAGATATTCAAGAATGTACTAGTCATTTCACATCACATATTTGACCTTACTTTCACGGAGTGTGAAAACATCATTACAGATCATGTACACACTCGTTGCTGCCTAACGGGATTTTATTTTTTAATTACTAGCCATATTGTTCAATGGGCCATAATTTTTCTTACTACACCCTTATAGGGGTCTACTAGGACTTAATATTGATCAGTGTGTTAGGCGGGGGCTCCACATGATGGTGTATGACCTCTTCACTTCCATGGATTAGGCCAGATAAAGCCTCATGTATATTGACTCTGATCACAATTTTGGGGTATCTCAAAGTGAAGCCATGTTCTCTATGTGATATCTTGTAAAAGCCCTTTAAGTTACATTCCCACGGTGAGCTTTTGGTGAGTTTTTGATGTTTCAGATTTCTGCACCATTTCTGTATCCATTAGGCCACGTTCACACGTTCAGTATTTGGTGAGTTTTTTACCTCAGTATTTGTAAGCCAAAATCAGGAGTGGGTGATAAATCCAGAAGTGGTGATGTGTTTCTTTTCTCCTATTTTGACTTAGAAATACTGATGCCAATTACTGACCAAATTCTGAACATTTGAACATGTCCTTCGGTGAATTTTGAGTGCGATTTTTTTTATATGTGTTTTTATCACATTTTGACATACCTCCCAACCTTTGAAGAACAGAAAGATGGACAAAATATGCGTTGTGCTTTACGCCCCTCTGCAAATCTTGGTCACACCACTGGCAACACCCCAATCCACGCCCATTTACCATTTCTTTCTCCCCCGGCAGAAGGAGATGCTAGAGGGGCACTGGCAGTGAGGGACATTCAGCAGATGTCCGAGACTGCAGGGCATAGACCCAAATCCGGGCCTGTCTGCAGTATCTGGCATGGTTGGGACTAGAGATGATCGAACGATTTGCAGGACTCTGGTCCAGTGTCAACATCAGTGCTACCTGGTGGCTGGGCTTGAGGCCTGCAAATCTCGAACCATCCGACATCCCCAGCACGGCTTTTGATTATCCAGAGCTGGAGCAACGTGCCTGATGCTCATATCCAGTTGGGATTTATGGATTTATTTTTGTTCATTCATTCATAGTTGTAGCAGCCAAAAGTTTCTCATCTTTGTGTAGCTTTACTATATGACATCTGACTTCTGGTGTCTACACGGCCGTGTTTACACATTGCAGAAACCCTGTGTTGTTTGTTATCTGCAGGTGTCTGCGTCAGACTATGCAGTAACAATCTTCTCTGGTTATTGCATCTTTGCTGCATTTTTTTCATCCTTTTCCCCCTTATTTGATGCGTTTCTGGTGCAGATGTGAAGAAGACCCATTTTTAATGACGTTTTTATAGTACAGAAAAGTTTTAACTCTGCACTTAAAAAAGTAATTGCAGTTTTTTAAATGCTTTTTCTTAGGCTCGACATAGAAGACAATGAGCTTTCGGTGCGTTTTTGACGCTGTCTATTTTTGCTGCATTAGAAATACAACGAGTTCCAGTTCCAGCAAAGTTGATGGGATTTATAGAAATCTCCTGACCGCTGTCCTCCCTTTTTACTGAACATAAACTGATCTGCGGTGCGTGATCCAAATCTGCAGCATGTTAATTGCCCTTGTGGTTTCTCTGAGTCTTATGTGCAGATGTTCCCATAGTCTTGCAATAGAAGAAGAAAATCTGCAGGTAAGAAAACGCACGAGTCTTAAAAGAGATTCATTGTATATAACAGTGTATTTCTATGTTCCCTGTATACCAGAGGTGAAGAAAAAGTCAGATATTTTTATTCCTATAAAACTACTAAAAATACTAAAAAGAAGTTTCAAAACTGCCATTCGAACTCACAACCTTCAACATTAGGCCGGGGTCACACTTGCGAGAAACTCGCACAAGTCTCACTTTTCAATACCCGGCACTGCCGTCGGCACTCGGACAGGAGCGTTCAGCCGCATAGAAATACATGAAGCCGCACACACGGCTCCCGAGTGCCGGCGGTGGTTCCGGGTATTGAGACGCGAGACTCGTGTAAGTTTCTCGCAAGTGTGATCCCGGCCTTACAGATAGAGGTTAAAGATTTTGAGCCATAGGCTGTGGTGACGACACTGAGAGAATTTTGTATACTTAATCTTTATTGCAGACTTGGCTCCACATGCAGATTGTACAACAGAAGTGTTTTTCTATGTCCCTGTATTCAAGAGGGAGAATAAGAGATTTTTTTCTTCCTATAAAATTGCTAAAAAATAATGAAAGACAATTACAATAATGTCAATACAATGTGAATAATGTCATTTTTAATGCGCTTTTTTAAAAAATAATAAATATCACAAATCAGAAAATAACATGGAAATATTCGGTGTGCCTGTTATCATAACGACCCGCACAACACAGCCATCAGATTATTTACGGGGATCAGTAAAAGGCGTAAAAAAATGGTACAATTGATTTTTTTTCCCCAACTAAACTCATAAAAATTGAGCCATGGAACCATGGAACCATGTTTACAAAAGCGTGAATGCTGCAGGTTTTTTTTACTGTTTTTTTTCTGCATGTTTCCTGCAGATGTCTTCACCACATGGCACAATAACAATGTTCTCCGATTTTTGCGTGTTTGCTGTGCTTCTTTTATACATTTTCCCCCTTATTTGATGCATTTTTGGTGCAGATGTGAAGCCATGTTCTTAGTGCTTTTTTAATAAGTCAGGAAAGCTTTGATTCTGGGCCTAAAAATGCTATGGCACAAGGACGGTATATGGTGCAAAATCAGAGAAGTCCCAGCACTCACGGAAGGTGTAACCTTTCAGGTTCATGGCATTTAAATTTATGGCATTTGGTTGGCAGCTCTCCCTTTGGAATCTTGTGACTGTGTGGTAATATATATATATATATATATATATACATATACATACATGAGTGTGTTTTTTCATGGATTTTTTTTCTTGATGTCATCACTTTCAAAAACATCCTTTATGTGTCTGGATAACTGTCTACATAATTCTCAACATTTCTTAATAGTGTTCAATTCCATTACGCAAGTGTCACCTGCTCTAATCAAATTCTCCCAGCTTTACCTTGAACTAAAGAAATGTTTTCAAATTGAATAGTTGTTCTTGTTCTTTGAGTCATAAGAAGCCCTTAAAGCTTGTTGTATGTGTTCTTGAAGATACAGACAATGTTTATATACTTTTTTTTTGGAATGTACTTGCAAATGAATTGCTTTCAGAATCAATTCGATGTTCTACACAAGTGCTTTACAATAAACAGGTGCTGGGAAAGCTAATATACTGTACAATCTGTTTTCCAGAAAAGTTGAGGCACTGTGTAAAATGTAGCAAAAACAAGGTGGAATATTCAGTCTTTGCAATTTTACATTGAGAAATATTTTTCTGAGATTATTCCACAATTTTTAGATGAAATTGTTCACCTCTGACATCTTTGCTTCTGGGAGACTCTGCCTCTCTAACATGTTCTTTTTATACACAGTCATGTGACTTTGTTGAAGATTGTCATGTCAGATATTTTTCAATAGTACCACTTACATTTCCAGCCTTTTGTTACCGTGTCCCCACTTTTTTGAGTTATGTTTCTAAATGAGTGAGTTTTTTTCAAATTAAATGGAAAAATCTCTAACTTTCACCTTCTGAGATTTCAGAATCATTGCATTCTTGTTTTTGATACATTTTACAGTGTCTCAACATTTTTGGAACTGGGAATGCAGTTAACATAAAGTAAATTCCAAAATACCCAGAGTGTTTTTCTATAGCTGTAATCTGATTCTTCAATCACAGGAATATTATTGACTACTTCTTCCTGTTCTGTACCCACAATCAACAGGAGAACCATAATTAAAAATTTTCAAGTTGGTATCAAATCTGTTCAGTGCACCATCCTTCCATTGTGTCAGATAAAATCACCTTTCTGATTCCTGGGACTAAATTTCACCTACTTGAGTCTAAGATCTAAATCCTTTATTAAAAAAAAAATATAATATAGACTTTAAATCACCAGCCCGAGTGGTCCATCCAGGATGGGTGTTGCGTAGATGTCAAATACCAAGAAATGACCATGCCTAGATGACCAAGAAATGACCATGCGTAGATGACCAAGAAATGACCATGCCCTATTTCAATTAGACTTTGTTCTATAGTTTATAACTTTGCTTTCAACCAGTCATATGGTGTCATAAAAAACTGTCTAAGGCCCACTTACCCGTACAACTATGCAGTCAAAATAATTTGAGTTCAGATTTTTAATCCAACAATTCAGAAAGCCTTATAAGTTTACATCTAGTCAGGCCTGATTAGCTGCACCCCTGATGAAGCTATATGTGAAACATGTGTAGGGTTTCTGGGTGGTGTGATCTGGCTTTGGTCCATTTATTATGGTTTGTGGTGGGTACTCGTGCTTTAACAATGCTGCATATTATTCGGGGTCATTTCCAAATCTAAGGTTTCTTGTTATTGTTATTATGTCATTAAATCCTTTAATCATAGTTTGAGCTCCTATAACATAATTCTCTTTATTATGTTCATGTGTATGCACTGCATCCCTACTTCTTTATTGTTGTATACTTTTTATTGATTCTATTGTGTGATTTACCACTGACCACACACTCCTCGTTTTTTTCTGGGTTTTTAAACTTTTTCTTTAAATAGCTATGTATATTTTTGTTGTCATTACTAAACAATTACAATTATATAGATTTTTTTTCATTTAGGGGGTAATATTTATAGGTTTTCCCTATTTTCTTGGGTATTCTTTAATGTTTTCTAATCTTTCGTTATAAAGTATTAGTCTTTTTGTCCATGTTTGGTTACTAATTACCAGCAGTATCTACATTTTCATCATTGGTGTAATCATCCGATATTATAT
This sequence comes from Dendrobates tinctorius, assembly GCF_039654945.1. NCBI lineage: Eukaryota > Metazoa > Chordata > Amphibia > Anura > Dendrobatidae > Dendrobates > Dendrobates tinctorius. The sequence goes on from NW_027361993.1 coordinate 7,488,490, forward strand.
TAGTCTCTTGGTCCAACAATAGACAATACACAAGTGTTGAACGATGGCTGCTGTCATCTCCGGTAACACTAAATACAATGATGTGAAATGTCCTGTTTATTAGTGATGACAACAATACCTTCTTCCCATAAACCATGTCACCTCTCTTTGTAAAGAAATTTTAAATTTCCGAGCTCCTAATTCCTTACATCTACTGTATTCCGAACATGGTGCCGAATGCTCACCTCTGGCGAAGACAGCCTACCGGGGAGATTATTTGTCCATCTCTATGGAAACTGAGTAATGTGGTGGAAAGCTTAGAATTTGACCAGCTTATCGGCCGCCTGCATATGCCCTGTCTAGATAGTCCCAAAATATCTTAATTTTCTCCTCTTTTTGTCATTCCTTACCCCCGCACATAACCAGGGAGTTCATTTGTATGTTTTTAGAGCTATACATGTGCTAGTGGCTTGGAAGATAAAATAAACTCTGAAAATCAAAAAGGTTACACGGCTGAATGCCTACACTAATTGTCGGATGGGATGAGTGTTTCAGTGAAGGATTCGGACCATATGAACCACCACGGGCGGTTATGATAGAGCTGAGGTCGCTTGGGTTACGTTTTCGGAGATAACTCTACACAGAAGGAATTAGCTGCATTACAATTCTCTGATTATTGGGAGCATAGAAATATCCTGGAATTAGACACTTAACTTTCATTTTTTTTTAATCAAAATTCTTCTTCTTATCTGAAGACGCCAAAACTAACGTGCTGAGATAAAGGAGCAGCTCCATTTATTAATGGGGATCAGCTCTGAATGAAGGAAAATTCAGATCCCTGATCTCTTCAAAAGCTTTTCAAAGTATCACTGACAGGAAAAATGCCAGTTTCATCAAAAGCTGAAGGCAATCTCCTGAAGACTTTGTATTTTTTTTCCACCCTAATCCTTTGTTTTTAAGTCTATACTCTGCAGAATCTGGCTGGATTGCTCTTAAGTTTTCTTCTTGGTGGAGTCAGGCATTGAAAAGCAGCTCCTTTTGAGAAGATTACCTTACTTTGACCTTCCCTTCCCTCACCATTGCCCTTGTCTGTGTGTAACCTCTGGTCACAGGGAGAAAGACAAACACAGCAATCAGGCAGAAGGGACTCAGTATGGGTCTTGCAATTCTTATTTTTAAACTCCGAGCAGGAGAGCAGCCAAAGATGACCTATAATTCAAGTGATTCTCAATTAGTCAGATTATGAAGAGAGACAGTGAAGCACGTGGCAATTTTTATTCTTCCGAAATAGAAAAAGCAAAAACACCAAACCCAAGTATCAAAGGCTTTATCAAGGGTTGGGCAAAGAAATAATAAAAAAAAAAAAAAATACCAAGGATATTTTTTTATATGGTCCACAATGTTGCAGCATTAGTTTATACAAATTTAGATAAGACGACATAACATGTTGGTTATCTGAGCAGTACTGTTACACATCTGTCCTAGCCCAGCAATGTTTCATAACCCTATCCTATGGCCGATGCTCTCTTCTGTGCTCCACGCAGGGATTTACAAGTGACCCAGCCTGCTCCCATGTGATTATCTGTCTAGGCCTATATAAGGCCCACAAAGAAACATACCTGTATCTTGGTATTAGGGCTCAGTTTTCTGCCTCCCGGCAGACTCCACTGATTCTAGTATCTTCTCATAGCTGTCCTGTGTCCTGCCTCCCTGTGTCTCCAGTGCCTTTAGTACCTGCTCTTAGCTTTTCTGAGTCCTGTCTCCCTGCTGCCTCTAGTGCTTCTGGTACTTGCTCTTAGCTTTCCTTATAATCGGCTTTACTGGATCCTTCAGTGCATCTAGTACTTGCTCTTAGCTTTCCTGTGTCCTGCCTCACTGTGTCCTCTAGTGCTTCTAGTACCTGCTCTTAGCTTTCCTGTGACCTACCTCACTGTGTCCTTTAGTGCTTCTAGTACCTGCTCTTAGCTTTCCTGTGTCCTGTCTCCTTGCTGCCTCTAGTATGTCGTCTAGTACCTGTTCTTAGCTTTCCTGTAACCTGCCTCCATGGGTCCTTCAGTGCATCTAGTACCTGCTCCTAACTTTCCTGGGTCTTGCCTCCCTGCAGCCTCCACTGATTCTAGTATCTTCTCTTAGCTTTCCTGTGTCCAGCCTCCCTGCGTCCTCCAGTGCATTTAGTGCCTGCTCTTAACTTTCCTGTGTCCAGCCTCCCTGCGTCCTCCAGTGCATTTAGTGCCTGCTCTTGGCTTTCCTGTGTCCTGTCTCCCTGCTGCCTCTAGTGCGTCTAGTACCTGCTCTAAGCATTCCTGTAACCTGCCTCCATGGGTCATTCAGTGCATCTAGTACTTGCTCTGAGTTTTCCTGTCTCCTGCCTCCCTCTATTCTCCAGTGCATCTAGTACCTGCTCTTAGCTTTCCTGTAACCTGCTTCTCTGGGTCCTTCAGTGCATCTAGTACTTGCTCTGAGCTTTCCTGTCTCCTGCCTCCCTCTGTTCTCCAGTGCATCTAGTACCTGCTCTTAGCTTTCCTGTGTCCTGTCGCCTTGCTGCCTCTAGTGCGTCTAGTACCTGCTCTTAGCGTTCCTGTAACCTGCCTCCATGGGTCATTCAGTGCATCTAGTACCTGCTCCTAACTTTCCTGGGTCCTGCCTCACTCTGTCCTCCAGTGCTTCTAGTACCTGCTCTTAGCGTTCCTGTGTCCAGCCTCCCTCTGTCCTCCAGTGCTACTAGCACCTGCTCCTAGCTTTCCTGTATCCTGCCTCCCTCTGTCCTCCAGTGCTTCTAGTACCTGCTCTTAGCTTTCCTGTGTCCTGTCTCCCTGCGACCTCTAGTGCTTCTAGTACCTGCTCTTAGCTTTCCTGTGACCTGCCTCCCTGCATCCTTCAGCACTTCTAATACCTGCTCTTAGATATCCTGTTTCCTGTCTCCCTGCTGCCTCTAGTACATTTAGTACCTGCTCCTAGCTTTCCTGTAACCTGCCTCCATGGGTCCTTCAGTGCATCTAGTACCTGCTCCTAGCTTTCCTGTATCCTGCCTCCCTCTGTCCTCCAGTGCTTCTAGTACCTGCTCTTAGCTTTCCTGTGTCCTGTCTCCCTGCGACCTCTAGTGCGTCTAGTACCTGCTCTAAGCATTCCTGTAACCTGCCTCCATGGGTCATTCAGTGCATCTAGTACTTGCTCTGAGTTTTCCTGTCTCCTGCCTCCCTCTATTCTCCAGTGCATCTAGTACCTGCTCTTAGCTTTCCTGTAACCTGCTTCTCTGGGTCCTTCAGTGCATCTAGTACTTGCTCTGAGCTTTCCTGTCTCCTGCCTCCCTCTGTTCTCCAGTGCATCTAGTACCTGCTCTTAGCTTTCCTGTGTCCTGTCGCCTTGCTGCCTCTAGTGCGTCTAGTACCTGCTCTTAGCGTTCCTGTAACCTGTCTCCATGGGTCATTCAGTGCATCTAGTACCTGCTCCTAACTTTCCTGGGTCCTGCCTCACTCTGTCCTCCAGTGCTTCTAGTACCTGCTCTTAGCGTTCCTGTGTCCAGCCTCCCTCTGTCCTCCAGTGCTACTAGCACCTGCTCTTAGCTTTCCTGTGTCCAGTCTCCCTGCTGCCTCTAGAGCGTCTAGTACCTGCTCTTAGCTTTCCTGTAACCTGCCTCCATCGGTCCTTCACTGCATCTAGCACCTGCTCCTAGCTTTCCTGTGTCTTGCCTCCCTCTGTCCTCCAGTGCTTCGAGTACCTTCTCTTAGCTTTCCTGTTTCCTGTCTCCCTGCGACCTCTAGTGTGTCTAGTACCTGCTCTTAGCTTTCCTGTTTCCTGTCTCCCTGCTGCCTCTAGTACATTTAGTACCTGCTCCTAGCTTTCCTGTAACCTGCCTCCATGGGTCCTTCAGTGCATCTAGTACCTGCTCCTAGCTTTCCTGTATCCTGCCTCCCTCTGTCCTCCAGTGCTTCTAGTACCTGCTCTTAGCTTTCCTGTGTCCTGTCTCCCTGCGACCTCTAGTGCTTCTAGTACCTGCTCTTAGCTTTCCTGTGACCTGCCTCCCTGCATCCTTCAGCACTTCTAATACCTGCTCTTAGATATCCTGCGTCCTGTCTCCCTGCTCTTATCTTTTTTGTGACTTGCCTCCCTGTGTCCTTCAGTGCTTCTAGTACCTGCTCTTAGCTTTCCTGTGTCCTGTCTCCCTGCGACCTCTAGTGCTTCTAGTACCTGCTCTTAGCTTTCCTGTGACCTGCCTCCCTGCATCCTTCAGCACTTCTAATACCTGCTCTTAGATATCCTGCGTCCTGTCTCCCTGCTCTTAACTTTTTTGTGACTTGCCTCCCTGTGTCCTTCAGTGCTTCTAGTACCTGCTCTTAGCTTTCCTGTGTCCTGTCTCCCTGCAGCCTCTACTGCTTCTAGTACCTGGTCGATGCCTGTTTTCTGGTGTCCTGTCTGCCAACGGAATCCAGTGCTTCTAGCCCTTGTTTCCTGCGTGCCTTACCTGCCTACTGCATCAATACCTGGAATCCATGCACACGCACAGACCAGGACTTAGAGGATCCACCTCACAAGGTGAGACCAGAACAATTATCTTTATGGGTCAGAACATCTTGAGTATGTTTGTTGTGCACATCTTGTTTTGGTTCTGCAGTGAGAGCAGATCAGGGCATCATTACATCTCACACATGAAGAATTCAGAAAAGGCAGGTTGCTCCTGCATGAGACAGTCTGATCTCAATGTACAGTGATTACAATTTGCTTAAGCACAGCAGACATAAGTGTGATACTAACACAGAGTAATCAGGAGAGCAGTCAGAAGGGTTTGTAATGTGACACAACTTAACTCAGCTGCCCTGCCTCTGCCCCACACTGACTTTCGCAGGAGGTTAGAACAGGAGCTCAGAGCTATACCCTTACATCTGAAACACTGAGAAACCTGCAGCCTCCACTGATTCTAGTATCTTCTCTTAGCTTTCCTGTGTCCAGCCTCCCTGCGTCCTCCAGTGCATTTAGTGCCTGCTCTTAGCTTTCCTGTGTCCAGCCTCCCTGCGTCCTCCAGTGCATTTAGTGCCTGCTCTTGGCTTTCCTGTGTCCTGTCTCCCTGCTGCCTCTAGTGCGTCTAGTAACTGCTCTTAGTGTTCCTGTAACCTGCCTCCATGGGCCATTCAGTGCATCTAGTACTTGCTCTGAGCTTTCCTGTCTCCTGCCTCCCTCTATTCTCCAGTGCATCTAATACCTGCTCTTAGCTTTCCTGTAACCTGCTTCTCTGGGTCCTTCAGTGCATCTAGTACTTGCTCTGAGCTTTCCTGTCTCCTGCCTCCCTCTGTTCTCCAGTGCATCTAGTACCTGCTCTTAGCTTTCCTGTGTCCTGTCTCCTTGCTGCCTCTAGTGCGTCTAGTACCTGCTCTTAGCGTTCCTGTAACCTGCCTCCATGGGTCATTCAGTGCATCTAGTACCTGCTCCTAACTTTCCTGGGTCCTGCCTCACTCTGTCCTCCAGTGCTTCTAGTACCTGCTCTTAGCGTTCCTGTGTCCTGTCTCCCTGCTGCCTCTAGAGCGTCTAGTACCTGCTCTTAGCTTTCCGTTAAACTGCCTCCATCGGTCCTTCACTGCATCTAGTACCTGCTCCTAGCTTTCCTGTGTCCTGCCTCCCTCTGTCCTCCAGTGCTTCTAGTACCTTCTCTTAGCTTTCCTGTTTCCTGTCTCTCTGCGACCTCTAGTGTGTCTAGTACCTGCTCTTAGCTTTCCTGTTTCCTGTCTCCCTGCTGCCTCTAGTACATTTAGTACCTGCTCCTAGCTTTCCTGTAACCTGCCTCCATGGGTCCTTCAGTGCATCTAGTACCTGCTCCTAGCTTTCCTGTATCCTGCCTCCCTCTGTCCTCCAGTGCTTCCAGTACCTGCTCTTAGCTTTCCTGTGTCCTGTCTCCCTGCGACCTCTAGTGCTTCTAGTACCTGCTCTTAGCTTTCCTGTGACCTGCCTCCCTGCATCCTTCAGCGCTTCTAATACCTGCTCTTAGATATCCTGCGTCCTGTCTCCCTGCTCTTAACTTTTTTGTGACTTGCCTCCCTGTGTCCTTCAGTGCTTCTAGTACCTGCTCTTAGCTTTCCTGTGTCCTATCTCCCTGCGGCCTCTACTGCTTCTAGTACCTGGTCGATGCCTGTTTTCTGGTGTCCTGTCTGCCAGCGGAATCCAGTGCTTCTAGCCCTTGTTTCCTGCGTACCTTACCTGCCTACTGCATCAATACCTGGAATCCATGCACACGCACAGACCAGGACTTAGAGGATCCACCTCACAAGGTGAGACCAGAACAATTATCTTTATGGATCAGAACATCTTGAGTATGTTTGTTGTGCACATCTTGTTTTGGTTCTGCAGTGAGAGCAGATCAGGGCATCATTACATCTCACACATGAAGAATTCAGAAAAGGCAGGTTGCTCCTGCATGAGACAGTCTGATCTCAATGTACAGTGATTACAATTTGCTTAAGCACAGCAGACATAAGTGTGATACTAACACAGAGTAATCAGGAGAGCAGTCAGAAGGGTTTGTAATGTGACAAAACTTAACTCAGCTGCCCTGCCTCTGCCCCACACTGACTTTCGCAGGAGGTTAGAACAGGAGCTCTGAGCTTTACCCTTACATCTGAAACACTGAGAAACCTGCTGTTGTGGGGGCATGTTTTTATTTCCTTTGAGTGTTGCTTCCTCCTTATGATTGGTTAGCATCATACAGGGAGCATAAGTGCACGCCACCAGTGAAAACTCTGATAAAGCTCACTTAGACGTTTAAAAAAAGAACTCATTAGGTGTTAAATACTTTGATTATAATATCTCTGAAATAGAGAGGTGCAAAACCACAAAAAGAACTTTTACTCTGCTCTGCAGCCACTATTACATACTGTGTCTAGCTCCACATGAATAATTTGGTGAAAGGTCCTCTTTAAAATGCCAAAAAATTTGAGGAATTTTGTCAGTTTTATGAAGGGACTAGTAGTGATGAAAGGTAGGTGCAGCTTTGTGAGGATTCACTTGAATTACACCTCCTCATAAGATATATTTCTCCTCTTGAGTCCTCTATTGGTAACAGGTATTGATCACAAAGAGCAGTCAGAGTTGCAAAGAGAAGCGCCAAATCATTAGGCAACATACCACTATAAAACTCCAGTAGTCGGCAAATTGATGGGATTAAAATATAAACTTTACTTATCTCCAGAAAGACTACCAATATTGTCAATGGGCATCTCTGATATTGGATCTCCATTACATTCAGTGATATTTCAGCCCAGACCCATGCCTATTCTGAATGATCAGGAGGAGACAGATTATGTTGCAATGACATGATGTCATTGATGAGTACTATTACTTTCGATAAGGAATCAGCACGGACACATTGGCCTCTAACCTAGCAAGAATAATATTCAAATGCTATAGAGGTCTATCTAGTTTTTGAAAAGATCTTTAGGAAGGGTCACCATACAAGATCTAAAGATGCAGGAATAATACCCAGCCAGTTGGTATTTGCAATACCAGACACAGCCAATAAAGAATAGTGACGCTATTTCTGATGAATCACATAGCTTTAAATTATTTAGTTTTCTTTCTTTCATTTTTAAAACATTCCAAAAAATATTCACTAAAACAATCCCATACATCCAAATTCTATGAAAGGCCTTGAGTCTCCAGCCTGGACCATAATCCAGGGTAAGTGGATCCAGGTGAAACATATTCTGTAACCTTTGTTAGACACGTCTGCAATCCTGTAAGTTTTATCACCGCTTCCGTGCAGAGTCAGTACTTGCGCTATCTTTCATTCCACAGCTTCTCTAATGTGTACCTTAGGACAAAGACAACTTGTGACATTTAAATTAATGCCCGCTTGCCTCCTGGCTGCCTGAAGCTATAGATATAAATTAATTTCTGATTACACTCTTCTGATTTTCCTAGCATTCTGTTTCCATTATAAAGGGGCATTTCGATAACCTATTTCACTAGTTTTTCTTATATTCAGCCTGAAAAATTTGCAGAAAGTGTCAAGAAGAAGTTAACTTTTCTAAAGACATGTAATGTGTGGGTATTTATCTATCTATCTATCTATCTATCTATCTATGTATTTATCTATCTATCTATCTATCTATCTATCTATCTAACCTTGGGGAACACAGTAGGATTGGATGGTGATGCTTCCACCTGCAATTGGTAAAGACTCTCGGTGACCACTCAGACTGGAAGTGATCCAGAGAAACTACTCACAGCAAGACACAGAGACCTACTCTGGTAGACCTAAAGAAGTCTCTATAGGTTACACCTCTGCTGACAGGTAAGACTTTACTGTTGGCAAGTGGCACCATTCTTTGCATCAAACATTCTGTGCACCAAATACTTCCACATATTGTTTAGCTCCAAACTAGCCTTTTTTCTAAGATCAAGTGTAGTATTGTTTGTAAAGGTAACTTTTGCCTTGTCCGCCCTAGTAGAATGATATATCATGTATACTGGGTATGGTGCACTGGTTAGTACATTGGTTGGCTTATATAGTCATCTGTAGAAATGAGCGAATTTGTTTGTTTTTTGCCCCCGAATCTGATTTTGACATATTCGTGCCATATTCGAACAATATTCGTGACGAATGTTTGTCTTATGATCGGTTCCGAACATATTCAGTAATTTCTACTCCCATTGACTCTAATGACGTTCTGCTGTGTTCAACGAATATTGCAAAATCAATATTCGATTCCGATCGTATTCGGAACTGAATCCGAATAAATTTGTTCATCTCTAGTCATCTGGCGGAAACCCTGGTCCTCCAGGATCGAAACCAGAAGGGCAGGTAAGTTTGAAAACCAAAGGTGCGAAGTGCCCCAGTAGTGCGCTGGGGTGTTGTTATCAACTGGGCATGGGAAATCCACTTGAGTTTTGGCACTTTTGAACATGCATTTTGCATTTTCATACATATTTCAGCACACTCTTTTGCGCGTCTTTTGGCTAAGATGGGGATTTTTTAAATTTCTGGTCGTAGTCGCAGACAGTTTTACACTGCATTACATTCACTACTTATTTTGATTATTTTCACTTATGTATCACACTTTGTACACGTGTCTTTGTAGGTATAGGTGGGGAGTATGTGGCCATCAGGTTTCACTCCCCCCTGACACCTGGCTCTCCTATTTTCGGGAGTCAACCTAGAAGGCTCCTAGTTCTCACTTGGGTGAGACTCCAAGCAGATGCTAGGAGAGATTGGGTCTCTTTTGACTTTGGCTAGTGCAGACTACTAGCCCCTGTAAGGCTTGCACACACTGGCAAGTAGCAACCAATAATTCTCTCAGTCAAGAGAATTAGTTTCTATTGTATATGCAAATGATCATCGGTTCAAATTCTGCTGCCAGTATGATCTGAGTATCATCTTACTGTACTCCGATTCTCTTGCCCGAGAGTATGCTATGCAGGTGTAAGGGGGTCATAAAAACTGTCTTGTACCCCCAAACACGTCCCAGTTCGGAATGCATAATTGTATGTTTATTGCTGCCTTGTAATGTTGTGAAACCGTGCATTTATTGCTGTATTCAAGATGCTATTTGTACATTATCAATAGGGAAAGTGTAGCACCTTAGGCCACTAGATGGGGGCATATGACACCTTAGTATGGTAGTTAACATAGGAGGAGTTTGCTGTAGGTAAGCTAGAAAAATTTCCTGCTTGTAAGTAGCAGGGTCAGGGAGCCCATAGAGTCCAGTCGGGCTAAAAAGCCTGGGACAGCACCGTGACCCCGCAATGTTTAAGTGAGAAGCCCAGCTGTCCAGGGGCTTTGGACCAGAAGTGGAGCAGCTTAGGAATGCAGGTCACTCTAGAATGTGGCAACTTACTACATGGGCAGAAGCCCTCCTGTCTGGGGTGAAAAGGACAAGGGAACTTGTAGTGAAGCTGAACAGGGAGGACACTGCGGTACTGGTCGAGGCGGGACGACCTGGGTACAAACCAAAGGACATAGGGAAGAGCACAGGGAAAGTGACGGATATGGTCTGTGCAGAACTCTGTGTTGATGCTGTAACTGATGTGGATGTGCTGCGATTGAAAACAAGAAAAGTTCTGCGTTTAAAGTTGGAATTGGACCCTGTCTCTTTCTGTGAAGAAGTGTCCCTGCATCTAAGGAAGGTCTCTGAGGACCAGGTAAGTGAGACGGTGAGACTTTATATATGTGATGCGGGTGGCCAGGGTGCGCTGAAGCAGATACCTATGTGGGCCATGACTACGGCCCTGGCTGCTGCTCACACAGGTGAGGAGACGGAGAAAGTAATTTCTCCATCTCCTCCATAGACCTGTTTGGGTGCGTGTTACGATTCTCGGATGCACGCGCAGATCATTTTTTCATGCCGAATGAGTATGAGAAAATAGTTGCTGAACTGCACTGCCCTATAGTATAACATCGGATAGCATTCTACCATGTCATCTGGCGGCGTGAACGAGCCCTTATAGGAGTCCTTACTCCTTTTGGAGAGGGCTACAATTGACCAAAATGCTAGTGCACTTTTTGGTGGCATTTGTCACTTTTTAAGTGCACTTGGATAGAAAGCACAATCTTGAGTTTTCAAAAAAAAAAAACCTCCATCAATCTATGTATGACTATTCACAAAAATATGGATTTTCCTATAACCCAGAAATACAGAGATTTTTAACTACAGTAGAGGTTGCAGCTGATTCGCACAAGATATTTTCCCCCATGGACACTTTCACGTCTCTGAGTCCCAAGGGATTGACCTGCATTCCTTTCCTTTCTCCAGATATGCAACTTTTTTATACACCTCCGGTGAAGTTTTGCATCTGGTGAGAACGTCCGCAGGCGCTTGTAATTCTCTTCGGCAGTTAGAGGTATATTTTTTTAATATGTATAAAAAAAAAACTTTGATGATTTTAGCAGGTCTGGAGACAGTTTGCACATCAAAGAGAAATGGAGCGCTTTGTCTCTGTTGGGTTTCTCCTTCCTCACATCTACAGTATGTTACCATTGTTCATACAGCAGAACCAGAATTAATCTGAAGACTTTTTACTTTATTGATAACGTGAACTGTCTTGGCCGAATCAATAAAATTATCTCCAACAAGACGAGTGGTGCAGGTGTCGACCTACGGAAGTTGGAAGCGGATGTTCTGCAGATGTTTCCTTCCCAATGGATTTACTAATGCTCTGTCTGGTTATAGTGGGATTTATCTGTAAATATATCATATAACTAAGTTGAAGCTCATGAACTGCAATGCAAACTCTCCAACAGGGCTTTATTATGATTGGTCTTCTCAAATAGGTCAAAGAGGTCTTTGTGTCCTCCTAGACTTAGGGGCTTTAGTTTCAACGCAACCCCTGCAACCACTATAGATAAGCCCCAAGTAGTGACCCCACCATACAACACCTGATGGAACATACTACAAGTTTTTTTTTTGTAGATTATAAAGGGGGGAAAAAAGCACATAAGTGTAACATATGGGTCCAAAGCCACAAACCAAACATTTGGAACTTATCCAATGGGCTGTACACCCTTGCATTGAAGTTGGCCATCATTCAAAGTATTGAGGCTAGAAAAATCTGGCTGCATTCTTTTAGAATAGTGCAATGACTGGCCCTGGGATATTTTGGGAATTACAACTCTACTTTGGTAAAATGAATGGAGCTGAGCTATAATTCCACCCATAAATGATGGACAAAGCCATATCCTGGACAGCTCCTTTATTGGTTGCCCACATAAGACAATATCACTTAGTTAGAAAAGTCACTCATACCCAAGCTAGTGAAAGAGGAGAACCTGACAAGTGGTCAATTTCCCTGCAGCTCCTTCACAGGTGAAACTAAACATTACACTATGCTTATGAAAATCAATGGACTGTCCATCCTGTGGACGAATAAGTCCTTCAGAAACTGTGATTCATTTTGTATCCATGTCTACTCTAGCTAAATGATATGTGTCTGGTAAAGGGGCTCCCCCCGCTGTATTAAAGACCCTGTTTCATATAGGATATTTGATAAAGAGGTTTCTACACCACTACATTGTCCTATAATGGTCCATTTTAGTAATTCAATGATTTTCCAAGGATGATATTTGCATATATTAGACAATCAGAGCCATAACTGTCATAATATTACAGCAGTACAGCAAATATAACCATATTACAAGCGTAAAAGACAGATGTATCGCCTCTAATGTCTATGAAAGTTTAATGTGTTCACAAAGAAGGCGCCTTTCTATATAGGGGTTTTTATATTTTAAATTTCAAATTTTTTACAATAAAAAGTGACATATTGAGCTGTTCTGCGGGAAGAGGATTCTCTTTGATAACCTGAAGAATTATTTATTAATCATGTTATAAAATAATAACGTCATCTCATCAAGGTCTAATAATCAGATCGTTTATGTTGGTGAACACACCTTCAGCGTGTACCTTCAATGCCGCGACAATCACCAGAGAGAGGAACAAAGGCTTTGTCGCTGATAAATGCCGACAGATTGATATTTAGAACAATGGAGGGTTTTGTCAGCAAGACGCCATCCAGTGCATTATGCAATATTAACTTGCAAAGAACACCTGCGGATCTCCCCCCCCGTCTATTCCAGCACAATACTTGTAGAGCAAAAGAAAAAAAGCTTTTGTCAATAAAATGTACATCAGGAATACATATGTATCAGGGCTCATAGGGAGAAGATGTCTTCAAAGTAATAAGAAAATGGAAGGTGACCTGTATTCCTTTATGGTTAGGGAGTTTACACAATAAAAAGAATGTATCTGTCGTAATATTTACAGACAAGTAGAGTACAGGGCTGTATGTTCACTTAGCGGCAGTGATATATTCTGAGACCTTCACCCATAGTAAAATTGTGAGGTCTAGCCACCTTAAAGGGGTGGTCCACTACTTGGATAGTCATTATTTAAATTAGTTAGTCCCCCTTGTAAGATAAAGAAACAAATACTCAACTCCTGACCCAACACCGTTCCAGCTATGTCAGTACCACAAGGCTAGCTACATGAACATTGCACCTAATCAGTGGCTACTTTTGGGGTTCTGCACTTTCTCTTCTTTCAGACGAACCTCAAACAAGCGAGAGAGAACAACAGCCCAATAGGCTGCAGTGCTCATGTGGCATGTCATGTCATGTCATGGGAGGCCCAACGCCAATATTGCAAGAATGGTGCCATGGGTCAGTTGGATATAGGTGCGGATGCTACCTCATAAACCATCACCCCTTTTATTTGTATTAATGATTAGTAATATGTTCTTGCTCAACATTATCACCAGTTTAAAGGGATGTCACATCAAAGACAAATCCTTTAATATGAGAGCAGTGGCTTTCAAAACCCCTGGTAAAAAAAATTCCATTGGCAGCTCTTGTATTGCATGAGGCTATTCATTTATACATGGACAGAGTGGGTGAGCTGAGCCAGGTGGCTTAGGGCATAGTCAAACGGCCGTACAAATCAGACTGTAATCAGATTGTAATGCTTCGACTGGACGGCGTCTCTTACGATCCGAGTGTATCAGCTTCATGTATTTCTATGCAGCTAGTGTAAGGAGGTGTCGGGGAACCTCACGTGCCTCATCTCTTCTGGACGCTGTTCGCACGTTCACATGCGGCACCTCACTGTTTACTAATGTTCATATACTGTGATGTCATGTATTGCATGTATAATAATGTGAATGTATTGTTTATAGGTTTAGGGCTAGAATAGGACATAGTGTAATATAGAATAGAGGGGGGCACATTAGTGATATAGGAGATAGGCAGCACAGGGGCTAAGTGAATGGTAGGGGCAGCACAGAGCAGGGAAGTATAATCAGGATACTTCCTGATGAGAGCAGAAGCCCAGGCAGCCTGCTCAAGGGCAGATCGTGTGAGCAGTAGTGTTGCAGGCCGTGAGGAAAAAGCTGTTGAGACTGAGGGGACTCCATCAAATGAAGTGAATACTCTGCTGCACACAACACACACATTACAGAAAAGACTTTGTGCTTCATCTGTGGGGTGCCAGGTGTCATGATCCTGTCTGGGTTTTGAGTCCTGTCTTCCCTTTTCCTGGGCTGATCATGTCAAGGGTTAACTTTGCCTGGCCTCATTTTGGGTTCAGGTTTCCTACTTCTCAGTACGGCGTGAGTATCTGACACTGGTAGTACCCTGATTTGTCCTGCTGCGCTTTCTGACCTTGCCCGTGTCTGTTCCTCCCTCTCTGCCTGTCCTAGTGTTTTCTGATTGCTTTTGGATTTCCCGGGGTTTGACTTGGTTTGGACTCTGACTTGACTTTTCCTCTTTTCCCTGGTACTTCTGCCTTTTGTCTGGTATTGACCCTTTCGGTCTCCACTGACTATGTGCTTGCTTTTTTCCTTGGTACTGTGTGATGGTCTAGGTTTTGACTCAGCTTGTTTGACTTTTCTGGTGCCACTTGGTGGTGGCTTCGCTGCAGCACTGCAGGTCTGCTCTTGCAGACTTGTTACTATCCTTCCACTCTATTGCCATCTAGTGGAGGTTGCAGTTACCTGTATAGCTGCAGCGTGACACCGGGGTGTAGGAGCATTGCAGCTTGTTGCCACGATTACTACCCTGGCCGCCTTACACTGTCACACTAGGGTTGGTAGACCTGCGACCAGTCAAAAAGCGCTGCGTTCCGATATCAATCCAATTTATAAACTAGTCTGACCCCGCCCTCATAGAGGTAGTCCCAAGAAGGTGACCACCCATAAGACAATTGCATTCCCTAATAAGTAGATGAAATTTTGTGTGAAGCAGATTTGCTCAAATTGGTCAGCAGATTCAAGTCGGTCATAATTAAATTTCTAAATAATAAAGATGAACAGCATCTCATCCGGGTGAAAAAATGTATAAACATTTATTGTGCCATGACAAAATGCGACGTTTCGACCATCACAAACGTCGCATTTTGTCATGGCACAATAAATGTTTATACGTTTTTTCACCCGGATGAGATGCTGTTCATCTTTATTATTTGGATTTCGTGTCCAACTGGGTCTTTGGACTTTGAACGTGCCTCTCTTTGATCAAGGAGTTGCTGTCAGCCACTTTTTCTTCTACGATAATTAAATTTCTGTCTAATTTGAAAATTTCCTGATTGCTATGAAAATACACTTATTTTGCTCCGGGGTCTCTACAGATCCTGAAACACAGTAATCATATGGAGGGAATCAATTAAAAAAACATAAAAACAAACACATATTGTCCTGTCCTATGCCCTGACATGATTTCAACCCATCCTCCGAATGGGTCTCTTTGTTTCTTCCGGTGTGAAGTCCCTATGGTCATATGTGGAGTGATGTCAAAGATGTATGGAGCGATCATGTGTCGCAAAGACCGCAGCATCAGAACCGAAGCTCAACATGGAGGGCTGAGGTGGAAAATGTAGAGTCAGTTGAGGGTCTAGGACAGGAGAGTGTAATTTTTTTCATTTTAACCCATTCTCAACCCTCTATAAGTTGCAGCACGGTGACTCAGTGGTTAGCACTATTATCTTGCAGCATTTGGGTCCTAGGTTCAAATTCCACCAAGGACAACATCTGCAAGGAGTTTGCGTGGATATTGGTCAACATCCTAAAATTAAACTGATAAGGAATTTAGATTGTGAGCTCCAATTTCGATAGCGTCAGTAAGTAAAGTGTTTTGGAATATGTTGGTACTATTAAAAAAAAGCAAAAAAAAAACCAAAGTATCCAGTAAAATGACATCCAACTGCTGGCTATTTTGTAGGATTCGTGCAAATCAAATGCCAAAAATTTGTATCTTATTGCTTTCTGATCGCAAGCAGAAAATATAAAGTGTCCAATAAAATTACGTCCAATTGGCTGTTACTTTTTTCAGATAATCAAATTTCAAAAATTTGGATCTGATCACCTTACTCATCCCTACTAACAAGTCAATGGGATTGGGGCTGTGGAAATCAATCGACCTTTTGAAGTCACTGTTTAAGTCCCACTTATCAGGTGGATTATACCCCCACCTCTCCACCACTTCCCATGCACAATGTTCCTTCTGATGTGAGCTATTCCTCAAGATGACTGACAACCCATGCATGGATTTGTAGTATTCTTCTGAGTATATAAAGTGCAGCTGATTTACACATTTATGAAAGGGCTTCCTACAATTCCCCCAAGTGTAAACCCAAGGCCACTCTACCTTCCCATAGGTCATGATTGCATAACCACTTGTACAGGGAGACCTACGAGTCTACTGATCTGACTTGATGCCATCCCCATCATAGGCTTTAAAAAGCAATAAAACAAACACAATGTAGCCATAGTACAAACATCTACAAATTTCCATTTGAAGCCTGTTTTTCCTTTTCAACGCCTCAGTTGCCTTAGTGATAGATGTAGAAATTCTTCCCCTCGAGATATGATCTCCATTTAGCACAATGTATAAAATGTATATTTTTAAATTGATTGAGACATCTTTAATAGGAAAACCTTCTTTTCTCTTCACTTTGTTGTCACACGGAAAATAGTGGCGAGGGGAGTGGGGAGGGGATAGTCCACGTAATAGATAAAGAAGTGTAATTACATAAAATAAATGTTATAATTAATGTAGAAAGAAATCCCAGGGAATTTGGCAATAATTTTATTCATCTTTTACTTCTATAGCAAGAGAAGGACTGGAAGAAGCTGATATATGATGTGGTGAAAAGAAAAAAAATTAATGGGGATTTCCTTAAGATGGGGAGGGATGTTGCTGTGATACTGTCTAATGATTACTAATCAGGCCAAGTGTAATTACTGAGACTTTCTAACTTCTAACCAAAGTTGTTCAATCCTGCTAAAGGGTAAGTATAGTTTTGTAATTGGCTGATCCAATTCATGTAAAAAGAAAATGAAGAAACTACCCAAAAACTCAAAATGACTTACTATCTCCTATGTATATTCTTGGAAGATCAAAGATGAAGGATTTATCATTGGCTCCTCCCTATCCTGGGAAAGTGTGATCAATTGGTTGTTACTCCCTCATATCTATGAAGAAATGACTTGCTGTTCACATGATCAGGCTTTTGAACATCTTTTAACCACTTCAGGTTTCTAAAGACACCAAGCGGTTAAAAGAAGTGACCTGATGTTTTTTTTCACTCCGAAGAGGATTTGTGCTTTACAATATAAATCAATGGTAATTCTCAAAAGACGTCTTAAAGATGGGCAGGCGTTTTTGTTTTAGCATTTTGGCAGAATTTTTGCTTGAAAAACTTCTAGCGGTTTCCTCATTGTTAAATACAGTTAGTAAAACATTGAGAAAATGATACAAAAATGTTGAAAATACGCTAAAGAACTGTCTGTGGGCCAAAGGTGTCCAAAAAAGTTCTCATGAAATGACCCAAAAAGTACACTAAGAAAGACGAGAAAAAAAACACCAGCATTTCTTGAAGCATCTTCTTCTTGAAAAACTCAACGGGTTTGCCTGAAAAAGAAGTGATATGTAAGTGCCTTAATGCTTATTAGAGATCCTCGCTATTCTCAAGGAGAAAGAGATTTAGAATTTTATAGCTTACAGCTTTTTGCCTAGGTTAGCAGCCACCTCTATCAGTCTATCAGAGATAGTCAGTTTACTAGGTAAGGAGTGCAAGTTTCGAAGATCTTTGCTATATGACTTGCTGCTCGAAAAGCTGGTCTGGATAAAGGGATTTGGCCAGCATTTGAGGCCTACTCTCCTCCAAAGTTAGTAGGATTGAAGAGTACGCAATTGTGCCCACCCAACATGCCGATCCAAACTGTCAATTTTCAGGAGTGCCTCTCCGTCTGCCATAGAGGAAGCCGGGAAGTCAGGAAGTAGTGCACTCCTGACAATAAACAATGAGAATAAGAAAACCCGTTACAGGAGTTCTACAAGTTCCTCCCCATTACTGATGCTCATTCATGGCTTTTTGGGGGTGGGCTGGTGCTCATACACAGCAGCCAATCTGAATAAGTTGAACAGCAGTGTAAATCTTGAAAGATGGGCAGATCATTTGATGGGAGACAGATTTCCTAGACTTTAGACTGTATTAGACAATGATACAGAGCTGAAAATCAGAGATAGTATTGTATACATAGTATATCATTTTGTACTGAACTTGTGATGATCCCCATTAAAATATCTACATTTGTGAAGCCGAGGCTGGCTCTGTAATAATGGTTAGCTATCCCATTTGCGCCTACGTAAAACTTGTCATATATCCAGGAAGATCACAAGCAGAGGAATTCTGTGTGCTTGCCGCCTAATGCAGCCAGTCATGTTTCATTACATGACGTTTAATGCTCGCCAGTCAAAACAACTTAAAGAATCCTCCATCTTATTGTATCACTGATAATCCAAACTGACACTATGTGATCTAAATTATTTTGGCAAATTGAAGCTAAGAGAATGTTCAGAAAGGAGCTGAGCATTTTCCCTCTCGGTAACAAGGTAAATGCGCTTGGGTACAGTGGCCTTTTGGCACATTTTTAATTCAGAGTGATGTTTTCTGGGTCCCTCCATCAGGGTATTTTCTCACAGATGCATTATCATGCACATGTGCTCCTACATACAAGGGGTCACCCATTTTATTTATTATGTTTCTCCCTTTTATAGCACCATCATAGTCTGCAGTTTTACAGAGTTTATTTTCATTGTCCCCCTTGGGGCTCAGAATCTACATTCCCTATCAGTATGTCCAGGAGGAAACCAGAGAAAATCCATGCAAACAAGGGGAGAACATATAAACCCTTTACAGATGTTGTCCTTGGTGGGATTTGAATGCTGTATAGCAGTGCTAACAACTGTGTATTTAAAATCCCCCACTATTTTTAGATGTTTACATAATATGTTTATAATGACCATATTAATAAGCTTTCATTTTCCATTGAGTCCCAATTTCAACCCTGATTTCAGCCTTGGTGATGAGTGTTGTAACGCTGACTAACTTCTCACAGACAAGCCGTGAGTCAAGAAAGAGACAAAAGTGTAGTTAGGTCACGGTCCGAAGTCAAAATTCCAGGAGGATAACGGATCAGAGCAAAGGGATTAAATAGAGTATGGTTAGAACAAAGTCCAACGTCAGGTAACGATAGATCAATGAGTAAAATAGCTAACAGCACTTTGCCACCTCAGTTAAATAGCTGAGCAATTAAGGAAACTCAGAGCACCTGCTGAGAGCTCAGTATCTCTCCATCTCGGATTGGATGGCCAAGCTGTCAATCAAAACAGACAGCTCAGCACGTCCCTGCACCAAAATCAACCACTAAGATGTCAATCATTGCACAGAAAACTTAGTACTGAGGGGTGGAATTGTTACAAGTCTTACAAGGCATAAATAGAAGTCCTCATAGCAAAGGTTAGAATTAGGCCTCAGCCATGTAGATGAAGAGTTTGCATTTCACACACCATCTAAGGGCTCAGAGCTAGCTCCTATTACAGCAATTCTTGTTAAGTATCTGCTGTTTAAAACAGCTAGCACTCGCTGAGTAAAAGGCAGGTTCAGCGTGTGAGTTCAATCAAAACAACTCCTCCCATCTTATGGGTACGAAAAAGATGGAGGATGCCAAACAAGGGGCTGGGCTGTTTTAGCACTGGGAAACTCCAACTCTTGGGTCTGCAACCATTGGTGGTACACGTTAATGACAGCTCCACTTCCTGCCCTATACTTAATAAAGAAAGCGGCACATTATTAGTAATGTGAGTGAAAAGTGAAAAGGGCTGGCTGACTGTCTCATGTCAATAAGCAGCTCCCTTCTCTGGAATGAAGCTGATTTATGTAGAGAAAGGAGTTGGTTTAGCTATTGACATGAACCAATTCCACTTTAGCCGGAAATAGTGCCAATCTGGGCATCCCCAGAAGGCAAAAAAGAGAGACAGAGCCCTGTATGAGATCAGAGTATTTGCATGAGATACCTGTAAAGATGGTGCCCCTATGAAATGGGAGTACCCCCTAAAATGAAAATAACCTGCAAAGAAGAAAGCACCAAGGTAAGGCTTAGGGCTAAACTAGCCAGCAAGTCACCAACAAGGAGAGCACATGTCAGGGCATCGGGGATATCAAGGCAAATGGGACAGTGGTTCCAGGACCAAAGGTGATGCGGGGAGCCCCATGCATATCGCTGCTGACCGCAGCTTCGTCAGGGGAAGTGTACACCTGATCTCATAAAGGGCTCTGTCTCTCTTTTTTGCCTTCTTGGGACGCCCAGATTGGCACTATTTCTGCAAGTATTCAGGATATATATATATATATATATATATATATATATATGTGGTACCCCTGAGGGTTCAGTCGCCACAGAGGTACTGCACCTCCTCCTGAGGTGTGGTACCCCACCATCCAGGTAAGGTGGAGACACCTGACTATGCTCCAACACCTGCATCCCACACAACACAGTAGTGTAGCAAAGCACCCTTTGGTGGCTCCCTACTTGGAACATGAAGCGTGCTGGGAGGCGGGTGGAGTTTAGTTAGCACAAAAAGAGCGGGAAGAGTTTAGGATTCAGGCAGTCTGACAGAGTCAGTGGAGGAGAGAAGATCCCTGAGTGGGATGGATGAAGGAAGTGTGGCAGCCGACCTCAGTGACCTGGGTCCGCTGGCACAGGAAAGGGACATTGATGGAAAGCCTGACTCTCTCCATAAGAAAGAAGGATTAGTACGGAACATAAGGAGAGGAGGACTAAGGATTAGGGTTAGAGCAGAACCCTTCCCAAGTTCACAGCGCAAGGCCGGGGTCCGGTCCCCGAGGTTGTATGGATACTAATGGTCCTGCAGCAGACACCGGAGGAATAGAAGTTGTCACCACTCACCACTTTATTCCCACACAAGACTTGGGGGCACAACAGCAACGTGAGTGAGCCAGAACTAGGTAGCAAGGAGTCCCCGAAGCAGGCTACAGCTGTCTGCCGTACAAGTAGAGTTCATAGGAGCATCTGCCAGGAGGAACTCCATTGTAACTCAGTACTGTGAGTACTTCACTATAGGCGCAAGAAGGGAGACGTTCAGAAAAGGCATATGTTGGCGGAGTGTTGGAAAGGAGTACTTCATCTTGCCTGGAAGTTGGCTGAGCTCCTGACCTGGAGGACATGGCACGGATGCAGGCACCTGTATGCACAATGGACTGTGAGTAAAGCTTTAGAACTACATGCCCTGGTGTCCTCCGCTTATTCCTGCGCCAACACACTCAGCACTGCTACATCTTTGTGCCTAACACTGCACCATTCACGTCTACCCTCACCGTCACTTCATCTACACTGCCCTGGGACTACTGCCCTACCTGTGGAGGGCTACACCATCATTGCTGCACCACACCATCTGTCCCAGAGGATCTGTCTGCAGCGTCAGCTTAACATTTTCATTGACGAACACCACAGTTGGCGTCACGACTTATTTATTCACAAACTTTAATCATCACCCACAAGCTCGACATTCCCCTGTTACAATGGGCGCCCAGGGCCACGGACCGGGTCACAGCTGCCGTGACATCTCCCATTGAAACCAACGGGCCCGGCTCCGAGTACCCCACCAGCCCTGGGAGGGCGACCCAACTATATACTGCTTTGTCTTTGGGATTCTTGTTTCACGCATATTACTGTATATTATATTGTGGTGTGCTATATTGCTTCTTTATGGGACCTATGTGACGTGTTTTGTCTTTTTAATTGATTTTATTGTGGTTTGTTTCGTCTACTAATAAAAATTGTTTATACACTTTCTTACGTATCATGGTCTATACATATTTTTACTCATGGGTGTAAGCTTTTTTGTGCACGGATCTTTTTCTCTAATTGTTCTATGTTTCTTTCCGTGCATTATGCAGCACCCCTGTTTATTTAATCTCTGATGTTATATGCCCCTCAGCTGTGCCCCCTACCTTTTGTCCTTCGATTATGTGTATTCTTTCCCCTCTGGGGAAGTATGGTGCCGATATGCTGATACTTATCTTCCCTTCTACTGATGCTTTGGATCTCCCGCCAGGGCACTCTCTTCTTCTCGCTGGCCCTGTCCTGTCTAAGCCCGTTACCTTTAGAAGTTACAAACTCTGGGCCATACTGACAGTACCCAACTCAGGTTGAACATTGTGTCTCTCAGTCACTCTTCCCTGTTTCTGCTCTGGATCACGCATTCTCTTTCTCCCGGTCTCCTCTCACTACTAGGAACACCGATGAAATGCGGTACTTCTCTCACCAGACCTTAGGACTGTTCTGTGTGCACTTCGGGCCCTTTCTTCCCTTCTCACTGGAAACTGTCTCTTTCTCTTCATCTTAGCCCCTCCCACTCTGGGCTAGTACTAACCATTAACTCTCACTGTCTCTACTGTCAAACACACATTATCAACATTACTAACACAAGTCACAGTTCACAGTACACGTTATAATAAAACTTGTTTTTCAAGAGGGAACACTAGCAGTATGTCCATCTCCTTACACTGTGAATGGGGAAGGCCAGCCCCCTTCTCTGGTTTAGGTAGAGAAGGGGGCTGACTTAGCTATTGACATGAGCCAATCAGCCAGCCCTCTTCACTCACTGCAATAATAATGAGTCACTTTCTGTGTCAAGCATAGGGCCGAAAGTGCAACTGCAGAACCCGAGACAAGAGAAGATAGCTGAAGGTCAGGGGACCTTTCAAACTTAAAGCATGAGACTAAATTGTTGATAATCATATCATGAGCACATCTAAAAGTAATTTTTCTGGAGTGTCAAAGGGCACATGTGCACTGTGTGCATGACGCCTTATGGTAGCACAGGGAATTTCTTTCTGTCAGGGTTACAGAACTATGAGAATGTCAGAAACTCAATACATGGTCAGAACCAGTCTTAAACAAACATAATAAAAATCCCTGGACAGCAACCAGAGATCTTGAAAATAAAAAAAAAGTATTTCATAAGCTTTCAAAGTCTGTACCCTGCTCCGTGGCCAAAGATTGTGAGCTTCTTAGATCAGGTTATGCTTCCACAAGACGATGTTCATCCAGATATTTTATGATCATTTTCCCCGCTCCATTGCTCAGCAGAATATATTGGCCTCTTATAAATAAATGACAATAATAATAGAGGTTTGTGCACATAGGCAATTTTCCACGCGACACATGGTAATAAATAATACATATTCAGTATATAAAATTTACAAACGCCAGGCAGAAAAACATGATAATTACAAACCGTGCTTTATAGACTTCCGTTAAGAGACTGGACGAACATTCAGTAAATAATATTATCAGGAGATGGATATTTTCTCGCTCGTGTTGGTATACTGCAGGTTGCGGTATATACCGTTGTATATCTTCCTACCCACAAGACTGTTGTCACATTACTACAGTCCATGACATGATTTCAACTGGAGTGGGAAATTCTGATATATAAAAAACTATGGCATCATGTATATGGCTGGAGCCAAGATATGGTGCCCATACATGTCTGTGGGGCTCTAGTATACCTCCATATATCCCAATTTTCATATAGAATTTTTTTGGATGTTCCATATAAGAGGAAAGTGTTGCATGCTCAGACGCTATATTACAGCGATATTCTCCACCGTGCTACTCTACGGTATATTGCTTTATGGAAGCACTGCGCCACATGATAGCTTGAGGTTTCCGGACTCCAATACAAATCAGTTATTTGTAATACCAGTGTCTTTTTTGTGAGAGAGGAACCATTGGGCCCCATCAGATCCAACTTCTACTTTTCAACCACACATAGCTACTCCACTGCATCATACAGAGTTCCTCTTACAGGCTTTGTGCCCCCAGGCCTTAAAAAACGTGACTAAATTATAGATACTAACATTTATAAAGTAAAATTTAAGGGCTCAACCAAAATAATTAGAAATGCCCCCAAAACACCCTAATTTGGTGTAGTTTTAGTACTACTCACCCTTTTTGAGGTCCGATTCTCAGAATTATCAAAGCAAAATTTGTACTGGTGTCAAGTACATTTCTAGTGGACCTGTCACCAGATCAAAAGTGACCAGTTTTTGCTCTTCTTTTATTCCCGCTGCTCACCTGAGTAATCAAATTTAAAAAAAAATGAGAATAATAATTCTCCATACTGGTCCAGAGATATAGGCTTTTTATTTTGTTCTAGAGATATAGAATTTTTATTTAGTGAACATTTTTATGGTCAAACAAGGGAGTGTGGATCACAGGATCCTCTGGGGCGTGTCTTTAGACTGCTTTGCATTATTTCCCTGTGAGCCACGCCCCTTGCTCAAGACCTGAAAAATTAGCACTATATAAAAAAGCTCATATCTCTTGAACCGTATGGCGAATTAAAGAAAGAAAAATAAAACTATTGGATTATATAGGGGAGCAGCGGGAATATAATGAGAGCAAAAACTGACTACTTTTGACATGGTGATAGATTTAAATGGACCTGAGAACCAAAGTTCCTGCACTATTGATAAATCCTACAGAAATTATTACTTACTCCTCCCTGACTGTATTTTTATTACTTTTTTTTTTTACATATTCTGAATTTATGTCACATTCATTTCCAACAGAGACGACTTGATATGAAGATGAAGGCTGAGTGTCGTCAGTCGCTGTACACTATGATTTGTCAAGATCTTTTGGGAAATGAAAGCTCATATGATTGCTTTAGGAAATATTAATAAATTCTGTACCAAATTCTCATTTGGCTGGAAATAGTTAACCATATAACTAATGTTAGTCTGCATTAATGTGGTCAAAGCAAATCTCTCTACTATCAACCCCAGTGACAGGAAATCATCTATGAGGGAACCTTGCAGTAAACATTCATTTCCTCAGCAGCACCCCCACAGGACAATTAGAGTATTACACCAACTTGATTGACACCAATAGGTTATTTATTTATGTGATGCACGGATGTACAATATATCGGGCCTGCAAAGTGAGAGGCACATGGAGATTTTTGAGGGTTCCATATAAGAAAACAATGTAACATGTATCAACTGCTATTACAGAAATATTCTTCATTGGTGACATTCCACTTTGGGAAAATAATCTCCATAACATAGTGCTGTATGGAGGCATATAAGGCTGGTCTAACTGTTTTCCTACAATCTGTAGGGATACCTAACAACAGCTGCTCAATTTCCCTGCAGTGCCCCCGCAGGAAATGACAGGTATTATTAAACACTTAAAATCAATGGGTTATCCATGTAACGCATATGGGCATGAGAAATTCTATCTCTTTGCACTCCAGGCTTATTTTATGGGGATCACATTCAGGACCCAAATAAATTACACAGATGTGTGAATCCGGCTTTAGTTTATGGGGGATTACATTTAGGACCCTCATAAATGACACAGATGTGTGAATCTGGTTTTAGTTTATGGGGATCACTTTTAAGACCCCCATAAATTACACAGATGTAATTTGTGGGGGTCCTGAATACGATCCCCATAAACTAAAGCCAAATCCACACATCTGTGTCATTTATGTGGGTCCTGAATATGATCCCCATAAACTAAAGCCAAATCCACACATCTGTGTTTTTTTATGGGGGTCCTGAATGTGATCCCCATAAACTAAAGTCAAATCCACACATCTGCTATTTATGGGAGTCCTGGATGTGATCCCCATAAATTAACCCCAGTTTCACACATCTGTTTTTTTATGGGGGTCCTGGATGTGATCACTGTAAATTATGGCCGGACTCGCCCAGCTACGTTTCGTGGGGTCCTAGCATGGATCAGTCGAGGGTCTCCTGACCAAAACTTAACTATGTGGCTGTTACTTGACAGGTCAGGAGCGCTTGGAGAACCCTTTTTAGGAGATCAGATGAATAAAGACAAATCACTTTAAGAAACAGAAGAATAAAAGTAGGCCACTGAGTAACAGCTAAGACAAGTAGAAAAGATTGATCTATCCCATCAGTGAGCAGAGCGTACCGATGAGACCAGATTCAATTTTGCAGGTTAGAATTTAATTAGGGAAAATAGGCAAATGATAAATTAGGAGCTGTAAATAAATTACTGGAGACGCGTTCATAAAACTATGCACTTATGTAATTGTGTTTTTGTGATGAATTCTCTGAGATTTGGACTTTCTGCATTTATTTGTTGCTTCACATTTCATGTTAGGGGATTATGTGCTGTTATAATGAATGGGAAGAGCCGCTTCCACGGCAGCAGAGTCGGTGACACTTTATAAAGTGACATTAACTTCTCGCAGGAGTAACAGGATCATTTGTAAAACATTAGAATATCTCATTTTGATTTAATGTGGATTTTTATTCAATATATTGCCTATAACATACATCAGCGACGATACATTTCTGCAGACATCATCTCCTGATGTCGGAACCTGAGGATTAGACGGAGATGAGCGGATAATATTACCATAATACTATATAGACATTATATGAGACTCAGATACAATTTTGCTGTGTTCATGAATTATAGAAATGATGTATAATATCAGAAGTAGAATATATGTTTATTTACTATGGAACATTTACAAGAAGTTGCTTATTTCTTCCTGCAGAAGTCTGCTGCAGATCACGTTTGCAGAAAATTCCTTCTCATGTGCCAGTAGTTGATTGACAGATTGTTACGGAACTTCATAATACGCATCTCAGCTGCTGCAGAACCTCTTGATACAGAGCTCATCTGCCACAGAAGCTCATGATACTCAGCTTATCTACTGTAAAATCTCATAGTGGACACCTCAGCTGTTCCATAACACAATAATACACACTTCAGCTGCTACACAATCTTTTACTACACACCTCAGCTGCTGCAAAACCTCATAATACACCTCAGCTGCATCAGTACATTCTAATACATATCTCAGCTGCTGCAGAACATCATAATACATCTCAGCTGCTGCAGAACATCATAATACATCTTAGCTGCTGCAGAACCTCATAATACACACATCAGCTGCTGCAGAAGCTCAGAATACACACATCAGCTGCTGCAGAACACTATAATACACATCTCAACTTCTGCAAAATATCATAATACACACCTAAACTGCTGCAGAACCTCATAATACACCTCATCTGCTGCAGAACCTCATAATACACACCTCAGCTGCTGCAGAACATCATAATACACACCTCAGCTGCTGCAGATCCTCATAATACACACCTCAGCTGCTGCAGAACATCATAATACATCTTAGCTGCTGCAGAACCTCATAATACATCTTAGCTGCTGCAGAACCTCATAATACACACATCAGCTGCTGCAGAACCTCATAATACACCTCAGCTGCTGCAGAACCCTATAATACACATCTCAACTGCTGCAAAATATCATAATACACACATCAGCTGCTGCAGAACATCATAATACACACCTCAGCTGCTGCAGATCCTCATAATACACATCTCAGCTGCTGCAGAACATCATAATACATCTCAGCTGCTGCAGAGCATCATAATACATCTTAGCTGCTGCAGAACCTCATAATACACATCAGCTGCTGCAGAACCTCATAATACACACATCAGCTGCTGCAGAACCTCATAATACACCTCAGCTGCTGCAAAACACTATGATACACATCTCAACTGCTGCAAAATATCATAATTCACACCTAAACTGCTGCAGAACCTCATAATACCCCTCATCTGCTGCAGAACATCATAATACACACCTCAGCTGCTGCAGATCCTCATAATACACCTCAGCTGCTAAAGAACCTCAAAATAAACACCTCAGCTGCTGCAGATCATCATAATACACACCTCAGCTGCTACAGAACCTCAAAATACATACCTCAGCTGCTGCAGAACCTCATAATACACATCTCAGTTGCTGCAGATCCTCATAATACACACCTCAGCTGCTGCGGATCATCTTAATACACACCTCAGCTGCTGCAGAACCTTAGAATACGCCTCAACTGCCCCAGAACCTCATAATACACACCTCAGCTGCTGAAGAACCTCACAATACACACCTCAGCTGCTGCAGAACCTTATAATACACCCCAGCTGCGTCAGAACATTATAATACATATCTCAGCTGCGGCAGAACCTCATAACACACACCTAAACTGCCGCAGAACCTCATAATACACACCTCAGCTTCTGCAGAACCTCAAAATACAACTCAGCTGCTGTAGAACATCATAATACACAAATCAGCTGCTACAGATCAAAATAATACATATCTCAGCTGCTGCAGAACCTCATAATACACACCTAAACTGCTGCAGAAACCTCATAAACCTCAGAACCTCAGAAACCTCATAATACATCTCAGATGCTGCAGAACATCATAATACACACATCAGCTGCTGCAGAACATCATAATGCATCTCAGCTGTTGTAGAACACTATAATACTCATCTCAGCTGCTGCAGAATATCATAATACACACCTAAACTGGCACAGAGCCTCATAACACACCTCAGCTGCTGCAGAACGTTATAATACGCCTCAGCAGTTGCAGAACACTATAATACACACCTCAGTTGCTGCAGATTATCATAATACACCTCAGCTGCTGCAGAACATCATAATGCACACCACAACTGCTGCAGAATCTCATAATACACATCAGCTGCTGCAGAACATCATCATACACACCTCAGCTGCTGCAGTACATCATAATACACACCTCAGGTACTGCAGATCCTCATAATACACACCTCAGCAGCTGCAGATCCTCATAATACACCTCAGTTGCTACCAGGCTCGGACTGGCCCATAGGGTAACAGGGGAATCCCCCGGTGGGCCCCTGTGCAGACATAGGCCCCCAACCCCACTATATGGGCAGTACTTGGTATACTTCAGTTGATTTACTCAGTAAAGAAAAAAGCAGCATCTCATCATTCATTAACCAAACTACCCAGTTAATTATTATAGATATAGGTAAATTTATGAATGAGGGTAGCATTTTATTTGTGCGCTGGTGAAAAGTGGGCCTCCTATTGTCATTGTTACTGGTGGGCCCCCCAGTCCGACACTGGCTGCTACAGAACCTCATAATACACACCTCAGCTGCTGGAGAACCTCTTAATACACACCTCAGCTGCTGGAGAACCTCTTAATACACACCTCAGCTGCTGGAGAACCTCTTAATACACACCTCAGCTGCTGAAGATCCTCATAATACACACCTCAGCTGCTACAGAACCTCATAATACACACCTCAGCTGCTGCAGAACCTCATAATACACACCTCTCCTGCTACAGAACCTCTTAATACACACCTCAGCTGCTGGAGAACCTCTTAATGCACACCTCAGCTGCTGAAGATCCTCATAATACACACCTCAGCTGCTACAGAACCTCATAATACACACCTCAGCTGCTGCAGAACCTCATAATACACACCTCATCTGCTACAGAACCTCTTAATACACACCTCAGCTGCTGAAGATCCTCATAATACACACCTCAGCTGCTACAGAACCTCATAATACACACATCAGTTTCTGCAGATCCTCATTATACACACAGCTGCTGCAGATCATCATAATACACACCTCAGCTGCTGCAGAAGCTCATAATACACCTCAGCTCCTGCAGAACCTCATAATACACACCTCAGCTGCTGCAGAACCTCATAGTACACATACCTCAGGTTCTGCAGATCCTCATAATACACACCTCAGCTGCTGCAGATCATCATAATACACACCTCAGCTGCTGCAGAACCTCATAATACACACACCTCAGCTGCTGCAGAACCTCATAATACACAGCTCAGCTGCTGCAGAACTTCTTAATACACCTTGTGATACATGCTTCAGATGCTCTAGACCTTTTCTCTGAAAACATTTAGGATATTTCTTTAGCAATGACTGAATGTGTGTTCCACATTCAGGTATTTGTGTTGTATGTGGCTACACAGCTTCTGTATTCACATGACAATTCACTATAGATAATCAAAGGTATGAAATATTATTACGGGGGGAAGAGGATTGACGAGATGCTGTATCCACAAGATGGAGCAGCTCACTCAAGATTCCAAGAGAGATAGAATCAGGTAGGAGATTAACCAGGAATCTCAGACTTATTTGTAATCTGACCAAGAAACTGTAGGAGAGATCAGCGCAAATAGGGTCTTATCCGAGAAATACTGTAAGTTTTGCACTTGGATTAAACTCACCTGTTCAATCTGTTAAAATGCATATAATGGAGAAAATCAGCTGCAGCGGATCCAAGGGTCAGCAAGCATCAGACTGTAAAGGGAGTTAGTGGACAATATTCCGCGCTGCCAACAGAGTGAAGTCGTATATCCCAGTATGGTACAGTAAGGTGGTGGCTTATTGCAACAAGTTTCGAAGTATATAACTTCTTCTTCAGGAAAAAACACATGTGCATGACACATGAATTGAATACACATGTACCTCCTGATGAAACTGCAGAGGTGGTGAAACGTGCGTCGGGATGCGTCACAGGTCCATACAGCCAGATAACCAGACGGCATTCACAGTGACTTTTTTATTTTCTATCTGCTCTGATTACAATGGATAGTCACATATACAATTACTGCGTATTGAATGGCATAGATGGTGACTGTCCATAAATGTTTTTGCCATTATAGCTATTAGGGTGTTATATATCGGGCATTGGTCCCTGTTATGCGATATATAGTGAGAACGATACCCTAAAAATCTACAATTGCCTAATGGTCTGGCTTATGTGACCTTTTACAATTGTTTGATATTCACAGCTATGATTAATGAACTAGGGTAAGGTATTTACCACCCTTAACCCCTTTACCCCCAAGGGTGGTTTGCACATTCATGACCGGGCCAATTTTTACAATTCTGACCACTGTCCCTTTATGAGGTAATAACTCTGAAACGCTTCCATGGATCCTACTGATTCCGACACTGTTTTCTCGTGACATATTGTACTTCATGTTAGTGGTAAAATTTCATTCAAATAACTTGCGTTTATTTGTGAAAAAAAGGGAATTTGGCGAAAATTTTGAAAATTGTGAAAATTTTGCAATTTTCCAACTTTGAATATTTATGCTCTTAAATCACAGAGATATGGCACACAGAAAACTTAATAAATAATATTTCCCATATGTTTACTTTACATCTGCACAATTTTGGAACCAAAATTTTTTTTTGTTAGGAAGTTATAAGGGTTAAAAGTTGACCAGTGATTTCTCATTTTTGCAACACCATTTTATTTTTATGGACCACATCACATTTGAAGTCACTTTGAGGGGTCTATATGATAGAAAATACCCAAAAGTGACACCATTCTAAAAACTGCACCCCTCAAGGTGCTCAAAACCACATTCAAGAAGTTTATTAACCCTTCAGGTGCTTCACAGGAATTTTTTGAATGTTTAAAAAAAATGAACATTTAACTTTTTTTCACATAAAAATTACTTCAGGTCCCATTTTTTTTATTTTACCAAGGGTAACAGGAGAAATTGGACTGCAAAAGTTATTGTGCAATTTGTCCTGAGTATGCTGATACCTGATATGTGGGGGGAAACCACTGTTTCGGCGCATGGCAGAGCTGAGAAGGGAAGGAGCGCCGTTTGACTTTTTCAATGCAAAATTGGCTGGTATTCAGATCGGACGCCATGTCACGTTTGGAGAGCCCCTGATGTACCTAAACAGTGGAAACCCCCCACAAGTGACCCCATTTTGGAAACAAGACCCCACCAGGAACTTATCTAGATATGTGGTGAGAACTTTGAAACCACAAGGGCTTCACAGAAGTTTATAACGTACAGCTATACAATTAAAAAAATCATATGTTTTCCACACAAATGATCTTTTCACCCCCAATTTTTATTTTCCTAAGGGTAACAGGACCCTAAAAGTTATTGTGCAATTTATCCTGAGTATGCTGATACCCCATATGCAGGTGTAAACCACTATTTGGGTGCATTGCAGAGCTCGGAAGGGAAGCAGCGCCATTTGACTTTTATGGCTGGAATTCAGATCGGATGCTGTTGTGAGTTCATTTTCCCCTTCACCGTCGATGTCTGATGAACTCCCTCTTCTGGTGAAGGAAGGTAGTGAGGCTGATTACCAAACACCTGATCTGGTAGATGATGACTGGGTAACAGGAAATTCTGACTGGATATAAGGCAGCCGACGCCCTTCTGAGTCGCTGGTGATTTCTCTGCTGGATTCTTGGAGACCAGTCTGATTCCTGCTTCCCAAAGATAAGTTTTTGCTCTGCTATTGAACTTATTAGTTTTGTTTTGTTTACCTTGTTTTTTGGAGTTCAGCCATCCCCGGTCGGGGGTGTGCTGAGTTCCATTTTTGTCTCTGATCTGTTTGTCTCTTTGCTCTGTCTTCAGAATTTACCTGAGTGCTGATATCGTTTTTGAAGTCCTAGCGACTTCAGGGCCTGTATTTCCTAACAGTCGGTTGGGACATTTTTTGGTAGGGTTTTTTACGGATTGCAGACAGCAGCTTTTCTATCCTGTCCTTTTTAGCTAGCTTGGGCCCCATTGTTTGCTCAACCTATCTTTCTATCTGTGTTAGTGTTTTCATCTTGCTTCACCGTCATTATATGTTGGGGGCTGCCTATTGCTTTGGGGTCTGCTCTGGGGCAGTTTAGATTTTCCCTTTCTTTCTTTAGGCCTATATAGTTCTCCGGCTGTGATCGAGGGGTCTAGGGCATCGTAGGAACCCCCCACGGCTACTGTTAGTTGTTGTGGATAGGATCAGGGGTCTGCAATCCGATAGCTACCAACCTCTCCGGTTTTCTGGACTTAGCTTGTATTTTTGTTTTTTCCTCCTTCGGTGACTCATTCATAACAGGATGCCATGTCACGTTTGGAGAGCCCCTGATGTGCCAAAACAGTGGAAACCCCCACAAATGACACCATTTTGGAAACTAGACCCCCCCAAGGAACTTATCTAGATGTGTGATGAGAACTTTAAATCCCCAAGGGCTTCACAGAAGTTTATAACGTACAGCCGTACAATTAAAAAATCATATTTTTTCCACAAAAATGATCTTTTCACCCTCAATTTTTATTTTTCCAAGGGTAACAGGACCCAAAAGTTATTGTGCAATTTGTCCTGAGTACTGTGACGTCTGCCTGCGGTCTGGACTGCAGCCAGACAGCACCCCGAGAAACACTGATACCCTTTACCCCTATACAGGGATCTGGATTTATAGCAGAGCCCAGGAGGCACTGTCTGAATAGGAGCAATGACCAGAGCAGGACGGTCGCCAGAAAGGTGTTCCAATACAGGACACAGAGGCAATGATATCCGAGACTAAACCAGTCAGGCAGCAACGGTACAAAAACAGTAGACAGTAGCAGAGTCAGATTCCAGGCCGAAGCCAGAGTCATAAACCAGGAGAGTCGCAGAGGTACAGAATCGATAGGCAGAAGCAGAGTCAGAATCCAGGCCGAAGTCAGAGTCATAAACCAGGAGAGTCGCAGAGGTACAGAATCGTTAGGCAGAAGCAGAGTCAGAAGTCCAGGCAAAAGTCAGAGTCAGTCAACAGCAATTCACACAGTAACACGCAGGGGAACCAAGAATATATCCGGCGGCTTGCAAGCCCAGTCCAAAGGTATTTGAGGGATCAGGTCATCCCTCACAGGCTCCCGGGCTGATGATGTCATCAGGACCTCCCCCAGGACCAGACCTGATGACGATGCACCAACCCCTTCATGACTGACAGAGGAGCGGAGTCTGTGTCCACTAGACGCCTGCGCAGAAGCCCTTTCACTGTTGCCGCCATTACTCGGGCGCGAGCCACGGCGCCTCACAGTGGCTGAGGGCGGAACAGCAGGCCCTGAATTCGACGATGACATGTCAGTCCGGCGCCTCCTGGTAGCCGAGGCCTGGACAGCAGGCCCCGAGCCTGAGGGCGGCGTGACAGTCCGTCGCCTCCTAATAGCTGAGGGCGGAACAGCAGGCCCCGAGTCTGACAGTGACGTGACAGTACCCCCCTCTCCAGGAGGGGCCTCCGGACCCTCAAAACCCGGTTTGTCAGGGTGAAGAAGATGAAATCTCCTAATTAATGCCTTGGCATGGACGTTCCCCGCAGGAACCCAGGACCTTTCTTCTGGGCCGTAGCCCTTCCAGTGTACCAGATACTGTACTGAGCCCCTCACAAGGCGGGAGTCAAGGATGCCCTGGACTTCATACTCCAGAGCTCCCCCGACCGAAACAGGAGGAGGAGGGGACTGAACAGGGTGAATGGGAGAACGATAAGGTTTGAGGAGAGACCTGTGGAATACGTTAGGCAATTTGAATGACTGTGGAAGTTTTAAGCGGAAGGCTACTGGGTTAACCACCTCGATAATTTCGTATGGGCCGATGAACCTGGGACCTAGTTTGGCGGACGGTACCTTAAGCTTGATATTTTTTGTAGAGAGCCAAACCTTGTCGCCAACTCCCAGGTGCGGCCCCTTAGATCGTCGTCTATTTGCAGCCGAAGCCTGTCTAACCTGAGCCTCTTTCAAATTTGAATTAACCTCAGACGAAATTGTTTTTAGCCGATGTATATTTTGCTCCACCCCAGGGAGCTCCGACATCCTGGCCGAAAACGACCCAAAGCGCGGATGTAGTCCAAGGTTAACAAAAGAAAGGGGTAGTTTTAATGGAGTCTTGATATCGATTATTGAGGGCGAACTCAACCAATGGCAGATGTTCCACCCAATCGGTCTGATGTCCTGACACATAACAGCGGAGGTATTGTTCCAGAGCTTGGTTAGTACGCTCAGTTTGACCATTAGTTTCGGGATGGTATGCCGAAGAAAAGGACAACTCCACACCAATGCGTCTACAGAATGCCCTCCAGAACTTCGAGACAAACTGGGTACCCCTGTCGGACACAATATTTGCAGGAACGCCGTGCAGACGTACAATGTGCAGGATAAACAACTTACTTAAAGTCTCAGAGTTAGGCAACCCAGACAGGGGAATAAAATGGCCCTGCTTGCTGAACCTGTCTACCACCACCCAGATACAAGTTTTCCCATCTGATGGCGGCAGGTCTGTAATGAAATCCATGGAGATGTGGGTCCATGGACTCTCAGGGGTGGGCAAGGACTGAAGCCAGCCGGCAGGGCGACTATGGAGGGACTTGGCGCGGGCACAGACTTCACACGCTGAAACATAGTCCTTACAGTCCTTGACCACCGTCGGCCACCAAAAGTTCCTAGTTACCAACCTGGTGGTATTATTGAGACCCGGATGGCCTGCCAGGACAGAGTCGTGCGATTCTTTTAGAACCTGCAGACGAAGGTTAGCCGGAACGAACAATTTTTTGGGGGGCGTAGTGTCAGGAACTTGCTCTGAAGACCTACGGATCTCCTCCAGAAGGTCCAAAGACACTGCCGACACGACGATTCCATTAGCCAATATTGGGACTGGTTCACAGTCCTCGGTCTGTGTGGGGCAGAAACTGCGAGAGAGGGCATCTGCCCTCACATTTTTAGTCCCGGGGCGGAAGGTGATTATAAAATCAAACCTGGAGAAAAACAAGGCCCACCTAGCCTGCCTGGGATTTAGTCTTTTAGCTGACTCTAGGTAGGTTAGGCTTTTGTGGTCTGTAATAACAGTGACCTTGTGTTTGGCACCTTCGAGAAAGTGGCGCCATTCCTCGAAGGCCCATTTGATCGCCAGTAATTCCCGATTACCGACATCATAGTTTCCCTCCGTGGCAGAGAATTTGCGGGAGAAAAATGCACATGGGCGAAGCTGAGTGAGGGATGCAGTGCCTTGCGAGAGCACTGCTCCCACTCCGACTTCGGAGGCATCTACTTCAACAATAAAGGGGTGGTCCAAGTTTGGTTGAATCAACACCGGGTTGGCCACGAAGCACTCCTTTAGTGTAGAAAAAGCTCGGGTTGCCTCAGGATTCCAATTAGTCACGTCCGCCCCTTTTCGGGTAAGGTCCGTGAGTGGCTTGGCAATCTCAGAGAAACCCCTGATAAACTTGCGGTAATAATTCGCAAATCCCAAAAACCGCTGCAGCGCTTTCAGCGATTTGGGTTGCACCCAATCCTTAATGGGTTGAATCTTGGCAGGGTCCATGCGAAACCCCTTGCCTGAGACCATGTATCCTAAGAACTGTACCTCTTCAGCAAAAAAAACACATTTTTCTAATTTCGCATACAAGGAGTTTTTTCGCAGTCTCTGCAATACCGAACGGACGTGTTGAGCATGTGTCACAGGGTCAGCCGAATAAATCAAAATGTCATCCAGATACACGACGACATACACCCCACAAATGTCCCTGAAAATGTCATTGACAAAGTGTTGAAATACGGCAGGTGCGTTACTGAGTCCGAACGGCATTACAAGGTACTCAAAGTGACCAAGAGGTGTATTAAAGGCCGTTTTCCATTCGTCACTGCTTCTTATGCGGACCAGATTATATGCCCCCCGGAGGTCAAGTTTAGTAAACCAGCGGGCTCCCAGTAGCTGATTAAACAGATCAGGAATGAGTGGGAGCGAGTACTGATTTTTTACAGTAATTGCGTTCAGCTCACGATAATCGATGCATGGTCTGAGTCCACCATCTTTTTTTTCTACAAAGAAAAACCCAGCTCCTACAGGTGAGGTGGAAGGTCTAATAAAGCCTTTACGTAGGCTGTCTGCTATGTAGTCATTCATGGCTACACGCTCCGGACCCGAGAGGTTGAATATTCTCCCTTTAGGGAGACGGGCACCAGGGACCAAGTCTATAGGACAGTCGTACTCTCTATGAGGAGGTAGTTTCTCAGACTCCACTATGGAGAAGACATCTTCATAATCTCCGAATGCATATGGAATGGAGGGTTTTTAATTTTAACTTGGTTCACTGACAGTGACATACAGTGATTCTGACACCGTGGACTCCAGCGCACGATATCACCTATGCGCCAGTCAATAACTGGATTATGCTGGTGCAACCATGGCATGCCTAACACAACTGGATCTGATAAATTGTGTATAACAAAAAATTACATTTGTTCGTTATGTAATGTCCCCACTGACATAGAAATTTCGTCAGTAATGAATTCCACGCCTCCCTGGTCTATAGATGTACCATTAATTGTAATAGTCTGAATAGGCGCTTTAAGCTTTAGCAGAGGTACACCCAGACTCTTAGCAAATAAAAAATCCATAAGGTTGCCGGCAGCACCACAATCCACATAAGCCTTCACACACAGACGTTTCTTAGCAAAAGAAAGGGAAACTGGTAACAACAGTTTGGCCGCTTTTGCGGGCAATACCGGACCCCCAGCGCTGTCCAGGGGGCGATGCTCCAGGAATGTGGATTTCCAACAGCCAGCATTTTCTTTGAAGCTTCCAGGCTGCAGCATGCTTGAGCCTGAGAGTGACCTTCCAGGCTGTGCAATGTAACAGGTGTTTGGGCCAGGAATCAGCTCAGTCAGGAGGAAGAAAAAAAAAAGGTAAGGAAAACTGCTTTTATATGTGTTAAGTATAGACACAAGAGCAGTTTTATTTTTTTTGGGCCGGATATAATGTGACGTCTGCCTGCGGTCTGGACTGCAGCCAGACAGCACCCCGAGAAACACTGATACCCTTTACCCCTATACAGGGATCTGGATTTATAGCAGAGCCCAGGAGGCACTGTCTGAATAGGAGCAATGACCAGAGCAGGACGGTCGCCAGAAAGGTGTTCCAATACAGGACATAGAGGCAATGATATCCGAGACTAAACCAGTCAGGCAGCAACGGTACAAAAACAGTAGACAGTAGCAGAGTCAGATTCCAGGCCGAAGCCAGAGTCATAAACCAGGAGGACGGCAGAGGTACAGAATCGTTAGGCAGAAGCAGAGTCAGAATCCAGGCCGAAGTCAGAGTCATAAACCAGGAGAGTCGCAGAGGTACAGAATCGTTAGGCAGAAGCAGAGTCAGAAGTCCAGGCAAAAGTCAGAGTCAGTCAACAGCAATTCACACAGTAACACGCAGGGGAACCAAGAATATATCCGGCGGCTTGCAAGCCCAGTCCAAAGGTATTTGAGGGATCAGGTCATCCCTCACAGGCTCCCGGGCTGATGATGTCATCAGGACCGCCCCCAGGACCAGACCTGATGACGATGCACCAACCCCTTCATGACTGACAGAGGAGCGGAGTCTGTGTCCACTAGACGCCTGCGCAGAAGCCCTTTCACTGTTGCCGCCATTACTCGGGCGCGAGCCACGGTGCCTCACAGTGGTTGAGGGCGGAACAGCAGGCCCTGAATTCGACGATGACATGTCAGTCCGGCGCCTCCTGGTAGCCGAGGCCTGGACAGCAGGCCCCGAGCCCGAGGGCGGCGTGACAGTCCGTTGCCTCCTAGTGGCTGAGGGCGGAACAGCAGGCCCCGAGTCTGACGGTGACGTGACAAGTACGCTGATACCCCATATGTGGGGGTAAACCACTATTTGGGTGCATTGCAGAGCTCAGAAGGGAAGCAACGCCATTTGACTTTTTTGGCTGGAATTGGGATTGGACGCCGTGCCGCGTTTGGAATGCCCCTGATGTGCCTAAACAGTGGAAACCCCCCACAAATGACACGATTTTGGAAAGTAGACCCACAAGGAACTTATCTAGATGTGTGGTGAGCACTTTGAACCCCCAAGGGCTTCACAGAATTTTATAACGCCCGGGTGTGAAAATAAAAAAATTATATTTTTTCCACAAACACGATCTTTAAGTCCCCAATTTTTTTTATTTTCCCAAGGGTAACAGGATAAATTGGACACCAAAAGTTGTTGTCCAATTTGTCCTGAGTATGCTGATACCCCATATGTGGGAGAAAACTACTGTATGGTCACACGTCGGGGCTCGAAAGGGAAGTAGTGACGTTTCGGAATGCAGACTTTGATGGAATGGTCTGCGGGTGTCATGTTGCCTTTGTAGAGCCCCTGATGTACCTAAACAGTGGAAACCCCCATAAGTCACCCCATTTTGGAAACTAGACCCCCCAAGGAACTTATCTAGATGTGTGGTGAGCACTTTGAACCCCCCAGTGCTTCACAGAAGTTTATAACGCCCGAGTGTGAAAATAAAAAATCATATTTTCTCCACAAACATGATCTTTCAGTCCCCAATTTTTTTATTTTCCCAAGGGTAACAGGAGAAATTGGACCCCAAAAGTTGTTGTACAATTTGTCCTGAGTACGCTGATACCCCATATGTGGGAGAAAACTACTGCATAGAGCGATCTGTCACAGGCAGTGCAGAATGCTTCCTCTTGCCTGCGCTTTGCAGTTAGTGAGGAAGCCAGCTCCCTGCAGACCTCCGAAGGTCCCTGTCACCATATTGGATCTGGGGACCTGCAGGGAAGGAGGCCCCTGCAGCAGCGCTGCACATTGCGCTGCTGCGGGGGTCTCAGGGAAGCACGCAGGGAGCCCCCTCCCTACCGATGCTTCCCTAAACCCCGGTACACTGCGATCGTGTTTGATCACAGTGTGCCAGGGGTTAACGTGTCAGGGGCGGTCCATGACCGCCCCTGACACATAGTGCCCGGTGTCAGCTGTGATAATCAGCTGACACCCGGCCGCGATTAGCGGCGCTCACCCCGTGAGCGCCGCTGATTGCGCTAGACGTACTATCCCGTCCCCGGTCATAGGGGCCCGGGTACCATGGACGGGATAGTACGCTGGATGTCAGGTAGGGGTTAATGTACTCTGTATCTCATTGAGTGGTATTGTGTTGCAATGATATGCTTTTTAAATTTTGTATGAATAAAATTGTATTTTTTGGATCTATATGTTCCTTCGTTGTTTCTCTTTTGGTGCTATGACATGTACATGAATTCAGACATCAGCCTTAGAGAGGTATTGACACGGTGAGGGACCCATCAGTTTTTGGGACCACCTTGACGTTGGTTGAAAGGCAGGCATGATTTGGCCAAATTGTGTGCAAAGTGTCTCATTTTTTCCTAATATTCATAAGCCATATTGCTATTCACAATTCTTATATTTCACATTGACATGCTTTAGCATGATAGAGTGCAACTTTTTTTGTAACTTGTTAAATATACTGTATTTTCATGGTAGACTAGAAAAGATTAAATTATTAAAAAAAAAATTAGAAAGCCTTTTTATGCTAAGAATTGCGGTTTGTTTGTCAACGTGTTTAGAAGTATGAAACGTCTTCATCAGGACAAATCACAGCGGTATAAACAGCAAAGTTATAACTTATTTGATTCTGGTTCTATCTTTTCCATTACCGTGGGTCTGTGATCACTCAACCTGACACCAGGAAGAAAGCACTACGCCAAAACGCACGTTCGGGTGGGTGGCACCACGGTCCCTCAGGTAACTCCTTAGGCTTATATATACTTTACGCTTATTGTCTTGGCTCTGCACCCTTTCTTAGCTTATGGCTGTTAGTCTCTATGGATTTTTTGTGCTTTCAGTGTATCATTACCTTTGGATTTACTTGGCAGTTGTACTGTACTATCTACATTGATATACTTTTTTTGTACAATGCACATGCACTTTTGTGCTGACTTTTTAGTTTACAATTGCTTACTCTGCCTATGGTACTTTTTGCCTGATTCATTACTGTGGTGCCATTATTGTTTTGGCATGCTATTGTCATTTTCCTGTCATCTTTTCTATGCTCTTTTACTGTGTGTTTTATTGTTACCTTAATAAAGTTTTTTTCTTTTATTATTTTTGGTTCTATTAGCGCTTTCTTTCTGATATGATTTCCAGGTAGGCACTATTGCCCATTTCTTCCCTTATATATACATGATAACATAAGCATAGGCATAGAAAGAGCCTCTGCACCAACGAGTATATTAACCAACTATCAACTTTATTAATTGCATAAATTCAACACGTAATAATAAAAATAACAGAATGCTACTACAAAAAAGCGGGGTTACACAATAAATATTAGAATGCACTGAATGCACAGATTATAGTATTCACATGGATAGTGTACACATCATCATGAGAGAAAGGGTTAATTTTACTCTTAATAAAGGATACACAGTTCATAGTGTTATCATAAATATTTCTATACATACATGCTTATGAGAAAAAATTACTAATAATCACATTCACTCAATGAATCACTTTAACCCCTTAGTGACCGAGCCAATTTTGTCCTTAATGACCAGGCCAATTTTTACAATTCTGACCACTGTCACTTTATGAGGTAATAACTCTGGAACGCTTCCATGGATCCCACTGATTCTGCGATTGTTTTTTTGTGACATATTGTACTTCATGTCAGTGGTAAAATTTCTTCTATATGACTTTCGTTTATTTATGAAAAAAATGGAAAGTTGGCAAAAATTTTGAAAATTTTGCAATTTTCAAACTTTTAATTTTTGAGCCCTTAAATCAGAGAGTCATATCACACAAAATAGTTAATACATAACATTTCCCACATGTCTACTTTACATCAGCACAATTTTGGAGACATATTTTTTTTTGTTAGGAAGTTATGAGTTAAAAGTTGACCAGCGATTTCTCATTTTTACAACAAAATTTACCAAACCATATTTTAGGGACCACCTCACATTTGAAGTGATTTTGGGGGGTCAATATTACAGAAAAGAGAAAACTTATAATAGTGATGAAAGGCTCCAGAGTGTCGATTTAGCAAATTAACACAAGAGTGTTTGAGACTCCAAATTATCAGGCTCTTAATAAGATCCCAGGCCGGGGGAGGATGATCATTTACTAATAAGCTTTAACAATTCGGTGAAATCCTTCTTTTGCTATTTGGCGCTTGGCTGACAGATTTGGTAAGTTGAATTCATGTTTTCCTTTTCACGGCAATCAAAGAGACTTTTTAATCTAATCCTGATAGAGACCTGGTAGGTGGCCTCGTAATTGAGAAATAAGTGAGCAGATTCTTCAGCTACTCACTGGTGCTTTATATTAATTTGTTCTGAAAATTGTCTCTAACTCAGCTCAATAAATGGAAACGTCTGTAATAGCTTCATTACTAGAGGTAACGGAAGCAGAATTGGCGCATCACGCTGTATGATATTCTCCGATCTGCCACACCGGCTATTACCAACGATTCACAAATACACCCTTGTTATAATGGGCAGATCATGGCTCTTAAATAATCTTCAAGCGACTGCTAAAAACAATTTCAAATATCTACTTGTTTTATACGCATGGCTGAAACTGGGCATGCCACAGTCACAACCTATCACTTATCTATTATATGCTAATTGTTGGGGGTCCAACCACTGAGACCCCCTGAGAGAAGAGTCCAGAGTTTGATTGGCATATTGGCTGAGCGTGCACATTGCCACTTCATTCATCATCTATGAGGCTGACGGAGAAAGCATAAAATAGCCTTTGGCTATGTTCATCAGTCCCATAGACAATAAATAGCGCCACAGTTCACATGCTCAACTGCAGATCCATTCAAGCGCAGGACTGTGATTGATTTGTTTTCATCTATGGTACCCTCAACAATCAGCAACTAATCATCTGTTCTGTGGATAAGACAAGATCTTGGGACAACCCTTTTAAAGGGTATGTATAATTTTGCAGAATGTTTTACTTTCCAGTACTTCCAAAACAAAAATGACTCACTTTGAAAATAAACTTGTTTAACCCCTTAACGACCAAGCCATTTTGTAGGTTAAAGACCAGGCCTTAATTTTGAAATCGGACCACGGTCACTTTATATGGTTATAACTCTGGAACGCTTCAACGTATCCCGCTGATTCTGAGACTGTTTTTTCGTGATATATTGTACTTCATGTTAGTGGTAAAATTTCTTCGATATGACTTGCATTTATTTATGAAAAAATAGAAATATGGCAAAAAATTTTAAAATTTGCAATTTTCAAACTTTTAATTTTTATGCCCTTAAATCAGAGAGATATGTCACAAAAAATAGTTAATAAATAACATTTTCCACATGTCTACTTTACATCAGCACAATTTTGGAACCAAAATTTTTTTTTCTTAGGAAGTTATAAGGGTTAGAAGTTGACCAATGATTTCTCATTTTTCCAACAAAATTTACAAAACCATTGTTTTAGGGACCACCTCACATTTGAAGTGAGTTTGGGGGGTCAATATAACAGAAAATACCCAAAAGTGACACCATTCTAAAAACTGCACCACTCAAGGTGCTCAAAAACACATTCAAGAAGTTTATTAACCGTTTAGGTACTTCAAAAGTACTTCAAAAGAAGCAATGTGGAAGGAAAAAATGAACATTTAACTTTTTTTTCCCAACATTTTTTATTTGGACACAATTTTTTTTATTTTGTCAAGGGTATCAGGAGAAAATGAACCACAATATTTGTTGTGCAATTTCTCCTGAGTACACCGATACCCCATGTGTGGAGGAATACCAATCCTTAGGCGCACGGCAGTGCTCAGAAGGGAAGGAGCATCATTTGAGATTTTGAATGTCAAATTGGCTGGAATCGAGAGCGGATGCCATGTTGCGTTTGGAGAGCCCCTGATGTGCCTAAACAGTGGAAACCCCCCATAAGTGACCCCATTTTGGAAACTAGACCCCCCAAGGAACTTATCTAAATGTGTGTTGAGCACTTTGAAGCCCCAAGGGCTTCACAGAAGGTTATAACATAGAGCCGTAAAATTAAAAAATCATATTTTTTCCACAAAAATGATCTTCAATGAGCTATAATTTTTCCATATTTCGGCCGACAGAGTCATATGCGGGCTTGATTTTTGCGGGAAGAGCTGACGTTTTTATTGGTACCATTTTCGGGCACATAACGTTTTTTGATCGCTTTCTATTCTTATTTTTCTGTTCATTTTTTGAATGAACAAAAACCAG
This sequence comes from Dendrobates tinctorius, assembly GCF_039654945.1. NCBI lineage: Eukaryota > Metazoa > Chordata > Amphibia > Anura > Dendrobatidae > Dendrobates > Dendrobates tinctorius. The sequence continues at coordinate 7,532,017 of NW_027361993.1, forward strand.
CAATTTAGGAATGCTTTTTTTTTCCCCCTCCGTTCCGCATGTGGTAAAATTAGTATGGCAGCTTTATTCTTCGGGTCACTACGATCACAGCGATACCTCATTTATATCTTTTTTTATGTTTTGGTGTTATTTACACGATAAAAACTTTTATAGAAAAAATATTTTTGCATCACTTTATTCTGCGAGCTATAACCTTTTTATTTTTTTGCTGATGATGCTGTATGGCAGCTAGTTTTTTGTGGGACAAGATGACGTTTTCAGAGGTACCATGTTTATTTATATTCGTCTTTTTGATCACGTGTTATTGCACTTTTTCCAAGCGGTATGATGACACTGCTTGGAAAAAGTATAATTTGCTACTTTTTTGTGTTTTTTTTTACGGCATTCACTGAACGGGTTAACTAGGGTGACACTTTTATGGATGGGATTTTTACGGACGTGGAGATACCAAACGTGTATTTTTTTGTTTATTTTATTTTTTTACATAAAAATGTGTAATTTTTAGGGGATTTTTTAGGGAATTTTTATATCATTTTTTAATAATTATTTCTTACATATTTTTTTTTAAAATGTTTTTTTTACCTTGTCCCTTTATGGGACTTTCACTTTCGCTTTGACTTTAGGTATAATACATTACAATGCTCCAGCATTGTAATGCATTATACCAATGCTGAGAGCTGCTGACACCATGCTGTGAGCATGATCTCACCAGCTCTCTGTAGGTAAATGACCCGGAGGTTGTCATGACACCTCCGGGTCATCATGGCACAGGTCGGGCCCCGCGATTACATCGCAGGGACGCCGACCTGAGGCAGAGGGAGCCCCCTACCCTCTGCCTCCCTCTCTGAACGCTGTGATCACGCTCGATCGCAGCAGTGAGGGGGTTAACAGCCAGGGGCGGTGGGGGCTCCGTTCCTAGCTGTCAGTGCAGGACGCTCAGCCACTGCAGTGCTGGGCTCCTACACTGATCAGGCAAGGAGAAGCTGAAATTTCAGCTTCTCCTGCTGATCAATGCTGTGTTTGGTCTGTCAGATTGACCGACCAATCACAGCGCTGTGGGTGCAGGGACCAAGTGTAAGGGTCCCTGCCCCCCTTCCTGTGCCTCTCAGCTGTCATAGACAGCTGTTGGCGCTGAACTGAAACTGCGTGTTTACACGCAGTGACAGTTCAAAGGCAGGACGTGCAGAGTCCGTCATGGTACTGAAAGTTACCTCCTGCCATGATGGACTGTGCACGTCCATAGACATTAAGGAGTTGAAAGGTGTTCACAGAGGACCATCGCTAATTGTTATAGGGCCGCATAACAGTAAGGTAACCACACCGTGTACGTCAGCTGGCACACCTTATCTGTAAAGACATCTATCTGTAAGTGTTCAGCTTCCCTGCAGCACCTCCGCAGGGGAAGATAAGTATTATCTGGTGTCCACTCAGTGTAGCATAGGGCGTGATCTTCAGAGTGAGAGACATTCTTTGTAATTGTTCTTTGGCCAAAAGATAATGTACTCCATCTAGTGGCTCAGAATTCCCTAAGGGGCCATTTACTTGTCTGTTTTCTTTCCTTGGACTGAGTGGTCCATGGAAAATCACAAAGACATATCAAATTTTAATCCGGGGGTCATGAGACTTTCAATTCTTGTTTGAGGGATTTTCATCCATTCTTCCTTGGAAAATTCTTGCAGTTCTGGGAGATTCCTGGGTCTTGCATGCACTGCTGTTTTGAGGTCTAGCCACAGATTTTCAATGCTGTTCAGATCAGGGGACTGTGAGGGCCATTGTAAAACCATCAGCTTGTGCAGGTGTCTCTGAATAGTAGAACAATGTACCACAACTCCACAGTCTGTTAAATCTTTCTGAAGGTCTTTTGCAGTCAAACAGAGGTTCTGATTTGCCTTTCTAGCAATGCTATGAGCAGCTCTCACTGAAATTTTGCTTGGTCTTCCAGACCTTTTCTTAACCTCCACTGTTCCTGTTAACTGCCATTTATTAATTACATTTCATATTAAGGAAAGGGCAACTTGAAAATGCTTTGCCATTTTCATTTTCAGAGTGCTTGGCAGCTGCTTAGAAGAACTTATGACTGCTCATATGCATATCAATGTGTTTACACGGTTTCAGACTACAAACAAAACCTGCGTGTAGTCAAATATGGTAGTCAAGTGTTAATCACTTCCTTTTTTGAGCCTTTTCTGTTGTCTAAAGAATATCAAACTGATGAGGCAAAGAAACTAATAATTCATTTGTAGTCATAGAGATATATAGATCTGCATGGGAGCTGCATACAAAAAATAACTGAAGGAGATTTTTACTTAAGATTATTCACAAACTTTGAAAATGATTTCTTCACAATGTGTTTGAAACCCATCTATCTCAACAGTATAAGGCCATTCTAAAAAAAAAGAAGGGCATTAAAGGTAAGGGTCACTAATTGATTGACTTTCGAAAACATTATTGCTGGTGATGCATGATTTGTATTAGTTCTGTGGTTCAAAGGAAATATGACATGGAGGAGAATGTCACATCCACTCTTTATACTAAAAGTAACTGGTGCTATGTACTAAAACCTTTGAGCGCAGGACTGATGGTGTTTATACCTTGTTACGATGTAATAAGGGCAAATTACTGCTCATGTAATAATATCTGCTCCAGCAGCCCTGCCTTGTAATTGCTGTAAAATAAAATGACAACCATAAAAGATGTATTGGATTTTTTGTGAAAAGGGATTAATATTACGATCCCCTGCACATGCCATGAAATTGGTTTCTAATAAACTTTTACTTCTTCTAAACAAAACAAGAAAAAACATTTATTTACAGTGATTTACCTCCTATGGTTTATTATGGAGGGAACTTCTGAAAGTTTTTTACTTTCGCCAGAATTAATGGTGGTCTTTAAATGTAACCTAATAGAACTTAAAGGGATTCTGTCAACAGTATAAACTAAGCACATAGCCTTATAGGGAATATATATATATATATATATATATATATATATATACTGTATATACATGGTACATTTTTCTGACAGGCAAAACATTAGTTTTTAAAGCAGGAATTGCTCCTTTTCTCTGGAGTTTTTTTTATACCTGAATCTTCTGCTTTTAGCTTTTTTTTGTAATTTTTTTAGTGAATTTTCTGCCTTTGTTTTTTTTTTGCACCTTTTCTTTTTTTTTGGTGTCTTTCGACTGCCATTTTTCAGACATTTTTTAAAATCATTAAACAATAAAGAAAATGTTAGCATTTCTGAAGTAAAAAACCTTGACAAAACACTCAATAAGATGATTGGGCATCCTCCTGGTATTTTTTTTAACCTTCCCATTGACTTACATTGTAAAATAGATGAAAATTATAGGTTACTTCTTTTAGACACCTGGCATGTTTGAAAGCTTGAACAACAAATTGTTTTCTCATACAAAATATTTTTTATTGTTTTGTTAATCATTTTTATGACTTTTTTAAGAGGACCTGCTCAAAAAGTACAAGGTGCAGTGTGAACATACACATACAGTTCTAATTGCTGCTTCTGTTCTGCAGGAGCTGAAGTTTAATCAACCATGCTGAGTAGGGCATGCAGAGCACCCCGGGTGTGGCCAAGAGGCTCAGGGCACTGTTCTGACTACTTGTTTCATATGTCATCACCTCCATCATTGATGATCGACAGCGCTGGCTTACCTGGAGTGAGCAATATCTGCAGAGAAATCTCAGGTAAGCCAGCGCTGCCAATCACTAATGAGGGAGGTGGAGACATTTATAACCAGTGGGCAAAACTGTGCAATGCATTTCTTGTCCACTCAAAGGGTGCACCCCCTGAGCACCCCGAATTACTCAAATGGAGGCAGATAAGACCCTAAAGGTGCAATTTTTACAGCTCCTATATCCCATACAAGGCTATAGGCTTAGTTCATACTATCAGTTTGGGATGATAGACTCCCTAATAAAGGGGTCGTGCAGGATTAACAAGGAGTTTGTTCTCCCCCTGTTTGCGTGGGTTTCCTCTGGGTTCTCTGACTTCCTTCCAAACTCCAAAGACATACTGATAGGGAATGTAGATTGTGGGACCCAACAGAGACAGTGCCAGCAATTAGAGTTGAGCGACTTTGGTCGGATCGGGTTTCATGTAACAAAATTTGTTTCAGATGAAACTCGTCCGACTAGGGCAAAAAAAGTCAGAGTTTCGTCCGAAACCCGACCCCAATACAAGTCAATGGGTAATAAAGGTCAGCATTGAGCGGATGAATGTTATCCACTCAATGCCGACTTTTATTCCCCATTGACTTGCATTGGGGTCGGGTTTCGGACGAAACTCCGACTTTTTTTGCCCTAGTCGGACGAGTTTCATCTGAAACAAATTTTGTTTCATAAAACCCGATCCGACCAAAGTCGCTCAACTCTTCCAGCAATGTCTGTTAAGTGCTGTGGAATTAATGAGCTATATAAGTCCAAGTTAAATAAAAACTACCTACATATTAATTTCTCTTTTTAATCCTATTTTACCTCATTTTGCAATCAAAATAATGATAAATACAGGAAGAGTTTTTTTCTGTGTCCCAGGTGATGGCCCATTCCTTGTTAGATGGAAAGTCTCTGGCTGTAAGACACCCGGGTGCTAATGGAGCCCTCACCCACTTCTGTGTCTGTGAAAGAAATCAACTAATAGAATAACATAAAGACACCCATTATATGAATACCTTATCAAGTTTCTCTGGTGAAAATACATTTTTACCTATGAAAAAAGATAGATGATAGCTTATACAGTTGTGCTCAAAAGTTTACATCGGCAGAATTTTTGCTTTCTTGGCCTTTTTTTTAAGAGAATATGAATGATAACACCAAAACCTTTTCTCCACTCATGGTTAGTGGTTGGGTGAAGCCATTTATTGTCAAACTACTGTGTTTTCTCTTTTATAATCATAATGGCAACCCTAAACATCCAAACGACCCTGATCAAAAGTTCAGACACCCTGGTGATTTTGGCCTCATAACATGCACAGAAGTTGACACAAATGGGTTTGACTGGCTACTAAAGGTAACATCCTCACCTGTGACCTGTTTGCTTGTAATCAGTGTGTGTGCATAAAAGCTGAGTGAGTTTCTGGGATCCAGACAGACTCTTGCATCTTTCATCCAACCACTGACGTGTCAGGATTGTGAGTCATGGAGAAAGCAAAAGAATTGTCAGTGGATTCACGAGAAAAGGTAGTTGAACTGTATAAAACAGGAAAGGGATACAAAAAGATATCCAAGGAATTGATAATGTCAGTCAGCAGTGTTCAAACTGTGATTAACAAATGGAAAATCAGGGGCTCTGTAAAAACAAAACCACGGTCAGATAGAGCAACAAAAATGTTGCCCACAACTGCCAGAAAATTTGTTCGGGATGCAAAGAAAAACTCACAAACAACATCAGCTGAAATACTGGACTCTCTGAAAATTAGCAGTGTAGCTGTTTCAAGATGCACAATAAGGAGGCACATGAATAAAAATGGCTGCTGGTCGAGTCACCAGAAGAAAGCCATTACTGTGCAAATGCTGCAAATTAACTCACCTAAAATACCCAAAACAGCACAGAAACAAGCCTCAAAATTTGTGGAACAAGGTAATTTGGAGTGATGAGACCAAAATTGAACTTTTTGGCCACAACCATAAACATTACATTTGGAGAGAGGTCAGTAAGGCCTATTATGAAAGGAACACCATTCCTACTGTAAAGCACTGAGGTGAATTGCTGTTGTTCTGGGGATGTGTGAGCTACAAAGGCACAGGAAACTTGGTCAAAGTTCAAGGAAAGATGAATGCAGCACGTTATCACAAATACTGGAGGAAAATTTGCACTCATTGCCGGAAGCTGAACATGGGACGTACTTGGACGTTCCAACATGACAACGATCCAAAACACAAGACCATGTCGACCTGTCATTGGCTACAGCAGAACAAAGTGAATATTCTGCAGTGGCCATCAAGGTCTCCTGACCTCAATATCATTGAGCCACTCTGGGGAGATCTCAAGCACACAGTTCATGCTAGACAGCCCAGGAATTTACAGGAACTGGAGGCTTTTTGCCAAGAAGACTGGGCAGCTTTACCATCTGAGAAAATAAATTACCTCAACCACAACTAGAATCATAGAATCATAGAATCGTAGAGTTGGAAGGGACCTCCTGGGCCATCTGGTCCAACCCCCTGCTCAAAGCAGGATTTGCTAAATCATCCCAGTCAGATGTCTGTCCAGCCTCTGTTTGAAGACTTCCATTGAAGGAGAACTCACCACTTCTCGTGGAAGCCTGTTCCACTCATTGATCACTCTAACTGTCAAAAAGTTTTTTCTAATATTCTAATATCTAATCTGTGTCTCCTCCCATTCAGTTTCATCCCATTGCTTCTAGTCTTTCCTTGTGCAAATGAGAATAAAGTTGATCCTTCTACAATGTGACAGCCCTTTAGATATTTGTAGACAGCTATTAAGTCTCCTCTCAGTCTTCTCTTTTGCAAACTAAACATTGCCAAATCCTGCAACCTTTCCTCATAAGACAGGGTTTGCAGACCGGTCACCATTCTGGTCGCTCTTTTCTGAACTTGCTCCAGTTTGTTGATGTCTTTTTTAAAATGTGGTGCCCAAAACTGGACACAATATTCCAGATGAGGTCTGACCGAAGAGGAGTAGAGGGAAATAATGACTTCACCTGATCTAGACTGTATGCTTCTGTTAATACATCCTAGAATTGCATTTGCCTTTTTTGCTGCTGCATCACACTGTTGACTCATATTCAGTCTGTGATCTATTAGTATACCCAAGTCTTTTTCACATGTGCTGTCAGTTAGCCCTATTCCTCCCATTCTATATATGCTTTTTTCATTTTTATTGCCCAGATGTAGTACTTTGCATTTCTCCCTGTTAAAAACCATTCTGTTAGTTGCTGCCCACTTCTCCAGTTTATTTAAATCTTTTTGAATCCTCTCTCTCTCTTCTCTAGTATTAGCTATCCCTCCTTGCTTTGTGTCATCAGCAAATTTAATCAGTTTACCCTCAATTCCTTCATCTAAATCGTTGATAAAGATGTTGAACAATACAGGGCCCAGGACAGAGCCCTGTGGTACCCCACTTGAGACATTCTTCCAACTGGATGTGCAGCCATTTACGACCACTCTTTGGGTCCGATCACTAAGCCAGTTATGAATCCACCTAACAGTTGCCTTGTCCATTCCATACTTAGTCATTTTTTCAATAAGGATTGTATGAGAGACTTTGTCAAATGCTTTGCTGAAGTCAAGATATACTATATCTACAGCATTTCCTTGATCCACCCAATCAGTGATACCGTCATAGAAGGAAATTAAGTTAGTCTGACATGACTTATTAGTTATAAACCCATGCGGACTCTGTTTGATCACTTCATTCTTATCCAGGTATTGACATACATGTTGTTTAATAATTTGTTCAAAGATCTTTCCTGGTATAGAAGTCAGACTCACCGGCCTATAGTTGCCTGGGTCCACCTTCTTCCCCTTTTTGAAGATAGGAACAACATTTGCTCTTCTCCAGTCTTCTGGCACTTCTCCTGTTCTCCATGAATTTTCAAAGATTATGGAGAGGGGTTCAAAAATGTCTTCTGCTATCTCCTTCAGTACTCTGGGGTGTAATTCATCTGGACCTGGAGACTTGAATTCATTTAGGTTAGCTAAGTGTTTCCTCACTATCTTTCTGTTTATAGATATCCTGGATTCTTGTATTCCCTTAATAGGACAGTGAATAACAGTTGATGTTACATTTCCTTTCTGAGAGAAAACAGATGCAAAATAGGAATTTAAAAGTTCAGCCTTCTCCACATCCTGTCTTACCATTTCATCATTTTCATCCTGTAAAAATCCTATAGCCTCTTTGACTTTTCTTTTACTTTTGACATATCCCCAAAATCCTTTATTATTGCTTTTGACATCTCTTGCAAGCCTCAATTCATTTTCAGCTTTAGCTAATCTGATTTGTGCCCTGCAGGTTCTGCAGACAGCATTATATTCTTCTTTAGATATGCCTCCCTCTTTCCATTTTATAAACATTTTTTTCTTCCTTTTTAGCATGTGCTTAAGTTCTGTGTTCATCCATCCTGGTTTCCTTAAATGCTTCCTATTCTTCCCTCTTTTCGGAATTGTTAACAACTGTGCTTTGAGAATTTCATTTTTCAAGATTTCCCATCCTTCCTGGACATTTTTGTCTTTAAGGATATCCAGCCATTGGATCCCTCCAATTATCTTTCTGAATCCCTTAAAATCTGCCTTTCTGAAATCTAACCTTGACGTCTGAGTCTTCACTGGTCTTCCGCCTCTAGTTATCCAAAATTCTAAAATAGCATGGTCGCTACCTCCTAGGGTTCCAGCCACTTTTACCTCCTCAACCATTTCCTCCCTGTTTATAAGGATTAGATCCAAGGTAGCAGTTCCCCTTGTTTTCTCCCCTAACTACCACAAAAGACTTCAAGCTGTCATTGATGTTAGAGGGGGCAATACACGGTATTAAGGAATGGGGTATGTGAACTTTTGATCTGGGTCATTTGGATGTTTTGGGTTGTCATTATGATTTAAAAAGAGAAAACACAGTAGTGGAGAAAAAGTTTAGGTCTTATCATTCATATTCTCTGAAAAAAGGCCAAGAAAGCAAAAATTCTGCCAGGGTATGTAAACGTTTGAGCACAACTGTAGATTGGTGGCGGTGTTACAGCTGGACAGGGATCTGCAGCAGTCTCCAGAAAGAATTAATAGAATAGCAGTCAGTGCCACTCCATTCTAAAGTGGATAAAAGCAGCCCGATCAGCCTCTCAGTGGGGGTCCCAGCGGTTGGACCTCCTCTCATCTATCAGTTATCACTGATCCTACCTTTAGGAGGTAACTTGTTCATTTATGTAGCACTTACATATTCCTCAGCACCGTACAGAGATTGTCATCACTCTGTCCATAAATCCAAATTTTCCAATCAGTATATTTGTGTTTGCGGAATCCATAGTATCTGGATGAATCCCATATATGCATGAAACCAACATTAAAAGCCAACGGTGTGTTCACCACTGCACCACTGTGTGTAATGTGACCATGTGCAAGATCCCTTAAGCTACGTTTCCACAATGAGCGCGCTCGCCGCTGCACCACCGATTGTAATGTGGCCATGTGCATGAACCCTTAGGCTACGTTGACACAATAAGCACACTCATCGCTGCATCACTGTGTGTAATGTGACCATGTGCATGATCCCTTAGGCTACGTTCCCACAATGAGCGTGCTCACCGCTGCACCACCGTGTGTAATGTGACTTTGTGCATGAACCCTTAGGCTATGTTCTCACGATGAGCGCTTAATACAGGACTCATTTAAGTACCAGTATTAGGAGCCCTACACGGGCTCTTCTGCCAGTCTGGAGACCTGTTACTAGTAACCTCATGTTGCTTTTCTGCATATCTGCAGGTTATGCATCCAGCAGATAATATCTGCGGGTCGTGGTGCTGCTTAGAGAGGTAGATATCTTCTCTGGCTTGGGATCTGCCACTTTTGAGCAGGTTTTATTTCCGAAACCTAGGAGGCAATGTGCTCTTTAAGAACATCGGAAAGCGAAAGCTTCCATCAGATACAGTTAAGAGATTATTTTACATATTTTTCCAGAAATATAAATAGCTTTCTAGGCATAATGGTGCGAGCACACTGCGGGCAGATTAATGTAACACTGGAATAAAAATGCCATAGAAGTGGTTATCATCCAAATTCACTTATGCGAGGGCAGTTATTCCTTTGATCCTGTGAAAATCGCTGCTATTTAGATCTCAGCAAAAACCTGTAATGTGTCCTATTTATTTCCAATATGGCGTTCATTTGTGTCGGAGAAGGACGGGGCATTGCACACAGTTTACAGAGAGATGTAGAGCCTCGGGTCTGGTTGTCATCTGTGGATATATTCTTTAATGTCACTGTAGCCAGATGCTATGTACGGTGAAAACCAAGGTGCAGCTTTCCTGTAAGTCATAGTTTTTATAAACAGTTTTATTATCACTAGAGATAATCACTGGAGAACTAGTAAACTGCTACTATGTACTGTAGTCTTCCATATTAATGAGCTCTGTATATCCCCACCCCTACCACTGATTGGCCGTTTTCTGCCTATAATAATAATAATAATCTTTATTTATATAGCGCCAACATATTCCGCAGCGCTTTACAGTTTAACAGTTTCAAAACAAAAGTCATAAGTAACAACATTAACAATACAATAATTAAAGCAAAATAAGACGAAATAAGACGACCCTGCTCGTGAAAGCATACTATCTACCATGAGGTGAGGGAGATACAAAGTACAGGGGTGTATTTATAATTGTATATTTACAATGATGGTCCAGCCATCTTGAGGGAGTGAAGGATGGATGGAGATGGTGAATGGGCTATACACACACACTTACACATAGAATGACTTTGATTAGTGAACGTGATAAGCCGCTCTGAACAAATGTGTTTTGAGGGAGCGCCTAAAACTATGCAAATTGTGGTTAGTCCTAATTTCTAGGGGTAGAGCATTCCAGAGGATAGGAACAGCACTGGAGAAGTCTTGGAGTCGGGAGTGGGAGGTACGGATTAAAGCAGAGGTTAGTCAAAAGTTGTTTGCAGAGCGCAGCGATCGGCTAGGCCGATAGACAGAAATGAGGGAGGAGATGTAGGGGGGTGCCGCACCGTGGAGAGCTTTGTGGGTGAGAACAAGTACTTTGAATTGGATCCTATAATGAATGGGCAGCCAGTGTATTGACTGACGAAGAGCGGACACGTCCGAGTACGGATTAGCCAGATTAATGACCCTGGCTGCTGCATTAAGTATGGACTGGAGAGGGGATAGTTGAGTGACGGGGAGGCCAATTAATAGAGCGTTGCAGTAATCCAGGTGGGAGTGGATCAATGCTACAGTGAGGGTTTTTGTTGTTTCCATGGTGAGAAAAGGGCGGATTCTAGAGATGTTCTTTAATAATAATCTTTATTTTTATATAGCGCTAACATATTCCGCAGCGCTTTACAGTTTGAACACATTATCATCACTGTCCCTGATGGGGCTCACAATCTAAATTCCCTATCAGTATGTCTTTGGAGTGTGGGAGGAAACCGGAGTGCCCGGAGGAAACCCACGCAAACACGGGGAGAACATACAAACTCCTTGCAGATGTTGTCCTTGGTGGGATTTAGGTGTAAGCGGCAAGAGCGGGCAAGAGATTGTATATGGGATGTGAAGGAGAGATTTGTGTCAAACATAACACCCAGACAGCGCACCTGCTGCCGGGGAGTTATTGTGGTACCACCCACGGAGAGGGAAATGTCAGATTTAGGGAGGTTAGTAGTCGGCGGGAGCAGAAGAAGTTCAGTTTTGGAGAGGTTGAGTTTCAGATAGAGAGTGGACATAATATTGGAGACTGCGGACAGACAGTCACTGGCGTTCTGTAGTACAGCGAGGGTAAGGTCGGGGGAAGACGTATATAGTTGTGTGTCATCAGCATAAAGATGGTACCGAAAGCCAAATCTGCTGATGGTCTGTCCAATTGGGGCTGTGTAGAGAGAGAAGAGAAGGGGGCCAAGGACTGAGCCCTGAGGTACCCCGACAGCGAGAGGACGAGGAGATGACGTGGAGCCAGAGAACAAAACACTGAAGGAGCAGTCAGAAAGATTGGAGGAGAACCAGGAGAGAGCAGTGTCCTTAATGCCTAGTGACTGGAGCCTAGAGAGTAGGAGATGGTGGTCAACAGTATCGAAAGCTGCAGATAGGTCAAGAAGAATGAGCAGAGAGTGGTCACCGTTACGTTTTGCTGTCAGAAGGTCATTGGTCACTTTGTTGAGTGCAGTTTCATACACTGTGTACAAAGGAAGCTGCCAATCAGTGGTGGGGGCGGGTTATACAAAGCTCAGCATTCCCTTTATGAAAAATATTGAAAAAATTGTACACCTTATTCATTTTACGTTCCAGTAAACAGAGACTCATTGATGACCCACATATTTTGTAGAGCTGCCACAACTTTCCACGTCGAGCCAAGAATATCTCATGTAGAGTAATGACATTTTGGGTGGCATCGATTTTCTTTTACAGTGTGCAGCATAGTTTTCTTAAAACAGAAGACATTCATATAGCCAACTTCTATCACAAGAACTTTTTGCTGCCTTCTATTATACTAGGTTCTAACTTTACCAGTTGCCAAGTTTGGCTGCAATCTAATTAAAAATAGAAAAAAAATCATTAAATCCTTGATTCTGCCAGAGAGATATGATGGGCAGAAGGGAAAAACTTAGGGAATATGCTGATCAGACTTGCTTGTCATTTGAGAAAGGAGACCGGAAGATCAGACTAATTCTCGTGAGATATCAACTACGCTTATGAACTTAACCTATGGCTCGGGGGCTCCCAGTTGAAAGATGTGTGACTTGCGGCTGCCTGACAACTTTGCGCATTAGCACCAGGTCTAGCAAACAACTATGAAAATCAGGTCTCTAGATTTTTAATTTTGTGAGTAGCCCTGATCAAAAGAGCAGATCTGAATATGCATACTGTATTCTGGCTTTGACGGTTTGGAGATAATTTAAGTATAGTAAGCTGGAGACTGAATGATGCTAACTTTCGGAGGAGGTGTTTGAACCTTGATGCAACTCGCCGTGGAAGTGGTTGATGCGAGAATACTAAATGGAGGTATTGTGTGAACCTCTGGATCTTGGTATTCTGGCTTGGTATTATGGCTTGGTGGAAATGCTTTGACTGTCATTATGTCAGCAATAGGGGCTCTGTGTGTCTCTATTGTGAGGGGGCAGGACCTGGATGTGGCTCTCCACCCTCTATCTTAGACCAAAATGTGGCTCACGACCCTCTCTCAAAGCTGAATGTGGCTCTCAAGGTCAGAAAGGTTGGGGACCACTGCTCTAGGAGAGACGCCTGGGCATAGACAATGTAAGATGTAGAAAAAAATAAAACAACTAATACTCACCCTACTGCTCAGCATCACTGTTCACTGACCCCCGTAAAGTCCTCAGCATCTCTTAGTAACACCACGGCGCCTTGAAACCCCAGGCATCTTCACATTAGGCCAGAACTTGTTGTTCTCACCCACAAAGCTCTCCACAGTGCGGCACCCCCCTACATATCCTCCCTCATTTCTGTCTATTGGCCTAGCCGACCGCTGCGCTCTGCAAAAGACTTTCGACTAACCTCTGCACTAATTCGCACCTCCCACTCCCGACTCCAAGACTTCTCCTGCGCTGCGCCAATCCTCTGGAATGCTCTACCCCAAAAAATTAGGACTATCCACAATTTGCACAGTTTTAGGCGCTCTCTCAAAACACATCTATTCACAGCAGCCTATCACGTTCACTAATCAAAGTCATTTTATGTGCAAGTGTGTGTATAGCCCATTCACTATCTCTGTCCCCCACCCTCTCAAGATGGCTGGACCATCATTGTAAATACATCATTGTAAATACACACCTGTACTTTGCATCTCCCCTATCTCATTGTAGATTGTAAGCTCTCATGAGCAGGGTCTCTTATTTTACTTTAATTACTGTATTGTTAACGTTGTTATTTATGACTTGTGTTTTGAAACTGTTTAAACTGTAAAGTGCTGCGGAATATGTTGGCGCTATATAAATAAAGATTATTATTATAAAATAAAGATTATTATTAGAACTTCAGGCTATGATTAGGCCCTGTACATGTGCAGATTTGGCCTGGGTCTAGTTATGGCCAGAATTGGCAGATACGTCCTGGGCTAGTGTGAAGACATTCAGGGGGTTTCACTGCAACTCAGTAAGAAGAGGTGCCAAGATCTGTACAGGCATAAGGCCCCTTTCACACATCAGTTTTTTGCCATCAGTTGCAATCCGTCGTTTTTAGAAAAAAACGGATCCAGCGACTGATGCCGCTGGATACGTTTTTTCTCATAGACTTGTATTAGCGACGGATTGTGACGGATGGCCACACATTTCGTCCGTCGTTCACTAGATCCGTCGGAAATTTTGTGTCTGTCGGGCAGAGACAACGAACAAAGTAACGTTTTTTGTCTCTGTCGAAAAGTCGGACAGTGACGAATCCAGAGCCGTCCGTCGTTGGCTATAATGGAAGCCTATGGGCACAGGATCCGTCGCTGTCCGTCAAATGATGGAATCCAGTGACAGATTCCGCTTTTTTTAAACTGAGCATTCTCCAAATATTATTACCAGGTAGGGCAGTCGGATCCAGTGAAAAAACTTATCCGTTGCATCAGTTTTTCACAATCTGCGACGGATCCGTTTTTCTTTTCGAAAACTGCTGGATTGCGACTGATGGCAAAAAACTGATGTGTGAAAGAGGAAGAGAGCAGTGGACGTAGCTAGAGATGTACTGTAAATGGTAATGTCTATATTCGTTTTTTCTTTTGCTTTTAAACCTTTTGATGGCCCTCTACGGTTCAGCAAAATTCATGCCATCTGGCCGCTATTTTGCTGAATTCACATTTAGCGAATTACAAAAAATCTTTAATCTGGAGAATACAGGTATTAGTACAATCCGAGTAGAACTTTTACACTTGAATTAATTTGCCCAACTCTAGTTGTGGTTATTAGATGAGCTTTATAAGAAGAAAACAATTATTAGTTATGAGAATGCAAATGTGTTGGCTTTATATATACAATATAGAGCATTGAATCTCATGTCATGTTGCACCTTTTTAGAGGTCATTGAACAAAATCTATGGATGTCACAGGACAAAAGTAGAGTTTGTTATAGAAGCAATGCAATGTTATGGCTCATTCAGACAATGGTTTTTTTATGTATAAGTTCTATCCATATTTTTCACCAATTATAGTCTATGGGGCTGTTCAAATTTCTGTGCAGTTTTACACATAACACAGAGACATGTCAGAATTTAATCCGAATCAATGCAAGTTTATGGGTCCATGAAAAAAAATCAGATAGCACTTGAGAGCCATCTGACTGTGTGCCATCCATGAGCTGTCTGATCTTCATGTTCATTTGGTAGAAGTTGGAGAAAATTTCTGGTACACAGCAAAAAAACTGATGAATCTCTGATTCTAAAAACTGATATGGACTAAACACTGATTGAAATCTGATCCAAAATGCTGATGAAACTTGGTAGAAGTTTTTGCGTAAGGCCGTGGTCACACTTGCATGTGAAATGTGAGAAACTCGAGCGAGTCTCTTGCATCAAAGCCCGGCACTGCCACCGGCACTCGGGACCAGAGTGTGCTGCTGCATGTATTTCTATGCAGCCGCACACTCCAGTCCCGAGTGCCGGCGGCAGTGCCGGGCATTGCTCAAGCGATTTTCTTGCATTACGCACGCAAGTGTGACCCCGGCTTTAGAGAAAAATTCTTGATGTCTGAATGAGCCCTGACTCTTACATAATTGCATTTCTAGTAAATGTAATATACGCTAAGTATTTAAATGCAACAAAATAGTGAAACAGGGGAAAAACAAGTCTTCTGATGCCGCCAAATTGGAATGTGTGGGCTTCAATTTGATTTCTAATAAGCAATAAACATGTTTCAGAATTGAGCCGCTCTTCTTGGATTACTGTTTTGAGTTAGATGTGCTCCATCGTACCCCGCGAGTTTTGCCAACAACTTTACATGTCTTTGTAATTCTGAAGGAGTTAACTGAATAACAATCACTTCTCATTGATTTAATTTGGCTAGAAATTAGATTTCACTTGGCTATTTGTAGTTCCTTTTTCAACAGACTTTATAAAACACAATCCCCCGGCTAATGTCTCTTGTCAACCTGCATCTGTTCCTGCAGTATTGAGAGACAACAAAGCCAGGCACACACCTGTCTTCTAATGAACACTACACAATGTATTTGCCTTTGTGCTTTTAAAGTGTGCTGCATGTATTAATGGAAATGACTCGGCAAAGTAAATTGTATCTTGCTTGCTTCTGCTCTTCCATGTGTATGTTGAGGACAAACATAAAGAACAGCTGGAAACTCTTCCTAATGATCTGAATTCTGGTGCCACATTCCAAGAACATTCTTTGAACAAACCGATATTTATGGAGCTAATTGTGATGTAATTACTAGTCTGATAGTTTCTGTTTTTACTAAAGGGCAATACTAAGGGCAGTGTATAACCAGAGAAGGTAGAACCCAAATTAAAATAGATCACCTTCATGTTACTGGTGGTTCCACAATAGCTTCAGAGCCAAGGCATAAAAATCTAGTGCTAGATGAACTTTTTTCCCCCTTTTTGTAGAAAGGACTGGACTGGTCTCCAAAGCACCACAGGATCCTCTATTGGGTCAGGACAGGCCCTTGGAGCACTGCAGGATTCTCGGTTTGGACAAGACTGGACTGGCCCCTAGAGCACTACAGGGTCCCCTGTTTAGACCGGACTGGCCCCCAAAGCACTACTGGATCCTCTATTGGTACAAGACTGGACTGGCCCCTAGAGCACTACTGGGTCCTCTGTTTGGACAAGATTGGACTGGCCCCTAGAGCACTCCTATGTTTGGACAGGACTGGATGGGACCACCAGAGCATTACAGGATCCTGTGTTGTGACAGTCCTGGAATAGACCCTAGAGCACTACAGGGTCCTCTGTTGGGACAGGACTGGACTGGCCCCCAGAGCACTACCAGATCCCTTGTTGGAGCAAGACTGGACTGGCCCCTAGATCACTACAGGGTCCTCTGCTGGGACAGGACTGGACTGGTCCTCAGAGCAATACTGGATCCTCTGTTGGGACAAGACTAGACTGGCCCCTAGAGCACTACAATGTCCTTTGTTGGGACAGGACTGGTCTGGTCCCCAGAGCACTACTGGATCATCTGTTGGGACAAGACTGGACTGGCCCCTAAAGCACAAGAGGGTCCTTTGTTGGGACATGACTAGACTGGCTCCCAGAGCACTACTGGATCCTCTTTTGGGAAAATACTTGACTGGCCACAAGAGCACTACAGGGTCATCTGTTGAGGAAGTACTGGACTGGCCCCTTAAAGCCCTACCTGATCCTCTGTTGGGACAGGACTGAATTGGCCATGTATAGCACTACAGGATCCTCAGTTGGGACTTACTTCCTTACCGGTCCACTGTCTCAAATTTGTAGAGACTGTTCCTAAGTTTGAGACATAATTCCTGTAATCTTGGGCCATAAAGGGGTGTGATTTATAAAAATCCTGCCCCAAAGTAAGCATTTCAGGATTTCCTGGGGAGTTAGTGATCATGTCAAGCGCATTCTTGCTAGAATTGGAGGGAGGATTTAAACACCTCTATTCCCAAACATAAATGTTCTGTAAGTACATTGGTCTAGCAGAAGACAACTCCATTTGGAAATGACATTGTAACCATTTTGTCATTAGGATCAAATTTTCATGGGTTGTGCCACTATATAACCTGTTAGATCTATTGATTAGTTTTCTGTATGAAATGATCACAGCAAAGTTTACAAAGTGAACCAGTAGTCAATATTTGTAAATTGAGCCCTATGAACACTGGTCTGATACTTCTAGTGGAAGAAATCAGCTACATGACATCAGGTCTGCTCCCCTCCTCCAATGACTTTGGAGTCTTGTGCAGCTGATAGAATACAAATATGTGAACAAAATAAGATAGAATTAATCCACAAAACAAATTCAGCAAATTTTGTTGTGTTATCTTTGTATATTATTTACCTATATACATTATTAGCACAGAATATGTGGCTATTTGTAACCATGAAAAAATTCTGAACTGTCAATCAATCAGGAGTGCATCACTCCCTGGCATTCAGGAAGTTGAGAGGCAGAGGGAGCCGTGCGCTCCTGAAGAATGAGGATGAGCCAATCCCTTTAATATTACTATTATTACAATTATTATTATTTGGAATAGGTCCCACTTTTTCTGGGAAGATTTTACAATATATTGCTTTCATTTTGTGGAATAATATTCAGTGTCATTAAAATCATTACGAATATAGAAAGCCTTAATGGCTGATTATTTTATACTATTAAAATATTACAACATTTATGGCACTAAATAAAGGCCATCATTCTATTGAAAAATCTGGCTCTTTGTCAAATAGTGGGACAAAATGATAAATTATCTGTGACTGTCGGCACCCATATCCCAAATTAAAAGTGGTAATCATGTTGAATATTCTTCCTTACAGCATTTCATGTTGAACAAGACTCTTAGATGCCTTTACTCCAGCCCATCTGCTAGGATGGCATCCTGCCTGCCAACAAATTTATCTGTTTAACCAAGATGTAGGTGCCAACAGCAGAACTGTAAGATTTGCAGATGTATCAAGAAATGGGAAGATTTTCTTTGCTAGAATCACTGTAAATTTGGCACTAAAATTACATATATTCAATGTTATCACTTGTTGACCATCCCCTTATAGAAGAAAATGATTCCTATTATGTATTCAGGAGCGGAAAGGTACTATAACAATTGACGACTGTGTGTAAGGTGCCAAAAGATTTTCTCTTCCTCTCCTGAATAGTTGCCAGTGGCCATAAATGCCATGAAAAGAACAAATATAGCCATTAAATATAGCAATAAAGTCGGATCATTCCAAAGCCTAATGGTTCATATTTATCATGTGCTGTAGCCAAATGGACAGCGTATTTTGCACAGGTTTTTGTTAAGATATTGGATGGGAAACCTGGTGACAGACATCTGGTGGCACTTAAGTTTACAACCTGCTCTGTGCAACCAGTGGTGTTGCTGTACAGGGCACAAATTCAGCCGGGTCCCCAGGCCCAAAGGCCGCCTGCATTTTACATGGACAGTTTTTGGTGACATTTAATGCGTATTTAGCTTCAATATACATTATTTGTTTTTTAATTGTGTATACAGACCCCATATAGGGTGACATCATTATATACTCTGTGTATAAAGACACATGATTAATAGTATAGCTTCAGTATCTGGACCCATACACCTTTATGGCAAACAATTCAGTCAGTGTAGTTTTCTAAAGATCATGAATAACTAATTAAAATATATTAGTATTCTTTGTATATTTGTAGCCATTACTTGAAAGGAATAATGTTCTTTCCAATCTCTTCGATCTTGATGATTTTGTGGTAGGCATGTGTCTATGTTAACCTAAAGAAGAAAAGCTTTGATATACAGCATAGAAAAGAAATGGGGCAGCCATTTTGAGTTTACTAACAAATAAGAGTTTTGTTTCAGAATGTTCCGGAATGGTTTCACTTAAACCACCATAAAATGTTCAAGAAGAGCAAAGCTGAAAAAGTGACCAATAAACAGGGAAGCCTCACCCATGAGGCACTAGCACAAAGCCTTGAAGGGTATCTAGCCCCTGTAAAAATTAGACCTAATCGCTGCCTCTGTTGTGCATAAATTGAAATTTTAGCAAATATGCTAATTAGGGTTCTCAGTGCACTCTGGGGATGACCGAGAGGCTTAGTGCTCTGTTCTGTCCACTGGTTTTGAATATCCCACTCCTCTCACTGGTGATTCACCGTGCGCTCCTATAACGAGCTTTTTCTGCAGAGAAACCTCAAGCAAGCCAGTACTTTCATTCACTAGTTAAGGAGGCAGGGGCAGGTAAAACCTGTGGGCAGAATGGAGCATTAAACATCTTGGCCAGACTTCAATGAGCATCCTAACTAGCATGTAAGGG
The DNA here is from genome assembly GCF_039654945.1 of Dendrobates tinctorius. NCBI lineage: Eukaryota > Metazoa > Chordata > Amphibia > Anura > Dendrobatidae > Dendrobates > Dendrobates tinctorius. Next base: position 7,551,626 of record NW_027361993.1, read on the forward strand.
AACTTGTCACCAGGTTTTCCCAATATAAGGTTCAGCCACCACCTTTAAAGGGAACCTGTCAGCAGGATTGTGCACAGTAACCTACAGACAATGTCAGGTCGGTGCTGTTATACTGAATAATTATACCTGGGGATGAAATCCGTCTTGTGGTTGTTGTTTAATCTTTATTTGTAGTTTTCAGTTAATAAGATTCTGGTACTTCAGGGCAGCTTGTGAGCGCAGCTGTGAGCGGGGCTTTATGTGATATTTTAATCAATATAATGGTGCCAACCTGACACTGTACTTTACTGAGCAAAATCCTGCTGACAGGTTCCCTTTAAGGTCTTTTTTATAGCATTCAAGTAAGGTGTATGTTAGTCCCCAATTCCTTTTGCATAGCACAAAAAATATTATTTATTATACCCACATTCTTTGTGGTCCAGTCTGATGGCTGTCGCTGGTCTTGATCCGACACCTCCTCTCTGGTAACAATCAACATCCTCCTGCCTCGCTTCATGTGGATGACGTGTCCTACGTCATCCACACAGTGTTCTCCATTGTGCTCCTGCACAGGCGCACTTCTCTCTGCTTGCTGAGGGCAGAGCAATGTACTGTAATGTGCAAACACTGGGAGAGGCCAAAAAGCGCCAGATGATCTTGAAGTAAAGGTGGCGCATGCGCACTTTACACTACCTTCAAGCAGGTCGGAGGAAAGAACACCTGAACAGGAACACAATGAGGGACAGTGTATAGATGACATAAGATGCATCATCTACATGAAGCAGTGAAGGAGGGTGGCAATTGGAACGAGAGAGAAGGCACCAGATCAAGACCAGCAATGCCCATCGGACGTGACCACTCTTTATGTGGGTATATCAAAAGGTCTTTTTTTGTGCTACACTACTGTATAGAGGCTTACATAAACAAGCTAGAATGATATAAAAGAGGCCTTAAAGGTAGTGGCCATACTTTATATTTAGAAAACCTGGTGACAGATTCCTTTATACTTTAGTTGTTTGCAGAATGGAGGCAGCAATTAAAATTTTTATAGGGGCTATATCCCCTACAAGGCAATGTGCTTACTTTATATTGTCAATTTTGGGTTGACAGACTCCCTTTAAAGTGATCCATTATCATGATTTTGCAGTAAACAATGATCCCATCTTCCAACACAAACCCAATAATGTCTCTCACCATATGAAGTGCATCACAAAATCGATTATTGCAAAAGATTTGGATTCAAGCATACAATTCGTGAGTCTACAATAGCCAAAAATCCACAGGGAAATCCCTTCTCAAATTCTGGAAATTAAATCTGAGTTTGAAGAGAGTTCTGTGAAATCACACATCTGTTCCTACTAGTTCCTAAAATGTTACAGCAAACTGACTTACAGAAAGAAAACGACAAATTGCACTATTTAGAAAACAGTTGTTGGAAGAGATGTTTGGCAAGGACTGACAGGCTTTTAACAATGTGCATGTTTTTTTCTGACAGAATCCAAGTGAATATTTTATTTACCTGGTATCACACCTTTCTTTAGATAAAATTGGGAACAATGAAGCAGAAACCTTGCCAAAAAGAAGATCCTTCCCATAGTCAGCTCTAGAGCCCGCCATGGTGGTGCCATTGGGGTAACGTCTACTACTGTATATCTCCTGAAAACCTGCAAAGCAAGAGCATCCTTTGCAGATGTACCATATTTAACCTAACAAGTAACTATACCAGGACTCCGAAAAATATTTCAGTTTGCCGAAAACTGTAAACGGACACTTTAGATGGGACAAGCCGTTTTATATGTGTTCACCATTGCGAGTGGCATTTTTGGTTACTACTCTTAGATATCTTTAGCTGATTTGTAATTTGAGACCTTTTAAAAAGTTGCAAAGATTATCACAAATGTTCTTCATATACGAAAGGTATTTTGGCACAAAATTGGCAACCCTTAAGAGAAATGTTCGACTTTTAAACAAAAAAATTGAGATGAGCGAATATTTCAATATGTGGTTCGGATTACGATCGCCGGATTTGCAATATTTGCTGATCATAGCCGAACGTCATTGGAGTCAGCGGGAGTCCAGATGAGCGAATATGTTTGGAAACGATCATCAAACATAAATTTGACACGAATATGGCACATTCAGATTCGGCGATCGTTTTCCAAACATATTCTGGTCGAAGGTAAAAAAAATTATGGGCATAATTTTCGAATCACGTGTGCCATTCTGAAAAATTTAGTGGAAAAAAAAGTCAATGAAAACTACAAGACCAAAAAAGGAAATGGACTTTAAGCGAAAAAAAACCCACAAAATGATGAATCTTAATCTCTTTGCATATTATGACATATATTTGCCAACAGAATATTATTGCTTATACAAAAATAACCCCGATTTGGTATGTTGAGCATTTCCACAAAAAACAAGCAACCATTAAATATCAAGGAACAAACATAGCCAATTTTCGAGGCAATACTGTAAATATATTTTACGAGGAGAAACATCAGATGCATCTCTAATGACATTGTCACAACATGAGCTCTTTGAGAAGCCAGAAATCCAATTCCAGTAAAAAATCATGTAACCTTAAAATGTCATGATCAGCATATATTAATTGTGCAGCTAATGAATAATTAGCCGCAGACACGTCTGACATTTTTGCCATTAATCTCAGCAAGCATTTTAAGCTTTAAACAATGGTCCAAAGCGACTGAAACGGCAGCCGGCTGTTACAAAGTTTACACTTTCAAAACTAATAATGATATAACAATAATGATGTTGGGGAGAAAAAGTTCAAGTTGAGGTGGATTGTTACAGTAAGACCTAGGTTTATCTATACAGTACAAAGACAGCCATGGAGAAGAATGAGGTCCATAATAAAAATCAGCTCTTCTCCCCTCCAGTATAAAGCTTCTCTGCCTAGGACATCACTTCCCACTGGCTTCACTTGGCTCCTTTGTAGGAAACAAGAGCAACTTGAGGTTTACTACAACCCACCCTTTCCCGGGTTTACCTCTTTTTCCTCTTGTGACATGATATGAGACTATGAATAAAAATTCTGCTCATAGACAAAACGACAAGATAGATCTAAATTTTGGCATCCAGCTGGCACATAAAAGTCCTAGATTTCTTCAACGGTACTTTGCAATGTATACATATTTTCAACATAGTACAAAGAGACAAACATTGTCATTAGTGTAGCCATTCCCAACTGCTTGTCCCATAATTGCTAACATAACAGGTAATTCCATTTGATGATATTATTGTGGATATCTGGCTTCTGTGACCCCCTTATCAGGCCCAAAAATAAGCTGTTAATTCTCTTAATTCTCCTTAACATAGAGCCAATTCAATCATATTCCTGCTGGCCCCTGTCCCCCCAAAGACACAAGATCTTCTGGCCTTCTGGCCCTTGTATGGCACTGTGACTCTGACCCTATCTACCAATTTGATGGCACATAACAAGCAATGAGATAAGCCACCATGTTACACACCTGTCCCAAATATCCCAGGCTCTGCTTCCTTCACATCAGCCTGCTGCCCTCTGTTGTGCTCCACCATGTATTATGCAGGTTACCTGGCATGGAACAGTGATGTCATCTCCATGATCCTCTTTAAGACCCATTATCAAAAACACCTATATCTTAGCATTGAGATTCAAGACTTTAGTTTGGTGTAGTCCACCTTCCATGCATGCCATGCTTTAACTTGCTTCATTCCCTGCTGACTTCCACTTCATTGACCATGTTGCTCCAAAGATTCCTGAGAGTGCCAAGTCCTTGCTTCCAACATGTCATCCTACAAGCTGCAACAAAGCTCTGCGTCCATGTATCTGCCCGAACCTGGGGCTTAGAGGATACACCTCACCTGGTGAGCCTCACATTGGCTTCTAAGTTTGGTCTCCCATAAGTGAACTCTTAAAACTAGTGAAAGTAAGACAATTCAGATCTCAAGACACGTTATTGAACCAAAAATGTTCAGGGAACTCCCACTAAATCTTTATTTCTCCCTTGTGGGTTATCGACAGTCTGTGACTCTCTTGCACCACACGCGTTACAGTAATAAAAAGTTTGTGTTGCGTTGAAATTGCATCATTTGCAATTCTCATTTACAGTTAATTCTTCTCAACAAATAAAAATTGTATTCTAATTATCCATTCCCTTTATCTGTTTCCCAAACTGATTAAGCATTTTCTCCGGAACGACTGCGAAATGCGTCGCAGCCCGACAGACGTCGCCGCAACTCCCCCTGCCAATATTTAATGAGTTAAAGATTGTGGAGAGTTAGCAAGTAACAACATAAATCTAAAGGCCACAAAAGGCCAAAATCATCACCAGATTGAACAGTAAAACAGAGATAAAGCTCAACAGATGTTTCTCTTTTAATTTAGTCTTCTAGGATCCCATCCAGACGAGACTCGGAGCAGTCTGATAATGAAACATTTACATCTTTTGCTGCGGAGTTTGTAAATAATCATCAGTTAGTAAAGACGTGGAACAGAACTGGGTGGAAACCGACACCTGCCTTCACAAAGTATCAGTAATTATATCTGGGCATGGAGCAGGCAGACTATCACATGCAATATTGAGTGGGAGGAATTCGATATAAAAACACAAAAGTCAAGGAGGTATTCGGCGCACGGCTCAACCCTGATTGAGAGAACTTGGCAACTGTGCGGCTCACACTGATACGTTCTGTCAAGAAAAAAAGCATGTAGGTCAGGAGGTAGGAACGAAAATTAGTTTTGTTGTATAAATGGTGTGAGATCCAGTTAATGTAAGGAAAAGAACACAATTCAGAGTCTAGCTCCTGTTTCTTAAAAAGTCTCTTTATATTACCCCAGTTGAAGAAAATCCCATGATCAAAGTTGTTGGGAAAGTGAACACTTCCAATAAAGACAAAGGTTTTAATTCCATATTTACTGGAAAAGTCATTATTATCCTAGCTAGTTACAGAGAAAAGAGATTTGGTGGAGCAAAAAAATCGTTCTGCAGCTTAAAATGTTTATTCAGACATTTAATACTTCCAGCAAAAGAAGAAGACATGGTTGTCCTACATGGTTCTAAGACTTCCTGTGCATGACCGGTGCTGAATGCAGAACCGCGTAGGACTGCCGGTCTTTTTTTTGTGTCGGCTGCATATTGAAGATGGAGATTTGAAATGTTTGAATAAATGTGAAGTTTTAACACAGAAATAATTTTCACTTGAACATATTTCTTTTCTCTGCACCTGGATTGCTCCATTAGCTCTGACCAATCCTTGCAATCTGTTTCAAAAAGCTAAAGCACTTGTACTAAGCACGGTGAGCAGACACTCTATTTTCTATACTGTTCTATCCATTATAATACTGCCCTTTACATATAATAATACATGTACTAAAATACACCCCCCTATGTGAATAAAATAACTACCGCATATACTCGTGTATAAGTCGAGTTTTTCAGCACATTTTTTTGTGATGAAAATGCCCCCCTCAGCTTATACTCGAGTCATTGTCCCAGAAAGCCGGCGGGAAAGGAGGAGCGGTTGTAACAGTGCCACTGCTAAAGAGAAATAAATATTCATTTCTCTTATAGCGTGCACAGTGACAGGTGCAGCCGCCGTCTTCCAGAATACATCATACTCACCCTCCTGCGTGCCCTGCGCTAAGCGATCACGTGGCACTGCTCATTAAGGTAATAAATATGCACGTGTCTCCACTCCCAGGGGTGGAGTGCGTATTCATTACCTTAATGAGTGATGCCACATGACCGCTCAGAACAGGAAAAGCTGCCAGAAGCCGGCACCAACGAGATGCTGCGAGGGCACGCTGGAGATGTGTGAATAGGATGATTTTGGTTTCTTTTGTAATATGAATACCATGCATGCATACCAGGATGGGAGGGGGGAAGCTACGCATACCAGGACAGCGACGGGGGAGCCATGCATACCAGGACAGCATCAGGGGAGTCATGCATACCAGGACAGGGATGGGAAAGCCACGCATACCAGGACAGTGACAGGGGGAGCCACGCATACCAGAACAGCGGCGGGGGAGTCAAGCATACCAGGACAGCGATGGGGAAGCCACACATACCAGGACAGCGGTGGGGAAGCCACGCATGCCAGGACAGCGACAGAGGGAGCCATGCATACCAGGACAGCGACAGGGGGAGCCACGCATACCAGGACAGGGACAGGGGTGCCACGCATACCAGGACAGCAACGGGGATTTCACACATACCAGGACAGGGATGGGGGAGCCACGCATACCAGGATGGGAGGGGGGGTGCCACGCATACCAGGACAGTGACAGGGGGAGCCAAGTATACCAGGACAGCAACAGGGGAGCCATGCATACCAGGACAGTGAAGGGGAAGCCACACATACCAGGACAGTGACGGGGAAGCCATGCATACCAGGACAGCGACAGTGGGAGCCACGCATACTAGGACAGCAACGGGGAAGCCACACATACCAGGACAGCGACAGGGCGAGCCACGCATACCAGGACAGCGACAAGGAAGTCACGCATACCAGGACAGTGATACAATATTGCCTAACACATGTAAGAATATAACTACTATAATACTGCCCCTATGTACAAGAATATAACTACCATAATACTGTCCCTATGTTCAAGAATATAACTACTATAATACTGCCTCCTATGTGCAAGAATATAACTATTATAATACAGCCCCTATGTTCAAGAATATAACTACTATAATACTGGTCACTATGTACAAGAATATAACTACTATAATACTGCCCCTATGTACAAGAGTATAAGTACTATAATACTGCCCCTATGTTCAAGAATATAATTACTATAATACTGACTCTATGTACAAGAATATAACTACTATAATACTGCCCCTATGTACAAGAATATAACTACTATAATACTGCCTCCTATGTCCTATGTGCAAGAATATAACTACTATAATACTGCCCCTATGTCCAAGAATATAACTGCTGTGATGCTACTCTCCATGTACAGGATTGTAATTGCTATAATACTGCTCCCTGTACATCTTAACACTTACTATTTATATTTTATCATAATATCAATTGACATTATATTTCAGAGATAAATTGATGAATTTTCTGCTGTGGGACATTTGGTAGAAAAGTGACAAGTCAACAAGATTTTACATTTAGGCAATGAACGTAATTTTCAGTTGTGAGATTTCCAATTGGTCAGAATAAAACAGATGATTTATGGACTGTATTATTTATGGCTGGGCAATGCAGGCGTTCCTGTTCCTACGGAATAAAATGGCCACAAGATCTGATTGCCTACTCACAGGAGACAGAAGATTCTCTATAAATTCTCTTTAAATGCTTCCAATGTTTTGTGCTCGCAGCTTCTCTGCTCGGATGGACTGAAAACACTATAATTCATGGAAACTGTGTCCTCAGCTGATCAGCGACATATAAGTACAGCAGAGCTGGTCTATAAATATATGTGGGGGGTAATGTACAGAGATGTCCTCCTGGGCTGACACTGGGATAACTGAGAATTTAGTGTCAAATATTGTTTCTCTTTACACCCAAAAAGAGCAGCCATTGTCGGCCACCTAAAGAGCAGGAGAGAAGAGAAGGATTGAGCAGATGGAATTCAACATGCCTGATCTTCTCTCTCTCACAGGCTGCTTATTCCACTCTCCCCATGCAGTGTACATGCACGCTCAGCTGAAAAAAGCATACATATGTATGGTGGATCAGGAGGGATATCTGCCTGCATAACCAGGATTCAACCAACATCTTTACGTAGAAAAACAGATGACCCATCTATAAACAGCATCCAGCTCTGCTACATGTGTACACACAGCTCCCGCCAAACTTGAAAGCTCTCAGTGTTTTATGACCTGGTGTTCTCATAGGGAACCTTTTGGCTTTATTTTGCATTACCCCGTGCTGCTTTACTTTGCATGCTGTGCAAATCTAAGAATAAAAGACTAATAAATCACAATTTATTACAGGTTCTCCACTAAAATGCAGTAAATTTAGCTCTATTTCTCTACAGACTTCATGACTTCCGATAAATCACCAGCACCATCATCTAGTCAGCAGTGGCATCTTCGAACAATGTCAGGAGGTTTTACTCAGGGCCGTATATTCTCAATGTTTGTAACCTCACACAGTTCATGGGCCATTGACCAATATGATGGACACTTTCACCTGCCCGTAAGTGCGACATTAAAGTATAAGTATGGCCTAACTAAGGGAAGACAGCTATCATGTAATATCTATCTATTATCTATCTATTATCTATCATCTATCTATTATCTATCATCTATTTTACAAGCTATTATTTATATATTATCTATCTTTCTATCTATCTATCTATCTATCTATCTATCTATCTATCTATCTGTATCTATCTATTGTTTTCTGTATATCCATTTACCCTAATCTATTTATCTGTCTGCCCATGCTAATAATAATAATAATATGCTATTTATAACATCCCTGGTTGCTGTCAGTAAGGGCCCCGTCACACATAGCGACTCACTAGCGATCCCGACAACGATATGAACTTGTGAGGATCGCTGGTGAGTCGCTACATGATCGCTGGTGAGCTGCCAAACAGGCAGCTTCATCAGCAATCAGGACAGTGACACGCGGGTGACAAGCGATGTACGTTGCTTAGTTACCCGCAGTGTACGTTAAGATACCAGAGCAATGGTGCAGGGAGCTGGTAACCAAGGTAAACATCGGGTTTCTAAGCGCCGCGCGGCACTTAGAAACCCGATGTTTACCTTGGTTACCAGCTCCTGCTCGCTGATCGCTGGTCTCTCGCCTGTCACACGCAGCAATGCATGCTGGCCAGCGGGAGACCAACGATCAAGAAAAATGTCCTGGCCATTCCAGCATGATCAACGATACCCGGCAGGGGGGCCGGTCACTGATAAGTGTTCCACACAGCGATCTCGCTTGTGAGATCGCTGTTGCGTCACAAAACTTGTGACTCAGCAGCAATCTCGTGTGATAGGGCTTAAATGTAAACCAGTTTCAGGTGACTTAACTGCAGCAACATTTTACATTATGGTGACATTACCTAGTGGGACTTAGCCAAGCTGTCATGTTTCCATGGTTCGGTTGCCTCATGAGCGGCCGGGGTATTGCATCTGCTATAATGTGGCCACATTACTAACATCTGTCCTTGTAGTTAGCGGCAGCGCTCCCCATCCTGCTCACCCATAATATTATAATTTTTACTAACATGAGATATTGCGATATTTATGCCCTCTTTTTTGCCCCTGTAAAAGATGGCGGCTTCAGTGTGTGCGCATGCCCAGTGTGGCGGCTCCTATGACCCAACTCTCCGGCGGCTAGCGGTGACACGGGAGGCTATTGACGTCATGAGGGATTTCCCTCTGCCTTCCGGTCACATGGGCGGCTGTGGGCGTTGATTTGTGGCGTCTTGCTTAACACTGCGCATGCACCAATAATGGCGCTGAGGATTGTGTACACCTGGATCCCCTACATAAAATGCCCAAATGTCCAACACACAGACACAGCCCCCCGAGGAAGCCCACGTGAAACGTGCGTCGGGGCTGCTCCTTCCAGTGCAGCGCTCACCTGCAGTTACTTTATGGGTATGATATTAACTTCTTTCACTGTGTTTTATTAAATTAATCTTTTGGAGTGTGATAGCTCTGTTTTCTCTATATGGTGGCCTATGCACTATGCATATACATTATCTTTATGATATGAATGTATTGGCAGCATTGAGATTCACTGCTACATTTGTATATCACCCAATCTGCTATATAGGGTGTTGCTAGCGGTTACCACATATGAGCATTGTATGAGCACTTTTGTCATTTGTCTGTATTTTGTAGATTTATCTATGAATGTGTAACAATAAAGTGGATTTTTTATTGTACTTTTTGGAACATATCTCCGTGTTTTTTGTAGGATTTATAGTATAGTGGAGTTTCCTAAGTCACTTTAATGTCCAAAATGAAGGTTTATTAACCTATATGAGTAATGGATGCACATCAGTGGTTCATATTATCAATGTATCAGTGTAGTAAGATCAGGCTGAAATTCAGTTACAAAGAGATCTGAGGCTCCGCACAGCGGATTGGCTGGATTAATACAATGCAACACTCTGCAATGATCTGATTGGTTCCTTTCGGCTCTTCGTTCCCTTTTTTCTGCTCTGGTCTATACGATTGGCCCAAAGCTGCTACTTATGCACCTGCGTTGTGCATTGTTTTTTGTCCCTTTAATCTCCCTGATATAGTATTGTTTATACAATAATTAGTCTTTAAAATTCAATATTCTTTTTTTTAAAATTTTTACTCCCGTACATTTTTTATTTTCCCTTGCATGTTTATAGGTTTGTAATCCTTTTGTTTGTGAAGGATTACAAGAGAAAGGTTAATTTACTGTACAATTCATCACAAGGGGGACATTTGGCGCACAACACAACAACACTAAGTAATCTACAAAAAGAAGATATGCTTATTAAGGGAATTCCCTTGGCCATCATTTCTAAGAAGGATAATTCCTACAACCATTGTTCTGATAATTCCCCATTCTTCACTGTACCAGAGAAACACGTTTAACTAGAGGTCTGAGCACAAAGTGGTATCATGTGGAAGCAAGCAAAATTATGAAAATTGGCAATTTCTGAAAAATTTTCTTTCTACCTTTTTTTTTTGAAAAATCACAAGCTTACCATCTTTGACAAGATTTGTTTGTTTTTCATTGGAAAGGTAATGCAGTAACTTCTCTTTCCTTTTTTTTTGAGAAACTAAAAGAAAACTGTTGTGGGTGCCATAGATCGTTCTCATCCTCTACTGCCCAGGGACACAATCCTATAGATTGACGCAAGCCTTATATATTGACATCTAAAGGGTTAAGCTTTAAACTCTTAAAAGGGTTATCCCATCAGGAAAATTTATGGCATATTGATAGGATATTCTGTAAAAAAACAGACAAATGTGGGTTCTACAACGAGCCCCTGGGGCCCCCGAGACACGTGAGGCCATGAATGCTGTCTCTGCAAATATGGCTCTCTCTAAACAGTCATGTGTTGATTTATGGTGCAAATATTTTACTACACATGAATAGGGTGAACTCTGCTCTATATCACCCCCAACGCTAATTTAGGGGCTGTCCACTACTTTTATATTGATGACTCACCTATGATAGGTCACCACTATCAGATCGATGGTGCTCTGGCACCCGGAACACTCTCCAATCCCCTCGGTGATGACCATATGTAAGCTGTGTGCAGAGCAGAACACGAGAGCTCCATGCACTGTGTAGGGGTTGCTGCCTGCAGATCATCTCCTATTCTCATCAGTAACTCATCAGCGGCCGCTAAATAGTTTAACACTGGGGCGGACACAGGCAGAAGAGCATCCTTGTGCAAGAACAGTATACGGGCCCTTTGCAGTCAAGAGCTCATGAAAATGCACAATTCCACCCACTTTGGAGGTGGTAGTTGCCCTCTTATCTCTTGGGCGCCGGCGTGACCTCACAGGTTGCACCAATGGTATATCTGCCCCTGTTCTAACAGAGCAGAGGTATTCTGCACCACACGACTGGCCACCAGTGGGAATGCCGAGTGTCAGACTTTCACCAATCTGATATTAAAGAAGCACTTCTCTCATCAAAGTGTTTATGACTTCTTATTTTGCAGTCATCATATTATGTGGCACTGTGTACATACAATTGCTCATTGTTCCTTTCTGTCCAGATAATTCTCCTCTAATCCAGGTCTACAACATGAAGTGATTAATAACTGATGAGCTGAATCCTTCTAAGCTCTATGTAGAAACAGGAGGTCAGTGTTTCCTGAATGACTCATGAGTCACTGCAAAAGTCAATGTCAGGGGGAGGAGAGAGCAGCTGTGTCAGGAGGTGAAGAAGGGAATGAGAAATTCAGGGAAAAAATACTTTCTGTTTCTACATAGAGCAGAGAAAAGAGAAGAATTATCTGAGAAGAAAGGAAAAATCAGCAAATGGCAGTGCTACTTTAATGACCTGTTCTAAGAGAAAGTTATCAACATAAAAATATTGGACAACGCCTTTAATATTTCTTTCTTTCTTCCTTTCCCTCTTTACTCCATTTCTTTCATCTCTTTTTTTCTTTCTTTCTTGTTTCCTTCTTTGTTTCTTTCTCTTTCTTTCTTTCTTTCTTTCTTTCTTTCTTTCTTTCTTCTTTCCTTCTTTCTTTGTCTTTCTTTCTTTCTCTCTTTCCTTTCTTTCTTTCTTTCTTTCTTTCCTTTATTTATTTCCTTCTTTCCTTCTTTCTTTGTGATTGGACAACTCCTTTAATATCTTTCTTTCCTCTTTTTCATCCTTTCCTATTTTTTTTTCTTTCTTTCCTTTCTCTCTTTCTTTCGTTCTTTCTTTCTCTTTCTTTCTCTCTTTGTCTTTCTTTCTCTTTTTTCTTTCTTTCTTTCTTTCTTTCTTTCTTTCTTTCTTTCTTTCTTTCTTTCTTTCTTTCCTTTCCGATTGGACAACTCCGTTAATATTTTTCTTTCCTCTTTTTCTTTCATTCTTTCCTATTTTTCTTTATTTCTTTCTTTCCTATTGAATATGTATTGATAGTAAAGTATAATTTCCTTTAATCTGAGAGTAGACTGACTTTCTTCACTTTACACTGGTGCATTGTGTTTAAAAATGCAAGAAATAGCACAGAGACAGCAGGAGCGTAATTAAAACATTTTTAATTTACAATACAAATTTGAGTTGGAGACTAGGAATGGTAACCAAAAAAGTAATGAGATTTTTTTATTTTCTGTGCAAGGAACAAACACGTTTCAGAGGTTTATCTTTTTCATTTGCAATCAGAAAAATATATATTTTTCTATTGCTATGATTAGCTTTTCCCAAACTGTTCCACAGTGAAATAGTTAAATTGAAGCAAAACTTTTCTTTTTACTTTGCATAATAACAAGCTACAGGGCATTCTGGAAATGCTTTGACTTAGATAAATACTGCTCAACATAGTAGTAATTCAGGGACCTGGGGGTGTATGTATAAGAAATAGAGCACATTATGACAAAATACTAGTAACCAATTTTCTGGGTAACAGTTCAGTGAGGAAATAGTGTTATATGAGGATGTCAATACCCAACGTAGCACAATAAATTGTTATGGTAGAGAAGATATAATTACAGAAGATTAGTAAGATATGAAAGTAAATCAAATAATTTTAGTATTGCTCAAATTTTACACTATTAAAAAATAATCAATGAAAATGTAATGGTGTAAATAACCAGTAGGTGGTGGCAAAGAAAACTTTTCAGTTCAGTGTGTATTCGTGCATATAATTGGGTAGGAATCTTATATACTGTATCTTACTGCCACTCTACTATTTATACTGTATATATATATAATAATATTTATTCCATATAGTAGCATAATTTATAACATTACTTGTTCTATCTTCAACCATTTCAATGACATTACGTTGCAGCACCACCACCAATAACCACCAGGTGTCTACAACAAGAAAGTGGTAAGTTGTACATAACTTAGGGCCAAAATATGCTCTAGTTTTAAAATATGACTCCTATATTCTATAAAATGCATAATATTATTGTAATCAAGAAATGCAAACAACAAAATTGTAATACCACCAATAAACACTAGGTGGCTGAAAAAATCTCCTAGTATTAAAAGATATTACCCACTGATTTTTTTTTTCCACATCACACAATTTCTGATGAGAATTACATTCTTCTGCCCCAAAATCGGACGCCTATGTGGTTGCCATTATGTTGAAACTTGAAGGTCCCCATTCCATCACAATACACAGACTGATCTATTATGTATATAGAGACATAGCCGAATGTCTGAAAACTGGAGACTATCCAAAACCTTGCTCTTTGTAATTAATACATAATTAAATCAGCTTTAATTACCAGCTAGCTTGCTCAGGTGTGCATTGCCTCTACAATCTGGTCTGATGCCTAAGCTCTGTGGAATTACAGCCTCTGCAAGGTGCCATAGTATAGCTGTGATTGCTCACAATGTAGTGTTCTGAGCAATGTAATGTGTGATATGGAGGAGAAGCAGATTATTCATTGCCAAGGGAGAGAGCAGAAAATATGACCTAGACTATAGAGCAGTCAAAGTCATTACCGGCAATATGTCTCCATTGATTTTACAGACTTTTCTGCCTGTCAATTCTAGGGCTGTGGTCCGGGAACTAAACAGGGTAGATGGAAAGGATTGTAAAAAATACCAAGTTAGTTGTGGCTTTTAGAATTGTTACATGATATCACAAACTTGTAAAGCATAGACCTACATGCTAGGTTTCAGAAAGGAGTCTGAGGGCAGAGCACAGAAATGAAGTCTGGAGAACATTTCGAGAAGTTTAGGAGATACATTGTCATCAGTGGGAACCTACGGTGGAAACAACGAACCTTTGATCACCATTAGTGATGGGCTAGTATACTTGTTGCTCTGGTTTTCCCGAGTATGCTCGGGTGATCTCCGAGTATTTTGGCGTGCGCAGAGATTTAGTTTTTGTTGTCTTAGGCCTCTTTCACACTTCAGTTTTTTACAATCAGTCACTATCCGCCAGGTTTTGAAAAAAACGGATCCTCAATTTTCTTTTGAGGATCCGTTTTTTTCCCCATTGACTTCCATTAATGGCGGATTGTGACGGATTGCCGTCCGTTGCATCCGTTTTTTTTGAGGATCCGCCAAAAGTTGCTGTCCGTCACCATCCTCAAAGATTTCAAAACGGAGCTTGCAACGTTTTTTTCTCTGGCGGATCCTCCAGACACTAATTTAACCCGAATTTCTTTCTGGGTGCCGGACAAAACAAGAAAAAAAAATTCTCTCTCTCTCTCTCTCTCGCAGTTCCTTTATTTCCTCATTTTCAGGATCCGTCTGAAAACGGATCCTGTGCCATCCGTTCACATCAGTTGAGAACGGATCCGCTTCTCTGACTTTTTGGCGGATTTGAACTGATGCAAAAAACTGAAGTGTGAAAGAGGCCTTAGCTGCATGATCTGCGACTTGTAGACAGGCTGAATACATGTGGAAATTCCCTAACAAACAGGCATTCCACACATGTATTCAAGCAGTCGCAAATCATGTAGCTGTGGCTACGAAAACTAAATCTCCAAGCACGCCAAAATACTCGGAGACCACCCGAGCATGCTCGGGGAGACCTGACCAACGAGTGTACTCGCTCATTACTAGTCACCATTAAAAACCCGCAATGGAAATAGTAAACTATTGGTATCAGCAGTATAGACCATTAGAAACAATGAGCCATTGGTCACCAGTAGAAAACTGAAATGGAAATAATGAATCTTTGGAATAATCAGCAAAAAATCAGTAGAAATGAGAAACCATTAGTCACCATTAGAAAACAGCAATGGAAAAAATGAACCATTCGATTTATCAGAAGTAACATGTAGAACCATTGTTAGCAATTAGAAATCAGCGATGGAAAAATTGAACCACTGGTTTCCACAGGAGTAACCAGCAATGGAAAAACAGTGCAAACCAGTAATATAAGGAACTACTGGTCACCAGTAGAAAACAGCAATGGAAGCAACAAATCTTTAGTTTTACCAGTAGAAATTGGTGGAAACAATGATTCATTGGTCACCATTAGAAAACAGCAATGGGAAAAGGAACCACTGGTTTCACTATTAGTAAAGAGCATTGGAAGCAATAGAAACCAGTAATATAGATGACGAACCGTTAATAGAACCCAATAATGAAAAAAAAAAACATTGGTATCACCAGTATAAACCTTTAGAAACAACAGGCCACTTGTGTCATCAGTAAAATATCAGTAATAGCAATAATGAACCATTGGTCACCAATAGAAAGCAGTAATGAAAATATTGAATCATATGTGTCCCCAGTAGAAACCAGTAGAAACAATGAATCATTATTAGCCATTAAAAATCAGGGATGGAAAAAATGAACCACTGGTTTCAAGAGGAAATAGTCTGCAAAGAAACAATAGTATTAACCAGTAATAGAAGTAATCATCCATTGGTCACCAGTAGAAACCAGCAATGGAAAAAATAAACTATTGGTGGTACCAGTAGAAATCCATAGAAACAATGGAACTTTGGTCACCAGTAGAAACCAGCAATAGAAACAATAAACCACTAATATCCCCAGTAGAAACAATGAACCATGAGAAACCAGCAATGGAAATTATAAATTATTGGTGTCAACATTTAAAACCCAGAAAGGAAACAATAAACCTTTGGTCTTACCATTAGAAAACAGCAATGGAGACAATGAACGATTTGTGTCACCAGTGGAAACCAGTAATTGAATCAATGAATCACTGAAAAGAAGTAGCAACCAATAGATGCCAAAAAGGAACAAGGATGACCTACACGATGAAGGTACTTAGCAAAACTATGAATTTATCACCGAACAACCATAAGACTCCCAAAAAGACCACAGACCCTGGAAATCAGAAGTGCATTAATGCCACTATTTCCGAGACCCAGAGACAATGAGATGATCATGCGGAACGCCCATTATAACTGGAGGAAGCAGTGGCTTAATTAGAAGCTCATGGACCCCAAGGCAAATGATGCAATGGGGCTCCCAATTATTGCAAGTCTTTCATAGTATTGGTCTTCTCAAATGGGCCAAATGGACTTTTTGGACCCCCTAGGCTTCAGGTCCCCGGCGCGATTGCCACTCCTGCATCTATTGCCGTTGCGCTCATGGGAGGAAGGGACTAGTTAGTATTTATTCACATGGAGGACATGAGGCATAACACAGTATTAAGTGAAATCATTAGGCTGAGTTGGGTTTCCTGCAGTGCCCCACTATGGGATCTCCCAATATGATGTCCAAAAAGACATTTAGAAAGGGAAATTGTACAGCAGACATCCAGTTTTAATACTGGTGTTTCCTATGTGGCAAAGTGGTCTTTGAACCCTTATAGGCACCAGAGCTCAGGTACAATTGGTATTTCTTCATTCCCTGTATCTATACACCTTAGTGACAGTCAGACAAGTCATGTAAGAGTTAAAAAAAGAAAAGAAATAGAAAATGAGAAAAAAAAGCTATGATCCATGTGTTTTATGATATCATCACGAAGATGTGTTCCTCCTATCTACATAAATGTAACAGCAGAACAAGATTCCCAGCACAATGTTTTCTCATTCACATTGGAAACAAATAATTTTCTTCTACCTCTGTAAAAGATCAAATAAAAAATTATAAGGGAGAAGAGTCATGTGACCGGGATAACAAATGACCTGACTCTGAAATTCCCTGTCATCGCTTGCCCCAGACAAAACAACTGCGGTTTGTAATTTACTTCTAAGAGCAAATTGTCCTTTTTTTTCTTCTTTTTTTTTTCTTTTGGTATCTGAACCTTTTATCAGATTGAAACATCGCTCTGAGGTTACTTCTGACTGAGCAGGGACTACTGCCTGCGAGCACATTTCAGTGAGACACCGACGCGCGTTCAGAAGGTGCCGTCCCCAAAGAAAGAAATGCAATTTGTGTAGCTCAATTCTCGTCATCAGATTAGCTAAACATGGCAGGAAGAGAAGGCGGAGGAGAAGGAAGTATTTAAATTGCTATTAAACTTTCCTATGTTGCAAACACAATATATAAAGTTGGTGTTAAGTCCATGTCCGGGCATGGCGCAGGTTGCAGATCTGTTGGATGGCAACACATCACAATTAAAATGGACCCATTACTTGCTATACATATCATTTTTATTTAATGTGATGTATAGGTTACTATTTTCCTGAATCCAACATTGTTTTTCTTTTTTCTGCTCCACTCCATTCCTGAGATTCCTCTTCCCTGTATGTAAATCTAGTCAAGTAGGCGTGATTACCAATGCTTTCTTAGAACCATGCCCAGTTGAATAAAAATACATGTGGAAACATCAAACTCTGCTGAGAATGGAGAGCATGAAAAAAGCAGGAGAACATGCAAAGCAGACTAAAAAAAGGCACAAATTAAAAGAAGAACAAGGCATAAATGAAAAACAGGTGAAAAACAGGTGAAAAACAACAAAAGCCAGAAAAAAAGGAGGAAATGAAATAATAAATTGGGTCTCAGATTTATATACAGAGAAGAGGGCATCATATCTCAGGAAAGGAGAGGAGCAGGAGCACAAGAAAAGCAGCGCCGGGTTCAGGAGAACAGCGGCATTAATGCCAAATAAAAACATACATGTTTATGGAAAATGTTCTGGCTTTTTAAAGCCAGAACGACCACTGCGAGCTCTTTGAATTTCCTTCTCGGGGATGCAATTTATGACTTCTATTTGAATTTTGACCTTAAATGGGTGGGCTAGATTAAGAGCTGTATTTTCAAATACCCTTTTAGGGCAGTCTGAAATTCATCAATCCGTCCAGAGCAGAGAGAAACCACAAAGAATGCTTTTTTTTATGTCATCTTTGCATTACATACTGATAACATTGATTTCAGTGGGCATCATGGTGCTGCAGGACAATGGCTTCTAGGTTCCCCTACAGTAAGGGTGGGACTGGCCATCTGGAAATTCTGGCAAAAGCCAGATGGGCTGGTCAAGTCGTGGGCCGCATTGCCTGCTATGCTGCTATCAGGCCTATCTGCTTTCAAATGCCAGGGCTAAATTTCACTCCGAGTCCGTCCCTGCCTAAAGTTGACTATTGGAAGTCTAAGCAGAGGAGCACTCCGTGATCAGCTTCTCATCAGAAAATACCAGATTCACTAAAACCACCCCATTAAAAGATTGGTTAGTCTAAAAGACTGGAAGATATTTTTGGAAGATGGATCTTGACTGTTTATATCAGTGACATGGACTTTGAATACCAAGGATTGGGAATCTAATGAGGATTATTGGAGGTGATATTTTAGGCTGTTACAGTTTCCTTTAAGAAATCCTCAAAATGCCCTACAAACAAGACACCTGGGGCCACCTTGTACCTACTAGCTGACCCCCACAGCGTCCTCTATGGGATGATTACAGTCACACTTAGCGATGCACCAGCGATCCCGACCAGCGATATGACGCGGTCAGGATCGCTGGTGCATCGCTAAGTGGTCGCTAGTGAGCTGCCACACAGGCAGATCTCACCATCGGTGAATCCGGTGCGGAAATGTGATATTCCTGGATGAGTGAGGGACAGTACAGGGAACAGAATGGTTATATTCTGCGAAGAATCTTGTGCTGTTTCTGTGACTAAACTGGACGAGCTGAGTAAAGTTGTTTTGTTGAATATGAACTTGGACTCTGACTATCATTGCGTAATGTTAAGAGAAGAGAAGAAGCCCCGGCAGTGTGAAATGGACCCCGACTTACAAGTGAGTGGATTACAATGTGTTAATGTGGGGGAGAGCGAGGGTGTGCCAGTACTGCCACCGTCAGCCACAACTTATCCCCCTGGCCTCTGTTTCAGCTACACCATGGGATGTCTTCCCTAATGCAGATGTCAGCTGTTATGAAGGTAAAGTTTTGTATATAATACAAATATGTAAATACTATAATTTGTAATAGGGCGAGCACATTGGATTAGCAATAGGATACAGTCTTCTTGGAGAAAAAGAAGCAGAGACTTCCTTCAATGATTTGATGGTTTGGGAGCAGTGACTTTGTGTAGAGATCTCACAGATCTCTTGACAAACAGCTGAAAGCTCTGAAGCTCGCCTCTGTCACACCAAGGTTCACTCACTCTTGTGTATTCCTTTTAGGTTAAAAGCAGATGTTCCTTCTTAATATAGTCATGACTTTTCTGCTGCAAACATTCACTTTCTGTGAAGTTACCACAAATAACATTTTCCGTATAACATCTAAGCAAAAAAAGATGGATAGATAGATAGATAGATAGATAGATAGATGATAGATAAAAATGTATTTTAAACCTTGACTGCCAGATGAGACATATTTCAGTTAGATCCATCACCAATTCATACGTGCAAATTTAGATTGATATTGGTCTGATATATTGGTCACATATCTGTACGTGTAAAAGCCCCTAATTCTCTGCCCTCCTTCCAAATTTAGGGTATGGGCCTGTAAAGTTGATTAATGACATCATTGTTCCATCTCATTGGGGCATTATATGCTCTTAATGCAGACTAATGATTGGTATAGATTTGCAGGTGTACATGGGGGATACCGTGGAATGATGGGAGTTGTGGTAGTCCACAGTGGAGGACAGCGTGGGTGACAGATACTGTACGATGTCCTGGAGGCAGTAAATTGACCCTTTCCTTTTGCATCGGTCCCCCTATAGCACTTCTTTATATTGACTTCTAGCTTTGTGTTTTCTCATTACAGTGCTAATCGCCATGTTTATTACTTATCATCATCATTTTACCTGCAAGGTATGGAGGTTTTAATTGAGTTAAGCTTCGCATATGATGAAGGATCCAGATTAGACCATGATTAAATCACACAATATTATTTGCGCTGCCTGAGCCACTCTTGCTGTGACATTTCAGGATATCTACCATGGAGCATAAGAAACAACTTATTTCCGGATTAAACTGTATGTATTTTTTTTTAATCTATATAAGAAGCTTGTGTCTGAAGGTTATTCGGGCAGACGAACGGCCAAAGTTTGTGCTTGTGACTTTCTGCCTGCAGAGCACTGAGCTGTGATTGGCTGATATAATGCATGAAGGGCGCAATTTTATTCATGTATTGATCACCGATTGGTCATATCAACATATCACATGACGACGATTGTCAGTATTGTATAATGCATTTTAATACCTTGTATCTCAACAGTAAATCCATGGTAATTGGTGATAACATTAAAGCTATAGCCAGGAATATAACACCTGCAATTGCAGAGGTTGCAGCTGCAACTGGACCTGTTTGGGAGGGGGGCCCACAACACCAATTTCATCTGGATGTTCATCCTCAAATGCACATTCAGCTGAAATGTATTGCAGTGCAGAGACCCGCTGATTCCTTTGCGCGGCAATACATGCTGCCGGCCAATCAGATGTCAGCTTGCCAGTGATGGGCGGCGTATGGCAATAACGTCAATCACTTCCTGTGCCAGCATGCGGAAGTCAGATATCGCCTTCTGTGCCAGCTATAGAGGAGAAGACCACACATTGTGGGAGAAGGAGAAGGGGAAGGTGAGTAGAATCATTTGCTTCTTTTTAAAATGTGCTCCAAAGAATGTAAGGCGCCTGGGATTGGGGACATTATACCAGGATGGGGGCATTATACCAGAACGGAACATTATACCAGGATAGGGGCATTATACCAGAATGGGACATTATTCCAGGATGGGTGATATTATACCAGAATGGGACATTATACCAGGATGGGAGACATTATACCAGGATGGGGGCATTATACCAGTATGGGGGAGACATTGTTATAGCATGGTGTCCAGGATGGGGGAGGGGCATTATTACTGCAAGGGCCCAGGAAAGGGAGCATTATTAGTGAAAGTTAAAGATGATACCGGTGCTCACAAATGAATGGGGAATATAATTTCCCTTGTGAGTGCCAGGATCATCTTTATCTACTGTAACTTTTTTCCAAGAGCACCACAAACGATAAGGAGTGCCGATCTGTCCTCAGCTTCATTTGGATTATTATGGGAAGGGACCAAGATGGGGACAGTATTACTGGGTGGGACCCAGGATGGGGGACATTATTACAAGAAGTGGACAAAATGGGGGAAATTATTACATGGGATTCAAACACTCATGTCTTTATAGGATCTAGATTGCTACGATGGCCCATACATCTGACCAATATGCAAGTGGGGGGCCAGGTCAATATTTTGTACTGGGGCTCATGGCCCAGTTAATCTATGATAATTCAGTAAAAATTCCAAAATTATTGATAAATCACCAAGAATATGAAAATAGTAACGAAACCAGAAATAAATCACCAGGATGATTGATAACATCTGCAATTATATCAATGTAACAGCCATAATGAGAATTGCTGTAAAGGCCCCGTTACACGTATCAATGTCCCAGCGATCCCACCAATGATCCGACGTGGATGGGTTCGCTGGGACATAGTTAGCTTATCGCTGGTGAGCTGTCACATAGACAGACCCACCAGCGATCAGGACCAGCGAGCAAGCTGGTATCCAAGGTAAACAGCGGGTATCTAAGAGCCGCGCGGCTCTTGGATACCCGCTGTTTACATTGGAAACCAGCGTCGCTGATCATTGCTGTCTCACTGACACACGTAGCAATGCGCGCTGGCCAGCGGGAGACCAACGATCAAAAAATGGCCCCGGACATTTGAGCGCGATCAGCGATACCCGGGGGGGGGTGGTCGCTGATACATGTCACACACAGCGACATCGCTGGCGAGATCGCTGTGGCGTCACAAAAGCAGCGATCTCACTGTGTGTGACGGGGCCTTAAGACACAACAACATAATAACATCAGCAGAAACACAAATGGTTTTGGATCAAAACAACCTGATAATTGACAACACTGCAATAAGATAATAACATTCGAGAATAGTTTCCATAACAACCTGACAACTGACAACACCAATTTAGTAATAACTCCATGGAAACTAACAACACCACAATCAAAATGGACAGAACAATTCATGGAAACCTGATAATTGACGTTACAAAACCTTCCGGATGATCAAGAGCTACAACTTCTAACTATCTAAAATGCCAGGAATTTTACACCAGAGGCGATAGCACCCTGATCATTGATAATGCGGGTGTTACATCATAATGATGGATGCCTCACCCCCTTCATAATAACGATCTCGCTATTTTCAGTAATTACACCAGGATAATTGTTAACATCAGCAATTACACCATGAAAATCTACAACCCCAGCGAATCTACCTAAATAATTGATAACACCCTCCATTGCGCCATGAAAACCGACAACAGAAGTAACTCTCCATAATAACCCTATAATTGACAAAACCACAATAACATCATGGTAATTAATAGGAGCATTAGGAACACAATGATAATTGATAGCATCACCTTCAGAATAACAGCGTATTCATTGTAAATATCATTTATTATGCCACGGGAATTAACATACCAAAAATCTCCATGATTATGGAGACCACTACAACAGCGATATTCATGATTGATTATTCACATTTTGCATTATTGAGTGAATTCTGTGCCAAACCCAATGATAAATGATAACACTGTCTTTAGGAATACAATATTTTTGAGCATCTGAAACTTTATAACACTATGATCATTTGTTTTTATTAGATATGAGCAGATCAATCCTCGTAGGATCGAGTTCGAGTCGCAGTCCCTGAAATTCGCGGTTTCATGCAAATTCGAACATTTTTGAGATTTGATTTGCTGTTTGTAAAAAAAAAAAAAACCTTGCCCAGCATTATTTTCCACACTGCTGAAGTATCAGAGTGGACATTTTGCATGGCGGCACAAGCTTCCCAATACTGCCCTGCAGCTATGACATATAGCAGATTATCATACCTCATACAGGCATGGTCAGGACCTGAGATATCACAAATCAGAGGTTTGTACGGCAGAGTCATTGTCCATCTCCAGAGTCACTTGGTATGTCTCGCTCTCCTGCAGAGTGTAAGCTGTTCTAGTCAGCGGGGTCCTCTCTCTCCTGTAGAGTGTAAGCTCTTATGGTCAGCGGGGTCCTCTCTCTCCTGTAGAGTGTAATCTCTTGTGGTCAGCGGGGTCCTCTCTCTCCTGTAGAGTGTAAGCCCTTATGGTCAGTGGGATCCTCTCTCTCTTGCAGAGTGTAAGCTCTTATGATCAGCGGGGTCCTCTCTATCCTGTATAGAGTAAGCTCTTATGGTCAGTGGGTTTCTCTCTCTCCTATACAGTGTAAGCTCTTATGATCAGTGGGGTCCCCACTTTCCTGTAGAGTGTAAGCTCTTATGGTTAGTGGGATCCTCTCTCCTGTAAAGTGCAAGCTCTTATGGTCAGCGGGGTCCTCTCTCTCTCCGGTAGAGTGTAAGCTCTTATGTTCAGTGGGGCCCCACTCTCCTGTAGAGTGTAAGCACTTATGGTCAGTGGGATCCTCTCTCTCACCTGTAGAGTGTAAGCTCTTATGTTCAGTGGGGTCTCCACTCTCCTGTAGAGTGTAAGCACTTATGGTCAGTGGGATCCTCTTCACAAATCACTTAACCATCTGCTCACTCTTTCTATCCTCCTTCTCCTAGTTGCAGGAGACATTGCTCCCAACCCTGGTCCCCCATGTTATAGAAAGTCAAACCCCCCATCTGCTACACTCAGAAACCCCTCTAATCTTATTAATATTCCCTGCATGCCATCTGTCTCTCTTAATTGTGCACTTTGGAATTCTCGCTCAGTGTGTAACAAACTCTCCTTCATTCATGACTTCTTCCTTTCTAATTCTCTTAACCTCCTGGCTCTTACTGAAACCTGGATCCAGCAGTCAGATACTACCGCTGCTGCTGCTCTTTCATACGGGGGGCTACACTTCTCTCATACCCCAAGATCAGACAATAGAGCTGGTGGAGGCGTTGGTCTGCTCCTATCACCAAAATGTACCTTTCAGGTTATCCCTCAAGTACCCTCACTTGTCTTCCCTTCTTTTGAGGTCCATGCCGTCAGACTCTACACCCCCTTCTCCATGCGAGTGGCAGTGGTGTATCGTCCTCCCGGCCCCTCCCATCAGTTCCTGGATCATTTTGCCACTTGGCTTCCACATTTTCTCTCCTGTGACATCCCTACCCTCATCATGGGTGATTTCAACATCCCCATTGCTCTTCCCCTCTCCCCATCTGCTACTCACCTTTTATCTCTAACCTCCTCATTTGGCCTTTCGCAGCTTACTAATTCTCCAACGCATGAAGACGGAAACTCCCTCGACTTGGTCTTCTCCGGGCTTTGTGCAGTGGATGATTTTGCAAACTCCCCTCTCCCGCTCTCTGACCACAATCTTCTTTCATTCTCTATAAAGAACTGCCAGGCTGCTCAGGTCACCCCCACTGTCCAGACTTATAGAAACATACAGGCCATTAACACCCAGAAACTTCTGAAGAACTTGCAGTCTTCATTGGCCCCTATCTCCTCCCTCTCATGTCCTGATTCTGCATTGAAGCATTACAATGAAACACTTCAAAGTGCCCTGGATGAATTTGCACCCCCTTTAAATAGAACACCACAACGCAGACAGCGACAACCCTGGCACACGGTGCAAACACGTTTCCTGCAGCGGTGCTCCAGGTGCGCCGAACGTCTGTGGAGAAAATCCAATCTACACGAAGATTTCATCCATTTTAAGTTTATGCTTAGAACATACAACACTGCCCTTCACCTCTCCAAACAAACCTATTTCAACACCCTCATCATCTCACTGTCCAATAACCCGAAACGTCTCTTTGACACTTTTCATTCTCTACTCAATCCAAGAGTACAGGCCCCAACCACGGAGCTCCGAGCTGACGATCTGGCCAATTACTTCAAAGAAAAAATTGACCAGATCCGACAGGAAATTATCTCCAAATCCCCTCATACCATGCACTGTCCTCCCTCCCCCACTGCATCTAACTCACTCTCTGATTTTGAACCAGTCACAGAAGAAGAAGTAAGCAGGCTCCTTGCATCTTCTCGCCCAACTACTTGCACCAGTGACCCATTTCCATCACATCTCCTCCAGTCCCTTTCCCCTGCTGTCACCCCTCACCTAACTAAAATATTTAACCTCTCTCTCTCTTCTGGTATTTTTCCCTCCATATTTAAGCATGCCATCATACATCCACTACTTAAAAAACCATCCCTCGACCAAAACTGTGCCGCTAACTATAGACCTGTCTCTAATCTTCCCTTCATCTCTAAACTCCTGGAACGCCTGGTCCACTCCCGTCTTATCCGCTATCTCTCAGAAAACTCTGTTCTCGACCCTCTCCAATCCGGTTTCCGCTCTTTACTCTCCACTGAAACTGCCCTCACTAAAGTCTCTAATGATCTGCTAACAGCTAAATCAAATGGTCATTACTCCATGCTAATTCTCTTGGATCTCTCTGCAGCATTCGACACTGTGGATCATCAGCTCCTCCTCACTATGCTCCGTTCCATTGGCCTCAAGGACACGGTTCTCTCCTGGTTCTCCTCCTATCTCTCCGACCGCTCCTTTACTGTTTCTTTTGCCGGTTCCTCCTCCTCTCACCTTCCCCTTACTGTTGGGGTTCCTCAAGGATCGGTTCTAGGCCCCCTCCTCTTCTCCTTGTACACTGCCCCTATTGGTCAAACAATCAGTAGATTTGGTTTCCAGTACCATCTCTATGCTGATGACACCCAATTATACGCTTCTTCTCCTGACATCACGCCAGCCTTTCTAGAAAACACTGGCGATTGTCTAAACGCTGTGTCTAATATCATGTCCTCACTATATCTGAAACTGAACCTGTCAAAGACTGAACTCCTTGTGTTTCCTCCCGCTACTAATGTACCTACACCCGACATTGCCATTTCCGTGTGTGGTTCCACTATTACTCCCCAGCAACATGCCCGCTGTCTTGGGGTCATACTTGATTCCGAGCTTTCCTTTGCCCCCCACATTCGATCACTGGCTAGCTCTTGTCATCTGCACCTCAAAAACATTTCTAGAATTCGACCTTTTCTTACTTTTGACTCTGCAAAAACTCTTACTGTTTCTCTTATTCATTCTGGTCTCGACTATTGTAACTCTCTTCTAATCGGTCTCCCTCTTACCAAACTCTCCCCTCTCCAATCTGTCTTGAATGCTGCAGCCAGGATCATATTCCTCACCAATCGTTACACCGATGCCTCTACCTTGTGCCAGTCATTACACTGGCTACCCATCCACTCCAGAATTCAGTATAAACTTATTACCCTCACCCACAAAGCCCTCCATGGCTCAGCACCACCCTACATCTCCTCCCTTGTTTCAGTATACCACCCTACCCGCGCCCTCCGTTCTGCTGATGACCTGAGGTTAGTATCCTCAATAGTCAGAACCTCCCACTCCCGTCTCCAAGACTTTACACGTGCCGCGCCAATTCTTTGGAATGCACTTCCCAGGTCAATACGATTAGTCCCCAATCCCCACAATTTTAAGCGTGTCCTGAAAACGCATTTATTCAGACTGGCCTATCGCCTCTACACATTAACCTAACCTATCCCTGTGTGGCAGAGCCAAAAGTTTTACCATAACCAGGTTCCCAGCATCATGTTCCCACATGCTTTATGCATCCATTAGCCTTCTGTGTCTGTACTGTTACACACTTAACATTATGGCTGGTCCATACAATCAGGGCAACTGTTACCACCCACCTTTCGTGTCTACCTCTTTCCTCATAGACTGTAAGCTTGCGAGCAGGGCCCTCACTCCTCTTGGTATTTGTTATAATCTACTGTATGTGATTATTGTTATGCTGTAATGTCTATTGTCTGTACAAATCCCCTCTGAAATGTAAAGTGCTGCGGAATATGTCGGCGCTATAAAAATAAAATTTATTATTATTATTATTATTATCCTCTCTCTCCTGTAGAGTGTAAGCTCTTATAGTCAGTGGAGTCCTCTCTATCCTGTATAATGTAAGCTCTTATGATCAGCAGGGTCCTCTCTCTCCTGTACAGTGTATGCTCTTATGGTCAGCGGAGTCCCCACTCTTTTGTAGACTGTAAGCTCTTATGGTCAGTGGGATCCTCTCTCTCCTGTAGAGTGTAAGGTCTTGTGGTCAGCAGCATCCTCTCTCTCCTGTAGAGTGTAAGCTCTTATGGTCAGCGGGGTCCTCTCTCTCCTGTAGAGTGTAAGCTCTTATGGTCAGCAGGGTCCTCTCTCTCCTGTAGAGTGAAAGCTCTTATGATCAGCAGGGTCCTCTCTCTCCTGTAGAGTGTAAGCTCTTATTGTCAGCGGGATCCTCTCTATCCTGTAGAGTGTAAGCTCTAATGAACATCAGGGTCCTCTCTCTCCTGTAGAGTGTAAGCTCTTATGGTCAGCAGGGTCCTCTCTCTCCTGTATAGTGTAAGCTCTTGTGGTCAGCAGGGTCGTCTCTCTCCTGTAGAGTGTAAGCTCCTATGGTTAGCAGGGTCCTCTCTCTCTCTCTCTGCTGTAGAGTATAGGCTCTTATGGTCAGCAGGGTCCTCTCTCTCCTGCAGAGTGTAAGCTCCTATGGTTAGCAGGGTCCTCTCTCTCTCTCTCTCCTGTAGAGTGTAAGCTCTTATGGTCAGCAGGATCCTCTCTCTCCTGCAGAGTGTAAGCTCTTATGGTCAACAGGGTCCTCTCTCTCCTGTAGAGTGTAAGCTCTTATGATCAGCACGGTCCCCTCTCTCTCCTGTAGAGTGTAAGCTCTTATGGTCAGTGGGGTCCTCTCTCTCCTGTAGAGTGTAAGCTCTTATGGTCAGCGGGGTCCTCTCTCTCCTGTAGAGTGTAAGCTCTTATTGTCAGTGGGATCCTCTCTCTCTTGTAGAGTGTAATCTCTTATGGTCAGCGGGGTCCTCTCTCTCTCCAGTAGGGTGTAAGCTCTTATGGTCAGCGGGGTCCTCTCTCTCTCCTGTAGAGTGTAAGGTCTTGTGGTCCGCAGCGTCCTTTCTCTCCTGTAGAGTGTAAGCTCTTATGGTCAGCGGGGTCCTCTCTCTCCTGTAGAGTGTAAGCTCTTATGGTCAGCGGGGTCCTCTCTCTCCTGTAGAGTGTAAGCTCTTATGATCAGGGGGATCCTCTCTATCCTGTAGAGTGTAAGCTCTAATGGTCATCAGGGTCCTCTCTCTCCTGTAGAGTGTAAGCTCTTATGGTCAGCAGGGTCCTCTCTATCCTGTAGAGTGTAAGCTCTTATGATCAGGGGGATCCTCTCTATCCTGTAGAGTGTAAGCTCTAATGGTCATCAGGGTCCTCTCTCTCCTGTAGAGTGTAAGCTCCTATGGTTAGCAGGGTCCTCTCTCTCTCTCTCTCCTGTAGAGTGTAAGCTCTTATGGTCAGCAGGATCCTCTCTCTCCTGCAGAGTGTAAGCTCTTATGGTCAACAGGGTCCTCTCTCTCCTGTAGAGTGTAAGCTCTTATGATCAGCACGGTCCCCTCTCTCTCCTGTAGAGTGTAAGCTCTTATGGTCAGTGGGGTCCTCTCTCTCCTGTAGAGTGTAAGCTCTTATGGTCAGCGGGGTCCTCTCTCTCCTGTAGAGTGTAAGCTCTTATTGTCAGTGGGATCCTCTCTCTCTTGTAGAGTGTAATCTCTTATGGTCAGCGGGGTCCTCTCTCTCTCCAGTAGGGTGTAAGCTCTTATGGTCAGCGGGGTCCTCTCTCTCTCCTGTAGAGTGTAAGGTCTTGTGGTCCGCAGCGTCCTTTCTCTCCTGTAGAGTGTAAGCTCTTATGGTCAGCGGGGTCCTCTCTCTCCTGTAGAGTGTAAGCTCTTATGGTCAGCGGGGTCCTCTCTCTCCTGTAGAGTGTAAGCTCTTATGATCAGGGGGATCCTCTCTATCCTGTAGAGTGTAAGCTCTAATGGTCATCAGGGTCCTCTCTCTCCTGTAGAGTGTAAGCTCTTATGGTCAGCAGGGTCCTCTCTATCCTGTAGAGTGTAAGCTCTTATGATCAGGGGGATCCTCTCTATCCTGTAGAGTGTAAGCTCTAATGGTCATCAGGGTCCTCTCTCTCCTGTACAGTGTAAGCTCTTATGGTCAGCAGGGTCCTATCTCTCCTGTATAGTGTAAGCTCTTGTGGTCAGCAGGGTCGTCTGTCTCCTGTAGAGTGTAAGCTCCTATGATCAGCAGGGTCCTCTCTCTCTGCTGTAGAGTGTAGGCTCTTATGCTCAGCAGGTTCCTCTCTCTCTCCTGTAGAATGTAAGCTCTTATAATCAGCACGGTCCCCTCTCTCTCCTGTAAAGTGTAAGCTCTTATGGTCAGTAGGGTCCTCTCTATCCTTTAGAGTGTAAACTCTTATGATCAGTGGGGTCCTCTTTCTCCTGTAGAGTGTAAGCTCTTATGTTCAGTGGGGTTTTCTCTTTCTTTTCTCTCCCCCTACGTGTATTTTCCCAGCAATTATAATTGTTCCAGTACTGAGATTCACACAAATTTATTCACTGTGAAAGGAATTTTAGGAGAAAATTTAGTCGGTGAATTTGAATTTCAAAAGATGCGCTCATCTCTAGTTTTTATTTATTTAACTTAATTATGTAACATCGTTAATTCCATAGCAGTATACAGAAATTATTATCACTGTTTCCATTGGGGCTCACAATCTAGATTCCCTATCAGTATGTCTTTGGAGTGTGGGAGGAAATCAGAAAATCTGGAGAAACCCACACAAACTCCTTGCTGATGTTGTTTTTAGTGGCATTTGAACCCAGTTCGCCAGCGCTGCGATGCTACGGTGCAGACAGCTGATATTTGATATAATTGATACTATCGCTCCTGACTGATGGTTTACAGTTTGTACAATGTGAATTGTATGTAAAACTCAATGATAAATGTTATCATTATCTATAAGAACATAGTAATTGTGAGACTCTGTAACACTACGTAACACCACAACAATAGCACCATAATTAATACCGTTATACCACTACCTACATCATTATTCTGGATTGTTGGTTCAGCTTGTATTATCATATGAATTGTGCTCAAACCTCAATGATAAATGATAACACTATCTTAATGAACGTAGTAATTGTTACACTATGTAACCCTGAGGGCTTTGACATCACAACAATAAGACCACGATAATTGAGACCACTTCCCGCATCACCATATTGATGATGTTTCACGATTTGTATTATCATGTGAATTCTAGGTAAACTCAATGATAAATGATAGCGCCGTCTTTAAGAACAAAGTGGTTGTGAGAATCTGTAACACGTCACACCACAACAATAGCACCATGATAATTGATATGCCACTACCTATATTATTAAGTCTATATAATGTGAATTCTATATAAAACCTAGTGATAAATGATAGCGCCGTCTATAAGGACATAGTAGTAGTGAGAATGTGTATCTTTATGGGCTTCGCACCACAATAACACTATGATAACTGCTGCCACTACTCATATCATCACTCTTGATTGATGTTTCACAATTTTTATTATCATGTGAATTCTAGAGAACTTATATAACATTATATGCAAGGCTCAACATTATTAGAAAATCAGTTCTTTGTTTTGTTACATAAAAGTGGACATGCCAAAACGGATATTTAAATTAAAATACTATAGATAGAAAAGGATATCACAAGTAACACTGATCAGTGAAGGGGCATAATAAATATATACTCAGTATTGAGGATCGATACTCAGATAAAACACAAGCTCAAAGTAATCAATACTATGCAGACGATATAACCTTTAAGAAAAAAGACCTGTAAAGAAAAGGGGATGATATCACATGGTAATAATAATGCGAAGTGGCATTAAGTAAATTTTACCTATCACAGAAAATGCACCCAATGCGGGTTTCGCATCAAGCTTCATCAGAGGGTGTGAATATCATGTGAATTCTATATAACACTCAATAGTAATTGATAGAACTCTTTTAGTAAACATAATAATTGTGACACTATATACCCTTAAGGGCTATGACATCACAACACTAAGACCACGATAATTGATACCGCTTCCCGTATCATCATTATTGATGATGTTTCACAATTTGTATTATCATATAAATTCTATGAAAAACTCAGTGATAAATGATTATTGTTAAACATGATAATAACATTATTTATGACCTTATGGGTAGAGATGAGCGAATCCGAACTCTAAAGTTCTGGGTTTGTACCGGATATCTAGTTTCCGGTGCTGAATTCCGAACACAGACTTCTCCCGGAAGTCCGTCTATTTTAGTATTCAGAGAGAAAGAGAGGAGAAAAATAGATAAACTGCTTCCTTTTTCAACCCCTAGCCCTTACTATGACCATTTTACACTACCAAAGTTTGGGACCTCATTGACTTCAAGGTTCAGTTTTGGGTTCAAATTTGGGTAGAGTTCTGGTTCCCGAACCAAACTTTGAACCCGAAGAACCCGAACATCCACAGGTCTACTTTTGGGCAGTGACAACATGACAATACCACTATGATAATTGACCCCACTACCAATCTCATCAGTCTTGCTTGATGTTTCACACTTTGTGATATCATGTGAATTCCATGTAAAGTTTGGTGATAAATGACAGGACTATTGCTAAAAGCATAATATTAGCATTATTTATGGCACCATGGACATTGACAACACAACAATATCACTACAATGTAGGAAAGCCACATCATTTATGATTGATGTTGATAGCTTGCATTATTTTGTTGATTATTTTAGTGATAAATGATGGCCCCTCCTTCACCAATACAGCCGTGATAATCGTAAAGCAGTCCATGACGTGGTTTTATAATATATATCTGTCAGTGTCGCCACACCACCAGGAATATATGGAAAATGCCAATTCCTCCCTGACATGCCGCCTTCATACATAGCCTTGAACAGTGCTGACAGATACGATTATTTACCAATGAAACAGAAATTGGGAGATAATTTGACTCTTTGATACGAGCTGGAGAATACATTTTATGCCTGGAATAATAAAATCCCGGTTTATACATCGAGCACGCTCTTTAAGCTAATAAGATACACCAAAATCGCCTTGTATTCTGATGCCCCAAACAAAAAACTCTGCCGAGGTCTGCAAAATTATAATTAAAATGGGGAGAACATGACAGACGCGGCGCTATTACAGCCTGTCCCGGCCTATTTACAGCAATGTTACAATCTGCTCTGTCACTCATCATTATGCATTTTATCTAAATACACAGATATTATTTCAATGTATTATTTTTTTTCCATCTTCATATCTAGAGGATGAATTTCTCCTCCTATTCAGGATTTTATTACAACAGAATATCCATCTCCATGTTTTGTTACCAGGTTCAATTTTTTTTTTATCCTTTGGGACAACATTGCCGCCTAATTGTTTACAGGGAGGGATTTCATCATTTGCTTTTAAAAAAAAAAAAGATTCAAAGTCAAGGTCGCGCAATGCTCATAGTTTATATGGAGTGGATTACTCCGGGGTTATTGATGAGTCTGTGATTTTGTGCGGTTCCCAATTGAAGGATCTGTGGGACCGGTAAACAAAATTGTGATTTTAGATTTTTTCCGCTTTTGGTAAAAAAAAAGTTTGTTCTGCTAGGTCTAGGATAAGCTGATCACAGGATTGTCTGTAACTTGCATAGGAGTAAGTGTTCAATTTCCCTAAATCGCCACCAGAGGTGAACCAAAGCATTACACACAGGGTTTCAAAATCAAAGACTCTCTTGACAGCTATGACATTCATTTTTTTCCAAACCAGAGAAACCCTTAAAATTGTTCTCCTCTCCTCCTTTTATATTTCAACCACAGACCCACAGCCTATGGTATAATAAATACTATGCTTGTTAAATGCTTCCTTTACAGAATAACATTTATAAGGAATAATCTTATAGTCTCAAGACCAAATTGTGAGAGAGACAACTATTCTCATCCAGTCACATGCCACAATAGGGATTATGTGATGGTGATCCCTTAAGTCTTAAGCCCCTCATAAACATTAGACTAATGTTGGCCAATGAATCGTTGGGTTTGGCAGACAGTCTATTCTCTATGTGGCCTTGGAATCTTAATGGTCGGGGGAGATGTCAATTCGTCATCTCCAATGGTTGACTACCAATCACTTTGGACTCTTGGAGATACGCTGCCACCAGACATGTTTGGTGATAGCTCATAAAGAACATAGGAGTGCTTGGCTGAACAAACACTTCTGCCAGCTGAACAATCATCACTCATCCGACAGCCCTCTATGGCTGCCTTTAGACCAAGGATGCATTTACACTGTCGAATTATCATGAACAGGAGTTCCTTAGAAATCTATTTACCCAATAATCAGCTATTGTAAATAGAGATGGACGAACTCAAACAATAAAGTTCGACATCCGTACTGAACACGTACTGTTCGGGCACAGACACTGAGCACAGGACTTCACCAGGAAGTTTGTGTTACTGTTCGGCTGGTCGAACACCGGGTGTTTGCCAAGCTGTCATGTTCATGACAGTGTGGCAAGCACGGCTTCTGATCAGTGGTGAAATTATCCCCGCCGGTCAGACAGACGTGGTTCCCATGCTGTCAAAAGACAGTGTGAGTGTTCAGCTGTGATCGGAGGTGTAAAGTTTACCTCCGGTCACTGGTGTAAGCTGATGGGACTACTGATCCCATCATCCGACACCTGCTGCCACTAATAACAGTGAGAGCAGGAGCGGCAGAAGGGAGTATTCATCAGCTGCTCCTGCTCTGTAAAGAAATAATTTAAAAAACGGTGTGGGTACACCTGTATTTTTGCTAACCAGTCAGGCAAAACTCACAGCTGGGGGCTTTAACACTCAGCTGTTAGCTTCAGCATGGGTGGACTGACATGTGGACCTGTCTGATGAAGAAGGAACATGTAAAATATGTTGTGTGCACTGTTTGACGAGAATTCGGATACATGTCTAAGGAAACAGCTAGAAATAGTAAGAGATGGTGTAGTATCGGGTTTTGGCCACTAGATGGAGACAGAGTATAGTGAGTAAAGGACGTAATAGCAGCTGAAGCTGGGAAACGGAGAGTCATGGTGGGCGGAGTTACGGGACTGAGGAGGGGAATTCCCAAGAAAGGGTATAAAAGGAAAGAGAGTCCCAGTGTCAGGGAGAGCACCCAGGAGGAGACAGAGGAGAGAAGGGCTCAGAAGAAGGAGGAAGGAAGAGCTCAGGAAGAAACAGAGGAGAGAGAGATGGATAGTTGTGGGGTGGCCCTGACAGGACAACTGCAGACCAAAGGACACTGACTAAAGGACGCCTGGGGTACCGGACGGCTGGGCACTGAAGGGGCAGTAAGTATCACAGTGGGCAGACTTGACCGGGGAAAGCGCTGTGGCCTAGGGCCTAATGGCAGCCATGGTGAGAGAACTCAGAGGGTCATCGCCAACAGGAGTAGGAGGAGGTGATAGGTTCCTGGGCCAAGGTGCAAAAGCTGTCGTATTGCTGTGCATGTCCAAGAAGTCATCCAATAAAGTGGACCTGATTGAACATGTTTCTGCGTCTGTCATCAGTCTGTCTTGCGGCCGAAAGGGACCACCCCCCCCGTCGGCACACGTACTACACTATCCTGATGGAAGTGGACAATGTCTCCTAGGTTAGGCGCTTCACTCTGCCCTACTGAGCAACCTAGGAGCTGGTTACACATAAGTGAAGCCGGTGTCTACATGGCTTCTCTCTGTCGGTCTCTAATTGCACTGTGCAGGTAGAGACCCCGATCTGTTTGGACAACATAGGAGACATCATCCACTTCCATCAGGATAGAAGAGGCAGTGTTTGTAAGGCTGGGGTGGTGCTGAGCGTGATCTGGATTCACCCATCTGACCGGACAACACAATTTTCATGCAGTGTTTGATGTGAATAAAACACTTTTTCGGAATTAAGCAGGGGCACCTATGTGGGTATGAAGGGGGTGTAGGGACCCTGTTTTGATGCTTTTAAGGGTCATCAGCAGGGTTTATCTATAATAATAAATGCCCTAAGCAGCTTCCTGTTGTAACAACTTCCGTCCAGTTGTAACCGGTGACGTCACCACACACACACTCACATGTTAACCCTCAACACACCACACCGCCTCAACACACACTCCTCTCACCTTTCACCTCCACTCACGTCCACTCACTCTTTCACTCCACATACGTTCCTTTCTCTCACTCCGTTTCTCATATTCACACCGTCATCGTCGCTGCCCGACATCTTCCTCCGCCGCCGCGATCCTGGATCCAGACGTTCTCCAGGCCGCCAACATGTTCTTGCGGCGACGCCATCTTGGATTTTGTGAAATCCCGCGATATTCAAGATGGCGTCGCCGCAAGAACATGTCGCTGGCGTGGACGACTCGGGATCCAAAAAGATGGCGTCGGCGAAATCTCGCGAGATTACGCCGACGCCATTTTGGATCCCGATGTCGTCCACGCCAGCGACATGTTCTTGCGGCGACGCCATTTTGAATATCGCGGGATTTCACGAAATCCAAGATGGCGTCGCTGCAAGAACATGTCGGCGGCCTGGAGAACGTCTGGATCCAGGATCGCGGCGGCGGAGGAAGATGTCGGGGCAGCGACGATGACGGTGTGAGTATGAGAGATGGAGTGAGAGAGAAAGGGTCGTATGTGGAGTGAAAGAGTGAGTGGATGCGAGTGGAGATGGTGAAAGGTGAGAGGAGTGTGTGTTGAGGAGTGTGTGTGTTGAGGGTTAACATGGCAAGAGGTGTGATGCTATCGCATCCTCCCGATGCGATAGCATCGGGCCATAATCTAGTCTAATATATAAAGCTCAAGTGTGTGTATGTATGTGTGTGTGTGTATGTCCGGGATTGGCATCCGCACCGTCTCAGCTACAGCCACAAAATTTGGCACAGTCACATGTCTGGACCCCTAGAGCATCATAGGCTATGTTGTGAGGCAAAATTTTAACCCTGCATGCTCCAATTCACCAAACAATTTTGCCCCTATCTACATAATGGGGAAAAAGTGTATGTATGTATTGGCATCTGCACTGTTGCAGCTACAGCCACAAAATTTTGCACAGTCACATGTCTGGACCCCGAGAGCGTCATAGGCTATGTTGTGAGGCAAAATTTTAACCCCGCGTGTTCCAATTCACCAAACAATTTTGCCCCTATCTACATAATGGGGAAAAAGTGAAAGGAAAAGTGTTGGAGGCAAATTGACAGCTGCCAGATGTGAACAAGGGGGACTGGAAGAATGAGAGCGATGGCGCCAAAGAGTATATACCGTACAGTTGCTAAGGTGGGGCCCTGACATGGGATACTCACCACACAATGGTATATGAACACACACACAAAATGCGCCACACACTACCACATGCTTCAACACATATACCACCCTCAGCAAACATTTCACCACACATACACCAACCTCGCCACATAAAAGTCGAAACACAAAAGTCGCCACCCAAAACTCACCACGCTGTCCCAGAGCTGTTCAAAATATGAAAAATGAGCTGTGATTGGTTGCTATCAGCAACAGTTTTCTTTGTAGACAGTTGTGGTAACTGAGGCCTATTATTCTTATCATTTCTATGATGTTATCGTCCTTCTGTAAAGCTGGAAATAACACAATTTATTACCGTGCCAACACAGACCACCCTCTGACACAGACTGCAGGGGGAACCCAGTATCACACAGGATAGGATTAGATACACAGCTCAGCAGTCAGTATCACACAGGATAGGATTAGATACACAGCTCAGCAGTCAGTATCACACAGGAGAGGATTAGACACATGGCTCAGCAGGCAGTATCACACAGGATAGGATTAGATACACAGCTCAGCAGTCAGTATCACACAGGAGAGGATTAGATACATGGCTCAGCAGTCAGTATCACACAGAATAGGAATAGATACACAGCTCAGCAGTCAGTATCCCACAGATTAGTATTAGATACGCGGCTCAGCAGTCAGTATCACACAGGATAGGATTAGATACACAGCTCAGCAGTCAGTATCACACAGGATAGAATTAGATATGCGGCTCAGCAGTCAGTATCACACAGGATAGGATTAGATACACAGCTCAGCAGTCAGTATCACACAGGATAGGATTAGATACACGGCTCAGCAGACAGTATCACACAGGATAGGATTAGATACACGGCTCAGCAGACAGTATCACACAGGATAGGATTAGATACACGGCTCAGCAGTCAGTATCACACAGGATAGGATTAGATGCACGGTTTTTATGTGCAATATAATCATTATAATTTGTTACAACTAACCACAGTTGGTTACTATGCCCAGGCAACGCCGGGCTCTTCAGCTAGTAAGGTATAAAACTGGTGACAGGTTCCCTTTAAGCAGTACAGAACAGTAATGATACTGTATACAATGCACAAGCACAGCTGAATATTTCTCATTGAGGCTTCAAGTTATGTGAATTAAGTAATAATTGGAGATTGGACCTTCACTCATCAATTTATTACAGCGTATTATAAATTGGGTATATGGGATCCATTTAAGATGACTGCAGTATATCCTATTTTTTAAAACGTCCTTGTGTATGTAATGTTATAAATGCAACCTCCAAGTTGTATAGTGACATAATAAAGAGCAGGTGAGCATATAATATTACTCTGTCTATGCGATGTGTCCATATAAAGCTGAGATATTCCCGTCACTGATGCAATGTATCTTACAAGCATCACTAGACTTACTTGTCTCCATCTCTGACCAGTAGGGGGCATGTTGGTCTCACTATTTTCCCAGCTGACGCTCTCCGACAGGGGTTACGGCTGGTGTTAAACTTATTCCCCTCTAAGACTGCGATTTTAAAGGCTATCACAGCCTAGGAATAAGCACAGACACACAGTGATTTCTGAGATATGGAGGACGCTGGCCGCGCTCTGGGAGGAGTGGGACGCTCATTATGTGCGCAGCACAGGATCCCGTGCATTTGTATGGATAATGGCACTTGGTTGTAATATGATTTGATTAATTTCTGCATGGTGAAATAAATTGTATTAGGGATGGGACAATAGAATGCAAACATTATCATGAATGTCTCCTCGTACCGATTCATTCTAATGTCGCCGCAGTTTTGCTTTCGTAGGCTTTAAATATGGCTTTTCCTATTAGATATGGAGTGAATTATGATGCTTTCTACATGCATTAAATTGGGCACATTTGTCACACGTGCGACACAATCTTCATTCCAGCGCTGCCAATATAACAATTTCCTCATTTGTCTAATTTGACTGAATGATAGGAAGAAAAATTCCCTAATCCTCCATGTACGAATATGACACTATGAAGGCTGGGAGACGGGCAGCACAGGGCCCACTGCCGGTGGATGGAGCCATGGGTCTCCAGTAGGTAACCCCCCTATAGCCAGCCTAGAAGCTGAGGAATGGTGGTGGAGAAGGTACTGCTAGTTCTAGTTGTGTCATCTCCAAGAGGGTTTTCTAAGATTTGTGCCCATTGCAATGTCACATAACCATGACCAAAAGGCTCTGAGACATTGTACCCACCGAGCCATGACTGCTATCTATCTATCTATCTATCTATCTATCTATCTATCTATCTATCATCTATATATCTATCTATCATCTATCTATCTATCTACTGTATCTATCATCTATCTATCTATCTATCTATTATCTATCATCTATCTATCTATCATCTATCTATCTATCTATTATCTATCATCTATCTATCTATTATCTATCTATCTATCTATCTATCTATCTATCTATCTATCATCTATATATCTATCTATCATCTATCTATCTATCTACTGTATCTATCATCTATCTATTATCTATCATCTATCTATCATCTATCTATCTATTATCTATCATCTATCTATCTATTATCTATCTATCTATCTATCTATCTATCTATCTATCTATATATCTATCTATTATCTATATATCTCTGTCTATTATATATCATCTATTATCTATCTATCTATCTATCTATCATCCATCTATCTATCTATATATCTATCTATTATCTATAAATCTCTATCTATTATATATCATCTATTATCTATCTATCCATCTATCATCCATCTATCTATCTATCTATTTTTCTACCTCATATTTACCTATATAACTAGAATCAAAATATAAACACCACTCCAGTAAATATTTACAACAATATTGGACATAATTAACACAAATATGGTGAGTGGTGACATTTCGGCTCAAAAATAATGAGCCATTCCCATTAATGAGCTGGTCTATTTTTGGGTCCTATGTATTGGAGCCAGTGATTCAGTGATTGGTGACATGTAGCCATGTGTGTCATGGATTTGTGTTGCTTTCCTACTTGTTTTATATATTGCTATAAATAGTTGCATGTATTTATATATTATCAATCTATCTATATACAATATCTATCTATTATCTATCTATCTATCTATCTATTTATCTATCTCTCTATTATCTATCTATCTATTATCTATCTATCTATCTATCTATCTATCTCTCTATTATCTATCTATCTATCTATCTATCTATCTATCTATCTATCTATCTATTTCAGACCTATTTATCTCTCTATCCGTCCAGTAGGAATCCCCCATTGTTACTCCTCGCTATGTATTTTTTACAATAGTAATTTAGACAAGTGTTCCATTTTCTTTGCACATTTTTCTTTCCGTCCAGTTGACCTCGCTGTAGGGATTCTTTCTTTGCCTGTCTACGATTGGTAAAATAAAAGCAGCATGTTGCAATTGTTCTGTATGAATCTCAGGTGGCATTTAATATTTTATATGCTGTCTGAGTGTTCAGGTGTTTCTGACGAAATTCTCCAAGTTGAGCCGCCTAACACCAACAAAAAATATGCCAAGCTTAACTTTACAATCCATTTGTGAGCCAGGAAAGCCTAACATGTTGCTGTTTCTTCACAGAGAGAATGATGCCCTCAGGTGTGATGCCTGCTTGGGAGAGAGACATTTACTGCTGCCTCTACAGGCTTTTGCCCTTTCACTATGACATTAAGCAGAGCTATCAAATCACTTTACAGAGGACTAAACTAATCTGGCACACAACAGCGCTGGCATGAAGGTGATTGGGGTTGCAAGTTCATTCTTTTGCAGGATTTGGCAGGCTTTATATTTAGATTCAGAAGGAGAAAGAAAGAGAAAGAGAGAGACTGTCCGCAATCTGAGATCACACAATAAATGTATATTCCTTTTACTGGATGTGAAGGGGTTATAGAACCCGAGTGTCAGCAACACCACATCTTCTGATAGATTGTATTATGGAACATTTTAGAAAGATCTATCTAGCTATTATCTATTTATCTATCTATCTATCTATCTATCTATCTATCTACCTATCTATCTATAATCTATCAATCTCATATCTATCTGTCATCTATCTATATATCATTAATCTATCTATCTATCTATCTATCTATCTATCTATCTATCTGTCTGTCTATCTATCTATCTATCTATCTATCTATCTATCTATATACAGTATGTGTTATTAATCTATGTATCTATCTATCATCTATCTATTATTGATCTCATATCTATCTATTATCTATCTGTCATTTATCTATCTAAAAAAGGTTAAAGAACGGCACAGTTAAAAATAGGGTGCAAAGTCTCACAGGCACATACCAGTCCTTGTATATAAGATCAAAAAGAGTTGAGGCAGCACAACATACTGTAGTTATAAGGTGCTCTTTATTAGCCCATGTGGCGAAGTTTCAGTCCCAGGTGTGAACCTTTCTCAAGGAGTTAAAAGTTTTGAATAACTGTTTTGGGTTGTAAGATAGGGAAGATAGGAGGGTTGTGAAGTAGGCCTGTTTAGCAGAGGTGAGGGCAGGTTTGAAAGTGAGTGTTGCCTGTTTGAATGCAGTGAAGTCATCTAGCGAATGTGTTTTCTTCCAACATTGCTCTACAATCCTGGACACTTGCCGGAGCTTTTTAGTGACGTTATTGTGCCAGGGTTATCTCTTGATACGTCGCACTCTGCCATGAACGAGAGGGGCGACTGCGTTAATAGCTGATGCGGGAGTGGCATTGTAGAAAGCAGTGACGCTGACTGTGTCGTGGAGTGAGGATATGGAGGACAGTGGTAGACTAGAGTCAGAGAGCAAGTCCAAAGGATGAAGTAAGGGACAGGAGTTTCTGATTGAAGTTCGGTTACAGTTCGGGTACCCAAACCGAACTTAGGATTTAACTTCCGGAACGCAAACTTCCACGGGTCCACACATCCCTATTCAAGATCGACATTTTCACTCTTGTCTTTGTGTGATTTATGGGGATTCAACTGCTGGGACTCTCAGTGATCATGGGAATGGGAGTCTCATTCTCCCATGTGAATGGTGTGACTTACTCCTTTAATTATAACTTAAAGGGGTTTTTCAGTTTACAAGAATAGTCTGCAGTCACTCACTGAGTGCAGCCTGATAAATTGTGACTGTGCACATGTGGGGAGGAGGACTCCCAGACAGTGAAAGGACAGGTACCCAGGGGACCGCCATCAGGGTTCCTGAGGGAACGATACTGGGAGGACAGTAAAAGGAAGGACTTGACTGAAGTTGTCAAGGAAACAGGGGGTGGGGCAAGCTTAAAAGGAGCAGGGGGCACGCTGAAGTGGCAGTTGACAGAGAGCAGGACAACAGACAGGAAGCCGTGTGAGACAGAGAGGACCGAGGGAGCAGGTGGTGTATTGTGGAGAGACCGACAGGGGACTGTGAAAGGAAAGCTGCGGACTCACCGACTAGTGACACGTGAGAGACTTGCACCGGCGGCAGCTTCCCGCATACGGTCCCATACAGTCACTCCTGCTGCTTCCCACCCTGTTGTGACAAGGAGGCAACCTCAGGCGACCGCTGCGATGACAGACCATTCCTCTACAGCAGTCAGGACACTGCCCCCCTGCCTTCTCCCACAGCTGCAGCCCTATCATCACCGGCCCCAGGGGGTGCCACCTCGCTACAGGCGGTAGTAGAAGCCCCCATCTGGTTTGCTAAGGGACCCTGAGCAGAGGTTGGTGAACGGTTATATTTAGAGACTGCGTCATTACCGCGCCCCATCAGCACCATTTCTTCAGGGCCTGTTGCGCCCCACCGGCATCGCTTCTTCAGGGCCTGTTGCGCCCCACCGACACCGTTTCTTCAGGGCCTGTTGTGCCCCACTGGCATCATTTCTTCAGGGCCTGTTGCGCCCCACCGGCACCGTTTCTTCAGGGTCTGTTACGCCCCACTGGCACCGTTTCTTCAGGGCCTGTTACGCCCCACCGACACCGTTTCTTCAGGGCCTGTTGCGCCCCACCGGCATCGTTT
The DNA here is from genome assembly GCF_039654945.1 of Dendrobates tinctorius. NCBI lineage: Eukaryota > Metazoa > Chordata > Amphibia > Anura > Dendrobatidae > Dendrobates > Dendrobates tinctorius. The sequence goes on from NW_027361993.1 coordinate 7,594,302, forward strand.
CTTCAGGGCCTGTTGCGCCCCACCGGCACCGTTTCTTCAGGGCCTGTTGCGCCCTGTTGGCACCGTTTCCTCAGGGCCTGTTGTGCCCCACCGGCGTTGTTTCTTCAGGGCCTGTTACGCCCCACCGGTATAGTTTCTTCAGGGCCCGACAAGCCCAAACCGTCCCGGAAGATCGAGGCGTCAAGGTAGCCGCATCATTGACCTCTAAGCGGCCGCATCTGCAATCCTGAGCGACGCATGGAAGGATAAGTGGACTCTAGAAAATAAGTGTTATAGTTTGGTCATAGTCTGGCTTCCGTCACCCGGCCTAGCCAGGTTACTCGCAGTTACACAAAAAGTACCGTTTAATTCGTTGTGTCCCTGCGAGGACAGATTGCTTGTTCCCCCGTTTTGTCTGTTCAGTATAGCCCTAGTGGCTTCAATTTATAAAAGTTCATTATACAAGTCATACCCTGTCTCGTGTCTCGTCACTGCATCCTGAGAACCTGCTAGAACCCTACACACGATGCGCACGACCTCCCTCTATTCCCTGTGTGAGTGAGCAGTCACTTGCTCACAAAAATGCAGTGTGCACACCTGTGGTCACGTGCCAACTTGTCTCTTCCAACGTCTCACAATAGAAGAGAATTGAGAAAAGGCGAATATAACTAGTCAGCACATGACCCCAAGTATGCACATTTATATGGTATCATGACCGCCCTGTGAATACGGGGAATCGTGACAGTGTGTGCATTGCATGTTGTTGCAACTCGGAAGGCTGCAGCCACATAAAGTAACTACAGACTTTTTTTAGGTCTTTTTGTGCAGGTGTAACACCCTGCTCAGAGCTGCTGAGCTCAGTGACTGGCTGCAGTGCTGTCAACGTAACTACGGCACTGCAGCCAATCTCACATACCAAGAGCAGTAGCAGAGATTCAGGGGGAGTAAAGCAAGGTTTGCTCTTTTTTTTTAAGGAAGGCATGTTTTATTAGCATGGTCCTTCCGAAAACAGAAGTAATTCACTTCCTTTTAAACAATTCAAACCATAAAATTTTCTGGAGCACTAAATTCCTCTACAGCTCTTTCAATAAGGATAGCGATTTCACAAAAAACAAATATATGTTCAAGTGGGAGAAGGATCTCCAGTTCTGCGCAACAAAAGATCAATGGGAGAGGGCAATAAAAGATTCATATTCTTCAAATATATCAATACCGCTTCACGAATCATTTTGCAAATTATTAACAAGATGGTACCTTACTCCCTCTAGGATAGCACATTTCAAACCAGATTCATCCCCATTATGTTGGAGAGGGTGTGGGTTCAAGGGAGATTTGAAACACATATTCTGGACATGCCCAGCTCTCACAGAGCTATGGAATAAGATTTCCATATATATTGGTGGACTTCTTGATAAGAACTTTACTCTTTCCCCTCAAACAGCTCTCTTTTTCTTAGACATGGAGGACGTACACCACTCAACTAAAAAAGTCATAATACATCTTTTACTGATAACTAAAAATATGATAGCCACCTTCTGGAGGAGAACTGACATACCAAGGTTCTCTGACATTGTGGATACACTAAAGACGCATAATACCTTGGACTTAAAATTCTCAATAGCAAATGGATGCTTGCATAAATACGACACAAAATGGAGCTTATGGAACACTAAATACCAAGTCTTAGATTAGTTAAGGTTTCTTTGTTGATGACTTTTTTCTTTTTTTGTGTTAAAGGTAGCTTTCTTGCTATTATCAATGTACATAGTTTGAACATAGAAATTCATGGAAGACCAAGGCAGTTCAATATTGAAGTAGATATTCAAGTCTTTACAGATCTGTCTTTGCTACTATTAAAAATTCTTTCTCTCCCTTCCCTATCCCAAACCCTTTCCTTCCCCTTTTCCCCTACTTATCAATGCAAATTATTACACAAACAAAGAGCATGTTTTGTAAAATCTATTAAAATGCCTAATAAAAATATTTTGAAAATAAAGAAGGCATGTTTATTCTGAAAGGGTTAAACCTAGAGTTGAGCGAAACGGGTTGGTCATATTCAAAAGTCGGCGACTTTCGCTGAAGTCGGGTTTCATGAAACGAAACCCGACCATAGCGTGAGGTCGGCCACGAGGTCGGCAACCAGAGCGCCAAAGTCGTGCTTCAAAAGATGCTTCCAATGCCCTTTTTCAGCCAATGATGGAGGACGCACACTGTGGGCAACGCGATGACATAGGCAGCGGTCACCACCATCTTTGAGAGCGGCATGCAAGTGATTGGCTGGCTTTGTGTGGCGTCACAGGGGCTATAAAAGGGCGTGAACGCCAACCGCCATCTTACTTCTGCCGATCTTAGCAATAGGGAGAGCGTTAGGCAGGGAAGAAGAACCAAAAGACTGCTTCTGCTGGTAGCGATTTCCACTTACAACACAACAGTTTGTGTGCAGTGACAGGGGAGGATATATTTTTGTGCATCAGCTCTGTTGGTTATTAGGCTGCCTTATAAGGCTCCCTGATAGCTGCATTGCTGTTTGCACACTGCTGTGCAAACTACTTTTTTAAAAGCAAAAATACTTTTCTTCCTCTTTTCTGCACAGTTACCAAGCGTTCATTTTTCCACCCTTTTGTGTGTGCAGCAGTCCTGCTTATTAGGCTGCCTGCATCCATACTCGGACTGAGAGCATCATTGTCAGCGTCCTCAAATCTCTAGTGAGATCCGAATTCTCACCAATCCTATAGACACCCTGCACCTTGTCATACACCATCCAATTTCAGCCTGTTACATTGAGGTGTATCAAATAGCTAGGGTATGTCAACCAATGTCAAATTTATCCAGGTAGCAAATTGGTATGCTTTAAATAAAACGTAACTTTTAATTAACCATTGAAAACTAGAAAAGTGCCAAAATAGTGCAAAAAAGTGCTTGTGCAAAGTGCATAAAATCACAAACCGTACTGTACCGCCTCAATGTCCTATACTTAAGGACCAAAAATGGTTACATGCAGGTGCGATAGTATCTTATTGCACCTCTATTTACTTACATTCAGGTGTTACTCTTGTATAAACACAACTGAAAAACTCTTTGATAAAGGACCTATTAATTGCTGCAACACAACTACAGCCTTAGGTCTCCAGTGGCTGCAAATATGTCTTTCATACATGCAAAGCGAACCTTCTATTATACAACATGTTTTGACATAGATTCATATGCGCTAATTGGTTAAACAGTGTAATTTGTATCTCCCTCATAGAACACCGTATTTCCTCCACAGAACACTACAGTACTATTGTTCTTATGGTAGAATTAAAACAAATCCACTGTACTTATCTTAGCTTCTTATAGTATGCTCATAATGGAAGGGATACCAGGTTCAGCATATTTCCATGCCCCCAGAAGTAACCTTATTCCCTGCATTGATCACCCAACGCATTTCATCTTGTTTAAGAATCATCAGGGGTGTCCTGACAACTGTCCTGAGGTGTAGCGCGCTTCGATCTGATTACCTGCTTTTTATAAATTTCAGCAGACCGCAGTCTGCTACCGCTTCCGGTCGCCACAACTAACACTTCCGGTTTGCAAAGAAATCTGAGATCCGAGCACATTATCTGCCCCACTTCCTGGGCTGTCTAAGGATCACAGTGCATCATAACCAGTCTGTACAGCGCTGGGACATGTGCCCCACTTCTTGGGTTTGTCTTCAACTACAGCGCTGTAAACATCCGGTCTCCATGAAACAGCGTCATAGATACAACGCGGTCACATGATGCTTGAGTACCCATGGAAACTTATTACCAAGTTCATGCATTAAAACGCTTTCACACTCCTGTGTCATTTTCATACAAAGTACCCACATATTCAAAAGTGCTCCCAGCATGCAAATGTATAACGATACTCAAGATGCCTATACAGGGGCATATTTACCGAATTTTTCGGACTATAAGACACACCGGACCATAAGACGCACCCCAATTTTCAGAAGGAAAATAGGGAAAAAAATACTAATGTGTCAAATGGGGGTCCGTCTTACAGTCCGAATTCAGCTTACCTGGGAAGGGATCCGGCACAGGTGGATGAGTGGTCACAGGGGTCATTCAGTGGTCCAGACTCGTGCAGTGGTGGCAGATTGGTTGTGCTGGAGCAGCTGGGCTGTACTGGGGCAGCTGGGCTGTGCTGGGGCAGGTGGGCTGTGCTGGGGCAGCTGGGCTGTGGCAGCTGTGCTGGGGCAGCTGTGCTGGGGCTGGGGCAGCTCTGCTGTGCTGGGGCAGCTGGGCTGGGGCAGCAGGGCTGTGCTGGGGAAGCTGGGTTGTGCTGGGGCAGCTGTGTTGGGGTTGGGGCAGCTGAGCTGGGGCAGCTGGGCTGGGTTGGGGCAGCTGTGCTGTGCTGGGGCAGCTGTGCTGTGCTGGAGCAGCTGGGCTGGGGCAGCTGGGTTGGGGCAGCTGTGCTGTGCTGGGGCAGCTGTGCTGTGCTGGGGCAGCTGGGCTGGGGCAGCTGGGCTGGGGCAGCTGGGCTGTGCTGGGGCTGGGGCAGCTGGGCTGTGCTGGGGCAGCTGTGCTGGGGCAGGTGGGCTCTGTGGGGTGAGGGTGGCGGCTCTCTGTTCTCCGGTGCAGGGGCAGCGGCTCCGACGGCATTTCCTCCAAGCCCGGAGGCCCCCACAGATCCCTTGCTGGCCGCTGTCATGTTGTGGTGGCCTCCGGGAACATGGCCGCCGGGAAGATGGCCGCCGGTCCGGGGACAGCGCATGCGCAGGTTCAGATCTCATCCCGAGATCTCGGGGGACGAGATTCAAATCTTGGCAACGAGATCTCGTCCCCCAAGATCTCAGGACGAGATCTGAACCTGCGCAAATGCCGTCCCCGGACCGGCGACCATCTTCCCGGCGTCCATGTTCCCAGAGGCCACCGCAACATGGCGGCGGCCAGCAAGGGATGTGCGGGGGCCTCCGGGCTTGGAGGAAATGCCGGCAGAGCCGCCGCCCCTGCACCGGAGCACAGAGAGCCGTTACCCCTGCACCAGAGCACAGCCCGCTGCCACCACCGCACTGCAGAGCCCCCGCGGCACCCGCACCAGCCTCAGAGGTTAGTTCATTGTGACCATAAGACGCACCCCCCACTTTCCCTCAAAATTTTTGGGGAAAAAAGTGCGTCTTATGGTCCGAAAAATACAGTAAATATTTTAAAAATCCGCGTTAGAATATCTAACTAACGCCAATTAACCCATTAGGTGGACATTTTCAGTAATTACCGAACAACATTCACCATATCGGTGAAAAAAGCGGAATAGACTAATTCAGAGTTGAATATCACAGCTATCACCTTGTCATACACGATCCAATTTCAGCCTGTTACATTGAGGTGTAATCTCTACTGGGCCTGAGACAATAGTTCAGCGTCCTCCAATCTATAGTGAGATTCAAATTCTCACCAATCCTATAGACACCCTCCACCTTGTCATACACCATCCAATTTCAGCCTGTTACATTGAGGTGTAATCTCTACTGGGCCTGAAACAATAGTTCAGCGTCCTCAAATCTATAGTGAGATTCAAATTCTCACCAATAGTAGATACACCTTCTACCTTGTTTTACAGTACCATATAGCTGGTGGTATTTTGGGTACATTTTCACAAAAATGAGGAAGTATGGTGGAAGACGCCATGGAACAGGGCGAGGGTTGCCAGCTGGTCCTGATGGTGGTGGTGGTGGTGTTGCATCTGTTGGTAGTGGCAAAAGCACAATAGCACCTAAGGCAGGAGGTGTGGAGCCTGCGTCATCGTCTGGCTCCACAAGGCCTCGAAGGCTCTTTTCTGGGAGTAGACAAACCACTTTTAAAGCCGGAGCTTCAGGAACAAGTTTTGGCTTACATTGCTGACACAGCCTCCAGCTCTCTCACCTCCCCTTCTAAAGTTTCAAAAATTAAAAGCACTGAGTCGTCAGTGGAGGCTCCTGGTCAGGAACAACACCTTTCCTTGTGACCTTCACCCCTACCAAAAGTGAAGGATGTGGCAGGCCACACTACCGATTACTCCATGGAGCTCTTTTCACATACCATGCCTGGGTTAGCAAGTCAAATCGTGAATTCCCCAGTCCAAGATGAATCTGACAAGGAGTGTGGGTGGCCAGCCAGGGCAGTGGGGTTAATCGGTACCGGGCCGGTGTCTCAGAGGGATGTGTCACGGTGGTGGTGATGACCCGTTCCGTGGCCCTGGGCATCCATGCAAAAGGGTGAATAACGTTTATAGGGGAATGATACGTGACGCCACCTGTGGTTTCTGATCAGATTGACCAGCGCTGCAGTATCGCTTCTCTGGGACAAATGTTGTGGTGCAACTAAGATGTAGAAGCCCTGCGCAGGTAGGGCCGTAGTCGCAGGGCAGATGAAAGAGTTGGTAGATGGTGTGCAGTGCAGGATGTAGCAGAGCCATGCGCCAGGCGCAGGAGAAAGATGACAGACACAGTCATGCAGTTCCTTTACCAGTACTTGGTAAGTGCCATCCAGGACCCAGAGTACAGATGGAGGAGTTGTTCAGTCTGGAAGCAAATTTGGAATTCTCTCTCTGCAGGTAGGTAGTGTGGCCTCCATTCTAGCGCTTATCTGAGGTACTCGCAGTACTGAGTTCACTGAAGTTCCCCCTGTTGACTTTCTTTTTGAACTTTCTCGTATGGCAGGCAGCCATAGCCTTTTCCTTCTGGCTCACACACATCGCTGCTGGGGCCTCCGAGCCTTAGTTGGGAACAGAGCATTTACAGCTGCTTCTTCCTCCGATTTCTGCTGCAGGACCGTCAGTGTCCCTACAAACTCGGAGACCGGAATCCCGACCATGCGCTCCAGCTAGGAGTGAGCCTTAGCTCTGCTCATCCTCCAGCTCTCCTTCTCACGTCCATCCACACACTTCCCCTTCCCTTCACAGACTGCCCTAACTTAGCTCCTCCCGACCACAGAGAGTAGCTCCTCAGCAGTCAGGTTCAGAGGTATCCCTGCTGGCCTGGAGTGGGAACTGTGTTGTGTGTTGGTTTAACTGCTAGAGAGATCCTCAATGCTCCAAAGCATGACATCACACTCCCTAGGAGGAAGGTAATGCCACTGTGGCAACCGTACTCCTGGGGGCGCCACAAGTGCACTGATGCCCAGCCACTGCTAGATGATTCTGCTGGTACATTGACACAGCCAGAATCTGACCCTGATGAAACTCAGGTTCCCCTTCCCGCATAATATACCACCTTACACGGTGACAAAGAGGAAGGTGCAGATGAAAGTGCAGGTTCCTTGTGCAGGTGGGGGGGCATACTCATGGGTAACGGCATTGGCACAGGGTCTCTCATAGTACGCAAAAGTGTCTCTGCCGGTGGGAGGGCCCATCTGCCATCAGACACACCGCCGTACTTTGAGGAGCCCTGTGCCAGTGCTGTCGCCAACAAGTGGGCCCCCCCTGCTTGCTCAGGATCACAGCACTTGCAAAGTTGAAATACTTATCTCTCCCTGCTCCACCGCCGTGATGTCTTCCGCGTTTCCTGACAGTGACATTCTGGTCAGAGAGCGCGATGACATCACGTCTGTACGCCCTCTGCCTAAACAGTCCAAGTGCAGTGAGATGGAAGATGGAGACGACAAGGAGTCCAGACTAGTACAGGGATTCCCTAGTGAGGAGACTTTTTTCAATGTTGGGACAGCTATTTTTGGGGAGCACTATACTCTGGAGACTGATATATGAGGCCCACCATACACTGGAGCATTCCAAAGGTGGACGTCAGACGCTGGAGCAGCATTTACAGGGCCCATTATGCACTGGAGCATTAGAAATGGGGCTCATTATATATGGAGCATTATTTGGGCCCATAACACAGTGGAGCTTCTTCCATGGGGACCAACATATACTGTAGCATTATGTGGAGCTCATCATATACTGTTTCAAACATTATATGGGACCAATGATTCTGTATGGAGAAATATATGGGCCTCATTACTCTGTATAGCGCACTATGCGGTGGCCATAATACTGTATGGAGTAATATACTGTCTGTTTTTGGAGCTATTGGAGAATTTAAAATGGATATCAGTCATGAGATGTAAGAAGTGAAGTATTTTTCATTGTACTATACCGCTATTTCTCTGCCGTATCAGAGGATCATGAATTGTGGCATGTGTTAAAAGAGCCCAGTGACACTCTTTGGCCCAGGGCCCACGAAAATCTGGAGCCAGCCCTACCCCCCCCAACAACTTTAGCCAAACAACCCCCAGTTTTCAATGCCTAACTATTATTATAAAGTAAATTAAGGTTGACAAGCTTAAGTAATAAGAATTGATGTTTTTGTCATTAAAATGGGCACTGTAGGTGTGTTTCCTGTCCTCCACTCCCTGCCGACCTTGCTTCCCCATTGACTTGCATTGGGTTTCGTGTTTCAGTCGGCCTTCGACTTTTCACGACAATCGGACGATTTCGTTCGACCTGACTTTTGAGAAAGTCGGGTTTCATGAAACCCGACTCGACCTGAAAAAAGGCAAAGTCACTCATCTCTAGTCAAACCCTTTTACAATCAATATATAATCAAGGATACGTAGAAGTGTACAAAATCTAGTTTTATGTTTCTTAGCTGTAGGAGAGATATGGGTCAAAACTCGGCAAATCAATTCAAGGTGACTCGAATTTGTTTAAAATTTCACAAAAAAATTTGGTTTGGCTGGAACCCAAAGTTTTGGCGATTGGTTTAGCTTGTATCAATAAAATGGTGGCCTACGGTAAACCATTGTATTTGATCCTTTCTAGCGGTGAGAGGGGTTATCAAAAAAAGTAAAACAAAAACATTATCCTCACCTTGGCTCTCATATGTCCTTGTGCTGCAGCTCCCTGCCCAGTTCTCCGTTGGATCGCTCCCACTGGCAGCTGCCTTCTCCACTGTCTTAAGTGTTAACCACTCTTCTGCAACATCAGGGACATCACGACACTGCAGAGTAATGCACATCATGATATTGCCGGATGTCTATTGAACACCAGATTTGTCGAAGAGTGGAGAAGACCACAGGAAGTTAGCCAACGGAGAAACGGGCAGGGAGCTACAGACCCAGAACGGCTCAGAGAAAGGTATATATAATGGGTTTTTTTTAACCCCTCTTTGTGTAAGGCTTTGAGATCTGTAGTGACACCAAAGCAAAATGAAAGGCTTTTATCAGCAATTCGATTAAATTACTAGTAGAATTTAAGGAAATCTGGTGCTTTTGATTATTTCAGATTCACTCATCTTCATTATAGGAACAGTTTGGCCCAACTCAGCATCATATCACAAAGTGCAAATTATGGTTTTACATAGGACTGCTGGATATCTTACAGCATTCATGGAACAAAATCAATAAAATGTCACATTGGGCTCTTCTTATAGTTTATGTTATATTTGGATATATTATTGCACTCAGATCCATTATTATTGCATGCAAGAAACCACTCATTTCCTGGGAAGAAACTTCGGTCCACATTAGTTGTGCCGCACAGGTCAGTTTTGACCACTCTGCCGACAGAACCTACTTGACAAATTGCCCCCTACTTATTCTATCAAGTTTCTGTAAATTTCATTTTTTTGAGAGCTGCGCAGGAAGCAATTGCTGATCGGAGATTAAAGCGGACATAACAGTGATGGAGGATTTCAGAAGAGAATACAAACACATACTGTCACCAATAGTAAAATCATTTATTTCTCGGGTCGGCAGAGAGAGAGCGCCCCACGCATGAGTAATATCTGTGGGAGAACAATGAAGCCGAGTTTCAAAGTCTTTTCAGAATAGAAACTATATTGCTTATCGATGGTAAAGTTATATATTTCACGCCATGCTTGTCTGTGGTTGGAGATTCTTTAATAGATAATTCATATTATCTCATCATATTATTTTCCAGTCTCAACTAAAGCTGCAATCAAAATTCTGAATTTTCGCTGGTCTGTAAAGCTGATTTTCTGATAGCTCTTGACATAGATCTCCCTACAACAATCAATTGTATTAGCATCTAGAATGCATCATATTGTAAGGATGTTACATTTTGGTGTCTCTTTATTGCTGTTTTGGTCTATTAGTTCATTTGTAGATGCCGTATCCTTAGCAATCAACAGCTGCATTGAGATGTAAAAGTTGTGTCCCAACATTGTTAATAGCGTGATGCAACTCCCCACTATTGACCAATCTCATTCACTTTGGTACTCAAATGCTGTAAGAATCCTTTCTACATCTATAGGATAGATGGACACCATGAAATACTAGATTTCCAAATTTATTCTGCAGTAGGACAATAACCTCAAATATACAGACAATTTCTGTAAGAACTACCATATCTATGTAAAGAAAAACAAGGAGTACTGGAAGTGATGATCCGGCCCCCACAGAGCCCTGATCTCAACATCATTGATTCTGTCTGGGATTACATAAAGAGACAGAAGGATTTGCACAAGTGACATCCACAGAAGATATGTGGTCAGTTCTCCAAGATGTTTGGAACAACCTCCATGTTGACTTCCTTCAAAAACGGTGTGGAAGTATAAGTGTACCTAGGAGAAATGAGGCTTTGATGATGTTTTGAAGGCCAAGGGTCAAAGTTTTAAGCAGGTGTGGAAAAAATGCTGCAATGTCAGAGAGCTTTCAAAAATGGAAGTTTTAATAGTTTATTTTCTTCAGTTATCAAAATGCAAAGTGAATGAATGAAAGAGAAATCTACATTAAATCCATTGAATCAATTTTTGACGATCGCCCTTTGCCTTCAAAACATCACCAAAGCCTCAATTCTTCCAGATACACTTGTACTTGAACAGAGTTTTTGAAGGAACTCAACAAGGAGGTTGTTCCAAACATCTTGGAGGACTAACCGCAGATCTTCCGTGGATGAGGATTGTGAAAATTCTTATGTTTCTTCATGTAATCCTGGACAGGATTGATGATGTTGAGATATAGAGTAAGAATGGTTTAAACAATAGAAGAGATAATATTTTATTTTCATCAATTATCAAAATGCAAAGTGAATGAACAAAAGGGAAATATATATAAATACAGTACATATATGTTCAAGATGTGTTTTTTAGACTTTTTTCTGCTGAGATTCAGGAGATGGGCATGAAGATTTATAGGATTTATATTGCCACGGCTCACACTACGAGTAATAGTAGACTGACATCTTTCCTGACCTTCCAACTCAGAGTCAAAATTATCGATTATTTACTGTCTGACAGATATGATAAATCAACAGTCAGACAGGCTTGTTAACCATTTGCTCCTTACGATGGATATTGCATCAGCGTTAAATGTGTAATGATTTAATGGTTTATTTATAGCCCAAGAAGGTGTAACAGACAGTAAATAATAGATACATTTGGTATACATTTCCCAGAGGTATTTGTATTCAGACCATGTACGGAAGCTACTTTAATAAGTTATGCATGAAACATGAAAAAAGGAAGATCATACATTGACGCTTTAGTTGTTCACATGTTAGAGTCATTCCTATGAAAAAACAAACAAGGGACGACGTTAGATTTTTAAATATTGACTTGTGATGAAAAGGCTATAAGAAAGGAAAAGAAAATATTGATGGGGGATGAGAAGAAGGTTATTATGTAAGAAAGAAGAAGTGAGGATGAAGGAAGAGGCAGTGTAGGGAAGGTGACCTGACGGACGGACGGACTTGTCAGAATAGAGAAAGGAAGGTTTGCACAGTTTAGACTGGTGTCAGTTATTACAGTGGGGAAACAGCTAGGAAAGTGTAGTGGACGTGCAGTACCTTGGGTTGACCATTAGAGGGCAGGGAGGAGTGTGAGCATAGGACTTGATATCAGCTTAGGGCTTTAGAAACCGTTGGTCATGGGGGGTGGAGTTACAGGGAACCGGGAAAGATATAAATTTGACAGGAGGGTTCCAGAAAGTTCCAGTCCCCAGGGGGAGCTCAAGTGACAAGGACACTGTGACAGTTGTGGCATTGTGAGGGAAACCCAACCAGGGGGACTGAGGAGAGAGGAAGTCGGGGGGTGGTCCTGACACGAAGTACCGCAGTATAGACGAGGCTCCGGGTGTGAGACACAGTATTGGACCGACGCTTGCCCAGTAACATTACTGTTGGTGGATAGGCCTAAGGCAGCCACAGTGACGGAGCTGTCAGAGTGTCACTGAGTGAAAAAGGGGACAGTACATAAATATACGTCCCTGGAGAAATTGTGTCACCCTGTGTTTCTGTAACCGGAGAATTGTGAAGGAAAGTGCGGTGTGCTGAGAGGCCGTCTGGAGGATGGCGAAGGAAAGAATAAACTTGGACCTGTTGCACCCGAAACTTGCCTCCAGCTTGTGTCTGTACGTCTCGGCGTGGTATCCAGAGGGACCACCCCCCAGTCCGGCCCACTAACCTTATTTAGATTTTAAATATTGACTTGTGATGAAAAGGCTATAAGAAAGGAAGAGAAAATATTGATGGGGGATGAGAAGAAGGTTATTATGTAAGAAAGAAGAAGTGAGGATGAAGGAAGAGGCAGCATGAAAGAAAGGATTGATTGATTGATTGATTGATGGTGAAGAAGGTAGGAAGCAAGGGATGAAGTAAGAATGAGAAGGAGGAATAAAGGGAGGAAGTTATGAAAGGCAGAGAGTAAGATTCAAGGAAAAAAGGTGGTAAAGAGAGCAACGATATATTGGAAAGACAGAAGGTAGTGAGGAAGGAATAGGGAAAGGAAAGGTGGCTAGATGTGAGAAGGAGCATTGTTGTTAGGTAGGAAGGAAGAAAGAAAGAACAACGATGAAGGAAGAGGCAGTTGGGAAGTACTAAGGAAAGAAGGAAATGATTGAATGTGAGGAAGATTGTAAGGAAGTAAAGAAGTAAGAATGAGAGGGAGTAATGAAGGAAGGAAGTCAGGAAAGGGAAAGAATAAAGGAAAGATGGAAAGAGACTAAGCGAGGGAGGGAGCAGGGATGAGAGGGAGAAATGAAGGGAAGAAGGTGGGAAAGCGTATGAGTCTAGTTACACCAATTATAAGTATGGCAATAATAAATTCCAGCACTATATTTTCATTGTTGTGTCTGCTCCTAATGAATCTACATGCAGCCTAAGCACTGCCATAGGATAGCAACAGGAACTGAAGACAGACTAACCAGAGTGAGACAGTGTGACAACCTAAACTCCAAGCCCATTTCAACCACTGGGTCTTCGAATGGGTCTATTGTATTGCTTGTGAGACATCTCTCAAACATTTCTTTGCCCTCCCGCAAAAAAATTTGTAGATACTGATCAAATATAAAGGGAATTTTATAAGACTGGAGTTTCATTTGCTAGTATTAAGCCGAGGTGCAGAGGAGTGCACTATGTCAAATTCATCAAGAGACTTGCCTTCAGCTGTCTGTGCACCAGAAATCATCTACAAGCAGATTTGTGCCTTAATATCACAAAATCTGGTGTAATTTAGTGAAAATGTGTGGGTCAGCATTTGTCCAACTCCCACTATACCCTGCTGACTTCTTGCATTGCTTTTGAAAAGTGGCAGGGTAGGCACCAAACCTCAAAAAGTTTCAAATCTTGGAGCAAACTTGCCTACTGCCAACATTGTTAGGTTATTAGTTGAACTCGATAGACTTATGTCTAGTTTCAACCTAAAAGGGATTGTCCGGGACTTAAACATTCATGGTCTATCCTTAGGGTAAGTTATTAATGTCTGATCGGTGGTGATGCGACACCTGTCAACCCCGCGATCAGTTGTTTCATGTGTTGACAGCGGCCTAAACTGCTTAGTTGTGGAGCTACACAGCACAGACCTGCCCACATAATAGTGGCCGTGGCCAGGTAATGCACATCCGCCTCATAGAAGGGAGTGCCGGGTGTCATTAATGTCTGATCGGTAGGGGTGCAACGCTGACACTCTCTTCAATCAGCTGCTCCTTTAGCAGTGGCCTCCCTCCAGCGGCACTCCCTCCAGTCAGCTGTTTCCAGTTTTGAACTGCTCAGTTCTAGAGCTTCCCAGCACCATTCTGTCAACAGAATAGTGGATGCGGCCAGGTACTACACAATGGCCTCATTGGAGGGAGTGCCGGGTGTCATTAATGCCTGATCGTGGAGGTGCAACGCCGACTCTCTCTTCAATCAGCTGCTCCTGTAGCAGTGGCCTGAACTGCTCAGTTACAGAGCTTCACATCACCGCTCTATTGAAAGAATAGTGGCTGTGGCCAGGCACTGCACATCCTCCACCTATTGATTTAAATATGGGGCGGATGTGCAATACCTGGCCATACAGTGGACAGGTGTGTGCAGCTCTGCAACTGAGCAGTTCAGGCCGCTGCCACCACCGATCACACATTGATGACCTATCCTAAGGATAGACCATCAGTGTTAAAGTGCTGGACAACCGCTTTGAAATAGTATGAAAAAAATCTTCAAGTTTTTTTACGCCAAAAAATTTTCATACAGTAATATCCTCCCATTATCTGTGGTCTTACTGTAACTGCTGACTCCATAGACTCATCATTCACAAAGATAAAAAGTAATAGTAGTGTACAGTACAAAAGCAAAGACAGCAAGAATAGACTTTGCATATTAACAACGCCAACTCCAATCCAACATTTAGACCTTGTACTCGACAAAATATGTGGCAATCTATTTGATAAACTGACTTTGATTCAGAAAACAACTAAATTCTCCATTACGTTAAATTTGGAAACACAATTAGAAAAAAGCTCAACTGTCACATGCACTGTGATTCACGGAGGCCTCGGAATACTAATGATCCTCCCGGAGTCTTCACTTTAATGGGAGGATTGTCAAGTTCGGTAGTGTCGCTCCTCATATAAATTAAACCAACTACAGATCACTAAGTGTTTAATCTACAGAGTGAGAAGGATATCTGTGAATCAATATGGTGGGTGCAGGGGGGGAGGGGTGCGGATGCATGAACATGAAATGAGATCTTCAGTTAATGAACATCAAACCATTACAATCGCTTCCGATTTTTGCCGTTCCGTTGAAACAATCCTTGGCTCATCTCTCCAAGATACAAATTAGCAAATAATAAAAGTGGAACAAGAAGAAGAAATTTCACAGCCGAAATAAATGTCTTCCATTAATAATCATTGGACAACTTCATCACAGGGCCGCTATGTTTGATGCCCTGACAAAATCTCAGGGAAAAAAATATATTTCTGTTTATCGAGCGGTAATATAGTTGTTGTATTAATTCTGGATGCAGTTTATTACTTTTCTAAGGGTGAAACATTGTTCCTGGGAGAAGAAAAAAAACAAACTTCACATTCTAATCTTTTCAAGTCTTTGAGCCGAGAAGATCAAGCGCTGATCATAGTTTATGATGTTTTTTTATTGTCAGGCTGTCAATATGCAAATAACAGTCAATTACATAGAACATCGGCAGAATAGGCCGCCAGGACTTTATTGTGTTAATAAAGAAACAAGATTACATTAAGATTAGAGCCTTGTGGACCTCTATGCTTTGCACACAATGACAGCTCCTCTTTTATTCCTTTGCATCTAAAGGTACCCATGCCGACTTTGAGGGTATGTGCACACGTTGCGGATTTTGATGTGTTTCCGCAGCGTTTTTGGACTCGCGGAATTGCCTCTAATCCGCAGTGCAGAGTGCACACAATGTTAATGAATGGGAAATGCAAAAACGCTGTGCACATGCCGCGGAAAATTCCGCTCGGAATCGCAGCGTTTTATTTTCCGCAGCGTGTCCATTCTTTTGCGGATCCGCAGCTGCAGTTTCCATTCTGGCACATCAAATCTCTCTCTCTCTCAAAAGCTTACACAAGATCAACCGTTCAAGTTACTGGAAGTATGCTGGGATGCCTTCTACTAACAGTCCTTTTTCTATTCATAATCATAGCTACAAAATCATCAGCTTAGATTGTAGACATGGACATATTGCTATAGACCACACTAACGAAGGATTAAGCATCAATCTATGCACAAATATGAAAAAAATCCCAAAACATTGCCTTAGAATTAGATGTCTCTCCACTGCATCCAAGAGTTAGGGACGATGGAGGTGGCGGCAAATGTTAAACCAACCATAAAAAATAATTTTTTCAAATCTTATATTTCATTATGATCTAATATCATCTTCATGTCGAAGAGATGGTCTACTCTTAATCCCACGCGATAAGGCCAATTTCCATTTTTGTGTCTTCGTTTTTTCCTCCCCTTCTTCCCGAGCCATAACTTTTAGTTTTTCTGTCCACATAGACATGTGAGGGCTTGTTTTTTTTGCGGGATGACGCCATTAATTTTATCAAGTAGTGTACTGGAAAGCAGAAACAAAAGTCCAACTGGGAAGAAAACGTAAAAAAAAGCAATTCTGAAGTAGTTTTTGGTGTATCGTTTTTACGGTGTACACTTTTTTGGTAAAAATGAACTTGGAAAATGATTCTGCTCATCTGTACAATTACGGTGATATCCAACATATCCATTTTTTAAATTATTTTAGTGGTGAAAAAAAATAAAACATTTGCCAAAGAAATTTAGGTTGTTGTGTCACCATTTTCCCAAGACTCAAAACAATTTTATCTTTCAGTCAATGGAGCTGTGTAATGGCTTATTTTTTGCAGGACAAGACAACCTTTTTATCAATACCATTCGAAGTTTTAATCGCTTGTTACAGCATGATTTTTGGTACTGAATTGACTATTCCATAGAGGTGTTTCTGACTTGGCTTATGGCGCACGTGGTGAAGGTGTTAAAGAATGTCCTCAATCACCCTGTAGGTTTTATCTACACTCTAAACTAAATATATACAGTAGGGATCGATTCATTAATGCATTGCATTTTTTTTGTCTAGCTTTTGGTGTTTTTTGCCTGTTTCTCTTTTGCGCCTTATTCCTGTTTTATATATGTACCATTTTTAAAGTCTATTTTATTTATTTCATATTTAATCACTTTTCTAATGTTGACCATTATGGATGAAGTTTAGGGTTTCCGAATATTTTTGTCTGATTCTTCATTTGTGACTTTTTAAAAAGTCATATATTGTGTACTTCAGTCTCCCCCTGGAGTGATTTTGTGAGAGCCAAAAATGTTTGTGCCATTTGCGAAACATTAAACTTTTTTTGTGCTGAAAATTCCTAAAAAATTTAAATAGAAGACCAAATAAAGGTGAAAAGTAAAAACTGTATTGATTTTGCCCAAATGTAATGAAGCAACTGGGCAATTTTAAAGAATTTGAAGGCAATAAAAGTCACAAGACAGAAAATGAAAAGTGACTTCAAGTGTAAATGCTATTTTAATTTCAGAAATCAATAATATTTGTGAAAATAAGAAACTTTTTAATATATCTTCTAAGATAAATCTGATTCTTTCTCCTACTGGACTGATCTCGCAATATGAAAAGTCTCAATTCATGGGTAAAATGTGTCTTCAATGAATATAGATTTTCCCATTACTGAGATAGAAGATAACAGTTGGTGCTCATAAAGTTCTATGGAGAACAGTAACATTCATTTACAAGAACTTTGAGTAGAATGTCTGTGTCTTCCCCTAGCTCCTCCCTTCTCCATTGAATTTTAAAAGCACCAAGTGTCATCTGCTAATTCAGTAATAGGAAAATCTGTCTTTGCTGAAAACAGATTTTACCCATAAATTGAGAGAGAAAGATCAATCCAAGAGGAGAAAGAAGAAAATGTCTCTTATCATATATATCATAAAGTTGCTTATTTTCTGGTGTTCTATTGACTTATGAAATAAAAATTAAAACAGCAGTTAATCTTTATGTTTTTTCATGTGCTTTCTTCGGAAACCTAAAAAATAATAGAAAGGTGTTGTCTGGTTGAAAAAAAAAATTCAAGTGGTCCCTTATGCAGGACCCTCAGAAAATAGCTAGAACAAAACTACAATGAGCAGTTCTCACTCTGGAGGACTCATTATGTCTGTGGAATACATGGAAAGCCCAGGATTTTTTTATCGGGAGTTGTGTAATACTTTATTTCTCCTGTGATGGTGCTGTTGCAGAAATGAACACTTATTGCCAAATTTCACCACAGATCACAATTGATTAATGAGGATTCAAAAAGAAGGAAATTATTCTAAAAAGGATTAAAAGTGGTCAGCCTTCTTAGACAACTATTTTACTATTACTATTTCTACAAATTATTATCACTATTACTATGTTATTATTATCTTTCAAGATATGTACAAATTGTAGACAGTTCAGTGTCAGAGAGGTCTATAGCTTTGGCATGTGCTTTTCCCAGTGTCTGTAGAGCAAATTGAAAATGTTATTGAGAAAGATATCCTTCATTAATCGCAAATTAAATAAAGCCACTTATACCTTGGACGGGCAACCCAATCTGGAGCTTCTGATCACGAATTCTGTACATTCAGACCAAATCTAGTCAGGTATTGCTTTTATGTCAGATAGCTTCTAGTTTCAAGACTCAATAAATAAAAGGTCAAAAAGTTCTTCAAAAGAAAGCCAACTGTACACCTTCCTTCCAAAGGCAATAAGACTCTGTGGCATCGAAAATCGAAGAGGTCAAATGAAGTCTGCTAAGGTCAGGTGTTTCATACAGACTTGCAACCTATTTCTGCTGCCTCGTCTTAATGCTCTAAAATAAAGAAGACTGTTTTGGAGTCTGTGAAGCGTGATTGAGCATCAGCGGATCCTGGGAAGCCTGTCTTAGTGCATGGGAGTCAATGTTCATCAGAGGTGTTGGTGTCGACATTGGCTTTTCTCCTAGTGCTCACATACAGAAGATCTGCTATTGCACTGACATGCCTTGAGGAGGCAAAGAATGAATTGAAGATGATGTGACACATAACAGACCTGCCATTTTATGGAGATATACTCAGATCGAATCAATGTGCCTTATTTCATAGTCCGTTTTAATGTGCTATTCTTTAACAAACTGCAACCTTATTGTGGTTTTTTGGAATTTTAATATCATTTTTTTCTGAGTAACTTGATTTTGGGACATTCAGTCCTCCAACGTTCCCCATATTTAGCTCCTTTATTGTCCAAGCAAAATAAGAATCGACACCATTGAAATGTGGTGCTGGAAAGAATGTTATCAATACCATAGATGGCAAGAAGAACAAATCCAAATCAATCTTGGAACATATCATGCCAGACAAGTCGCTTGAAACAAAGATCATCAAGCTATGCCTTGCCTACTTTTGACATATATGTGAAGAGAGCAGTCACAGAAGAGGGACATCTTGGTCGGAAGAATAGAAGGAACAAGGCAAAGAGGAAGACCAGCAACTCGATGGCTTGTTGCTATCAAGATAATGGCAAAGAAGACCCTGGAGGACCTATTTAGCCTTGCACAATATCAATCTTTCTACAGAGCTTTAATTCATCAAGTCGTCATAGCTCAAGATCGAGTAATAAATAATTATCCAAAGCCTCCCATGATTTGCTTTTGGGCTGAATTGTAACTTTTCCATGCCTCTATCCAGCTAAACTGCCAAAGGTAATAAGGCTTTCAAACTTTCCATATAGTTGTATCATATGTACATGAGGAATGAATTTGCTAAAATTATCTTAGGAATTGTATCCCCTTGTGCATATGAGGGTGATACTGAAGTATAGTGTCAACACTAAAAAAAAAAAACAATTACTTGTCTTGAAATTACAACTTCAGGAAGAATTTTCAAAAACAGTCCACTACTTTCTGTGTCGCAATATCTGCGGAACTAGATGGCAGGGGAGATTGGTGTTTGATAACCCTCACTACACCCTTGCCATGGACCACAATATCTTGTTTTTTTAAGTAATGCAGTTTGTCTCCTAACCCTTGGGAATGCCCCAGAAATGCACCAAAACACACGGACATGTTTTTGCTATTCTCCAACCTTTGTATGGTTTGATTCACAAAACTTTCCTTGAGAAATGTTGAGAAGTATGACCTTGTGGTAAAGCCGGTATAAGAAACAAGGACTGGACCTATTCAGCACTCCATTGTAGATTGTGGTACACGTGGAAATGGATAATGTAGAATCAAATGACTCCCGACACTCACAAAGATTTTAAATCCTTTGATTCTTTGATTCAGAACTTTGACGCATTTCAGCTCATTTAGAGCATTCAATAGCTGTTAATTGGCTAAAATGCGTCCAGATTCTAAATAAAAGAATCAAGATTTAAAATCTAGAAGACTGCCAGGAGTCGTTCGATCCTATATTCTCTCCAAGAGCTGTACTTTATGGCAAATATAACGTCTGCTTCTATGGTTCGTACACCCTTGAGTGGTGGATGAAAGGAAATTTCACACTAAAAGTGCTCAAACGCTTCAGATTTAGAGCCATTTGACTAAAGACCCACATACACATTAGATACCTGTTGGCTAAAGGGTTGTTTGACTGGGAGCTATCTCTCCCGAATGTTACATCTGCAGGAATGCTTGAATCCTCTCTCTACCAAACAAAATAATCGTCCAACTTTTTAATATGTATGGGAGACTTTAGTCTAACTGAAAAGGTGAAGAAAGTCAATGACATTATTTTTGCCCATAAACCAATGTTTTTCAATTTCAGACAATTTTTCATGACCTACTGTAAGTCATCAATAGGTAAATCAAAAAACATAAAATAAAGATAAATATAAAGTCTAAGTAAGACAATACCTTTCCAAATCCCCATATTCGTATCAGATCCCTGGTTTTTCCCATGGCTTTTAGAAAGGTTATCAAAAAGTCTTAAAGCGAGCGTCTTTCCTATTAATGGAGGAGAAACATATTCATATCTATTTCATGAGCTTTGTTTCTTATTTAGTTCAATACAGAACAAGCGCGGTGCATGAATCGGCTGATTTAATGCGCGTCAACAACCACAGCTGGCACATAAATCATAGAAGTATCATTGTAACACAACTAACATAGTAAAAGTGAAAACAGTACAGAGTGCTGCTCAGCTATAAAATGTGTTTTAGTATCGAGGCGGCATAGCTGCATATCAAGGAGTGGGATCCAAAAATAGCAAATGGCACTAAACTATCTCTTGAAAGCACCTAATATATGTCATGTTATCCTTTATGATAAAATATAATATTCCACATTTCAAAGAGCTGGTAAAAAATAAAAAATAAAAATGAAGTCCGAGCTGGGTGAAGACGCATAGGAAACTAAAGCATCGCTGTGCCTAATAAATATTACATTTAGAATGTTTCGCTTTGTGAAAATTAAAGGACAGCATAAGAAAGAAGAAATAAGAAGAAATAATGTAAATCCGGTTAAAGCAGCACTTCGGTAATTTTTTTTTTTACATGTATAATGCAGAATATACTGTTATTATAGAATGTCAAGGTTTTAAAGGGATTGATCACTTTTAGGGAAATGAGCTCCAAACTGTGTAAAATACCTAAAATACAAACTCAGTAGGTGCTCCCCATTTTGGGGATCTCTGCTGTTTCTCCGGTATTGGTGTTTTGGCTGCAGCAGTGATGCAGTGCATTACTGCTTTAGCCAGTCACTGAGATCATTGCTCATGCACTTTGCTCAGGAGCACATGCCAGAAACCACGACACAGCCGCTAAGCTTGGTGCTGCAGCATTGAGGTCATGTCAGCAGTGCTCGTCACAGCTCTAGCCAGTCAATGAGCTCAGCGGCTTGTGCACAGAGCTCAGCGACTGTGCCAAGGTTGATAGCATGTGCTGCTGAGCTGATTGCATGAGCACCAAGCTCAGGAAGAAGGCACACACAGCCGAAACGCGCGTAGGGGCTTTGGCACTGGCAGCTCAGAGGTGTATATGATGTTACAATTTACTTTCACAATTTCTTTGTCTACTTCTTGGTGCAATTTTTAGGACATATTACTATGTGGGTGTAATTTTTACAATCATGTTATAATTATTACCTCTAATCTGTGGTGCCTTCTTGGTATGGTCACCATCTATATTCATACCCTTTTTTTGTGTATGTTTATATTATTTCATTCAATAAAATTATATTTTTAAACAATCGGGTTCCTTAAATGCATATTGTTTCTATAGGTTATTATTTCTTCTTGCATGGAACTATTTTCTATGTAATCTCCTATTGGGCACAGGTGTCTTATTTTGCTTGCTGTGCATTGCTTGTCTTTGTTTGGTTTAATAGTATCCATAATGCATAGTATATTTTCTATGATGCCTCTAGCTTTGCAGAGTCATATTCTCACTGCTCTTTCTCTTATGTAATGGAGACTTTTGGAGGTTTCATAAATCTGTTCATCTTTAGCTGTATAAAGGATGCACATATAGGGGCAAGTAAGGAAAAGCTCCATGAGAAGGGGTCTTTCAGCTGCAATGAGGTGATGACATGATCCTGTAGGTCGCTAGTAGTCTCAGACTGACTACCTATCTACACATGAGAGCATGTGCTGAACTTGGAGATCCCATGACAAAGTTGTCCATGAGGACGGGGGGATGTATGGATGAAAATGAGCAGGGGTAAAGCAAATTAGACAAATTTAAGTCAAAGCGAAAACAGCCGGCATAATTCAGTATTGTGTACATTGTAACAGCCTTGTGTGATGATTTGCAGCTTACAAGCGCCAAGATCAACAGGTACTCCACCCGGAGATTGGAAAGTCTTCGGGAAGTTGGAAAAATAGAAGAAAGGGTGGCACTCTGAAGTTCCTAAAAACTCTTCTTTTTTTCATCGTTTAAAACATGTATGCAGGGGAATGGGTCCTCATCAGGACAACGGCCGTTTCACATCCAACTGCGGCTTCAACGGGTCCAAGTACCTGGACTTGTTTAAGCATCAGTTGGACACCAAATGGCTGTTGTCTTGATGAGGACTCGCTCCCCTGCGTCCATGTTTTAAATGATGGAAGCAAATTAGACAACTAGGATATTACTGGTGAATTAGGTTCTTTAAGCCAAGTAATAGGCCATGAAGACTTGACATTGTGATATGTGTGAGAGGCATCATGTGTGGGGGAACTCTGTGGGGGTATAGTAATATGTGGGAATATCATTCTGTGAGGACCTGATAACATATGAGGGAAACACTGGATGTATCATTGTGTGAGGGGCAGAGTGAAGCCATCATAATATGTTTGGGAGGCACTGTGGGGGTATCATTGTGTGAGGAAACTGTAAAGGTATCATAATGTGTGTGGGAAGCACTGTGGCGGCATAGTAATGTGTGTGAGAGCATGACATGTTGGGGACTTTATAGGGGCATAGTAATGTGTGTTAGAGCATGACATGTTGGGGACTTTGTGGGGGCATAGTAATGTGTGTTAAAGCATGACATGTTGGGGACTTTGTGGGGGCATAGTAATGTGTGTTAGAGCATGACATGTTGGGAACTTTGTGTTGGCATAGTAATGTGTGTTAGAGCATGACATGTTGGGGACTTTGTGGGGGCATAGTAATGTGTGTTAAAGCATGACATGTTGGGGACTTTGTGGGGGCATAGTAATGTGTGTTAAAGCATGACATGTTGGGGACTTTGTGGGGGCATAGTAATGTGTGTTAGAGCATGACATGTTGGGAACTTTGTGGTGGCATAGTAATGTGTGTTAGAGCATGACATGTTGGGGACTTTGTGGGGGCATAGTAATGTGTGTTACAGCATGACATGTTGAGGACTTTGTGGGGGCTAGTAATGTGTGTTAGAGCATGACATGTTGGGGACCTTGTGAGGACATAGTATTGTGTGTGTGGAGGCTTTATTCTGTGTGGGCATGATATTGTGTTCCATGATAATGTGTGGGTGATGCACTTGTGGGCACTCTGGAGCATCATATTGTGTGGGGGGACACTGTCGGGGATGTAATACTGTGCAGATGCTATAAAAATGGTATCTTAATTCACTTCGGGCAAAATTTCTGTGTGGATGCACAAAAAGGAAGGTGTGAGATAAGGGTTACAGACCACTATCATAAATGATTGTACCATGGAGACTAGAGATGAGCGAATCTCCATCAATCCTATCATTTACTGGCTCTGTAATATGAAAGCCTCCTCTAATCTCGAGCCTGGCATATCAGTTCTACCATCTGTGGCCAAAGGGCTTGTGTTGTGTTGCCTAGTGATTGATCTGGCATCGTTCATGGCATCAGCCCCTGCAGAACATAGCACTGAATAATACATTCTGAAAAGGTAAAAGACACCTAGAATGTGACAGTCTCCTTAATTGAGTTCTGCATACATTTTCCGGGTTAACCTTTTTTTATTATTATTATTTTTCATTTCCCGCCTCTAATAATGATGTATGATGATCTCCTCGTCCATGTTTATTGCCCGCGATGCCAGTCCTCTAATTGAATTAGCCATCGTCTCTCCTGTTCTGGGCTCGTCGCTGTTTGCATGCTACAGGCTCAGTTTTAGCTCTACCTTGTTGGAGGGAAAGCTGGAGATCATATATTATAATAAAACTTATGAGCCATGTGTTTGTTGTGGGCAAAAATAGAGCAGCAATGAAAGGTATAAGAGGGAAGAGTGACCTTGGCGCCGGGCTCTGTCTAACACTGGAGTAACAAAGATTGATCAAATTGTTAGCACAAATAATCATGTCCTTAATAAATCAATACCTTATGCTATAAACTCGCACCTAAATCGACTCCTATTAACAAACATAAGCTTCCATTGCCATATAAATCACTGCTAGCAGTTTTATCTAGTATCTTGACTTAGAGAGAGACCTTTGAAAAGTAGAAATGCGGTTTAATCTAATAATAAGGTAAGAATGTCTCTACAGATCTGTTGTTGTGTTTGAGATACTGTATAAGCCTTTTGGTTTAACTCCTGAGTCAGTTAAGACTTTGAAGGACTTGCAAGATCAATGCCCTGAGGGGTGTCTATGGGAAGCCAAATAACTTGTGTTAACTGGGATCAACCCGCTCATATAGATATTTATCTCGGTAAATGGAGAAGAAAAGATATATATGTTGTGAATTCTTTTTTTTTATTTAAAGGAAGACTCAGGAATAAAAACTGATACATTGTGTCTGTCATGTCGGACGCTGTTCACACCACAGCATCCGGCAGGCAGAGGTAGTTCCACCTCCAGCCACTATAGCCTCAGTGGCGCCGGCCTGATCTTCAGGCTCTCGGGGGTTAATCCTGCTGGAGACCAGGTTGGATGGTTAGTCACGCCCACGGTCTTTAAATAGTCATGCTGGCCTATGGGCGTCGCCGATTATAGCTTGTGTTTCATACCAAGTGGTTCCGGTCTGGAGTGGAGGTGTTCAAGAGAGAGAGATTCTTATCTGGTGTCGTATGATCCGTCGTTATCCTTTCTCCTTCCCATATTTGTGTTTAGTTGTGCCCTGTTCACATTACTGTTTATTCCTGTGTGTGTGCGGCGCAGTGCAGTTTAAGTTCTCCCTGTCTGTCATTATTTGTGTGGGAGCTTTGGTGGTGACTTCTCACTGGGTGGAGGGTGGAGGGTTAAGTGCAGGGCTGAGCAGGAGATAAGGAAAGGTCGGAGGCTCAGGCATTTGCACCTTCAGCAAAAACCCTGGGTTGAGGGTCAGACAGGGTTTCCCCTAGTAAAGGGACACCACAGGGGCCCCGGGTATTTCAGCCTTAGTTGAACTAAGCCCCCGTGACATTATAATCGGCCTACATTTTTTCAGGAGTCCATGGATCCATTAGATTCCATAACCCGCCAGTTGGCGGCGCTGTCCATACAGGTCTCCGAGTTGAATGGGGCAGTTCAGCAGCAGGGCCTGGTAGTAGCAAAGGTGCAAACGGCATCTGCAGGTATCGGTGCAGAGCCGAAGTTTCCGCTGCCAGAACGATTTTCAGGCGATCGCAGCAAATTTGTCGTATTTCGGGAGGCCTGCAAATTATACTTCCGCATGCGGCCAATATCCTCAGGTAATGAGGCCCAGCGAGTAGGGCTGGTGTTGTCATTACTGAGTGGTGACCCCCAAGCATGGGCATTTTCCTTACCACCTGACTCTGCTACATTTCATTCGGTCGATAATGTTTTTTCTGCCCTCGGGCTCATTTACGATGACCCTGACCGACTGGCTCTAGCGGAATCTAAAATCCGCGCCCTCCGCCAGGGGGAGCGCTTGGCAGAAGACTATTGTTCGGAATTTCGCCGCTGGGCTGTAGACACACAGTGGAATGACCCAGCACTGCGGAGCCAGTTTATTCATGGGGTATCAGGGAGGGTGAAACAAGCCCTCCTGATGTATGAGACTCCGGCATCATTGGAGTCTGCCATGAGTTTGGTGATACGTATTGATCGCCGTTTTCGTCAGGGGGCACAGGAGACGCTACCTCTGGGAGAAAGCAGAGGTGCAGGTGTGGTTGAAGTAGATGAGTCCCCTGAACCTATGCAGATTGCTGGCGTGGCACAGGTTCAGCCTCGCGCTCCGGGAGTCCGGAAGTCCGGAGCATGTTTCTACTGTGGTAAAGGAGGTCATTATGTTAACGTTTGCCCGGTACTACCTAAGAGGGTCACACCGGCGGAAAACTGTTAAGCTCAGAGGGTATGGAGGAGACCCAACTGAGCGTATGCATATCCTCCATGATGGTATCTCAATGTATGCTCCCTGCCAAGGTTATTGTCGCCGGCAGAGAGCTACCTATATCAGTGTTTGTGGATAGCGGTTCCGCCACCAATCTCATAGATGAGGAGTTTGCACACACCGCCGGGTTTAAGATTGAAAAACTTCCTCACCCCATACAGGTGGTGACCATTAATGCTGTTCCCCTCCCTCAAGGGGAGATTACTGAGTTTGTGGCAGAGGTGAAACTCCACATTGGGGTCCTACATTCTGAGTCGGTTACATGTAGGGTCCTCCGTAATCTCCCAGCTCAAATGGTCCTGGGTTTTCCATGGCTGTCCAGGCACAACCCGGTAATTGATTGGAAAACTCAGGACATAGTACAATGGAGTGGTTTCTGCCAAGACAATTGCTTGGCCACATGTGTGTCCGCCGTGACGCCCAGCCTGCCGGAGGCTTTGCAGGATTTCGCGGATGTTTTCTCTGAGAAGGGTTGCTCAGAACTGCCTCCACATAGAGCCTATGACTGTGCTATTAGGTTAAAACCCGGGGCCAAATTACCTAAGGCCAGGATGTTTAATATTTCTGGTCCTGAGAGACAAGCTCTGAAAGACTACATCGCGGAGAGTCTGAGCAAAGGTCACATCCGGCCTTCGTCCTCGCCTGTAGCCGCGGGGTTTTTCTTCATTAAGAAGAAAGATGGGGGGTTACGCCCGTGTCTGGATTTCAGAGAGTTAAACCAGATTACTATCCGTGATCCCTACCCAATGCCGTTGATCCCGGATTTGTTCAACCAGGTAGCGGGGGCAAAATGGTTTTCCAAGCTGGACCTCAGGGGGGCGTATAACCTCATAAGGGTCCGTCAGGGGGATGAGTGGAAGACGGCGTTTAACACTCCTGAGGGTCATTTTGAGAGTCTGGTTATGCCGTTTGGGTTGACCACCGCGCCTGCCGTTTTCCAACATTTTATTAATGATGTCTTTGCTCATGTCCTGGGGAGATTTGTGATTGTATACCTGGATGATATCCTCATTTATTCTAGCGATCGGGACACTCATTTGCAGCATGTTAGGCAGGTGTTACAGTTGCTCCGGGAGAACCAGCTCTATGCTAAGCTGGAAAAATGTTTATTTTTTGTCCAGGAGTTGCCCTTTTTGGGATATATTGTGTCCGCAGCTGGTTTTAAAATGGACACCGCTAAGGTGCAAGCGGTGTTGCAATGGGAGAGGCCGGAGAGTCTGAAAGCACTCCAGCGGTTCCTTGGGTTTGCGAATTATTATAGGAAATTTATAAAACACTTTTCGACTGTCGCCAAACCGCTCACGGACATGACAAAAAAGGGTGCCGATCTGGCGAACTGGCCTGAGGTGGCTATACGTGCATTTGAGCGTCTGAAGAATAGTTTTGCTTCAGCCCCCATTCTGGTGCAACCAGACGTGTCTAAACCTTTTGTGGTAGAGGTTGATGCGTCGGAGGTGGGAGTGGGGGCAGTACTGTCTCAAGGCTCGTCCTTGAGCGAGATGCATCCATGCGCCTACTTCTCCAAGAAGTTGTCGCCAGCCGAACGGAATTATGATATCGGCAACAGGGAGTTGTTGGCCATCAAACTGGCTTTTGAGGAATGGCGACACTTCTTGGAGGGGGCGGCTCACCAGGTCACAGTTATCACCGACCATAAGAATCTGCTCTACCTGGAGTCGGCCAAGCGTCTGTCTCCTAGGCAGGCTCGCTGGGCATTGTTTTTTACTCGTTTCAATTTTCTTGTGACGTACCGTCCCGGGGCTAAAAACACCAAGGCGGATGCTTTGTCTAGGTGTTTTCCGGGGGGAGAACCTCGGGAAGAGCCGGTACCCATCCTCCAGAAAGGGGTAGTGGTCTCGGCTCTCACGACTGAGGTAGAGGCGGAGATTGCCGAGGCCCAAGAGGAGGTACCACCAGGACTTCCCGCCAACAAATCATTTGTACCCCTGCATCTTCGGCCTAAGGTGTTGAAGGAACACCACGATTCGGTACTGGCTGGTCACCCAGGGGTGAAGGGCACCTTAGAGCTGGTATCGCGTCGTTTCTGGTGGCCCAAAATCCGGCAGGACGTTTTCTCGTACGTGGCAGCTTGCATCACGTGCGCTAGGGCTAAGTCACCCCGAACCCGTCCTGCTGGCACGCTACAGCCTCTGGGGGTACCCAATAGGCCATGGACAGAAATCTCCATGGATTTTATCACTGACTTGCCAGCCTCGGCAGGGAACACGGTCATCCTGGTGGTGGTTGACCGTTTTTCAAAGATGGCGCATTTTGTGGCGTTGTCCTCTTTGCCCAATGCTAAGACGTTGGCTCAGGTATTTGTGAAGGAGGTGGTCAGACTCCACGGAGTACCGTCTGACATAGTATCTGATAGGGGTACGCAATTTGTGGCGAGGTTTTGGAAAGCTTTTTGCTCAAGGTTGGGGATCAAGTTGTCACATTCATCGGCGTTTCATCCACAGTCTAATGGACAAACTGAGCGCATGAACCAAAATCTAGAACAGTATTTACGATGCTTTGTGTCCGACAACCAGGAGGAGTGGTCTACTTTCCTTCCTCTGGCCGAATTCGCATTAAATAATCACCGCCAAGAGTCATCAGGAGAGTCTCCATTCTTTTGTGTGTACGGTCAACATCCTCAGTTTTGTACCTTACGTCAGGGTGACTCCGGGGGTGTCCCGGAGGAGGATCAGCTAGGAGCCCAATTGTCATCAGTCTGGAGGCGGGTGAAACAGCGTTTGTTGAGCATGAGTGCCAGGTACAAACGGGTGGCTGACAGTAGACGCGTGCCAGGTCCGGACCTGTGTGTGGGTGAATGGGTGTGGTTAGCTACGAAGAACATAAAACTCAAAATCCCTTCTTTAAAACTGGGTCCAAGGTTTATTGGGCCTTTTAGGATTTCTGCCATCATTAACCCAGTAGCTTATCGGTTGGAACTTCCCGCGGTGTACAAGATACACAACGTGTTTCACAGGGCTTTATTGAAAAAGGTGGTAGGCTTGGTGGACACGACGCCGATGCCACCTCCAGTCATGGTGGATGGCGAGTTAGAGTTCGAGGTCGCCAAGGTAGTGGACTCTCGAGTAGTACGCCGTACTCTTCAGTATTTGGTGCACTGGCGGGGGTATGGTCCAGAGGAGAGGTCTTGGGTTCCAGCCTCAGACATACATGCGGATCGGCTGGTCAGTTCTTTTCACCGTCGTCATCCGGACAAGCCGGGTCCTATGAGTCTTGAGGGCCCTGGGGTCCCTCGTAGAAGACGGGGTACTGTCATGTCGGACGCTGTTCACACCACAGCATCCGGCAGGCAGAGGTAGTTCCACCTCCAGCCACTATAGCCTCAGTGGCGCCGGCCTGATCTTCAGGCTCTCGGGGGTTAATCCTGCTGGAGACCAGGTTGGATGGTTAGTCACGCCCACGGTCTTTAAATAGTCATGCTGGCCTATGGACGTCGCCGATTATAGCTTGTGTTTCATACCAAGTGGTTCCGGTCTGGAGTGGAGGTGTTCAAGAGAGAGAGATTCTTATCTGGTGTCGTATGATCCGTCGTTATCCTTTCTCCTTCCCATATTTGTGTTTAGTTGTGCCCTGTTCACATTACTGTTTATTCCTGTGTGTGTGCGGCGCAGTGCAGTTTAAGTTCTCCCTGTCTGTCATTATTTGTGTGGGAGCTTTGGTGGTGACTTCTCACTGGGTGGAGGGTGGAGGGTTAAGTGCAGGGCTGAGCAGGAGATAAGGAAAGGTCGGAGGCTCAGGCATTTGCACCTTCAGCAAAAACCCTGGGTTGAGGGTCAGACAGGGTTTCCCCTAGTAAAGGGACACCACAGGGGCCCCGGGTATTTCAGCCTTAGTTGAACTAAGCCCCCGTGACAGTGTCATGACCAATAACAGGACCTGAAGAGGTGGAGCATGAGAAAGAAATACTTATTTTGTACTACTGCTAAATTATAACCTGTATTATACTTCAGAGCTGCTTTCACAATTCTGCAGGCTAAAGGGGTTGTCCAGTCTAAAATGAAAACACTTTGTGTAACTGCAGACTTCGGTATTCCCTCAACGAAAACAATGTGTTCTGCGAGGATTCGCAGGTTTCTGAATCGGGAATGGCAGTGATGTATGTGATATACATATTCCTGTGCAGAAGTCGTCTAGTGGGCACATCAGCTCTGGAGTATAATACAGGATGTAACTCAGGATCAATACAGGATAAATAATGTAATGTATGTACACAATGACTGCACCAGCAGAATAGTGAGTGCAGCTCTGGGGTGTAATATAATACAGGATGTAACTCAGGATCAGTACAGGAACAGTAATGTAATGTATGTACACAATGACTTCACCAGCAGAATAGTGATTGCAGCTCTAGAGTATAATACAAGGAAGTAACTCAGGATCAGTACAGGATAAGTAATGAAATGTATGTACTGTATGAAAGGATGTGGCAGGGACCCTCAACTGCCTTCTCTCTCTTGTATATATACATCGGGCACGTGTGTCCCATGCGGCACCCTGATGGCTCCTTAATGGTGTATATTGATAGGCCATGTTTTATGTGCAATGTGCTGTACATGTCATGTGTATATAATTAGGTCAGGGATAGAAGAAGTTAACAAGAGGTATGGTCCAACAGGCTGACAGGGAAGGGATTTCCTGTACCTGCAGAAGAGCCCTTTCCACAGCCCGGAACAGAAAGTACCCCGGTCGGGGGCTATACAAGCTGCCACAGACTGTCGGGCAGTGTGGATGGGCCCTGGTGTTGTGGGACTGTCCCAAGAAGGACGCTTGTGATTCCCAAACTCGTATGGGAGCCCTTAATGCTGTGCAGCCTCATGAAGTTGCAGGAACAGAGCAGGAAGCATTGTGCTGTGTACAGTAAAGTTTTCCCGTTGGAACAGAACTGTGACCTGTGGTGTCTTCCTGAATACTCATCCCCAGTGGTTGAAGTGAGCGTGTGATGGAGGTAACTGACTGTACCGAAGGACTTGGACTTCACTTGTCTGTTTGTATGCCAGGGGCCGGGGTGTTCACTGACTGTTGTTTGCTGGACTCAGCCATGACTACCACCCCGTGCTCCCTTGTTACATTTGGCGTAGTTGGGAGTATCGAATCCAGAAGCCCTCCAGTCAGTGGTAGGAAAATGGAGGGCGGTACCATCCTTCGTTGATGTCCACTGTGATTAATGCCAGCCCAAAATGGGTGCAGTCAAAGAAGAAGCTTCAGCGTTCTCAACAGAGTGTGAGGGAATGGGTGGAGCAGTCAGAAGAGACTTTGCCCATGAATGGAAGGAACCCGAGAGAAGGAGTCGGTGTGTCAGAAGAGAGGATGCCATTGCCGGACAATATGCAGAGATAGAGTATGTCCACAGTGGCATCGGGCACCAGGACTAGAAGCAATCTGTGGCCCGGGCAGAGACGGGCCTGCATTAGGAGGCCTGGTGGATGGACGAGTGGGAGAAGTGGCGCCCTTTCCGACAACCGGAGCAGCAGGTTGTGGAGGATGAGGAGATCGCTGGACTGACGGAACCCGAGCCAGTACCGGAAAAGGCCCAGAAAACCTTGGAGGCTGTCCTGAGAGGAGTCAATGTGACCGTAGTTACCGACTACTGCAGCCCCGCGAGAGGATCGTCACCGGACGCATCTGCGGTGAGTAGGGAACCAGTGTATGACCAGATGGCCACACCAGCTCCTACCCCCTCACTTCCTTCTGCCCCGCCACCGTCACTGACTCTCACTGTCTCTTCCGGTGCATGTCTGGAGGAACTCATGGTGCTGTCTATCGAGGAGGTCTGGTGGATCTGGGGAGAAATCACGGAGAAGAAGCGGCGAGAGTGCCGCATTGTGAAAGAACTGCAGCACCCCGTCGAGGGAGCTATGGCCGGACAGATGACCAGCGGCATTGCCCAGCACTTTGACTCCTTGAGGGGTTACAGATTTCTTCTGGAGACCAGCACTGGAGATAAAGTTGATGTGAACGCTGGAGCAATCACTTCCAGAGGTCCCCTTCAACTGTGGGAACGTGTCACCTTTGTGAAGGAGCAAGGGCTCCGAGGGCCATATGCGGTGGCTGTAAAAATGGCCTCCAGTCAGGGGAATGACAACTGCGAGAGGCCCAGTGTTATAAGCGGCCGACTGCAACGGTCACAGCTCCTGCAGCCAGGCAGGAGGAAGCAGAGCCTGGACAGAGTGTGGCGGCCGTAGGTGAGTCACTGGAGCAGGCAGCTATGGGAGAAATGGGGCCACCGCTTGAGGGGGTGTGGAACCGAAGAAACAGTGGAGACCTCCTCCAGTAGTTCCTTGGTCCATACATACGGCCGTGTATTGACTGATGTGATCCCTTTAACTAAGTTGTGCCGGTTGCACTGAAAAAAAATGTGAGTGAAGAGACTGTTGTACGTCTCTCGAGGGCAAGAAGCCTTCTACGGCACCAGGACTAGGTGTCAGTGTTGACCATCACGGTCACAGGAGAAAGACTTTGTTTTCCCCCTCCTCCAAGTGCACGACTGTGCATGTCCTGCAGGATTACGGGGCCGAAACCCTATGAGGGTTGGTTGCTATGAACTGAGTGTGTAGCTGCTATAAGGACTGAACTATTTTAACCTTGAATTCTACCCATTTTAACCCTGAACTGTTCCCCCATTAAAAGCAATGCAGTAATGTGTTAATGGGCCCATAATCTAGAAAAAGGAGGGAGGGGGAGAAGCTGTGCAGGAGGAACCGAGGAGCGCGCCGGGTCAGGACTATGGACCAGTGTTAAGTAGCCATTGGGCCAATATGTTTGAATGGGTCCCAGGAGCCAAGGGACTGGGGTCAGTTTGACCCATTTTTAAGAGGAACTGGAACTCTTTTGTTTTTAGGGTTTCAGTTCAGCTGAGCCAAGGTCATGTTTGACTCATTGGTGGCATCAGACAAAGGCTGCGTATGCTTAATAAACTGTGTTATGTTTGCCATGACAACCACCCCGTGCCCCCTTGTTACATGTGCATAGTGACTGCAAAAGCAGAATAGTGAGGGCAGTTCTGCAGTATAATACAGGATGTAACTGAGGATCCGTACAGGATCAGTAATGTAATGTATGTACACAGTGACTGCATCAGCAGAATAGTGAGTGCAGCTCTGGAGTATAATACAGGATGTAACGCAGTGATTTTTGTCTAATTTTGTCATCTTGTCGTCTGATTGGAGTTTTGTTCTTGCTTTGTTCTGTTGTGTTTTATTTTGCAATGTATTGTAGTTGTGTCATGTGACGTATTATTATAATAATAAACAAAACCTACAGGATGTGACTCAGGATCAGTAAAGGAGAAGTAATGTAATGTATGTACACAGTGACTGCACCAGCAGAATGATGAGTGCAGCTCTGGAGTATAATACAGGATGTAACTCAGGATCAGAACAGGATAAGTAATGCAATGTATGTACACAGTGACTGCACCAGCAGAATAGTGAGTGCAGCTCTGGAGTATAATACAGGATGTAACTCAGGATCAGTAAAGGAGAAGTAATGTAATGTATGTACACAGTGACTGTACCAGCAGAATAGTGAATGCAGCTCTGGAGTATAATACAGGATGTGACTCAGGCTCAGTACAGGATCAGTAATGTAATGTATGTACACAGTGACTGCACCAGCAGAATGGTGAGTGCAGCTCTGCAGTGTAATACAGGATGTACCTCAGGCTCAGTACAGAATCATTAATGTATGTACACAGTGACTCCACCAGCAGAATAGTGAGTGCAGCTCTGGAGTATAATACAGGATGTAATTCAGGATCAGTACAGAATCAGTAATTTAATGTATGTACACAGTGACTCCACCAGCAGAATAGTGAGTGCAGCTCTGGAGTATAATACAGGATGTAAGTCAGGCTTAGCACAGGATTAGTAATGTAGTGTGTGTATCAAATTCAAGATGACTGTCAGCTGAACAATGCTTCAGTTGATTGTTTGTCTGGCAGCCATCTCTCCCATACGCAGGAGCTCTTGATCGGGCACTCTATTCTATCACACAGTTTAGTAATACTTGTATGTTATCCCCATGTTTGCATGGGTTTCCTCTGGGTTCTCCGGTGTCATCCCACACTCCAAAGACATCCTGATAGGGAATCTAGATTGTGAGCCCTAATGGGGACAGTTATTATGTTTGTAACGTGCTGTGGAATTAATGGCACTTTATAAGTGAGTATAATAAATAGATAAATATATGACCATGCATACATTCATTGGTAGAGTTTCCTTTGGTTTCCTCCTCCACCCACGTACTCAAGAAGTCTATGACTCTACAGCTATTTCTTATGGGGTCTTTGCTTTAACAATGGAAGTGTCCCTTTGCAACTGAACTGCAAAAAAAAAAACAGGCAGTTAATTAGACGGCAGCCGATTTTTAGCTCGGAGATTCCTGCTAATATCTACATTGAGTCACTGGCAGAATTACCCTGCAGCGTTTCTCATTTTGTCTCTGGCTGAGAGTCTGATGTGTTTATAGCAAAACTAAGTTTCCCCAACTCGGAGTGACCTTTTACTTTAGAAAAGACATTGCTTTCTTTTGCACCAGAATGTGTATCAGCTACATCGGGTGTCTGTGTCACAGTGGCACCGGTGGGATAAGCCATTAAACACTGTCTGTTAAATTTATCTTCTATAAGTAAGAAACCTTTACACAGCGCGGCTCTGGTGATTGTCGTCTCGTGATGAGGCCGTTTACTTCCAGAAGAGTTCTGCCATTTACACTGTGAATACAACCTGCAGCTTCTTTTAAAATGGCAACTGAGGATGGGGGAAGAGTAGTTATAAAAGTAGCAACCTCGTCTTTAAGAATAAAAAGTGAGACCCAGCCCACAGAAAGTCGCCTGGAGGGTCTTTAGAACAACATGCCCAGTAACACAATGTATCAATTTTATCAAGAGTGTTCCTATAATGGCAACATGTCACTAGAGTTTATGCAATTCCATCACCGGCATGATATTAATACCATTCTAACTATACGGCTAAGAGTCAGCTAGGCGGTGCTGGAGTGCGGAGGAGTCATAGCGTTCGGATAATTATCACTCCTAGTTTGCCTTTAGTGACATCCTGCTCGACAGACCTAGTGACTTCACATACACAGTGGCACCATGACTCCTAAGCTCTCCAGGTCCACCCAGATGACTCTGGAGTGAGTGCCATCCTCCATTTATGGCTTCACTTTCTTTGTATGGTCTATAAACAAGTGAGATCTATAAGCAAAGGGGGTCTATTCAGGGGTCTGTAAGCAAAGGGGTCTGGTCTGAGATAAGTAAACAAAAGTGGTCTGGTCTTGCCGCTTTAATAAGAGGGAAAATGGGATTTAGTGTCTAAAAACTAAGGTGTTCTAGTCTGGGGTCTGTACACTAAGGGGTCTGGTATGAGATTAGAAAATAAAAGTGGTCTGTTTTGCAGCTGTGATAACAGGAAAAGAGGGGTCTGGTGTCTATCCTGGGATCTGTAAATAGAGGGGGACTGGTCTGGGGTCTGTAAACAAATTGGTCTAGTCTGAGATCAGTAAACAGAATGGTATGTTCCCACAGCTGTAAAAGGGGGGAGAGGGGGTTTGGTATCTTAAAAACTAAGAGGGTCTAAACTGGAATCTGTAAACAGAAGGGGTCTGGCCTGGGATCTGTAAACAAAGGGGTCTGGCCTGAGATAAGTAAAAAAAGGATCTGGTTTGGTGGTTGTAATAAGAGGGAGAGTGGGGTCATGTATTTTCAAAACTAAGGGGGTCTAGTCTAGGATCTGTGAACAGAGGGGGTCTGGCCTGGGGTCTGTAAACAAAGGGGTCTGGTCTGAGACCAGTAAGCAAAAATGGTCTGGTATGGTGTTGTAATAAGAGAGAGAATGGGGTCAGGTATCTTAAAAACTAAGGGGTTCTATTCTAGGATCTGTAAACCGAGGGGGTTTTAGATCTGGCCATCCATCTATATTCAGGGTAATTTGGTCTTTGTTCTGTATACAGGGTGGGACTGTCCTGGCTAGGCTGGGGGGAGAAGCTAAATTTAAGGGAGTCTGATCTGGGGTCTGTAAACATAGAAAGTGGAGTTTGGCATCTTAAAACAAAAGGGGTTTGGTTTGGCATCTTTACATAGTGGGGGTCTTGCGTGTCTGTTCAGGGGAGGATCTGATCAGGGGGTCTGCTTTCATTTTGGGATGTGCCATACTGTAGGTAGTCAGTCATGTATAGTTTTTGTGACTCAAATGACAAACTTCTATATACTGTGTCATATAAAAATGGTGGTGGACAGGAGAAAAAAAATGTAGACAATACTTTTTTTCCCACCTTTATATTTGGACGTACATTCCGAAAAGTTGGAAAGTACAAGATATATGATCGCGAAAACTATTGTTATGGTGCCCACAAACAGATAGTGGGGTCCCGCCATAGAATAATCTCCAATGTACAGTAAGCCTGTGCCAAGAGGGGTCGCTCTTCATTGGTTTAGGCAGTGCTTTTTTTGGCAGCAAGGGGTGACCAAGATGATTCCCCTACTGTTCTGTAAAAGTGAGGAAGTCAGAACATTAATATTTATATTCAGGTTTCGTAGATTTCACATGATTTGACTTCATTGTTGTTTAATAAAAATATGATGCATGGTGATGTTGAGCCTTAGTATAGAGAACGCCCCATCTCGCCTATTACATCTTGTGAAGATCCTTCCAAAAGAAAACCGCATGGATTCTGCTTAGCTTGCTGATTTTCATTACGAGTGAAATAAAGTTTTCGCAATCTTGCATTAACAAATTTGTGTTGTCAAATGTCGGAGACTGTATGAATTGCAAAGCAAATCCTTAGGGCTTAGCGGGAAAACAGCACAAACAATACTAATTTAATTCTCAATTGGATGGCAATGCCTATTAAGACTTGTACACATAATAATATCTCAGCTGCTGAGCAAGCAGACTAAGTAGGTATGAAAATTACATTAATAGTAAAAAAAAAACACTAAATGTATTCATGCAAAAAAAATGTCTCTGCTTTACTGAGAAAAACAGAAGATAACATAATATACAACCACTATAGAGCCAAGTGATTCCTAAGTTAAAGGGATACTCCACCGGAAATAAACATTCATCAAGGTATTTCCTAACTAAATTAGGAAATGAATATACTATGGAAGAATGTGGTCGGTTACTGTACTACGCTATTTTCATGCTATATATGCCTTTATACTGGGATGCAATCTTGTAGTAGGCTTTGCTGTGTGCATGGTTTGTGTTATGAACTTTTTACATCCATAAAACTATATAAAAGACAATTTATTTTTTTGCACTGATTTATAAGTAATCCACGGAACAAACCTCTCTGTGCTGCTATTTAAGATTGGTAGGTGAGCAATGTAAAATTAAAGGTGCTGACCAGGTTTGGCATGATAGTATGTAGTGACTTCAGGCTTGTGAACTCTCACAACGCGCACAGTGCACACTGTCAGGATTCTAATGTGTCGGCTGCTCCCCATTATCTACAAGGAGAGGGCAGTACTCCGCCTCTCCCAAATGAATACCCACCACTGTGTGTTTCTTATCCTTTATTTTTTACACTAGGCACTTTTGAAGTACTGAGACTCTTTTTGCTTTATGGAATTAGGAGCAATGATTCTCTCTGTTTTTGGTTCCCTGAGCAAGTACACTACCTTGATGAGATCTCACTACTGAGAAAAGAAACGTGTCAGGAAGGATTTTGTGCTATAGGTTACATAATTTGAGAGCCACACTAGGGTACTGCCCTGGTTAGGGAAGGAGAAATTGCAGCAGGTACAACAAGGCAAATAGGTCAAACATACTGCTCCAAAACATCTACAAAGTCCTTCTGGAAACGACCACCCTTCAAGGCTCAAATGGGTGAGATCAACACTTTTTTTGCACCTTTGCCCTATCTTGGTACACATTATTGAAATATCCCATCTGTTACACTATTATCCCATTATCAATAGGGAGTGAACAGAAAAAACACAAATCAAGAAAGTAATTAATAAATAAGTAATATTTTATTAAATTTTTAAATAAACATGGAGTTTAAAACCACAATTTAGTGACCTCAGGTGTAAGAGACACTTGAAGCTACTGACTCCTTTAAACACACTGCTGAGTATACAGTGATGAAATCAATGCAAGGAGAAAACCATTATATGAATACTAGAGGCACAATGTGTCCTATGAATAAAGTGCTTTATGCAAAAAGACAGAAAACGTGATCCATCAAAGTCCCGTATACAAAAATTACCTGGCAATATCCATCGCATTTATAATATCACAAATTACTGTAAGGTACACCACTTTTCTGAATTATAGCCAGCAATTAAACAGTTAGACAATGGCCAAATAGATCATAAAGAACCTCTCCAAAATATTATGTGTGTAGGGTCTATACTGTGTCCCTCCACACCAACGCACGTTTCGTCCACACTTTTTCAAGGGACGGATAATAGTGTAATAGGTGGAAAATTTTGATGCATGATTAGCACATGATATTGTTTGGATCTTCAGTTGATATAATATTATTGAAGAGTCTAACCTGAGGCGGCCATTGCTTCTCAGTTTGGATTAGTTGTGTTTTGTACCTTTGTGATTTATTTGTGAGGCTCCCTGTGGCGCCCCTGGGGACTCATTTTAGTCCAAATATGGACCTAGAGCCTATCTTGTTATATTGACCAGGGTTTGTTTTAATGGCTTCATATTATTAAAAGTTGTTTTATATGAGTCTTTCCATATAATACTGTTATTCAGAAAGAGAGAACCTGCAACGCAGAGCAGGTGATTTAGCTATATTGCAAGCGTACACTGCCCACCTTATCTAAGACAGGAGAATTCAAACATGAGCCCCTTTGTCCCTCCCGAAGACCTGGAGTTAGAGGGTCATGTTGAGAAATAAATTGCAGGTCTTCTTTAGAGATGGTATGATTTGTGTCCCACATTAAATGGATTTAGTTTCTTTTGCTGTTGAAGTTGTTAACGACCCTTTTTATGCTGGTCAGAAACATTCAGCTCCATTTCAGCTGCTTCTGAGATGCTTATTAACTCTTCGTATATAAACTAGCCAGATCTTTTTGTCCATGCAGGTGAAATATTTGTCTTCCTGTGTTGTGTGCTAAAGCTAAGTGCTTGGAGTTGAGATGTAGTAGTGTTCTGTGGTTTTCCGTAGTACATGTGTGTTTATCTCCTGGTCCCTGTAACCATTTAGTTCATTCCTCCCTGTCCCTATCTTCCTCGCTATTGTTGGTTGGTGCTGTTGTATAATAGAGGTTTTCTGTTATCCCTGTTTGTCTCTGTATCTTATTTACCTTACATTTTTGTTCCATGCCTCATGGGGTGGGGAACGGAACAGATAAGGGCTTAACAGGAGCAAAGTAAGGTCATATACTCGGGTCTCACTACCCTCAATAGTACCCCCCGGGACAGAGCTAGTTAGGGTCCCAACTCCAGGGACAGTTTGATGCCCCACAGAAGACTGTCACAGCGTGACACCCTTGCTTTGAACCACTGCCTATAAGAGCAGGTACATAGAAGCCTTAGGCACTTTTGATCTAAAACTCAGAATTGACAAGTACATATGTGTCCATCCTTGCATTTCCTCTCTTATAAAAATGGATTATAAATTATACAAAAAAAAAATCTTTAACTGGCACATTTTAGGTTATTTAGATCACAATCCTATTGGTTGGAGGCAGATAATGATGGTTCTCAAGATGCTGTATCCATCTTAAATGAGGAGAAATATATCATCAGGTCACCTTCTCTCAGCCGAGCAAATCCGGCCCAGCAATGCAGTGGTTAATTCTATTCTGGTTAACACTGCATTTTACAATAAAAAGTTGCGGAAATAGATAAGGGAGCAAGGGGCCAGATTCATTACACTCAGAGAGTGTGTGCATCAATGAGTTTGATCACTCAGAAAAGCAGCAATCATCTTTACTA
Source organism: Dendrobates tinctorius (assembly GCF_039654945.1). Taxonomy (NCBI): domain Eukaryota; kingdom Metazoa; phylum Chordata; class Amphibia; order Anura; family Dendrobatidae; genus Dendrobates; species Dendrobates tinctorius. Next base: position 7,634,618 of record NW_027361993.1, read on the forward strand.
CGCTCGGGTTAAAAAGGCAACCGATACTGGAAAGATTCGCTTTGCAAATGCATTTTTATTTTTATTAGTATGGAAATGAGCAGTAATCTTGGAAATTAACCATTTAAGCATTATTCAAATTGAAAAGAGCTTTTTTTTTTTTCATAGCGATGAAAAGACCTGCCTGTGATACTTCGGAACAAAAGCTGGAGAAAGGAACGATTTACCTAATTATCCGACATTTGCTGAAAGGAATAAAAGTCGAATATTGAAAATGCACATTACTCATGGAGATGGCAATGATTTCAGAATTAAAAGCAGAACATATATTTTAGAACTAGGAACAAGAGAAATAGTACACACTAATGTTTGCACGTAGCGTAAATGCATTTTTTACGCTGCGCTTCTTTTTTTTGCATAAAATCTGCTGCGTTTAACTGTCCAAGAAAAGTTTGGGGAGATTTCATGTAAACTAATGCCCACTGTGCATCTGGAGATGCTATTAAACTGCAATTTTTGGCTACATTCACATGTAGTTTTTTTCTGTTGCTTTTTAATGTCCTTGTTTTCTGTAGGTGAAGGCACCACAATACGCAATAATAATATTCTCTGAATATTATGTTTTTGCTGCATTATTCTGTGGGCTTTCCACTTTACAGTGGCATATAAAAGTTTGAGCACTCTCTAGTGCTGGTACCGGGAACAGACAGTCAAGTATACGATTTTATAATTCCAGACTAGATTTGTGAGGCCTCGTGCACGTCTAGTTGGCATGTGACCGCATGTATGCACATTGCCTGCTCCAGAGGATCCTGACAGCACGTACACTGCAGTCTTGTACTCCAAAGCTGGACAACCCCTTTAAAGACAAGTCATCCAAGTATTGGTCATTTATTCTATGAGTGACAACCATCGGTAGAAGCATGTAGTGCACATTGAACTTGTTACCTTGCATGGATCCATAGCATGTACTGTAACAAAACGAAACTATGAAAAGACAGGTGGCAAAGCATATTTCCAAAAAAAGACTACCATTAGTTGTTGTTAGCAAGCAAAAAAAAACACCCATTTATGAGGCCAATTAATTCTTTTATATAAAGAAATGTATCATTTTCAATAATATTCAGAGAGATATTTTAATTTCCTCCTCATTTTATGAGTTATTACCTATGACATTAGTAGCCTATCTCCATAAAAGTCATCCCCAGTGTCTGCCTAAGACCTGCCCTTCCCTTCCAAGTCCTGTCTCCAGGCTGTTTTCATGGCGTAACAATAATTTAACTAACTGTGCTAAGATCATTATCAAGTTTAATGACACTTAAAGTCGTAATTCTTCTTAATTATGTTTGAAGACTTATTACTAATTACAAGGTGACTGATACTAGATGTGGGAACTATGTAGTGTGGTCACCTCTTCATATCCTTGAAGTGCTCTGTATGTAGACATGGATTTCTGAAACCATCAATTTACTTAAATCGTAATCTCAGCTTTTTTTTCTTCAGCCAATATTTGTCTTTGTAATACTTAAAAGATTATTGCATATCATGCATATTGTGAAATTATAGATTATACCTTAATCTACCTATCATATATCTATCCACAAAATATGGTCAAAAGTATTGGGAGTGAGACTAATGATAAGCAAATCTACAAACCAATTAATTTGGTTAAAAAAAGATACATGTCCATCAAGTCCAACAATTATTTTTGCTTTGAGCAAATTAAGCAAATATATGGCACGACAATCTCATTTTTGCTGGATTATAAAAGGCCAGGGACTGGTTAAAAAATAACCATTGTCCATTTCCATACCTGGCCCAGAGACACCAGTTCTAGTATCGGTTTATCTATCTTCTTTCTACGTTCCATATTCTTTAAAATGGGGTTTTCCATAAACTAAGCCCATCAACATTTGACGGTCAAAAATACCTTTTTGACTTACGTCTTCCTTTTTCTATTACATGTGTTAACTGTAGGCTGTAAAATGTGGTTGATCATAGCCGAGGGGGAGCTGAAGTCACTCTAAATGTACAATAAGCAGACGAGCCAGACTTTACTACAACCAGAGCATTAGGATCTGTTAGGTTCTGCTACCTTAACATTCCAGCCATATCTTCAATTTAAATAGTTCAAATTCTTTGTTCCAAAACATAATAAAAAAAAATTACAGACCTGGTACATTGAAGTAATATGCGATCTTACCTACACTTTTTAGACTAAAACTAAGTCCTTCATCATGGATGAACATTCAAGTATTTTAACTGAAGAAATGGATGGAATATTGTTTATCATTGATTACTCTTTGGCCACATAGGGCAGGAGTGGCGTTTCAATGCCGAAGATCTTCGAAAGCCTCAATTAGGTTGATACACTTTTCTGACTAAAACTAAATCCTTAATCATGGATGACCATTGAACTATTTTTATTGAAGAAATAGCTGGAATATCCTTTATTGTTGATTACTCGTTGGCTACATTGGGCAGGAGTGGTGTTCCAGTGCCAAAGATCTTTGAAAGCCTCAACTAAGGTGCTATGCGTTTCATTATTATAATTATTATTATTATTACTATTATTATTTATATAGCACCATTGATTCCATGGTGCTGTACATGAGAAGGGGTAACATCAAAATACAAAAATCACTTACAGTTAACAAACTAACAATGACAGACTGGTACAGAAGGAAGAGGACCCTGCCCTTGCAGGCTTACATTCTACAGGATTATGGGGAAGGAGACAGTAGGTTGGGGGTTGCAGTAGCTTCGATGGTGTTGAGGTGGCAGCGTGGTCTTTACAGGTTGTAAGCTTTTTTGAAGAAATGGGTTTTCAGGTTCCGTCGGAAAGATACAAATGTGGTGGATGATGGGAAGTGTTGGGACTCAGAATTCCAGAGGATGGGGGATATTTGGGAGAAATCTTGGAGCCGATTGGGTGAGAAGCAAATAAGTGTGGAGCAGAGACGGAGGTCTTGGGAGGACTAGAGATTACGTGAGGGAAGATATTGGGAGATTAGTTTGGAAATATAAGAAGGAGAAAGATTATGGATCACTTTGTAGGTCAGTGTTAGTAGTTTAAACTAGATACGTTGGGAGCCATTGAAGGGTTTTGCAAAGAGGGGAAGCAGGAGTATAGCGGGGAGAAAGATTAATTAGCCAGAAAGCAGAGTTAAGGATGGATTTGAGAGGTGCAAGAGTGTTAGAAGGTAGGCCACAGAGGAGGATGTTGCAGTAGTCGAGGCGGGAGATGATTAGGGCATGCACAAGCATTTTGGTAGAGTGAAGGATGAGGAAAGGGCGGATTCTGGAAATATTTTTGAGCTGGAGGTGACAGGAGGTGGTGAGAGCTTGGATGTGCAGCTTGAAGGAAAGGGCAGAGTCAAGGGTTTCTCCGAGACAGCGGATTTCCGGGACAGGGGAAAGCGTGATGTCATTTATTGTGATAGTTCAGGTTGGGAAGATATGCGAGATGGAGGAAAGATAAATAGTTCAGATTTGTCCACATTGAGCTTGAGGAAGGGATGGGAGGAAAAACAGCAGACAAGAACATGCAGCAGAAGGACAAACTAATCAAGGATATTAGATGTGGTAAAGAGGACCCAAGACAGGGTACTCAGAAGGAAGCTAAGAAAAAGGAAGCAAAACTTCTTTCCTGCATGCCGACTAACGCAAGAAGCCTGACCAATAAGAATGAGGATCTGGAGTTGGTAATGTATGAGGAAAAATACGACATAGTAGGAATAACTGAGACATGGTTAGATGACAGCTAAGACTGGGCGGCTAACTTGCAAGGATCTGATTTGTTTAGGAGAGATCGTAAAAAAAGGAAAGGGGGTGGAGTCTGTCTATATATAAAGTCCACTTTAAAGTCCTCACTAAGAGAAGATATACAAGAGGGAAATGAAGAGGTGGAGTCTCTATGGGAGGAGATACAAGGAGGGAAAAGTAACAAAATCCTCATAGGGGTTTGTTATAAGCCACCAAATATAACAGAAACCACTGAAAATATATTATTGAAACAAATAGACAAAGCAGCAAATCACAATGTGGTGATTATTATGGGGGACTTCAACTACCCCGACATAGACTGGGAAACTGAAACCTGCGTATCTCAGAAAGGAAACCAATTTCTGTCAGTAACCAAGGATAATTATCTGTCACAACTTGTGCAGGGCCCAACTAGAGGGACAGCCCTTCTGGACTTAATTTTAAGCAACAGGCCAGATAGAATAACAGAAGTACGAGTCGATGGGCACCTAGGGAACAGTGACCACAATATAATACAATTCCACTTGTCCTTCAGTAAGGTGCCCTGGAAGGGGGTTACGAAAACGCTGAATTTCAGGAAAGCAAAGTTTGATCAGCTTAGAGAGGACCTTCGCCGAATTGATTGGGACAATGTCCTCAAAAATAGGAGCACAGAAAATAAATGGGAAATATTTAAATCAGTTTTACACACCCACTGCGAGCGTACAGAAATAAAAGGGCTAGGAACAGGAGAACACCAACGTGGCTAAATAAGGATGTAAAAAGGTCAATAAATAACAAGAACAAGGCATTTAAGAAGATAAAACAGGAAGGCAATGAAGAAGCATTAAAAAGTTATAGCGAAAAAAATAAAATGTGTAAAAAACAAATACATTTAGCAAAAGTGGAAACTGAGAGACTCATTGCTAAGGAAAGAAAAACAAGCCCCAAACTATTCTTTAATTATATAAACAGTAAAATGATTAAAATTGATCGTGTCGGCCCTTTAAAGAACAATGAGGGTGAAATCATAGAGAGCGATGTGGGAAAAGCAAATGTTTTAAATACTTTTTTCTCAACAGTGTTCACACAGGAAAAGGATTTGCCAGGGGAAATGCAGAGTGATAATGTAAATTCCCCATTAAGTATTACCTGCCTAACCCAGGAAGACGTGCAGAACCACCTTAGTAAGATTTAAATTGACAAATCACCAGGCCCTGATGGCATTCACCCTCGGGTATTAAGGGAGTTAAGTAATGTGATAGACAGACCTCTATTCCTTATATTTAAAGACTCTATAGAAACAGGGTCTGTTCCTTTTGATTGGCGGCAAGCAAATGTGGTACCAATATTCAAAAAGGGGTGTAAAAGGGAACCTGGAAACTATAGGCCGCTGTTGTGGGTAAAATTTTTGACGGGTTTCTAAGGGATACTATTATGGAATATCTCAATGTTAATGAATGTTTAACTCCATATCAACATGGATTTATGAAGGATCGCTCCTGTCAAACAAACCTGATCAGCTTCTATGAGGATGTAAGCTCTCAAATGGACCAAGGAGAATCATTGGATGTCATTTATCTCGACTCTCTAAAGCATTTGACACTGTCCCACATAAAAGATTGGTAAGTAAGATGAGAAAGCTTGGGCTAGGGGAAAATGTGTGTAGATGGGGAGGTAGCTGGCTTAGTGATAGAAAACAAAGAGTGGTTATTAATGGTGCATACTCCGATTGGGCCAGGGTTACTAGTGGGGTACCACAGGGTTCTGTATTGGGCCCCCTACTATTTAATATATTTATTAATGATCTAGTGGATGGCTTACACAGTAAATATCAGTATTTGCAGATTATACAAAACTATGTAAGGTAGTTAACACAAAGGAGGACAGTTTGCAACTACAGACAGATTAGGTAAATTGGAGAATTGGGCTGAAAAATGGCAAATGAGGTTTAACACAGATTAGTGTACGGTTATGCACATGGGAAGGAGAAACAGATGCTACAATTACTTACTAAATGGGAAACTGCTGGGGAAATCAAACATGGAAAAAGACTTAGGCATCTTAGTCAATAAGATTGGAGTGCCCTGTGTCAGGCAGCTGCCACCAAAGCAAATAGGGTCATGGGATGCATTAGAAGAGGTCTGGGGACATGAGATGAAAACATAATTCTCCCTCTGTACAAATCACTCGTCAGACAACACTTGGAGTATTGTGTGCAATTTTGGGCGCCGGTGCTCAAGAAAGACATTACTGAACTTGAAAGGGTTCAAAGGCGGGTTACTAAAATGATACATGGAGTTGGTTCACTACAATACCCAGAAAGGTTATCAAAATTAGGTCTATTTACTCTAGAAAAGAGAAGACTTAGGGGAGACTTAATATATATGTACAAGTATATCAGAGGACAATACAGAAATCTCTCCAATGAACTGTTTGTACCAAGGACTGTGCCAAGAACAAGGGGGCTTTCTCTTCGTTTGGAGGAAAGACAATTTCTGCACCAGCATAGAAGAGGGTTCTTCACGGTAAGAGCAGTGAGGCTCTGGAATTCTCTTCCTGAGGAAGTGGTGATGGCCAACTCACTGAATGAATTTAAGAAAGGAATGGATGCTTTTCTTGTGAGTAACAGTATAGAATGTTACGAATAACATAATATTATAGGTAGATGGTTGACCCAGCTTTAGGGGAAGGAATTTTTTTCCCTATGGAGAAAATTGGCTTCTACTCTGTGGGTTTTTTGCCTTCCCCAGAATCAACAATGCAGTAAAGCTGCACTAAAAATAGGCTTAACTAGATGGACATAAGGTCTTCCTTCAGCCTTCAAAACTATGTTACTATGTTACTATGATGCAAGAGGTGAAGAGGAGGATATGGCTGATAGACACTCTGGATTCTGGACAAAAGAGAGGTGACATCTGAGCCAGAAAAGTAGATCTGAGTGTCTTCAGCATATATATGGTACTGGAAGCCATAGAACTTTATGAGCTGTCCCAGGCCAAGGGTATATATTGAGAAGAGAAGGGGCCCTAGGACAGAGCCTTGAGGGACACCAACAGAGAGAGGCTGAGATGAGGAGGTAGTGTGGGAGTAGGAAATTCTAAATGTGCAGTTGGTAAGGTATGAGGAGATCCAGGATAGGGCAAGGTCTTTGACACCAAAGGAAGAGAGGATCTGTAGTAGGAGGCAGTGGTCAACTGTGTCAAAGGCAGAGGACAGGTCTAGACAGAGGAGTAAAGAAAATTGTCTGTTAGCTTTGGCTATAAGTAAGTTGTTACGAAGTTTGGTCAGGGCGGTCTCAGAGGAATGATGGGGACGGAAGCTAGATTGAAGGTTGTCAAAGAGTGAGTTAGATGAAAAGTGAGAGTAAAGTTCAGAGTAGACATGCTGCTCAAAGAGTTTGGAAGCAAATGGGAGCAAAGATATGGGGCGATAGGTGGACATAGAGCTCAGGTCAAGGGATGGCTTTTTGAGGATAGGTGTGATTGTGGCATGTTTGAAAGCAGAGGGGAAGGTACCAGAAGTTAGTGATAGGTTGAAGAGATGGGTTAGGGATGGGATAAGTGTGGTGGGGAGGTTGGGGAGGAGATGGGATGGGATCAGGTCAAGTGCACAAGTGGTGAGGTGTGATTTGGAGAGGTGATGAGCGAGCTCTCCTTCAGCGATTTTGGAGAGGGAAGTTATGGGGTTAGGGCATTGTTCTGGTATACAAAGGGGTTGTGGTGGTCGAACAATAAAGACTTGCCTTGTTTGGTCTATCTTATTTTTGAAGTGCGTGGCAAAGTCTAAAACTAACTCCATAATTATGGCTGATCATTGAACTATTTTAACTCAAGAAATGGCTGGAATATCCTTAATCGTTGATTACTGTTTGGCCACATCAGGCAGGAGAGGCGTTTCAGTGCTGAAGATCTTCAAAAGCCTCAATTAGGGTGAGCACTGAGCTGATTTACAAAAATATGCAAAGATTCTTGTAAACAACTTGGCATCTAGGACCCATGGTACATGCCCTGAGTATGGTTCTGCCTTGCGTTCTGCACAATACACCTGTAGGGAAATATTACAGAATATGACCTCCTTGCAGCTCTACATGGTTATTATAGGAATTATCTACTTATAAAGTGAGTTATTCTGAGATTACATCAAGAAATTGCTCGTAAGACAGTCCAATATTTTAATATTTAAAGCAACTCCAACTCTGAGCCTCACATTTATTGCAATCATTTAGTCATATAGCAATGCTAGACTAAACCTGTATTAGTTATGTGCAGACATAACCAACGTCTCACTTTATATAAGTCATTTGCTTCCTAAAATAGGTGATTTCATGTTGCAAATAGTCTTAAAAATAAGCTTTCACTAAAGATACATAATGTTAAAAATAATATAGCCTCCGGTTGTAAGAGCGATAAAAAATCGAATGGCTTTACCTAGTAACTTAGATTTAATTCATCCATCAGTTCCCCCAGAAAATCATCCTGAAATATGCATTTTATTTTGCAGGAAATGACACGCAGGCTCAGGTGCGATCGCTCCCTATGCCTCATTTTAACATATAATTCGACAATATTTTTTACTGCCGTTCTGCATGTTAGAGCGTGTCATGCAGACTAGTGTTCTAGAAATATACAGCATGATTCGCTCATTGTAAGTGGTTGCATATTTTACCCAAAGGCTAATGGTAAAGGTTTTAGACAGAAAATGTATATATAAATCAATAAAATGTGGAAAAATGTGGAAAAAAAATGTTACAATATAAGAGGTATCTCTAAATCAGCTATAAATCCCTAACTGAGCAAATACAATGATGGGATGCATGTGGAGCTGCATTTAGTGCTGTGACTGTTATAGGGTTAATTTATGCTGTTTTACGAAGTTTCTGTGATTGTTTGTGATTGCTTGCCTGAGCATAGATATTTTATGTTAGCCTTGAATTACTTTATGATATTCGGCAGAGAATCAGTTATCAACGCCATCTTTATTAAATTCTTTTACGACAAACTCAACTCCATCTGCAGAAGGGATAAATTGGACAAAGTAAGGGAAATGAAAGGGACTTTGTCACCAAACTTTTGAACCCTAAAATATGTTTGATAATTAAGTTGATGTCATTTTACTCAATAGATATTCCCAAGTTCTGAACAGGGATCGGGGTTTAGTTGCTACGTGTGTGCAGAAATAAAAATCACATCTGGGTCCTCAAATATCCTCCCTGCCAGTATTAGAAATGCTCTTGGGTAGATGTGAGACCTGTTATAGAGCTTAAAATTAGCCTCAGTATTTGATTTTTTGATGGCCTTCCCATATAATCGATAGTCTCGGCTGTCTCTAAAGCCTCCGCTTGCCAATCAAACCCTCGGACACAAACCATTTCCTTCCATGGTCTAATTCAAAATGTTTGGAAACTGCTGAGATTTTAAGACTGATTTGATCACCTAAAAAGATTAATTTAGAGATAAAATATAGCATTACCGATAGTGGATGTCACTCTTCATTTTTTGTATGTAAGAAATAGGAGTTTTAGGAGGCCAATTTCCCACCACCAGAGGTCTCAGAGTAGGTGCAGGGAATGTGACAGTCATCTCCACACTACCTAAATATAATTCTAATGCAGTAGCTATCTTAAGGATGAGCTTTAGTTTGTGCTAACCATCAAACGTATGCATTGTCCAATAAACATCTCACTGAATGATTGAAGAAATCAACTGCTTCCATCACAAGATGGTGACCAATGCAAAGACCACTTGTAACTCCACCAACCATAAGTCGGTTTTATGAACAAGGGCTCATGTAAATGTCTGTAGATATCCGTCCGATCACAGACCTCAATGCACAATGCATGGGTTTCCTGATCGGAGCATGACCGTTTCATGCATTTCAATGAGGTTGTCACATTTGGATCGGAAGAGCCACTGCCAGTTAGTACATTGCAGTCCACGATCGGATCAAAATCCACAGTTGCCCAGCATGAGCCATAATCATATAAAATGGAGTGAAAGTCAAGGGAACTACAATTTAGTTACATGGTCCTCATGTTGTGATGGGACCAGTTGACCTTTCCACTTTGCATCTCCTCAGATCTTACTTTTATCCGTCTCAACAATAATCCTGGTGATATTTGAGCCTTCTACATCCAGGAATAGCAGAACGTTTAGGTGTCGTATGTTTTTGGTGGTAAGGGTTGCTAATGCATTTTTCTCATTTTTTTAAGGAAAGGAATGCAGACTCTTGTAACTTCTTGGACTGTATTGAAGACACATTTCTCTTGCTTTTAATTTCCCCTTGTGAATAAACAATAGAAATATCTTAAGCACAGAAGCTCATTGACTTGTTTTTTACCAATAAAGTAAAGACAATTAACAGAGACCAGAACTGTTAATCTGTGCCGGAACAACATTTGTTTCAATTATAGTTGTCCTGTCTTCACTTATATACAGAACTTGCTAAATATACCCATAAACCATGCAGGGCGCCCACCAGGTTATTCACAAAACAACTTCAGGCAAATGGCAAAATTAGTACTATTCAGGCTTCTATTCTGGTCTATAGGGGGCAGTATGGGAATATTTAGTGCAGAACTGCTAAAGATAATCTACATTGTTTGTCAGTAATTTATTCTGAACCAGAATAGTTGTCACCTCCTTCCACAGCAACTTACTCACGTGGTCAAAATTGTTGGTACCCCTCGTTTAATGACAGAAAAACCCACAATGGTGAAAGAAATAGCTTGAATCTGACAAAAGTAATAAGAAATAAAAAATCTATGAAAATGAACAATTGAAAGTCAGACATTGCTTTTCAACCATGCATCCACAGAATTCTTTAAAAAAATAAAACTCATGAAATAGGCCTGGAAAGAAATGATGGTTCCCCTGAAAATAATGTGACAAAAGGGACATGTTAAATCAAGGTGTGCCCACTGATTAGCATCGCAGGTGTCTTCAGTCTTGGAATCAGTGACTGGGCCTGTATAGAGGGCAACAGATACTCACTGTGCTGTTTAGTGACATGGTGTGTATGAGACCCTGCCTGTCACGCAGCTGCAACCCTCCTCCCCCCCTCGGCTCACACAAAACCAGTCTAACCTGAATCCCCAGTTTGAGCTCCTTCCTGCCTCATGACAGGGGGTCTCTTTGTCTCTGAACCATGTGCTCAGCTGCTCTCAGAGAAAATAATGGAGATCTAATCATTCGGTCATTAAAAGAGGCGCGTTTATGATAAAAACATGAAAATTATATTTCTGCAAAATGCATGAAACCAACGTTCTGGCCCATAATTTTCACGGTTCCAGCACCCACAGAAACCAAGACCGGAAAACGGTGTGACATAACTACTGCATGTTTGCACTTGAATTATACCCTCCAACAGCCTACAAAGAATGATACCATGTGCGTGTTTATACGAGTTACCCTCTACGTGAAATAGTCATTATAAATTTTGTAGTCAGAATTGTAACACCTAGAACAGGGGGAGGAACGTCACCAGACCGTCCCTTTCGTGATGTCACACACCCAAAGGGATAAGGTATTCCCTCCGAAAAATCAGTCATTTCTAACTGCAGAGTCCGTGCTGAAAGGAACTCAGATGCAGGGAGACGTGTGGCTCCGCCTCCTTCCCACATGGTTAGCATGAGACCATCTAAGCAACTGTAAGTGTTAACCTCTATTTTCATCCCATTTATTTTATATTTGCATTTTACATACCTAATGTCTCAACTTTGTAACATCTTTTATCTGTGTAATCACTGCTCAGCTTTTTGGGAATAAATTATAAAACTTATTAGTCTGTCTTCATGCTCTAAAAACGAACACGTGCCTTTAAGATAATTGCTACTGAATTGGGTTGGCTTCAAACCCCTCTATTATGTTTATAACTTAATCAGAGAAACTCTGGAGCTGGTGGCGGCAAAGTGTGATCTGGGCCCCAGGTACTGCTGAGAGTGACGGAAGGGATTTTATAAGCTAATTGGGTGGCTGCGGCCAGAGCATTTTATAATTCCCTCACTGCAGCGTGCCAGGTGGCCAGACCTCATTGAAGCAGCAGGCCGGCGACCAATTATCCCAGGTATAGTTCCCTGACTGACCTGAGGGTAAGGGGGTCACCGGAGAACTGCGAGTTCCAAAGTGGAACTGAAAAGTTTCGTGAAGTATTGTGGGCAGTGGTGGGACAACCAAAATAACTCCCCTATGATAAATTGTTAGGGCAAGAGTAGCTTGCTGTTTTTTATCACATGGTGCCAGTGGTGGGATAACTAAGATAAGCCACCCTGTGCCTGTGATAGCCGTGTGTTGGCAGTGCATCGCATCCCTCCGTCCGTGACATACCGGTGTCAGCGGTGGGTCTGTGACAATCACACTCAATATGGACCAGAGGAAGTGAAGGAAAGAGTTGTCTCAGGAGATTAGAAAGAAAATTATAGACAAACATGTTACAGGTAAAAGTTATAAGACCATCTCCAAGCAGCTTGATGCTCCTGTGACTGCAGTTGCACATATTATTCAGAAATTTTAGCTCCACGGGACTGTAGCCAACCTCCCTGGACGTGGCCACAGGAGGAAAATTGATGACAAATCAAAGAGACAGACAATACGAATGGTAACAAAAGAGCCCAGAAAAACTTCTAAGAAGATTAAAGGAGAACTTCAAGCTCAAAGAACATCAGTGTCAGATCGCACCATTCATCGTTGTATGAGTCAAAGTGGACTTCATGGGAGATGACCAAGGAGGACACCAATGTTGAAAAAAATCATAAAGAAGCCAGACTGGAATTTGCCAAACTACATGTTGACAAGCCACAAAGCTTCTGGGAGAATATCCTATGCACAGATGGGACAAAAATGGAAGTTTTGTCAAGGGATGTCAGCTCTATGTTCACAGATGGAAAAATGAAGCATATCAAGAAAAGAACACTGTCCCCACTGTGAAACATGGAGGAGGCTCTGTTATGTTCTGGGGCTGGCTACTTTACATCTGGCACAGGTTGTCCAAAATCTGTGCAGGGTACAATGAAATCTCAAAACTATTAAGGGGTTCTAGAGAGAAATGTGCTGCCCAGTGTCAGAAAGCTTGATCTCAGTCACAGGTCATGGGTCTTGCAACAGGATAAAGACCCAAAACACACAGCTAAAAACACCCAAGATTGGCTAAGAGGATAATATTGGACTATGCTGATGTGGCCTTCTATGAGCCCTGACCAAAATCCTATTGAGCATCTTTGGAAAGAGCTGAAACATGCTACCTGGAAAAGGCAACCTTCAAATACGAAACAACTGGAGCAGTTTGCTCTTGAGAAGTGGGCCAAAATACCTGTTGAGAGGTGCAGAAGTCTCATTGATAGTTACAGGAATCTTTTGATTGCAGTGATTGCCTCAAAAGGTTGTGCAAAAAAATACTAAGTTAAGGGTACCATCATTTCTGTCCAGGCCTATTTCATGAGTTTTATTTCGTTTTCAAATTCTATGGCAGCATGGTTGAAAAGCAATGTCTGATTTTTCATTTGTTCATTTTCATAGATTTTTATTTATTATTACTTTTGTCAGATTCAAGTTATTTCTGTCATTAAACGAGGGATACCAACAATTTTGACCCCATGTATATGAGGCATAAAAGGGTATTGGATCTATAATATCAGTATGGAGCTTTAATTACTTAATTCCCAAATGTTATGATTGTCCTGCTCATTTCTCTTTTACTTTGTTTGTTTTAATTTGTTGCTTTTTACTTCTTTGTATTACAGCATTTAAAGGGGTATTTTCAACTTCAAAAGTTTTTTCCCGATCACTGAGAACCCTACCCATCATGGGAACTGGGCTTCAAAGATCCTTTGATTTATAAAATATTTGTATCCCCTTTGAAGAAAATAATTTTTGGAACATTTTTTCTTAGACTTCTCAATTAATGCTTCTGGAAATATTTAAATAAATTGACAAGTGGGCATTACCATTCTTCTTCTCAATAGGTATTTTCCTAGCCCTGATTGGACGCCCCCTGGTTAGCCACACCCTATACTTGTTAGTCCATAGGGTGGTTAATAGGTGGCCCACAGGATCTCTCCAGTGCTCTCATATATCCTAAACTGCCCTGTTTATTTCAATATGAGTTTTAGATAATTTTCTTGCTACAAACACAATTTAGGCACTAGTGATAGTGGGCAAAAAGGGGTGGCTTATCTGTTAATATGAAGAACAGCAATGATACAATGTGTTCCTCTAAGCACCTTCTTTATTGCGCAGCATAATGAAGTGTTTCCAAAAGCGCAGTAAATAGAGGAAAATGGCTTAAAAAGACCCATAGTTATGTAGGAAAGCTGCCTTATAGCCTATAAATGTATGATTTCTATCTTTCTGCTATCTCTTTTCCAGTTCTCTCACCCAATTGTTTATTTTCTTAATGTGTTTTAATGACATTTAGTCTGCATATTTAAGTACCCGCATTAGCATGCACAGCGATTACAATATTATGCACCTGGAAATGAGCAAATGCCTAGTAATCAAAGTCTGCACAAATTGATTTTTTTTTCTTATTTCTGTAAAAAGGTTACTGACAGTGTTGTGAAAATACGAGTTATGCCAGTCTACACAAGCAGCGTACCCTTCAAATACTAATGATGGAAGATGAGAGTTGGAGAATGGAAATGTTCATGTGGGGTTTACTGAAAAACATGCACACATGGAAGTATTGACAAACGCACCATAATCACTGATTTTAGGTTTCTCATTCAGTATAATTTCCCCGAGTGTGTAACATCCGGCCTGTCACTTCCGGTATATAATATCCGGACCCTGCTCCCCAGTGTATAATATCTGGCACCTCACCCCTAGTGTATAACATCTGGTCCCTCAACCCTGGTGTATAACATCTGTCCCTTGCCCCTTGGTGTATAACATCCAGCTCCTATCCCTCCGGTGTATAACATCCAGCCCCTTACCCCCGGTGTAAAACATCCAGCCCCTCTACGTTCGATGTATATCATCCAGCCCCTTACCCCCCATTGTATAACATCCAGTCACTCAGCTCCAATGTATAACATCTGGACTCATCGCCCCCGGAGTATAACCTCCAGACCGCCGCAGTGTCGTCTGCCTGTACTAACGTGTGACTGAATTGCTCACTCATACCAGCACAGTCTCTTAATAAGAGCCACCAGTGTAACAAGTCGATTCAGGACATTTCTTCTTCCTAAATCTTCCCCCATCACCTGTGAGTGTGGTATTTTAGAAAAGTGAAAGGGACCGCAGCAACTCAGCCCCAAAGTGGAGACCCAGTAATGTTACAGTGCGGGGTCATCGAGTGCTAAGGAGCAGAGGGCAGAAAACCCACAAACGCTCTGCTGACTCCATAACTGCAGAGTCCAGACCTGCTCCGGTATTAACATCAGCACAATCACGGCGCCCCTGCTTGGAGCTTCATGACCGCACAGCTATGTGCAGCCTCACATCAGCAAGCACTATGCCAAGAGTCAGATAGAGTGGTGTAAAGCCACCACCAGTGGACTCTGAAGAAGATGTGGTGTAAAGCCGCCACCACTGGATTCTGGAGGAGAGGTGCTCTGGGCAGTGATGGACCACACTTCTCTATCAGGCATTTGATGGAAGAGTCTGGGTTTGGTGAACGAGATCATTACCTACAGACTGCATTGTGCCAGCTGTACAGTTTTGTGGATAAGGGATAATGGCATGGGGATATTTTTCAGGGGTCGGTCTGAAACACATTTTATAAGTGGTCATAAACTTGTCAAAAACTCATGAAAGAATACAGTTACATTAAAACCCAGCACACCATTGTTTTTCTTGTGATATTCTCAATAAGTTTGATGTGTCACATGACCCTCTTCCCATTGGAAAAAATAAAGTTGGATCCAAAATGGCCAACTTCAAAATGGCCACCATGGTCACCACCCATCTTGAAAAGTTTCCCTCCTCCCATATACTAATGTGCCACAAAAAGGAAGTTGATATCACCAACCATTCCCATTTTATTTAGGTGTAGCCATATAAATGGCCCACCCTGCAGAATGGAGATTATGAGCCCGACCTCTCCCCAATATCAGTGTCTGACCTCACAAATGTTCTTCTGGATGAAAGGGCACAATATTCTACAGTCAACTTCAAAATCTTATAGCAATCCTTCTCAGAAGAGTGAAAACTGTTATAGCTGCAAAGGTGATGGTGTTGGGGAGTACCAAAACCATAATAATGCTGAGAGATTTACAATGGTCATAAAAAGCTCCTGTGGGTGTAGTGTTGAGGTGTCCCAATACGTTTCTCTATATAATGTGTTTAAATATGGCTCCTTTAAGATTGGAAATCATTACAGACATGTAAACAGAGACTAAGATGCATACTTCATTGAGCAAAAAAATGAAAAGAAAAGATGGACTAATGGACTTATTTTAAGTTATTGGAAGTTGTAAAGGAATAAATAAATGAATGGATCATGGTGAATCATAATACGGTATATCATGAGGGAACTATAAAGACTCATTAGGAATTACTTGATGATTGATCTGTCATATTCCACTTGGGTCCTATAAAAGCAGAGTGTAGTGTGACAAGCTTCTTGTCCACCAAGTTTCCATTATACTTTGCTTATCAGAAAGTCTTAGTATGTTGGCCCACTGTATCCAGGAAAAATGAAGGAATCGGGCAGACAGACCCAATGTAGCCCAATAACACATGTAAAACTAGAAATTTAATCATGTTGATAGGAAGGCTCTTTTCACACATTATTTGTTTTATTTCCATCAGAGTTCTTTCTACTTAGCTATAAAGAGAACCAATGATACTAATGTGACTATAGCCTATCTTCTTGTCTAATAAGTATTTGCAGATTGTTTATAATGCCCCATTCTACCATACATAAAAAGGAGTGATACGTGATAGAGACATGACAGAAAGATTTACCCTCGCCGACCAGGAAGGATCCTGATGGATCGTAAGGCTTGGTTCACATTGCGTTGCGGGCAATGAGCTGACGGCATCCGTTATATAGCGGCACTAACGCTATGTAACGGATGTGTTAACGCCGCCATTGCCCGCAATGACAGTAGCGCATCCTAACGCATGCCAAAATCGGCATGCGTTAGCGATGATGTGTTACTTTATGACTAGTGTTGAGCATTCCGATACCGCAAGTATCGGGTATCGGCCGATACTTGCTGTATCGGAATTCCGATACCGACTTCCGATATTTTTTCAATATCGGAATTCGGCATCGGAATCGGAAGTTCAGTTGATTGACGGCCTGACGTCATCATGATGCGCGGTGTGTGCGCATCATGATGCGCCGTCATTTCGGGCCTTCCGGGGGTCTCTGCCGGCCTGCCGGGGGGCTGTGCCGGCCTGCCGGGGGGCTGTGTGGACTGCCCGGGGTCTCTGCCGGCCTGCCGGGGGGCTGTGCCGGCCTGCCGGGGGGCTGTGCACCCTGTGGGGGTCTGTACCGGCCTGCCGGGGGGCTGTGCCGGCCTGCCGGGGGGCTGTGCTGATGTCCGGGGGTCTGTGCAAGCATCGTCCGATGGGACTACAAGTCCCATCGGGCGATGCCTGCTACCATGACAGTGATTGACACATTAGCCAATGATGGGACAGTAGTAGTCCCATCATCCGGCTAATGTGTTAAATGTTAAAAAAAAAAAAAAAATACTACATACATACTACATGCTACATACATACTACATATATACTACATACATACTACATACATACTACATACATACTACATGCATGCTACATACATACTACATATATACTACATACATACTACATACATACTGCATGCTACATACATACTACATACATACTACATGCATGCTACATATATACTACATGCTACATACATACCACATACATACTACATGCATGCTACATATATACTACATGCATGCTACATACATACTACATATATACTACATGCATGCTACATACATACTACATGCTACATGCATGCTACATACATACTACATACATGCTACATATATACTACATACATACTACATATATACTACATGCATGCTACATATATACTACATACATACTACATATATACTACATGCATGCTACATATATACTACATACATACCACATACATACTACATACATGCTACATATATACTACATGCATGCTACATACATACTACATATATACTACATGCATGCTACATACATACTACATGCTACATGCATGCTACATACATACTACATGCATGCTACATACATACTACATGCTACATACATACTACATATATACTACATACATACTACATACATACTACATACATACTACATGCATGCTACATACATACTACATATATACTACATACATACTACATACATACTGCATGCTACATACATACTACATACATGCTACATACATACTACATGCATGCTACATATATACTACATGCTACATACATACCACATACATACTACATGCATGCTACATATATACTACATGCATGCTACATACATACTACATATATACTACATGCATGCTACATACATACTACATGCTACATGCATGCTACATACATACTACATACATGCTACATATATACTACATACATACTACATATATACTACATGCATGCTACATATATACTACATACATACTACATATATACTACATGCATGCTACATATATACTACATACATACCACATACATACTACATACATGCTACATATATACTACATGCATGCTACATACATACTACATATATACTACATGCATGCTACATACATACTACATGCTACATGCATGCTACATACATACTACATACATACTACATGCTACATACATACCACATATATACTACATACATACAATACATTCATACAATACATACATAGACATACAGTACATATAACATAGAGTAACATACTTACCAATACTTGTCACATTGTTCCCCGAAGCCATTGTCTTTCCGGAATAAATATTAACATAACAAACCACAAAAATACTCACCCACGATCCGAAGCAGTCCACGAGTGTGTCCCACGACGATCTTGGGTAGAGAACTGCAGCATCAGATGATGCTGCCGTTCTCTACGGGCTGCAGGAATCCAATGACGGAAGGTAGGTATCCTTCCGCACTGTATTCCTCCGCCACTTAAAAAAAAAAAGTCCCTAGTCTCACTTTATGCCATTGCTGTGTGGGAAATTCCCACACAGCAATGGCATAAAGTGAGACTAGGGACTTTTTTTTTTTTTAAGTGGCGGAGGAATACAGTGCGGAAGGATACCTACCTTCCGTCATTGGATTCCTGCAGCCCGTAGAGAACGGCAGCATCAGCTGATGCTGCAGTTCTCTACCCAAGATCGTCGTGGGACACGCTCGTGGACTGCTTCGGATCGTGGGTGAGTATTTTTGTGGTTTGTTATGTTAATATTTATTCCGTAGACGACAATGGCTTCGGGGAACAATGTGACAAGTATTGGTAAGTATGTTACTCTATGTTATATGTACTGTATGTCTATGT
The DNA here is from genome assembly GCF_039654945.1 of Dendrobates tinctorius. Lineage (NCBI taxonomy): Eukaryota > Metazoa > Chordata > Amphibia > Anura > Dendrobatidae > Dendrobates > Dendrobates tinctorius. Next base: position 7,653,815 of record NW_027361993.1, read on the forward strand.
ATGTATTGTATGAATGTATTGTATGTATGTAGTATATATGTGGTATGTATGTAGCATGTAGTATGTATGTAGCATGCATGTAGCATGTAGTATGTATGTAGCATGCATGTAGTATATATGTAGTATGTATGTAGCATGCATGTAGTATATATGTAGCATGCATGTAGTATGTATGTGGTATGTATGTAGTATATATGTAGTATGTATGTAGTATATATGTAGCATGTATGTAGTATGTATGTAGCATGCATGTAGCATGTAGTATGTATGTAGCATGCATGTAGTATATATGTAGTATGTATGTAGCATGCATGTAGTATATATGTAGCATGCATGTAGTATATATGTAGTATGTATGTAGTATATATGTAGCATGTATGTAGTATGTATGTAGCATGCATGTAGCATGTAGTATGTATGTAGCATGCATGTAGTATATATGTAGTATGTATGTAGCATGCATGTAGTATATATGTAGTATGTATGTAGCATGCATGTAGTATATATGTAGCATGCATGTAGTATGTATGTAGTATATATGTAGCATGTATGTAGTATGTATGTAGCATGCATGTAGCATGTAGTATGTATGTAGCATGCATGTAGTATATATGTAGTATGTATGTAGCATGCATGTAGTATATATGTAGTATGTATCATGTAGTATGTATGTAGCATGCATGTAGTATATATGTAGCATGCATGTAGTATATATGTAGTATGTATGTTGCATGTAGTATGAATGTAGCATGTATGTAGTATGTAGTATGAATGTAGCATGTATGTAGTATGTAGTATGAATGTAGCATGTAATTTTTTTTTTTTTTTTTTTTTACATTTAACACATTAGCCGGATGATGGGACTACTACTGTCCCATCATTGGCTAATGTGTCAATCACTGTCATGGTAGCAGGCATCGCCAGATGGGACTTGTAGTCCCATCGGACGATGCCTGCACAGACCCCCGGAGCCTGCACAGACCACCGGCAGGCCGGCACAGCCCCCCGGCAGGCCGGCACAGCCCCCCGGCAGGCCGGCACAGCCCCCCGGAGCCTGCACAGACCACCGGCAGGCCGGCACAGACCACCGGAGCCTGCACAGACCCCCTGGCAGGCCGGCACAGCCCCCCGGCAGGCCGGCACAGCCCCCCGGCAGGCCGGCACAGCCCCCCGGAGCCTGCACAGACCACCGGCAGGCCGGCACAGACCACCGGAGCCTGCACAGACCCCCTGGCAGGCCGGCACAGCCCCCCGAAAGGCCCGTACAGACCCCAGAGAGGCTGTACAAGGGCAGGAAAGGGTTTTTCTTATTCCGATACCGGAAGTCCCATAGACTTGAATGGGACTTCCGGTATCGGAATCGGCGATACCGATACTTTTTTTAAAGATCGGCCGATACCATCCGATACGATACTTTGAAGTATCGGATGGTATCGCTCAACTCTATTTATGACACACCCTCGAACGTGGTCTGCAGCATTCGGGGGTGCGTTGGGTCTAGTGCACAGCGAACGGACAAGTTTGCTGTGCATAGATCTGTATGGGCTAACGCATGGTAGTGCATGGTAACGAGCTGCTACCATGCGTTAGCGCATATGTTAGCGCTATGGTCACAAATGATGTAAAAAATTACATCTGCGTTAGAGCATCCGTTTAACGGATCTGTTAAACGGATGCCCATAAGCCAATGTGAACCTAGCCTAACATATAAGGATGGATCATTATAGATCATCCTAGTGGATTATAATAGATCAAGATGGATAATAATGCATTATAACATATAAGGTTCAGCACTTTTCATCAAGTTTTATGGTATATTTTTTACAACAAAAATAGTTCAATGTGCCACCAAAAATATTAGAAATCCTAACAAAAGTCAATAGGATTCATTAGGATTCATTAGGATGAGCCTTCTTCATAGTAGAAGTAATAAAAATGAATATAAAATATAAATAAGAATAAAACATTTAACAATTATTATTATTTTATATGATATTCATATTCTTATTCTTCTCATTATTATTATGTTGCTTTTTTCTTTATTTTTATAAAATTACTACTTTATCATGCAATTTTTATGTATTTATTCCTTTTACTACTATTATTATTATAATTAGAAATATTTTGTATGATATTCTTATTCTTTTTATTCTATTATTATTGTTATTATTTTTATTATTATTATTATAGCATTATTACTTTTATTATTTTAGTATGCAATATGTATTTATTTGTTCTTCTTACTATTATTGTTATCAGTGCTATTATTATTTTGTTTAGTTAGCAACCTTTTCTTTTTCTTAATAAGCACATTCTATTTATTTTCTTTATACTGCCATTATGAAATTATATTCTTTTTACTCTTCCTCCTATTATTATTATTATTTGTATATGTTTCTCTTTCTTTTTTTGTCCATTCGGAAGAGTTTTTGTCCTTAAATTGGAAAAATTGTACTTTAAAATGATAAGCAGACCTATATGATAGGATTGCAGAAAGCAATTAAGTAGCTGGGGGTCTCCCCTGCCTCCTGAGCTGCGCTGGATTGAGGTTACGATTCAGTTATGGCAGGCTGGAGTCTCAGCCTGCGCTCTGGTAACAGAAGAGGATGTGACAGTATTGTAAAAATAGCTGAACAAACAGCATGTCTGGATATCAAGGTCAATGTGAGCGCCCCTTACCCAGCACAAGATGTGAGGCCCATATGATCTGCCGGGCGGCTCTCTGGAGATGTATGGATATGAGATAGATATGACTCTTCTATGTATGCACAAGTCAATAGGTATAAATATATATTCCTCCCTTGATGATTGCTTTTTTTTTTTTCTTCCACTTTTTTATTGCTCCACTTTTTTTGTTTATTCTATATCCTCGGGAGAATAGAGGCCTCGCTAAAAATAAAAAATGGCTATGTCTATATTTCATTTCTTTATATAAGCTTGACAAGGTATTTATGACCTATACCAGATAGATGACATAAGCTGTCAAGGAAAAAACCTGAAGGATGTATGATGCTTTTACTTTCACTGTCCTGACGCAGCGCTGCTGGTACTTATAACCTATCAACGGCCAAACCGAAAAGTGCAGCTGAAATGTTACATGGTATCACTACAAATATTACTAAATGTAGCTACAAAATGGGGGATATCCTATACTGCAAAGGTGGGAAGACATTGTCTGTTCTTGATTGTATAGACATGTAGCAGAAAAATAACCACTAGATATAAGATAGATAGATAATATATATATATATATATATACAGTATATATAGATAGATAGATAGATGATAGATTGATAGACAGATAGATAATAGATAATAATAATAATAAATTTTATTTCTATAGCGCTGACATATTCCGCAGCACTTTACATTTCAGAGGGGACTTGTACAGACAATAGATATTACAGCATAACAATAATCACATAGATCATAACAGATACCAAGAGGAGTGAGGGCCCTGCTCGCAAGCTTACAATCTATAAGGAAAAAGGTAGACACGAAAGGTGGGTGGTAAAAGTTGCCCTGATTGTATGGACCAGCCATAATGTTAAGTGTGTAACAGTACAGACACAAAGGGCTAATAGATGCATGCATCATGTGGGAACATGATGCGGGGAACCTGGTTATGGTAATACTTTTGGCTGTGCCACACAGGGATAGATTAGGTTAATGCGTTGAGGCGATGGGCCAGTCTGAATAAATGCGTTTTCAGGGCACGCTTAAACTTGTGGGGATTGGGAACTAATCGTATTGACCTGGGAAGTGCATTCCAAAGAATTGGCACAGCACGTGTATAGTCTTGGAGACGGGAGTGGGAGGTTCTGATTATTGAGGATGTTAACCTCAGGTCATCAGCAGAACGGAGGGCGCGGGTAGGGTGGTATACTGAAACAAGGGAGGAGATGTAGGGTGGTGCTGAGTCATGGAGGGCTTTGTGGGTGAGGGTAATGAGTTTGTACTGGATTTTGGAGTGGATGGGTAGCCAGTGAAATGACTTGCAAGAGGTAGAGGCGTCGGTGTAATGATTGGCAAGGAATATGATCCTGGCTGCAGCATTCAAGACAGATTGGAGGGGGGAGAGTTTGGTAAGAGGGAGACCAATTAGAAGAGAGTTACAATTGTCGAGATGAGAATGAATAAGAGAAACAGTAAGAGTTTTTGCGGAGTCAAAAGTAAGAAAAGGTCGAATTTTAGAAATGTTTTTGAGGTGCAGATAACAAGAGCGAGCCAGTGATCATATGTGGGGGACAAAAGAAAGCTCGGAGTCAAGTATGACCCCAAGACAGCGGGCATGTTGCTGGGGAGTAATAGTGGAACCACACACGGAAATGGCAATGTTGGGTATAGGTACATTATTAGCGGGAGGAAACACGAGGAGTTCAGTCTTTGACAGGTTCAGTTTCAGATATAGTGAGAACATGATGTCAGACACAGCGTTTAGACAATCGCTGGTGTTTTCTAGAAAGGCAGGCGTGATGTCAGGAGAAGAAGCATATAATTGGGTGTCATCAGCATAGAGATGGTACTAGAAACCAAATCTACTGACTGTTTGACCAATAGGGGCAGTGTACAAAGAGAAGAGGAGGGGGCCTAGAACAGATCCTTGAGGAACCCCAACAGTAAGGGGAAGATGAAAGGAGGAGGAACCAGCAAAAGATACAGTAAAGAAGCGGTCAGAGAGATAGGAGGAGAACCAGGAGAGAACGGTGTCCTTGAGGCCAATGGAACGGAGCGTAATGAGGAGGAGCTGATGATCCACAGTGTCAAATGCTGCAGAGAGATCCAAGAGAATTAGCATGGAGTAATGACCATTTGATTTAGCTGTTAGTAGATCATTAGAGACTTTAGTGAGGGCAGTTTCAGAAGAGTGTAAAGAGCGGAAACCGGACTGGAGATGGTTGAGAAGAGAGTTATCAAAGAGATAGCGTATAAGGCGGAAGTGGACCAGGAGTTCCATGAGTTTAGAGATGAAGGGAAGATTAGAGACAGGTCTACAGTTAGCGCCACAGTTTTGGTCGAGGGATGGTTTCTTAAGTAGTGGAAGTATGATGGCATGCTTAAATGAGGAGGGAAAGATACAAGAAGAGAGAGAGGTTAAATATTTTAGTTAGGTGAGGGGTGACAGCAGGGGAAAGGGACTGGAATAGATGTGACGGAAATGGGTCACTGGTGCAAGTGGTTGGGCGAGAAGATGCAAGGAGCCTGCTTACTTCATCTTCTGTGATTGGTTCAAAATCAGAGAGTGAGCTAGATGCAGTGGGGGAGGGAGGACAGTGCATGGTATGAGGTGATTGGGAGATAATTTCCTGTCGGATCTGGTCAATTTTTTCTTTGAAGTAATTGGCCAGATCGTCAGCTTTAAGCTCCGTGGTTGGGGCCTGTACTCTTGGGCTGAGTAGAGAACGAAAAGTGTCAAAGAGACGCTTAGGGTTATTGGACAGTGAGGTGATGTGGGTGTTGAAATAGGTTTGTTTTGAGAGGTGAAGGGCAGTGTTGTATGTTCGAAGCATAAACTTATAATGGATGAAATCTTTGTGTATAGTGGATTTTCTCCACAGATGTTCGGCGCACCTGGAGCACCGCTGCAGGAAACGTGTTTGCAGGGTGTGCCAGGGTTGTCGCCATCTGTGTTGTGGTGTTCTATGTATAGGAGGTCCAAATTCATCCAGGGCACTTTGAAGTGTTTCATTGTAATGCTTCAATGCAAAATCAGGACATGAGAGGGCGGAGATAGGGGCCAATAAAGACTGCAAGTTCTTCATAAGTTTCTGGGTGTTAATGGCCTGTATGTTTCTATAAGTATGGACAGTGGGGGTGACCTGAGTGGCCTGGCAGTTTTTGATAGAGAATGAAAGAAGGTTGTGGTCAGAGAGCCGGAGAAGGGAGTTTGCAAAATCATCCACTGCACAAAGCCGAGAGAATACCAAGGCGAGGGAGTTTCCGTCTTCATGTGTTGGAGAATTAGTAAGCTGTGAAAGGCCAAACGAGGAGGTTAGAGATAAAAGGTGAGTAGCAGATGGGGAGAGGGGAAGAGCAATGGGGATGTTGAAATCACCCATGATGAGGGTAGGGATGTCACAGGAGAGAAAATGTGGAAGCCAAGTGGCAAAATTATCCAGGAACTGATGGGAGGGGCAGGGAGGACGATATACCACCGCCACTCGCATGGAGAAGGGGGTGTAGAGTCTGATGGCAAGGACCTCAAAAGAAGGGAAGACAAGTGAGGGTACTTGAGGGAAAACCTGAAAGGTACATTTTGGTGATAGGAGCAGACCAACGCCTCCACCTGCTCTATTGTCTGGTCTTGGAGCAGCAGCAGCAGTAGTGTCTGACTGCTGGATCCAGGTTTCAGTAAGTGCCAGAAGGTTAAGAGAATTAGAAAGGAACAATTAATGAATGACTGAGAGTTTGTTACACACTGAACGAGAATTCCAATGGGCACAATTAAGAGAGACAGATGGCATGCAGGGAATATTAATAACATTAGAGGGGTTTTTGAGTGTAGCAGTTGGGGGGTTTGACTTTCTATAGCAAGGGGGACCAGGGAGCAATGTCTCCTGCGACTAGGAGGAGGATAGAAAGAGTGAGCAGATGGTTAAGTGATTTGTGAGAGCGTCTCTGATGTTGAATGGTGGGACTGAATGGATCTGTGCAATTTAGCAATGTGAAAAGAGCAGAATTGCTACACATAGGAGAGGAAAGGAGTAAGGGGCCGATATGGATGACGTGTAGAGAATTAATGCCAGGGCGGTGGATGTGTGTGAATGAAGCGGCCAGGATATAAATTACACAAATGCATATGGTATATGTTTGTTGTAATCCAAATGTAAAGGGAGTAGATGTATATAAAGGTCTTACCTGTCTCCTGCCCTGTCTAACTGCCATGTTATAACTGCCTCATACTTTGATTAAATGTACTTTGATTAAATAGATAGATTATAGATAGATAGATAGATAAATAAGATAGATAATATACATAGATAGATAGATGATAGATAGATAATAGATATATAGATGATAGATAGATAATAGATAGATAATAGATAGATGGATAGATAGCTAGATAGATAGATAATAGATTTATAGACAGATAGACAGACAGATAGATAGATAGATAGATAGATAGATAGATAGATAGATAGTGTGAAGCATTGAGGGTATTACAGTATATGCGAGGGACGTTATGTATCCCCCAGGATGCACATGGAATCGTATTAAAGGGAACCTGTCAGCAGGATTGTGCATAGTAACCTACACACAGTGTCAGGTCGGTGCCATTATACTGAACAAAATGAAACCTTGCTTGATGAAATCCATCTTCTGCTTCTTTTTTGGTGATTTTTTTTTCATTTGAACAGAGCAAGATAGTAGGCACTAACTGACAAGTGACAGTGCACAGGCGCCACCATTTTGACTTCTTTTCAAATACACACATTAGTATATTCATTATGCAAACTAGGGGGCAGGTCAGTTAGGGATCAGTGACCTGTCAGCACAGTCTGCATGATGAATATCTAATCAGAGCACCACATACCCCTGCCCTGCCTTAGGGCACGAGCATATCATTAACTAAAAAGTAAAAATAAAGATTAAAAAAGAAGCACAAGACGAGACAGATTTCATCAACCAAGGTATCATTTTAATCAGTATGACGGCGCCAACCTGACACTGTGTGTAGGTTACTATGCACATCCCTGCTGACAGGTTCCCTTTAACCAATTTACCCCCAAAGGGTGGTTTGCATGTTAATGATCAGGCCAATTTTTACAATTCTGACCACTCTCCTTTAACTTTTTTTTCACAAAAAATTTATTTCAGATACAATTTTTTTTATTTTACCAAGGATAACAAGGATGGACCCCAAAAGTTGTTGTACAATTTGTCCTGAGTATGCTGATATCCCATATACAGTATGCAGGTAAACCACTGTTTGGGCGCATGGCAGAGCTCGGAAGGGAAGGAGCGCAGTTTGACTTTTCAATGCAAAATTGGCTGGAATTGAGATTGGACGCTATGTCGCGTTTGGAGAGTCCCTGATGTGCCTAAACAGTGGAAACTCCACAAGTGACAGCATTTTGGAAACTAGACCCCCTAAGGAACTTATCCAGATGTGTGATGAGATCTTTGAACCCCCAAATGCTTCACAAAAGTTTATAACGTACAGCCGTAAAAATAAAAAATCATATTTTTTACAAAATGATCTTTTCGCCTCCAATTTTTTATTTTCCCAAGGGTAACAAGAGAAATTTGACCCTAAAAGTTGTGGGGCAATTTGTCCTGAGTACGCTGAAATCCCATATGAGGGGGTAAACCACTGTTTGGGCGCATGGCAGAGCCTGGAAGGGAAGGAGCGCCGTTTTACGTTTTCAACGCAAAATTGGATAGAATTGAGATTGGAGACAATGTCGTGTTTGGAGAGCCCCTGATGTGCCTAAACAGTGGAAACCCAAATAAGTGACAGCATTTTGGAAACTAGACCCCCTAAGGAACTTATCTAGACAGTGGAAACTCCCCAATTTTAACTCCAAACCTTACCTGAACACACCCCCAACCCTAATCCCAGCCCTAACCATAACCCTAACCACAAAACTAACCCTAACACACCCGTAATCCTAACCCTAACCCTAATCCCAACCCTAACCCTAATCCAAACCCTAACTCCAACTCTAGCCCCAACCCTAACCCTATCTTTAGCCCCAACCCTAACCCTACATTTAGCCCTAACCCTAACCCTAACTTTAGCCCCAACCCTAACTCTAACCCTAACTTTAGCCCCAACCCTAACTTTAACCCCTACCCTAACCCTAACTTTAGCCCCAACCCTAACCCTAACTTTATCCCAACTCACTTTAGCCCAACACTAACCCTATTGGGAAAATGGAAGTAAATACATTTTTAATTGTATTATTTTTCCCTAACTAAGGGGGTGATAAAGGGGGGTTTGATATACTATTTTTTTTATTTTGATCACTGTGATAGGGTCTATCACAGTATTCAAAATGAACCAATAGGAGAAAATCTCCTATTGTTGTTGGGTGCCGGCTGGCAGATCTCTGCGGGCGCATTGTGCATGTGCATGCCATTTTATCCCGGAAGAAGAAGCCAGAGGCCCAGGGGACTTCAGGGAGACCTGCAGGGACAATGGAGGCACCGGGAGGGGATCGGGCTACCGGGGGACCCTATTTCTTTCTCCTCTGATGTACAATCACATCAGAGGAGAGAGAAATGAAATGGAAAATCTGACCTTTTTTTGCAGCCGCCGTTATACCGTTAATAATGGCGATCGCAACACTAGGGTCAGTAAAAACCGACCCGAATCATGTTCTTTGGGGTCTCGGATACCCCCCGGCAACCAAGACCCCCAAGAAATTCCAACACAGGGGGCGCTATAACCTTAAACCTCAGCACCATTAAAAAGCGGCGCTGTGGTTTATGTATCCTTAACTGCCGCAGTTAAAAGACTTATCTGCGGTTGTTAAGGGTTTAAATGTACCTCTCATCATTCTTCTCTGCTCGCGCCGATTGGGAGAATGATGAGAGCCATGTTCAGCACCGTCACGGGGAAACAGCGCTTACTGCAATGCTTCTTCCCTAGCTCCTGTCCGTGTTGTACTGATGCGGCACACACATGCCACACGTGCTGCCTGCAAGTATTACACACATGGACACCGACATCTCTGGTACTGGAAATATCAGGACATGTGGAAGAGGCGTTATAGCGGGTTTTTATGTTTGGCAGCTGTCATACGCTGGAAGACGCTTTTTATTGCAAAAAATAGCTTTTGCATCACCACATTTTGAGAGCTATAATTTTTCCATATTTTGGCCCACAGAGTCATGTGAGGTATTGTTTTTTGTGGGACAAGCTGACAATTTTAATGGTATAATTTTTGGGCACATGACATTTTTTGATCACTTTCTATTCGGATTTCTGGAAGACAGAATGAGCAAAAACCAGCAATTCATGAATTTCTTTTGGGGGGTGCATTTATGTAGGGAGGAGGGCCCCAGCAGAGTGTCCGGGCCAGAACCAAAGGGACCACCATCTAGGTTCTTAAGGGAACTGTACCCGGGGAATGGAGGAAGAGAGTGGACTGCTGGTGTCAGGATCCTGTCAGCGCCGGCGTGCAGCCTCCGCTGAGCAGGGACTCACTCGCACTGTAGGGGGGCCCGGTACAGCCGGAAAGTACAGATACACAGGACCTGTGGACGCTGAAGTTTAGCAAGCAGTCACAGGACCTACAGTCCGGTGACTGCAAGGGGGCAGGGCTTAGTGTCCTGCTTTCAGAGATGGCAGGACACTATACAGAAATACTCAGAGTCAGGCAAAACGAAGGTCATACACAGAGATATCAGTAAAGTACCAGGGATGAGAGAAGACGGATAGTCAGGGCCAAGCAGAAGTCAAAATGAAACAGACATAGAAGGTACCAAGCAGAATCCAAAGCAATATCCAGAGAACAGACCGAGTCGTACACAGAGAATCAAGCAACCAGAACACAGCACAAACACACTCAGGGGTCACCCCACAATGCCAAGGGCGAAAGTATAACTGACGGGGACGGGAGCATCCTGAGGCTACAAGAAGCCTCTCCCAGATCCAGGGAGAGGCCACAATCATAACCCCAGGTGTGCAGGTAAGCCTGCACTGGGATCACAACCTTTAACCCCAGAAATGCCAGTCATCAGCACTGGTTCCAGGCATTAACCCCACGTGTGCGAGTCAAACCCGCACTGAGATCATGACAGCTGGGAGTGACAGGACAGCAAGGGGAGGGGCGAGTATAAAAGGGACAGGGAGCGCGCAGGGGAGTCAGTTGGCGGAACGGCAGACACGAAGCAAGAGGCTGTGGGAGTTTGAGAGGGCCAGAGTGACAGACGGTGACCAGAGAGGAGACCAGCGGCAAACGGGAGATTTAAAGTGGCCTGCGGAGAGGAAGCGCCGAACTTACCGATAAGAGACTGCCGCTTCACTCCAATTCGGGGTCACGACCTGCCCGCGGTCATCCACAGCCGTTGCCGCTATGCTCCAGCCCATTGCGGCCTGTCCGCCACCTCTCACGGCCACTGCTGCTTCACTCCAGCCTGCGGCTGCGGCCTGCCTGCAGCCACCCCGCTTCAGCCTGCGGCTGCGGCCAGTTCATCATCGCCCACAGCTGACATCACCCCGCTGCAGTCGGCAGTTGGGCCTACTCCTTGCCTACGGAGAAACTCTTTGCCCAGGCACAGGCCGTGCACGTGGCCTGCCAACCGCCACTCCTGGTAACTGCGACACAACCCTGCTTGGGGACTGGAGTCTGATTGAACTCGCTAATGAGCGGATCCCCGCTGTTTCTACAGGGGGTTATCTCATCAAAGGACTCTTACAGGGCCTGTTGTGCCCCAACTCCTCCTGGGCGCTGGGGCGCCCGAAGACTATGACAGATCTTTAGCAGCTGGGCCAAGCAGCTGCGACGCCAAAGCAGCTTCATCAGAGACGCCGAGGGACGTCAGGACTGATAAGTGACACTATAGGAAATAAGGACCCGTAGTCGGCTATATCGTGGCCCTATAGTAACCGGCCTTTGCCGGGTTAGTCGTGTTCTCTTTAAAAGTGTTTGTGCTGAGTCCCTGCGAGGACAATAGCTGTTACTTTGTTTTGGTTGCTTAGTATAGCCCTAGCGGCTTAAATTTATAAAAGTTTCTCCCCAAAGTACAACTCAGTCTCGCATCTCGTCACTGCATCCTGCATACCTGCTATTACCTACATTTACACCATTCCATGTGTGGTAAAATTGATAAGGAAATTTTATTCTTTGGGTCAGTACAATTACAGGAATACCTCACTTATATAATTTTTTATGTATTGGCACTTTTATACAATAAAAACTATTTTATAGAAAAAACAATTATTTTTGCATCGCTTTATTGTGAGAGCTATAACTTTTTTATTTTTTCACTGATGATACTGTATGTGGTCTTGTTTTTTGTGGGATAAGATGAAGTTTTCAGCGATAACATGTTTGTTTATATCCATCTTTTTGATCGCGTGTTATTCCACTTTTTGTTCGGCGGTATGATGATAAACCATTTTTTTTGCCCTTTTTTTATTGTTAACTAATGGGACAGTTTTATAGGTTGGGTCGTTATGGACGTTTTGATACTAAATATGTGTATTTATATTGTACAGATTTTTTTTATTCAAATATTTATTTATTGATAGAATAAATATTGATTTTTTTATTATTATTTTTTAAAATATTTTTACAATTATTTAAAAAGTTTTTTTTATTTAATTCTAACTTTTATCCTTTGTCCCACTATGGGACACTCATTTTGTGCAGGCTGATCGCTTCTATAGCATGCAGACTTGCACACTGACCTGAGAGACTTCCTGATCATCACTACGCATGACAGGAACTCTCTCAGCTCTGGAGACCCGGATATCATCATAACGACATTGGGTCTCCATGGCAGCGATCGGGACCCTGCATCACGCTGCGGTGTCTCCGATCCAAGGGCAGAGGGACTGTCAGCCGCTGTGCCGGCTCCAGAACACTGCAATCATGTTAGAATGCAGTGTTCCAGGGGTTACAGTGCCGGGAACAGTCTGTGACCTCTTCTGGCTTTTAGTGCCAGGTGTCAGCTGTGCGAATCAGGTGATACCCAGCCGCGATCCCCCCGATCGCTAATGACGTACTATCCTGTCCATGGGCAGTAAGTCCCAGGGCACATAGACGGGATAGTACGTCCACTGTCAGAAAGGGTTAAGGCCCCTGGACTGCATTGCAGTCACAGATTTAGCTGTGGTTGCAATGCAGAATTAAAGTAAGTGTGGTCTTGGGCAAGGTATTTGCTCAAGGCAGATTTAAGAAAACCTAGAATGGGCTTTTATTTTTGGAGCGAACTACAGGATGGTAGTGGGGTGGTTCACTACCTCCAGCCGCGTCTTACCTCATAGGTTACACACCTTTGGTACGGTTCTCCAGCCAGTGATGTAACTTGAATCTCTTGGAACCCAATGTAAAATATCCAACAAAGTCCCAAACTCTCGCGGATCTTTGGTAAATAGACTTTTTGGGTGACTGCAATCCCTTCATCCACTAAAGTTAGCTCAATGGATTATTCAAAGAAACTTAATATCAAATTAAATAACCTCTAGTTGCCCCTTTTGAGTGCTGAGACCCCTAAAAGCACCAACGCTACATTGTGCCATTTAATGAGTCCAGTAACCACAGCAAACACAATGACCAGGATCTGATTCTCCATTCCCGAATATTGGAGTATATAGTAAACTTCTGGACTCGTTAATTATGCAACACAATCTAAGAATCATAATGAATGAAGAATGACTAGCAGAGGGATTGTTGTATGTGGCACATAAACCGCACTGCCCTTTTCTAACTTATCAGGATAATGGATCGTCAATATCAGGAATCCCCATGTGGTAGAAAGGAAAGCGCTGAGCTGCGGGGAATAGACTTGCTGATTTAGCATTGTATCATAAGGTTCTAGACATTATACTCATCATGAACGTACTTAACAGCATATTAACCACTAATTGCAAATGTCACTGTCTCTCAAGGCACGAGCATCTCTCACTGCACTGATGCACAACTCACACTTACAGCAGTAACAGGGAAATTAAACCTAAAATACAAATTGCGCCGACATAAAAAAGTGCCCTGTAGAATTCTTCGCCTGGCAACTAAGTTATTCAGTTGTGAACTATTCAGAAACTCTGGGGGGCTCAACTTTCTATATTTAATTACAAGCCAAAATTGAGGTGGGAGGAGCAAGGACCTCTATTTTACAATCAAGGTGAAAGAACAAGGTGAAGAAGAAGACCAGCAACCAGTAGGCTTGATACTATTGAGATGGCGGTGGAGAAGACCCTGATGGACCTATCTAGGCTTGCACAAGATCGATCTTCCTAGAGAGCGTTCATCCATCAAGTCACCTTGGCTCAAGAACAAGCATAAGACTGTTATAAAAATATGATAGGTACTATATGTCAGGGCTTTTGTTAAATGTAATGTCTCATTAAATTTAGGAAGCAATTTACAGCCAAATGAATGTTTAGAACTCTTTGTCGTTACTATACCCTCACTCCAGAATTACAGAGGTGAATTGTTATATATATATATATATATATATATATATATATATTAATGTCAATAACATAAAGATCAAAATCTCAACTGTATATGTCTGAAGAATAATATTCACTCATTGCATTTTAGCATGATGAGTTGATCATTGGGAACAGCATGCTTACGACAAAAAAATGCCAACTTTCCAGGTTTGTGCCATCTGTTCAGCACAGAGCACCTCACTGTCCTGCAGTTCAGGGCAACCTCATGCTTTCAAATACAATTTACAGTCCACTGGCTGATTATCCGTGAGTGCAGACAGTCACCATGCAGGGGCTACATGTGCAGATCAAGCAGAAACTGCAAGGTTTACAGCACATATTAGTATCATATATATTGTTAAAGGTGTTGTCAGACTGGGAAATCATTTTTTACTCCCCAGCCACGGATATTTTCATAATGCCAATACTTTTACATGGCCAGTTCACTACTGGGAAATCAGCATTTGAATTGATGTGCAAATAAGGCTGAAGTGCTATGGTAGATCGGAAACATGTTGACATGCATTTGGATTCAAACCCTTGAGCCATTGCTTTGTTGGCTTCTGTGTCCTGTAAGCCACAGTAGATACACCTTTTCTCTTGGTGTTTATGTTCTGGTATCCTTGCTTCAGTCTTTTTAGGGTAAGAGGTGTCTTTATTTACTCATTTGTCTGCCCTATCACCTTTTGGGTGCGGCTTTATATACTTTCCCCCTGCTGGTGATAGTCTCATTTGGATGTCCAGCAATACTGCTGTAGTTTAAGCTAGTCAGTGAAATAATCCCTAGCTACTCTTAAATTTCTCTCCTTAGAAACACTCAATAGTTTACGCCACCCTGTCTTCAAATATATCATCAAACAGTTCTGATTTTCCTCAATGCATTAGTCTAAGGACAGGTGCAGATGTCTGTAGGTTCTCTCATCCAACAGAATCGGGTCAATTACGCTAATCACACTCTGATCACAGTGTCAGCATAGTGCGATCTGATTTTCTCATATGAGGAGAAAATCTTCTCCACTTAGTAAATCCATAGAGATCGGACTACACTCAGATGTCATCAGAGAGCAGTCCAATGGTTAACATGGACTTATTTATTTTCATGGCCAAGTGTGATCCGAATATCAGATCAATCTAGACCATGTTCACTAACGTTATTTCCGAGTGCAATACGATGTTTTGTCAGATTGCACTCGGACGGAAAATACAGTGGTCTGCACCTAGCCTAATAGTGAACCTGCTCTGTCCAGATTCAGCCTTAGTCATTGATAGGCCGGGGTCACACTTGCAACTGAAATGCGAGAAACTCGCGCGAGTCTCTCGCATCAATACCCGACACTGTCGCTGGCACTCGAGACCAGATTATGCGGCTGCATGTATTTCTATGCAGCTGAACGCTCCTGTCCCGAGTGCCGGCGTCAGTGCCCGGTATTGATGCGCAAGTTTCTCGTATTGCAGTTGCAAGTGTGACCCCGGGCATAGAGAGGAAAACCAAGTTGTTACAGTAAACTAAAGCAAGAATGAAATATTTACAAATATACTCAACATTTTATGCTAATGAAAGGAAGAAGGGATTCTTCCTTTAAGTATTCTTTGTGCATGGGTTGACCTTGAGACTAGAGTCAATGCAATTAGCGAGGGTTCCAATAATGTGGTGCCAAATATGCCCACTGTGATCCTCAAACGCCAAGCAGTATATCAACCAGGTCTACGTTTTTTTTTCCAGATCCCTCTCTGTCATAACCAACTACTTTAACTGCATCTATGGGAAGTGGTTATCACCTATGCAACAAAAGGTTATTCATCAAATAGAGTTATTATCTCACTTGTGAGATCATATCACTTTGGGTTGTGTTGCTCGAAGGGCTGATTTATCGAGGAACAACTTATTTTAGACACTGATGAATCCACCCCCGCAGAATAACACAGCGGGAACTGATGGTATCTCCTGGGAGAAACTATTGTGCATATGCCATGTGATTTACAATAGAAGGATGTTGATGTGTATAATGCTCAGCTTGCGTTCTGCTTTGTGCCTCACAGCTGTATGCTTTGGATATTCATATATACCCTTTCTTGACATATTATAATTTACATTTATATATTTTTTGTTTTCTGCAAATTCTGTACATTATTAAAGATGGAGTAAACTGGAATAAAATAGTGCCCCTAGTGGTTACCAGAAGAAAACAAAGACATAAAGGTGCTATTGCTATTAATGAAATACATTTAGTAGGAACCATCCTTGAGTTATACAGAACGGAGCTAGATTTTGCCATGCTTAGTTAGATATGTATATACTGAAGGTGCCATTTGACACTAACACAATGGTAGGTTGCAGTCAAATATTGAAGATGTTTGATTTTCTCAATGACCACCTATTTTTTATATAATAGTAGATTTAACGGTGCCTCCACCAACCTTAGATGATGTGTCCAAAAATGCTTCACCTTTGAAGACAATTGATATCCCAAACCAATAAACTCACAAATGAAGTATAACAACAGACCAATGGGGAACTGACCCCAAAATTAAATGGAGGCACAGTACTGATGGGTCACTGTCCCTCGAGGCCCTACAAGAGACTATGTTGGAAATGACACAAGGATATAGCTCAACTTGAGTGGGTGCCGAGAAGAATAACCAATGTTGCTAATGGGATGAGTGGACTGCAGTAACAAGATAGGTTATCACACTTGGGGTTATTCAGTTCAGAAAAACAAAGGCTTAGGGGCGATCTTATTAAAGGTAAAGTACTGTATATGAGGGGATAGTGCAGAGATCTTTCCTATGATCTTTTTACACCTAGGGACTGCAATAGGGACAAGGAAGACATCTTCTACAACTAGAGGAAAGAAGGTTTAGTTGTCATCACACATGGTGATTCTTTGCTATAGAAGCAGAGGAACTATAGATTCTTTACTTTTACGAGCAGTAGGACTAGGGATTCTTTACTGTCCAAGCAGTGTGGATTATACATTCTGTACTGTACAAGCAGCGAGACAATGGATTTTTACTGTACGAACAGACTATGGATTCTTTACTATATAATCAGTGGCTATGCTTTCATCTACAGTATGAACAGAGGAACTATAGATTTTTTACTGTAGTGAGATTATGGAACTCTGCACCACAACATGATCTAATGGGTGATTCACTAACAAGATTCTAAGAGGCCTGGATGCCTTTCTTAAAAAATAAAATATTACAGATTATTTGTACTAGATCCTGTGATGGGGCGTCGATCCAGGGAACCAGTCTGATTGCTGCATGTGGAATTGGGAAGGAATTTTTCCCGTAATGTGGGCAAATACCTGTTGCCTTGCTCTAGTCTAGATCAACATGTTAGGCTATAGGTTGAACGTGATAGACCTGTTTCTACTTTCAACCTTAAGAATTAGCAAACTATAAATGGTGCACTTCCTAGTAGGGTTTGTAAACTGTCCTTGGCTTCCTTCACCTTTTCATGTTACAGATTTGTATTGGATGGTTATTGCAATATTAACCCCTTCACCCCCAAGGGTGGTTTGCGCGTTCATGACCGGGCCAATTTTTACAATTCTGACCACTGTACCTTTATGAGGTCATAACTCTGGAACGCTTCCATGGATCCCGGTGATTCTGACATTGTTTTCTTGTGACATATTGTACTTCATGTTAGTGGTAAAATTTCATTCAAATAACTTGCGTTTATTTGTGGGAAAAATGGAAATTTGGCGAAAATTTTGAAAATTTTGCAATTTTCCAACTTTGAATTTTTATGCCCTTAAATCACAGAGATACAGCACACAAAAAACTTGATAACTAACATTTCCCACATGTTTACTTTACATCAGCACAATTTTGGAAACAAATTTTTTTTTGTTAGGAAGTTATAAGGGTTAAAAGTTGACCAGCGATTTCTCATTTTTACAACACCATTTTATTTTTAGGACCACATCACATTTGAGGTCACTTTGAGGGGTCTATATGATAGAAAATACCCAAAAGTGACACCATTCTAAAAACTGCACCCCTTAAGGTGCTCAAAACCACATTCAAGAAGTTTATTAACCCTTTAGGTGCATCACAGGAATTTTTTTGAATATTTAAAAAAAAATGAACATCTAACTTTTTTTCACAAAAAAAATAATTCAGGTTCAATTTTTTTTATTTTACCAAGGGTAACAGGAGAAATTGGACTGCAAAAGTTATTGTGCAATTTGTCCTGAGTACGCTGATACCTGATATGTGGGGGGGAACGACTGTTTCGGTGCATGGCAGAGCTTAGAATGGAAGGAACGCCGTTTGACTTTTTCAATGCAAAATTGGCTGGAATTCAGATCGGACGCCATGTCACGTTTGGAGAGTCCCTGATGTACCTAAACAGTGGAAACCCCCTACAAGTAACCACATTTTGGAAACTAGACCCCCCAAGGAACTTATCTAGATATGTGGTGAGAACTTTGAACCCACAAAGGCTTTACAGAAGTTTATAACGTACAGCGGTACAATTAAAAAATCATATTTTTTCCACAAAAATGATCTTTTCACCCCAATTTTTATTTTCCCAAGGGTAACAGGACCTTAAAAGTTATTGTGCAATTTGTCCTGAGTACGCTGATACCCCACATGTGGGGGTAAACCACTATTTGGGCGCATGGCAGAGCTCGGAAGGGAAGCAGCGCCATTTGACGTTTTTGGCTGGAATTGAGATCGGACACCATGTCGCGATTGGATAACCCCTGATGTACCTAAACAGTGGAAACCCCCCACAAAGGACACCATTTTGTAAACTAGACCCCCCATGGAACTTATCTAGATGTGTGGTGAGCACTTTGAACCCCCCAGTGCTTCACAGAAGTTTATAACGCCCGGGCGTGAAAATAAAAAATTCGTATTTTTTCCACAAACATGATCTTTTAGTCACCATTTTTTTATTTTCCCAAGGGTACCAGGAGAAATTGGACCCCAAAAGTTGTTGTCCAATTTGTCTTGAGTATGCTGATACCCCATATGTGGGAGAAAACTACTGTATGGACACATGTCGGGGCTCGGAAGGGAAGTAGTGATGTTTTGGAATGCGGACTTTGATGGAATGGTCTGCGGGTGTCATGTTGCCTTTGGAGAGCCCCTAATGTACCTAAACAGTGGAAACCCCCACAAATGACCCCATTTTGGAAACGAGACCCCCTAAGGAACTTATCTAGATGTGTTGTGAGCACTTTGAACCCCCAAGGGCTTCACAGACGTTTATAATGCCCGGGCATGAAAATAAAAAAATCTTATTTTTTCCACAAACATGATCAATTAGTCCCCAATTTTTTTTATTTTCCCAAGGGTAACAGGAGAAATTGGACCCCAAAAGTTGTTGTCCAATTTGTCATGAGTACGCTGACACCCCATATGTGGGAGAAAACTACTGTATGGACACACGTCGGGGCACGGAAGGGAAGCAGTGACATTTTGGAATGCAGACTTTGATGGATGGTCTGCGGGCGTCATGTGCGTTTGGAGAGCCCCTGATGTACCTAAACTATTGAAACTCCCCACAAGTGACCCCATTTTGGACACTAGGCCCCCCACGGAACTTATCTAGATGTGTGGTGAGCACTTTGAACCCCCAAGTGCTTCACAGAAGTTTATAACGCTCGGACGTGAAAATAAAAAAATCATTTTTTTCCACAAAAAATGATATTTTTGCCCCCAATTTTTTATTTTCCTAAGGGTAACAGGAGAAATTGGACCCCAAAAATTGTTTTGCAATTTGACCTGAGTAGGCTGATACCCTACATGTGGGGGTAAAACACTGTTTGGGCGCATGGCAGAGCTTGGAAGGGAAGGAGCACCATTTGACTTTTTCAACTCAGAATTGGCTGGAATTGAGATCAGACGCCATGTTGCATTTGGAGAGCCCCTGATGTGCCCAAACAGTGGAAACCCCCAATTCTAACTCCAACCCGAACCCCAACACACCCCTAACCCTAATCTCAGCCCTAACCCTAACCCTAGCCCTAACCCTAACCCTAGCCCTAACCCTAACCCTAACCCTACCCTAACCCTAACCCTAGCCCTAACCCTAACCCTAGCCCTAACCCTAGCCCTAACCCTAACCCTAGCCCTAACCCTAACCCTAATGGAAAAATGGAAATAAATACATTTTTTTATTTTATTATTTTTCCCTAACTAAGGGGGTGATAACAGGGGGTTTGATTTACTATTTATGGCGGTTTTTATGTTTGGCAGCTGTCACACGCTAAAAGACGCTTTTTATTGTAAAAATAGTTTTTGCATCACCACATATTGAGAGCTCTAATTTTTCCGTATTTTGACCCACCGAGTCATGTGAGGTCTTATTTTTTGCGGGACGAGTTGACATTTTTATTGGTACCATTTTCGGGCACGTGACTTTTTTGATCACTTTTTATTCCGATTTTTGGGACGCAGAATGAACAAAAACCAGCGTTTCATGAATTTCTTTTGGGGGGGTGCGTTTACACCGTTCCGCGTGCGATAAAATTGATAAAGCGGTTTTATTCTTCGGGTCAGTACGCTTACAGAGATACCTTATTTAGGTCTTTTTTTATGTTTTGTCAGTTTTATGCAATGAAAACTATTTTATATAAAAAATAATTATTTTTACATCGCTTTATTCTGCGAGCTATAAATATTTTATTTTTTCGCTGATGATGCTGTGTGGTGGCTCGTTTTTTGCGGGACAAGATGACGTTTTCAGCGGTACCATGGATGTTTATATGCGTCTTTTTGGTCGCGCGTTATTACACTTTTTGTTTGGCGGTATGATAATAAATCATTATTTTTTGCTTCGTTTTTTATTTTTATTTTTTAAGGGGTTCGCTAAAGGGGTTAACTAATGGGACAGTTTTATAGGGCGGGTCGTTACGGACGCGGCAATACCTAATATGTGTACTTTTATTGTTTTTTTTTTATTATTTCTAAAAAATGGATTTATTTGGGGGAATATTTTTTTTTTTTTTCTAATTTATTTGGCGATTTTTTTTAAATTTATTTTAACACTTTTTTTATTTTTTTTTTACTTTATTAAATAGTCCCAGGTGGGACATCACTGTCCTGTGACAGATCGCTGATCTGTCACATCACAGATCACTGTAACAGATCAGCAATCTGTCACAGGCACTGCAGAAGGCTTCCTCATGCCTGCGCTTTGCAGGCACTGAGGAAGCCAGCTTCCTGCAGGCCCCCGAAGGCCCCTGTCGCCATCTTGGATTCGGGGGCCTGCAGGAAAGGAGCCCCCCGCAGCAGCGCTGCACATTGCGCTGCCGTGGGGGGCTCAGGGAAGCAAGGAGGGAGCCTCCTCCCTGCCGATGCTTCCCTTTAACCCCCAGTACTCCGCGATCATGTTTGATCGCGGTGTGCAAGGGGTTAACGTGTTGGGGGCGGTCCGTGTGATAATCAGCTGACACCCAGCCGCGATCAGCGGCGCTCACCACGTGGGCGCCGCTGATCGCTGTAGACGTACTATCCCGTCCATGGGCATAGTGGCCCGGGTCCCATGGACGGGATAGTACGTCTCATGTCAGAAAGGGGTTAAACCCTAGTAGCCAAGTTGGTCATTGTTTACCACTTATGATCTTACTAGTGGCTGATGATCAGAAACTGGCTTTGACCAAAGAAATCTGTTTTTTATATAAAGTATATATATATATATATATATATATATATACAGTATATATGTATATATATACAAAATGCAGCAAATATGTTCGGAATCGGTTGCCGAATCTGAATTTGCCATATTCATGCCATATTGTTACCCTATTTTGCCGACTTTATGTTTGACGATCGGGTCTGAAAATATTCATTAATTTCTTCTCCCATTGACTCCAATGATGGTTGGTTGTATTCGGTGAATATTGCAAGTACAATATTCGCTGCCGATCGTGATCTGAACCGAATTTTTAAAATTTCGCTCAACTCTACTCTTGGCATCTGACATTGGGGGCCAGTCAGGGATACTCAATTGGGCAAGATGCATTTTCATTCACCTTTACCCTCTATGACAGTGGTCCCCAACCTTTTTTGCACCAGGGACCGGTTTCAAGCAAGACCATTCTTCCATGGCCCGGCAGGGCGGGGATGGAGGTGTGACAGGGGTGGGGCTTTGGTCATAAGGGGGCGGGGCTATGGACACGGTTGTAGTGTAGCAGTGCATACTTATAATTAAATAACATTTATAATGTGACTCAACTCACCATAGGTTTTGAATGAGTGCTCCATCACCCCCTTCTCCCCATCATTGCCTTCACCCCATCACTCCCTTCTCCCCATCATTGCCTTCACCCCATCACTCCCCTCTCCCCATCATTGCCTTCACCCCATCACTGCTGTCTCTCCATCATTGCCTTCACCCCATCACTGCTGTCTCCCCATCATTGCCTTCACCCCATCACTGCTGTCTCCCCATCATTGCCTTCACCCCATCACTCCCCTCTCCCCATCATTGCCTTCACCCCATCACTCCCTTCTCCCCATCATTGCCTTCACCCCATCACTGCTGTCTCCCCATCATTGCCTTCACCCCATCACTGCTGTCTCCCCATCATTGCCTTCATCCCATCACTCCCCTATCCCCATCATTGCCTTCACCCCATCACTCCCTTCTCCCCATCATTGCCTTCACCCCATCACTGCTGTCTCTCCATCACTCCCCTCATGGCCTTCTCCTCATGTCCCCATCTCCTCCAGGGCCAGGCTACACAAACACAGACCAACACACACACACACACATACACACACACATTATACATACACACACACACCACCTCTCTCCTCTCACCTGTCGCAGCATCGCCCACGCTTCCTCGCTCTGACACAGCAGCGGCCGCGCTCTCCTCTCTGTGTCAGTCAGAGACAGGAAGCGCGGGTGGCGGGCAGGAAGCTGGACGCAGTGGACGGGTCCTTGCAGCTCCGCTCCTGCTATTCCCTCTTGCAGGCAGCGGAGCTGCTTGGATCGCTCCCTGGCCGCCGCTACACACGCCGCTAAGAACTGCTGCGCGCCGCCCCAGCCCCCGCTACACCACTGACCGCCCCTGGCTCCCCTTGTGTCCGCGGACCGGCAAGGGCACTGCAGCGGCCCGGTGCTGGGCCGCGGACCGGCGGTTGGGGACCCCTGCTCTATGAGACAAAGAAGCATATTCCACTCATTTCCCAAGATAACAAACTCAGCTCTTCTATCGCTGAATATTTGATAAAAGTCATATTGTGTCTTTAAATGAGAAAAATCTATAGGTATCACTGATTTATCCTGCGGAATAAAGTCTTAATTGTCACACAGGCAGAAAACAGTGCGTCCGACCCAGTATTAATCTGACTGGTGCTCCCCAGCATTCATATTTTACTCTGTATATTGATCTGAATTATTTAACAAACTCAAACATAAGAGTACAGACTAATTCTAATTTGTGTTACTGGCTTTAATGATATAATGCTTCTAGCCTGGCGGAGTCTAAATGTTGCCATTTTTTCTCTCTGTACTTATGAAAAATGGTTTTGTGAATATTTCTTCAGGGTAATAAAAAGCCAAACATGGAAACATTAGTAAGTAAGCTGTTTAAATGATGAAACTGCTGGTCGGGCCCCTCGATGAGGGAAGAAAAAAAAATTCTCGGCTAGATGAAAGTCTTGTTTTGTGAAGCTGGTGCGTTGTTTAACATCAGTTATGTGTCTCTGTTGAGCTTACTGCCACTCAGCCCCCGGGGCACACATGAAAGTTATCTCAATAAACAAACACACACTTGCAGCATGCAGAAGAAAATGCATTATCGCTGTCCTCCTCCAGCACTGATCCAAGGCCCAAGATCATGTTCTTTCTTCTTAGAACACTCTTAGAGTGAAGTAAACTGAAATGCTTGTCTGTGGATTAGGAGTTAAACATATGGTGGTTTCATAATGATGCTGGGATGCTAGTCACTACTCATGGATAAGCTGTGTGGCTGTGTAGTCAAGAGGTCCGAGGTCAAAAGCAGAGAGGGTACATCATAGACAGAGGGGTATGACAAAGGCATAGTCAGGTCACAGTTTGAAGTCAGAATTCCAAGGAAGTAGTGGATCACTACAAATAGGCTAGACAAATGGATGGTCAAGACAAATTCTAGGTCAAGAGGCAACCATCAAAATACCAGACAAGGAGCAAAGAGCAAGCGCACACCTCATGACACAAGTTACAATTGGCAGAAATCTAAGGCAAACAGCTGGTTAAATAGCCAGGTTATTACTCTGGTCAAGAGACACATGGATAAAGTCCAGGCACATCCTTGTCCTGATTGACCAGCTAAACTGTCACTCCAGTCTCTGACAACTCAGCACACCCCAGCAGCCGATTAGATGGCGAAGCTGTCCATCACCATACTGAGAGCGCATAACAACCCTGTCCTAGATTGGACAGCAAAAGTGTCATTCACTGAGTCCAGACACTCAAATAGGAGGAAAAATGACAGCTGCCAGTAGGGTTTACAAACTGGTGTCCACCACAGTCCCACTCAATGGTAACCAGAGGCAATGCAACATGATGTCAATGCACCTGGAAGCAAGGGATCATTCCCACTTGTGTAGAAAAAATCAGGTCAATACATATTTGCTAGAGATGAGCAGATCAATTCAAGGCCTATCAAACTTTTAGGAATATCTGAACCTGATAAATTTGAACAGCATGGGAATTACATAGCAATACTGGCCTAAAAAGGGCCATCACAATTTTATACTTTGCAGAAGGTTGCAATGGTAAAAGAAGGCCAACATGACCTTAGGCATGACCTGTAGCGATTGCCTATATTGCCTTGCAGTTATCACATCACTTGGTATAACGCAGTCAATCAGGAAGGACTATAAGAGCCTGCAATGTTGTGCTGGAGAAAGATGTTATCAATACCATGGATGGAAAGAAAGCAAAAACAAACCAGTTTTGGAACAAATGAAGCCAGACATATCACTGGAAGCAAGGTTCACCAAGCTACAACTTGCCTACTTTGGACACATCATACTAAGAGATAAATCAAGGGAGAAGAACATCATGGTCAGAAGAATAAAATGAACAAAGTGAACAGGAAGACCAGCCATGAGATGGCTTGATACTATCAAGATAACTGCAGAGATGACTCTGACGAACCTATTTAGACTTGCACAAGATCGATTTTTCTGCAGAACATTCATCCATCAAATCAACATGGCTTGAGATCAAGCAGTAGGCCAGTAAATAATACAGAAAGCAGAGGCATGGAATGCAGCAGCTATTTTGTGGTGAATCAGGATAGTGATTCATAGCTGATCCATAGAGATAGGGATAGAAAACCATAAAACACTAAACAAACTGTACAGATAGTGTGTGATAGCAGAGCAGTGAAAACGATTAGTGTGTGAGAGACAGGCTGTTGATTACCCATATTCATGTATGTTGAGCTTACTTTAACATTACTTAGGGCCCCGTCACACATAGCGACTCACCAGCGATCCCTACAACGATATCAACTTGTCAGGATCGCTGGTGTGTCGCTACATGATCGCTGGAGAGCTGTCAGACAGGCAGCTTCACCAGCGATCAGTACCAGCGACGCCGAGCAGGCGCGTCACTGTGTACATTAGTTACCAGCGCACTGATGCAGGGAGCTGGTAACTAAGGTACACATCGGGTTTCTAAGCGGCGCGTGTCACTTAGAAACCCGATGTGTACTTTGGTTACCAGCTCCCTGCATCAGCGTGCTGGTAACTAAGGTACACATCGGGTTTCTAAGCACCGCGCGCTGCTTAGAAACCCGACGTTTATCTTGATTACCAGCGATCTGAGCGATGCATGCTGGCCAGCGGGAGACCAACGACCCCAAAAAAGTCCTGAGTCCTGACCTTTCAGGAACGATCAGCGATAACCGGCAGAGGGGTCGGTCGCTGATAGCTGTCACACACAGTGATCTCGCTGGTGAGATCGCTGTTGCGTCACAAAACTTGAGACTCAGCAGCGATCTTGCTAGCGAGATGGCTATGTGAGATGGGGGCTTTAGGTTATTTGCCTTAATGTTTCAAGGTGGTTGGATAAAGTACTAGAACACCTCATAGAGTTACAGTATTTTCAGAGCAATTAGTACATTTTCGATTCAAAACAAATCGATTCACTACAAATACATTTTTTTTAAAATGGCCAACTTGCAAACACAGATTTTTTGGACAATTTGTTACATTTTTGCTTCCATGTTGTGTTATCTTTTTTGAATTCATAATAGTTTAATTTTTTAATTACCGTAACTACTTTTTTCTCCACAATGTAATGCTTCTAAAAGGATGATAAAAATGCAAGAAATACACATGTGAACTAAGCAAACACAAAGCACTTTTGTTCCTTTTTTGTCATCGAAATGTCTCAAGTTTTGTTGCATTCTATATTTGTAAAAAAATATGATATTTTACAACATAATTTGACACTGGACTGGCAATATAAATACTGAGCTGTTACCAGTGGTTAAACTCAAGGGTCCCAATGCAAAAGCTCCAGCAGGGCCCATAATTATTGCAAGTATTTTATATTATTGGTCTTTTTATATAAGCAAAAGGGACTTTTTGGACCCCCTGGTGTCAAGGTCCCAGTTGCAACCCCTGCACCTCTTGTAGTTACGCCCCTGGTTCTCACTAAGCATGAATGAAGCAAATATACTGTACATAATGTAATTATGAATTTACCGCTACTACTTTTGAATAGAATGAAGAAAAGGTTTCTATAGGAGGAAGAATTAGAGAAATCTAATACAACACACATTGAATATATTCTACCACTGTGAAGCAGTCCTATGTAATGTTTATTGTATTCACAGACAGTAGCCCTGGTATTTCTATGGAAGCCTCCGCCTGTACTGCTGAAGGATGACACTTCTCTGACTTCAGCTTGTCAAATATTTCACATTCATCAGTTCCTTGCGGGATTAGGAACAATAATATTGGTTGTGGTCATTAACTCACTCTTTTGTGATTTTACATTTTCCATTAAGCTTGAGTGCATTTGTATCCAAGGTGCTAGCACCGGGGTGTGGAGATGACTCCGATACTGTACAGCACACAAAAGTCTGACAAATTACGATGCCACAGTTATGCCGACACACTTTAATGGAAGAGAATAGATCCTTAGTTCTGGGTATGATCATTGCAGAAAAAGGAGAAATGACCATCACATGTTCATGCACTGTACGATAATGGTGCATGATACAGTGCATAAGTATTTATCTATCTATCTATCTATCTTTCTATCTATCTATGTATCATGCAGCCCCACATATGGACTCCACTCTCCCACCATGTTTCACTGTAGGCACCATGCATTTTCCTTCTATCTATCTATCTATCTATCTATCTATCTATCTATCGTAGAAAATGGAATACCATATGGTGGGTGCCCAGGCCTCTTCAGCAAAAATCCAATACTTGCCCAATCCAGACAAAAAAAACAAAAAAGAAGGCAGCACTCCAAAATTTCAAAAGTGGAAAAGTGGACTCATACTCATGCTCATGCTGAGCCTTTTCTCAAGAAAGGCTCAGTATGAGCCGAAACGTTGTCATGCTATGTGGGTCTAATTAAAGTCCACTTTTTTCACTTTTGAACTTTTGGAGTGCTGCCTTCTTTTTTGTTTTCTATCTATCTATCTATCTATCTATCTATCTATCTATCTATCTATCTATTCTATCTATCTATCTATTGAACAAAGCCTGTAAATGATTCTAGTATTCATTTGCACAGGTTTAGTACTATATTGTGTATAGAATAGATTTGTCACATTTTCTGTACAAATAGTAAGCTCAAGAATCAATCTCATTAGTATTAACGGATGTGTTTAATAATACAAGTGGACTGATTAATCTGTGCTTTAGGGGTCGCCATAAATCCCAATGGCATGTGCTTTATGAGAGCAATAAACATCAATATCAATATGCAACTGTGTAGTAAGACAAGAGACTTCCAGCAGCAGTGAGAACCTATACTGCACAATAACCAAAAGAATCCTAATAAGAAATATACTGTACACCGATTGTTCACTAAGAAATTAATATTAATTCATTGGTTTCAAAACAGTCACAATATTTTACAATCAGCTAAAATGTCAGGTAAGATAAATCAGCAACTGATCTTCAATCCAATCCAATATTCAACTCAGACAAATTGTAAAAGTTCTATATAAAACATTCAGAACTGTCCTGGTCCTGGATACAAAATAAAGAATAAAAAAAAGGCAAATCAATAAAAATAATTTATGAAATCTAGTTTTGGTTTAGTGAAACTAAATCTTCTGTTTTTCCTGATATGTATTTATTTATTTCAAATGTATCATGTTTGTTATGAGTATTTGCTGCAGCAAAATAATAGTAAAAAATGAAAATATTGAATAAATCTATATGTTTATTTATCTATCTAGGCACATACAGTGGGGCAAAAAAGTATTTAGTCAGTCAGCAATAGTGCAAGTTCCACCACTTAAAAAGATGAGAGGCGTCTGTAATTTACATCATAGGTAGACCTCAACTATGGGAGACAAACTGAGAAAAAAAAATCCAGAAAATCACATTGTCTGTTTTTTTTTCATTTTATTTGCATATTATGGTGGAAAATAAGTATTTGGTCAGAAACAAGCAATCAAGATTTCTGGCTCTCACAGACCTGTAACTTCTTCTTTAAGAGTCTCCTCTTTCCTCCACTCATTACCTGTAGTAATGGCACTTGTTTAAACTTGTTATCAGTATAAAAAGACACCTGTGCACACCCTCAAACAGTCTGACTCCAAACTCCACTATGGTGAAGACCAAAGAGCTGTCAAAGGACACCAGAAACAAAATTGTAGCCCTGCACCAGGCTGGGAAGACTGAATCTGCAATAGCCAACCAGCTTGGAGTGAAGAAATCAACTGTGGGAGCAATAATTAGAAAATGGAAGACATACAAGACCACTGATAATCTCCCTCGATCTGGTGCTCCATGCAAAATCCCACCCCGTGGGGTCAGAATGATCACAAGAACGGTGAGCAAAAATCCCAGAACCACACGGGGGGACCTAGTGAATGAACTGCAGAGAGCTGGGACCAATGTAACAAGGCCTACCATAAGTAACACACTACGCCACCATGGACTCAGATCCTGCAGTGCCAGACGTGTCCCACTGCTTAAGCCTGTACATGTCCGGGCCCGCCTGAAGTTTGCTAGAGAGCATTTGGATGATCCAGAGGAGTTTTGGGAGAATGTCCTATGGTCTGATGAAACCAAACTGGAACTGTTTGGTAGAAACACAACTTGTCGTGTTTGGAGGAAAAAGAATACTGAGTTGCATCCATCAAACACCATACCTACTGTAAAGCATGGTGGTGGAAACATCATGCTTTGGGGCTGTTTCTCTGCAAAGGGGCCAGGACGACTGATCCGGGTACATGAAAGAATGAATGGGGCCATGTATCGTGAGATTTTGAGTGCAAACCTCCTTCCATCAGCAAGGGCATTGATGATGAAACGTGGCTGGGTCTTTCAACATGACAATGATCCAAAGCACACCGCCAGGGCAATGAAGGAGTGGCTTCGTAAGAAGCATTTCAAGGTCCTGGAGTGGCCTAGCCAGTCTCCAGATCTCAACCCTATAGAAAACCTTTGGAGGGAGTTGAAAGTCCGTGTTGCCAAGCGAAAAGCCAAAAACATCACTGCTCTAGAGGAGATCTGCATGGAGGAATGGGCCAACATACCAACAACAGTGTGTGGCAACCTTGTGAAGACTTACAGAAAACATTTGACCTCTGTCATTGCCAACAAAGGATATATCACAAAGTATTGAGATGAAATTTTGTTTCTGACCAAATACTTATTTTCCACCATAATATGCAAATAAAATGAAAAAAAGAACAGACAATGTGATTTTCTGGATTTTTTTTCTCAGTTTGTCTCCCATAGTTGAGGTCTACCTATGATGTAAATTACAGACGTCTCTCATCTTTTTAAGTGGTGGAACTTGCACTATTGCTGACTGACTAAATACTTTTTTGCCCCACTGTATATACATGCATAAAAACATATTTCATTAAAAAATACAATACACTATTTCCATTATTTTTTTTTATCTTAAATGAAACGTTGTTTGTGTTCTATCTCTTCTATTGTTCCTCTCTTCCTCCCTCTCATCTTTCTATCTATCTGTTCATATATAGTTATATATGGACAGCTAGGTTTATATACAGTTGTGCTCAAAAGTTTACATACCCCAGCAGAATTTTGGCTTTCTTGGCCATTTTTCGGGGAATATGAATTATAACACCAAAACTTTTTCTCCACTTATGGGTAGTAGTTGGGTGAAACCATTTATTGTCATTCTACTGTATTTTCTCTTTTTAAATCATAATGACAACCCAAAACATCCAAATGACCCTGATCAAAAGTTCACATGCCCTGGTGATTTTGGCCTGATAAAATGCATGGAAGTTGACACAAATGGGTTTGAATGGCTACTAAAGGTAACATCCTTACCTCTGACCTGTTTGCTTGTAATCAGTGTGTGTGCATAAAAGCTGAGTGAGTTTCTGGGATCCAGACAGACTCTTGCATCTTTCATCCAGCCACTCATGTTTCTGGATTGTGAGTCATGGGGAAAGCAAAAGAACTGTCAACGGATCTATGGGAAAAGGTAGTTGAACTGTTTAAAACAGCAAAGAGATACAAAAAGATATCCAAGGAAATGATAATGCCAGGCAGCAGCATTCAAACTGTGATTAAAAAATGGAAATTCAGGGGCTCTGTAAAAACAAAACCATGGTCAGGTAGACCTACAAAAATTTCATCCACAACTGCCAGGAAAATTGT
Organism: Dendrobates tinctorius; assembly: GCF_039654945.1. NCBI lineage: Eukaryota > Metazoa > Chordata > Amphibia > Anura > Dendrobatidae > Dendrobates > Dendrobates tinctorius. Next base: position 7,684,746 of record NW_027361993.1, read on the forward strand.
TCGGGATGCAAAGAAAAACCCACAAATAACATCAGCTGAAATACTGGATTCTCTGAAAACTTGGCAAATTTGCACTCATCAGCCTGGAAGCTGCGCATAGAATGAACTTGGATGTGCCAACATGACAATGATCCAAAACATAAGGCCAAGTCGACCTGTCATTGGCTACAGCAGAACAAAGTGAAGGTTCTGGAGTGGCCATTTCAGTCTCCTGACCTCAATATCATTGAGCCACTCTGGAGAGATCTCTAGCGTGCAGTTCATGCTAGACAGCCCAGGAATTTACAAGAGCTGGAGGCTTTTTGCCAAGAAGGGTGAACAGCTTTACCATCTGAGCAAATAAAGAACCTCATCCACAATTACCACAAAAGACTTCAAGCTGTCATTGTTGTTAGAGGGGGCAATACACGGTATTTATAAATGGGGTATGTGATCTTTTGATTAGGGTTATTTGGATGTTTTGGATTGTCATTATGATTTAAAAAGAGAAATCAGTAGTTTGACAATAAATGGCTTCACCCAATCACTAACCATGAGTGGAGAAAAAGTTTTGGTGTTATCATTCATATTCCCTGGAAAAAGGCCAGAAAGCAAAAATTCTGCCGGGGTATGTAAACTTTTGCGCACAACTGTACATGTCTATATAAAATAATATATAGATTTTACTCAATATCTCACTGAACGCAAAAAAAGTTTCCAAAATTTTGACAAGACTGAGTTTCATAGAACATTTTTAACCTATAATATAAAAATAGGGATAATAAATTTCGTAACAAAATCTTCAGTTTTACTCAAATTAGTTGATGCAAAAATCAATACACCGCACATTAAAAAGTACAGTATCTAGTGTTTTGTTTGAACACCACAATTTTTAAGCACAGCATCAACTCTTTTAGGCATAGAGTGAATAAGTTGGTGACATATTATAATGTCTATCTTTTTCCATTCTTCTAGAACGACCTCTTTTAAACCCAGGATTTTGGATAGAGGGTGATGCTCAACACATCTCTTCAAAATTCCCCTTATATGCTTTGGTCGGGTTCAGATCAGGAGATACTTGGCCCATGAATCACTTTCACTCTCCTCTTCTTCTTCAGAAATGTAAAAATGTAACAGATGTGTGTTTTGGATTATTGTCATGTTGGAAAAGTGCATGTCTACCAAGGGCATGGCGCGATGGCAGTCTCTTCTTTTTCAGGATAGAGCAGTACATCTGTGAATTCATGATACCATCAATGAAACGCTGCTCCCAAACACCAGCAACACTCATGCAGCCCCACATAGGGACTCCACTATACCACCATGTTTCACTGTAGGCACCATGCATTTTTCTCTGTACTCCTCTTCTTTATGACTCCATATAGTTTTGAAGTCATCAATTCCGAAAACATCTATCTTGGTCTCATCATTCCAGAGTATAGAGTCCCAGTAGACTTTATATATTTCAGCATGGACCCTGGCAAATTGTAGGTGAGCTTTTTTGTGCATGTTATCATGTCATTCAGGAAATACATCCTTTGAGGACAACACCCATGCATGCTATTCTTATGCAGTGCATGCCATATTGTGTCACGGGAAACACTCACCCCGGTTTGGCTTTCTATGTCTAGCTAACTGCAGTGAACTTGCATGTTGATTTTCTTCAGTCCTTCTCATTAAAAAATACTATTGTTTAGGAGTTATCTTCCATGGTTGGGATGAATGCTTCCATGAGATGGATGCAGTTACATCTGTGTTAAATTCATGTACTACTTTTGCTACAGTATGGTGACTGATAAGAAAAGCTTTGCTGATCTTCTCGTAGCCTTCACCTTTAATGAGTAAATAGATTATTTTATTTCTCATAACTTGTGACATTTCTCTTCCACGTGGTGCCATTGCATCGCCATTTTGTAGTGAACTGTCTGCTGGACACCTTTTTCATGAATAATTAGACTTATTTGTGGTTGAATTCTTGTTAAATAGATATTTGTAGTCTACACTGTAGCTTTGATTTTAAGACTTTCATTGGGGTGTACACATGAATGAATTTTGTTAGGAAAATTACTTTTTGGTTGTGCAAAATAATAAATCATGTTTGCAATCAATGGCCTAGATTGCAAACATGATTCCTAGTATGGTATCCCAAAAGCATTGTTGATTCTGAAAGGAAACTAAAAGGTACAGTATATAAACATGGCATATAAATACAAATAAAGAAATTAGTGTATCGTACTTTTTAATGAAACATGAAATGTGTTTTTTATTTTTGTATTTGCGTGTTTACTTTTTAAACTTAAATAGGACTTTTTGCTGTATTCTTTCATTCAAAGTGAGTTCCTCCTCCAATTGCTGCTGCTCCACTGATTTTGGAATAATATATTATTTCTCTGCCTTTTTCTATGCCACCCAATAAAAAGGATGTAAATTTTCCCTTCAACAGCTAGGCGTGTACCCCAAAATTTCTCTGTTGGCTTTTTGCTTTTTCACTTCTATGATGCTGACTAGGAGATGAGAATTTATTCAAGTGGAATTGATTTCTACTAAAATTTTTTAAAAAAAAGGCACATTTGCCAAAATCCAAATTTTTTTGTAATTCGCTACCGCACAAATGGTGGCCAGTTAGTCACCATTTTGCTGCACCACAAAGGGTCTTGAAAAGGTTAAGAAAATACTAATACTTACCTTACTGCTCACCTCTCTGTCCACGCCACTCCTCACTGTCCCCCATGTTATCCTCATCACATCTTCTTATTGTTGCCATGAGTGCTGGAATTTTTGGCCTCTTCACACTAGGCCGGGAATTCCAGCTCTAATGAGATTTTAGATGGTTTTACAAATGTGTATGTAAGATCATAATGCTGTGACCTTACGCACTCATGCGCAGAACTGTCCAGGTTCTCTTCAGAGTCGGAAGTGCCAAGCTAGCGTGAAAAGGCTCAGCACTTAAGCACTCAGAGCTGTAAAAAGAAGATGTGTGATGAGAACCGGAAGGCGGATAGTAAGGCGTAGAGAGGCTGGAGTGGTGAATGGTAAGACGAGTATAAGGATTTTTCTATTTTTTACATCTTATGTTTATTATCCTCTGAAATCAACATAATAAGTGACATTCAATTTGCGGAGAATTACTTCGCTGCAAATCGTATTTCCTCTGAAAATCTGTGCAATCTGGCAAATTGTAATTAATTTTGCCAGATTTGCTCATGCTGACCAATCAAAGCATAGCCTTGTCATAGAGGGAAAACAGAAAATGTCTCCAGAGAGGATCACAGCTGCAGTTTGTCTCAGCATGTTCTGGTGAGAACGCCATAATAGTTACATCTCTTCCTTCTATGGGAGCACCAGAGCATGAGCACAGGACAAAAGAAGCACCAGAGAACAAGGGCACAGGAAAATAGCAGCGCCAGAGAACAAGGGCACAGGAGAAAAGCAACACAGTGCATCACCCGTAACACAGTCAAGTCTGTTGCTCCAGCTCTCCTGCGCTGTGCTCTCCTTTGCTCCCACATTCCAATACCAGGGAGGGATGCTGCAAATATGGAGTTTTCAGCATATTCACATAAAGCAAATCTTTTTGCCCTCTATGACACTGGTCAATCAAAACATGGCTGCATCACAGAGGGAAAAAAGCAAACGCCCATAGAAAAGCTCTTTGGTATACGCCTAATTGGAAGAATGGTACATTTAATGGGGAACAACTTTGTAACAGAGGGACACACAAAAAAAAGATAAAAAGTGGTCCAGGATCAGTTGAGCAGCTCAATTGGAAGACGTAGTCGATTTAAATGAGCAAATATCAAGCGAGAAAACATTAAGCCAGATGACAGCTGTGACCTTTTCTTTGAGCTTTTGTTTTTTGCCCTCTATAACTCTAGCCAATCAAAGCATGGCCTTGCTATGGAGGGGAAAAAAGCAAACGCCCACGGGGAAATTCTGTAATATAAGCTCAGTTGAAGGGAATAATTTAAATCTTTATTCCCAGGGCCATAGCTTTGGAACACAGGGACAGAAAAGAGGAAAGAAAAACTGTTCCATAATCAATGAAGCAACGGCAATTGCAGGAGGTACTCAGTTTAAAATTTTTTAAAAATCCAGCGAAAGATCCTCTTTACAGGTTTTTTTAATAATCATAGATGGATATAATTGGAACGTGCTTTTGAAAACAAGCAACTTTGCAAATTACTTGTTATTAAAATTATTGTCCTGTATCAATGGTGGCCATTCTCTTACACAAGGGGTGTAGTGCTTACATGTTCTTTTGCTATAGAGCCTGTCAGCACTGGTATGAAGCTAGCTGCATCCATGAATCTGGACAGTTTCAGTGCCTATGTGCCCCATCAATGCACAGGAAAAGCTCTTTCTGCGTGCAATATCATAAGGTGCACAATTTCGGTACAATAATGCTGATGGTCCAAACTGTCAATCATGTGGTAGAGCAATGTCCCCTAGAAATCATAAAGCCAGGAGGCAGGGGAGCAGTGCACTCCTAAAGAAAAAAGATGCAACAACCACTATGAGTCAAAGAAATTCTATTTCAACAAGGTCTAAATGGAAAAAGATAATTATAATGGGGCATTAATAATAATTTATTGTATCCAGTTACATTTAACAGAAAAGGAACGTCAACAAAATTATAATTTTAGAGGGTATAATGCTATTGATAAACTATCCAGGAAATGAAATGCAAAAAAACAAACACATATTTCAGTTTATTGCAACAGTTAATTAAGTTGTTTTCTGTGTGCCTGGCATGGACAGGGAATAATAACCAGAAAAGACTGAAGCTGCTTTCTACAAATGGCAACTGTGGCACGCCTATCATCCAAGAGGTAGACATGCAATAGACTGCAGATGACTCCAAAGTATGACATCACTTGCAACTCTGACATCATAGATAAATTATGACAAATTATTCTGATTTACAAAATAGTTGTTACGGTTGTATACAATCAATACAAATCCATTTAGCAAAACCAAAAAAATATTTTTTAAAAATTTCCAAAAATACATTCCACCTGCCACACTATTATCTCAACAATATATTATTAAGCATGAAAAGAATCCACAAAACCTCAACGTAATTAATGCACAATGTGTTTCAAAGTCAAACTCTCTAACAAGAGTAAACAAATTAAACCTGAAGAATCTCGAAAAACAAGCCAGCGTCAGATGTCAATCTGTAGCCACCAAACATTATCCTGATCCAAACTCATCTGCAAGAACAGAAAATAATCCAATTATTCTTACCTGTAGAAGCCAGTAACACCTTCTGTGGAAAGTTGGGATGATGGACGAATGAACATAGCAGCCATAAAGACACTAGAATAAAACAAAAAGACAGAAAATGCTATTAATCCAAAGAGAAAGTAACGTTTTTATATTATATAGTGCAACCAACCACATTCTAGCTATTATTATTCCAATACACTGTGTAATACCTGGTGCAGGTTCCTCGTGGGTGGAGCATAATACAGGTGTCCTTTTATCCCCTGGGTCAAGTACCATCCCCTTGGGACATATTGAATAAACAGAGGAGAAAGCCTTTTTTATCAAAGCTAACCTTACATTTGAGCCAAATTATTTTTAGAAAGCTACAGCCATTTTGAGGGTGTTCTCAACCAAAGTGATGATACAGTTCCCTTTTTTAGGAAGAGAAATTGGTAAATTGACGTGATAACATATACTTTTGTGTTTTTTTCAATCCATGCTGACAGTTGAAGAGGAAAATGGACACGTTTTAGCAGGATTACAACTACTGGAGTTAATTAGCTTTGCACCAGGAACCTAAGAGGCCTTAAATGTTTATCTGTTCCATATAAAGAAATTCAGGTCATATAGACACTAGACTAAAGCAAAAACGCATATAATACTATTAATAAAAAAAAGAAATTTAGGCTTTCATGTTGTATGCTACAACCAATGACATGGTGCATGGTCCTCATGGGTGGAGTATGATTTTGGTGTCCTTTTACCATCTGTGTCACAGCTATCCCCTTAGGATATATGCAATAAGCAGAGGAGAAGGCTTTTTTTTATCAAGGCTAACCTCACAGTGGAGACAAATTCTTTTTAGTAAACCACATCTATTTTTGGGGGTTCTTTTCCCTTATTTGAGAAGAGAATTGGGTGTATTAAGGTAACAACCTTTATTTTTGCTTTTTTGTTTATTTTTAATCTATGCTGACAATTGCAGTGGAAAATGGACAGGTTTTAGCAGGATTGCAACTACTGGGGTTAAATAATTTTGCATAGGGAACCTAAGAGGCTTCAGAGGTCCAACTGCTCCACATAATGAAGCCATTGCTTTTAAATTTAGAAAATTGTTTGCTGACCCTATTACAAATTTGCAATGTGTTGAGCAATTGATGATGTAATTTCCTTTTAGGGATTTTTTTCAACTTTCATACCAACGTGTGACATACATCTATGTACTAAAACTATGTTTTTGTGCCATGTTGTACTTCTAAGTTTATCCAAAAGAAAGTCATGACCTTCAATATTAGATGCAGGTGGCAGCTCAAATTTATGACACGGATATATTTCTCATCATAGCCAGTGAAGTTATTGAACTCCTGCCCTTTCTGAGCTCCCCGGCTCGATTTCCCTGCAGATTTTCAAACTTACAGTCCAGATCAAACTTCTAGTTGAAGAAACTTGGCTTTTCAAATTTTGTGCAGGAAAATCATTAATCACGGCTGGCATTCCTCATTCTATTGCTTTGCTCAGGGTAAATAATTCTCTCCAGCAGAGTTTCATGTCGCGCCTTTTTTTTATTTTTTTTTTTATTTTACATTTAATTGCGCAAGGTGTTTTTGCCTTTCTCTCCGACATTAAAATGATTTGTGAAAACGTAGATGCTTTGTGCTACATGTTCATTAGTCATTTAATGATGTTGTAACTCAAGGTGGTTTTTCGAGCTTGCTTGTCTTTTGGGTATGCAAAAGAGAAAAAAAAAAATCACATTTTCTGTTTAGCAGAGTAAAATGTACAAGCTCTCGGCTTCAGTAAATTGTAAATGAGGATCAGAGCAGAATCAAAGAGCGATGATAAAACCAAACCCAATCTAAATTCTCTACATGTCTATATTGTGCATATGAGAAATGGATCAAAACAATCATTACTATCTGCAAGACCAAATTCTATTTTTTTACACTTTTTTTCTGTAAAAATAAAAAATTAGAAACAATGGGGGAGATATTAAGAGGGGAATTTTGGAAGTCAGTGTTGGCTTTATTTATGCCAAATGTATCATGACTGCAAAACGTTTGATGTATTTGATGCATTTTTTTTTAATAAAACACTTGTGCCTGGAGCCACTGCTTCCATTTTATCGCATCCCTCTACTGGAGTGAGAAATGTGTTGTTTTTTTTTGCTAGTTTTTAAAATTCATTAATCTATCCTCTGTCCATGCTCTGGGTAAAATCATAAAAAGTTACAAATTTCTGCAACATCTTCACTCTAGAAAAAGCTGTTGTGCAAACCAAAATAAACTACCCCTGATTGAGACATTGACATACCGTGTTATAACCCAGGACTCGAGGCCAACAAATGTTAAGCACAGCTGTCATTTTAAGTAACTTTTCATTATATACTGTTGTGCCTTTACATTAGGACTAATACTATTTCTGGTGGTCATTATATAACATGTATCGTGCATTTTTAACCAGTTTCTCCTCAGTAGTCTCTATTTCTAATTTTCATTTTTTTCTGATCTAGCCAGACTGGACAGTTTGTTACAATGTCACCCATACACAGCACTGCACATAGAGAGCGAGTCCTGCTTTTTTGGTCTGCAATACACATTGTTCAGTAGTAGCAGCAGCATAGAAGGCAATATATAGCACTACTGAGCTGTGTTGCTGTGAGTCCAGCTCCAGGATAAGCAAACTCACTCAAAAACTTAAGATCTGCCTGTCTCTGCCTCTGCTTGTTTTCTCACCCTGTTCCTCACTCCTCTGCCTTTCTCTTTTCACAGACTTCAATATGCTGTCTAACCTGACACCTCGATGTGCGCAAAGTCTTCTTGCTATGTCCAAGACAGATTTAAGTTGTTTTCCAGAGTAGAAGATGAGATGAGGAGGTGAAGGGGAAGGAAGAATTGTCTCATATGTGGAGAAAGAAGCAAATTTCCGTGATAAGATATATTACAAATTGTCTTATTTTCACTTGTACTATTAATTTATGTCAGATTTTGTTAAAATAACAGTGGCCCTATATTTACAGTGGGGAAAAAATGTAACAAGTTAAAACAGGTGTCATTACTACAGGTAATGAGTGGAGGACAGAGGAGCCTCTTAAAGAAGAAGTTACAGGTCTGTGAGAGCCAGAAATTTTGCATGTTTTTAGGTGACCAAATACTTATTTTCCACCATAATTTGCAAAATAAATCTTGTCAAATCAGACATGTGATTTTCTGGATTTGTTTTCTCATTTTGACTCTCATAGTTGTAATCTACCTATGATGTCAATTACAGGCCTCTCTCATCTTTTTAAGTGGGAGAACTTGAACAATTGGTGGTTGACTAAATACTTTTTCCCCCACTGTACTTAAGATAAATCTGTTTTTGATAAAAGGATCTCTAAAAATAAGAAAATCAGAGACTGTACCACTAAAATGTTTCCCATGAAGAAAGTTTAAAGGGAGCCTGTCATCAGGTTTTCCCAATATCAAGTAGGGCTAGCACCTTTAAGCCCTACGTGACAGCATTCTAGGATGTTTGAAAGTCCCCAATTCCCTATGTAAGACACAAAAAACACTGTTTATTATACTCACAGATGGTGAAATTTGGTCCAATGGGTGTCTGTGGTCTTGATCCAGCGCTTCTTCTCTTCTTATCATCACCAACCTCCTTCCTGCTTCATGTAGATGACGCATCCTACGTCATCCACACAATGTCCCCCAATCACGCTCCTATGCAAGTGCACTTCTCTCTTCTCTGCTAAGGGAAGAACAAAGTACTGTACTGCGCATGCGCCTGGAAAGGCTAAAGAGCGCAAAAGACTTGTAGGTAAAGCCGGCGCATGCACACTGTAGTGCTCTGCTCTGCCCTCAGCAGGCAGAGAGAAGTGCACCTGCACAGAAGAGCGATGGAGGACATTTTGTGGTTGACGTAGGATGCGTCATCCACAGGAAAGGGGGACGGTAATTGTAAGAAGAGAGGAGGTGCTGGGAAAAGACCAAAGATGCCCATCAGACGTGACCATATTTTATGTGAGTATAATAAAAGGTCTTATTTGTGCCTTGCTAGAATGCTGAAAGATGCTGGCCGTACTTTATATGGGGAAAAACCTGGTGACAGGTTCCCTTTAATCAAAAAGGTCACATGTCAGCGAGTATTTATTTTTCTTCAAAAGTAATCAGTGATGAAATAAAGTATTGCAAATGTTTTATCATTAAAATGAGTGGGCTGATCATGTATCGTTTGATGTGCCAGCTCCTCCGGAGTGAAAGGTGCTCTGTAGCTGATTTCTACTCTGACCGATGAAGTTTGCAGACTTATGATTCCCCTCTGTCATCTCAGAAGTAGGATATTTAAAATGGGTTCCTTTTCTGCCAACTTTACGCATTATCTTGCAGTTCTCTTCTAAATATATTCTGCGAATATTAAGCATCTGCAAATGCATAGGTAAATAGGAAAATATATCACAAAAGGGATGTTTATAGGATTTAATAGCATTTTTTTATGTTTTTAGGCATAAACTAGTAGGAAACAATTGCTAACAAGAATAGATGTCGGGTTACACAGGATAATTATTATTGTAATATTTGTATCGATTTTGTAGAATTTCTAGTTTACTTAAACTACCTTCTGAATAATTCAGATCTATCATTATTATGTAATGAAATGTAAGCATTACTCCTGGCGGAAAAAAAGGAATCAACTCCTTGACGTATACAAATGAACATATGGCACACTATATTTTATCATCCTCTATATTCTGCAGAGGGTATCTCCAAGGACTCTGACATATTAACAAGAGTAAACTGTTTACTCATCATCAAAGTAAAAATAGAGTAGCAAGTGGAATCGTCCCAAGAGAATTTCTCTCCCCTTGAGGGCTTGTCAGAGAAGCTCAGTCCGGTACTTGGGATTGTTATAAATCAGGCTCACACTAAAATAACACAGAAAATCCCATCCTGAGAACATGGACAAGGTCTACACCATGCACTGTGCATTAATTCACGTCTTATATCCATCACTTTTTGCTTTCATACTGACAATGTCAACCAGGAGCGCTATTGTGAAGGATTCCGTAAATTAATATGTAAGGAATGGATCTTTGCCGTGTGTCTTGGTTTTGCTCTACAAAATTAATCTTTCACATGAAAGGAAATGTGAAGCTTCATATCCAACCATTATATACATCTGACAGATGGGACACGGCTTTTGACGTACTTGTCCAATCATAACGTAACTACATATGTGTCACACCGCTGGAAATGAAAATGTAAGGCTGAATAGAAATGTGAGAGGAGTTCTTGGAAAGCAGTAGCGCCACTGGATTCAGTGAAATTTTCTGTTGAGTCTGATTGAAGAACCCACACTGATGTGATGTTACTTCTTGGTGTTATGGTATATGAAACTGTCAATGGATATTTGTTAGGATGTGACTGAGGTACAGATCTAGGATCGGCTGACTTTTACCATGAGGGTCTTACAAATCAGAACTAGAAGATATTTCAAAAACTAAAGTTGAGTTTGCGAAAAGGAACTGGGGCCAGATATTTCGCCAGATATTTCAGAGATTATCTAAAAAATGTCATGCACACGTGCAAAATATGTGGCTTCAATGCAGGGTCACTGTAGGCTCTAGACTTAGTTTAATAAGCATAGCATATGTTTACCAAAGTTGGCGAGAATCATTTAGAAGGAGCCAGTCCATTGGCCATGTTAGTAATCTGTAGTCACTGGATGGGAGCCTTGAGAACCATCTCTTACCGGATGGCATCAGCGGCTCCTCTTTTGATTTGCCGGTTTGGCACAACATCACGTGAGTCATGCCGCAATGATGACGCCATATCAGACTAGCTAATCAAAAGAATAAATGCTATTAGATAAGGGGAAAGGTCTCAAGACTCTTGTCCAGAAGGATGGATTGGATCCTGCAAATCGACTCACACGAAATAGGCTTACTCAACGACTGTTAAATCTGGAAAAACCCAATAGATCCTGGGATTTTCTTAGTTTCATAGCTTTGATATAGTAGGTTATAGAAAAAGAATCTCAGTTAAAAGGGTTGTCTAAATTTAGCAAGTTATCATATAATCTTAGTATCTTTTGGATCCCACCACTGGGACCACCACCAATTCAGAACTGAATGAAGCAATGGCCTTTCATGCAAACCAACACGCCAATCATTCTCTATGGGACTGTTGTAGATATTGGAAAATGCCGGCTATTTCATTGTCTCGTTGCACCAGGTTTTCAGAGACCTGTTATCAAGATCAATATTGATCACCTTATCATCATCAGAAAAAAACGTTTTTTTCTTAATCCCATTGGAAAAACACTTGAAATACTCCTCTTCCATTCCCATTAATGGAGATACCTCTATAATTTCAATTTACCCACAAAAAGTGGAAAAATCAGTGACTTTGGGATAATTGTGTGCAATTCAGTTAAAGTCATACTGAAAACAAAAATGTAGAAATAAAAAAAACATAAAAATTGTAAGTTGAAAAATATGTAAAGGAGAAAAAAGAAGTACTCACATAGAATTTTTTGGAGGCATAAAAATTCAACAAGTTTTTCATAAGGAAGCCATTTTAAGAAATGCTGCTTTTTTGTTTTTAGAAGCGTTTTTTTTTCCCTCAAGTATATTTTTAAGTTGTTTTGAAGAAGTTTTCAAGAAGTTTTTAAGGGTTTTTCAATTAGTTTTTATTTTTATATTTTGTAGTCTTTTAACAACAATGTCAACTTTGGATCAAACTCAAAGAGGAATCCACCTAAAAGAAGTGACATGACAATTTTATTTTTTTCAATGATTTTTAAACAACGGGAAAATATGTAAAAAAAACTCGCCATGTGATAATCGAAGTGGATTTTTCATGGAAATGAATAGGAAAAATTTTCAAAGACTTTTTAAAGTGCTTATTTATTTGGATTTTGTATCATATCCATTTTAATACATTCCTCCAAATGCTCTATGATCCTAGCCTATATGTAACTTACATCATAATAAATCTGACTCTAAGGCAAGCTACATACAAGGTTTTTTGAGAAGGATTTTAAACCAGATGTATTCCAAAATCCTTCTACAAAACTGTATCCCGTACTCTATGAATACCCTTCTTATTCTATTTAATGGAAAGTCCATTTTGCTGAACATACAAGTTTTCTACGCTTTATTTTTGACGAGGTTTCGAAAACTTAATTGCCAAAAAAGAGAACTGATGGAATTTATTACAACCTTGAAATTCATTGTCAAGCTTAAAATGCCTTAACACAAAGTGTTTGAAAAAAAAAACACTTCAAAAACTACTTTAAAACCAAACAACTTCCGGAAAATCTTTTGGAAAAGAAAACAACTCTTAAAAAGTAATGTTTCTTGAAGCGGATAACTCTTGAAAAGCTCAGTGGAATTTTCAGCCACTAAAAAACTTTCTTTAACCTTAATCTGAAAGTCTCACTTATACTGACTTTTTTAAGATTTTGGATCTGAAATTCTCTAAAGAGCAGTTGTTTTGATTGGAGAGTTGGGCCATGTACATGTAGCTTATTTTTCAGGCAAATTGGACCCAGAGTCTGCCTGAAAAAGCACCGTAAAAGCCCCCCATAAAATGAACATAATGTACAGCAATGCCAAAATGATATTTCTCTGCACATGTTTCATATTATGTCACTTCTTTCAACTGTTTCAGGGATTGGAAATATTGAATCTGTTAAAAAAAAGTGATGTGATCATTTTTACAGGTAAGGAATAACAGCAGTCAATAGCAAAGCCACCGCAAGAAAGCCAGTAGAGTAGTCTAAGGCAGTGTTCCCCAACTCCTGTCCTCAAGGCCCACCAACAGATCATGTTTTCAAGATTTCCTTAGTATTGCCAAGGTGATAATTCCATCACCTGTGCAATACAAAGGAAATCCTGAAAACATGATCTGTTGGTGGGCCTTGAGGACTGGAGTTGGGGAACACTTGTCTAAGGAGAAGTACTGCCAGATTTTTTTTAAGTGGCTCTGCCAGTGAAAACTTGGTGGTCCATTTGTGCTAAAGCTGTATGAGTGCACCACTAAATAATAAAAAGTAAAAATTATTGTTTTCAATACAACAAATATGGCAAAAAAAGAAAAAGTTTCGCCCAAGATAATAGAAAAGTTTCTTTTATTTCCATGACTTTGGCTACTTTTACACTTGCGCTTTTCTGCGCTGCGTGCGCAGTGCAAACGTGCATAAAAAACGCATCATGCGTTTTTATGTGTTTTCTTGTTTTTTGGGCATGATTTTTACAAAAAAGCATGCGTTTTTTTGCACTTACGTGTGCATGACCATGCGCACGTCAGCGCTCCCATAGACTATGTGTTTTTGGGTGAATTTTGTGCACATGCGTTTTTTTGAGACAGGTCGGACGCACAAAAAATGCAACTGGATGCATTTTGTGTGCCCGGGCGCACACTACAAAAAAACGCATGCGCATACAAACGTGTACAAATGCATGACTATGCGCACCCATGTTAAGTATAGGAAAAAAACGCATGCGCATGTATGCGCAAAAACAGAGCACAAAAAACGTAAGTGTGAAACCAGCCTTAGACTAATATTAAAGTTTCGCCTTGTACATTGAGTCACTTCTTTGGCTGCAGTACCAGCCACAGCCGATTGACTAGACTGGTACTCTTGTTGGGAGAGAAAACTTATACTTAAAATAATATTTTGTATATATTTTTTAAAAATATAAATGCTATTCTTATTTTAAATAATTATTTGTCTATGTTGATTAAAACTTTTTGTCATATCACAGTTGTTATTGACTTTTTTGCACCATATACTCTTTTTTTTAACAATACTATTACCCTCTTTCCTCCAGTCCATTTGCGGGAACATCCTGTATATTGCCTATGTTATTAGATATAGAAAAATTAACCGAAACATATGATCTTTGTAATTGCCTTTATGGACACTGTACACAATTTGATCCATGTCCCATACAACTCAACCACAATCCATTAAATGAGGCCCCTTGCATTGTGGCCAATATCATTGCGGACCACACTCAGTGAAATTATCTCTACGCTCTCCAGCTGGTTGATGGTATTTGAAAAAGAAAAAAACAAATGCTCCTCACTTACCCACATAATTTTGTTAGTATCAACCTGAGGTTAGAAACAAACAAATTAATTCTAGCCTTGAGCCAAAGTTATTGGTTTTTATAACTCTCTTTAATGACTTCTGTTTTCATAATTAGTGTTAACAAAATACATTTTAATTTGATTTTGCCTCAAGTTCCCATCTAGAAAAAAAGCCATTCTTTATATTAGAGTATATGTTGGCTAATCGTTAGTAAATGTTGCTCGAGAGCCAAAAACCTGTTGTTTCCTGGAGTGTTCTCTTCTTATGATACAGAATGTGCAGAGAAAATTAGTTTTAGCGCTGCTTAACTTTACACCATTAATACACTGCATGATATGTTCTCCAACTTGGTTAATTTGATTAGCATTTCAAAGTTTATTTATGTTACTTTTCTATAGAGTTGCACATCACAGAGCTCTCATGCTGGACTTATTGAGGGTTATTATATATTTTGATAAATTTAATTTATGGTCTTTGTACATATGAGTAAAAGATAAGTAGCGAGTGACTCTTAACTGTCACTTGTTAATTATCCTGACATTAAGTTAATCCGTATACCCTCTGCTTAGGTTCCTCCCTACATTCAAGAACAGAGAAGCATTTTTTAAGTTTCCACTTATGTGGAGCTTGCATGTTCATGGATTACATGGACAGTTATTCATTGAAAAAAATGTCCAGTAATATTATATTATTCTGCAGTAGCCACTGAAATATAAATATGATGCTGGCCACATCTTACATCAAGATAAGAGCTGATTGTGGGAAATAAGGGATGAAAATTTCTTCTTTGGAAAATTGATTGTCTTTACAGGGAATCTGTCACCAGATTTTTGCTACCTAATCAGACAGCAGTTTGATACAGAGGCAAAGACCCTGATTCCAGTGATCTGTCACTTACAGGGCTGCTTGGTGTCGTTTTAATAAAATCACTGTTTTATCAGCAGGATATGATCACTAGAGGACTAACAAAAATGCTGTCAATGCGTGTAACTACACCCCTGTAGGGAAGGTGACCTGACGGACGGACGGACTAGTCAGAGTGAAGAAGGAAAGGTTTGCACAGTGTATGTAGGTGTCAGTTATTACAGTGGGGAAACAGCTAGGAAAGTGTAGTGGACGTGCAGTACCTTTGGTGGACATTAGATGGCAGGGAGGAGTGTGAGCAAAGGACTTGACAGCAGCTTAGGGCTTTAGAAACCGTTGGTCATGGGGGGCGTGGTGACAGTTGGAGTGACAGTTTCAAGGAACCGGGTGAGCTATAAATTCTGAGGGAGGGTTCCAGAAAGTTCCAGTCCCCAGGGGGAGCTCAGGTGACAGGAAGACTGCGACAGTCTGTGCGCTGTGAGGAGAATCTAAACCAGGGGACTGAGGAGAGAGAACGTCAGGGGGGTGGTCCTGACAGGAAGAACCACAGAAGGGACGAGGCACTGGGTGTGAGACACCGTATTTGACACGACGACTGATCAGTGGAAGCGCTGTTGGTTTACAGGCCTAAGGCGGCCACAGTGATGGACCTGTCAGGAGCGTCATCAAGTGAAGTTGGGACGGTACGTGCATGTACGTCCCTGGTGCTAAGGTACGGTGTGTAAAGCGGGCCTAGAAACGGAGGCCCAGGAAAGTGAAGTGTATTGAAGTGAAGTGCAGTGTGCTTCTGAGGCCGTCAGGCGGACGGCAAGTGAGAAATAAACTTGGACCTGTTGCACCCAGAATCTGCCTCCATCTTGTCTCTGTTTTTATCTCTGCGCGGTAAGAAGAGGGAGCACCCCCCCAGCTCGCCCCCCACCAACTCTACACCCCCACAAGTGATTGGCAACTTTCTATGTATGCAAAGTGCACACAGAAATCTGCCAATCAGTGGTCTGGGTGGGGTTATAAAGAGCTCAGCATTCAGAGTACTAGAAGATCTGCAGCAGAAAAAACAGTTTTTGATCAAAACTGTAGCAAGAAGCACAGGAAGTAACTCATCACAGATCTCTACCCCTACATTATGCAGCTCTCAGATAGGGTAGTAAAAGTCAGGTAGCAGAATCCCTTTATTTGCTTTGGATATATTCTGCAACGCTGCTGTTCACATCACTTTCTGCCCCAAATTCACCCAAATTGTTTTTATTGGGGAAAAAGAGATTCCAGCAAATGGGGGGGGGCCTAATTTTCTCCTCATACATTATTTTGCAATCTTGTGCTCATCCAAATGCAAAGGCGACATTATGGGACATTGTGGACAATAAAAAAGGTATAAATAAGGATTCTTGATAAAAAAACAATTTTACCTTTTTTCATCAATGACCTCCAAAAATAAGAACAATTATGTAGCAAAAGCAGAATTTATTTGTTAGAATATGACATTTGCCTATTATATTCCTGTAAAAATTCAACTACAAAAAAGTTTAGATTTCACATCATATTTTCCTTGATATTTACATTACGCAGACATCCGGAGCTTGTCTTTTATTCATAGTATATCTCAATCCACCTAAAGCCGTATAACATCCCACCAAACACGACACAAGAGCATATGTAGAATAAATCTTCTAGACCTGCATAAATAAAAAATGTCATTCATAGTTTGTGCAGGTTCTTCTGCCGTATATCCTTGTTTCCGATTTATTAAAGGGTGTACTATTTTGTCATAAGGCAAGGAGTGAAAAATAGCACAAATTAAAGACCACTTTGCAGGCATGGAAAAAAAATGTGCCATGGTCATGTCACCTTCATTTACCATAGTCCAAAGGACTTAGTATTCATAATGAACTGTATTTAGTCATTTCATTTACTGCATTTTAATAGTAGACATAAGCAACCTGTCATCTCCTATCTCAGTAATGGGAAAATCTGTCTTCGCTGAAGACAGATTTTATCTATGAATTAAGAATTTTGAGAATGAATGATCAGTCCTGGCGAAGAAAGAATCAGATTGCTCTGTTGAGAAATTTTACAAAGTTTCTTATTTTCACGTGTACTATTGATTCGTGAAATAAAAATTAACATGTTTTTTGCTCTTTAATTAATTAATAACTTACAAACATTTTATAATTTCATTATGATTTGAGCCCCGAGGGTTGCACATACACTGTTAATCCCACTGTTCTTCCAGGTTCTTTCCAACACAGAAAGAAGGAAGAGACAGAGAAAGGAACTAGCTTACAGTTAGAAGCTACGGCAGTGGCAGAGATAGGAGCAGAGTTGTGGTGTTGCACTCACATCTGCCTTAGCATCCTTCACCCAGGATAAAAGACATCTTCAGAGGGGGCTGAAATGCAAGAAACTAGTGAGTAACTGCAGGGCTGCTCCCCTGTAATGTTCTTTTTCAGGAGAGGCAATGGACGCTGTGGGGAGTCAGTGCAGCCCCAACCTCCTGTGACGTCATGTTTTGGACTTCTCTCAAATGAAACACCAAATAAAGCACAGTAAAAAAACACAATTAACCATTAGGTAGATAGGGAAAAATGTAGGGTATTTTTAAATAAAGCTAATGATAAAAGTGTTTAGGGTGTATGGATAGATAGTTATAAAATAAATTTAAGCTGCCGAACCACTCCTTTAACTACTAAAATGAGTCTAATAAATCTCATAGTCCTTTTTTAGAAAGGCAAAGTCACTTCAATACTGAGCTCAACATATTCCACAAGAAGGTATATCATGTGGAAAAAAAAGTGAAAATAAGAGAAAATATTGATTGTTAAAAATAATTCTTTATGAAATATTATTAAAAGAAGTTAAAAAGACAGGGCAAAAGGCCTCCAAAAAAAGGGGGATAGGTGCGGCAAAACAGTATACAATCCTGTAAAAAAATAATATTACACGCACAATAATAACCCTGTAGATATAAAATATAAATACAAAAATGGTTCTTGCATGCAAAAGTAATAATAATAATTCCTGCCAGAGTCAGTGAACCATAGTAGATGACAATGAACACATTGCTTGTTACTACTAGGTTTTGCAAAAAAGGCAATATTGCATGTTGCCCGTGTGGCTGTGGAAAAAGTAGATGTAAATTAGATGTAAATATAAAGAGGTATTGACATGCAAAATAATCACTGCAGGGTTCAACATGCCTCAGTAGGCAACAGCCATTGTTTGTTACTGCTGAGTATCTGCAAAGGAAACAGTATTGCACATTGCCCATGTGACTATTGGCATCCTGAGTGTGCCAAAGGGTTAATGAGTAAAGTGTGCCAGGGAGCTGCACAGAGTATAATAGAAATAAAGTGCCTGATATAAACCGGGAACTGGTTGTTAATACCTGAGTTAGAAGAATGTGCCGGATTCGGTGCAGCTTCCACCGGTAACAGCTGAGGGAATGCCGCAGGAGTCTTCCCCCACCCGACGAGCGCCGTTTCGCTATGTAGCTTCTTCCAGGGGCACACTTTACTCATTAACCCTTTGGCACACTCAGGACGCCAATAGTCACATGGGCAATGTGCAATACTGTTTCCTTTGCAGATACTCAGCAGTAACAAGCAATGGCTTTTGCCTACTGAGGCATGTTGAACCCTTCAGTGATTATTTTGCATGTCAATGCCTCTTTATATTTACATCTAATTTACATCTACTTTTTCCACAGCCACACGGGCAACGTGCAATATTGCCTTTTTTTGCAAAACCTAGTAGTAACAAGCAATGTGTTCATTGTCATCTACTATGGTGTACTGACTCTGGCAGGAATTATTATTATTACTTTTGCATGCAAGAACCATTTTTGTATTTATATTTAAATCTACAGGGTTATTATTGTGTGTGTAATATTATTTTTTTACATTATTGTATACTGTTTTGCCGCAGCCTATCCCCCTTTTTTTGGAGGCCTTTTGCCCTGTCTTTTTACTTCTCCTTTTAAAAATATTTAATAAAGAATTATTTTTAACAATCAATATTTTCTCTTATTTTCACTTTTTTTTCCACATGATATACCTTCTTGTGGAATATGTTAAGCTTACTAAAATGAGTCTGTCTGCCAGTCCCCTTTAGACACATTACTAGCCTCATGTTAATACAAAGAGGTTAGGGGTAAGGCTTTCATTAATTGTTAGAATTCAACTGTACTTGCAATTAGAGATGAGCGAATATGTCCAGATTCCATCTTATTCGGTAAGCTATAGCGCTTACCAAATAAGCTACAGCGGGCACTCGGCTTCCTGGATGGCTGAACAGCTGATCGCAGCCGCAGCTGCATGTGTCGCGGCTGTGTCACAGTCACAGCACATGCATGGAGTTGCCTTTGTGTTGTGCTCTCCATGCATGTACTGTGACTGTGACACAGCCGCGACACATGCAGCTGCGGCTGCGATCAGCTGATCATCCGAAGCAATCCAGAAAGCCGGGTTCCCTCTGTAGCTTATTCAGCAACACTATAGCTTGCCGAATAAGAGGGAACCCGAATATCTTCGCTACTTGCAATGGGACCAGAAATGGAACACTGGGGCTCGATCATAATTAAATAAAATATTAGGTCTTATAAATTCATATTTAAATGCATCTCAATAATTAAGATAAAAAGGTTATTTTATCCTCTCTGGACTTTCCCATTCATTTTAATAATACTTGCTACCTATTGCACATATAACCAGTTAAACAACAAGACAACTGGCAAACAAATATACAATTGATGGTTGTTTAGTGCTACCAATCAGCTAGTGAAAACAGACCTTTAGATCTGGTGATCATCAGTTCATCCGAAATGTTAATTCATTAAATTAGGTCTTCAGTAGGGATGAGTGAATATATTCGATTAATAATAATTCTACTAGAATATTACAAAAATCCTGGTCCAATTTTTGTAATTTAGATTTTTTGCAATTAGCTCTAGTGGCTGCTGGCTACCATTCTGCTGAACCACAAGGGGTCATCAAAAGGTGAAAAAAATTAAAAATATAGTTATGCTCACCCTACCCCACCACTCTCACCTGTATACGTCCATCCTTATCCTACTTTCTTATCACCACCAAGACAGCAGAATTTCAGGGTCTCTTCATGCTAAGACAGAACCGTCCTGAGTATTAGAGCCAAGAGACCCGGCCTAACGTGAAGAAACCTGAGGATTCATAGCTTGTGGTGGTGATAAGAAATTGCAACAAAGACCGAATGGGTGACAATGAGAAGTGGAGGAGCTGGAGAAGTGAGCAATAACGCGAGTGTAAATATTTTTTTTTTTTTTTTTTTACATCTTACACTTATTATGCTCTGAAGTCTCTTCAGACCTCAACACAAAATAAGGAACATTCAATTTGAAGACAATAACTTAGCTATGAATTTAATTTCCCAGGAAAATCTGCGCAAACAGATAAATTCGAATTTTGCCTAATCAGCTCATCTCTAGTCTTCAGGCTTTTCAATGGCTTACACTTTATTTTTTTTAATGTAGTCATCCATCTTGTTGATGGTCATCTTGTTATTCTTCAACTAAAATAGCTTTAGACTGTCAACACGAAAGTCTTCTTCCCCATTTTCAATATTTTTGTTATTTTCCCTATTGGTCTATTAAGACCCAGACCCCTGTGGGTTCTGGGTACATGTCATCCTATGACCTCTACAACAGTGTCCAGGTCGAATATTATTTGAAAATTGTAAGTGGACATGAACTGAATCCTTGCAGTGAACATACATGAAGAACCTAAGATAAAAACAAAATGAACAAATACACTGTAGTAAATAAATAAATAGTAATAGTAAATGTAAATAGCATAGGGGACTTCATTGTTTTGATCAAAAAAATGTAAAAAGTCATCCCAGCATGACAAGGTGTACCACAATCAGGATGGTTCCTATCTATTGTAGCTCACCTCACTATGTGTCAGAAGGCAGAGTAGAATCTGGGTCCTGACTGGTCAGATACCTTTCCTTGGAAAGCAATATAAACAAAATGAACAGCCCCGAAAAGGGAAATGTGGTACACCTTGTCATGGTGGGGTGGCTTTTATGTTGTTTTATTTAATCAAAACAATGTTAATTAAGATCCTATGTTTTTACATGCACTATTGCTATTTATAGTCATGGCTGAAAGTGATGGAAACCTTGAAATTTTCTAGAAAATGAAGTATTTCTCCCAGAAAATTATTGCCATTGCACAATGCTTTGTTTCAATCCATATCTGGTTGCTTCTTGAAGTATGTTTGGGGGTCAGAGGCAGTGAAACAGCTCCAAAATATCTTTGAACCTCCATCATATTTGACTGTAGGTACTGTGCTCTTTTCTTTGTAGGTCTCATTCCGTTTTTGGTAAACAGTAGAATGATGTGCTTTATCATAAAGCTCTATCTTATTCTCATCTGTCCACAAGACACTTTCCCAGAAGGACTTTGGCTTACTCACATACATTTTGGCAAACTGCAGTCTTTTTTATGTCTCTGTGTCAGCAGTCGGGTGTTCTTTTGGTTCTCAATTCCTCATACAGTTCTCTTTTCCTCTTTCTGTTCTCCATGCTTAGTGTGGCACACACAGTCACACAGTGCAAAGGTAGAGTTAACTTCTCCCCTTTTTACCTGGTTTCAGGTGTGATTTTCATATTGCCCACACCTAGTTGCCATGGGTGAGATTGAATAAGCATCACATGTTTATCCACAATTTTGGAAAGGTGCCAACAATTTTATCCTGCCTAATTTAGTTTTTATTTGTGAAATTATGTCCAATTTGCCTTATTTCTCTGCTTTTTTTGTGCTCTTTCAATACACACAAAGGAAATAAACATATATGTATAACAAAATGAAATGTGTAATTGCAATAGTTTTCTGGGAGAGATGTTTAATTTTCTGGAACAATTTCAAGGTTGTCAACACTTTTAGCCATAACTGTATTTACTTACTATAGGGAATTTGCTCATTTTGTTTGTATCTTAGGTTCTGATCGTCAAACCGCCATAGTGTAAATGAACACCTATGCATTGACCATATACAAACATATGCTTTGACTCATTTTTTTTAGGTTTTAGAGAACATACATGAAAGTATTGTAAATTGGTTATATCTCACTTTAATAAGCATTCATTTAAGATTTAGTTGTAGAAAAAAATAGCAAGAACATTCTAAAATAGAAATGCTGATATCTTTCTCCCCTACTGTTCTCCTCTCCCTACACTTCATCAGTGTTCCCTTGACATCCCACAGGAATTTAATAAATAGATCAAGAGGGAGTGAAGGGTTTTCCTGCCTGAGTTTTGACTGAGCTAAATGTCATTTTTTAAATTTGGATATATTGCCCCCGCAGAGCTGGTTACATGTGTAACATATTGATGAGGTTCAAGAGGCTCTTAATTAATAGCTGAAATAGAAGACTCACGCTATGTAAAAAAGAATTCTGAAATTCTAATTCCTGGTGCTTTGCCCATATGTTCCCAAAGAAAAGAATATCAGTTATGTTTA
The DNA here is from genome assembly GCF_039654945.1 of Dendrobates tinctorius. Lineage (NCBI taxonomy): Eukaryota > Metazoa > Chordata > Amphibia > Anura > Dendrobatidae > Dendrobates > Dendrobates tinctorius. The sequence goes on from NW_027361993.1 coordinate 7,707,370, forward strand.
GTTGCTGTAAAAACTGTAATGGGACAAGTCAGGACCCCTAAAGCCAGACCCCAAATACAGGGTAGCCCACTGTCCTGAAATTCATGGACAGTCTATTAAAATAAATCACTTTTTCAGCACATCCATAAAAAATACCCAAATTGATGTCTGCTTTTTTTAAGCTGTAGGAGCTTGTTCGGATTTTTATGACTGTAATTATCATCATTTTACAAGTGAATGTTGCTAATGTGTTCATATCACTATGCTGGACTGTATTGGTACATAACTAAAAATCAAAATGATTTATTGAAGTTTTATAATGTGTCGGTAAAAAAAATGAACGGGAATTAGAATATTGCAGACAGAAAATTTGTAAAAATCTGTAGGCACCATTGGACAATTGACTACCATTTTTTGCCTCTCACAGGTCGTCAATAATCTAGATGCTTTTATGAATTCTGTCAACACTTCTCTATGTTCCTAACTGTATTAGCCAAGTTCTTTCCATCATATATCCACATATTTTTGCATATTTTTACTAAGTTGAACCAAGACTGTTGCATTGTTGTTTATGGTATTATTTTGCTTTTTTTTCAGAAGCCCTTAAAAGGGTATTCTCAAGTTTGAAAGTTATCCTTTGGAGAGGGAATAGCTTTCTAATTGCTGGTAGTCCGACTGGCACTCACTGATCCAGAGAACCATGGCTCTGGAGAACCCCGGCTAAATAGAGTGGAGGTCAATCGTGTACACTGTCACTCCATTTTCCCCATTTATTATAATAGGAGAGCCAGAGATGGAAGAGAGCAGTGCTCATCTGATCTTTGGTGCTCCTATTAGAATGAATGGAGGGGCAGTGCTCATGATTGACCTCAACTCCGGTCAGCCAGAAACTCAGTTCTTAGGATCAGTAAGGGGAGGTCAGATCACCTGCGATGGGAAATTTATCCCCTTATCCTTTGGATAGGAGATAACTTTTAAACTTGAGAACACCCTTTTCATACAGTCATACACATAAGACGGCTTTTGGACTAACGATGCTTTAGCTGATAATTAGGCCAAATGGCCATCTTTCTCATACACGGGAGCGCTCTATAAGAAAGTCGCTGACAGACTTATCTAAGGGATCAACAGTCCGAAATGGAGATGTCCAGTCTACATCTCCCCAGACGTTCAGCTTGTGTTAGCCGAACCTTTTGAAATTGGCAAGTGTGTCCAACACTAGTCTAATGTGTATGGGGTTTTTTAGTCTTTCTGTGTCGAGCTTTGATAGAATGCTCCATGTACATATTAGCCTTCTGTTGGCTAGTCCAAGATGGTTGCTTCATTAGAAGGAGTGGATAACTATCTCCCATTGGGTAAACAAGGCTCTTATATGCTGGATTTTAACCCTTATAATCCTTTGTTTTCCTGCCGTGGCTCAGAAGGCGACTAAGGGCCCCGTCACACATAGCGATGCACCAGCGATCCCGACAATGATGTGACCTTGTCAGGATCGCTGGTGTGTCATTACATGATCGCTGGTGAGCTGCCAAACAGGACCAGCGACACGCGGGTAACAAGCAACGCACGGCGCATAGTTACCCGCTGTGTATGTTAGAAACCAGGGTGCTGGTGCAGGGAGCTGAGAACCAAGGTAAACATCGGGTTTCTAAGTGCCGCGCAGCACTTAGAAACCCAATGCTTACCTTGGTTACCAGCTCCCTGCACCAGCGCCCTGGTTTCTAACAAAGACATCGGGTTTCTAAGCGCAGCGCGGCGCTTAGAAACTCGATGTTTACCCTGGTTACCAGGCTCCCTGCACCAGCGCCCTAGTTTCTAATGTAGACATCAGGTTTCTAAGCACAGCGCGGCGCTTAGAAACCCAATGTTTACCTTGGTTACCAGGCTCCAGCTCGCGATGCGTGCTGGCCAGCAGGAGACCAACAATCAAAAAAATGTCCTGGCCATTCCAACACGATCAGTGACACATGGCAGGGGGGCTCGTCGCTGATAAGTGTCACACACAGTGATCTCACTAGCAATATCGGTATAACGTCACTGGTTTTGTGACGTTATAGCGATATTGCTAGCGATATCGCTATGTCTGATACTTACCTCCGACCGGCTCCCCCGCTGGTTATCACTGATCGCGCGAGAACGGCCTGGGCCGTTTCTCGTCGTCAGCTTCCTGCTGGGCTTCCTGTGACGCCGACGAGCGACTCGTGGATGCGGGCGGGAGGACGTCAGGATCGCCGCGTCTGACAGGTAAGTATCGACCCCCGACCGCTGCTATGTCGCTGGTGAGATCTGCCTGTGTGGCAGCTCACTAGCGACCACTTAGCGATGCACCAGCGATCCATATCGTTGTCGGGATCGCTGATGCATCGCTTAGTGTGACAGTACCCTAAGAGAATTTCATGAAAACTACACAACATCTGTCCATTCCTCTAGAGAGATTAGAGGAATGACAAATAGGATTTTGTTTAGCCAGCTTATGACATCTAAATTAAAGCAAACTTTAATAGGATCATTATGATAACAGGATTATCACAATACAGAGGCTTTCTGTTCTATCGACCCTACGTTCTGATTTTGAAAAGAAAATGAAGGGTCACTAAACTATGTTGTCCTAATAAATAAAGCATTGTGTCTTTATATATATAGTCTTTTACAATATACTTTTTTTTAATAGTGGACCTTTTCACATAGAATAGAATATACAACATACAAAAGTGTGTTCTAATTATCCAAAGTACCTTCAGAATCTACCAACCCGTGAACTATAGGTAGCACTCATTAGACTGACAGCTATCCTCCCAATTTCATTATTTTCATTGTTTTTTTTAATAGTGGACCTTTTCACATAGACTAGAATATACAACATATGCAAGTGTCTTATGTTTGTCCCAAGTACCTCCAGACTCTACCAACTCGTACACCATAAGTAGTACTCATTCAACCGGCAGCTATCCTCCCAATTTCATTATTTTCATTATTTTTAAATAGTGGACGTTTTAATGTAGAATATACATTCTATACAAGTGTCCTATGATTGTCCCAAGTACCTTCAGAATCTACCAACCCGTACACCAAAGGTAGCACTCATTCGACTGACAGCTATCCTCCTAATTCCATTATTATCAGGAATGCTTGGGAGAGTGCAATAATCAGAGTGGAGACTTGCGTAGCTGGAGGAAAAAGTATTGGGCATTTACAGTCAAAATGTTGGTCCTTATCTCCACAGACATAATTTGTCAGGAGAGTCTGGAGACCAACTCTTTGAAACTTATCTTTGAAATTCCATGGTACTGCTAGTTTACAAGTTGCTCCAAATGTCTCCAAATGTTAAACTGGTTTTCACTTTCGTATCATTCATCCGTCTTCACATAATGTCTTCAGTTGACTTTCTAATTATGTGTTTGACAGCATTTTTACATAGCTCTGAAATATTTTACTTGCAGACCTTTAAAAAGTTAAACACGAAAAAATATTGTTATACAACACCAGAATAATCCGTGATTTACGTAATTAACTGTTACATGATTGATTATTCGGCCTGTTATGGTAATGAATTCAGCTAGTGGATAATGAGGTGCTAATTATAAGTGGGAAAAATGATAGACCGTAGACACAGGGAATTAAAAAAATGGGAAATTTTGGTGAGAAATATTCTTCACGATTAGTAGTTCTTCATGTATTCTTGTATAATTTTGCAGTTTAACCTTTTTGAAATCCTAAATATATAAAAGATGCTATAAAAAGCTTCTGACTATGCAACTATGCCCAACAGCTGGGCAGTGTTACTGCTTAATAATGTAGCCCTGAGGTTCTTTAGAAGAATATTAGGCATTGAGTTTGCACAGATAGGCTGTATTCATGCCGTTCTCCAAATACTAAACATGATATACCTTTATAGGTAGCCCGTCATGTCCAAAACAACCACTTGTCTGCAAATATAGGGTTAATCTATTGGAAAATACCAGGAAAATACCATTAAAATCATTCCTGATTGCCTTACCGGACCAGTGGAAAATTGAGCCACTTTTAGTCATCGTGGAGGTGTAGGTTGTGGCTACAGTCACCACTCCCTATAACGTGAGCCCAATTGTAATCACTCCCTTTGATTGACAGCCTTCTCTGCAGATTGTGTGTGCAGCTTTTGTTTGAAACCACTCCCTGCACCTCCCCAATGACTGAAAGCGAGTTGCTGCAGCTGCAGGGAGGATATCAATTACTTTTCTCCCTGTAGCTGCTGCTCCTATATGGCTCATCCCTAGGGGCAAAGTGGGGCTGATTTAGAAAGAAAGCAGCCATCTTGTTCTAAAACTGGATAAGCAGTACAGAAAGTTTGTACCATAGTAACATTTAGAGTTGAGTGAATATGTTCGGAATCGGTCGTCAAATCCGAATTTGACATATTCGTGCCATGTTGGCACCCTGTTCGTGCAGAATTTATGTTTGACGATCATTTCCAAACATATTTGCCCATTTATACTCCCATTGACTCTAATGACGTTTGGCATTGTTCGGTGAAAATTGCATAAACCATATTTGCCGGCGAACGTAATCCGAACTGAATATCGAAAAATTTGCTCATCTCTAGTAATAATACGTTGAAATATTTGGACTATAATAATTATTCACTGGGCATCCAATTCCACATGGGAAGGGGATCGTAATTTAGTGTCTATCATAACTATACTTATATTTCTGAATTTCATTTTTTGTTATATAAATAGAGTGCCAAGATATTTAGTATTTTTTGTATTTGTATTTCGGATGGGTGTTGTCTTTATCCATATTGGTCCCGGTCCTCGTTAGGCCTCTTGATCTATATTTCCATTTCTCACTTTGGTACATAACTGAATTTGCTAAATAGTTACAGTCATGTAGCTGTGCAACCTTGAAACCCATTGCCTTTCATAGACTGGTTTCACACTTGCATTTTTTTTCCTATTCTTTACATGGGTGCGCATACACATGTGTTTGTACGCGTTTGTATGCGCATGCGTTTTTTTGTAGTGTGCGCTCGGGCACACAAAATGCACTCTGTTGTATTTTTTGTGCGTTTGACTTGTCCCCAAAATACGCATGCGCACGCAATGCGTTTTTTTTCACCCAACCACCCATTATAGTCTATGGGTGCGCTGCGTCAGTGCAAAAAACCGCCCGCAAAACTGCAAAAAACGCACAAAAACGCATGATGCATTTTTTATGTGCGTTTGCACTGCGCACGGTGTGCAGCGCAAAAAAACCGCAAGTGTGAAAGTAGCCATAGTTACGTATTGTTGCTCCACCGGTTACATTTTTGTAACTTGCAAGTTGTATAACAAATAAATAAATAAAGATGAAGCAGCCCTGTAAAAGCGAGGATGTAACATGGAGGCAGGCGTTAGAAGGCAGGACTCAGACCTCCACAGCAGTATATATATAAGCCAAAGGAGGGACGCAGCGCTCCAAAAATAAATAAATCAAATAAGTAAACTTTATTCTCCCAGTATCCAAACAATACAGCAATGTTTGATTCCCTTAACGGAAAATCTCTCCAGTGCTGTATTCCTTGCAAGCTGCGTGAAAAAAATCACACTTCTTTTTGTTTTTTTGGAGTGTTGTTTTTTCTTTCTTACAGTCTCATTATTTTGTTTAAATATTTAAGACCAATAAAATCAGAAGATGAAAAAAGCCAGATAGGAAGGATGTGCAGAATATATAGCAAATTTATTTATCTATTTTACTCACTTATATAGTGCCATTAATTCCACAGCGCTTTACAGATATTATCAAATAAAACCATCTCGAACTATATAAAATCTCCCTTATTATACATGTATTTTCACACCTATTTGGCCTCCGACTGGTATTACTCATCAGCGGTATATTTGTTAGTGATGTACAGATTCCTGCGGTAAAATAGGAAATTCTGGCAACATAAACGTCTCTTCTGTGGTCAGATCCAACAGCAGCTCCCATTAGGCTCTCCAGCATACATACTGCTCTTTTCTGATTCTGTAGCTGTATCAAAAATGTATCCTGAAGCTTTTGGGCTCCAATGCAAAATCTGGAGCAGGTAGAGATGAGCAAATAAATCTGATGGGAATTTCATTTGTGTGAAATTTTAGGAAATTTATTGGAGTCAGCGAAGTTGAGCAATTTGGATTTGATTACTGTGAATTGCCAAAAATGCTCACCACTATTAGGTAAAGTAGGAAAGGGTTCTTTACAGTTAGAGCAGCCAAACTGTGGAATGCTGTTCACAAGAAGTAGTAATGGCAAATACTATAGCAGCATTTATAAAAGGACTTACAACAAATGGTGTTGTAGGTTAAAAATATTGACAAGAGAGGACAAATAACTGGCTGAACTTGATGAACCTGGGTATTTTTTCTACCTATATAACTATGTAACTACTGTATATTATACACAAAGTAGAATGATGCATCAGCCAGAAAAGACTCACCTGACCCAATAATGCCGTTTAGCTATCACATCACATTATACAGCTCAACTATCACAGAGTAAAGTACATAACATAATATAGCACAGCCTTTCATAGCCAGTATAAAAGCTGAGGCAGGGAATGCAGTGCAGCAGACAATTTGGGGTGAATCTGTTTAAATGGAGCATGTCACAGCTCACAGCTTAGCAATAGATATAGGGAGAAAAAGTCCAAAAATGTACTGGACAGATATTGTGTGTGACAAAACAGCATTGGATGACAATTACATCTGCTTAACCATAGCCACATACGTGGAGGTTACTTTGACATTATTAGGGCTGTGTTTGAATTGAAGAGCCTAAAAGGTGTTGGATACAGATCTATGAGACCTCAGAGTGTCATACATGGAATTTTTTAGGGCAGTTAGAGACCCTGTAATTTATAGAAAATTCTTTCAGGGTGGAGGGAACTTTTTAGGCATCATTACCCTTTGCAACTTCTATTCCTCCACTTTCTAGATCTATGCCCTGAAGATGTCTACTGTATCAGATACTATCTTAGGCTATGATCACACATCAGTATTTGGTCAGTTTTTTACATCAGTATTTAGAAGCCAAAACCAGGAGTAGAACAATCAGAGGAGAAGTATAATAGAAACACATCACCACTTCTGGATTTATCACCCACTTCTGGTTTTGGCTTACAAATACCAATGTAAAATACTGACCAAATACTGATAGTGTTAATGTGGTCTTAGCAGCAGCAGATAGAAGGCATGACTGAGGTGAGACCTAAGCATTGAGGGCTTAGAGGTGGTAGACAGATAGGGTCGGCTTTGGTATAGGGGTGAACAACCTCACAGAGCAAGAAAGTGTATAATATATGCCACAATGTAGGAGAGGGGAGAGAGAGAAGAGGATAAAATACTGAACAGATGTAATAACATTCATCAAGACAACTGCATATAAACCATTGCAAATAAAAAAAAATCCATATATACCTATATAAACTCACAGCCCTTCTCTCAATGCCGCCGTTCCCATACTTAGTTATGATTATCACCTCTCAATTTATTACTGTTCTCAGGACTGATTTCATTATCCAAAAGTTTACCCTAAGAGTATAAATATTGCTCTAAATCTAGTTTGCAACACTATTCGCAACATGGATTTTGAAATTATGGCCCATAATTCTAGCTTTCAAAATTATTGCCAGGCACGGGAATGAACTACAGAGGAAAGGACTTAAGTATGGCACGGTGAAGGAATTAACCCTTCTCTGCCAGCAGCTGCTGATCTATGGATGGTCCAATGGTTCCATATTGTCTAAAAAACCCCTATGGTATCAGTAGAGATTCTATGTAACATTATTCATTATTCCTATAGGGGCAATCTATTCTTTGTTACTATACAGAGACTACGCTCATCCATAATGGCCTTTGCCTAATGACCTTAAAGGGATTTCCTGATTTAGAAAACTTAATTTCAATTTGTCTATAATTAATTCCAAGATACTTGTGTGCATGACCATCATCAATTAACCAAAGCAGTGGGTGCCTACATAGTATCTATCTCTCTGGAGGACTCAGTAGGTCTGTGCGTTGGAGGTGAGTACTAATTATTGCAATGGACGTTGTGTAATACATCATTTCTCCTGTGGTGGTGCTGTTGGGGAATTTAACACTTGCTGTCAGAATCGAAGTGATCGCTGAGAATAATAGCAGCGATACAACTTATAATCACTTTATTGTTCCATGGCTTTACTAATAAAAGCAATTGTACAAGGTGGAGGTGGTGAATCCTTTTTAGCAGCAACAAACCGTGATGATGCAGGATCACTTAGATGAGAAAATCTTAGAAATAGAAACATAAATTGAAGATCCTGAGCTCAAAAGAAATAAATGAGTCCAAAATCTAATGTACAATGATATATTCGGCTTTATTGTGTGATGTAATCAACTCGTAAGATTTATCCACACTGTAAACTAATTATATAGGATTCGATTCATTAATGCATTTGTGCTTTTTTTTGTCTGTTTTTCTTTTGTCGCTTCTTCTTCTTTTATATTTTCACCATTTTTACAGTCTATTTTTTATGTAATTACTTTTTGATGTTTGCTATTATGGGCAGCATTTAGGGTCTCTAGATGTCTTCACCTGATTCATTATTTGTGACTTTTAAAAAAATCACAAATGGTGTACTTCTGTCTTTCTCTTGAGTGATTTTTTTTTGCACCCTTAAAATTATGGTGCCATTTGCGAAACATGAAACTTTTTGTGCTAAAAGGTTCTAAAAACGTTAAAGAAAGGTTAATACACAGGTTTAAAGAAATGTGATTTTTGATGTTGCGCAAAAGTCATGAAACATATGTGCCATTTTAAAGATTTTGATGCCAATGAATTTCACAACACAAAAAATGAAAAGTGACTAATAGATTAACCATCATTTTAGTTTTCACTTCATAAATCAATAGGACACATGAAAATGAGAAACTTTGTGCTACATCTTATCAGAGAAATCTTTTTTCGCTAGAACTGATCTTTTTTTATGCAAATTTTCAATTTTCGGTGAAATCTGTTATCAGTGAAGACTGATTGTCACATTACTGAGATAGGAGAAGACAGTTGATGCCGATGAGATTCTATGCAGAGAGGAGGAGCCAGAAGCAGAGCTCCTCCCACTCTCATTTACATAGACTCTTATCAGCAGCAATTGTCATCGCCTATCTCAGTAATGTGACAATCAGTCTTCACTGATTACATATTTTACCCATGAAATAAGAGTGAAAGAAAGATTTTTCTGATAACATATGTAACAAACTTTATTTTCATGTGTATTATTGAATTATGTAATAAATAAGGTTTACTCTTAAAAACAAGATGCAAATTGAGCAACTATTATGTTCAGCACCCAGCCGTGGCCACTATATAGTCAACAGAGCTGCGCACCTCCGTAACTAAGTCATTCCAGTAGCCACTGACACTGGGATCAGATGATCAGCGGGGGTGCAAGGTGTCGTACCCCCAACGATCAGATATTAGGATAGGCCATAATTATTAAAGTTCCAGACAACCTCTTTAAGATGAACTTAATAGTGATCTTTCATATGTTCCTTAATTATATTGAGGGTAGGAGCTCCATATATACTTATTGTAGGTTTACACGTTTGCAATGTATGTTACGTTCAGTGTCTCATCGCTCCTTTGTGTTTTTATGGGAGCTCTCCTATTTCTACATGTATAAAATAGCGGATCATCCTCTACCCACTTACTACTTTATTGCTCGTCTTTACAACTGCCTGCATATATAGATTTATATTTTACCATCATAATCACAATCTATGGCCCAAACTGATATAATTCAATAACAAATGAACTCTGTTTGTCATTAAACTATTTTACTTATCATTTATCTTCAGAGACATTGAACTATGCAATTGAACACTTCACTATTTTGCCTTCATATTTAGGCATTTTTAACACACCAAATTTAACTTTTTTAAAAAATTTTAATATCCCTTAATTTTATTTTATTTTAATTTTTCCAGATTTTACATTTTATTAGTCTTTGGTATACTAAAGTTTAGGTCATACTAGTAATATAAATTAATACACTTTCATTAGACATTCATTAGCTATTAGAAATCAGTGGAAATCAGCCATGGATTGCGCGTAAATGAGCATCCATGGCCCATCTTTTAAATCTCCATTTACTTACATGCAGTAAGTGATTAGACCATTTGCAATTAGTTGCTGTTTACTTGGTTTACTATACTTTACTTTTTCAATGTTTTACACCAGTTTTAAGTGATAAATACATTAAAAAATCTAACATTCTGGCCACACATTATATTTGCAGATCCTATGAGTCACTTTTTAAATCACCATTTCAACATTTTTTTTATTTCATCACTAGAGTGGTACCATTAATGTCTCTTCCCTGCCCCTAGCAAAATACTTACCAGTCACCCCCTTCTACTCTTCCCGATGCCACTCCAGTCCCATTGCACCATCTTGTGACCACTGCTCCTCAGTGACCGAAAGCCAGAGGTAAGGGTCACAAGCTCTTGATAAAGTCTAAGTGCGCAAGTCAGACAGCCATATGAATTGGACTGAGATTGGACTGCAATGCTTGGACTGGCCAATGGCTCTCCTGATCCGAGTGTGACTGCTGCATAGAGATACAGTATATGAAGCTGTCATGCTCGGCTCCGGAGAGCTGCTGACCAGTCTGTGCATTGTGTTCTCATTTTGGACCGAATTATACACCCGACTAACTGCGCTCTATGAGATCATCGTTCTTGTCTTGTTCTGGATATCATAGACCTACACTGACAAACACTGGAGCAATCCAGCAGGTCATAACCAGCAGAAAACCAAATGAAGCGACCAATAGATTCAGTGAAAGGTTACCTTCCCTGCAGATCAATCTGGTGGTATGCTGCACTGATTGAAAAAGTGGTGTGCTGCTTGTTTGGTGGGCCAGCAGTTGCCTTACATTTAGGTTGTATTTCCCTGAAAATAAAACCTATCACAAAAATAAGTCCTGGCATGATTTTACAGGATTTTGGGAGTAAGCTTGAAATGTAAGACCTACTCCAAAAATAAACCCTGCTTGTCACTGTCGGGTGGTGGCAAACTGCTTAATTGTGCAGGGTCCCCACTCTCTTAGGGGCCCACCAACATCTCTTATCCAAGGTTAAAACTACTAAGACCTTTTGTGACATGTCACTGATGTGACCATAATGTCACCAAAAGTTCTTTAACAGCAGGAATCTAGAGGAACTAAAGTGGAGAATGGCTGATATGCAAGGCCAGGGAAGGAGGAGCAAACTGGGCAATTTATCAGGGCCCCCATTTTCGTAGAGGCCTCCAACATTTCTACTCTAAGGTTAAAACTGCTTAAAGTCTGCTTAAATTATATCACGGTCCTTTAATTGCAGGAGTCTAGAGGAACTGAATAGGAGACAAGCTGATATGTACAATATGTGTAGTGTGTGTCTATACAGTACATCTGTATGTACAGTGTGTGTGAAAGTATTCAGACCCCTCTAAATTTTTCACTGTTTGTTTCATTGCAGCCATTTGGTAAATTCAAAAAAGTTCATTTTTTCTCATTAATTTACACTCTGCGCCCCATCTTGACTAAAAAAAAATAGAAATATAGAAATTTTTGCAAACTTATTAAAAAAGAAAAGCTGAAATATCACATGGTCATAAGTAGTCAGACAAGTGATGAGCATGCTCGGGTTTCCCGAGCATACTCGAGTGTCCTCTGAGTACTTTGGCATCCTCGGAGATTTATTTTTTGACGTCGCAGCTGCGTGGCTTGCAGCTGCTACACAGCCTGAATACATGTGGGGATTCCCTAACAAACAGGGAACCCCTACATGTATTCAGGCTGTCTAGCTGCCGCAAATCATGCATCTGAGTCGACAAAAACTAAATCTCTGAGCACGCCTAAATACTCGGAGGACATTCAAGCATGCACAGGAAAACCAGAGCAACGAGTATACTCGCTCATCACTATTTCAGACCCTTTGCTCAGTATTGAGTAGAAGCATCCTTTTGAGCTAGTACAGCCATGAGTTTTCTAGGGAATGATGCAACAAGTTTTTCACACCTGGATTTGGGGACCCTCTGCCATTCTTCCTTGTAGATCCTCTCCAGTTCCATCAGGTTGGATGTGAGCATTGATGGACAGCTATTTTCAAGTCTCTCAAAAGATGCTCAATTGGGTTTAGGTCAGGGCTCTGCCTGGGCCAGTCAAGAATGGTCACAGAGTTGTTCTGAAGCCACTCCTTTGTTATTTTACCTGTGTGCTTAGGGTCATTGTCTTGTTGGAAGGTGAACCTTCGGCCAAGTCTAAGGTCCAGAGCACACTGGAAAAGGTTTTCATCCAGGATATCTCTGTATTTGGCCACATTCATGTTTCCTTCAATTGCAACCAGTCGTCCTGTCCCTGCAGCTGAAAAACACCCCCATAGCATGATGCTGCCACCACCATGTTTTACTGTTGGGATTGTATTGGGCAGGTGATGAACAGTGCCTGGTTTTCTCCACACACACCAAATAGAATTATTACCAAAAAGTTCTATCTCCATCTCATCAGACCAGAGAATCTTATTTCTCATAGTCTGGGAGTCCTTCATGTGTTTTATAGCAAACTCTATGCGGGCTTTCATATGTATTGCACTGAGGAGAGCCTTCCATTGGGCCACTCTGCCATAGACTGGTGGAAGGCTGCAGTGATAGTAAACTTTGTGGAACTTTCTCTCTACTGTATCTCTGGAGCTCAGCCACACTGATTTTGGGGTTCTTCTTTACCTCTCTCACCAAAGCTCTCCTCCCACGATTGCTCAGTTTGGCTAAATGGCCAGGTCTAGGAATACTTCTGGTGGTCCCAAACTTCTTCCATTTAAGGATTATGGATGCCACTGTCCTCTTAGGAACCTTGAGTACTGCAGAAATTCTTTTGTAACCTTAGCCAGATCTGTGCCTTGCTACAATTCTGTCTCTGAGCTCCTTGGCCAGTTCCTTTGACTTCATGATTCTCATTTGGTCTGACATGCAGTGTGAGCTGTGAGGTCTTATATAGACAGGTGTGTGCCTTTACAAATCAAGTCCTATCAGTTTAATTAAACACAGCTGGACTCCAATGAAGGAGTAGAACCACCTCAAGAAGGATCACAAGTAAATGGACAGCATTTGACTTAAATATGAGTGTCTGAGCAACGGGTCTGACTACTTATGACCATGTGATATTTCATTTTTTCTTTTTTAATAAATTTGTAAAAATGTCTACATTTCTGTTTTTTTCAGTCAAGATGGGGTGCAGAGTGCACATTAATGAGAAAAAAAAACTTTTTTGAATTTACCAAATGGCTGCACTGAAAAAAAAAGTGTAACATTTAGGCTATGTACCCACATATGCAGAAAAAAAGGACTCCTTCCCAGGAAAAGCGCGCATTTTTTTGCGCGATTTTTGCTCGTTTTTTGCACTTTTTATGCATTTTTTATAGGAGCATCCTTCTGCTCATAAGAATATAGTTAGAAATGCGGATTTTTCCGCGAAATTAATGTGCATGCTGCGTTTTCTGCCGTGATGCGTTTTTTTCGCGGTAAAAAACGCATCAATGTGCACAAAAAGTGCGGAACTCATTAAAATGAATGGGATGCTTCTTGTAAATGTTTTTAAAGCGTTTTTGCCAGTAAAAACGCTTAAAAAAAGCTAAAACACGCTTACGTGGGTACACAGCCTCAAAGGGGTCTGAATACTTCCCGTCCCCATTGTATATACATGTGTAGTGTTTATACACATGTACATGTGCAGTGTGTGTATATACAGTACATGGGTATGTGCCGTGTGTGTATACAGTACATGTGCATGTGCAGTGTGCCTATATAAATATTTGTATGTGCAGTGTGTGCATGATGATAAGAATATATTTGAATAAATGTTGATTTTTTTAATTTAAGAATAAATGTAGATTTTTGTACATAAAAAAATGACATCCCCTGAAAATAAGCCCTAACCCATTTATCGAAGTAAAAAATAATATAAATCCCTGTCTTATTTTCGGAGAAACACAGCATCTAGTACCTCTCTACTTTACAGTGAAATCTAACTTTCGGCACATCCAATCTGTTTAGGAAAATCCACTTGTGTAATACTCTAAAGCATTTTGTAAACCATAAGAGGGAAAAGTTCAAACAATTGGGATCAAAGCAAAAATCCAATAATAAATTAAAGGCATAGACTGTTTCCAAGAAGTTAAATTTTAAGTGGTATTGTGGGAAACCTATAAACACTGGATTGCTTTGATTAAATGCACAAGTCATGCAGGTCAAGTATGTATCGAGTGCAAAGAACAGGCATAAATAATTAAAGTAGATTATTCTTTTAAGAGTTGGATCTCAACTGTTCTTTGAAGAAAGAGCAGTCAGGTGGTGAATATGCTGTTGCAGATTAATGAAAGTATAAGTGAAGTACAAAGTGCAGGAATCGGGAGGCAGCATATGGAGTAAATTGTTACAGAGACAAATGGATCTATACAAAAAAGTATAGAAAAACAAAAAACGGAGAGTTAAAAAACAGCAGGGATACCAGAGAATGTTAACAATGGAACAATTCTTGCAAAATCTTGGTCTTGAAAGGGTTGTGACTAGTGATGTGTGAATGTGCTCGGATAACGTCTTATCTGAGCATGCTTGGGAGTTATCAGAACATCTGGGAGTGCTCGTGTATTATGTTCCAGTCCCTGCGGCTGCATGATTTGCGACTGTTAGACAGACACAACACATGCGGGGATGACCTGTTTGTTATGGAATACCCATATGTGTTGAGGCTCTCTAATAGCCAAAAATCAAATCATGCAGCCGCAGGGACTGGAACATAATATACGAGTACTACCAGATACTCAGATAATACCTGAGTGTGCTCAGATAAGACGTTATCCGAGCACGTTCGCTCATCACTAATTAGTATGATGCCAAGATAACCAATATTTGTGTCTTGCCCCTAAAACCTCCAGCTGTTTTTGCTGGGGAGGTTTTGTGTGACCACCCAAATCCCCTATAGTGGGTGCTTGCAGAACACTTTGTACTCCTTCTGGCTAAGAACCAACATTTTTTGAATATTAATTTACCTTAATTTATTTTATCTTGCAAAAAAATATATATTTTCATCTATCATCTAAAGCACTGACCCAGTATTGCTGATTATTATGTACAAGCAGAAAAAAAGGTGTGTTTGTTTCTTTTTAGATTTTGTTACGAGACCTGAAACAACCATGTTTTATGCAAATTTTTACTTAGATTGTAAAATCAATTGCTGAAAAAAAAACCTTTAATCCCGAGCTGATGTTCTTTTACATTTTCTCCTCTATTTTCGTTTTCTTCTTCTAAACACTGAACTCTCTTGCAAAGGCATCGTCGAGTTTGTATTTTATTTAATCTTTATCTAGTTCCGTGCGGAGGTTAAATTGATGACTGTGAGGTGAAAAGGTTTGCTCCATCCGCCCACTGTGTTAGATCCCAGACTGATAATGTGTGTCTCAAATAGAGCTGGCCAATGTGAATGCCAACAACGCAGAAATAGAACATGCCAGTCACATCTAACGCTCATTCCATGGAGGCATGACGGAAATTATTTTAACATTTTTAATATAATCATCCCTTTGAAATGAATAAGTATGTAAATTCTGTAATATTTACTATGACAACATGATAATGCAACATTGGTAATGAGAGGTAAACATTTCATAATATTATTTTAAATATTTAGATGCTGAATGTTTTATTTACAGCATTGAGTGTGAATAGCACAATGGACACTTACATGTTCTGTACTGTGCTGCACAACAATATGTACAGTCTGGTAATGGGTTGGCCTATCATGGCTGGTAAACGACCTCCGAGCAGCTACATGTAAGGGCCCCGTCACACATAGCGACTCACCAGCGATCCAGACAACGATATCAACTTGTCAGGATCGCTGGTGTGTCACTACATGATCGCGGGTGAGCTGCCAAACAGGCAACTTCACCAGTGATCAGCACCAGCGACGCTGAGCAGGCGCGTCGCTGTGTACGTTAGGTACCAGCGCGCTGGTGCAGGGAGCTGGTAACTAAGGTACACATCGGGTTTCTAAGTGGCGCGCGTCACTTAGAAACCCGATGTGTACCTTGGTTACCAGCTCCCTGAATGAGCGCACTGGTAACTAAGGTACACATCGGGCTTCTAAGCACCGCGCGCTGCTTAGAAACCCGACGTTTACCTTGGTTACCAGCGCGCTGATCGCTGGCCGTTGCTCTCCCGCCTGCCACACGCAGCGATGCGTGCTGGTCAGCGGGAGACCAACGACCCAAAAAAAGTCCTGACCTTTCATGAACAATCAGCGATACCCAGCGGGGGGCCAGTCGCTGATAGCTGTCACACACAGCGATCTCGCTGGTGAGATCGCTGTTGCATCACAAAACTTGAGACTCAGCAGCGAGATCGCTATGTGTGACGGGGGCTTAAGCTGATCGGCATTCCTATCTGACCACAACTCCATGAACAAATGGGAATTCAATCATTCTGTGCACATAGAAAATCATTGTTCTTGACAGCACATCAGCAGATTACACAGGATTATGTGCTCCAGAGAACAATGATTTTATGCAAGCTTTGCACCTAATGTTAGAGCACTCTGCTTATTTATTGGGTGATTGTATATACAGGCCAATAATTGGGAAACCATTACCAAGTAAAGACCAATGTAAATGGGTCTATCCTCAACACCATGGATAGATCTATGCTTTTGTTTTGCCCCATGGACTGTTCTGTTTTATTTAGCATCATGGACAGTTCTGAGCTGTGTTACTTACCATCATGCAAAGTTCTACACACGTGGTCAAAATTGTTGGTAGCCCTTGTTTAATGACAGAAAAACCCACAAGGGTGATAGAAATAACTTGAATCTGACAAAAGTAATAATAAACCAAAAATCTCTGAAAACGAAAGAATGAAACCATGCTTCCACAGAATTAAAAAAAAAATAAAACTCATTGAATAGGCCTGGACAGAAATGATGGTACCCTTAACTTAGTATTTTGTTGCACAACCTTTTGAGGCAATCACTGCAATCAAACGATTCCTGTAACTATCAATGAGACTTCTGCACCTCTCGACAGGTATTATGGCCCATTCCTCAAGAGCAAACTACTTCAGTTGTCTCGTGTTTGAAGGTTTCCTTTTTCAGACGGCATGTTTGAAATCTTTACAAAGATGCTCACTAGGATTTAGGTCAGGGCTCATAGAAGGCCATTTCCTAAAAGTCCAACGTTTTCCTCTGTGTGTTTTGCAAGACACATGACCTGCGACTGAGACCAAGCTTTCTGACACTGGGCAGCACATTTCTCTCTAGAATATCTTGATAGCCTTGAGATTTAATTGTACCCTGCACAGATTTTAGACCCCCTGTGCCAGATGCAGTAACGCAGCCCCAGAATATAACAGAGCATCCTCCATGTTTCACAGTAGGGACAGTGTTTTTTTTATATGCTTCATTTTTCCATCTGTGAACATACAGATGATGTGCCTTGCCAAAAAGATCCATTTTTGTCTAATCTGTGTATAGGACTTTCTCCCAGAAGCTTTGTGGCTTGTCCACATGTAGTTTGGCAAATTCCAGTCTGGCTTTTGTATGATTATTTTCAACAATGATGTCCTCCTTGGTCATCTCCCATAAAGTCCACTTTGGCACATACAACAATGGATAGTGCGATCCGACACTGATGTTCCTTGAGCTTGAAGTTCACCTTCAATCTGTTTGGAAGTTTTTCTGGGCTCTTTTGTTACCATTAGTATTATCTGGATCTCTGATTTGTCATCAATTTTCCTCCCGTGTTTACGTCCAGGGAGGTTGGATACAGTCACATGGAGCTTAAATTTCAGAATAATATGTGCAACTGTGGTCACAGGAACATCATGCTGCTTGGAGATGGTCTTATAACTTTTACCTTTAACATGTTTGTCTATAATTTTCTTTCTAATCTCCTGAGGCAACTCTTTCCTTCTCTACCTCTGGTGCATGTTGAGTGTGATACACTGCTGTGTTCCTTAGCACCATGGAGAGTTCTGTGCCCTTTATTTAACACCATGGACAGTTCTTTGCTGTTATTTAGCACCATGGACAGTTCTGTGCTGTGTTCCTTAGCACCATGGACTGTTCTGTGCTGTGCTACTTAGCACCATGGACAGTTCTGTTCTGTGCTACTTAGCACCATGGACAGTTCTGTGCTGTGCTACTTAGCACCTTGGACAGTTCTGTGCTGTGCTACTTAGCACCATGGACAGTTCTGTGCTGTGCTACTTAGCACCATGGACAGTTCTGTGCTGTGCTACTTAGCACCATGGACAGTTCTTTGCTGTGTTACTTAGCACCATGGGCAGTTCTGTGCTGTGCTACTTAGCACCATGGACAGTTCTTTGCTGTGTTACTTAGCACCATGAACATTTCTATACTGTGTTACTTAGCACCATGGACAGTTTTGTGCTGTGTTACTTAGCACCATGGACAGTTCTGTGCTGTGTTACTTAGCACCATGGACAGATCATATAGCTGGTGTCTCCATTCCTGGGGTTTTTACCAATCACCCTATTGGGATTTACAGTATGTCTGAATAATCCCCTAGGTCTGGTCAGTCATCTACCATCTCTTCTTTTTAATCCATTAAGAAAATATTGCAATCATTTTCTACCCGAGTGACCTCTTGTCTACAGAGATTCTAAAAAGGACTTTTGATATTGCCTGTAAAGCGCTGTGGAATACGAACGATGACACTATATAAGTAAGTAAAATAAATAAACAAATATAATTCTGAGCACTCATTTGCTACACCGTAATGTCAGATTCTAAACAGAGAGTATTGGGGAACTAAGCAAACCAGCGATTTGGGAATATTTTGAAATCAGTATGTAGAGTATTTTAAAAGCTTACTTGTGCGCAAGTTGGGCATCACGGAGAGTTAATTTCCTAACAATTTTCAGTCTTTGCAAACACGGCCAAGACTCCTCAGGACCAGCACTAAAATAACCATCTACAAAAAGGAGTTTACGAATAACACTGTTATAGGGAAACCAATTTTTTTTTTTTGCATTATTCTCCCTAGTGAAGGGAATTAATGATTAATCTTGAAGAAAGGAAAGGTCAGACGATGGATAAAAAGAGAATTCACTTTACAGGTAGCTTGTGTTGCCAGAACAAATCTTTAGATATATTTGATTTGATATCTCAACACTGGGAATAAAATTGTTCTTTGCATGTGTAGCAGTTTTCTGAGGCTTTCCAGTTCCTATTACTATGCATTTTCTTTGCTGGGAAATGTGCCATCCGGCAAGATCACACTGCATATTCAACAGTACTTGTGTCCCTAATAGACTGTTCTGCTGCTGTTGCCTCATACAGTAAAAGTGAATGTCTTCTCAGTGGGGATTTCCTCCGCGCTGTCTCCCTGTATTCCTATTTGCAGAATGTAGCACACATAATTATATATAACCCCGATCCCTCTTTGAAACAGAGAATGAGTGATTTGATGTGTGGAACTTCCTTTACCCAATAGATTTCTCACAACGTGCTTTTCAAATGCTATTAAGTTGTACAGTTAGGATTTTTTTCCCTGTTAAAATAATTCTTCAAGATTGTTACATGGCCTCTCGAGACGGGTGATTTATAGCTATTATGAAGCCCTGGGGTATTTTGCAACTAAAGGTATATAAATAATTTGCTGACAAATGTGTTAGAAAAGAGGAAAAAACTTTGTTAATTCTGTAATGTTGCAATTTAGAGAAAGACACATCTAGAAAAATTTCTATGGCGGCAAAGATATGTCATCAAATCAGATTTTGCGATGGTGGCACAGAACATTTATTTTACATAAAGAATAGATTTTCTACAGTGAAATTAGCAGTAAACATTAACGAAGATTAAAAATCAATTAACTGATTACAAATTACTGAGGACTTTATTGTTTTTTTTTTCTGCTATGTTGGCACAGTGGGTAAAGTAGTCCTGATTGTAAGGGTAGCAAAGATGCAATATGACAACACTGTTTGAGATGTTAGTGAATCTCCTGCCCATAGCAAAAGGACAAAACTGGTTGCAGCAAATGACAAAGCAGATTTTAATTATTCTCAAAATATTCAATTCTAGACTATATTAATGTTACTAATGGGCAATTATATTTTAGTTATGTTTTGTTTCTTAACCATAATATAACTAGATGCAGTATGATAGTACTTGTACGATTTTACATAGGATCAGTGTCATAGCTATTATAGTAGTTGTATTCTTGCACATAGGAGCAGTATTATAGTAGATATATTCTTGTACATAGAGGCAGTATTATAGTACTTATATTATTGTACATAGGAGCAGTATTATAGTAGATATATTCTTGTATATAGGGGCAGTATTATATTAGTTAAATTCTTGCACATAGGAGCAGTATAATAGCAGTTATATTCTTGCACATAGGAGGCAGTATTATAGTAGTTATATTCTTGTACATAGGAGACAGTATTATAGTAGTTATATTCTTGTACATAGGGAACAGTATTATAGTAGTTATATTCTTGTACATGGGGGCAGTATTATAGCAGTTATACTCTTGTACATAGGAGCAGTATTGTAGTAGTTATATTCTTGTACATGGGGGCAGTATTATAGCAGTTATACTCTTGTACATAGGGGGCAGTACTATAGTAGTTATATTCTTGTACATGGGGGCAGTATTATAGTAGTTATATTCTTGTACATAGGGGCAGTATTATAGTAGTTACCGCATATACCAGTGTATAAGCCGACCCCCTAATTTTGTCACAAAAAACTGGGAAAACTTATTGACTCGCGTATTAGCCTAGGGTGCACAGTGAGTGGCCCCAGATAATGCCGCACAGTGAGTGGCCCCAGATAATGCCGCAAAGTGAGTGGCACCACATAATGCCGCACAGTGAGTGGCCCCAGATAATGCCGCACAATATGTGGCCCTTGATAATGCTGCACAGTGTGTGGCCCCAGATAATGCTGCACAGTAAGTGGCCCCAGATAATGCCACACAGTGAGTGGCCCCAGGTAATGCTGCACAGTGAGTGACCCCAGATAATGCTGCACAGTGAGTGGCCCCAGATAATGCTGCACAGTGAGTGGCCCCAGTTTTGCTGCACAGTGTGTGGCTCCAGATAATGAGGACAGTGAATGACCCCAGATAATGCTGCACAGTGAGTGGCCCCAGATAATGCCGCACAGTGAGTGGCCCCAGATAATGCTGTACAGTGAGTGGCCCCAGATAATGCCACACAGTGAGTGGCCCCAGATAATGCTGCGCAGTGTGTGGCCCTAGATAATGCCGCACAGTGAGTGGCCCCAGATAATGCTGCGCAGTGTGTGGCCCTAGATAATGCTGCACAGTGAGTGGCCCCAGATAATGCTGCACAGTGAGTGACCCCAGATAATGATGCACAGTGTGTTGCCCCAGATAATGAGGACAGTGAGTGGCCCCATCATGTTGCTGCTGCTGCTGCCGCTGCCTCCGTTACAAAAAAACAAAAAAAAACTGTACACTCACCTCCTGCCTGCTGCTCATCAACGTTGCCCGCTCTGGAACGAGACAGGTGAATATGCCCCCCTGTTCATACTCACCCCAGTCCTGGCGCTTGTCTCTGCAGCGCAGCCTGTTGTGAGCTCATTTTCGGGTTTGCCTCTGGCTTCTGGTGAGGGTTAAGGAGCTGGCTGTGCTGACAGAGGAGTAGTGAGTTCTCTATCTGGACTCCCTCTGTTGGTGAAGGGAGGTAATGAAGCTGATCAAATGGCAGAGACCAGCCACCTGAGGAAGAGGACTGCGATTGGACATCAGGAGTTTCTGATTGGATTTAAGGCAGCCGACTCCCTAGTTTCTTGCTGGTGATTTTTCCTGACTGTGGCTCCTGGTTTCCAGTTTGGTTCCTGCCTTCCTAAAGCTAAGTTTTCTCTGCTATTGTTCATATGAGTTTTTGTCTGGTTTACTTAGTTTTTGTGTTCAGCCAGCCCTGGCTGGAACTGGGCTGAATCCCCATTTTGTCTCTGATCAGTTGATCTCTTTGCTCTGTCTTCAGAATATACCTGAGTGCTGATATAGTGATTTGAAGTCTAGCGACTTCAGGGCCTTTTTCTATCAGACGTGTTGGACATTCTTTTTGGCAGGGTTTTTTGCATGATTGCAGACAGCAGCTTTTCTTTCCTGTCCTTCCTAGTTAGCGAGGGCCCCATCGTTTGCTCAGCCTATCTTTCTACCTGTGTCTGTGTTTTCATCTTGTTTCACCGACAATACATGTTGGGGGCTGTCTATTGCTTTGGGGCCTGCTGTGGGGCAGTTTAGATTTTCGCTTTCTTTCTTTAGGCTTATTTAGTTCTCCGGCCGTGCCGAGACATCTAGGACCATCGTAGGCACGCTCCACGGCTACTGCTAGTTGTTGTGGATAGGATCACGGGTCTGCAATCCGCTAGTTACCAACCTCTCCAGTTTTCTGGGCTTAGCTTGCTATTTGTTTTTTCCTCCTCGGTGACTCATTCGTAACAGCAGCCCCTGCTTGTTCCATGTTCTTCTCGGCGCTGCTGTGCTCTTCCTGCTTCAGCGGCCACGTGGTATCGCTCATTAAACTCATGAATATGCGCATATTCATGAGTTTAATGAGTGGTACCACATGACCCCTGAAGCAGGAAGAGCACAGCAGTGCCGAGAACATGGAGCAAGCAGGGGTGCTGCAGAGGGTGAGTATGAACTCTGACACCCCCGATCCCCCTCCCCCGCCAACCCCCCGGTATATGACTCGTGTATAAGCCAAGAGGGGGACTTTCAGCCCCAAAAAATGGGCTGAAAATCTCGGCTTATACATGAGTATATACGGTATATTCTTGTATATAACAGCAGTATTATAGTTGTTATATTCTTGTACATAGGGCCAGTATTATAGCAATTATATTCTTGTATATAGTAGCAGTATATAGTAGTTATATTCTTGTACATAGGGGGCAGTATTATAGTAGTTATATTCTTGTATATAGTGGCAGTATTATAGTAGTTATATTCCTGTATATAGTGGCAGTATATAGTAGTTATATTCTTGTATATAGGGGGCAGTATTATAGTAGTTATATTCTTGCATATAGTGACAGTATATAGTAGTTATATTCTTGTACATAGGGGGCAGTATTATAGTAGTTATATTCCTGTACATAGGGGGCAGTATTATAGTAGTTATATTCTTGTACGTAGGGGCAGTATTATAGTAGTTATATTCTTGTATATAGTGGCAGTATATAGTAGTTATATTCTTGCACATAGGGGGCAGTATTATAGTAGTTATATTCTTGTACACAGGGGCAGTATTATAGTAGTTATATTCTTGTACATAGGGGCATTATTATAATAGTCATATTCTTGTATATAGTGACAGTAATATAGTTGTTATATTCTTGTACTTAGGGCCTGTATTATAGTAGTTATATTCTTGCACATAGGGGCAGTATTATAGTAGTTATATTCTTGTACATAGGGGGCAGTATTATAGGAGTTATATTCTTGTATATAGTGGCAGTATATAATAGTTATATTCTTGTACATAGGGGCAGTATTATAGTAGTTATATTTTTGTACATAGGGGGCAGTATTATAGTAGTTATATTCTTGTACGTAGGGGCAGTATTATAGTAGTTATATTCTTGCATATAGTGACAGTATATAGTAGTTATATTCTTGTACATAGGGGACAGTATTATAGTAGTTATATTCTTGTACATAGGAGCAGTATTATAGTAGTTATATTCTTGTACATAGGGGCAGTATTATAGTAGTCATATTCTTGTATATAGCGGCAGTTTTATAATTATTATATTCTTGTACATAGGGGCAGTATTATAGTAGATATATTCTTATACATAGGAGGCAGTATTATAGTAGTTATTTTCTTGTATATAGTGGCAGTATATAGTAGTTATATTCTTGTACATAGGGGCCAGTATTATAGTAGTTATATTCTTGTACATAGGGGCAGTATTATAGTAGAAATATTCTTGTACATAGGGGCAGTATTATAATAGTCATATTCTAGTATACAGCGACAGTATTATAGTTGTTATATTCTTGTACTTAGGGCCTGTATTATAGTAGTTATATTCTTGTACATAGGGGCAGTATTATAGTAGTTATATTCTTGTACATAGGACCTGTATTATAGTAGTTATATTCTTGTACATAGGGGCAGTATTATAGTAGTTACATTCTTGTATATAGGAGCAGTATTATAGTAGTTATATTCTTGTACGTAGGGGGCAGTATATAGTAGTTATATTCTCGTACATAGGGGGCAGTATCATAGTAGTTATATTCTTGTACATATCAGCAGTATTATAATAGTTATATTCTTGTACATAGGGGCAGTAATATAGTAGTCATATTCTTGTATATAGCGGCAGTATTATAGTTGTTATATTCTTGTACATAGGGCCAGTATTATAGTAGTTATATTCTTGTACATAGGGGCAGTATTAGAGTAGTTATATTCTTGCACATAGGACCAGTATTATAGTAGTTATATTCTTGTATATAGGGGCAGTATATAGTAGTTATATTCTTGTACATAGGGGGCAGTAATATAGAAGCTATATTCTTGTACATAGGTGCAGTATTATTGTAGCTATATTTTTGTACGTAGGGGGCAGTATTAAAGTAGTTATATTCTTGTACATAGGAGCAGTATTATAGTAGTTATATTCTTGTACATGGCGCAGTATTATAGTAGTTATATTCTTGTACGTAGGGGCAGTATTATAGTAGTTATATTCTTGTATATAGTGGCAGTATATACAGTAGTAGTTATATTCTTGTACATAGGGGGCAGTATTATAGTAGTTATATTCTTGTACATAGGAGCAGTATTATAGTAGTTATATTCTTGTACATAGGGGCAGTATTATAGTAGTCATATTCTTGTATATAGCGGCAGTATTATAATTATTATATTCTTGTACATAGGGGCAGTATTATAGTAGTTATATTCTTGTACATAGGAGGCAGTATTATAGTAGTTATTTTCTTGTATATAGTGGCAGTATATTGTAGTTATATTCTTGTACATAGGGGCCAGTATTATAGTAGTTATATTCTTGTGCATAGGGGCAGTATTATAGTAGTTATATTCTTGTACATAGGGGCAGTATTATAATAGTCATATTCTTGTATATAGCGACAGTATTATAGTTGTTATATTCTTGTACTTAGGGCCTGTATTATAGTAGTTATATTCTTGTACATAGGGGCAGTATTATAGTAGTTATATTCTTGTACATAGGACCTGTATTATAGTAGTTACATTCTTGTATATACGAGCAGTATTATAGTAGTTATATTCTTGTACGTAGGGGGCAGTATATAGTAGTTATATTCTCGTACATAGGGGGCAGTATCATAGTAGCTATATTCTTGTACATAGGAGCAGTATTATAATAGTTATATTCTTGTACATAGGGGCAGTAATATAGTACTCATAGTCTTGTATATAGCAGCAGTATTATAGTTGTTATATTCTTGTACATAGGGCCAGTATTATAGTAGTTATATTCTTGTACATAGGGGCAGTATTAGAGTAGTTATATTCTTGCACATAGGACCAGTATTATAGTAGTTATATTCTTGTATATAGGGGCAGTATATAGTAGTTATATTCTTGTACATAGGGGGCAGTAATATAGAAGTTATATACTTGTACATAGGTGCAGTATTATTGTAGCTATATTCTTGTACGTAGGGGGAAGTATTAAACTAGTTATATTCTTGTACATAGGAGCAGTATTATAGTAGTTATATTCTTGTACATGGCGCAGTATTATAGTAGTTATATTCTTATACATAGGAGCAGTATAATAGTATTTATATTCTTGTACTTTGGGGCAGTATTATAATAGTTATATTATTGTACATAGGGGCAGTATTATAGTAGTTATATTATTGTACATAGGGGGCAGTATTATAGTAGCTATATTCTTGTACATAGGGGCAGTATTATAGTAGTTATAGTCTTGTACATAACGGCAAACTTATAGTAGTTATATTATTGCACAAAAAAGTATTATAGTAATTATATTCTTGTACATAGAGGCAATATCAGACTAGGGTGTCAATGGCTGCCAAGCCCTGTTCAGTGACATGCAAATATCGATATTAACCTCATTCAGAAATCTACCTGTTTCTTTATAAATGGTGTAGTTTGTTAAATGAATGTTGAGATGATGCCCTTGTCTGTACACAGTGAAACAAATGTCAACTACTTCTCATATAGGTGGAGTGGAGAGCCCATTCCTGCATTGGGGCCCACCGGAGGATTCTCCTATTCTCCTATGGGCCAGTCCGAGCCTGCATAGATGGCAATATTCATGTCAATTTTGGACAGTGTCATAATTATTTTATTCTGGAATTATGACTGTATTATGCATGAACTTGAAACAAATCATGTTATTTCATTAAACTATTTGTGTAGATAATTAAATGAAGCATGTGGTCCGAGTTCCAAGTCAAAGTTAAAATTCTACATATGTAGGGAATGATTCAGTAAGAAACACTCTTTTTCTTTGAAGCTGCATATTTTCAGATGAAAACCAGTTCCTGCTGGGAATGCCCCAGAGTATTGAGGAAATATTGAGGTCTGAGTTGAAAACTTGGATTGGAATCATGAGAAATTAATCATGATACTGGTTCTTCCCATGAGTGGAGAACTAAAGGTCAATGCATGACGTTTTTATTCAGATCAACTGCAGGTATCAGTTTAGCCAAAATCCCTGACTTTATGGGTAAACGAGAAGTAATATATTTATGTTACTGATTGATATTTCTAGCTCTCCTGGCACAAAACTGATAAAAGAATGTTGAATCTGACTATAGGGTCTGCCATAAAATACAATGTAAGACAATGGAACAATTTAGGGACCCACTCAAGTTAGGACAATGATAAGGGCTGCAGGAAAATGATTTCTAACCATAATAATTTACTGTTGTACAAGTGCAAGAAGTCTTGTCATATTTGTGTTGGGAAATGTCCCTTTATATGGCTCATGGTTCAGATATTGTGGACTTGACATCCAATAATGATTCTTTTGCATTAAGTGTCGTTGGAGTAAGTATTGATTTATTCACATCCCTAAATCCCATAGTGCTAGCTCTGACACGTGTGGCCATTTGATACATCAGAGGAATTATTTCATACCCAGCAGAAACCATCCTATTATGACCATATGTGCCTATCTACATCTAACCACTTACTGCCTAACTACAGTAACTGTAACACAAATACAGTAAATCTCCACTCGTCCCCCCTCTGACAGTCCATGATAACCTCAGAAGTATAAAATAATACATGTCAAATAGATTTGATTAACTGCAAGTGACAGAGTAACGCTAAAAACACCTTGTCTATTTACCTTTCCAAAGGCAAGAGTAAAACACAGTCAGGTCCGGCCCTGACCATTTTTAAGCCTGGTGGTAGACACCAAGGTGATTTACTGGAGGTAGGGACCTTCCTGATTGAGTACACCTTGTCACGGTTGGATGACACTTATGCTATTTTGATAAAAAAAAGTCAACTAAGTACCCTATGTTTTAACATGTATTACTACTATCTATACTATCTACTTGCTGCAGATTATTTCACCTAGAATAAAAACAATGAATGTATAAAGTAAAAATACTTTTTAAAAAATGGAAGTTTTAATAGCTTATTTTATCAATTAAGAAAATGCAAACTGAATGAACAAAAGAGAAATCTAAATCACATCACTCTTTGTTGACCAAATTTTGCCTTTAAAATAACATCAGTTCTCCTAGGTACTTGTCACTTGTAATCAGTCTTTGTAGGAACTCGACAAGGAGGTAATTCCAAACATCTTAGGGAACTAACCTCAGATCTTCTGTGGATGTCACTTGTGCAAATCCTTTTGTTTCTTCATGTACTCCCAGACAGAATCAATGATGTGGAGATTAGGGCTCTCTGAGTCCAGATCATCACTTTTAGGCCTCCTTGTTCTTTTTTACACTGAAGATAGCTCTTAATGAAATTGGCTGTATGTTTTAGGTTATTTTACTGCTGCAGAATAAATTGGGAGCCAATCAGATGCCTCCCTGATGGTATTAGATGATGGAAAAGTGTCTGCATGTATTTCTCAGCATTGACAACACCATTAATCCTAACTAAATCCCCAACTCCATTTGCTGAATTACAGCCCCAAATTTACAGGGCGCCTCCACCATCCTTCACTGTTATCTGCAGATACTCATTATTGTGCCAGTCCAACTGTTTGACAAATAAATTGCCTTCTGCTACAGCCAAATATTTCACATTTTTGTGTATCAGTCCAAAGCACCCGCTGTCATTTTGCACCCTAGTCCCTATGTTTCTATGTTTTTGTGCATAGTTGAGTGTCTTGCTTTGCTTTGATATCAAAAGTACAGTTTTTGGCTGCAATTCTTCCAAAAAGACCACTTCTGACCAAATGTATCCTAACAGTAAATGGCCAGTTGCAGACACGTCTGAGTTGTTGGAACTGCTGAGCATCTTTTGATTTCAAAGGGAAGTAAGCATAATGTCTGCCATCTGCTGCACTAAGTCTCCTTAGTCAAGCACTGTGTCTACTGTCCTCAACGTTGCCCATTTCTTGTGGTCCCAAATTTTGAGAACTACAGTCAGATACTTATCCATCAGGCAATTATATCTGGAAAGTGTCTGATTGCCTCCTGATTTATTCTGAAGCCTGACAATGACCCCAAACATACAGCCAATGTCACTAACAATTATCTTCAGCATAACAAAAACAAGGAGTGGATATGATGATCTTATCCCCACAGAGCCCTGATCTCAACATCATTCAGTCTATGTTGGATTATATGTTGAGATTGGAGTATTTATACAAATGACATCTACAGAAGATCTGAGGTTAGCTCTCCAAGGTGTTTGGAGCAACCTCTTGCCGAGTTCCTACAAAATCAGTGTGCAGTTACCTAGAAGAATTTATACGATTCTGAGTGCAATGGGCGGTCACTCCAAACATTGATTTGAGGAAGATTTCTCTTTTGTTCATTTTATTAATTAATGAAAATAAATTATTAACACCAATTTTTGAATGAATTCTTACTTTGCAGCATTTTTCCATATCTAACACCTTTGCACAGTGCTCCATATTTAATTTTTAGATTTCAACCACCAAAAGGAACCTGTCATTAGTTTCATGCTGCCTGAATCACAAGCAGCATCAACCAAAGCTTGGATTTGTCACGTATGTATTACCCTGAGACATGTTTCGGGAAAACATAGTTTTGAAAAACCGTAGGGAAAACCTGACTAGTCCGGCGTGGCCCCGTCTGGCTTCTCCCCATCTGATCCATGTGGTTGACAGATCTTTCCCTATGTACATACTTCAATCAACTGATGTCAGTTTAGTAGAAGCTACACTGGGGGGTTTCAGAGTACAACATATCTGGTTGCAATTCCAAGTTCTGATTCATGTTGCCCATGATTCGGGAAGCATGAATATTGTGACAAGTTGCAGGTAAGAAAGTGTAAATGTGCAGAAGTGGGCGATCTCTCCATCATTACTTCCCTAGGCAGCAGAGAAATGTATAATTGCAGTCCTCTAAGGTCTCTTCTAACACTTCCTCTGCAGTTGTCCATGATAATATACTTTCACAGTGTTATATGGAAGAATTACTATGACCATAGCAGCCAGGGATATTATTTAACATGAATCCTTTCAACACTGATTTGCGATGTCCAATTTGCATAAAGACATCCCGAGATAGTACTGCATTAGCACTAACTCCTAAATGAACATTGTAGTAAAATTAAATGCAGAGGATGAAGATCAGTACAGTGAATAAGTCTGGAAATTGCACCCCTTACTCACCATTAACAAGCTTTATTATGCTAGGTACAGTACTAAAACAGATGCATCATCTTTTTAGGCTTAATACTCCTTAAAAGGTGCAGATTTTTAATGGATTTTATAGTCATATTCACTCAGTTATGTCATACAATATCCGTCTAGTCTAGTTGCATGGTTACAGTTTTAGGTAGACAGTAGTGATGAGCGTACGTGCTCGGATAAGGTGTTATCTGAGCATGCTCAGATGCTAACCGAGTGTCTTCGGCGTGCTCGAATAATATGTTCGATTTCCCGCGGGTGTATGTCTTGCAGCTGTTCGACAGCCACAGCACATGCAGGGATTGTCTGTTTGTTAGTCAATCCCTGCATGTGTTGCGGCTGCCAAACAGCCATGAGACATGCAGCCGCGGGGACTCGGACATAGTGTTTGAGCATGCTGAAGTCACTCTGTAAGCACACGAGCATAGTCAGATAACACCTTATCAGAGCATGTTCGCTCATCACTGGTAGCCAGCTTAAAAAAATATCCGCCTTATCCTATGGCCTTCCTACAGATTGCCATGTTGTCATTCTGCATCCTAACTAATGTGAGATATTTTAGATGGTGGGGCATCTGGGTATGAAAGAGGTTTTCTACCAGGAGAACTCCACTCTGGTGATCGACTCACTTGTGGTGATCAAGTGATGTTACCAATGAAAAGCTATAGATGGACGCATATCTCCACAAAATACTTAATAAATGAGATGAGTAGAGTTGAGCGACTTTTGGTTTTTTAGGGTCGCGTTTCGTTTCGTGAAACCCGACTTTTCCAAAAGTCGGGTCGAGCAAGATCGTCCGATTATAGGGAAAAGTCGGGGTCGTCCCGAAACACGAAACCCAATGTAAGTCAATGGGGAATAAAAGTCGGCAGTGAGAAGAGGACAGGAAACACACCTACAGTGCCCATTTGAATGCCAAAAGCATCAATTCTTCTTACTTAAGCTTGTCAACCTTAATTAACTTCATAATACAAGTTACGCACTGAAAAATGGGGGTTATTTGGCTAAAGTTGTGGGGGGGGAGGGCTGACTCCAGGTTTTCATGTGCCCTGGGCGAAAGAGCGCCCCTTTAACACATACCACAACTCATCATGCTCCGATACGGCAGATAAATAGCGGTATAGTACAATGAAAAATACCTCACTTTTTACATCTCATGACGAGGCCCATCTATTTCTCCATACAGAATCATTGGTCCCATATAATGTTTGAAACAGTATATGATGAGCTCCACATAATGCTACAGTATATGTTGGTCCCCATGGATGAAGCTCCACTGTCTTATGGGCCCAAATAATGCTCCAAACATAATGGGCCCCATTTCTAATGCTCTAGTGTATAATGGGCCCTGTAAATGCTGCTCCAGTGTCTGATGTCCACCTTTGGAATGTTCCAGTGTATGGTGAGCCCCATATATCATTCTCCAGAGTATAGTGCTCCCCAAAAATTGCTGTCCCAACATTGAAAACAATCAAATAAGTCTCCTCGCTAGGGAATCCCTGTACTTGTCTGGACAGGTGCTGTAGCTTGCTTAACAGCTCGCCAGCCGTTCTCACGCCCAGTATGGATTGCACGTGATTGCACAAAGGTTAGAAAGGGTACCGTATCCCTGGATAACATGTATGGATAGCGTACACATTCAAAATATATGTCTCAGGAGGCAGGCTCAGACGGTGTCAGGCACAGTATGGATGGCACGTGATTGCACAAAGGTTAGAAAGGGTACCGTATCCCCGGATAACATGTATGGATAGCGTACACATTCAAAATATGTCTCAGGAGGCAGGCTCAGACGGTGTCAGGCACAGTATGGATTTGACGGCCCAGATTACACAGCGGAGGAGCAGGGAGAGGTAAAGATTGCAAATGCTGGGGCCCTGCCCAAGCAAGGGGGGCCCACTCGTGGGCGTCGGTACTGGCACTGGGCCCCTCATAGTACAGCGGTGTGTCTGACGGCGGGTGTGCACCACCACCGTCAGAGACACTTGATTGCACTATGAGGGACCCTGTGCCAGTGCCCGCGCCCAAGAGTCGGCCTACCCACCTGTCCAGGGCAACGGCACTCGCACGGTGTCGTGCGGTAGGTGGTGACCCCGGCCATGGGGGGGAGGCAGCACAGTTAGGGAGTTTTAGAAAGTGGCATATGTTGATGTTGGACATTCAGCTGATGCAAAAGGCGAAATAGGTGAAGTACCAGGAAGAGGTGGACCAAAGCAAGCCATTTTTCTGTCACCCTATGTGTCATTAGTAGTGTTGAGCATTCCGATACCGCAAGTATCGGGTATCGGCCGATACTTGCTGTATCGGAATTCCGATACCGACTTCCGATATTTTTTCAATATCGGAATTCGGCATCGGAATCGGAAGTTCAAAGTTGATTGACGGCCTGACGTCATCATGATGCGCGGTGTGTGCGCATCATGATGCGCCGTCATTTCGGGCCTTCCGGGGGTCTCTGCCGGCCTGCCGGGGGGCTGTGTGGCCTGCCCGGGGTCGGTACCGGCCTGCCGGGGGGCTGTGCCGGCCTGCCGGTGGTCTGTGCACCCTGTGGGGGTCTGTACCGGCCTGCCGGGGGGCTGTGCCGGCCTGCCGGTGGTCTGTGCACCCTGTGGGGGTCTGTACCGGCCTGCCGGGGGGCTGTGCCGGCCTGCCGGGGGGCTGTGCTGATGTCCGGGGGTCTGTGCAAGCATCGTCCGATGGGACTACAAGTCCCATCTGGCGATGCCTGCTACCATGACAGTGATTGACACATTAGCCAATGATGGGACAGTAGTAGTCCCATCATCCGGCTAATGTGTTAAATGTTAAAAAAAAAAAAAAAAAAAAAAAATACTACATACATACTACATACAAACTACATGCTACATACATACTACATATATACTACATGCATGCTACATACATACTACATGCTACATACATACTACATATATACTACATGCATGCTACATACATACTACATGCTACATACATACTACATATATACTACATGCATGCTACATACATACTACATGCTACATACATACTACATGCATGCTACATACATACTACATGCTACATACATACTACATATATACTACATGCATGCTACATACATACTACATGCTACATACATACTACATATATACTACATGCATGCTACATACATACTACATGCTACATACATACTACATATATACTACATACATACTACATACATGCTACATACATGCTACATACATACTGCATGCTACATACATACTACATACATACTACATACATACTACATACATACTACATGCATGCTACATACATACTACATACATACATACTACATGCATGCTACATACATACTACATGCATGCTACATACATACTACATGCTACATACATACCACATACATACTACATACATACTACATACATACTACATGCTACATACATACTACATATATACTACATGCATGCTACATACATACTACATGCATGCTACATGCATGCTACATACATACTACATGCTACATACATACCACATACATACTACATACATACTACATACATACTACATGCTACATACATACTACATATATACTACATGCATGCTACATACATACTACATGCTACATACATACCACATACATACTACATACATGCTACATGCTACATACATACTACATACATACTACATACATACTACATGCATGCTACATACATACTACATACATACTACATACATACTACATGCATGCTACATACATACTACATGCATGCTACATACATACTACATGCATGCTACATGCATGCTACATACATAGTACATGCTACATACATACCACATACATACTACATACATACTACATACATGCTACATGCTACATACATACTACATATATACTACATGCATGCTACATACATACTACATATATACTACATGCATGCTACATACATACTGCATGCTACATGCATGCTACATACATACTACATACATACTACATGCTACATACATACCACATATATACTACATACATACAATACATTCATACAATACATACATAGACATACAGTACATATAACATAGAGTAACATACTTACCAATACTTGTCACATTGTTCCCCGAAGCCATTGTCTTTTCCGGGATAAATATTAACATAACAAACCACAAAAATACTCACCCACGATCCGAAGCAGTCCACGAGTGTGTCTCACGACGATCTTGGGTAGAGAACTGCAGCATCAGATGATGCTGCCGTTCTCTACGGGCTGCAGGAATCCAATGACGGAAGGTAGGTATCCTTCCGCACTGTATTCCTCCGCCACTTAAAAAAAAAAAGTCCCTAGTCTCACTTTATGCCATTGCTGTGTGGGAATTTCCCACGCAGCAATGGCATAAAGTGAGACTAGGGACTTTTTTTTTTTTAAGTGGCGGAGGAATACAGTGCGGAAGGATACCTACCTTCCGTCATTGGATTCCTGCAGCCCGTAGAGAACGGCAGCATCATCTGATGCTGCAGTTCTCTACCCAAGATCGTCGTGGGACACACTCGTGGACTGCTTCGGATCGTGGGTGAGTATTTTTGTGGTTTGTTATGTTAATATTTATTCCGGAAAAGACACTGGCTTCGGGGAACAATGTGACAAGTATTGGTAAGTATGTTACTCTATGTTATTTGTACTGTATGTCTATGTATGTATTGTATGAATGTATTGTATGTATGTAGTATATATGTGGTATGTATGTAGCATGTAGTATGTATGTAGTATGTATGTAGCATGCATGTAGTATATATGTAGTATGTATGTAGCATGTAGTATGTATGTAGCATGTAGTATGTATGTAGCATGCATGTAGTATGTATGTAGTATTTTTTTTTTTTTTTTAACATTTAACACATTAGCCGGATGATGGGACTACTACTGTCCCATCATTGGCTAATGTGTCAATCACTGTCATGGTAGCAGGCATCGCCCGATGGGACTTGTAGTCCCATCGGACGATGCCTGCACAGACCCCCGAAGCCTGCACAGACCACCGGCAGGCCGGCACAGCCCCCCGGCAGGCCAGCACAGCCCACCGGAGCCTGCACAGACCACCGGCAGGCCGGCACAGCCCCCCGGCAGGCCGGCACAGACCACCGGAGCCTGCACAGACCCCCTGGCAGGCCGGCACAGCCCCCCGAAAGGCCCGTACAGACCCCAGAGAGGCTGTGCAAGGCAAAAACAGGGTTTTTCTTATTCCGATACCGGAAGTCCCATAGACTTGAATGGGACTTCCGGTATCGGAATCGGCGATACCGATACTTTTTTTAAAGATCGGCCGATCCATTCCGATCCGATACTTTGAAGTATCGGACGGTATCGCTCAACTCTAGTCATTAGGGGAAGGTGGGACAAAATCCTTGGAAACCCATGCGTGGTTCATTTTAATGAAGGTTAGATCATCCACATTTTGGGTTGACAGACGGGTCCTTTTTTCTGTCAGGATTGATCCAGCTGCACTGAAGACTCTTTCCGATAGCACACTTGCAGCTGGGCAAGCGAGCTCCTGTAAGGCATATTGGGCCAATTCAGGCCAGGTGTCCAGTTTAGCGGCCCAATAGTCAAAGGGGAATGACCTGTGTGGGAGAACATCGATATGGGAGGAAAAGTAGTTTGTAACCATAGTTGACAACTGCTGTCTCCTGTCACTTTCCATCGATGCAGTATTACCAGTTGTGTGAGCGGTATTTGAAAAATCAGTCCACAACATTGTCATGAAACCCCTGTCTCCAACGCCACTTCTGCTGTGTGCACCACGAACACCTCTGCCAAGCTGCCCCCGGCCCGTACGGCTCGTGTGAGAACCATCACCGCTGCTGTGTGCTGGGAATGCCTCAAGCAACCGATTTACCAGAGTTGCTTGTTTATTAGCCAATATTAGGTCAAGGTTCTCCTGTGGCATGATGTTTTGTAATTTGCCTTTACAGCGTGGATCCAGGATGCTGGCCAACCAGTAGTCGTCATCGTTCATCATTTTGGCAATGCGGGGGTCCCTTTTTAGGATCCGCAAGGCATAATCTGACATGTGGGCCAATGTTCCCGGTGTCAATGATGCACTGCGAGTGCTGGGTGGAGGAGCACTTTCTGGCAAATCCACATCCCTCCAGTCACGCACAAACCCTGTACCAGACCTTGCCACGCCAACATTTTCACTTGCCCCACGAGATGCATCCTCCTCCCCTAAGTAATCATCCCCATCATCCTCCTCCTCCTCCTCTTCTTCCTCCACCTCGTCCAGGAGAGGTCCCTGAGCAGACAATGGCTGAATGTCATCAAGGATTCCCTCCTCCTCTTCCTCCTCATCAACATTGGCTGCAGACGCCTGCTCCTTAAGGTGCATCAAAGTTTGCATGAGCAGACGCATAAGTGGGATGCTCATGCTTAGGATGGCGTCGTCTGCGCTTACCAGCCGTGTGCATTCCTCAAAACACTGAAGGACTTTACAAAGGTCTTTCAGCTTCGACCACTGCATGCCTGTCAACTCCATGTCTGCTCTCAAAGTGCCTGGCCGTGTATCCTCCCACAAATGCATTATGGCCTGCCTCTGCTTGCACAGCCGCTCCACCATGTGCAGGGTGGAGTTCCACCTTGTTGCAATGTCGATAATGAGGCGGTGGTTGGGAAGGTGGAGCAATCGCTGCAGCTTCTGCATACGAACGGAGTGTACAGGCGACCGGCGGATGTGCGCGCACAGTCTTCGCACCTTCTGGAGCAGGGCTGTTAACTCCGGATAAATTTTGAGGAAGCACTGCACCACCAGGTTCAAGGTGTGAGCCAAGCAAGGTATGTGGCTGAGTTTTGAAAGGGCTATGGCTGCCACAAAATTACTGCCATTATCACTAACTACCTTGCCTGCCTCAAGATGTACACTGCCCAGCCATGACTCAGTTTGTCGCTTCAAGTACTCGGCCAGCACCTCGGCGGTGTGTCTGTCGCCCAAACACATCATCTGCAACACAGCCTGCTGACGCTTTCCACTAGCTGCTCGATAGGGGGACACATCGTGTGCAACAGTGGCAGCTGCAGATGGAGTGCTCGTATGACTGCGCTCTGTGGACGAGCTTTCGCTTCTGGAGGAGGAGGAGGAGGAGGAGGAGGGTCGAACGCCTACAGCCAACTGTTTCCTATACCGTGGGCTAGGCAGCACTGTCCCACCACCGCTGTCCCCTGTGGACCCTGCATCCACCACATTAACCCAGTGCGCAGTGATGGACACGTAACAGCCCTGGCCATGCCGACTGGACCATGCATCAGTTGTGAGGTGCACCTTTCCGCTCACTGACTGCTTGGGTGCATGGACAATGCGGTCTTTCACATGATGGTGGAGGGCTGGGATGGCTTTGCGAGAGAAGAAGTGGCGACTGGGTAGGTCATAGCGTGGTACTGCATAGGCCATGAGTTCGCGGAAAGCTGTGCTTTCCACCAACCGAAAGGGCATCATCTCAAACGAGATTAGTTTGGCAATGTGGGCGTTCAAACCCAGTGTACGCGGATGAGAGACTGAGTACTTTCTTGACCTACTCATAGCGTCTGGGAGGGTGAGCTGGACTTGAGAGCTGCATATGGTGGAAGTAGCGGTGGACAGGGCGGACTGAGAGAGGGTTGATGATGGTGATGGAGTTGGTGTTCTTTCTGATGGCCTAGAATCAGTCTTTCGTTGATATAACAGTGGGATTCCCTGACTGCTGTGGTCTTGCAACGACACCTCAACATTTGCTGCTGTGCTAACCGGTGGGCTTACAGTGGGGGAAACAATGTAGCGTTGCTGACTACCTTCGTTGTGATCAGTTGCACATGTGGCACTTGAGGTTTGGCGTTGTGTCCACGCTTGCAAGTGCATGCTGGTTAAATGTCTAAGCATGCAACTGGTATTCAAATTTTTCAGATTTTTCCCTCGGCTAAAGGTCTTTGCGCACTTCTTACAGATAACCTTGGCCTGATCATGAGGATTTTGTTCAAAAAAGTGCCACACTGCACTCTTCCTACTTTGGCAGACATTTTGCGGCCTAGCACGCTGTGATCTTTTGACCCTCTGGACAAGCTGTCCAGCAACTCTTTTGATGTTTGGAACCTGTCTTTGGAGTGCTCCGGGCCTGCCAGATAACAGCTGTTGCGATGTCGATGTCTGCTGTGGATGCTCCTCATCTGAGCTATTGGAAGCAGCACCCTCTTCCCCCAATGGATGCCAATCTGGGTCAACAACTGGGTCATCCATCACCTCCTCTTCTATGTCATGTGCACCTTTCTCTGTGTCACCGTGTATGGTGGTATAGTGTGCGGGAAGGGGCACCTGAGTCTCATCAGGGTCAAAATCTGGCTCTGTACACTGCGAGGACAATGTAGTGCTCTGAGTGAATGTACCAGCAGAATCATCCATCAGCGGCTGTGCATCAGTGCACTCCATGTCAGATTCATCTTGGCCTGGGTAATTCACCATTTCACTTGATAATCCAGGCATGGTATGTGAAAACAGCTCCATGGAGTAATCAGTAGTATGGCCTGCGTCATCCTTCAATCTTGGTTGGGGTGAAGGACACAAGGAAAGGTGTGGTTCATGAACATGAGCCTCCAATGACGACTCAGTGCTTTTACTTTTTACAACTGAAGAAGAGGAGGCGATAGAGCTGGAGGCTGAGTCAGCAATGTAAGACAAAACTTTTTCCTGATGCTCTGCCTTTAAAAGCGGTTTGCCAACTCCTAGAAAACTAAGCGTTCGAGGCCTTATGTAGCCAGACGATGACGCAGGGTCAGCACCTCCTGCATTCGGTCCTATTTTGCTCTTGCCACTACCATCAGATCCACCACCAACACCATCATTACCAGCTGCCAACCCCCGCCCAATTCCACGGCCTCTTCCACCAGCCTTCCTCATTTTTGGTAGAAATGTAGACAAAATCCAACAAACTATATAGTAATGTAAAACAAGGTACAAGGTGTCTATAGGACAGGGGAGATTTAGAATTTCTGCACACACTTGTGGACAGTGGACACTTTTGGATTGTGTGAGGCCCACTGATATCTGAGCGCTATGTGACAGGCTCGATGGCACAGCTGCCTGTGACCAAAGTGACGAGAGGATAATGGAGATTTTGAATCTCTGCGCACACTTTTGGACACTGGACACTTGTGGATTGTGTGAGGCCCACTGATATCTGAGCACTATGTGACAGGCTCGATGGCACAGCTGCCTGTGACCAAAGTGACGAGAGGATAATGGAGATTTTGAATCTCTGCGCACACTTTTGGACACTGGACACTTGTGGATTGTGTGAGGCCCACTGATATCTGAGCGCTATGTGACACGCTCGATGGCACAGCTGCCTGTGACCAAAGTGACGAGAGGATAATGGAGATTTTGAATCTCTGTGCACACTTTTGGACACTGGACACTTGTGGATTGTGTGAGGCCCACTGATATCTGAGCGCTATGTGACACGCTCGATGGCACAGCTGCCTGTGACCAAAGTGACGAGAGGATAATGGAGATTTTGAATCTCTGCGCACACTTTTGGACACTGGACACTTGTGGATTGTGTGAGGCCCACTGATATCTGAGCGCTATGTGACACGCTCGATGGCACAGCTGCCTGTGACCAAAGTGACGAGAGGATAATGGAGATTTTGAATCTCTGCGCACACTTTTGGACACTGGACACTTGTGGATTGTGTGAGGCCCACTGATATCTGAGCGCTATGTGACACGCTCGATGGCACAGCTGCCTGTGACCAAAGTGACGAGAGGATAATGGAGATTTTGAATCTCTGTGCACACTTTTGGACACTGGACACTTGTGGATTGTGTGAGGCCCACTGATATCTGAGCGCTAGGTGACACGCTCGATGGCACAGCTGCCTGTGACCAAAGTGACGAGAGGATAATGGAGATTTTGAATCTCTGCGCACACTTTTGGACACTGGACACTTGTGGATTGTGTGAGGCCCACTGATATCTGAGCGCTATGTGACACGCTCGATGGCACAGCTGCCTGTGACCAAAGTGACGAGAGGATAATGGAGATTTTGAATCTCTGCGCACACTTTTGGACACTGGACACTTGCGGATTGTGTGAGGCCCACTGATATCTGAGCGCTATGTGACACGCTCGATGGCACAGCTGCCTGTGACCAAAGTGACGAGAGGATAATGGAGATTTTGAATCTCTGCGCACACTTTTGGACACTGGACACTTGTGGATTGTGTGAGGCCCACTGATATCTGAGCGCTATGTGACACGCTCGATGGCACAGCTGCCTGTGACCAAAGTGACGAGAGGATAATGGAGATTTTGAATCTCTGCGCACACTTTTGGACACTGGACACTTGTGGATTGTGTGAGGCCCACTGATATCTGAGCGCTATGTGACACGCTCGATGGCACAGCTGCCTGTGACCAAAGTGACGAGAGGATAATGGAGATTTTGAATCTCTGCGCACACTTTTGGACACTGGACACTTGTGGATTGTGTGAGGCCCACTGATATCTGAGCGCTATGTGACAGGCTCGATGGCACAGCTGCCTGTGACCAAAGTGACGAGAGGATAATGGAGATTTTGAATCTCTGCGCACACTTTTGGACACTGGACACTTGTGGATTGTGTGAGGCCCACTGATATCTGAGCGCTATGTGACAGGCTCGATGGCACAGCTGCCTGTGACCAAAGTGACGAGAGGATAATGGAGATTTTGAATCTCTGCGCACACTTTTGGACACTGGACACTTGTGGATTGTGTGAGGCCCACTGATATCTGAGCGCTATGTGACACGCTCGATGGCACAGCTGCCTGTGACCAAAGTGACGAGAGGATAATGGAGATTTTGAATCTCTGCGCACACTTTTGGACACTGGACACTTGTGGATTGTGTGAGGCCCACTGATATCTGAGCGCTATGTGACACGCTCGATGGCACAGCTGCCTGTGACCAAAGTGACGAGAGGATAATGGAGATTTTGAATCTCTGCGCACACTTTTGGACACTGGACACTTGTGGATTGTGTGAGGCCCACTGATATCTGAGCGCTATGTGACACGCTCGATGGCACAGCTGCCTGTGACCAAAGTGACGAGAGGATAATGGAGATTTTGAATCTCTGCGCACACTTTTGGACACTGGACACTTGTGGATTGTGTGAGGCCCACTGATATCTGAGCGCTATGTGACAGGCTCGATGGCACAGCTGCCTGTGACCAAAGTGACGAGAGGATAATGGAGATTTTGAATCTCTGCGCACACTTTTGGACACTGGACACTTGTGGATTGTGTGAGGCCCACTGATATCTGAGCGCTATGTGACACGCTCGATGGCACAGCTGCCTGTGACCAAAGTGACGAGAGGATAATGGAGATTTTGAATCTCTGCTCACACTTTTGGACACTGGACACTTGTGGATTGTGTGAGGCCCACTGATATCTGAGCGCTATGTGACACGCTCGATGGCACAGCTGCCTGTGACCAAAGTGACGAGAGGATAATGGAGATTTTGAATCTCTGCGCACACTTTTGGACACTGGACACTTGTGGATTGTGTGAGGCCCACTGATATCTGAGCGCTATGTGACACGCTCGATGGCACAGCTGCCTGTGACCAAAGTGACGAGAGGATAATGGAGATTTTGAATCTCTGTGCACACTTTTGGACACTGGACACTTGTGGATTGTGTGAGGCCCACTGATATCTGAGCGCTATGTGACACGCTCGATGGCACAGCTGCCTGTGACCAAAGTGACAAGAGGATAATGGAGATTTTGAATCTCTGCGCACACTTTTGGACACTGGACACTTGTGGATTGTGTGAGGCCCACTGATATCTGAGCGCTATGTGACACGCTCGATGGCACAGCTGCCTGTGACCAAAGTGACGAGAGGATAATGGAGATTTTGAATCTCTGCGCACACTTTTGGACACTGGACACTTGTGGATTGTGTGAGGCCCACTGTTATCTGAGCGCTATGTGACACGCTCGATGGCACAGCTGCCTGTGTCCAAAGTGACGAGAGGATAATGGAGATTTTGAATCTCTGCGCACACTTTTGGACACTGGACACTTGTGGATTGTGTGAGGCCCACTGATATCTGAGCGCTATGTGACACGCTCGATGGCACAGCTGCCTGTGACCAAAGTGACGAGAGGATAATGGAGATTTTGAATCTCTGCGCACACTTTTGGACACTGGACACTTGTGGATTGTGTGAGGCCCACTGATATCTGAGCGCTATGTGACACGCTCGGTGGCACAGCTGCCTGTGACCAAAGTGACGAGAGGATAATGGAGATTTTGAATCTCTGCGCACACTTTTGGACACTGGACACTTGTGGATTGTGTGAGGCCCACTGATATCTGAGCGCTATGTGACACGCTCGATGGCACAGCTGCCTGTGACCAAAGTGACGAGAGGATAATGGAGATTTTGAATCTCTGCGCACACTTTTGGACACTGGACACTTGTGGATTGTGTGAGGCCCACTGATATCTGAGCGCTATGTGACAGGCTCGATGGCACAGCTGCCTGTGACCAAAGTGACGAGAGGATAATGGAGATTTTGAATCTCTGCGCACACTTTTGGACACTGGACACTTGTGGATTGTGTGAGGCCCACTGATATCTGAGCGCTATGTGACAGGCTCGATGGCACAGCTGTGACAAAAGTGACTAGAGGATAAGGGAGATTGGATTGCTTTTAAAAAAGCAGTTTGCGGAGCAGTGGGTAAACAGCAATGCCAGCGTGTCAGGAAGCCTTAAAAGGCAGCCCAACAACCAACACCACTGATACACCACAATATAGCCTCCCCTTGCACTGCACACACAGTGACTTGTGTGTTGTGCAGGCCAAATCGCTAGCAGCAGAAGCAGTTTTTTTGTCTTCTTCCCTGCCTAACGCTCTCCCTACAGAATCAGCAGCAACCTCTCCCTATACTAAGATCGGCAGAAGTAAGATGGTGGTCGGCGTGCACGCCCTTTTATACCCCCTGTGACGCCCACCAAAGCAAGCCAATCACTTGCATGCCCTTCTGAAAGATGGTGGTGACCCGTGCCTAGGTCATCACGTTGCCCACAGTGTCCGTGGATCCTGATTGGCTGAAAAAGAGCGCAAAACAAACTTTTGAAACGCGACTTTGGCGCGTAAGTCGCCGACCTCGTGGCCGACCTCATCCTAGGGTCGGGTTTCGTTTCATGAAACCCGACTTTGCCAAAAGTCGGCGACTTTTGAATTTTTTCGACCCGTTTCGCTCAACTCTAGAGATGAGCCAACAATTAATACATGATCAGGTCAAAACTTCCAAAATAGAAGCGGACGTCTGCTTTACATAATAATGGAACATATCATCTGACCTCTATATGACAATACGTTAAAGAGAAGGATGGAAAATTACTTCCATTTCAAACAAAAAGTATTAAAGGGATATTTTATTATGGATGGCCTATCCTTATTTATTATGCTTGATTTTATAGGACCATTATATTTCATAGCACTTTACAAACATTGTCATCAATGATGTGGCTCATAATCTAAATTCCCTATCAGTATGACTTTGGAGTATGAGAGGCAACACAATCAAACATGGGGAAAACATACAAAATCTTTGCAGACTTGATGGGATTTAAACTCAGGACCCTAATTCTTTAAAGATATAGTGCTGCTAACCACTGAGCCACCAGACTGTGTGATTATCAATAGCAATGGGGGGTCCAACAATTGATACTCCTCAGTGATCAACTGCTAGCAGCCATGGAATGAGCAAAACATCACTGCTCTGTCACACTGTTTAGTGGTCTTCTTAATCCAAATAATAGAGCTGAGGTGCAGTACCCTAGAGTGGCCACTAAACGGTGTGATGGTGCGCCTGTGTTTTGCTCCATCACACTATTTACAATTGATAAATGCTGTAGCTGCTAGCAGATAATTAGTGGAAGCACTGGGATATTTCTCTCCATGATCTGATTTTAATGATCTATCCATAAGTCATCACTATAACTAATTGGACATAATTTCACACAAAACCCCAAAAATGGGCCGGACCAAATTGTTAGCACCCTTAACTTAATATTTGGTTGCACACCCATTGGAATAAATAACTGCAATCAATCGCTTCCTAGCTTCCTATAGTCACAAATAGGCTTCTTACACCTCTCAACTGAAATTTTAGACCATTCTTCTTTGCAATCTGCTCCAGGTTTCTCATATGTGAAGGCGCCTTCTCCCAACAGCAAATTTATGATCTCTCCACAGGTGTTAAATGGGATT
Organism: Dendrobates tinctorius; assembly: GCF_039654945.1. Taxonomy (NCBI): domain Eukaryota; kingdom Metazoa; phylum Chordata; class Amphibia; order Anura; family Dendrobatidae; genus Dendrobates; species Dendrobates tinctorius. Next base: position 7,751,513 of record NW_027361993.1, read on the forward strand.
TAGATCTGAACTCATTGCTGGCCAGTTCAGCACTCTCTAGTGGTTACTTTGCATCCATTTCTGGGGGCTTCTTGAAAAGTGCTTGGGGTCATTGTCCTGCTGGAAGACCCATGACCTAGGATACAAACACAGATTTCTGACACTAGGCACTACATTGAGACCCAAAATCCTTTGGTAAGCAAAACAACCCCAAAACATCTTTGAACTCCCACCATATTTGACTGTAGGCACTATGTTCTTTTCTTTGTAGGCCTCATTCTGTTTACGGTAAACAGTAGAATGTCAAATGTCAATGGATTGTTCTCGCTGACACTGATGCACCCTGAGCCTGCAGGACAGCTTTAATTTCTTTGTAACTTGATTGGGGCTGCTTATCCATTATCCAGACTATCCTGTGTTGCAACTTTTCATCAATTTTTCTCTGTCATCCACATCCAGGGAGATTAGCTGCAGTGTTTTGGGTTGTAAACTTCTTGATTATGTTGCGCACCGTGGACAAAGAAACATCAAGATCTCTGGAGATGGACTTGTAACTTTGCGATTGTTGATATTTTTCCAAAAATTTGGCTCTCAAGTCCTCAGACAGTTCTCTTCTCATCTTTCTGTTCTCCATGCTTAGTGTGGCACAAACAAACACACAAGGCAAAGACAGAGTCAACTTCTCCCCTTTTTATCGGGTTTCAGGTGTTATTTTCATATTGCCCCCACCTGTTACTTGCCACAGGTGACTTTGAACGAGCATCACATGCTTGAAACAAAGTTGTTTACTCACAATTTTGGAAAGGTGCCAACAATTTTGTCCCATCCATTTTCAGAGTTTTGCTATAATTTTCTGGGAGAAATACTTCAATTTCTGGAACAATTTCAAGGGTGCCAACACTTTTGGCCATGACTGTATATATATTTATTACATATGTACTTATTGTTTAAGTTGAAATTATAATATACTATCAATATAAAGTGGATATATAGCTGTCTGGTTCTGATTTACCATCAATGTAGGGGCACAACTAATACAATACGACCTCATGTCCTTTCCAGTCACCAGCAAGAGAAATGTTCCCAGTTATTCTCACAGTAGATAAAAATAGAACTGGAACTGAGCTTCTTTCCATAGTATTAATGACACAAAATCTATTGATTGTTGTCATAGAAACCTACCGTTCTGTCTCACAAAGTAATTTCACTATAAGCAGGATACTTAGCACGTGTTGCATACAATCAATGGTGACGGAAGAAGAAGAGAAAAGCTCCAAAGAAAGATCGGATCACAATGACATTTTGTCTGGAATGATTTGGTGGGAAGAATTACTGATCGATTGGATACATTTTCGGATGCAAATGAAAATGACCAATTCTGCAGTTGAACTTGATGAGCGTCCGTCCGTCTGTTTTCATCCACATAAAATGACGCTATATATATTGATTTAATTGTGACAGATTCAGCACTTTTTAATTAGTGTCCATATAACGATTTAACTCTTTTAGTCCCAGGGTATTTTGGGCTTCAAGATCAGATACATGCGTTTACAGTATTGCTATAACTTTTTCTTTCACTTGTAGGCTTTTCTATGTGATTCTCGATCAGAGCGGGTTTCATTATCAGTTTTTTATACATAATTTCCACTTTTCTTTTTTGCTTTAACATATTTATAATCACGATTTTCTATGTGATTCATGATCAGAGCAGGTTTCTTGATCAGTTTTTTATACAGAATTTTCACTTTTTTGTTTTAAAGTAATTGGAGCTATATATTTCTCAACATTTAAATTCCATGAAGAAAAAGTGATGGAAATATATAAATTGTCGATGAATGCCGTACCAGATGTGCTCTACGGGAGACAAGTCTGGAGGCCATAGTAGCAGGTTTATGCCATGCAGAATGCTTACAGTAGCACGAGCAACATGTGGATTGAAAAATGATTCTCAGGACACTTAGGAGAAATGACAGTACCACTGTTTCCACCACCAAATCAATGTAACGCCGAGCTGGTAGTGTACCTGGATGGAAGACTAAAGAATCGGACTGCCATACATTGTGCAGAGAAAGTGGTTGCGTTTATGGATTAGTCGTAAGATTTAGCTGCTGGTTGGACAACTGGCTGAGCCATAATTCGGTCAACAGCCATCTATTGTATATGAGTCCCGAAGTAGACCCGTTACTAAAATAAATGGAAAAATCAATGCGCATCAGGTCAATTACTCCATGTGGCTTCCTAATGCAGACCATTAAGCACTTCTATATGATACTGCGAGTCAAGAAAAAAATAATCACTCCATTTTTGGCATAGCCATTTAAAGGAAATTTATCATCCGGCTTTTGCTGCCCCATCTAAGAATAGCATGATTTAAAGGCAGAGACCCTGATTCCAGCAATGTGTCACTTACTGGGCTGCTCGCTGCAGTTTGATAAAATCCCTATTTTCTCTGCTCCAGGTCTAGCAGAGCTCTGAATGCTGAGCTCTGTATAATCACACCCACATCACTGATTGGCAGCTTTCTGTGTACACTGTGCATAGGAAGAAAGCTGCCAATCAGTGGTGGGGGCGTGGTTAGACTACATGGCAGAAGGTTTACTAGTCCTCTAGTGATAAAGTCCTGCTGAAATTTTATCAAAACTGCCAAAAAAGCAGCCTAGTAAGTGACACATTGTTGGAATCAGGGTCTCTGTCTCTATAGTATGCTGCTCACAGATTAGGCAGCACAAAGCTGGTGAGAGATTCCCTTTAATAGTTTTTAATAAATGACTATTATCCTGCATCTCATGTCTCAGGATCACGCTCTCAGCCTGGAATGGAGGCACTTTACTGTCGGCTGTGGAGTCCTCCGTCCTCATCTCGGGAGCATCACTCCGTTATAGCATTTCCTGTAACCTATCACAGTGATCAATGTGCATTAAATGATTCCCCTCCGTCCTCCCAGGTATAAAACATGGTTAAGACACTCCACTAACAGACTCCGTCTAATGAATTCTCATTCAGCTCATGGGAGGGTGGGGTTATATTTTATTGGAGGGCTTGAAAATGTGGAAAAAGCTTCTGTGTGGTTGGGGCTATGTTAATGCTGGAGTGGGCTCTCAGCCAAGACATTAAGTGAAATCGAAATCCCAAAACCAGCTTTAATCAGCAGATTTTTAAGGGTAGAATTACTCTCTCCTCTACTGTGCCTGCCAAGGTTAATTCTGTCATGAGCATGCAGAATTAATGAGCTGGACACAGAAAATTGTATTTCCGCTTGACGTTTAAAGTGCTGCTACATGGACAGTCAAGCTGCACTGCCTCCGAAAGCCTGTACCCCGAGCACAACGCTGCGTCTGACCGGCTGTGCTCCCCAGAAGGAAAGGTGTGTGTCCAATGCTGTGTGTGATAGACAAAAATCACCTTACTCTGATGCAATGAGACAGCGGGGGTCATGGTCTGGAAAGTGAATTTTAGTTACTGGATTTCTCATGCCCTATTTCTACACTTACCCCGACTAATCAAGGTCAGCTCCCTCCATCTGGAAGGAAAGGAAGCGTAAGGGAAAAGCGCTGCGGAATATGTTGGCGCTAAATAAATAAATATTATTATTAATAAGGATCATGGAAAGGACAAAGCCACAAAGTCCAAATAATAGCTAGATAGGTAGATAGAAAGATAACATATAGATAGATAGATAATAGCTAGATAATAGATAGATATACGAATGATAGATAGATAATAGATAGATAGATTGATGATAGAGATAGATAGATAATAGATAGATATACGAACGATAGATAGATAATAGATACATAGAAGATAGATATATAGATAGATGATAGATAGATAGAAGATAGATAGATACATAGAAGATAGATAGATATATAGATATATAGATAGATGATAGATAGATAGAAGATAGATAGATAGGTAATAGATAGATAGATAGATAGATAGATAGATAGATAGAAAGATAATAGATAGATGATAGATAGAGATAGATAGATAATAGATAGATATACGAATGATAGATAGATAATAGATATATGATAGATAGATAGATAGATAGAAGATAGATAGATAGATAATAGATAGATGATAGATAGATAGATAATAGATAGATATACGAACGATAGAAAGATAATAGATAGATGATAGATAATAGATATATGAACGATAGATAGATAGATAGATAGATAGATAGATAGATAGATAGATAGATAGATAGATAGAATCCAAAAATGGCAGCACTCCAAAGATCCAATTAAAAAGTGAAAAAATGAAGAAGCCATTATTAATCCATATCTTACTGTAGTGACATTTCAGCTCCTCCTGGAACCTTTCTCAAGCTTTTATCTTGTAGGAACTGAAATGTTGCTACTATAACATATGGATTAATAAAGGCATCTTCACTTGTTAATTGGATTATTTTGAGTGTTGCCATTTTTGGATTATATTTACTAAAGATATACAGGTGCATCTCACTAAATCAGAATATCATCAAAAAGTTAATTTATTTCAGTTCACATTCATTTCACTTCAATACAAGTGAATTTCATATTATATAGAGTCATTACAGAGTGATCTGTTTCACGTGTTTATTTCTGTTCGGCTGTGTGCAGACATTGCGTTGTTTAAGCGTTTTTGCCACGTTTTTGCCGCTGCGGAAACGCTTAAAAAACGCTAACAATGCGCATCCCCATGCAATCCTATGGGATTCTGCAGTTGCTGTGCCAATGCTGTGGATTTTTCCGCTGCAGAATCGCATAGCGGAAAAATCTGCAGCCTGTCCATTAATTTTGTGGAATTGCAGTGATTCCGCCGCCATAGGATTGCATTGAAACGCTCACTTTACGCATGTGGCTAGCGCTTCTATTTTTTACAGGAATATGGTACCCAAGGCATGGAGGAGAGGAGACTCTCCTCCATGCCCTGGGTACTATATTCCTGTAAAAAATAGAATTCAAATAAAAAATAGGGATATACTTACCCTCTGTCGGCCCCCGGAGTCCTCAGCGGCTCTGCTGGCAAGTTCCGTTCACAGGAGTGCTTTGTGAGAATGACCTCTGATGACGTAGCTGTCACAAAGGTCATTCTCGCAAAGCACGTCTGGGAACAGAACTTGTCGGCAGCGCCGTTGAGGACCAGAATCGCCGCTGAGCAGATCGGGGGCCGCCAGGAGATGAGTATATCCATATTTTTTTTATTATTTTTAGCATTCTATCTTTTACTATTGATGCTGCATAGACAGCCTCAATAGTAAAAAGTTGGTCACACTTGTCAAGCACTATGTTTGACGAGTGTGACCAACCTGTCAATCACTTTTCCAAGCGATGCTTCAAATCGCTTGGAAAAGTGCTAGCATTCTGCAAGCTGAAAGCGCTTACAAAATGCTTGTGTTTTGCGGGAAAATGCATGCAAATTCCGCATGCATTTTATCTGCTGCGGGGAGTTGCGGAAATGCTGTGGACAATTCCGTAACTTTTCTGCAATGTGGGCACATAGCCTTAATATTGATGATTATGGCTTACAGCCAATGAAAACCCAAAAGTCATTATCTAAGTAAATTAGAACACTTTATAACACCAGCTTGAAAAATGATTTTTAAATCCGAAATGTTGGCCTACTGAAACGTATGTTCAGTAAATGCACTCAATACTTGGTCGGGGCTCCTTTTTCATCAATTACTGCATCAGTGCGGTGAGGCATGGAGGCGATCAGCCTGTGGCACTGCTGAGGTGTTATGGAAGCCCAGGTAGATAGCAGTCTTCAGCTCGTCTGCATTGTTGGGTCTGGTGTCTCTTATCTTCCTCTTGACAATACCCCATAGATTCTCTATGGGGTTAAGGTCAGGTGAGTTTGCTGGCCAATCAAGCACAGTGACACTGTTGTTTGTAAACCAGGTATTGGTACTTTTGGCAGTGCAGACAGGTGCCAAGTCCTGCTGGAAAATGACATTTCCATCTCCAAAAAGATTGTTGGCAGAGGGAAGCATGAAGTGCTCTATAATTTCCTGGTAGACGGCTGCGATGGCTTTGGTCTTGATAAAACACAGTGGACCTACACCAGCAGATGACATGGCTCCCCAAACCATCAATGACTGTGGAAACTTCACACTAGACCTCAAGCAGCTTGGATTGTGGCCTCTCCATGCTTCCTCCAGACTCTGAGACCTTGATTTCCAAATGAAATGCAAAATTTTCCTTCATCTAAAAACAACACCTTGGGCCACTGAGCAACAGTCCAGTTCTTTTTCTCCTTGGCCCAGGTAAAACGCTCCTGGCATTGTCTATTGGTCATGAGTGGCTTGACACAAGGAATGTGACACTTGTAGCCTATGTCCTGGATACATCTGAGTGTGGTGGCTCTTGAAGCAATGACTCTAGCAGCAGTCCACTCCTTGTGAATCTCCCCCAAATTTTTGAATGGCCTTTTCTTAACAATCCTTTCAAGGCTGCAGTTATCTCGGTTGCTTGCGCACCTTTTTCTACCACACTTTATCCTTCCACTCAACTTTCCATTAATATTCTTGGACACAGCACTCTGAACAGCCGGCTTCTTTCGCAATGTCCTTTGGTGGCTTACCCTCCCTGTGGAGTGTGTCAATGACTGCCTTCTGGACATCTGTAAAGTCAGCAGTCTTCCCCATGATTGGGGAAACTACTGAAACAGACTAAGGGACCTTTTTAAACACTTAGGAAGCCTTTGGAGGTGTTTTTTTGTTCAATCTAATTTACTGAGATAATGACTTTTGGGTTTTCATTGGCTGTAAGCCATAATCATCAGCATTAACTGAAATAAACACGTGAAATAGATCACTCTGTAATGACTCTGTATAATATATGAGTTTCACTTTTTGTATTGAAGAACTGAAATAAATTAACTTTTTGATGATATTCTAACTTAGTGAGAAGCACTTGTAGTTGAGATCTGAGGACTAACCCCCTTCACTGACACAGTGCTGCATCTGCTTTCTACAAATATAGATAGATTTTTAAATAGGTAAATAATAGATGATAGATAGGATATATTCACCCGTTTTGTATAGCGCAGCTGCTAATCACATTACTTTGCTCCTTCTGTACATAGTTCTGCTATGAGTATTATGCATGAGAAGTCTGCTCCAGCCATATGTAATGTGTGGGTTACAATACCTTTTATTTTTAGAATGTATAAATATTTGTAATCAGTGTCACAGCCCAATGGGTATTTCCACCCCGGCCTCCATTAGTTTCCATGACAAAAATACCTTATTCAGTTGAGGACGTGGAAACAAGATACTCATTAATTTCAGAGAGAGTTGACAGGCCTCATCGCCGTAATCTTATGCACTAACTGAACATAGGAGTGAATTTTTCATTGCTGGTGTAAAGATATGAATTACAGTAAGACGCAGGATCCTATTTTTCAGGCGCTGATGTGCGGCTATAAATTACAGTCACGCGTTCTCCTTGATACAGAGATAGATGCGATTGGGTCTGATGCTCCAGTAATAGCCGGCGCCATCACCATGCCATGAGTACCTGGATTTGTTTGTGGAATGCCTTGATGGCTCTCAATGTAGATGCTTATTAATAAATGACAGGACCAAGGGTCAAGACAAAGTTAATTGGCTGGGCATTACCTGTGAAAGTAATTTAACTCACCACTACACTAACAAGTACAAAGCCATCCATGTGCTGAATACTAAGCACTGACATGGTGGCAGCGGAGGAACATTGTGCCGTTCATAATGCCTCCTCCAAGTTACAATTACTTGATCATTGTAGATACATAACGCACCAGACCACCGGAGTGGGTGTAATGTTCTTCACACTACATATCCCAGCTGCTGCAGAACCTCTAAGAAAAAAAAGTAAGGAACTGATTCCCGTCTTGAACACTTTATTTCTTTTGTAACGGAAGTGGAGTGTGAGCAATCATGTTCTTCAGCAAATGAGCTGCATGTTGTGATGCTCTGCAGACGTGCGTATTATGATGAACTGGTTTGGTATTATGAGGTTCTGCAGCAGCTATTACTTCATATTCTTCAGGTAATGCATATAAAATTGAGGGGGCAACTAGAAGGGGGTGAAATATGTTTCATGATATTTAGACAACAATACATCGCCTATATAGAATTGTATACACAGTTTCAGAAAAAATGTGTTCCCCAGATGCAGATTTGTAAAAAACACACAAACAAAAACACAGTTCTTTACTCACCACCAACCCCAGGTCCAATGCAGAGTCTCCGCCTCTGTTCCTGAAGTCTGTTATTGTCCCCTGCGCTCATGTCAAGCTGAAGACAATAACTGATCCCGGCAGCTCTGCCCGAGTTGATGGCATGAGCAACTCAGAGTCACTGAGCTCCCTGACTAGTTGGAGCGTTGTCGACTTTACATTATTGTTGGAAACAGTAGTAGACACCTGGGGCTATGTTGAAGGCTCAGTGCTGGACCCAGGAAAGTTGAGTAAAGCACATTACTTAAAACAAACTGCAGTCAGGTTGAGAGGGGTTTTCTGAAACCAGAAAACGCCTATAACGAAGCCCTCCTCCCATCAAAGTTTGTATCCTCTTAATATATTGCAGTCATCATATTATGTGGAACTGTGCACTTACAATTGCTCATTTTGCCTTTCAACCCAGATAATTCTTCTCTTTTCGATTAGGTCTGTGACATCACATGATTAAACAATTGGAAATAGGATAGGAGTAGTAGTCTGCACTGCTGTGCTAGAGTCGAGAAATCGGGAGGACGTGACGAGGGATTAGATCACGAGGTTTATTCACAACACGTCTCGAAGTTGAAACAATTTCTTCATCAGGAGCCGCACAATCTTAACATTAGCAATATTAGGTTAATATTATGGTTCTCCTGATGAAGAAGCTGGATGAACTTCGAAACGCATTGAAAATAAACTGGATTTCTTGAATCTAGCACAGCAGAGCAGACTACTACTTCTATCCGCCTATCAATTATTCTACACAGGGGGATTTCCCGACCTGAGGGTACTGCAACAGCTGCCATACCTTGATTCCTAAATTGTGGGTTAAACAACCCCCAAAAGTGAGCAATTCTTATGCCTCTTGCCTATACCAAGTTCTCCACCGGATAAGACCCTTGGTGTCTCCCCCTTTTTCTTCTTACCACATGAATACAAACTGAGTAGCTGAATCATTCTAAGCTCTATGTAGAAACAGGAGGTCAATTTTCACTGCATGAGTCATGAGACACTGCAAAAGTCCTTGGCAGGGGGTAAGCAATGCAGCTGGGTCAGGAGCTGAAGAGGGGGATGATTTCTACAGGGAAAAGAGACTTCCTGTTTGGACACAGAGCAGAAAAAAAAGGGAAGACTTATCTGGGTAGAAAGGCAAAATGAGCAATTGTAAGTACACAGTGCTGTATAATATGATGATTGCAATATGTTAAGAGGATAAAAACTTTTATGGGAGGAGGAGGAGGACAGAGAGTGCTTCTTTAGCTTCATTGGTGTGAATGCATAGCCTTAAAGGAATGCGGAAACTTGTATAAAATATTTAATGTAATGGTCATTTCTTTTTAATTAACTGACATTATTATTTTATTCCTTTTGTGCTACATGCAGCTGATTACCTTTTATTATACAGTGGCATACACTCGGGGGGCTGGCAACTATCCTTATTTTTGGCAAATGATCTTTTATTCTGTATCTGTCTTTCAGATCATTATATACAGATCAGGAAACCTGCAGGCAATTTTGCTTGGGAAAAATATATGTAAATAAATATTTGTCCAGAAGAAAAACAACTTCTGAATAAAGTTTGAAAACTGCATAAGTTCAGGGGATTGTCTGATTGTATGTAGCCACCTACAGTATAAACTGTCTATGGTGCTGTACGGCACAGCACTGAACTCCACATGGTGCAGACTGACACAATATCAGAATTCCTGGCCTCTACATGGCGCTGAACGTCACAGTACTGAGCACTACATGGTGATACAGACAATAGTGACAACTGTACATGGTGCCAAATAATACAGCACTGGGCTTTACATGGTGCAGAGCGCTCATGATTATATGGTGCTGGATAATTAGTGAACTTTTCAAAGTTCTTGAAACTGTATAGAAGGATAAATTCACAGCACAGGTCTGTCCATAAGGCTGAATACCATAATACCGGGCTATCCAAGATACTGAGCTGTCACTGTGCACTGTGTGGAGCCGTCCATGGAGCAGAAGAATTCAATGGTGTGCACTGCAATTTATGTTTCTCATTATTGATCTATCTATCTATCTATCTATCTATCTATCTGTCTGTCTATCATCTATCTATTTATCTATCTATCTATTATCCATGTATCATCTATCTATTATCTATCGATCTATCTAATTATTATCTATCCATCCATCCATCCATCGATCCATCACTCTGTCTGCCTACCGGAAGCTGTTTTACCATTTACCTGGACATTTTGTTAAGGACTACAATGTCTCATTATACATAATCCAAACTTTCTCATGCAGACACATATAGTGTAAATCACTCCTAACATAGTGACATACTTTTTATTTAAAAAGGAATCCACTACTGGACAACCCCAGATTAATCTATTCAGGACCCCATTTAAAAAATGAAAACAGTGTATACTCCCCTCCGGCATCATTACCGTTCTGGTGATCTTGGCGCCGCCGTTACCATTGTGTCACGCGCCGGTTGCAGCCAATGAGGGGCCACTCATTACTATTCCATGATGGCGTCCCTCCAATCTGATGATATAGTAAAGGCTACAGATGACGAGCAGCCGCTAATTGGTTGCAGCAAGTCACATGTCAAGTCACTGCCGGGAACAGCAGTGGTAACGTGGACAACCACTATAAGCCAGCCGTCGCACACAACTTATCTTGGAATTTCTTGACAAAGGACACATTGTATCTCTCTATTCACCTATCCTGTATCAATTTATAACTGTTCTGATATTGAGCTCTTTCTGCTGCAAAAAATGTATTTTAGCACAAAGAGCACGGGTCCAATCTGACACGTCTCTACAGCTGCATCACTTTCTCCATAAACACACTGGCGCAGAGAGACCGACGTCTTTATTACCCGAGCTCTTAACATTGCGTTAGTAAATAAACAGGAGAGAAGGTTTACATTTGGCGCTATGAATTCAATTTGCATTGGCACCAAACAATGGCATAGGGCAAGAGGAAGCGGCACATGGCGGCATTCTGCTCAAATCTAGGTAGGCAGAGTCCATTACTTTCTCTCCTCTCAGGGAGCTCATTGCCTTCAAACCTTCTCTCGTTTGCACGGACTGTTTCTTTTTCATTTTGTATTTTTTTGCAGCCTGAAATTGTTTTCGGAGCTATTTAGATCAGATTGGACTATTGTTTTCCCGACTTCTCTTACAAAGAACAAATTTACTGCCAGTCAATAAAAAATGCAGCTAATGTGCCACAAGGAGAAGAACCAATGGAGAGAAATGGAAATCTTCTTTTCTACGCTTAAAAAAAGTATCTTTCAATATGTTAGCAATGTGAATGCTTGCAACTAACTAATATAAAGAAGTAGTAAAGGTAAACCTGACTAATAACTTGTCACAGAAGGTTATCCTGCTTAAAGGGAACCTGTCACATTGTACTTGCCATCTGATCTGAGGATAGCACAGTATTAGGAGAAGCTGAGCAGAATGATATATACTGTAGGTCTGTGGGAAAAGATTCAGTATAACTTGTGTTTTATTCATTGAAATCCCTGGTGTTTGTAGCCTATGAGTCCAGTGGGCGGGCCTACTAGTGATTGACAAACTTCTCTGTACGACTGTGCCTGCCTAAACAGCTGTCAATCAATAGTAGGACTGCCCACTGGACTCATAGGCTACAATCACCAGGGATTTCAGTTAGTAAAATACGAGTCCTGGGGGCGAAACTACTAGTGATTGACAGTCTTCCCTGTATGGCTGTGCCTCCAGATATAACTGTCAATCAATAGTAGGACCACCCACTTTACTCATGTATGCAAAGAATTCAGAATGCTTAGCCCTGAATAACCCCGCCCACACCACTGATTGGCAGCTTTCTGTGTACACTGTGCATAGGCAGAAAGCTGTCAATCAGTGGTGGAAGTGAAGTTGGACTTCCTGGAAACAGGTGTACTACTCCTTAAGTGATAGTCTCCCGCTGAGATTTTATCAAAGCCACACTAAGCAGTCCAGTAAGTGACACATCACTGGAATCAGGGTTTATTTGCATCATGATGCTTTTACATAGATTACACAGCAAAAAACCCACTGACATATTATCTTTAAGTGAACATCTTTAGCTTCCTGTATACATGAAATATGGGCTAGTTGATTACATATTTGTGGGACTAGTTCTTAAAACCAGTGATGATTTGCCATTATTACTGGAGAACATTTATTCTTTCCATTTCCTTTACAGTGATTATTGAAGATGAATTATGGAATTACATAGCAGCCATTAAAATGACACCGATGTGCTGGTTCTGCCAGTGAAGCAGCCAGGGGTTTCTTCTCCTTAATGAAATAAGGAAACTGTTTAGTGGGATGAAAGTGTGCCCCCCACAAAGACCTGGAGGCAGCGCTCTGCCGTAATGAGTCTGATCAGTGCACAGTGTGATTATATTTCTCCATATTAGAAAACTCTTGATCAAACATCATTTCTTAGAAAACCTACTACCAGGATATAGTCTAAGTAAGTGCAATGGGGAGCAATGAGACTCCCTTAGGAGCAGATGACCGTGTATTCTCTCTTTCAACAGTGCCGATTATGCAAATGACACTCTGATCAGAGTTTTGATCATAGTGTAATCCGATTTTTTCAAATAAAAAAAAAATTCTCCATTCTGTTTATCCATGAAAATCGGACTGCACTCAGATGTCATCAGAGTGCAGTCTGATGTTTCCCACGGACTCATCAACTTGCATATTCCTAAAATCCTGCAGAGGGAGATTACAAACTGCTCCCTATATAGACACATCTCCCTTCCTCTTCTTCACTAGTGGAAAGCACAGAGACACCACTGTAGTCTCCCTGGCTCAGTTTTCCACTGCAATGTTGTAGACTCTCAGGTTTGAAGTGTTCTATCAAGTGGCGCATTCCTTTAAACTTCTGATACATCAAAAAGAAAAAAAAAAAAAAGAAGAAGCAAAAAGTCTAAATGTGATTTTCCAGAGAGACTAAAGGAATCTAATAAACAAATATTGGACATGTTGGAAACATTTTTATCCTGTCAAGGGTTAACGTTCGTCGGGATTTGTTTTGTTACATAGTATCATTGCTATAATTACAATCATAGAATTGTTTACTATAATTAAAACTAAATTAGGACGGCTAAATTGCAGAATCACACCCAGGCCTTCTATCCTTCATAATTGCAAACTAATTGCTTCCATGCTCTGTTTTTTGCAGATATTTTTTGATTCATGCTTTAATAACTTTTCACTTTTCTATCTAAAGTGTGACGCTTTTCTTTTATTACCTATCAACTAAACAGAACGGCGATTGTAATTTTTCGCCTGGTGACGACTGTTCACTTTTATACTCTATATTGTGTATTTTTAGCGACTTCCTGCTGTCCAAAACACACAAAATTATGCCCTCAGTTATTAGGTTAGTTTATAATTTTTTAAAAATTGATTTTAATCTCAATTTTGTCTTTTACAGGTTCTTTGCATTTTTAAAACTTTCAATCATAAATCAGTCATAAATCAGCTAAGGGGAGCTCAGAATGAGACAGTAGGAAACTCTCCCATTGGGATGTCATAATGAGCTCACTGATGGATTCTTAGTTAACTCATTCTACAGCCAACAAAAGCCAGTGACACATAAAGGCTGTGGAAAGCAAAATGGCGGAAAATTTTACATGATACCCAATTACAATTATGACTTTTAGCTAGAAATATATGCATTTAAGTAAGAAAAAAGCCTTTTAATGTCAGATTGGTTCACAAATGTAGAAATATATATACAAATTCATCTTTTAACCCTTACTGAGAGGTGATTTATATGTAATTCACATGACGGTTACCGATGTATGATTCCTACCCCTCCCCCTACCTGCGATGACAAACGATTAGCACCCTTCGATCATTTTGTCACCTCCGCCAACTCAAAGGCCCCCAGTCATTTAAAAATGTAGAGGAGCTATGGTCCTGATTTTAGACTCACAGCTTACGAAGGATTACGGGGCCCATGAAATAACTGTCCTGCTTATTACAAGCTGCTATGAATCACATCGCACTCAGAATTGCAGAATAAATGATCGCTCTATGTTCATCCACTCGCTTAATATTGATTATCTATTTCACAGAGGAAGAAATCATCTTTCCATCCTTCTCTCCTCTCTGTGATAGACCATGCCTAGAAGACCCTTTACAGATAATTATAACTTTTCATTTAATGTTCATTTGGTAAAAAAGTTGTCCAGCTTTGGTAACGTGTTTTTTTTTTAATGCATGTATTTTGAGATAAAAATCATTTTTTTTTGCAATTGGATTTCATTAAATATTTATTTGCCCTGTTATCGCCGTTGTGTTGCAAAATGAGTTAACCGAGAATCTGTCTGTGAGCTTCTGATGGTTTGACAGGAGAGTTTGTACCTGTAACTCTCTTGTCTGTCTTTTCCTGAGCTTCTCTAAGCTAATTTACGACCGTTTAAAAAAATCACTTAAAAGCCCTAATGATTTCAAATACATACATTTAATAATAATAAAAAATATGCATATACTGTATATATATGTATATTTATAAAACTTCCTTCTCACCCCCCACTGGGGGTGGTCTTTGTTGTCCTTTCTCATTCTCGGGTCCTCTATAAGAGGTCTGGGAGTTTGAGGGTTCTGCGCAGGATCTTAGTTGTTCCCAGTACTGCGCTTTTCTGGACAGAGGGCTCAGATGTTGCTCCGGGGATCTGTTGTAGCCATTCTTGACCTTAGGGCTCACTGCTCCAAGTGCTCCTATCACCACTGGAATCACTGTTTTATATACACACACACATGCATACATTACATAATGGGGAATATAAGTATTTGATACTCTGCCAATTTTGCAAGTTTTCCCACCTGCAAAGAATGGAGAGGTCTGTAATTTTTATCGTATATACACTTCAACTGTGAGAGACAGACTTTAAAAATAAAAACCAGAAAATCACATTATATGATTTTTAAATAACTAAATTGAATTTAATTGCATGAAATAAGTATTTCATCTTCTACCAACCAACAAGAACTCTCAGACCTGTTATTTTTTCTTTAAGAAGCCCTCCTACTCTGCATGCATTACCTGTATTGTTTGCACTTGAACTCGTTACCTGAATAAAAGACACCTGTCCACACAATGAATCACACTTCAACCTCTCCACCATGGCCAAGACCAAAAAGCTGTCTAAGGACACCAGGGACAATCTTATAGACCTGCACAAAGCTGGGCTGGGATACAGGACAATAGGCAAGCAGCTTGGTGAGAAGGCCACAACTGTTGGCACAATTATTAGAAAATGGAAGAAAAACAAAACCTGAAAGATGTGGAGAAGATTTGTGTGGAGGAGTGGGCCAAAATCCCTGCTGCAGTGTGTGCAAAGTTGGTCAAGAACTACAGGAAATGTCTGATCTCTGTAACTGCAAACATAGGTTTCTGTACCAAATATTAAGTTCTGTTTTTCGAATGTGTCAAATACTTATTTCATGCAATAAATTGCAAATTAACTGTGTAAAAATCTTAGGCTGGTTTCACACTAGCGTTTTTTAGCGCTGCGCTTCTTGCGCGTCCAAGCGCATGTGTCCTGCGCCCCTATCTTTAACATGGGGGCGCATGGTCTAGCATATGCACGCATTCGGATGCATTTTCATGCACATGCGTTTTTTTGCAGTGCGCGCCCAGGCACGCCGGACGCAACCTGTTGCATTTTTGGTCCGTCCGACCTGTCTCAAAAAAACGCATGCGCACACTTGAGCATGGAATGCGCAAAAAAAAATCACATTACAGTCTATGGGAATGCAGGCGTGCGCATGGACATGCGCACGCCTGCGTTTAAAATTGCATGCGTTTTAAGAGTTAACATGGCTAGAAACTGGTTAAAACGCATGCGACTAAAAAAGCAAACGCATACAAAACGCATGACGAGTTTTTTTTATGCAATTCTATTGCGCACGAAGCGCAGCGCTAAAAAACGCTAGTGTGAAACTAGCCTTACAATGTGACTTTCTGGATTTTTTTTAGGTTCTGTCTCTCACAGGTGAAGTGTACCTACAATAAAAATGACAGATTTCTCCATTCTTTATAGGTGGCAAAACCTGCAAAATCTGCATTATATTGAACAGTCCCCATTGTGTGTATATATACTGTATATTTCTTCCTGCTACCTCATTGCACTCATTACAGCGACCCCTGTGTGTAGTTCAAAGGGATTGTTATGTGTGCTTATTATTGCACACTATAGAGTCCACAACTCTGCAGCAGTGATGACTGGCATATAAAATGATATGTTCCCCAATATTACATAATTTTCTCTCATCCAAATACTTATCAGAAATTTTCCCCAAAGCTGCCAGTAGAGGGCAGGTATGCTTGTATTTTTAACTTGTTCTCCTATTGTGTAGGCAAATAAAGAATACGGTAAAGGGATGATATACATATAAATATGAGTGGTCCAACTACCAACGTCCAAAAATAAAAAAATATATATTTTTAGGATTATTCTAAATGTAATAGATATTTTGGGCCATCACTTTATTGGGGGATTATTTGAGAGATGTAAGCCTTTGACTAGTAGAAAAATGGGCCGTTAAGATGGAATGAATGTCAATCTGTTACATTTTATAATTCCCTCACCATGGCTTAGGAACAAGTATGGTATGTATGGATATCTATTTCTGCTGAATAAAACACTACTTATAAGTTAAGTGAAAGGGGGAAAAACAAGTTACAATTTCTTTACAAATCGCCTCTTCAGAGAGGAAGAGGACTAGAACTCTAGTGCCACCTATAGGAAGTAGCAATCCCAAACGTCAATATTGTCCCTTTAACGAGCCTTGTCACATGACTTAGGATAAAAGACAAAGCCAGAATCTCTGGTTTTGGTTTTTATCCTAAGTCATATAACAAGTAGAGATGAGTGAATAATTCAGTGTTCGGTTCGGGTTACATTCGCCGAACATTATTGAGCGCCATTCACGTCAATGGGAGGCAAAAATAAACACATGCACAACACCTTATAATGGTCCCAAATGCTGCCAAAACACATCAAATGAGGGACAGACACCAGGAACGTGGCCTCAATTCACCCAAAGTACAGATTTTAGCATGGCACTGTGGCAATCAGCCAGGCATGAGGTATCGGGGTCTGGGACAGCATTTGCAGCTTTCAACTGAACATCACAGTAAGACGAGGTGGGTCAGGGATTGGTGTAGGGCCCCTCCTCTGGGAGCCCTGATACCACATGCAACACCTGCTCCTGCTTTCATGCTGAGCCACACTCAGGTAGCACAAATATCAGTTTTCTAGACTACCATTGTCAGAAAAATTTAAGGATAGTAACACGGGTAGTTGAGTTCAAGGAAGTGGAGACCTGACGGGGTCAGTGGCCTACTGCTACAGGCAGCATGCATGAAGGAGACCCAACCAGGAGTCTACACACTTCCAACAATTATTGGCAGACACGACCAAAATGGCATCAAATTCACCACAGTAGAAATAGTATAATAGGGATCGACAGGTCTTCCACTACACCCAATGCAGCATATGGAAACCCAACCAGGAGTGTTCACATTTAAAGAAATGAGGGCCTTACACCACAGATGTGGCATCAATTTCACCACAGTACAAATAGCATAATAGTGACCAACTGGTCTTTCACTACACCCAGTCCAGCAGATGGCCACCCAACCAGGAGAGCTCACATTTTAAAATATGAGGGCCTGACACCACTGAAGTGGAATAATTGTCACAAGAATAGAGATAGTATAATTGGGACCGAGACGTCTTCCATTACAGCCAACCCAGTAGATGTAGACCAACCATGACTGTTCACATATCCACAAATTTGTGTTGACATCAGCAGCAGCAGCCACAGAAGCCACACTAAAGATATCTCAGAGTGCAGTTACGTGATATTAATGCATCACACTAAAAATGCAATATCACCTAGTCTGTACAGTCTGCGATATGGGTGCAAAGGTCCTTGGATATCCATGAATTATTCATATTAATGAAAGTTAGGTGGTCTACACTTTCACAGGACAGCCAGATGCTCTCATCCGTCAAGACACCACCAGCAGTGCTGAAGACATGTTCTGAGAGAACGCTGGCTGCCGGGCACGATAAAACATCCAAGGCATGTGAGGCGAGCTCAGGCCACTCATCCATTTTACTGTATAAGACCAAAATGCGAAAGGGTCCAAATCCTCCTTGGGAAAGGGTGATGTTGTCTGGGACATGCCGGTGTAGCGCAGGCACAGCTTTCTTAGAAAAGTAATGGAAACTGGGGCTGGCTGCAGTGCTATGAAAGGGCGGAGTAAGGTGAACCGGACAAACTGCTGGACCGTGAGAGAGGTGCAGGTGGAGCTGTTACTGTGGATTGAGAAACTTGTGGTGTGATTGTTCTCTGAGATCGGTCAAAAGCAGCAGGTATGTCTGCTTCTGTTACAGCTGAAGACGGTCTCTCAGTCAGTGTGACTTGAGCGGGTAAAGAACCCAAGGTTCTGTGGTCAAAGACCTGCGTCTCAATAGTTGGCATGGTAACAGAGGAGGAGGAAGAAGCAGCAGATGAGGTTGATTGGGCTGTTGATGGCTGTTGAGATCCGCTGGTCCTTATTTTTGCGCAGTGGGATTCCCACAGTGCAGCATGTTGATTGCGCATGTGAATGTTCATACATGTAGTAGTCAAATTATTGCACTTTTTTCTGCAAAGTTGGCAGATTACGTGAGTTGGCTCATCCTTTGCATTGTCAAAAAAGGCCCAGGCTAGGCAACCCTTGCCACCCCTGCGAGCTGCAGACCCGCGGACTCTGCTGGTCAGAGGCACAGTTGTGGCTGAGGATGCATCGCTTCATCACTACGTGTCTGCGATGGATGGCGCCACGTAACCTCCTCGTCTTCCTCCTCAGATGACCTTACTCAACTATGTGCCTCTATGTTTGCGCCAACTGGTATCTAACACCTCATCATCATCCTCTGTTTTATCACATTCATCGCCATTGGAGTCAACCTCCTCCTCTTCTTGCCCTGATAGCACAGTACAGTTGGCGTGAGCCTCAGATATCTGAGTCTCATCAGGATCACCCCCCCCCCAGGGGTTAAGGTCTGATGGCAAGAGTCAGGATGCTGTTCAGACCGTACTTCTTCCTGCCCCGGATCCAAGCTAAAAAAAATTTGGGCATTGGTGCAGATTTCCTCCTCTTGACTCTGCAATGCTTTTGAGTACACTTCTGATGAACATGGCATAGAATGTGTGAATAGCTCTTCAGAATCACCCATCTGTGGTTACTTACAGTCAGTTGAACAGTTGGATAGTTGTGACGCAGGGGAAACAAGGGTAATTTTGGTGCCACATCTATGGACTGTACTGGGTTTGATGTTGAGGTGGAGGAAGAGGAGGAGAGGCCACTAGAAGCTGCACTTGCCATCCACTCGAGTACATGCTCTTTCTGGGCATCTTTGACAAGGTGTACCATTGTGCGTCTGCCAAAGAAAGGTAGTGGTGTAGCCTATCCAGTAACATAAGTTGTCAGTTAATGAACACCAAGCCTAATTCCCCTTCCACCACAGCCTTGCTTTTTCCCAGTCATGATGCTCAGATAGTGTGGTAGGAGCACAGTATTAGGAACAGAAAATTAGATTTTAAACTCTGCACCACCTCTGCAAACAGCTGAATTTCAGCAACAGTAAATTCAAAGTTGAAATATGGCATGCTGTATCGTGATAATCACAGAAAAATGAATTGTTTGAGTGTGGATGAGGCCTGTGTGACAAAGAAGTTATGCTACATACTATTTTAAAGTCAGATCCCTTACTGTATGATGTTAATAACAGAAGAATTTGTTTGTGGCCTATGGATCAGGCCTCTATAACACACTAGATGCTACAAACTATTTTTAAAGTTAGGTCCCTTAGGCTACTTTCATACATCAGGTTTTCGGCGTCAGGCGCGATCCGGCGTCGTGCCTGAACGCCGGATCCGGCAAATGTTTTGTAAAACCTGATGTGACGGATCCGTTTTTCTGCCGGATCCGTCTTGTTCTTGACAGAAAAAAACGGATCCTTCTCATCCGGTTCATCCGTTTTTCTATCCGTTTTTCGACGGATTACACCGGATCCGGTTTTTAAAATTGACCCTTGTGGCCTTCCGAACGGGATTGGCTACTGGAAAACTATATATAGCGTGTTCCTACAGCCCTTCTTTGACAGGTTGGAGAGGAGAAAGTGCAGGTTGGAGAGAAGAGCAAGTTACTGGCGAAGATGGATGTTGTGATTGGAAATATTTTGAAGAATTTGGCGGATTTTATAGCGGAGGCGAATCGTTTGAGGGTGATTGTTCTGGAGAAGGAGAGAGCGAGACAGCAGCGCATCAGGCATCGTAGACGACGTTTGTGGATCCACCCCATCACAGCCAAGAGAATGACGCGTGGGGTCTATTCTACACTCTGCATGGACCTTCGACGAAACCCGGATAAATTTTTTGGATATGTTCGGATGAAAATGGAGAATTTTGATTACTTGGTGGAGCGCATTGCACACCTCATAAGAAAAGCGGACACCTATTGCCGCTTCTCTGTTTCACCCGCAGAGCGTCTGATGGTGACTTTAAGGTAAGCCACATTTATTGGATATGCTCGCATCAGAGCACACTTTCACTGCAATCTTGTTGGTGGTAGTTTGTATCTCCAAGTGTTATAGTTGAGTTTTGGTATGTAATGCTGTGATTTAAAACTAATTTATTGTTTTTTAATTCCCCACAGATTTCTTGCAACTGGAGAATCCCTTTCGTCACTGCATTTCCAGTACAGACTCGGGATTTCCACCATATCTGGAATAGTGAAGTACACATGCCGTGCACTGTGGGACTCCTTAGCTGAAGAGTTTTTACCAGAGCCCACAACAGAGAGGTGGATTGAAATTGCTGACAAGTTTCAACAGATATGTCAGTTTCCCAACTGCTTGGGCGCTGTGGACGGGAAACATATCCGCATTGTAAAGCCAGCCGGATCGGGATCGGAATATTTCAATTACAAGAAATATTTTTCAATTGTCCTCATGGCCATCGCTGACGCGGAATACAAATTTATTGCTGTTGATATTGGGGCCTATGGCCGCTCCAATGACTCTCAAGTTTTCAAACTGTCTGCCATGGGGCGTAAACTGTATGGAAACACCTTCCAGTTCCCACCACCTAGACCGCTGCCGCAAACATCTGGTCCACCTATGCCATTTGTTTGTGTAGGGGATGAAGCCTTCCAGCTGTCAGAACACCTTTTGAAACCGTACTCTAGCAGAGGATTGACAAGACCAAAACGCATTTTTAATTACCGCCTCACAAGAGCAAGAAGAATGGTTGAATGTACCTTTGGTATTCTGACAGCCAAATGGCGGGTCCTATTGACTGCGATCAACCTCAAGACAGAAACTGTTGACGAGGTGATCAAAGCTTGCGTGGTACTCCAGAATTTTGTTATCTGCAAGGAACCCATTTCCATTGAGGACACCTCTGAAGAAACCACCTTGCAAGATTACCATGACATTACCACTAGAAGTTCTGTGTCGGTTTCAGTAATGAGGGACAATTTTGCACTATACTTTATGTCACCTCAAGGCAGAGTACACTGGCAGGATGACAGAGTGTGAAAGATTTGTGCCCAACCAAACTTGTGTACCTTCTGTACCAACAGTATATACCTATGCCAACCAAAGTTGGCTATCTTGTCATGGTCTTACTATTTTTAGCTTTAGGCCACAGGTGTGTACCTGGTTGTGTTTTATGCAAAGTATTTCACCTTTTAACAAAAGTTGTGTACATTGTTAGGAAATCACCAACAATAAACACAACTTTTTAGGTGAAATACTTTGCTTCAAACACAACCAGGAACACAACTGTGGCAAAAAGCTAAAATTTACCCACAGTTATATACCTGGTTTTGAATACCTTTTTACCTTTTAAATACCCTGTATTTAACCTTTTTTTTAAACATATTTCGCCGCAGAAAGAAATGACAGACAACCAGTGTAAACAATAATTTAACTTTTATTTAAAATATTTTTTTTTTGTAAACTGTTTTTAAAGTTAAAAAAACTTTTTTAATAAAGGTTTGAAAAAAAACTGGGCATTTTTATTACAAAACACACATTACAAATCTGTGTAGTGTGGGGTGGAAATACTGCTGGAGGTGCTGCGGGACACTTCGACACTGGGAGTGTGGAGAGAGGACTGGGATCGTGGTGGGGAAGGAACAGTTAGAGGTGATGGTGTGGAAAAAGCTACAGAATGGGTGGACATGTGGGAGGCAGAAGAGGTGGTGGGCGGTGGAGTGGAGGGTTGGGCAGGGACTGTAGGAGCAGATGATGTTGATGGAAAGTTGTATGGGGAAGGAGTTTGGTACGGGGAAGGAGTTTGGTACGGGGAAGGAGTTTGGTACGGGGAAAGGTTGCTGGAAGTGGGGAGATGTC
This sequence comes from Dendrobates tinctorius, assembly GCF_039654945.1. Classification (NCBI taxonomy): domain Eukaryota; kingdom Metazoa; phylum Chordata; class Amphibia; order Anura; family Dendrobatidae; genus Dendrobates; species Dendrobates tinctorius. The sequence goes on from NW_027361993.1 coordinate 7,774,116, forward strand.
TGGTACTGGGGAGGTTGCTGGTACTGGGGAGGTTGCTGGTACTGGGGAGGTTGCTGGTATGTAATAGGAGGGGGAGGATGGAAAGTGGCTGGAGGGGGTGCAGATGTAATAGGAGGGGGAGGATGGAAAGTGGCTGGAGGGGTGCAGATGTAATAGGAGGGGGAGGATGGAAAGTGGCTGGAGGGGGTGCAGGTGGAGGAACTACAGTGGTGGGAGGTGGAGGTTGGGAGGTAACCTGCTGTAGAGCACCGTGGCACGAATGCATTACATGCATCTGCTGGGTAGGAGATAGTGTTGCCATGCGCTCCACAACAGACCTGAAAAAGGTGTGGTTTGGCGAAGATCTTGCTTCTGAATGCATGGTTTGCAGAAGTGTCTTCACCTCCAAAATGCTGGAGTTGATCTGCTGAAAGCCTGCGGAGATTTGCTCTGACAAGACTTTTAGACAGTTCTGGAAAGATGCATTCAGATGCAAGAACTCTGGCGCATAAGTCTTTTCCTGACCCCTCTGCCGCTGCCGCCCAGTACCCGCAGGTGTACTAGAGGTGGCAGGGGCAGAAGGGTGGGGTAAAGGGAAAGCGATCTCCTCACCAGCAGCTTCATGTAATGTAGGCGGCCACAATGCTCCTGTGCTGGTGGATGGGACAGATGGGTCGAATGTGTGGGAAGGCTGGGAAGGTGCAGATGTACCGGGGCGGTCGAAGTGTCCCTCGGTGCCGGTCTCCTCAGGGATCGCCTCAGAAGGGTCCAATCGTGCAGGCTCCCGAGTGCTGCTCACCGTGCTGTGGAATAAAGAGAAAAAAAACCAGTTAAAATAGTGACATGGTATGGCCCTGGCTGAAAAAAAAAAGTTACATCTAAACATTTTTTTGTCACATGTGGTGTGTAATATTTACCTTCTGGTGAGCATTGTCTCCCGGAGGAACGACAGGGCTCGTGCGTACTTGTACTTGCTCCTGCGTCCTCCAGATCCACTCGGGGCCCGCATCTCTTTATTGAACTCTTTCTTGAAACGATCCCTCACAGACCGCCACCGCTTCACAATTCTCTCCCCTGAAACGAGAAAGGACAAAGTGGTTAGTATACAACATCAGTGTTTCCCAAACTCCAGTCCTCATGGTCCCCAGGGGTCATGTTTTCAGGATTTCCAAAGTAAATAGAAATCCTGAACACATGATCCGTGGGGACCATGAGGACTGGAGTTCGGGAAACACTGGTTTAAATCAAGCAACCGGTACTGTATATACTTACGCTCTTTAATCTGGGCCCGAGCTTCGAGGTCCTCCCAGCGGTCCACAAGGAGCGAACAGATTTCCTCCCAGAGTCGTCGGGTAACGATAAGGTCAACGTGGCGGCGGTCAGCCATATTCCAGAGCGGCTCCCTTTCTCTGACGAGATCGATGAGGCGGTCCACATCAATCCCTCCATCCTCACCGTCAGAGTCGGGAGCACGCTGTGAAGGCTGTTAAAGAAAAAGACAAAAATAACATAATTAGCCTCCACAAAAGAAATGAAATAAAAAGTGCAAAAAAAACAAAGCAAAAATATTTATACTTACACGCTGGTGACCGCCGCGTTGCTGTCGCCGACGACCCTGGGAGGCACTGCGAGGACCTCTTGGCCGAGCACCAGATTGGGAAGACTAGAGAAGAAAACAAAAAATGTTATGTCTTTGGATGTAGGCATTTGCTTGCTGTGTGTGGTCTGCAGAACATTGTTTTCTATGTGTTGTGTGTAGTGTGATGTTGTGTTTCTGCGTTTGATGCAAAAAACTTACCAATTGTGTTTCCACTCCAAGTGTCTGTCCACCCCTTCCTTCTTCTTCTGGGAGCTCCTCTTCATCTTGTGATTCCTGTTTTGAAATAAAAGGCAGTGAATAGACATATATTCCAGAGATGATGGATTTTGGAAATAAAAACTTACCGTCAAACGCTGACGATGCGAGGGAGGGCTCCCAGAAGAAGATGTGCTGTCTTCCTCATGGCCAGACTCCATGGCTGTGGGTGGTGTTCCTGCTGCTGCCATTGCTGCTGCTGCTGCTGAATCTATTGGGCGGCTGTTGAATAAAGAGAAACAAAGGGCCAATGAATATCTTGATATTCCATAGCCCTAGTTTGGAGGAATGGGGGATTTGATAATTACCGTCTCTCATCTGCTGCTGGACTCCCCTCCCGTTGTTCAGCATGCTGCTCCATTTGGGGTGGTGCTGATGGTGCTGCTGCTGCAGATGTCTGCTGCCTTCTCCTGCTCCTGGTTCTTGGCTTGGGTGGCATGTTGGGTGTGGCTGAGGGTCACACTGTCTTGCTTTTATATATGTCTTGTGGGCAGAGCTACTGAGCATGCTCAGACCAAAAAAACCGGATCCGGCCACCGGATCCGGCTGTCGCCGGATCAGGCGCATTGCGGCGCTCATAGGCTTTCATTGTATGAAAAAGCCGGACACGCCGGATCCGGCGTGTCCGGCTTTTTCGCCGGAGACAAAAAACGTTACAGTAGCCGTTTTTTCCAGGCGCCGGATCGCGTCACATTGCCGGATCCGGCGAAAATCGGATGAAACGCATGGCCATCCGGCTCGATCCGGCTCTAATGCAAGTCAATGGGGGGGAAACGGGATCCGGCATTGCATTTCGCCGGATCCGGTTTTTGTCAAAAGCGCCGGATCGCGCCTGACGGCGAAAACCTGATGTGTGAAAGAGGCCTTACTGTATGTTGTTAATAACAGAAGAATTTGTTTGTGGACTATGGATCAGGCCTCTATAACACACTAGATGCTACAAACTATTTTAAAGTCAGATCCCTTACTGTATGATGTTAATAACAGAAGAATTTGTTTGTGGCCTATGGATCAGGCCTCTACATCTTAATTTCAACCCAACCAAATGAAAAAGTGTGATACAGCGGGTTGTGTAACATTTTGCAACTGAAAAATTGTAATTTTTTTTAATGTGCCTTAGGTCTGCAGACAGTTTTATATCACCACAGCAGTAAACGACAAGGTGGGATACATCAAGCTGTTTTTTAATATTTTTTCACTAGCTACATGTGAATTAGAAAGAAACCACTGGAGCCATAGGCGGAGGAGGACATGACTTGGGGATGGGTGGACCTTTACTCCTGCAGCTTTTTTGGTGTAGTGGTGTAGATTTTTAAGCACGAGGGATGTTGCTTTAAGAGTAAGAAGCACAGTATGTATGTACCTGGGGGTTACTGTGAGGAGGGTGGGGCTTATATAGAGCAGGAAATCTGTGTCTCTCTCTCTCTTTCATGCACAGGATGAACAGGAGGAAGCATTTCCCGCCCACCCGCCCTGTTTATAATCATTGTCCTAAAACGTTTTAATTATTGCTTGTATGATGAATGCTTTATTGTATTTTTGAACTTACCATTGTATATTTTGTTCCAGGTTCAATTTTATCATGGCTATAAAGAGTTAACAGCATTAAGCTTCTAAGCCCAAGGGAAGGGCAATCCTTCAGCCATGGTTCCCTAGAGGTTTCCTCCACAGGGGGTTTTTCCTCTCCTGAGTGCTGTAGGATGACTCTTTGTGAGTCGGAGGTTTGCCAAGTTAGTCACCTTAATGCTTTTGCAGGGACTTCTAGTTTATAAGTTTACTAAAGTGATTTATAAAAAAAAATAAAAAAAAAAAAATGGTGTCAAATGTGAATTTATAACCCGTCACAGCTTTGCGGTTTAAGAGTCAGGTGGAAGTTGCAGGCAAGTTAAGGTGGACTCATTTTAACTAATAGAGGATGTAAAACTTCATGGTGGTGAACAGGCTCGGCTTTGGTGGCCAGCCTCAAGGACGTTGTAATGGTAACGTCAATCAGGGGCGGGCACAGTGGTTAAGCACAGGAGTGAGGATAATAGGGTCATTGGTGCCCTGAAAGTTTACTGGCTCTGCTTGAATGGCAAGCCAGTGCGTGCCGCCCCTTTATGGCTGTCTGGCCTGGTTCTGTATGTCAGACAGCTGAGGATATCACAGTACTTGTGAATCCCAATGTACTAGCACTTCACCTGACTCCTACTGTGTTTGTTTTTAATCCTGTGATTTAAATAAAGCTGTGGCCATTTTGACACCCAAAATAATGTGTTGTGTATTTATTCTAGTGCCTAGGTTTACTGTAGTTATGGTGGTTTTAAGATGGAGTGGGGGTCCATCCCATATCCATAAGTCATGCTATACTCGTGCATGGAGCACAATAGAAGCAGCGCACAACACGTGCCCTGCTGGCTTTTTTTGTGGACCTTAGTATGGCCAAAAAAGAAAGTGCTGGAAGGTAAATTTAGCAACCACACTGGACACTAGCTACCTATAGTATCTGACTGATATACAACCGCCTAAGTAGCTGCAATGTGGGGCACAGCAGGCTTTTTCACACTTAACTAGTGAAAAAATATTATTTAGAATGCTATACTCGTGCATGGAGCACTATAGAAGCGGTGCACAGCACACTTGTAGGACATGTGCCCTGCCGGCTTTGTCTGTGAAACTCAGTAATGCCCCCCCCAAAAAAAAATTCCAGAAGGTAAATTTTACAGCGACACTGGACACTATCTAGCTACACTATCTGACTGATATACAACCGCCTAACTAACTAGCAGAAATTTTGCTGCTAACAGTGGCAGTGTCAGGAGCAGCCTCTCTGCGCTGTTACAGAGTCAAAATGGCGCTAAAACAAGATGTCCGCTATTTACATGGAGAGGGACATGTGATTTCAGCAGCCAATGACACAAACTGTTGTGTCAGGACATTGTGGGTGTTTCCTGCGCACTGTTTGGCTAGCCGCAATGTGCACATATAAATTAAGGGAAAAAAAAAGACTGCTATCCATTCAAGAACGCCGCGCCTCTGAACTCTGCAAACATGTGCCAAACGCTCCTGATATATCACCATTATCATTGCTAAAGTGCTGAAAATATTTTTGTGGCAACACAAATATTTTCCCGCACTTTTACCGAATGTTACCGATTTTACTAATTTAATACTGACACTACTCCTATGTACAAGAATATAACTACTATAATACTGCCCCTATGTACAAGAATATAACTACTATAATACTGCCCCTATGTACAAGAATATAACTACTATAATACTGCCCCCTATGTACAAGAATATAACTACTATAATACTGCCCCCTATGTACAAGAATAAAACTACTATAATACTGCCCCTATGTACAAGAATATAACTACTATAATACTGCCCCTATGTACAAGAATATAACTACTATAATACTGCCCCCTATGTACAAGAATATAACTACTATAATGCTGCTCCTATGTACAAGAATATAACTACTATAATACTGCTACCATGTACAAGAATATAACTACTATAATACTGCTACCATGTACAAGAATATAACTACTATAATACTGCTCCTATGTACAAGAATATGACTACTATAATACTGCTACCATGTACAAGAATATAACTACTATAATACTGCTCCTATGTACAAGAATATGACTACTATAATACTGCTCCTATGTACAAGAATATAACTACTATAATACTGCTCCTATGTACGAGAATATACCTACTATAATACTGCTACCATGTACAAGAATATAACTACTATAATACTGCCTCCTATGTACAAGAATATAACTACTATAATACTGCCCCTATGTACAAGAATATAACTACTATAATACTGCCCCAATGTACAAGAATATAACTACTATAATACTGCCCCCTATGTACAAGAATATACCTACTATAATACTGCTACCATGTACAAGAATATAACTACTATAATACTGCCCCTATGTACAAGAATATAACTACTATAATGCTGTCACTATGTACTAGAATATACCTACTATAATACTGCTCCTATGTACAAGAATATAACTACTATAATACTGCTCCTATGTACAAGAATATAGCTATTATAATACTGCCCCTATGTACAAGAATATAACTACTATAATACTGTCACTATGTGCAAGAATATACCTACTATATTACTGCTACCATGTACAAGAATATAACTACTATAATACTGCCCCCTATGTACAAGAATATACCTACTACAATACTGCTCCCATGTACAAAAATATAACTACTATAATACTGCCCCTATATAAAAGAATATAACTACTATAATACTGTCCCCTATATACAAGAATATACTGTAACTACTATAATACAGCCCCCTATGTACAAGAATATAACTACAATATTACTGCCCCTATATACAAGAATATAACTACTATAATACAGCCCCCTATGTACAAGAATATAACTACAATATTACTGCCCCTATATACAAGAATATAACTACTATAATACAGCCCCCTATGTACAAGAATATAACTACTATAATACTGCCCCTATATACAAGAATATAACTACTTTAATACTGTCCCCTATATACAAGAATATAACTACTATAATACTGCCCCTATGTACAAGAATATAACTACTATAATACAGCCCCCTATGTACAAGAATATAACTACAATATTACTGCCCCTATATACAAGAATATAACTACTATAATACTGTCCCCTATATACAAGAATATATCTACTATAATACTGACCCCTATGTACAAGAATATAACTATTACAATACTGCCTCCTATGTACCAGAATATAACTACTATAATACTGCTCCTATATACAAGAAGAGACCTGGGCAAAGTGCGACCCACGGGCCACATCCAGCCCTCTGGTTATCTCAGTCTGGCTCAAGACAGCCGTGGGGCTAGAAATCAGAGGTCCACAGGCCGCACAATGCCCGCCTGGCCGCTTGGTGTTTTCATGTGCGCTGCGGCTCTGTGTGACGCTGCTGACTCCACCAATCAACATGTGAAACAGCTGACGCGATAAAATGACATCATCGCGTCAGCTGTTTCCTCCGAAGAGTCCGCGCAACGGAGGCAGGGAAAGGAGCACAGTGCCAGGGAACAGGTCGGGTCGAGGTGAGTATGTGGTTTTTTTTTTCTTTTTTAACGTGTATGGACTATTTGGGTGGGCATGGGGTGGCTATGGGGGTGACAACATTGTGCTGCACACATGGGGGTGACATGGTGCTGCACATGGGGGGTGACATGGTGCTGCACATGGGGGGTGACATGGTGCTGCACATGGCGGGGTGACAAGGTGCTGCACATGGGGAGACAAGGTGCTGCACATGGGGGAGACAAGGTGCTGCACATGGGGAGTGACATGGTGCTGCACATGGGGGTGACAAGGTCCTGCACATCGGGGGTGACATGGTGCTGCACATGAGGGGGTGAAAAGGTGCTGCAAATAGAGGGTGACATAGCGCTGCATATGGGGGTGACATGCTACACATGGTGTTGCATATGGGGGCTGCATGCTGCACATGGAGAGGCTATGGGGTCAACATGCAGTGTATATAAGGAGGCTGTGTGGGGCTCATGCAGTGTATAAGGAGGCTGTGGAGGCTCATGCAGTGTATATGGGGAGGCTATGTAGGGCTCATGCAGTGTATATAGGGAGGCTCTGTGAGGCTTATACAATGTATATAGGGAGGCTATGTGGGGCTCATGCAGTGTACTGTATATAGGGAGACTGTGTGGGGCTCTTTCCTCATATGGGGGAGGCTATGTGGAGCTCTTGCAGTGTGTATGGGGAGGCCGTATGGGGCTCATGCAGTGTGTTTAGGGAGGCTATGTGGGGCTCATGCCGCATATAAGGGGCTGTTGGGGGGCTCAAACAATATACAGAAGGAGCTGTGCTCAGGTTCAAATGATATATAGGGTTGCTAGCATATTTAATTCTGCTCAATATACAATTCTGATACAATTAATATTAATACAATTATCAACAATATAACAATTATAAAATATCGATATTAATATTGAGCAGAATTAATTTTGGCCTATTGGTTCGGCTCTCCACAACAGTCACGGTGTTTCATGTGGCCCATCGGGAAAATTAATTGCCCACCCCTGTACAAGAATATAACTACTATAATACCGCCCCTTATGTACAAGACTATAACTACAAGAATACTGCTCTATACATAACTTACTATTATACTGCACCTCTGTGTAAGAATATAACTACTATATTTACCCCTCATGCATATCATTTTATGTAGGATAATGGTCTTGAGGAGGAATATTGTTGGTTTAGAAAGGCAATTTATAAAGAATTATTAGATGTAGTTTGTATAATATACATAAGATGACCTAGACAGTGCATTATATTTAAAGCAGAATAATGTGTAAACAGTAAAAGATATATTCACTGCACCATGATGATTTTCCAGTTAAGCTATAATATAAATATCCACTTGTTGCATGGATAACAGATATTACATCTATACCCCGTCCATTGCCTGTTTATTGCCCACTAGGCCTGATCGATAAATATACTAAGTGCAAGTCTCTTAACAGGCTAACTTCATCAAATAGTGCCCTATGGGTGAAGTTCAAGGAGGATTCATGGTTCCCATAGGGATTCTTTGCCTCCAGTTATTTCAACAGGGTTAAGGTCATACTGTGAATTTAAAGCAGCGCTACTATCTGTAAGCAACATAGTAAAGGACTGCACAGAAGTACAGCTCTCTCCATGGTGGTGGTTCGGGAAACCTTAGGTGGTTATATTATTCAACAGACAGTAGATCGGATATACTTTTTTGAAAGTTTGCGAACTTTTCCTTCCTTGATAATGAACCCTCTTTTACAGTCTCCTCTTTTATATAATCAAAGAACTCTAAAAATGCAACTACATGTGAATATTTGGAGTCAAGAAAGAAAGAAAGATAGATAGATAGATAGATAGATAGATAGATAGATAGATAATAGATAGATACAGTTGATAGAGATAGATAGATAGATAGATAGATAGATAGATAGATAGATGATAATAGCTAGATAGACAGATAGATGATAGATAGATAGATAATAGATAGATAGATGATAGTAGATAGATAGATAGATAGATAGATAAACGATAATAGATAGATAGACAGATAGATAATAGATAGACAGATACGATAGATAGATAATAGATAGAGAGATAGACAAATAGATACTAAATAATAGACAGATAGACAAATAGATACTAAATGATAGATAGATAAGGTAGGTAGGTAGATAGATATATATAGATAGATTTTAGATAGATAGATAGATAGATAGATAGATATGGGATGGATAAATGATAGATAGATAATAGATAAATGATAGATAATAGAAAGATAGATATATATATAGATAGAAATATAATAGAAAGATAGATAAATATATAGATATATAATAGATGGTAGATAGATAGATAAGTAGATAATTGAGGGATAGATAGACAATAGTTAGATAGAGATAGATAGATAGATAGATAGATAGATAGATATAAAGATAGATAATAGATAGATAATAGATAGATGATAGATAGATAGATAGATAATCGATAGATGATAGATAGACATGATAGATAGATAGATAGATAATAGATAGATAAAAAGTTTCAAATAAAAAAATATAGAAAAAGCAGGCAACACTCAAGCCGGACCTTTCTCAAGTCCGTACCCTTTTTGGACCGAAACGTCGCACTGTATGGGCCCATAGCCGGATGGACTAATAAACATCACTCAATTTGAAGACTCCATGGCGTGCTGCTTTCATTTCTGATGGATAGTTCCGAGGTTTGGTATATGCCTGGAAGCGTGCAGCTGCTTTTTTCATCCTTTTTTTGTGCTGCTTTTTCATTTTTTCATTAGATAGATAGACAGATAATAGATATATAGATAATAGATAGATGATAGATAGATATAGATAGATAATAGAGATATAGATAATAAATAGATAGATAATAGATAGATGTAGATAGATAGATACATAATAGATATATAGATAATAGATAGATGATAGATAGATATATATATATATATATATATATATATATATATAAAAATGTATATATATATATGAAAAGGCTGGAGGAAAATGAAAAAGAAAGGATATCCTATTGGAGGAAGAGGAGCGGCGTCGTACGCTAGTCAGGTATAGAAAGGAATGAGGAAAAGTGAGTATAAGAGTTTTGGTATTTTTTAACCCCTTCCTAAACCACGGAAACGGGAAAAAATGGTGGCTGCCATTTTACAAGAATTGCCAACGTCAAATCTCTAAAAATTCAGACTTGTTGATCTTAATTTTGGGTAGAAAATTTGATTCATTTACCACTGTAGAATGTATTAGGCGTTTGTAGTATGAAACGGAGAGTAAATTGGATTTTTCTACTTTTTTTCAAGTATGTAAACATGTTAAAATGTAACTACATGTAAATAATTAAATGTGTATATTCTAGAAATATGGATGGATAGGTAGATAGATAGAAAATTGGTAATCAAAAAAGGAAGCCATACCAATGAAGGCTGCAAATGCTCACACTGCTGGAGCTTACATTGCCCTGGAAGTTGGAGCAGAGGAGCACAGGTCTCCTGAGTCCTGACATCTCTGTCCGCCACTAGAGCAGCCTCACAGTATTCAGGAGAGACACAGATTGTGCCCTGAAAGGCAACGGGATTCACGGTAAAATGATTGTTCTCCTGAAGACAACGAAGGGTCTTGATAAAGATGATCCAGAAAATGTATTCATGCTAGTAAAAAGTACTAAAAATCTAGAGATATAAATTTACAGTGGGGAAGCTGGATGTTAAAGAGATCTTAGGCGGAATAATTCTTTTGTGCAGCGGGCAATAAAGTCCTGGAATATGCTACCTATGGAAGTCAAGAAACCAGAAAATCTATGCAGCTGCTGCTTGACAGTGATATCTTAAAGGTACAATATCCTCATTGTAATGGATATATAGAGAGACAGACAGATATATAGTAATGGATAGATGATAGATAATAGAAAGATAATAGATAGATAAATAGATAGATAGGTAATAGATAGATTGATAATAGATAGATAGATAGATAGATAGATAATAGATAGATAGATAGATAGATAGATTGATAATAGATAGAAAGATAGATAGATAGATAGATAGATAGATAATAGATAGATATATTTTATTTTAAAATCTGAAATGTAACTGCACTCAATACTTGGTTGGGGCTCCTTTTGCATCATTTACTGCATCAATGCGGCGTGGCATGGAGGCGATCAGCCTGTGGCACTGCTGAGGTGCTATGGAAGCCCAGGTTGCTTTGATAGCAGCCTTCAGCTCGTCTGCATTGTTGGGTCTGGTGTCTCTCATCTTCCTCTTGACAATACCCTGTAGATTCTCTAGATGGTTAAGGTCAGGTGAGTTTGCTGCCAATCAAGCACAGTGATACTGTTGTTTTTATAGTATCCACAGTCAGTGATGGTTTGGGGAGACATGTCATCTGCTGGTGTAGGTCCACTGTGTTTTATCAAGACCAAAGTCAGCGCAGCCGTCTACCAGGAAATTTTAGAGCACTTCATGCTTCCCTCTGCCGACCAGCTTTTTGGAGATGGAAATGTCATTCTCCAGCAGGACTTGGCACCTGTCCACACTGCCAAAACTACCAGTACCTGGTGTAAAAACAACAGTATCACTGTGCTTGATTGGCAGCAAACTCGCCTGACCTTAACCCAAAAGACAAACAGCAGAGAATAAATAGGAAGATGAGATGAATGGATAAATAAGATAAGGAGGAATATATAGATATGAGGAATAAAGAGGAATATATAGATTAGATATGACTCCTCTGTACTCCAAAGGGCGACAGGTGTACAGTGACATGGCAGTGAGGGAATAGTGCCACCTAGTCATCCTGGATGTACCGAGATCCAGAGTAATGCCTACAGTACCATCTGCTGTTGGCTCAGGCAGCTCTGTCCCACTTATTTAGGAGTACCTATAGTAAAAAGTGGTGCGGGCTTCAGTAGACAATGGCTCATGTATTCCAGAAGGAGCTGGGATGATGGAATGCAGTTTCTGTAATGAGGGCTGTGCATGTTACTGGGGCATGTTAAAATTACATGAAAAACAGAAAAATAATGGAGCATATTTTACTCATTAATGACAACATTGTCAGAGTATTTACAGCCCTAACAAGTGACAACTAAGGTAATATTTACCGTGAAGCCCTCCTATATACACAGAGATCACACTGCCGCAGCTTATTAAATTACTTTTTACCAACGTGAACATGATAATTAAATAAGCTCCTGAAAGCTGTAATCAGTGTATCTGCTCCGGTCATTATTATTAGTGCTGTTCGATACCTGCTGAAGGAGAAGAAGTTCACGCCTGGTATCATATTAACACCTTCCTAATTACCTGCAGTGCTCTGAGAACACTGGATGCTAATATTTATTATAATAAGTACTATTCCCCCTGATTATGCTCAGCACACATGGCGGAGTATAGTTTATTACTTAACATTTTCTGCTTTTGTTATGTCTAAGGTTTACAATATTTACAAGCGATGGCCCAGGATACAGGACATAAATGGACCTTATTAGGGTATATGGATGTCATAGAGGAGGAAAGCCCCCATGGGCAACCCACTCACAATTGTGCTCCTTCTGGCAACTCATTTGTTCGTCACGGGCATATAGTAAGATGATACCTTTAAATCCTTATTAATTTCAAAAACCTTTTGATGTAACGACATGTGAGAATTTTATATCAATGGGTCTCTGGGTGCTGAGGGCTGCACCCTTTTGTCTCTAATCGCCTCTCCAAAGAGAGTTGAATGAGTGGTGGGCTAATAGGATTCTATGTAAATGCGGACCACTGTCTCCAATCTCCAACAGGAGCCTAGCAGGACAGATCAGGACAGCAGTCTGCGGGAGGCTTCTACTCCTTCATTTTAGCAATCAGTGAGGGTCTCAACACCCTGACCCTACCAAATATAATGCCTGTCACACTGATATTTAAAATGACAGGTACCCTTTACATTGAAAGTAACAAGACCTGTTAAGGGTCCTTCCATGGCCTTATGTACTTATTCTGCATTCATAAGTCATCAGTTTTCGATACCAAGAAAAAAATAAAAATTTTGAAATATTAGCTTTGTATCTTTAGGTCAATGTTTGGATCCATTACTTCCACAATCTGGTGCTGATTCAACATTATAAACAGGGGTGGACACAGACAGAGCTGGCCCCTGTGCAAGAAAAGTGTGAGCGTTCATTGCAGTCCAATAGACAGAAGCTGCTTACAGCTATGGCGGTGCAGTTGGCCTCCCTCATTGCATCTGGGGCTCCTGTGTAGTTTGTCCACACCTGATTATATGATTTGATGCTCCAAATTCTCTGTTTCCAAGGGAGCTTGTTAACAGAATGAAGACAAATCTTACTAGTGGTCAATTCCCTTCATGATTACTTTCCAAAAATATCAAGATACAAAAAATCCTGCTGCTAATCCACTTAGTAATAGATAGAGTTATATATATATATATATATATATATATACTGTATATACACTACCATTCAAATGTTTAGGGTCACTTAGAAATTTCCTTATTTTTGAAAGAAAAGCAGAGTTTTTTGCAATGAAGCTAACATTAAATGATTCAGAAATACACTCTATACATTGTTAATGTTGTAATTGACTATTCTAGCTGCAATCGTCCGGTTTGTAATGCACTATCTTCATAGGGGTATAGAGGCCCATTTCCAACAACCATCACTCCAGTGTTCTTATGGTACTTTGTGTTTGCTAACTGTGTAAGTTATGGATGGTTATAATACCCTTGAAAACCCTTGTGCAAGTATGGTAGAACAGCTGAAAACAGTTTGGCTGATTAGAGAAGCTATAAACCTGACCTTCCTTTGAGCTAGTTGAGAATCTGGAGCATTACATTTGTTGGATCCATTAAACCCTCAAAATGGCCAGAAAAAAAGAACTTTCGTGTGAAACTCGACAGTCTAGTCTTGTTCTTAAAAATGAAGGCTATTCCATGCGAGAAATTGCCAAGAAAGTGAAGATTTTCTACAACGGTGTGTACTACTCCCTTCAGAGGAGAGCACAAACAGGCTCTAACCAGAGTTGAAAGAGAAGTGGGAGGCCCCGCTGCACAACTGAGCAACAAGACAAGTACATTAGAGTCTGTAGTTTGAGAAATCGACGCCTCACAGGTCCTCAACTGGCAGCTTCATTAAATAGTACATGCAAAACGCCAGTGTCAACGTCTACAGTGAAGAGGTGACTCCGGGATGCTGGCCTTCAGGGCAGAGTGGCAAAGAAAAAGCCATATCTGAGGCTGGCTAATGAAAGGAAAAGATTAATATGGACAAAAAAACACAGACATTGGACAGAAGAAGATTGGAAAAAAGTGCTATGGACAGACAAATCCAAGTTTGAGGTGTTTGGATCGCGCAGAAGAACATTTGTGAGATGCAGAACAACTGTAAAGATGCTGGAAGAGTGCCTGACGCCATCTGTCAAGCATGGTGGAGGTAATGTGATGTCTGGGGTTGCTTTGGTGCTGGTAAAGTGGGAGATTTGTACAAGTTAAAAGGGATTTTGAATAAGGAAGGCTGTCACTCCATTTTACAATGCAATGCCATACCCTGTGGACAGCGCTTGATTGGAGCCAATTTCATGCTACAACAGGACAATGACCCAAAGCACACCTCCAAATTATGCAAGAACTATTTTTGGAAGAAGCAGGCAGCTGGTATTCTATCTGTAATGGAGTGGCCAGCGCAGTCACCAGATCTCAATCCCATTGAGCTGTTGGGGGAGCAGCTTGACCGTATGGTACGCAAAAAGTTCCCATCAAGCCAAATCATCTTGTGGGAGGGGCTTCTGGAAGCATGAGGTGAAGTTTCTCCAGATTACCTCAGCAAATTAACTGCTAGAATGCCAAAGGTCTGTAATGCTGTAATTGCTGCAAAGGGAGCATTCTTTGACAAAAGCAAAGTTTGAAGGAGAAAATTATTATTTCAAATAAAAATCCTTTTTTTCGAACCTTGGCAATGTCTGGACTAGATTTTAAATTCATTTGGCAACTCATTTGATTAATAAAAGTATGAGTTTTCATGGAAAACACAAAATTGTCTGGGTGACCCCAACATTTTTGAACGGCAGTGTATATATATATATATATATATATATATACAGCTCTGGCAAAAATTAAGAGACCACGACATCAAAACCCTGTCATGGGCAGCCCATTCTCCAGACCTGAACTCCATTGAAAACCTCTCGAATGTAATCAAGAGGATGATGGATAGTCACAAACCATCAAAGAAGGATTACCTTGAAAATATGCACACATATAGCCACATTCAGACACACAGCAGAGGTTCTGGAAGACTGGGAACAGTTAGCAAACCGAATGTGGGGCAACTAAAAAGTCTTAATACCAAGACCCAGGTGTGTATCTTGGTAGGCCTTATATAGGCCCAGGCAGATGATCATATGGGATCCCGTTGAGCCATTTACAAAGTGTTCAGCGGATTGCTGTGAGGAAAGTAAAGCCAGGATCCGGGACAGGTATGTAACAGTGATATTAAAGTGACCTCAACATATATGACCATGAGTATGTGGATCATAACCGTTCGTCACCAACTATTTGTAAAGTTTATTTATTATTTTAGTAGATATAGGCTTTCTTTCCCTATTTATTTGGCTAAGTTGGGAGCTGTGACATCCTCTCAAATCCACACCAAAATGGTTGCTGCATTCCCTACTTCTGCTTTTATATGGCTATGATAGTCTGTCCTGATTGGCTGCTCTATATCATGCTGCAAGTTATTATGGACCATGTGTGCCTCTGGCTGATCCAATTTTCTGCAATGAGGAAAATCACGGTGGTCATTTTTAGTTTTTCGCACGAATCAAATCATAAATTGCTTAAATTCAGTTCAGCGCTTTCCAAAGACTCAGCACAAATTCATTGTGCATCAAATCGATTCGCTCATCAATAATATATACATATATCATTTTTTAAATTAAGTAATCTTCCTTTTCCTGGAATAATCTATTGATATCACTGATGTCACAGAATAAAAATGTGAAGGCAGCAGGCAGGTTCTCGTTTCATTAAAGCCATGTAATGATATGCAGCCTGCATGTGCTACACATTTTGTGACTCTATAAAATGGAAAAAAGAAACAGGTTTTCTGTCGCCCGTAACTATTTTGCGGCTGTAAAATATGAGCAGCTATGCTTGGTATTATATGGTATTTACCAGCATAGTAGTTTTATTGAATCTTTCAGGCAGGATATAAAAAGTGCTGTGACTTGAAGCCCCCGGGCACCTGTGGATAATACAATACAACCTGTCTCAAATCATGGAGCCATGACGCTTGATCAGGTGGAGGAAGGAATATTCCTGTAGGAAACAGTAATCCCAATCACGGATGAATTTTATTCAGCATTAGAAAATATAAAATATAAAACACAACCACACCATTAGATACCAAACCTACAGATAGGGTAAAAATAGGCTAACATTATCTGTAGCTCATCAGGGGAAACTATATCAAAAGAAAAAAAAAGAAAAATGTAGAATCATCAAATGGAATGAAGGCTTTGTTCATTGAAGAGGTTGCCCCATATCGCTATATGCTTGCTACATGCAACTACCATCTTGAGAACTTGAGTCCATGTCTTGAGGATCGAGAGTCAACTTCACATGTGGCTCTCTCCCTTTCGCGATCATGCTTGCTTAATTGTTTTTACAACTGCCTTAGAAGTATTCAAAAACAAGATCACCTAGGAGACCAAAATGCTTCAAATAACAAATACATCCAAAATGAACAGAAGCTAAGTCTAAAATTATGTATCTTTATTGCAAAATATTCATAAAAACATGGGAACATGCCCCTTGATAAAGCTACCGCGAAACGCGCGTCGGGGTTCTCCTGCCCGCAACTAAGGTAAATATGCCATAATTATTCATATCTTTCTTCACTCTCAGCCTCGGGGTATATTTGTATAACATTACCATTCGCACTTGCATGCAATTATTTCCATACGGTTTTTGATATTAGTTACCCCTGATTGGTGTTTGAAGAGCACTACTTCCATGGAGTCCATTTATTTTCTCTGTGCATTTTTGCATTAATCATACAATAACCATTGGCACATATTCATATGGCTTAACTTGATGGTATTTCTTTGATCTTTTTGCATTTTGCATACAACCAATTTATCTCATGGATACACTTATTCAACACGTATTGTTGATATTGCTATTTACCCCATGATGCGGTGACCCTATTGTTATGTCCTCCACCTTTTTTCATATGTTCCCATGTTTTTATGAATATTTTGCAATAAAGATACATAATTTTAGACTTAGCTTCTGTTCATTTTGGATGTATATGCCTTAGGCTGGTTTCACATTAGCGCATTTTCAGCGTGCGCACGGCCGGGGGTAGCTCCGCCCCCGAGCCGGCTCTCTGCCCGGCGTGCCCTCCCCTTCCTTGTAGCGCCGCCTCCTAGCGGACAGCGGCGCCTGCGATCGGCGCACCCTATCTTTAGCATAGGGTGCGCCGATCGTGCGCAGGCCGTGCGCTAGTTGCGCTTTGACCTGCGCTGCGCACTTTTGACGGTGCGCCGTGCGTGCCAAAATCAAACTTTTCGGATTTTGGCGCGCACGGCGCACCGTCAAAAGTGCGCAGCGCAGGTCAAAGCGCAACTAGCGCACGGCCTGCGCACGATCGGCGCACCCTATGCTAAAGATAGGGTGCGCCGATCGCAGGCGCCGCTGTCCGCTAGGAGGCGGCGCTACAAGGAAGGGGCGGGCATGCCGGGCAGAGAGCCGGCTCGGGGGCGGAGCTACCCCCGGCCATGCGCGCGCTGAAAATGCGCTAATGTGAAACCAGCCTTAGAAGTATGTTGAGAAAGAAGGGCATTGGAGGTCATCTCTCCTTTCCAGAAGGTGCGGAATGGGAAACTGATCTTAAGAGAGCCTCAACTCTCTTGTGGATACACCATAAATGTCAAAGATGGGAATATAACTTTTACTAGTACTAAAGGGGCCCTTCAAAGTTTCCAGCTTTCTGGATCTTTTTGAGCACGTTGTACTATTTTTGCGAATAAAATCCAACTAGGAACCAGATGGACCTTTTATTAGCCTGTTGGATGGCATGAGTTGGAATTATGTAGTATCAACACTACAGCGATTAGGATCGCCCTCTGTTCTCTGACAGTTTCCACACGGCAATCAGCACTGATGAAGGTCTAAATAGACCAAAACGTTAATTTGTGGATTGGCAATAAGTTTGTTATACATTCAAACTATGCCAGGTTTATTGCTACCAATGGATTACGAGTTGGAACCCTAATTAGGCAAAAGAGTTACTCACCAGGAGTGTCATATACGAGTATCTCTTTTCTACCAGCTTCTTATCAGAAGATTTACCTTTTCAAACAGGATTCAAATGTGGATTATTCCAATCATTCTGATGCTCAAGAATATTTGGTTAAATGTTGGACTATGTTAGTGAACATTTCTACTGGAGAACAACTATAAGGTTTAAGCGGTTTCCACTACATTTTCTGAAAGTGCTAATGGCCTAGAGTGGTGGTAAATATGAAATAACAAATACATGATGAGCATCAGATGACGTCTGCAGGGGTTGACTGCAGAGGTCACATTTTGTGTGAGTCAAAAGAAACAATGATATCACTGTTTCTGTCTCAGAAATAAATGATATGACTTCTGCAGTGGTCACCAGATACCTCACAGCTTAATGAATACAGTAAGTGGCAGTGGTCCGGCATGTGAGTATGTGTTATTGCTTATTGTAGCACCACTCTGGGTCTATTAGGGTTGCAATGAAATTTAGTGGACAAACCTCTTTAATGAATCAATTTTGGATGTTAAAAGCTGTGGATATTATTTTATTCCATGTGCAGTGACAACAAGGCAGTTACAGGTAGTTTGAAGATCTTCAGCATGCTGAACTATCAATTTACTCTGTCTCATGGTGATGTTTGTATGAGAAGGTTTCCCATGTTCTAGGGGTTGATAACTGTACTGAAAAAAAATTGGTCCCCAAACTGATTTCTGGCTCATCTCAACTTGAAATGTCATGAAGGAAACAGCTGGCTTAAAGGGATAACTCTTTTGAGACAACCCCTTTCCAAATGTGTCCACCCAGAACCTCAGACGCCGTCTAATTTTGCTGGGAGAATCTGTGGCCAGCTAGGTATTGTAGAACTACACAGCATTGTGTGGCCATAATTCAAGGATTGAGTGTCAATCTGTTCTGAGGGGAGGCATACAGTATTATATGTACAAATAGTACAAGAATATTTTTGTGGAAACCTCTGATGTACACTATTACACCATTCTGATACATTATCAGGTTTGATTAATAAGAATCCCCTTAAAAGGAACCTGTCATGTCTTAAAATGCTGCAGATGTAGGATTAATCTACAGGCAAAGACTGCTGCAATGCTGCTCAGCCTCCATACTGAAAACGTGGCTCCTAGGAAAAAATTAAACTATTTCCTCCCGGGAGTCACCGGCTTTCAGTCATGGAGGCGGAGCAGAGAGTGAGTACAGTGACTGGTACTGTGACTGATGGCTTTAAGAATGCCCTGGCACTTTGACTAACAGCTCGCTCTGCAGAGATGTGAAACACCGAGAGCTGTCAATTAAAGTTCTGGGGAGTAAAGAATGGTGAGCACTGCTATAACCAATGATTGTAATTGCTTCCTGCACCGCCCCATGACTGAAAGCTGGCAGCTCCCAGAAAGAATGAATTAATTTTCTCCATGTAGCCGCACTTTCAGTAAGATGGGCGGACAGCATTGTAACGCTATTTACCTGCAGATTAACCCCATATCTGTAGGTAAACAGCTTATTTTAAGGTGACAAGTTTCCTTTAAGCCCACTGTAATGAAAAAAAAATTTTCAACGTCAAAGCTGGGGTTAAAACTGATAAGTTGCGTTGGACATGACATACGAGGAGGCAGCAGCAAGCGGGGTTAGTCATCAGCATGCATTATATATTACTTATTATCATATATGACATTTTCATCTCTATTAAAAAAGCCCTTTGACAAATATTGAAACTAATCCTGCTGCAGGAACGCTGGTGTTGTCTCTGTTTCTGGGGGAGACTTTGCTCCAGCTGTCACTCATGTCTGCAATGGAGAAGACAAACCCAGGGTGCTGCGAAAAGATAACTGATTATTATTGTTCTTGAATTAGGGCCATCTTTCTCTGGGTGACAGTAGCCTGAGTAATTCCATATTGTTGTCACAATGCTTATTATACTGCTCTGTAATACAACCAATAAAACGTGCTGAATAGAGGACGATTGGGGAGAAATATTGCAATATTTCTAGGAGATGCTGAAAGAAAAACATTTGTGTTTCGGAAAATAGAAAACAATGAGGATGAGAACACTTGCATAACAAGTAGCCGAAGGTCCTACTTTTGCAACACCCCAGCTCGCTCAGTGTACTCACTCTTGTCTCTAAAATAACATATTTCTTTTTTCTTGAGAATAGGATAACATACTTCGAGATGTGTCTACCTTCAACTTCATGCAAATCTTGCTAAAGATGTGCTATCAAAACTCTCTACAGACTGCAATACACAGCACAACCACAGGGTGGCCACACACAGAGACATATAGCAGAAACATCTCCCAACAGAGTATCATAAAATCATGTGCTTTATAAAATTTGGACAAAATGAAAGGGAAGGACATATCTGCATGTCTTCAGTGGTGAACTTTTACATACTAATAGGCAGTAGTGAAAGGGATATTTAAAATGTTTCCTGCTGGTCAGTTTTACAGTCATAGGACTATCTATGACCATTTATTATGACCTCAGTGGTCATGGCTTAAAGAGGACTAATCATCAGGTCAAAAGTAGCGAGTGTTTGTTCTGATTTTGTTACTGCTGCTCCCTTGAGTAATACATTTTTTCTTTAATCTGCCATACCATTCGGGAGAGATGGGACTTTTTATTAAGTGCTAATTTTAATAGTCTTTACCATTTGGGTGTGGCTTACAGGATCCTCTGGGGACATGTCTTTAGACTGCTTTGCATACTTACCCAATGAGCAACACACTAAACAAAAAGAGCATACTAGATTTAAAAAAAAAGAAACAGAATATTCGAGGGAGCAGCAGGAATAAAATAAGGGCACATATTGTCCACTTTTGCACTGATGACAGGTCCTTTTTAAATTTTTATCATTCAAAGGTAAGATTGATGAGAAATATAGCAGATAATCTTGGTGATGTTATGGCTAGGCTACATTTGCCACTAATGGTGACAAAGTTGCTTGTGGCGTGTGGCTATTCACTTTTTCATTTGTTCCTAGACTTGTTTTGATAAAGGTCCTGTCATGGTCACGTGTGTCTGGACGCAGCGAGTACCGCAAGGCGAACCCATATGACACACGTGACCCTGGATACACCGCCTCCAGTTGGACGAATTTAACTAATAAGACGTGCAGCTGGATACACCGCCTCCAACTGGCAAATTTAGGTATTACACGTATTTATACAATAGTCTGGAAACCCCGCCTCCAGTAAGGCG
Organism: Dendrobates tinctorius; assembly: GCF_039654945.1. Lineage (NCBI taxonomy): Eukaryota > Metazoa > Chordata > Amphibia > Anura > Dendrobatidae > Dendrobates > Dendrobates tinctorius. The sequence goes on from NW_027361993.1 coordinate 7,795,550, forward strand.
AATTTAAATAATAAAGGGGAACCTGGGTAAAATTAACAATGGTGGGCCCTGCGATAGGGAATAGGGACGTGGAGACCTCCTGTACTCCCCTGAGCCAGAGTCCCTGCACTCCTAACGTTCCCTAAGCCGGTTCCGCACCGGGCGACGCACAGGAACCTTAAAACCCTAACTTGCCCTGACCCTAAACCCTCACTAGGGAATTGGTTGGTGCGGAAACTAATCCCACCAATGCACTAAACACATCCACAAGGGAAAATGACAATACAGGGGGAACACCACTTAGCTTTGCTCTGTTGCGTACGCTCCTAGCAACAGAGCCCACAACCTGCGTGCATCTTCTCCACCCGGATCCATCACCATAACCGGATCCATCACCATAGTGTAGCTGTCATGTCCGCCATGTCTGCCATGTCTGTTTTGTCTCAAGAACTCCTGGAGCGATGTGCATGCGCATATCTTGTCTGCTGTCCTGCATGTTCTCTAGAGCAGTGTGCACACTTACCTCATGTCTGAGCTGCAGGATGCCTGCGTTTCTGCTCTGCCTTCTGTGATCTTCACGTCATGTCTAGAATCCCTGGTAAAGTGTCCCTACATGGATCATGCACTGTCTGGTTCTGCAATCATCTCATCATGTCTGGAACGCTGATCATGTGACGTTTCCTAAAGATCCTGCACTGTCTGGTTCTGCAATCATCTCGTCATGTCTTGAACTCTGATGATGTGACTGTGCTCTGTTATCCTGTGGATCTGAACCCGGAAGTGCTCTCCTGGTCCTGACCTGGAAGAGGAGGTGCTATGCCCTATATCAGGCCGCCCCTTCCTATGCTCTGGGCCTGAGTATTGTGTGGTGTCCCTGCATGGCTGCTTGGTCTGTGGGGCGCGCTCTCTATTCTGTGCCCTTGCACTCTGCTCTGTCGTGCGTCTCTGCACACGCTCCGTGCTCGTATTCCGTCTCTGGTCTCGTCTCGTGTCTTGTCTCGTGTTTGTCCTTCATGCCATGTTCTGTCCCTGCTCTGCTTTGCCTTGTAGTCCTTGTTTGCTCTGATTCTGTTCTGTGTTTCTGTCCTCGTGTCATGTCTTGCTCTGCATTGTGGCTTCAGGTACCCTGCCTCTGTCTCTGTCTCTGGCGTGTCTCTCTGCACGCGCAGGACTCTGCTTCGCCTGTCCCTGGCGTGCCTCTCTGCATGCACAGGACTCTGCTTCGCCTGTCCCTGGCGTGCCTCTCTGCACGCGCAGGACTCTGCCTCTCCTGTCCCTGGCGTGTCTCTCTGCACGTGCAGGACTCTGCCTCGCCTGTCCCTGGCGTGTCTCTCTGCACGCGCAGGACTCTGCTTCGCCTGTCCCTGGCGTGCCTCTCTGCACGCGCAGGACTCTGCCTCACCTGTCCCTGGCGTGTCTCTCTGCACGCGCAGGACTCTGCCTCGCCTGTCCCTGGCGTGTCTCTCTGCACGCGCAGGACTCTGCCTCGCCTGTCCCTGGCGTGTCTCTCTGCACGCGCAGGACTCTGCCTCTCCTGTCCCTGGCGTGTCTCTGCACACGCAGGACTCTGCCTCGCCTGTCCCTGGCGTGTCTCTCTGCACGCTCAGGACTCTGCCTCGCCTGTCCCTGGCGTGCCTCTCTGCACGCGCAGGACTCTGCCCGCCTGTGTACCCTGTCTAGTCCCAAGGTCCTCCCTTGGTCCGGCTCTGGGCTTCTGCCTACGCTCCGCTGCTAGACTGTCCCTGTCCCTGGCGTGTCTCCACACGTGCAGGCCTCGCTCTGTACCCTGTCTCGTCCCAATGTCCTTCCTTGGCCCGGCTCTGGGCTTCGGCCTACGCTCCGCTGCTAGACTGTCCCTGGCATGCTCTTTGCATGCGCAGGTCTCTGCCTCGTTCTTTGTATTGTCCCTGATGTTTCGTGCGCCCTTGCACTTTTCGCACCAGGCTTTGCCGTACTGGCTGTACGTGTCTCTGTCCTGTGTCTTTGCCTAGCCCTGCCTTGTGGCTCCGTGCCTCTGTGCACGTGCCTGGTCGCCTGTGCCTACCTGGTGTGCATCAGCCGTGCTGCCTCTAGCCGTGCTCGCCTGTGTGCCCCAGTCGTGCCCCGTCCAGTGCTATAGTGGTCTGGCTGCATGGCCCCACAGAGGTGCCGCCTCTAGTCGTGCCCGCTTGCAACTGCCATCGTCAGTACCACCTGCCAGTGCTCCCCAGCCGTGGTCTCTGTGCTTCCTTGCACTCACGCTGGTTCTCGCACTGTGCCTTTTCGTGCTACTCTTGCACGAAGCCTTTGTCTCCTTTTGCTCCTTTCTGTACCCTAGTTTGCCTGCCAGATTCCATAACCTGCCGACCGCTGCCAGAGGTCCAGACCTAGATGACTGCGGCCTGATGTCCGGAGCTGATGTCCGTAGCCTGATTCCTGGACCCTGTCGGTCGATGCCAGCACCCTGGATTCCAATGCCATTGAACCTGACCCGTCCCTGGCATGCCCCTTGGCATGCGCAGGCCACCGTCCTGTGAACCTGACCCGTTCCTGGCATGCCCCTCGGCATGCGCAGGTCTCTGTCCTGTGAACCTGATCCTGGCGTGTCCGTTGACACGCACCATGTCACTAACTCTCTAGTTTCCTTGCATGGAACCCTGGCTAACTTCTGGATGTCCGGATCCTGCCGATCACCCTCTGAGCTACAGACCCTGATGCCCTGGTTGATCGTGGACTGTTGTCCGGAGTCCGATGTCTGTGTACCATCTGCACGTTCCATGCCTGGACCTCGGCGTGCCATTGCAGGCACCCTGTTTCATGAACTCTGTGTGTTCACGTTTGCTCCTGTTGCACCCTGAAGAGTTCCACAAGTCTTGGACCTCGGCGTGCTCTTGCACGCACCTTGTCTTATGTTCTGTGTGTTCATGTTTTGCACCTGTTCTACCTGAAGTCTTCCTTAATGAAGTTTCTTTGAATTAATGACTCATCTTGCCTTGTCTTGTTTCCCTGAGCCGGCCATCTGATCCACCACCAGTTGCAGCTGCCCAGTAAACAGAGCCCCAAAGATGAGTCCAGCTTCTGCCAAAAAGTCCAGCATACTTGAGTCCAGTTTTCAGCAGCCAAGTCCAGCATGCTGAGTGCAACTATCACCATCGTCACCACTCCACCAAGCCATGCAAGCACCTCCTGCTGACACCATAAACTGCAACTCCACCATGCCATGCCAGCCCTCCATGCAGACTCCATAGCTGACTCAACCCCTCTGGCTGGGCTGCCCTGGACTCTCATTCAGCTCCTTCTTTCACCCAGGCTTCCTTGAGAATGACTAACTCACAATATCACCAACAGTGATTGAACACACCTGACTCTTTTATAGAGCCTCACACCTGATTTATAATTACGTGCACATTAAACCAAAGAAACTAAAGGGCACTACCGCTCACCACCACGGGGCAACTTAGAATGAACGACACCACGTGTAATCATTCTAATGGCCACCAGAGGCAATCAACCCACTTTGGCACCAAGCCAAAGGAAAAAAAAAGTTCACTTTGTCCATTTAAACTGTCAGATCCAGCCTGGATCATGACAGTACCCACTCCTTAATGAGGGGCCTCTGGACCCTCAAGACCACTTCTGATAAGGGAAACACCTACAGCGGGGATGCCCAGATCCTGGGTTCACCCCACCACCACCTGAAACTTCAGGTTTATGACAAATGCACCGCCGTTATTGGCAATACATGTTCTGGAGGCACCACTCATCTCCACAGCACCGACCTGGGGAACGAGTTTATGTATGTGTATGTTTGCTATGAGCTGATAAGACTCCACAACACACTTCCACAAGATGTTTTTTGGTGTCCACCCATACACGCTCGTTCACACACAGGTCCGGTCCTGAACGTTTATTGCCACACATTCGTTTGTCATATTTAGGTGAACCCATTCTGGACTCGACAACAGAGGCGTCCCCCTGCTGTCACCACACTCACACCCCCGCTATTCACCAAGGGACACCACCCTCCAACCCTTTCACTTTGAGGACTGCGCCTCCCAGGGTTGGTTAATGGCGATGGGTGAGATTTGTCCCTACTCCCCCGCAGCACACCTGCCGCTCACACCTGGAGGAGAAGGGGACAGGAATATGGAGGAAATATACACTCGCTGGTCGCCTTCCTCCAAACGACCTGGAGGTGGCGGCCTCTTCGGTGGTATAGAAGATTTGACGTCAGCCCCGCGGACTATAACACCAGTCTGCTCACTACAGGGACGTACCCCTTCACCTCGGGGAGCCCCAGACAGCACCATGGGGATCACCAACTCCACCCACCTGTCTGGTTACGTCCGCCTGCATGAACAAGTCCCGCTCCCCAGCAGCGACTCTAGGGCTTTTTGCCAGACCGCAGCCACCATTTGATTTTCTAGAGAAGCCAAAGGGAAGGCCCCAGACCCTGATAACTACTGCTGCAGCTGCTCTAACACACCATGCTGCTCCTCACTCACCTCAGTGAGGCACGGCAGCAATTACTCAGCGGTCTCCACATGGCCAAGGCTAACCAGAAAAAAAAACGTAAGGTTGGTGATAATGTCACGGTCACGTGTGTCTGGACGCAGTGAGTACTGCAAAGCGAACCCATATGACACACGTGACCCTGGATACACCGCCTCCAATTGGGCAAATTTAAATAATAAAACGTGCAGCTGGATACACCGCCTCCAACTGGCGAATTTAGGTAATACACATTTTTAAACCATAGTCTGGAAACCCCGCCTCCAGTAAGGCGAATTTAAATAATAAAGGGGAACCTGGGTAACATTAACAGTGGTGGGCCCTGCGATAGGGAATAGGGACGTGGAGACCTCCTGCACTCCCCTGAGCCAGAGTCCCGGCACTCCTAACGTTCCCTATGCCGGTTCTGCACCGGGCGACGCACAGGACCTTAAAACCCTGACTCGCCCTGACCCTAAACTCTCACTAGGGAATTGGTCGGTGCGGAAACTAACCCCACCACTGCACTAAACACACACAAGGGAAAAGGACAATACAGGGGGAACACCACTTAGCTTTGCTCTGCTGCGTATGCTCCTAGCAACAGAGCCCACCACCTGCGTACATCTTCTCCTCCACCCGGATCCATCACCATAACCGGATCCATCACCATAGTGCAGCCTTGGAGCAGAGTCCACCACCAGTTGCAGCTGCCCAGTAAACAGAGTCCCAAAGATGAGTCCAGCTTCTGCCAAAAAGTCCAGCATGCTTGAGTCCTGTTTTCAGCAACCAAGACCAGCATGCTGAGTGCAACTCTCACCATCGTCGCCACTCCACCAAGCCATGCAAGCACCTCCTGCTGACACCATAAACTGTGACTCCACCACGCCATGCCAGCCCTCCATGCAGACTCCATAGCTATCTCAACCCCTCTGGCTGGGCTGCCCTGGACTCTCATTCAGCTCCTTCTTTCACCCAGGCTTCCTTGAGAATGACTAACTCACAATATCACCAACAGTGATTGAACACACCTGACTCTTTTATAGAGCCTCACACCTGATTTATAATTACGTACACATTAAACCAAAGAAACTAAAGTGCACTACCGCTCACCACCACCGGGGCAACTTAGAATGAACGACACTACGTGTAATAATTCTAATGGCCACCGGGGGCAATCAACCCACTTTGGCAAAAAGCCAAAGGAAAAAAAAAAGTTAATTTTGTCCATTTAAACTGTCAGATCCAGCCTGGATCATGACAGGTCCATTATTTGATAAAGGTCCATTGTTTTGATAAAGGTTCATTATTTTAATAAAGGTTCACTATTTTGATAAAGGTTCATTGTCTGATAAAGGTCCATTATTTTGATAAAAGTTTATTGTTTTGATAAAGGTCTATTGTTTTGTAAAGGTCCATTATTTTGATAAAGGTTCAGTATTTTTATAAAGGCTCATTGTTTTGATAAAGGTCCATTGTTTGATAAAGGTCCATTATTTTGATAAAAGTTCATTGTTTTGATAAAGATCCATTGTTTTGATAAAGGTCCATTATTTTACCTCTTCCTCTTCATCTACCTCTTTCCTCATAGACTGTAAGCTTGCGAGCAGGGCCCTCACGCCTCTTGGTATTTGTTATAATCTACTGTATGTGATTATTGTTATGCTGTAATGTCTATTGTCTGTACAAATCCCCTCTGAAATGTAAAGTGCTGCGGAATATGTCGGCGCTATAAAAATAAAATTTATTATTATTATTATTATTTTGATAAAGGTTCATTGTTTGATAAAGGTCCATTATTTTGATAAAGGTCCAATGTTTTGATAAAGGTCCATTGCTTTGATAAAGGTCCATTGTTTTGATAAATGTCTTCATGTCAATCTTTCCTTTTCTTTTACAATGTTCCTATTATTTGGGAATTTATGCACCAGTGTAAAATCTGAAACCCACCTATTTCCAAATGCCATTTATAATACGATTTTTTTTTACATGTCCGGTGGGCTTTACAGCCCCCTCAGGCTGCATGGACCATGTTTGACTATTACAAATTATTCTGTTATTATTATTGTTATCCAAGCAACAAAAGTCGCACAAGAAAAACACAGAGCCATAAAGCCAAAGTAGTACAACTATGAAAAAGTAAAAACTCCTAAAAGATTATGGAGTCATGGGGGATTCAGCTAATAAGACATTTAAAAGTATCAGTTTATTAAATCACAAAAAAATACACAATAACAAGGATCAAGGTGAAAATTCCAACACAAAGGGGCACAGCAAGGGCACATTATGTATAGGGACAGCAATAACAATGATACGATATCTGCATACAGCCCTAGTATATTTATATATTTGCACAATTTTCGCTGCTTCTTGATTATTTACAGTCATATTGAATGTATTATATATATTATGTGTATCAATATTATTGCTGCCCTTCTGTACATAATGTGCCCTTGCTGTGCCCCTGTGTGTATGAGTTTTAACCTTGATCCTTCTTTTTACCCAATTTTGTCTTGTTATAAATTGTGTATCTTTTTTGTTATTGATACTTTTGGACTTGTCATTTTATGGATCCATGACTCAATAATTTTTTAGGACTTAAACGGTATTTAAATTATTGGGTTATGTCAGTAAAAAATAGAAACACTAAGAGAATCTTGTATCTCCAAAGCTGCCAGCGTGTGCATGGGAAGTCGTATGGGCAATAGGCAAGACTAAAGCCCAGATCCATTATTGACTTTGCGCCTATTTTTTGCTTTGCGCCTTTTTTTTGTTTGCACTGAGTTCAATATTTTATTTGCGCCTTTTTAGATCTATTTTATTTGTGGCCACATGGCCATCTGGTGGTGTATTTTCGAATACTCCAAACTCTTGGAGCAATTTTTGCGACCTTTGGCACCAAAAAACAGTTCAAGACAGGAAAAAAGACCATATTTGGCTTTTTTTATTTCTCTATCTTGACACCAGTAGTGTTGAGCATTCCGCTACTGCAAATATCGGGTATCGGCCGATATTCGCGGTATCGGAATTCCGATACTGAGTTCCGATACTTTTAGCATATCGAATACCGGAATCGGAAGTTCCCATAATCCTATGAGCCAGTTTGATTTGATTCAGCCAATGAGGAATCCTAAGAAGTGTGGGCACATCCTGTTAGGCATGTAGGCATGTTAACTAATGGCATGGCTGTGATTGGCTGCTGAAATGATGTCATGATGCACTATAAAAGCCGCCACCGCCATTTTGGGTTCACTCTGCTGTGAATTCACTTAGGGACAGGACGCTGCTCTTCTGACTCTGAGGGACAGTTAGAGATAGCGATTTGCTATATTGTGCTTTACCCAGGCTACTTTAGCAACCCCTGTGTGAAGCTTTCTTTTGCCTTGCAGCGCTGTTCACAAGGTCTATGTGTGTGAGTGCAGCTCACGGTGTAGTATGTTCTGCACCACCTCTGGTTGTAGGCCACTCAGCGTGCGTCACTGCCTCATACATATTTTTTTTTTATTGCTGCTCATTTTTACTGATTTCTCCTATTAGTGTGCATCCATCCGTATCCATCTACATTGGTTGCAAACACTATATAGGAGTAGGTAGGGAAGACTTTCTGCAGCCTTTCAGTGCTAGTGCACAGTTCTCTGCACTGTTCACGGCTGTCTGTGAGGTCTCTGTGTGTGAGTGCAGCTCACGCTGTAGTGTGTTCTGCACCCACCTCTGATTGTAGCCCGCTCAGCGTGCGTCACTGCCTCATACATTGTCCTTTTTTGTTGTAGTGCTGCTTATTTTTCCTCAATTTCTCCTATTAGTGTGCTTCCATCTGTATCCAGCTAGATTGGTTGCAAACACTATATAGGAGTAGATAGAGGAGCCTTTTTGCTGGCTTGTGCCCTGCAGCCCCAGCCAGATTAGTATTAGCCTATTTTTTGGAGCCTCATGTATTGCATTGTAGGTTACCTTCCTGCATTGTAATAGCTCCAAAAAGTTTGTGATACTATCGCTTTTACATCTTTGGTCACATCCTTTTTGTTTTTTTGAAAAAAAGCACGTAAATAAAGTTCACCAAACACTCCACTTGACAGTTGTGTAGGCCACATTAGCTCATATTAAAGTGTAGTCCACACACTTTATAAAATTAAAGTAGTGTTTCTTATACCTGTTAGCAGCTGTTCAGGAATAAGCACACTAAGCCCTTAGTAGTTTTCTGCCTATCTTTATCAGTCTACCAAGATGAAGAAGGCAGGGAGTAAGGCATGTGGTCGTGGGCATGGAGTTTCAGCAGGGAGAGAACGTGGGGATTCTGTGCCTGCTGCGGGCACCAGTGACTCAGCATCCTCCAGTTTTAACAGGGAACAGTCCTTTATGCGCAGCTTTGTAGGAGCACGCCGTACCCCACTGCTGCGGGAGGAACAAATTGAAGCCGTTTTCGGATGGATGGCAGCTAACGCATCGACTTCAATTACTTCCACATCCTCTCAGGTCCAGAGCACTGAAGAGCAACCATCTGTCTCTTCACCACCTGCCAAATTGCCCAGGCAGTCAGAGAGCCCTGGACAGGAGCCATCTCATTCTCTACTTCTGTTCTCTGAATCTGTTGGCTTGGAAAGAGGGGGCCAGCCAAGCAGCATTCTAGAATGTGAAGAAGAGGGAGTATGCAGTAATGCGCAACAGCTTTGTCTCTCTGAATCTGAAGAGGCGGGTGGGCCAGTGCCTATGGTCAGCACACCTCAGTACGCATCTGATGATGAGACTCAGGTGCCACTTTCTGGTGCGTACTGTGCTGGCGAGACTACCCAGGAGAAGCAGGTGTTTGAAGAGGGAAGTGTAGATGATGAGGTCCTTGACCCATCATGGCGTGAGGAACAGGAAGGTGGTGGGAGCAGCTCTGAGGAAGAGATTCCCCGAACGGCCAAGACAGGAGGGAGTGGGAGGGGGCAGAATTGGTTGCCTGTAGCCTCCACTTTGGCACCCATTAGGAGCATTCCTCTTCCAAAACCCAAAATGGGCGCTCCCAGAACTTGCAGTGCGTGGTCCTTTTTTGACACAGTTGCAGATGACATTTGCTTTGTCAAATGCAAGCTGTGTAATCAGAAAGTCAAAAGAGGGAAAAGTGTCAGCAACCTCAGTACCACAAATATGTGGAAACATGTGCGGACCAAGCACGTGGTGGAATTACAAAGATACACTGAAGACGTAGGCCAACCTACAGCACCACCTACCACCTCTTCAGCTCGTGTTGTAGTCTCTTCCTCCAGCTCACACACAGCTGGTTCGACTTCCTCACAGGATCGCCATGGAAGAACCTCTGGCACTGTTGTACAGAGACCCAGTGTAATTACACCCACAGCACCACGTTCCCTGTCATCCTCACACTCCCAGGCCACTCTACAGGCATCGGTAGCACAGGCATGGGAGAAAAGGCGGCCATACTCGGCAAACCATCCCTGAGCACAGACTCTGAAAGCTGACATTGCGAAACTATTGGCCCTTGAAATGCTCTCATTCAGGCTGGTGGAGACTGACACCTTCCATAACTTCATGGCATTGGCAGTCCCACAATACAATGTGCCCAGCCGCTTTTCATTCAGCAGGCAAGCCGTCCCTGCCCTGCAAAAGCATGTGGAGGGAAAAATTAAACATGCACTACTACACACCGTCAGTAGCAAGGTCCACCTGACCACCGATGCGTGGACCAGTAACCATGGACAGGTACGATACCTTTCCCTCACTGCCCATTGGGTAAATGTTGTGGAGCCGGGTACAGATCTTGAGAGTGGCGCTGTACGTGTTCTGCCAACTCCAAGGATTGCAGGAATCCAGTCAGTACACATTGACTCCTCCTCATACTCCAGTTCCTCAGAATCAGCGCTGCAGGAGCCGTCACGGTCTACCTCCACATGGACCCATGAACGCTTACCTGTTACGATGGATAAGAGCACAGCCGTGGCCAAACGTCAACAGGCCGTACTGAAATTAATTTATTTGGGGAATCGAAGCCACACAGCGCAGGAGCTCTGGAATGCCGGAGAGTGACGTGTGGTTTGTGCCAGCGAATCTCCAGCCAGGCTTGGTAGTGTGTGACAATGGCCGAAATCTGGTGGCAGCTCTGGGCCTAGGCAACCTCACTCACATCCCATGTCTGGCACATGTGCTTAGCTTGGTCGTGCAGAGTTTTTTGAGGGACTATCCGGATCTTGATGCTCTGCTGCACAAGGTCCGCATAGAGTGCGCTCACTTGCGGTGTTCCAGCATGGCAAGATTGTGCATTGCATCTCTGCAGCGCCGATTCCGCCTTCCGCAACATCGCATCATATGTGACCTACCCACCAGGTGGAATTCAACGTTACATATGTTGGAGCGGTTGTGTGAGCAGCAGGCAGCAGTAATGGAGTACCAGCTGCATCAGGCGCAAACAAGTTGCACTGCGCCGTTCACACTTCACCACCACTGAGTGGGCCTGTATGAAGGACATCTGCCACGTTATGCGTGCCTTCGATGATTCCAAGCGGATGGTGAGTGCAGATGATGCACTAGTCAGCATGACTGTCCCCCTTCTCTGCCTGCTTCAAAAAACACTGCAAGCACTAAGGGAGGAGGTTTTGGAAGAGATGGAGGATGAGGAGTCACAAATGCCATCTGCTTCTGGACAGTCTGCACAACGTGGTTCCTCACAAAAGCCTAGGCAGGGGACACTTTGTGAGGAGGATAAGGAGGAGTCAATGGAGGAGGAAGACATCTCTCCAGAGGAGGGAGGTACACGATGCTCTAGTAGTCAGTATGTAGAGCGAGGGTGGGGTGATGCAGAGCAGGCAGAGATGACACCTCAAGCAGGGGACAGCGTATCTTGGTCAGTTGGGAGTCTGCAGCACATGGTTGATTTCATGCTGCAGAGCCTGAGAAACGACCGCCGCATTGCCCACATTCTCAACACGGCTGATTATTGGGTGTACACCCTCCTAGATCCTCGCTACCAGGACAACTTACAAAGCCTCATAACACCGTTGAACCGGGAGCGTAAAAGGCGGGAGTACCAAGACACACTGGTGCATTCCATCATGTTCTCCATTCCACCCGAGAGCAGTGCTGATAGTGCTTTACAAAGCAGCTCTGTGCGTCGAGGCAGTGGAGGAAGCTCTGCACAAAGAGGGAGCAGAGGCAGCGCCTCAGCACAAGGCAAGACCAGTATGGCCCAAATGTGGCAAAGTTTTGTGTGCCCGCCACAAATGTCAAAACCATCACAGATGGCTCCAGTCAGCAGGAGGCAACGTTTCTGTCAGATGGTGACAGACTACATGTCTTGCCCTCTCAGTGTACTCCCAGACGGCTCTTCCCCCTTCAAGTTTTGGGTCTCTAAGCTGGATACTTGGCCAGAGCTTAGCCAGTATGTATTGGAGGTGCTGGCTTGCCCTGCTGCTAGTGTATTATTAGAACGCGTCTTTAGTGCCGCAGGTGGTGCACTAACAGACCGTCGCACGCGACTATCCTACGATAACGCTGACCGGCTTACTTTTCTGAAAATGAACAAGGCCTGGATCTCGCCGGAATTTGCCAGTCTTCTTCCAGAATAAATAATTGGTTGGCAACAGTATCCAGGTCTCCTGTTGTGTCCATGTTTCTACCACCTGAACTGTAATCCCTGGGCTCCAACACCTCCAGTTGTTGCTCAGAAGTGCCATCTGCACAGAGAAAAACACTAGCTCCTGTGTTAGTGGGGTTCAGTAACTCCAGCTGCTCCCCTGCTGTGTGTCCAGCAATATCTCCTGCTCCCTCCACTTTCATCCCAACATCAGATATTAAACTTGCTCCAATTAGGCCTTAGCCTACTCCATGATTGACCCTGGGCTCCAACACCACCAGTTGCTGCTCAGAAGTGCCGTCTGCACAGAGAAAAACATTAGCTCCTGTGTTAGTGGGCTTCAGTAACACCAGCTGCTCCCCTGCTGTGTGTCCGGCAATATCTCCTGCTCCCTCCACATTCACACTACAACTGATTTTAAACTTGCTCCAATTAGGCCTTCGCCTACTCCATGATTGACCCTGTGCTCCAACACCGCCAGTTGTTGCTCAGAAATGCCGTCTGCACAGAGAAAAACACTAGCTCCTGTGTTAGTGGGCTTCAGTAACGTCACCTGCTCCCCTGCTGTGTGTCCGGCAATATCTCCTGCTCCCTCCACATTCATCCCAGCATCAAATATTAAACTTGCTCCAATTAGGCCTTAGCCTACTCCATGAATGACCCGGGGCTCCAACACTGCCAGTTGCTGCTCATTAGTGCAGTCTGCACAGAGAAAAACACATGATCCAGTGTTAGTGGGGTTCAGTAACGTCAGCTGATCCCCTGCTGTGTGTCCGGCAATTTCGCCTGCTCTGTCCACATTCACACTACTCCAGATTTTAAACTTGCTCCAATTAGGCCTCTGGCTACACTCTATTTCTACTATAATCCCTGGGCTCCAACACCGCCAGTTGCTGCTCAGAAGTGTCTTTGGCACAGGTACTCCCTCCTGCCCAGCCTGGTTCCAGCATGCCAGCTGTTTCCGGGTAGTGTCATCATCACATTGGCACCAATACATTGTCCTGTCGTGTTGCGGTCGGGTTAGCCGACTCTATGGTGCCTGCAGTTTAGGTGCTTCCTATGTAGGCTGCGGGATCTGGCAATAAAGGCTCGTTCCGTAGTGCCAATAGGACAAGCACCCCCTGTAGGACTGTGGGTTTTGGTAACTGCGGCCGGCTCGCGGCCTTGCAACGATGTTTTTCAGGGGTACTTTCTGCTACCCCTCCGGGTTCCAGTACCGTCAGCTGGTTCTCGGCAGTGCCTTTGGCTTAGGTGCCTCCATCTCGGTATCCGAGTTCCAGCAACGTCTGCTGGTCCTTGGTAGTGCTTTCTGGCACAGGTACCTCCTGCTTAGTAACTGGGTTCCAGTACCATCAGCTGGTCCTCGGTAGTGCCATTGGCTCTTGTTCCTTCTGCTGCCCCTCCGGGTTCCTGCACCGTCAGCTGGTCCTCGGTAGTTCCATTAGCTCTTGAAGCTTCTGCTACCCATCCGGGTTCCAGCACCGTCAGCTGGTTCTTGGCAGTGTTTTTGGCACGGGTCCTCCCTCCTGCCCAGCCTGGTTCCAGCCCACCAGCTGTTTCCGGGTAGTGTCAACGTCACTTTGCCACCAATACTTTGTCCTGTCATGTTGTGGTCGGGTTAGCCGACTCTATGGTGCCTGCAGTTTAGGTGCTTCCAATGTGGGCTGTGGGATCTGGCAATAAAGGCTGGTTCCGTAGTGCCAATAGGACAAGCACCCCCTGTAGGACTGTGGGTTTCGGCAAGTACGGCTGGCTCGCGGCCTTGCAACTTTGTTTTTCATGGGTACCTTCTGCTACCCATCCGGGTTCCAGTACCGTCAGCTGGTTCTCGGCAGTGCCTTTGGCTTAGGTGCTTCCTTCTCGGTATCTGAGTGCCAGCAACGTCTCCTGGTCCTTGGTAGTGCTTTCTGGCACAGGTACCTCCTGCTTAGTAACCGGGTTCCAGCACCGTCAGCTGGTTCTCGGCAGTGTCTTTGGCACGGGTACTCCCTCCTGCCCAGCCTGGTTCCAGCATGCCAGCTGTTTCCGGGTAGTGTCAACGTCACTTTACCACCAATACGTTGTCCTGTCGTGTTGCGGTCGGGTTAGCTGACTCTATGGTGCCTGCAGTTTAGGTGCTTCCTATGTTGGCTGCGGGATCTGGCAATAAAGGCTGGTTCCGTAGTGCCAATAGGACAAGCACCCCTTGTAGGACTGTGGGTTTCGGTAACTGCGGCCGGCTTGCGGCCTTGCAACTTTGTTTTTCATGGGTACCTTCTGCTACCCATCCGGGTTCCAGTACCGTCAGCTGGTTCTCGGCAGTGCCTTTGGCTTAGGTGCTTCCTTCTCGGTATCCGAGTGCCAGCAACGTCTGCTGGTCCTTGGTAGTGCTTTCTGGCACAGGTACCTCCTGCTTAATAACCGGGTTCCAGCACCGTCAGCTGGTTCTCGGCAGTGTCTTTGGCACGGGTACTCCCTCCTGCCCAGCCTGGTTCCAGCATGCCAGCTGTTTCCGGGTAGTGTCAACGTCACTTTGCCACCAATACGTTGTCCTGTCGTGTTGCGGTCGGGTTAGCCGACTCTATGGTGCCTGCAGTTTAGGTGCTTCCTATGTTGGCTGCGGGATCTGGCAATAAAGGCTGATTCCGTAGTGCCAATAGGACAAGCACCCCTTGTAGGACTGTGGGTTTCGGTAACTGCGGCCGGCTTGCGGCCTTGCAACTTTGTTTTTCATGGGTACCTTCTGCTACCCATCTGGGTTCCAGTACCATCAGCTAGTTCTCGCCAGTGCCTTTGGCTTAGGTGCCTCCTTCTCGGTATTCGAGTGCCAGCAACAATTGCTGGTCCTTGGTAGTGCTTTCTGGCACAGGTACCTCCTGCTTAGTAATCATGTTCCAGCACCGTCAGCTGGTCCTCGGTAGTTCCATTGGCTCTTGAAGCTTCTGCTACCCATCCGGGTTCCAGCACCGTCAGCTGGTTCTCGGCAGTATCTTTGGCATGGGTCATCCCTCCTGCCCAGCCTGGTTCCAGCACGCCAGCTGTTTCCGGGTAGTGTCAACGTCACTTTGCCACCAATACGTTGTCCTGTCGCGTTGCAGTCGGGTTAGCTGACTCTATGGTGCCTGCAGTTTAGGTGCTTCCTATGTGGGCTGCGGGATCTGGCAATAAAGACTGTTTCCGTAGTGCCAATAGGACAAGCACCCCCTGTAGGACTGTGAGTTTTGGTAACTGCGGCCAGCTCGCGGCCTTGCAACTTTGCAACTTTGTTTTTCATGGGTACCTTCTGCTACCCATCCGGGTTCCAGTACCATCAGCTGGTTCCCGGCAGTGCCTTTGGCTTTGGTGCCTCCTTCTCGGTATCCGAGTTCCAGCAACGTCTGCTGGTCCTTGGTAGTGCTTTCTGGCACAGGTATCTCCTGCTTAGTAACCGGGTTCCAGTACCATCAGCTGGTCCTCGGTAGTGCCATTGGCTCTTGTTCCTTCTGCTGCCCCTCCAGGTTCCAGCACCATCAGCTGGTCCCCGGTAGTTCCATTGGCTCTTGTAGCTTCTGCTACCCATCCGGGTTCCAGTACCATCAGCTGTATCTTGGCAGTGCCTTTGGCTTAGGTGCCTCCTTCTCGGTATCTGAGTTCCAGCAACGTCTGCTGGTCCTTGGTAGTGTTTTCTGGCACAGGTACCTCCTGCTTAGTAACCGTGTTCCAGCACCGTCAGCTGGTCCTCGGTAGTGCCATTGGCTCTTGTTCCTTCTGCTGCCCCTCCGGATTCCAGCACCCTCAGCTGGTTCTCGGCAGTGCCTTTGGCTTAGGTGCCTCCATCTCGGTATCCGAGTTCCAGCAACGTCTGCTGGTCCTTGGTAGTGCTTTTTAGCACAGGTACCTCCTGCTTAGTAACCGGGTTCCAGTACCGTCTGGTGGTCCTCGGTAGTGTCATTGGCTCTTGTTCCTTCTGCTGCCCCTCCGGGTTCCAGCACCGTCAGCTGGTTCTCGGCAGTGCCTTTGGCTTAGGTGCCTCCATCTCGGTATCCGAGTTCCGGCAACATCTGCTGGTCCTTGGTAGTGCATTCTAGCACAGGTACCTCCTGCTTAGTAACCGGGTTCCAGTGCCATCATCTGGTCCTTGGTAGTGCCATTGGCTCTTGTTCCTTCTGCTACCCATCCGGATTCCAGTACCGTCAGCTGGTTCTCGGCAGTTCCTCAGCCTTCTTGTACGTTCTGCTACATTTCCAAGTTCAAGTTTTTTTAAATGGTTTTTGGTAATCACTCTGGATCTCCCTGACGATGACCCTGAAGACGACAACCCTGAAGACCACCCCGAAGAAGACAACGACACCTAAGACGATGACCCTGAAGACGACAACCCTGAAGACCACCCCGAAGAAGATGACGAACCCAAAGACGACGACCCTGAAGACGACAACCCTGAAGACCACCTAAAAGGAGACCAAAAAGATGACCCTGAAGAAGATGACCAAGAGGACAAAGAACATGAAGACAACCACCAAGATGCAGAACAACAAGAGACAGAAGACCAAGAAGCAGAAGAACAAAAAGCAGAAGAACAAAAAGCAGAAGAACATTAAGCATAAGACTAAAAATCAGAGCAAAAGATATTATCTAAATTATAAGCAGAAGAAGACTAAACAGAGTATGGGGTGAGTCCGTTCCTCCTCGTGGTGCCCCTGGAAAATGCCTGCTGCTGCAGGCCAAACTGAACATGGACAAATCCTGTTGTAAATCTTTTGTGACAGGCAGAACGTAAGGTGTAATCTTCAAACTTTTATAGATAACAACTACAGGAATGCCTGTCACAAATAAGAATATGATGAAGAAGAATAGGAAGAAGATGAAGAAGTAGAATATGAAGAAGAATAATCGTTGAATAAGAAGAATATGAAGAATGTAAAAAAAAGAATAATAGGAAGAAGGTGAAGAAGAAGAAGATGAATAGGGTGAAGAAGAAGTTGATGAAAAAGATGCTTCTGCTGCTGAGTATCATGAAGGAGAAAGTGTGGGAGAAGTAAAAAAGAATGTGAAGAGCATGGAAGTAGTGAAACATACATATCTGACAAAATATAAAAAAGGTTAACATAGTCAATATCTTTGTAACTCCGAACGTCTTAAAAATTTTTTATTCCTGCTATTCCATTTGATTGGGCTAAACCTCTATGCCTTTAATATCTCCTCCACCTCCCCCAATACATTCTACATTATTCTTAGTTGTTTTTCTTCATGTAGAATTAACCTACAAGGAAAGAAAGGGTTTATTTTAATTCCAATATTTCTGTCCCATTGACTTGCATTGGTTTCCTGTATCGGAATCGGCGATATCCGATACTTTTTGGGTATCGGTCTGATCCAATCCGATCCGATATTTCACGATATCGGAAGGTATCGCTCAACACTAGTCACCAGACTTCCCCGGGAACTCCGAGCATTAAAATGTTCTTCCGGGAGAAGTCCATGTTTGGAGTTTGGCCTAACCTCAAACTTTTAAGTTCGGGTTCGCTCATCTCTGGTAGGGAGGAATGTGTGGAGAAAGTTAGAAAAGCAAGTGTTTTTCTGCAAAAGTGTTTGGCTAATAGATATTGATAGGGCCAGGTTATTGTTTTTCTGAAATCTCTGATGTAGATGTAAATTAATAAAATAAATTAATGCCACCTCTAAAGGGATGTTCAGACACATAAAGAGATTTCCTCATGAGCAATAGTGCTATTTAATCAATAGATAATGCAAAATTAAGCATTCTCACAAGCACAGGCCTTACACAGGATACAGCAGGGCAGCACTATAAGTTTATCTCATCACAGCAACATTATTTGCAATTTTTCTACTTTCTATCAATGAAACAGAACTTTTGTTCATGGGACAACCCTTTCAATGCAATAGACGGTAATACATTGTAGTCACTAGTAACTCAGTATACAGTAAGCTCCCAGGCTCCCTCTAGAGGTGGATGCAGGCAGTCTCAATTTCATTATGAAAAATGTTTTAGAAGATCAAGAAAAAGGGTTACTGCATTAAATAACATGAAATATTAAAAAAGCTTTACTTTCCTGTTAAATTTTCCACCCCACCAGTACTGATATTTTGGTGTACATATTACCCCTGCAACCAATTAATGATATTAGCAGTCTTGCCACTTTTGCAAGTGATCTGCTATATGTGTAGATGCCATGTCTTCACTGTGGGAAGGGAGCATTGAGAGCGATGACACTGGAGGTTGGATTTTAATTAGTTACTAGGTTTGGTAAAAATTAATTCACTGGACCCAGTCTGATGACCACATCAGTAATCTGTGCTGCAGGACTGAAGCCGTGAAAATCACTCAGCCCAAAGTGGTTAGCACTGCAGCCTTGCAGCACTGAGGTCCTGGGTTCAAATCCCACCCATGACATCTGCAAGGAGTTTTGTATGTTCTCCCGGTGTTTGCATGGGTTTCCTCCGGGTTCTTCGGTTTCCTCCCACACTCCAAAGACATACTGATAGGGAATGTAGATTGTAAGCCCCAATGGGGACAGTCTGTAAAGTGCTGTGGAATATGATGGCGCTATATAAGTAAGCATAATGCAACTTCCTCCAGCATCCATAGCTTTCCATTGATGAGCTGGTTTGGTGCTAGATCATCAGAGATTTGACATTGCGTCAGCATGGCTAATCTACAGAAGAGCTGCATGCAAATGTATTTACACCAACCAATGAATATTTTATTATGTCGTCGCATTTCCCTCATTAGGCCAATTTTCTTGACCCAGATTTTACCGTCGTAAAACACAGAAATGTTCCCTGAACACTGATCCGTATGTCATCCCTTGTCAAGTTGTGGCTGCGCTTTTTGCGCATGTAAGTATCCGTATGGCATCCGTATGCCAAGATTTTCTTGCCGGCTTGCAAAATGGACATATAATGGAGCCCAATAACAGGTTTTAAACCACAAATGAAAGAATACATTTAGACACATAGAATATATATATATATATATATATATATATATATATGTATATATATATATATATATATATATATACAAACATGTCATTGAGACACATATATAATATTTATATTTTTCTCACACTCATCAGTTTACCTCATGTCAGCCAGGGGACTCCCCGCAGCCTCACTGACTACCACTGATGTCACTGAGGCTGCGCGGAGTCCCCTGGCTGACCTGAGGTGAACTGATGAGCATGGGAAAACGTTCAGAAACTTTCCCATGCTCATTAGTTCATCTCCAGTCAGCCGGGGAGACTGCGCAGAGATGAACTAATTCATTTGGCAGTGGTTTACAGCGGGGCCGGTCGCATTAGCACCACTCCCCGTTGTAAACCAGTTAACCCCTTCTGATGGATTGCAGTGGGGACCTGACTGAACAATGGAGAGGTATGTATATTGTTGTTTTCTATTTTATTTTTTTTTTACAGATCCATGTTTTTTTCGGATTAGCAGATGAATAAATTTGGTCAAAAGCTTAGTGTGTTTATTTCAATAAAATAATTTCTAATTAATGTCTGTGTGTTTTTTTAACCCTTTCCTATTCTAGGGATAATAATGGAGAGGTGTCTTATTGACACCTCTCCATTATTAACCCAGTTTAATGTCACCTTCCAATAGCAAGGTGACATTAACCCATTATTATTAACCCATTAGCCATCACAACAGGGCAATGGGAATAGAGAAGCTAAGTGCCAGAAAAGGTGCATCTTGTAGATGCGCCTTTTCTGGGGTGTCTGGGGGCAGTTTTTTGTAGCTAGGAGGGGGGGCCAAAAACAATGGTCCCTCTCAAGGCTATTAATATCTGCCCTCACTCACTGGCTTTCCTTCACTGGTTAAGAAATTACCGCTGGAGCCCACGCAATTTTCTTCAAAGAACTAACCCCTTAATTTAACACCAACATGTCCCAAATTTTGCACACATACACTAATCTAATTATTAATCAAAGACATAAAAAACTAAATGAAATAAAATGGTTCACTGTATGTAAACCATGTGTCATTTCATGTCGGGTTTTGTATTGATTTTACAGAAGCCGGCAATTGATTTAGCGGCTATTAGACTATGTAGAATTCTAAGAAATATAAATATATATATATATACATATATATGTCTCAATGACTAGTATATATATATATATATATATATATTCTATGTGTCTATATCTATTCTTTCTATTCTTTATTAACCCCTTAATGTCCACTGACATGCAGAGTCCGTCATGGCAGGAGGTAACTTCCAGCAACATGACGGACTCTGCACGTCATGGCTTTGAACTGCCACTGCGTGTAAACACATTATTTTTTCTATAAAAGTTTATATTGTGTAAAAAACGCCAAAACATAAAAAAAATATATAAATGAGGTATCGCTGTAATCGTAGTGACCCGAAGAATAAAGCTGCCATACTAATTTTACCACACGCAGAACGGAGAAAAAAAAATTCCTGAATTGCTGGTTTTTGTTCACTCTGCCTCCACAAAAATCGGAATAGAAAGCGATCAAAACATGTTATGTACCCGAAAATGTTACCATCCAGAATATGGAAAAATTATAGGTCATTAAAAATCATTTTTGTTGAAAAAATATGATTTCTTTATTTTCACGGCTCTACATTATAAACTTCTGTGAAGCACTGGGTGGTTCAAAGTGCTCACCACAAATCTAGATAAGTTCCTTGGGGGGTCTAGTTTCCAAAATGGGGTCACTTGTGGGGGGTTTCTACTGTTTAGGCACATCAAGGGCTCTGCAAACTCAACATGACGCCCACAGACCATTCCATCAAAGTCTGCATTCCAAATCGGCGCTCCTCCCCTTCTGAGCTCTGCCATGCGCCCAAACAGTGGATCCACCCCACATATGGGTATCAGCGTACTTAGGACAAATTGCACAACAACTTTTTGGGTCCTTTTACCCTTGGGATAATAAAAATTGGGGATGAAAAGATCATTTTTTTGGAAAAAATATGATTTTTTAATTTTACGGCTCTGCATTATAACCTTCTTTGAAGCACTTGGGGGTTCAAAGTGCTCACCACACATATAGATAAGTTCCTTGGGGGTCTAGTTTCCAAAATGGGGTCACTTATGGGGGGTTGCCACTGTTTAGGTACATCAGGGGCTCTCCAAACGCGACATGTCGTCCGATCTCGTTTCCAGCCAATTTGACATTCAAAATCTCAAATGATGCTCCTTCCCTTCTGACCACTGCCTAACGATTGGTATTCCTCCACACATGGGGTATCGGTGTACTCAGGAGAAATTGCACAACAAATATTGTGGTTTATTTTCTCCTGATACCCTTGATAAAATAAAAAAAATTGTGTCTGAAGAAAAATTTGGGGGGAAAAAAGTAAAATGTTCATTTTTTCCTTTCACATTGCTTCAATTCTTGTGAAGTACCTAAAGGGTTAATAAACTTATTGAATGTGGTTTTGAACACCTTGAGGGGTGAAGTTTTTAGAATGGTGTCACTTTTGGGTATTTTCTGTCATATTGACCCCTCAAAGTGACTTCCAATGTGAGGTGGTCCCTAAAAAAATGGTTTTGTAAATTTTGTTGTAAAAATGAGAAATCGCTGGTCAACTTTTAACCCTTTTAACTTCCTAACAAAAAAAAAATTGGTTCAAAAATTGTGCTGATGTAAAGTAGACATGTGAAAAATGTTATTTAGTAAATATTTTTGTGACATATCTCCCTGATTTAAGGGCATAAAAATTAAAAGTTTGAAAATTGCTAAATCTTAAAATTTTTTGCCATATTTCCATTTTTTCATAAATAAACGCAAGTCATATCAAAGAAATTTTACCACTAATATTAAGTACAATATGTCACGAAAAAACAATGTCAGAATCAGCAGGATCCGTCGAAGCGTTCCAGAGTTTTAAGCAGATAAAGTGACAGTGGTCTGATTTCAAAATTTAGGCCCGGTCCTTAAGGGGTTAAACATGTCAGTGTGATTTTACTGTATCGCAAAATGAATTTCCGGCTTTTGCTAAAGGACACTGGTGCATATTTCTCGCAAGTCACACGTCTGGTCCATGTGTAATCCGTATTTTTCTCCCCCCCCATAGACTTGCATTGGCGTATTTTTGGAGGAATACGCTGACAATCGCAGCATGCTGCGATTTTCTCAGCCCGTAAAATATGGCCGAGAAATAAATGGCTGATGGGAGCTGCCCCATAGAGAAACATTGGTCCGAGTGCAGTGCGTTGTTTTTACGCCTCTCACTCGTCCGTATTTCTCTCTAGTGTGACGCCGACCTTAAACTCCAAATCTGTTCAGATGTGACACTCTATATCAGAACATAAGAGCTCTGACCACTGTAAAGATAAATTATTTTATGCATTAACAGAGAATGTTGACCCTTAAATCTTAATGGTGGTAATTAGAGATGAGTGGACCCATGGACTTTCGGGTTATGGGGCCCAACTCAAATTTTATTCAAAAGTTCGGTTCAGGTACCCCAACTGTAGCCAAAATGAACTAGAGCCCGAATGCCATTGAAAACAATGGAGATCTGAACTTTTGAGCTGGAAAATTCTTTCTCTCCCTGGACTTACACCCCGAACTCCAAACATTGCAATGGACTTGCAGGAGATGTCTGTGTTTGGCGTTTAGCACCAGACACTATGTGTCCCCTGAATTTTTAAGTTCAGGTTCGCTCATCTCAAGTGGTAAAGGCTATTATAAACATTTTTTCTCATACAAGCTATATCTGTATTTTTCACAGATAGCACTCATACCTATGGTATTCTAGAGGACATGCATATGTCCAAATTTTTAGAGACACGTCCGATTTTGATCCTTAGGTCCAATCAAAACCAACAAGTCTATGGTCTGTGAAAAAATTAGACATGGCTCAGATGAAATCTGAGTGTGGTACAATTTTTATGGACCATCAGAAAAGGGAAGGTGGAGAAACCTTTTTTTCTCTACGTATGAGAAAAACTGATGATGACATTGATATTAGGACCACACGCTGATCAAAGCCTACGTTTTTCTCGTACGTGGAAAATACTGATGTCAGAAAAGGTCCTAGACGGTAAACGTCTCCTACATCCAACAGGAGAAAAAACCCTTTATTCTAAAATGTTAAATAATCTGCGAGAGCTGAGCACAATCCATCACTCAGCGTAGTGCTCCATCCGCTATAAAATCCACATTCCATTTTACAATTTACATTTTTGATGTCATGTTACAGTAGAGCGAAGACATTTTAAAGCTTTTTCATTTCCCCCAAGCAGATGTAATCGGTACACATTCTACATTAAACTTATGTACCCAGACTTCTACCAGTCATCATTAAAAATTATCAATATCCATGCGAGGTGGCTGGCTGTTTGTGGAAAAATTATGGTTTTATATCTACAAGCTATTTTCCATCTGTGTTCAGGAAGAGCGGTGGAGGTAAAGCGTGGGATACAATGGCTCCCATTTAGGAGGATAATATCGGTGTCGAAATATCCATGATGAGCGGTATTGGCAGGCTTTATTATAAGGGAAGATGAAGAATTTTATTTTATTTTTTTTGCATGCCCGCATAAGTGATCTCTGAAAAATCTCACGGTTATGTCTCTCTTTTAGGAAATAGATATGGATTAAATGCCCTCCGATTTCAGGTTATCCTGTAGCAGATGGTCTTTCCTTCAGGACACACAGGCTAAAACCACAGACACGTTGAAAATCCATTTAAACATCAGATTACTTTCATTCTTGTCAGCTAAAGTAGCTGGGAGACATCAGCAGTTCCAGCCTGTTCCATTAATCAAAATTCAGAGAGAAAAGCCAACGCGCGACTATAAAATCCCCCGACTCGTCGCCAGCTTTACGTACAGGGAATCTAAAGCCATCAATCTTGCTTTCTTTCCCCTAACGGTCGGATGGAGGTTTTTTTTCCTCTCTCCATAGACAATATCTGTTGCTTTTGTATAGTTGATACAGGCACAAACATAGCGATGAATAATGAGGACAAATAGCTGAAAAAAATATTTATTCCCATGTTCTTGTCACATGATGTAATATTATTATTAGTATTCCTATGTGTGTTGCTCAAATTATTTAGAATATGCACTAAAACAGTATTCATCATTTGCATGTATTCAATATTAAATAATGAAATTAATTCTTCAAATTATATAAAATTAAATGTTAAATAAAAAATGCAGTTTACATTATAAGAAACAATCCTATGATTGAATAATTAATAAAACATATATCAATGATATCAATTAATGTAATCATTTAAGATTGTGTATTGATGACATGAGATAAATGCAATTAAATAATTATAGCAATTATTATTTTATTGTCATTATTATTATTATTATGGTTGTTATAATGAAGGCCATACAGATCATAGCAACTATTATTATTTTTATAATATAAAGGGTGGGCCATTTATATGGATACACCTAAATAAAATGGGAATGGTTGGTGATATCAACTTCCTGTTTGTGGCACATTAGTATATGGGAGGGGGAAAACTTTTCAAGATGGATGGTGGCCATGGCAGCCATTTTGAAGTCGGCCATTTTGTATCCAACTTTATTTTTTCCATTGAGAAGAGGGTCATGTGACACATCAAACTTATTGAGAATTTCACAAGAAAAACAATGGTGTGCTTGGTTTTAACATAACTTTATTCTTTCATGAGTTATTTACAAGTTTCCCTTTGTTTACACTCATTGACATGTCACAGAGGATAACACGTGAGGAGCGGATAGAAATTGTGTTGATGTCTGGTGAACGCAGTACCCGAGTCACTGCAGCAGATTTCAATGCAAGACACCATACGCAAGAAAAATGTCACCATTCCCATTTTACTTAGGTGTATCCATATAAATGGCCCAACCAAAAAAGTTTGCCTCATCACTGAACATAATGTTCTGTGCAAACTGAGGGTCTTGTTCCAATTTTTATTTTACCTATTCTGCAAATTCAGCGCGCCGATCTGGGTCAACCTCGTTGAGATGCTGCAGCAGCTGGATTTTGTAAGGGTGCCATTTGTGAGTAACTAATATCCACTGAAGGGATGTTCGACTGATGCCAGATCAGCGCTTAATTTGCAGAATTGGCTAAACAAAAATTGGAACAGGACCCTCAGTTTACACAGAACATTATGTACAGTGATGAGGCAAGCTTTTATGTAACTTTGACTACCGCTGACGTCACTGAGGCTGCGCGGAGTCCCCGGCTGACCTGATATGATCTGACAGCATGGGAAAAAGTTCAGAAACTTTTCCACGCTATCAAGTTCACTTCAGGTCAGCCAGGGACTTCGCGCAGCCTCAGTGATATCAGCGATAGCTGGTGAGGCTGCGCGGAGTTCCCGGCTGACCTGAGGTGAACTGAGGAAAAAGTTCAGAAACTTTCCCATGCTAATTAGTTCATCTCCGGTCAGCCAGGGCGCCTACACAGAGATGAATTCATTCATTCTGCAGTGGTTTACAGTGGGGCTGGTAGCATTAGCACTGGTCCCTGTTGTAAACTATTTAACCCCTTGT
The DNA here is from genome assembly GCF_039654945.1 of Dendrobates tinctorius. Classification (NCBI taxonomy): domain Eukaryota; kingdom Metazoa; phylum Chordata; class Amphibia; order Anura; family Dendrobatidae; genus Dendrobates; species Dendrobates tinctorius. Next base: position 7,821,041 of record NW_027361993.1, read on the forward strand.
GATGGATTTCTGCGGGGGACCTGACTGAACGGTTGACAGGTATGGATATTGTTTTTTTATTTTATTTTTTTTACAGAACAAGGGCTTTTTTGGATTGGCAGAATAATACATTTTGCCAAAAACTTTGTGTATTTATTTCATTAAATTATTTTTTAATTAATGTGTGTGTCTTTTTTAACCTTTTTACTATTCTAGGGTTAATAATGGATAGGTGTCTTATTGACACCTCTCCATTATTAACCCAGCTTAATGTCACCTTTCAATAGCAAGGTGACATTAACCCATGAGCCACCGCTAAAGGCCATGGGAATAGAGAGCCAGGAAAGGCGTATCTTATAGATGCGCCTTTTCTGGGGTGGCTGGGGGCAGATTTTTTTAGCCAGGGAGGGGCCAAAAATAATGGTCCCTCTCTAGGCTATTAATATCTGCTCTTACTCACTGGCTTTCCCTCTCTAGCAGAGAAAATTCATGGGAGCCCAATTTTTTTCCGCAATTATAGCCTTAAATTTAACCCCTAGAGTTCCAAATTTTCCCTAACACAAACTACTAAATTGATTAAACACTGACATACATAAATCGTTTTGATATGACATGGTTTACTATATGTTTGGGAATGATTTTACTGAAGCCAGCAATTGATTTAGTGGCTATTATGCTATGTAGAACTCTATGAACTATAAATATACTGTATATATATGTGTCTCAATGACATGTATATATATATGAATTCTATGTGTATATATCTATTCTTTCGATTCATGTCAGTGTGATTTTACTGTATAGCTCACTGAATTGCAGACTTTTAAAAAACGGATCCGTCAAAAAACGGAAGAAACGGATGAAAAACTGGTGCGATTAATCAGTTTTTTCACCGGATCCGGCAGTCGGGTCCGGTGAAAAAACAGATCTATCGCATCAGTTTTTCACAATCTGCGTCGATCTGTCGAGCCGACGGATTGTGACTGATGTAAAAAAACTGAAGTATGAAAGTAGCCTGTGGTGAAGCATGTGTCAAGGAGGAGAGGCTACTAGTATGCCTACTGGGGCATGTGTCGAGGAGGAGGGGCACCTGCATGCCTACTGAAGCATGTGTCAAGGAGTAGGGACACCAGCATGTCTACTGGGGCATATGTCAAGGAGGTTGGGTACCGCCATGCCTACTTCGCCTTAGGTGCGGTGTTTAGATGCACAGCTATGGTGAAGCATGTGTCAAGGAGGAGAGGCACAGCATGCCTACTGGGGCATATGTAAAGGAGGAGGTGCACCCGCATGCATGCCTATTGGGGCTTGTGTCAAGGCGGAGGGGCACCCACATGCCTACTAAAGCATGTGTCAAGGAGGAGAGGCCCAGATGTACAGCTATGGTGAAGCTTGCTTCAAGGAGGGGTGCACCCACAGGCCTACTGAGGCATGTGTCAAAAAGGAGGGGCACCCATATGCCTTCAAGGAGGAGGGGCACAAGCAGGCTTACTGGGGCATGTGTCAAGGAAGTTGCGCACCGCTATGCCTACTTTGTCTTGGTGGGGTTTTAGATGCACAGCTATTGTGAGCTGAACCTTTGACCCCAGTGAAAAAAAATCCTGGTTAGCCACTGCAAAACATTCGCCAATACTAGGATGGAATTATACATTTTTGGAAAATCTCTTTTAGATTAAAAGGGCTAATGGTTTAAGACAATGATTTGAGTGGGATTTTTCTTGTTCAGTTTTCATTTTAAAAAATCTTATCCATTTCTTTCTGAACCAATCTTTTAAAAGTTTGATCAGACATAATAAAGATTTTAATAGAAGGAAAAAAAAAGTTAATTTCTTTTGTAATATAGAAGAGATTGAGCCTGTGCTAATGACTCTAATTTGTATTCCTGGGAACTGCAGGTGAACGATTCAGTTGTGGATAATTTCTACTGATGTAGAACCAACACATATGGCGTAGGTTTTATTCATGCCTTGCCCAAGATGCATGCATACAAAGATGTGCCACATACTGGGTTTTGTACAATAGTGCGCACAGGCTGGAGATGAAATAATGCCATTGATCACATTTTGTAGTTACAGAAAGATCCTGGAGGTTGTTTCTACCTGAGTCTTATTGCAGGTACAAAATGTATTTGCCTCTATTCTCCACCAGACTACTTGATTTACATATGCATTGCACCTTTGTTCTTAAATTGGAAACATATTTCTTTCTTTTATCAGTAATCATGAGTATACATAGCCAGCTGTGATTTTTTTTTAATTCTATTTATTATATCTTGGTTCCATTATAAGGTATGGATACTACCGCAACAATATTTTATTTTGCTCTAATACATAAAAAATAAACAACTTTGCTTTTTTCATTATTAAAAATGTATTTCATTTTAAGTATAGAGCATCCATGCATAACTATTGGTCTCCATGGTTACAGACTACAGTCTGACCCAGAAGTTAGGTGTTCACTTTGTCTTCACTAGCAGTGTTTCTTTACAATGTTGGGGTCCTGGGTAGGGATGAGCAGACCCGTGGAAGTTTGGGTTCATGGGGTTTAGTCCAAGCTTCGGTTCAGGTAGCAGAACTGTACCCGAACTTGAGCCTGGACCCCATAGAGATCAATGGGGACCCAAACTTTGGAACTTTACAGTTTGGGTTCGCTCGTCTCTAGTCCTGAGAGAGTGAGAGAGCTAGGGAGAGATATTTGCCAACTCTAAAGTTTGGGTCCCCATTTATTTCAATGGGGTTTGGGTTAAGGTTCAAGCTTGGTTTCAGGTCTGCACCCAAACCAAACTTTGGACTAAAGTTTGGTTGGGTACCAGAATCCAAACTTCCATGCATCCACTCATCCCTAGTCCTCTCTTCAAATCCCACCAAAGACAACATCTGCAAGGTGTTTGTATGCTCTCCCAGTGTTTCAGTGGGTTTCCTCCAGGTTCTCCAGTTTCCCCCCACACTCCAAATACATATTGTTAGGGAATGAAGATTTTGAACACCAATGGGGACAGTAATGACAATGTCTGTAAAGTGTTGCTAATTATGATGGTGCTGTATACGCAAAGCCTAATAATAATCCTAATCTACTGACAGTGAAAGAAATGGAAGATACAAAGAAATAACATGACTGCAATACCTGTTTACAATCAGCGTTGGTTCGTACTCAGTAACGATGGCGACACATAAGGCTGCATATGAACTGTATACATAAAAAACTAAAATTGCAATCTGCAGGCTTGTATGTAAAGGATGTCAGTGAAGACACGTAAGTTTTTATAAAGAAGATCCTTTTATTCGTGTGTAATTCTAGGGCTTTATGGTTATAAACAGAGATGAGCGACTTTGCCATTTTTAGGGTCGAGTCGGGTTTCATGAAAGTCGACTTTCTCAAAAGTAGAGTCGAACGAAATCGGCCGACTATAGGGAAAAGTCGGGGTCCGACTGAAACACGAAACCCAATGCAAGTCAATGGGGAAGCAAAGTCGTCAGGGAGTGGAGGACAGTAAACACACCTACAGTGCCCATTTCAATGCCAAAAACATCAATTCTTATTACTTAAGCTTGGCAACCTTAATTTACTTTATAACAATAGTTAGGCATTGAAAACTGGGGGTTATTTGGCTAAAGTTGTGGGGGGGATAGGGCTGGCTCCAGGTTTTTGTGTGCCCCGGGCCAAAGAGTGTCAGTGGGCCCCTTTAACACATAACACAATTCATGATGCGCCGATACGGCAGAGAAATAGTGGTATAGTACAATGAAAAATACTTCACTTCTTACATGACATGATATCTATTTTAAATTCAAGAATAGCTAAAAAAACGGACAGTATATTACTCCATACAGTATTATGGCCACCACATAGTGCACCATACAGAATAATGAGCCCCATATATTTCTCCATACAGAATAATTGGTCCCATATTATGTTCCATACAGTATATGATGAGCTCCACATAATGCTACAGTATATGTTGGTCCCCATGGATAATGCTGCACTGTCCTATGGGCCCAAATAATGCTCCATATATAATGGGCCCCATTTCTAATGCTCCAGTGTATAATGGGCCCCATAGATGCTGCTCCAGTGTCTGATCTGCCCCATTCAGAATTTTCCAGTATATGATGGGCCCTATGGATGATGCTTTGTGGCGACCAGGAAAGGCAACATCTGAGAGTGGACCCTCTGGATCGCGGAACTGGAGCTCCCGAGGGCGAGCGTGCCAGGTGGAGCCGACCCCTATAGAGAGACCGTTAGGGCAGACCCTCGGAAGACAGATACCGCGACAGCTAGAACCAAAAGGGGTGGCTCAGGGGACCAGAGAGCAACTGGCGGAGCAAAAGCACAAGACAAAGGGGAGATACGGAACGCGTCAGGAACACAGGGCAGAGCACGGAGTGCAGAGTAAGGAACACAGAACTGGATACGGGGCATAGGACGGAGTAAGGAGCACAAGACTGATTGAGAGGTACAGGACGGAGTACGGAGTACAGGACTGAGTACGGAGTGCAGGACGGAGTACGGAGTACAGGACTGAGTACGAAGTACAGGACTGAGCACGGAGTGCAGGACTAAGTATGGAGTACAGGACAGAGTACGGAGTACAGGACAGAGTGCGGAGTACAGGACGGAGTACAGAGTACAGGGCAGAGTACAGAGTACGGCACGGGGTACCAAGAGGAAGTTGTAAGGAAGCCCCCTACAACTCAGCCAGAATACCGCTAAGTGAGGCACATGATAATCAGGCGTCTAAACCATCTTGGAGACGCCTGATATACCATACGCTGCTGGGTGATTGGCGGCCAGGGCCTCTGGGTGGGCACTGCAGGGTTAAGAATCCTGCAGAGCAAACGCCCGCGGCCTGAGGTGCCTGCGTGGGACAGCCACGAGCCGGGAGGAAGGGAGCAAGGAGGAGGTGGGCACAGCGTGGCGAGGTGGGGGCTGGTGAGTAGAGTCGGCGGCGGACCCTGCCGCTGCTGGGACGGCGGTGGTGACCGCCGCCGACGTGACATGCTCCAGAGTCTTATGGGCCCAAATAATGCTCCATATATAATGGGCCCCATTTATAATGCTCCAGTGTATAATGGGCCCTGTAAATGCTGCTGCATTGTCTGATGTCCCCCATTTGGAATGCTCCAGTATATGATGGGCCCCATGGATGATGCTCCAGTGTCTTATGGGCCCAAATAATGCTCCATATATAATGGGCCCCATTTCTAATGCTCCAGTGTATAATGGGCCCCATAAATGCTGCTCCAGTGTCTGATGTCCCCTATTTGGAATGCTCCAGTATATGATGGGCCAAATGGATGATGCTCCAGTGTATGATGGGCCCAAGTAATGCTCCATATATAATCTGCCCAATTTAGAATGCTCCAGTATATGATGGGCCCCATGGATGATGCTCCAGTGTATGATGGGCCCCATATCTCATTCTCCAGTGTATAGTGCTCCCCAAAAATTGATCCCAACCTTTAAAAAAAATTAAATAACTCTCCTCGCTGGGCACTGCTCTACTCTGGATTCCTCAGTGTCAACATCTTCCAGCTCTCTGCACTTGGACTGTTTAGGCAGAGGGCATACAGACGTGATGTCATCGCGCTCTCTGACCTGAATGTCACTGTCATGAAACGCGAAAGACGTCACGGCGGTGGAGCAGGGAGAGGTAAGTCTTGCAAGTGCTTGGGCCCTGAGCAAGCAGGGGGGGCACACTCATGGGCAGCGGTACTGGCACAGGGACCCTCATAGTACGCCGATGTGTCTGACGGTGAGTGGGCCCCCCACCATCACAGAAACTTTATTGTACTATGAGGGGCCCTGTGCCAGTGCCATCGCCCAAGAGTGGGCCCACCCACCTGTTCAGGGCAATGGTAGTTGCCCGGGTGCGCCAGGTGGTGACCACGGCCATGGGGGGGCAGCCCAGTCAGGGAGGTTGAAAAAATGCCATATGTTGATGTCTAGGCTGTACATTCAGCAGCTGCAAATGGAGGAAGTGGAGAAGTACGAGGAAGAGGAGAACAAAAGTGAGCCATTTTAATTGCCACCTATGTGTCATCAGGGGAAGGTGGGACAAATTCCTTGGAAATCCATGCATGGCTCATTTTAATAAAGGTTAGATAATCAACATTTTGGGTCAACAGATGGGTCCTTTTTTCTGTCAGGATTGATCCAGCAGCACTGAAGACTCATTCTGATAACACACCAGCAGCAGGGAAAGTGAGCTCCTGTATGGCATATTGTGCCAATTCAGACCAGGTGTCTAGTTTACAGGCCCAATAGTCAAAGGGGCATGACCTGTGAGGGAAAACATTGATATAGGAGGAGAAGTAGTTTGTAACCATAGTTGGCAACTGCTGTCTCCTGTCACTTGCAATCGATTCAGTATTAGCAGTCGTGTGAGCAGTACTTGAGAAATCAGTCCACAACATGGTCATGAAACCCCTGTCTCCAATGCCACTTCGGCTGTGTGCACCATGAACACCTCTTCCATTTTGGCCTCTACAGCTTGTGGGAGAACCAGCACCGGTGCTGTGTGCTGGGAATGCCTCCAACAAACGGTTTACCAGAGTTGCTTGTTTGTTCGCCAATATTATCTCTAGGTTCTCCTGTGGCATGATGTTTTGTAATTTGCCTTTATAGCGTGGATCCAGGATGCTGGCCAACCAGTAGTCTTCATCCTTCATCATTTTGGCAATGCGGGGGTGCCTTTTTAGGATCCTCAAGGCATAATCACACATGTGGTCAGTGTCATGTCAGTGGTGGGTGGAGGAGCACTTTCTTGGAGATCTACATCTCTCCAGTCACGTACAAACCCTGTACCTGACCTTGGCATGCCAACATTATCTCTTGGCCCCTGAGAAGCATCCTCCTCCCCAAAATAATCATCCCCCTCCTCCTCTTCCTCTTCTTCCTCCACCTCATCCAGGTCAGTTTCCCTCGCTGACAATAGCTGACTGTCATCAAGGCTTCCCTCCTCCTCTTCCTCCTCCTCTGCTTGCAGACGCCTCATCCTTAATGTGCGTCAAACTTTGCATGAGCAGACGCATAAGTGGTATGCTCATGCTTATGATGGCGTTGTCTGCGCTTACCAGCCGTGTGCATTCCTAAAAACACTGAAGGACTTTATAGAGGTCTTTCAACTTTGACCACTGCACACCCGGCAATTCCATGTCTTCCCTCAAACTGCCTCAAACATTGATATAGGAGGAGAAGTAGTTTGTAACCATAGTTGGCAACTGCTGTCTCCTGTCACATGCAATCCTGCCCATGTATCCTCCCACAAATGCATTACAGCCTGCCTCTGTTCGCACAGCCTCTCAACCATGTGCAGGGTGGAGTTCCAACTTGTTGCAACGTCTATGATTAGGCGGTGCTTCAGGAGTTGGAGAGATCGCTGCAGCTTCTGCATACGACTGGAGTGTACGGGCGAGCTACGGATGTGCGAGCACAGTCTTTGCACCTTATTGAGCAGGGCCGTTAACTCCGGATAATTAAGTAGGAAGCACTGCATCACCAGGTTCAAGGTGTGAGCCAGGCAAGGTATGTGTCTGAGTTTTGCAAGGGCTATGGCTGCCACAAAATTCCGGCCGTTATCACTGACTACCTTGCCTGGAGCAAGATATAGACTGCCCAGCCATGACTCAGTTTGTCGATGCAAGTAGTCGGCCAGTACCTCCGTGGTGTGTCTTTTGTGGCCCAAAGACATCATCTTTAAAACAGCCTGCTGCCGCTTACCTCTAGCTGTTCGATAGTGGGACACCTAGTGTGCAACACTGGCAGCTGCGGATGGAGTGCTTGTGCGACAGCGCTCTATGGACGAGATTTCGCTTCTGGAGGAGGAGGGTGGAATGCCTATAGCCAACTGTTTCCTATACAGTGGGCTAGGCAGCACTGTTCCACCGCCACTGTCCCCTGTGGAGCCAGCATCCACCACATTAACCCAGTGTGCAGTGATGGACATGTAACCGCCCTGGCCATGCCTACTGGCCCATACATCTGTTGTGAGGTGCACCTTTCCACTCACTAATTGTTTGAGTGCATGAACAATGCGGTCTTTCACATGCAGGTGGAGGGCAGGGATGGCTTTTTGAGAAAAGTGCCTAATGGGTAGGTCATAGCATGGGACAGCGTAGGCCATGAGGTCTCAGAACACTTCGCTTTCAACCAAACGGAAGTGCATCATCTCTAATATGATCAGTTTGGCAATGTAGCCATTCAAAGCCAGTGTACGCGGATGAGATGATGAGTACTTTCTTGTCCTACTCAGAGTGTCTGGTAGGGTGAGTTGGAACTGAGAGCTGCATAGGGGGAACTAGCGGTGGACATTAAGGACTGAGAGGGGGTTGGTGATGGTGATGGTGGTGTTGGTGATGGCCTTGATTCAGTCTTTTTTTCCAAAAACATTGTGATTCCCTGACTGCTTTGGCCTTGCGACGACACCTCAACAAATCTTGCTGGAGGTATGCTTATTGGTGGCCTTTCAGTGGGGGAAGCAATGTAGCATTGCTGGCTACCTTCAGTCGGAGCAGGTGCACATGTGCTACCTGAGGTTTTGTAGTCCATCCACGCTTGCAAGTGCATGGTGGTTAAATGTCTAAGCATGCAACTGGTGTTTAACTTTTTGAAGATTTTCACCTCTGGTGAAGGTCCTTCTGCACTTCTTACAGATAACCTTTGCCTCATCAACAGGATTTTGGTCAAAAAAGTGCCACACCGCACTCTTCCTACTATGATATAAATTTTCAGGGCTTGCACAGTGTGCAGATTTGACCATCTGGCCAAGCTGTCCTGCAACTCTTTGAATTTTTAACAAATTTTGGTACAGCTACGGGTCTGCCAGATAACCGCTGCTGCGATGTCGATGCCTGCTGTGGATCCTTCTCCTCTTCTGAGCTATTGCCAGCTGCACCCTCTTCCCCCAGTGGATGCCAATCTGGGTCAACAACTGGGTCATCCATCACCTCCTCTTCAATTTCATATGCACCTTCCTCTGTGTCATCATTTAAGGTGGTATAGTATGCGGGAAGGGGCACCTGAGTTTCATCAGGGTCTGATTTTGGCTCACTAGACTGCAAGGCAAATGTATTGCTCTGGGTCAATGTACCAGCAGAATCATCTAGCAGTGGCTGTGCATCAGTGCACTCCATGTCAGATTCATCTTGTACTGGGGAATTCAGGATTTGACTTGATAACCCAGGCATGGTATGTGAAAAGAGCTCTGTGAAGTAATCTGAAGTGTGGCCTGCTGCATCCTTCACTTTTGGTGTGGGTGAAGGACACAAGGAAAGGTGTTGTTCCTGACCAGAAGCCTGCACTGACAACTCAGTGCTTGCAGTTTTTGAAACTTCAGAAGAGGAGGCAATAGAGCTGGAGGCTGTTTCGGCAATGTAAGCCAAAACCTGTTCCTGATGCTCCGGCTTTAAAAGCGGTTTACCTACTCCCCTACTCCCAGAAAAGGGAACTTTAAAGGCCTTCATGTGCCAGATGATGACGCAGGCTCAACACCTCCTGCCTTAGCTGCTATTGTGCTTTTGCCATAATCAGCAGATGCACCACCACCATCAGTACCAGCTGCGCCCCCCCCACCCAGGTGTCGTGGCCTCTTCCACCATACTTCCTCATGTTTGGGAAAATGTACCAAAAATACAAGCATAGATATGGTACTGTATGAGAAGTGGACAGCTCTATACGAAAATTTTATTCTCCATCTATTTTTTAATGGAGTCACACACACGCTGTCTCTGTATAGAATTGACCGTAATCAAACAGCAGATATAGGATACTGTTTGACAAGCTGACAGCTCTATACGGTGTATGGAAAAATAGAAATTTCCGTATATGTGTTTGAGTCTCACACACACACGCTGTGTCTGTATAGATTTGACCGCAATACAAACAGCAGATCTACAATACTGTTTGATAAGCGGACAGCTCTATACGGTGTATGTATGGAAAATCACTACAGCCAATCACTACAATGCCCTTCTATAAGATGGTGGTGGCTGCTGCCTATGTCATCGCATTGCCCACAGTGTGCGTCCTTGATCATTGGCTGAGAAAAGGCGCTGGAAGCATGATGGGAAACGCGACTTTGACGCGCGAGTCGGCGACCTCATGACCGACCTCACGCTATGGTTGGGTTTCGATCGCCGAAACCTGGCTTTAGCGAAAGTCGGCAACTTTTGAATTTGACCAACCCGTTTCGCTCAACTCTAGTTATAAATATTCATATTAAATGTAATGCATTCCCGTGAGTCACAAACTATTACAATTTTACATGAAGATTTCTTAGAAACTAAAAACATAAAAAAAAATCTCATATTTGCATTTCTATACCAGTCTTTCTCTCCCCCAGGTTTCCTCACTCCCTCTCGTACTATTTCATGGCAAAGCTAAGTTGGAAATTGCAGCTGCATCCCCCTCCTCCTTCCTTAATGCTCAGTATTTACTATTTTACAATTCAATGATTCTTTGGAACTAGGCATGACCACAGGTATATAGAGCCTGCGTGTAGAGATATAGGAAGAAAAACCTTCTGAACGGTGAAGAAGCTATTTTTCCCTATTAAGATATATTCCAAAGTATTCATATTTACTACTGATTTCTGAAAGTAGCGTAAACAAGTTTTCTGCTTTAACTAGTTCAAGAGTTCTTAATTTTCAATTTTTTTCATACATTTAGTGTAAAGAGCTGTAACATTTTTTTCTCATTTGGATATTTAGATCATTTTTGCATTTTTTTTCATGATTTCTATGACCTAATTTTTATGTTATTTTTGTTTTTTAATTTGCTGATATACCGGAAATACGTGCCTGTTTTTCACATCTCCTTTTGTTTTGCTTTTTCTTTCTGACCACTAAGGACCACTAAATTATAATTTTCCTCCCTTTTCTGCAGCAATTATTTTTATTTATCAAATTGGTGATCTTTTTGTTTGATAGAGGAGTGACTAGTAAAAGCAATTTGGATTGGCAGCAACTTATCATTTATTTAATTTTTTACTGCTTTTTGCTTATTTATTCATTCATTTATTTCAACCAGTGTAATAACCAGGTAATAAAAGATCTTTGGGGGCGTTACAACATTTCAGTATTTTTTATTTAATTCTGACTTTCCCTGTAACTGGGGGTAGTTTATTAGCAGTTACAGTGGAAATTCAGTTTCCTGGCTGAATAGCAGAGCTGATCAGTATCTGTTAGGTCCTGGCAGTGTCTACACACTCCTGGAACCCTGTGCTCACATGATCACTTGATTTGGAGGAGAAAGCAGTGTCAGCAGCTCTGCATTATTCATACAGAGTTCATTCAGCAGTGTGTATACAAAAATTGGGAAGGCAGAAGGTAGAGATGGTAGTAAACCATCTCTGCCTTCTTTAGCCCTCCGTCAGGCGCAATAGATCTGACAGGCACACAGTAATTAGTTTCACTTCTCTCTCCTTGCCCACTTATCAGAAAACCCCACCCCTCCTAGTTATCTCCTGACTCTACAGGCTCTGTGAAACCTGATATCACAGTGACTCAGCAGACCTTCTAGTGAGCAGATATCAACACTTTGGCTTCTCAGGCACATTGCGCCTGATTTCAACACAAATTGAAAGGTCAGTATTTTCTTTTTTTATTCATCACGATTGTGTATTTAGCTTGTTTTATGAAGGATTAATGCTAAGTTAGTGTACATAAGTACTGTTTTCTTAGACAAAAGGAGGGTGGCTTCTAAGGCACATTGCGCCCTAACACATACTCTTTCTCTCTTGCTTCAGATTTTCTGCTGCAATGGCCAGAAAACAGTATGATTCATCTAAACCCCTTCATTTAGAAGAAATGAAGATTTTTTTGTTAGAAGATGATGAGGTAGAACCAGCAGTAACTGAGGATTTAGAGGAATCTAGTGACATTTCATCTGAAGATGAGGTAGCAGAATGTAACACTGATTCTGGAACAGAGCAGGATGGTGATGACACTGATACAGAGGAAACAGACACAGATCTAGCTTATTATTTGGGCAAAGATAAAAATACAAAGTGGAACAAAAAGGCACCCAAGAACAAACAGCGCAGAGAATCCCACAATATTATTACACACCTTCCTGGAGTTATTGGAAGAAAAGCTAAAACTGCAGTGGAATGTTGGAGTAATCTAATTACAGATAGCATGTTGGAAACTATTGTTCGGTTCACTAACCAGTATATTGACACAATCAAAGAGCAATTCTCCAGAGAGAGGGACATCAAAAACACTGATGTGATTGAACTCAAGGCATTTATTGGCTTGTTATACCTAGCTGGTGCTTTCAGAGCAAATAGGCAAAGTTTGGAGGAGCTGTGGGGGACAGACGGTGATGGCATCGAAAAATTCAGCCTTGTGATGAATCTGAAACGATTCAAAGTCCTGATCCGTTGCCTCCGTTTCGATGATCGAAGTACCCAGACAGAACGAAAAGGTTATGACCGGCTTGCACCAATTCGGGACATATTTCAACAATTTATTATGAATTGTCAAAAAAGCTATTGCCCGGGGCAAAACCTCACTATTGATGAGATGCTTCCAGGTTTTCGTGGAAGATGTGGTTTTCGGCAATATATACCATCAAAGCCAAACAAATATGGAATTAAAATTTTTGCCATGGTTGATGCAAGGATGATGTACACTATGAACATGGAAGTTTATTGTGGAAGACAGCCACCAGGTCCTTTCAATGTGAGCAACAAGCCTAGTGATGTGGTAAAGAGAATTGCTGAGCCAATGTTTGGATCTGGTCGAAATATCACTGCTGACAACTGGTTTACTGACTTTGATCTGATTGATTTTTTAAAAACGAAAAAGCTGTCATATGTGGGAACTGTTAGAAAAAACAAAAGGCAGTTGCCGCCAGATTTTCTATATACAAAAGGCAAACAACAGTATAGCACTATGTTTGGGTTCAGAAATGGAAAGATTTTAGTTTCTTACATCCCACGCGAAAGGAAAAATGTGATTTTGGTCTCTTCATTACATAATGATTACACCATTGATCCAGAGTCTGGGGAGCTAAGGAAACCAGAAATCATAACTTTTTATAATTTGACCAAAAGCGGCGTTGACACTGCTGACCAAATGTGTGGCAATTTCAATGTAAGTCGAAATACCAAACGCTGGCCGATGGTAATCTTCTTTACAATGCTGAATGTGGGTGGCATCAACTCACAAGTAATTTACCTCGGTAATGAACTTAAACAAATGCGCAGAAGAATGTACCTAAAACAATTGGCTAATGAACTGGTGAGTGGAGAGCTAAGCCTAAGAAGTACAAAGACGGTTGGAATGCCCCTTGCCCTGCAACACCGGTTGAAGAGATATCGTCCCAAGGACGTTCCAGAACAAACACCGACTTTACCACCTTCTAAAAGACGCAGTTGTACTACCTGCTCATTTGTATCTGGTTTCAGAAGGCTTTCTAAATATGACTGCAAAATATGTAAAGAATCAATCTGCCTTTCCCATGCAACTTTCGTCTGCCAGCCTTGCTTTTCTAAGTGTACCTGTGCTGCTTCTGCTGCAATTGAAACCACTGAAGATGAGTAGAAAATAATTAAGTAACATCTAAGTGCAATATCCTTTAAGTTTTTTTCCATAATTTCATATTTAAGCAATAGTTAAGTAAAGATAACTGGAGCCTATTTGGCGGTACTACCGAAAAGTGGTACTTTTAGTTTTAATAAGTTTATGGTTAATAAATGTTTTTTTTTGCATCTGATTTGGTGTAATCTCTTTTAATACATTCCTATGAAGGTCACTGACTACTTCTATAGTCCTGAAATTGAAATATGTAGCTACTATAGGTGGTTTTCTGACCTGTGCTTGTCAGGCACATTGCGCATGAACTGAGGAGAATCTATATTGCGCCTGACGGAGGGTTAAGGAGTCTGACTGTGTCTGAAAGCCGGTTCCCCATTGCTGCTGCTGCATAACCTGTTACAGCATCTATACTATGCTGTAACTTCTTAGAACACCACTGCGGATTAATACATGGACCACTTAAACTTTTACATTTTATGAACAAACCGGAAATAGTTAAATAATACAAGGAATTACCAAACCCACTTTCAATACTTTATTATTGCATTTTGGGTAATAGTTTGGAATATCTTACTCAAAATCTTGATTATTTAGTGAAATCAGCAACAAAAAAGTGTCTCTTTGTCTGAAAGACTCAACACATTCGTTCATTACACGGACAGCCCACAGGATGTAATACTTCATTTTCCTTAGGATGGCAAAAGAGATAAATGGAAAGTGTTGCAGTTGGTTTCATCCATGGATTAACATGGGTCCTAACAGTGAGATAACCTGTTGCCTATTTTGGGGGAACTCTTCCAACAAAAAGAGGTTGTAAAACGTCAACAGTCCCCTGAAGTAATTGAAAAACAGCACAGCTGTGGAAACCTTCCTCAGTCCCACAATACTATCAAGAGATAAAGTAGGGTAATAAAGTGAACAATTAATCAGTTACATCTCCTTTCCTGAACTGAGAAGATCAGGGTTCAGGTCCTCGCAGTTATTAGGTCTCGGATACATTTTCTTTTGAGCAATGTGTTAATCGCGCTCTGGCGAGGAGGCGGCGGTGGACCATTTAAGATGTGATTTATCAAACTCTTATTCTTTTATAATGGTGATTCTTTTAATAAGAGTTCTTTAAATATTAAAACAAAGTGAGTGTTAGGCCAGCTCAAAGAGAAATGATAGCTTTAATATAGCCGCATGTTATAAGGAATAAGCGGTCATAAGGAATTACTGGCCTCCAAACTCCATAGTGGTACTGAGCGCAAAATGAGAACACTTATCCTGTTTATAAAATAATAATTCTATAATTTTACTTATTCTTTCATGTTACGTTTGCTACTTTGGATTCATCCTGGGAAAAGTATTACTGGATAATTAGATCCATTAGAAAAGTTACTTTGAATATTTATTGAAAGGCAAGTTGTCTTAAGTTGTGTGATTTCCATATACAGTGCCTACAAGTAGTATTCAACCCCTTGCAGATTTAGCAGGTTTACACATTCGGAATTAACTTGGCATTGTGACATTTGGACTGTAGATCAGCCTGGAAGTGTGAAATGCACTGCAGCAAAAAAGAATGTTATTTCTTTGTTTAATTTTTTTTTTAAATTGTGAAAAGTTTATTCAGAGGGTCATTTATTATTCAACCCCTCAAACCACCAGAATTCTGTTTGGTTCCCCTAAAGTATTAAGAAGTATTTCAGGCACAAAGAACAATGAGCTTCACATGTTTGGATTAATTATCTCTTTTTCCAGCCTTTTCTGACTATTTAAGACCCTCCCCAAACTTGTGAACAGCACTCATACATGGTCAACATGGGAAAGACAAAGGAGCATTCCAAGGCCATCAGAGACAAGATCGTGGAGGGTCACAAAGCTGGCAAGGGGTACAAAACCCTTTCCAAGGAGTTGGGCCTACCTGTCTCCACTGTTGGGAGCATCATCCGGAAGTGGAAGGCTTATGGAACTACTGTTAGCCTTCCACGGCCAGGACAGCCTTTGAAAGTTTCCTCCCGTGCCGAGGCCAGGCTTGTCCGAAGAGTCAAGGCTAACCCAAGGACAACAAGGAAGGAGCTCCGGGAAGAACTCATGGCAGTGGGGACATTGGTTTCAGTCAATACCATAAGTAACGTACTCCACCGCAATGGTCTCCGTTCCAGACGAGCCCGTAAGGTACCTTTACTTTCAAAGCGTCATGTCAAGGCTCGTCTACAGTTTGCTCATGATCACTTGGAGGACTCTGAGACAGACTGGTTCAAGGTTCTCTGGTCTGATGAGACCAAGATCGAGATCTTTGGTGCCAACCACACACGTGACGTTTGGAGACTGGATGGCACTGCATACGACCCCAAGAATACCATCCCTACAGTCAAGCATGGTGGTGGCAGCATCATGCTGTGGGGCTGTTTCTCAGCCAAGGGGCCTGGCCATCTGGTCCGCATCCATGGGAAGATGGATAGCACGGCCTACCTGGAGATTTTGGCCAAGAACCTCCGCTCCTCCATCAAGGATCTTAAGATGCGTCGTCATTTCATCTTCCAACAAGACAACGACCCAAAGCACACAGCCAACAAAACCAAGGCCTGGTTCAAGGGGCAAAAAATCAAGGTGTTGGAGTGGCCTAGTCAGTCTCCTGACCTTAACCCAATTGAAAAGTTGTGGAAGGAGCTCAAGATTAAAGTCCACATGAGACACCCAAAGAACCTAGATAACTTGGAGAAGATCTGCATGGAGGAGTGGGCCAAGATAACTCCAGAGACCTGTGCCGGCCTGATCAGGTCTTATAAAAGACGATTATTAGCTGTAATTGCAAACAAGGGTTATTCCACAAAATATTAAACCTAGGGGTTGAATAATAATTGACCCACACTTTTATGTTTAAAATTTATTAAAATTCAACTGAGCAACATAACTTTTTGGTTTGTAAGATTTATGCATCTGTTAATAAATCCTGCTCTAGTGTGAAGTTTGAAGGCTCTAACTTATTTGCATCTTATCAAACCTGCTAAATCTGCAGGGGGTTGAATACTACTTGTAGGCACTGTAAGCTATTCCACAGATTACTTGATTAGCCATTTTGGTTAAATGAAGGGTAACCGCTGTTTTATTTTTTATTTTTTCATAAGTTAATTGTATGCATGAAAACAAGAAACTTTGTAATGCATCTTGAATGAGAAATTAGCTTCTTTATACTCATGAAATATCATTCATTCACAAAATTCTCAATCCTCGGGTAAAATGTGTATTTAGTTAGAATAGAATTCCCCATTAGTGAGATAGGTAATGACAGTTGGTGCTTATAAAGTTATATGGAGAACTTGCAGCAGGATGTCAGTGTCTGCCTCTGAGCTTTTGACACTCCATTGAATATTAATAGTACCAAAGTTGCTTGTTTTCCTGTATACTACTGATTCGTGAAATAAAAATTAAAATGATGATTTCTCATTAAAAGCAATCTGTCAGTGGAATCCACTCTCCTGAGCCATCTATATGGGCATGTTGGTCATGGGAAGCTAAACAAAATGATACTTTGATATCTGCGATTTGATGTCTTATTTCAGAAAAATCCACATTTTTCTTATATGTAAATGAGCTGCTAAAATCTAAGAGTCAGACACTGATCTGCATAAGAATCTGCCTCCAGAGATTATTTTTAGCAAAGGGAGAGTTTCCAATGTGAGACAAGTAACTAGCACAGGATAGTTGAACTGAACTTTGTCTTCTTACAAACACGTTTGCTACTACAGCTCTCACAGCTCTGCTGCATTGTAACACTGACTGCCTGTGAAATGGAAGCTGGAGCTGAGAGGAATCTGCAGATGTGTCAGTTATAACCCCACACAGCTCTGGAGTGAGATCAGGAGAGCAGGGAGCGGCCATTATACATCACACTGGTAACTCTGGTAAACATTACATATCATACTGGTAATACTGGTAAACTTTACACATCGCACTGGTAAGGCCGCCTTTCATTTAAAATAATCTCTGGAGGCAGATTCTCAGGGAGATCTTTGTACGTCCCATACATCTTAACAGCACAGTTATATAAGATAAAAACCTGGATTTCTCTAGAATAAGATATCGGTTTGCAGATATCAAAGTATCATTTTAATTCAGCTTCCTATGACATGCATGCCCATATAGACTTAGACATAGGAGGGTTGATCCTACTCACAGATTCCCTTTAAAAGTTTATTACAGCTGCCAGACCCATATAAAAACTATGCAGTTTACACAATTTTGTCACTCAACTTAAATGACTGCAAAACATTATTTAAGGAAGATTGTTTAAAGGATTATCAAGGATATTTCTGGATACGTGCATTGATGGCCAATCCCATCCCAAGCATAGCTCATATACCCATAAAATAAGAGAAAAGAAAAATGAAATTGTGCTGAAATGCACTATTAGGTACTGCTGCATGAATGGATTCACAAACTAGTGTACGAGGCTGTTTAATTCTACTGATCTGGTCGGTATGTTGTCCTAGGGGTTTGTCACGTGGACCCGTCTTGTGTGACATGACCCGCAGGCCGGTAACTAAAACAGCAAAACTGACATGTATAACTGTCCTGTGTGACACGACCCGCAGGCCGGTAACTAAAACAACAAGACACGGAAGGGGAAACAGTTACAATGGTGGGCCCTGCGATAGGCAACGGGGACGTGGAGACCTCCTGCACTCCCCTGAGTCAGTGTCCCTCACACTCCTAACGTTCCCTATACAGGCTCCTCACCTGTCGCCGAGCCAGAACCTGTCACCCTAGCACACCCTATACCTATCCCTTGCTAGGGAGCTGGGTGGTGCAGGCACTGGCCCCACCGCTGTACTAATACACACCAGGGAAAAATACAAACAGGGATAACAGCACTTAGCTCTGCTCTGTTGCTCTTGCTCCCAGCAACAGAGTCCAGCACCAGAATGCAGCTCAAATGATCAGGGGCCAAAAGCTGCTATAATCCCAGTGACCACCGGGGGCAAAAGGCAAAGCAAAGAAAACATCAAGTGCAATTGCCCTGATGGCCACTAGGGGCAAAACTAAAACTGAAACCACCAGCTTAAGGAAAAAAAAAGGTTACTAGTGGTTTTATATGTCATAATCCAGCATGGATCATGAGAGTACCCTCTCTTAATGAGGGGCCTCCGGACCCTCAAGACCGCTCCTCATCAGGGAACCACCTACAGTGGGGATGCCCAGGTCCAGAGTTCACCCCAGCAACTACCTGCACTTCAGGTTTATGACAAACGAGCACCACTGGTATTGGCAAAGTATGTTCCGTAGGCACCACCCATCTCCAAAGCACCGATCTGGGGAACAAGAGGTGTATGGGCAAGTTTGTGGGTAACTCCAGCTGGTAAGTCTCCAGGCCCTGGATAGCCAACACCAGATACGGCCCGATCACCTGAGAATTCCAGACCCCCGCAACACACTTCCACTGGATTTTTTTGGTGGCCACCCATACAAGCTCGTTCACACACAGGTCTGGACCTGAACATTTATTGCCACACATTCGTTTGTCACAACACGGTGAACTCTCTCTGGAACTGACAACAGAGGCATCTCCCTGTGTCACCACACTCACACCCCCGCAATTCACCAAGGGAAACACCACCCTCCAACCTCTCCTACTACGAGGTCTGTGCCTCTCAGGGTTGGCTAATGGCGAGAGTTGAGCCTTGCCCCTACTCTCCTGCAGCACCTCAGCTGCTACAACTGGAAAGGAAGGGGACGTTTGTAGAGAGACGGCAGAGACAGTAGCTCCTAGGCAGCAGCCCTCACACGACTGCTCCCAGCTAACTACTTCTCTAGTCCACCAATCTAAGACCGGGTTGTGTTTTTAGACCAAGAGGGGCCCACAACGATAGGTGCTGGATTTCCCTCCAAGACGTAGTATGGCTGGGACACATCCTGATGTCCGCTATGCAGCTCAATGTCTTCTACGACTTGGTTTAACTCCCCCTGGCTCAGTGGGACAGAGTTAATGGCCTGGACGCTTATGGGTTTGTCCAGCATCTTACACCTCAGACTATGAGTCTGGACAGCCTGAGCATCGACCAGACTGACTTCTGCTCCACTGTCCACAAGCACCGGTATGCCCTCAGGTACCTCGTCAACCATCACCTCTGCTTTCATAGTACCTTCTGAGGGCGAGGAGGAAATATACACTCCCAGGTCGTCTTCCTCCACACGACCAGGGGGACACGGCTTCTCTGACAGTACAGAAGTTTTGGCGTCAGTGCCAAGGACTAAATCATTAGTCTGCTAACTACAGGGATGTACCCCTTCACCTTGGGGAACACCAGGCAGCACCATGGGGACACCGACTCCACCCATCTGCCTGGGTACGTCCGCCTGTATAAGCAAGTCCTGCTCCCCAGCAGGGACTCCAAGGCACATCCTCGCCAAAGCCATATATGGACCCTCTAGTTGAGGCAGAGGATAAGCCTCAGACCCATAATTCTGCTGCAGGTGCTGCTGAAACACATCATTCAGCTCCTCACTAATCTCAGTGAGAGCCAGCAGCAACTGCTCACCGGTCTGCACTTGGCCCATGGCTCACCAGAGGTAAAAATATGTTGCGGTTGGTGATAATGTGATGGTCAACGTGTGACTGGACACACCGCCTCCAGCAGGGCGAATTTCCATCACACACGCGACCCTGGATACACCGCCTCCAGTAGGGCAAAATTAAATAATATAACATGCAGCCGAATACACCACCTCCAGCAGGCGAATTTCAGAATTACATGTGAAACTGGATACACCACCTCCAGCAGGGCGAATTTAAATAATAAAGGGAAAAAGTTACAATGATGGGGCCCTGCGATAGGGAACGTGGACGTGGAGACCTCCTGTACTCCCCTGAGTCAGTGTCCCTCACACTCCTAGCATTCCCTATACAGACTCCTCACCTGTTGCCGTCACCTGTCACCCTAGCACACCCTACACCTATCCCTTGCTAGGGAGCTGGGTGGTGCAGGCACTGGCCCCACCACTGTACTAATACACACCAGGGAAAAATACAAACAGGGATAACAGCGCTTAGCTCTGCTCTGTTGCTCTTCCGCTCCCAGCAACAGAGTCCAGCACCAGAATGCAGCTTTCCTCCTGAATAGCTGCTACGTCACCAAGCATTGTCAGAGCTGCAAGGAACTCCTCAAGGTGTGTCCTTCCACACCAGGACTCTGTCCGTGCTGCAAGGAACTCTCTCTAGCTCCTTCCTCCACCAAGGATGGTTGAAATGACCAATATCACCAACACCTGGTCATAGACCATGTGACCCTATATAGGAAAAGGGAATGGTCAAATGATCAGGGGCCAAAAGCTGCTATAATCCCAGTTACCACCGGGGGCAAAAGGCAAAGCAAAGAAAGCATCAAGTGCAATGACCCAACAGCCACCAGGGGCAAAACTAGAACTGAAACCACCAGCTTAAGGAAAAAAAAAGGTTACTAGTGCTTTTATCTGTCATAATCCAGCATGGATCATGACAGGGTTAAATACCAATGATGATAGACTGATGACCCATTATTAGGATTGATTTATTTATAGTCCCCCAAAAAACCCTATAAATGTACGGAATAAATAAATTTAACTTTCTCAATTCAAAGTTTTAGGCTGAGTTTTTACAATGACACCCAGGATCCTGTTTCTGGATTGTCGAGCCTTTGGAACTCTGTGTGCCTATGGATATCGCCTTCATTAAATCCTACATTTTCCCAATTCAGTTAAAAAATAAATGTGAAGTGAATCTGACAAACATTAGGTGACACAGGAAAATATTTGTCAAAACCTTTGCAATGTATATGGAGCTATGGAATGAATTAATTTTCGAGATTTTTGACAGTTTTTCTTTCAATGCAATGCAGGCATCATAAACCCATTAATGGCCTATTTACAGGAATTGATGATTAGCAGTAATTTAAAAGCACATTTACACAGGCAGGCTGTGCTTGAGATGTGCATTGAAGCAGGGGCTGACACACCATTGGAACACCCATGCAGCTGCATAGGGGCCCAAGAGGTAAGGGGGCCACATCCAGCTCCAAAGCAGGTGGATTCGTGCATTATGATGATCTCTTGGGCAGCTTAAGGCCATGTATTGGTCTTGCATAGGGGCCCTCTTCTGTCTGTGACTGCCAGTCATTGAAGAATCAAGTAATAAATCATTGAGTGCATGTAGGCTGCCAAAAAGCAAACTTTTGTGCAGCACAAAAGATCTTCTCACCCAACGATTGATGGTTTCGCTTGTTTATCGGGAAAATGGCGGCCTGTTTGCACAGCACGATTATCGTGAAATGAACAGTGTAATTGAACCTTAAGTCAACACATTAAGAAGGCATCAAAAAGTTTCAAGCAGAACAATCCTTTGGTACACAAAAGGAATAGTATGAAGGAAGAGTGGGGCTGGCGGATCTAAAGCCTTGCGGACTGGGTACCAGAGTGGTTGCCAGTATTCTTTGCTAGCTTTTCCTGTGTATTTGGATACAAAATTAGAACAGCTCTGGGTGAAAAGAAACTGGGCTATGACCTTGCTTTGATATTACCACCTGTCTTCAAAAAGACATATATGGCTTCAAGAGGACCCTTCCAAGAAAGCAAGTTGTCCGGGATTTAAAAAAAGAATAGGACATAGGAGCATCAATTCAATAGTGCATTGCGTTCCAACAAGGTTTCCATTTCCCTTGTACAAGTAAATTCTTCCGAATAATTTTAGCAGCACGCCTGACTAAAAATAGAAGCTCAGAATTTCCTTTCCCGGCTCGTATGGAAAAGTGTAATAATAGATTTACTCTAGTCTTCTGTAAGAAAGAATAACCTGCGTGAAAACAACCTCCCGTCTAATAATCCACCGCTTCGTAGAGCCAAGAATGGAGCGAGGGACTGTACTTTATTTAAGATTGAAAAAAACAACAGAAAAAAGAACAACAGTTGTAGTACACCCTAGTGTAGTACATTTATGCACAAAGTACAAGATTAGCCAGAGGGTTTAAATGAGCAAGTAAACTCATTATACCCTGACATATTCTATCTCATTTCACAAAGCCGAGCACCACAAACAATATAGATGGCGAGCGTTGCTTCATTTGATACTCTTAGCACTTTCGGAATTTTTTTTCCTCCTCTCTTGCTATTGTTCTACAGCATACATAGTAATTGCCATAGTAATTGTGCCTACTTGCCTGTGGCTGCCGAGATAAGATCTCTTGATTTAATTTGTTACAAAATGTTTGTTTTTTTTCTATTTTTTATCCATCTGATTTTCAGGAAGTGAATGCATTGGAGTGAGACATGCTTAACTTTTTCTACTTCCCTACACATTAAAGGGGATATCCGTGACGTTAGAAAAAAGGCATGATTTTGCTAAAAGAGGCAACTACCTGCTTGTTGTACCTGGTGCCGGTCATTGACCACTCCAGCCAGAGATTCAACTGCTCTCTGCCATCAGAGCAGTAGTTTCTCTTTTTTTTTGATGGGGCAGGACTACTGGTGTCATGGTGATTGACAGCCAGCATTACGCTGCCTAATTGGGGGAAGCCGACTGTCAATCAGCATGACACCTGTAGTCCCACCCTGTCAAAAGAGAAACTGCTGCTCTGATGGCAGGGATCAGTAGAATCTCTGGCAGGCGCGGTCAATGACCGTCGCCAAGTACAACAGGCTGGTAGTTGCTTCTGTTAGCAACTACATGACTTTTTTCTAAAGTTCCGGATATCCCCTTTAAGCTATGGATGCTCTGATGCTGGGTTACTGTACCTACACTCATTGCCAATCACTGGCCAGTTACCATCAGCTTTCTCTAATTTCTCACAATTCAGAACAATTATTGTCCAGTGTGTGGAAGGAAGATCTTCAAAGATAAAAGATCGAGTGATTGCAACAAGTAGTATATCTTCATTGATAACATCACTGTAAAATAATGGGCAGCCTGCATGTAAAAGTCAGTACTGCCTTGTGGCAACTTTGACATTTTCATATGCCAAATAAGATCTCATGCTTTGCACTGAGAAGGGGCAACACCCTGAAACATTGTGTCTGCAAATTGCGATTCTGGTCCAGCTTTTATCTAAAGTCATGTTGTGTTTTTCAAGAAAAACATCCAATCCCTCCTTGAACATTATAACATCATGCAGCAGAGAGTTCCATAGTCTCTCTGCTCTTACAGTAAAGAATCTGTGCCTGTAATTATGATTAAACCTTCTTTCCTCTAGACCTAGAGGATGCCCCGGTGTCATAGTTGATCATGGCCAAAATCTCTTCCATAAAGGGTGTCTTCCGTTTTCAGATAACCCCTGTCACATTGCTGAAATTTGTTTTACAGAAACAAACCATTCTTTAGTAGGAATCAGCGAACCCAAAGTTAAAAGTTTGGGGGTTGTACTGGACAGTCACTGTCCCATACTAAACGTCAAACACGGACTTCTACCGGAAGTCCATTGCGCATGTTCGGAGTCCGTTGCAGAGAGAGAGATTTTTCTCCAGATCCAAAGTTCAGGTCACCATGGTTTTCAATGGGGGTTCAGGTTCTGGTTCAATTTCGGGTACAGCTCTGATACCCAAACCAAACTTTGGACTAAAGTTCAGTTTGGGTACCAGAACCCGAACTTCTATCGGTATTCTTTACTCATCCTCCCAGGGTTCAGTGCCAAGTGTCTGCCTGTGGTCCCGGAGTGTGTTATTGTCACCAGTGCGGACCTGCAGCCAATCAGTGAGCTCAGCCGCTCATGCTATCATCACTGGCAGAGACGTGGAGCTTGGTTATTGGCTGTGATGCTGTTGATGTGTCATTAACTTTGCCGATGATAACAGATACCAGGAGCAGCAGTGGAGACTCAGTTCTGGACCTGGGGATGATGTGTACAGAAAAGTTTATTTTATTAAAAAACTGTTACCAAGGAAAAGGTGTTTTCTAAAACATAAAAACCCTCTAATACACTGCACAAACTCTCACATCCATCTGCTACCCCATGTGCCCCATGTGATCATTCCATCTATATGTGGTGTAAGCCCTAAAGAACCCAGTGCTGGCACAAGCAGCATAGCGTCTTGCCTCAGCGGCACGAGGCAGGAGCATGAGCAGCATAGAGTCCAGCCTCAGTGGCACGAGGCTGGAGCACGAGCAGTATAGAGTCCTGCCTCAGCGGCACGAGGCTGGAGCGCTAGCAGCATAGAGTCCTGCCTCAGCGGCATGAGACTGGAGCACGAGCAGTCTAGAGCTCTGCGGCACAAGGCTGGAGCACGAGCAGCATAGAGTCCTGCCTCAGCGGCACGAGGCTGGAGCACGAGCAGCATAGAGTCCTGCCTCAGTAGCACGAAGCTGGAACACGAACAATGGATCAACAAAAAGAACTGTACACAGAGATACAGAAGCTGGAAGGCTTTGATCTGCCATGGCTTTGCTCTTGCCCATACCGCTGTGTCTTGTCCTGCTTCTCTCAGCTCTCTAACAACTATTATAAATTTGAAAAATGCCATTAGGGCATATCATCATGAATGATACAGCACACATCCAGGTGTATAGCAAAGGTATGAAATATTTAGCATGTTTTCAGACTGTATATGTGTGTATGTATAGTTTATGTGCAGTGTATATATAGTTTGTGTGAAATGTTTATGTGGCTTGTGTATGTATAGGGTATGTAGTGTATATACATTTGTGTGATATATACAGTATGTGTATGTGTAGCACTTGTGTATATGTGAAGTATATTAGGTGTATATGATTTGTGTATGTATAGTGTATGCGTAGTGTATATATGGTCTGTGTGATATGTATGTGTATGTGTAGCACATGTGCATATGTGAAGTGTATGAGGTGTATGTAATTTGTGTGTGTATAATGTATGTGCAGTGTGTATATATGGTTTGTGTAGTATCTATGTGTATGTGTAGCACTTGTGTATATGTGAAATGCATTAGATGTATGTGGCTTGTGTTTGTATAGTATATGTGTAGTGTATACATGGTTTGTGTGGTGTGTATGTATAGCACATGTGAATATGTGAAGCATATTAGGTGTATGTGGTTTGTGAATGTATAGTGTATGTGTAGTTTATGTATGGTTTGCGTGATGTGTATGTGTAGCACTTGTGTATGTGTGAAGTGAATTAGGTGTATGTGATTTGGCGTGATGTGTATGTGTAGCACTTGTATGTGTGTGAAGTGAATTATGTGTATGTGATTTGTGTATGTATAATGTATGTGTAGTGTATATATGGTTTGTGTGGTATGTATGTGTATGTGTAGCACTTGTGTATATGTGAAGTGTATTACATGTACAGTGGGGAAAAAAGTATTTAGTCAGCCACCAATTGTGAAAGTTCCCCCACTTAAAAAGTTGAGAGAGGCCTGTAATTGACATCATAGGTAGACCACAACTATGAGAGTCAAAATGAGAAAACAAATCCAGAAAATCACCTTGTCTGATTTGGCAAGATTCATGTTGCAAATTATGGTGGAAAATAAGTATTTGGTCACCTAAAACAAGCAAGATTTCTGGCTCTCACAGACCTGTAACTTCTTCTTTAAGAGGCTCATCTGTCCTCCACTCATTACCTGTGGTAATGGCACCTGTTTGAACTTGTTATCAGTATAAAAGACACCTGTCCACAACCTTAAACAGTCACACTCCAAACTCCACTATGCTGAAGACCAAAGAGCTGTCAAAGAACACCAGAAACAAATTTGTAGCCCTGCACCAGACTGGGAAGACTGAATCTGCAATAGGCAAGCAGCTTGGTGTGATGAACTCAACTGTGGGAGCAATAATAAGAAAATGGAAGACATAACAGGCCACTGATAATCTCCCTTGGTTTGGAGCTCCACACCAGATCTCGCCCCTTGGGGTCTAAATGATCACAAGAACGGTGAGCAAAAATCCCAGAGCCACACGGGGGACCTAGTGAATGACCTACATAGAGCTGGGACCACCAAAACAAAGGTTACCACCAGTAACACACTACACCGCTAGGTTCTCAGATCCTGCAGTGCCAGATGTATCTCTCTGCTTACACCAGTACTTTTCAGGGCCTGTCTGAAGTTTGCTAGAGTGTATTTAGATTATACAGAAGAGTATTGGAAGAATGTCATATGGTCTGATGGAACCAAAGTAGAACTATTTGATAGAAACAAAACTCGGCACGTTTGGAGGAGACAGAATGCTGAGTTGCATCCAAAGAACACCAGACCTACTGTGAAGCATGTTGGTGGCAACATTATGCTTTGGTGATGTTTCTCTGCAAAGGGACCAGTACGACTGATCCGTGTACAAGAAAGAATGAATGGGGGCCACGTATGAGGTGTGCTCAAAATCGAGTGCAAACCTCCTTCTATCAGCATGGTCATTGAAGATGAAATGTGGATGGTCTTTCAGCATGTTTATGATCCCAAGCACACTGCCAGGGCAGCAAAGGAGTGGCATATGAAGGTCTTGGAGTGGCCTAGCCAGTCTCCAGATCTCAACCCCACAGAAAATCTTTGGAGGGATTTGAAAGTCCATGTTGCCCAACGACAGATCCAAAATATCACTGCTCTAAAGGAGATCTGCATGAAGGAATGGGCCAACATACCACCAACAGTCTGTGCCAACCTTGTGAAGACTTACAAAAATGTTTGACCTCTGTCATTGCCAACAAAGAATATTTAACAAAATATTGAGATGAACTTTTGATAATGACCAAATACTTATTTTCCACCATAATTTGCAAAATAAATCTTGCCAAATCAGACAAGGTGATTTTCTGGATTTGATTTCTCATTTTGACTCTAATAGTTGTGGTCTACCTATGAGGTCAATTACAAGCCTCTCTCATCTTTCTAAGTGGAAGAACTTGCACAATTGGTGGCTGACTAAATAGTTTTTTTCCCCACTGTATGTGATTTGTGAATTTATAATGTATGTGTAGTCTATATATGGTTGGTGTGGTATGTACTGTATGTGTATGTGTATGTGTAGCACCTGTGTATATGTGAAGTGTATTACATGTATATGGCTTGTGCATGTATAGTGTATGTGTAGTGTATGTATGGTTTGTGTGGTGTGTATTTGTAGCACTTGTGCATATGTGAAGTTTATTAGGTGTATGTAGCTTGTGTATGTATAGTGTATGTGTAGTGTATATATGGTTTGTGTGATATGTATGTGTTGCACATGTGTAAATGTGAAGTGCATTAAGTGTATGTGATTTGTGTATGTATAGTGTATGTGTATTGTGTACTGTATATGGTGTGTGTTTGTGTATGTATAGTGTATGTGTAGTGTATATATGGTTTGTGTGATATGTATGTGTAGCACATGTATAACTGTGAAATGCATTAAGTGTATGTGATTTGTGTATGTATAGTGTATGTGTATTGTGTACTGTATATGGTTTGTGTTTGTGTATGTATAGTGTATGTGTAGTGTATATATGGTTTGTGTGGTGTGTATGTGTATGTGTAGCACATGTGTATATGTGAAGTATATTAGGTGTGCTTATATGCATATGGTTTGTGTATGTATAGTGTATGTGTAGCATATATGATGTTAGGGGCATATAAGTGGCATCTTTCTAGATGTTTCATGACTTTGCATCTCCAGGTCCCATTGAGTTTGGATCCTATTGTCAGACCTTTGAATCCCTCTCTTGGTACAGACCACACGTAGGCATCAGATTGTAGTCTGCCCAACATTTGTTACCACAGGTTTACGAGACTTTTATTAGCTTTGTAAAGTGGATGGAAATGATGGCCGGATGTGATTTTATGTCTGGATTCTTTTTCCATAACCTGCATTTTTATGAAGCTGAAGAGAGTTATTGACATGCTCCGCGCCTCCACCACTAATATCTCTTTAGAAAACAGGCGTGCAGTCCTGCTCTAATTACATCTTTAGGGAAACTCTGTCCCTTTTTTTTTGCCTAGAGCTAAAATCCACCAGGAGTCCGGTGGTTATCTGTAATTTGTATGCAAGACGTCCTCATCTATCTGTCAACATGTTTGTCTCTTGTATTTGCTATCTCTTATTTATAAGCCACATCAGATTAATGAATGACAGTAGTTTTCATCACAGGAAATTTGATTAATCAATTTAAGTGCTTAATCACTGCCGCCTCCGAGAGGAGCGAGCACGAGGGAGTTCTCTTTAATCTAGATAAATTTAAGTACAAATAGTAAGAAATGATGAGATCCTCTGCCATGCTTTTATTTATACTGAAATATGGAAAACTATTTCTCCTTCCGATCTTAAAGGGAAGAAACGAGGGGATTTAGATGTAAAATGTCTTTAAGAGATACCAATTGTGGTATAGGACAGAAATTAAACTGCCTATGAAAGTGAATAGGAATGAGCTGCAATACCACAGACAACCAGTGAACAGGTGTGGCGGTATTTGTGTAAGAAAATAGCCATGTGTTGTTTTTTTTAACTTCCTTAAATTGTAAATGATGTTTCAAGTTTTAGGAGAACTTGCAGCAGAATCTCAGTGTCTGCCTCTAGCTCCTCCTTCCTCCTTCCCTCTTCATAGAACTTTATGAGCACCAACTGTCACCACCTATCTCACTAATGTGAATGTCCATATTCACTGAAGATAGATTTTTTTATGTGATTTGAGAATGTTGAGAGTGAATAATCAGTCCAGGAGGAAATAGAAGTAGATTTGTCTGCTAAGATGTATTACAAATATGGATGAGCGGACCTGTGGAAGTTCGAGTTTTTAGTCTAAAGTTCTGTTTGGGTACCAGAACTGTTCCCAATCTTGAACAAGATCCTAAACACCATTGAAAACAATTGAGACCCAAACTTTGGAGTATGAAAAAAACTATTTCTCTCTCTCATGGACTTCCCCCAGTTCTCCGAACACTGCAATAGACTTCCGGGAGAAGTCCGTGTTTGGTGTTTAACACTGGACACTAACTGTCTGGTATAAACCCTGAACTTTCCCTCACCTCTAATTACAAAGTTTTTTATTTTCATATATAGTTCCCATAGAATAGAAAAATGTCAATCAACTAAAGGAGAAAATAACTGCGTGTACAGTGTTTATCTACTAAAAGAGGACATAGCTGCATGTAAAGGGTTAATCTACTACGGGAAGATACCGATGCTGCTAGTGTGTTTTTCTTAGCCTCTCATTATTTGCAAGGCATAGCCCACAACAGACTTATCAAAGAGACTTTGAAAAGATTTACCCTTCTTGCTGTTTGTAGAATCCTCATCTTGCTTTACAATTCACATACAGGAAATATGTATATCTTTGTACCGTGTTAGCCAGTAGATAGAAAAATATTCAGAATTGAGAGTCCTCTATGGTTGATACCTTTTAATGGCTAACTGAAAAGATGGTATGCTGTGTTGTGCATAAATATGTGACTCTTCAGATTTTGTATTAGTCAATGCCTGATGAAGAGACCTGAGGAGTCTCAAAAGCTTGCAATTTGTTACCATCTTTTCAGTTAGCCATTAAAAGGTATCAACCACTGAGGACTCTCAATTCTGAATATTTTTCTACAATTCACAGGAATCCAATTGACATTGCTTCACAAATCTGTATATTCAGCACAAAGTCAGCAGCACAGATCTACCCTGTTTTTACATGCTGTGCGCAGGCTCCCCTCACAAATCATGTCTCAATACTCAATAGCAGGAAGTCTCACACATCTTGGATGAAAATGAGATCATGGAGAGCCCTGACTTTAGACGAGTCCTTTTGAAAAGGTCACCTATGTTGATGCTATATGAAAATTGTAGAATTACTGCCAGACTTCTCCACTGATTACTGATCTCTTGGGTTCCCAGCATCGAGATAATTGTCCTTGGGGACCCATCTAGCATAAAGTGACATAAAGGGATTATCTAAGGTAGAACATATAGTCACATGAGGACACCACGAATACTTGCACAAATTTGATGCAGTCTAGGAAAAATGTCTACCACATCATAACCTTAAATGGTTGCATCTTCAATCAGAAGTTTCTGGTTCATAAATATGCTGCATAACATATTGTATTGTCTGAATTAATGACAGATGAAAGAGTGTTCATGTAATCATGTTATCTGTACTGGGTATGAAGATAAATTCTAATTAAAAAAGGAATATTCATTAAAGGATTTATACACAGTGAACAGTAAGATTAATCTGCCACTTCATGGCCGGGAAGCACTTGAATATCTTCTCATGCAGGCTAAAAATTAAATAGTCATAAAGACTCGAGGTGCCTGAAAGTGGACAAAATTGATATTAAAAATGTTTGCATTCTAAAATAAATTATTTTTAAAAAATGTACGTCACTTTCCACATTCATAAAAAAATGAAATATTCCTGCTGTCACAGGAGACCTGGTATTTCTCAGAACACGATCGCATGTTTAATTTAACGTATTTATTACAAGACGGCAAAGCTTGATATAAGTTCAGCCTAGTACCCATGCATTTTTCAGTAGCCTATACATTGGTATTACATGTCATAGACACAGATCCAGAAGTTATTTTTTTCACATTTTTATTGAACTGATATTCATTTCAGCATGTTAGCTCATTAAAAATTCATCCCTGTTGAGGTAATGTACAGTGATCACTCTCTAAAGGATGAGTCAGATTAATTGCAGCTCAATCTCTGGTCCGTACAACCCACAGTATTCTTGGACAGGGCAGGCTTGGACTAGACCACAGGAGAGCAGGAGAATACTCCGGTGGGCCCCTGTGCAGGAGTATCCCACCACCCTTTGATACGAGCAGTACTTGGCACAATATACTTGAATCACTATGTACAGACAGAGGCGGCATCTTATTCATTTACCAGTCTGCCTAGTTCATTGTTATATACATCTGTGATTGAGGATAATGTCACATGTGCATTTAGCTGAAAAGTGGGGGACTGGAGTTGGTTACTGGTGGGTCCTTGGCACCCCAATCCCATACTGGTGTCACAGGTGTGCATGATATTTATGCCCATTTTGACCTTTTATCCCTTTTTTCCACTTCTCTTAAGGTGGTCATGCACATTAGACTAGAGTGGGCCCAACCTGCCAATTTCGTCAGGACGAGATGACATCTAATGTTTCCTAGCTTAATTTTGCCTTCAAAAAGATCAAGCCTACTGAATTTTAACCTACCCAATCCTATGTAGCCAATACAGATAAGTTCCCACTATAGGTGTCTGGCAGTGACTTAAGCCCAACTATATACAATGGACTAATGTTGGCCGAACCCAACAATATGGACGGGTTCGGTGGACAGTCTAATGTGTATGGGAAGTCCGGACAATTGTTTACCGGGCACGTGAAGGATCTGGCCGGCATGTCTAATTTCGGACTGCTAATTCTTTTGTTTTCCCAGACAAAGGCTCGCAACAGACATGTCTGGCATTGGCTCTCTTATAGAGAACACAGGAGAGCTCGGCAGAGAGACAGGTGAGATAGCTGCCGGATGAGCGATTGGTCAACACCATAGTTCAGCCAATAGCCATCTATGGGGGGTTGGAAAAAATCAGCTAAATAAGTATTCTTTCTATAAATATTGAAAGTGCATGCCCAGCATGGGCCCACATGAGTGTACTGCAAGGCTCGAAAAAAGGTTTAATCTTGACTAAAGATGAATTTACACTGGCTGATCGTTGGGAACAGACTTTCCAAAGAAAGCTCATTTCCCAATAATCGGCCATTGTATACAGACTGACAATCAGTTTTGTTGTTGGGTGAAATGATTTTTAAGTTGGCTTAAAAATCATCATTCTTGGCAGTACATCATCCTGTGTAAACAGGACATGTGCTGCTGAAGATCAATAACCGTGAATGTAGAGAACACTTGTCTTAACAATTGTTATTGCAATCAGCTTGTCTACACCAGCTATTTTACATCCCACAGATTGGCTTCTATGTAGCCAATCTGCAGTCATTGAAAAGGGTGGGTTGACTAAGCTAAAAGCTCACTGAGGGGATATTTAGACTGTATGATTTTCAGCAAGAAGTGTTCCTTTGGAATGCTTATTTCCCAAAAATCAGGCCGCCAATCACCCAGAGGGCTGGAAAAATTATCGTTTTTAAGCTTGTGTAAAAATCATTATTTTTAGTATGCACATCATCCTGTGTGAAAAGGACATGTGTTGTCAAAAACATTAGCAGTCTTCGTATTACCAATCATTCTGTGC
The DNA here is from genome assembly GCF_039654945.1 of Dendrobates tinctorius. Lineage (NCBI taxonomy): Eukaryota > Metazoa > Chordata > Amphibia > Anura > Dendrobatidae > Dendrobates > Dendrobates tinctorius. The sequence goes on from NW_027361993.1 coordinate 7,853,670, forward strand.
ACATGCAAAGGACAGTCAGGGTCGCCCACAGGCTTCTATGTATGTGACCGGTGGTCATTCAATGGCCGCCATCGGCCAGTTAGACACACTCTTAAAGTAGACAGAACTAATTTACTTTATTTGCTTTATTATTTTTTTTCAAATGGAGCAACTTGCCTCTTTAAAGAGACTCATTCCTCCAAAGGAGTGAGTAGCTAAAGCATTCCTGTACTTTCACATAAAACTTGTTAAAAGTGTTGTGGCCTCTATCACAACCAGTCAAAGCCGCTTGCTTTTAGTGCACATACTAATCTGTCTGTGTAACAGTCATGAATTCCATCCTCAGTTACTTGCCTTTCACTGTTATTGAATGAGTGGTTCCTCTTCTATACCATTCTGCCAGCACTATAGGTGCAGAAACTTCCTTCATCTCCTTTAGGCATCATTTACACGTCCGCGTTTAAACACAAACGTGAAAACATGGTACTGTTATCAGTGTGTCCATTTTTACCATCAGCGTGTCTTTCATGTGTCCATTTTTACACTCATTCATCAGCGTTTTTCTTTGATTGATAAAGAAATAAATAAAATGACAAAGCTTTTCCTATACTTTGCAATATGGACAGCACATGGACCGTACACTGATGTCATCATGATCAGCACTATAGATTAAGATGAGTATGTGCTGTATCCTTGAATAAAACAGATCATGTACAGCAACACGGACATCTGAATTAGGTCTTACCAGCATATAGTGTACATAACACTGTTCAATAATTTTCCTGCCCTGAGCTAAAAGCCAAGAAGTCTGTTATGTCTGCAGTTTGACAGATAGGAGAACAGGAGAAGCAAGACAAAGATCCGCTTCCTGTAGTATGTCTCTGCATCTCTGCTGCTGGAAGAGGATTACACTTGACAACAGGCAGTGGAAAGTAAATGAGACTTATGGGAGACTCCTAGTTACCTGCACTTTGATTTTATGAGGGGTGTAAGGCAACATAGCAGTTTTTAAATAAAGGCTAATTAAGATATTTATCAAATGAGATCAAGTATAGTGACCATTTCAAAGACTGATAACTTATTAGTTAGCAATGGCTCAGTCTCCAAGTCATCTAGACATCAATAGCAAGGGGCAATAATGTGGAAAAGATCTGAAAGCTTCCAGATTGTGTACGATCTGAATGACAAAGTTTTGCAGCTTGCGTGAATAGTCTAGAAGTAGAGATTATGTCGTTTAACACTAAAACGCAACAACCCGGAACATTACGAGCAGCATTGTGCTAACAATAATACACTCCCTGTTCTAGCTTTTGAAGCTTGATCCTTGATCCTTCTGTACGTTCAAGAGAAAAGTGCTGTGTAATAACAGCGCACAACACATCTAAAGCCTATTTACACATCCTGGTTAAACTTCTCACAACGGAAATCTCCACCTGCTGCTTGGCGACAAAGCTCCATCATTGTAGAGCAGCCTGTTATGTGGTTATACACATTAGAATATGACACAAAGTAACGTGCATCATATTAATACATAGAAATATGTCTGCAAAGAAAGTGGGTAAACTGAGGGAATGGTGACTCGTATATAGCAGCATGGTGACTCAGTGGTTAGCACTGTTGCTTTGCAGTGCTGGGGTCCTGGGTTCAAATATCACCAAGAGCAACATGTGCAAGAAGTATAGCTACTGAAAACATGGAGTATGTAGTCGTAGATTATAATTTAAAACAAGTTTATTATTATACATACAAAAGGTATTAACATATAAAGGAATGCGTATCAAAAATGAAGTGTTAGGTTAGGGTTTGCGGATCGCACTAAACATAAATTAAGATAGAGTGTGATCGCAATGCGGGGTCCACCGTGCAGTGATGGTAAACCGCAGCTAGTGAACAATGGCAGAGCGAGGCTGTGAGTAAGCACTTTAAACACACAGAGTTAAACGTCACTCAATGTGAACAGAGCGCAAAGTACCTAGCTCTGTTACTCCACAGAGCAGTACTGTACAACAGAGCACTTAGAGCTATACCCTGTTAGACGACACAGGAGTAGAGCAAATATGACACTAGTTGGGGTCCCTATCGCTACCCCCCAGGGAAGTCTAGACTGGTGGTTGTGCTTGCTCTGAAACTCAGCTGTGCTAACCGCGCAAACGACCGGAGTCAGATGCTAAGCCAAACGGGAGTTCCCACCCTATACTGCCTGCCTAGACATTCAATCGCCATGCTAGAAGTGGCACACATGCACACAGAGTTGTAGCGTATCCACTCACACACATAACACAAACGATACTAGCGTGCCGGCATGAGCCCCAGAGAACCTTTTATATGTTCCGCTCATGTCCAGTTGAACAGGACCTTGCCTGTGGATAAATCCAGAGCTGTCACATCACTAGAGCAGTTGACGACCGACCACCAATGAGAGGTCGCCACATCACGAGCATGTCAGTAGGGTGATTTCTGGACTTAGCCTCCAGAGCATCTGTTTGCCGCTGCCTATCGTTGTTTACCATAGACTTGGCTGGAATGCCAGCTGTAACAAAGCGAACAGCATGAGCCTGAGCAAAACGCTGGGACTGATGTCTTTGCTCAGCAGCACCCACTGCAGCTGAAGCAGAATGGGAGAATCCTGGTGCCTAACACAAAGGAATTTAAAGCAGACACTCAGGTACGGGAAGCATATTAGTTTGGTAAGTAATTATATAACGTGCCAGTTCTTCAATACCTAACATAATAAGGGTGCATAAAAAGATGCTGGGGAAATGCCAATGAATTGTAGTATTTTTTTACTAAAAGACTATATATAAAACTTAATTATAGAGTATATCATAATCAGCATTACTCATGCATCCATTCACATACCCACTATGAGCTCTTACCCATTATTCACTCTTGTGGTGCCACGCAGAAAGCCCCAATGCGTGTTTCGTGTTGGCTTCCTCAGGGGGCCATAGTCTTTTGGTAAAATATACTACAATTTATCGGCATTTTCCCAGAATTTTTTTGTGCACCCTTATTATGTTAGGTATTAAAGCATTGGCACTTTATATAATTACTTACTAAACCAATATGCTCCCCCTACCTTTACAACGCTTGTGGTATTCATGCTCGCTCTACTGTGACTCCATAAGGCATCTAATTTTTTCATAGACTTTAATGAGTGAGTTTCATTCGATTTACAGAAGAAACTAGTGCATGCTGCCCTAACCTCGAGTAACGAGTATACTCGCTCATCACTAGTCACAATATAATCTTCATATAAGATGCAATTAGTGGTCAGAAGAACAGTGAATAGTCGGTGGCAGCAGGTAGGTGTCGACAGGTGATCGTGGAACCATCTTATTGTTATTTTCTTGGACTGTCCAACACCACGACCGCCTGTAGTCCCCTAAGGGTAGGACTGGAAAAGGTAAAATACCGCAAGTAACAGCTGTAATGGCTAATATTATGAGAGCTTAGATGTTACATTTCAGTGATGTCCTTATAACAATTTGTATCCAAGTCATGGATATCATTTGCCCATAGGAGCGTACAGCTTTCCTATTCCCTGATCTTTCATTGTCTTCCATCACAGTCACCAGTGGACTATAAAGGATAACTTCATTAGATCTCGCATCGCGCCTGATGATCATACCTGCATAAAATTTGACAACGCCATTGAGTCAATTAGAAATATATTGTTGTACTAGAAAGGATACAGAAAAGGTCATGTCTATTTTTCATTCGCTTGTTTTTATACCTCTCCTTTCACCTTAACGCCTATTTTTTTTCTCCCCATGTAATATTAAACTTTAATTACTCCATATCTGGATCAATTATACCGTGCAATGTAAGGACCTTCAGCCAGCAGCGGAAAATGTAAATGTCTCGCCTGTAAAATGGAGTCATTACACCGATCCGTACTATAAGTCTTGTACTCAGATCATATTTTCATTCCATTGCGCAATTTGGAACTTTCTTAACTTTGGACGGTGTGATTTCCTGACTGCATTGCCAGTTCAGGCACAGACCGCTACAAAGATTGGGCAACTGAATTTCTTGGAATCACTATTAATTGGGTGAGACGCAGTCTACTACATCTGGGTTTTCCCCTCCAGGACGCATACATGTTCAAAAATGATGCACGGCACAGCACACATTCACTCTTCCATCATCATTATAGTCTATGGCCCCATTGGCGCACACATGCGAATCCCATTTTGCTAAGGGATCGGAAATATGTCCCAACGGGGCCATCAAGGATGTAGTCAACGCAATGTGAAAGCCCCCTAAACAGTGAGCACAGCAAAACTAGTTTTCATTTTTTTCACTCAACATTATGGGCTCGATTCATTACTGCATTTTAAGCTTTTTTAGTATAGTTTGTGGTGTTTTTCCCTACACTTATGGTAATTCTTCTTTTACTTTGTACCTCTTTGAAAGTCTATCTTATATACGTTTTCCAGTTTAAATTTTTTTTTGTTTGCAACTGTGGATCGCGTTTGGGGTCTCCAGTTGTTTTTGTTCAATTCATCACGTGCAGCTTTTCGAAAAGTCACAAAAATTGTGCTCAAGTCTCCTCCATCCTAAAGTGATTTTTTTTTGCACCATTTTTAGAAATATGCAAGTTTTTAATGCAAAAATTCAGAAATCTTGTGTGCCACTTTGAAGAATTTAGCATTGGTTTGTATTCGTCTAAGCTAAGGACTTGAGGAGCTCCTAGAGATGAAGATGAGAAGAGGTGCTTATCCTATTTAAATGTGTCATAAAAAGTTAATAGTATGAGTTTATGAGTTCTGTGCATCTTGTATTTAGAATTGTGGAATCGGCAAAAAAAACCTCTCAAGATGTTTCCCTTCCTTCAAGGTTATATAATGACTGACAAATTAGACTCAGAGCACTTATCTAATAGCAGCATTTCACTGGTGTTTTAAGACAGCCATAAACAAAGGGAAATTCTGCCATGATGAGTCTTGACTTGATGTGTTTTGCAGTTAAAGGCAGCTTGATGCGATATCTGAAGTGAACGACTTGTGGGAGTTTATCTGTCTTCAGGGGCACATGAAGGATTTTCATGAGGGATTATACGCTGGTGTTTTCCAAACAAATCCTTGTATAACTGCAAGATTAATAAGGGGTTTAATGGAGTTAAGGTGACAGACCCCTCCTCACTGAAAAGGCTGATGACAACCTTCCCTGTATATGTTCCTGAGTTTAAAATGTATGTATTTATTCTATGAGGTACATTATCTATCTATCTATCTATCTATCTATTTATCATCTATCTATCGATCTATCTATCTGTATATAATCCATATATAATGTGTTATGGTAATGTGTACAAATGTGAAACCCTCATGATAGTGTGTAAATATATATAAGTGTTTTATGTAAGAAAATGAACAGAGAAACTGTAAAGATAGGAAATAGATAAGGAATAGTTAATGTTAGGTACAAGCCCACAGGTGGGAGGGGGATAGTGATAATAAAAGGAGAGCTACTTCCTGGTTATGAGTGGTTAAGAGTAGTGGAAGGTTTAAACAAGTGCTTTGTGGAGTTCCAATGCAGGGTGCTGCTAGGGTCAACATGGACCTATCACTGGGGGCAGTGGACTGCCATATAACTCCTCCACACAAATTCATTCAATGGGCCCAGGACCTCGACATTGGCACCTGGGCAACTGTGCACATTGCACCTGCAGGCTTACACGGGAAGATGGACACAGTTCTTCAAGGGCGAAGGATGATGGAATCCAGATGCACTGCCAGCGGTAAAGAGGGAATCCTAGAGGTAGTGAAGACAGCAGGGGAAGAAATGCTTTACCGGAAACGCGTGCTAGGGCTGAAGTTATGTCTGGTACATAAGGGAAAGACTGTAACATGCTGTGCCCTATCCCACGTGTCTCACTTTAATGACTGTGAACCGTTTAGTAAAAGTTTAACTGTTGAAAAGCCCTTGGTGTTCCCTGGTTAGTGGGCAGCAGCTCCAGAAAATGGAAGTCTTGAATCAGCCGAGGCCTATAGCCTACAAGTGAGTGTGAAGCACCCCACACCTAACAGCACACCAGGGATGGGACATGATTTTCCTGTAGTGTGTTGGAGCATGAAGGAGCCACAACAGATCGCCCACAACTTCCTCGCTCAGGCACCTTACACTTGGCATAGTCAGCAGATGGATTAATGTACCAACCAAGCTTGAAAGATGCAGGGAAGGATCCAGTCAAAATAAAAATGGCGCTAAACACCGATGACAAGATGGCGTTGAGTGGCATGAAATGGCAAGATGGACCTGCCGATTGTGTGCATACCCGAAGAGAAAGTGCACAAAAGTCTGTCCAGCCCAAGAGGTTGCTTGTTCAGAGAAGACAGCCCATGGTGAGCAGTATCCTCCCCAGCGGGCTCTACAAAAGAGAAAGAAACCAAACCCATTACAGCAAATCAATAGAGAACTGGTGGAGGTTCTGAAAGAAGAACTTCTCAGCAATTCAAGATTGGTGCCTTTGCTGAAAGAGACAAAGACGGAGAAAATGCAGCTCTCCAGCGTGTCCTTTCATGGTGGCATCGGCCACAAGGATTAGAACCTTTGTAGAACAACAGCTGGGTGGCCACTTGCGAATAGATGTTCCAGAAGAAGACCCCGAGAACCCGATTCTCCCTGACCCTCTAAAAAAAATTTCTCGAAGCAACCGGAATAGAGCACTGCCACGGCCATTTGACAGACCAAAGGCGGTGAGTGTACCAAAAGCCCTTATCCCCACACCAATACCCAAGATGTACATGGATGAGACCCCGGTCCTTACCCTCGAGAGAACCAAGTGGATAGCAGGGGTGATAGAAGAGAAGAGGTAGAGGGATAGGAACATCCTGGCAGAATTTCGAAGTCCAGGAGGGGGCAATGGACGGCCAGATGACGAGCGGCCAATCCAGCACTTCAACCCAACCAGTGGGTAAGATTTTATCAGAGGCAGGGACCGGACTTTAACCAGAGGTCAGTCTTGCTTTATTGCCCCCTGCATGAGTGGGACTGCATAACATTTATTAAAGAGGACGGGCACAGGGGAAATTACGCAGTGGTGGTCACCATCTTCTACCCAGAGGAGGACTGTCAGGCAACGTAGGCCCAGAATGTTGTGTGCAAAAGGAGGACTCCCCCAGGACCCAGAGGCCAGAAGCTAAACAAAAGCTAATAGAGGTCATGGTTAAACCTCGCCTCCCACTCTCTCAGATGAAAGAGTCCAGAGAGAAAGTGGAGGGCACTCTTCCAGTGGGTCTACAGTCAAAACCATAATCATCTGCCAGAGAGCGGTCACATATGTTGTGCATTTACTGAACATACATTTCAGAAGGCCAACATTTCAGATTTTAAAATCATTTTTCAAGCTGGTGTTATAAAGTATTCTAATTTACTGAGATAATGACTTTTGGGTTTTCATTGGCTGTAACCCTTAATCATCAACATTAGCAGAAATAAACACGTGAAATAGATCACTCTGTAATGACTCTATATAATATATGAGTTTCACTTTTTATATTGAAGAACTGAAATAATGTAACTTTTTGATTATATTCTAATTTTGTGAGATTCACCTGTATATATATTTGTTGCTTGCACCAACTTATGTCAAAGTTAGGCAGCATTGTTCGAGTTGCGTGTTCCTCCCCCTCTAGAACCCATGGAAAAAGACCCTTTGAACCCTCTTCTTCCCTAGCTACAATTCTGGGCGGCACGGTGGCTCAGCGGTTAGCGCTGCAGCCTTGCAGCGCTGAGGTCCTGGGTTCGCATCCCACCAATGACAACATCTGCAAGGAGTTTGTATGTTCTCCCCGTGTTTGCGTGGGTTTCCTCCCACATTCTAAAGACATACTGCTAGGGAATTTTGATTGTGAGCCCCATCGGGGACAGTGATGAAAATATGTGCAAAAAAACTGTAAAGCGCTGCGGAATATGTTAGCGCTATATAAAAATAAAGATTATTATTATTATAATTCTGGCAATGAATGTTCTTTTCTGCTGCCTACTGGCACAGAGTGGAGATTATCAGCCAGACTGAAGCTTGCCATACTTTAGGGATTTTAGACAGTCATTTTCCGTCAACATCTGTCATGCTCATTCGTGTCAATAGAAGTGCCGATGCTTGGCCGCAAATGGTCTAAATTGGCTAAGATCTCGAGTGTATGGTTAGCGTTAGATATATGGTGATGAACTCAAAGTCCTTCTTCACCTTCTTTAGTAAAATTGGACAGTAATACACGCTACATACAGTGTATATATATATATATATATATATATATAGGAGCTGGACTGGGGGGCATTGAATATTTCGGGCTCATGGCTTGCATTATCCTGTGGATTTTACTCTAAAAATAAATCCCGGTTGTGGCTGTTTTTAGCTGGCACCGCCATCCAGTTGCAGTTATGTAAGAGATTGTGTTAAGTGTATTATTTCATCCTGCAAAATTAATTCCGGCAGGAGACCTTTAAATGTAGTGAATTAAGCAGAGAAGTCACTTTCATGCCTAATAGCCCTGGGTTCATGAATTTGTTTTAAAACAATTTTTCATGTGGAAAGCAGTATTCCTGCTGGTGTAATAAATTCGCCTGTAGATATCTCCGACAATCCTTAGATATTTGGCTGATTATATAAACCTGTGATACAAAAAAATGCTGGCACAGGTTCATTGTTTGGATATATCTGCTGTCAGACTGGGTTTTCTTGGCTTCAAATGGATTAGTATACTGCAAGGACTGTGTATGCTGCCTTAAAGGAGCACACCAGAAAAAGGTCAGGAGGGGTATGTGGAGCGCCCCGGCCAGGGCTATCGGGGTACTCGGCACCGGGTCCGTTGATCTTAGTGGGAGTTGTCACGGAAGCTGTGACCCGGTCCGTGGCCCTGGGGCTCCATGGCAAAAGGGGGTGAAAGAACACTGAAGTAGAGATGATGAATAGTTTGTGACGCCACCTGTGGTGCTCGGCAAGGGAGATTTTAAGCCGACGCTGCATTCAGATCCTCTGGGACTGGTGGTGTCCTGCAGCCAAGATGGTGAAGCTCCCCACAGGTGGAGCTGTAGTCCCAGGGCAGTGTGGATGTAGGGGTAGCTGAGAGGCGCAGGCAGTGTAGAAGCTGGTACCCAGATGTAGTGGTACCAGGTGTGTTGGCGCAGGAATGAATGGAGGACACCGGGGCTTGTAGTTCCAAAGCTTTACTCACAGTCTGTAGTACACACCGGTGCCTGCCTCCGTACTGTGTCCTCCGGGTCAGAGGCTCAATCAACCTCCAGGCCAGATAGAATGCTCCCTTCCAACACTACGCCAACATGTGACTTTCTGAACGTCTCCTCTTATAGCGCCTTTAAGTGTGAAGATGTCTACTGTACTGAGTTACACTGGAGTTCCTCCTGACAGATGTTCCCAAGAACTCTACTTGTACGGCAGACAGCTGTAGCCTGCTTCGGGGACTCCTTACTCCTGAATCCTGGCTCACTATCATTGTTGCTGTTGTTCCCCCAAGTCTTAGATGGGAGTAGTGCATTTACAGCCCACTACTCCACCGGTGTCTGCTGCAGAACCATTAGTGTCCATACAACCTCGGGGACCGGGCCCCGGCCTTGCGCTTAGAACTTCTAGGCAGGGTTCTTCCTCTAACCCACGTCCTCTGTTCCCTTTTACTCCTACATTCCGTACTAGTCTTTCCTTCTTATGGAAGATCAGGTTTCAGTTCAATGTCTTTCTCCTTCTTTCCTTTCCTGTGCCAGCTGGCTCAGATCACTGAGGCAGCTGCAGCACTCCTTCCTCCATCCCTCTCTCAGGGATCTTCCTTCCTCACTCCTCTCTGAGTGACTCCCCGACTGACTGACCGGAAATCCTAAACCTTCCCCCTCTTTTATGTATTCTAAACCCCACCCGCCTCCCAGCACATTTCGTGTTCCAAGCAGGGAGCCACCAAAGGTGCTCTGCTGCACTCCAAGCAGGGAGCCGCAATGTGGCTTTGCTGAACTACCGTGTTGTGTGGGATGCGAGTGTTGGAGCTTGTTTAGGAGCCCCCAACTCACCTGGATGGTGGGGTACCACACCTCAGGAGGAGGTTCAGTACCTCTGTGGCAACTGAACCCTCAGGGGCGCCACATTTGCACTGTGTGATGCCTTGCACGTACTGACAAGGGTTAATGAGATTTCATGGATTATGATACCATTGTGTATACACTCTAGTCATCCAGAGCAGCTTTCAAATCACTGCAGGTTTCTGGCAACATGACATTAATTCTTACTATAGCGCCTGCTGGTTTAGGGTCTTTATCTGGTAGGGGTAAATTAGGAAAGAGGGGAGTGTATTGGTTAGTGTAGTCTTTCTTGGGGTCTAGTGCATGAGCACAGAATGATGTTAGGGATATATGTGTACTCGGTTGTGCTCCATGGCTTACATTCACTTCTATGGGAGTTACGGAAACACCACAGAGCAGTCATGCTTGGATTATTCGGGTACTTCTCTTACCAAGGTCCGCACTCTGATGCTGAGATTACTAATTCAGCAATGAATGACTGAGATAGAAATGATTTATTGTAGCTTGTGTATCCATCTATCTATCTACATTATCTATCTCTATATCATCTATCAATTATCTATCAAAAAACATGGAACAGCACCGTGAACAAGAATTTTTTTCTCCTATATCATCTACCTATTATCAATCTACTGTATCTATCTATCTATCTATCTATCTATCTATCTATCATCTATCTATTATCTATCTATCCATTATCTATCTATCTATCTATCTATCTATCTATCTATCTATCTATCTATCTATCTATCTATCTATTATCTATATATCCATTATCTATCTTTCTATTTATCTATCCATTATCTATCTATCTATCTATTTATCTAACTATTATCTATCTATCCATTATCTATCTATCTCTCATCTATTATCATCCTATCTTCTATTATCTATTTATATATCTATTATCTATCTATTATCTATCTATCTATTATCTATCTACTGTGTCTATCTATTATCTATCTATCTATTATCTATCTACTGTGTCTATCTGTTATCTATGTGTTATCTATCTATCTATCTATCTATTATCTATCGATTTATTATCTATCTATGGGGTGTGTATTATACTATATGGAGGACTGTGGGGGTGCATTAAACTTTATGTATTACTAAGGGGAGTGCATTATACTCTATTGAGGACTATGGGGTGCATCATACTATATATTGAGGATGCATTATAATACAGTATATGGAGGACTGTGGGGAGCATTATACTATTTGTAGGACTATGGGGAAAGTATTATACTATGTATAGGACTTAGGCTGGTTTCACATTTGCGTTTTTTAGCGCTGGAAAAAAACGCATATGTGCGCATGCGTTTTTTCCCCTATATTTAACATGGGTGCGCATACCTGCGCGCTGGCATGCGCATGTATGCGATTTTCATGCGCTGCGTTTTTTTGGGGTGTGCGTTGGTATTTTCCAGACGCAGCATGTTGCATTTTTTGGCCCTGCAAAAAAGCGCATGCGCACATATGCGCACGTTTTGCGCTAAAAATGGCCATTATAGCCTATGGGTGCGCATATGTGCGCATTGGCATGCTTATGTATGCGTTTTTTTGCACAAGCGTTTTTTTTTTTTAACCATGGAATTTAGGGGTTTGGGTTAGAGTTTGGGTTAGTTAAAGGGGTTTAGGGTTAGGGTTAGGGTCAGGGTCAGGGTTGGGGTTAGGGTCAGGGTTAGGGTTAAGTATGGTTTGGTTAAGGGTTAGGGTCAGGGTTAGGGTTAGGGTTAGAATTAGGGTCAGGGTTAGGGTTAAGTATGGTTTGGTTAAGGGTTAGGGTCAGGGTTAGGGTTAGGGTCAGGGTTAGGGTTAAGTATGGTTTGGTTAAGGGTTAGGGTCAGGGTTAGGGTTAGGGTTAGAATTAGGGTCAGGGTTAGGGTTAAGTATGGTTTGGTTAAGGGTTAGGGTCAGGGTTAGGGTTAGGGTTAGGGTTAGGGTCAGGGTTAGGGTTAAGTATGGTTTGGTTAAGGGTTAGGGTCAGGGTTAGGGTTAGGGTTAGGGTTAGGGTCAGGGTTAGGGTTAGTTAGGGTTTAGGGTTTGGGTTAGGGTTAAGTATGGTTTGGTTAAGGGTTAGGGTCAGGGTTAGGGTTAGGGTTAGGGTCAGGGTTAGGGTTAGTAAAGTCATGGTTTGGGTTAGTGTGAGGGGCCACCTAATGTTGGAAAAAAACGCAAACGCGGTAAAAACGCACTAAAAACGCATACAAACGCATAAAAACGCTGCGTTTTTTTCATGCATGCTCATAAAAATGCTTGAAAAAAACGCAGCAGTTGTATGCTTTTGTATGCGTTTTTTCAATGCGTTTTTTTGCGGGAAAAACGCGCTGCAAAAAAAAGCAAGTGTGAAACTAGCCTAAGTGGCACCTTATGCTATATGGAGGACATTAGGGTATGTATTATACTATGTAGAGGACTATGGGGTGCATTATACTAAATGAGCAACGTGCTGCCTATTCATCAAGTGATTGGATTGTTTATGCCGGAACAAAAATCATTGCTCTCAGCAGCACATCGCCCGGTGTAAGCTGCTGATGTGCTGCTGATAACATGATATGTATTGGGACAAATAGATCTACTGGTGATCATTCTGTCCCCATCATTGTTCCTCAACCGGTGTAAAGAGGCCAAGAAACAAGTGTTGAATGACTTCAATATTGTCGATCGCGCTTATTTCATGGCCTGAACTCAGCGCATGTAAGGACCCCACTTTGTCTGAAACTGGCCCTGGTGCCAGCGTAAACCCTATATCAAGATACCTGCTCAATATTGCTATCAGTAGGGAGTGCGGACACCGATGTGACCCCAGAGGAATCCTACTGTGTTATTGCGCTGCCATATTGAATCAGACCAGGAATCCCAGGACTCTTTGTCCTGCCTCCATATTCTGACAATAGTTTATGATGGCAAATGACCATATTTATGTACAATCTGCAAAATCTCTTATTATAATTTCCTGCCAGCATTTAGGAGATTATAAGACACCTCGATACACAATTGATACATAGACCATAACAACACATTATACATATCATAGCCGTCCAGCTGCCTCTCCGCCATGGGCTATTCCATAGCCACAGACTGCACAGTATCTAAGTCCTTGTATCGAGAGGTTGTTAAGGATTAATATTCTGAAGGCAATTTTGAAATAAATTGGACAATATTAATGCAGCGTGGCTGTGCAGTGAGTTCTCAGAATATTACATTATAACAATGAAGGACTGACTATCGAGACAAAGCGAGGTGGCAATTAGGAAAGTAAATATGATTATAAAACAAAGCTCACATGATTTGACATCTCATAAGCATCACAAAGGTGCAGTATATATAAAGAGAGGCTTTAATATCGCCACCTAGGAAATAATTGCGCTAGATGTCTCTGCAAGTGCTGCTCAGAGAAAGGAAATGCCGATTTGTCAACACATTGAACTCACAATAAAAAGATCAAAAACAAACAAAAGTCAAGAAAACAAGCGGCAAGCATAAAAAAGCTGGTGTTTAATAAGGACTAAAAAAAATCATCATTATCAGATACTAAACCAGCTTCAAATATTTACTTTTCTGCACTTCAACATGTGTCTTCCTTACAAAAAAAAAATTATATGTACAGTGGCTACGGAAAGTATTCAGACCTCTTTAAATTTTTCACCCTTTTTTCATTGCAGCCATTTGGTAAATTCAAAAAAGTTCATTTTTTCTCATTAATGTACACTCTGCACCCCATCTTGACTGAAAAAAACAGAAATGTAGAAAGGTTTGCACATTTATTAAAAAAGAAAAACTGAAATATCACATGGTCATAAGTATTCAGACCCTTTTCTCAGTATTGAGCAGAAACACCCTTTTGAGCTGGTACAGCCATGAGTCTTCTTGAGAATGATGCAACAAGTTTTTTCACACCTGGATTTGGGGATCCTCTGCCATTCTTCCTTGCAGATCATCTCCAGTTCTGTCAGGTTGGATGGTGAACGTTGGTGGACAGCCATTTTCAGGTCTCTCCAGAGATGCTCAATTGGGTTTAGGTCAGGGCTCTGGCTGTGACAGCAAAGAATGGTCACCAAGTTGTTCTGAAGCCACTCCTTTGTTATTTTAGCTGTGTTCTAAGGGTCATTGTCTTGTTGGAAGATGAACTTTCGGCCAAGTCTGAGGTCCAGGGCTCTCTGGAAGAGGTTTTAATCCAGGATATCTCTGTACTTGGCTGCATTCATATTTCCTTCAAAGGCAACCAGTCGTCCTGTGACTGCAGCTGAAAAACACCCCATAGCAGGATGCTGCCACCACCATGTTTCACTGTTGGGATTGTATTGGCAGGTGATGAGCAGTGTCTGGTTTTCTCCACACACACCACTTAGAATTATCACCAAAAAGTTCTATCTTCATCTCATCAGACCAGAGAATCTTATTTCTCATAGTCTGGGATTCTTTCATGTGTTTTTTAGCAAACTCTTTGTGGGCTTTCATATGTCTGGCACTGAGGAGAGATTTCCGTTGGGCAACTCTGCCTTAAAGGCCCGACTGGTGGAGTGCTGCAGTGATAGTTGACTTTGTGGAACTTTCTCCCATCTCCCTACTGCATCTGTGGAGCTCAGTCACAGTGATTTTGGGGTTCTTCTTTATCTCTCTCACCAAAGCTCTTCTCCCACAATTGCTCAGTTTGGCTGGACAGCCAAGTCTAGGAAGCCTTGCCACAATTCTGTCTCTGAGCTCCTTGGCCAGTTCCTTTGACCTCATGATTCTCATTTGGTCTGACATGCACTGTGAACTGTGAGGTCTTATATAGACAGGTGTGTGCCTTTACAGATCAAGTCCTATCTGTTTAATTAAACACAGCTGGTCTCCAGTAGAGGAGTAGGACCATCTCAAGGAGGATCACAAGGAAATAGACAGCATATGACTTAAATATGAGTGTCTGAGCAAAGGGTCTGAATATTTATGACCATGTGATCTTTCAGCTTTTCTTTTTTAATACATTTGCAAAAATTTCTACATTTTCAGTCAAGATGGGGTGCAGAGTTTACATTAATGAGAAAAAAATGAACTGTTTTGAAATTACCAAATGGCTGCAATGAAACAGAGTGAAAAATTTAAAGGGGTCTGAATACTTTCCTTACCCACTGTACATGTGCTATTTCCTATGAGTCTAAAGAGTAGAGATGAGCGTACATCGTCGACTCACTCCTTATCCAAATAGCTATAGTGCTTACCAAAGAGGCTGCATCGGGGACCCGGATATCTGGAGCGCTCCCGATAATCCACTGTTTGGCTCTGCTGCTGCATGGGTCGCATCTGAGTGATAGTCGCAACACATGCATGGAGAACCTGTTTTTTGTGACTGTCACACAGCCCCGACACATGCAGCTGCAGAGCCAAACAGCTGATTATCGGGAGCGCTCCAGTTATCCGGGTCCCTGATGCAGCTTCTTTGGTAAGCGCTATAGCTACTCGAATTAGGAGGGAACCGACGATGTTCGCTCATCTCTACTAAAGAGTATGAGCCTACAAAATTTTATTTTTCATTATTTTTAATACAGATTATAATATGCTAAAAAAATTCCAAACAAAATACGCTTAACACAAAAGAATGGTTTATTCAATAGGTCATTCACTGATATTAGCTTCCCTCTAACTGCTGTCTGTTCAACAGGACTCTATGACAACCTATGATCAGCTGTGATGGTCTTTTCAGAAGACAAGTTTTTTTCCTTAGCTTAAGCACTGACTTGTCACATCTTCTTCTTCACTGTTTCATACATGAGTCCTGTAATTTTCACAGATTGATCAAGCACCTATTATGATCTATTGGCATGTTCACATATACGATTATTTTTGACTGCAAAAGTATTTTTTTAAAAATGGTAACTTGTTATTCTGATCCGATTTGAAGACCAAAATCACACATTCAAGGTCTGTGTTTTTACTGTCTGTCTAATGGATTAGAAAAGCTTAAAAAATGCTTTATTTTGCATATGAGAAAATCGGATGCCCCACTGGTGGTAAAAACGGATATAGCCACAGATGGATAAAAAACTGGTCAAAATTGATTTGTATTTCTCATTTGTCAAAGACATGTAAATGGAGCCTGAGTCTTTACATCTAAACGCTATCTCATTGGATAAATATGAAATAAACACTGAGTTGCACCTATATTGCCTGTGAAAGCACCTGTATTGATTTTTTTACATGAACTTGCAATCCAATCAAATCAAATCAGATGTCACAGTATCTAACCCAGGAGTGGTGACAACTGGTTTAAAATGAATAAAATTCAAGGTCAACGTGAAGCTTTGGGACCGTCTTTGAAAAAAAAATCATTATTTTATTTTATTTTATTTTTCAAAACTAATTTTAAATTATGAATTAAAAAATAACTATTTTTTACATTTAGGTCTGTAAAAAAGTTCCAGAGGAAAACATAACCTAAAATAATGTTCATTGCTGTTTATTTGTTTTACGTTCTTCTTGTTTATTTGTCATTGAACTGTTTTTTTAATCATTTCGATCAAGGAAATAAATGTTTTATCACAAAGGCGCACGTCGCTTTTTTAACTGTCCCTCTTGAGACTACAGATTATAGAAGCAGCACTTTATATTTTTACATTCTTTGTGTCAAATAAAAAATATCATTTCCTACAGTTACCCCATACGATTTCTGGGAAGTGACAGTTTCCACAACTTTTCATTGCCAATGGCAGATTGATAGAGACAATAAGGGTAACAATTTTAACTGCCTTTGAAAAAAATGATTTTCTTTGTGGCGCCACCAGCGTTACCATCATAATAGACGGGTTGAAAGGCTTTTACGACTTGGCACTAACACATGATTGAGATGTTTATTTTTTAAGTGGGGAAGATAACAGCATAAATATAGTTTGTTTAAATGACTTTTACTGTGAAGTATAAATGCATTTTTAGATGTCAATTTGGATATTTTTTTTATACTAGGGTTGAGAGTTTATCCAAGAGTAAAAAAAAATTATTTTGCAGCTGTAGAATTCAGAATTTTAATCCTCTAAACATTGACAGAATTTCCTGGTGCTTTTTAAGGTTCACGCAGCTGTTTTTTTATTTTTAATTTTTTTAAATTTTTTCTTGACGAAATGCCGTAACAACTTCATTACTTACCCAGGCGGTAATCTGCTGTTGATTGAGATTAATAGAGAAAATATTTTCAAAACACTTTAGCAAGCATTTGCATTAATCTATGTTGGGAAAATTAATCTTGTGGGGCGACCTGAGAAAAGGTGTTAATTGCAGTTTCAGATGTGAATATATCAAAAGTTTTCGGAAATGTTTTTAGCAACCACAAACAAAATTCACAATAGAAAAAACAAAAGAGGAAATTCCATGTTTGGCAAAGTTAGCTCTGAATTATGGCAACAAATGTGTAAACAGGAGGACTGGCGAGATTGAATACAAACAGCACACCACATGGTCAACTGGGGTATTGCAAGTTGAGTTTCCCAATTTTTTTTTGTAAAGAGTCATGAAAAACAAAACCACCCAGACAGACAAAGTGTTAAAATGGATTTTCTGGTTCACAAAACCCATTTCTAGGCATTCTGTGTTATTTGTATGTATCAGAAATCTGATAATCTTGTTGTAAAAGTAATGGATGTAACAGTTGTAATTTTGCTGCAAACATATAAAAATATATTTTAAAGACATGGTACCCCCTTTCAGCAAGGACTAAACTGGGGCACTGTTAGCTACTTCATGTCCTGGGGCCCATACTTCATGCTGTATCTAGTATTTTCTAATATGCATTCTGCATGTTCATAGTCAATGGTAATAGACATTAGTGATGGGCGAACCCCTGGATGTTCAATCCTGCGGGTTTGGCTGAACAGTTAAAAAGATTTAGTTCCGGTACCCGAACAGTACCCAAACAAGAATCCAAACCCCATTCGAATGGGGGACCTGAACATTCGTTGTTTTCTGTGTTATCATGTAGATGACACTAGCTTTGATTGGAGGTAAGATTATTACTGTCAATCATAGATCTGCGATTGCCACACTGTCAGATGCGGCGGCTGATTTGAGTATTCAATAGCTGGCACCTGCACTATAAATAAATTAAAAAAAAGACTTGGGTTCCCCTGTATTTTTGATAACCAGCATGGCAAAACTGACAGAGGGCTGGCATTCTCAGGTTGGCAAGGGGCCATGGATATTGAACCCCATCCTAAAAATAGTCGCCTGCAGCTGCCCCAGAAAAGACGCATCTGTTAGATGCGCCAAGTCTGGCACTTTGCCCGGCTCTTCCCACTTGCGCAGTTATGTCTGTTAAACAGGAATGGAGCATGGGAGCAACCTTTCCCACCCAGATCTTTTGGTTGCTCCTAAATCCCAGACCAAAATCTAGTCACATAAAAGCCCTCTCATTAACCTAGTGTTACTGTACAGACTTTATATTACCGAGGCCAGCCACTTTGTTGACACATACTTGCCATCCATGATCTTACTTACTGATCTATCTATCTATCTATCTATCTATCTATCTATCTATCTATCTATCTATCTATCTATGTATCTATCATCTGTCTATCTATCCATTTATCATGTCTACATTGCCTCAATCAATTACAGTATAAACATTGCTCTATTGCTCTCCTTTATCATGAAGGGTTACTACTGCAATGTCTCATTATGGTTTTTCTGCTGTTGACATGTATGTCATGTGGGCAGCATGTTGATATATTTCTTTTGTCCCTTTCTATAAACAGTGGCATTGCCGGTGTGATTCTGGCGTTGCCGGTGTGATTCTGCCAGCGTAATGCTTCTTGTTTAATGAGCTGTGGGTAGTTGGCCGATGTTTCTGATCTCTATTGTCTACACTATAATTGAATGTTGTTGACTTGTGCTCTATAATCATATGGAGATACTAGTCTCGGTTTTCTATTAACCTATTAGGAGTTGGTTACAAATAGTAGAATTTGTATTATGTGATCATTTTCATTATTTACTATTGATTTTTGTGTGTATTTTCTCTTTCTTGAACTGTTGTTGATGTGCAATGCTCGACATTGCTTTGAAGAATGAACACAGCATCTACCTTTGTAGCATGCATTAAAAGGCAGCACTTTGTGGAAAATGCTTTTTTTTAAGTGGTTCCACTAAAAGAAGTCTAATTACAGGATATTATGTCGTTCAGACCTCCAATGATCTGCAGTATTCAATTGACCTGTGGTGTCATTACATTGGATATTTAAAGTGGATTATGATGATACAAACTGAATATAATTTCTTAACCTGAGGATGCTGCTGTACTTACTTTGAAAATCCATTTTAAAATGCCTGCATAATCTTGATATTTGGAGTCAAGCTTAGCCTTCTATTGGTGGAACCTTTTAAGTAAAGAGACTTTCCATGATACCCTTTTCTCTATTGCATGCTACAACTAGAGGTACTCTGTTTATACTTCTAAAAAATTGCTTGGAATTAAGTCGGATTCATAAAATGCTACATCTGAACTCAAAAAATGCTAATTTTATTATCCGATAGTAAAACGTTCAAAATAGAGTATGCAGCCATTCTTATATGGACTTTTATAGTTAGTAAGCCAGCTTCATCAGGTCTAAGGCAAATATGAGTATTTCACAGTTCTTTTGGGTGAATTCCCCTGAGAGAAAATGTTTTTATAGATGATCTCTGCTCTGACTAATTAAGGTATTAAGGTTATGAATGAGAGATTTTGTTCTAATTATTCAGATTGCAATTGAAAACAGATATTAAGGCTAATGCACTTTGCCAACATTTGTACTTTGTGCATCTTGATAAATCTTTATGTAAAACAAACTTTTTTTGCATAAAAATATGCCTAAGCAGTATAACACTTCAATAAACAACATAAGTTTTACTTGCAATACCCCATTTGACCATGTGGTGTGCTGTTCAGAAAATAAACTCTCAAAGAGCCGCACTGATCACACAGAACAGAAAAACTCGTTAGAAAATGAAGTTAAAAATAGTAATTTTTAAATATCTGTTCAATTTTGAGAAATTAAAATCTGTCATTAGGGAAATATTGAACGAATTAAAGAACACATAAAAAAAATATATTCATCTCTGACATTACATTCTGAAAATGATCTGAAAATAATGATACTCAGTAGCTTTCAAACAGTATAACAGGTACAATCTGATCATTTCAATCTTACTTTTTTATCCTTTTCTATTATTTATTATTTCAAAAAATCAATATGACTGCCACTAGCCGACAGGGACTTATAATGTCATCAAAACAGGAGACTATTGGATGTTCTTGGAGCTATCTTTCATTCTAATGCCACATTAAAAGGTTAATGCCTGAGGAATGAGGGAGCTTATCAGCCTTTTCACATTATGCTGTAGCTGTTGGGGATTCCCTAGCTTAAGCGCCATACATTAAAAATGGAAGATGGCTGCTTAACATATTATAGATTTAACGAGGGAAAGAAACGTAGACCCTCCAGGATTTCACATGATGTCAAGTTGATGAATGGGAAAATAATAGAAAGGTCTGCAGATGTGTGTCAAGACGAGCGCACAATTAATTAAATCATTGGGATCAGGCCACAAAGCTTTACTCATTAGGGCTATTGATTGCTTACTCAGCAAATAATGAAGAGATCTACTTTGATGTAACATCTGAGACTGTAAAAAAAAATCTGTCCATTCTTTTATCCAGCTGTCATATCTATCTATCTATCTATCTATCTATCTATCTATCTATCTATCTATCTATCTATCCTATATCTATTATCTGTCTATCTATCTATCTATCTGTTATATATCCATCCCTCCATCTATCATCTATCTATTATCCATCTATCTATATCTATCTATTATCTATCTATCCATTCATCCATCTATCATCTATCTATTATCTATCTTATCTATCTATCTATCCATCTTTCTATACTGTATATAAGTATATATCATCAATCTATCTATTATCTATTATATATCTATTATCTATCTATCTATCATCTATCTATCATCTATCTATTATCTATCATCTATCTGTCTATCTATCTATCTATCTATCTATCTATCATCTATCTATTATCTATCTATCTATCACCTATCTATCTATCTGTCTATCTATTATATATCCCTCCATCTATCATCTATCTATCTATTATCCATCTATATCTATCTATCTATCTATCTATCTATCTATCTATACTGTATATATGTATATATCATCAATGTATCTATCTATTATATATATATATATATTATCTCTCTATCTATCTATTATCTATCTATTATCAATCTATCTATCTGTCATCTATCTATTATCTATCTATTATCTATCTATCTATTATCTATCTAGCATCTATCTGTCATCTATCTATTATCCATCTATCTTTATGTTAAGTACATTTCATGGTTAGATGATATATTGTGATGGATAGATAGATATATAGATAGATAGATGATAGATAATAAATAGATGATAGATAGATAGATAGATAGATAGATAGATAGATAATAGATAGATAGATTGATAGATAGATAGATGTTAGATAGATAGATAATAGATAGATATAGATAGATGATTGATATATACATAGATAACACAGGTCAACGAAAAAAAATTTTTTTTCTGGTGTCCAAAATATTTTAATGAATTTGGGGTATTTTTGGGGTGCTGATTCTGAATATGTCATCAGTTTTGCCAGATTGGCTCAAGTTTTTGAGATTTTTGGTATCTTATTTATAGCACTTGTTGGTAAATGCGACGCATCATCTCATTAATTTCTTTGGATTAGTACTTGAACTGAGCAGTTCTCAATATAGTTTTGTGTTAATTAGTGTTCTAAAAGTTTGTTCATAGCTTGATTTTTGCACTAACTTTATGTTGTTGTCTGTTTTCCAGTGAAAAGCATGAACTCATCATGAAGAAGTTGTCTTAACGATCCAGACTCATTCTGTTACATTTGTGGTGAATATACACTGCCAAAACATAGAAGAAACATAACACACTTCGTAAAAAAAGTGTATTTTGCCTATTTTGGGGTTATGCTTGGGGACCAAGACAAGTTTTGGGCACCACACATAGTGTGCAAAGCATGTATCGAATTATTACGAAAATGGAGCAAAGGACAAAGAAAAAGCTTCAAATTTGGTGTTCCAATGGTGTGGAGAGAGCCAAAAAATCATCATGATGACTGTTATTTATGGTAAACACAGGTACAGGCACATCTTCACAATGAGGGACAGGCCTTCTTGCAGATTCCATGTTACTCCCATTTTCGTTTCTTATGCTTATTGAATCCTTGCACTTGCACTGCACAGAAATAACAGTCATCATGATGATTTTTTGGCTCTCTCCACACCATTGGAACACCAAATTTGAAGCTTTTTCTTTGTCCTTTGCTCCATTTTCGTAATAATTCGATACATGCTTTGCACACTATGTGTGGTGCCCAAAACTTGTCTTGGTCCCCAAGCATAACCCCAAAATAGGCAAAATACACTTTTTTTACGAAGTGTGTTATGTTTCTTCTATGTTTTGGCAGTGTATATTCACCACAAATGTAACAGAATGAGTCTGGATCGTTAAGACAACTTCTTCATGATGAGTTCATGCTTTTCACTGGAAAACAGACAACAACATAAAGTTAGTGCAAAAATCAAGCTATGAACAAACTTTTAGAACACTAATTAACACAAAACTATATTGAGAACTGCTCAGTTCAAGTACTAATCCAAAGAAATTAATGAGATGATGCGTCGCATTTACCAACAAGTGCTATAAATAAGATACCAAAAATCTCAAAAACTTGAGCCAATCTGGCAAAACTGATGACATATTCAGAATCAGCACCCCAAAAATACCCTAAATTCGATGAAATATCTTTGGCACCAAAAATGCTGTTGACCAGTGTAATAGATAGATGATAGATAATAGATAGATAGATAATAGATAGATATATAGATAGACAGATATATAGATAGGTAATAGATAGATAGATAGATAGATAGATAGATAGATAAATAGTCATAGATGTGAGGTAAAACTGGTAAATAGATTTTTGCAGATAAATCCACTTAGTCCACATAACATTTATTGTGCGCAGAGGTCACACAGTATCCACATTATTTCCGCTGATGTATAAGAAAGCTTTAGTACCAGTACGAGTCTTGCAACCTTCACTGTGCCCTTATTTATTGTCATTGTTTTGTCTCAAGAAGCGTACAGTTCTGTCACAAATGGAGGGATTTTAGGTCATCATAAGTTCTCGCACATGAGTGAAAAGAAGACTTGGCTCAAGTGGGATAAATAGAGTTCAGAATCAAAGACCTTTGTTGTGTGCGCTCCTATAACTTTGACAATTGTCAATGCTTTGGTGAGTTATAAATCTGAGAGGCTGGTGAAGTGTGCCGCAAATCCCGATAAGGAGCGTGTGGATCAGGCTGTCTGCCGGGCCCAGCTGCCGCCCTCTAATCTACAGCGCTGCTTTAACATAACTTTTTATATGGTAAGATCCATCTAGTGGAAAGGTTTATGAATTTATGATACCGTATTCCTTAAGGTTTCTATTTTTATTATTTTTAGGAAATGGAAAAATAAAATGAAATAGCAAAAAAGAAAAAAATGACTTGCTGATACTTTTATGTGGCAGGGTTTAGAGCTGTAGGAAGGTTTCCTTTTTCCCAGGACAAAGGTTCAGTTTTCTACTCCTATAATGCCAGAGCTTCCCGACACAACTCTTCCCATGAAGGAGATCGGTGGTAAAGGTGGGATAAAAAAAAAACAATCAGGAATCTGAGAGCTTTGAATAAATTGTAGAACTTCCATTGTACTTTTTATCTGTCTTTTTACCCCACAACTCAACCTCTTTCACTGACAATAGCACAATTGGATAGGTCATGATTTCCTTAAAACCCTCCGTCAGGAACAATATTCGCACTAACTCGTAATGGAACAATGTGCCTGTCAAGCGCAGGCTAGAAAAATGCCTAGAATATCTAATTTTCTCAATTTCAGTGATCTAAAAGTGATCAGAGACCTTCATAGGGATGTAATTAATGAGACTACACATTATCAGGTGCAAAACAAACCCATTCACTCAACATAAAAGTAATAACTTTGATATACACAAATTTCAAAACTCCTGAGAAGTACACTTTCATTTGTAAGAAAATCTGCCTTATTTATATGAAATATCCACAAACCTTTCTCTATCCATTCATAAAACAAGCTAAATAAACATTAGTAATGACTAAAAACATTACATACCAACCTTATAAAGTGTGATGTGTTCGGGACCAATGAGCCTGAGAAGCCAGCACAGCTATATCTTCCTTACTGAAGCTCTGCAGCCCAACTGTGGTATCAGGTTTCACACAGCAGCTAGAGCCAGGAGACTATCTAGAGGGAGGGAGTTTCCTGAAAATCTGGTGGGAAGGGAGAAATGAAAGTAGAAGAGCTGCGCCTGTCAGATCCATTGTTCCTGACGATCAGCACACTTCTCTCCTGCGGCATACAAGGTAGAATACCTGTACAAAACCTGTGCTAGGGGAGAATTTTTATAATGCTGCATTCAAGTACAAATTCTTTAAAAAAAAAATGGGGAAAAAAAGTGGCAATGTTTCCTTCCTTATCATAATATTTATTACAAATAAAAAATAGAAATTTTGCAATTTTCACACCGGCCACTGGGACCTTTTTCCTAGGCTATAACTTCCTGTATAAATTTACATGCACATTAGCCACAATGGTCTCTGATGCTATGTTTTGTACTGAAGCATCTAATGTGCATGTGCAAATGTGATTGTGAAGGGAGGATTAGGTGTGACATTACCTATTGTGGTTTGTGGATCTGGTGTTATGAGCTGTGTATAGAGGTGTTACCTGTCATTTCAATCCTGCCTCTGATGATAAAGAGTCTGCTGAAGACTTATCTTTAAAGGACAGAAAGTATCAGTCTAAAGAATCTCCAGTTGCTAGTGTGAAAAGTGCAATTTTATTTTATTTTTTATAAAAATCTTGATATAAAAACAAAAAACACATTGCCACATAGTTTTTAAAAAGACACATAACACGAAAAAACCTGATTTAAACATTAGGTCATTTTCTGACAAAACTTTTCCTTTAACTTTAGAATGCATGGACCCATAGCAGACTATTAGTGTTGCATTATGAATTAGTACAACACATATTGGGGCTCTTATCCAGCTGGAAAAAACAGAAACGGGTCCTCTACAATGAACTCATGAGGTTCTCTATTACCTCGAAATGCATAGATACAGCAAAATGAATGGGGTTGAAAATAGCAAGGGGTGGTCCAAAATACAATGCAATGAGTGGTCAAAAGTATAGTGTAAGGGATGGTCCAAAGTATAATCCAAGTGGTGGTCCAAAGAATAATGAAAGGAGTGGTCCAAAGTATAATGAAAGGGGTGGTCCAAAGTATAATGAAAGAGGTAGTTCAAAGTATAATGCAAAAAGGGTGTTCCAAAGTATAATGCATGGGGTGGCTGAAAATATAATGCAGGGGATGGCCCAAACTATAATGCAAGAGGTGGTCCAAAATATATTGTAAGGGTTGTTCAAAATATAATGGAAGGGGTGGTCCGAAGTTTAACGCAAGGGTTGGTCCAAAGTATAATGTAATGGGGGGTCCAAAGTATAATGTGAGGGATGGTCCAAAGTTTAAGAAAGGAGTGGTCCAAAGTAAAATGAAAGGAGTGGTCCAAGATATAATGTAAGGGGTGCTCTAAAGTATAATGTAAGGGGTGGCCCAAAGTATAATGCAAGGGGTGGTACAAAGTATAATGAAAGTGGTGGTCCAAAGTATAATGAAAGGGATGGCCCAAAGTATAATGAAAGGGGTGGCCCAAAGTATAATGAAAGGGGTGGCCAAAAATACAATGTAAGGGGGGGTCTAAAGTATAATGTAAGGGGTGGCCCAAAGTATAATACAAGGGGTGGCCCAAAGTATAATGAAAGGGGTGGTCAAAGGTATAATGAAAGGGGTGGCCCAAAATACAATGTAAGGGGGGGTCTAAAGTATAATGTAAGGGGTGGCCCAAAGTATAATGCAAAGGGTGGTACAAAGTATAATGAAAGTGGTGGTCCAAAGTGTAATGAAAGGGATGGCCCAAAGTATAATGAAGGGGTGGTCCAAAGTATAATGAAAGGGGTGGTCCAAAGTGTAATGAAAGGGGTGGCCCAAAGTATAATTAAGGGGGTGGCCCAAAGTATAATGAATGGGGTGGCCCAAAGTATAATGCAAATGGTGGTCCAAAATATAATGTAAGGGTTGTTCAAAGTATAATTGAAAGAGGTGGCCCCAAAGTGCAATCCAAAGGGTTGTCCAATACCTATTCAATTCTCTATTGATGTATATAAAGTACAGTGTGTCCATAAAGTCATGGTACACTTTTGACCAGTCACTGTAAAGCAGCAAAAGGCAATAGTAATGTGAAATCTGCTCCAAATAAAAGTAAAACTCTCCCAGCTTCATACCTATTCAGTGCAGTTCGATGTGGGCTCCATTTGTTGCCCTGCACGCATCCAAACGAGGGTAAGGATGTCTGGTGTAACAGAGTGAATAACGTCTGTGATTCTCTGTTTTAAGTGATTAATGTCGTTGATACGTTCAATGTACACATGTTGCTTCACATAATCCCAAAAGTAAAAGTCTAAGGGCGTCAGATCTGGGGATCGTGGTATACTTGTATACTTTCCTGTGACTGGCCAAAAGTGCACCATGACTTTACGGACACACTGTATAGAAATACGGTATTAGAGTATCGAAAACTAGCAAACTTTGCACCAAGAAGCAGGAGACAGATAGAAGGGACTATGCTTCTGCCATCTGGGAAATCCATTGATTTGCATTGGATCTGTATACATGGAAAGTACCGTATGTATGATTTTGATGTGTGCATAATTCATGCAATCCAATAACACGTATCTTCTCCAGGTTCTGTACGGTTATGCGACACGTGGTGCTGGTGTCAACACTTATTTCTGTCATGTTTATTTGAAAAGACAAAAAAAAAGAAAACATCTCAGAAAACCTATCCAGAAAACATCACATGTACAAGTGTTTAGAAAGAAGCCTTCCAGGGCTCTCCGGATTGTGTTTGAGCTAAGTAATATAGATGAAGCACATCTTTTGTTATGCCATGAAAAAGTGTCACCATTCCAGGAGCTTTAAGTAAGGAAATCAATAAAACAAAACGCGAGGGCATATAAAGAAAGAGTGTAAAGGCAGACTGCCCTTTCCTTCACTCCTTTCATTGCTGCACGCTTACTCTCAGACATTTCAGGGTCTAGAAGCCATTTTTTAACCTCCATATTATCTAAGGATACGAAAATGTTCGAATTATAGTCTCTAAAATGGTTTTCGTTTTGTTTTGTTTTTAACATCGGGGTTTCGTCAACCATGGAATAAATGGCGCTATAATAATAAATAATAATCATTCATGATTCTTACATGACCAATAAAGTAGTCAACACTTTTTTAAGCTGGACTAATTGGCCTAGCTGATGTGTCATTTGTATCTCTTAAATCCTCTTACCTATAGATCATAACGAAAAATGGCCGGGCAAGAATCTTGGAAGTACAAGTATGTAGCAATTCTAGCTAAAAATAATAATTACTGTACTTTCAAAAAAGGCAAAAAATAAAGCTGTATGCAATTTTGCACTTTACTTTCAAAAAAAATAATTAAAAAAAATATTTCTGTGCATAAAGTTATATTTTCTTGTATTTAAAAATAAATAAAAGATAATATTCCACAATCCCAAGCTTGAATTCCCAGTATACAAAAAAAATAGATTTGCACACAAAATGCTTAGTTAACTTTTATTTTTTTTGTGCACTTTTTGTTTTAGTTAAAAATATGTTTTTTGACAATATTTATTGTATCTAAGAAAAAAACAAGCAATAAAAAATACTACATTCTACATACTGCAGAACTAATACTTGTCTTATAGAGTGACATGACATATTCGGCTCTGCTATATCTGTATGCTAATTTAGCAATATTTTGGAGAAAGTGTACGGACATTAAAAAGAAAAAAAATTCTCTGTCCGTTTACTTCCCTCCAGGAATAATACTGTGTTCTTTCTAAAATCAATTGTAATATATACTTAATACTTTTCTTAGGGGAGAGGAAAGGAGCGAGATAAAAAGCTTAAACCACATCCCTTGTCCTTTGTATGAGACACAAAGCGTTACCCTTCAAAGATCCTTGTCGGTTTTCAGGCAGCGCACAATTACTGTACGCTGAGCCTGTGTTTCCTCCTTTGTAATTTACCTGTCCTGTTATAGATACAAGGATTCAATACGGATCCAAAATTAACAAGGAAGACGCTCTAACTTTAATCCCAATTATACGGAGGTGATTTCATTCTGGAACCCTCGTATCCTCGGAACAAGGAGAGTTTATTATTTCTAGGTAACAGGCTGTGGCTGATGGGCCCTACTAGACAGACCCAAGGAGCCCCAATTCTCTCAAGGAGACATTTCATTTCAAGAACCTAACAAGAACCTGGTTATATGAAGATGTGTTGTAATAACCTGTTTCAGAGCCTTGATGACATTTTCAAAGAAATTACAAATCAATACTGATTTTAAAGTGTTAAAGGTTTAGAGAGTCAATGTCTAGCAGCTGGTGCAAAAGCCAATATATATGTGTGCGTGTGAGTCTATATATATACATATACACACATATTGTCATATTATACTTGTTTATAGATAGTTATCCTTCAAAGTGTCTATATCATTGAAGGAAAAAAGGAGTAAGACTTTCCAATCATTAAAACGATATAATTTTATTAGTCCATAAATTAAACACACAATGAAATTAAAAAAGGTGCAAATTGTCTCAAATGTCTATATGCTGCCTAGTAAGTAGACATGATCATAATCCACAGGTTATTACAATGACCCAAAGTTCATACTGATATAATCAGAAACTGATATATAGAAACCTGGAGTCCGTTCTTTAAAAATTGTTTCGGTCTGTAATAAACCAGTAAATTAACTGGGCTTCACGTTAATACCTAGTGGTAATACAGAGGCACAATGTCTGCCTATATTAATTCACCAGAAACTGACAAGTATAGCCCAAATGTTAAGCACAAGGGTCCATATGCGGCCATGATTGTATCGGCCTTGTTAGCACTGAATCCATATCACAATATAAAGTGAGCCGTGCAAGACTAAATAGGCGAAAATGGTCATGAAAACATTACCTGGATCCTGGCAGCTAAGCAAATGGTGGAAGAGCCCTGTCCCTCTGCCCCAACGCGCACGTTTCAGCCAGCTTCTTTGGGGGGGTGTGTAATAAAACTTATTTTTCTTATCTTGCAAGTTGGACCAGGGGCTTATCTGAAGTATTATAGAATGCTGTAGATAAGCCCTGAAAGGCGGTGGCGGCATCTTATAGCAGCCAAAACAGCTGACAGGTTCACTTTAAGTAGGGTGTGGTGCTGCCTCATAGGTAATGGCAGGGGCCTCTATTCTTGCTAAGCTGTTGAACAATACACAAAGATTCTGCGTAAGGCCTGGATCACACTTCCATTTTTTAAAATCCGTCCAAATCCGTCGTTTTCCGTTAAAAAACAGATCCGCCATTTTTTTGGAGGATCCGTTTTTTGGTCCCATAGACTTCCACTAGCGGTTACCGCGGATCCGTAAAAAAAACGGATCCGTTTGCATCCGTTTGCGGTAAAACGGAAACGGATCCGTTTTTTCACACAAAAAACGGATGCAAAAAACGGATGGCGGATGCCAAAAAACAGATGTGTGAAACAGGCCTAAGTAGGCAACAGCACAGGTCCCAGCCACATCAGTAGCTTCCGGTCATGATGTCTGCTCCATCACCAGGACCTCCCACAGAATGAATATGTTGGTGCCTTGTGACAGAAGCTGATGTCACTGGAGAATCTCCAGGTATATGTGTGTAGTAGAAAAAATTAGGGTAGGTATATGAAGCCTATTAAAGCACAAGATCATTGGATAATTTCAAATGTATAAAGTGCAAATAAAGTGGCATCATTTTTAAGTTACAGAGGAACACTCAGCTTGTATAAAGCTTCATGAATTTTCATGAAGAAAAAACATTAATATTTAAACCTCTCACTTAAAATATAGTATTCAAAAAGTAAAAAAAATATGTATTTAATCACGCTAGGTATGCCTCTTTAAGAAAGAGAGACTGACGTTAAAGTTGGGCTCTATGCTGTCTCACTATTTTGACAGCTGTGTAAGGCTATGTGCACACGCTGCGGATTCTGCTGCAGATCCGCAGCAGATTTGGCCTCTGTGGATCCACAGCAGTTCCGCAGATAGTGTACAGTACCATGTAAGTCTATGGGATTTACAATCCGCAGTGCACATGCTGCGGTTTTTCACTGCGGAAAAGCTGCGGTTTTAAATCCGAAGAAAGAAATGACATGTCAATTCTTTCTGCAGATTCCGCTGCGGTTTGCCACCTATTCCATTGTCCAGGTATCAAACCGCAGGGGGAAACCACTGGCCAATCCGCAGGTAAAACCGCAGGTCATTTTACCTGCGGATCCGCAGATACAAATCCTCAGGTGAATCCTCAGAGTGTGCACATAGCCTAAAGCCCCCGTTACACACTGCGATATCGCTAGCAATATCGCTGTAAAGTCACCGATTTTGTGACGTTGCAGCGATATTGCTAGCGATATCGCTGCATGTGATACTCACCTCCGACAGGCTCCCCCGCTGGTTATCGCTGATCGCGCGAGAAGCTGCTGGACCATTCCTCGTCGGTCACTTCCTGCGGCGCTTCCTGCTGTGATGACGAGCGACGCGTGGAGCCGGGCGGGAGGACGCAGGATCGCCGCGTCTGACAGGTAAGTAGCGAACCCTGTCCACAGCGATGTCGCTGGTGAGATCTGCCTGAGTGGCAGCTCACTAGCGACCACCTAGCGATGCACCAGCGATCCTGACTGCGTCATATCGCTAGTCGGGATCGCTGGTGCATCGCTAGGTGTAACGGTAGCCTAAGACTTGCTATTTTTTGAGCTTGAGATGTCACTGCATGGGGTAAAACTCACAGTGTGAAATATGTAAAAGCGGGGGAGATCTGTGTTGCGCTCTTACTTTATGCTGAATGTAGTTACATATGAAGAGATGTAAGATGAATCCCAGTGTATTATGAAGCAGCAGGAATCTGTTACTGAGATCATTATTTTCAGAGCATTCTCCTTAGTCTGAAGGTCCTGTCATTGTCTGTGTACAATATGTAGTGAGAGACACAGATTAACCTCTTGCACGTAACCAATTCCTTCTTTCACAAAATAAGCCTTTACAAAAAGTTATGTCCTCCTCTTGCTCATTACCGCATTAGAAGCAGCCATGTCCTCCTTGTTTATTTTTGGCTTGATAACACATCTTATTACATAGCTGATGTTTAATATTTGCCATGTTTGTCATTCCATTTTGGTGAATTTGTGAGAAAAATAGGCAAAATGATTCTCGCCTTACATGTTGTGGACCACTGTGTCATCAAAATAGGCCCAATCCTGCCACATTTGAGCACAAGGCTCCAGTTTACCTTTCACATGATGTGTAAAATCAGTTTCTCCCTCACCAAATTTACCATGCACAACACAGAATCTCACCAGATTATACTGTACATTCACTCTTAAAATGAAGGTAAGACCTGTGTTCCTGTAATTTGTTGCACTAATAAGGGAAAATGATCAGATTTGCTAATGACAAGTATTTGTGAATATTCTTAAAATTTCACCTTCTGTCAGTTTGTGTGTTTTTCTCATAATTGAATGGTCCACTTCAAGTCTGATTACCAATATCTAGAAGTAGTGTGACGCTGCCAGTATATACAGTATATGGCAGCATTATTAATCCAAATAACGGCTAGGGGTGACCTGGACTTTAATAGAAAGTACAGTTAATACTAGAGATGTTCACTTTGACGCTCTGAACACTGGAAAAGGGCAGCGCGAACGTTCTCAAATTCTGGCAACCTGGGCATCTTCTGCAATTGCTGGCTCGACATATGTCATGAAGTTGCATAAGGCCAAGTGACTAGGCCTCACACTATGTCTTGATGCTGTGGCCACTTGGTAATATCAAGAAGCACCCAGGAATCTCCCACTCTCCTAGTTCAGCATATATGTATGGTCAGTACAGAGGATTTGCACATGACTTATTCCTTCCAAAGACCATACTAAGGACCAGGGGGCATTCAGTACAGGTGGAAGAAAGGTGATTCCAGCAGCTAAATAGGAAAGGGTTCTTTACGGTTAGAGCAGTCAGACTGTGGAATGCCGAGGTAGTAATGGCAGACACTATGACAGCTTTTATACAAGGGCTGGATGATTTCCTTGATACACATAACATTGCGGGTTATAGTTAAATTAGTGACAAAATGTACAATTGGCGGAGAAAGGTTGAACTTGATGGACCAAGGTCTTTTTTCAACCTATATAACTAAGTATGATAAAGATGATGGCATGGTGTCAATATCTGCAACTGATTAAGATAGTACCTTGATGACGAAACAAAGGCTCTCATATTATTAAAGGTAATCTGTCACCAGATTTATGCTGACCCATCGGACTGCAACATGATGTAGAAGCTGAGACCCTGATTCCAGTGGTGTATCAATTGCTGAGTTGTTTGCTGTAGTTTTGATAAAATCATAGTATTCTTCGCTGCATATCTAGAAGTTCTCTGAATGCTGGAATCTGTATAACCCCGCCTAACCACTGATTGACAGCATTATGCTCCCAATCAGTGATGGAGGTAGAGATATTCAGACCTCTTGAATATTGAGGACTACATGGCAGCAGCTTTACTAGTACTCTAGTGATAATCTCCTGCTGATAAAACTTGGATTTTATTAAAAATAACAGCAAACAGCCCAGTAAGTGATACATCACTAGAATTATAGCTTTGATCTCTATATTATGTAGAAAAGTCTGTTAACAGGTGGTCTTTCCTAGACAAAAATCCTTTCCATCTCTTTCTCCTTCCTCTTCATTTGCAATGAGATATACCCAACAAAAAATAATACTACTAAATAAAATCACCCCTGCTTTCTCAGCACAGTGAATCCAGGGTATATCAATAATTTTCCTTGCAAGAACATAAGGTGCGAAAATAAGGCAAAAAATGTATTTAAATCTCAAAATGGCTAGTACATGACTTGTAAAACTTCTAGTTCCCCAATTGCCAAGAAACTATTGGCTGTCCTTCACTGTTTGGGATTCACTATTTACTTGCAAGATGCCTTGTGTATTATATGCTTTTTTCTGTCCTAAACCTTGAGGTTATAACCTGCAATTGACAAAAAAAAAATAGTTATTGTGTTTGCGGCTTGTGTGTATCGCACAGAATACTTTTCTGTATCGACATTAATAGTTTTCTTGCTTCCAGAACCCGGCGCGTTTCACCTTGGGGTCTGTGCATCTGTCTCACTCTTCAGTTTGCAACAGAATGATGGAATTCCCCCTAGCCAGTCAGGTAGCTAATCCAATACAACACCACCACAAGGTGAACAGGAACACATTTCCACTCTTCTGTCTTATGGCTGATCATTTCATAGCCCCGTGAGGTTTTCGGCTGCCTGTAAGCACAGCAAATACCCAACTCAGAATATTTTTCAGCTGCTCGTGTTTAGCCATCGGTAACAGGCTCGTATACAGTTGCCCTGGTCTTCTGTTACTTGTAGCAAATAACAGAACAATTCAGAAGCAATTTCAGAAAATGGACATATATTTTATCACTAAAAGTGGGTCTCGGGTGACAATTTTTTTTTTAGTTTATTGCATTAATAATATTAATGTTTAGGTTTTTTTATTTTATTTTTTTATGAGCACTAAACATCGCTGAGTAATTGATGACACTTTCCTTTCTTTGAAATGCATATTAAATAATGGCCAAAGAATGTAGAAGAGAAACAAGGATCCATTGGGCGTTGCTAGAAAAGATGACAGCTCGTAAGTAGATATATGGTCACTTTAATAGAACTATGCACTTCAGCCCCATCATATGCCTTCATCAGGTTGACAAGTCCTGATGAAGGTACCTGTTTGGGGTGAAAACATGTAGCTACACTAAAATGACCATACATTTACCTATAAATTGCCATCTTTTCCAGGTGGCGCCTTGTTATTCTTTAACACTCTACTACACTTACTGCAGTTGCCATCGTACATAACCGGCTCAAGGAGGAGCAGCAGTCGGACAGGATTGTGCCTGGTATAACTACATCTCACCTAGGTTTTGCTCACTCTCACTGCTACTTTGTTCACCAAAAACATCTATTTTATGGAGCAACACTTTTTTAACTTTAGATTTAAATGTACACTCTATAAATTATTTAAATTTATTTGCATTTTGCAGTGAGAAATAATTATTTGAATCCCTACCAACCATTAAGTGTTCTGGCTCCTACAGACCAGTTAGACTCTCCTAATCAACTCTTTGCCTGCATTAAAAACAGCTGTCTTACATAGTCAACTTTATAAAAGACTCCTGTCCACAAACTCAATTAATCAGTCAGACTCTAACCTCTACAACATGGGCAAGACCAAAGAGCTTTATAAGGATGTCAGGGACAAGATCGTAGACCTGCACAAAGCTAGAATGGGCTACAAAACCATAAGTAAGATGCTGGGTGAGAAGGAGACAACTGTTGGTGCAATAGTAAGAAAATGGAAGAAATACACTGTCAATCGACATCGATCTGGGGCACCATACAAAATCTCACCTCGTGGGGTATCCTTGATGTTGAAGAAGGTGAGAGATCAGCCTAAAACTACACAGGGGAAATTAGTTAATGATCTCAAGACAGCTGGGACCACAGTCACAAAGAAAACCATTGGTAACACATTACACCATAAAGGTTTAAAAGTATGCAGTGCCTGTAAGGTGCCCCTGCTCAAGAAGGCACATGTGCAGACCCATCTGAATTTTGCCAGTGAACAACTGGATGATTCTGTGAGTGATTGGAAGAAGGTGTTGTGGTCAGATGAGACAATAATTGAGGTTTTTGGCAGTAACTCAGCTCGTCATGTTTGGAGGAAGAGAAATGCTCCCTATGACCCAAAGAACACCATCCCCACTGTCAAGCATGGAGGTGTAAATATTATGGTTCTCTGCTAAGGGCACAGGACTACTTCACATCATTAATGAGAGAATGGATGGAGCCATGTACCATAAAATCCTGCGTGACAACCTCCTTCCCTCCATATTTAAAAATGGGTTGTGGCTGGGTCTTTCAGCAAGACAATGACCCAAAACATACAGCCAAGGCAACAAAGAAGTGGCTAAAAAAGAAGCACATTAAGGTCATGGAATGGCCTAGCCTGTCTCCAGACCTTAATCCCATAGAAAACTGGAGGGAGTGGAAGCTCTGAGTTGCCAAGAGTCTTGTTTGCCAGAGGGATCAAGTACTTATTGCCCACTGCAAAATGCAAATACATTTATATAATTCATACAATGTGATTTTCTGGATTTCATTTTTGATATTCTATCGCTCAATGTTAAAATTAACCTACCCTTAAAATTATAGACCGCTCATGTCTTTGTCAGTGGTCAAACTTACAAAATCAGCAAGGGATCAAATAACTGTTTCCTTCAATATATATATATATATATATATATTAGATACACAGCTCAGCAGACAGTAACACACAGGATATGATTAGATACATGGCTTAGCACACAGTATCACACAGGATAGGATTAGATACATGGCTCAGCAGTTAGTATCACACAGGATAGGATTAGATACATGGCTCAGCAATCAGTATCACACATGATAGGATTAGATACATTATTATCATTATGTGAAGGTTAATGTAATATCACTCTCTCTCTGTTTATCTGTATGCATCTTAAAGGGCCATAAATTATACAGCGCTGGCTATTTTGGCTTGTACATTTTGAGTATCCATCCTGAATACTGTGATGGCACACACTATAACTCTGTATTGATTTGTGGTGTTCACACAAGGAGGCTTTTTTTATATTTTTAATTATAATGTTATCCAATAAAGTATTTTCTGAAGCCTTGTATTTTCTTCAATAACTATATGGGCAAACTATACGGCCACTGGTGGACACAAACAGAAGAGGGCATCTGTGCAAGAACAGTGTATGGGCCCTGTGCAGTCTAGTAGCTCCTCATAATGCACAATTTCTCTTGCTTTGGAGGTAAAAATAGGCCTCCTAAACTCTTGGGACCCATGCGGCTACACAGGTTGCACAAAGGCTATGTCTGGCCCAGAATATATCACTATGACCAAAAGCTCTCAAGGAAACATTGGTTCCATGACTGTTGGAAAGCCTATCTAAGGTAGCATGTTGCTATCTACTCTTCCTCCAAAACTTCCATTTAGTATGGTACTGTACTGTACAGATTCTCAAATAAGTTACTGCAATGGGGAGTGAGATGGGAACCAGGTTGCATAGGTTTATTGGAGTCACTATCATTTTGTGCCCAGGAGCCTCTAGTAAACCCTAAGCCTGCCCTGATAGATATCTTTGCATTGAAACATTGTTGCATAAAGAAAAAAAAGAATTCAACAGTGCCAGTCGCTACCCATCCACTCCAGAATTCAGTATAAACTTATTACCCTCACCCACAAAGCCCTCCATGGCTCAGTACCACCCTACATCTCATCCCTTGTTTCAGTATACCACCCTACCCGCGCCCTCTGTTCTGCTGATGACCTGAGGTTAGCATCCTCAATAATCAGAACCTCCCACTCCTGTCTCCAAGACTTTACACGTGCTGCGCCAATTCTTTGGAATGCACTTCCCAGGTCAATACGATTAGTCCCCAATCCCCACAATTTTAAGCATGCCCTGAAAATGCATTTATTCAGACGGGCCTATCGCCTCAACACATTAACCTAATCTATCCCTGTGTGGCAGAGCCAAAAGTTTTCCCATAACCAGGTTCCCCGCATCATGTTCCCACATGCTTTATGCATCCATTAGCCCTATGTGTCTGTACTGTTACACACTTAACATTATGGCTGGTCCATACAATCAGGGCAACTGTTACCACCCACCTTTCGTGTCTACCTCTTTCCTCATAGACTGTAAAGGTACTGTCACACTTAGCGATGCACCAGCGATCCCGACCAGCGATATGACACTGTCAGGATCGCTGGTGCATCGCTAAGTGGTCGCTAGTGAGCTGCCACACAGGCAGATCTCACTAGCGACATCGCTGGGGACTGGGGTCGCTACTTAACTGTCAGACCAGGCGATCCTGCGTCCTCCCGCGCAGCTCCACGCGTCGCTCTTCGTCACAGCAGGAAGCACCGCAGGAAGCTGATGATGAGAAACAGTCCAGCCTGTTCTCGCGCGATCAGCGATAACCAGCGGGGGAGCGGGTTGTAGGTAAGTATCACACACAGCGATATCGCTAGCAATGTCGCTATAACGTCACAAGTTATAGCGATATTGCTAGCGATATCTTAGTGTGACATGCCCTTAAGCTTGCGAGCGGGGCCCTCATTCCTCTTGGTATTTGTTATAATCTATGTGATTATTGTTATGCTGTAATGTCTATTGTCTGTACAAATCCCCTCTGAAATGTAAAGTGCTGCGGAATATGTCGGCGCAATAGAAATAAATGTATTATTATTATTATATAGAGTATGCATATTTTCTTATTATAATTCAAAGCTTTATTACCTTTCAGTTTATGATGTTTCAACTAAAAACTTCCCAAAATGAATTACTGTAATGGAATAAATGACAGCAGTCAAAATTTGGAGTAGACAGCAAGGGTTTTCATGGTGAAATTATTTGTTAAAGCAAAAAAAAAAAAAAAAGATATCAAAGACATTGAAATTTTAATAAAACACTTTGGAAAATTGCGTTTCAACAGCGTACAAGAAAAAAAGCAAATGGAAATCTTTTAATTTGGATCATAAACTATAAAAATTCCGTCATCGCAAGATGTCAAACTCACTTCTTAAAAACAGCTCGAAACTAATCAAAACTCTCATAAGTTCCACAGAGAACGATTTCATAAATCTCTATAGTTGAACATAAGGTATTTTCCACTTGATGTGCGGAAACGATTCAGGTGCCATGGAAAAATGGCTGTTCTGATCATTGAAAAGTGCAGCCGCAAACGAGGCGTGTCTTGATACAGGAGCTAACCATCCCTTAAACACGGCTCGTAGTGAGCTCCATAAGTATTAAGTTTAATGATATTCTCATTGGAACTCAACTGTAAAATTAACTGAGAGCTTGCAGATCTTATTAAAAAGATCTTTATTGCATGCTGATCATTAAGTGAGGAGGCTTCACATCCCAGATTTGCTGTAATAAGGACTGAGAATGGTGACGCCGGATGGTTTCGATACAATGTCGACCCGAGAGGACCAAGTTCAAGAGTCAAACTTGAAATCTCAGCCCTGCATGGCGTGTAACTATAATATTCTCTCTGTGCCACCAGTATTGCTACAGGGTAGGGCGGTGAGGCAAGAGCCTTCAGAAACAGGGGTCAGGATGGCAATAAAACAGACTGTTTATTGTAATTATCTATATATCTTTTTATTCAATACTGTACATCATATCTATCTATTATCCATCTACAGTATTATCTATCATCTATCTATTATCTATCATCTATCTATCATCTGTCTATTATCTATCTATCAATCTATATCTACCTATTATCTATCTATCTATCTATCTATCTATCTGAAAAAAGGGAAAAAGCAGCACAAAAAATGAACAGACAATGCGGGTGCAAGCCTTCAAGGCATATACCAAACCTAAAAAATAGTCCTCAAGATGAAAGCAGCACACCAAAAGAAATCCAGTCGAAGTCAAGCTTGAGAAAGGTCCACAATTCCCTGGACCGAAACGTCGCTGTATGGGCAACTAGCCAGATGGGCTAATAAATAGCACTTTGACTGGATTTCTTTTGGTGTGCTGCTTTCATCTTGAGGACTATCTATCTATCTATCTATCTATCTATCTATCTATCTATCTATCTATCTATCTATCTATCTACTATCTATTTATTATCTATCTATTTATTTATCTATTATCTATCTATTATCTATATCTATCTATCTATCTATCTATTATCTATTATCAATCTATCTATTATCTTTCATCTATGTTAGGGTTGGCTGAACGCGCTAAATAAAATATAATAAAGTGCGTTCGCAACCCGGGGTCCACCATGCAGAGATGTAAAACTGCAGCTAATGTGAACAATGGCAAACTAAAGGCAGTGAAGCAGCAATCAAAACGCACAGTGTTAACCGTCACACTGTGTGAACAGAAAACTAAGTTCCATTCTCTGTTACTCCACAGAGCGGTAGCGTACAGCAAAGCACTGAGTGCTATACCCTGTTAACCGTCACAGGGATACAGCAAATATGACGCTAGGTGGGATCCCTATTGCCCCCCCAGGGTAGTGTAGGCTGGTGGTTGTGCTCGCTCTGACACTCAGTGTGCAAACTGCACCCGCGACTTAGGACGCCCGGAATCAGCTGCTGAACCAAGCGGGAGTTCCCACTCTACACTGCCTGCCTAGACAGACATTCACCATTATAAGAGCGGCCCACACACATGTGCTCACAGAGTGGTAGCATATTCACAAATGATACTAGTGCACAGACGTGCTCCATTGATAGCCTTTTATACCTTAAGCTTAAATCCAGACAGACAGGACCTTGCCTGTGGACCAATCTGAAGCTGCCACATCACGGACATGCTCAGTAGGGTGAAATCTGGACTTAGGCTCCAGAGAACAGCGCTGCACGTGTATACCAGTAGTCACCATAGGCTTAGCTGGGGAGCCAGCAGCAACTACACATGCAGCACAAGCTTGGTCTGTGCTGAGCAGTCATCCCAGCGGCCGAGCCTGAAAGGGAAACTACAGCACCAGATAAGGCTGGAAAAATCCCAGCGCCAATCATTACCCCCCCGTAACACCCACTCCGTGGTGAAGTTTGCCATGCTTAAAACCTGCCACCATACGCTGGGAGGCATGGATGTGTTTTTGCTGATCGGCTAAAGCTCTAGATGGTGCATAGAACTTTCCCAGGGGGTACCTGGGCCTTCAGACACAGACTCTCAAAGAAGCTACCCCATTTTTGTATGCTCCCCATTGCTCAATCAATCTGGGGGGAATGAAGACGCAGCCAAGGCAACCCCAGAAGTACCTCATCCATACCCTCAGGGATAACTAGAAAGGAGATTATCTCCTGATGCTTCGGAGATGTGAGAGTAAGGGGTACAGTCAGGTGGGAAATTAGGGTTGGAAAAATGGACCAATTAACTACCCGAAAAGACATCGGCTTAGGTAGCATTACTAATGGGATAGTGTGCCGTTGGGTGAAGGTAGCGAACATGAAATTGCCCTCAGCCTCGGAGTCCATGCAAATCTGCGCTGTGAGAGTAGCCGACCCAAACGTCAGAGAAACCCCAAAAGCCAACTTAGGTGACACTTCAACAGGAACTAGTGAACCTCTCCCCAAGACCACTTGAGGCTGTGACTCTTTCTGACGCTTGGCACATTTATTGGCAAAGTGACCGACTTGCCGCAGGCAAGACAAGTCGGCTGCGGACATACAGAATGGGAGATTGGCTCCGCTCAAGAGACATCCATGGGCTCCACAGGGTCATCAACCTGAGTTGGGGAACACATGGGATTGGCGAAGTTCAGAGCCAACAGAACCCTAGGTTTAGTATGAGCTCGCTCCAAACCACGCTCAACATGCCGCAGATCAATGCGGGTGGCCACTAATATTAATTCCTCCAGGGTAGTTGGAATCTCCCTAGTGGCCAAAACATCCCTGACATGATCTGCTAATCACCTCCAGAAGATAGGTATTAGGACCTTATTGGGCTACTCCAACTCTGTAGCCAGGGTACGAAACTGAATGGCAAAATGGCTAACCTAGGACGAACCCTGAGCTAAAGCCAAGAGTTGGAGTGCGGTATCATGGATTACTATTGACCCCAAAAAAACCTCTTTCAGGGCAGTCAAAAAATGAGAGGCGCTAAGGATCAGGTGATCGTCTCGTTCCCATAATGGTGTAGCCCACTCCAACACCCTGCCTGACAAAAGAAAAATTATAAATCCCAACCTTGGTATGCTCTGTTGGAAATCGTGAAGCCAGTAACTCCAGATGCATTGAGCACTGATTCTCAAACCCTCTACAAGCCTTACTGTCCCCGGAAAACTTTTTGGGCAGAAAAACACAGCACAGAGGAAACAGGAGCCTCAGTAGTAACCTTAGTAGGGGCTTCGGCAGCTGCTTGTGCTACCATTGCGGTGAGGTCCACAGCTGAAGAAGCCCGCTTGAGAGTGTTCAACCTGCTCTCAAGCTACTGGATGTACCGCTGAAGATGCTGATGGTCCGCCATTGCTAGCCAGACCCTGGCGCTAGTATACTGTTTGGGTTGGCGGAACGCATTAAATAAAATATAATAATAAAGTGCATTCGCAACCCGGGGTCCACCATGCAGAGATGTAAAACTGCAGTTAATGTGAACAATGGCACACTAAAGGCAGCGAAGCAGCAATCAAAATGCACAGTGTTAACCGTCACACTGTGTGAAGAGAAAGCTAAGTTCCAAGCTCTGTTACTCCACAGAGCGGTAACGCACAGCAGAGCAATGAGTGCTATACTCTGTTAACCATCACAGGTATACAGCAAATGACGCTAGGTGGGGTCCCTATTGCTCCCCCCAGGGTAGTCTATGCTGGTGGTTGTGCTCGCTCTTACACTCGGTGTGCAAACTGCACCCGCGACTTGGGATGCCCGGAGTCAGATGCTGAGCCAAGCGGGAGTTCCCACCCTACACTGCCTGCCTAGACAGACATTCACCGCTAAAAGAGCGGCCCACACACATGTGCTCACAGAGTGGTAGTGTATCCACACACACTCACAAATGACATTAGTGCACAGGCGTGCGCCATTGATAGCCTTTTATACCTTAAGCTCAAGTCCAGACAGACAGGACCTTGCTTGTGGACCAATCTGAAGCTGCCACATCACCAGAGCAGTTGACACCATAGCACCAATGAGAAGGCGCCACATCACGGACATGCTAAGTAGGGTGAAATCTGGACTTAGGCTCCAGAGTACAGCGCTGCAAGTGTATACCAGTAGTCACCCTAGGCTTAGCTGGAGAGCCAGCAGCAACTATACATGCAGCACAAGAGTGGGCAAGGAGCTGGGTCTGGAGTCTGTGCTGAGCAGTCATCCCAGTGGCTGAGCCTGAATGGGAGACTGCTGCACTAGACAAGGCATGGCATCCATCATGTGCAGTGCTATGATGCTATTATTTATCTGGCTATCTATCTTCTAGAATTTTAATATTGTTACTGTATATTTAATGGAATGTGTTTACCAGTAAAACAGATACTATTTTCTATATTTCAGCATCCACAAAAATACACAAGACAGATGTGTCACCAAAGAACCTGGCTGCCACTAATGAGATACCTGCAGAATGGAACATTGCGTCTGATTTTCTGTAACTAAATTTGGATTGGCATAGATACTGTAAAATAGCAAGTATGCTCCATTTGAGTCTTCATACGTTTCTTCTATAAATAACCTTTGAAAAGACCTTTGAGATAACAATACTTCTTTTAGCGGTTATACAACTCTAGAAAGAAAAAAATACACGTACAGCATCAAGTCAAATAAAAAGACGTTAACTGAGGCAGAACAATGGTATCCACATACATTTACTGACCCCTGAATCCTACTGAATACAGGAAAGTCATTCCTGGTGTATTCTAATTGTACAGTGTACAGTTGTTAAACACACAGTGTGACGTTTCGGTCCCAAAGGTCCAGCTTGAGAAAGGTCCGTATACCCTTTGGGACTGAAACGTCGCACTGTATGGGCACATAGCCGGATGGGCTAATAAACTACACTCCCATTGAAGT
Source organism: Dendrobates tinctorius (assembly GCF_039654945.1). Lineage (NCBI taxonomy): Eukaryota > Metazoa > Chordata > Amphibia > Anura > Dendrobatidae > Dendrobates > Dendrobates tinctorius. Next base: position 7,896,596 of record NW_027361993.1, read on the forward strand.
CTCCATGGTGTGCTGCTTTCATTTCTATCTATCTATCTATCTATCTATCTATCTACCTATTAGTGATAAAATGCTCGGGGGCTTCTACCGTGATCCCCCCCCCGGGGGTCCTTTCAAGGTGTAAAAACGTCAGAAAATGATGGCAACACCGCTCAAGTGAAACGGGAACGTCATGGCAACATATTATCTATCTATTTATTATCTACTGTATCTATTAATCTATCTATCTCTTTATTATCTATGTATTATCTATCTATCTATTATCTATCTATTTATTATGTATCTATTATCTACCTATCTATCATCTATTATCTATATATCTGTCTAATATATCCATCGTTCAATCCTCCCAACCAACTACCGTAACTGAAATGTGAGTCACAAATGCATAATTGTACATTTTGGGTGGATTTCCTTTTTACAACATTTTTTACTCATTTGCATGTGACTTTTCAATTGGGTTTTCATAACAATTTGGCTTTTTTAGACTCTACGTCTGGCTGCTGATTGAGTTACATGAGAATCTTTCAGGTCAGCTCATTTTGACTAGAGAGTGTTTGTCACTCTTTTGTCCGTGCTTTTATGAGCTCTTCTCAGCTAATTTATGACCACAAAGTTCAGCTCCCCTTTGATGTCATTAATCAGCTTACAGAAGTTCAGTAACAAACAAATACAAGAAATACAAATTCTCCCATCTAAAGACGCTCACTGATTCTCAGATATCTCATTCAGCAGCCAGCGATACAGAGTCCAAATAGCGCACAATGTTTAATGAATTTGAATTCCAAAAATGATTTCCTGAATCTAAGTAGCCTGTATCATCTTATTAAATGGGCAAAATTGCAAAATGCTTATAAAAAAAACAAGCAACTTTGCAATTTACTTTCAATTAAAAATCCTCTTCATTCTGAAGAAAGGAGGGATTTGTAATTGTATTGTGTATAGCTCATTGCCTATATTACCGGTCACCTCTGCAGATCTATCAGCGGTGGCCAGTTTCCTAGGCAAGCAGCATGCACTCTTTACTCTTTACTTTACAGCTTGCATGCGCTGCTCAGATGCTGGTTGGATGACTGATTCCAGCCAACCTCATTGTGACGGATACAGAAAAGAAATCCCTATATCTTACGAAAAAAGACTTTTGGATCATTTTGAAAATATTGAATTATCCATGACATCATAGTCACACTGCTGTTACAATCCAGAATCTCCATCTCTGATGACCTCTAGTAACACCAAGGAATAAACAATGTACCTTTAAGGTAGTATTTTAGCAAATGTTGTCTAATGCCACATTAATTTTTACCCATTGTTAAACCAGCACCTGAGATGGTTGGACCATATCATGTAACGTCCCCTGAGGAACCTCTACTGGAATTTCTATTTTTGCTTTTGAGAACTGGAAAGGCTCCCACATGATCAATATTTACATCCCATAGTGGATGACGTATTCCCGCATCTTTGGCTGTGTAAGGAAGGAACAGTTAATCATCTAAAGAGAATATCCGTAAAGGCCCGTGTCGATATTGGAATGAAAGCAGCGGCTTGTTAAAAAGATCTAAAGCAAAGTGAATGGCAATCAGCTTTCTCTAACAAGTATGAGGTCAAACATCTCTCCTGCTAATCTTCTTCTATAGGAACTGACAGAGGAAACCCTAATCAACTAATGCTATCATTCTCTCCAGGGACTGCTAGGAAATAATAGATACAAGTGAATTATATAAGTGTGTTAAAACTTCATGGTAAACCCTGATCCTGGACCTGAATTATGATGTACTATAAATGATCTGGGAGTTTGTAAGTGGTCTTAAAATGTAACTGTTCTTTCAATTTATATTTAATAAGTCAATAGATCACATCAAAATAAGCAAATTTGTAATATATCTTATGTGATAAATCTGCTTCTTTTTCCTCTTGGACTGACCTTTAAAATCTCTAAAATCTGTATTCAGTGAAGACAGATTTTCCCATTAGTGAGATAGGAGTTGACAGCTGGTGCTTTAAAAATGTTATGGAGAGAAGGATGGGAGGAGCTAGTGGAAGGCACAGACATTCTGCTGCAAGTTCACCTTAAATTGGGGGGAGGAACTAGAGGCAGATACAGTCATTCTGCTGCAAGCTCTCCTTAATTGAGGGGGGGAGCTAGTGGAAGAGACAGACATTCTGCGGCAAGTTCGTCTGAAATGAATGGGAGGAACTAGAGGCAGACACAGACATTCTGCTGCAAGTTCTCCTTAAATGAGGGGGAGGAACTAGTGGCAGGCACAGACATTCTGCTGCAAGTTCTCCTTAAATGAGGGGGAAGAGGTAGAGGCAGACACAGACATTCTGCTGCAAGTTCTCCTTAAATGAGGGGGAAGAGGTAGTGGCAGACACAGACATTCTGCTGCAAGTTCTCCTGAGACCACAGATACCTGTTCTGGTGGAGAATGGTTGAACTTGATGGATCTGTGTCTGTATTCAACCTATATGGCTAAGTAACTATGATTATACAGATCTTTGCTAGAGACTAGAGATGAGTAAACCTGAACAAAAAAGTTGGGGGTTCGTACCAGACAGTTAGTGTCTGGTGCTAAACGCCGAACATGGACTTCTCCCAGAAGACTGTTGCAATGTTCGGAGTTTCTGGAAAAGTCTGTTGCAGAGAGAATTTTCCAGCTCAAAAGTTCATGTCACATTGTTTTTAGTACCCGAATCCAAAGTTCCACAAGTCTGCTCATCCCTACTAGAGACTTCACCATCTGTTCTCATCAACGCACCTTGTATCTCAGTAGATAATTTTTTATCCTTTCCCATTATTTATTCTGAAGCTCGTATTCTTCAGATTGGCTTCTGTTCATAAGCTGAAGCTCACCATACCCTACTTGCATGAAGAGCTGATTTCCATTAAAGCAAACAATGATAATAACTGTGAACCACATGCAACTTGAGCCACCAATGAAAAAGCAAATATTATAATTTCACTGGGGGAAATGAGGGAAAATGAACCTAAATTAGTAGCGGTCCTGATTATCGAACCTAAGGAAAAATAACATTTTAAGCATTAGCTCAATTAATGAAGCTGCACTTCTCATTCTGGCATTTCATCAGCTGCCTTAGAATGATTTTTGGAGAACATTTATAGGACAACCATTGCAGGTATTTAGCGAACTACATATGTGAGCTCCTCTCAACTCGTCATCATACATAGCAAACAGGCGGCTTATGGCAAGCATGGCTGGAACAGATGTCAGACAACTGGAGTGTTCATCTACACAACATATTTTTAAAGCAATATCAGTTTCGGGTATTAGACATATGATGTTTACACCTTAATGGCAAAATACCACTTAAAATAACTGCTAGATGCCCATTACGATATGGAAATACTAAAATAACTTAATAAGAAATCTAGATTGGTAATTAGAACTTTTTTTTTTTCCAAAATTACAATCACGCTGACCTTTAATTTAGGGATACGGAATAAAACAAGGGGAAATTTACATTACATGGATAATTGAACATCTGCTACAAGCAGAAGGTGTGGGGATGTAAGTTACTCAAATACTATACAAAATATATCTCTGTAATTGTATCGTAATCCAGAGAGAGAGAGAGGAAAAGCTGTTCCTGGAGAATGTCATTATACTGGAGAAACTTAGATGCATGAAGGCTCCTAACTTATTGTAAAGTTCATAACTGTAATACCGAAATTTCATCCCAGCTGTGCTTGTATATTAAGATGGGGGTACACCAAGGTGGAATTTATGGTTAAGATTGGTTTGTACGTTCCTCCTCTATACAGGTAAGAAAGTAAACGACTTTTCACCTTTTGGGCCATCAGTTTGGGAGCATTGCCATTTTTTCTAGATGATAATTCTAATCCATAGATATTCGCGCAGGCCAACAGTTCACAAAATACATGGTCTTTGAGCTTTTCACTGCACACAACCTTCAGTTCTAGGGGATCCCAATGAACACCATCCTCTACCACCCTGATAATTCTTATGTGATTATCCTCTATTTTTCTAGGAAGTTCCCTTAAATTATAGTGGCTTTTTATCTCCTAATTTGGTGTCATATCAACATTTTTCTTCTTGTATAACTATTTTTGTATTACTCTTATCAAATTCAAATTGAAAGAAGCTTTATTGGCAGGACTAAACACACATTAGTTTTGCCAAAGCAAGTGCAGAAAAGGGACTGTAGGGATGTTGGGTAGGGGCTGAAGGAAAGGTGGATGGAGGCAGATCCAGGGTGGGGCTATAGAAGTCCATGGCATAGGGAAGGTGAATGGGGGGCATGGGGCAGATCCAGGGTGGGGGCCATAGAAGTCCATGGCATAGGGAAGGTGGGTGGGGGGCATGGGGCAGATCCAGGGTGGGGCCATAGAAGTCCATGGCAAATAATCATTCTCTTTCTCGCAGTCTATGACATTCACTCACATACCGCGCTGCTATCTCCCCTACTCTCTCTTCTTCCCCCAGATGGATATATATTTTCTCTTCCTCCTTCATGGTGATGAAATCCGGGAAGAGATGTGAGAATCTCCTGAAGTGAGTGTCCCTCACTGCTGAGTATTTGGGGCAGTGTAGCAGGAAGTGGGTCTCATCCTCCAGGGCCTCCTGGTCACAGTGTTGGCACAGTCTTTCCTCCCTGGGCTTGTAGCTCTGCCTGTGTCAGCCGGATTCGATGGCCAGACTGTGGTCACTGAGTCTATATCGGCTCAGGATCTTGCGGTCTCTGGGGTCTGGGAGTTTCTCCAGGTATGGGGCCAATCTGTAGGATCTCTGTAGAAAGTTCTCAAGATGGTGGTGGCTTTGTACTTGCTGATCTGGTAAGTGGTTGTTAGTACTCATGAATGACTATTTACCATTCTTTTTTCTTAAAATGTTCTCCAGATAAGATGATGGAGGCTTGATACTCGTATCTGGTGTTGGTACTACCACTCTCATATGACTATCACTATCACTCGTTATTAGAAAGTTCTCTGGATGGTGGTGCCTCTTAATGATTTTGACCAATTTTACAGCCACCATGCATTAACTTAAGAGATGTACTCCGGTCTATATTCCTCTTGTAATTTATACCACTTTTGTTAAGTAAATCATGATGAATTTGTTGGCAATGACTCCTTTATGCTTTTTGAAAAGTGGGAAGACATGACTGAAGCTGATATATAACTTAAAAATCCCACATTTTATCTTTGCACAACTACCAAAATTGTTGTGCAAAACAATTTGCACAATTTCAAACAGTTTTGTGCCAAAAATTCTGGCACAAAAAAGTTTGATAAATCGGGGGCTATGAATTTTGTATGTATATTTTCCTTTTTAGTGTTACTCACCTGTCCTGGGTATCCAAAGTTCTTTATCCTCTGTCTACTGCCCTCTGTTGTTCTCCACATCAGGTTTTGCAGGTGACCTGATGTGGATCAATGACATGACATCATCTCCCTAGATCTTTTTAAGATCCACCTGTGTGTTGAGATTGAGACTTTAGTGCTGTTTGGGGTGTTCCTTTATTTGTACTACTGTAGGATTCGGCCAGGACGGTTGTCGTGGCTGAGGACATGTCGGGCGTTCTCACTCTTCTAACCTGTTCCTATCTCCTACACTTACTTAACCCATAGCAGCTCCTCCTACAAATAACCCTCTTTGAACATCCTATCAGCTATATCTAACAAAGCCCACTAGTATACCCCCATCTAGTGGCCCAGTACAGAACTACACTTACCCATTTCTAGGAACTCTATACTAATAGTGCCCTCCTCTAATGACCCCAAAGGTTGCACCAGCTTACCCTAGTCTATACATAAATATGCAGAACATTATACAACACATTATATTACAATCTTTACAGTATGATAACACATATATGATGTGGCAGTACCAATAAAGCAAACAATGGTAATACACTATAAGTGTAGCTGTACCAAGAATAATGACATATATACATTAGGACTTTTTAAAGGGAGATGACCTTAAAGTGGCGTCTTACTTCACTCTTCTACACTACTGTGTTTCAACTCACATTCATCCATGATGGGTTCCACTCCATCTGTCAGTCTGCTCCTGAATTTCTAGTTAGTCCTAGTTCACATGACTCCACGTATCTTCTGGATGCTGCACCAACACCTATCATCTGTGTGCCCACCCAGAACAGGGGCTTAGTGGATGCAACTCTCCTGGTGAGCCTTTACATTTTTCTTCCTTAGATTGTTGACTACATGGTGATGGATCCCTACCTGCTGACCTGGTGTTACATTGACATTATAGACAAGCAAATATATTTGAGTTTAATTGAATTCTACTTGGATATTAGAGATATCAGAATTTACCAAAATTTGGATATTTTTTCTAATTTAATTTCTCCATGCATCCAGCAATATGTCAGCCCTAATAAGGTCCGAGACGTTTCAGCACATGTACTACACAACAGTAAACACATTACCTAGTGATAAGCACACCTGTCATAGAAAAATATATCATTTTCTTGAAGACAGACAAACCATGTACAATAAAAGCAAATAAAAAGCATATATAATAGAGAAATGGCAAAGGCTACAAGGGAACAGTATAATAGCTGTATCTCCATTGGTAGGTAATCCTCAAAAGAAAAATCTACTAAATAATTGTCTTATTCTGTCTGTCTGTAAAAGAAATCCATGTCTCTGATTGGTCAGAGCCGCCAGGCCGCGAACAATCAGCGACAGGCGCAGCTGTTTGTAACGGTAAGTTGCGCCTGTCGCTGATTGGTCGCGGCTGCCAGTCCATGACTAATCAGCGACAGGCGCAGTCGGGCGCAGCACTCAATGTGCGGATAGTACTCTCCTCCAGGCCCTGGGTACCATAAACCTGTAAAAAATAGAAATACGGCTGCTCCGGATCTCCACTCAACGCTACACGCACCCAGCACCTTCCGGTCTCAGTAATGCTTTGCGCGAAGGGCCGTAGATGACGTCATTCTCACGAGAGAGCGACATCATCAGCGGTGTTTCACGCAAAGCATTATTGGGACCGGAAGATGCCGGGCGCATGGAGCGTGGAGTGGAGATCGGGGGCCGTTGGAAGGTGAGTATATAACTATTTTTTATTTTAAGAGACTCTAGAATACCCATGGCCACCATCTAGTATAAAGAATAAGGACCACTTATAAATAACCACAATATAAGGTATACAAGATAATCTAATAAAAGTGGATGTTTTAAGCAATCAGGGGAGTCCTAAATCCTCAATGTAAGGTGCCAAGTCAAAAATTCAAATATGTAATACATACATATAATAATGAGTAATACCCACACCCAACAGATAGGAAAGACAATGAGGGTATATCATAGATAGGGAGAGGACCCATGGAAGTTCGGGTTCTGGTACACAACCCGAACTTTATTCCAAAGTTTGGTTCGGGTACCAGAACTTTACCCAAACTTGAACCAGAACCTGAATCCCTTTGAAAATAATGATAACCCAAACATTTGAGCAGGAAAATGTCTCTCTACAAAAGACTTCCGGGAGAAGTCCATGATCAGCCTTCAGCATTAGGCATTGACTGACCAGTACGAACCCCAACCTTTTAAGTTCGGGTTCACTCATTTCTAATCATAGATCTATAAGACCCAACAATGTGGACTTCAACATGAAAAGCAATGTGCTAATAGCGGGTATAGTTCCTTTGTATCCTTGTGCCATTTTCTATTTTTCAGTACAATTTGGGTATTTCATTGTTGGATTGGCTTCAATAAAACTATATATTTTTATACTACATGTGTGCTTAGCACTAGGTAAGGTCTTTCTTGCTGTGTAGTTTCTGATTTAATTCTGATTTATCACATTTGTTTTGTTATATGAACTATACATCTCAATTTTTGTTACAGTGGGGCAAAAAAGTATTTAGTCAGTCAGCAATAGTGCAAGTTCCACCACTTAAAAAGATGAGAGGCGTCTGTAATTTACATCATAGGTAGACCTCAACTATGGGAGACAAACTGAGAAAAAAAAATCCAGAAAATCACATTGTCTGTTTTTTTTTTCATTTTATTTGCATATTATGGTGGAAAATAAGTATTTGGTCAGAAACAAAATTTCATCTCAATACTTTGTGATATATCCTTTGTTGGCAATGACAGAGGTCAAACGTTTTCTGTAAGTCTTCACAAGGTTGCCACACACTGTTGTTGGTATGTTGGCCCATTCCTCCATGCAGATCTCCTCTAGAGCAGTGATGTTTTTGGCTTTTCGCTTGGCAACACGGACTTTCAACTCCCTCCAAAGGTTTTCTATAGAGTTGAGATCTGGAGACTGGCTAGGCCACTCCAGGACCTTGAAATGCTTCTTACGAAGCCACTCCTTCGTTGCCCTGGCGGTGTGCTTTGGATCATTGTCATGTTGAAAGACCCAGCCATGTTTCATCTTCAATGCCCTTGCTGATGGAAGGAGGTTTGCACTCAAAATCTCACGATACATGGCCCCATTCATTCTTTCATGTACCCGGATCAGTCGTCCTGGCCCCTTTGCAGAGAAACAGCCCCAAAGCATGATGTTTCCACCACCATGCTTTACAGTAGGTATGGTGTTTGATGGATGCAACTCAGTATTCTTTTTCCTCCAAACACGACAAGTTGTGTTTCTACCAAACAGTTCCAGTTTGGTTTCATCAGACCATAGGACATTCTCCCAAAACTCCTCTGGATCATCCAAATGCTCTCTAGCAAACTTCAGACGGGCCCGGACATGTACAGGCTTAAGCAGTGGGACACGTCTGGCACTGCAGGATCTGAGTCCATGGTGGCGTAGTGTGTTACTTATGGTAGGCCTTGTTACATTGGTCCCAGCTCTCTGCAGTTCATTCACTAGGTCCCCCCGCGTGGTTCTGGGATTTTTGCTCACCATTCTTGTGAGAATTCTGACCCCACGGGGTGGGATTTTGCGTGGAGCACCAGATCGAGGGAGATTATCAGTGGTCTTGTATGTCTTCCATTTTCTAATTATTGCTCCCACAGTTGATTTCTTCACTCCAAGCTGGTTGGCTATTGCAGATTCCGTCTTCCCAGCCTGGTGCAGGGCTACAATTTTGTTTCTGGTGTCCTTTGACAGCTCTTTGGTCTTCACCATAGTGGAGTTTGGAGTCAGACTGTTTGAGGGTGTGCACAGGTGTCTTTTTATACTGATAACAAGTTTAAACAGGTGCCATTACTACAGGTAATGAGTGGAGGAAAGAGGAGACTCTTAAAGAAGAAGTTACAGGTCTGTGAGAGCCAGAAATCTTGATTGCTTGTTTCTGACCAAATACTTATTTTCCACCATAATATGCAAATAAAATGAAAAAAAAACAGACAATGTGATTTTCTGGATTTTTTTTTCTCAGTTTGTCTCCCATAGTTGAGGTCTACCTATGATGTAAATTACAGACGCCTCTCATCTTTTTAAGTGGTGGAAATTGCACTATTGCTGACTGACTAAATACTTTTTTGCCCCACTGTATATGTTTCATCACAAGGTCAAGATGCACCTTATGACGTCATGACCTGATGCACGCTTGTGCCGAACAAACTGGACCTCAACAGTGCCAGAAGTCCAGGCCTGGTGTGAAGAGACGCTCACAGTGGTGATGTAAAGATGCGATGTGCAGCGGATGGGTGATGGTGAGGAGCAGAGGGGCTGGAGAGGTGAACATTGGCAGTAAGATGAGTACAAATATGTTTTCATTTTTTATATCTTATGTTTATTATGCTTTGGGGTCTAATAAGGAACATTCAATTTACGGAAAATAATTTCTATATAATTCGAATTTCTCGCGAAAATTCAAATTTGTATTTTTCTCTAATTGACATTATCCCTCCTGTATAATTACTTTTTCCTTCAAGGTTCTCTAGAAGTTTTATAGATAAAAAGGTCATAGTAACTGCTGCTTTAAAGATATGTTCACGCTATTTGCCTAGGCTCCATTGCTATTTCCTAGAAGGCTTTCTCGAAGGTTGAGCCCTTTGGACTGTTCACGCCAAATCCCAGTGAGTCGGACTCTGCACCTCAATCAGCACATCCCATCAATGTAAAGTGGTATTGATTGATACATTTTAACCCCGATGGCTAGATTCCAATGTAAAAAACAAGAACTTTCAAGGCAAAATAAAAACAAAATGTACATAAAACTGCTCAGACTAAAATAATAAGTCAGTCTTTACAAGACAAATGGTTGCACATATGACATTATAATAATAACCATGATAAAACTCAGTCTGCATATTTCTCCCCTAAACATGAGCCTCAGCCAAAAGCTATTTAGTGATGGAACAATTACTCTGCTACCTTAAGACAAGCCAAACATTTCCAGTCTAATATTTTGACAAAGACATTTAGAGTGCTTTTCTAAAATTGACGCCAGATCATTTCTGTGCCACAGAACATCATCAGGACTGGTATTCTTGGCTTTGCGCACACGAGAATGAACACTGGGTGACAGTTTGAGATACATCCTGTACTACCTCACAACCGGGAAGAAAAAAAGAGAAAAAAGGAAAGACAATGACTAATTTTGATATATTATTCAGCTGCTACATTTTAAACGGCTCCATAACATATGCCATTAGAAAGAATTTATTTGGAGACGGCATTAATGGGAAACGTGACAGAGGATAATCCTCCCATCAATCTGTGTGTGCTTATTCAGAAATTAATTTTCAACAATGCTTTTTAATTTTCATCTCCTACTGGAAGAACATTACATTTTTCCTTTTTTTCTTTGGACTGCCTGCTAAACCAGTAATTTGCAGCCAGTTTGGAGGGAGAAAGCGATAGTCCCACAGGCAGGCGATGGGAAAGGATTTAAATAAATGACAGAAATTAGCAAATACATGAAACATATGTTGTCATGCAAACAGGAAAATCTGTAGCCGACAGACGTTCAAAAAACAAGGTCTTAGGAGGATTTTTTTTACACAGTAAAAGACTGGAATATTCTTTTCACAGGAAAACAACAACAGCAAAAATTGTAGAATGAAATCTACTGATGCTAAGTTGGTGATAAAGTTGAGTTGCAATGTAATATGATTAATTTCCTGTATATAAAAGAATTCATTATTTTTATGGGGTTATTTAGTTTAAATATTCTGGTTTTTAATTCTTATCTTTTAGGCCTCATTTGGACGTCTGATTTTTGCATATGAGTGCTAGCCGTGGTTTTCACGGGTAGCACTTGTATCCATGATATTTTATGGGATCATTCACAAGTACAATTTTTTCCTTCTTTTTCCCTGTGGCTAATATTGGAGACATGTCCAATTTTGGTCTGAGGGTCGGATCAAAATCAACAATGCAAGTTAATGGTTCAGTGAAAAAAAATCAGGCCACACTCTGATGACATCCAAATACCGTCAAATTTTCACAGACTTTCAGATCGGAGAAGATGGAGGAATTTTTTTTAATTTTTTTTTTCAACTTCTTCACAGTGAACTGCGGTGAACTCACTAAGCTCAGCGCTGCCCCGTGAGACTTTTTCTCAGGGTGCTAGCAGTGATCTCACTGAGGTCACCGCAGTTCATTGGCCAGGCTAGGAACACAGGCTCAGTGATGTGTGGTAACCTCGATGACATCACAGCTAGTTACTAACGCTATGCTCGCATCATGGCACCGTACAGGTTGAAAAACATTTATCATAGACATGGATTATGGCATGTTACAGTATGTCACACAGATGAGGGATATAGTTGTTTTTTATTTTTCTTAATTTTTTTTACAGGAGACCAGGGCTTCAATGGAATGGGCATTAGGTAAGTATTTTTGTTGATTATAATTTTATGTTTTTTACATGGGACGAGGGCATGAATTGAATGGGCATTAGGTGAGTATAACTGTGTTTGTTATTTTTAACCCCTTAGTGACCGAGCCAATTTTGACTTTAATTGCCAGGCCAATTTTTACAATTCTAACCTCAGTCACATTATGTGGCTATAGCTCTAGAATGCTTCAACGGATTCCACTGATTCTGAGAATGTTTTTTCATGACATATTGTACTTCATGTTAGTAGTTAAATTTCTTCCATGTGACTTGCATTTATTTATAAAAAACGGAAATTTGGCAAAATTTTGAAAATGTTGCAATTTTCAAACATAATTTTTGTGCCCTTAAAACAGAGAGTCGTGTCACACAAAATAGTAAGTAAACAACATTTCCCACATGTCAACTTTACATCACCACAATTTTGCAAACATAATTTTTTTTGTTAGGAGATTATAAGGGTTAAAAGTTGACCAGCGATTTCTAATTTTTCCAACAAAATTTACAAAACCATTTTTTTAGGGACTACCTCACATGTGAAGTGAGTTTGGGGGTTAACATGACAGAAAATACCCAAACGTGACACCATTCTAAAACCTTCACCCCTCAAGGTGCTTAAAACCACTTTCAAGAAGTTTATTAACCTTTCAGGTGCTTCACAAGAACTAACACAATGTGGAAGGAAAAAATGAACATTTTACTTTGTCACTAAAAAACTACTTTAGACTCAAACTTTTTTATTTTCATAAGGGTATCAGGAAAAAATGGACCACAAAATTTGTTGTGCAATTTCTCCTGAGTACGCTGATACCCCCTATGCGGGGGAAAGCCACTTTTTGGGTGTATGGCAGGGCTCAGAAGGGAGGGAGCACCGTTTGACTTTTTGAACTCAAAATTAGCTGGAATCAATGGCGGCGCCATGTTGCTTTATAACTGTCATTTTATTCATCAATCAATAAGCATGGAAATAATTTTTTTAAAATATATATAATCAAAGAAATCTGTTCCTTTCTCCTCTGGGACTGATTCTTCATTCTCAAAATTCTCAATTCAAGAGTAAAATCTGACGGATTGTCTGATAACTGATTACTGAAATTGTAGATGACAGTTGGTGCTCATAGAGTTCTATGGAGAACTGTAACTGCGATTTCAAGAGAACTTGCGGCAGAATGTCTGTGTCTATCTCTAGCTCCTCACTAGAATGTCTTTTTGCCTGTAGCTCCTCCCTAGAATTTCTGTATCTGCCTTTAGCTCCTCCCCTCTCCATTGAATTTGAGAAGCTCCAACTGTCATCTCTTATCTAAGTAATGAGAAAGTCTGTCTTCACTGAGTACAGATTTTACCCATGAAATCAGTATGAAATATCATTCCTGGAGGAGAAAGAAGCAGATTTCTCTGATGAGATATATCACAAAGTTGCTTATTTTCATGTGTACGATTGATTTATGAAATAAAAATTTATATGCCGGTGACTTTTTAAATGAAAGTCCCTAAATTACACAAACAGCACTGGATGGTGGGGGGTCTATCAGAGGGCGAAATAGTCGTTCTTGGCTATCATTCACAGTAGAGAAGCCTCACAAAAAACGCTCAATGTTAAACATATGCGCTAATAGGTTATATGGAAAATAGTTGTCATGATAAGACAACCTGAAATTCACTCAATAACAAAGCATGAATCCTTTCCTAAACTTTACCCTTTAATTTGATCTTTTAATGACCTTTTTATTTATTATTCATGTAAACAAATGTAATAAAAAAGCATAAAAACAAAAATTTAAGTGCTTTAAATAACACAAATGAAGATATTCCCTGTTATGTTGCTGAAAAAAATTGTCAGTTGTGAAGTACCTTGAAAAAACTGAATAAATAAGTTAATTAGAAAGAAAAGGCATGAAAAATGTTACAGTGTAAATTATTTTTGCAAGTTTTATAATAATCCAAATAATGATAAAAAAAAAATCAATAACATCTGAATTAATTTTTGAGGTGTGAGATTTTTACCCATGTTCCACCAAAATTAATGTCCCTTGAGTTGTTAATGTAAACTTTTAGAGCAATTCAAAGACATATAAAATTACATCCCAAGAAACTCCTAGAGGAATATATTATTGAACACAAACCAAGTGCTGAAGTTAGCTTATTGATTTTACAATGCAATATCCTTTAAAAAATACTGGCAATACAATTTGTCAAAAAGCAATGCGTCGGTGGTTAACCATTTCTCTGGCCTACTCCGAGGAATAAATCAAACACATAGAAAGGCCAACTTGCTTTAAAGAAGTTCTTTGGTACCTAATGCACATTGACCAAAGGCATTTCATTTACTGACTGTCAAAAAGAAAACAAAATGTCTCTTTCTTCTTCCTCCTCATGGTCAGAATTTTACTGAACCATTTAATTATACTATACAATGCATTTGGATTTATGCACAGGCCTTATTGAGCTGCCATGATATTTGCTGCAACTTTTTTCAAGTTTGTAGCCTTTTAAAGAGTTTATATTTTCATATAATGATAAATAGTTTGCATAATTTAGCAAACATTTTATATTTTTCCAATGTGTATAAAACATGAAGCTACTTTGCAAAATGTTACTGTTTTGTGCACAGAGACCCTAGGCCAACTAGAGATGGGTGGATCAATTCGCAGGACTCTAGTCCATTGGCAAGGTCAGTAGGCTCTGTCCCATGAATCTCTCCCCTTCTGGGATCCCCGACGCAGCTTTTGATTAGTTGGTCTGGCATGATGTCATCATTATGGCGTGATGCACAGATGACATCATGGCAGCCCAACTAATCATATCCCATGCCTGGGTTCCTGGAAATTCAAAGATGTGGCAACTTCCCGTTGAGCAAAATTTTACTGTTTTGTGTACAGTGCTCCAGTCCATTTGCAAGATCAGTAGGCTCTGGCTCATGAATCTCTTGCCTTTTAAAATCCCCAGTGTGGCTTTTGATTTGCCGGTTTGACATGACATCATTATTACGGTATGATGCACAGATGACTATGAGAAAAATGGAGGGCACCACCAACAAAATGCACATATACATAAAGGCAAGAGGTCTCACCAGGGCATGCAAAAAGACATGTAGTGAAATAAAAAAAGGACAGGCCTATGAAAAGGGAGCGCCTCAATTGCACAACAAATTTTGATATATATATACTGTATATATATATATATATACTACAAATATGTGCATAATACAAAATTTAAATTTTCATTGTTCACAAGAAAAAAGGTACATATAGAACAAAGCACACACGTTTTAAGGTAAAAACATTTAAAATTGCATTTAAGTATGCAAAGAGACTCAAACCAAATGCCACACCTTAATATAGAGGTTATAGCAAACCACACAAAGTTCTCAAAAAGAGCGCTGCATAGATGAAGATTTGCAAAGTATCTACACCTGAGAATGCAAATAGAGATACTGCCAAAAACTTGCATAAATCTCAAATGTGAAAGTAACACATACAGAGAAGATAATATAATATATATAGCAGAATAAATGGTAGATAATAAAAGATGGCGAGACAGTGATAACCCTCAAATAAGAGTTTATTCACTGAATCAATGTGAAAGACATGCTTTAAAATGAGAGTAGCCAATAAATGATAAGCCTACATGAGTATTAGCGAAATCGCCTCTCAGGTGAACTAAGTGGTATCCATGGCGATGATATGTGCCAGGATACAAAGGGTGCCAGCAACGCCACAAGAGATGAAAGAGAACCAAAGTGTGGGATGAGATCTATTTATTGGCTACTCTCATTTTTTTTACCCTCTTATTTGAGGGTTATCACTGTCTCAACATCTTTTATTAGCTGGGCTCTATTTCTTAAAGCCGCTTTCAATCACGAATGCTGTTGGACCCTTTTTTGGCATTGTATATCTACCATTTATTCTGCTATATATATTATATTATCTTCTCTGTATGTGTTACTTTCACATTTAAGATTTGTGCAAGTTTTTGGCAGTATCTCTATTTGCATTCTCAGGTGTAGATACTTTGCAAATCTTCATCTATGCAGCGCTCTTTTTGAGAACTTTGGTTTGAGTCTCTTTGCATACTTAAATGCAATTTTAAATGTTTTTATCTTAAAACGTGTGTGCTTTGCTCTATGTGTACCTTTTTACTTGTGAACAATAAAAATGTAAATTTTGTATTATACACATATTTGTAGTATATATATATATCAAAATTTGTTGTGCAATTGAGGCGCTCCCTTTTCATGGGCCTGTCCTTTTCTAATTTCACATGATGCACAGATGACGTTGCACAAGCCCAGCTAATCAAAAGCAGTATTGGGGATCCTGGAAGGGAAGAAATTCGGCAACTTCCCATCCAGCAAAATATTATTGTTTTCTGTACAAAGCTCCTATGCCAGCAAGTGATGGGTGGATTAATTCGCTGGGTTCCAGTCCATCGACTAGGTCAATATTCTCTGGATTATCACTTGTATTGTGGTATCCCCAGTGCCACTTTTAATTTGCTGGTCTGGCATGACAACATCATTACGTTATGATGCACAGATGACGTCACATAGCCCAACTAATCAAGACCCTGGGATGCCAGAAGGTAGACTATTTGCTACTCTACTATCAAGGGGCCAGAGACTACTGACCTAGTCAATGGACCAGCGTACCCCTAATGCATCCGCCCATTTCTAATGTCAATCATCGACCTATGTTGTGTGATCCTGAACGCCTATGTCACAGCGCCTTCCATCTGCCCTGTATCTTACTAAACTACTCTCTGTAGAGGGAAGGGGGGTGTAATAATGCATGACTGTAGGATTAAACTACATGCAGGGTTGGTTTGTAACTATGGAAATGCATGGATCTGCGTAGGAGCTGTAAACCCAAAATAGTAAAAGACTTTCAATCCAAACATTAATTTTACTTGATGATACAAGATGACCTGATCCTCTTATCTCATTGCAATAAGAGCTGCCGTTTCCAAGAATAGCTATGTATCAGCTCACCCTTTTCCACCAGTGCATTTTCAATTAAATCCTCCTATTGGATACAGCCTCTCGGTATAAGATATTTTTAACAAGATTGATTTTATTACGTGTGTCTTACAACTCTGCCTCCCATAACATAATAATTGTGGTTTAGACATTATTAATACAGAGTACATACTGCATAATGCTGGAATTACCGACTTCTTCAGTCTCTCTTGATTTAACTCAATATTTTTCTTAGTTAATTATAAAGACGTTTTACTGCACCTTCATCCCTCCAAGCCCATTGTGCCTACAAACCACAACAATTTCCTTGACGAATGAGAGCGGCTCCATCCAAATCCTGAGATAAAATGCGAGTGCGATACAATGTTTCTAGTAGAAAGTCATTGCATAAACTGTTAGAAGGCTTAGGGTATTTTCAGGAGAAATTTATAGAATATATACTGCATATATACAGATTTTTATTCTTCTGAAAATACTCTACGCCTCCAACATTTTATGTAATGACTTACAGGATACGAGACAGTGTAGAAAACTTCAGAAAAGAAACCCAAAGTTGAATGTTAACATCAATTTGCTGATATTAGTTTGCATCCAATTTCCTAAATGCTTAAATATTTTTTCTTCGTTCAGTTCTCATTTATCCATTTTCTAAAAAAGACACAATATCACTGTGCAAATATTTGGAATAAGGAATCCAGGAAGGGATAAATGCATAGGAAGACGGGGAGGAAGTGATGGATACAAGAAGAACATAAGTTGGGGGAAAATCACGGAGTAGAAGTTGCCACCGACAAGAAGGTACGTGAAGAAATATGTAGATTTAATAGTCAGAGATGAAGAAATGGAGAACAGCAGACATAACGATTAGAAAAGGAAGAAAAAAATATCATAGGAAGATAAGAGCAAAAATAAATCGATGGGGAGAAAATAAAGATGAAAAGAAGGAGGAAAAGGGAGGAAAAGAAGGAAATCAAAGAAACAAAAAAAAGGAAATTGAAAGAGAAAAACATGATAATAAAAGAAGATGATGTAGACGTGAGAAACTTAGGAAGAGAAGGTGCTAAAATGAAGAGTGTGTGGAAATGGACACATACTCGGTGAATTTTCCATCCGGATTTTCAGCATTGCGGATGACATTTTACCAAATTTCATCTTCACGCTGCAAAGTAAATCCACAGCAGAAATTGACTGATGGTGCAGAATCCAAACTGGCAATATATCAGTTTGTGCGGCGTATTTCATCAATGGTGCCACCTTTGTCAATGCAAAAGGTAAAATGTGGGACAAATCCACTGCATTTTTAGAGAAAATAAGTCCTATGGGCACCTACCCTAAAAAAAATAATGAAATTAAAAAGTGGGAAGAGTCAAAAGGAAAATGCGAAAGGTACACAAGTGAAAGAAGACGAAGGCAGACAGAAGTGGGAATAATAAATATAATAAATAATAATATAATGATAACAATAATATACATAATAAATTATATCTATGTATATACATATATATACATATATAACAAGAAGAAAGTGCATAAAGAAGTGAAAGAAAAGAGGATCAAAACGAAGAAGAAAAATGGATAAGAAGATCGAAAAAGGGGAAATGTGAAAAAAACAAAGAAGATAAATATAAACATGCCAAAAGAGCTGAAATGAAAATGGAATATCTGGGTGGGCTACGCGGTTTCTGTAATTATCCATCTCTATGGCAGTTACAGAAGACTCACTACTGAGCTTCTTGTGTACTATCAGCCATCTGTGCCCAACACTCGGATGCTGTTATTCCTGATTCACCATCATAAATGGCTGAGATAGGGTTAAACCTCTTATATTAAAGTGTTGGTATATTTAGGATAAGGAGATATGATCCACTTTGTTTTAGGAACAGTGCCACACCTGCTAAAGGTTTGTGTCTGGTATTGCAGCGCATAGTCACCTGATTGGAGATTGCAATACCAGACACGGCCGAGATACAGGGGTGACACTGTTGTTACATCAAGATCAACCCCTTTAACAAGAACAAGATCACCTTAAATAACAAGTAGCCTGCCTCCATCTCTTCTGAGAGGAGTTTCAGATTGAAGTCTTAATTTGAAGCACAATATCATATGTTGAGCCGTCTGTGCAGTCACTTGGCAAAAGCCTTAAATGTGAAAACGCAAAAGCTTTACACACATTAACAAATGAATCATACGCTCGGCACAGAGTAAACAGAAAAGCGCTGACATTTTCCGCCACAATACAGAAAACAACGGTTTATTTATTCCTCACTGTTTGATGTTCGGCGTAGCTCCGCGTGCCAGACTGTATTTATTCAGACCGAGGACAAAGTGAACAATGTGCTGACATCTAACTTTTTCCCTTGATCAGCTCGAAATGAGATGCAAATCAGTGTGAATATTCATATGTGGTCTGTAAGGAGGAGGAATTTCTCGAAAGCTAAGAAGTTGCTTTTCAGGATGATGTATGGCAAGAATGATTACTAATGGTCGAGATCCTGACTACAAGAACAAAGTGCGCTCGCTAGAAAAAAAATCACCACTTTACTCTAAGATCACAGGCGAGATGTAGGAACAGACTGCCATGAGACACCCATGATGGCAGGGATCATGCACGTGATACATTGATCTCGCCATGCACAACACTGTATTCTCAGTAGGAAAAAAGGAATCTGTCAGCGGGGTTTTGCTATATAATCTGAGAACCAGTGATGTGTCAATTGCGGGGCTGCTTGCTGTCATTTTGATACTATCCGCCCACACCACTGATTGGCTACTTTCTGTGTTACATAAGCAGAAGGCTGCAAATCAGTGGTGGGGTGAGGTTATACAGAGCAGTTGACTAGGAGGCCCGAGACACATAGTCCTCTAGCGATAATTTCCTGCTGATAAAACACTGATTTTTATGAAATTGGAACATACAGCCTTGCAAGTGAAACATCGCTGGAATCACAAAGCAAAACAGCAAAACCCTGCTGACAGACTCCTTTTAACTAAAGTAAGTCACTGGTAGGCACCAATCATAGTTTTGAACATAGTAACATAGTTTTGAAGGCTGAAGGAAGACCTTATGTCCATCTAGTTCAGCCTATTTTTAGTGCAGCTGTTCTGCATTGTTGATCCTGGGGAAGGCAAAAAACCCACAGAGTAAAGGCCAATTTTCTCCATAGGGAAAAAAATTCCTTCCCCTAAGCTGGGTCAACCATCTACCTATAATATTCTGTTATTCGTAACCATCTATACTGTTACTCACAAGAAAAGCATCCATTCCTTTCTTACATTCATTCAGTGAGTTGGCCATCACCACTTCCTCAGGAATAGAATTCCAGAGCCTCACTGCTCTTACCGTGAAGAACCCTCTTCTATGCTGGTGAAGAAATTGTCTTTCCTCCAAACGAAAAGAATGCCCCCTTGTTCTTGTCACAGTCCTTGGCACAAACAGTTCATTGGAGAGATCTCTGTATTGCCCTCTGATATACTTGTACATATATATTAGGTCTCCCCTAAGTCTTCTCTTTTCTAGAGTAAATAGACCTAATTTTGATAACCTTTCTGGGTATTGTAGTGAACCAACTCCATTTATCATTTTAGTAGCCCGCCTTTGAACTCTTTCAAGTTCAGTAATGTCTTTCTTGAGCACCGGCGTCCAAAATTGCACACAATACTCCAAGTGTGGTCTGACGAGTGATTTGTACAGAGGGAGAATTATGTTTTCATCTCGTGTCCCCAGACCTCTTCTAATGCATCCCATGACCCTATTTGCTTTGGTGGCAGCTGCCTGACACTGGGCACTCCAATTTAGCTTCTTATTGACTAAGATGCCTAAGTCTTTTTCCATGTCTGATTTCCCCAGCAGTTTCCCATTTAGTAAGTAATTGTAGCATCTGTTTCTCCTTCCCATGTGCATAACCTTACACTTATCTGTGTTAAACCTCATTTGCCATTTTTCAGCCCAATTCTCCAATTTACTCAAATCTGTCTGCAGTTGCAAACTGTCCTCCTTTGTGTTAACTACCTTACATAGTTTTGTATCATCTGCAAATACTGATATTTTACTGTGTAAGCCATCCACTAGATCATTAATAAATATATTAAATAGTAGGGGGCCCAATACAGAACCCTGTGGTCCCCCACTAGTAACCCTGGCCCAATCTGAGTATGCACCATTAATAACCAACCACTCTTTGTTTTCTATCACTAAGCCAGCTACCTACCCATCTACACACATTTTCCCCTAGCCCAAACTTTCTCATCTTACTTACCAATCTTTTATGTGGGACAGTGTCAAATGCTTTAGAGAAGTCGAGATAAATGACATCCAATGATTCTCCTTGGTCCATTTGAGAGTTTACATCCTCATAGAAGCTGATCAGGTTAGTTTGACAGGAGCGATCCTTCATAAATCCATGTTGATATGGAGTTAAACATTTATTAACATTGAGATATTCCATAATGGTATCCCTTAGAAACCCTTCAAAAAGTTTACCCACAACAGATGTTAAGCTTACCGGCCTATAGTTTCCAGGTTCCCTTTTACACCCCTTTTTGAATATTGGTACCACATTTGCTTGCCGCCAATCAAAAGGAACAGACCCTGTTTTTATAGAGTCTGTAAATATAAGGAATAGAGGTCTGTCTATCACATTACTTAACTCCCTTAATACCTGAGGGTGAATGCCATCAGGGCCTGGTGATTTATCAATTTTAATCTTACTAAGGCGGTTCTGCACTTCTTCCTGGGTTAGGCAGGTAATACTTAATGGGGAGTTTACATTATCACTCTGCATTTCCCCTGGCAAATCCTTTTCCTGTGTGAACACTGTTGAGAAAAAAGTATGTAAAACATTTGCTTTTCCCACATCGCTCGCTATGATTTCACCCTCATTGTTCTTTAAAGGGCCGACACCATCAATTTTAATCATTTTACTGTTTATATAATTAAAGAATAGTTTGGGGTTTGTTTTACTTTCCTTAGCAAGGAGTCTCTCAGTTTCCACTTTGCTAAATGTATTTGTTTTTTACACATTTTATTTTTTTCTCTATAACTTTTTAATGCTTCTTCATTGCCTTCTTGTTTTAGCTTCCTAAGTGCCTTGTTCTTGTTATTTATTGCCCTTTTTACATCCTTATTTAGCCACATTGGTGTTCTCCTGTTCCTAGCCCTTTTATTTCTGTACGGTACGGCTAGCTCGCAGTGGGTGTGTAAAACTGATTTAAATATTTCCCATTTATTTTCTGTGCTCCTATTTTTGAGGACATTGTCCCAATCAGTCGCTTGATAACAAATGATTGGTTATGTTGACATTCAACACAGCCGATCCTTCTTTTCCTCACCATCATTGGGGGAAAAAAGGACATGAATCGCTCATCAAAAATGATACCCTGATTTAATGTAGCTATAAAGTTCTCACGCTGCGTGCGGTGACATCACCAGAGGTTACAGTGAGAACAGTGAGAACCGCCGGTTGTGACCTAGGGCAGCATTCACTCCTGCGCAGCATGGTGGGCGTCTCTGCCTCCACGACTTTTATCAGAATCTTTTTTTTATCTTTTTTTTTTTTTAACTGTCACCTACTGGTCACATCAACAGCAAATAATACATTTATATTCGGAAACTATTGATTTAAAGTTGTTATTGTTTAAAGCATCAAATCTATCGATCCGCATGCTTTGGATAATTCAGGATAATTCCCTTATCTAACATTTTGTAATAATATGAGTGTTCTGAAAACTTTTGAAGTTTAAATACAAGCTGAACTTTCCAGGTCACTCCGCATATTACAAAATATAATAAGAAATAATAATAATAATAATAATAATAATAAAAATTACTACTAATAATAAAGCAATAATAATAATAATAATAATAATGCTCTGTTATTCCAGGAGGCACAGGTCACAGACACAGGATAGAGCATGGACACCTGCTGTTGTTGCCATTCATCATTTTATTTTTCCAAACTATTGAGAAAATGATGGAAAATTGTAGGATGGGAAATGTCTGTATTTACAGCAATTAAGCCGATCAGTCTGGCAAGGCGACTACATCTATTTTCCACAAACATAACTAGTCAAAAGCAATTGCAACATAGGCATAGCAGTGCTATGCTTGTCAAAGGCAAAAGAGCTGAGTTTGTAATTTCTGTCAACCCACTGAAATATTATAGAAATTCTTGGTAAATGTGAGACTGGACCAAGGGGACCCTTTAGGGAAAATTTGTAGGCTTGGAGAAGTAAAGGGAGAATAATGCCCAGTGTCATAAGCTGGAATGTATGCAATGACATGATAAAAAATATTACACAATAGAGACAAGAAGTGAATGCGAATAGTGCCATACTATGCAAAAATAATAGTGCCAGATAGTGCATTAACTAATGATAAAGATAAAAAACGCCAAAGAGAAAGTTTGTATGATAGATTTATAAATCAGGGAGATGCTTTACATTTGTTTTATAAAGTCCAAATGTAATGAATCCCAATTAAAGGTGCAACTTAAAACTTTTAACCTATTCAAAATCTGGACCAAGACTAATCTTGGTCCTATGTAGCAGAGGGGTTTTTGGGCCCCTGTGGCACCAAGGACAAAGTGAAACTGCTACCTATGCATCTCATACAAATGTGTTCATCCTGCCATTGGCTGCAATACAACCCCAAAGCATGATTGATCCACCTCCATGCTTAATGGTTGGCGAGATGTTCTTTTCCACACATGCATTTGATCATTGTGGCAAAAGAGTTTTATCTTAACCTCATGTGAAAATATGCACAGATTCTCAACCACAAAGGAAAATACTTGAATAGTGTATTTTATACACATCTCGCACATGTTACTCCAATAAAGTTGCTGGTTTAAGCAACCAGTGAGTGCCGCTATTTTCAACCTTGTCTCTTGTCCACAAAGAAAAATACACACATAGGAATATATACCTACCCACACATTCTCATACACATAGGAAAATACGCACACAGGAAAATACATGTGTTCATACAAATATAGGAAAATACACAGAAAGATATACACATAGAAAAATACATGCATACACAGGAAAATACACACATACACATAGAATCATACACAAGAAAATGCACACGGACACATGCAATCATACACAGGAAAATAAACATTCATGCTCATATACATATAGGAAAATGCACATGTGCTCATGCATATATAAAAAAATACATACACATTGGAAAAGACACAGACGCAAATACACAGACACATGTCCATACTCGTAGGAAACTATGCCTGTGCTCATGCACACATTGAAAAAGGAGATATACAGTATATTAATTTCCCACAGTTATATGATAACATCAGTTATTTGGCTCTGTTGTGACACATATATAAATCAATGCACATGAGTAGATAGCCCCATCAAAAACAAAGTTTGACATAGAGCAATGTAAACTTCAGCATAGTCCTTACCCCCGGTGACAATATAACTAAATCTCAAAATGATTTAATGGTAATCTGTCCTCAGAAAATAACCTATTGTTTGAATCAGGGTTTTGTGTTGCAAGATTTTATTTTTGCAATTTTTTTATATTACACTCCTTAGTAAAAAAAAAAAAAAAAAATGATATTAGAAATCTTGTTTTCACATTGACTTTCACTTTCAGGAAGAGTTTTCACTAGACTCCTTATCATCAGAGTTAGGATTACAGGGACAGGTCAAACCTCTATGCACATCATCCACTAATCACAGTAGGCGATGGCACAGCTGTTTAGATACCTCATTGCAAAATATAGGGTCAGAGTCTGATTATTGTGGCTATGTACACGTGTTATTTCCTGAAACAACAGGAAGTTGAAGTCTAAGAAAGCCCCGGTGGCCAGTGTCAAAGTTTGCATGATTTCTCTTTCTAATTTGAATAAAAATTGTGGTATAGAAAAAATAAAATATTGACAATATTTAAAAAAATACATCTAGCACAAAAGCCAGGTTTAAGCAATAGACAATTTTCTGATAACTACCTCAAAAAGTATAATATCTGCAAATAAAGTAGTTTGGTACAACTATGCGTCCTGGCCCCGCAATCAATGTGATGTCAATTGGTATCTATTCTATTATTTCTAAACACTGTTTTTGGTGATTTTATTTGTATCCCCGTTCATACTGCACCCACACACACAAACGATACACCATTTGAAAGGTAAACTTGCCCCTTTAGCAAGAAAAGAGCCAAACAAACCACACATCCACGATTTATTCACAAAATACAGTTTAAACATTAATTTTCATAAACCTGCAGTAAGGAAAAATGACCTGCAGGTGGCACCACAGTACCCTAAAGCGCAATACCCACACATTTGTAAATATGCACTGCTTTTTCGCTGATTATTTTGCCCCACACATGATACACTATTTGAAAGGTAAACTTGCTCCCTTCAGCAAGAAAACAGCCAAACAAACCACACATTCACAATTTTATCACTGAATACAGTTTAAACATTCATTTTCATAAACCTGCAGAAAGACACAATGACCTGCAGGTGGCACCTCAACCGGAAGACATTTTTTGGCCTCTACTTAGCAACCCAATTTATTGTATTACCAATCTACATATATAAATACCTGTAACAACTGACGAAAAGCAGTGAAAAAATTCTAATATCGCATGGTAGAGTGCAGAATAGGTTTTATTGAAAGGTGAAAAAAGCAGAACATGGCTAAAAAGTGACATTGGCAAGAAAAGAGAGGCCGGGTGACAATAGCTGCTCCAAATTAATAATCATGGAAATACATCAACATTGTGAAGTGCCTCAATATCTAGACATAGGTAGTGTTTGCCCATGGACGTAACCATGAAATACAGGGAAAAAGTCCCTAAATAAATTAATAACAGGCAAAAGCGTACAGATAGTAATCAGGAGAACACTTACACAGTGAAGGAGCAGCAAATGGGACCACAGCCGTACCCCAACGCGCGTTTCGGCGATTGTGCCTTCCTCCTGAGGAAGGCACAATCGCCGAAACGCGCGTTGGGGTACGGCTGTGGTCCCATTTGCTGCTCCTTCACTGTGTAAGTGTTCTCCTGATTACTATCTGTACGCTTTTGCCTGTTATTAATTTATTTAGGGACTTTTTCCCTGTATTTCATGGTTACGTCCATGGGCAAACACTACCTATGTCTAGATATTGAGGCACTTCACAATGTTGATGTATTTCCATGATTATTAATTTGGAGCAGCCATTGTCACCCGGCCTCTCTTTTCCTGCCAATGTCACTTTTTAGCCATGTTCTGCTTTTTTCACCTTTCAATAAAACCTATTCTGCACTCTACCATGCGATATTAGAATTTTTTCACTGCTTTTCGTCAGTTGTTACATTTAATATGCAGTGTGTTCTGCACTGTCCATTCATGTGCTGGAATCTTGGTTGTGTTTACCAACACATCTAGATCATTATGATTTTGATAATCCACTCCAGCACATTTTGCTGTCTTTCGCTTTTACGATATATAAATACCTGTCTACGTTCATCATCTCATGAAATATATTTACATTTGACCAGCTTGCTTTTTCTGAAATTGTCTGCACCCCCGACGACCAATGTGCGAAATTTTTGCAAGGGCCAAGCTAGTCACTCACCACCAATTACATTTTATGAAGATTTCTCAGAATTACACACTTTTTCAATGAAGCACAGCTTTAAGTCATGTTAGTTTATCAATTCTCAAAATTGTCAGAGTAATCATATCCCTGTCATAAAACTACTAAACACTTTTTTATGCTAGGGCATCCAGTCCAACATCTTTGTGCAGGTGATTTAAAGGAATAGTAAGAAGAGACTAAGGAGACAAACAGTTTTAATTGTTTTGCCATTATTTTAATCTTTAGTGCAACATTCACAGGTTCTTAATTTTATGACTTGCTGTTCAATAGCCACGTGGAGACAATAAACCATAGGAGTAACTATTGCTTTGTAACTAACAGGTTTATAGGAAGCAGATTCCAGCAGACTCTTTATAGTCTTCTATTCAATGAGAAAAAAAGATAGATAGATGCTAGATAGATGACAAATAGATAGATATTAGACAGATAGATAATTGATAGATGATAGATACAGTCATGGCCAAAAGTATTGACACCCCTGCAATTCTGTCAGATAATATTCAGTTTCTTCCTGAAAATGATTGCAAACACAAATTCTTTGGTATTATTATCTTAATTTAATTTGTCTTAAATGAAAAAACACAAAAGAGAATGAAGCAAAAAGCAAAACATTGATCATTTTACACAAAACTCCAAAAATGGGCCGGACAAAAGTATTGGCACCCTCAGCCTAATACTTGGTTGCACAACCTTTAGCCAAAATAACTGCGACCAACTGCTTCCAGTAACCATCAATGAGTTTCTTACAATGCTCTGCTGGAATTTTAGACCATTCTTCTTTGGCAAACTACTCCAGGTCCCCGATATTTGAAGGGTGCCTTCTCCAAACTGCCATTTTTAGATTTCTCCACAGGTGTTCTATGGGATTCAGGTCTGGACTCATTGCTGGCCACCTTAGAAGTCTCCAGTGCTTTCTCTCAAACTATTTTCTAGTGCTTTTTGAAGTGTGTTTTGGGTTATTGTCCTGCTGGAAGACCCATGACCTCTGAGGGAGACCCAGCTTTCTCACACTGGGCCCTAAATTATGCTGCAAAATTTGTTGGTAGTCTTCTGACTTCATAATGACATGCACACGGTAAAGCAGTACAGTGCCAGAGGCAGCAAAGCAACCCCAAAACATCAGGGAACCTCCGCCATGTTTGACTGTAGGGACCGTGTACTTTTCTTTGAATGCCTCTTTTTTCTCCTGTAAACTCTATGTTGATGGTTTTGCCCTAAAAGCTCTACTTTTGTCTCATCTGACCAGAGAACATTCTTCCAAAATGTTTTAGGCTTTTTCAGGTAAGTTTTGGCAAACTCCAGCCTGGCTTTTTTATGTCTCGGGGTAAGAAGTGGAGTCTTCCTGGGTCTCCTACCATACAGTCACTTTTCATTCAGACGCCGACGGATAGCACGGGTTGACACCGTTGTACCCTCGGACTGCAGGGCAGCTTGAACTTGTTTGGATGTTAGTGGAGGTTCTTTATCCAACATCCGCACAATCTTGCGTTGAAATCTCTTGTCAGTTTTTCTTTTCCGTCCACATCTAGGGAGGTTAGCCACAGTGCCATGGGCTTTAAACTTCTTGATGACACTGCACACGGTAGACACAGGAACATTCAGGTCTTTGGAGATGGACTTGTAGCCTTGAGATTGCTCATGCTTCCTCACAATTTGGTTTCTCAAGTCCTCAGACAGTTCTTTGGTCTTCTTTCTTTTCTCCATGCTCAATGTGGTACACACAAGGACACAGGACAGAGGTTGAGTCAACTTTAATCCATGTCAACTGGCTGCAAGTGTGATTTAGTTATTGCCAACACCTGTTCGGTGCCATAGGTAAGTTACAGGTGCTGTTAATTACACAAATTAGAGAAGCATCACATGATTTTTCGAACAGTGCCAATACTTTTGTCCACCCTCTTTGTTATGTTTGGTGTGGAATTATATCCAATTTGGCTTTAGGACAATTCTTTTTGTCTTTTTTCATTTAAGACAAATTAATTGAAGATAATAATACCAAAGAATTTGTGTATGCAATCATTTTCAGGAAGAAACTGAGTATTATCTGACAGAATTGCAGGGGTGTCAATACTTTTGGCCATGACTGTAGATAGATAGATAGATAGATAGATAGATAATGGATAGATAGATAGATAGATAGATAGATAGATAGCTGCTGTTATTGTTATATTTCAGACAGATACAGTGACATGTAAAAGTTGGGCACTCCTGGTCAAATTTACTGTTATTGTGAACAGTTACGCAAGTTGAAGAGGAAATAATCTCTAAAAGGTATACAGTTAAAGTTGCCACATTTCCTTTGTATTTTAGGCAATATATATGTCATTTTTACATTTTAAAAATTACAAAAGTAATAGCAATTTGCTAGCCCATTGGGGGTCAGTAATGTTCAAATGACAACCTTTTTCAAGCTATTAAATCACATTTTCTGATTGTATCCTAAATGGTGTGCTGTCTTCATTTTTTAAAATTATTTGGAGGATTGGTCTATGTCTGGAAGGTTGGTTTGGCTCCCCTGTTACTGCATTGTTTGCTAGTGCTGCTTTCAATTTTCTTTTTCTAGATAGATAGAAAGATACTCCAATTTATGTGCATAGTGTATATACTGTGCAGTTCTGGGATGTCTGTGGACCTTAAAACCTCAATATCACCTAGGTTAAAAGCATCTTCCACTCTGGAGACTTTGCCATTGCTATACATTATAACATCTTTGATTTACAATGGCATTCTTAAATTGCTTTAATTAATTAGTTAGCATGAAAATAAGCAAGTTTGCAATTGACTCTCTTCTTCTATCTGATGCCATTCTCCTGCAGTGACAGCTTTTATCTTTCATAGTGTGTAGCAGGTTTCCATGAAGAGTACAGTGTGATGCTAATGGATGTAGACCCACATCACGAAACAATCACTGACCTCAGGGAGACCAGTCAAAGAAAGCACTGCAGCAGCCGGCAAAGGCGCACAATCACAGTGAAATCCTAGGTGCATTGCTCCCTGGGAAATACGAATATGCAAATAAAGTCAGTGGAGCCTCATTTAAGAGTCTCAAACACGGGACTAGCCAGATCTTCCTCCTCCTGCGACACTGGCCAGGCTTACCCTGGAGATGCGTGACTAAGTGACTTCCTATTTTTAATATAGCCTTGGATAGGCTTGGGCTATAGGTAGTCACCAGGTGACACTCCAGAGCAGTCCCCAGATCTGCAGCACCTGGCCCACAGGTCTAGGCAGGAATGTGGAACACATGAGAGCAAAGACAGAAGTGTAGTCAGGCGGTCCAAGGTCAGAGCAGGAAGCACAGATTCAAGATACATAGCTGTGGTCAGAAGTGGAGAGAACAGACAGAATAGGAAGACAAGCTGGGTGGGCAACAGGATAAATGGAGCAAAACAATACCTGGTCAGAGCCCAAGTTACTACCTGCAACAGAAGCTAAGCTCAGGCAACTTGTTGAGGGAGTAGCTGCCTAATATACCACCTGCTGGCAAGGGATAGGCCAGGGAAGCTAATCACTGCAGAAACCACCATGGGCT
Organism: Dendrobates tinctorius; assembly: GCF_039654945.1. NCBI lineage: Eukaryota > Metazoa > Chordata > Amphibia > Anura > Dendrobatidae > Dendrobates > Dendrobates tinctorius. The sequence continues at coordinate 7,926,472 of NW_027361993.1, forward strand.
ACAAGTTCCTGGAAGGTCCGGAAGCACCTCCCTATCGTCAGGACGAGGCTCTCCAGCACCAGGAGATATAGCAGAGCTAGAGCACTAAGTAGCTCAGACACTGCTAGGAGCAAAGCGGTGCACATGGTGAGTGTATGTAGTGAGTAGGGCAGTGCTTCCCACCTGCGCGAGACACCGGCATGACAAACAGTAGATATATTCCAGAAGAGGGGTTAACTCTTAACATCCCAGTCAACTCTGTCCTGTGTATTGATTTCCATACAGCAATTAGCTGCTGACCTCCATCCTCTTACGCTCATCTTCTGAAGAGATGCAGTTATAATTCACCAGCTGAGCAACTTGTGCTGAGCTCTATAGTTCTACAACTATTACAGCTCTATTTACCAGAACTGTGATTAAAGTAAGAGAACCCCCCTGCAAGAAACCAAGAAATAAGGAAACTGTAAGGAGATTGCATTCCTCTGTACTGTTCAAGAGAAAACTTGAGAATACCCTTTAAATTGAGAACTGTGTCATGCTTCATTCCTCCTGTGGTGGTGCTGCAGGGAAATTAACACTTATTGACAACTAATTGCTGGTGATTACAGCATGCCGACACCTCATGATCTGCCTTAGATGAGAAAACCCTTATGATAAAAAGGGTTATCAAAACTGGACAATCCTTTTAAATTTCAGTGTACTAGACATGTTCAGGAAAACAGTAAAAACAGCTAAATACAGTTCTCATATGTCAAGCAGTGTCTGTCCCATCAGTATGGAGACTCTTTATATCCCAAGTAAGCAGAGGACGACCACCAATAGTGATTAGATAAATCATTTTTCTCCATTAAATGGACTGGTGCTGATCCGCTGAATATTCTGCCTTTTATCAAGAATACAAATAATGAAGATTCCATGCTCTAAGGACAATGAAATGAGCCGCCGCACTATTGATGGGTGTTTGGGCTTCACCGTGAGTTATGTCATAGTCTGAGGCTACAGTCTATTAGGGATGCAGCACTTTGGAAGGAACAGACTAATATTACACTCCAAATTATTTATATCTCTCTTCCTACGGATAAAGACCAAACCCAAAAGCAGAAACTTATTGTAAATTCTAAACACGATGTAGCCGATTGGAAGGCGCTGCTTGAAATCCTTACATCTTATTGTTAAAATGGTATAGCCATAAATTTCAATTACAGAATATCCACAGGGTATGTCCGAAATGATTACTTTAAAGATCTGGAACCCTAAAAGGTTTTGAATGGGGGTCTTCTATTTGTCTAGGTCAGGTCTTAAGAAGCAAAGTGTAGACCAAGGCAGCTGAAAATAGTGACCCATAGGTCACACCATAATGTCGCACCATGCAGCCGTCCTCTCTCTCTCATTGTCCTGATTTCACCGCTATCTGCATCCTCAGGAGGCAGACAACAGTGAATATAATGGTGGAGGAGGTAGCCACCAGATTCTTCTTCCACCATTCAGCCTGTGAGACCTAGAGAGCCAATAGGATGATGTTATAACATCACATCTGCTGTGCTGAGCTACGCTGCACACAACAAAGAGAGGAGCAGAGTGTCAGGTGAACAGGAGCGAGGTGATTATTATTTTTTGTCAGTCACTTAAGGAGAGAATTTGTGGGAGCATCATATCATTTTGGAGAAAGTGGAGGCCATTATAATATCTGTGGGGCTGTGGCGGATTATTCTGTATGTAAGGGGGCTGTGAGGACCATTATACCATGTGAGGGGCTGTGTTGGCCATCATACTATGTGGGGGCATCATAATATGTGTGGAGCTGTGGTGGAGCATCCTGTGTATAAGAGGGCTATCAGGACTATCATACCATGTGTTGGGGCGTTGTGGTGGCCATCATAAAATGTGTGGAGCTGTGGTGGAGCATCCTGTTTATAAGGGGGTGTGAGGTCTATCATACCATGTGTGAGGCGCTGTATTGGCCATCATACTATGTGGGGGCATCATAAAATATGTTGGGCTGTGGTGGATCATCCTGGATATAAGGGGGCTGTGAGGACCATTATACCATGTGTGATGGGGTGTGTGGGCCATCATACCATGTGAGGGCATTATTCTATCTACAGCATGGGCCTTTGGAGCCCATTATACTTTGTGTGGGGCTGTGGTGGATTATCCCGTATATAAGTGGCCACTGAGGACAATCATACTGTCATGATCCATGCTGGATCATGACAGTTAAAAGCACATGTAACCTTTTTTTTTCCTTAAGCTGTGTGCTTAAGTTTGGTTTTGCCACCGGAGGCCATTAGGATTATTACACAGTGGTATCTTTTGTTCTAGTTTGCCCCAGTGGTGGTTAGCATTATTACACGGGAATCACTGACAGGTGTGATTCCTCTGACCTAACTATAAAGGTGTGTCATGTGCTCTCACTGGTATTGGTGATAGTGTTCATTTCAACCATCCTTTGTGGAGGAAGGATCTAGAGAGAGGTCCTGCCAGCTCTATCAGAGCCCTGTTGTGGAAGGAGTCAGAGGGGATTTCCTTGCAGCTCTGACAGAGCTTGGTGGCAGCTATTCAGGAGGAAAGCTGCATTCGGGTGGTGGACTCTGTTGCTGGAAGCAAGAGCAACAGAGCAAAGCTAAGGGGTGTTTCCCTGTTTGTATTTTTCCCTGGTGTGTATTAGTACAGCGGTGGGGCTAGTGCCTGCATCACCCTGCTCCCTAGCAAGGGATAGGTGTAGGGTGTGCTAGGGTGACAGGTATCCTGATCGGCGCCTGGTGCGGAACTGGCCTAGGGAACGTTAGGAGTGTGAGGGACACTGACCCAGGGGAGTGCAGGAGGTCTCCCAGGTCCCCGTTCCCTATCGCAGGGCCCACCATTGCAACTGTTTCCCCTTCCCTCATGTCTTGTTGTTTTAGTTATCGGCCTACGGGCCGTGTCACACAGGACAGTTTCATGTGCCGTGTCTTGTTGTTTCAGTTACCGGCCTGCTGGTCATGTCACACAGGACGGGTCCACATGACACATACCATGTGGTGGCCATCATATAGTGTGGAGGAGAGTGTATGTGGGTGTGTGCGAGGGGACTGTAAGGGGGAACATACTGTGTATAGGAGTGTCTGTGAGGATTGTCACACCATGTGTGGGGAGCTGTTGAAACCATCATACTATGTGTGGGGAGCTGTAAGGTCATCATGCATTGTTCGGGTGCTGTTGGGTATTCTACTGTATTTTTGACTCTATGGGGTATCATACTGTACGCGTGGGAGGGCTGTTGGGACATCATACTGTTTTGGGGCTGTATAGACCACACAAAGTCACAGAGAGGGGTCATGGAGTGCTGAGGAGAAAGAGCATAAAAGTCACCAACACTCTGCTGTCTCTATACCTGCAGCGTCCACACCTCCTCTGGTATTATAATAACATATATTTTGGCCCCATCAGGAGCTTCATGACATCGGTTTCCATGGCTGAATATCTGCATGGAAACCTTACATTACCAAGTATAATGCCAAACATTGGATGTAGTGGTTTAAAGATGCCACCACTGGACTTACAAGAAACATGTTCTGTGCAGTGACAGATCACACTCTTCTACCTGCCATCTGATGAACAAGTCTGTCTTTGGTGAATGCCAGGAGAATGTTACCCGTCTGACTGCATTGTACCAGCTGTAAAGTTTGGTGCTGGACGGATAATGCTATAGGGTTGTATTTCAGGGGTCGGCCTCGGAACCTTAGTTTCAATGAAGTGAACTCTTAATTTTTTCTGCACAAGACACTTTGGACAAATGTAGCTTACAGCTTTGTGGGAACAGTTTTGGGAAGACCCTTCTCTGCTCCCCATGACTGAGCCCAGTGCACAGGGTCCATAAAGACATGGTTGGTGATTCTAGATTGTGAGCCCAGCCTCTCCTAAACATTAGTTTCTGACTTCATTAAAGCTCTTCTGGATGAAGGGGCAAAAATTCCCACAGACACATCCAAAAACTTGCAGAAAACCTTCCCAGAAGAGCGGAAGCTGTTATAGTGTAAAGGGGGAGCCAACACCATGTTAATGTCTATAGAAGTAGACTTGGAGGTCAGGAAATGTGGTGTAATGTGGAGGAGTCCCAATACTTTTGTCTACAGAGTGTATCTGACTCTGCTACATCTGGCCATCCGTAAAGAAGATGTTAGCTGAAAGTTTTCTATTCCATTTGATTTGGTTTTGTCATTAGGTTCCTGGTATTGGAAGTGACAGCAGGAACAGGATTTGTCTTTAAAAATCTATGTAAGGTCAACGACTTAAATTCAAGGGAAATGCTCAATTAACATTTACCTGTAATATTTCTGTGTGAGCCAGAGAAGGATTTCTTTTCTCAAGTACTAGGATGCTCAGCTGTAGTAAAACTCATTTTCTATAATTATAATATAAAGAGTCCTCAGCGGAATACTGATTCTGTGTAGAGGAACACTATGCCTAAAAATACTCCAAAAATCCCAAGTATCTATTCTCTATCCGTGTCCAGGCAGAACAGTCATGTTCCCCTCCACCTTACAAATCTCAGATCAGATCTGTTTTTACATGTAACTGGACACAACAGGAGCCCTGTCCTACCCCACCACTCTTTCTACACTGGGACACCATATAAGCTACAATCCTCCACAATATATTACAAAGTCGTCTCCTAAAACAATGTATCATTTGATTTTTAACATCTCTGTTATTTTTAGGGAATGACTTTATTTTTTTGGAATTGCCCTTTAAGATCTTCATAGACATTGCATGTATGGTTCTTGGCTGTTGACTCCCCATGAGCAGGAAGGCTATGAAAAAGACTCCCGGAGAACAAAAGAATCACCTATTGCAAATCCAATAGACCGGAACTGTCTATCCCGCAAACCCTCTGAACATTGTCTATCTGAGAAGGTTGGGGGGGCATACATATTAAACTCTTTGATATCAACTGTTTTGGCTGACTTTATTCTAATGCATATGGGGGCCATTATTTGTATCCTTTATCTCTATGATTAGTTTTGATGATAGAAAGACTATTGGCATGCTCCAAATCTACTGATGAAAGTCAAGCTACTCATAGCCACCACTAGAGGGAGCACACTGTCCTACATTTTTGAATGTAAGCTCTCCCTAGTGGTTATTTCACAGTTTGGTACTGCATAAAAATGGAGCTCTGACTACTTATACTACATTAAGAAATTAATTAGCACAGAATGCTGAGTCCAACTGGTTGGATTTTAGATGCAAGACATTCCCTTTAAGCTTATGCAAATTACATTTTCGGATAAGGGACATTATATTTAATGAGATATATAAATGATTCTCCCCTTTAAGAGCCATTGGGGCTATTCTCCAGCGTTAAAATGACCCATGTGTTGATTCCAATTAAAAAATTTAGTGTGGTTGTAAGGAAAGATACTAGCAAACTGTTCACCTCTTTATGCATAAAACATTGTTCATTGCTAAGAGAGAGCGTAAAGGGAAAATCTATTACAATGTAGTCCTTAGGAAACATTGGGGGATCAAAAGTGGGTACCCCAAAATTATTAATAGACCACCACAGTTTTGCAGCAAACTGGAGACATGTGGCTTGTTTCTGTCTGAGGAACTACAGGTCCCAGTGTGTGAGAGAATGAAATTCCACAACAGCCATTGCAGTACAGTGCTCTGAGCGACCCTGGAATTAAATCATCCTCAGCCTCTTTATAATGTGTAGAGGATTTTTATTGGTGATGAAGCTATTACACACATGAGCGCTACTGAGATGAGACAGCCGCACAATCCCAGGATTTCTGCTTTTGTTTTGCTGCTTTAGCAGCTACAGCTGATTGTATGGAGCAATATAACAAAGAAATGTCATCCTGCAAAAAGAATTACACAGTCACGTCCCACCAGCAGATTGGAAAAGATTTCCACAATCCATTAAAAAGCAGAAGGATGGGTAGATAATAATAGATAGATAGATAGATAGATAGATAGATATGAGATAGATAATAGATAGATATATACACTCACTGGCCACTTTATTAGGTACACCTGTCCAACTGTGTGTTAAGACTTAATTTCTAATCAGCCAATCACATGGCGGCAACTCAGTGCATTTAGGCATGTAGACATGGTCAAGACAATCTCCTGCAGTTCAAACCGAGCATCAGTATGGGGAAGAAAGGTGATTTGAGTGCCTTTGAACGTGGCATGATTGTTGGTGCCAGAAGGGCTGGTCTGAGTATTTCAGAAACTGCTGATCTACTGGGATTTTCACGCACAACCATCTCTAGGGTTTACAGAGAATGGTCCGAAAAAGAAAAAAAATCCAGTGAGCGGCAGTTCTGTGGCCGGAAATGCCATGTTGATGCCAGAGGTCAGAGGAGAATGGGCAGACTGGTTCGAGCTGATAGAAAGGCAACAGTGACTCAAATTGCCACCCGTTACAACCAAGGTAGGCAGAAGAGCATCTCTGAATGCACAGTGCGTCGAACTTTGAGGCAGATGGGCTACAGCAGCAGAAGACCACACTGGGTACCACTCCTCTCAGCTAAGAACAGGAAACTGAGGCTACAATTTGCACAAGCTCATCGAAATTGGACAGTAGAAGATTGGAAAAACGTTGCCTGGTCTGATGAGTCTCGATTTCTGCTGCGACATTCGGATGGTTGGGTCCGAATTTGGCGTAAACAACATGAAAGCATGGATCCATCCTGCCTTGTATCAACGGTTCAGGCTGGTGGTGGTGGTGTCATGGTGTGGGGAATTTTTTCTGGGCACTCTTTGGGCCCCTTGGTACCAATTGAGCATCGTTGCAACGCCACAGCCTACCTGAGTATTGTTGCTGACCATGTCCATCCCTTTATGACCACAATGTACCCAACATCTGATGGCTACTTTCAGCAGGATAATGCGCCATGTCATAAAGCTCGAATCATCTCAGATTGGTTTCTTGAACATGACAATGAGTTTACTGTACTCAAATGGCCTCCTCAGTCACCAGATCTCAATCCAATAGAGCATCTTTGGGATGTGGTGGAACGGGAGATTCGCATCAGGGATGTGCAGCCGACAAATCTGCGCCAACTGTGTGATGCCATCATGTCAATATGGTCCAAAATCTCTGAGGAATGCTCCCAGCACCTTGTTGAATCTCTGCCACGAAGAATTGAGGCAGTTCTGAAGGCAAAAGGGGGTCCAACCCGTTACTAGCATGGTGTACCTAATAAAGTGGCCAGTGAGTGTAGATAATAGATAGATAGATAGATAGATAGATAATAGATAGATAGATAGATAGATAGATAGATAGATAATAGATAGATAGATAGATAGATATGGTATAGATGGATGGATAGATAGATAGATAGATAGATATGGGATAGATAGATAGATGGATAGATGATAGTTAAATATATACAAAGATACATAGATAAATAATAGATAGCTATTGGATATATAATAGACAGATGATAATAGATAGATAATAGATAGACGGATAGATAGATAATGGATAGATAGATTGATAGATTGATTGATAGATAGATAGATAGATAGATAGATAGATAGATAGATAGATAGATAGAAAGATAGAAAATGCTAAACATGTGAATAACAGGCTAGGATATATTCAATATAAGTTTCTATTTTTCAGTGTAGCCCTCCTCTTTTTTATCTGCTTATTCACCATGAAGTATTCTGTGCCCCTCACCCGCTCATGGTTGTTGGACCCCCAATAGGATTTCCTTACCCTGACGCGCTTTAATCTCTTCCTTGCACGGTGAGGCGGTATGCTAGTATGTCGGGTAATTAATGTGGAGGCAAGCAGCGGAACGCTGACACTAATTCATTACGTCTTGCATTCGCTTGTGAACATGTTTACATACATGAGTGTGGACAGACAGGCCCCCGATGTTGTGACTAGGGGGATAATGCTTTGACTAATTTGATATTAAACATTGATCGACTCTCTGATACAAAGTAATGATGGTGGAGCGGATCATAAAGGGTGTTCCCTCCATACAAATGTCCAGACAGTAGATTTTTCTAATTCGGACACAATTTCCCTCCAACAAAGTATTCTCTCTACAATCTGTCTAGTGATTCTTTCTCCAGGAGAAAGCATGAAGCATGGAAGGTTTCATCCTGTCAGATCCTATTATTGTCCTACATGGGATCAGAAGCCCAAATGCAAAAGCTGTTACTGACCCCCATCTATAGCACAACATGTACAGCGGAGTACTGATCTCTATATATGAGGCAGGGGACTATTTGGGACTGTGTAGCCCCTATGCTTGTACCCATGGACTAATCACTTTGTGAGCACCAATGCTTGCATGATTTGCACTAAGGCAAAGCTATAAAGCCAGTAACTTGACCTGGGATATCGAAGAGGATGAATGCCGTCAATAATATCAATAGCACATGGTAGGTGAGGTATTCTTATACATTTTGCATTGGGATTCAGGAGCTTTAAACAGTACTTCTTAAAATAACAATTTATCCCCATCCTTTAGATAACTTAATCATAGCTGATGGTGCAATGCATTAGAACCTTTGAGAATGGGAACCCCAAAAATCAAACTTTGCAAAGCTTTGTCTTGATTGGACCAGAAGTTCACATGTTTGACCTCTGTTTCATTCATTGTCTATGGGACTGCTGTATATAGCATATCACTGTACTTGTTTTTCTACTGCAATCCCACAGACAATGAATGGAATGGAGATTGAGCATGAGTTTTTTACAATACAGGCCTCTGCAGACCCCATTTTTGGTGTTCCAGAGTCCCATTCTTGGGTTCGCTGAAGGGGTGACAGCAGTCGGACCCTCAGCAACTAATAATAATAATAATAATAATAATCTTTATTTATATAGCGCCAACATATTCCGCAGCGCTTTACAGTTGAACAGTTTCAAACACAACAGTCATAAGTAACAACGTTAACAATACAATAATTAAAGCGAAATAAGACGACCCTGCTCGTGGAGCTTACAATCTACAATGAGGTGGGGGGGATACAAAGCACAGGTTTGTATTTACAATGATGTATTTACAATGACGGTCCAGCCATCTTCAGGGGGTGGGGGTTAGATGGAGATAGTGAATGGGCTACACACACACACAAACATGACTTTGATTACTGAATGTGATAGGCCGCTCTGAACAAATGTGTTTTGAGCGAGCGCCTAAAACTATGCAAATTGTGGATGGTCCTAATATTTTGGGGTAGAGCATTCCAGAGGATTGGCGCAGCACGGGAGAAGTCTTGGAGTCGGGAGTGGGAGGTACGGATTAGGGCAGAGGTTAGTCGAAAGTCATTTGCAGAGCGCAGCGGTCGGTTAGGCCGATAGACAGAAATGAGGGAGGAGATGTAAGGGGGTGCCGCACTGTGGAGAGCTTTGTGGGTGAGAACAAGTACTTTGAATTGTACCCTGTAATGAATTGGCAGCCAGTGTAACGACTGGCGAAGAGCGGACGCGTCTGAGAAACGATTAGCCAGATGGACAACCCTGGCTGCTGCATTAAGGATAGACTGGAGAGGGGAGAGTCGAGTGAGAGGGAGGCCAATTAATAGAGCATTACAGTAGTCTAGGCGGGAGTGGATCAGGGCGACAGTGAGAGCTTTTGTTGTTTCCATGGTGAGAAAAGGGCGGATTCTAGAGATGTTCTTTAGGTGTAAGCGGCATGAGCGGGCAAGAGATTGTATATGGGAGGTGAAGGAGAGATCGGAGTCGAACATAACACCCAGACAGCGCACCTGCTGTCGGGGTGTTATTATGGTGCCACCCACAGAGAGGGAAATGTCAGATTTAGGGAGGTTAGTAGATGGTGGGAGCAGAAGAAGTTCAGTTTTGGAGAGGTTGAGTTTCAGATAGAGAGCAGACATGATGTTGGAGACTGCAGACAGACAGTCAGTGGCGTTCTGTAGTACAGTGGAGGTAAGGTCAGGGGATGATGTGTACAGTTGTGTGTCATCAGCATAAAGATGGTACTGAAAGCCAAATCTGCTGATGGTCTGTCCAATTGGGGCTGTATAGAGAGAGAAGAGAAGGGGGCCAAGGACTGAGCCCTGAGGTACCCCAACAGTGAGAGGAAGAGGAGATGAAGTGGAGCCAGAAAACAGAACACTGAAGGAGCGGTCGGAAAGATAGGAGGAGAACCAGGAAAGAGCAGTGTCCTTAATGCCTAGTGACTGGAGCCTAGAGAGTAGGAGAGGATGGTCAACAGTGTCGAAAGCTGCAGAAAGGTCGAGAAGAATGAGCAGAGAATGGTCACCATTACGTTTTGCTGTCAGAAGGTCATTGGTCACTTTGATGAGTGCAGTTTCTGTCGAATGTAGGGGGCGGAAACCGGACTGTGAAGGGTCTAGGAGGGAGTGAGTGGAGAGGTAACGGGTAAGGCGTGAGTATATCAGGCGCTCCAAGAGTTTAGAGATGAAGGGGAGATTGGAGACTGGTCTGTAGTTGTTTGTGCAGGATGGGTCAAGGGTGGGTTTCTTTAGTAATGGAGTAATGATAGAGTGTTTGAAGGAGGAGGGGAAAATGCCAGAGGAGAGGGAGAGATTAAAGATTGTAGTTAGGTGAGTTGTGACGACTGGGGAGAGAGACTGGAGGAGATGTGAGGGAATGGGGTCGGTTGTGCATGTAGTTGGACGAGAAGAGGAGAGGAGCCTGGAGACTTCTTCTTCTGTGATGGGAGCAAATGTGGAGAGTGAGCCAGGGGAAATGCAGGGAGGGATGGGAGTCACTGAACTTGGTGATTGGGAGCGGATTTCCTGACGGATATTGTCTATTTTCTCTATAAAGTGGGAGGCCAGGTCATCAGCGCAAATGTCTGTGATAGGGGCTTGTGCTTTTGGCCTGAGGAGGGAGTGAAAGGTGTCAAAAAGTTTCTTGGGGTTGTTGGATAGTGAGGAGATCAGGGTGGTGAAGTAGGTCTGTTTGGCGAGGTGAAGGGCAGAGTTATATGTCCTTAACATAAATTTGAAGTGTATGAAGTCTTCTGGTGTGTGTGTTTTCCTCCATAAGCGTTCAGCACACCTAGAGCATCGCTGGAGAAATCGGGTTTGCGATGTGAGCCAGGGCTGTTTCACTCTGTGTTTGGAGGTTCTGAGGGTGAGGGGAGCTACTTGGTCAAGGGTGCTTCTAAGAGTGTCATTGAAGTGATGTACAGCCAGATCAGGACAGGACAAAGAAGAGATTGGGGACAATGATGAGTGTAGGGAGTCTGAAAGTGTATGAGGGTTAATGGCTTGTAGATTTCTGACTGAATGGTAGGTAGGAGGGTGCTGGGGTGAGCGAGGATTTGTGAGTGTAAAGGAGAGAATGTTGTGGTCAGAGAGGGGAAGCGGTGAGTTATCTAGGTAGGAGATTGAGCAGAGCCGGGCGAAAACCAGGTCCAGGGTGTTACCGTCTTTGTGTGTTTCAGAGGTTGAGAGCTGAGAGAAGCCTAGAGAAGTGGTTGGTGATAGAAGCTGGGATGCAGATGTGGAAGTGGGGCTGTTAATGGGGATGTTGAAGTCTCCCAGGATAAGGGTTGGTAGTTCTGAGGACATGAAGTGCGGCAGCCAGGCAGAGAAATGGTCCAGGAAGTGGGTGGGTGAGCCTGGGGGCCGGTATATGACCGCTACTCTGAGGGAGAGGGGACGAAAGAGCCTGATGGTGTGGACTTCAAAAGAAGGGAATGAGAGTGATGGAACTGAGGGGATGACCTGGAAAGTGCATTGTGGGGACAGGAGTATGCCGACTCCACCACCAGGTCTATTTGTCGGTCTCGGGGAATGGGAGAATTGTAAGCCACCATGGGAAATGGCAGCAGGAGAGACAGTGTCAGAATCCTGAATCCAGGTTTCCGTGAGGGCCAACAAATTCAGAGAGTTTTTCAGAAAGTAATTGTGTAGGAAAGGAAGCTTGTTGCATACAGACCGTGGATTCCAAAGGGCACAATTGAAAGAAGGAGATGAAGGAGTGCAAGTGATATTAGTAAGATTATTAAGGTTTCGACTAGCAAATTATCCCCTTCTTCTATTACATATAGTTATCGATATTTTAATATAGATATTTTTATTCAATTACACATTCCTTGGCTCCAAGATCATCTGTGATGGCGACTGCACACCTGAAGTGAAACGATGCATAGCACTTGGATGGGATGCAATGTTCTCTTGAACAAGGTCGGGAAGAGCATAGACATCACCCTCGCTACTGAATGCAGATTGATGAATGTAGTTGTCTTTTCAATCGCAACATAAGGATGCAAGACCTGGACACTGAAGATGGCTGACAGGAAGAAAATTGACGCATTAGTACTTTGGTGCTTGATGTCATAGACAGGGAGGATCACCAATGGAGACGTCTTGAACCAAGTCAAGCCAAAACTGTCACTGGAAGCGAAAATAACTGAACAAAAATTAACCTAGTTTGGCTACATTATGCAGAGTTAATCGTTGGAGAAAGACGATATGCTTGGAGTGGCAGAAGAAGAGGATGTCAAGATGCCACTTTCTGACACCATCAAGAGACATCAGTGCTGTGATATATACAATACTCTGTACATATACACACTGCATCGGTTTGTGTAGGTGTTCGTGTGTATAGAATTCAATTCCCCAGATTTACTCAAATTAGACCGGGAAATTTGATTTAGTTGAATTGCTGGCAAAAATGTTTATCATGCCCTGAGGTCCCCCTAATACCCTGAGCATCGTAAATGGATTGGTTAAAAAATATTATATTCACTTCTTCTGTGACCTGGTGCTGAAGCTCATTGCTGGCTCGCCCGCTTCCATTTTCTCTGCAATCTTCATTCAAGAGGTGCTAAAGAGTGAAGACAGAAGAGAAGGACAAAGCCAAAAGTAGGAAGAGAGCGAGTTGAGTATGAGGCAGGGACCTGCAGCACCAGGACAAGTGAGGGGTGAGAAAGAATAATATTTTTTTAAACTCCTTCCTAGCTCTAAAAAGAATTAAGAAAAATGGTGGCAGATCAGAATTTCTTCTGAAACTTGATGTGACTCAAACTGATTTGTTTATCTTTAGTTGTGTGCTGCCCTCAGCCATCAGCTCTTTGAACCCAACGTTTCCATAGTTTGTACTATACATCAGGATTTGTTATCACAACTAAATGTCCTTGTTCTGAAATGACTGATACATTTTAGAGATAAAAATACTATTTAAGTAGAGTTGAGCGAAACAGGTCTGTCAATTTCAATAATCGCTGACTTTCGCCAAAGTCGGGTTTCAAGAAACGAAACCCGACGGTAGCGTGAGGTCGGCCATGATGTCGGCGACCCGAGCGCCAAAGTCATGTTTCAAATGATGCTTCCAGCGCCTTTTTTCAGCCAATGATGGAGGAAGCACACTGCGGGCAACCCGATGACATAGGCATCGGCCAGCACCATCTTAGAGAAGGGCATTGAAGTGATTCGCTGGCTTTGTGTGACGTCACAGGGGGTATGAAAGGCTGTGAACGCTGACTGCCATCTTACTTCTGCCGATCTTACAATTGGGAGAGGTGCTGCTGCTGATTCTGAACAGGGAGAGCGTTAGGCAGGGAAGAAGAAACAAAAAACTACTTCTGCTGATAGCGCTTTTCACTGTACAGTTTGTGTGCAGTGAAAGGGGAGGATTTTTATTGTGTGCAGCAGCGCTGGTGGTGATTAGGCTTCCTTTTAAGGCTACCTGCATTGCTGTGTGCACACTGCTGTTCAAACTGCTTTTTTCAAAGCACTCCAAATTTTATTATTTTGTCCTGGTGAGTTACTGAGCGTTCATTTTTTCACACATCATCTAGCAGTGTACGCTCCTCACACACTACTGTGTATTCCGGCTGGTATCACGGACACTATCACGGACAAGTGGAAGCTTATCTGGGTGTGACTCTGGAAGAAAAAGCCGAGGAGTTTGTCCGTTTTTCCAGACCAACACCTTAGAGTCGTGTCCATTTTTCAAACAGTTTCGTATATCTGCTGTTTAATTACAGTCAAAACTAGACAGAGACAGCGTGTGTCAGTCTGTTTACAAATACACGGAGCTTGACAATTTTCCAAACAGACACCGTCTAGCGGTGTACGCTCCTCACACACTACTGTGTATTCCGGCTGGTATCACGGACAAATAGAAGCTATCTGGGTGTGACTCTGGAAGAAAAAGCCGAGGAGTTTGTCCGTTTTTCCAGACCTACACCTTAGAGTTGTGTCCGTTTTTCAAACAGTTTCGTATATCTGCTGTTTGATTACAGTCAAAACTAGACAGAGACAGCGTGTGTCAGTCCATATACAAATACACGGAGCTTGACAATTTTACATACACACACCGTACAGTGTTGTACGCTCCTCACACACTACCTTGTATTCCGGCTGGTATCACGGACTAATAGAAGCTACCTGTGTGTGACTCTGGAAAAAAAAAACGAGGAGTTTTTCTGTTTTTCCAGACCTACACCTTAGAGTTGTGTCCGTTTTTCAAACAGTTTCGTATATCTGCTGTTTGATTACGGTAAAAACTAGACAGAGACAGCGTGTGTCAGTCTGTATACAAATACACGGAGCTTGACAATTTTACACACACACACCATACAGCGGTGTACGCTCCTCACACACTACCGTGTACCGCCTTCTAGCACGGACAAATAGAAGCTACCTGTGTGTGACTCTGGAAAAAAAAAATGAGGAGTTTTTTCATTTTTCCACACCTACACCTTAGAGTTGTGTCCGTTTTTCAAACAGTTTCGTATATCTGCTGTTTGATAATGGTCAAAAATAGACAGAGACAGCGTGTGTCAGTCCGTATACAAATACACGGAGCTTGACAATTTTACATACACACACCGTACAGCAGTGTACACTCCTCACGCACAACCGTGTAACGCCTTCTAACACAGACAAATAGAAGCTACCTGTGTGTGACTCTGGAAAAAAAAATGAGGAGTTTGTCCGTTTTTCCACACCTATACCTTAGAGTCATGTCCATTTTTCATACAGTTTCGTAAATCTGCTGTTTGATTATGGTAAAAACTAGACAGAGACAGCATGTGTCAGTCTGTATGCAAATTCACGGAGCTTGACAATTTTACATACACACCGTACAGTGTTGTACGCTCCTCACACACTACCGTGTGCCGCCTTCTAGCACGGACAAATATAAGCTACCTGTGTGTGACTCTGGAAAAAAAAATGAGGAGTTTGTCTGTTTTTCCAGACCTACACCTTAGAGTCGTGTCCGTTTTTCAAACAGTTCCGTATATCTGCTGTTTGATTACGGTAAAAACTAGACAGAGACAGCGTGTGTCAGTCTGTATACAAATACACGGAGCTTGACAATTTTACACACACACACCATACAGCGGTGTACGCTCCTCACACACTACCGTGTACCGCCTTCTAGCACGGACAAATAGAAGCTACCTGTGTGTGACTCTGGAAAAAAAAATGAGGAGTTTTTTCATTTTTCCACACCTACACCTTAGAGTTGTGTCCGTTTTTCAAACAGTTTCGTATATCTGCTGTTTGATAATGGTCAAAAATAGACAGAGACAGCGTGTGTCAGTCCGTATACAAATACACGGAGCTTGACAATTTTACATACACACACCGTACAGCAGTGTACACTCCTCACGCACTACCGTGTAACGCCTTCTAACACAGACAAATAGAAGCTACCTGTGTGTGACTCTGGAAAAAAAAATGAGGAGTTTGTCCGTTTTTCCACACCTATACCTTAGAGTCATGTCCATTTTTCATACAGTTTCGTAAATCTGCTGTTTGATTATGGTAAAAACTAGACAGAGACAGCATGTGTCAGTCTGTATGCAAATACACGGAGCTTGACAATTTTACATACACACCGTACAGTGTTGTACGCTCCTCACACACTACCGTGTGCCGCCTTCTAGCACGGACAAATATAAGCTACCTGTGTGTGACTCTGGAAAAAAAAATGAGGAGTTTGTCTGTTTTTCCAGACCTACACCTTAGAGTCGTGTCCGTTTTTCAAACAGTTCCGTATATCTGCTGTTTGATTACGGTAAAAACTAGACAGAGACAGCGTGTGTCAGTCTGTATACAAATACACGGAGCTTGACATTTTTCCATACAGACACCGTCTAGTGGTGTACGCTCCTCACACACTACCATGTACTGGCTGGTATCACGGACAAATAGAAGCTATCTGGGTGTGACTCTGGAAGAAAAAGCCGAGGAGTTTGTCCGTTTTTCCAGACTTACACCTTAGAGTCGCGTCCGTTTTTCAAACAGTTCCGTATATCTGCTGTTTGATTACGGTAAAAACTAGACAGAGACAGCGTGTGTCAGTCTGTATACAAATACATGGAGCTTGACAATTTTACATACACACTGTACAGCGGTGAACGCTCCTCATACTCTACCGTGTACCGCCTTCTAGCACGGACAAATAGAAGCTACCTGTGTGTGACTCTGGAAAAAAAAAACGAGGAGTTTGTCCGTTTTTCAGGCCTACACCTTAGAGTCGTGTCCGTTTTTCAAACAGTTTTGTAAATCTGCTGTTTGATTATGGTAAAAACTAGACAGAGACAGCGTGTGTCAGTCTGTATACAAATACACGAAGCTTGACAATTTTACATACACACCATACAGCGGTGTACGCTCCTCACACACTACCGTGTACCGCCTTCTAGCACGGACAAATAGAAGCCATCTGTGTGTGACTCTGGAAAAAAAAAACGAGGAGTTTGTCCATTTTTCCACACCTACACCTTAGAGTCATGTCTGTTTTTCAAACAGTTTCATATATCTGCTGTTTGATAAAGGTCAAAAATAGACAGAGACAGCGTGTGTAGAGTCCGTATACAAATACACGGAGCTTGACAATTTTACATACACACCGTACAGCAGTGTACGCTCCTCACACACTACCGTGTAACGCCTTCTAGCACGGACAAATAGAAGCTACCTGTGTGTGACTCTGGAAAAAAAACCGAGGAGTTTGTCCATTTTTCCACACCTACACCTTAGAGTCGTGTCCGTTTTTAAAATAGTTCCGTATATCTGCTTGTTGGATTACGGTCCAATACATACTGTGAGAGCGTCTGTGACTAACATAATATATACGTTGATTTAATTTGTTTAATACACCTTACACAGCTGGACGCTCCTCATATAGTACCATCTCTCTGCTGGTATTTTGGTTACATTTTCCCAAACATGAAGAATTATGGTGGAAGAGGCCGCAGACATGGGCAGAGGGGACGCGGATGGTACTGATGGTGGTGGTGCATCGGCTGGTTCTGGCAAAAGCACAATAGCAGCTAAGGCAGGAGGTGTTGAGCCTGCATCATCCTCTGGCCCAAGAAGGCCTGTATGGTTGCCTTTTCTTGGAGTAGGAAAACCGCTTTTAAAGCCGGAGCATCAGGAACAGGCTTTGGCGTACATTGCCGAAACAGCCACCAGCTCTATTGCCTCCTCTTCTGAACGGTCGAAACCTACAAGCACAGAGTCGTCAGTGCAGGGTTCTGGTCATAAAAAACCCATTTTCTTGTGTCCTTCACCCCCGCCAAAAGTTAAGGATACGGCAGCCCACACTACAGATTACTCTATGGCGCTCTTTTCACATACCATGCCTGGGTTATCCAGTCAAATGCTGAATTCCCCAGTCCAAGATGAATCTTACATGGAGTGCACTGATGCACAGCCACTGCTAGATGATTCTGCTGGTACATTGACCCACAGCACTACATTGCCCTCGCAGTCTATTGAGCCTGAATCTGACCCTGATGAAACCCAGGTGCCCCTTCCCGCATACCATACCACCTTACACGGTGACACAGAGGAAGGTAAAGGGGAAGGTGCAGATGACTTTGTAGAGGAGGTAATGGATGACCCACTTCTAGACCCGGATTGGCATCCATTGGGGAGGAGGGTGGCGCTGGCAATAGTTCAGATAAGGAGAAGGATCCGCAGCAGGCATTGACATCGCAGCAGTGGTTATCTAGCAGGCCCGTAGCTGTCCTAAAACGTGGAACAAAAACTAAAAGAGTTGCAGGACAGCTTGACAAGACGGTCAACTTAGCACAGCGTGCAAGGCCAGAAAATGTTTACCATAGTAGGAAGAGTGCAATGTGGCACTTCTTTGTCCAAAATCCTACTGATGAGGCAAAGGTTACATGTAAGAAGTGCGGAAGGACCTTTAGCCGAGGTAAACAACTCAGAAATTTGAATAC
Source organism: Dendrobates tinctorius (assembly GCF_039654945.1). Taxonomy (NCBI): domain Eukaryota; kingdom Metazoa; phylum Chordata; class Amphibia; order Anura; family Dendrobatidae; genus Dendrobates; species Dendrobates tinctorius. Next base: position 7,944,612 of record NW_027361993.1, read on the forward strand.
CAGTTGCATGCTTAAACATTTAATCAACATGCACTTGCAAGCGTGGACGCACTACAAAACCTCAGGTAGCACATGTGCACCTGCTCCAACTGAAGGTAGCCAACAACGCTCCATCGCTACCCCCACTGTAAGACCACCGCCACCATTAAGCACACCTCCTCTTTCTCTTCCTCCACTTCCTTGGACTTGCCCAATTACGCCCTTTGCAGCAGCTGAATGTCCAGCCAACACATCTACATATGCCAATTTTTAAACCTCCCTAACTTGGCTGCCCACCCCTCCCCAAACAGCTGGGGTCAAGAACTGGCGCACCCCGGCAAGTGCCGTTGCTCTGAACAGGTGGATGGGCCCACTGATGGCCGCTGGCAATGGCACAGGGCCCCTCATAGTACAATATAGTGTCTCAGACGGTGGGAGGGCCCACTCGCTGTCAGACACACCAGCGTACTATGAGGGGCCCTGTGCCAGTACCATCGACCACGATTGTGCCCCCCCTGCTTGGTCATGGCCACAGCACTTGCAAGTTGCAATATTTACCTCTCCCTGCTCCACCGCTGAGTAGTCTGGACAGTTAAATCCTTCACAGGGACGGCCACTCGAAATTTGGTGTATTGATCAATGATGATTAAGATGTAGCTATGGCCTGTCCTGCTGGCCCCTACCTTCAGATGATCAATGGCTACCATTTGAACTGGACGTCAACTTACAAGTGGATGCAGTGGTGGTTTATGATCACCTTTCACAGTTGTAATAGTCACAGACGTGTGACATTCCTGCCAAAATTTTTCAATGTCTCTATCATGCCAATCCAATAGAATCGCCTACGGCCTGTGGCTTCTGTCTTTTGCACTCCAAAATGACCAGACACATCATGATAGGCAGTGAGGACCATGGGTACATCTCTCCCTGAGATCACAATTTGATGGAAACGAGTAACAGTGATGTGATCCACTCTGCTGCGATAAAGCAATCCTTTCTTCACAAAGAACCTTTTTCACTTTCTCCACAGACACAGTAATTGAGGGTCTGCATCGCCTCTGCAACATATACCAGGAGGTTTCCCCGCGATGAGTAATTCCAAAATTTCTGCTAACACTCGACTGTGCGTCTATACTTGTATCCATGTAGTTTCCAGTAGCGGAGATTCTTGACTGGCTTACTGAGATTGAAATGTATACAAAGATTTAAAAGTACCACAACACTGTATACTGATGTACGCTATGAATACCTTTCCCTTTTTCTACTTTTTTAATTCTGGTGTAATACATAGTGAGCCTGTGAGTGTCTGTGTCTGACTCTGGAAGCATAGACGGAAATTTAACCCTAGACTGGACACACCTGGTATGTGCTGATACAGTACCTTGTTTCAAAAATTTGTATTAAGGTATCATCTGTAGGATAACCAACTGTGGGGGGGACCCTCTTCTTGCCACAGACAAACACGAGACTGAGACAGAGTTTGTATTGAACAGGCCCATTTTAGTGCCCATCCTTCTGTCGCCAACAGCAATTCACCACAGCCGGTTCACATTTCCCTGTACACAGGCCCCGGTACCTTCACTTCCTTTGTAACTATAATCGTGGCGTCCTCTGTGGCTCTTCCACTGTGCCTGGCCTAGGCCCAATCACCACAGCACTGCACCAGTCTGAGCACACCGTCCGTCCGTATGATAGCCCCAGGCCGTCTTCGTCTGCGGCTACCATCCTCTGGGCCACCCCCCTGTGACCGCCTCAACTGTCAGTCCTCTCTGGAGCCTTTCCACTGTCTCTATTTCCTCAGCAGAACTTCCTCTTTACTGTGCTCCCTTCGCTGACTGACTCTTCCAGAACCTTCCCTCAGCCTTTTATACTTCCAGTTCTGGTAACTCTGCCCACCATCACCTAACAGTTTCTCTGACCAATGGCAGTTATTCAGTCCCACTCCTACACTCCACACTGCCCTCCAGTGGGCAAGCTAAAACACTGCACCCTTTCTCTTTATCTTAGTGGTTTCACACCTACACTGCGCTACACCTCTGCTTCTCACAACAGGCTGGTTTGTCTGTCAGTCCACCTTCCCTACATCATCCATAGTGAGTGAGCATGTGTGGGTTACGCCTTCTATATATACGGTGAATCAGAGAAACAAATTTTTACACTATACTCGATACAGCTTGGATCTTGTTATACAGTACCTTTGTTTGACATTTAGCGTTACAGTCAAATCCATACTGTGTAAGCATCTGAGAGTGACTACGGGACTATTTATACGGAGATTTCAATTGTCCCCTAAAAAATATATACTTGCTATCTTGTTATCCAGGACCTTTTTTACAACATTTTTTATTATGGTCAAAACCAAACTGAGTGAGCGTCTGAGGGTGACTACGGAAATATATATCGATATTTTCAATTTGGCCAACACTGTAAACAGCAGAACGCTTCTGATACAGTAACGTTTTTAGCTATTTAGATTCTGGTGTAATACATAATGAGCCTGTAAACTTTTGTCTGTTACTTCGGCAATATATTTCGAACTTTAAGATTACCCCAACACTGTATACAGCTGTACACTTGTGTTACATAACCCATTTACAGCTTTTCATATTCTTGTGTAATCTATAATGGGCCTGAGAGCGTTTGTGTCTGCCTCCTGAAATGTATACGGAGAATCAGAATGTTTACACTATACTATATATACCTTTTATCTGGTGATACTGTACCCTTTTTCAACTTGTTATTTTATTGGGTAATCCATACTGAGCCTGTGAGCATCTGTGTATGCCTCATGAAATATATACGGAGATTTACTGTTATCCATAGACTGTATAGAGCTGTACGCTTCTGATACAGTACCATATATCTGCTGGTATTTTGGGTTCATTTTCAAAAGCATGAGGAAGTATGGTGGAAGAGGACGCGGATGTGGGCGTGGAGGGCCACCTGGTACTGATGGTGGTGGTGGTGCATCTGCTGGTAGTGCCAAAAACACAATAGCAGCTAAGGCAGGAGGTGTTGAGCCAGCATCATGGTGTAGCTCTGGAAGGCCTGTAAGGCTTCCTTTTCTGGGAGTAGGTAGACTGCTTTTAAAGCCAGAGTATCAGAAACTGTTTGTGGCTTACATTGCTGAAACAGCCTCCAGCTCTATCGCCTCCTCTTCTGAAGTTGTAAAAAATGCAAGCACTGAGTTGTAACTGCAGGCTTCTGGTCAGGAGCAACCCCTTTTCCTTGTGTCCTTCACCCACACCAAAAGTCAAGGATGTGGAAGCACACACCTCAGATTACTCCATGGAGCTCTTTTCACATACCATGCCTGGGTTAATTAAAAATAGGGCGCATGATGTACTGGAGCAATGTAAATGGGGCAGATCACACACTGGAGCAGCATCTAAAGGGCACATTTTACACTGGAGCATTACAAATGGGGCCCATTATATATGGAGCATTATTAGAGCCCATCATACACTGGAGCATCATCCATGAGGCCCATGATGTACTGGAGCAATGTAAATGGGGCAGATCACACACTGGAGAAGCATCTAAGGGGCACATTATACACTGGGGCATTACAAATGGGGCCCATTATATATGGAGCATTATTGGAGCCCATCATACACTGGAGCATCATCCATGAGGCCCATGATGTACTGGAGCAATGTAAATGGGGCAGACCAGACACTGGAGCAGCATCTAATGGGCACATTATACACTGGAGCATTACAAATGGGGCCCATTATATATGGAGCATTATTAGAGCCCATGATACACTGGAGTATCTTCCATGAGGCCCATGATGTACTGGAGCAATGTAAATGGGGCAGATCAGGCACTGGAGCAGCATCTAAGGGGCACATTATACACTGGAGCATTACAAATGGGGCCCATTATATATGGAGCATTATTGGAGCCCATCAGACACTGGAGCATCATCCATGAATCCATGAGGCCCATCATGTACTGGAGCAATGTAAATGGGGCAGATCAGACACTGGAGCAGCATCTAAGGGGCACATTATACACTGGAGCATTACAAATGGGGCCCATTATATATGGAGCATTATTAGAGCCCATCATACACTGGAGCATCATCCATGAGGCCCATGATGTACTGGAGCAATGTAAATGGGGCAGATCACACACTGGAGCAGCATCTAAGGGGCACATTATACACTGGAGCATTACAAATGGGACCCATTATATATGGAGCATTATTAGAGCCCATGATACACTGGAGCATCATCCATGAGGCCCATGATGTACTGGAGCAATGTAAATGGGGCAGATCAGACACTGGAGCAGCATCTAATGGGCACATTATACACTGGAGCATTACAAATGGGACCCATTATATATGGAGCATTATTGGAGCCCATCAGACACTGGAGCATCATCCATGAATCCATGAGGCCCATGATGTACTGGAGCAATGCAAATGGGGCAGATCAGACACTGGAGCAGCATCTAAGGAGCACATTATACACTGGAGCATTACAAATGGGGCCCATTATATATGGAACATTATTAGAGCCCATCATACACTGGAGCATGATCCATGAATCCATGAGGCCCATCATGTACTGGAGCAAAGTAAATGGGGCAGATCAGACACTGGAGCATCATCTAAGGGGCACATTATACACTGGAGCATTACAAATGGGGCCCATTATATATGGAGCGTTATGGGAGCCCATCAGACACTGGGGCATCATCCATGAGGCCCATGATGTACTGGAGCAATGTAAATGGGGCAGATCAGACACTGGAGCAGCATCTAAGGGGCACATTATGCACTGGAGCATTAGAAATGGGGCCCATTATATATGGAGCATTATGTGGAGCTCATCAGATGTATGGAACATTATATGTGACTAATTATTTGGTATGGAGAAATATATGGGGCTCAATATTCTGTATGGCGCACAATGTGGTGGCCATAACACTGTATGGAGTAATATACTATCCTGTTTTTGAGCTATTGTACAATTTACAATAGATCAGTCATGTCATGTAAGCAGTGAAGTATGTGTCATTGTACTATACCTATATTCTTGTGGCATATCGGAGCATCATGAGTTGTAGTATGTGTTAAAGGGGCGCACTGACACTCTTTGGCCCAGTGCACATGAAAACCTGGGCCCAACCCCCCCCACAACTTTAGCCAAATAACCCCCAGTTTTCAATGCGTAACTAGTATTATGAAGTAAATTAAGGTTGACAAGCTTAAGTTATAAGAATTGATGTTTTTGGCAATGAAATGGGCACTGTAGGTGTGTTTACTGTCCTCCACTCCCTGCCGACTTTGCTTCCCCATTGACTTGCATTGGGTTTCGTGTTTCAGTCTGCCTCCGACTTTTCCCTATAGTCGGCCGATTTCATTCGACCCGACTTTTGCGAAAGTCGGGTTTCATGAAACCCAACTCAACCTGAAAAAAGGCAAAGTCGCTCATCTCTTTACGTAAGTGATTTACAAATACGTTTTGCAGACAGTGATGCGCTAGTCTACACTATATGTGTGTGCCCTTCTGTATTTATCTTGTATCGTATGGCCATTCCAGCGTAATTCACCATTTTTGCAGACACACTCATTTCAAGATTATTTGAGTAAAGTATATACTCCGAGGAGATACAAGCGTGAACCATGCCTTGCCTGCCCATCAGAAGGCGGCGTATCTTAATACTTACTCATGCTCATAGCACTTGCTTTCAGTTGCCTCTTCTGTTACTTTGTGACATGGGGTCGGCGGGGAGATGGATACTTACAAACATGTTATTGATTTCTGTAAAGGAAAGGAGCACAGTGGTGCTAAAAGAGACAGATGATGGGAAAGTGAAGCATGTTTTTCTTCTCTTTCATCCTGATCTGACATCTGAATCTGTTAGGATCAGTGTGTGCGTAGACATTTCAGTGCTCCATAGAAATCAATGATCTCTACTGTATGTAGGAATGTTTCTATTGTCCATCTCTCTTCAAAAACAGAATGGTAATTTGAAAAAATGGATGAGATAAAGAAAACTAAGGCCAAACACATCATATATTCTATGCATCTTGTTAGGGGCTCACCTGGTGAGGTCGAGTCTCTAAGTATTAAGTCTTGATGAGCAGAATGGAAAGGAGGAGATGGTGCAACAGAGTGGGTCTTGATCCACAACACATGAGTTAGCAAGGACTAGGACAGAAATGTATGTAAGAATAGATGATGCAGAGCAAGGTACGCAGACACAAATGGGTACAGTAGCTGTGAAGGAAACTGGTATCTTCCTGTAAGGAAGCAGTTAATCACAGGAATAGAGTCTGATATCGTTGGCATAGCAATGGATAAACACATGAGTAACTGAGAAGTAAATGCAATCTAGTATATTTCATCAGGGTTATGGTTAATAGCAGTGATGTAATAGAGAAGTGAACATAGTCTTGTATCTTTCAGCAGGACTACGGTTAATAGCAGCAATGTAACAGAGAATGAAATGCATTCTGGTATCTTCCAGCAAGGCTATGGTTAATAGCAATGATGTAAAAGAGAAGTGAACACAGTCTGATATTTTCCAACAAGACTATCGTTAATAGCCGCAGGGTACCAAGGAAGTAAATGCAAACTGGAGCTAAGCTTGAAGAGATGTGATACTTTGATTGCAAAGGTGAAAACAACTGTGAGGAGTTGGTAATTTGTGTCCTGAGAGGTTGGTGTGGTCAACACCTGGTAAGTTGGCAAGAGCTTGGAAATAATGCTCTTTATCTCATTATCTCATGGAAGTCTCTACAGGAGATCATAGACACAAGGCTGGAGCTGAGTCAAGGGAAGTAGACAAATTCTCTTCAACAACTTGAAGCAATTGTGGACAATACTACTTAATACCAAAGCATCCGACCTCTGCCAGAGTCAGTGGCCTAACAAGGCCTAGAGGGATGATGTCAGAGGAGTTTTCCAAGTGAGCTGAGAAACCCAGAGATGGACTACTGCAAAGGGAGGTGATAGCTATAGGAGAAGGGAGCAAGACCCAGTGTTTGTGCCAGAATAGGTGAGTAACTTCGCATTTTGAATGCAACAATTTTGCTTCTATCAAATTAGGTTGCTTATTAAGAATTGCTGGTATTACCATCTACAGAGATCATCCAGGAACATGTACAGAAATTATAGGAACCAATAACAGAGTGTATAATAGGCCCGTGATTTATATCTGTTAATGTGGCTTAGTTGGATGAGGCATTGTTTCTATCACTTTTCAAATATCAATGAAGATGTTAACATTCTGTGCACATGTAAAAAAAATGAGTTACTGTTTTTTTTAAATGTGACATTTAGTCCAAATATTATATATTTTTAACATTGGTATTGTAAGAACATAGCATAAAAAGTAAAGCTCTGACTGTTTCTAGCCACTATTAAGGGCAGAATGGTGCATATGTATTTATACAGCTACCATAAACTAAAATAAAGTCTGCATATACTAAAATCAACTTATTGGCTGTTGCAGGAAAACCTTATAATTGTTAGCAGGAAAAGTAGTTCAGTGCCGGGCCCTTCTTCCACGATTGGCTCAATAGCAGTTGCTTGGTCTGCCTCAATGGTAGGTTGGTCATTGAAATGGGCAGTGTTGACTATCAAGTTGACCTACACTGTAAAATGTGTAAGAAGCAGCACAAATCTGAGATTTGGCACATCAGAAAACCAAAGCAAAAGGTTTAGGTTAGATCAGTTTTATATAAGTGTATTTCTCTATCACAACCATATATTTGGTGGGAATTAGACTGATTCAAAAATCAACTGATCATTGACTTTTGGCAAACAAATCTAAAGAAAATGGCTGTCTATGTAATACAAGGAGACAGCTGCGCTATGGCTGGAGCCACTGATACTTAGTGGCTCTCTACTAAAGGTGACCCATAGAAGGGTCTTGAGCAGATGCGACCCTCTATTACTTCTATATAGGACATTAGGACTGTGAACTACGAAATTTGGAACATCTGTAGGCACTCGAATTGTTGCCATGAACGCTGTCACCAAGTGTTTGTTACCTAATTACAAGATAACCCTTATTCACATTATACTTGTAAGTTGGTGTCTAATTACAAGACCAAGATAATTCAGATTTACTTACGTACTTAAGTATATACTTTATTTAAGCGTAAAAAGATTAAATAAAAATGGGTCTACAGCTCTGGTGCCTTGGTGCATTCTCAAACCTGTATTCCAATGGTCATTTGGACCATTATTCTTGAACTTACACTGGATTCCTTAAAACTAATTGCTGTCATCATATTATTGGCTTTCTTATATCAGCCCCTTGAAGCCATGTTCTTAAATAACCCTTAGTGTCTCCACCGAAATCATGATATATGTTTCCTACTGACTAATAAAAAGCTGCAGAAACCGACCATGAGCCGTAATAAACAGCACGCATGATGCAAAGTCCATTCTATGCCACTTTCATGTCAAGTAAGCTCACAGACAGTTCTTTCATTTTACCTGGGGCTCCATTCTTTACAGCAAATTGGACCTTTCGCTCTGAAAGAAATAATTACTCTCTGAGGAAAAGGGAGCTGGCCATGAATGCTGATATGACACACAATGTCACCTTGCCAGTCAACGCAGGACTTTGTCGTTGGTCTCTGTCCAAATTCCGATTTCTTCCTCATAATGGAGGTCACCTCTCTATAGAATTTGTTGACTATCTTCAAAATGACAAGGAAGAAAACTCTTGTCAGCACTTATTCTTTCCAGTGAAAAGGCTGTAAAAAATATATAGAAAAAAATAGAGCATCAAAAAATATTTCTTTGGATGGCTTGGAGAATGTTGGCTCAGTAAATGGGCACTTTATGGGCCAAAGGCCATTAATTGCGAGGCTACTTACTATCTACAATATCAGCACTGCTGATATTATCTCCTTTGAATCCAACTTATAGTCAGTTGGTTCCATTTTTGAAATACCCTAAAATATTTTGCCTATAATCTGGGCATATAAGGAACGGCTGTTTTGGGATGTCTATTTAGAAAGTACAATTAAGCCTTTAATTTTTTTGCATACCCTATTTTAAGAAAGTAAAAAATTGGCTCTCAGGACATATGTCAGAATCTTTAACAAGTTTTTCCAAGAAACTTCTAAAGGAAAAGACATTAATTTGCAGACAGCTGATTGAAGGGCTATAAAAAGATCAAACTTTGACTTATAAGGTACCAGCTCCTACAGGTGATTCTCAAGAGCTAGCTTTCTTCATGTTGGAGGAGAGGTAATTTGCATACATTTTTCCCAGCATTTCCTGGTCGATAAGGAGAAGAAAGGATCGTAAAGCTGTGACTTGGTTATTTTGGACACATCATACGAAGACAGAAACCACTGGAGAAGGACATCATGGTCGGAAGACTAGAAGGAACAAGGCGAAGAGGAAGACCAGCAACTCGATGTCTTGATACTATCAAGATAACGGTGGAGAAGACTTTGGTTGACCTATCTAGGCTTGCAGAAGATTGATCATCCTTCAGATCATTTGTCCATCAAGTCACCATGGCTTGAGATTGAGACGAAGGCCATTAAATAAAATAAAAAATCTCCCTTGGCCAGCTTGAAAGTCTCCACAAGGTTAGACAGTACCGGCTGAACTGTAAGAGTGAGATGGCATATTCAATTCAATAAATGTATTTAATACATAGTTCTAGAAAATATTTACAAATCCTTATCCTCTTATTCTTGTGAACACACATTACTTATTGAATAAATAACCATATATTGAACATTGAAGAATAGACTGAGATATTTTTGAGATAAAACCAACATCTTCATAGTGATGCTTGAAATCAATTAGACACAAGGAAGGATAAAATAAAGAAGAGAAGACCTTTAAATACAAGTTTCCTATACAAGAAGCACTGGCCTTTCTGTAAATAAATTTTAATATTGCAGGGGCAATCAAACAAAGAATTTACTATCAAAGTGTAGACTTTAATCACTGAAAACCACAGCACAACTAAATGGCATATTGGACAACTGTCCTTTTAACATGACAAAGTGACTACAGATTTCTTCCCTTCATCCTTCCACCAAGATAGATGGTCACCAGTTGCCCCGCCAGGTAAGTAAGAAAAGATGGTAATTTCTGGACTTGCCCAATATTTAAGGTTTCGTAAAACCTATCCATAGGTGATAACTTGAAGATTGATGATGGTCAGACAGCTAGAACCCTCAAGGACCATGATTCCTGGACTCTAAAATGCCACATGGTACTTGCCTATCTCCAGCAATCACATTGAGAATGAATGAAGCAGCATCGTGCCCTCTCTGCCAATTCTTCATCCCAACCATATGAAAGCCATATTCTCAGGATTTTTGAAAAGTTTAGATCTAAATTTCAATGTTCTGAACAATCCTTTATGGTCACCTAATTCCACAAATATAACGCTGCCAAACGGAAAACATTCAAATGTCTAATGCAAAAGTGAAACATAAGAAGAGACGTTCAGATGTTGTACAATTTACTGCTGATTCTGAGAACAAGTTTTACAACCCTCTCTTGGTTGTCTCGTGGAGTCTCAATTCTGCGCTAGCAGCAGTCGTCCTGATCAATGGGGGAACCGACACATTACTCTCCAGTCAAGATTACATCTGACAACCCCCTTTGTTTTGGATTCTCAATCCCTATATAACCTGAAAGATGACTTATTTTTAATTTAATTGAGACATCAATAGACATGACAGGCAAAACTTTGTATAAAACAGACATGTTTCCATTGTTCTAGATAATCAGTATTGCATGGTAGATATGTCATTTTCTGACACTGTTAATTTGTATTTATTCTTGTTCCTCAGCATGCACTCAGCGTGTATCCCATGCTCTGTACAATTCTTCTGAATGTGATGCGTCTATTCAATCATCTTATTATATGAGTTTCTGTTCATTTTTCTCTTCTAAGAGATAAAGTTCTCATGATATTGATATGAATATGAATAGTGATATAGATGTAAGTATGATACAGATATATGGGGAGAAGAACAGTCATAGGTATAAATGGCTAGAGAGATGATAGATAGATAGATAATAGATAGGTGATAGATAGATAGATAGATAGATAGATAGATAGATAATAGATATAGATAGATAAATAGATAGATAGATAGATAGATAGATGATAGATAAATAGAAAGATAGATGATAGATAGATAATAGATGGGTGATGATAGATGACAGATAGATAGATAATAGCTAGATAGTAGATAATAGATAGGTAGATAGATAGATAGATAGATAGATAATAGATAAACAGATAATAGATGGGTGATGATAGATAGATAGATAGATAATAGATAGATAGATAATAGATAGATATATGATAGATAGATAGATAGATAGATAGATAGTAGATGGGTGATGATGGATAGATAGATAGATAGATAGATAGATAGATAGATAGATATTTGATAAGTAAACCAATAGTTTATAGATTCATAGACTGATATATAGATTGAATAATTTGAGAAACAGACAGATAAGAGATAGATAAACTGATTGATAGATCAATTTGTTAATTAGCTGGGTTCACAAAAAATGTAGCCATATAGTTAGATATGACATAGTTGGAAAGATTAAATAAATGACATAACTGTGAAGTAATGGCACACATGTAGATGAATTGCTGGAGCCTTTGCTGGCATTTAAAGATATTAGATTAAATATAAACTTTACCTTGTGACAAACAACAACCTATAATATTCTCCAGATCTATATATCCATGTAATAAGACGGAAGGAGACACAGGACAGGAGAAGACTTTATAATCTGATATTTCTGATCTCATTATGAATTTTCCCCCTAATCTCAGGGTGAAGAGGGTGAGAGCCGCACGCACGCCCTTCCTGATAAAGTAGCCGATATTCACTTATAATAAAATTAGTTTGCTGGCTAGATAGCAGCTAATCCATCAAACTCTTCCCTTTTATAATTAACTCAGCTGATCAATTTTACATGATCTATGTTCCTTCAAAATGGCAAATCCAGGCTAAGGAAGTTTGCCATCTGCTCCTACCTGAAAACAAAGTACAGAATTTTTATGTGGTGTCTGGACCGGTCTCATCATCTTAAAGTGTCTTCCAAACCCAAGCCGGATCCGGCTGCTGAGACGTTCTACAGTGCACACCTCTCCAGAAAATGGATCTTTCATTATCACTGACTACATTGTCTTCCAGGGGGGTCTACAGATAGCAGAGGGCCCGTAGGTCATCAAAAACTTTTTTGGCTGAGCCACTTGGGAAGCTGGGGTTTTTAACCCCTTCACCTCCAATTTTCCATTTTTTTATTCTGTTTTCAATTTTTCCTCCCCTTCTTCCAACAGCGATAACTTTTTTATTTTACCACCCCGCATCCATGCGAGGGCTTTTTTTTTTTTTTACAAAGTTGTCCTTTGGAATGACATCATTCGTTTTATCATGTCATGAACTGGAAAGAGGGAAAAAAAATGTAAGTGTGTTGGAATTGCAAAAAAAAGTGCAATTTCACAATTTTTAAGATTTTCCATGTTCAGTATATGGCAAAACTGATCTGACAATGATTCTCCAGGTCAGCAAGATTATGCAGATAACAAACATGTTTTTTTATTATTATTATCTTAGTGGTGAAAACAAATGTGGAAATTTGAAAAAAAACCCATAAAAACGTTGCTTTTGTCACGATTTTGCGAGACCCAAAACATTTTCATTTTTCGCGATATGGGTCCATACCGTATATGGTCTTAGTTTTTGCCTTCCAAGATGACGTTTTTCTGATATAATTTTGGGGTAGATACAATATTTTGATCACCTCTTATTGCATTTTATTACAATGTTGCAGTGGCAAAAAAAAAGAAACATCCCCAAATTTTTTTTTCATTACGCTGTTTACTGATCCAATTAATTTACTTTATATTTTGATTGATCGTACTTTTACTAATAAAACAATATCAATTATATGTTTCTTATTGATTTATGTTTAATGGGGCAAAAGGAATGAGATTTAAACTTTTGTGTTTTTACAATTTTTTTCATATTTTAAAAAAATGTATTTTTTATTTTTTTTACCCTATTTAATGGTCCCCTTAGTGGACTTGAAGCTGCAATGATCTGATCGCTTGTTCTATACATAGCAGGGCTTCAGCAATTATGTATATAGCGAAAATCACAATCTCCTATGAATGCCGGCCTCAAGACGGCTTTCGCAGGAGAATCTTCATGACAAGCATAAAGGTCTCAGCAGACCCGCATCAAGAGCAGAGACACAACATGTGAAGTAAATGTACATCATATGTTGTGAAGGGGTTAAGAAGACAATTGACCCTTTTTCCTACATGATGATTGTGCAGTTGCCCTGTAGTCAGCAAGTAGAAAATCCACCGTGCTTGATCTAAATCTATGATATATTAAGTGGTTACGACATGTACCTATTTTCATTTTTTTCAAATAAAGAAATTGATTTTATGGAGTGCCAAATTTTCTGTAAACGCTACATGGAAAACTGTAGCAAACATCTGGTTATCACAGGTGATTTGAATAAAAAGGAAATTTATTTTATTATTTATTTTTTATTATATATTTTAGTCTATTATTATTTTTTTTACAAGTGACGCAGACGTACCTTCTGTGGTAAAACAGAGGCTCTTTCCTTCCCAGCACATTCTCTTTTATGTGGTCTGTGGTTATCAATCAGCTAATAGACGCTCATAAAAATCCAGATAAAAGAGTTATAAATGCTCCCATCAGACTTTCAGAGCCAACTCACTGATAGATTCTCGCTTAACTCATTCTGCAGCCAGTTAAAGATGGTTCAGAACAGAGGCTAAAAAAGGTATATTTTTAATGAAGCCTAAAAAAAGAATGATTTTCAGCCCCAAGTACATGCATTTAACTTTTCATGACCCCTTACCGGCCATTACAGCTCTATAGGCGCCGGTGCTTAATACTGCAATTTCATATGGGACAGTGTGCTGGGCCTTTCTTGTCCACACTTTTGCAGTTTTTGTCCTCTACGACAACATTTCTCCATGAGTTTTCTTTTCATCGGCATCGTATTCTTTCTATTGAGATGCATTGTTCACTTTTATTTTTATAACTTGAATAGAATATCATTTCCAAGCACTAATGATAGGAATAGCATAAACTAGACACAGATGTACTGTACCGCGCGCAGATTTCCCGCAGCTTCGACATTTCCTTTCACAGTTTTTGCCAATAAAATTAAATTGCCTTTAATATTTCAGTCTTAGGTGTCTCCTATGAGTAGAATGTCGGCTACAGAATGGCTCCTTTTCTTGTTGTAGTAACTCAGGCACAAGGAGGATACCCTCCCAATCATGGAGGCTTTTTTTGGGGGGAGGGATTTCTTGCCAATTCATCCTATCTGAGTTCCTATTGTCCAGTCCTTTAAGTTTCCAGTTCTTCTAGCTTCTGATGAAAGCTGGGGCCGTCACCACCTCCCAAGCTGAAATGGATTTGTTCTTACATAATAATAATAATAATAATAATAATCTTTATTTTTTATAATAATCTTTATTTTTATATAGCGCTAACATATTCCGCAGCGCTTTACAGTTTGCACACATTTTCATCACTGTCCCCGATGGGGCTCACAATCTGAATTCCCTATCAATATGTCTTTGGAGTGTGGGAGGAAACCGGAATATCCGGAGGAAACCCACGCAAACACGGGGAGAACATACAAACTCCTTGCAGATGTTGTCCTTGGTGGGATTCGAACCCAGGACCCCAGCTAACCACTGAGCCACCGTGCTGCCCATACATCATATGCAGATGGTGGTCCACAAGGATCCTGTTAGAGCTGGCCAAAAAGTAAACACACCAGGGTGACCGCGTTGGAGTCAATTCTAGACTTTGATTTTCCTTTGTAGATCAAATAAATCTTAGAATAGGGTGACATTGTGTTTTTATCTCGCCTTTCTACGGGTTTCCATTGAGGCCCATCTTTTTGCCCCCCAAACAATCTAACTTAAAGGTATTTTCTCATGATTAAAGGGGTTATCCCCTTTTAGTAAACTAATGTCCCCAGCTACACTTTATTACAAAGAAACACCTCTGCTATACTCCCCTTCCCCAGGTCCATCAGCCTCCACCACTGCTCTTAGTGTCTGGCATTGGCATCACGTTGACAGCCGGGCAGCCAATCAGTGAGTTCAATGGGCTGTACCAATGTAGAGGCACGCCCCTTTCAGAGCAGCTGAGCTCACTGATTAGCATCATCACTGCAGCCATGCCAGACGCTGAGAGCGGAGACTTACTGCTGGACCTGAGGAAGGTGAGTACTGTGCAATTTGTTTCTTTATAAAAACCTGCAGCTGGGAACATTTATTTACTGAAAGGTAACAACCACTTTAACCTTGAGGAACGCACTGCCTGTCCGCCTCCTGGATTCCTGGTTGTGCCTTTGATGTGCTCAGACCGGCAGCATGGTTGCACTGCTGATACAAACTTAGCGCTGTCCCAGGCCGCTAACAGGCTTTGCCTTTGCAGCATGTGAGAAGCACAGAGACACTCATAATGGCAAGATCCAGCAAGATCCAAAGAGCCTGCTGGCGGCACAAGCCCCTTGCCTAAGTAACCTGCCACTCCTAGGGCAGAGTGGCGAGTAATATCAGCAACAAGCTGTACACTATAAAATTAAATATCTCCCCATTTCTGAGCACTGATGGGATATTTAGTGAGAGATACAGTGCAAAGTGGCTTAATTTTAAAAGAAAATACCGTAGTTTAGGAACATAAGAACACCCATTTAATTGGCCTCTGATTATTAAGATGTGGAATACCTCTTAAATCATAGCCCAATTAGCCATTATAGCCATTTTAAGGAGAAATATCCCTGCCTTTTGCTACTTTCTGCCCTTGTAAGAGCCCAAAGTAAGAAATATTTCCCCAAAAATTCTAAATGATTTCAGAATGTATCCCAAAATTATCATATCAGATCCATACACAGAAACGTCTTAAAGTCAGATATCAATGACGTATGTTGGTTGTATCAGCATCGCTTCATTTCATTACGTCTGTATAATAATATAAGATTTCCGTGACAAAATACATAAAATAAATCAGTGGTTTATAAGCAGAAAGTTATCACTTTAGGACTAGGTGTCTCGTGCTTCCTGGTCCATTCCCGCCCCCCAACAGCCTTCTGTCAATATACAGTGTACACAGAAAGCAGCCAATCAGTGGAGTGGGTGGGGTTATACAGAGCTTAGCATTGAGAGAACTGCTAGATCCGCAGCAGAGAAAGCTGTGATTTTATTATAACTGCTGCACCCAGTAAATTAAGTTATACATCACTGGAATCAGGGTCTCTGCCCTTTCATCATGCTGCTGTCAGATAGCATTGCAAAAAATCTGCTGACGGATTCCCTTATAATTTTGGGAATAAACATGCATGGCAGTTGTCCAGCTTGCTCATTTCCAAAGCATTGCATTACACTATATCCAGTGAATGTCGGACTTTTTGGATGTTTTTTTCATGGCTATATATTATTATATTCATAATGTATAGAAACATTACCATAAGCTGCAATTTTGCTGAAATAATAAAAGTCATAAAATGGATATATTTTTCCTACCGATAAGTGTAAAAGTGATAGCGGCATGACGCTGCTGTAAGCACACGTCCAGGTGACAGAGCTACAACTCCCATTTAACAATGCAGCGATAAAACCCTGTCCTTATGCGCAAATCCAAGGCAATTGATGTGCTTATTCTTTCTAGTACTCAGCCATATGTAAGCCAAGGAGAGAGATGGTGTTGCATTTGTATGCTTAGAAGCCATTATCGACCCAACGGGGCAGATCAATATAAGTAAATAATATATGCTACTCATATATAAACTCAATCTCAATACAGAGAACATTGGCTTGACTCATCGGGTGAGCGATCATGAATCTTTATGGGTCTTCATTGGTTTCAATTTATGGGGTTAAAAAAGTAAAATAAAAAAGCGCGAAAGAATGGTACAAAAACGTAAAAAAAAATCTTTCTATTTTATGCTGATGAGATTGTTATAAATTCTGACCATGGCTAAGTTTCTTTTCTGAGACTAATTAGGCATAGGGTACATATAAATGACAACATTTCACAGGTATACATATTATACAATACCAAACTTACATCGAAGAACGAAACAAACCCACTGAGGACATAAACCTCAATCTTGAAATAAGACGGTAAATAATTGGTTACGTGAATGTATCAAATAGAAAATACAAATAGTATAAAGAGTATTGGAGCAGGGATGACTTTATTACTAATTATGAGCAGCGTGACATGCCCCAACTCCTCGTAGAATAAATGAAGTCCATTTTTAATATCTGCTTGCCTAGCTTCTAGATAATAGGCAAATTTACTTCAAGGTCACATCTCATTTGTCAAGTCAGGGGTTTTGAGTGCATGTGTGGAAAGTCAACAATGAATACGTCTTACAGCTATGATAGATTGTGAGCGAACTGCTAATATCTAGAAAAAAGCTCAAGCGGGGGATGGAGCCAGGAGTCCTGCAATGGTTACAATATAAGGGTTTCACCAAACAACTCGCCATATGCATCCAATTTCAGCTTTGAAGGAAACTTAGATTTTGATATTTTGGCTTTGAACTAAGTGGAAAAATTCTGTAGGTCCAACCAAATCTAACCTCTGCCATATCCGTACATGGAATTCTTCTGGTTAATTGTTTTATAACCCTAAGTATCGGGACGTAAGAATTTCCGAGCAAAGTGATTGAAATCACCAGCATTGCCATTGCTAAAACTGATATCCTTTGTGCTTTCACATTCATCATAATGAAATCGCTTTGAACACAGGGTGCCGAGTATGAAAGGAAAAAGAACAAAGGTTCCTGTCTCCTGCTCCCAGGCCATGTAATGGTGGCACAATCAGGAGTGCAATAGACAATATTCTAGAATACATGTTCAAGGACACATAGCTAGTAATCAATGTCCAATGACTAATGACTTGAGAAAATACAGCGCACGTATTTCAAATAATAGATTTTGCTAAATAATATTTTCCACCTATCTTGCTTCAAGATTTTTCATTTACTAAGGCGTTTCATTCTTTGTGCTCATCTGTTCAATGTCGGCCCTGATAACTATTACACTCCATATTGTCTGCCAAAGGATGAACATTAACTTCTGCAATGCTGCTCCCATTTACAAAAATATAGCTATTGTAATATTGCTCCTATGTACAAGAATTTAGCCTGTTTAATACTGTCACTATGTACAAGAATATAACTGCTATTATACTGCCCCCTATGGACAAGAGGACAACTACTACTACTGTGTACAACAATATACCTAATATAGTGCTGCCACATGTACAAGAATATAACTACTATAATACTGCTTCTATGTACAAGAATATAACTACTATAATACTGCCCCTATGTACAAGAATATAACTACTATAATACTGCTCCTATGTACAAGAGTTTAACTACTATAATACTGTAATACTGCCTTCTATGTACAAGAATATAACTACCATAATACTGCCCCCTATGTACAAGACTAAAACTACTATAATACTGCTCCTATCTACAAGAATATAACTACTATAATACTGCCCCATGTGCAAGAATATAACTACTATAACACTGCTCCTATGTACAGGAATATACCTAATATAATACTGCCTCACGTACAAGAATATAACTACTATATTACTGCTCCTATGTACAAGAAAGTAACTTCTATAATACTGCCCTTATGTACAATAATATAACTACTATAATACTGCCCCTATATACAATAATATAACTACTATAATACTGCTCCTATGTACAAGAATATAACTACTTTATTACTGCTCCTATGTACAAAAATATATCTACTATAATACTGCTCCTATGTACAAGAACATAACTACTACAATACTGCCCTATGTACAAGAATATAACTACTATAATACTGCCCCTATGCAGAAGAATATAACTACTATAATACTGCCCCTTATGTAAAAGAATATAACTACTATAATACTGCTCCTATGTACAAGAATATAACTACTACAATACTGCTCCAATGTACAAGAAAACAACTACTATAATAATGTCCCCTATGTTCAAGAATATAACTACTATAATACTGCCCCCTATGTACAAGAATATAACTACTACAATACTGCTCCTATATACAAGAATATAACTACTATAATACTGCCCCTATGCAGAAGAATATAACTACTATAATACTGCCCCTTATGTAAAAGAATATAACTACTATAATACTGCTCCTATGTACAAGAATATAACTACTACAATACTGCTCCAATGTACAAGAAAACAACTACTATAATAATGTCCCCTATGTTCAAGAATATAACTACTATAATACTGCCCCCTATGTACAAGAATATAACTACCACAATACTGCTCCTATATACAAGAATATAACTACTATAATAATGCCTCCTATGTACAAGAATATAACTACTATAATGCTGCCTCCGATGTAAAAGAATATAACTATTATTATACTGCTCCTATGTACAAGAATAAAACTACTATAATACTGCTCCAATGTACAAGAAAAAAACTACTATAATAATGTCCCCTATGTGCAAGAATATAACTAATATAGTACTGCCCCCTATGTAAAAGAATATAACTACTATAATACTGCCCCCTATGTACAAGAATATAACTACTACAAATACTGCCCCCATATAAAGGAATATAACTATTATAATACTGCCCCCTATGTACTAGAATATAACTACTATAATACTGCTACTATGTACAAGGATATAGCTAATATAATACTGTCCACTATGTACAAGAATGTAACTACCATAATACTGTCCCCTATGTACAAGAATATAACTACCATAATACTACTCTATATGTACAAGAATATAACTACCATAATACTACCCTATATGTACAAGAATATAACTACAATAATACTGCTCCAATATGTACAAGAACATAACTACTATAAAACTGTCCCATAAGTTCAAGATTATAACTCCTATAATATTGCCTCCTGTGTACAAGAGTATACTTCTTATAATACTGCACCAAAATATAAGAATATAACTACTATTATACCGCCTCCTATGTACGAGAATATAACTACTATAATACTGCACCCTATATACAAGAATATAACAATTATAATACTACTTCCTATGTACAATAACATATCTATTATAATACTGTCCTCATGTACAATAATATAGCTAATATAATACTGCCCCTATGTAGAATAATATAGCTACTATAATACTGCCCATAAGTACAAAAATATAACTCCTCTAATTCTGCCTCCTATATGTGACAATATAACTACCATAATACCGCCTCCAATTTACAACAATCTAGCTTCTATAATACTGCCCCTATGTACAATAATATACAGTAACTACTATAACACAGTACATATATACAAGAGCATAACTGTTATAATATGGCCCCCATGTACAAGAGTATAATTATGATAAATCTGCCTCTGTGTACAAGAATCTAACTTCTATAATACCGCCTTCAATGTACAAGAATATAACTTATAAGTACACAAGTATTTCAATCAGTTTAAAGCACGGTGGGGAACCCTGTGGCAACACTCGCGCCCCCAACTCACAGGCCCTATAGCTTGCCTCCCTGCTTGCTCAGAGCCCTGACACTTGCTGAGTAAGCCGGGTAGTGACGCCAACCCTGCCCATCATGCTTCATGGTTGGAATGGTGTTCTTGGGGTTATACTCATTCTTCTTCCTAGAAACACAGCAAGAGAAGTTGATATCAAAATGTTCCATTTTGGTCTCATCAGACCACATGACCTTCAACCTTGCCTCCGCTGGATCATCCAGATTCTCATTGGCAAACTTCAAATGGACCTGGACATGTGCTGGCATGAGCAGGGGGACTTTGTGTGCCTGCAGGATTTCAATCTATGATGGAGTAGTGTGCTACTAATGATAAGTTTTGATACTGTGGTGCCCGCTCTCTTCAGGTCATTGACCAGGTCCTCCCGTGTAGTTCTGCGCGGATTCTTGACCTTTCTCAGAATCATCCTTACCCCACAAGGTGAGATTTTACCTGTGGTCCCAGTTCTCTTCAGGTCATTGACCAGGTCCTCCCATGTAGTACTGAGCTCATTCCTGACATTTTTCAGAATAATTTTTGGCAAGGTCTTGCATGGAGCCACAGACAGAAGACGAAAGACAGTCATCTTGTGTTTCTTCCATTTTCTAATACACGTGCCAACAGTTGTCGCCTTCTCACCAAACTGCTTGCCTATTGTCTTTTAGCCCATCCCAGCCTTTGCAGGTCTACAATTTTGTCCCTGGTGTTGTTAGCTCTTAGGTCTTGGCCATGGTGGAGAGGTTGGAGTGTGATTAATGGAGTGTGTGGACAGGTGTCTTTTATACAGGTTTGTGAGGAGCTGGCCACAGACTTTTTTCCAGCACTGAGCACTGGTATATTGATCTTATTGATGTGTTTATTAGAGATTTGCTTGCTCATCAGTTTAAGGTGCACAAATCTCTCCTGGTAAGTGGTCAGCCTCACAAATCAGTTTTTCCATTCAGTGACAGTAGAAAGAGGAAGACGTGTGGACTTGATCTCATGTATACATAAGGCATACATTATCATTTCTGTCTTGCATCTAGTATGGGCATGGGTGTCTTTGTTCCTCTCTGCAGGGGGAATCTCTAATACACAACCCTCAGACAAACTGGAGACTGGGTTTTTGGAACATTTACTTCTGCCCTTACAGGGGGCAGATCGCAGGAGAAGAAGAACAATACGCCATATGATTAGTGAGGCAGTTGGTGCAGTGACACTGAGGGGGCAAAGATCTGTTGGTGAGGTCCTGGTGCCCCTGTATGGATGGCCGATGGATATTGGAGATTGGTTGCTGGCTGGAGTTTGATACACGTACTATGGTTGTGATATCTATAGTCTGGATGTGAGGAACTATCTTAAGGACTGTTAACAGCTGCAGCTGGAGACGTGCTACAGTTGTGGTATGGAGCATGGACTGTGACTACAGACTATACTGGTGGGAGATACAAAAGCTATGGGCCAACCACAAGTTGGGAGACAGTGGGTATCGCCTGGTACGGGGGCATTGGAACTATAGGCTCCAGGACAGGATCGTGTTGATTGGGGACATTGCATTGTGTCCATGTACCCGGAATTGCTGTAAGACCATGAATTTAAGGAATAAAAATTGTTGCATTGTTACCATGCCTAAGTTATGTTTACAACCCACAACTACAGATCTTCCCACAGGTAATGAGTTCGAACAGGTGCAATTAATCCAGGTAATGAGTGCAGAGTAGGAGGGCTTCTTAAAGAAAAACTAACAGATCTAAGAGGGCTAGAATTCTTGCTGCTTGGTCGGTGATCAAATACTTATTTCATGCAATAAAATGCAATTTAATTATGTAAAAATCATACAATGTGATTTTCTGGATTTTATTTTTAGATCCTGTCTCTCACAGGTGAGGTGTACCTACGGTAAATTACAAACCCCTCCATTCTTCATAGATGGGAAAACTTGTCAAATTGGCAGTGTAAAAAATACTAGATAGATAGATAGATAGATAGAGAGATAGAGAGATAGATAGATAATTGGTATAACCCTTTATTGAGAAATTTGGATTTAAGGTCTAGTATTTTACCCTTTTGACATAATAAAGGTGTAATTACAGAGTTGTTCAGTGTAGAACAATAGATATATACTCTATATACAGGGTGGGCCATTTATATGGATACACCTGGGTGGGCCATTTATAAAGTTGCAATCCAAAATGGCCGACTTCAAAATGGCCGCCATGGTCACCACCCATCTTGAAAAGTTCCCCCTCCTATATACTAATGTGCCACAAACAGGAAGTTGATATAACCAGCCATTCCCATTTTATTTAGGTTTGTCCATATAAATGTCCCACCCAGGTGTTTCTATATAAATGGCCCACCCTGTATATACAGTATATATTACAGGAACACTTATAATGTTTTGGACTGAAGTTTTGCTCAATGCTATTATGGATATTTTTCTGCCCTTTCATCATATTCACAAGCTCTGTCAGCCCTTCCAGAGGAGCCTCAGTTTGTGTGATAAATCCCCACTAAATATTCACACTTATATCAGATGCATGAAAAAGATACACATTTTTAGGTAAAAAATATTTTACATCATGTCAAAAGGAAGATTTACCATTCCTTCCTATTCATGGAATCTAATAAATCCAAGCACAAGGAAAGGAAATGTGATTTGTATCAAAAATGTACATTGGTAGAAGGACATGTAGTAGGAGATCTGTATTGTTTTTTTGTTTCATTTTTTAAACTTTTTAATTCATAACAAAGCAGATTAGCCTGGAACCAATGTTAATGGTCTATTGACGTCAGAGAGATGGATTAGCCAGATTTTAGATTACAAAGAGAAGGGTCAGATTACTGAGATCTCTCAAGGGACATGTCCTATAGGGATCTGCTTTCATTATATTGGGGTCCTAGGAGGTCTCCACCATCCTTGTCAGAGGCTGGATTTTTGTATCTATCTATCTATCTATCTATATATCTATCTATCTATCTATCTATCTATCTATCTATTATCTATGTCCTATATATCTATCTATCTACCTATTATCTATCTATCTACCTATTATCTATCTATCTATCTATCTATCTATTTATCTATCTATTATCTATCTATAATTTATCTATTATCTAGCTATCTATCATCTATCTAAAAATCTATATATTATCTATCTATCTATCTATCTATCTATCTATCTATCCACCCTTCCATCCATATATCTGTATTAATACATGTAGTATTCACCTTTAGGATCCCCAATGACCTCCAGAAGCTTAAAACTGGCCATATATGGGATAGCTCATTTCCCTGTCAATCATCTCTCCCGACTCCCACATACACATGAACCTTTAGGTTTAGCCATAAGTTAATGTGTCTACATAGAGAGAAGAAGGAAAGCCGCAACTAACTAGCCCTAGCTACTTATATCCAATAGAACAAAGGGGTTGGTCCTTAATATTCAAACTCCTGACTCCCCCTTCCTTTTAACACCCAACATCATCTGTCAGGGGTCAAGGGAGTCAGGAGGCCACATATACATTACCCTGTCAGTCAGTCCTGGAGATATTTGTGGGTACATCCACCTTGAGTGTTATGCGTATTGGAACCTTAAATCAGACACTCTGGAAGAGCTAGAACCTCCATGTTTTACATGGGAAAACTATTGTGTAGTACTTCATTTCTCCTGTGGAGGCGCTGCAGAGAATTGAACACTTTTTGTCAAGTTCCGCTAGAAATGACAGCCGATCACTGGCGATTACAGCAGTGGGACTCCTGGAGATCCAGGAGATCCTTCTAGCAAAAAAGGATTCTTCAAAGTCATATCTTATATTCTAGAAATGAGCCAAAGCAGATGAAGGGTTTAATTGTTCTCCCGTGACATACTGTAAGTAGACCAGTATTTTGCTTGATAGAAGTTACGGGGTCTATTTAAAGTAGTATCCGATCCTGCTTGCCCATCATGGGTGGCAAAAAACTTTTTAGAACTTTTGCAGAGGGACTGAATTAGTTGCAAGCAAAGAGGGCTAATAGAATCATGGATGGGGTGCGAAAGGTGAAACAAACACTAGCTCTTCTGTCTTAATGATACAGTCATGGGGGCCCCATTTTTTTATGAATTCCCTATGTATGTTACTGAACATAAAATAGATGGAAAGTGCAGTAGATAAGAAGGATCCAGTTACGGACTGAGACTAAAATTCAGCCCTGGCATCACACAAGCCCATGCTGTCCCCGTCCCCAAGCACCAGATGGGATATATTACTAATATTACCCTGGATGGAGGAAAGGAAGATTAACTACAAGACCAATATTTCTAATGATACCTGTGGCCTGCTGGGGTAAGTGATGGAGTCAGCGACTTTGCGCTCCATCACAACTCTTAACAGTATGAGTGTCTTGAAAACACCAATTCTGTTAACAACGCAGCATATAAAACAGCCCATGACCAGACAGGCCGTTTTGGCATTTGCCAGAATTGCCAGATGGCCAGTCCGGCCCTGGTAGGATCCCCAAGTTCAAGCAAACCAGTACCATGTGCTGAAAATCAATGGTAGCAGCCACTGGGTCACCAATGCCTATAAGCCAAGGATGTGGTGTCCTGGACAGAGTAAGGGTCTATAAATCTATTATTGTGATGAAGAAGGGGTCTTTGTAAGCAGCAAATGCTTTTAGATACATTTCTAGCTGAAAGTGCTATTTCCCTATTCTCAGCCTCTGTGTATAGTTTAAACAGCATGAAGTTTGGTGCCCTGAGCTGAAATGCAGAAAATATTTTCCTTTGCTACAGAAGAAACACTTTCCCTTCACAGTGTACTCCATGCTGGTCCTTGTCGTCAAACCGGTATCTTACAACGGTTGTCTGATGCACAACAAAAAACCTGTGCTGAGCTGTAAAATTACCCCATCAAACGTCTACTGTCCTAAAAATCCTCCCGTCGTTTTATGTAGAAGCATCTAAATGCTGCCTGCATAGGCAGCGTGTGTTTCCTAGTTTATAAACTGCTTTCACTGCTTACTTCAAAATGGTTATTTTCTTTCATCTTCCAATCTGCGTTAAAAAAAAAGAGCAAGAAATCTCAACACAACACAAATTAAGAACAAGGGAAGACAATAGAATTCGGCATCAGGCGAGCTTTGAAGAATGATACTTTGTAACATGTCATATTTTTAGTGCCATAGGACCAGTAAATCTTAATTCCATAAGAATTGTTCCATAAAAATCAAGCAAAATATATGCAAATGTCTGTGCATTAAGAAAAATTTGGTTGGCAAGAGCCTTTCGGAATTATTAAGCTGGTAGGGGCTACGCGGAAGTTTATGGATTTGCCGTGCGGAGCTTGAAATATGAGTTTGTTTGCGGAATGTTACTCATTACTGAATACAAAGCAGATGTTGACGGAGACAAAAGTAAGCTAACTACCCATTCATCCTAATGTCTTCTGAAAACCCTAAAATTAGATACCACTAGAAATAGAAAGTGAAAAAGCCAAGTACTACACGTAAAGAATTGTTAAAGGGCTCATCTCCGTTAGGCAATACTTTTTTGTTTGACTGTTCTTTGATAAAAAGTTAAGAGTAGATCACAGGGCAAAGGTGAGATGAGGAGGCTCAAGACGTTCCAAATAATTGTATTGTGTCTGTAAATACAATTTGTTTTTCTTGACTGATGTTTAAACCAACACGGTAAAGTTCTTAAGACCCTGGATACTTTTTACTAGCGGTACCCATGTCTCAACTGTACCCTGTACTCTAGACTACCTGCCCAGCAGAAGCGCTAACTCATCGGTGAGACTTGGAGAAATAAGTTGTCATTGTATTAGGACAGCCAGCAATCAGCTGTTATTTATGGAGTCAGCGAATTTTCAGTTTTCCCACAGCCCCGCCACACGTTACATACAGCATTGCCTGGTCCCTATTCTAATCAATACATATCAGTTTAGATCATATACGGCAGTTTTGAATAGAAGACTCACTTTTATAAAGTTACAATTCCCCAATAGAGTATTTAGCAATGTATTTGCTTCCCAAGGTAAAGCCTTTAAAGGCAATCCATCACTTGGTTTCTGTTACCCCATCTGAAAACAGTATATTGCTTAGGTAGAGACACTGATTCCAGTGATGTGTCACTTATTGGGCTGCTTGCTGTCATTTTGATAAATTCCCTGCAGATCTAGCAGAGTTATGAATGTTGAGTTCTGTATAATCCCACCCACACTACTGATTGGCAGCTGGTATGTACACGGAAAGCTGCCAATCAGTGGTGCGGACAGGGTTATAAAGGGCTCATGAATATTCTTGACTTCTTGGCCACAAGTTTACTAGTCCTCTAGTGATAATCTCCTGTTGATAAAACAGTGATTTGATCAAAACTATAGTAAGCAGCCTAATAAGTGCCACATCACTGGAAACAGTGTATCTGTCTCTACAGTAAGCTGCCCTCAGTTTAAGCAGATAAAACCTGATGACAGATTCTCTTTAAATAGGACAATATGGACAAGATACATATTAGCATATAGTGAAAAAAATCCAAATTTTAAAGGGACTGTCTATTCTTAAACTACAGGTCTGCTGTTACTCCATGTGAACCCTCACATAGCATGCACTGCACAATGCAAGGATTCTCTGGTGCTAAAAATGGGTGGCTATGTGTTATGCATACTCCCAGCCACATTCCGACAAGACTTTTGACTTGCATTGTGCATGGTCATGCCAATCTAGTTGGAGTGTGGCCAGGAGTATGCATGTCACATACTTGCAGTTAAATAAACACTTTTCCCAGCACAGGACAATCCTCACACTGTGCGGTGCGCGCGATGTGAGAATACATAAGTCTGCAGTAGTATAGATTACCTGCAGACTTGTAGCTTAAAGGGAATCTGTCACACCTTTTTTCAAATATGAGCTGACGGCACCGACATCAGGGGCTTATCTGCAGCATTCTGTAATGCTGTAGATAAGCCCCTGATGTAACCTGAAAGAGAAGAAAAAGGAGTTAGATTATACTCACCCGGGAGGCGGTCTGGTCTTGGTCCGATGGGTGTTGCTGTCCGGCGCCTCCCATCTTCATACGATGTTGTCCTCTTCTTTCCTTCCTGTCGTGGCTCCGGCGCAGGCGCACTGCTCTGTCCTGTTGAGGGCAGAGCAGAATACTGTAGTGCACAGGCGCCGGGCCTCTCCCTACGCCTGCACTCTGCAGGAGTCTGCTCTGCCCTTGACAGGGCAGAGAATTACACCTGCGCCGGAGCCACAACAGGAAGGAAAGAAGAGGACGGCATCGTATGAAGATGGAAGGCGCTGGACCGGACCGCAACACCCATCAGACCGGACCGGACCTCCGGGTGAGTATAATCTAACTTGTTTTTCTTCTCTTTCAGGTTACATCAGGGGCTTATCTACAGCATTACAGAATACTGCAGATAAGCCCCTGATATCGGTGCCGGCAGCTCATATTCGAAAAAAGGTGTGACAGATTCCCTTTAAGATAGGACAACCTCTTTAATAAGCCTAGTTAGTGGGTTATTTCTCTTGAAAACTAAAGATATTTATTTTTAAGAGACCAAATTTAGGGTTTCCCAAAGCTTTAACATACAAAAACTTTAAGTAAAGAAAAATGTAAAAATTGTTATAGTTCCGATTCCTTTCCAACAATGTAGATGGTGTTAAATAATAAATAATAATCTTTAAAGAGACATTATTAATTCCTGAGAACAAGTGTCATCAAGTGTAATCAAGGGCTTATCTTCTGATTGTATATATCAGATGCTTGTACTATGGCCCATATCACTGGTCATTAATTTACTGGGCCTCGTTGGTGAAATATGAGACATCATTACTAGAGTTGAGCGAAACGGGTCGGTCAATTTCAAAAGTCGCCGACTTTCGCAAAAGTCGGGTTTCATGAAACGAAACCGGACCATAGCGTGAGGTCACCCACGAGGTCAGCGACCAGAGCGCCAAAGTCGCGTTTCAAAAGATGCTTCCAGCGCTCTTTTTCAGCCAATGATGGAGGACCCACACTGTGGGCAACGCGATGACATAGGCAGCGGTCACCACCATCTTTGAGAAGGGCATGCAAGTGATTGGCTGGCTTTGTGTGGCGTCACAGGGGCTATAAAAGGGCATGCATGCCGACCGCCATCTTACTTCTGCTGATCTCAGAATAGAGAGAGCTGCTGCGTCAGAACTGTTTTCGCTGTCTCCACACACAAAATAATTGAGGGTCAGCATCGCCTCTGAGAATTCTCCAGGGAGTTTTTCCCCTGATTAGTAATTCCAAAATGTCTGCAATCACTGGACTTTATGTCTGTACTTTTATCCATCTCGTTTCCTCTTGCGGAGAGTCTGGACTGTCTTATTGAGACAGAAACATATATGAAGATTTAAAAATACCCCAACAGTGTATACTGGTGTACGCTTCAAAAACATTTCCTTTTTTCTACTTTTTAGATTGTTGTCTAATCCATACTGAGGCTGTGAGTGTCTTTGTCGGACTCCGGAAATAACACGGAGATTTTAAATGTTTAAACTATGCTATATATACCTGTTATCCGGTGATAGTGTACTCTTTCTCAACTTTCTGCAATCTTGTCGAATCCATACTGTGCCTGAGATCATCTGAGTCTGCCTCCTGATTACAGATGAGTGGTGTTTGAGTGGAACTGTTGGCCAAGTTCAAATTCTAGCTGTTTTGGGTGGTGTTAGATCCGTTCGTCGAACTGCAACACTTTGATTAAAATTTGGCTGTTCGAGTTTCCGTTCGAGAACGTTTCGCTAAACAAAAGCGTATCTTTTTTCACATTAATAATGGTTTTCAATGATAATAGACAGGTTTAGGGCATAGTAGCAGTGTCTGGTAGCCAGCGGTGTAGTACACCTGTGAAGGAGCTACACCGTGTGTTTCTAATAATTTTTTACCGCATATTGTATTGAAAATCCTTTTGGACCTAGTAACTGTGTCTGCTACACAGAAGAGGAGCCCACCCGTGAACCGAGCTATGCCGCCTGTTTATGAAAGAACCAGTTTTTGACTGCATTTACACCACTTAATACTTTGGGCCTAGTAACTGTGTATGCTACTCAGCAGAGTTGGCCACCCGTGAACCAAGCTATGCCGCCTGTTTATGTAAGAACTGTGTGCTACTCAGCAGAGGAGCCCAGCTGTTAAGCAAGCTACAGCACCTGTGGTTTGGACACTTAATTTTTTCACATTCTTTCTGGAATGCCGTTTAGGCCTAATTCCGGAATTACGGTTGACTTGCACTTACTGGGAAATGCTTGTTCGCGGGGAAGAATTGTAATCCCAGATCCCCATCACTAATGGGGTTCAGCGTGTTATCCGCACCTGTAAGCGATACACGCTGGTCCTTTCATTGTAGCACGTGTGCAGCCCCGGACATGAAAGGGCATGACAGACCTGTTATTGGCCAATCTCACATGCCAGAGCCTCGCGTGTCCCTCTAGTAAGCTGGACGCGGACCGCGTGGGCATGTGTGAGTCTCGTTTGTTAACGGAATTAAGCTTGCAATCTGTGCAGCTTTTTTGTGGATGGCATGGTTGAGGTTGCCCGTGTTGAGTCCAATTAAGCCGCAGGCTCCACTCCTGGTGGTGCCCTTCTGGACATTCCTTTAAGGTTCAGCTTTGCAACCATACTGCCCCCGGAAACCAAACACTTTTCCTGACAGTGACATTCTGGTCAAAGAGCGCGATGACATCACGTCTGTACGCCCTCTGCCTAAACAGTCCAAGTGTAGAGAGATGGAAGATGGGGACGACGAGGAGTCCAGACTAGTACAGGGATTCCCTAGCGAGGAGACTTATTTAATTGTTTTAAAGGTTGGAAGCAATTTTTGGGGAGCACGATACTATGGAGAATTATATCTGGGGCCCACCATACACTGGAGCATTCCAAAGGTGGACATCAGTCACAGGAGCAGCATTTACAGGGCCCATTATACACTGGAGCATTAGAAATGGGGCCCATTATATATGGAGCATTATTTGGGCCCATAAGACACTGGAGCTTTATCCAAGGTGAACAACATATACTGTAGCATTATGTGGAGCTCATCATATACTGTATGGAACATTATATGGGACCAATGATTCTGTATGGAGAAATATATGGGCCTCATTACTCTGTATGGCGCACTATGCGGTGTCCATAATACTGTATGGAGGACTATACTGTCTGTTTTTGGAGCTATTGGAGAATTTAAAATGGATATCAGTCATGTGATGTAAGAATTGAAGTATTTTTCATTGTACTGTACCGCTATTTCTCTGCCATATCAAAGGATCATGAATTGTGTCATGTGTTAAAGGAGCCCAGTGACACTCTTTGGCCCTGGGCCCACGAAAATCTGGAGCCAGCCCTACCCTCCCCCACAACTTTAGCCAAATAACCCCCAGTTTTCAATGCCTAACTATTATTATAAAGTAAATTAAGGTTGACAAGCTTAAGGAATAAGAATTGATGTTTTTGGCATTAAAATGGGCACTCTAGGTGTGTTTCCTGTCCTCCACTCACTGCCGACTTTTCTACCCATTGACTTACATTGGGTTTCGTGTTTCAGTCGGCCTTCGACTTTTCACGATAATCGGCCGATTTCGAAAAAAGGCAAA
Source organism: Dendrobates tinctorius (assembly GCF_039654945.1). NCBI lineage: Eukaryota > Metazoa > Chordata > Amphibia > Anura > Dendrobatidae > Dendrobates > Dendrobates tinctorius. Next base: position 7,975,768 of record NW_027361993.1, read on the forward strand.
GTCGCTCATCTCTAATCATTACAGTTTTAGCCAATTGCAAAAGAAGCAATCTAAAATACAGTATGTATTTTTTTTAGAATACCATTGTTTTTTTTGGGAGGAGGGCATTTTTACTTATGGGAATGCAAGCTGAACATTCTGGATAATGATGGAATTATCCAATTACTCCTTACATGACAAAATGTAAATATAAAGGAAAATTGCCTGAACCTTGGAAGTTTATCTTCTTATCTCATTTGCCTTCCTTGTGTTTAATGTCATTGCGTTATTATCAGATTGCGCCAGTGGCAACCAACGCCAATTAAGAGAACGTTTTGAGAACCAAATGGGATATGAAGAGGTGGAATATGACACCTTAGGCAACTGATGTCGAGCACATCTTACAAAAACAGGGTAAAATAGAAAATAATACAATTAGAACTTTTTGTTTTCCTTTTGTGTCTTTTTTCTTTGTTCAATTACCCTACCATTATGTAGAATAAATGCATTTTTTTTTTCTGTTTCATGTTTTTTGTCTTACACAAAACAAAGGTGGATAAAAACGCAGAATGGTGGTGTGTAATAATTTATCTTTCTCTTATGCTATCATACACAAAGCAGCTCCCAGGAGAGGCATTAACATTACCTCTATCTATTCAAACAACATATTTTGAAAACAGCTGCTCCGAAAGATTATTTACAGCGTAGGCCTCGCGTGCCTATAGAAAAAAAATGGAAATAAAAGCGGAAAACAAAATCAAAGAAAAGAAAATCTGAAACCAAAACTATTGCAACAAATTTAGAAAAATTAAATAAAAACATTAATATTTTTTGTTTGAGTAATATTAGCTCTAGTTTCATTTTTTGTTTTGTTTCGATAAAAATTGTTTATAATTTTACTTAGTAGTGAGGCTTTCATTCATGTTTTTCTAAACACCCTAATGAGGAAATTGTCATGTGCAAATACTCTTTGCGTTAATATTTTTTCAGATTACATTTGATAACTTGCGTTCTCAGTTCTGTGAACTTATTTGATATGAATCGAATATACAGGGTGGGCCATTTATAAGGTTAGACCTGGGTGGGCTATTTATATGGATACACCTAAATAAAATGGGAATGGTTGGTGATATCAACTTCCTGTTTGTGGCACATTAGTATATGGATGGGGGGAAACTTTTCAAGATGGGTGGTGACCATGGTGGCCATTTTGAAGTCGGCCCATCCAGATGTATCCATTTAAATGGTCCACCCAGGTGTATCCATATAAATGGTCCACCCTGTACATTATTATATTCCATGGTCTCTCAGAGCCCAGAACTAAGCAAACTTATGCAAAAAAAAATTATATTCTACTGGCCCCCACCTATGCTGCCACACATTGCCAGTCATCTACTTTGATCCAGTCAACGGTGCGATCTTAACTGGCCCATCTTTGACATCTCCCGGTTCTTGGCACTTTTGATGCCTTCCAAAGGCTTGGCCTTGTTGGTGTCTCCTGTGCTGACTAAGCTGTAAAAATGGTGTGTATCATGGCCAAGTCAGCCTACAAAACCTTAAAGATGCCGCGTGCCGGAAGACACCAAAGAAGACCCAGTGAAGACCACACCGATGACCGAACCAAATAACATAAGTGCAGGCCAGGTGAGCATTACATTTTTTTAATTCCTTCCCACCCCTTTTTGACTCCAATGATATTGTGAATATCACAAAGTTCACAAAAATTAAATAATATAATCAAATTCTGGCTACTTCATTTTTTTTTTGCAAAATTTGAGGCAAATTTGATTCAGCTCCAGGTAACACACTTAGAGGGCATTTAGAAAAAACAAACAAACAAACAATTGTCCGAGACATAATAAGTATGGTGGTTGGTGAACTTAATACAGTTTAAAATGTAATGTATGTACAATATTCTCAAGGAATGACCAGAATTCAAAGTGGAATGTAAACACCCACAAATAATAAGAATATAAAAACATTTAAAGAAAAAAAAAAGATCTGTTTGTACACACACAACAGTATCCATCTTCAGAATGGACTGGTGAAGTGCAGAATGGTGCTCCCAACCTAAAATATTAGTTGATAAATTCTTGACAGATGGTATTACATTGGGGTCTTAATAAAATAATCTCCAAGGGGTCTAACTTTCCTAGCCAGAGACGGGACTCCCCCATTACCTTGGAGAGGCCACCATAATCTGCCTCGTTCTGTCAGACTAAAAATGAAAATGTAGAACAGGTAATAGAAAATAAATACAATAAAAATTGTGGAGAAGAAGAACACCAAAAGAACATGAGAAGACCGAGACAAGAAGGAGAGTAAATTAAGTCCCAAGCATTTGCGTAGCTATTAGGGGGAGGAGGTAGATGAAGCAATTGCATCCAGTCTTTGGTGACCAAGCAGACCCATTGCCTAGAAGACCCCATAATTTTAAATAGTTTGGGGGATCCCAATACAAATTTTGCCTTAGGACTTAGGAGTTTCAAGTTCCTCTGGTTTTATGCCCAAGTTTCTCCATTGAGACATATTCTACATTTTAAAAAAAAAATCCCTCCATTCTCACATAATAGCAGATCAAATGCATTAGATCTCAATGCTGTAGACTGAGAACTGATAGTAATTAGTTCTAGCTTGATTTGATTAGGATGACGGCCGACAATGAAAAGCAAAGAGAAATCCCAAACCATGGCTTTGCCAGCTCTGATGAAAGCACAACATTTGTTTCGGAAAGCTTACTTGGCTCATCCCCTTCAGCATTACAACATGCAAACTTGCCAGATTGCCGTCTGCCAGAATTCTTAATTACCAGTACAGTAAATACTTCTGAGATCAGTTCTGTAATTGGCGGTAGAAATACTTATTTGAACCTTTTTACCCCCAAGTTTAATGGCACAATTTGATGGGGTTAAGTAACTTTTTGGCTTTTGCTTTACGTTGTTTGGAAATAAAAATTTAGGCTAGAAACAGACATGATTTTTTTATTCACTTTTAGCAACTAAAGTCAAAAGTGGAATAGTAATATAAATGAATTATAGCGTTTCCTTGGCTTTGAATCTACTCATGTCATATATTTTTTTAGTAAAAACTGCATGTGTGAGCCTAACATTATGGTTTATCACATTTTTCAAAAATGTCACATATTTTCAACACACTAACATGGGAAATGGGTTAAAAAAAATCTTATTGTTTATGAAATTCAACCTTTAGCACAGAAAGTAAAGGTCATTTACAGATTTAAACTGCTGACATGTACCAGGAAAGATGTGGGCTCACTGCCGGAGCCCACATCAAAGGGACGGAAGCGACCTGCCAGTACTAGTACTGCGCAGGTCACAAAGGAGTTAATAAGCCTCAAAGAAAGCCTATGTTTTTAAAGAAGTTATTTACTGTATTTGTAAGGAAATGACACTGAAGAAATCAGTTTGAAATGTAATAAAAATACATATTTAAAAGTCTTATCCTGGTCTGATGTGGAACTTATTGCAGTGAGACCAACTAGTGTAGTCTGAATGATTCACTCCTACTCTCTGGTGTAGTCTGCACCACCTCCTGTGTAGTCTGGACCACCTCCTGATGAGTCTAGATTGCCTCTTGGTTATTCTCCAATCATCTCCATCACAAACCCCAGAAATGTAGTCTAAATCATCTTCTTCCTATTCTGAACTACTTCTTCTATAGTCTGAACCACATGCTGTGTTATCTGGACTACCTCCTGTGCAATCTGGACCGCCTCTTGTGTAGTCTGCAATCATCTTTATTACAAGCTCCTATTATTTAGGCTGGATCATTTTGTTCCTGGTCTCAATTACTTCTTTTGTAGTCAGAACCAACTCCTATATAGTTTGGACCACCTCCTATGTAGTCTGGACTGAATCTTGTATAGTCTGAACTGCCTTTTGTGTGATCTACAATCATCTTCATCACAAACCCCTGCTATGTAGTCTGGATCATATTCTTCCTGGTGTAAACTACTTCTGTTATCTCAACCACCTCCAAGGTAGACTGGACTGCCCTCTTTGTAGACTGGACTGCCTCTTTTGTTGTCTGTACTGCCTCCTGTATAGTCTGGACCACCTCCTGTGTAGCACGGAACAACTTCTGTGTAGTCTTGATTTCCTCTTTTGTTGTCTACAATAATCTTTATCACAAGCCCCTGCTATGTTGTCTGAATCATCTTCTTTGTCTGAACTACTTCTTCTATTGTCTGAACTACATACTGTGTTATTTGGACTAACTCCTGTGTAGTCTGGATAGCCTAAGGTGTTGTCTGGACTACCTCTTATGTAGTTTGTAATCATCTTTATTACAAACCCTTATTATGCAGTCTGGAACATTTTCTTTCTGGTCTAAACTACTTCAATTGTAGTCAAAATCACTTCCTGTATAGTCTGGACCACTTCCTGTATCGTCTGGACCGCCTCCTGTGTAGTCTGGGCCTCCTGTTGTATATTCTGCATGCATCTTCAACACAAGCCCCTGTTATGTAGTCTGGATCGTCTTCATACATGTCTGAACTCTTTCTTCTGTAGTCTGAACCACCTCCAGTGTGGTCCAGACCAACTATAGTTGGCAACTTTATTTGTTGTTTACACTACCTACTATATAGTCTGAGTGCCATGCTATGATGGTCTTAGGTAGGGGAGAGGGGACTCAAACTGTCTCTGGAACTGGAACCCTAACTATCCCTGTCCTAGGGGTACTCTTGGAGGTAGAGAGGCCCGAGTCTCCGATCTCACTATGCTTCTGTTAAGCCCTGGTCTTTCCCCTCCTACACCAAATGGAGCCTGGGACAGAAATATAATGTGAACAAGACACAAAAGACAAAACAGGGATAACAGAAACCCTCTATCAAACAAAATTTCCAACCAACAGTAGGCAGAAGGATAGGGACAGGGAGGAATAAACTAAACAGGAAAGAGGGTCCAGGAGATAAACACACACATACTGCAGAACACCTTAACAACAACTTCTCTCCAAAACACTTAGCTTAAGAACATCACACAGCAAGATAAATCTCCAATAGCAACAACAAACTTCTATTCAGCACAGAGTCTCCAAAGAGCAAGAAAGCAGAGCTTTCACTGGCGGTACAGAGAAGGTGTGGCCAGGCTTTATAGGAAGAGTTAACAACCAGATCAGAAGCAGCTGAAATGGAGCTGCATGTTTCTGACCAGTATAGAAAGGGTTGATAACCTCTTCAGCACCAAAGGAAACCAAATTAATCTAATATGTAAAAAGTATATATGGAAAATCTGCAATTCACAGTAAGCATAGATGTTCTACCCCCAGATCTCCCAGGTTGGCGTGACACACCTGTGACACTGGGATACCTCATGTGTAGTTTGAACCACTCTCTAAGTTTTCCTTAATTCCTTAATTTTATGGGGGGGGTGCCTCTGTAATAATACTCATCACTTTCTTTTTAGTCTGAACCGATACCTCTGTAGTCTGGATAATACTGACACATACTTAACTCATAGATACAAAGCACCATCCACCCCCAACACTTACAATATAACTGCTGTAAGAAGGGGGTTCATATTATGTATGAAGTGCTCCAGATTACACAGACATTTTGCAGTAAATTATCCAATTTCTATTTCATTTGAACTCCGAGATGTAAAGAAGCGATGTCCAGAATGATGCACCAACGCTGTCGTGCTGTAATCCTGCTACAGACGGACCATCTGCCCTGTTTTGTAAGATGCTCCGATAATATAAGATAATTGTTGGCCTAAGACCTACAATATTCCCTGTTCCTCCATAAACGTGTACAATTTGCTTGCCAACAATGCATGTTGTAGAACAAGGTAGTGATAAGCAAATGCAAGATGTCAGGTGCCGCTCATGCCAAATTCAAATCTAAACTATGAAATCTGTGTCAGAAAACCTTTGTCTCTGGGTGCAATTTCTTAAAAAAAGAAGTCTCTTTTCACTGCATGAGTCGTCCCTCTCTTTAACTTCTGACCTAGTTGCTGCACTCCTTCTAACTCTCAGGGACTTCCTTTTTCTACATAGAGCTTAGAAGGATTCAGCTAGTCGCTTTTTAATCACGTGATGTCATAGACCTAATGGAAAAGAGAAGAATTATCTGGGTTGAAAGGCAAAATGAGCAATTGTAAGTACACGGTGATGCATAATATTGTATGATGACTGCAATATATTAAGAGAATTAAAAGTTTGATAGGAGTGCGTCTTTAAGTTATACCCTCTGAACCATTCAGCAAATCTGTTATGACTTTTAAGATGTTTTTCCACAATTCCTCTTCTCTTCCTATTGAGTTTTGGGGTCATTCATTTCATGCACCTCAGCCTACTACAGCAGGTCAACTGTGGGCATCCTACGAAGGAACATCTCTTACTGACAGGTTTGCAGCGGCTACAACCATGGAGGAGATAATATCATCCCGCCAAGTGGCTTTGCGCAATATAACTTCCTCCTTTTTTAGAGGCCTCCCAAAAAAAAGACCTTTCACCTGTGTTTCCAGTAACTTCAGAGAAGGAAAGAAATCAATACAGAATGAGGTTACGAGTCTGGAGCGCTGCTCTTTCTCGGTGTAATGCTGCGCTGATGCATTGCACGGAGAGGCAGGGCCACTTATTTCATCAGTGCCGACTTTTGTCTCGGTTGCCCCTGGTCCTGACACTCTCCTGATGGTTTCAATTTTCTGCTCTTCGCTTTTCTGGTTTATTGCTGGTAGTATTAAAGCCAGAGCATATCCCTTTGTTCTCTATTGTATAAAAGCACTCGCCGGCTGTCATTCTTCCTCCATGACTCCCTCTTTTGTGTGCGTGGATTTTTTTTTTCGTCTCTCCCTTTAGTATAATCCTCATGATCTGCTGGTAATATTACAGTGTGTTTATACGTGCCATAAATGTCATGGGTAAGTAATATACAACAGCCTCTCCTTAGCTCTGATACATAGAAGAATATCGGGGAATCGCAGAGCGCAGAACCGTAAATGAGAAGGAAAGGAAGACAAAATATACAGTGCAGCAGATGCAAAGCGGAAATTGTCATTTACCACTAAATGGCTGGACTATTCTAATAAAGCTATGCGAATTACAACAAACTTCGTTCTACTATATTTGAAAAATGAAGATTTTCTTTACAAACGTAGCAATGTTGACTTTAACAATGATAGAGCAGAGGTGTGACTCAAAGCTCCTTGACCAACCATTAATAATCCTGTTAACTTTGATGCTCTGCTTCAGGCATCAGGGCTTAGATGGGAACTCTGTGCCAGATATAACCAAGGGCAGGATTAAGGGGATGGTCAAGCTGAGCAATGGCCCAGTGTACCCATCACCAAAATGTCCCTCAGAATCAGGCAGTTCACAGCTGCAGTTCTCTAAGGCTGGCTTCCTTACAAACTAGAAACTGCACAGTCCTGCATTATCATTGCAATTTCTTTGGTTAGAAGTGTAGCGACCATCACCCTGAGGGAGTTTGGAGGAAACTTGGTTGTCCTCTACAAAGTCTGTGCATGCAGTGACAGAAATACTACTGGTGCAACCTGTGCAGCCACACGGAGATCCAGTAGGTAGGGGGGCCACTACCACCTCCAAGCCAGGTGGGATTTTGCATTATGAGGAGCTTTTGGGCTCCAGTGGGCCCATATATTGTTTTGCACAGGGGCCCTCTTATGTCTGTGTTCACTACAGGGGTAGACGTAGTATTGGTGCAACCTGTGCAGCCGCCCAGGGGTCCAAGAGATAAGGTGGTTGATTTCCATGTTCCAAAGCAGCTAGCAAATTCTGACATAGTTACATTTGGGGCACCATGTTTATTGCTGCCCAGGGTCACACTTCTAAATCCAGCTTTGCTCATAACTATGCTGTCAACACAAGTTTTTAATTAGTCATTATGTTTTCTGTTGTTTTATTACAGGAACCTGATGTAGGAAGTGTCTCATTGCATTATATGCGATCAGCTAATCTGTTAGGGATGTGTCTGTCATCAAATTTCCTTGTTTTTTTCCTGCAAAATTGTGAGTGCTGCTCCAAACAATGATGCAGTTTCTGCACAAGGTCAGTAAAAATGTAATAACATAGGCCTACAAGTTTACTATCAGCTAATGCTGCAGTATATAGCGCAACTATAAAACTATAACTAACAATATGACATATGTAGCAGAACTAAAATTGTAGCTGATTTTTTTTATTTTAGAGCCCTTTCACTTTGTGTCTATTCCTAATTTCATTGGGGCTTACTTCCAAACCGTCCTTCAAAACGGAATGCGGGTCACAGGGGCCATTGACTGTAATGGTGCAGATGGAGTCACCATGGGCTATGTCCTGAGTCACTTTCGGCTGTATAGGTCTATTGGAGGCAGACACCAAGACATAATCTACTAAGTCTTGCTGTCCACCTCCAATAGGCCTGTGTGGTCAAAAATAATGCAGGACAGAGCTAACGGTGACTCCTTCTGCACCATTACAGTCAATGTCACATTTCTCAAAATCCCCTGTTCCGGGAGAGTGCTGTTTTTTCTGACTTAAAAACCAATGGGGCCACTGAATGTAGGAAAGAATGGCATCTAAAAGGGGCATTAGGAGTGGTGATACATTTGTATTATAGCAGACTAAAAGATGAAATTCTGAAATTATTGCAATTTATGGAAGTTCAGTTTGTTTACGTAAGTTATGCTCTTGGTAGTGGAGGAAGCAGTGATATGGACCACGGTATGCAGACCTTGTGCTTCCTGACATGTGGAAGTTACTTTATTTCCTATTGTGACTGGGTATTCGGGTGACTTACTTAAAGGATTATTCCAAATTTGAGGGGTCCAACGCTGTTGAGAACCCAGCTATGAAACGCCCAACGCTCACCGTGTCAGCTGGTCTTTACTTTTCTGCCCGGCTTCCTCAACTCTTCTGGTGTTTACTAGACCACGGGTCACTAGGTCTCATGTGATGTCATCATGTGCATCATGATGTCATTATCTTGTCAAGCCTAGAAACACTATAAGAGGCTGGGCTGGTGAAAAAAGTGAAGATCAGCCTCCATGGAGGATCCAGCTGGGCGTCGGACCAAGTCAGCGCAAATCAAATTGCTCATCTCAATAAGTTATATAACTTTCTATATGATTTTTTTTTAAAGATCATTATTTTGAGGTTGACAACCACTTTAGTCATGTGGTTTTAGATAATCCAATAGTCCACATGCAGTCCCATGTAAAATCATAGACAATAATGGTGACAATTTAATGTAATATTATAAAAACTGTAGGAATAATCATCTGCATCAGATTCTTGATTTAGCGGTGAAATTTGGCTTTTGCCTAGGGATTAATCTTACAGTGTGAGGTTTAAAGCAGCATTTAGGGACCTGAGACGTGCGGATATTTTGTTATCATAGTCTTTATGTTGGTCCATTGAAAGGTTTCATAACATGCGCTGAGTTGCGCTCCCTCTGAACGGCTATTAGAACTTCTCACTACATAAGTTATTCATGAACATTTGATGAGGCTGTTTGATACTCAGCATCAAATGCTGCAGATTTCTCTCCGAGAACTGACATAGCAATTACAGGGACAAAAAATGACATGCCACACTGGTGCAATAAAGAAAATATTGATGTTGGAGTTAAAGAGACACTCTCACTGCCATTTGGACTGCATATTCTACACTCACGTTCCAAGGTACAAAGCGATTTGTCAGGCTTGGCACCCATCATGCATCAGGCAGAACGCCGTACATTGAGATGTGAACTGACAAAGGTCAACAAGGAACACTTACAGAATATCTATCATCGGCACACAATGGAAGCACCTAGACTGAGGAGACTAATAATACTCCTGATGTTAAATATAACAATTTACAAGATGGACAGATAGATGTGAGAGAAGAAAGAAAGAAAGAAAGAAAGAAAGAAAGAAAGAAAGAAAGAAAGAAAGAAAGAAAGGAAAGAAGATACAGTGCTGTGCAAATTAATTGGGACAAAGCATTTTTTTAAAGTAAAATCGTAAGTTGGTTACCAGTCAGTGATTCAAACCAGTTTTAACTGCTTTGAACAGGCACTCACACCTGTTCAAAGCAGTTAAAACTGGTTTGAATCACTGACTGGTAACCAACTTACGATTTTACTTTAAAAAAATGCTTTGTCCCCATTAATTTGCCCAGCACTGTAGGTATTTGCATACTATTGATGTATGAATAGATAGAAACTGTAGATATGTGGTAGAAAGCGTTAGAAAATAAAGACGGAAGGAAAGAAAAAAAGAAGAAAAAAGATAGATAGATAATAGATAGCTAGATAGATAATAGATAGATGGATAGATAAATAGATGATAGATAGATAATAGCTAGATAGATAGATAGATAGATAGATAGATAGATAATAGATAGGTAGATGATAAATAGATTAGATAGATATGAATATCAGGAAGCAATGAATGAACACTACTGGCTTATAATTCGGCATCCTGGCGGTGCCCTTCACTCTCCTGATGGCTGGATTTGTTCTATTCTTAGTCTTAATTAGCCAGTCAACCTCTACATTGGAGATTATGCTTCACATTAGCAGAATAAGGTAAAAAGAAAGAGAATTTTCTGAAATAAATAGTAATAAATCTATCTGTCCACAGGGTTCATGGAAGTCTGGTGAGTTCCTTCAGCCAGACCATTAGCCAGAGAAACTTTATTTATGGATTATGGATTTATTTGTTATGAACATAGTGGGAACTGTGAATTACTGTTCTCTATTTATTCAGGGGAAGTTGGAGGATTTCAGGCAGTTGCATGAAACTTTTTGCTTAGGACATTTGATATAATTTTAAGGAGAAGATGAAAGACATTTAAGATCTTGTGTTCTTCCACCGGCCTGACCTGGGCAGCTTTATCCAGCCAGGAGTTCCATTACTTCTGTGTCGATCGGCGCACAAATTCCAATACTTCAAAACAAAGTTACTTTTAAGCCCCCTCAACCATTTGTGTATTAAAAGGTGTTCCTGAAAAAGTGACAGGTTAGGAGATACCATTGATGGTCAACCCACTGTTTGATCCAATGGCATGGAAATTACCTCTGCTGGAATAGGTGAGGGTCCCAGCAGTCCCATTAGTATCATCCACTGGCACGTTGGAAATTATCCTTTAACTGAAGTTCTTGCAACTCTATCTCAGAAAGCACTAGCAGGACCTTCAGGAGAACCTTCTGGAGGTGGACATTATGCAGAGTCAAAAATGAACTTGGTCCTTCAGACTACATAGCAATAGATACAATGTAACAGACATGTTTCACAGCAGAACATTTCCAAACTTGGAAGTCTGATTTTTTTGGTTTTACAAATCTTGAAGAAGTGTCAGGGATGGGTATGGTTCCTTCATTCTGCCTTCATTCCTGTCTTCTTAGAGGGACTTTGACACTGACTCAAACACAAATATCCAAAGATCATTATACCCTGAGGCTTCTCTCTAGTAGTGTCATCCTTAAAGGGACAGCTGTACGGAAAAGGAACTCTTACATACTCTTAGACAAGTGCAGCATTATTGATTTCAGATGTTCTGGCTGGGTTTGTGTTCTCCTTGTTCAAAGTTATTCCTGCAAACCCAGATTTCCTTGAAGGTCGGCATTACATCTTGGAGATACAGAAAATATACAAGAACAAAACTCTGCTGAGAAAAGGTGCCTAGGGAAAGCAGATTGGTGATATAGGCTAAAGGGCATGTCACACTTGTGACGTTATAGCGATATTGCTAGCGATATCGCTATGTGTGATACTTACCTACAACCTGCTCGCCCGCTGCTTATCGCTGATCGTGCGAGAACGTCCAGGAGTGTTTCTCGTCGGGCGCTTCCTGCGGCGCTTCCTGCTGTGACGACGAGCCACGTGTGGACGCGGGCGGGAGGACGCAGGATCGCCTGGTGTGACAGGTAAGTAGCGACCCCCGTCCCCAGCGATGTCGCTGGTGAGATCTGCCTGTGTGGCAGCTCACTAGCAACCACTTAGCGATGCACCAGCGATCCTGACCGCGTCATATCGCTGGTCGGGATCGCTGGTGCATCGCTAAGTGTGACAGTACCTTTATGTATTAACCGATTCTGCAGCAGTGAATCAGGTGCCAAATTGCATTGGCTTAGCAAATACCAACCTTCAGTTTAATTAAAGTGCATCTCAATCATAAAAGGAAAAACAATTGTTTTTTCTGAATAAGCAGTAACTGTGTTTCTTTTCATTATTGTAAGTTGAAAGTCCAAATTTTTCCTTCTTTATTTATTACTAGCTGAAGAGCCCGGCGTTGCCAGAGCATAGTAACCAACTGTGGTTAATTTTATCAAATTAGAATGATTATATTGCACATAAAAACATTTCACATCATGTATTCAAGACTACAGATTTGCAACACAAGTTAACTAAACGATTACCCAAGTATTGATAGTATTTTCTCTTCAACTCATTCAAGAGCCTTTTGATAAACAACATTTTTGGTTTTTCCTTTCGGTGCAAAGATGAACAGATTTTAGGCTGTTTCAACTCTTGAACAGATCACGTAAAGTTGACCATGAGAAAAGCATGGCGATTGCAAATCAATCCCTACTACTTAAATCGATCCCTACTACTTTCAAGGACTGTCCCTGAGTGTTATGAATGAGTCACCGGAGGAGGAGAAAACAAAAATACAAGCTAAGTCCAGAAAACCAGAGAGGTTGGAGGCTATCGGATTGCAGACCCCTGATCCTATTCACCACAACTAACAGTAGCCGTGGGGGGTTCCTACGGTGCCCAAGACCCCTCGTCACAGCCGGAGAACTACATAAGCCTAAAGAAGGAAAGGGGAAATCTAAACTGCCCCAGAGCAGACCCCTAAGCAACAGACAGCCCCCAACATGTATTGTCGGCGAAAAACAGATGAAAACACAAACACAGACAGAAAGACAGGCTGAGCAAACAATGGGGCTCAACTAACTAGATAGGACAGGACAGAAAAGATGCTGGCTGCAATCCGCAAAAAACCCTACAAAAATGTCCCAACCGTCTGATAGGAAAAAAGGCCCTGAAGTCGCTAGACTTCAAAATCACTATATCAGCACTCAGGTATATTCTGAAAACAGAGCAAAGAGATCAACTGATCAGAGACAAAAATGGAATTCAGCCAGTCCCAACCAGGACTGGCTGAATACAAACGCTAAGGAAACCAGACAAAATCTCATGGAATAATAGCAGGGCAAAACTTAGCTTTTAGTAGACAGGAACTAAAACTGGATGCCAGAGCTCAGAGCAGAAAGGATCACCAGCAAACCCTGCAGGGCGTCGGCTGCCTTATATCCACTCAGAAATTCCAGATGTCCAATCACACTCCGCCTGTTCAGATAACAGGTTCTTCCCATCCCAATCAATTTCACTACCTCTCATCACCAGAAGAGGGAGTTCATCAGACATCAAAGGTGAAGGGGAAAATGAACTCACAACAGTACCTCCCCCTTGAGGAGGGGTCACCGAACCCTCATCCACGCCACAAGGGCGATCAGGATGGGCCCGATGAAAAGCACGAACCAATCTTTCGGCATGAATATCGGATGCAGGGACCCAAGAATTATCCTCCTGGCCATAACCCTTCCATTTAACCAAATACTGGAGTCTCCGTCTAACCAGACGAGAATCCAGTATCTTCTCAACTAGAGTTGAGCGACTTTTGTTTTTTTAGGGTCGCGTTTCGTTTCGTGAAACCCGACTTTTCCAAAAGTCGGGTCGAGCAAGATCGTCCGATTATAGGGAAAAGTCGGGGTCGTACCGAAACACGAAACCCAATGTAATTCAATGGGGAATAAAAGTCGGCAGTGAGAGGAGGACAGGAAACACACCAACAGTGCCCATTTGAATGCCAAAAGCATCAATTCTTCTTACTTAAGCTTGTCAACCTTAATTAACTTCATAATACAAGTTACACACTGAAAAATGGGGGTTATTTGGCTAAAGTTGTGGGGGGGGGGAGGGCTGGCTACAGGTTTTCATGTGCCCTGGGCGAAAGAGCGCCCCTTTAACACATACCACAACTCATCATGCTCCGATACGGCAGAGAAATAGCGGTATAGTACAATGAAAAATACTTCACTTTTTACATCTCATGACGAGGCCCATCTATTTCTCCATACAGAATCATTGGTCCCATTTAATGTTTGAAACAGTATATGATGAGCTCCACATAATGCTACAGTATATGTTGGTCCCCATGGATGAAGCTCCACTGTCTTATGGGCCCAAATAATGCTCCAAACATAATGGGCCCCATTTCTAATGCTCTAGTGTATAATGGGCCCTGTAAATGCTGCTCCAGTGTCTGATGTCCACCTTTGGAATGTTCCAGTGTATGGTGGGCCCCATCTATCATTCTCCAGAGTATAGTGCTCCCCAAAAATTGCTGTCCCAACATTGAAAACAATTAAATAAGTCTCCTCGCTAGGGAATCCCTGTACTTGTCTGGACTCCTCGTCGTCCCCATCTTCCATCTCACTGCACAGTATTTCAACTTTGCAAGTGCTGTGATCCTGAGCAAGCAGGGGGGCCCACTCGTTGGCGACGGCACTGGCACAGGGCCCCTGATAGTACGGTGGTGTGTCTGATGGCGGGTGGGCCGAACCTGCACTTTCATCTGCAGCTTCCTCTTTGTCACCGTGTAAGATGGAACTGTATATGGGAAGGGTAATCTGAGTTTCATCAGGGTCAGATTCAGGCCGTGTAGCGTGCGAGGGGAATGTAGTGGTCTGGGTCAATGTACCAGCAGATTCATCGAGCAGTGGCTGGGCATCAGTGCACTTGTGTTGCCCCCAGGAGTACGGTCGCCACAGTGGCATTACCTTCTTCCTAGGGAGTGTGATGTCATGCTTGGGAGCAACGAACGATCTCTCTAGCAGGTTAACTGATTGGGCGGCGTTATTCCCACGAGTCATGACCCTCCAAACAGCGTTCATGAAGGCAAAGTGTTTGTTTTACGTGGGCAGTATGGTTGCAAAGCTGAACCTTAAAGGAATGTCCAGAAGGGCACCACCAGGAGTGGAGCCTACGGTTAAATTCGACTCCACCTGGGAAACCTCAACCATGCCAGCTACAGAACAGATGCACACATTGCAAGTTTAATTCCGTTAACGAACGAGACTCTGTCATGCCCCGCGGTCCGAGTCCGGCTTACTAGAGGGACATGTGAGGCTCTGGCACATGAGATTTGCCAATAACTGGTGTGCCATGCCCTTACATGTCCGTGGCTGCATGTGCGCTACACTGAAAAGGCCAGCGTTTGTCGCTTACAGGTGCAGATAACCCGCTGAACAACGTTAGTGATGGGGATCACTGATTACAATTATTACCCGCGAACAATGATTTCCCAGTAAGTGCAGGTCAACCGCAGTTCCGGAATTAGGCCTAACCGTCATTCCTGAAAAAATGAAAAACTTACGTATACAAACCACAGGTGCTGTAGCTTGCTTAACAGCTCACCAGCCGTTCTCACGCCCAGTATGGATTACACGTGATTGCACAAAGGTGAGAAAGGGTACCGTATCCCCAGATAACATGTATGGATAGCGTACACATTCAAAATATATGTCTATACATCAGGAGGCAGGCTCAGACGGTGTTAGGCCCAGTATGGATTGCACGTGATTGCACAAAGGTTAGAAAGGGTACCGTATCCCCAGATAACATGTATGGATAGCGTACACATTCAAAATATATGTCTATACATCAGGAGGCAGGCTCAGACGGTGTTAGGCCCAGTATGGATTGCACGTGATTGCACAAAGGTGAGAAAGGGTACCGTATCCCCAGATAACATGTATGGATAGTGTACACATTCAAAATATATGTCTATACATCAGGAGGCAGGCTCAGATGGTGTTAGGCCCAGTATGGATTGCACGTGATTGCACAAAGGTGAGAAAGGGTACCGTATCCCCAGATAACATGTATGGATAGCGTACACATTCAAAATATATGTCTATACATCAGGAGGCAGGCTCAAACGGTGTCAGGCACAGTATGGATTTGATGGCCCAGACTACACAGCGGAGGAGCAGGGAGAGGTAAAGATTGCAAATGCTGGGGCCCTGCCCAAGCAAGGGGGGCCCACTCGTGGGCGTCAGTACAGGCACTGGGCCCCTCATAGTACGGCGGTGTGTCTGACGGCGGGTGTGCACCACCACCGTCAGAGACACTTGATTGCACTATGAGGGACCCTGTGCCAGTGCCCGCGCCCAAGAGTCGGCCTACCCACCTGTCCAGGGCAACGGCACTCACACGGTGTCGTGCGCTAGGTGGTGACCCCGGCCATGGGGGGGGAGGCAGCACAGTTAGGGAGTTTTAGAAAGTGGCATATGTTGATGTTGGACATTCAGCTGATGCAAAAGGTGAAATAGGTCAAGTCCCAGGAAGAGGTGGACCAAAGCAAGCCATTTTTCTGTCACCCTATGTGTCATCAGGGGAAGGTGGGACAAAATCCTTGGAAACCCATGCGTGGTTCATTTTAATGAAGGTTAGATCATCCACATTTTGGGTTGACAGACGGGTCCTTTTTTCTGTCAGGATTGATCCAGCTGCACTGAAGACTCTTTCCGATAGCACACTTGCAGCTGGGCAAGCGAGCTCCTGTAAGGCATATTGTGCCAATTCAGGCAAGGTGTCCAGTTTAGCGGCCCAATAGTCAAAGGGGAATGACCTGTGTGGGAGAACATCGATATGGGAGGAAAAGTAGTTTGTAACCATAGTTGACAACTGCTGTCTCCTGTCACTTTCCATCGATGCAGTATTACCAGTTGTGTGAGCGGTACTTGAAAAATCAGTCCACAACATTGTCATGAAACCCCTGTCTCCAACGCCACTTCTGCTGTGTGCACCACGAACACCTCTGCCAAGCTGACCCTGGCCCGTACGGCTCGTGTGAGAACCATCACCGCTACTGTGTGCTGGGAATGCCTCAAGCAACCGATTTACCAGAGTTGCTTGTTTATTAGCCAATATTAGGTCAAGGTTCTCCTGTGGCATGATGTTTTGTAATTTGCCTTTATAGCGTGGATCCAGGATGCTGGCCAACCAGTAGTCATCATCGTTCATCATTTTGGCAATGCGGGGGTCCCTTTTTAGGATCTGCAAGGTATAATCTGACATGTGGGCCAATGTTCCCGGTATCAATGATGCACTGCGAGTGCTGGTTGGAGGAGCACTTTCTGGCAAATCCACATCCCTCCAGTCACGCACAAACCCTGTACCAGACCTTGCCACGCCAACATTTTCACTTGCCCCACGAGATGCATCCTCCTCCCCTAAGTAATCATCCCCATCATCCTCCTCCTCCTCCTCTTCTTCCTCCACCTCGTCCAGGAGAGGTCCCTGAGCAGACAATGGCTGAATGTCATCAAGGATTCCCTCCTCTTCTTCCTCCTCATCAACATTGGCTGCAGACGCCTGCTCCTTAAGGTGCGTCAAAGTTTGCATGAGCAGACGCATAAGTGGGATGCTCATACTTATGATGGCGTCGTCTGCGCTTACCAGCCGTGTGCATTCCTCAAAACACTGAAGGACTTTACAGAGGTCTTTCAGCTTCGACCACTGCACACCTGTCAACTCCATGTCTGCTCTCAAAGTGCCTGGCTGTGTATCCTCCCACAAATGCACTATGGCCTGCCTCTGCTCGCACAGCCGCTCCGCCATGTGCAGGGTGGAGTTCCACCTTGTTGCAATGTAGATAATGAGGTGGTGGTTGGGAAGGTGGAGCAATCGCTGCAGCTTCTGCATACGAACGGAGTGTACAGGCGACTGGCGGATGTGCGTGCACAGTCTTCGCACCTTCTGGAGCAGGGCTGTTAACTCCGGATAATTTTTGAGGAAGCACTGCACCACCAGGTTCAAGGTGTGAGCCAAGCAAGGTATGTGGCTGAGTTTTGAAAGGGCTATGGCTGCCACAAAATTACGGCCGTTATCACTAACTACCTTGCCTGCCTCAAGATGTACACTGCCCAGCCATGACTCAGTTTGTCGCTTCAAGTACTCGGCCAGCACCTCAGCGGTGTGTCTGTCGCCCAAACACATCATCTGCAACACAGCCTGCTGACGCTTTCCACTAGCTGCTCGATAGGGGGACACCTCGTGTGCAACAGTGGCAGCTGCAGATGGAGTGCTCGTACGACTGCGCTCTGTGGACGAGCTTTCGCTTCTGGAGGAGGAGGAGGAGGGTCGAACGCCTACAGCCAACTGTTTCCTATACCGTGGGCTAGGCAGCACTGTCCCGCCACCGCTGTCCCCTGTGGACCCTGCATCCACCACATTAACCCAGTGCGCAGTGATTGACACGTAATGGCCCTGGCCATGCCAACTGGACCATGCATCAGTTGTGAGGTGCACCTTTCCGCTCACTGACTGCTTGAGTGCATGGACAATGCGGTCTTTCACATGATGGTGGAGGGCTGGGATGGCTTTGCGAGAGAAGAAGTGGCGACTGGGTAGGTCATAGCGTGGTACTGCATAGGCCATGAGTTTGCGGAAAGCTGCGCTTTCCACCAACCGAAAGGGCATCATCTCAAACGAGATTAGTTTGGCAATGTGGGCGTTCAAACCCAGTGTACGCGGATGAGAGACTGAGTACTTTCTTGACCTACTCATAGTGTCTGGGAGGGTGAGCTGGACTTGAGAGCTGCATATGGTGGAAGTAGCGGTGGACAGGGCGGACTGAGAGAGGGTTGATGATGGTGATGGAGTTGGTGTTCTTTCTGATTGCCTAGAATCAGTCTTTCGTTGATATAACAGTGGGATTCCCTGACTGCTGTGGCCTTGCAACGACACCTCAACATTTGCTGCTGTGCTAACCGGTGGGCTTACAGTGGGGGAAACAATGTAGCGTTGCTGACTACCTTCGTTGTGATCAGTTGCACATGTGGCACTTGAGGTTTGGTGTTGTGTCCACGCTTGCAAGTGCATGGTGTTTAAATGTCTAAGCATGCAACTGGTATTCAAATTTTTCAGATTTTTCCCTCGGCTAAAGGTCTTTGCGCACTTCTTACAGATAACCTTGGCCTGATCATGAGGATTTTGTTCAAAAAAGTGCCACACGGGAAGGTGCGGGAAGGGGCACCTGAGTCTCATCAGGGTCAGAATCTGGCTCTGTACACTGCGAGGACAATGTAGTGCTCTGAGTGAATGTACCAGCAGAATCATCCATCAGCGGCTGTGCATCAGTGCACTCCATGTCAGATTCATCTTGGCCTGGGTAATTCACCATTTGACTTGATAATCCAGGCATGGTATGTGAAAACAGCTCCATGGAGTAATCAGTAGTATGGCCTGCGTCATCCTTCAATCTTGGTTGGGGTGAAGGGCACAAGGAAAGGTGTGGTTCATGAACATGAGCCTCCAATGACGACTCAGTGCTTTTACTTTTTACAACTGAAGAAGAGGAGGCGATAGAGCTGGAGGCTGAGTCAGCAATGTAAGACAAAACTTTTTCCTGATGCTCTGGCTTTAAAAGCGGTTTGCCAACTCCTAGAAAACTAAGCCTTCGAAGCCTTATGGAGCCAGACGATGACGCAGGCTCAACACCTCCTGCATTCGGTCCTATTTTGCTCTTGCCACTACCATCAGATCCACCACCAACACCATCATTACCAGCTGCCAACCCCCGCCCAATTCCACGGCCTCTTCCACCAGCCTTCCTCATTTTTGGTAGAAATGTAGACAAAATCCAACAAACTATATAGTAATGTAAATCAAGGTACAAGGTGTCTATAGGACAGGGGAGATTTTGAATTTCTGCTCACACTAGTGGACACTGGACACTTTTGGATTGTGTGAGGCCCACTGAATATCTGAGCGCTATGTCACAGGGTCGATGGCACAGCTGTGACCAAAGTGACTAGAGGATAAGTGAGATTTTGAATTTCTGCTCACACTAGTGGACACTGGACACTTTTGGATTGTGTGAGGCCCACTGAATATCTGAGCGCTATGTCACAGGCTCGATGGCACAGCTGTGACCAAAGTGACTAGAGGATAAGTGAGATTTTGAATTTCTGCAGACACTTGTGGACACTGGACACTTTTGGATTGTGTGAGGCCCACTGAATATCTGAGCGCTATGTCACAGGCTCGATGGCACAGCTGTGACCAAAGTGACTAGAGGATAAGTGAGACTTTGAATTTCTGCTCACACTTGTGGACACTGGACACTTTTGGATTGTGTGAGGCCCACTGAATATCTGAGCACTATGTCACAGGCTCGATGGCACAGCTGTGACCAAAGTGACTAGAGGATAAGTGAGATTTTGAATTTCTGCAGACACTTGTGGACACTGGACACTTTTGGATTGTGTGAGGCCCACTGAATATCTGAGCGCTATGTCACAGACTCGATGGCACAGCTGTGACCAAAGTGACTAGAGGATAAGTGAGATTTTGAATTTCTGCTGACACTTGTGGACACTGGACACTTTTGGATTGTGTGAGGCCCACTGAATATCTGAGCGCTATGTCACAGGCTCTATGGCACAGCTGTGACCAAAGTGACTAGAGGATAAGTGAGATTTTGAATTTCTGCTGACACTTG
Organism: Dendrobates tinctorius; assembly: GCF_039654945.1. Classification (NCBI taxonomy): domain Eukaryota; kingdom Metazoa; phylum Chordata; class Amphibia; order Anura; family Dendrobatidae; genus Dendrobates; species Dendrobates tinctorius. Next base: position 7,996,276 of record NW_027361993.1, read on the forward strand.
TGGACACTGGACACTTTTGGATTGTGTGAGGCCCACTGAATATCTGAGCGCTATGTCACAGGCTCGATGGCACAGCTGTGACCAAAGTGACTAGAGGATAAGGGAGATTTTGAATTTCTGCAGACACTTGTGGACACTGGACACTTTTGGATTGTGTGAGGCCCACTGAATATCACAGCGCTATGTCACAGGCAGAAATTGGCTAGTGTATCACAAACTACAAGGTGTATGTAGAATTGGGCAGAGTAGGAATCTCCCTAGAGTGCAGGTCTGTAAGAACGGAACATGTCCTCGACTTATTCTCACAGAGTGACACAGATAGCTTCACTGTGGCTGTGATAACAGCCGTTACACGGTACTGTGTGAGGAGCGTACACCGCTGTATGGTGTGAAAAAATGCACGCTCAGTACCTCAGCAGGACAAAAAAAAAAAATTGGGATTGCTTTTAAAAAAGCAGTTTGCAGCTCAGTACCTCAGCAGGACAAAAAAAAACCCAAAGGGATCCGGTAACATCTAAAATGAATTGGGATTGCTTTTAAAAAAGCAGTTTGCAGAGCGTAACTATGAGTGGGTAATCGGGAACAGCAATGCAGCTGTCAGGAAGCCTTAGAAGGCAGCCCAACAACCAAGTTGTGGTCACCACTGATACACCACAATTTGATTTATAGCCTCGGCTAAACCCTTGCACTGCACACACAGTGACTGGTGTGTTGTTCGCTAGCAGCAGAAGCAGTTTTTTTTTCTTCTTCCCTGCCTAACTACAGAATCAGCAGCAACCTCTCCCTATGCTAAGATCGGCATGCATGCCCTTCTGAAAGATGGTGGTGACCCGTGCCTATGTCATCACGTTGCCCACAGTGTCCGTGGATCCTGATTGGCTGAAAAAGAGCGCAAAACAAACTTTTGAAACGCGACTTTGGCGCGTAAGTCGCCGACCTCGTGGCCGACCTCATCCTAGGGTCGGGTTTCGTTTCATGAAACCCGACTTTGCCAAAAGTCGGCGCCTTTTGAAATTTTTCGACCCGTTTCGCTCAACTCTATTCTCAACCTCATATTCCACATTACCTTCAACCAATACAGGGTCAGGAGGTGCCACCACAGGAACTACTGGCTCAACAAACCTCTTTAACAGAGACTTATGAAACACGTTATGGATCTTGAATGTAACAGGAAGAGCCAATCGAAAAGAGACCGGATTAAGAATCTCCAAAATCTTGTAAGCTCCAATAAATCTAGGTTTACACTTTGGAGAAGCCACCTTCATAGAGATATTCTTTGATGACAACCATGATGGCGTCGGCTGCCTTATATCCACGCAGAAATTCCAGATGTCCAATCACACTCCGCCTGTTCAGATAACAGGTTCTTCCCATCCCAATCAATTTCACTACCTCTCTTCACCAGCAGAGGGAGTTCATCAGACCTCAAAGGTGAAGGGGAAAATGAACTCACAACACCTGAGCATTGTTAATGGACATTGCAAATAGCAGTTGAACTGGAAACTGGAGGCGTTTAAAATAAAAAAACAAATCAGATGGAATGAGTGGAATTCTTGGAATGAAAATGTCCTCTCCTTTGGCACATCCTGTTTCTGAGCTGTGTATCTAACCCTATCCTGTGTGATAATGTCTGCTGAGCTGTGTACCTAATCCACTCCTGTGTGATACTTTCTGCTGTGCTGTGTATCTAATCCTATTGTGTTTTACTGACTGCTGAGCAGTGTATCTAATCCTCTCCTGTGTGATACCGTCTGCTGAGCCGTGTATCTAACCCTATCCTGTGTGATACTGACTGCTGAGCCGTGTAGCTAATCCTATCATGTGTGTTACTGACTGCTCAGCCATGTATCTAATCCTATCCTGTGTGATACTGACTGCTGAGCCATGTGTCTAATCCTATCCTGTGTGATACTGACTGCTGAGCTGTGTATCTAATCCTATCATGTGAGTTACTGACTGCTCAGCCGTGTATCTAATCCTATCCTGTGTGATACTGACTGCTGAGCTGTGTATCTAATCCTATCCTGTGTGATACTGACTGCTGAGCCGTGTATCTAACCCTTTCCTGTGTGATACCATCTGCTGAGCCATGTATCTAACCCTATCCTGTGTGATACCGACTGCTGAGCCATGTATCTAATCCTATCCTGTGTGATACTGACTGCTGAGCTGTGTATCTAATCCTATCCTGTGTGATACTGTCTGCTGAGCTGTGTATCTAATCCTATCGTGTGTTACTGACTGCTCAGCCGTGTATCTAATCCTCTCCTGTGTAATACTGACTGCTGATCCATGTATCTAATCCTATCCTGTGTGATACTAACTGCTGAGCCGTGTACCTAAACCTATCATGTGAGTTACTGACTGCTCAGCCGTGTATCTAATCCTCTCCTGTGTGATACTGACTGCTGAACCGTGTATCTAATCCTATCCTGTGTGATACTGACTGCTGAGCTGTGTATCTAATCCTATCCTGTGTGATACTGTGTGCAGAGCTGTGTATCTAATCCTATCCTGTGTGATACTGACTGTTGAGCTGCGTATCTAATCCTATCCTGTGTGATACCGCCTGCTGAACCGTGTATCTATTCCTATCCTGTGTGATACTGAAAGCTGAGCTGTGTATCTAATCCTATCCTGTGTGATACTGACTGCTGAGCCATGTGTCTAATCCTCTACTGTGTGATACTGACTGCTCAGCTGTGTATCTAATCCTATCCTGTGTGATACTGACTGCTGAGCTGTGTATCTAATCCTATCCTGTGTGATACTGACTGCTGAGCTGTGTATCTAATCCTATCCTGTGTGATACTGAATGCTGAGCTGTGTATCTAATCCTATCCTGTGTGATACTGTCTGCTGATCCATGTATCTAATCCTATCCTGTGTGATACTGACTGCTGAGCGGTGTATCTAACCCTATCCTGTGTGATACTGACTGCTGAGCTGTGTATCTAATCCTATCCTGTGTGATACTGACTGCTGAGCTGTGTATCTAATCCTATCCTGTGTGATACTGACTGCTGAGCTGTGTATCTAATCCTATCCTGTGTGATACTGACTGCTGAGTTGTGTATCTAATCCTATTGTGTGTTACTGACTGCTCAGCCGTGTATCTAATCCTCTCCTGTGTAATACTGACTGCTGATCCATGTATCTAATCCTATTCTGTGTGATACTGTGTGCTGAGCCGTGTATCTAATCCTATCCTGTGTGATACTGTCTGCTGAGCCGTGTATCTAATAGACGATAACACCATAGAAATGATAAGAATAATAGGCCTCAGTTACCACAACTGTCTACAAAGAAAACTGCTGCTGATAGCAACCAATCACAGCTCATTTTTCATTTTTTAAACAGCTCTGGGACAACGTGGTGAGTTTTGAGTGGCGACTTTTGTGTTTCGACTTTTATGTGGCGAGGTTGGTGTATGTGTGGTGAAATGTGTGCTGAGGGTGGTATATGTGGTGAAGCACGTGGTAGTGTGTGGCGCATTTTGTGTGTGTGTTCATATCCCCGTGTGTGGTGAGTATCCCATGTCAGGGCCCCACCTTAGCAACTGTACGGTATATACTCTTTGGCGCCATTGCTCTCATTCTTCCAGTCCCCCTTGTTCACATCTGGCAGCTGTCAATTTGCCTCCAACACTTTTCCGTTCACTGTTTCCCCATTATGTAGATAGGGGCAAAATTGTTTGGTGAATTGGAACGCACGGGGTTAAAATTTTGCCTCATAACATAGCCTATGACGCTCTCGGGGTCCAGACATGTGACTGTGCAAAATTTTGTGGCTGTAGCTACGACGGTGCAGATGCCAATAAATACATACACTTTTTCCCCATTATGTAGATAGGGGCAAAATTGTTTGTTGAATTGGATTGCACGGGGTTAAAATTTTGCCTCATGACCTAGCCTATAGCGCTCTTGGGGTCCAGACGTGTGACTGTGCAAAATTTTGTGGCTGTAGCTACGACGGTGCGGATGTCAATCCCGGACATACACACACACACACACACACACACACACACACATTGAGCTGTATATATTAGATTAGAGATGATTGGATTAATCTGCTCATCTCTAAAGTTAGAGATTCATGGTTCCACATTAATTTGAACTTCATGGTTCCACATAAATTTGAGCACTTTGAGATTTGATTTGTGAAGATTTGTGAAGATTGCAATAAGAAAAAACTTTTGGGTGGACGCATGGGCTTCCCCATAATGATCTGCAGTTAGTGGTCAGTACCTGGGCCATCAGCGATCAGCGGTTCAGAGCGCAGCACAGTCAGTCTAATGACAGGCAGTTTGTTCAGCAGAGAAGGATTCCATCTCCAGATTTATACAGATCACATTGTACCAAAATATCTCTCTTCTTTCAAAAAAGTAAGATATATTTTCTGAGCAATGACAAGCTTCCCAGTTATTGCAATTCATGGGATATTTTTTGATGCAAATTGATTTTTTTAGGAAAATTCGGCAAATCTGGCAAAATCAAATTTCAAACAATCCACCCATCTCCAGTTGATATGACACAAATGTCTACATTTTCATTGGAACAGTCCTCTCTAGTCTGGCCTTGTTCATCAGATAAAGTGAACCCGACAACTGATAAATGCTGCCCAAACCACGGGGAGCACGTATCAGGTACTGTCTGTATGATCACAGCCATGTATGTTTGAGTCCAAAACTCTGCAAAATTTTAGAGAAAAACATACTTTTAATAACCGCTGGGGAGCAAGCTGTGCTGTAAACTGGTCATACAGGCAGGTCGTAGGTTGCTTCTCCTCGCTCAGTGACAGTGACTGATAGGTCACTGCCCACATGCACGTAAAGGTAGAGGCTTGTTAGTCACTACCAGTGGGAGGGGAGAAGCCACCATGATCCCACCTCTCTGACTAGTGCCCAATGCGGCTCGGTCCACAGCAGCTATGAAAAGTACATTTTTCTGTGAAATGTCACAGCGTTTCAGAGTCAAACCTACGTGGCTGAAAAAATTAGTTGGGTGTGGTGGCCCTAAAATGGCTTGCTTACTTCAAGTGGTGCGGGGTTTTAGCACTTGGAGTGTAGGCAGGGAGGCGCAGCACCAGACAGTAGCCGTGGTACACACAAAGGGAACCAGGAAAGATAAAAATGTGAAGGTTATACTGGGGCACTGCTAATGACTATAGTGAGAATAATTAAAATAAGTACCTTTTATTTAGGATCAGAAAGACACATTAGTTTTTGATTCCGGACATACAAGGCTTTGACTGTTAAATAAAGCAATACATACTCACTTTGCTTCCGTTCCCCTGGTGCTCTGCGTCCGTCTCCCGTGCATTCACTCTCCGCATAGCTTACCTGAAGTGACGTCATCACGTCAACTGGTTCAGTCTCATATGCTGATTGGTGGAGAAAATAGCCGGTGACTCCGTCCTCCACCAGTGTATTCACCTCTGTCTGTAGCCGGAGGACAGTGGTGACAGGGAGCGACGGTTGGACGGTGGGTGAGGGTATGATGCGCCCATGGACCACTGTTTCAGCCCTTTTGCTTTCTCGGTCCATGGGCCGCACTGGAACAGAGCGGATGTGGCCCGTGGGCCCTAGTTTGTCCTGATCTGGTCTAGAATGTAGATGAACCCCTGTAAGCACAGCAGCAGCACAAATTCCCCTCCCATGTCCTGAACCCCAGGCTTGTCACTTGGGCCTTTTTATTGATGGCAATAGAGCATAAAAATCTGAAAAATGTTATGCAAGAAGATAAGAGACTGTCTGAGTTAAGAAAAGGGTCTATATTTTCCAGTCATCTCAGCACGTCTGTCCTTTGGTGTGTGTGGCACTGCATGAGACATGTCTTTTGGATTTTGTACAGGGCACTTGGTCTGGAAAAATAGACAGACATGTGACCAGCTCCATAGACGCTAAAAAATCGGATAGAACTTGTATGAGAAAAATTGACATGTCATTGTCATTTGATTTTTTACATCAGCAATTATGAAAAGTTACGAGACCAAAGTTTCCCATGTAAAAAAAATTACAATGTATCTGTAAAAGTTATGCAATATGGTTGATCTGTACGGGATCCAATTTTTATTGCACACACCTAGAGAACGCTAGTGCATGTTGCGATTTTTTTCACGTGGACATTTAGTTGCGTGAATTTAGCCCTATACAGGCAACCCTGTGATCCTAATATAAACTGTGCAATACCTTGTTTGCCTTGTGGTGGTGCTATAGGGAGCTTGACCACATTCTACAGCAGATTACTTGTGATCACTTGGGTACCCAGCTCATCGTCAGGGGAAAGTACAGAATAGACAATCCCGTTAACCTTCCCCGCAGGCATAATGTTTGCACAGCACGCTACTACGCTTTGGTTATATTTTTGCACCTTCAGGCTTTGGTTGGGTCGCACCAACTGATATTAACTTTTTGAACGATCGTCTCTATAATGCGCAGTGAGCACTTATTTAAGGCAATTAAGTGAATGTCAATAACAATTCACATCATTACTAAGGTAAATTAAACTGTAATCAAGAAATCTGACCTAATGTCCTAGAGTATAAAATAATCAGAGGATTTTATCATGCATGGAGAAAACAGGTTGATTACAAACTGTGTTTGCAAATAAAGTTCTGAGCTTTTTAAAAAATTGATTTTGTACGATTAAAACCCTTCTTTATAAGTATTTTCTTTACATTATATATATACATAGTGTATATATATACATATATATATAAACATATGTTTATATATACCGTATATACTGTATATGTGTATATATTTAATTTATACCCTTTTATCCCACATCACCATTTTCTGTCATTTTCTTATTTATTAATACATTTATTTATTTGTTATTTTTCATTGGTATATGGGGGAATATAACATTTTTTGTGATTACTATTTTCACATTTTTACATTATACTCAGTATATATATATATATATATAATTATATATATAAAATATATATACGGTATATGTTCATGAGTGTTTATATATATGTATATATAGATGAATATAGATATGTACATATATAAATATGCAGTATCTATATGTTCTATCATTTTATTTACATTATTGCAACATAGAAAATATACAACAAATAGTTCTCTAATACGCTTTTATTCCTTCCACTATTATTTTCTTCCATTTTATTATATTTATGTATTAATGTATGTATGGATATATATATATTTTTTGTTTTCATTTTATTTACATTTTTGCAAAATATAAAACAAACAGTTCCTTAATACCATTTTATTTCCCCCCCCCACACCATTTTCTTACATTTTTATATTTATTTATTTTTGTTTAGTGGGGGATATAAATCTGTTTTCTCAAGGGCAAAAACAACCATAACAATATAACCTCTTTAATGAAACAAAACAAGCTCAATGTTGTAAAATCTTACGGAGCTTTAAGGCATTCGAGCCGGGGATTTTATTTTTGCAATTGTGTACTCACCACTTAGCGGTGAAAGATATTACTTAGAAAAGATGATTCCTAAAAGGAAAGTTTGGAATCTTATTATCCCTTTGGGCTAGACTGGCCTATCTTTAAAGAAAAAAAAAAGGTTATACCCCTTTCATTTCCTATCCATGGATAATATTTTACTATCTTTTGAGGTCACATCGGAAAAAAAAAAACTCCAAGCTTCCACCATCTGATCTATAGGATTCTAAAAAGAGTCACGACCACGGAGCACGGAGGCAAATCATTACCAAGTTTAATAGCAGAATATTAGTGCCGGATGGATTCTGACCAGCTAGGATGTAAGCAAAAGGCATATTAAAAGTATACTCTAATCTTATGCAACCATCGAAGGACACCTACAAAAATACAGTAATTAGAAAACATGATCCCAATGTAAGAGTATCACGGTATCTGATTTCATTATCCTTAAAGTGAATGTCCACTGTTGAGCTGCGTGTTTTTAGATAGGTCCCAAAAGTAGTGTATATTAGTTCCTTAATTCATCTTTATATTAGTTCGTTCTCAGTTTTTCTCCTACCCACTAAATGGACATACAGGTAAAAATTAAAATTCCATGTACTAGAAGTCACCACCAGAGGGAGCTCAGTAGCTTACCGCATACATTTAATACATTGAAATCAATAATAACACAATATGAAGGATACTCACGCCCCCTGACGAAGGAGTTCAGGCCTGAAACGCGCGTCGGGCAGATGTGCTGACCAGGTCCTCCACACACTCTGCCGCCCACCACAAGGTAAAACAACTGAGACACTTGGCCCATGCGATTGTTAATTAACCGCGGTTGTAAGCAGGCATATTTAGGCTATATGGTTGCATGTATTTTAGGCCAGCCTGGTTTGGTGAACAACGTGCATACTTTGTCAATATATGTGGCTGAAGCAGTGCTCTAGTACCACCAATTCTACTGCCATATGGCAATAATGTCACTGGGATTGCTCAGATCTATTGTTCATTAAGTATATGCGGCTAGGTAGCCATAGGTGCCTCTTGTTTGTATGGGACATGCCCCTGTGAAGATGGTGGATTAAATGTGGCCAGATTGTACAATAAAAAAACACACACTGTTTGGCACTCTGAGTTAATCTAAATTTAGATAGTGTTTGAAAAAGTGGATGGTCACAAAAAATCTGACACATCTTTTCTCAGTGGTGTGAGACCATACAAGCAATGATATGGGGTGGTCATAAGACTGAAGATATGAGAGATACAATGAGAACAGTTGATTGTGGAGACTCACAGATCGGCGCGCAATTTTTGCACGAGTGCACTTTTGCTTGTTTTCCACATGTTCCCCACATTGTTCCTTTTCCTGTCTTAGTTTTTTCTAATAAAACAATTTTTATAAATATTTGGATCCATGGTCGTTTTTGTGGTTTCCCACACCTCCGTTGTAAACTCACTAATACGTAGATGACTTGGAATTCTCTATTAGTCATATTAAGAAATTGATAAGCACATAATAGTGAAACTAAAACCATCATGATGTTAAAAAGTCGACATTATACTTAAGACATCAAGAGACTTTTTACTATTTGTTCTGGAGTTCCCTAGCATTGGAGATAAAGTAAAGTTATCTTTATAAGGGAAGCAATTTTTAGATAATTTCAATTATCTCATTAAAGACAAAGAATGGCCAATAACACAGAAAATAAAATAAATAAAAGTAATTCAACTGTATAAGATAGGGAATAAAGAAGCTGTAAACATTGTATTGTCCTTTAGCTCTGTAATTTTGGAGCAGCAGCTTTCACTGGTTCTTGCTTTTTGACAACTACAATTCCGAGTGACAAAAGTTTCTATGAGTGATTAAAACTCTTTTTCTTCTCCTTGTCTTTGTCTCCATCCTTCAAAGAACAGATGAAATGGTGGCCTCTGCCAATGACATTTTACAGAAAAAGCAATGTTACTGCCCTGTGAATCAATGAAATAAACTGTATTAACCCCTGTGGCGATCACATACACCCAAATATCACACCGTGACCCACAAGGTGATGGCTACAAGCTATGACAAATGTGTCTATGTGAGGTTTTGACGGGGCAAAAGTGGCAGAATTGGATTTAGAATTTAACTCTTTGGTTGGTCTGGTAACACTTTGTGAGTTGAGACAATCGAGTGTTAATGTGCAGATAGTCATAGAGCAGATGGACCCGCATAGATGTCAGGGGTCCTATGGTGTTATACATAGATTATCAGCTATTTATGGATAAGTGATAATTGCTCTATTACCTTGTATCCCCTTTCCTATCTCTTCCTCAAAAATGAATAAATGAATGGTGTGGCAGGTCATGAATTCACCCTGCTGGTCCCTTCAAGAGCCCCCACACACTCAAGATAGATGCTAGCCGGTAGCTACCTCAGCTAACTCTCCCAAACACAGGACCACACACTCTGCCAAGTAGTCCTGTATTCTGTATGAGAAGGACAGGCATGGACTCAGACAGAAGAGGGTCTCTATGTAAGAACAGTATATGAGCCACCTACTTTGGAGATGGTAGTGGCCTCCTATGTCCGCCGAATGGAGAGGGCGACTAGCAGAATCTTTTAGCAGTAGCTTATCTCTTAGAGAACTAAAGGATTAACAGTCTGAAATCAGACATGTTGGATTCTTATCTCCACCGACCTCATCTGTCTTGGTGCCCCATACTCATTAGAATGGCTTGGACCAATGTCAGTCTAATGTGCATAGGGGCATTAACCGCTTCATCAGGACAATAGTCTCAGCAGCACACAGCAAAGCCAACTGAACAGATGCTCTGGTCAACTTCTTCCCGCTGAAAATGTTGTAGCCTTGTCGTGGAAGAACTAGAAGAAGGATGATTCAATCAATGGGGTCCTATGGAATACTTTAAGTATACTGGAATACCCCTTTACTGTAGATAATACAGTGTAAGACCAACTTCATGGTAGAATCTGGTGGTCTAACCACCCAGTGTTTCTACACTTCTGATATTGGACATTTTTCTATAGACAAACCCCTGTCAACCATTATAGGGACAATCTTTGACAGACGCTGGATTTGTAAGAATCGTAAACCCCCAGGATCCAGATGTAATTTTCATTACTATAGTCCCATGGTGCTTCAGATCCCCAGGTTCTTGATGATCACCTACTCCGCATATCAATATACCTTCAGACTAGTGGTCTCCAAACTTTCCAGCTGTTACAGAAGTTGAACACTCAGTTGCAGTCTAGGAGGACATGCTGGGAGTTATAGTTTTACAACAGCTGGAGAACCACAGGTTGGGGAGCAGCCGGGGGCCACACCCTGGTCTCAGATGAACCCAATAAATGTAAAATAATGTACAGCAAATGGAATAGTTGGGAAATTCCTTCCTTTTTGTCTTTCGTAAGGAACTTTCAAACAGCAACCTAATGGGATAATAAAAAATAATAAAACAACAGGTGTTTAGCACGTTTATGCGGTTTATTGTTAGATCAAGGGATGAAAAGTGACTGAGCAGTTTGTCAGATTTTAATTAATTTGCATTAATAATGCTACCCCTGACTGAGAAACCAAACTGCTCCTTCTTTAATGCATTTTCTGATGAGCTATAGAGAAAATGCATGCCATGCTAGAGGAATCTAATCCTATACTGTATGAATTCATGATGTACAGAAACCCATAAATCTGCGCTAATTACCAACAGAGAGGATGAGAGATCATCTATCCTTATAGAGAAAACTTTGCAACTATTGGAATAAATAAACCACCATACTTTTACAATAATCAACTTCTGGTGTATAATAAACCTGGAATAGAAATCGATAATATACTAATAATATAGTTGAGTTGTATGACCTGCTGTGGTTGTCTCAGAAGAAGACCTGGAAGGCATATTGCTCAGATAGGACATTAATGTCCAGTTGTTGGAGTATGACCAGAGTGACCCCAACAATTGCCAGACTGAAGTCACATTGAACACTAGGAAATCTCAATTTCCCTTCATTAATAGTTGGCTGTGTTCTGATGTTCGGGATAACACATAGTTGGCTCACTGTAATCAATGGTCAATAATATGACCTCTGAAAAGAGCTGAAGAGAGCAGGTAAAATATGTTTGGTGATAAGCCACCAAGATTTGACTAAAACCTACCGTACACTTGGCAAATCTAAGTGTAGGTGTCTAAAGAATGAAAATCAGTCAGTGAGACTAAACCACAGGATGAGCCTAAAAAGTTTATTTGAACGTTCTAAAGAAGTTCTAATTCTTCAGTCAAGATGTTGACACCTGAAGACTTGACAGCATCAATCTACAGTCTACAAAACAATTTTACCATTTAAATAGAGGTATAGATTTTGGGTCTCTGAGTGAAAATTCGGTGTATGGGTATCAGCCAGGTGTGGACTATAAGTACCCGTGGACCTTAGGCTAGATAGTTGGGTGAATGTATATGGACCAGTAGTAGACATGCAGTGCACTTTCTCCTGGGCTAAATAGTTATATGTATGTACTGTATATAGAGTAGATGTAGACTGGCTCCTGGGCTAGATAGTTATGTGTATATACTGTAAATAGAGTAGATGTATACTGGCTCCTGGGCTAGATACTGTAGTTATGTGTATGTACTATATTTAGAGTAGATGTATACTGGCTCCTGGGCTAGATAGTTATGTGTATGTACTCTTTATAGAGTAGATATATACTGGCTATTGGGCTAGATAGTTATGTGTATATGGACCAGATGTAGACTTGGAGAACATTGGCTTTTGGGCTAGATAGTTGAGTGAATGCAGAAGTAGACCAGTAGTAGACTTAATATGCACTGGTTTCCAGGCTAGATAGTTGGGTGTATGTATATGGACCAAATGTAGACTTAGAGTACACCGGCTCTTGTGTTAGATATTTGGATATATGTCACGGTCCAATTCTTGGAGCCGTGTCAGCTTCTGGATTAACGCATGTAAACCTTTTTTTTTCTTTCAAGCCTTTGGCTTAAGGTTAGTTTTGCCCCCGGTGGCCACGGGTGTCATTGCATCCTAATAATTGCTTTGGTTACCTTTTGCCCCCGGTGGCCACAAGTGTCATTGCACTTGATGTTTTCTTTGCTTTGCCTTTTGCCCCTGGTGGTCACTGGGGTTATAGCAGCTTTTTGGCCCCTGATCATTTGACCATTCCCTTTTCCTATATAGGGTCACATGGTCTATGAGCAGGTGTTGGTGATAGCGTCCTTTTGGGATTCCAACCACGGTGAAGGGAGCAGCTGGCTGAGGTGTGAAGCCACTGCAGAAACCTGGTGAAGTTAGCAGCTGGCTGGAAGGTTGGAGCCACTGCTGAAACTGGTGTTGAACTCTGTCTGCCCGGTCTCCGCAGCAGAGTGAGATGGTGAAGGTGGCAGCTGGCTGAGGTGTCGAGCCACTGCGAAAAGTTAATCCGGTGATGCACTCTGCTGCCTGGTGCTGCAGCAGAGCATGATAAGTGTTTTTGGTGTTTCCCCTGTTTGTATTTTTCCCTGGTGTGTATTAGTACAGCGGAGGGGCCAGTGCCTGCACCACCCAGCTCCCTAGCAAGGGATAGGTGTAGGGTGTGCTAGGGTAACAGGTATCCGGCTCAGCGACAGGTAAGGAGCCTGTATAGGGAACGTTAGGAGTGTGAGGGACACTGACTCAGGGGAGTGCAGAAGGTCTCCACGTCCCCGTTCCCTATCGCAGGGCCCACCATTGTAACTGTTTCCCCTTCCCTCGTGTCTTGTTGTTTCAGTTACCGGCCTGCGGGTCATGTCACACAGGACGGGTCCACGAGACAATATATATATATATATATATATATATATATATATATATAAATCAAAAAAAGGGCAGCACTACCAAAATTAAATAGTTGGTGCAAAACCTATTCAGCAGTGTCCAAACAGCCAAATTAACAAAAGTAAAAAAAATAGGCAGCACTTAAATTAAATGTGAAAAAAAGTGGATACTTTACTGATCCTCAAGTGGCAACGTTTCAACGGTGACCCGTCTTTATCAAGCCACATTTAATTTGAGTGCTGCCTATTTTTTTTACTTTTTTTTTATATATATATATATATATATATATATATATATATATATATGAACAAAATATAGACATACAGTTCACTAACTTCTGGGATAGATACTTTGGTATACATGGATTAAATAAATATAGAAATAAATGGGTTTTGATTTAAGTACAAAGCCACCTGAGCTTGAGAGTTGGGTTTATGGGTATGGGCCAGATGTGGACTGGTAAATTAGCTAGCTGGTTGGGTGTACAGTGGGGAAAAAAGTATTTAGTCAGCCACCAATTGTGCAAGTCCTCCCACTTAAAAAGATGAGAGAGGCCTGTAATTGACATCATAGGTAGACCACAAATATGAGAGTCAAAATGAGAAAACAAATCCAGAAATTCACCTTGCCTGATTTGGCAAGATTTATTTTACAAATTATGGTGAAAAATAAGTATTTGGTCACCTAAAAACATGAAAGATTTCTGGCTCTCACAGGCCTGTAACTTCTTCTTTAAGAGGCTCCTCTGTCCTCCACTTATTAACTGTAGTAATGGCACCTGTTTGAACTTGTTATCAGTTTAAAAGACACCTGTCCACAACCTCAAACAGTCACACTCCAAACTTCACTATGGTAAAGTCCAAAGAGCTGTCACCAGAAACAAAATTGTAGCCCTGCATCAGGCTGGGAAGACTGAATCTGCAATAGGCAAGCAGCTTGTTGTGAAGAAATCAACTGTGGGAGCAATAATAAGAAAATGGAATACATACAAGACCACGGGGGGACCTAGTGAATGACCTCCATAGAGCTGGGACTGCCATAACAAAGGCTACCATCAGTAACACACTACGCCGCCAGGGACTCAGACCCTGCAGTGCCAGACGTGTCCCCCTGCTTAAGCCAGTACATGCCCGGGCCCGTATGAAGTTTTCTAGAGAGCATTGGGTTCATCCAGAAGAGTATTGGGAGAATGTCATATAGTCTGATGAAACCAAAGTAGAACTGTTTGGTAGAAACAAAACTCATTGTGTTTGGAGGAGACAGAATGCTGAGTTGCATCCAAAGAACATCATTCGTACTGTGTAGCAAGGGGTGGGAACATCATGCTTTTGGTCTGTTTCTCTATAAAGGGACCAGGACGACTGATCCGTGTACATGAAAGAATGAATGGTGCCATGTATATGAGATTTTGAGTCCAAACCTCCTTCCATCAGCAAGGGCACTGAAGATGAAACATGGATGGGTCTTTCAGCATAACAATGATCCCAAGCACATTGCCAGGGCAATGAAGGAGTGGCTTCGTAAGAAGTATATGAACAATTGGTGGCTGACTAAATACCATACTTTTTTTCCCCACTGTATGTATATGGACCAGATTTAGGCTTATAGTTCTCTGGCTTCTAGCTTAGATATTTGGGTGTATGGGTATGGGCCAAGTGTGGACTACAAGTGGATTGGTAAATCAGCTACCTGGTTGGGTGTATGGATATGTACCAGATGTAGACCTACAGTTCTCTGCCCTCTAGCTTACATAGTTGGGTGTATGGGTACGGGCTATGTGTGGACTGGTAAATCATCTACCTGGTTGGGTGTATGTATATCGAACTGATGTAGACTTATAGTTCCCTGGTTTCTAGCTTAGATAGTTGGGTGTTTGGGTATGGGGCAAGGGTGGACTAAGCGTTCACTGGCTCCCAAGCTGCAAAGGTTCAAAGATAATAGGACACTGCCGCTCGATGACAAAGCAGAAAGCAAGCGCGATGTCAGATGCTAGCGTAGCGGTGTGGTGAGCACAGTGGCTTAAGGCTTGCCACTGACTGGCACTGACTGCAAAACTAATTCCCTATCCACATGCGTATTATCCGAGGGAAGGGGTTTCAAATGAGTCAGTCACCAGAATCATGCATCCGTCACCATTCAAATTGCAAGTATAGTCTATACTAGAGCATGGCGGAATGGCCATGCGTGCTTTTTATAGCCGTGCGGGACCTTCCAGATCTCCGAGATGGACCAATAAGATCTGGAACAGGACCTGGGCACATGACTCCCGATCTCCAATGGGAGATCATCTTGTGAGCATGCCCAGTAGGAGCACAGAGGGACTTAGTCTCTGGAGCGGTCTGCTGCAAAGCAATCTCCTCTACAGTAGAAAGACAGCAGGAGACCGCAGAATGTGAGGCTCTGGATTCCTGCAGAGCAGATGCAGAAACCTGACGCCTAACATTTATGACATCTTGGCTTTGAAAATCCCTTTAATAAATGGTGATTGGAGATGTTGTTTGAGGGTGAAACCAGAAGGCTTGATTAAATTTATGCACCTAAACCAATCCCACCCACAGTGGCCAATGTCGGCACAATTTCCCACCGTCATAGTGGGTCGGCATTGAGCAGCGCCGTTAGTTCTCACCCTAAGGGTTTATAAATAAGCCTTAATACTTAAAGATATCAACAATAAAGACATCTCTTCCAAATCACACGACTAAAGCTTTTAATAAATGACTTGCTTATGCAGACGTTGCGCAGTGAAGAGGAGCTGTTACTTAGCGCTACACACAGATGAATTCCAGGACTTCAGGAGAAGAAATGTGATTTCACAGTTGATTTTACACTTCCACATCAGTTTAGCGGTGGCTGTGGAAATCCTCGCTATGCTAAGAGGCTGCTGATAAACATTCTATCGCTGTATTGGCAGCCGATACCGACACCTCGGCAGTGTTCACAAAGCAAATTCAATTATGCTGTAGGCAATTTCTAATTATCTGTACAGTGCGGCGTTATATAGCAAACATGGAGATCTGACACGGACACTCACCCCCATAGTTCTGAAAATGAGAACACAGAGATGTCTTGCAGAGGTCCGGACTGACGTGTTTTATTTTACTACTGAAGCACCATGAATAACAATTCCTCGTTCCCCCATTAAAGGAAAGCAGAGACTTGGCTGAAGTTTGTATATTCCCCTAAGATGTAATGTTAATATCAACATTAACTTCTTGTTTTACTGTTTTAGAAATCTCTGGACGCACTTTCTATTATGAGTCTTGGTTCTTTATTTTAAATCTTATCATAAGTATCGCAGCGTAGGGTAATGGCTGCTAATAGCTTGTATTACACCGGGTGATAGTGTAGAAACCTGCATTAGAGCAGGGGGTTCAGTGTTTCCTGCCTTCATCCGCCCTGCAAGGTAGATAGGACCCAAGTGGCTATGTAGTTGTAACATTTTTTAATTGAGTCATATACAGTTACATTTTAGTGCTGAGAATTGCTCATGTTAAAGCTTAAAATCTAAAAGGTTGTCAATAGTTAACAAAAAAGAGGAGATGCAGTACTCAGAGGATGAAAAAAATAGATTTTAACCCCTTCACTACCAAGGGTAGTTTGCACGTTAATTCCCGGGCCAATTTTTACAATTCTGACCACTGTCCCTTTAAGAGGTAATAACTCTGAAACGCTTCCATGGATCCCAGTGATTCTGACACTGTTTTCTCGAAACATATTGTACTTCATGTTCGTGGTAAAATTTCATTCAAATAACTAGCATTTATTTGTGAAAAAAATGGAAATTTGTCGAAAATTTTTAAAATTTTGCAATTTTCCAACTTTGAATTCTTATGCCCTTAAATCACAGAGATACAGCACACAAAAAACTTAACAAGTAACATTTCCCACATGTTTACTTTACATCAGCACAATTTTGGAACCAAAATTTTTTTTTTAGGAAGTTATAAGGGTTAAAAATTGACCAGCGATTTCTCATTTTTGCAACACCATTTTATTTTTACGGACCACATCACATTTGAAGCCACTTTGCGGGGTCTATATGACAGAAAATACCCAAGAGTGACATGATTCTAAAAACTGCACCCCTTAAGGTGCTCAAAACCACATTCAAGAAGTTTTTAACCCTTTAGGTGCATCACAGGAATTTTTTGAATATTTAAAAAAAAAAATGAACATTTAACTTCTTTAAAAAAAAAACTTCAGGTTCAATTTTTTTATTTTACCAAGGGTAACAGGAGAAATTGGACTGCAAAAGTTATTGTGCAATTTGTCCTGAGTACGCTGATACCTGATATGTGGGGGGGAACCACTGTTTTGGCACATGGCAGAGCTCAGAAGGGAAGGAGCGCCGTTTGACTTTTTCAATGCAAAATTGGCTGGAATTCAGATCGGACACCATGTCGCGTTTGGAGAGCCCCTGATGTACCTAAACAGTGGAAACCCCCCACAAGTGACCCCATTTTGGAAACTAGACCCCCAGGAAACTTAACTAGATGTGTGGTGAGAACTTTGAACCCCCCAGTGCTTCACAGAAGTTTATAATGCCTGGGCGTGAAAATAAAAAAATCATATTTTTTCCACAAACATGATCTTTTAGTCACCAATTTTTTTATTTTCCCAATGGTACCAGGAGAAATTGGACCCCAAAAGTTGTTGTCCAATTTGTCCTGAGTATGCTGATACCTCATATGTGGGAGAAAACTACTGTATGGGCACACGTCAGGGCCTGGAAGGGAAGTAGTGACGTTTTGGAATGCAGACTTTGATGGAATGGTCTGCGGGTGTCATGTGCGTTTGGAGAGCCCCTGATGTACCTAAATTATTGAATCTCCCCACAAGTGACCCCAGTTTGGAAACTAGACCCCCCACGGAATTTATCTAGATGTGTGGTGAGCACTTTGAACCCCCAAGTGATTCACAGAAGTTTATGACGTCCGGGCGTGAAAATAAAAAAATCCTTTTTTTCCACAAAAATGATATTTTTGCCCCCAATTTTGTATTTTCCTAAGGGTAACAGGAGAAATTGGACCCCAAAAGTAGTTTTGCAATTTGTCCTGAGTAGGCTGATACCCTATATGTGGGGATAAAACACTGATTGGGCGCATGGCAGAGCTTGGAAGAGAACGAGCACCATTTGACTTTTTCAACGAAGAATTGGCCGGAATTGAGATCCGACGCCATGTTGCATTTGGAGAGCACCTGATGTGCCCAAACAGTGGAAACCCCCAATTCTAACTCCAACCCTAATCCCAACACACCCCTAACCCTAATCTCAGCCCTAACCCTAGCCCTAACCCTAGCCCTAGCCCTAACCCTAGCCCTAGCCCTAACTCTAGCCCTAGCCCTAACCCTAGCCCTAATGGGAAAATGGAAATAAATACATTTTCTTTTAATTTTATTATTTTTCGCTAACTAAGGGGATGATAACGGGGGGTTTGATTTACTATTTATTGCGGTTTTTATGTTTGGCAGCTGTCACACGCTAAAAGACGCTTTTTATTGTAAAAATAGTTTTTCCATCACCACATATTGAGAGCTATAATTTTTCCATATTTTGACCCACTGAGTCATGTGAGGTCTTATTTTTTGCAGGACGAGTTGACATTTTTATTGGTATCATTTTCGGGCACGTGACATATTTTGATCGTTTTTTATTCCTATTTTTGGGACGCAGAATGAACAAAAACCAGCATTTCATTAAATTCTTTTGGGGGGTGCGTTTACACCGTTCCGCGTGCGGTGAAATTGATAAAGTGCTTTTATTCTTTGGGTCAGTACGGTTACAGCGATACCTCATTTATGTCTTTTTTTATGTTTTGGCGGTTTTATGCAATGAAAACTATTTTATATAAAAAATAATTATTTTTGCATCGCTTTATTCTGCGAGTTATAACTTTTTTATTTTTTTGCGGATGATGCTGTTTGATGGCTCGTTTTTTGCGGGACAAGATGATGTTTTCAGCGGTACCATGAATATTTATATGGGTCTTTTTGATCGCACGTTATTGCACTTTTGGTTCGGCGGTATGATAATAAATCATTATTTTTTGCTTCGTTTTTTATTTTTAATTTTTAAGGGGTTTGTTAAAGGGGTTAACTAATGGTTCAGTTTTATAGGGCAGGTCGTTACGGACGCAGCGATACCAAATATGTGTACTTTTATTGTTTTTTTTTATTTCCAAAAAATGAATTTATTTGGGAATACTTTTTTTTTTTTCTAATTTATTTAGCGATTTTTTTAAAATTATTTTTACACTTTTTTTTTAACTTTATTAGGTTGTCCCAGGGGGGACATCACTGTCCTGTGACAGATCGCTGATCTGTCACATCACAGATCACTGTGACAGATCAGCAATCTGTCACAGGCATAGACGCAGACTTCCTCATGCCTGCGCTTTGCAGGCACTGAGGAAATCTGCTCCCTACAGGCCCCCGAAGGTCCCCGTCGCCATCTTGGATCCGGGGACCTGTAGAGAAAGAGACCCCCGCAGCAGCGCTGCACTTTGCGCTGCTGTGGGGGGCTCAGGGAAGCACGAAGGGAGCCCCCTCCCTGCCGATGCTTCCCTTTAACCCCTGGTACACCGCGATCGTGTTTGATCGCGGTGTGCAAGGGGTTAACGTGTCGGGGGCAGTCTGTGAACGCCCCTGACACATTGTGCCGGGTGTCAGCTGTGATAATCAGCTGACACCCGGCCGCGATCAGCGGCGCTCGCCACGTGGGCGCTGCTGATCACTATGACGTAATATTCTGTCCATGGGAATTAGGTCCAGGGTCACATGGACGGAATATTACGTCCAATATAGGTAAGGGGTTAAAAGGAAATATGTTAGCAGGTTTTTGCTATGTAATCCAAGAACAAAATAATATAGGGTCATAAACCCTGATTCCAATGATGTATCACTGTTTTTACTGCTACAGATTTAGCAGTGCTCAAATGCTTGGCCCTGTATTACTCCACCCACACCACTGATTGGCAGCTTCTTCTGTACTCTATGCATTGACAGGAAGTTGCTAATCAGTGGTGGGGGCGGGATTACCCCGAGTAGCTGACTAGGAGGCATGAGATAGCTAATCCTATAGTGATAAACTCCTGCTGATTGTAATGAAAAAACAACACACAGTCCAGTAAGTGAGTGTTTCCCCCACTTTCTAGAGTTTTTGTATCCATTTATGCATCTATCTATATACATGTATCTGTATACAGCTACTGTCATGGGTTTACCATGACAGAGAGGAGCCAAAAGACCACAGCATCTGATTTCTCCTACTCCTGCACTGATTAGAAGCACTTCATCTTCATATTAAATGATGCTAGTTTCTTTTAGCAGTGCAGGGGTTATTCTGCTCAGTTGAGAGCTCCTGTGAGCTGTCCTGAACTAGGGCTCTCAGCTGTTCACTGTTATCCACTCCCATCTCCTATATAATCTGGGCCCTCGCTAGCACTCATTGTCAGAAGAGTTTATGCTGCATGGCTTGAGGTTGTTCTGGTTATTATTGAAGACTTTTGGCGGATCTATCTGTAACTGTTGCTAGGTTTTGAGTGTGTGATAATCCCCTTCATTTTCCTAATTTGGTTTAACCCCATCCTCCACTCCCCAATGCATTCCTCTGTTGCATGTGTGAGTAAATTTTTATATTTGGTATTTTTCGTTGCCCTTGTTTTTATTACCTTGTTAGACTGGTTGGTGTATTAGAGTACACTACTACTCCCATCTTTCCTGGGTGGGGGAAGGGTACAGACTGAGGGAGGATTCAGAAGCTAAGGCATGGTAGGTGGTCCTGGCATCTTCACCATCAGAAGTAATCTGGAGAGCAAGGCGAGTTGGGCACCCCTAGCATTAGAGACAGGGAAGGAGCCTCTGGTCCTGGGACACCTGGCAACAGAGTCGTGACAAATATACAATGCACTCATGTTTGAAAATGTTGCAATGTTGATGGAACACATTCTGAGCACTTATGAGACAAAACTTGTTAAAGAAGTGTAAATGTAATAATGTAATACAATGTAAATAAATTGCTTTTGCTGAGTGTCAGTATTTATGTATACCCATATAATCTAATATGAAAAATGTAATTGATTCACCTGTATACCTAATTTTGGGCTACTGTTTGCCTCCATTTATTTATATTATTTGGTAGGTTTGGCCATTGCAGGAGGCCTAGCACCGAGATACATTTTTGTATAGCTGGTACTGGTATAATAAGTATTGAACACATAACCAATTTTATAAACAAATATATTTCTAAAGGTGTTATTGACATTAAATTCTCAAGAGATGTCAGTAACAACCCAACCAATCCACATGTAAAGAAATCAAATCATTGATCTCCATAAATTACTTGTAATAATGAGAAATGACACAGGGAAAAAGTATTGAACACGCTTATTGAACTTTATTTAATACTTCGTACAAAAGACTTTGTTGGTGATGACAGCTGCAAGACACCTCCTGTATGGAGAAACTAGTTGCTTGTATTGCTCAGGTGTGTGCCTTTGGCTCATTTTTCCACACAAACACTCTTCATAGCCTGAAGTTCCCATGTTCTCGTTCTATGAACTCTGAGCTTTAGTTCCTTCCAAAAATTTTCTATTGGATTCAGGTCCGGTGATTGTCTCGGCCATACCAGCAGCTTTATTTCTTTCTCTGAAACCAACTGAGAGTTTCCTTGGCTGTGCGTTTGGTATCATTGTCTTGCTGAAATGTCCACCCTTGTTTCATCTTCATCATTCTAGTAGATGACAGCAGATTTTTATTAAGAATGTCTTGGTAAATTTGTCTAGTCATCCTTCTTTTAATTATATGAAGTGTGCCAGTGTCATATGCTGAAAAACATCCCCCTATGATGTTCCCACATCAAAACTTCACTGATGGTGTGGTGTTTTTTGGGTGATATGCAGTGCCTTTTCACCTCCAAACATGGTGGGTATTATGGCATCCAAAGAGCTCAATTTTGGCTTCATTTGACCAGACTATATTATCTCAGTATTTCACAGAATTGTTTAAATGTTGTTGAGCAAACTTTAAATGCACTTGAACTTGCTTTTTGTTCACCAATGGAGTCTTGCGTGGTGAGCGTCCAGACAGGCCATGGAGGTCAATTGCATTACTGATGGTTTTCTTTGAAACTATTTTACCTGCTGATTCCATGTCTGTCTGTAGCTCTCCACAGGTGGTCCTTGGCTCTTGAACAACTCTTCTGATAATTCTTTTCCCTCCTCTGTGTGAAGTCTTGCGAGAAGAACCTGGTCGTAGCCGGTATATGGTGAAATGATGTTTTCTCTGCTTCGGGATTATGGCCCCAACAGTGCTCACTGGAATGTTAAGTAGTTTATAAATTCTTCTGTAACCAAATGCCATCAGTATGTTTTGTAACAATAAGGTTACGAAGGTCTTGAGACAGCTCACTGGTTTCACCCATCATGAGATGTTTCTTGTGTGACACTTTGGTAATGAGACACCTTTTTATAGGCCATCAATTGAACCAACTGATATTATTTTTCACTAAGTAGCAGGATTTCTTTCTAATTACTGACATTTCAGACGGTGTCATGACTTTCCATGGCTTCTTTCTACAAGTGTTCAATACTTTTTCCCTAGGTCATTTCTCACATAACTTAATTTATACACAGCTATGGTTTGCTTTTTCTGCCTGTGTGGATTGGATGAGTTGGTACCAACATCTGGTGAAAATTTGATGTCAATAGCACTTTTAGAAAGATATTGTGATGCTACTCAGTGTAGTATAGCGCAACCTCCACCAGAGGGTGCTGGTGAGGGAAGACAAGTTGCACACACAGTGTAGCAACACTGAACAGCAGCACAAGCACCACCAGGTGGAGATAAAGTGGTGAAATGAGCAGAGTCAGAAACAGTCAGGAGCTGAAGTACCAGTGGTCACAGCAGTACACGTAGTCAGAAACAAGCCAGGGGATCAGCAACGTTCAGAAGCGGATGAGACAAAGACAAAAGACAAAAGCAGGTCTGAGTGCAAGCCTAGTCAAAACCAGGGAGTCAACAAACTTACAGGGAAACACTGAGTAAGGACAGACAGAGGGAATAAAGAGACACAGGGCTAGTTAGGGATCACAGCAGGGCAAATCAGGATATACCAGAGTCAGATACACATGCCGAAGGAAGAACTATAGCTGACACCGCCTGCAGGATGCAGCGGAGCTAAATGTAAATGTATAACTAGATCGTAGGTGAATATAGGACATACAGACATAAGATATATACCTGAGGAAGACATTTTATACTGTCAAAACGCGTTGTATGTCTTTTTCTTGAGAAATATTAAAATCCTTTTTTGGATAATAAGAAGCCATGGATCCTACACATACGGGAGGGCAAATAGCCTGGTATAAAATTTATTGGATACAGTCTATATGGCAATAATTCAGTTCATATATTCATTGCTCTCATATATCTTAGTGCACACATTGTACTGTTATACTTGTTTCTTTGTATACTGTGCCTCTACATCTGTATACCGTATCTGTTCGCCTTTCTAATTACCTCCTTTCAGTCCTGGATACGACATGCTGATATCATTATTATGGCAGCTATGGGTGGCATTGCTTCCTACCCTTGAGACAAAGTATAGAATTATAGGGGTTTTACCCCAAAATTACATTTAACGCCAGATTTCCTTACTCTTCCGAGTTATACTGAGCTCACTTGAATTATTATTCTGTCTTGAAGAATGATGAACCACAGGTTGTTTCAGTAACTGTACAAATTTTTTTGCTTTTATTCATGTATAAATCATCAACATTTTCTAGGCTATTTCGGTAGAAGCAAGAACAATGGCACCCTGCCTGACATCAATATTTTTTATCCATAATGCATAGAATGACCACATCAGTATTTTTCATTCTATAGAAGCAGCAGAGTCAGCTTTCCATCTCCATAGATCAAACTGCCAGTTTAGTCAGTGTTGCCTAAGGAATAATCCTTTCCCCTTCCTTCTTTGCTCCTGAGGGACCCCTAATTAATACTACAGATGCAAAACACAAAATGCACTTCCCAGATGTTTGTTAAAAATGACCTATAACTCTCCTGCAGAATAGAAAAGGCTGACCACGTTTGATGCCATAATGTAACCTTTTTGTCGGGCTGTCATTCCGTATGCTAATGAAGCACAGCTGAATCTATACGCCAGACCTGCCAAGTCATAAAACAAACTGCTATGAAAGTAATGCATCAGTAATTCTGATCACCTGGCATCTGGAGCTCTGTGAATGCCGTTTATAAGTAGAACATGGCACATCATGACTTCAAATTCTGCACTGTGCGGCCAATTTATTCTGATGGATCTGCATGGGGAACTTTAGTTGGGCTAACAAATTAATCTGCTTAAGCATATCGGAAGGGAAGATTCCAAAAGTGGCCATAAAGTGGTTAGGGGAGAATTTGGAAATACATCTAGGACAAGCGCGTGTAAAGGGCAGCCCAGGGGCATCTGTGCAGCCTTCAAAATGCTTCTCTGCATTATTATATATTGGTTTTGATTCATTATTCCCATATGCAAACAAAAAGTTCTCAAAACTTAACTTTAAAAGTAACATAAAATAAGGATGACTAAAGAATTATTCCCACAATTATATTATTTTTCAGAAAGCACAGTAAATGCATACTTATTGCTAAAATGCAAACTAAGTCCAACATAAAGTTTCTTTCATGTACCTGTGTCTTTTTTGATCTTTATCTGCTCCTCTGTGCATTAAACTTCAAATAAATGAATGGCTGGTCCATTAATACAATGGTAAAACTACATTTCTCAGCAGCACCCTACTTCTCCCCACTGCTTCAGGCTCCACCCTCTCCTGTGTACTCCTGACTAGCCCCACCTCTCTGAGTGATCATCAGGCTAATGCAAGTGTAGAATTCACCAGATGCATCTGTGCATGCTCTGCTTTTGTACATTACCATACCTCATTAATGTTATCTTTTGCCATCTACATCAGCTAAGTTGCCAGTGTACTTTTACATATTACTCCAGTCAGCCTCTTTATATGCAGCCTCATCCTACATTATATTTCACTTTTTAGCCCCTCTATATTCAGCCCCATTCTGCAGGATATTACTTATTTGTGTTCCTTCCTGAAGTATATCATAACTTATAGCTCACTCTACAGTATATATTACCCATTCCTACATTAGATCTCTACTTTCAGCTCCTCTTTATGCAATAGTATCCTGCTGTGTATCACACCTTTCTTCTCCTATACACAGCCCTATCCTGCAGCACATCACTCCTTTCAGCCTCATCCTGTAGTACATCAATCCATACAGCTCCTTATTTGCAAACACATTATGCAGTATACTGTATCACTCCAATCAGCCCCTTTATATACAGCACCATTCTGCAATATATTTCACTTTTCTGCCCCTCTATCCTGCAGTATATCATACCTGTTTTCACAGATCTTCCTGCAACATATCTATCCAGCCCGTGAGGAGCACTTAGAGTTCTCCAAATTTCATTGAAGCCTTTCTTTGACAAGTTACATTTAGTAAACAGCAACATGGGGCCGACTAAAAAGTGTGATAGCTAATTCCATCCAGAATAACTCTTTAATCTTTGATCTATCTACTGAACACATGAGAGCGTCCTTGTTAGCTGCTTAAAGCCATCACTGCAAACTTATTTTTTCGACTGTAATTTTATGGCAAGTAATATTTGGCAACTATGACTATGGATCGTAATTACAGTTTTTATATATTCCAACTGATAATTATTAGTTTATATATTTGTTATCTGCCAATACACAAATCTCAATTAAGTCATTAGCTTAAATGATGTTATTTTTTTCCTTGTTCATATTTTTAAAGCCACATTTTTATTTTTCCCAGTCCTCATAGCACCACAGGTTGGTGTTTAGCTACAAAGTTTTGTGCACTAAAGTAAGGATTAAATTGGAATGTGAATTTTGGGCCAAAGATTTAATTATGGGTGCTATTATAATAAAGAAAACTATAATCAGAGAGGTCAGTGGAGGTAAGGAGAATGTGCACATTGGATGCCCTAACTTGCACAGCTCAGAATGGAGCTATAGTATCTTCACAGGGGCTATAATTGCCATAGACCTGGGTCCCCGCCTTAGGAACCTACTGTCCTAGCTAGCCTCACAACTGAATCTCACCCTCCCCCAGTAAGGAGAGCTGTCTTTCATTTTTAATTTTAAAGTGGTCTGTAATAAGAAAACCACTGTAAACAGGTTTTTTTTTCATTTTCAACACACATCAGAATGATTTAGATGTTTTTAATTCACATACACTATGATTGCATATAAAAGGCAGTCTGACTTCTAGAATGCCCACTGATTCTGAAAAGGATGCTCCAAAAGCTTGTTCACACAAGCATATAAGTTGGACGAGTGTTATCCTCCCAAATAGTGAGGAATGGATAGTGGCGGTACATTAGTGAAAAGGGGGGAAGTATAGGCTCCCAAGTGGTGAGGAGAGGGTAGTGATGTCTCCTAAGGTTGAGCAGAGGATTGTGAAGGTTTCCAAGAGAGGAAGGTTGATCATTAATGGCCTCCAAGTGCTAGGTATAGGACGATTGAATTTCCCAAGTGCTGTGGATAAAATGGTCGAGGCTCCCAAGTGGTGAGGGTTGGATGGTGGAGGTACACCTGTAATAAGGGGGAAATGAAAGTTTCCTAGTGGCCAGGAGAGATTAGTGGCATTTCTCAAGATTTGAGCAGATGATTGCGAATACTCCCAAGTGAGAAAGGATAGTTGGTAATGGTAGGGATAGGAAGATTTGTGGGCATACAATAGGCATAGAGTGATTGATAGGCATGTAATAGGCATAGGATGATTTGCGGCATACGATAGGCATAGGGTGATTGGTAGGCATGTGATAGGCATAGGTTGATTAGTAGGCATGCCATAGGTATAGGATGATTAGTAGGCATGTGATAGGCATAGGGTGATTGGTAGGCATTTGATAGGCATAGGGTGATTGGTAGGCATGTGATAGACATAGGGTGATTAGCAGGCATGTGTTAGGCATAGGGTGATTGGTAGGCACATGATAGGGATAGGGTGATAAGTAGGCATGTGATAGACATAGGGTGATTAGTAGGCATGTGATAGACATAGGGTGATTAGTGGCATGTGTTAGGCATAGGGTGATTGGCAGGCATGTGATAGGCATAGGGTGATTAGGAGGCATGTGATAGACATAGGGTGATTAGAAGGCATGTGATAGACATAGGGTGATTGGTAGGCATGTGATAGACATAGGGTGATTGGTAGGCATGTGATATGCATAGATTGATTAGTAGACATGTGATAGACATAGGGTGATTAGTAGGCATGTGATAGTCGTAGGTTGATTAGTAGGCATGTGTTAGGCATAGGGTGATTACTAGGCATGTGATAGGCATAGGGTGATTGGTAGGCATGTGATAGGCATAGGGTGATTGGTAGGCATGTGTTAGGCATAGGATGATTGGTAGGTATGTGATAGGCATAGGGTGATTAGTAGGGATGTGATAGGCATAGTATGATTGGTAGGCATATGATACGCATAGGAGGATTGGCAGGCAT
This sequence comes from Dendrobates tinctorius, assembly GCF_039654945.1. NCBI lineage: Eukaryota > Metazoa > Chordata > Amphibia > Anura > Dendrobatidae > Dendrobates > Dendrobates tinctorius. Next base: position 8,024,065 of record NW_027361993.1, read on the forward strand.
GTGATAGGCATAGGGTGATTGGTAGGCATGTGATAGGTATTGGGTGATTAGTAGGCCTGTGATAGACATAGGGTAGTTAGTAGGCATGTGATAGACAGGGTGGTTAGTAGGCATGTGATAGGCATAGGGTGATTGCTAGGCATGTGATAAGCTTAGGGTGGTTGGTAGGCATGTCATAGGCATAGGTTGACTGGGGTTCAAAAATTGTGTTGGTAAAATGGATTAGGCTCTAAGGAGGAGAGGGACCAAAAGTAATTAATTACCCATTTTGCTATTATGTGCACATATCCTTCTCTTTGTGGTTCCTACACATACTGTAACGGCATTTTTATTACTGGATTACAAAAGATCTGATTTCACAATTCTCTCATTCTGAATAAAACAGTAGTTCGGGTTTTCACATGCAAGTTATTTTTTAGCATAAATGATCTCCAGATTCCGGCGGCATCTTCACTAAGGCAATTATACTTTAACCAAAACAAAATAGGTGAAACAATTTGCAGTGTCTCATATTTTGCTAATGTGTTTGATGACTGTGAAAGGAGAAGGTTGGCAGCACCACAGGGTGCTAACTGGTTATAATTATAGGCTTTACTCAAAAGCTCTTTGATACAAATTCATCTAGATAAAACAGAGACCAAGACAAAAATTTGAATGTTGCATATGCGAGTAATAATTACACATCGGGTGTTATGTGTCCTATCTTTATTCTTTCACATACCCTTTGCAATTGTTTGTAAGCCCTGAATCACTCTAATACTAATTACTGTGAGATTCTGCATTCTGAGTGACTCAGAACAAAGTGAAAATTCATTGTTTCTTACGCTTTATTTCCCTTCCGGAACAACAAAAAGGAAAAAAAATCTTCATTTGTTCCTGTGTTAAAAGCAAATCTGAATTTTAAAGCAAATATAATGGGATCCATAAAAAAAATCTATGTTTCAAATAATAATATTCAGAAAAGTAGGAAAGCAAAAGTAGCTGTTTGAATTACAATAAAATATTAAGATTATTGGGTAAATGGATAATAAACTGCTTTATGGTATCTTAGGCAAAATGAGGAACAATTGGTAGATGAGTCATCTGTTGGTGTTGCATATTTGAAGGTACCCGGTCACGTACCCCTCACTGTAGCTGACAACTCCTTGCCTTCGTTAGAAAGGACTTGGTTTCAACCTAGTGGTGTCTACTCTGCATAATGGTCAATATTGAAGACCTTTAATACTGAGAGCCACCAGCTGATGTAAAGGGGAAAGGAGGATCATTCTAAAATGGAGTTTTTGACTTTCGGATGGAGTTTTAAAGTTGTATAAAAGGAGACAATGCCTCCAAAGGATACGTGATAACTTGTGAATCAGTGATGCCTGGCGTGGACGTTAAGGGCTGTGTATATAGGTCTCTGTTTAACCACAGAAAGCAGCAACTAGCTAGATTCCTAGTGGCTACCTCACAGATCAAAAGCGGAGTTGGAAGCCTTCATCTATCAGTTGTTGAAAGAATATTTATAGGAAATTTTTAAAATGGCAACATCTCTGTAATTGTAGAGATATGCAGAAAAGACAGCCAGAACTCACCATTACTTAAAAATGTTAATGTCCTTTATTCCATGTGGCGGGACAATCCACATGCACACCTGATAAAAGGGAAGTGGTTGTTCATCTGTATATGCTTGGACCTGCAGAAACACTGGGATAGGCGTGAAACGGCTTTTGCCCTCCTACACTTCCCTGCTACCCCTGCTTTCCTAAGAATTGTCCTGCCACATGGAATAAAGGACATTAACATGTTTTTATGAATTTTTAAGTAATGGTGAGTTCTGTATATCTCTTTAATACTTTTATTCACATTTTTGTCATGCACCACCATACTTATTTTTAAGGGCTATGCCCCACGTTAAGGAGTGACTCAAATAACTGTTAACTAATTGGTGCGTTTTTTTCTTGTATTTTCATTTAAAATCTCTGTAATTTTATTTATTTATTTTTTTTTACTCACTCATATAGCACTATTAAGTCCACAGTACTTTACAGAAATTTTCATCACTGTTCCCATTGGGGCTCTCAATCTAAATTTCAGAATGTCTTTGGAGTGTGGGAGTAAATCGGAGAACCTGGAGCAATCCCATCATGCACAACTAATGATTTCAGAAGAAATTATTGCTTTAAATGCAATGATGTGTAATTCCACAGATGGGAACAAAATAATATTCATGGAATAACTCTTCCTTTAATGGTTTTGACAGTTTACCAAAAGTTGGGCAACCACAGAAAAGAAGTTTTCTTATTGTAAAGTCAGTAGAAATTAGCCAGATTTGCATGAATTTGTCTGAGAAACTCCTTTGCTTTCAAAGACCCCCATGCATAATAAACATAGGGTTAAAAAAAATACTATCCTCACCTCGCTCCCTACCTGTTCTGGCACCACAGCTCCATAACCAATTCTATACTGTCTCCCTTTCTTCCTCCAGCTCCAGTATTTTCTTTTGTCCTCACTATTCTTAACTCCTTGTTATCTATGGGACTCACTAGTCCTCAACGTCTAGACGTGCTGTTAGGAACGGCGGAAAGCACTAAATAAAAATATAAATAAAGTGCGTTCGCCGCTCGGGGTCCACTGTGCGGTAGGTGGTATAACCGCTGCAAGACGGTGGCAGAGCAATATGGCGGAGGTGTGCACGGGGTTAGCCTTCACCCTGGTGCGCAAAGCAATCGCTGTTTAGTCACAGAGATGGCAAAAACAAAGTACTGAGACAGTTAGGGTCACAGGAGCTCAGAGCAATAAGGCTGAGTGCAGATGTACTTTTTTGTCCTGCGGATTTTTCCGCGCAGAATTGAAGAAATCCCCAGGTCAAATGACCTGCATTTTTCCAGCAGATTTCTTCCATTTTTAATGCGGTTTTCTTGCGGTTTTTCACTGCGGTTTTCCCCCTACGGATTTGGAGACAGGGGAGGTGGAAAACCGCACAAAAGAAGTGACATGCTGCGGATATTGTACCACAGGAAAACCACGCGGAAAAATCCGCAGCGTCTGCACAGCGTTTTTTTTTTTACATTGATTTACATGCTACTGTATCCGCAGCATTTCTGCGCGGTAAAATCCGCTGCAGATCCGCAGGAATTCTGCATCGTGTGCACACATCCTCACACACACGGTAAGCGGTCACAGGAATAGCCCAAGATGGCGGCACTAAGTCCTTCTAGACCTACCGTGTGTGGCCGAGTATATAGTGTCGCAGCCGCCAACGCTCAAGTGGGCTGCTACTGCAGCGCGGCGTGAATACTGCCGCTCAACGACACTGCTATGGCGCAGGCACAATGTCGGACGCTAGCAGCTGAGTATGGAGCAATAGTGCGCTGGCACTGGTAGTAACTCAATCCCTCACACAAGCGTATTATCATAGGGTTTCAAATGAGTTATTCACCAGATCATGCATCCATCAAACATTCACTCAGCAGCAAGTATGTCTATACTAGCGCATGGCAGAACCACCATGCGTGCCTTTTATAGCAGCCGGGACCTTCCGCACGCCTCCAGATCTCTGAGATGGACAAATGAGATTTGGAGCAGGACCTGAGCACATGACTCCCGATCTCCAATGGGAGATCGTCCCATGAGCATGCACAGTAAGAGGAGAGAAGAACTTAGCCTCAGGCGAGATTTGGCAATCTCCTCTGCAATCTCCTCTGCAGTGGACAAAGAGCAGGAGACTGCAGAATGTGAGGGTCTGGATTCCTGCATAGTGACCGCAGAAACCTGACTCCTAACATTACCCCCCCTCCTAGGGCCCCCCCTCCCTGAGACTTCTGACCCGCCAGCTTATGCCTTTTAGTGGCGTAGGCCTCAGACTCGTCCGAAGGCAAGTCTGATGTCCGGGTAGGTGACAAGGAAACCCGGGACACGCGGAAGGCATCAGGGATGGCAAGATCACCAGGTTTGAGAAGGGACACATGGTAGACAACGGGAACAGAAGTAAAGTGGGACGCCGCCATGTGTCGGCGGATGTCGCCACTCTCCGTTTGGAGAGGCTATCCCGTGAACAAAAGGCACAGGCCCGAATATATTTTTTTACATCCCAAGCCCTCTACGGCCACCAATAAGACCCAGCCAGGAGTTTTGTGGTCTGGATATAGCCGCAGTGACCACCCCTCCTGGAAGTGTGTGCCCACACGAGAACCCTTGGCCGAAGCGTGGGAACACTGTCAATAGGACGCAGGCGCCGCCAAACGCATACTGTGCACGGCCTGCGTCCTCAGTGATAAAGATAGGGGACGCATGACGCATGCAGCATCATGCACCGGGAGGCGGAGCTACCGGCGGAGGCACTACAGGGGGCGGGGCTTAGCGGCGGCCGTGCACAGGCCGTCACTGCGCCCGGAAGCGCAAATGTCAAACCGGCCTAAATGCAGCACCTAATAGCATAATAAACCCAAAACATGGTGGAGATATAAGAAGAATAAAGCAGGATGTGCTTGCCTTCTGGGATTGTGTAAGTGCAGGCACAACCCTGGTAAAGACTTGAAGAATTGTGGCATGTTGGCTGCTGCTCCCTTCCTGAGTGATAATGGAAAAACAACACCGCAAGATACGCAACGATGGGGCAGAAAATGCAGTATACGGCTGATAACGACCCTCTAGAGAAAAGAAAATGTAGTTTATCAGTAAGATTTTCAGTTTTGCGTTTTAATGCCAGAAAATCTGACCAATAAAGGAATCTTTGATTACTTCTTCTATTCTCTGAATGGTGAGTATGAGCAGCCCCCGTGTTCTGTAACTAGTAATTTCCCTAATTTCTAAAAAATTACATTCCACTCGTGAATTTATTTCAATAGGAAGAATATTCTAATTTTATTTGTTTAGTTTACTCGCTGATATACAAGTTTCTATAGCACTTTATAGATATTATCATCACTGTCGCCATTGGGGGCTCACAATCTAGTTTCCCTATCAGTATGTCTTTGGAGTATGGGAGGAAATCGGAGAACCCGGAGGAAACCCACGCAAACACAGGGAGAACATACAAACTCCTTGCAGATGTTGTCCTTGGTGGAATTTGAATCCAGGACCCCAGCGCTGCAAGGCTACTCAGCGAGCACACAAAATAACCAGTTCAATGACAATTTCAGATTTTCAACACCTGTAACAGCAATAACCCAAATATCACAATAAAAATAGAATATGCAAACGTTGATAGGAATAATCAAAACTAATGTTGCAAATCCCCTTTTTTAGGATTAAAGATTAATTTCTATTCTAAATCAATGGGACACCAACAAAACCTTTTTTCCTCGGGTAAATATTTCTTTACGACACAAGAGGAAACAGATTAGCGCTACATACGCACAGCTTAATTGATGAACTAATGTCTGAAAATAACTTGATTGAGCTTGACAGTACTTTAGCAAAACACCGATAACGAAGCAACAATACACCCACGCACATACATTATTTACTTACAAACACATCATGTTTATGTTGTTCATCTCCTGTTTTTGCAGCTTTTTTTTATATTTATTCAGAAAAAAATTAAAAAAAATAAATTAGCAAATCACAATAATTTCTTTAATAAGATAAATGATCTAATTTTTGCGTCAGATTTATTGTGATTGTGGTTCTCAATGTTGCACTAAAGAAAATTTGCATTAGAAATTTTCATTTTTTACTTGTTCTCTATTTTTTTAGTTTATGCTATCACATTGTATATTTACACACATACAGTATATATATTTATACATATATGTCTCTATAAGTAGCCATATACGGTATATACAAGTATAGATATATAGATATCTATCTACTTATACATAAATCTATCTAAATACATATATACCGTATATCTATCTATATGAATATATATATATAGATAGATATTTTTTATAGTAAATAATCTTTCTTTTTAATGCATATACGGTATATATAAATATATATATATGTGTGTGGGGGGTATATATACATATATAATGTATCTATATATAATTTATATATATAAATATATTTCTATCAATATATTTATAAATATATATTATCTCTTTCTATGGTATATGTATATAGAAATATATATATATCTATACATGTATATATAGTGTATAAACAGATGGCTACATATAAATATGTTATATATATAAAAAGAAAATGATGTAAATGTTTGCATATTTTTTAATTTCACTTTTTTATTTTAGTTTTCATTAACTTAATTTTTATTATATTGTATATTTCATTATTTTGTGTTTTATAGACATTTAACTATTTTTCATACATTTCATTTTTCATTTATTATTTTTTTTTACGTTTTATGGTTTATTTTTTTGTACACTTCATTTTCTACTACTTTATTCTTTATCGGTTATTTTCTTTTCTTTTTTTCTAAGCCTACTTCTCATTACTAATATTTTTCAATGTTTATAGCGAAATATTTTATTTATCCTGAGTACAAAGCAGCTACTGTCTCAGCCCCAGAGGAATTCTTCATGGAAGCTCCCCCCATCCCCTGTAGAGCAGAACTTAAGAAGTGGTAACAAATATAATATGACAATTTTATAAGTGGGAAACAGATGAAAGATATACATTGGGGATGCACTGTGTTTTCTATTTAGCAAACTTATTTAGTCTAAAATTGCTTTGCTGATCAAATATCATTACGCAGCCCTATAGCTGGTAATATAAAATATGCATAGCGGGCCACAAGAGATCCACTTTCTAATTGGCACACATAGCAACTGTCAACTAAGCAACCTAACATGACAGAGGTAGCTCTTTGGGGTTATTTTCTTTATTATTTTGCTTGTATTTACATTGCAAATCTGCTGATTATTTCAGTAAATACCAAAAAAGGGCAAAAATTCAAGTTTGGAGTTTGACACTGAATAACAACTGACACCAAAGAACATCTCATTGGAGACAATTTTTTTTTCATGTTTCAGTAAAGTATATCAACCAAATAGGAGGAAATAAACATTTTATAAAGTATAAGACACAAATATGGCCAATAATTGATACAAACATCATAAAGCATGGTTTCATATAATCTGATTTAAAGCTAAATATGCCATGCTGTGAAGGTGACATTATGAGTGGTGCCAAGAAGTGCAGCCGTATACAACTAGAAGTATCTACTAACAGTGCAGGCGAAGTGGTCCCAATGAGTTGTACCAAAGGCTGGTGTGAGACCACTACTCAGAATTTGGAGGTGGAGAGGACATCAGACTCCAGAGAACTATAAAGTTTCCAGGACTTTTCAAAGTGGACTGTGAAGGCATAGGTTCAGTGCAAGTGGTCCCCCTGTGGAGAAACTGAGAGTGTGTGCACTGGTGAAATATGGGGTGTAAGCAAGTTAAGTAGAACTGGGTTAAATCCTAGCATTGCAGGTCTTGATTAGATGCAACTGGCTAGCTTTCACTAAGAACCAGAAAATGGGTTCACCATGTGTTGGGGGTTGAACAGAGTGGAGTGTGTTGAAGCTGGTGAGTGACCAGTCAAAATGTGAGCTGTAGCTGAGAGAGACAAGTCAGGGTCTTTCTCTGAATGAAAATTGCATGGATCACCTAGGAAATCTGAGCAGTCTGAGCGTTGGAGCTGAAAAAGTATGTGTGGAAGCTGCAGGTAGATTGAACTGTTTATTTTCTGTGATACCTTTGTGCCCAGAAGAGGATGTTTTGGTTATGGATCCCTTGGAGTTTTATGAAAGCAATTAAAGTGCACATGTTTAGACCAAACTGCATTGCCTGTGTGAACACTACTTACTGCTGGCCGTAAATCCCTACAAGGGGCAATGCCAGGAAACAATACTCTTTGCCATTGGAGTCTATAATAAGGTATTCTATAAGTAAAACAGTTTGTCACCTGACAAATCATCCTGCTGTGGTGAATAACTGTTATGTGGTTCAAGTTATATTCCAATCTACAGTAAGTGTGTAGGGAAGGTGACCTGACAGACTGACTGACTGGTCAGATTTCAAAAGGGAAAACAGCTAGGAAAGTGTAGGTGACGTGCAGTACCTTGAACTGACATTAGAGGGCAGGGAGGAGTGTGAGCATAGGACTTGAGATCAGCTTAGTGCTAAGAAACCGTTAGTTTTGGGGGCCGGATTTATAGGGAACCGGGAAAGCTATAAATTTGACAGGAGGGTTCCAGAGAGTTCTGGTCCCCAGTGGGAGCTCAAGTGACGAGGAGACTGTGACAGTTGCTGCACTGTGAGGAAAACCCAATCAGGGGGACTGAGGAGAAAGGAAGTCAGGGGGTGGTCCTGACACGAAGTACCGCAGTATAGACGAGGCTCCGGGTGTGGGACACCGTATTGGAACGACGCTTGACCAGTAACATTACTGTTGGTGTATAGGCCTAAGGCAGCCACAGTGACGGAGCTGTCAGAGCGTCACTGAGTGTAAAGGGGATGGTACATAAATATACGTCCCTGGAGAAAGTGTGTCACCCTGTGTTCTGTAACCGGAGAACTGTGAAGGAAAGTGCGGTGTGCTGTGAGGCCGTCTGGCGGACGGCGAGAGAAAGAATAAACTTGGACCTGTTGCACCCGAAATTTGCCTCCAGCTTGTGTCTGTACGTTACTGCGCGGTATCCAGAGGGACCACCCCCAGTCCAGCCCACCGACCCTACAAGTGCATGTGTGGTCCTTGATACAACAGTATCCCAAATTGTGTGGACTTGGGTTAGGGCTGTTATTGCCCCTCTGAACATTATGGGTTTGCTGTACATCCACTGCTGCATGAAGGTTCAGGGTCCATAGATGCTAGTGACTCAACGGTCACAGTGACCCACCGAGGAGCAGAGAGGTTCCCTAGAAAGTGACTTGTGCACTCTTGGGAGTTTAATATAGAAGGGGTAGTAGGTGGCTTAATGGTGGCACAGTAAGGTAGACTGCACTGCCTATAGTCACTTAGGTACAACTGTTGTGAACTCATTTTCTGGTCTGCCTATGGTTTCTGGTGAGGGAGCTGGTTGTGCTGACAGAGGAGTTATGAGTTCTCTTTCTGGACTCCCTCTGGTGGTGGCAGGAAGTAGTGAAGCTGATCTAATTAACTGAGACCTGCCACCTGATAATGAGGAAGAGGATTGGACATCTGGAGTCTCAGACTGGATTTAAGACAGTCGACTCCCTATTCCCATGCTGGTGATTTTTTCCTGCCTCCTGAGGTCTTAGTTTCCAGCTCAGTTCCTGCCTTCTCAAGCTAAGTTGTCTTTGCTAATGTTCACATCTGATTTGGTTTGGTCTATTCAGTTTTTTGTGTGGTCAGCCAGCCCCGGCTGGGGCTGTGCTGAATTTCCCCTCTTATGTCACTGTATGTGCCAGTTTGCTTTTTTTCCCTTATTAGAGTGGCCTCTTTTTGCTCTGTTCTCAGAATATGCCAGAGTGCTGATATAGTGGGAGAAGTCTAGTGACTTCAGGGTATTTTTTGCTATCAGAAGTGTTGGACATTTTTGCAGGGTTTTTTGGCATGATTGCAGACAGTATCTTTCCTTTCCTGTCCTTTCTAGCTACTGTGGGCCCCATCGTTTGCTCAGCCTATTTTCCAACCTGGGCTCGTGTTTTCATCTTGTCTCACCGTCAATACGTGTGTGGGGGCTGTCTATTCCTTTGGGGTCTGCTCTGGGACAGTTTTAGATTTCCCCTTTTCTTGCTTTAGGCTTATTTAGTCCTCCGGCTATGACGAGGTGTCTAGAATCATCGTAGGTACGCTCCACGGCTGCTGTTAGTTGTGTGGTAAGGATCAAGGGTCTGCAATCCGCGTAGTTACCAACCTCTCTGGTTTTCTGTGACTTGGCTTGGTCTTGTTTTCCTCCTCGGTGACCCATTCATAGCAAACAACCCAGCATAACACTTATGCACATTATTATAGGGGTTGACCTCTTTTCAAAAATGTTGGTCTCTGGGTGCAGTTTGCTATAAGAAAAAATGTTCTTTATTCACCATCCCCAGGTCCATTATTGAGTATTCACCGCAGCTCCCGGTGTCTGCTATTAGCTGTGATGCTAATGTCTCATTGAAAGCCATTTAGTGATATCAGCAGCTCTGAGTGGAACGTTCCATCTACATAGACAGTGCTGCTGAGCTTACTGATAGATTGGCTTAAACACTATTGACATGATGTCCATACCGCAATCAATGTCAGGCACGCACCAGGAACTGTGGAGACAAAGCTCTGGACCCAGGAATGGTGAGTAAAGCATGGATTGTTGTTTTTTCATAAAAAACTGCAACCCAGGACCAATATTTTCTGCAAAGGATCAACCTCTTTAATTAACACTTTTACTTATAACGTTAACATGTGTCTTAAATAGGAGCCCTTTTTACTCTGTGATAGGTTAACAGGCCCTACTGACTGTGTATCGGTAGTGATGGGGATAGCACCAAGGAATATATCAGTGCTATGTAACAGGAAAGAAATATAATAAGCTCATGGCATGAGAAATACAAACAATAATGTCAATAAAAACAAATAGATTTTATGTAACTCCCTGACATTTTATATAATGCATGTCCAGAATAAATAATTGGCTCCTTTCGTGGACAGATAAAAAGAATTAGATACATGATTGAATAGATGAGTAGCTCTGGACTTTGTGGATTTAACTTAAAATTGATACTTTGGAAGAGTTTATATATTTGTAGTTACAATGACGTTCCCTTGATATGAACATCTACCCAACTAGTGGGTTTTACAGTTCTTCATTATAGACACCCGTCTTCACCTTTCCTCTTCAGTGACCAGAAATTAATATATAGTCTCCAAAAGATAAAAGCTTGAAGAGTAGCGGAATCTACAAAAAGCAAAATTCTAATTACATTTTGAGGGCTTTACTTTGGGGATAAGGCAGAATACCGATATTTCAGGCAGATTTTAATAGCTACATATAGTAAAGCCTGAAGTCTATTGCATTCGGAATGACCAGCTGTCCTTCCCCACATTATATATTACACATTTTTCAAAGCAGTCAGGTAACCTCAGGTCTTAATAAAAGTTTAAAAAGTTCACTAGACTTTAAATAGATTTTTGTATTTGGAGACATTGGAATCTCTATCTATTATGTAGCCAGAGTTTTAGAGACTGAGCTGTAGTAATGAACGCTCTGGTCATTTTTTCCATATACTTTTTTACTGAGGGGGCATTTTTTACTTTAATTTTATACATGTTTTTGAATATATATGGCTCGGCTTGATACCTTTAATAAGTGCATTCATTAGAATATTTAACGATTAACTGTCTTATTCCTTTACCAACAGTCATGGAGATCAGAGCAAAGGGCCAGATCCTCTGTTTTGGCTCAGACTCTAATATAATAATGAGCCATGAAGATCAAGCAATCAAGCAGGAGACAACCCTGTTTGAATCTGAATCATAACAGTCTATTCATCATGATTTGTTTCCGAAAACTTTATAAAATTTTACAGATAATATCAAGGTTGGACAGAGACAGGGCCCTCATGAAAGAACAGTGTATGGACCCCTTGCTATCTAATAGTTTAAATGTTTTGCTGAAGTCACTTTGGATGTGGCCCTGATCTCTGCTTTTCAAACAGGCCAGGTACTCTTTTTACAACGCACACTGGCAGTGCGCTCCTTTTTTCTGATCAGAGCTGGCAAGTGAGCGCACTGTTACTGTGCATATTACACAGTGAAAGGAATCTACCAGGAATACATCGGCATTTAGAACCGATTCATACTCAGTAGAGCAGCCCCTCAAATGGAGATAATTGATGATGCTTAATTTCAGGGAGGGGGCAGAGGCTGTGGTAGTGACCTTCTGCCCTCTGATGAAAACTCATTTGACTATCCCGGCATGCACTGGAATGCTCAAACAAAGAGACATCAAAGAACAGTTGAAAAAAATTAAATTAGGCATTCAGAATAGTGAGAGAATGATAGGGACTTTTAATTAAAGTAAATTAGAAAACTGATTAATTATGACATTAAACACATAGGGATTTAAGATTAAAATAAATTTTAGACCGGACCACATCTTTAAAGCTGCTATGCAATATTTGTACCCACCCCCACCAGGTGCAAATTATAATACTAGTGTTTTCCTATCTGGACCCCGGTCAGGCACCAGGGAAAGCCTCTGATCACTTATGTTTTTTTCTGAGAATGGGCTGAATTAAAAAAATACCAAGGTTGTTTTAAATAGTCAAAGTACAGCAGTCATTTTACTTTATATTTTAGAAATCAATAGTACTCATGAAAATAAGAAACTTTGTAACATATCTTATCAGAGAAATCATCATCTTTCTCCTCCTGGATTTATCAGTCATTTTCCAAATTTTCAATTCATGGGTGAAATCTGTATTCTGTAAAGACTGATCGTTACTGAGACAGAAGATGACAATTGTTTTCTGTAAGATATATAAGAAAGGAAGAGCTACATAGAATATGCAGAAACTGCCTACCGCTATAATGTAAAAATCTGTCTTCACTGAATACAGATTTTGCACTAAAATTGAGAATTTTGAAAATGAACAATCAGTTCTGGAGGAGAAAGAAACAGTTGAAAAGAGGATGGCTTCTACAAATGGATCCTAAACAAACGTCTAAATTCATAATAGACTACCTCAAAAAGCGCAAGCTGGAAGTTTTACAATGGCCCTCACAGTCCCCTGATCTGAACATCATTCAAAATCTGTGGCTAGACCTCACAGAACTGGAAGAATTTTCCAAGGAAGAATGGATGAAAATCCCTCAAATAAGAATTGATAGATTCTTGGTTGGCTACAAGAAGCATTTACAAGCTGTGATACTTTGAAAAGGAGGTGCTATTAGGTACTAACCATGCAGGGTGTCTAAATGTTTGCATTTTCCTTTTTGTAATTTTTAAAATGTAAAACATGAATATATATATATATTTACTGCTCAAAAAAATAAAGGGAACACTATTCCATTTGCAACAGGCTGTTTGTGTTCCCTTTATTTTTTTGAGCAGTATATATTTGTTGCCTAAAATACAAAGGAAATGTGTATTCTTTCTTTCTTTCTTTCTTTCTTTCTTTCTTTCTTTCTTTCTTTCTTTCTTTCTTTCTTTCTTCCTTCCTTCCTTCCTTAACACTGAATCCTTTTTGGATCTTGTGTTGCTGAACTTGATGGATTAAGAAATGGTTAACATCTCATCGGCATCTCAATTAATAGACCTTAATTCATTTGCAATAACAAAAGACAAAGACCAAACTCTTATTTAGAGCAGTAACCTCTGCCGGGAGTACAATGAATTGCTTTTAAATCATCCTCATTTAATCGCACACAGATTGTCAAGGAAAAATTTAGTATAATCTAGTTATGATTTTGTAGTCCCCTAGGGCTTTCAGTTGGGCTTAATCCTATTCATAGTCTAAATGACCTGCCATGCACGGTGCGGTATGTGTACCAAATCATCGTTGGAGATGTAGGCTGTGACTGGTAATTTATCACCCGGCTACATCATGAGCCCGAGACGAAGATTTGACTTTAAACATGGACAGAATCTCTTAGTCGATGGAGCTGAATAATTCAGAATTTAAAAATTCTGTCATAGTAAAATATACAATCGTTATATTTAACTGTGCTGATAGAGAGAAGCAATCAGGTTGTCATCTCAGTGTATGGTGATACTGTCTCCACTGGTTTCAGGCTGCCTTAATTCTCTCTTGTAATCAGATGGGATTCTCCCAGGGTTTGCAGAAGGAAAGGCAAGAAATCTAATCAGACTTGCAAACAGCATCATAGCTCAGGAAGTTGCCGCTTTTAAAATTGTTACACTTCGAAAAAATGGTAGCAAGTTTATTTTATAAGGTGATCTGCAGAGCAGGTGTGTTCTGTGTTTGGTTTTGCAGTACAGATCAGTATGGGTTTTTCTCTTCTTTAGCGGCTCACAAGAAGCTCAACTCTTCAACCTGTCTTCAAGAATAGACGGGAATTGGTCCAGATCAGTTTCGGGTGGTGAGAGTTTATGTTAGAGAATATATCATTGTGGAGAACATAAAGCTTGTCAATGTGTAATGGTCTTAAAGGGTTTTTCCCTCTAAATAAATCATTATACATTCCTAAAACATACTCCTACGTATGCTTATAATAAATGGTGTTATGCAGAGAAATGCAATATCGGGGCTGATTTTGAGTACCAGTAAAGAGCTAGTTGTTTGTAGCGTTGTGCAATGAAAGGAAAAAGTTAATGGCCTTTGCACTTTTCTAGATAAGACTAACTTCATTCTAGTGATATTGGGGTTCCCAGAAGTTGGACTGATCATAAAGTTCTAGCATATCCTAGTTTCATATTCTCTTATGGAAAATAACAACTTTGTCCAGCTAAGGACTAGTAATTATATTAGTTGAGTAAGGCTGACCTTGTGAAATGGACCCACTAAGTCCTAAGTCCAGGTGGGCTCATGAAATGGACCCACTAAGGCCCAGATCAAGGTGGGCTCATGAAAAGGACCTACTAAGCCACAGGTCCAAGTGGGCTCATGAAATGGACCCAATAAACCCCAGGTCAAGGTGGGCTTGTGAAATGGACCCACTAAGCCCCAGGTCCAGGTGGGTTGCTGAAATGGACCCACTAAGCCCCAGATCGAGGTGGGCTAATTAAATGGACCCACTAAGCCCCAGGTCCAAGTGAGCTCATGAATTCTGGGCATCGGTGTAGTTGGCAGGATGGTGCTTGGGGATTGAGGATGTGGCACAGACAGGAGTCTTGGGCGCTGCAAGATGCAGTATTGGAAGCAGGTAAAGCGTGATATGCACAGGAGATGGAGTTCACAAAGCTAGAGTCTTGAATAACAATTAGAAATCACAGGTGTGCATCCTAATGGGCCTGATAAGGCCTAGGGAGATGATGTCACATGTCGGGAAACCTGCAAAGCCCGACGTGGAGCCCAACAGAGGGCAGCAGATCAAGATTAAGGGAGCAAAGCCTGGACAAGGGACAGGTGTGTAACAAGTGTACATTATTACAATGACCATATTGGTTGAAGACCTTAATAACTGAGAAATAGTTAAGTAGCTGGATATTGTTTTAGAGGAAAAAAGTTATAGCATAAAAGAGAAAAAATAATAATTCTGTAAGATGCAAAATAAAGCACATTGCAGCCAATAGCTATGGTTCAGAGCCACATTTACATTCTGCTGGCTGCTATTAAAAGAAGCAGTAACTTTTCGACAGACATGCTCTTAGCATGCTATTTTTCAGACGGTCTTTTCTTATTAAGACTATTGTCTTCTTCCTCGAGTATCAACTGGAATATGAATGATCAGAACAAGCTCTAGGAAATGTCAGTTTGAAAACCTGCAAAACTGTGAATACATCTCTGTAATATTATATGCAGCGCTACTTATGTATTCACAAATGTAATTAACTTCTTTTGAAGATTAATTTTTTAACTTAAGCATTAGAATGTACTCCAAAGTGAGAAAACCCTATATTCCCACTAGAGATGAGCAAAACTATTCAGTTATCCATTGATTTACCCAATGTCGTTGGTCACCAGCGCCTGGGACAGGGCATGTATTTTGTGCCCTCTAACCTGTGAATCATTCAATAGGACTCCCTGACACTCTTTCTCCAGTCCAGTATTGAACATTTATCCTCCAAGCAAATATATTGTATTTTATTTAATTATTCTAGCCCTTAATAATACTCATTTTCTTGCATTGAAGCATTACAATGAAACACTTCAAAGTGTCCTGGATGAATTTGCACCCCTTATAAATAGAACACCACAACACAGATGGCGACAACCCTGGCACACCCTGCAAACACGTTTCCTGCAGCGTTGGTCCAGGTACGCCAAACGTCTGTGGAGAAAATCCAATCTACATGAAGATTTCATACATTATAAGTTTATGCTTAGAACATACAACACTGCCCTTCACCTCTCCAAGCAAACCTATTTCAACACCCTCATCACCTCACTGTCCAATAACCCAAAATGTCTCTTTGACACTTTTCAATCTCTACTCAACCCAAGGGTACAGGCCCCAACCACGGAGCTCCGAGCTGATGATCTGGCCAATTACTTCAAAGAAAAAATTGACCAGATCCGACAGGAAATTATCTCCCAATCACCTCATATCATGCACTGTCCTCCCTCCCCCACTGCATCTAGCTCATACTCTGATTTTGAACCAGTCACAGAAGAAGAAGTAAGCAGGCTCCTTGCATCTTCTCGCCCAAGCACTTGCATCAGTGACCGATTTCCATCACATCTCCTCCAGTCCCTTTCCCCTGCTGGCACCCCTCACCTAACTAAAATATTTAACCTCTCTCTCTCTTCTGGTATCTTTCCCTCCTCATTTAAGCATGCCATCATACATCCACTACTTAAAAAACCATCCTTCGACCAAAACTGTGCCGCTAACTATAGACCTGTCTCTAATCTTCCCTTCATCTCTAAACTCCTGGAATGCCTGGTCCACTCCCGTCTTATCCGCTATCTCTTTGATAACTCTCTTCTCGACCCTCTCCAATCCGGTTTCCGCTCTTTACACTCTACTGAAACTGCCCTCACTAAAGTCTCTAATGATCTACCAGCAGCTAAATCATATGGTCATTACTCCATACTAATTCTCTTGGATCTCTCTGCAGCATTCGACACTGTGGATCATCAGCTCCTCCTCACTATGCTCCGTTCCATTGGCCTCAAGGACACCGTTCTCTCCTGGTTCTTCTCCTATCTCTCTGATCGCTCCTTTACTGTATCTTTTGCCGGTTCCTCCTCCTCTCACCTACCCCTTACTGTTGGGGTTCCTCAAGGATTGGCTCTAGGCCCCCTCCTCTTCTCCTTGTACACTGCCCCTATTGGTCAAACAATCAGTAGATTTGGTTTACAGTACCATCTCTATGCTGATGACACCCAATTATATGCTTCTTCTCCTGACATCACGCCATCCTTTCTAGAAAACACCGGCAATTGTCTAAATGCTGTGTCTAACATCATGTCCTCACTATATCTGAAACAGAACCTGTCAAAGACTGAACTCCTTGTGTTTCCTTCCTCTACTAATGTACCTATACCCGACATTGCCATTTCTGTGTGTGGTTCCGCTATTACTCCCCAGCAACATGCCCGCTGTCTTGAGGTCATACCTGACTCCGAGCTTTCCTTTGCCCCCCACATTCGATCACTGGCTCACTCTTGTCATCTGCACCTCAAAAACATTTCTAGAATTCGACCTTTTCTTACTTTTGTCTCCGCAAAAACTCTTACTGTTTCTCTTATTCATTCTCTTCTCGACTATTGTAACTCTCTTCTAATCGGTCTCCCTCTTACAAAACTCTCCCCCTCCAATCTGTCTTGAATGCTGCAGCCAGGATCATATTCCTCACCAATCATTACACTGATGCCTCTACCTTGTGCCAGTCATTACACTGGCTACCCATCCACTCCAGAATTCAGTATAAACTTATTACCCTCACCCACAAAGCCCTCCATGGCTCAGCACCACCCTACATCTCCTCCCTTGTTTCAGTATACCATCCTACCCGCACCCTCCATTCTGCTGATGACCTGAGGTTAGCATCCTCAATAATCAGAACCTCCCACTCCCGTCTGCAAGACTTTACACGTGCTGCGCCAATTCTTTGGAATGCACTTCCCAGGTCAATATGATTAGTCCCCAATCCCCACAATTTTAAGCGTGCCCTGAAAACGCATTTATTCAGACTGGCCTATCGCCTCAACACATTAACCTAATCTATCCCTGTGTGGCACAGCCAAAAGTTTTACCATAACCAGGTTCCCCGCATCATGTTCCCACATGATGTTGCATCCATTACCCCTGTGTGTCTGTACTGTTACACACTTAACATTATGGCTGGTCCATACAATCAGGGCAACTGTTACCACCCACCTTTCGTGTCTACCTCTTTCCTCATAGACTATAAGCTTGCGAGCAGGGCCCTCATTCCTCTTGGTATTTGTTATAATCTATGTAATTATTGTTATGCTGTAATGTCTATTGTCTGTACAAATCACCTCTGAAATGTAAAGTGCTGCGGAATATGTCGGCGCTATAGAATTAAAATTTATTATTATTATATATTATTATTTTCTTCTAAATCGTATCACTAACCCTAAGCCTAGTTATGACCATTGCTCTATCCCTAATCCTTATCCTGGACTTAGCCCTAACACTATCCCTATACCTAGCACTATCCCTAACACTAGTCCTAACCATTACCATTGTGATAGCCACAAACCTTGGCCTAATTCTAGTTCTAGCTCTAACCTTAGTCCTAACTCTATTCCTAACCTTAACCTTAGTTAGTAGAGGTGAGCAAATTGATTATATGCAATTGTAATTTAAGTAGAATTTTAGGAAATTTGATGGACCTGGAGTGTTCAAACACTTTGCGATTTGATTTGCGCAAATCACAAAAAATGCCCACCGCTATTTTATATAATGCAGAACTGTACATCAGCCAAAAAGCTCTCGTGACTGGGCCTTGCAACTATCACATCCCAGAGGATAGCACAGTCGGCATATAGTATAGCACATCATACAATATAGCACAGCCTATATAAAAGCTGAGGCAGAGAATGCAGTGCAGCAATCATTTGGGGTGAATCTGTTTAGTGAGAGAATGTTACAGCTCACAGCTTAGTAGTAGAAATAGGGAAAAAATGCTAAAAAAAAACCTCTGTATAATATAAAGAAAAAGTCTGTGACAAAAAAGTCATTAAGAATGGCTACCATCCGCTACCTCATAGTATAAGAAAGCAGCAGGTCCTGGATGGAAGATATGTGTCACCAAGGTGCATCATCTTGGTGATGTGAAACGCGGAGAAGCAGGCTCCAGCATGTATAATGCTGAGAGGTGATTGAATGGGTCTAGATTTTGGGTCAGGGATTTAGGAACTACTTGAAGAGCTGGGCGGGACTGATCATTCCCAACCTCCAATCCAGGAGGTGCAGCTGGTGTTAAAGGGCAGCTGAACTGCTCCATAATGGTCTGTGAGTGAAACAAGGAAAGACGTAGGAGGTGTTGTGCAGACTCATTTGGGGGCTGACTGAGAGCAGAGCTTATTGTACCTACAGTGGGACTGTTATTTTTTGCTATAGCTTTTTTGTGGGTTAAAAACAGCTGTTTATTTTTGCTTTGGAAGTGTTATGGGCTTTTTAATAAACCTTCCTGTTTGAGACAAGAATTTTGTCCTTGTGTGAACATCACCCAGCTGTCTGAAAGCGAGTGAATCCTTACAATTGGTGGTTTTGGATGTGGGCAGCTGGGAAGCGTTTACACAGGGACAAAATTCTTATCTCAAATCATGTCAGCACTGCTCTGTTGATGGGGCATGACTGCTGATGTCCTGCTGATTGACTGTCGGCTCCCCGCAGCGTAAGCTGTCAATCAGCATGATGTCGGCAGTCATGCCCTGTTGAGAGAACAGCCTGGAAACATATTCATGTGCAGGAGCAGTCTGAGATCGCTCTAGGCCAGTGTTGGGAAGATCAGGCAGGTAGTTAGCAACTACTTTCCTGTTAGTTCTTAACCTCATGAGAAAAACATTAAAATATTTCCACATAACTCCTTTATAGGGAGTACCACCACTAACAGATCCCTTGCCCCCGTTGTTCCAGCTAAGGATGGTTCAAGTTTTGAACCTCTTGGTGAGTACCGCTACGCTTGTGTACAGCCTCAGATATCTAACCATGCACTGTCCCTCTCCAGATGTAAACCCACTAAGATAAGGTGCCTCTACGTAGAAAGGTAAAGAAAAGACTGTTGTGTTTTATAGAATGCTACCATCAGTTTCTTTAAGTCTAACCATATCAAGGTGGCTTTGTCCACATCACCAGTGCTAGACCGGGCAGAATTACAGATTGCTATCTCAACCACTTTCAGCCAGGACGACTTTTATGTCCCTCGGTCGGTGTTGCAGATATCATCATTAGGACTGTAAATGTATTGTACATGTAATCCATAGCTGCAATAACACAAACGAAAACAAAAAGCGCAACAACCCATTGTTTTAAGAGTAAAGCAATGGACAAAATGTGCCCCTCTCCTCTCTTTATGTAATATTATTTTCTCTCTGGGGAATGCCAGCAGACAAATGATAAAGGGCAGCCATACAACATATGCTCTCAGGGATCAAAGCCGGCTTTATTACATTCATATACATTATATAACCAGTTTTTCACTCTTTGTCTAGAGGTAAAGAACCGTGTCCTTGGCGGACGCTGTATACAACTGATTGGTTGATGTAGGGAGCGGCATGACAAGCCTAAAGAATGGGAGTAGGTTCATTCCAGATATTTTAATAAATGAAATTGCATGGGATTGTTGAAAAGAAAATGCTTGTTTTATTGCCTTGACCTTGTGTGAAACCTTTTAAACGGTGCCAATTTGCGCTGTGCGACAACAGTATTTAATACTGAGCCTTTCATGCAGGGGGAGAAAGAAACTTGAGTGCAGTAATATTGTAAGGCCTTGTTTTCTACACAAGGTGTACTTCTTCAGGGCGCACTGCAAATGCTTGAAAACCTTTTATTGGATTTTTTATTTTCACACCTATGTTCAGTTACTTTATTTATCTTTATAGGGGTTGAAGCTCCATTTTTTTTTCTGCTACAAAGCTCCAGGTCTCCAAGAACCAAAATAAATTTTAAAAAAACTCATAGAAAGACCAAATTTTGTCTGCCTGCAGCTGCCACTAAAGGGACCTCACCATATATGTTGACCTCAAGTGTCTGCCAGCCAGCTGAAGACTTAATTCAGCTCTGAAGGATAATAGAGTTTGTAGCTTAGGACTAGTACCACATTATTGTATGTTACTGTATTACATTTCATTAAGAGGGTGAGATTTACTCCCAGCCCAAGGAGATTAGGCGGGGGTCACCATCATCATCATCGTCATGAGGAATGGCAAAGAAAATACATGATATGTCTCAGAAACATTCTGTTTGAGAAGATCGTGTAGATGGACAAGCAGTGGGATTTATCTGGCACTTGTTTTTCTATGTGTGAAGATAGCAAAGCTTGGTGTGGATAATTTTGACACTAATTCACTATGTTGGAGTGAAAATGTGCCAATCATCCAGCTCAGAAAATGGCGATGGTGAACTTTAATTGACCCCCAACTTGTCGCATCACGGCTGATTTAAAAAATAAAATTGGAAGACACAATAGTGATACCGATGAGACAGCCAACCTACAATCAGGGATTGACCGTTTGGTACACCAGTGCACAAAAGATACAATCTGTATGCGACATCATTCACAAATAGAAGTGGCAGAGCATCTGGCTTATAGCCTATTAATGACGTCACTGCACCCTGATAGTCCATTTGTTTTGAGGTCTAGGCAGGTAAGCATCTCTGCCTTTTTTCTGATGCTTTTTATACATTTTTCAAGTCCTCTCTGAGTTTTTTTGCTGTTAAAGTAGGACTAGCAAGTGTGAGGACCCGTGACGTGGGTTGTGAGCTTTGGCCATAATATCAGCTAATACCTCACATATATTTATATGTGTTTTTTGCACTTTATATTTTTCAGGGTGCAGCTGGGCCCAGATGGCTCTGTAAACTGTGGCCTTTTTTCAGATAGGATGCATTTTAGTTAGCACTGGGCGTCATTAATCTAAGAGTATGGGCGTCATTAATAGGCTGTAAGCCAGATGCTCTGCATCTTCTATGTGTGAGCGATGCCGCATACTTGTGTACCAAACGGCCAATCCCTGATTATAGGCTGACTGTCTCATCGGTATTACTGCACCTGTGTAGCCGCCAGCTTTATTTGGGTCCACTGCACCCTGATAGTGCATTTGTTTTGAGGCCTAGGCAGGTAAGCATCTCTGCCTTTTTCCAGGTGTTTTTTTATAGATTTTTCTAGTCCTCGTTTTGTGGTTTTTTGAAGACACGATAGTATTTTAATACTTAAAGGGAGTGTCTAATGAGTACCACCCCTTTATCATTAGAGGCTGGCGGAGCAATCAGCTCAGGTTGTGTGGTGAGGCTGCAGTAGCCTCACATTTACCCTGCACAATCTCTATACAGCACATGTGGCTATAAGTGATTATAAGTGTTAATGCGGTTATCTTATAAAAGCAGATATTGCCATACTGATACAACTTGGAGAAGTCCGGCCGTACTAAGCATCTACAATGGTTCCAGTAAATACACTTGATTTTTACATTAATTGTTCCACCTGTGGTCTTCTCTCTGCTGTACTCCACAATAAACAACGTACGGAGATTTACATTAATGGCTAATTATCCTGTAAAACAGAACAGTAGGGGTAAAATTGCTGAAGAGATCACCTGCTAATATTGGTAATTAATATATAACGATATTGCTATTTAATAGACTTTGGTAATAACACGCCAGTATGTTTAAGATTCCATTAGTGACTCTCCATTAACGGATTACAAAAACTATTACCCATAAGAGCATGACACAATAGTTTCGTAATTCCTAAAATGAGACAAAACTAGGGTTTATATATACAGTACAACAACAATGTAAGTATAACCGCTATAAGGACTGCTACAACACTGACCAATAAGGGGGAAACACCGCTGATATATGTGAAAGGGGCTCAGTGATCCTTGCCATAGAGTTTGGTGGGAGTTTCGTCTCACAGACCCCCACTGGTTACATTATTTGCACACATCACAATGATAGTGAGAAAATGTTTAAAGCTAAGTTATATCTAGATAGATAGATAGATAATAGATAGATAGATAGATAGATATGTAGATAGATACTAGATAGATAGATAGATAGATAGATAGTAGATAGATTGATAGATAGATAATAGATAGATACAATAGATAGATAATTAAGAGATAGATAGATAATAGATGGATAGATAACAGATAGATAATAGATAGAGATAGATAGATAGATAGATAGATATTCTATGGCATCCATGAATGCTAGATAGATATATAGATAAGTGATAGATAGATAGATAGATAGATACAATAGATAGATAGATAGATAGATAGATAGATAGATGATAGATAGATAGATAGATAGATAGATACAATAGATAGATAGATAGATAGATAGATAGATAGATAGATAGATAGATAGATAGATAGATAGATATTCTATGGCATCCATGAATGCTAGATAGATAGATAAGTGATAGATAGATAGATACATAGATAGATAGATAGATAGATAGATAGATAGATAGATAGATACAATAGATAGATAGATAGATGATAGATAGATAGATATTCTATGGCATCCATGAATGCTAGATAGATAGATAAGTGATAGATAGATAGATAGATACATAGATAGATAGATAGATAGATAGATAGATGATAGATAGATAAATATTCTATGGCGTCCATGAATGCTACTGTATTGAAAAGACAACCAAACTCAGACGCAGACACATGGGTTTGATAAGTTTAATACTGAGTAAGACAATCACTCTATGATAGTCAAATTAGGATTAGCATACAGAGCTCATCTGGGTGCTGAGACACCTACTGATTGTTCAAATGGGGTGGACAAAGGCACTTTACCTATCCATGAGCACAAAAAAGAGGTATAAGGGCTCAATAGAAAGTTTACATCTGTTTACTCTATGGGGATTATATGAGAGCTTTTGCCCCTAATATAAAGTAATCAATAGGGGTTTAAGTACCTGACCTTCCACCAATTAACACTAATAAAAAGGGTTTTTACATAAAAAATATTTCATGTGATAACATATCAGTTGCCTTTAGTCACCACTAGAGGGAGCTTACTGCATACTGTGTATACATTGAACTCAATAACAAAACAGTAGGCAGTAAGCTCCTAATGATGGAACTGTTGCCATTACTACCTGTCTACAACACATGGGGCTATGTAGCTCAGAGTTAGGGATCCTATTCAGAATATCCTTTTTTTTTTAGAAAAAAAATTGTTAACGGGGCATGTGTTAAAACTCATTAACATGTACTTATTTATTCTTGCGTCAATCCATCCATCCATCCATCTGTCCGTCTGCCCATCTATCCATCCATCCAAGACCTCCAGAAGAACACAAAATTCAGATTAATGAGTAAAAAAGTCTCTGCTCCCTTCATATAACTATAATGAGACTTTGTTGTTCCTGTTTTCAATGTTTTCTTTTTTAACTTTGTTCTTGGCACGAAATAAGATCACTGTCATTTCATCTCACCCATATTCTATGTTGATCAGTAATTACCAGCAGAACGCTGAGCTTGCAGAATAAATTCCAAACGTGCGTCGGGGCCAGCAAGCTCTGGCTGTTATTACCGCACAGGATCATAATGGTTTCTCTGTATTCAGCATACCCCAATTAGCCTTTCTGTAATGGAAGAGTCGTTTTCTAATTTACCGACAAAATGCAAATATAAAGTGGTGGTTTGGAAAATAAATAAATAAAGGATGCTCGTTGGCGGTAAAAGTTTATTGTGTAGGACATTTTCAGGAGGTGGGTAACTTTAATAACAGGTTGGGCAGAAGTTGGCGGAACGTTCCTTGGTGTCCTGGGTTCCTGTCTCAGTTCACTAACTGACTAGAGAGAGAGATGGAGAGGGCAAGAGAGGGCAAAGGCAATTTGAAATGGTTCCACAGGGACTACGTTTCGATTTAAGACGCTCGTAAGCACAATGGATTTTGGTAGCATCAACCTAGGCCCCGGGGAACGGTAGTTTACAATCACCAAATCACCTTATATAATTCAGAGAAATTTGGAATGGATACAAACGCGAGCCGCTCGCTCACAAAATGCTACATTATTTTTTACTAGAGCTCAGGGTGGTCCCAGAAAGTTAAGACTGAGGTTAATGACAAATCAGTATGTGGGAGCAAGCGCGGCATCTGCTTGCAATGTGTTAGCCTGCCGAGAAAGGATGGTCTAGTTTCCCTATAACACTAATGACATTTTCATAATGTTCAATCAAACGCATACATTTATCCCTCCATCTGCATACATTAAACTAGGTGAGGCAATTCCAGCTATTGTTCACTACGCCAATACGGCTTCGCAGAAACAAAACTGAATAAAACAGACAGGGAAAAAGAATGATAGTGTGACTGACGAATGCTCTGATGACCTCTTTTTCACTCTTGAGAGTTTTGGGTGCTTTTTTTTTTTTAGCGGTGAGAGAATTGAGGATTACATCTGAAATACACCATTTGAAGCATTAAAACTTGCTGGGATAACATAGAGCTCGATGTCAGGCTGTTATATCACTCAGGTTAGCACAGTAATCAACCTTTATATAATTAAAGGATAAATAAGTTAACTTGAGAAAAAAATAAAATACCCTATGATGTCTAGTGCAGAACACAGAGCCGAAATCACAGATGATAGAATTAATACTCCGCCATCTAGGATCTGCACTAAGCATAGCATAGTGGATCAGCTTTGTCTTTCGAGGTTCTTTAATGTCATACCATAGAATCCTAGAATATTAGAATTGGAGGGGACCTCCAGGGTCATCGTGTCCAACCCCCTGCTCAATGCAGGATTCACTAAATCATCCCACACAGACGTCTGTCCAGCCTCTGTTTGAAGACTTCTATTGAAGGAGGACTCACCACCTCTCGTGGCAGCCTGTTCCACTCATTGTTCACTCGAACTGTCAAAAAGTTTTTCCTAATATCTAATCTGTATCTTCTGCCTTTCAGTTTAATCCCATTGCTTTTCATGTTTCCATGTGCAAATGAGAATAAAGAGGATCTTTCTACAATGTGACAGCCCTTCAGATATTAGAAGACAGCTATTAATTTTCCTCAGCCTTCTTTTTTGGATAGGTGGCAGCTATTTAAAGGGGTTGTCCAGTTTGGAGCCCAGTTTAGTTCCCTTAGAGTCACATTGTTTTCACCCTAGCCAAGGAATGTACATGCTTCTTTGCCATACTCTAAGCATGACATGGACCACCTCCTATTACATCTGGACTATGTAAGTCCAACAGTCCAATACAAACTCCCAGTTACATACTAGGGAATTAAATATCTAGAAAGTCCTGTAATTATTGGAATTGATGAGTATCCTTATAGAAAAGAAGCACAATGCAGCGATTTGTAGGTTATTAAAATCCAGTCCATCACTTATTTAACCGCAGATGGGTTTCAGACTCCGCCTTTACCCTTCACAATCAGTAAAGATGACGTCTGAAACACGTCTGCGGTTACTTGTGTGATGGACTGGATTTTAATGGATAGGAAATGAAACTACATATTTTAGGGAACATTATTGCTGGATTTTGCATCTTTTCTACAAGGATACTTTCCATACTACAAGCTTTCGGTGCAATCAGGATATCCTATTTGGGTGAGCTGATGTTTCCTTCATTTCATCATATATGAGAACTTGTCAGTCATCATCTAGTAGAAGAATCAGAGTGGTGATCGCAGTGAGTAAGACAGCGCTGAGAATTACCGGCATGACACTGATTCAGTAAGAAGTTCACGCCTCCTAATGAATCAGTGATGCATTCCTCCATGTGCCATGTCAAAAATGTTACTCCTATCTTTGACTGGAGTAAGATTTCCAGTATAAGGAATGGCACAGCTTGTCATGAATTAGATAAGCTGTGGAGTCACATCATTGTCCTGTCACAGCTCTGCGGATTTTAGTGTAGCTTGGAGAAACTGGCGTGGAAACACCAAAACTCCAATTTCTTAAACATTTTGTGACTATTCAATGAAATTTATGCCAGAATTCTTGAAAAATTGTTTTGATGAATTGGGGCTTTAACCCTTTCATGACCGAAGGTATTTCTGGTTTTGCGTTTTTTTGCTACCCTTTTCCCAGAGCCATAACTTTTTTATTTTTCCATCAATATGGCCATGTGAGGGCTTGTTTTTTTGTAGGACGTGTTGTACTTTTGAACGACACCATTGGTCTTACCATGTTGTGTCCTGAAAAACAGGAAAAAAATTCCAAGTGTGGTGAAAATGCAAAAAAAGTGCAATCCCACACTTGGTTTTTGTTTGGCTTTTTTACTAGGTTCACTAAAAGCTAAAACTGACATGCCATTATGATTTTCCAGGTCATTACGAGTTCACAGACACCAAACATGTCTAGGTTCTTTTTTATGTAAGTGGTGAAAAAGAATTTCAACTTTTTTAAAAAAAATCGCCATTTTCCGATACCCATAGCGTCTCCATTTTTTGTGATCTCAGGTCGGGCGAGGGCTTATTTTTTGCATGCCGAGCTGATGTTTTTAATTATACCATTTTGGAGAAGATACGATCTTTTGATCAACTGTTATTGCATTTTAATGCAATGACGTGGGACCAAAAAACGTAATTCTGGCGTTTTGACTTTTTTTCTCGCTACGCCATTCAGCGATCAGGTTAATCCCTTTTTTTATTGATAGATAAGGCGATTTTGAACACAGCGATACCAAATATGTGTATGTTTGATTTTTTTATTGTCTTATTTTGAATGGGGAGAAAGGGGGGTGATTTGAATTTTTATATATTTTTTATTTTTTTATATTTTTAAAAACTTTTTTTTCACTTTTGGCATGCTTCAATAATCTCCATGGGAGACTAGAAGCTGCCATCACCTGATCGACTCTGCTACATACAAGCGATGATCAGATCACCTACATGTAGCAGAATAGCTCATTTGCTATGAGCGATGACCACTGGGTGGCACTCATAGCATTCTGGCAGTGACAACTATAGAGGTCTCCAGGAGACCTCTGGTTGTCATGCCAACCAATTGGTGACCCGCGATCACGTGACGGGGGTCATCAATGGGCGAATTTCTGGCGCGATTGCCGGAAATTCATGTTAAATGCCGCTGTCAGCGTTTGACAGTGACATTTAACGGGCTAACAGCCGCTGGAGGATCGCGATTCCTCCCACAGCTGTTAGCGGCACATGTCAGCTGATCAGATCAGCTATCATGTCCTGGAAAAGGTGCAGGCTCATCGCCAGAGCCTGCACCAAATAGGGGGAGGTGTCCAATGACGGATAGATCTGTCATTAGTAGTTAAGGAGTTAATATTGATTATAGGTGACATTAGGGTTGTAAACATTTTCTCTGTTGGTATACCGTATCTTTTTACAATTCCTTTATTTTCAGTGGTTATTTCACAAGGACGGATACTTTTCTTTTTTAAGGTCTATTAAAAACTAGCAGATCAACAAAAACCTACTGTTGCACCACCCAATGGATATTCGAACACAAAAACATTTGAGACAACTGAAATCAAGGCGCCAACCACTGATTATAATAGAAACATTGAATCCACCTGAATGGAGCTTCTCTTCGTATTCCTTCCTCTGGGGGCACGGTCAATTAAGCCCCTCTGCACAATACCACTCTAAAATGTCTTAATTAGCATAAAGGGAAGGGTTAAAATTCTCTTAAATTCTTAAATTCTCTTTCAAAACCAATGACAAGAGCCATATCTTGAATGGTTCTTCTTCTCCTTTGGGAATTATTTAGGGTAACACAACCAAAAATGGGAAATTTCTGATAGGAGAGAGACCTACAAACCGAAAAAATACACTTTTTTCTGGTTAACTGGACAATTCTGTAGTAAATATTAAACTTGCTTCTATTGAAGGGAAGGAAAGCCGAGAAGAGTTGAACTTGTCATTTTCTTACTTCCCATGACTCATTACAACGGGCAAATTAACTGTTAACATTTTAAGTGAAGGTGGCAGTTTGTGGGAGAGTTATTCTTTCTCGTTGACAGAGACACAACCTTACTAATCTCAGGCAGGAGGGTCACTGAAGACCTGGCAGAAATCGGGCTCACAGAAATCCTCTGTAGAAAGCATTAGGCGATAGAACATTGGAGATAATGAAATGGATTTGAAATAAGCTGTCTCTGAGTTTGAATCCCTGTACAAATAAGGGCTGTGAAAAAGGTAAAATAAATCTTAAATCTCAATTATGCTATGGGAGATATGGCAGGGGCGCTGTGTGTGCTGAAGAATTCTTTTGAAAGGCAAAAAATATTGACATCCATAAAATAGCTGTCAGGGTCAGACACTTTGCATTCTGCTCTGACGTCTGCTTTTACCTAAATCTTTTGTTCCTTTTGTAAAATCATGAAAAATGAGTAGAGCTTTGTGACCTTTAGGGCTGTTGAGACTAGTCAAAAGTTACATTTTTTTATTCCTAATTACTCTTTTTCAACATATATTTTCAAATAAAGTATTTTTACTATGTAATAAAAAATCAAATGTGCTGTCTCTACAAGACCAAAGGACCTGTTAGAGCAAATGGACATCACAGAGTAAGTTCTTATTTTTGGACTGCCTTCAATTAACGAGAGTAGAGAGCCATAAGAAAAAATGGCATCCTGTCTAATGCACCTGACCCAGCCATGTATTACATAGTCTTGTATTCATTTGAATTGTTGCCATTTAACACTACATTTTCCATCATGACATCATCACACACCATAATGATGTCATCAGTGATCAGTCATCAGTGAATCTATCATTCATTAATTGGCGATGTCATAAATAGAGTTGGTGCATCAGTAATCTGTGGAGGCTGGACTTGAGCCTTGAGAACTGCATCTTACTAGATGACATCCTTGGCTTTTCTTTTGATTCCCGGCCTGGCATGACATCATGGTTGCAATGTGATGTTGTGGAAGACTGGCTAATCAAAAGAAGAGCCAAAAATGCAATCAGGAGGCAATTTTCATGTCTCTCATCCTGTGGCTGCAGATTACTGACGTGAACAATGGACCCAGACCTGTGAATTGATTCGCACCAACTCTAGTAGACATTGGCAGATCGATTGATGTGACTTTGGTCCACTTGATAAGTCAACAGTCTCTGGTCAATGGACAGGGTGCTCCCAAATTACTTAACTTCCAAGATCCTAGGCATTGCTGTTGACTACCCGGGCTAGCATTACATAATCGTTACGGCGTGCTGCAGAGATCACTTTGCGTCAGCCCAGCTATTAAAAATCCATCCCGGCAATGTGAGAAGGGCAGAGATTCTCCGAGTTCCCATCCAGTGATCACAGACCGACGGACTAGAGTCCCTCCAATCAATCTGTCCATTTTTAAACTCAAGTTATAAATTTTTATTTTTCTAAGTATATATTTTACACAGAAGCCCAGTCTACTACAGTCATGGCCAAAAGTATTGACACCCCTGCAATTCTGTCAGATAATACTCAGTTTCTTCCTGAAAATGATTGCAAACACAAATTCTTTGGTATTATTATCTTCATTTAATTTGTCTTAAATGAAAAAACACAAAAAGAATTGTCCTAAAGCCAAATTGGATATAATTCCACACCAAACATAACAAAGAGGGTGGACAAAAGTATTGGCACTGTTCGAAAAATCATGTGATGCTTCTCTAATTTGTGTAATTAACAGCACCTATAACTTACCTGTGGCACCTAACAGGTGTTGGCAATAACTAAATCACACTTGCAGCCAGTTGACATGGATTAAAGTTGACTCAACCTCTGTCCTGTGTCCTTGTGTGTACCACATTGAGCATGGAGAAAAGAAAGAAGACCAAAGAACTGTCTGAGGACTTGAGAAACCAAATTGTGAGGAAGCATGAGCAATCTCAAGGCTACAAGTCCATCTCCAAAGACCTGAATGTTCCTGTGTCTACCGTGCGCAGTGTCATCAAGAAGTTTAAAGCCCATGGCACTGTGGCTAACCTCCCTAGATGTGGCCGGAAAAGAAAAATTGATAAGAGATTTCAACGCAAGATTGTGCGGATGTTGGATAAAGAACCTCCACTAACATCCAAACAAGTTCAAGCTGCCCTGCAGTCCGAGGGTACAACGGTGTCAACCCGTACTATCCGTCGGTGTCTGAATGAAAAGGGACTGTATGGTAGGAGACCCAGGAAGACTCCACTTCTTACCCCGAGACATAAAAAAGCCAGGATGGAGTTTGCCAAAACTTACCTGAAAAAGCCTAAAACATTTTGGAAGAATGTTCACTGGTCAGATGAGACAAAAGTAGAGCTTTTAGGGCAAAAGCATCAACATAGAGTTTACAGGAGAAAAAAGAGGTATTCAAAGAAAAGTACACGGTCCCTACAGTCAAACATGGTGGAGGTTCCCTGATGTTTTGGGGTTGCTTTGCTGCCTCTGGCACTGGACTGCTTGACCGTGTGCATGGCATTATGAAGTCAGAAGACTACCAACAAATTTTGCAGCATAATTTAGGGCCCAGTGTGAGAAAGCTGGGTCTACCTCAGATGTCATGGGTCTTCCAGCAGGACAATAACCCAAAACACACTTCAAAAAGCACTAGAAAATGGTTTGAGAGAAAGCACTGGAGACTTCTAAGGTGGCCAGCAATGAGTCCAGACCTGAATCCCATAGAACACCTGTGGAGAGATCTAAAAATGGCAGTTTGGAGAAGGCACCCTTCAAATATCAGGGACCTGGAGTAGTTTGCCAAAGAAGAATGGTCTAAAATTCCAGCAGAGCATTGTAAGAAACTCATTGATGGTTACCGGAAGCGGTTGGTCGCAGTTATTTTGGCTAAAGGTTGTGCAACCAAGTATTAGGCTGAGGGTGCCAATACTTTTGTCCGGCCCATTTTTGGAGTTTTGTGTGAAATGATCAATGTTTTGCTTTTTGCTTCATTCTCTTTTGTGTTTTTTCATTTAAGACAAATTAAATGAAGATAATAATACCAAAGAATTTGTGTTTGCAATCATTTTCAGGAAGAAACTGAATATTATCTGACAGAATTGCAGGGGTGTCAATACTTTTGGCCATGACTGTATATACTGCATGTATGATGTCGATGAGCTGCACTCCTTTTTTTCTCCTTGGAGCTTTCCAGTCCCATTTCAGGTCTTGACATGTTGATACCAATAAATTAACGTCACGTGAAGATGGGAAATTCCTTTAACTCACTGCCTTTCTAGTTATTCCCTAAGTCTCTGTTGCATTAGTTAGGGCTTTAGACCAGGGGAAACGTCGAGATTTCTCATTTTCACTCTGAAGATGGAGGAGACCTTATCTATTTAGTGGAGAAGTGCTGGGTTTGCAAAATCTATTGAATGTCAACGTTCTCGGTGCTCCCAGGACACGGCCTTCTGGTTTTATTCTCGAGAATGTGTGTTTCTGTTTACATCTATTTATCAACCATCACCTGCTATTACATTACAAATATGAGGATACATCAAAGCTAAAGCTGAAAAGCATAAAAACCTCAATTACCCGGGTCACTTGGTAGCCCTCCACATAGTACATAAAATGCCAAAAACAAATTTCATGCTGACTTACTTGTCAATATCAATGTTCTTATTCTGTTTTAGACCAGAGTTTTGGCAAACACACAAAGTTTCGCTGGTGTTAAAGGGCTATAAATAAAAGCAGTGAGAGGTCCTGAATTAATTGCATAGCCCAATACAAATCCCAGAGTCTCATTGCATTGTAAAGTGACACGCTGATATCTGAAGCAAATCCAAATTGCTTCACTTTAAGTTAATGTATGTGGACTATTATTGACTAATATTGGCAGGGCAGGGTTACAGAGAGGGAACAGGGGGCAACTGTTCTGCACACCAACACATGCATCCCCAATGCAGGCATTAGTTATTTCTATATAATCACACTGTTTGGATGAGTAAATGTTCCTGAGGAGCACATATTTATGCATTAATTAGTTAAACTGGCCATTTATAAAAAAAGAAGCATAAAAAGAACTGTCATCAATATGTAGTCAGTTTGCTGATTGATTCCAATTTTTAATAAGTACAGTGGGGCAGAAAAGTATTTAGTCAGTCAGCAATAGTGCAAGTTCCACCACTTAAAAAGATGAGAGGCGTCTGTAATTTACATCATAGGTAGACCTCAACTATGGGAGACAAACTGAGAAAAAAAAATCCAGAAAATCACATTGTCAGTTTTTTTTTCATTTTATTTGCATATTATGGTGGAAAATAAGTATTTGGTCAGAAGCAAGCAATCAAGATTTCTGGCTCTCACAGACCTGTAACTTCTTCTTTAAGAGTCTCCTCTTTCCTCCACTCATTACCTGTAGTAATGGCACCTGTTTAAACTTGTTATCAGTTTAAAAAGACACCTGTGCACACCCTCAAACTGTCTGACTCCAAACTCCACTATGGTGAAGACCAAAGAGCTGTCAAAGGACACCAGAAACAAAATTGTAGCCCTGCACCAGGCTGGGAAGATTGAATCTGCAATAGCCAACCAGCTTGGAGTGAAGAAATCAACTGTGGGAGCAATAATTAGAAAATGGAAGACATACAAGACCACTGATAATCTCCCTCGATCTGGTGCTCCACGCAAAATCCCACCCCGTAGGGTCAGAATGATCACAAGAACGGTGAGCAAAAATCCCAGAACCACGCGGGGGGGACCTAGTGAATGAACTGCAGAGAGCTGGGACCAATGTAACAAGGCCTACCATAAGTAACACACTACGCCACCATGGACTCAGATCCTGCAGTGCCAGACGTGTCCCACTGCTTAAGCCTGTACATGTCCGGGCCCGTCTGAAGTTTGCTAGAGAGTATTTGGATGATCCAGAGGAGTTTTGGGAGAATGTCCTATGGTCTGATGAAACCAAACTGGAACTGTTTGGTAGAAACACAACTTGTCGTGTTTGGAGGAAAAAGAATACTGAGTTGCATCCATCAAACACCATACCTACTGTAAAGCATGGGGGTGGAAACATCATGCTTTGGGGCTGTTTCTCTGCAAAGGGACCAGGACGACTGATCCGGGTACATGAAAGAATGAATGGGGCCATGTATCGTGAGATTTTGAGTGCAAACCTCCTTCCATCAGCAAGGGCATTGAAGATGAAACGTGGCTGGGTCTTTCAACATGACAATGATCCAAAGCACACCGCCAGGGCAACGAAGGAGTGGCTTCGTAAGAAGCATTTCAAGGTCCTGGAGTGGCCTAGCCAGTCTCCAGATCTCAACCCTATAGAAAACCTTTGGAGGGAGTTGAAAGTCCGTGTTGCCAAGCGAAAAGCCAAAAACATCACTGCTCTAGAGGAGATCTGCATGGAGGAATGGGCCAACATACCAACAACAGTGTGTGGCAACCTTGTGAAGACTTACAGAAAACGTTTGACCTCTGTCATTGCCAACAAAGGATATATCACAAAGTATTGAGATGAAATTTTGTTTCTGACCAAATACTTATTTTCCACCATAATATGCAAATAAAATGAAAAAAAACAGACAATGTGATTTTCTGGATTTTTTTTTCTCAGTTTGTCTCCCATAGTTGAGGTCTACCTATGATGTAAATTACAGACGCCTCTCATCTTTTTAAGTGGTGGAACTTGCACTATTGCTGACTGACTAAATACTTTTTTGCCCCACTGTAATTGCAATTCACAATCTACATGCCCTATGATACCACCCAAAAGCTGGCTTTATGCATCCAATATTCATGGTTCGAGTACAGATCGTGATATATGGACTGGTCAGTTCTCTCCTAACCTGAGCTAGACATAAATTAGGTTGAGTCAAGAGACCAGCAGGCGGTATGCTCATTTCAATCTGGACATTGAATGTCAGATATTTGAAGAAAACCTAAAGCAAATTTTAAAGGAAACCAAATAAGATGCCAGAATGTTTTGGTGTTGTGGAGAAAGTCCCCATAAACAGAGGAGAAAACCAAGCTCTATGCATCTGTTTGGTTGCATTACTGTGATAATCAAAAACTTCCATTTACAGTAGGCAATGGTCTCCAGAGTCTAACTCAAGATATCACATATGTGTTACTAGTCACTAGAGGTTCAAGCACTGGGCTCACCATTGGTCATGAGAATGGAGATCAAAAATCCACCATTTGAATGAAACTACAGTTGAGCAAACAAACTGCAGCTCCATTAAAAGATTAGGGGACTACCCGAGAAAGCCGAGTATGGTGCTCATCAATCTCCTCTAGTCCAATAGACCTTAAATGGAGCGGAAGTCCAATAGTCGACCATGGTTCCATTCGAATGGGTGACTCTTGACACCAAAAACTTGTGATCTGCTCTTGTTATCGTGATATTATCTCTGTCCCCTTTTTTTAGTTTTGTGAAGTACACTTGTCCACAGGTATTTTAGCCCACTCCATGTGAGTAAAATTCTCCTTGTGTCTCAGCTGTTAAGATGCCTTCCCCAGACTTCAGGTTTCATCCCCTTCCATAGATATTCAGTAGGATTTAGATTGGGGCTCATAGAAGCCACTTCAAAATAGTTCAATCCTTTCCTCTTAGCCATTCTTGGATGTTTTAGATTGTATGTTTTGGGTTATTATCATGTTGGAGGACTCATAACCTGTGACTCAGACCAAACTTTCTGAAACTGAGCAGCACATTTTTCTCAGTATTGTCTTGATAGTCTTGAGATTTTATTGTACCCTGCAGAGATTCAAGCCACCCTGTGCCAGATTCAGCAAAACAGCCTCAAAACATAACCGAGCCTCCTCCACAATTCACAGTAGGTACAATGTTATTTTCTTTTTATGCTTCACTTCTGCATCTGTAAACATAGAGTTGATGTGATTTGCCAAAAAGCTTCACTTGTGTTTCCTCTCTCCAGACATTCTCGCTGAAGCTTTGTGATTTGTCAATGAACATTTTGGCAAATTCTAGTCTCGCTTTATTATGATTTGCTTTCGAAAGTGGTTTTCTCCTTAGTCGTCTTCCATGAAGTCCATTTTTGCCAAGACAGATGACGCGATCCGGCACTGATGTATCTTGACCTTAGAGTTCACCTCTAATCTATTTGGAAGATGTTCTGGGCTCCTTGGTTATATTTTCATATTATCCATCTCTGGTCATCAATTTGACTCTTGTGGCCATGTCCAGGGAGCTGGCTACAGTCCTATAGACATTAAACTTCTGAATAACACGTGCAGCTGTAGTAACAGCAACATCAAGCTGTTTGGAGATGGTTTATAGACTGTACCTTTAACATGTTTGCCTTTAATTTTCTTTCTGATCTCCTGAGACAACTCTTTTCTTAGTTTTTTTTTGTCCATGTCCAGGGCATTACATACTATGATACTAAACAGCACAGTGACTACTTTTCACCCTCTAAATCAGCAGACTGATTACAAACTTGTAGTCACCTGTGATGCTAATTTTATGACACACCTTAATTTATCATGTTCCTGTAGTCAAATTATTTTCAATCTTCTAAGGAAGCCTTCATTTTTGTCCAGACCATTTTTATTAGTCTGCTTGACTGTTTAGTGTTTTTCTGTTAAATCACAATTCAAAAGCAATTTCTGATTTTCATTAGTTGATTTTCAGTACATGTAATTTGAAAATCACTTTTGACAGTTTCATGTTATTTCATGAATTGTGTTTTTTTTCTAACTTTAACAGAAGGGTAATAAAAATGTTCTTCACGTCTGAATATACAGCTCTGGCAAAAATTAAGAAACCACCGCATCAAAACCCTGTCATGAGCAGCCCATTCTCCAGACCAGAACCCCATTGAAAACCTCTGGAATGTAATCAAGAGGATGATGGATAACCAGAAGCCATCAAACAAAGAAGAACTGCTTAAATTTTTGTGCCAGAAGCAGTGTGAACGACTGGTGGAAAGCATGCTAAGACGCATGAAAGATGTGATTAAAAATCATGGTTATTCCACAAAATATTGATTTCTGAACTCTTCCTGAGTTAAACCTTTAGTATTATTGTTGCTAAATGATTATGAACTTATTTTTTTTGCATTACTGAGGTCTGAAAGCAGTGTTTTTTTTTAAATTTTGACCATTTTTCTTTGTCAGAAAAAAAATGCAAAATTTACTACTTGGACATTCAGAGACATGTTGTCAGAAGTTTATAGATTAAAAGAACAATTTACATTTTACTCAAAAATATACCTATAAAGAGAAAAATCAGACAAACTGAACATTTGAAAGTGGTCTCTTAATTTTTGCCAGTGCTGTATATATATATACAGTATATATATATATATATATCTAATATATAAAGCTCAAAGTGTGTATGTATGTGTGTATGTATGTGTGTATGTGTGTGTGTGTATGTTTGTATGTCCGGGATAGGCATCCGCACCGTCGCAGCTACAGCCACAAAATTTGGCACAGTCACACGTCTGGACCCCGAGAGCGTCCTAAGCTATGTTGTGAGGTGAAATTTTAACCCTGTGCGTTCCAACTCACCAAACAATTTTGCCCCTATCTACATACTGGGGGGAAAAGTGTGTGGGCGTCAAGCCCCGCCCCTCATTGTGATGTCGTAATGCCCCTATTTGCATACTGGGGAAGCAGTGTGTGCGTATCAAGCCCCGCCCCTCATTATGATGTCACAATGGTTGCCATGGCGACGCTGATGACATCATAGGTTGCATGCCCCGCCGCCGCTCATTATGATGTCATAATGGTTGACTATGGGATGGAGGACGTGTGATGGGTATATGGGCACCGGACTATGGGATGGAGGATATGTATGATGGGTATATGGGAACGGGACTATGGGATGGAGGATGTGTGGTGGGTATATGGGCACTGGACTATGGGATGGAGGATATGTATGATGGGTATATGGGCATGGGACTATGGGATGGCGGATATGTATATGGGCACGGGACTATGGGATGGAGGATGTGTGATCAGTATATGGGCACTGGACTATGGGATGGAGGATATGTATGATGGGTATATGGGCACGGGACTATGGGATGGAGGATGTGTGATGGGTATATGGGCACGGGACTATGGGATGGAGGATGTGTGATGGGTATATGGGCACGGGACTATGGGATGGCGGATATGTATGATGGGTATATGGGCATGGGACTATGGGATGGAGGATATGTATGATGGGTATATGGGCATGGGACTATGGGATAGAGAATATGTATGATGGGTATATGGGCATGGGACTATGGGATGGAGGATGTGTAATGGGTATATGGGCACTCGACTATGAGATGGAGGATATGTATGATGGGTATATGGGCATGGGACTATGGGATGGAGAATATGTATGATGGGTATATGGGCATGGGACTATGGGATGGAGAATATGTATGATGGGTGTATGGGCATGGGACTATGGGATGGAGGATGTGTGATGGGTATATGGGCAATCGACTATGGGATGGAGGATATGTATGATGGTTATATGGGCATGGGACTATGGGATGGAGGATGTGTGATGGGTATATGGGCACTCGACTATGGGATGGAGGATATGTATGATGGGTATATGGGCATGGGACTATGGGATGGAGAATATGTATGATGGGTGTATGGGCATGGGACTATGGGATGGAGGATGTGTGATGGGTATATGGGCACGGGACTATGGGATGGAGGATATGTATGATGGGTATATGGGCATGGGACTATGGGATGGAGGATGTGTGATGGGTATATGGGCATGGGACTATGGGATGGAGGATATGTATGATGGGTATATGAACACGGGACTATGGGATTGAGGATAATTATAATTTGCTATAACTAACCACAGTTAGTTACTATGCCCGGGCAGCGCCGGGCTCTTCAGCTAGTATATATATATATATGTGTGTACATGTACCATAATATCCATCACTTATAGCCCACAAATGGGTAATGGATAGCTGAGGATAGATAAATACTGTATGAGTTTTTTTCATGTCTGTTTAACAACTTTTTAAATACAACTCTGGATACGTTGGATTTAGATATTTGAATAACAAATAGTAACTTGGCACTCAACTTGAATGATCCTTTTTGAAAGAAAATTTTATTATGTGCAGTCTCAGAAACGTTTCGGCCCAAAACAGGCCTTCATCGGTCTGCTGACTGATGTCACAGTGTGGTGACTAAATGCAAGTCCAAAATTTCGTATATATTGATTTCTGCTATCAAGGTTGGTGCAGGTGTGCACTGTGCACTCACTTGATACTGTTTGTGTATGGGCTGGTAAACTAGCCAGACTCAATATATATTGATTTTGGTGCGGTATCTAACTCCTTGGATTCAAATTAGGATGATGCACATTGTGAGATGCTTGGCCATGTAAGACAGGCGTTTGATATGAAAAACTAAGTGCTCTTGAACCATAGGTCCATCCAGGACTGTAGCTGAGAGGGAGCACAAGATAAGCGGTGTAATCAATGTAGTGGTATCCCCTAAAGCTTGTGGAGGTCGGTTGAGGTATGTAGATCAAAACGCGGTATCCACGGTATACCGCGTTTTGATCTACATACCCCAACCGACCTCCACAAGCTTTAGGGGATACCACTACATTGATTACACCGCTTATCTTGTGCTCCCTCTCAGCTACAGTCCTGGATGGACCTATGGTTCAAGAGCACTTAGTTTTTCATATCAAACGCCTGTCTTACATGGCCAAGCATCTCACAATGTGCATCATCCTAATTTGAATCCAAGGAGTTAGATACCGCACCAAAATCAATATATATTGAGTCTGGCTAGTTTACCAGCCCATACACAAACAGTATCAAGTGAGTGCACAGTGCACACCTGCACCAACCTTGATAGCAGGAATCAATATATACGAAATTTTGGACTTGCATTTAGTCACCACACTGTGATGTCAGTCGGCAGACCGATGAAGGCCTCTTGTGGGCCGAAACGTTTCTGAGACTGCACATAATAAAATTTTCTTTCAAAAAGGATCATTCAAGTTGAGTGCCAAGTTACTATTTGTTATTCATTTGGGTCTGGGTAACCTACTTGTGCACCCTGCGGTAGTGCCACG
This sequence comes from Dendrobates tinctorius, assembly GCF_039654945.1. Taxonomy (NCBI): domain Eukaryota; kingdom Metazoa; phylum Chordata; class Amphibia; order Anura; family Dendrobatidae; genus Dendrobates; species Dendrobates tinctorius. The sequence continues at coordinate 8,063,658 of NW_027361993.1, forward strand.
CTATACTTATCACGGATTTAGATATTTGGATTTGAGTCAAAGAGGGTATGCTAGGTATACTGTGCTCTCTCTTCTGCTGTTTTACATGTTATAGCTTTTGATACACAGATGTTACTTTTTTAGATTTCTTTTCTTAACACAATATAGATATCAGGAAGATGCAGTAAATAAACAGTCAACACTTGACACAACAAATGCTCTGTATAGTTAGGTGTCGAATCAAACTTTTTTGCATGGGGATATGTTTTGCAGTTTAAGAAATGCTACATCTGTATACACCATGGAGCTCAGGATGGACCAAGTTGCGGAGTGGTAATCCTGTGTATAACATCAGTATAATCTGGATCACCCCCAGGGCTGTGGGATACTCGGTACCAGGCCGGTGTCTCAGAGGGATATGTTGCGGTGAATGTGACCCGGTCCGTGGCCCTGGGCGTCCAATGTAAAATGGGTGAAATGGAGATTTGAATAAAGTTTATAGGTAGATAGTTCGTGACGCCATCAGTGGTGCTTGGCAAGGAAGGTGTTAAGCCGACGCTGCGGTGCAGATCCTCTGGGACAGATGGTGGTGCGCAGCAAAGATGTAGTAGCTCTCCACAGGTAGAGCTGTAGTCCTAGGGCAGTAGTAATAGGTTTTGAGGTAGATGGTGTAGTGTTAGGCATAGAGATGTAGCAGTGCTGAGTAGGTTGGCGTAGGAAGAAGGCAATGACACAGCTGAGTGCAGTTCCAATTCTTTTACTCACGTTTCTGGCACAGACAGGTGCCCGCTTCAATGCTGCAGCCTCCTGGTCAGGGATTCAGCCATCTCCCAGGCAGATGGATTAACCCTTCCAGCACTCCCTTCCAAATATGCCTTTTCTGAACGTCTCCTCTCTAGCGCTAATCTGAAGTACTTGCAGTTCTGAATTACACTCAAGTGCCTCCTTCTTGATGTTACTTAAACTCCACTCGTTTGACAGGTAGCTGTAGCCTGCTTTGGGGACTCCATCAATTATGCCCCTGCTCACACTTAGGTTGCCACTGTATCTTCGAGTCTGTGATGGGAATAGAGCGGTCTTGTAATGTACTGTAGATATGTTTCTGGAACATTCTAGAAAATCCCTCTGTCATGTAGCTGCAACCCCCCTCTTCCCCTACAACACACACACCAGCGTCTTCCTGCGTGCAGCTCTGTGAAACCAGAAGCCTCAGTGTAGAATTCTTCCCTCCCCTCCCCCTGCAAGGGATGTTAATTAAGCTGAGTGGAAAAGATCTCTTTGTTCTGGCCGAGGCTGGATGCCAGTATATGGGAAGTATTAAAACAAGTCATATTGCAAAAACCATACAACTCAGAGATATAATAACCATATCACTGCGTAGGCAACGAAAGCAGCTTACCAATCTCTAATTTTCATAATCCTAATCCTTCCAGAACCTGAGATATTGATTGATCCCAAACGGAGTGTCCTAAGTATGGCATGCTTGGTGTCTTCAGATTCTATTCGGTAAATCACAAACAATGATGCCCTATGTGTGTTGGTACGGGCTTTTCTCGTTTAGGTATAGTTATTCTAAGTTTTGTAGCCAAATTCTAACTTGGAGAGAGGGAGGTTGGACCTCTCCAGACCGCCCATTTCGTGAGGTCACAGACCCTAGACTATAGGTATTCCCTACCAAATTCCAGTCAGTTCAGCTGGAGTCCTCCTGCCAGAGAGACGTGCCGATGAGTGGGGACGTTTGGTTAAGCGCCCTTCCACCAGCCACATGGTCTGTCTAATACCAACTACGCACATGTGAGTGCTACTTTCTGTTCTTTCATCCAGTTTGTTTTATATTTGTATTTGTACATATGTAATGTCTCAATTTATTACAACTTTTGTATTTGTAATCACTGCCTGACTTTGGGGAATAAATCGTAAAATTATCAGTTTGACTCCATGCTCTAAGAAACGAACTATGCAAATTTTTTTAGATAATCGCTACTAATTTGGGGTTTGCCGCGGACCCTCTTAATTAACTCTTTGATTAAGTAAAGCGTGGCTGGTGGCAGCATGGTGTGCACAGCTGGCTTGGCTAGCTGGCAGTACAGAGAGGTCTTACATGCTGAATGAGAGGCTGCGGTAAATTGTTAGAGCAAGATTAGCTTGCCGCATTTTTGTCACGTGGTGTCGGTGGTGGGATAACTAAGATAAGCCCCCACTGTGCCTGTGATAGCCGTGTGCCGGCAGTGCGTCACGTCCCTCTGTCCGCTGACAAACCCGTGTCGGTGGTGGGATCGTGATGTATTGGTGGCACAGGGTCCGCTGTCTGTCGCAATTTGGCAACGGTGGTCCGCCGTTCCTCACATATTGGTGGCAGCGGTGGGCTGTTCGTCACATATTGGTGTCAGCGGTGGGATGTTCGTCACATATTGGTGCCAGAGCGGTGGGATAATCCTAGAGCATTAGTGATTTGGTTTGAGCAATCATTCCTCTCACTAAAAACCTGCACGGTTCCTGCGGGAATCCTGCATGATAGATTTTTTTGAGAACAGACTCAGTGGTTACTAGTCCTGAGACATTTTTGTGTACTTGCAAGTATTCCCTCCCTTTCTCTTCGTTCTTCTTTTCTATCTTTTATTTGGCAACCATGGCGGCAAAAGGAGAACACTGCTACAGACAGCAGAAAAAGGAAAACCTTGCTGCAGTATGCACGTACCGAGGCATTGACGCCACAAACAAAACCAGAGACCAACTGATTGTGGCTCTGGTGGAGCTGGACAACGACCAGAGCCCAGCGGACGCAGAAGCTGGCCCAAGTGACAATGGGGCTGCAGCAGAGGCTCCCCTCATGAGCGCTGGCCCCACATTCAACCAGAGCGGGCTGGACCCCTACCTGCAAGCGGCCTTGGACGCACTCCCTGCCGAAGACCGTGATGGACATCTGACGCTGATCCAGCAAGCTCGGGAGAGCGGAGCAGCGAGCCGAGCGGGAGAAAGCGGAGCAGCGAGCTGAAAGAGAAGCTCAGAGGGCCCATGAGCTAAAGATGCTCCAGCGGGGGTGGAATGCCCCCACAGCCTGAAGCAGTGAGCCCAGCAGTGTCCAGAGTCCTAAACCCCAGCCAGAGCATTTTCCCGTGATGGAAAAGGACAGGGAACATGGACACGTTTCTGCAAGCCTTTGAGAAAGCCTGCCAACAGTACCGACTGGATAAGGTCCAATGGGCCAGGTACTTGACCCCAGGGTAAAAGGTAAAGCTCTGGAGGCGTTTGCTTCTCTGCCGTCAGAAGACACCGATGACTATGATGCCATAAAGCAGGCCCTGATCGCCAAATACTGGCTGACACCTGAGGTATACCGAAAGAAGTTCCGGAACCTCCAACGTGGCCCACACGATAGCTATAGTGATGTGGTGGAAGGACTCAGGACCCACTTTGACCAGTGGATCCATGGACTGTCCATTGATTCCTTTGAGCAGCTACGGGACCTGATGATCCAAGACCAGTTCCTGCATCTTTGCCCAGCTGAGGTCCGACAGTTCATCCTGGACCGCGAACCAACGAACGCGAACAAAGCGGCGCAGATCGCCGACAACTATGAGGCCAACCGGAAGCCAGAGACGCGGAGGCCAGTCACCACCAGCTGGAGAGGGGGTAAGCCTGCAACCAACCCCAGTGCTTCAGCTGGCGGTCCCTCCGGAGGCCCTGTCCCTGTTGCCAACACCAGGCCTACTACTGACAGTCGCCTGTGTTTCAACTGCAATTGGGCTGGTCACTTCCGTCACGCCTGTCCGGAAAAGCCAAAGAACCCCCCAGCCAAGGCCTCTGGGCCCAACGCCTCTGTTCTTTTGGTGGGAGGTGTGTTTTGGAGGATTGACAACAACGTTCAACCTGTCCAGGTGGGGGCCCGTCTTGCTACAGGTCTCAAGGACACCGGGCTGAACGAACCCTCATCCGTCCTGGACTGGTGGCCCCTGAAGAGTTTGTGAAGGGGAAAACCCCGACTGTCACCGGGATCAGGGGTACCCGCTGTCCCTTGCCAGTGGCCCGGGTATTCCTTGATTGGGGTGCTGGGAGCGGGTTGAGGGAAGTGAGAGTGTCTGAAAACCTGCCCACTGATGTTTTATTGGGGACTGACTTGGGGAGGATGTTTGCATACTACGTCCCTGACACCCCTCCCAAGTCTGATAATAAGGGTAACGTTAACCCTGATGATGATGATGATGATGATGATGATGACGACGACGACGGTAAACTGAATGTGTTACCTGCTAATTACGTGATGAGTAATGATGCAACTAACAATCATTCTCTCCCCAGGAATGATGCTGATGGTGATGTAACTGTACCAAAGAAATCTGATAACCATTCTTTTCCTAGGAATGATGATGTATCTGTGCTGACTGAACCTGTTAACCATTTCTTTGAAACGGTAGATGTGTCCACAGGTACCGAAGTGCTCAGCCCCATCACTCTGCAGAGTGAGACGGCTGAGGAACCCCTGGCAGGAGCAAGCAACGGTGCTCAAGGAAATGGGGAGGTGCATGGAGACCATGAGGAAGGTAATGCCATGCAACTGACCAGTGCCACAGAGGAAGGCCCATAAGTAGCACTGCTCTTGGAGTGTTGGGGGTGGATGGGGAGGTAGGGTCCATAGCAGCGCCGATTGGTGGGTCAGTAGAAATCCCCAGGGAGACAGCATACATAGCAGCTGTCACACGCAGTCAGAGTGCCCAGATCGCAGGTAGCGCCCTGCCTCCTGGACCCTCTTCTGCTACAGGAGAGACTGAACCAGAGGTGAACCCAGAGCAAGTTCCAGAGGGTCCCAGTAGGGAAGGAACCCTGACATCACTTCTGGCAGCCTCCAGCAAGGAGTTCCAGGCTGCTCTGCACTCAGATGCCAGCCTGGAGAAATTGAGACACCTCGCCGAGACGCCCACCTCTGAGCCTGATAAGGAGAGGGTGTTCTGGGAACGAGGAAGGTTGTACCGGGAGACAGTACCCGGAGATCCCCAAAAGGAGTGGTTGAGGGAAAGACAGCTAGTCATCCCCCTACAGTTCAGAACTGAGTGGTTGCGGATGGCCCATGAGATTCCACTTGCTGGACACTTGGGGATCAGCAAAACAAAGGCACGGCTGTCTCAACACTTCTATTGGCCCAAGATGGGGACAGATGTGACGACCTACTACCGCTCCTGTAACACCTGTCAAAAAATGGGTAAGGCGGGGCCTGCTCTTAAGGCTCCCCTTATTCCTTTGCTAGTGATAGAGGAGCCTTTCCAGAGGATCGCGGTGGACATTGTAGGCCCGCTGGCCGTCCCCAGCAGCTCTGGAAAGTGATACATTCTCACTGTGGTAGACTCCGCTACCCAGTACCCAGAGGCAGTAGCTCTGTCTTCAACCAAGGCAGATAAGGTGGCTGCCGCACTGGTGACCATCTTTTCAAGGGTAGGATTTCCCAGGGAGATGCTTACCGATCAAGGGACCCAATTCATGTCTCGCCTAATGGAGGCTCTCTGTAAGAAAATGCAGGTGAAGCACCTGGTATCCAGTGCATATCACCCACAGACTAATGGTTTGTGTGAACACTTCAATGGTACCCTCAAACAGATGCTCCGCATGCTGGTTGAGACCCAAGGGCGCAACTGGGAGCAGTACCTCCCACACCTGCTGTTCGCTTACAGAGAAGTTCCACAGGCCTTGACCGGGTTCTCCCCTTTCGAGCTCCTGTATGGCAGGCAAGTCCGGGGACCCCTTTGGTTGATAAGAGAATCCTCGGAAGATGAGCCAAACCCCACAGAAGTGTCCATCGTGGATTATGTCATGCGCTTCCGTGACAACATGCAGACCTTGATGCAGTTGGTGCATGACAACATGACGCAGGCTCAGGCTGACCAGAAGCACTGGTACGACCAGAACACCCGGGAGCGGACCTACCAGATGGGTCAAAAGGTGTGGGTACTGGTCACCGTACCAATGGATAAGCTTCAGGCAGCCTGGGAAGGCCCATACGTCGTCCACCAACAGCTCAACCCGGTCACCTACGCGGTCACGGTTGACCATGCTCGGGGTAGGCGCAAGGCCTTTCACGTTAATATGCTGAAGGCGCACCACGAATGTGAAGCTTGCGTCCTACTGGTCTGCAACCTGCCCGAGGATGGGGGGGAAGATCCCCTCCAGGACATGCTGGCCCAAGCCAAGGCCGATGGGTCCATTGATGACATGGAGATAAGTGGTTTGCTAACCGTATCCCAGCGGTCCCAGTTGATGGAAGCCCTGGAACCCTTCCGGGCCGTGTTCACCAACCGACCTGGGAGGACGGAGTTAGCGGTTCATGAGGTGGACACCGGGAATCACGCCCCACTACGGCGAACACCTTATTGGATCTCTGAGGAGGTGCAACAAGTCATGTGCCAAGAGATCAATGAGATGTTAAGGCTGGGGGTGATTCGACAGTCAAAAAGCACGTGGGCCTCAACTGTAGTCCTCATGCCTAAAAAGGATCAAACCACCCAGTTCTGCATGGACTACAGGGGGCTCAACGCCATCACAACCTCTGATGCCCACCCGATGCCGCGCATCGAGGATCTGCTTGAGCGGTTGGCAAAAGCAAGGTACATATCCATCATGGATCTAAGTTGGGGATACTGGCAGATTCCCCTGAGCCCTGAGGCGCAGGAAAAATCTGCCTTTATCACCCCTTTGGACTGTACAAGTCCGCGGTCATGCCCTTCGGCATGAAAAATGCCCCTGCCACTTTCCAGCGGATGGTCAACCACCTGCTTCAGGGACTGGAGGAGTACGCGGTGACGTAATTGGACGACATCGCCATCTTCAGCTCCACCTGGGAGGAACACCTTCAGCATCTCCAGGAGGTGCTCAAGCGTCTTCACCAGGCAGGCCTGACTATAAAGCGGGGAAAGTGCCAGATGGGCATGAGCGAGGTCCACTACCTGGGGCATCGGATAGGTGGGGGTTCCATGAGTCTGGAGCCAGAAAAGGTGGATGCAATCGCATCCTGGCCCACCCACAGGACCAAGAAACAGGTGAAGTCCTTCTTGGGCACTGCAGGGTACTATAGGCGGTTCGTGCAGGACTATAGTGCCCTTGCAAAACCCTTGACCGACCTCACCAAGCAGAGGCTACCCCAAACAGTCAACTAGACAGATGACTGTGAGGCAGCCTTCCAAGCTTTGAAAGCAGCCCTGTGCAACTCTCCAGTGTTGAGAGCAGTTGACAGCAGTCGCCCGTTTCTGGTACAGACCGAAGCCAGAGAGTTTGGCCTCGGTGCTGTGCTCAGCCAGGTCGACTCGGGGAACCAGGAGCACCCCGTGTTGTACCTGAGCCGGAAACTTTTGCCGAGGGAAGTGGCATACTCGACCATCGAGAAGGAGTGTCTGGCCATGGTGTGGGCACTGCAACATTTGCAGCCCTACCTGTACGGGCACACCTTCACGGTGGTAAGGGACCACAACCCTCTGAGCTGGTTGCACATAGCGTCAGGAACCAATGGAAGGTTGCTCCGCTGGAGCCTTGCCCTTCAACAGTATGACTTTACTATACAACACAAAAAGGGCAGCGAACATGGAAATGCTGAAGGGTTGTCCCGCCGGGGCGAACCCGCTGAGGTGCGTATGGCCGATTACCGACAGGTAATGCCTCCATAGCACCCTCTAAAAGGGGGAGGTGTAATGTACTGTAGATATGTTTCTGGAACATTCTAGAAAATCCCTCTGTCATGTAGCTGCAACCCCCCTCTTCCCCCACAACACACACACCAGCGTCTTCCTGCGTGCAGCTCTGTGAAACCTGTAGCCTCAGTGTAGAATTCTTCCCTCCCCTCCCCCTGCAAGGGATGTTAATTAAGCTGAGTGGAAAAGATCTCTTTGTTCTGGCCGAGGCTGGATGCCAGTATATGGGAAGTATTAAAACAAGTCATACTGCAAAAACCATACAACTCAGAGATATAGTAACCATATCACTGCGTAGGCAACGAAAGCAGCTTACCAATCTCTAATTTTCATAATCCTAATCCCTCCAAAACCTGAGTTATGGATTGCTCCCAAACCGAGTGTCCTAAGTATTCGGTAAATCACAAACAATGATTCCCTATGTGTGTTGGTACGGGCTTTTCTTGTTTACATATAGTTATTCTAAGTTTTCTAGCCAAATCCTAACTTGGAGAGAGGGATGTTGGACTTCTCCAGACCGCCCATTTCGTGAGGTCACAGACCCTAGACTATAGGTGTTCCCTATCAAATTCCAGTCAGTTCAGCTGCAGTCCTCCTGCCAGAGAGACGTGCCGATGAGTGGGGACGTTTGGTTAAGCGCCCTTCCCCCAGCCACATGGTCTGTCTAATACCAACTACGCACATGTGAGTGTTACTTTCTGTTCTTTCATCCACTTTGTTTTACATTTGTATTTGTACATATGTAATGTCTCAATTTATTACAACTTTTGTATTTGTAATCACTGCCCGACTTTGGGGAATAAATCATAAAATTATCAGTTTGAATCCATGCTCTATGAAACGAACTATGCGCTTTTTTTACATAATCGCTACTAATTTGGGGTTTGCCATGGACCCTCCTAATTAACTTTGATTAAGTAAAGCGTGGCTGGTGGCAGTGTGGTGTGCACGGCTGGCTAGGCTAGCTGGCAGTACGGACGGGTCTTACATGCTGAATGAGGGGCTGCGGCCACAGCATTGATAATTCCCTTACTGCAGTAGTCTAGCGGCCCGTGCACAACAAGCAGCCCGTTCGGTGACTAATTATCCTAGGTGCAGTTCCCTGACTGACCTGAAGGTAAGGGGGGCACTGGAGAGCTGCGAATTCCAAAGTGGAACTGAGAAAGTGGGATATACATAAATACCCGCAGTTCTTAGAAGGTTGTTAGCAGTGGTGGGGCGTCCAAAATACCCCCTGCGGTAAATTGTTAGCGCAAGATTAGCTTGCTGTATTTTTGTCATGTGGTGCCGGTGGTGGGATAACTAAGATAAGCCCCCACCGTGCCTGTGATAGCCGTGTGCCGGCAGTGCGTCACGTCCCTCGGTCCGCTGACAAACCCGTGTCGGTGGTGGGATCGTGACATATTGGTGGCATAGGATCCGCTGTCCGTTGCAATTTGGCGACGGCGGTCCGCCGTTCCTCACATATTGGTGGAAGCGGTGGGCTCTTCGTCACATATTGGTGGCAGCGGTGGGATGTTCGTCACAGGTCTCAACTCCTATTCCTCCGGTTTCTGCTGTAGGATCATTAGTATCACAAACAGCCTCAGATACCGGCGCCTGGCCTTGGCGCAATGAACTTAGGGAAGGGCTCCGCACTAGCCTCAGCCCCAGTCTCTCTCCTCCTCACTTTCCGTGCTTATCTATCTTCCTTCTGAACAACTGATCCTTCTTTCTTCCTCTTTCCTTGCAAACAGCTCCAGCTTACAGGAGACTGCTGCAACTACGCCTTCTCACTATCCCCCGCCAGGGATTATCACTGTCAAGAGTTCTCCTCTCCACTCCCCCCTATGGGGTACCTCTGCCTTCCTCCCCCTCTCAGGGGATCCTGACCTAACTTCCTATGTGCTTTCCCCTCTAGTGTTTCTAAGCTCCACCCACCACCCAGCACCCTTCATGAACCAAAGCAGCTGCCATAAAGGGTGCTCTGTTGTTGTAAGGTGTCTGTGCTGGATGTAGGTGATGGAGTCTGGTCAGGTGTTCCATCTTACCTGGAAAGTGGGATACTACACCTCAGGAGGAGGTGCAGTACCTTTGTGGTGACTGAATCCTCATATGACCATGTAGAAGGCGATAATTCGCCGAAACGCGTAATCTGAGAGGCTAACCCCCCTTCCCCTAATCTATTTTTCTACTGTCCAGAAGTGTGGATTTATTTTATGATGGACTTTAATAATAAAAATCTTTGCTAATGCAAGGAAAAACTTTTTAAAATTTTGCATCCTGGATTTTGTCCGCTGGAGTTTAAAGTTACATTTTTTCATTTGAATCCTCATAGGCGCCACAAATCAATGGTACTTGTGTATAGTAATGGGTCACACCGTAGAGTCATAGGATTAGCTAAGGCTCGTCTAACAGATGTATACAAGATGGACATTTATAACATTGACTTATTAAAGAGTTAAGTTACGTAGCAACTAAACATTTATCACCAGTCATGACAACTCGGATCTCGGATCAACTTGTCAAATGTGATAAAATCTCTGAGTTTCATGTTTTAGTGGAGTCGAAGTAAAATGCTGATAAAGCTGGAACATTTTTTGTCATATCATTATCAGTTATTCCCCCATGTAGGTAACTCGGAATGGAGTGGTTAACCAGCCGCGTATATTCTTCATAGGAGCCCATATTAATATTCAAAGTTGTAAGCAAAATAAATGAGTGGAAAGCTGGAGATCTTAATCCATTTGTGGTCCTTGGTTTTTGAGAGCTATCTTTGAAGAAAGCCTTATCACTGTTGAATTGGTTTAGAGGACACATTGAGACAGGCATCAGTAGGTCTGCTCTTTTCTAAATTACTTGTGAGATTATTTTGATGGTCATAGCTAAAATACCAAAAATCTGTATTATAGGTCAGAAAACTCATTTATGAGGTATGATTCATCCAGAATATTAACAGCTGAGGGGAAAAAAATGCATTTTACGTAAAGCTTTGTGAGTCGGACAGAACTCGTGAACTGTAACACCCAGCTCTGTTATCTACAGCTTATTGCTCTCATTCGAGATGTTTTCCTTAAAGACATGAATCCTTTTTTTCAAAACCACAGAAGGTTAAGTAAATTTTTTATCTTCTGTTTCCTCCCTTTGATCTTTTCTTTCTGTGTTTGTAATTTTTAATTTGCTGCAGTCACGCTTATTAAGTTGTTTTTGCTGTTTTGTGCACTGGCAATAAAAACAGAGATAGAGAGGAGATATAATTAATTGTTTTGTCTCTTTTATTCTTTTTAATACAAATATTATTTATTTTTTTAATTTTTATTTTATTTTGTGTGTGAGAAGTTAGAAAATGTTCAGATCGAGTTTTATTCATGCTGAGATAATATAGGGCTCATTTATTAAGTTCTGTAGACATTAGTTTCATGGCTTCCATTTATGCCATTTATGCTTGAAGCCATGATGCTGTAATGGACCCATTGTACGGTAGATGGAAATGATTATAGGCTGACCCTACTTGCTGTAATGGAGTTTGTTATGCTTCCCCATTTCGCTCATCTTAACACAAAATATAGCTTTTATTATACTCACCTATGGGGCGGTCCTGTACATTGGGCATCATTGGTTTTGATCTGGCACCTTGCCTCTTCGTAGGATCGCGATCCTCCTCTTTGCTTTGTGTGGATGATGCACCTTATGTCGTACACACAGTGTTCTCCATTGTGCTCCTGCACAGGCGCACTTCTCTCTGCCGGTTGAGGGCAGAGTAAATCTGTGAAATGGTCAAAGAGCACCGGCGCATTAGCGCTACAATAGTTTACTCTGTCTTCAATAGGGCAGAGAGAAGTGCACATGTGCCGTAACACAATGAAGGATGAGACATCCACACGAAGCAAGAATGAGGACGATGATCACCAGAAGAGAGGTAGTGCCGGATAAAGACCAGAGACGCCCTTCAGACCGGACTTCCCGGCAGGTGGGTATGATAAAAGCTATTTTTTTGTTTCATGGAGAGCGCATTGGGGACATAAAGACAGCATTCTAGAATGCTGTATATAAGGGCTTACAGGTGCTGGCCCTAATATATAGGGTTGGCTATTTATATGGATACACCTAAATAAAATGGAAATGGTTGGTGATATCAACTTCCTGTTAGTGGCACATTAGTATATGGGACGGTGGAAACTTTTCAAGATGGGTGGTGACCATGGTGGACATTTTGAAGTTGGCCATTTTGGATCCTACTTTATTTTTTTCAATGGGAAGAGGGTCATGTTACACATCAAACTTATTGAGAATTTCACAAGAAAAACAATGGTGTGCTTGGTTTTAACGTAACTTTTTTCTTTCATGAGTTATTTACAAGTTTATGACCACTTATAAAATGTGTTCAAAGTGCTGCCCATTGTGTTGGATTGCCAATGCAACCCACTTCTCCCACTCTTGACACACTGATAGCAACACCACAGAAGAAATGCTAGTACAGGCTTCCAGTATCCATTGTTTCAGATGCTGCACATCTCATATCTTCACAGCATAGACAATTGCCTTCAGATGACCCCAAAGGTAGTCAGATCAGGAGACCTCTGTGGCCATTCAACTGGCCCACAATGACCAATCCACTTTCCAGGAAACTGTTCATGTTGGAATGCTCGGACCTGACACCAATAATTGATGGTATGGTGTGGTATATAGAGTACAAAGATATTGGAGCCATTCTTCATCAATGGAAACCTCAATGCCATTGGATATCTGAAATTGCTACATGATGATGTGTTGCCCTCTTTATGCACTGAAGATGTCATGTTCCCTGAGTTTTTCCAGCAAGATGAGGCACCACCACATTATGGGTGTCAGGTCCAAGCATTCCTACAAGGAATCTGACCCCCTTAGGCCGGTTTCACATTAGCGCATTTTCAGCGCGCGTACGGCCGGGGGTAGCTCCGCCCCCGAGCCGGCTCTCTGCCCGGCGTGCCCGCCCCTTGCTTGTAGCGCCGCCTACTAGCGGACAGCGGCGCCTGCGATCGGCGCACCCTATCTTTAGCATAGGGTGCGCAGATCGTGCGCAGGCCGTGCGCTAGTTGCGCTTTGACCTGCGCTGCGCACTTTTGACGGTGCGCCGTGCGCGCCAAAATCTGAAAAGTTTGATTTTGGCGCGCACGGCGCACCGTCAAAAGTGCGCAGCACAGGTCAAAGCGCAACTAGCGCACGGCCTGCGCACGATCTGCGCACCCTATGCTAAAGATAGGGTGCGCCGATCGCAGGCGCCGCTGTCCGCTAGTAGGCGGCGCTACAAGCAAGGGGCGGGCACGCCGGGCAGAGAGCCGGATCGGGGGCGGAGCTACCCCCGGCCGTGCGCGCGCTGAAAATGCGCTAATGTGAAACCGGCCTTAGACTTTCATTTCTTCTGCGGTGTTGCTATCAGTGTGTCAAGAGAGGGAGAAGAGGTTTGCATTTCTTCTGGAAAATCTATGTAAACAGGTGAATTCGAATTTTGCCTGATCCGCTCATCTCTAGTCAAAAGTTGATTAGTAAAATTTAACAATAAGTTATGACAGGTCAAAGTTATGGTGTTAAAAGAAGTGAGGATAATTACCATATAAGCCAAGATTTTCAGCCCATTTTGTGGGGCTGAAAGTCCCCCTCTTGGATTATACGCAAGTCATTTACCAGGGGTGGGTGGGGGAGGGAGAGTGGGGGTGTCATAGACCATACCCCCCCTCTCCTGGCACATCTCTGCAGCCCCAGCTTCTACCTCGGTCATCTGCTTCCTGTGTTCATCGGTCACTTGGTACTGCTCATTAAACTCATGACTATGTGCATATTTATGAGTTTAATGAGTGGTAACACATGACCGCTGAATGCAGGAAGCAGACGACCGATGGAGAAGCAGGGGCTGCAGAGAGGACCGTGTGCCAGTAGGGGGTGAGTATGACGGGGCAGAGCAATACTCACCTGTCCCCGTTCCATCGCCGTGCACTGCTGTGTCTCCGAGTCCTCCTGCTGTGACATTCAGGTCAGAGGGTGCGATGACATAGTCAGTGCGCGCCCTCTGAGGAAGACACAGCGGTGGACGGTGATGGAACAGGGGCCGGTAACTATCGCCGGTGCCGGGGACTCAGGATACCTGGCTCCCTGCAACAGAGAGGTGAGTATGTCTTTTTTTTTAAATTGCAGCAGCAGCGGCAGCAGCAGCAAGTAAGGGGTATTTATGGAGCATCTTATGGGGCAGCATTAACCCTTCTGCAGCAGCATATTATGGGGGTATTTATGGAGCATCTTATGGGGCAGCATTAACCCTTGTGCAGCAGCATATTATGGGGGGTATTTATGGAGCATCTTATGTGGCAGCATTAACCCTTGTGCAGCAGCATATGAGGGGTATTTATGGAGCATCTTATAGGGCAGCATTAACCCTTGTGCAGCAGCATATGGGGGGTATTTATGGAGCATCTTCTTGGATCACCATTAACCCTAGGCTTATACGCGAGTCAATAAGTTTTCCCAGTTTTCTGTGGCAAAATTGGGGGGGTCGGCTTATACACAGGTCAGCTTATACACGAGTATATAAGGTACTAGTTTAAAAAAGATCTTTCCTTAAAAATAAATAATTCCTAAAAAGAATTTTGTCTTCTGCCTGGGGGAATTGAACATGTAAGTCCAGTATGATGTACATTATGCATTGGAGAAATGATAGCTCAACAGACAATCCTCTATTCAGTCGTTCTTCAACCAGCAACCTGTTATAGGCACTTTTAAAGACTCGCTAGCCCTTGTAAGTCTGCATTGTGCTCCCTGGCTGGTCAGGTGATGTAATCGGAAATTGTGCATATTGTGTGTTATGTTTTGAAATCTCATTCATCTCTTTGCACAGCACTAGTGATGAGCGAATGTGCTGTGATAAGGTGTTATCTGAACATGCTCAGGTGCTAACCGAGTGACTTCGGTGTGCTCAAAAAATATGTTCGAGTCCTTTCGGCTGCATGTCTCGCGACTGTTCGACAGACACAACACATGCAGGTACGGAAACTCGAACATATTAGTCACACGAGCATGCTCGGATAACACCTTACTGGAGAACATTCGCTCATCACTACACAGCATCAGGGCATAAAATCTCAACTTTCCAATTAAAACCCATTGTTAGTAGCATAAACACAATATCACAAGGGACTTAGCGGAAACAAACTTGTCTAAATTTACTTTTGCAGAACTTTCCCGCTTGCTTAAACAGCATTGATTACAGAAGGATTTCCCAACCGACACATAAAACAAGCCACGGGGTGATGTTCTTCTTGATCCAGAGAACCCCAGTGACACTAAGGTGTCAATAACTCAAACTATTTCATTTCATCTTGAGACTAATATCATTACACCATAGAGATGGTCTCGGGATAATTTACACTGGAAATGCTTTTACATTGGAAATGAAAAATATTCAGGCAGCTAAGTGGAATTTGCATTAGCTCCGTGCTGGTTCTCCTCTTTCATGCTGTATATAAACAAAGGTTACCCGGTAATTGGTAAACTATCAGAGGAATGGTTATTGCGAAGGAATGAGCATGATGTCTTGCACAAATAGGGGCTTAATAATTTAGATTGAGCGTGTCTGTGTGCCGCAAACTAAAGGGGTCAAGCATTAAACAGCTGTAGGTTTTACAGTACTCTCAACCCAATATCAGGTGAATATTCTGCATTTTATCCTATTAATGGTGCTAAGCTGGCAACAGCCTTGGAGTCTTGTTTTTCTATAAAGCGGATAAAATGTAAGATAGAAACAAAATGAGCATATACCCTTCTGTAAGTGAAAAGTAATAGTGCAAATAAATAACATAGGGTACTTAGTAAACACTGGTTTTGATCAAAAAAGAGTAAAAGCCAGCCCACCACATCAAGTTGTACCGAAATCGGGATAGTCTTAAACTCTGGTATTAAAACCAAACCTAGTGTCAGCGGACCTCATTGTGAATAAGGGCCTCACATTGAGGTCATTATTGCTACATGGAAAGGTTTTAATACTAGAGGTTAGGACTGTCCCGATTGGGTCACCTTGTCGTGGTGGGATAGAATCATAGAATCATAGAATCGTAGAGTTGGAAGGGACCTCCTGGGCCATCTGGTCCAACCCCCTGCTCAAAGCAGGATTCGCTAAATCATCCCAGTCAGATGTGTGTCCAATAGGGTGACCGGATCTCATATGGGGGGGGGAAAATGTCAGAATCTTGTCCGTCTGGACCCCACAAAACGATTCCCCTTTCCAGATATTGAGATAGCCAAAATTTGAGCTCGATCAAACGACGTTAACCCATGCCGCTCGTCCCTCAAAGTTTGAAAAAATCCAAATTGAGGTATTTTAAGATTTAGGTATTTTGCATAGTCTGTTAGACTATAAAGAATGTGACAACAACATTGCAGAAATAGCCCTGACCAAATTTTCGAACCATTTGTGGTATTTGAATGCAGAGTTGGTGGGATTACCGTTTTTTGATCCCACCATTACAGACAATGAAAAGTTGTTAATGGCTAATAAATTGCTCAGTAGCACAGATGAACCATCAGAGCACGCTAACCTACACGAGTTGATAATTTTACATAGTTATCTAATCTATTCTAGAGCTTTTGTTAAAGTAGTTTTTGAAACGTCAGAATATAATGCTCGGCATTTGCTTACAACTTGCAGGACATATTGCTTTTGTTCTTCATCTTTTGTCAGAAGGTCGTTAAAGTCGGTTACTTCCTACCTCTTTTAATTTTTCTTTCCTAACTTTTGGATTTACAACCCTAGCGTGCTCTGATGGTTCATCTGTGCTACTGAGCAATTTATTAGCCATTAACAACTTTTCATTGTCTGTAATGGTGGGATCAAAAAACGATAATCCCACCAACTCTGCATTCAAATACCACAAATGGTTCGAAAATTTGGTCAGGGCTATTTCTGCAATGTTGTTGTCACATTCTTTATAGTCTAACAGACTATGCAAAATACCTAAATCTTAAAATACCTCAATTTGGATTTTTTCAAACTTTGAGCGTCGTTTGATCGAGCTCAAATTTTGGCTCTCTCAATATCTGGAAAGGGGAATCGTTTTGTGGGGTCCAGATGGACAAAATTCCGACATCGATTTTTTGCGGTCACCCTAGTGTCCAGCCTCTGTTTGAAGACTTCCATTGAAGGAGAACTCACCACTTCTCGTGGCAGCTTGTTCCACTCATTGATCACTCTAACTGTCAAAAAGTTTTTTCTAATATCTAATCTGTGTCTCCTCCCATTCAGTTTCATCCCATTGCTTCTAGTCTTTCCTTGTGCAAATGAGAATAAAGTTGATCCTTCTACAATGTGACAGCCCTTTAGATATTTGTAGACAGCTATTAAGTCTCCTCTCAGTCTTCTCTTTTGCAAGCTAAACAATCCCAAATTCTGCAACCTTTCCTCATAAGACAGGGTTTGCAGACCGGTCACCATTCTGGTTGCTCTTTTCTGAACTTGCTCCAGTTTGTTGATGTCTTTTTTAAAATGTGGTGCCCAAAACTGGACACAATATTCCAGATGAGGTCTGACCAAAGAGGAGTAGAGGGAAATAATGACTTCACGTGATCTAGACTGTATGCTTCTGTTAATACATCCTAGAATTGCATTTGCCTTTTTTGCTGCTGCACCACACTGTTGACTCTTATTCAGTCTGTGATCTATTAGTATACCCAAGTCTTTTTCACATGTGCTGTTGCTTAGGCCTATTCCTCCCATTCTGTATATGCTTTTTTCACTTTTATTGCCCAGATGTAGTACTTTGCATTTTTCCCTGTTAAAAACCATTCTGTTAGTTGCTGCCCACTTCTCCAGTTTATTTATATCTTTTTGAATCCTCTCTCTCTCTTCTCTAGTATTAGCATTAGCTTGTACTCTTTTTTTAATCAAAACCATTATTTGCTGTGTAGCCTATGTTATTGATTTGCACTATTGCTTTTTACTTACTTCCAGCAGGGTATATGTTCATTTTGCTTCTATCTTCGGTTTGGTCTGTTTAATGGCCAGTGTGAACATGCTCCTACATGTTGCTTGTATACCTAATTATACTCGAGTTAATTTCCCTCAATTTTGCTTTTTACAAAAAAAAGTGTAGGAATATTTAACAGAACTGTTTTTTTAAATGCACTCAGAATGATTGCAATAGTGATAAAGAATCACCCCGTATTTTCAGTTGCACCCTGAAATTAGCCATAAAGCAGTGGAGCCTAATAATGGTCATTCACATCCTTCTTGTGCTGATTATGCTCCAGTAGACTTACCCAGGTAGTATAGAATACGGCCGCACATCGATTAACTATGACATATTAAATTTAAAGGTAAACCGTAAGGGTGCACCATTAAATTTATTACCACAATTAGCTCTTTTATGGTTCCGTGATGAATTTTAGTGACTTCCAGATGTTTAAAACAGTTGATTCACCAGTGGGATTTAGCTGATTTGCAGCAATATGAACCTGCTATTCTCTCAACCCCAATACTGTTTAATGAGAATGGCTTTACTGTAAGTACAAGTGTTGTAATAAGAAAACCTTTATAGAAATGTGCAAGGTTCAAAATCAATAAAAATATATATTCTTTATTGGATAACAAAATAATTAAAAACATAAAAATACATATATAAAATACCAAAGGTAGGTAAGGGATAATGACAAAACTCCCTTGTGTAAGTACTACAAATCAATACATTATATTATGTTACATGATACTATTATGTTATATATGTTACATTATGTACAATCACCCTTTAAGGACAGATACTCAAAAGGTACAAGCCAAAATAGCTAGTGCTGTATAAGTTGTGGCCCTTTAAGGTACATACAGATAAACAGGGAGAAAGTGATATCATATATTGACAGCACAGAGGCAAGGAGTACACTTCACCATTCAAAGAAAACGTACCTTACATTTGTTTTGCATCAAGCTTCATCAGGGGGTGTATATGCATGTATATAATGGATGTACATATATGTATACTGTATATATGCATAGATACATGTTCCAACACACACATATCCCTATACATATACACAGCTAACGTGCTTTATTTTACCTCTAATCTTTCTCATAGTTCATTTATTATCAGCTATAAAATGGAAACATGCTTCTTGTCCCCTGTGATAGTACTATAGGTCAGAATTGAACATTGGCTCCAGATTTTCTAAAACTCCCCCCATATTCAGTAATTTAGATAGCTGTCAGCCAAACAAGGGTTAGGATGATTGTTCGACCAGGAGCCAATTTCTGTCATACACAAGATCGCCCACACTGCTTTTTGTGTTCTCAATGATTGTGCCACTGTTAAGGGCATGTCACACTAAGAGATATCGCTAGCAATATCGCTATAACTAGTGACGTTATAGCGATATTGCTAGCGATATCTCTGTGTCTGATACTTACCAGCGACCGGCTCCCCCGCTGGTTATCGCTGATCGCGCGAGAATGTCCTGGACCGTTTCTCTTCGTCAGCTTCCTGTGGCGCTTCCTGCTGTGGAGACGAGCAAGGCGTGGAGCCGGGCGGGAGGACGCAGGATCGCCTGGTGTGACAGGTAAGTAGCGACCCCCGTCCCCAGCGATGTCACTAGTGAGATCTGCCTGTGTGGCAGCTCACTAGCGACCACTTAGCGATGTACCAGCGATCCTGACCACGTCATATCGCTGGTCGGGATCGCTGGTACATCGCTAAGTGTGACAGTACCTTTAGACATATCTGGTGGTGGCTTATCTCTAAAGAACAAAAGGATCGGTACAGTAGTCTGAAATCAGACATCCCGGGTCTTCATCAACTTCTGGGGAAGAGTTGGGGACCCCTGTACACATTAGACTCTTGGACGACATTGTTGACACCAATGGGTTTGGTCGATATTAATCTAAAGTGGCTTTATAGATTTCAGAAGATAACTTGGTCCCATCAATGGGAGACCCTGTGATCAGATTATCATAAGAGATCCTTTCTTACAAAATGTGATTGTCAAAAGTTTACAACTACTTTAGACTATAATTGGTAATTGGATAAGAGAAATTTTGAAAAATCAGCTTTCAAAACCATTTAAGAAAACTTTGCTGAATATTTTTTTACAAAAAAACAAAACTTATTTTAAGTGGTCATAAAAGATTTCCCAGAACTACAGCTCTGAGATACTTGCTAATCATATATGCATTGTGCTGTACATTGGCCCATATGGCACTTACCCTACTCGGGAGGTTACACGTTCAGATAATGGGAGGACTTGGCAGAGAAGACCAAGATACAAGGGAAGTCAATTGAGAACTTTGTGGATCTCCTGCTGCCGCCATTATGCTACAATATGATCATCAGCTGTTGTACAAGGGAGAAAGCTGAGGCTCATCTAAGCTATGAATGATTTTGCTTCGAACATCTGGGTTTATAAGGCAACATCTAAAATAAAACATTCATGGGTTGAATAACCTTTACTAACAATCAAACCACCCTGTAGAATTTCTATTTATTAAAGGAGCAGCCACATGTGTGGAACATTGCATGCCTGGGAATTATTATTATATATTTATTAGAAATATATTACATAACAAAAAAGATATAACATTTCTTCCCCTTTCATAAAAAAATAGTAAATATGTCATGGCACCAACGTATAATCTTACCTTCCAAAACTAGGGAACACGTCAGTCGCTTTTCTTATTAGTATGTGGTTTTGTGAATCCTGGCAATAAGAATTTAGGTCCCATCTGGACACAAGCCCATGGGTACTCTTCAAGTATCTGAATGATATGTCAGCTGCTTGTGCATAATATCCTAGAATATACAGTATCAATGAGCCAACCTTGCAGAGTTTTGATGTTGGTTCTAACTCTCAGCACTTGGGATTTCATTGGATTTACCTTTTGTTGCAATTTCATCCTAAAATGTAATACATGGTAAATTCTACAAAATTTTACAAATATTGTAAATGAAGAAGTAGTAAAGAAAAGCAAACTACAAAAAAGAAGAAATTAATGTATAATAAATGTGTGCTATATATTGTGTATAGTGACTCAGAGTCCCCGTTGTTGTAACAGACCTTTCTAAAGCTGTTTTTTATATGGTTTGTTGCACGGCATAGTCTAATTTTCCAGTTCCACTGTTACCTCTAGAGCCATCAGTTGCAGCAAGTACCTCAAAACTGATTCAAGAGGTTATCAGGCAAGAGGTGGAGCTGGTGTGTGGCTGACACGGCAAATGTCTGTATTGCTGTGGATATCCTAGTGAATGGGAGTCTTCTAGGTGACAGTTGCAGGAGTCAGATGGAACATTAGCTAGATCAAAGAGATCTGGGTACTATCTAGAAGACAGAGTGAATTTTCTAGAACGCACAGCCTCAATATGTTGACAGATAGGGCAGAGAAAAGCACTTATGCCAAAAACTTTTGGTAAAATTATAAGAGTGTGGAACTTGGAGGGCTAGAGAAGACAACATTAGCTCTGTGGTCAATGATAGACCTGAACCTCACCTAAAGGAGCAAGCTCGTCCCTTTGTGGTGAGGCAGAAGACTAATTGGCAGTTCTTTTGGTGGTAGGGAACCATTTGTCATGAGAGACTTGTGAGTAGATGGTGCCTGTTGAAGCAGACTGGAAGTAGAAGACAGTTCGGCGACTTTGTTAAGTGGGACAAAAGAAGTAACTCACAGAGTGGACAGTGAATAACTAATTTTGCATACGTGCTCTCCATAGTGTTCTGAGGCTGCCTGATTTGTGTTATCTAGAAGGAGGGCTTGCAAATGATCCATGTAGGCTGCCTAACTGGAGGTGGCTGAGTTGTATCTTTAGCCGGTGTGGTTAGCTCTCTATAGTGTGCTGCTGCCGCCATGATAGCAGTCAGCCCAGATGTGAGCTAGTGGTGGGTTATGATGGCCAGCTAGCTCTTGTACTAGCACTATTCTGGAGTAGGGTCTAGTTGTGGATCGCCCGCCAGGGCCGTGGGGTACTCGAAGCCGGGCCCTGTGGATTTCAATGGGTGTTGTCACAGTGGCGGGGACCCGGTCCGTGGCCCTGGGCGTCCATGTAAAAGAAATAGTGTGGCTGATGATTAAAGTTTATAAGTGGATAATTCGTGATGCCACCTGAGGTTTCTGGTCAATTTGACCAGTGCTGCAGGGTTGCTTCTCTGGGACAGATGGTGTGGTGCAGCAATGATGTTGTAGCCCTCCACAGGTAGGGCTGTAGTCCCAGGGCAGTGTAAATGGGGAGATAGTGAGGAGAGCGTAACGGTGCAGTGTTAAGCACAGAGATGTAGCAGTGCTGAGTGGGTTGGTGTAGGAATAAGCAGAGGACACCAGGGCATGTAGTTCCAAAGCTTTACTCACAGTCTGTTGTGCATACAGGTGCCCACCTCGGTGCTGTGTCCTCCAGGTCAAGGGCTCAGCCAACCTCCAGGCAAGATGAAGTATTCCGTTCCAACACTCCGCCAACATATGCCTTCTCTGAACATCTCCTTTCTAGCGCTTGTAACGAAGTACTTGTGGTTGTGTGTTAAACCCAATTTCCTCCTTTAAGATGTTCCTTTGAAATCTACTTGTATGGCAGACAGCTGTAGCCTGCTTCAGGAACTCCTTATTACCAAGTCCCGGCTCACTCACGTTGCTGTTGTGCCCCCAAGTCTTGTGTGGGAATAAAGTGGAGACAACTTCTATTCCTCCGGTGTCTGCTGCAGGACCATTAGTATCCATACAACCTCAGGGACCGGACCCCGGCCATGCGCTTAGAACTTGAGGAAGGGTTCCACTCCGACCCTAGTCCTTAGTTCTCTTCTTCTCCTTACGTTCCATACAAATCTTTCTTCCTTATGGAGAATCAGGCTTTCTATATCTCTTTCCAGTGCCAGCAGCTCCAGGTCACAGGAGACTACTGCAGCATCTCCCTACATCCATCCCACTCAGGGGATCTTCTTTCACAGACTGACCTTGTCCTAATCATCTCCCGCTCTCTTGTGCAGTCTAAGCTCCTCCCACCTCCCAGCACTCTTCGTGTTCCAAGCAGGGAGCCACCAAAGGTGCTTTGCTACACTACTATGTTGTGTGGGATGCAGGTGTTGGAGTGTGGTCAGGTGTCTCCACCTTACCTGAATGGTGGGGCACCACACCTCAGGAGGAGGTGCAGTACCTCTGTGGCGACTGAACCCTCAGGGGCGCCACAGTTGCCTAATAGGATGAGACATGGTCTGGAATTACATTCCTGAACAATACTGAACAGTGCATAGTTGAAAGAGTGGTCGAGAGAGAACTCTTGAGAGAGGTATGATCTAAGTGAAAGCTGCCTGGCTGTGAGGGCAATTCTTTATGAAGAGTGTGATATAGTTATACTATGGATGGACTTTGGAGATAACATGAAAGAGACAGAATCCTAGGAGAATAACGTCTGAACATGTTGAGGCAGCAGAAATGAACAGCAATATGAAGAACAGGGTCCCAGGAAATAGTATCCTATGTTTAGGAACTGGCAGCCACAGGTGCCAAACAAATGCCAGGGGTGAGTGTGTAGAGAAGGACTGTCATACCCTACTTCTGTACACCCCAAGTTTAACCTGGACATATATAGAGGTTTCTACATTGCTCATTATTAAAAATGGGTACAAAAGAGGTACACTAGGCTTCTATGGGCACTGTATACATTCTGTACAATTCCAAGATTGTACGGCGAAATAACATGTTAGTGTGCATGAGCCATAGAAATATACAGTATGTAATGAATGCATACATCCGGAAATAATATGTTTGATTGAAAACAAATTACATGCCCATTGGGATTAGATTGCTTCTAGAAAATACATTAATAAAGTAGTCCCTTCTCTTCTGTGTTCTCTACCCTTTTATTATTTTTTAATCATTGCAATTTGTCATTCAATTTCATCTTATGCAGCCACTGATATACACTGCTGTATTACCTGATTCTGAGAAAATTATTTGGCGTGCCTATTGCCAAAACTGTGTGAATGAACAAGTGTGATTTACAACATCAGTGCCTTTTTTAATAATTTATGTTCTAGATCGTAAAAGTAGCAGTACAGATGTGCGTGTTCTGCTCAGACATGCGGAAATATTCACTAACTGAAGTACAATTTATCAAATGCTGCTGAAGTTCCCCGTGCATTTTATTTCTTCTACATGTGTTGACGGTGGTGTAGTTGTTGGACCATACAAAAAAGTATGAAGACGTCTATGACATTTCATAATTTATTTAATTTTAATTTATTTTTTATGCTGTTAAATTGCATTTTTGTTTTTATCTATTAAATTGCATTTGTTAGTTGATTTGATTTCATTTTATGTTATTTTTTTGTTTTATTTATTAAATTGCATTTGTTAATGTATTTGATTACATTTTAGGTTATTTTTTACTTTATTTTTTAAATTGCATTTGTTAGTTTATTTGATTACTTTGTGTGTTATTTTTGGTTATCTTAAATGACCAGTAGTTTTACTTCTTTTCTTAGATCACAGAAAATCCCTAATTTCTACCTTCCTAATTCCGACCAACAGGAAATTCTTCCAAAGTTGAAAACTAATATCAACAAATACCACATTCCATTTGCTACTTGCTCACAATAGACAGAACCTGCTGCGGGCATCGGAGAGCAATCCAAAATGGCAAGGTGATATCTCAGCACTCCAGGCTTCAATAAGTTGCAATCAAGTATTTATTGAAAACATTGATTCGTGTGGCGTATCTTGGAATCCTTTTCTCATAAGTTGCTGTTGTTCCTTCAATTTGATTATGTTACTTGTGCTTTGGCCTTTAAAGAGTCTAGAAAACACATGGTGCCAATGATTCTGTATTTATAGATACATATTCACTAGACACTGCATATGGAACACTCAGCAGTCAGGCATATGCCAATAAAAATTCTAAAATTCCCCAAATTATGCAATTAAAAAGTCTAAAACTCTCCAAATTATGCAAATAAATCCCCAAATTACTATATGTATATTTATGCTGTATATACACACATATATATTTATAATTTTGAGCAAAAAAAATTGAGAAATCTTTTATCCTTCCTTTTTTATGTTAGCATGGGCTATAGAGGTTACTGATGTGACCTGCACTTAGTCTTGTGTTATTATTAGCTCATTCCACATAAACCCATAAAAGTTTCAGGTTTAGCAGCCCATTAACAGCAACCGGCAATCGTGTCACTGCGTAAATGCTAATGATCTCTCCACAAAACATAACTGGCTGCATTGCTTTCTAGAA
The DNA here is from genome assembly GCF_039654945.1 of Dendrobates tinctorius. NCBI lineage: Eukaryota > Metazoa > Chordata > Amphibia > Anura > Dendrobatidae > Dendrobates > Dendrobates tinctorius. Next base: position 8,088,514 of record NW_027361993.1, read on the forward strand.
AATAAAGTACACTCACAACATCTACCAACAATTAACAACCTGCTCCTGAAAATAACTCTTTCCTCGAAGTATATTAATCTTGGTAGTAAACCCATTAAGCCTCCTCGGATGTGACACAGTCTAATTTGTTACTTTTCCAAAACTCCTTTTTTTTTTTCCCCGTGAGTGAAAATTCATGAGAAGCCAATATGCAAACATTCTTTTCCTCCTGCGAGAGGTCACCGAGGAAAAGTCCCATATTTTATCAGGAAGACTACAAAACAAGAGAAAGCTTTTCTGAACAAGACCAATAAACCTCACTGTAAGATCGATATTCCTCTCAACCATTAACACAATATAGAAATTTTCTAAACATGATTAGCATCATTGTTGTATTCAATATTTAGAAACAATAAAGCCGAGCTGAGTCTGCCAGCTGTTAAAGGACTGAGATTTTATGCAGATGACATTGTCGGTTTTTCCATGTACGAGTGCGATCTATGTTTTTCACAGTTAGTGCTCATACCTGTGATAGTCTATGGCGCCGTTCACATATTCGACTTTTACCTCTGGCCTAGAGGTCCATGTAAAATCATGGAGATATGTCCTCTTTTTACCCAAGAATCAGCTCAAAATCGGCAATGCAAGTCAATGGGTCTGTGAAAAAATCAAACGGCACTCGGAAGATATCAAGATGCTGTCCAAATTTTACGAATGAATGGAGAAGGTGGGGAAGGTCTTTTAAATTTCTTCACGGACGAGAAAATTAGATGCCACTTGGACCACACTCTGATCAGAATAATTGTATGTGCAAAATTTGGATGTCTGAATGAGCCCTAAGTCAAAGGAGTAATTAGAAATAGAAAATACAACCTCTTGGGTAATCAGTTTGTCTGGTCCTGGCACTCCTGGCATAGAATTTTGCTGGAGAACGCTTTGGCCAGCTCGGCACTTTCATTTCTGTTCTACCTTAGTCCTGTTTATAGATCTATTGTTATTTTTTTCTCCTTTTTTTGCACATGTTTATTTTTAAAAATTTATTACAAAAAGTACAAACGAACCCTAGAGAGGCAGGAAGGATCCAGGGCAAATCTCTAAGAAAGTTAAGCAAAATGCAACTTGAATAAATTTCTTGCAGTAAAGGGAAAATATGAGAAGTTGTCCTTCTGACGTATAGTAAATTGTACACTCTACCAGCTGTTTTAATATTGCTCAATACATTCACTTGAATGTTTTTTAGCAGGGCCTGTGAAATCATGAGCTGCGGGTGGCCCCCTGGCATCAAGCATCTCAGTATGCAGTATCGGGATGAGAAATACGAGGAACAATCACTTTACAAGCCCCGAGGCCTGTCTTATTAGGTTAGAAATAAGCAACGTGTTCACTTGTCTAGCAAAACTGTCCAGCTTATGAAACAATATGTAAAGACAGATTTACATAGACAAATAACTGATGCCATTCTCTGGGGGATTTTTTTCCCCCTTGCTAATACAATTGAATGTATTAGTTGGAGGAGGGTGCATATAAAGAAACACGTGCTACAAAGAAGCTGCTAAGACAAAGACAACACAATACATATTTCAAGTCAATCCAATTATACAGGTAACATTAAAATATTTGCTGGCTAAGCAGATTCTGAGAAAATGAAAAGTTTCATTATTCATCAAAATAATTGCTGGCATGCCGAGTGACTACCAAAATTAATGGCAACTGCATATTAATGGTGTACAATGTACATGGTAAGGATTAACATCTCTCAGTATACAAAGATGTACAAAGAAAACTTGCCCACCAAAGTTTTTAGAATATTAGAAGTTAAGAAAATGCCGCATCTCCAAAGGGCTTTTAAAAAGCTGATTTACATTAAAAGGTTTGTCCGACCTTAGGATGCAAGTCTGCAGTCCTCTATATGACTGCAGACTTGTGAATCCTTACATCATGAGCACTGTACACTGTGAGGATTCTCCGATGTCAGCGCTGGGAATGGACAATATTGTAACTGCAATATGTAATTTGCATACTTCTGGCCACATTCCAACTAGACTTGTCTGGCCTTGTTTAATAGACTTGCATTAAGCAAAGCCACGCATGTCTAGTCAGCATGTGACCATTTATATATAAATCACATAATTACAGTGACTGCCGATTTGGAGCCTAAGGCCAGAAAATCCCTTTAAGGAGATCCAGCAAAGGAATGAGTTTTCACAAGCAATGCTTCACTGCAAAGGCTATGCAAATTAGCTTCCCCTCAGAAGGAAGAATACTTTTCTCTCTAGTGCCACCAAGTAGCTAGTCGGTAAATCAATTCCTAACAGGACAGATGATTTAATTCAAACCAGAAACCCATGGTAGAAAACTCAAATAAAGGGAAAAACGGATAGTATTGTAAGAAAAGAGCAAAGTGAGGATGAGGTGGCATCTATATTAACTAATTACTCTTCTTTAACCCTCCGTCAGGCGCAATAGATCTGACAGGCACACAGTAATTAGTTTCACTTCTCTCTCCTTGCCCACTTATCAGAAAACCCCACCCCTCCTAGTTATCTCCTGACTCTACAGGCTCTGTGAAACCTGATATCACAGTGACTCAGCAGACCTTCTAGTGAGCAGATATCAACACTTTGGCTTCTCAGGCACATTGCGCCTGATTTCAACACAAATTGAAAGGTTAGTATTTTCTTTTTTTATTCATCACGATTGTGTATTTAGCTTGTTTTATGAAGGATTAATGCTAAGTTAGTGTAATAAGTACTGTTTTCTTAGACAAAAGGAGGGTGGCTTCTAAGGCACATTGCGCCCTAACACATACTCTTTCTCTCTTGCTTCAGATTTTCTGCTGCAATGGCCAGAAAACAGTATGATTCATCTAAACCCCTTCATTTAGAAGAAATGAAGATTTTTTTGTTAGAAGATGATGAGGAAGAACCAGCAGTAACTGAGGATTTAGAGGAATCTAGTGACATTTCATCTGAAGATGAGGTAGCAGAATGTAACACTGATTCTGGAACAGAGCAGGATGGTGATGACACTGATACAGAGGAAACAGACACAGATCTAACTTATTATTTGGGCAAAGATAAAAATACAAAGTGGAACAAAAAGGCACCCAAGAACAAACAGCGCAGAGAATCCCACAATATTATTACACACCTTCCTGGAGTTATTGGAAGTGCTAGAAAAGCTAAAACTGCAGTGGAATGTTGGAGTAATCTAATTACAGATAGCATGTTGGAAACTATTGTTCGGTTCACTAACCAGTATATTGACACAATCAAAGAGCATTTCTCCAGAGAGAGGGACATCAAAAACACTGATGTGATTGAACTCAAGGCATTTATTGGCTTGTTATACCTAGCTCGTGCTTTCAGAGCAAATAGGCAAAGTTTGGAGGAGCTGTGGGGGACAGACAGTGATGGCATCGAAAAATTCAGCCTTGTGATGAATCTGAAACGATTCAAAGTCCTGATCCGTTGCCTCCATTTCGATGATCGAAGTACCCGGACAGAACGAAAAGGTTATGACCGGCTTGCACCAATTTGGGACATATTTCAACAATTTATTATGAATTGTCAAAAAAGCTATTGCCCGGGGCAAAACCTCACTATTGATGAGATGCTTCCAGGTTTCCGTGGAAGATGTGGTTTTCGGCAATATATACCATCAAAGCCAAACAAATATGGAATTAAAATTTTTGCCATGGTTGATGCAAGGATGATGTACACTATGAACATGGAAGTTTATTGTGGAAGACAGCCACCAGGTCCTTTCAATGTGAGCAACAAGCCTAGTGATGTGGTAAAGAGAATTGCTGAGCCAATGTTTGGATCTGGTCGAAATATCACTGCTGACAACTGGTTTACTGACTTTGATCTGATTGATTTTTTAAAAACGAAAAAGCTGTCATATGTGGGAACTGTTAGAAAAAACAAAAGGCAGTTGCCGCCAGATTTTCTATATACAAAAGGCAAACAACAGTATAGCACTATGTTTGGGTTCAGTAATGGAAAGATTTTAGTTTCTTACATCCCACGCGAGAGGAAAAATGTGATTTTGGTCTCTTCATTACATAATGATTACACCATTGATCCAGAGTCTGGGGAGCTAAGGAAACCAGAAATCATAACTTTTTATAATTTGACCAAAAGCGGCGTTGACACTGCTGACCAAATGTGTGGCAATTTCAATGTAAGTCGAAATACCAAACGCTGGCCGATGGTAATCTTCTTTACAATGCTGAATGTGGGTGGCATCAACTCACAAGTAATTTACCTCCGTAATAAACTTAAACAAATGCGCAGAAGAATGTACCTAAAACAATTGGCTAATGAACTGGTGAGTGGAGAGCTAAGCCTGAGAAGTACAAAGACGGTTGGAATGCCCCTTGCCCTGCAACACCGGTTGAAGAGATATCGTCCCAAGGACGTTCCAGAACAAACACCGACTCTACCACCTTCTAAAAGACGCAGTTGTACTACCTGCTCATTTGTATCTGGTTTCAGAAGGCTTTCTAAATATGACTGCAAAATATGTAAAGAATCAATCTGCCTTTCCCATGCAACTTTCGTCTGCCAGCCTTGCTTTTCTAAGTGCACCTGTGCTGCTTCTGCTGCAATTGAAACCACTGAAGATGAGTAGAAAATAATTAAGTAACATCTAAGTGCAATATCCTTTAAGTTTTTTTCCATAATTTTATATTTAAGCAATAGTTAAGTAAAGATAACTGGAGCCTATTTGGCGGTACTACCGAAAAGTGGTACTTTTAGTTTTAATAAGTTTATGGTTAATAAATGTTTTTTTTTGCATCTGATTTGGTGTAATCTCTTTTAATACATTCCTATGAAGGTCACTGACTACTTCTATAGTCCTGAAATTGAAATATGTAGCTACTATAGGTGGTTTTCTGACCTGTGCTTGTCAGGCACATTGCGCATGAACTGAGGAGAATCTATATTGCGCCTGACGGAGGGTTAAGAATTTGATACATAAATCAGATACTTAAGTCTCCAATTTTTAAAGTGAAGGATGTCTAAAATATCACCTCTCTAAAAAACAATCCCTGATCTTTGCCATCATTGACTGTAACAAGATTTTTTATTTCACTATAGCCAAAGAATATTGACCTCTGAGAGAATAAATTCTTTAGCATACCATTTTTACCATTTTCCACTGTAATTTTGGGTAGTCACACAAAAGAGGTTTAACTGATAAGCAATAGTGGCCAATTATCAAGCCCTCTTGAGATGAGGCTTACTATTAAACATCAGGGATTCTATGAACAATGTATCAAGCTGCCATTCCTATGCCTAGAATTACTGCTGGAACCACAGGGGAGGGACTGAAATTGTTAAAGTCTCAATGATCAAATAAGAACCTTAGTGATCTTACAGTTATATTAGAACATAATAAATGTTCTAAGTATATATACATTCTATATTAAATTATGTACAATGTCTAGTAAAAGTTCAACATAAGATTATATAGAGATTCTATGAAAAATGAGCAAAGCAGCCATTCTAATGCATATTCACTGCTGGATCCTCAGGGGAGGGACTTAAACTGTGAATGTCTAAGAAACCAGTAAGAACCATAGAGATCATAAAGTTATATTAGAAAATTATAAATACTCTAAGTCTATACATTCTACAGTATATTATATCAGCTATAATGTGGAGTAAATCTTTAACCCTTAAAACATCTGTATCTACTTCTTAGACAAAAGACGTAAAACAAGATCATATTCCCTATATGTTTTGCCACTATATAAATTGCAGTAAATAGAACTCTTGCAACTTTCCAAGAGCATCTCTAGGAGTAAATGAAATGATCTTTAAACACCTTGATTTAAGTGTCTCTAAATGTGGTAAGAGGAGGTACTTCATGCTGATGAGATGTAACCGAAACATCCGTATTCCCTTCCCCCACAGCTTGACTCACTATATGCAATATGCCGCAGTATCCCTGCTATGAGTTTACATTTACACACAATAAGCTCCAGTATGTTGCTGGTTGCTGGGGAGTTATTAATAATGATATTTTATTATATAGCATCAGGGATGTACACAAACATACAATTTATGCAGGAACACTGAGTGCATCCTCTACAGTTTGTACAGCTTAATTTGTGTTGCCTGCGGCACAGGGAGATGTGGTGACAGGGAAAGTTGAGTCCGGGGTCTCTGTGTCTGCTTCCATGGTAAATCTTTCTAAACAAACTGTTAACTGGAGAGATTTAACACTGTGCAAGCTGGCATTTCTAGAGGTTTTCGGTGCCTTTTATGGCATCATATAACATTTTCTAAATTATTACTTAGTTAGCACTTCCACCAGCACTTTATGCAAAGTATTTGTAATACATAAATGAGTTATTATCTCCAGAAATAGAATATTCAGAATTATTGATCGTAATAATTGTTTCCTTAGAGTCAGCATAAATGGTGCAAGTAGGTCTTTAAATAAAGTGCCCAGAGTATCTCCTCTATGAATTCATTAATAGCTGGCACATACTGTACAATTCAAAAATATACATTTTTTTTACAATAACTATTTTTTATTGACATTCCTATAACCAAAAAGCCATGCATTCAAGCAGAAACTGAAACTTCAATTGCTATCATGACTATTTTAAGCAGCTGTCAGCTTACTTAGATTTCCTACAGAATAGTACAATTGCTGTTTGGTCCTGCTATAAAACATGATAAAGATATTTCAAGCATCAAGTGGTACCAACCGTATCATTTCGCTAAACTAGAGGACAAAGGATAGGGTTGAAATTTTTAATAATTTAATTGTGCTGCAGGAGCCAAGATAAGCAGTATCATGCTAACTCAGAGGTGCTGTAGCTGGAATGCCTTGGAATATAAGCAATGATAAAGCATCACTATCTTATCATTTTTAGGTAATGGATTAATATTATACGATATCAATATTTTATTATCAAATGCTATTTACAACATGGGGTCTGCCAATACTAAAATTTTTTATTTAGTATTTGGCCTTATCCTAATTCTCCTCATTGCCCTTCCTAAAGCTTAATGTGAGCAAAACTGAACTCATTATCTTTCCTCCATCTCACCTAATCCTCCTACTTGATCTATCACAGTAAATGACATCATACTTTTCCTGTACCAGAAGTGTGCTGCCTCTGAGTAACCCTGAATTCTGCCCTGTCCTTTAAATCCCACATCCAAGTCCTCGCCACCTCCTGTTGCGTCCAACTCAAATATTTCCAGAATCCGTCCTTTCCTCATCCCTGAATCTACTAAAATGTTAGTGTATGTCCTCATCATCTCCCGCCTCGACTACTGCAACATCCTCCTCTGTGGCCTCCCAGCTAACACTGTCGCAACTCTCCAGTATGTCATTAACTCTGCTGCTCGACTAATCCACCTCTCGCTTCTCCCTTAAGTATATCCCTTCATTGCCTTCCAATTTCCCAACATGTCCAGTTCAAGCTACTTACATTGACCTACAAAGCTGTCTATAATCTGTCTCTTCTATATATTTCTGAACTAATCTCTCAATATCTTCCCACATGTACTCTCCAGTCCTCCCAAGATCCTTCTGGCCTCCACTCTCATGCATTCCTCACCCAACTACCTCCAATACTCTTCCCAAATATCTCCCATCATCTTCCCCAACATATCCTATTATCCACCTCATTGGCAAATTTCAGTCGAAACTTGAAAACCCACCTCTTCTGAAAAGCTTCAACAATGACGACGCTACCACCTCACCACCATCGGAGCTGCTGTAACGCCCCAATCTACTGTCTCCTCCATAAACCAGTAGACTGTAAGCCTACTAGGGCAGGGTCCGCTCCAACTCTGGTGCAGTCTGCCATTGCTAGTTTGCTTATTGTAATTTATATCTGTATTTGACATGTAGTCCCTTCTCATATACAGTACTGTGAATTCAATGGCGCTCTAAAAATAAATAAGGGAAAAAAGAATCTCTCCAATCCATTGTCGTAGTTTCTGGAGATGAGCACCACTTGAGGTATCTACCATTCACTTACCACCCTTTCTTTTAAGATGCACATACATTATTCATGGGGTATCTGGTCCTGATCTGTTCTAACTAGGCACAATTACACTGCAGTGCTGTAGCCTAGGTAAGCAGTCTATGATATTGACCATGCTGACCTGCGCTGACATCAATTCTAATGTTGAGGTTATAAATTTCCAACAGGTCACATTATTTTGCAAAAGTATACACTTAGTATTATAATTCACTCTGTGCTGGATCAGGTAAATAATAGCCATGACTCAAAAACACTTCAGTATAAAAGTGTAAACTGACTACTTCACTCCAGTTTTGCTATGGAGCATGGTAATGAAAAGTGTATGCTAAATAATAATGTGAAATATCAGCTTTATTTGCTCTTTAAAGTAGAGACGCATGGGGAAAAAAAAGCAGGAGCTGCATATTGGATTGCAAAGATTATGAGTTCCAAATTGATAACCAAAGCTTCATCTACAAACCCTACGAAATCCATCAAGCCATCCCAAAATGCCACCCTCTGAGACGCAAGAATCAAATACAAGTTGTGCTTTTTCAATCTTCTTTGTAGACGGAGCCTCAAATCCCCAGCAGATAGATTGCTTTAAAACCTCAGCATTGGAAAAAAAGCCTTTTCAAGTTGATAACAAAGTTGCTTCATCTTGAAAAATAAACAGACTTTTCTGCCATTGGGTAATTAATTCATCCTACGAACACGTGCAGTTATAGCACGGTGTATAGGAAGTTGACCAAGTGTTGTTGACTTTGCTTTATACATCTTCTACTGACTATACGGTTCACTGATAAAGCTCAAGTGATAATAAAAAGTTTTCTTCTCAGTGACAAAATAATAACCCAACATCTACAAAGAATGAGTTCAAACTGCTAGAAGAAACAATATCCAGTGCAATGTTTTACACATAGAAGATACATGTACAGTGGGGAAAAAAAGTATTTAGTCAGTCAGCAATAGTGCAAGTTCCACCACTTAAAAAGATGAGAGGCATCTGTAATTTACATCATAGGTAGACCTCAACTATGGGAGACAAACTGAGAAAAAAAAATCCAGAAAATCACATTGTCTGTTTTTTTTTTCATTTTATTTGCATATTATGGTGGAAAATAAGTATTTGGTCAGAAACAAAATTTCATCTCAATACTTTGTGATATATCCTTTGTTGGCAATGACAGAGGTCAAACGTTTTCTGTAAGTCTTCACAAGGTTGCCACACACTGTTGTTGGTATGTTGGCCCATTCCTCCATGCAGATCTCCTCTAGAGCAGTGATGTTTTTGGCTTTTCGCTTGGCAACACGGACTTTCAACTCCCTCCAAAGGTTTTCTATAGGGTTGAGATCTGGAGACTGGCTAGGCCACTCCAGGACCTTGAAATGCTTCTTACGAAGCCACTCCTTCGTTGCCCTGGTGGTGTGCTTTGGATCATTGTCATGTTGAAAGACCCAGCCACGTTTCATCTTCAATGCCCTTGCTGATGGAAGGACGTTTGCACTCAAAATCTCACGATACATGGCCCCATTCATTCTTTCATGTACCCGGATCAGTCGTCCTGGCCCCTTTGCAGAGAAACAGCCCCAAAGCATGATGTTTCCACCACCATGCTTTACAGTAGGTATGGTGTTTGATGGATGCAACTCAGTATTCTTTTTCCTCCAAACACGACAAGTTGCGTATCTACCAAACAGTTCCAGTTTGGTTTCATCAGACCATAGGACATTCTCCCAAAACTCCTCTGGATCATCCAAATGCTCTCTAGCAAACTTCATATGGGCCCGGACATGTACAGGCTTAAGCAGTGGGACACGTCTGGCACTGCAGGATCTGAGTCCATGGTGGCGTAGTGTGTTACTTATGGTAGGCCTTGTTACATTGGTTCCAGCTCTCTGCAGTTCATTCACTAGGTCTCCCCGCGTGGTTCTGGGATTTTTGCTCACCGTTCTTGTGATCATTCTGACCCCACGGGGTGGGATTTTGCGTGGAGCACCAGATTGAGGGAGATTATCAGTGGTCTTGTATGTCTTCCATTTTCTAATTATTGCTCCCACAGTTGATTTCTTCACTCCAAGCTGGTTGGCTATTGCAGATTCAGTCTTCCCAGCCTGGTGCAGGGCTACAATTTTGTTTCTGGTGTCCTTTGACAGCTCTTTGGTCTTCACCATAGTGGAGTTTGGAGTCAGACTGTTTGAGGGTGTGCACAGGTGTCTTTTTATACTGATAACAAGTTTAAACAGGTGCCATTACTACAGGTAATGAGTGGAGGAAAGAGGAGACTCTTAAAGAAGAAGTTACAGGTCTGTGAGAGCCAGAAATCTTGATTGCTTGTTTCTGACCAAATACTTATTTTCCACCATAATATGCAAATAAAATGAAAAAAAAACAGACAATGTGATTTTCTGGATTTTTTTTTCTCAGTTTGTCTCCCATAGTTGAGGTCTACCTATGATGTAAATTACAGATGCCTCTCATCTTTTTAAGTGGTGGAACTTGCACTATTGCTGACTGACTAAATACTTTTTTTCCCCACTGTAAGTATACTGCGCTGCCTTTCCAATAATGCCTTGCAGCAATCTCTTCACATGGTATAGCGCAGCCATCATATAGTATAGCACATCACATATCATAGTACATCACATAGTATAGTAAATTACATAGTATAGCACATAACATTGCATAGTACAGCCTATTTTCGACTGTATAAAAGCCGAGGCAGGGAATGCAGTGCAACAACCATTTGGGGGCAAATCTCTTTAGTGCGAAAACATCACAGTTCACACGGTAACAATAGGAATAGAGAAAAAAAAGCCAAAAAAAGCCTCAATATGCTGTACGAAATGTACATGTTACAAAACATGCAATGAAGAATGATTATCATCTGGTTACCCATAGCCATATACTATATCTGGAGGTAACTTTGATAAGGTTGTGCTTGTCTTAAGGAACTTGAAAGCAATTATACAATCCTAGAAGACCTCATAGCATTGTATACATCTTTTCAGGGCAATTGGAGGGAGTATCTGCACTTTGCAGCAAATTAAATTTTGGGGAAAAATTTGCCAAAGCTTGGGAATTCCAATCTCATAAGGTCTGATCATCTCTAGCCAAACCCATTAGCTATCTTACCTGGAGTTATTTTCTGCAATCCTTCCATATAATGTAAATCTGCCCTCTTCCTTTTCACCTGAAATTGTTACTCTAAAAATGCCAGGAGCAGATACAAAAGTACAAAAGGGCGTCCCTGTGCAGGAACAATATACAGACCCTTTACAGTCATAATGATACTTAATTCCACCGACTTTCGAAGTGGTAGTCATTATAACACTCAGTTCTACCTGTGCTGGAAGTGGAACCTTAACATCTTGAGCCTTATTTGCAGCTGCCCAGGTAGCACCATTTTTATGGCTACCCTTGAAAAATTCCCTTGAAAGAGTGGCATTGTCATGCCACCTTTCTTTTCAGGTGTCCAACTTTTATTTTATGAGTATGGCCAACTTAATATACACTCCAAAATAAATGGATTACCTGAATCAAGATAACTTTATAAACATTCAGACAATTCATTGGAATATTGTGATGTATTGTGGCAAATGACCTACTTATCTCCACTACATCTGTAAAGGATAGATGATAGAATAAAAGACCAAAACACATACTCTACCATAATGTGATGCGGTATGAATTTGGTATCTGACTCCATAACAGATCTGAAACTAAAGGAAATGAAAAAGCAGAACAACCATTAGGGCCAGGTTCAAGGATGACTACAATTTATTAAAGAATGGGTTTCTCTATTTCAAGGACTCTTAAAAGAAAGTAATAGTAGTGAGGAAAAGCAATTTAGCAACCCAGACCCTTCACTACATATCGAGATCATAATATGGCTTATAGATCTTGTCATCTACAATTGGGGGGATTATAAAACTTCAAGCTAAAAAATAATATTTACTTGAGGGAGAAATTATGTCCTATATCTTACTAATCTCTATGTAACATTGGAACTTTTACCATTGTGTAGCTGACGTCAATATCGTAAACCCTAGACTTACTCTTTAGAGGAGCGATACCAACTAAGACATCTATCTTCAATTTGTCATTACGTTATTAGATGGATATTACTACTGTTTTGTTGCTTTAGGAATACTGCTCAGCAATACACTTTAGATGATTACTAAAATTAACCAAAAAGAGATGTAAGTTAAATTATAGTGTATTTCCTTTTGAATAATACCAATAGTTTTTTATATTAAGCCTAAAATGATTTATTATTATTTTTCAAATATGAAAAAAATGTTGAAATTTTATCAACAATTGTGTTTCTGTATGGGCTTACCAGGTGAGGTTGATCCACTAGGCCCCCTGGTCTTGGTGGGCACACGGAGGATAGGCGTTGATGCAGCAGAGGACATGTGAAATCGTGGGGGCTGGAACTGGAAAGTCAGGAGCAGATGGATAGATGGAGAGGAACACACCAGGTATGGATGCGAGTGGAAACACAGTAGTACAGAAAATGGAGCTGACCAAACAAGGAAGACTAGAGTCTCAATTTCAAGACACAGGTGTGTGTCAATGGACCTTAAAAAAGTCTAGAGAGATAATGTCATTGATCCATGTCGGGCAACCTGCAAAACCAGACATGGAGCAAAACAAAGGGCAGCGGACCCAGGAGAAGGAAGCAAAGCAAGGGAAAACAGGGACAGGTGTGCAAGATTTTTTCATAGTAAGGGAGGCAAATTAACCACATCAGAGATGTGACCATTACATTGGCTTATGTATGCTAAATATTCCTAACTAGATATGAGAGCATTTGAGCGGTTTTTGTCCCCGAATCTGATTTTTACATATTCGAGCCATATTTGAATGCTATTCGTGCCAAATGTTTGTCTTCTGATCGGTTCCGAACATATTCAGTAATTTGTACTCCCATTGACTCTAATGACGCTCAGCAGTGTTCAACGAATATTGCAAAAACAATATTTGATGCTGATCGTATTCGGAACTGAATCCGAACAAATTAGTTCATCTCTATTCCTAACACTCTAATGGAGATCTCCAGAAGGAGAGAAGAGGTTTGCATCTGGATATACCTCACTGCTAGGTATGGAGGACACCCCACAAGCCTATATTTAACCCCTTAATGACCACTAATACGTCTTTTTACTGACCTGAGATATAAGAGAGTATCATCCCCATACAGGTGACAATCCAGCAGCTATTGGCTGTACACTATAGCTGACAACTTGCTTTATCACAAACAGTCAGTGTTGGCACCGTCCATATCTGTTTAACCCCTTAGTTGCTGCTGTAAAAAATGACTGCATCAAATAAATGATTAATAGATTGTGGGGGCTTCTGCTTTAATCTAATTGACACACCGAGATCATGATTGTGTCGTCCTGATGTTTACCACAGCAGTTCATGGCCAAATAGCAGCCATAGAGTCTCCCAGCTATAGCGGCCAGTCAGAAGTTAGTGACATTAAGGTGGTAAACAAACACTTTTTCATTCCTGCTATATTGCTTTGCATGAATCACCTGAAGAGTTAATAAACTACCTGACAGCAGTTTTCAATATGTCAGGGGGTGCTATTTTTAAAATGGTATCACTTTTGGGGTTTTCCAATATATAGCCCCCCAAAGTCACTTCAAACCTGAATAGGTCCCTCAAAAAAATAAATTTTGTAAATCTCCATGAAAAAATGAAAAATTACTGCTGCATTTTTAAACCTCCTAAAAGGCTAACAAAATAAATTAGCGTTTTAAAAATGGTGCTGATATAAAGCAGACATGTGGGAAATGTTATTTATTAATGTTTTTTGTGTGGTATGACTATCTGGATTAAAGGGATAATCATTCAAAGTTTGAAAGTTGGAATTTTTTTTACATTTTTTGACAAATTTCTGATATGTTTTTATAAATAAACACAAAACGTATCGACCTAAATTTACCATTATCATAAATTATAATGTGCCATGAAAAAACAGCCTCAAAATCACTGGGATTTGTTGAAGTGTTCCAGAATTATCACCACATAAAGTGACACTGGTCAGAATTTAAAAAACTGGCCCCGTCATTATGGGGTTAAATAAAGGGCTAAGGCAGCAAATAAAATATTCACCCCAGCTAGGAAAAACCTACCATAGTTACAGACACAGGACAAAAGGTGCACAAACATCCGCCACCAAACTAACTAAAACTTTATAAACAAGAATAATGAGCTGTATAATGTATGCAAATGACTTGATACTGCAGCATTTCCTTGAATTTTTTTTTTCTTTGCATTTTTTGTTCATTTTCCGATAAAAAATTAATTGGGTATTATAACCTTCTCTTGTTTTATTAATATGCATTAGAATAAAGGTAGTGCTGTCTGGAGAATCCATATGATAATCTCACTAAACAAAAGGTTGCATCAAAGTTGGCTGAATGCGGCAATAAGCCAGGATTAATGTTTAGCATATTTTGGAAAGATTGCAAATCTGTACTAGGGTTTATAAAATATGACAGCACTTGTATAGATCAGCAAATGACGCTTTACCTTGACAATGCAGAACAATATCACTGTCCCCATATACGATTCATTGAAAGAATTCAAATCTTGGGTGGTGCCACACAAGTACCTACAGGAATGTATGGTGGACCTGTAGGCTCCCTATAGGGTCACTATATCGCCATCTCAAGGAGCCAATATACTACTGTCAGCTGAACAGCAGATATCTCCCGACTCCTACATGTTACCGCTTGGTGGTACGTTCATGTGTTTTCAATGGAGGAGAGAAAGATGCTGAAAGACACTTTTGATGGTGGGAGATCAAAAGGCTCCAGCATTTGAGTCAGGAAGCCCTCATAGATATTAGATGGTTGTCACTATATCTAAGACATAATAATTAAAAATAACTGAGTAGCTTCCAAATCCAGTTTTGAGCTATGAATGTGGGGTAAATATCGACCCTCAAAGAAATGACGGCATTGGTAAAAATCAAAAAATTTACATTACTGTAACATTACATTTCTTCTTTCTAACTTATAGGCAATGGGACATGTGTTAGAGAATCTCAGAAGCTGCATTCACATTTCTGTTACCAGTCCATAAACGTGTTGAACAGGCATCTAAATTCTAAACTTGAGTTCCCATTATATTTTAATGTCTGAGGTTGATTATTTAAGTGGTTTAGGAACAAAGTGGACTTAAAAAATGGGCACTAATAACCCATGGGTACCGTATGTTCTAAGTGGAGTAAAACTAGGTGAGTCACTGGTATAGAAGGATCTTGGTGTTCTTGTATCGATTAAATAACAGCATTCAATGTCAATCAGCGGATTCTAAAGCCAGGAGGATATTGTCATGTATTATAAAAGGTAAGGACTTGTAGGACATCAATGAAATATGACTACTTTACAAAGCGTCAGTGCAACCACATTTGGAATTTGCAGTTCAGTTCTGGGCACCAGTTCACAGAGAGGAGGTCCTGAAATTATAAAAAAAAGTACAAAAAAGAGACACAAAACTGATAAGTGTCACAGAGGATCTCAGTTATCAAAAAAGATTAAAACAATTATATGTGTTTAGTCTTGAGAATAGTTGACTAAGGAGGGGCATGATTAACTTGTATAAGTACATAAATGTGCCCATATAAAAAGTATGCTCAAAATGTGTTTCAGGTAAAACCCCCTTGTAAAAGACAATAAGTCACACTTTTTACCATGATAACTATTAAGCTGTGGAATAGTCTACCTGAGGAGCTAGTCAAACAGCCAACCGTCAATGGTTTCAATACGGGTTTAGATGATTTTTTTTACTTATGTAAATGTGTAAAACTTTTGTTCTGCATGTTCATCTGGCTAATCGATGCTTGGAAAAAACTTGCTCTAATAAGCAGAAAGGATCATGCATTATGGTTGCACTTCTACCCACTGGTGGTCACAGACAGAAGACGGTCCCCATGCAAGAACAGTATATGAACCCTTTGCTTTTCAATAGCTCATCATGATGCATAATTTCACATGCTTTTGGAGTGCACTGGACCCCTTTACCTCTTGGGTCCTCGTGTGGTTGCACAGGTTGTGCCAATGATATGTCTGCACCTGTCTTAATGAAGGGTTTGCTAGAGTACAATGCCCCAAACACATTAAGTGGTGCACGTCACTTAATGAATTTGGTGCCATCTTCTCATTGACATGTGCCACCAAGCACCTCTCCAGAAATGCTATTGCGATCAGGGTCTAAAGTAGCATTTCTGGTGTACGAAACGCTGGCACTTTGTTGAATTTTGTTAGATGGCGTAACCATGTTCTTCCCCGGATCCTCCTTAACTGTGTCCAATTTGGGCATGAAAATGCCAAAAGTCGTAAAATCTGTGTGCAACTGTACGTTGTGCAAAAATGTTGGGACTTTTCAAACTATTTTACACCAGTTTCCTATTGAAAACACTTTTGATAAATGAGGGCGTTTTTTTTATCTATATATAAATCATGCAAAATACAAGCCGTAATGTTTTCCGTTCGTCAGTTACATGGTCAGATCTTCAATGTAGGAAACAAAGAGAAATAAACTGCTCTGTCCAAGTAAAATGCATTAAACCTTTATTAAAAATGCGTCACCTTGTTTTCCGAAATCATTTCTAACGAAAGCAAAATAGCCTCAAAGTTCCAAATCCTGGTCCGTGTCCAACAAAATGTGTGAATTAATTGAGTGTAAAAAAGCATTGGGTTGCATTATATCAGTTCAAATATGTGTAACAATCGTTCTGTGTGTCCCGGGGGGTTTGTTTCAATTCTCTTTGTTATGATTCAGACCATTCACAATATGTCAATGGGAGTGCCATTTACACGAGAAACCAGAGAAACAGATTCTTTATTTCTTATAGAATGAATTTTAGTCTTTCCCCTCTAAGGCTGGTAACATTTGCGAAGAGATTCCATCTGGAGGCCTCCAAGTAACAGAATTTTATAGGCTACTAGTTATCATCCATAAAATAAAAGTCACTTGACATAGTCATCTCTTAGGTTGCTTTGTGGTATAAATTACCAATTCTTTCCCGTTAATAGAGGTATGATAACTTACAACAAAAATTGTAAAACAAGAGATGTAAAAAATGTCTAGATTTATATCACTTACTTAATTTAGGGATTATACTCGGGAAATTATAAATCTACAAAACTTCTTAAAGGGGTTGGGGTTAAAGTCTGCAGTCACAATGTGTGATAGCAGACTTGCAATTCCTCACATCGAGTGTACTGTGCACTGTCAGGATTCTCCTGTGCTGGCGTGTGACCCCAAGTATGCGATTTGCAGATATGCAGTTATGTGCCGACTAGACGTGTGCGGTCTTGCTCAATACATACGTCTAGTTGCAATTTGACGGGAGTAATACAAATCGCAGACTTGTGGTCATATGACCGTCTGATCCCAGAGCTGGCACCAGAGATTCCTTACGATGCACAGTGAGGATACACAAGTCTGCAGTCAAGAAGAGTGATTGCAGACTTTATCTACATGCCCTTTAAGAAGTTTGGTAAATTTATAATTTCCCCAATAAGCATTTGAATATAATCCCAAGTGCTGATTTTTATGGTGTTTACCAAGGGGGTGGTGCTTACAAGGTAATAATGCAGAGGACCAGTATGCAATTGTAAGTCCCAAAATTTTGTCATTACAATCTATGGAACCTATGGAATAACAGATACTCTGAGACCTGTTGTGCTGATAAGCATCAGTATATATATCTGCCATAATATCAAACAGTTTCAATGCTTACCCATGTTGTCATATATCACAATGTGCCCTTGCAGCCCTGACACGCGTTTCACTTGGGCTTCTCTAAGATGACAATACCCTTTTTTAATTTTGCTTAATCTACTGTATCAATGTTTTCCAATTATTTGAGTACTAACTTCTATGACTTACTTTCAGACAATGTAAGTTATACAATGAGCATGCTTTGTTTCTTGAAATCAGAATACATCTTTAATTGATTTCACACATTTTACGACCTACCTTTTGTCAAAACTTTTTTATTTCCTTAGGGAAAATGGTGATAGGATTGTGGTACAGTATGCTTGGTAAGTCTTCCTTGGTGTCTGTATATCTATAGGGATGACATCTGCGGTTGACTAGCGTGTGCTACCGTTTTCGGTCGTCATTATGTCGGGGGAGTCACTTATTATAATTTTATACCAGGATGCTTCAACCTGGTCCAAACTGTCCAAACCAAACAAATCTTAGCCTGAGAAAGTCTTCCATCTGGGTAGGAATTCTCCATCTGTCTTTGCTATGGAGGACAGTAGAGACCATCCCTAGGGTTTTATAGGCCACAATATAGTTTCTTATCCATTGAAACACAGCGCAACCTGGGATTATACCCAAGGTGAAAGAAAGTAGAAACCTAAATTTTGGCATTTAAAAGGAAGATCATTGAGTTATATTGACTGGGGTCCTTACACCATGTGCAGCTAATTTGACAGAATTTCCCTTATTCTGGTAAATCCCAATACGTAATGGTGTAATTTAAAGGGTATCAAAGTCATATCAAATAAAGTAGGCACCTGCTCCCAAAATGAAAATACCAGTGGCTGAAAATCACACGTGATGAGTTCATTGACATTTCGACTGAGCAAAATTGTGTTAAGATAGAGCTCCCGTGAGAATCCAATCTCATATTACTCCTGTGTGTTTGAGCCAAACTCTGTATGGTATTTAAGATGCTGATCAAGTCAGAAAAATGAGCCCATTTACAGAGGATAAGGAAGAAATGACCGTGGATTATGGCTGGTCATTACTTGGCGATAACTAGCTCGAGCACAGAATAGTGTCTGGAAAGATGTGAACATCGAGAAGCCTAAAATAGGTGATGCTCAACGTTATAGGGTCTCACTGCTTTGGAAAATTATATTCAGGGTTCCCTGATAATAAGTTGATCCCAGAATGTCCGCACTGCTAAGGCCTCTGGCAAGTAGCTGTAATCTGTGTTGGGAACCTGGCAAGAAGTGTTTCGTTTCCCTGTAGTGCCCCCAAAGGCAAAATTAAGTACTACACATTTCTTTACTGAAATGAACGAGCTGTACATGTAAGGAAAATATTTTCCTTGAATCTGAACCTTTGCGAAAAAAATAAAAGTAAAATCCTGAAAGTCCCCCAACTGTTCTCTTTGAGACTAAATATCTGAATATGTCAGGTAACTGCCCAAATAGGGTATCAATCACCAGATTTACTGCCCCATGTGAGAGCAGCATGATGTAGAGACCAAGACTCTGATTTCAGTGATGTATCACTTACTGGACTGCTTGCTGCAGTTGTGATAAAATCCCTGTTTTATCTGCTGGAGGTCTAACAGCCATCAGAATGATCAGCTCTGTATAACCCTGCCCACACCACTAATTGGCTGTGCGTGCAGTGCATAGGCAGAATGTTGCAAATCATTGGTGGGGGCAGGGTTGGACTACATAGCAGCAGGTGTACTACTTCTTTAGTGATAACCTCCCATTAATAAAACTGTGATTTTATCAAAACTATAGAAGACAGGCCAGTAAGTATTACATCCCTGGAATCAGTGTCTCTAGCTCTACATTATGATGTTCTGAGATTAGGTGGTAAAAACCTGCTGACAAATTCCCTTAATACTAAGACATAGACATAATCATTATGATGTTTCCTAATTCATAAGCAATCAAGTCATAATAGATTAAAAAAAAGTCCTTGCTAACACAATAAATATCATCTTTGGGCAACAGGTTTGATAAACCAATGTATAACTGGTTAGCAATGCAGTGTCGCTGCTGTCGGGGCTGCTCGAGACTTCCTGTAGGGGGAGCACTTGTTATATAAGCATAGCTGACCATTAATTAGTATAGCGTTCATTATGGCTTGTCCATACTGCTGGCTGCATACATGACTGAATTTATCAGGCTTGCTTCATATCTCCTCACATCCCCATGGCTCCTCCGACGGTGAGCAGTGGATGTCACGCATTAATTAGTGCAGAGACAACCTGTTTATATTTGCCTTCTATTAGATTTTGGTGGTATATTCTGGCATCACAGTTCATAATTCTGAAAGTAGGAAGCGAGGTCAGCACAGCTTAGCCCTTGCAAAAACTGAATAAACAAAAGTGGTAAGTATGCAGAATCGGAGATGTTTACTGTTATTTTTCCATTGCGCCGTTTGTGTCATTGAGGGAGATAATTAATATGCGTCTAAAAATAAGCCACCCCTGGGTATTGTTGACCTTTTAATGGTAAATAATCAGAATTTTTTAAAGCATAAAAGGAGAAGAGCAGTCACACTCTACCACTCCTGACCATTTGCTGTGCACAGACACATTGGCAGCCTGCCACAGCATGTTGGGTGACAATGAATGGACTGTTTCAATAAGTTCATTAATTGAACAGTTTCTCAAGTCAAAATAACAGGAGAACTACCGGTTATCAGCACAGTTACATTGTTTCCTTAGCTGTCAAACATGGATGGACGATGACTGCAGAAAGCACCCGAGACCTCTCCTATGTGCCAGTCACATTGACCACTCACACTGGATGCAGGAATTACAGGTGCTACAGTTCTGATAAAATCCCTACATGCAAGTGAGAAACATCATCCCTAAAGTATGGCATGCTGGAATATGCAAAGTTATTGTTTTAAGGGAATTTTCCTACCAGTTTTTTACCACCTAATGTGCGAGCAGCATGATGTATGGGCAAGGACCCTGATTCCAGTGATATATCACTTACTGGGCTGTTGCTGTTGTTTTGATAAAATCACTGTTTTGTCAGCAGGAGATTCTGAGCCCGTTCCTGAGGGCTATTAAACCTGCTGTCATGTAGTCCGCCCACACCACTGATTGGTAGTTTTCTGCCTACGCATATTGCACACAGAAATCTGCCAATCAGATGTAAGGGCGGGGTTATACAAGGATCAGCATTCAGAGAACGGGTACATCTGCAGCAGCGATTTTATTAAAACTGCAACAAGCAGCCTAGTAAGTGATATATTGTTGGAATCAGGGTCTCTGTTTCTACATTATGCTGCTCTTAGATTGGGTAGCAAAAACCTGCTGACAGATTCTCTTTAAAGTAGAAGGTAAATATGGCATAGGCTCTATGAGGGGACCTTAAATGGGGAAAGAACCAATAGAAATGTTTTCTTTTTTCAATCCACCTATTATTTGTTATTCACTTATGAGTCTATGGATATTCGGAAAAATCTTCAGCCAATTTGGCAAACCTTCTTGTGTAAGGATATGCCATAAACCATTGCATGAGGCCTTAGGTCAAATGTTGAACAAAAAAATACTCTAAATAGTCCATGGCATGGGTTACTGTAGAGTTTATGGTCACACCCAATGCCTAGAGTATGAGGGTACCTATAGGCTCGTCTGAATCTATAAGAAGGCTAGTACTACAAAGTACTTGTGATACTAGGCAGCTCATTGACAGATTTTGCACCAGGTCCCGGGAGCTCATTTCTGTCCCACAAGCCTACGAATATATGGACAGCTGATGGCACTATGTGGTTATGTATAGGGCTACAGGACTGGGACAATGAGCTTGAAGGAAATCATCGCTATGATTCTGCTTTACAAAGTTTGTCTATGAAGTCCGTATACAAAAAAGAACCAAAATATACATCATCCCGTCCCCTCGTTCTCCACTTTATAATCATTTATCAGTCCATTGGGTGGTCTACAAAACTTGGAACCCCACGAAACATCCCCGTTCCAACCACTGACAACAAATATTGATCTTTCCCTCCCTACTCATCTTCCGGGGATAATTCCAAATTTAATAATCATCTTTTTTTTTTCGTCAAAAACCGTGAAGCACTCCGGTGGTGCAAGCAGTGCCACCAAAGCATAAATCATTAAAGATGCTTAATGAACGCGAGGACGGTATTTTACGAAGACAAGCAGACTATTTAATAAAGGAGATTCTAAATAATCAATCCGCTTTGCCTTTTTTTTCATGTGTTAATAATAAATGGGAATCTGTTGCATCAGTCATTAAATAGTACATAAGTTACAGCAACGCAGATTAAACGGCGAGTCGGTCGTCTTTTTTTTTTTTTCCTCCGTCATATAGAGGCTTAAGCACCAAGCAGTATGCATAATATATGCTTCTCCTCCATTCTCCACCATCACTATTCCAGGGGGAATGTATTAAATTAAATGTCCTTCTTTCTTACCCCGCACATCAAAATTTAAACAAGTTTAACTATTTGAGCACTTCGATTACTTGGAGTTTAATTAATTTATGTGACTATTACCAAAGAGATATGCAGCTTTAAATGTGAAGAAAATTAAAACTAAGTCCCATTGCTGATACAAGACATAACCGTCCTTAGTCCTTGTTCACATGTCCACTTGGCATTATGTTTCTTCTGTTTTAGTAACAGACAAACGGAATAGGTAATCCATTGTATCAGTTGTGCAAATGGAAAAGGGCGCCATTGATTGTTATGGGATCTGTCTGGGTTTTGTTGCTTTTTCCTTTGGAATGGAAGATAACATTTTGGATGCCCTACTTTTTTTCCATTCTAAAATCGAACAGCAAACCCCCATTCCTAATTTTTCCTTTCCATGTGTATACGGCTTTAAAAAAAAACAATAAAAATGATTGAAAACCAAACAGATCCCAGACATAATGAGATGTGAATAGAGCCTTACCTGTCAGCTCTGAACTTCCATCCAGTCATCCCAAAGGATCTGTACAGTTTACTTTTATTAAATGTAGCAGGAAATTAAGTGGATAGCGAAGTGTCCACCAAAAGTAATCCATGTGGTCCAAGAAGGAGTCAAGAGATTCTGGGGGCTATCAAGAATTAGGGTCTTTAATTCCAACATGATATACAATTAACTGGGTTCACTTCTGCATTGGAGAATTCTGTTTTTAAGTTTTGTTTTCAGAGAAAAATCTATCAATGCTATTTTAGTCAATGGAGTCTTTCGGGTGTCAATAATGGACACATTTATCAATCTAGCATAAAGTGGTTCTAGAACAATGTAAAATTTAAAGGGGTTCATCCACAACTTTTATATTTTTTTTATGGGTCAAAGAACTTACAGACAGGTAGTTGGTAACTTCCTGCCTGCTTTGTACAGGTGCGTCAGAACAGTCACAGAATGCTCCTTTTAGTGATTCTGTGGCTTCATTTGACCTCATTTTAATTAGAGTAGAACTTCCTCTTCCCGACTTCTCTGTTAATGGGGCATCACTGCATACGTCATGTTGATTGACAGTTGCCCACTCCCCTGCCAAACTGTAGGTTGCTGGCTATCAATCAGCATGACATTGGCAGAGACATCCCATCAACAGAGTAAAACAAAAGAGAAGAAGCTGCTCCATCGATGTGATGTCAACGGAAGCTGCTGAGTGGACTGTGACCACTCCGATCTGGCAGAGATCGGCATTGGGCAAAACAGGCAGGTAATTAGCAGCAACCTCTCTGTAAGTTCTTAGCTCCATAATAAAACAATATAACTTTTGAACAAAGCCCATTAAAAACTTCTGATTTTTTGTCCCAATGGTGGATAAGTATCTGAACCCAATGAAGACAGATAGTCAGTGTCTCTTTGGTTTGTACTTGAACTCCATTGCTTGCTTTTAGTGCACAATTAACTAAGTATGCTACTGTCTATAACATTGAGCCACCCATTTAAAAAGGTTATCTGGTCCAAATTGATAAGTCTGTTATCACTGTGTGTGACTGCAGACTTAAGAATGCCCCCAGTGCATGCACTGTGCACTGTGGAGATTTGCCGGTTTCTAAGTGGGAACCGGAGGGTATGTATGAGTTATACATAATACCGGCCAGTGGTCTCGGCCTTGCTCTATACACGTAAATGGAGCAAGGTCATGCCCACTGAACAGCCATGTCATTAGAAGGGGACGGCCTGGGGCAATACAAGTGTATGGAATGAGGCCTCGCCCACTAGATGGGCCCTGGCCGGGAAATCTGTATAACGTATACATACCCTCCGGTCCCTGCTCAAGAAACTGTGAATCCCTGCAGTGCACAATGCATGTGCTAACAGGATTCACTATGTGACTGCAGACTTATCAATTTTGACCAGACAACCCCTTTGATGAGGAGGAATTTGTAGCGGTCCTGTGGGATTGGAGTATAGTTAAGAGGTAACAGGTGTGAACCTGACCTTATTTTACACATTTGCCTAAACCCTGACACCAGTACCACCTGTACTATTTCTGGGCAGCAATGAGGCCAAAGGTTTGAATTGACTAAACTTAACAGAAATTCCAATTGCAAATATGACCCTAACTTTAAAAGAAATATTTCAAAGAATGGACGGGCTCTCACATTTCGTTAGAAAATTGTGAAGCTCACTTTCTGATTTTCTTCTAGACGTGTTAGCGAGGTTACTGTAGTCTTAGAAGTACTGTCGCATGTCAAAACTTGCTAGACACACTTAGTTCCATGGTGAAATTATGAGCTGTGACAGGTACCATGTAGTCTATGATTTTACAATGCTCGAGGCCAATTAAGATTTCTCCTACCATGATAATAAAAGTGTTATTCAAGAGGAACATCTCCCATTCGTTCTGCAGAGTAGTAATGTTTTAGATGAGGTTTTTGCTTTTGATCGATTGGCTTTAATTCTGTATCCCCCAGAAGGAAATCTCAAAACCAGGCTGCTACTATTGTAAACTGCTGTGATATCAACTGCTGTTGTCAACAACTATAGGATTACGGCAATAAACCAAGTAATCAGCACTCATCTATCATTTATTCCACTTCTTTCTTGAAAGTTTTTTTCCTCCTAATTTGCAGTGTCATCACCATCATAGACTTGTCGACAGCCTCAATGTTAAATTCACCGACTTGTAACTTTGATGTATTTGCAATAGCTGTCATCCTCTAAACCAACGTTCTACAATATTTGTTTCTCCAGTTGGGATGAAATCTCAATGATCATCATGGCCTAATGGAGAGAGACCATCAGTGCATTCTGGGAGTTGTAGTTTCAACAAACCCGAAGAGCCATAGATCCTAGACTAATAATCATTATCTGAGTCAAATCAACTAAAATGGTTAAATTTTTTAGTATGTCAGGGTGTAATAGGGTTGTCTCATCAAGACGAACAATGTTAAATTGAAGCGAGCCTGTCAATCAATAAATCGTCACAAGTTCAGTTTCAGAAACTCCAAAAATCAGCTATTGTTGGTACAACTGTCCATAAAATTTGGTAGGAAGATTGCAGTATTAGGTTACGGATGCCATGAATGTCAGAGGCCATGGGTTCAAAAAGGTTACCTTGGACAGACTTGATAGAAGCCATAATGTCAAGCAGATTCTGGAGGAAGCCGACCACCCTTTAACCTTTGTACAGGGATCTGGTCTTACAACGGGGTCAGTGGATTGCTTCCACAGTAGGATTGCCTTCCGGAAGAGAAAATCAGAAGCAGGAAGGGTTGTCAAGCAGAGTCAAGCGAAGAGATCACGTCAGGGACAAAATCGTAAAGGTAACGGGTAGTCAAAAGTCAAGCTAAGGTAAAAAATCAGAACAAAAAACAGGAGCACAGCAGTATATGTAAGGGTTATGGGGGCCAGTTTAATGCCCTGCACTCCTTGTCCCCGACGAGTAAATATGTTCCTGATAGAAACAGTGTATGTCATACGTCATATAATGTATCTATCTATCTATCTATTTATCTATCTATATATAGTGTATTGCAAATGTACTGATGTTCATGTGTTAAATAGATATAAGGATAGTGTAGGACTAAAGGGGGTTTTACACTAAGCGATATCGCTAGCAATATCGCTAAAACGTCACTGGTTTTGTGACGTTATAGCGATATTGCTAGCGATATCGCTATGTGTGATACTTACCAGCGACCGGCTCCCCCGCTGTCCATCGCTGATCGCGCGAGAATGTCCGGCTCCATTTCTCGTCGGGCGCTTCCTGCTGAGACTTCCTGCTGTGACGACGAGCGACGCTGGACGCGGGCGGGAGGACGCAGGATCGCTGTGTGTGAATGGTAAGTATCGTGCGCTGCGTCGCTGCTGCATCGCTGTGAGATCTTTCTGTATGAAAGCTCACTAGCGATCATTTAGCGATGCACCAGCGATCCTGACCGGGTCGGATCGCTGGTTGGATCGCTGGTGCATCGCTAAATGTAAAAGGGCCTTTAGCCCAGTAGGGGAAGCACAATAGGATACCATAGAATAGGGATTAGATAGACCAATAGGATTAGGTTAGTTAGGAGGGGCTAAGAGAGAGTAGTTGGGGGGAGCTTCCTGGAGTTAGTCAGAGGAGTGTGAGCCTGGAGCAAGGACAGGACAGTTGAGTCCAGGGGGGAACATTTAAGCTGAAGAGCCCAGCAGTCCAGGGCCTAGAGCTGACAGTCACATGTGGTGAGGAATATCTTGGCAGCATCAAGATGGTAGCAGCTAACTTCGTGGGAACAACCCTAACGTCCGAGACCTAGGGCCTGGTAGGGAATGGAAGAGCCATATCTCGACTTCACCTTCAGAAAGGAAAGCGAGCGGGGAACTCCTGAAGCGGGTTAGTCTGACCAGTAAGGAAGCAGTGAGACCGGCGGATCCGGCAGATATTCTTGGAGGAGTGAGGGACAGTACAGAGAATGGAATGGTGATCTTCTGCGAAGAATCGTGTGCTGGTTCTGTGACTAAACTGGATGAGCTGAGTAAAATCGTTTTGTTGAAGTTGAACCTGGACTCTGACTGTCATTGTGTGGTGTTAAAGGAAAAGGACTCCCGACCATGTGGAATAGACACTGACTTGCAAGTGAGTGAACTACTGTGTGTTAATAGAGCTGAGGGCCAGGGTGTGCCAATACGACTACCCCCTGGCCTCCATTACATATATACCATTATAGAAATGCCATTGACTGGCAGTGGAGTCAGAGCTTCAGAGGTTTAAATAGCTGACTACCCCATTTAGGGCTATCAGGAAGGAGTGATCAAAACCTAGACAAAAATTATAACCCATATCTTCCTTATAAAGAAGCGCCAAAAGTCTCAGCGGAAAAAAATGTATGGTGATGTCACGCATCACAAGAAATAAAGGTATGCCGGATAATATAACTTCGGATAGTCAAAGTAAAGGTCAACTTTTTGACCATGTTTCCTAGTACAAAAGCAACTGTTTGTTAAGAAGTCTGATATTCAGCTAATAGAGAGGAAATTCCATATATGTTGAACTTTTGCCCATGGAAAAAGAATTGTCCTGCTGAGAAAATAAACTTAAACCATGTCAGTCAATATGAATAGACTAAATTTGATAGACAGTATTGATTTGACATGCAAAACCGAAGAGACTCGCCCATGACAACTGAGTGCAGTACGATTTTCGTGCATTGACACAATGGAGAAGATGGAGAAATTTAGTTGTCCATCTTCTCCTCAAATTGAGCTCTGATTCCCTCATTCAATATAATTGAATCACACTAAGCTGACACTCTGATCAAACGTTGATCAGAGTTTGATCCTAGTGTCATTAACACAATCGACTCCATTCTTTCGGATGAGAAAATCTACGCTTGGGTGTTATCCAAGCTTAGATGTGTAAATCTGCATAGCTGATGGGTACATTTCCTATTGTGGAGCCCTGTATGTAATATTAAAGATCAAGAAGATTAAAATGATGAAAATGGATCCATGTTATAGCCTTTGTTCTGTCATAACTAACAGTAAGGAGTCAGATGAGTAATGAGGAATTTGTGAAGCACATTTTTAAAATGTCTATTATGTCTGATTCTTATTTTCAAGGCGCTTATACATACTGTATATGTATATGCATTTGGGTATAAACAGATCTCAATTGGTTACACATATAGTTTCCTAGTTCTTTGAACCCTATAAAGTATGGAAGAATTATATGAAAAGAAAAAATGTAAAGGGAACCTATCATGTAAAAACAACTCTATTAACCTGCAGATATGGGGTTAATTTGCAGGTTACTAGCCTTCTAAAGTCATGTGGCGGCCACAATGAGAGCACAACTAGCGGTAGAAAATGAACTTTATTCCTCCCAGCAGCTTCCGACTTTCAGTCATAGAGTTGTCGCCAGCTGTCAGCCATCTCTCAGTACATAGTAAGCGGCAGCTGTATCCATACTCTGACACTGACTGACAGAGGGGTCTCTACTGATGCACTGCTCAGCCAGCCGTCTGTCACTGCTGGGTTGTGGTTACAGCTGCCACTAACTATGTACTAAGTGGTGGACTGAAGGAATGTCAACAGCGCCTCTATGACTAAAAGCTGGAGGTGGCCCCTATGACTAAAAGCCAGAGACTGTCCCTATGACTAAAAGCCGGAGGATGCTGGGAGGAATAAAGTTCATTTTCTCCCGGTATCTGTGCTCTGAGTGCAGCAGCCGCATAGTTTTAGAATTTGGGAATTTAATTTGCGTGAGTCCAGCAGTTGGCTGCCATTTTGCTGGATTCATATGGACCAGTAGAAATTCTAGACTATGTTTAGCGATACATGTTCTTACATCATGACATCAAAACATGCGTCAAGGTGCAGAGTTGGAAATGAGCATAGGATTGGCAGGGAGCTGTAGTGACATGGATCACTGAGAGATTAGGTGACCATGTCGCTATTGTTTCTAACCCCTTCCCTGCTATACGTCTATTATTACGCTTTGTGGCCTAAAGACATCAGATCATAATAAACCGGTTTTATAATGGCAATTGAGGCTTATTCAATTTGCATCGCAAAAAAATTCCAAGCAAATCGAACAATTCAGTTGCATTTGAGCAAATATGCCAAATTTCCATTTTGGCAGATTCGTTCATTTCTATTAACTACCCTTATAAAAAATAAACCTTGACTACCTCATAGTTCATAATCCTTTCTTGTTTCTATTTTCGCCCCTCTACCTTCTATCGTTCTCCTTGGCTGCAATATTCTTTTCTTTCGAGCAAACAATGATTTGCCGCTATCTTTTTATGCCATTTTCGGAAATCATTCCCTTCACTTATGTTACATATAAATAACAATACAGACCATTTTTTGCATTTATTTCCTGCTAAATGTCAGAAAAAATGATTTTAGAGGTTTTTTTTTTGTAAAGGAGAAATAGATAACCAACGCGCTATATAATTTTCCAACCATTACAAAGGCAAGCAAGCTCTAGGATCGGCTCATTGTGATAAATGACAATCCATTTTGCTTGGGACCTTTTTGTGCTATTTTCTTTCCTCCCCTATAAAAGTTACACAGCAGCCATATAAATTAGAATTCAGATCAATATTGAAACGTGCGATGTGCGCTGTACCCTGCAATTCAAGTGTTTGATTTTGCAACATATCAGTTCTGAGTTCTCCGTGTACGATCTAAATGTACAACATTAATACGTAGGATGGGTTGTTGAAAATCCTTCGAAACCCCTCTGTGGATTTTTAGAGCAGTGTTGTAAGATTTATGCTGTAACTGAATACCCTTACATTTCCATATACATCCTTGCGGGCTAATCTGTAATAATGTTAAGGGACTCCTGTGCTGATAATTAAATACCATTTCTGCATACAGAATTGATATTTCACTTCCCCACCTGTACTTAGGGATTTTCATGTTTCAAAAAAGCTTACAAAATAATGTATGCAGATGCATTTGCTGGCTATGCTTCTCTGCTGTTTTGCAGACGTGAGTAATTAAATGTAAAAAAAAAAGTTTTAAAACATTCTTTGACCTCAGAAATATCAATATCGGAAATATAGAGTGATTTGCAAAAGTATTCAACCCCATTGAAAGTCAATAGATTTGTCTGGGTTACAAATGACATGCAGATTCATTCTCACTAGAGACAAGAGAATAAATTTGGTTGGACTAAATTCTGCATAAATCTGTATTCAACAAAATGTTGATTTTTTTTTTGCAATTCGCTTCCGGTTGGATTCAGCAATGGTCGTCATTTTTCTGAACCGTAATGGGCCATCAAAGGGATGAAAGAATGAAAAAATCCTTATGCAAACCTTACCTTTCACTGCTCTAACATCTTTGTAACTCACTGCCACCCGTCCGGTCCTTGCCACATCTTCTGCTTTGCCACCACTGACAAGAGAATCTGTGGGACCCTCACACTGTGCCGGACTCCTGGCTGTGATGGCATCTGGGAGGTTTCTGCACATGTGAGCAGATCACGGTGCACATCGTGACCTCATAACGCTGTTGATCACCGAATGCGCAGGACCCTCCCAGGCAGCATGATTCCCATGGATCATGGAGTGGGAAATCCAGCACAGTGATAGAGGCTCGAAGATTCCAACGCAAGTGGCAGAAGATCAGAACATGCATCAAGGACTGAACTGGTGGTGGTGAGTATCGGAGGAGCCAAAGAGGTGAGTGGGGGTGTAACTACTTTTTTTTTATTTTTTTACATGTTTTTCTCATTCTTAATGAATAATAAGGGGCATTAAAGAATAACTTCTCAGCTAATCGAATTTTCTGTGAAAAAATAAGTGAACAGACAAACTGGAATTTTGCCCGATCCGCTCATTTCTAATTCTCACTTCTCTTACTAGTTTGCTTCTTGCTCTGACGCTATGTTTTGGATGGTAGCCCTTGTCATTGGCAGTAAGCTGCAGCTTCCATCTTTTTCAGCAGTGCTCTCTGGAATATCCAAGCACTTGGATGTTATTTTGAAACTTTATCCTATATAATGTAAGCTGAAACTGTATTTTACAATTCTGTTCTTTGTTCTTTCATTTTATATCCACTACTGCTTTATTTTGCCTAGAATACTAATTTTTTTTATGGACAGGCCACTTGTTCAGGATAACACTCTTCATGTGTACAAACATGGAGCTGGTTATTAAATTTAAGTATGAGGATAATACAATTTTTAGGTGGTCAACAACATTTGCAAACTTTTATGTAGTCGTGCTGCCAATAGCATTGACGTAAATTGTGGTTCATTGATACTGTTAAGAGGGAGATTTTCATTTTTTGAAAAGGATTTTTGGCCAGTTTGGAATGGCCTTGGATACTTCATGGTGCACCGTAAGTTGTAGCAAGTACTTTAGCTATCAGAAACCTATCCAACTTAAGCACAATATGGAGATTCTCTGAATGGAGAGGTGGCCATGTGGTCCATAAATAGGTGGGGCTCCAGAGGTGGGAACCTCATCTACCTCTCATTTATAGAATATCCATGGGAATATCTACCTTTGATCATCTCAGAAGCATGCCTATCCATAAAGTTTCCATTAAAGAATATAACGAAAATTACATTTTTTAGGATTTTTAACTTTACAATTCAGAATATTGACTCTGTATTGTCCTAATTTTGATGATTATTATGATTATTATTATTATCCTTAACTCATTGTATTTGTTTGCTTGGTTCTTAATGAAAGCAGATATGCTTCCAC
Organism: Dendrobates tinctorius; assembly: GCF_039654945.1. Lineage (NCBI taxonomy): Eukaryota > Metazoa > Chordata > Amphibia > Anura > Dendrobatidae > Dendrobates > Dendrobates tinctorius. The sequence continues at coordinate 8,119,854 of NW_027361993.1, forward strand.
GAGTTAATTGACTTTGCTGAACACGATAACCGCACAGTAGTCTGGATCTATAAGGACTATGGATCTCGGTCTCCTATTGATTCACAAACTACATATGTTCATTTGCAGAAATCTAACTGTTAATTTGAGTTGTCTCCTTTTTTCCCATTTGACTGTAAAATCTCCATTTCCAATTTCTGTTGAGACTATTAAATATAATTTCTTAACCCCTTCACAACCTTACATGTATTCATACGTCCAGGATGGGAAGTATTTCCGAACCTTGGATGTATGGATAAGTCCAGACGATGTTGCGTGCACAGGGGCTGGCACGAGCGATTCCTGCAGGGTGTTCCCTATCAGTCCCTATCAGTCAGTATTATTTGCTATCTTTTCCCAAACAGGGAGTTGAATTATCTATCCGTTATATTTGTGTGTTGGTAATATTGGTTCACATAATTTTATTGAGGTGTTAGAACTCTTTTTAGGAACTCACTAGTAAAAGTTAAGTTTTAAAAACCACATTGTTACTAAAATTTCAGATTTTTCTGTGGTATAAACAGTGGAGGGAGATTATTGTCTACTCTTTCTCTCGCTATATATAAGATCTATGTCCAGCCCATAGATCTTAACTGTTCATTTGCAAAAGAAAAATAAGGATTTCACTGGAATAAGACTTTGAATCGCAGCTATCAAGGTATCATTTTATTCAGCTTCCTATGACCTACATGCTTATATAGATGGTTCATGAGGGTGGATCCTACTCATAGATTCCCTTTAAGTTACATCTTAGACTAGGAAACATTAAGTGAAGTACAGTAATTGTGAAATCATCTAAATTCTTGTGAAAAGTACAAGACGCATTTAGTCTGGAGCTGATGATGAAAACTCTAGCAGCCTTATATTTAGGCGCCGAGTTGTTCTGATGCTTAATGGTTAATTTGTCTTTGGCCAAGCTGTGTTATATTGCAGATTGGTTGAAGGCTGGCCACCGCATGCTTCTTTAATAATGCAAAACCGTTAAATACTATGGGACGCTACCCCGCTGATGGCTGATGCATTTGAGAGGAGAGCCAAAATAGCTATCTGGCTCCAGCCATGTGGGTCCCATCGCGGGGTTCCTCGCATATTGCTCACAGCGACAAAGTAACATCTTTACTATGCAACAAACATATTTGTCCACTTTCCTGCCAGGCCATATCCTTTAACTGGAGAGTACACATGCGTCCACCCTTCCTAACCCCTGCCTGATGATAAATGCCAGCGCCTAAATCGCAGGGTCTGCAAATTCCTGCAACCTTGCAGATTTCTCTCCGCTTCGTTTAATTGTCTCACATATCAGTCTCATTTTTCACCGCGCGTCTGAATACAAATCAGTGTTTGCTGGAAATAAATTCTCTCACCCATCTCTGCTCTCTCCTTATGTTACTGAGCTACAATCTGTTTGTCTGCAAATGACAGTTTACCAGACTGCTGCCCCCAATGTGACTCCAGAATGGCATAATCAAAACGAATAATTGTAGGCTAATACAGTGCGGCCTTTTCATCGGGGTTGAGAGCACAGTATGTCTGCTATATTGACATGTTGTTAGAACGAGTACCACTGCTAAACAATGCTTGGAAAACGGGCGGAATTAAAATGAGGTGGGCCGGTTCTGAGCCTTTATAGCTCAGAACAATTTCGGTCCCAATTAATATTTGCCGTGATCGTCCAGTGAACACAACCATGTTATTACTGAAAAAGGTTTTGGACGAATAGCCAATATTTATTTCTCTGATCATCAATTCCATCATTAGACTAGGAATATTGAGATGCTTCACACTCTAAAATGTAGATAAATCAGAATTTTATTTTTGTCAATCCAGAAAAGAATAGTGACGTTTCCATCCCACAATATGGACCTTCATCAGACAAGCAATCCATTGGTGTTAATTATATTGTTTGACGAAGGTCCATGCTTTGGGACTGAAACGATACTTTTCACTTTTTGATTGGTAAATAAAAATCTGGTTTATCTACATTTTGGAGAACCAAGTATCTGAATATTTTTAGTCTAATGGACTGGAACCCTTCTAGAGCACCCGATCTTCTTCACAAGAATGCTGTACGCCTATAATATACTGTATATCAGTCCTATCATGCTACCATAGAGCACAAATATATTCTCAATGCAAAGTTAGAAAAATCTGCTGTGTTCATTGGCACCCCCTGTTAAATAATAAAATGATAAAAACTTTATATAATGACAATATATTCCACAACATTTTACAATTCAGTGTACAGATAAAATTGAGACATTACATATAAGTGAATCCGACAAAATTCGAACTTGGCAGCTCATTTGGATTTGGCCAGGACATTAGACTTATATCAAATTCATTGAATATTTCTTAATTTGCTCTGGAGTCCCTCCAGACCCCAGAGCATGAGGATATAGGATAATAAAACCCTAATATCTCACAACTGTTAGGCATCGGATTCCTGACACTGCACAACAGGAATCCAGAGCCGTACATCCGGCGGTCTCCCATTCACCTCCGGCCACTCAGGGACCCGCTCAGCAATCCCGGCAATCCAGGCATGCTGCTCAGACTCACTCTGTCAGTCTGGATGTTGCTGCCACCTCTTTTGCAGCATTGGTAGCGCAACCTGCCTTGCAGGAAACCGCTCCAGAGGCTAAGTCCACTCGCCGTGGTTCTGGGCATGCTCGCAAGTTGACCTCTCAGTGGAGAGCAGGGGTCACATGCTCAGGTCCTGCGTCGGATCTGATTGGTCCTTCCCAAACTACTGGAAGGTCCCGGAAGTGCATGGCTATAAAAAGCCCGCATGGCGGCTCGGCCATGTGCTAGTGTAGACTATTGTGCTATGTGTGAAAGGTGACGGATGCATGTGCTGGTTACTGACTTATTTGAAACCCCTTCCCTCTGATAATACGAATGGTGACAGAGTGTTGGTCTTAGTCAGCGCCAGGTAGTGGCAGTCTATTTGCCACTGAGCTTACCATGCCATACACTAGCGTCCCACGGTGTCCGGCCCCTCTGGCACTGTCGTTAAGCGGCTTTAGTTGCTGCTGCGCTGCAGTAGCGGCATCTATTGGCGTTCGCGGCTGCGACGTCACACGCCGGCTGGACCTGTGTAGTGAACAGGCCCAGCGTTTATTCTTAAGTTTACTCTAGGGCATCTCTGTGTCCTTAACAGAGCCGCTTCTATCACCTCGGGTGACGCTAACCCGAGTGCAGTGCTTTGCTTCCTAGCAAGTCTGCTGTTATCCAGCAGCGGTCTTTACATCTACCGCACGGAGGACCCTGGGCGGCGAACACACCTCCTCTTATTTATATTTGGTGCGTTCCGCCATCCCTAACAACCACTCCCTTGTCTTAGGCCTGTTTCACACTTGCTTTTTTTTGCAGCGCGTTTTTCCCGCAAAAAAACGCATACAAAAGCATACAACTGCTGCGTTTTTTTCAAGCATTTTTATGAGCATGCATGAAAAAAACGCAGCGTTTTTAAGCGTTTGTATGCGTTTTTAGTGCGTTTTTACCTCGTTTGCGTTTTTTTCCAACATTAGGTGGCCACTCACACTAACCCAAACCATGACTTTACTAACCCTAACCCTGACCCTAACCCTAACCCTAACCCTAACCCTGACCCTAACCCTTAACCAAACCATACTTAACCCTAACCCTGACCCTAACCCTAACCCTAACCCTAACCCTGACCCTAACCCTAAACCCCCTTAACTAACCCTAACTTTACCCAAACCCCTAAATTCCATTGTCTAAACTAATGGTAAAAAAAAAACGCATGTGCAAAAAAACGCATACATAAGCATGCCAATGCGCACATATGCTCACCATAGACTTATAATGGGTGTCTTGCTGTAAAAAAACGCATTGCGCACATGCGTTTTTTTGAGGCAAATCGGACGCACAAAAAATGCAACAAGTTGCATTTTGTGCGCCCGAGCGCATACCGCAAAAAAACGCATGCGCGGTAAAACGCGTACAAACGCATGTGTATGCGCACATAAGCGCATCCCATGCAAAGTATAGGAAAAAAAAACGCATGCGCTATTTAGCGCTAAATTACCGCGAAAAAAAAACGCAAATGTGAAACCAGCCTTACTGTCACTGCCCACGTTTATTGTCATCTGCACAGCTCCATTCAACCACTTAACTTCTGCAACATTTTGCTGTACAACATTCAACTTCTGCAACACCCTGCTGTGCAACATTCAACTTCTGCAACATTCTGCTGTGCAACATCCAACTTCTGCCACATTCTGCAGTACAACATTCAATTTTTGCAACATTGTGCTGTGCAACATTCAGCTTCTGCAATATTGTGTTTCTGCAACATTCAGCTTCTGCAACATTGTACTGTGCAACATTCAGCTTCCACAACATTTTGCTGTGCAACATTCAATTTTTGCAACATTGTGCTGTGCAACATTTAGCTTCTGCAACATTCTGTGGTGCAACATTCAACTTCTGCAACATTCTGCTGTGCAACATTCAGCTTCCGCAACATTTTGCTGTGCAAAATTCAGCTTCTGCAACATTCTGCTGTGCAATATTCGACTTCTGCAACAATCTGTAGTGCAGCATTCAACTTCTGCAGCACTCTTCAGTGCAAAATTCAAATTCTGCAACACTCTGCAGTGCGACATTCAACTTCTACAACACTCTGCAGTGCGACATTCAACTTCTACAACACTCTGCAGTGCAGCATTCAACTTCTACAACACTTTGAAGTGCAGCATTCAACTTCTGCAACACTCTTCAGTGCAACATTCAACTTCTGCAACATTCTGCTGTGCAACATTCGACTTCTGCAGCACTCTTCAGTGCAAAATTCAACTTCTGCAACACTCTGCAGTGCAACATTCAATTTCTACAACATTCTGCTGTGCAACATTCTGCTGTATAACATTCAACTTCTGCAGCACTCTTCAGTGCAACATTCAACTTCTGCAACATTCTGCTGTGCAACATTTATCTTCTGCAACATTCTGCAGTGCAACATTCTCTTCCTTCATCTTGACTCTGCCTTCAGGATTCCGGGAAAGTCAAAGAAAAAAGGATGCTGCATAGGATGCAGGTGTAAAGAAGTAGCCAAAGGGATTGGACGGGGGTTGTGGCAGCGGTAAAGAAATGCAGTAAGTGAGTATTTTTTTTTTCATCCCTTGCCCAGCCTTTTACAAATCAACAAAATAATGATCACCATTTTGCTAAATTTTCATGAAAAGAATCAGCAACAATGTAGATTCAAAAGAATCCAAATTTTGGGAGATAAATGTAAAGAGACTTCAATTTGCCTTGATAAGGTTCGCTTATCTCTAAGTGATGGAGTTGTTGTATGAAGGGAATAGGTTCAGGGGAATAATGTGGAAGGGGCTAAAGAAAAAAGTGAAAATATTAGGGCATCTGTTAGGCAGACTTAAATTGATAGAACACATAAAACGGTAGATGTTGGAAATCTGATTGTTCAGGATAGCACATTTCAGAGAACTGGTGCATCACAAGAGAAGTCTTGGAGACTAGATTTGGTGGCACTGGTTTGGATGGACCATAATAATCTTTGTTGCTATCATTGTGCACACAGGATATTCGTTAATCAGATAAACCAAGTGTCAAATAATTGACCCCAAAGATTACTCTAAATGACAATATTTTCTGCTGGACTTATGGGGACTATTATAGTGCCATACAATGGATTTTTGCTGATAACCTGGTGGGCCAAGCCGACTGTAGTCTATGTCCTGTGCCCTATGCAACAGTTGTAAAAAAAAGTTGGTGGTCAAACCTAGAAATGTTGGATGCGGATTTACAGTTTTTATTTATTTCTTCAGAGCTTATAGACTATGATTGATTTAAGGCTAGGAGTAAATGCTGAAGGCTCAGTTCAGCATATCTATAAGATGTTTATAAAATGGGAGTCTGAAAGCGCTGAATGCACACAAAAAGATCACAAAAAGACTGAATATGCTAATTCCATTGTCAGTATGCACTAAGAGAATATTTAAATTCAAAGACAAATTAAGGAATAATCCTAACGAAACATCTCTGCATGCATATGTATAATTAGCGGGAGACCACTGGGTCAGAATGGGCACAGAGTAAAGTAGCGGCCAACCTTCCGCCACCATTCTTTTGGATGAATTATAATGGTTTCATTTGTAAGACCCACATAGAACAATGCTGGTTCTTTTTTCATTACAGGAATCATATGTATATTACAATGCCTGATCCGGCTTTGAATTTTTTATGAGGATTTGGAGAATAAAGTTGCTGTAAATTAGTAGGAAGTGTTCCCAGGACCCTCTGCTAATGTGCATTTCAAGCCACTAAACAACACAAGTATTCACCGTGGGTCCAGTCATCAACTGAAAATGAACATTGTTTTGTAGGAAAATTGTGTGGAATTTACTTTATTTTTTCCTTGCATTATATAAAGTTTTGCTAACTTTTTTTTTTTATAAAGCAACAGTCGACACAGGAAGCACAAACTTATCCTTAAGCCCAAGTAGAATGGCGGGGTAAAGCATGTCGGCATAGAAGCAGCAATTTCAACTTTTATTTCAAAAATCAAAATGGTTAGATACACCCCTCAATGTGGCACACCAATAATCACTTTATCATCATATTTAAGGAGGGATATGAAAAAGTAAAAAATGGGGTCCACCAAAGTTGTGACCTTCTGCTAAACACACATCAGTTAGTAAAATATTTCTTATAATAAGGGCATGTGCTTCTATAAAAGTATTCGACCTTGGTGGATGGGATTGTAAACACCAAATGGCACCCAAAATTCAATTTGGCTATTCAAAAGCACAAGCCGAATGCCATGGACAGCTGTACATAGAGAAGAGTGGGCTACAAAACAGAGACCACTGTGATGCAAGTTCTCGGTGGGTAATTTTTCATGACATTTCCGTGTTTCTTGGACCAATTCCTCACCCCCCTTCCTTCTTGCACTTATTTAAAGGCAACAGTTCAATTTTGCTTGAATAATTCTGCAATCCAAGCTGAACAGGAGGTGTAATATATGCAAACCCTAAAAGTGCAAATCTGAGGCTCATTTTTAGTGTGCCTTAGGTAGAGCTAAATAAGGTCTCAATTTGGGGCTTTAAAAGATGTGCACATGTTCAGGATCTGCAGCAGAACATTCTGCTGCAAATCCTGATGTGTTCTCAGAGAAAATGCCATGTAAAATACATGTATTTTTGTCACTTTTTTGGTGCTTTTTTATGCATGTGTTTTGGTTGTGGATTTTTTCCCACTCATTTGTATGGGTGAAATCTAAAACAATTGACATGTTGCAGATTTACAACTACAAGCAAAAAATAAAAGTTGCATGCACGAGACTTGAGGAATCTCATTCACTTTGCTGGTACTATTAAATACTTCAGGTTTTTGCGCAGAAAAAAAAAAGCGCTGTGTGAACATACCCTAAGGACAGAAGTTCTGCTTAGGTTCTCGCTAACAAACAACGAGTATGAGCCCAGCCTGGACTGGGACCCTAAGCCCGTTCCATACATGAGCCTACCTTCATGATGCCCCTTGGTCAATCGGTTTTAAAATTCTAATTTTGGCACAAAAATTCTCATGATGATTTTATATATTAAAAACGCAAAATAAAATTACAACTAAATTTACATATAAACATATTGAAATAAGGGTACACGAGCCCTCTTAACCCCCACCCGCTCATTACGTAGTCTGTTAATACCTGAGCTTACTTTACCAATGTGTATGAATAAAACAAGCTGGCAGAAAGCGCGCACTGCTCTGTCCTCGGGCTGTGTTCTAGGATGGCTGTATATCACGGCTCTCATGAAAGGCACCTCCACAGTAGGAGCTTGTCTTTGAAAAGCAGATTTAAAAAAAAAAAACAATGCACAAGTTTAAAACGATGCATTTAAAAAAAAAAAATGGTGAACTAAGCGCTTTCTTGTATCTGTGTTTTACCTTTAAATTGTATCACCAAATCAGCGTGACATTCATCTCTTATATATAAGGAAAAGAGTGTAAATCAAAGGCGCTGTTACCTGTATTAGTCATTTTGACACAACACAGTGGGACTCGACATACATTTTTCAGAGAGAAAATTCAACGTAACACTGTAAAAAAAATCATATAAATTATGTGACATAAAGGGAACCTGTAACCAGGTTTGGCCGATATGAGTTACGGCCACCGCCTTTCAGGGCTTATCTACAGCATTCTATAATGCTGTAGATAAGCCCCTGATCCGACATGTAAAAGAAGAAAAATAACTTTTATTATACTCACCCGGGGAACGGTCCGGTCCTATGAGTTTCGCAGGTCTGGGTCCAGAGCCTCCCATCTTCTTGCGATACTGCCCTCCTGCTTGCTTCCTCGCTCCCGGCATTGCGCTCCTGTGCAGGCATACTTATCTGCTCTATTGAGGGCAGAGCAAAGTACTGCAGTGCGCAGGTGCTGGGCCTCTCTGACCTTTCCTGGCGCCTGCACACTGCAGTACTTTGCTCTGCCCTCAACAGGGCAGATAAGTATGCCTGCACAGGAGCGTGATGCCAGGGAGCCATGAAGCAAGCAGGAGGGCAGTATCGCAAGAAGATGGGAAGCGCCGGACCAGGTGACACCCATCGGACCGGACCGCCCCCCAGGTGAGTATAATAAAAGTTATTTTTCTTATCTTTCAGGTCAGATCGGAGGCTTATCTACAGCATTATAGAATGCTGTAGATAAGCCCTGAAAGGCAGTGGCCATATCTTATATCGGCCAAACCTGGTGACAGGTTCACTTAAAAAACACAAAGTGAGTAGTCAATAAAGCACCCGGCAGGAAGGTAACGCCAACGGTGCAAAGATGGCTGGAATCCTATTTGGACACAGCAAATATCACAAATTCACATTATAGAAATATGTTAAAGGGGTTGTCTGAGATCAGAAAAAGGGTTCATTTATTTTCCAAAAATGGCACTTTTTTATTCATTGGTGTTGCAGCTTAAAACAGGAACCATGGCCAGAATCAGGGATAGACTCTGTCATTGCCGGCATCTATGTTGCTTTCTGAAATTTTGGAGTGAATCACCAAGAATATATTTTAGAAAGGGTCCGGGAGCAAGAAGAATAGTCAAATGGTGGGGTGTAGGGGAGAGGGTCCCTCGTAGGAGTTTCTTTACATGTCTCAGCTTAATGACACGAATAGGGAAAGACCTGGGTTAAGCTGGGCAGGGAGAAGCCAGGATGGAGACGCCTCGATGACTGTTTTCTAGCTCCTTTTTAGATCATGGTATCTCTATAAAGACGCAGCCTTTCACAGTTGAATAAAACAAAGGAGGGAACCTGTCCAATAATACGCTGCTCATGGTCGGATAGGATGATTCAACTTCCATTAAATATGAAATGTGATTTAACTTATCTCCCCATGCTAGTAAATCATGTACTGTGTTACATCTGGGTTTACAATATTGAACCTTGATTACATACAAAATTATAAAAAGAATCAACCAAGACATCCAATACGCAGAAAATATTCATATCAGCCCTAATACTGTAAGAACAGATGGATGCAGTCACCACGACCAACAGAAAACTCCAAAATATATGTCACCAAGATGCAATGTCATAAAATAACTCATCGACATGATGTAATGCATATTTATATATTTGTTCCTGCAATAAAATTAGAATTTGTGTTTTCCATGCAAGATAGGTTCCACATAATATATAGTAAATATTTACTGCATATAAGATTTTATATCATGTACATTCATGTACTAACGCGACCACTGGTTTGTGCACATGAAATCTTTCATAAGGGCTACACCCAGGACCTGATCTACTTTATGAAAGGTCAGTGGTGGTAGGGTTAGCAGTCCACATCACCATCCACAAATTGGTAAATGTAAAGCTAAGGCTACTTTCACACTTGCGTTTTTTTGCTGCCCGTTTTTTGAGCAAAAAAACGCATACAACCGCTGCATTTTTTTCAAGCATATGCAGGAAAAAAACGCAGCGTTTTTATGCGTTTTTAGTGTGCTTGCGTTTTTTTCAGCATTGTCCTCACCAAAAAAATCAAGATATTATTAGGGTTAGGGTTAGGGGTTAGGGTTAGTTAGGGTTAGTAGTACCAACCCTAACCCTAAACCCTGACTCTACTAACCCTAACTCCTAACCCTTAACCTAACCTTAACTCTAACCCTACTAACCCCTAACCCTACCCCTTTATCCTAACCCTTAACCTAACCCTAACCCCTAACCCTTAACCTAACCCAAACCCTAACCCTAACCCCATCCGTAACCCTAACGCTAAACCCTAACTAACCCTAACCCCTAACCCTTAACCTAACCCTAACCCTAACCCTAAACCCTGACTCTACTAACCCTAACTCACCCTAACCCTTACCATAACCATTTTCTAACCAATGTACAACAAAAAAAGCATGCGCAAAAAAACGCATACATGCGCATGCCAATGCGCACGTATTCGCACCCATAGACTTACAATGGGTGTCTTGCTGTAAAAAAATGCATAACATGCGCATGCGTTTTTTTGGGGCAAGTCGGACGCACAAAAAATGCAACAAGTTGCATTTTGTGCGCCCGAGCGCACACTGCAAAAAAACGCATGCGCACAAAAACGCATACAAACGAATGGGTAAGCGCACATAAGCGCATCCCATGCAAAATATAGGGGAAAAAATGCATGCGTTTTTTAGCGGCGCTAAATAACAGCGCAAAAAAACGCAAGTGAGAAACCAGCCTTAGTGGACCCAAAATCTGCCCATGTAAAGCTGGAACGTCAGTATTAGTAAATATTTGTATTCCACGTGAGATATTTGGGCATCTTTTCTTGAAATTCTGAGTTTTGCCATTCTGTCATTTCTACTGAATATTTATGAGTAAATTAACAAAAGGATATGTTACCATTTGACTTGTCAAAGAGATGTGCCCCTACATAATCTGACACTGGGCAATGTCCGACTGAGTAGGAATGTATCCACTGAACCATCAATTTGTAAATTCAGTGTCTGTGCTCCAGACACACACGTGGTCAAAATTGTTGGTACCCCTCGTTTAATGACAGAAAATCCCACAATGGTCACAGAAATAACCTGAATCTGTTCATTTTCATAGACTTTTGATTTATTATTACTTTTGTCAGATTCAAGTTATTTCTGTCAACATCATGGGTTTTTCTGTCATTAAACGAGAGGTACCAACAATTTTGACCACTTGTGTATGCCCTGCCTTTAATTTCAGTAACTGTCTGACAATTATGGCTAACCATATTGCTTCATTCCAATACCCATCTCGACATCGATGTCTACACCCTGTACAGTCACTGCACTAGATGCCCATCTACTTCAGAATACAACATAAACATATCACACTAACCTAAGTCCTCCAGAGTGCTGCACTGCCCTACATATTCCCCTCATCTCTGTCTACCACCTGTCCTCTTTACAGTGCTGCACCGCCCTACATGTTCCCCCTCATCTCTGTCTACCACCTGTCCTCTGTGCAGTGTTGCACCATTCTACATCTCCCCCACCTCTGTCTACTATCTGTCCTCTGCACAGTGCTGCTCCACCCTACATGTTCCCCCTCATCTCTGTCTACCACCTGTCCTCTGTGCAGTGCTGCACTGCCCTACATATTCCCCTCATCTCTGTCTACCACCTGTCCTCTTTACAGTGCTGCACCGCCCTACATGTTCCCCCTCATCTCTGTCTACCACCTGTCCTCTGTGCAGTGTTGCACCATTCTACATCTCCTCCCCCACCTCTGTCTACTATCTGTCCTCTGCACAGTGCTGTACCGCCCTACAACTCTCCCCTCATCTCTGTCTACCATTTGTCCTCTGCACAGTGCTGCATAGCTCTACATCTCCTCCCTCACCTCCGTCTACCATCTGTCCTATGCGCATTACTGCACCGCCCAACATCTCCCCCCTCATCTCTGTCTATCACCTGTCCGCTGTGCAGTGCTGCATGGCTCTACCTCTGCCCCCTCATCTCTATCATCTGTCCTCTGCACAGAGTTGCACTGCCTTACATCTCTTTCCTCATCTCTGTCAACCACCAGTCCTATGCACGGTGCTGAATCGCCCTACATCTCCCCCTCATCTCTGTCTACCACCAGTGCTCTGCACAGTGCTGCACCACCCTACATCTCCTCCCTCACCTGTCTTCTGCACAGTGCTGCACCACTCTATATCTCCTCTTTCATCTCTGTCTACTATGCATGCTCTCCACAGTGCTGCACTGCTCTACATCTCCTTCCTCATCTCTGTCTACTACTCATGCTCTCCACAGTGCTGCAGCACTCTACATCTCCTGCCTCATCTCTGTCTACACCCCATGCTCTCCACAGTGCTGCACCTCCCTACATCTCCTCCCTCATTTGTATACTATGCATGCTCTCCACAGTGCTGCACCTCCCTACATCTCCTCCCTCATTTGTATACTATGCATGCTCTCCACAGTGCTGCACTGCTCTACATCTACTCCCTCATTTCTGTCTACTGTCCATGCTCTCCACAGTGCTGCACCTCACTACATCTCCTCCCTCATTTCTGTCTACTGTCCATGCTCTCCACAGTGCTGCACCTCTCTACATCTCCTGCCACATCTCTGTCTACACCCCATGCTCTCCACAATGCTGCACCTCCCTACATCTCCTCCCTCATTTGTATACTATGCATGCTCACCACAGTTCTGCACCTCACTACATCTCCTCCCTCTTTTCTGTCTACTGTCCATGCTCTCCACAGTGCTGCACCGCTCTACATCTCCTGCCACATCTCTGTCTACTCCCCATGCTCTCCACAGAGCTGCACCTCTCTACATCTCCTCCCTCATTTGTCTACTATCCATGCTCTCCACAGTGCTGCACCTCACTACATCTCCTCCCTCATTTCTACTATCCATGCTCTCCACAGTACTGCACCTCACTACATCTCCTCCCTCATTTCTACTATCCATGCTCTCCACAGTGCTGCACCTCACTACATCTCCTCCCTCATTTCTACTATCCATGCTCTCCACAGTGCTGCACCTCCCTACATCTCCTCCCTCATTTCTACTATCCATGCTCTCCACAGTGCTGCACCTCACTACATCTCCTCCCTCATATCTACTATCCATGCTCTCCACAGTGCTGCACCTCATTACATCTCCTCCCTCATTTCTACTATCCATGCTCTCCACAGTGCTGCACCTCACTACATCTCCTCCCTCATTTCTACTATCCATGCTCTCCACAGTGCTCCACCTCACTACATCTCCTCCCTCATTTCTTCTATCCATGCTCTCCACAGTGCTGCACCTCACTACATCTCCTCCCTCATTTCTACTATCCATGCTCTCCACAGTGCTGCACCTCACTACATCTCCTCCCTCATTTCTTCTATCCATGCTCTCCACAGTGCTGCACCTCACTACATCTCCTCCCTCATTTCTACTATCCATGCTCTCCACAGTGCTGCACCTCACTACATCTCCTCCCTCATTTCTACTATCCATGCTCTCCACAGTGCTCCACCTCACTACATCTCCTCCCTCATTTCTTCTATCCATGCTCTCCACAGTGCTGCACCTCACTACATCTCTTCCCTTTTTTCTTCTATCCATGCTCTCCACAGTGCTGCACCTCACTACATCTCCTCCCTTTTTTCTACTATCCATGCTCTCCACAGTGCTGCACCACTCTACATCCCCTCTCTCATCTCTGTTTACTACTCTACCCATGCTCCATAGCGCTGCACTGACCTCTGTCTGCTCATCTCTGTCTATCATCATCTCTACAGTGTTGCACCACCATACATGTCCTCCTTATCTCTGTTTACCAACTTTCCCGTGCTCTCCACAGTACTGCACAGCCCTACATCTCCTCCCTCATCTCTGTTTCCTACCCTACCCATGTTTTCCAGTCTGATAATAATGTAAGACTAACTCCTCCATAGATCGAACCTCTCATTCCTGTGTCCAACACTAGTGCTGCGACAGTGCTCTGGAATCTACTACCCAAGACTTTAAAATTAATTTCCAGCATCCACTGCATAGGAAGTGTCATTAAAACAAATCTTTTTTGAATGACCTATCTCATCAGATCACTTCTCTAATATAACTTTTCACAGTTCTCCCATCTTATGTTTTCCTCCTGGTCCTTTCAATCATCAGTTCCCCACACACTTCATGTCCCCAGCGATGATTATTACATCCGAGAGAATCAGATTGATTATGGTGATGACACTCGGCTCAAACTCTGATCAGAGAATTGTATGTCGGGGCGGAGAAGATGGAGAACTTAATTTCTCCATCTTCTCCATTATCGGTGTCTGTGGAAATCGGACTGCACTTGGAAGACATCAGAGTGCAGTCCAATGTTTTACACGCACCCATAGATCTGGATGGGTGCGCGTGATCTGATTTGTGGAGCCACTCACAGCATCAATTTTAATCTGCTGTGTAATATGTTGGCACTATATAAAAAATACTATTATTATTCAAGTTTACATAGCATTAATTTCTCTATCACGTGTGTCACCTAATGGCTTTTCATCTCTCTCGGGATTCTCAATCAATCAGGGAACTCTCCTCTTTCCATCCTTCTGATTGCTCAGATATACGCATGATTAAACTTCTGCTTGTAGAGCATAAAACATGATTAGGTGCTAGTGTGCTAAAGTTTATTCATTCATCAATGAGAAAAACAGCTGTATTTTCCAGAAACATGGTCACTCATGTTCATAGGCTGTAGACAGACCATAGACCCCTGATTTATTGCCTAAAAGGCGACCATTTTTTTTGTCTAAGGCCTGTTTCACACATCCGTTTGTGTCCATCAGTCAAAATCCGCCGTTTTGCAAAAAAAACGGATCCGCCATTTTTCTTGGTGGATCTGTTTTTTTCCCATTGAGTTTCATTACCGGCAGATCTTGACGGATGGCCATCCGTTGGATCCGTTTTTTTGCGGATCCGCCAAAATTTTGACGTCCGCCGACATGCCCGAACGGAGCATGTAACGTTTTTTCGGGCAGCCGGATCCGCATTTCTCACTGCGCATGCCCGAAAGACTTCACTCAGCCGCAAATTTAACCCTAAACTCTGTTCTGGAGGCTGAAAATTTTTTTCTCTCTCTCTCTCAAACAGGCCTAAAGAATCCTGGGAAAAGTTTCGTGATGACATCAATGCTGGAGGAAGTAGCTAGCTTCTCCACCTTCCTGAGTGTCAATATACATCAATACAGCAGACAGCCTGGGACATACAGTAAATACATTAACGGGATTGGGCTATTGCAGTTTTACTGTATCCACGATGGCCCACTCTGTAGATTGCAGGCTGCTACAAACAACAGCCAATACTCTGCAGACCAATGACAGAAAACATCAATTTATATGAAAATTTTTTTGTATCATTTCCAACTAAAAAGTGATCAAACCTCGATAGTACACACGTTTTAAATAAGTTTCTCAGGAATCACTAAGGTCATTGAAGTCTGATGCTATGATCCTTGAGCTATGTTCACACCAGGCATTTTTGCTGCTTTTTTTATGCAAGTTTTCAGCTGCGGTTTATAATGACAGCAAGGTCTATGAGATTTCAGAAATCTCATGCACACACATTGTTTTTTTTGTCCTCAGTGTTTTGTGCTTTGCTCGTTTTTTGCAGAATAAAACATATCACTTGTTTCAGTGTTTTTTCAGCATTTTTCACCCATTGAAAATAATGGGTGGTGAAAAAACGCTGAAAAAACGCAGGTATCGGGTTTTGCTGCGTCTTTTGTGCCAAAACTTTATGAATTAGAATATGATTTTTTGTCATCACTAAACTTCATCAGCATGCACAACAGATAAATGTAGCAAGAAAAAAATACAGAAAAAAAAAAGCAGCAAAAATGACCCAAAAAATGCAAGAAAAACCAAGCAAAACTTGCTTTTTTTCAGAAAAAAAACGCAGCAAAAATGCCACATGTGAACATAGCCTTAGAGTCAATGTAGGCTATTCGGCACTTCTCCGTCTGCACCAAACAAAGCACTAGCTGCAATCAATAAACTAGCCAAGTGGCATATTTCAAGTGATTATCAAGAGTTCTAGGGAGTCAGTTATGCCATTTCCTAGCATGTGATTTTCTATCGCATTATATTTATGAGAAAGCTTCTTTTGTTATTTATGGATTTGTTTTTTTGTTGTTTCTTTTTTTTTCTTAGAATAATATAGATTAAAAGAAGTGTCCATCATAGGATAAAAGAATCTGCATTTTTTCGAAACAGCACCGCTTTTCTAATTAAGGCTATGTCTGGTATTACAGTTCATCGCTTTTCAAGTGAATGGGTCAGAATTAAAATATTAGGCCGGGGTCACGCTTACGAGTGTGATACGAGAAACTCGTGCGAGCCTCTCGCATCAATACCCAGCACTGCCACCGGCACTTGGGACCGGAGTGTGCGTCTGCATGTCTTTCTATGCAGCTGAACGCTCCGGTCCCGAGTGCCGGCGGCAGTGCTGGGCATTGATGCGTGAGTTTCTCGCATCACACTTGCAAGCGTGATGATGATAGGCATAGTCTATGGAAAAGAGTGGCACTGTGTCAGAAAAGGACTTATTTTCTCTTCCTGGAAAACATATTCAATTTAATTCCATAAATTACATTTAGATGGGTAAAGTTTACTCGGCTGGATTATTAGATTTATAAGCAGTAAATATTTACACACGACTAGATTGACAATATAAAAACTGCAGTCGTTTTTACAGATTTTTCTATCACTTGAAACTGTTTTCAGTGTTTTCCAATAACATTAAAGCTCACAAAAATATCACCATATAGCGCCATATAGCGCCAGTTACATTAACAACCTCCAATAAAACCAAAAGTTGGTCAAATCAGCTACCTCCACTCCTTGGACCTTGAGTTTCATATGATCTTCCCGTGTTGTTTTCCCGTCTTTCCTCTTTTTCCAGCAATATCCATCTTTCCGGTATTTCACCTTCTTCCGATTGTACAGTATCATGGAACCATTCTGTGGCCTGGAAGAGAGAAACCACAAGCAAAAATGAAGTTACCGCAAGGAAAAAAAAAAAAAAGCGCTAAAGAAATTTATGATGAAAAGCAGCAGGGTCTGGAAAAAGTCGCGAGCGAGAAGCAATATCCTCTATTTAGCGAAGCATAATTTTTCACGTTTTATTGCCAGAGGCTGGATCTCCTTCGATGGTTTATGACCTGCAAACATTTACTTGTGGATTTTGTAGCTAATGAATTAAATGTGTCAATGATAGGTATAAAAGAAGATCTTGTAAGTAATAAGTGCTCCTTGGCTGCTGATATATGGCACCGGGGGATTTGCTGTGCTCTGAAAAAACCTAAGGAACTTAGAGAAAGAAAATGCTTATGGCAGACGCTGTGGTGGTGGGCATTAACCTTTGTTTTATATATCGGTAATTAAATACAGCCTCTTTCATAAAGAAGGCTGTGGTTATTGGAAGAAAGCTGTAAATCGTTCAGACTCCAGTTTATTGTCTTTCCATAAATATTATTTATTTTATCTGTGTTATTTACACAATTTATGAATGAAAACTATAAAATGAGCGATGGCCATCCATATCATACCTATTTTGCACTTTTTTTTAATGAACTATTAGCAAGTAACTGAATCCTTAAAGGGAATGTATCACTGATAATATTTAGTAATAATTAAAACCAGATGGAGATGCATATTCATTTTTTTCTAATCTTCTGAATATGATTTTATATTTTGCATATTAAAAAGGGGTATGACGTATTGTCTAAGATTCTGTTAGCAGCAGTTAAAGACAATAGACTGCACTTTGATACTTTTGATACATTGACTTTTATAGGTTGTAGAGAACATTGTGTAGGAAGGGGGAGGAGGTGAGCTGTGACCATCACTTATTGTGAAAGATGCCATGCATACTATGTATAACTGTTACAGTTTATTGTAACACGCGATGAAAAAGCTCATGGGTCCTAATGCACATTTTCCAATCAGGTCCCCAATTATTGCAAGTCTTTAATAGTAATGTCTTTTCATTTAGACCAATGGGACTTTTTGGGAATCTTTAGACTCCAGGACCTGGGAGCGATTGCAATTCTTGCACCTATTATACAGGTTGGGCCATCTATATGGATACACCTAAATAAAATGGGAATTGTTTGTGATAAAGTGGTTTGGTCATCGTGGGCCAGTTGAATGGCCACCAAGGTCTCCCGATCTGACCCCCTTAGACTTTTATCTTTGGGGTCATCTGAAGGCAATTGTCTATGCAGTGAAGATATGAGATGTGCAGCATCTGAAACAACAGATACTGGAAGCCTGTGCTAGCATTTCTTCTGCGGTGTTGCTATCAGTGTGTCAAGAGTGGGAGAAGAGGGTTGCATTGGCAATCCAACACAATGGGCAGCACCTTGAACACTTTATATACGCGGTCATAAACTTGTAAATAACTCATGAAAGAATAAAGTCACGTTAAAACCAAGCACACCATTGTTTTTCTTGTGAAATTCTCAATAAGTTTGATGTGTCACATGACCCTCTTCCCATTGAAAAAAATAAAGTTGGATCCAAAATGGCTGACTTCAAAATGGCCGCAATGGTCACTACTCATCTTGAAAAGTTTCCCCTCTCCCATATACTAATGTGCCACAAACAGGAAGTTGATATCACCAACCATTCCCATTTTATTTAGGTGGATCCATATAGATGGCACACCCTGTAGTTGCCTCCCTGGTTGAAATCCTGTCTTTGATGAAAAAGAGATGACTTTTGAAAAGTGAACCCTGAAGAACTAGAAGTGTCATTTTATCATTTACCTTAATGGGCAAAGTGAAAATTCTAAAAATGTTGTGACTTTTTTAATTATGCTATGTTCACATGTTGCAGCTTTTTTGTTACATTTTTTAGGTCAGGGATAGAAAAGAAGTAATGTTTTATGAGATTTTACAAATCCCATGCACACACAGGTTTTTTATACTGAATTTGAGCACTGCAGTGTTTTTGAAAATCTGCAGCATGTCAATTTTTTGCAGAATTTTTGCAACATTTTTATACCCATTGAAAGTCATGAGAAACTTGAAAAACACAACATCTGTTCTGCATTTTTGCAGCATTTTTGATGAATAAAACTAACTTTACTAAGGGCAGTCTCACATGTCCAGATAATTCTGGTACCGTAAAAAATGGTACCGGAGCTATCCGTGTCCGAGTGTCCATGTGGAGATGTGGTACATCAGTGTGGCACACGTGTGGCAATCGTGTGCCGCATCAGGACCACCTGGACGCCCGCTACAGTAAGCACTGCTCCCCGGCGGCTGGTGCTGAATGCACTGCTGTCATTCTTCTCTCCTGCTCTGCCGGCAACAGCAAGCAGGAGAGAAAGAATGAAAAAAACCCGACGTGGGGTCCCCCTCTGTTTGTGAACCAACATGGCAAAACTCACAGCTGGGGGCTGCTATTCTCAGGCTGCTAAGGGGCCATTGATCTTTGCCCCCCAGCCTAAAAACAGCAGCCCGCAGTTGCCCAGAAAAGGTGCATCTATTAGATGAGCTTATTCTGGAGCTTTGTCGGGCTCTTCCCACTTGCCCTGTAGCGGTGGCAAGTGGGGTCATAAGGTCCCACGGCATAAATCCATCTCGAGGGGTAATCAGTTTACAGCTGGTGCATTGCTAATGCAGCCACTCCAACTGTAAACTACTGGAGAATGAATGGGAAGCAGCCGGTGTATGCTTAGTAACTAGCTGTGATGTCACAGAGCCTGTGTGCGCTTCTTCCATTCATTCCCCAGTAGTTTACATTCAGAGCGGTCACATTAGCAGCGCTCTGGCTGTAAACTGATTAACCCCTGAGCTGGATTACGCCATGGGACTTGACTGATCACTAGACAGGTATGAATATTGTTGGTTTATTATTTTATAATTTTTTGCAGGAGAACAATGGCGTTGATATGGAATTAGGAGTATAATAAAGCTTTAAACACTGTGTGTGGTTTATTCTTTCATTAAAATACCTTGTTCTTATTGTGTGTGTGTTTATTTAACCCTTGAATAACTCTAGGATTAGTAATGGAGAGGTGTCTTATTGACACCTCTCCATTACTAATCCTTGCTCAATGTCACCTTACAATAGCAAGGTGACATTAACCCCTTAGGAACCCACTTGCCACTGCTACAGGGCAAGTGGGAAGAACCCGACAAAGCTCCAGAATAGGCGCACCTGATAGATGTGCCTTTTCTGGGCAGCTGCGGGATGCTGTTTTTAGGCTGGGGGGGCCAAGATCAATGGCCCCTTAGCAGCCTGAGAATAGCAGCCCCCAGCTGTGAGTTTGGCCGGGTTGGTTCACAAACAGAGGGGGACCCCACGTTGGGTTTTTTCCATTCATTCTCTCCTGCTCACTGTTGCGGGCAGAGCAGGAAAGAAGAATGACAGCCGCATTCAGCACCAGCTGTCCGGGGAACAGCGCTTACTGTAGCGCTTCTTCCCCGGTGGCCATCCGTGAACGCTGACATGTCTCCGTGTTTTGCACACGGACCGAGTGTCCATGAAAACACGCTGACATGTGCAGAGAACCATTCATTTTAATGAGTCTACATGTGTCAGTGTCTCTGGTACGTGTCACTACACATACCGGAGCCACTGAAATGTGAAACCGGCCTAACATGTAGTATTTACAGATCACCCAAGTAGTCAATCCTCCATACATCTGTGACCTCGTCTCCCGGTACTTTCCCGCACGCAACCTCCGATCCTCACAAGATCTCCTTCTCTACTCCCCTCTTATCTCCTCTTCCCACAATCGCATACAAGATTTCTCTCGCGCATCACCCCTACTCTGGAACTCTCTACCACAACATATCAGACTCTCACCTACCATCGAAACCTTCAAAAAGAGCCTGAAGACCCACCTCTTCCGACAAGCCTACAACCTGCAGTAACCACCGATCGACCAGACCGCTGCACGACCAGCTCTACCCTCGCCTACTGTATTATCACCCATCCCTTGTAGATTGTGAGCCCTCGTGGGCAGGGTCCTCTCTCCTCCTGTACCAGTTATGATTTGTATTGCTTAAGATTATTGTACTTGTTTTTATGTATACCCCTCCTTACTTGTAAAGCGCCATGGAATAAATGGCGCTATAACAATAAATAAATAATAATAATAATAATCCGGAAAATGTAGCAAAAATTTGATCAAATATTCAGTGAGTTTTTTTAATGATCCATTGGCAATCAACTGAATCCTTAAAGGGAATGTATCTAATTAGTTTTGCATGTAATTAATTTTATATTAATTACAACCAGAAACAAATACATTTTAATTTTTTTATAATTTTTTATTGCATTTCTTTTTATATGTTATGCAAATTGTATCTTCAGAGAGGAAGAGGACTAGAACTCTAGTCTAGTCCTCATCTTGACAAGCTTAGCATGTCATTCTCTGCAAGGATAAATGATACTTCATGGATATCTTTATATTTTATTTTATATATATATATATATACTGTATATACACATATATATAATGTTTTATAAATATAGACTCGAAAATTGTGAAAAAAGATCAACATAAAAACTTAAACAATAAATCATTTTTTATTACACCTTCCCTTCCTTCCTTAAAAAAATGAACATGGTAAACAATGCAACATATGTATGACTCCCATCGTATTTCCAGATTACTAAATTAGTCTACTACCTACAAAAAAATTACATTGCAAAAACTTTAAAGAAAGTGATGTATAACAAAAAAGGAGTCTGCTTTTGTAACAGCACCCCTCTTGTCCATAGGCTCTGCCTGGTATTGCAAATTAAACCAATTAATTCTAAGCTGAAGTATTAGATTTGGGCTGGAGCGTGAATGTCGCAAATGTTTTTTTTTCTATTCTCATAGAATCCATTTTAGTTTCAATCCCAAAACCCCACCATAAAGTTCTGAAGTTTCTCAACTCTATGCAATGATTGACTGTCCTCCTTAATTTAACATAAATTCAGGTTTTTAAAGCGCCATATATTCCATTTATAACTAATTTTGAACTGAAAAATGAAACATTTATTCGTCTTCCAAAGTAATCACTCTTGAGCTGCAATATTTTGAGCGTATAACTAAGTATGAAGCCATATGCTAAACAGAAGCCGTTCATTTTGGAGTGATATAAAAACACGTGAGAAGAGATGCCACGCATCCCACAGAGACAGCAATACGCATTTGCAAAAATTTACAGTGCTCTGTTAGTCACAGTAATTGGCTTTCGGAACACAAGAACAGAAAGAAATACAACAACACAAGGCATAAACAGAAACAGCAGTCGTAAAAAACTTTCATACAAAGTGCTAGCCTGACAATATTTCATCGAAAAAACTCCCTGGTGACATTAGCAAAATTATAACAAGGAACAAAGTTGTAATGTGCATGTGATCACCATACTAAAAATACCACAAAAATACACGTGTTCTGTAAAGTTAAAGAAAAATTCCATTCCACATTATTATAGCAGTTATATTCTTGTACATAGGAGCAGGATTATAGTAGTTATATTCTTGTACACAGAGGCAGTATTATAGTAGTTATATTCTTGTACATAGGAGGCAGTATTATAGTAGTTATATTCTTGTACATAGGGGCAGTATTATAGTAGTTATATTCTTATACATAGGAGCAGTATTATAGTAGTTATATTCTTGTACATAGGAGGCAGTATTATAGTAGTTATATTCTTGTACATAGGGGCAGTATTATAATAGTTATATTCTTGTACATAGGAGCAGTATTATAGTAGTTATATTCTTGTACATAGGGACAGTATTATAGTAGTTATATTCTTGTACATAGGGAGCAGTATTATAGTAGTTATATTCTTGTACACTGTAGGCAGTATTATAGTAGTTATATTCTTATACATAGGAGCAGTATTATAGTAGTTATATTCTTGTACATAGGGGGCAGTATTATAGTAGTTATATTCTTGTACATAGGAGCAGTATTATAGTATTTATATTCTTGTACATAGGGGGCAGTATTATAGTAGTTATATTCTTGTACATAGGAGCAGTATTATAATAGATTATAATAGTTATATTCTTGTACATAGGAGCAGTATTATAGTAGTTATATTCTTGTACATAGGGACAGTATTATAGTAGCTATATTCTTGTACATAGGAGCAGTATTATTGTAGTTATATTCTTGTACATAGGGGCAGTATTATAGTTGTCATATTCTTGTACATAGGAGCAGTATTATAGTAGTTATATTCTTGTACATAGGGGCAGTATTATAGTAGTTATATTCTTATACATAGGAGCAGTATTATAGTTGTCATATTCTTGTACATAGGAGCAGCATTATAGTAGTTACCGTATATACTCGAGAGTAAAAGGACCCGAAAACTGAATAAGCTTATTGACTCGTGTATAAGCCGGGTATGCATGGCTCCCCCATCGCTGTCCTTGTATGCATGGCTCCTTATCCCCTTTCCTTGTATGAATGGTTCCTATTTAAAAAAAAAAAAAACACCCTACTCAACTTCCACGTGCCCTTGCAGCATCTCGTTGGTCCCAATGACCTCGTAGCATCTCGTTGGTCCCTGCGCCAGTAGATCTTCCTGTGCCAAGTGATCATGTGGCCCCGCTCATTAAGGTAATGAATATTCCCTCCACACCTATGGGAGTGGAGAGGCATGCCATTTCATTACCTTAATGAGCGGGGCCATGTTATCGCTCAGCACAGGAAGTGCTGCTGGCGCCGGGACCAATAAGATGCAGCGAGGGTGCTGGGACCAATGAGATGCTGCAAGGGCGCGCCAGAGGGTGAGTAGGATGTCTTCTGGAGGCCGACGGCTGTGGGTGTCACTGTGCATGCTATAAGAGAAATTAATGTTCATTTCTCTTTAGCAGCGGCACAGTTACAGCCGCAGTCGACGGTTCCTGCCTCTGTCACCCGCTGCTCCACCAAACCCCCACCGGCTTTCTGGACATTTAACTCGTGTATAAGCCGATGGAGATGTTTTCAGTACAAAAAATTGTGCTCAAAAACTTGGTTTATACACGAGTATACACGGCATATTCTTGTACGTAGGAGGCAGTAATATAATAGCTATATTCTTGTACATATGAGGCAATTTAATATAGTAGTTATATAGGGGCAATATTTCAGTAGTTGCTCCTATATTTATACATTGGAGTAATTTTATAGTAATTATGTTCTGGCATATGGGGTAAGTATTACAGATAGTTATGTTCTTATACATAGCAGACAGTAGTATAGTAGCTATATTCTTGTGCATAGGGAACATTTTAAAGTAATTATATTTTTGTATATAAAGTGCAGTTTTAAAGGGAAAGTATTTTATAATATATATTATCGACATTCCCAAGCTTATAATGTTGCTCCAGTTCCAGAAAGAGATGATACAGATACACGGCTGCAGGATATGACTTTAGTTTGCAGACAGGTAGGGACATACTGTAAGTCTGCATAAAAGCTGTTTCTACACTAAAAAAGCATAGGTGTAAATAATTTACACTATTGGATAGTATAAGGTGCTGTTGGGCTTATACGGAAGACTACACAGATCTACTTTTTGTAACTTTTAATGTAAGCACTTTATGTCTATTTTTTTTATTCTAAAACTGCATATCACTGTTGTGGTGTAATTAATTTGTCCTAGGCGCTGTTATTTTTTTATTTATTTATAACAATTTCTAATTTTGAGAAGTGCATAAATATCTACCTGCGACTTCACATGCCTTATGTTAGCGAAAGATCACAAGGTGAATTCCCCTTTCTCAAATACCTTACAGCGAGAGAGTCTGGTAGAATAAAATATGTGCGCAAGTAAAGGAAAAGTGCAAATAAAACTGCCTTGCATCTGTGCCAATTATTATAGGTCCCAAAATGAAAGTGCCCTGACACTTCAGAAAGACAGCGCTCCTGCCAACTACCAAATTTGCATGATGATTCCGATTCTGCTACCTGGTGTCATTTCACATCTTCTGGAAGTGACATTTAGGATTGCATTTGTCTCATACCTGCTGAGACCCATTCCACCACCCAGTAAGCATATTGATCGTCAGTCATGCATCTCGCTGGAAACCATTAGAACTGTTTCATCTGAAAATGTTCTTCTTTCCTGTCGCCTGCATGTCATAACAAGTGACTACTCTGCGCTGGAGGGGACGGCAGTTCGCGATGATAATACGGGCCACATTGTATTTCTTTTATAATATGTTACTACTTTATTTGTAAAGACAATATATGTCAAGGAAGTTTAATGAACTTTTACTTAACGTTGGCTCTTCTGGCAGCAATTTGAAACTCTAATGTCTTTACTAGAGTTGAGCGAAACGGGTCGGTCAAATTCAAAAATAGCCGACTTTAGCTAAAGTCAGGTTTCGCTGATCGAAACCCGACCATAGCTTGAGTTCGGCCATGAGGTCGCCGATCAGAGCGCCAAAGTCGCTTTTCAAATAATGCTTCCAGCACCTTTTCTCAGCCAATGATGGAGGACGCACACTGAGGGCAACGCGATGACATGGGCAGCGGCCACCACCATCTTAGAGAAGGGCACTGAAGTGATTGGCTGGCTTTGTGTGGCGTCACAGTGGGTATAAAAGGCCGTGACCGCCGACCGCCATCTTACTTCTGCCGATCTTAGAATAGGGAGAGGTGCTGCTGCTGCTGATTCTGATTAGGGAGAGCGTTAGGCAGGGAAGAAGAAAAACAAAATTGCTTCTGCTGATAGCTCTTTTCACTGTACAGTTAGTGTGCAGGGAAAGGGGAGGATTTTTGTTCTGTGCAGCAGCGCTGGTGGTGATTAGGCTACCTTTTAAGGCTACCTGCTAGCTGCATTGCTGTGTGCACACTGCTGTTCAAACTGCTTTTTTCAAAGAACTCCAACTTTTATTATTTTGTTCTGGTGAGTTACTGAGCGCTCATTTTTTCGCACACCATATAGCGGTGTACGCTCCTCACACACTACCGTGTACCGGATGGTATCACAGACCAATAGAAACTATCTCTGTGTGACTCTGGAAAAACAAGCCGAGGAGATTTTCCATTTTTCCAGACCTACACCTTAGAGAGCTGTCCGCGCTTCAAACAGTTTCGTATATCTGCTGTTTGATAACGGTCAAAACTAGACAGAGACAGCGTGTGTCAGTCCGTATAAAAATAGACGGAGATTGACAATTTTCCATACACACACCGTATAGCGGTGCACGCTCCTCACATACTACCGTGTACCGCCTTGTATCACAGACAAATAGAAGCTATCTGTGTGTGACTCTGGAAAAACAAGCTGAGGATATTTTCCATTTTTCCAGACCTACACCTTAGAGAGCTGTATGCTTTTCAAACAGTTTCGTATATCTGCTGTTTGATAACGGTCAAAACTAGACAGAGACAGCGTGTGTCAGTCCATATACAAATACACGGAACTTGACAATTTTCCTTACACACATCGTATAGAGCTGTCCGATTCTCCAACAGTATTGTTTATCTGCCGTTCACATTACAGTCACTTTTATACCTAGTCAGCGTGTGTGTGACACTCCGTAAATACATATACGGAGATTGTTAGTTGCACAATAATCGTATACAGCTGTACACTTCTGATACAGTTCCGTATATCTGCTTGTTGGATTACGGTCCAATACATACTGTGAGAGCGTCTGTGAGTAACATAATATATACGTTGATTTAATTTGTTTAATACACCTTAAACAGCTGGACACTCCTCATACAGTACCATCTCTCTGCTGGTATTTTTGGTACATTTTCCCAAGCATGAGGAAGTATGGTGGAAGAGGCCAAGGACGTGGGCAGGGGGGCACAGCTGGTATTGATGGTGGCGGTACATCGGCTGGTTCTGGCAAAAGCACAATAGCAGCTAAGGCAGGAGGTGTCGAGCCTGCGTCATCCTCTGGCCCAAGAAAGCCTGTAAGGTTGCCTTTTCTTGGGGTAGGAAAACCGCTTTTAAAGCTGGAGCATCAGGAACAGGTTTTGGCGTACATTGCCGAAACAGCTACCAGCTCTATTGCCTCCTCTTCTGAACGGTCGAAACCTGCAAGCACGGAGTCGTCAGTGCAGGGTTCTGGTCATAAAAAACCCTTTTCCTTGTGTCCTTCACCCCCACCAAAAGTTAAGGATACCGCAGCCCACACTTCAGAATACTCTATGGAGCTCTTTTCACATACCATGCCTGGGTTATCCAGTCAAATCCTGAATTCCCCAGTCCAAGATGATCTTACATGGAGTGCACTGATGCACAGCCACTGCTAGATGATTCTGCTGGTACATTGACCCACAGCACTACATTGCCCTCACAGTCTATTGAGCCAGAATCTTACCCTGATGAAACCCAGGTGCCCCTTCCCGCATACTATACCACCTTACACGGTGACACAGAGGAAGGTAAAGAGGAAGGTGCAGATGACTTTGAAGAGGAGGTGATGGATGACTCAGTTCTGGACCCGGATTAGCATCCATTGGGGGAGGAGGGTGGCATTAGCAATAGTTCAGATAAGGAGAAGGATCCGCAGCAGGCATTGACATCGCAGCAGCTGTTATCTAGCAGGCCCGTAGCTGTCCTAAAACGTGTAACAAAAACTAAGAGAGTTGCAGGACAGCTTGACCAGACGGTCAACTTAGCACAGCGTGCAAAGCCAGAAAATGTTTACCATAGTAGGAAGAGTGCAGTGTGGCACTTCTTTGTCCAAAATCCTACTGATGAGGCAAAGGTTACCTATAAGAAGTGCGGAAGGACCTTTAGCCGAGGTAAACAACTCAGAAATATGAATACCAGTTGCATGCTTAGACATTTAATCAACATGCACTTGCAAGCGTGGACGGACTACAAAACCTCAGGTAGCACATATGCACCTGCTCTGACTGAAGGTAGCCAACAAATGCTCCATCGCTACCCCCACTGTAAGACCACCGCCACCATTAAGCACACCACCAGCACTAAATGTGGAGGTGTCGTCGCAAGGCCAAAGCACTTAGGATAACACAATGGTTTTGCAACACAACACTGAATCTAGGCCATCACCACCAATACCATCACCAACCCCCTCTCAATCCATCCGATCCACCGCTACTTCCCCCATATGCAGCTCTCCAGTCCAGCTCACCCTACCAGACACTCTGAGTAGGACAAGAAAGTACTCATTCTCTCATCCGCGTACACTGTGTTTGAACGCCTACATTGCCAAACTAATCTCATTAGAGATGATGCCCTACCGTTTAGTTGAAAGCAAAGCTTTCCGCGACCTCATTGCCTATGCTGTCCCACTCTATGACCTACCCAGTCGGCACTTCTTTTCTCGAAAAGCCATCCCTGCCCTCCACCGGCATGTGAAAGACCGCATTGTCCATGCACTAAAACAGTCAGTGAGTGGAAAGGTGCACCTCACAACGGATGCATGGACCAGTAGGCATGTCCCGGGCCGTTACATGTCCATCACTGCGCACTGGTTTAATGTGGTGGATGCAGGCTCCACTGGGGACAGCGGCGGTGGAACAGTGCTCCCTAGCCCTTGGTATAGGAAACAGTTGGCTGTAGGCTTTCGCTCCTCCTCCTCATCTATCAGCGAAAGCTCGTCCACAGAGCGCAGTCGCACAAGCACTACATTCGCAGGTGGCAGTGTTGCACACGAGGTGTCCCACTATCGAACAGTTAGTGGTAAGCATCAGCAGGCTGTGTTGAAGATGATGTCTTTGGGCGACAACAGACACACCGCTGAGGTACTGGCCAACTACTTGCAGCGACAAACAGAGTCATGGCTGGGCAGTCTACATCTTGAGGCAGGCAAGGTAGTCAATGATAACGGCCGTAATTTTGTGGCAGCCATAGCCCGTGCAAAACTCACACACATACCTTGCCTGGCTCACACTTTGAACCTGGTGGTGCAGTGCTTCCTTAATAATTATCCAGAGTTAACATCCCTGCTCCATAAGGTGCGAAGACTGTGCTCACACATCCGTCGCTCGGCCATACATACCAGTTGTATGCAGAAGCTGCAGCGATTGCTCCACCTCCCCAAGCACCGCCTAATCATAGACATTGCAACAAGGTGGAACTCCACCCTTCACATGGTTGAGAGGCTGTGCAAACAGAGGCAGGCTGTAATGTATTTGTGGGAGGATACACAGGCAGGCAGTTTGAGGGAAGGCATGGAATTGTCAGGTGTGCAGTGGTCAAAGCTGAAAGACCTCTGTAAAGTCCTTCAGTGTTTTGAGGAATGCTCACGGCTGGTAAGTGCAGATGACGCCATCATAAGCATGAGCATCCCACTTATGCGTCTGCTCATGCAAGGTTTGACGCATATTAAGGATCAGGCCTCTGCAGCGGAGGATGGGGAGGGAAGCCTTGATGACAGTCAGCCATTGTCTGGTCAGGGAACTGTCCTGGACGAGGTGGAGGAAGAAGAGGAGGAGGATGAGGATAAGGGGGATGATTATTTTGGGCAGGAGGATGTTTCTCAGGGGGCAAGAGAAAATGTTGGTGTTCCAAGGTAAGGGACAGTGTTTGTGCGTGACTGTAGGGATGTGGATTTGCCAGAAACTGCTCCTCCACCCACCACGGGCAGTGCATCATTGACACACGGAGCATTGGCCCACATGTACGATTATGCCTTGCGGATCCTAAAAAGGGACCCCTGCATTGCCAAAATGATGAAAGATGACGACTACTGGCTGGCCAGCATCCTCGATCCACGCTACAAAGGCAAATTACACAACATAATGCCACAGGAGAACCTAGAGATAATATTGGCTAACAAACAAGCAACTCTGGTAAACCGTTTGTTTGAGGCTTTCCCAGCACACAGCAGCGGTGCTGGTTCTCCCACGAGCCGTAGTGGGCACAATGGAAGAGGTGTTCGTGGTGTGCACAGCAGATGTGGCATTGGAGACAGGGGTTTAATGACCATGTTGTGGAATGATCTCTCAAATACCGCTCACACGACTGCTAATACTGCATCGATTAAAAGTGACAGGACGCAGCAGTTGTCAACTATGGTTACAAACTACTTTTCCTCCCATATCAATGTTCTCCCTCACAGGTCATTCCCCTATGACTATTGGGTCCATAAACTGGACGCCTGGCCTGAAATGGCACAATATGCCTTACAGGAGCTCGCTTGCCCTGCTGCTAGTGTGTTATCTGAAAGAGTCTTCAGTGCTGCTGGATCAATCCTGACAGAAAAAAGGACCCGTCTGTCGACCCAAAATGTTGATGATCTAACCTTCATTAAAATGAGCCATGCATGGGTTTCAAAGGATTTTGTCCCACCTTCCCCTGATGACATACAGTGGGGAAAAAAAGTATTTAGTCAGTCAGCAATAGTGCAAGTTCCACCACTTAAAAAGATGAGAGGCGTCTGTAATTTACATCATAGGTAGACCTCATAAGGGAGAAAAACTGAGAAAAAAAATCCAGAAAATCACATTGTCTGTTTTTGTTTTATTTTATTTGCATATTATGGTGGAAAATAAGTATTTGGTCAGAAACAAGCAATCAAGATTTCTGCCTCTCACAGACCTGTAACTTCTTCTTTAAGAGTCTCCTCTTTCCTCCACTCATTACCTGTAGTAATGTCACCTGTTTAAACTTGTTATCAGTATAAAAAGACACCTATGCACACCCTCAAACAGTCTGACTCCAAACTCCACTATGGTGAAGACCAAAGAGCTGTCAAAGGACACCAGAAACAAAATTGTAGCCCTGCACCAGGCTGGGAAGACTGAATCTGCAATAGCCAACCAGCTTGGAGTGAAGAAATCAACTGTGGGAGCAATAATTAGAAAATGGAAGACATACAAGACCACTGATAATCTCCCTCGATCTGGTGCTCCACGCAAAATCCCACCCCGTGGGGTCAGAATGATCACAAGAACGGTGAGCAAAAATCCCAGAACCACGCGGGGGGACCTAGTGAATGAACTGCAGAGAGCTGGGACCAATGTAACAAGGCCTACCATAAGTAACACACTACGCCACCATGGACTCAGATCCTGCAGTGCCAGACGTGTCCCACTGCTTAAGCCTGTACATGTCCGGGCCCGTCTGAAGTTTGCTAGAGAGCATTTGGATGATCCAGAGGAGTTTTGGGAGAATGTCCTATGGTCTGATGAAACCAAACTGGAACTGTTTGGTAGAAACACAACTTGTCGTGTTTGGAGGAAAAAGAATACTGAGTTGCATCCATCAAACACCATACCTACTGTAAAGCATGGTGGTGGAAACATCATGCTTTGGGGCTGTTTCTCTGCAAAGGGGCCAGGACGACTGATCCGGGTACATGAAAGAATGAATGGGGCCATGTATCGTGAGATTTTGAGTGCAAACCTCCTTCCATCAGCAAGGGCATTGAAGATGAAACGTGGCTGGGTCTTTCAACATGACAATGATCCAAAGCACACCGCCAGGGCAACGAAGGAGTGGCTTCGTAAGAAGCATTTCAAGGTCCTGGAGTGGCCTAGCCAGTCTCCAGATCTCAACCCTATAGAAAACCTTTGGAGGGAGTTGAAAGTCTGTGTTGCCAAGCGAAAAGCCAAAAACATCACTGCTCTAGAGGAGATCTGCATGGAGGAATGGGCCAACATACCAACAACAGTGTGTGGCAACCTTGTGAAGACTTACAGAAAACGTTTGACCTCTGTCATTGCCAACAAAGGATATATCACAAAGTATTGAGATGAAATTTTGTTTCTGACCAAATACTTATTTTCCACCATAATATGCAAATAAAATGAAAAAAAAAACAGACAATGTGATTTTCTGGATTTTTTTTTCTCAGTTTGTCTCCCATAGTTGAGGTCTACCTATGATGTAAATTACAGACGCCTCTCATCTTTTTAAGTGGTGGAACTTGCACTATTGCTGACTGACTAAATACTTTTTTTCCCCACTGTAGGTTACCAGAAAAGTGCCTCGGTTTTTTCCTCCTCTTTCTCGGACTTGCCCAATTACACCCTTTGCAGCAGCTGAATGTCCGGCCAACACATCAACATATGCCAATTTTTAAACCTCCCTAACTGGGCTGCCCACCCCTCCCCCAATGGCTGGGGTCAAGACCTGGTGCACCCGGGCAAGTGCCGTTGCTCTGAATAGGTGGATGGGTCCACTGATGGCCGACGGCAATGGCACAGGGCCCCTCATAGTATAATACAGTGTCTCAGATGGAGGGAGGGCCCACTCGCCGTCAGACACACCAGCGTACTATGAGGGGCCCTGTGCCAGTACCGTCGACCACAATTGTGCCCCCCATGCTTGGTCATGGCCACAGCACTTGCAAGTTGCAATACTTACCTCTCCCTGCTCCACCGCTGTGTAGTCTGGACAGTTAAATCCTTCACAGGGACAGCCACTAGATATTTGGTGTATTGATCAATGATGGTTAAGATGTAGCTATGGCATGTCCTGCTGGCCTCTACCTTCAGATGATCAATGGCTACCATTTGAAATGGACGTCAACTTATAAGCGGATGCAGTGGTAGTTTATGATCACCTTCCAAGTTGTGATAGTCACAGACGTGTGACATTCCTGCCACCATTTTTCAATGTGTCCTCTCATGCCACACATCATGATAGGCAGTGAGGACCATGGGTACATCTCTCCCTGTGATCACAATTTGATGGAGACGAGTAACGGTGATGTGATCCACGCTACTGCGATAAAGCAATCCTTTCTTCACAAAGAATCTTTTTCGCTTTCTCCACAGACACAGTAATTGAGGGTCTGCATCGCCTCTGCAACATCTACCGGGAGGTTTTTCCGCGATGAGTAATTCCAAAATTTCTGCTAACACTCGACTTTGCGTCTATACTTGTATCCATGTAGTTTCCAGTAGCGGAGATTCTTGACTGGCTTACTGAGATGGAAATATATACGAAGATTTAAAAGTACCACAACAGTGTATACTGGTGTACGCTATGAATACCTTTCCCTTTTTCTACTTTTTTAATTCTGGTGTAATACATAGTGAGCCTGTGAGTGTCTGTCTGACTCCGGAAGTATAGACGGAAATTTAACCCTAGACTGGACACACCTGGTATGTGCTGATACAGTACCTTGTTTCAAAAATTTGTATTAAGGTATCATCTGTAGGATAACCAACTTTGGGGGGGACCCTCTTCTTGCCGCAGACAAACACGAGACAGAGGCAGAGTTTGTATTGAACAGGTCCGTTTTTAGTGCCCATCCTTCTGTCGACAACAGCAATTCACCACAGCCGTTTCACATTTCTCTGCACACAGGCAGCGGTACCTCAACTTCCTTTGTAACTATAATCGTGGTGTCCTCTGTGGCTCTTCCACTGTGGCTGGCCTAGACCCAACCACCACAGCGCTGCACCAGTCTGAGCACACCGTCCGTATGATAGCCCCAGGCCGTCTTCGTCTGTGGCTACCATCCTCTGGGCCATCCCCCCTTGACTGCCTCAACTGTCAATCCTCTCTGGAGCCTTTCCACTGTCTCTATTTCCTCAGCAGAACTTCCTCTTTACTGTGCTTCCTTCGCTGACTGACTCTTCCAGAACCTTCCTTCAGCCTTTTATACTTCCAGTACTGTAACTCCGTCCACCATTACCTAACAGTTTCTCTGACCTATGGCAGTTATTCAGTCCCACTCCTACACTCTCCACTGCCCTCCGATGGGCAAGCTGAACCACTGCACCCTTTCTCTTTATCTTAGCGGTTTCACACCTACACTGTGCTACACCTCTACTTCTCACTACAGGCTGGTTTGTCTGTCAGTCCACCTTCCCTACATCATCCATAGTGAGTGAGCGTGTGTGGGTTACGCCTTCTATATATACGGTGAATTGGAGAAACACATTTTTACACTACACTCGATACAGCTTGAATCTTGTTATACAGTACCTTTGTTCGACATTTAGCATTACTGTGTAAGTGTCTGAGAGTGACTACGGGACTATTTACATGGAGATATCAATTGTACCCTAAAAAATATATACTTGCTATCTTGTTATCCAGGACCTTTTTTTACAACATTTTTTATTATGGTCAAAACCAAACTGAGTGAGCGTCTGAAGGTGACTACGGAACTATATACCGATATTTTCAATTTGGCCAACAATGTATACAGCAGAATGCTTTTGATACAGTAACCTTTTTAGCTATTTAGATTCTGATGTAATCCATAATGAGCCTGTAAATGTCTGTCTGTTACTCCGGCAATATATTTGGAACTTTAAGATTACCCCAACACTGTATACAGCTGTACGCTTGTGTTACATAACCCATTTACAGCTTTTCATATTCTTGTGTAATCCATACTGGGCCTGAGAGCATTTGTGTCTGCCTCCTGAAATGTATACGGAGAATCAGAATGTTTACACTATACTATATATACCTTGTATCTGGTGATACTGTACCCTTTTTCAACTTGCTATTTTATTGGGTAATCCATACTGAGCCTGTGAGCGTCTGTGTATGCCTCATGAAATTTATACGGAGATTTACTGTTATCCATAGACTGTATAGAGCTGTACGCTTCTGATACAGTACCATATATCTGCTGGTATTTTGGGTCCATTTTCCAAAACATGAGGAAGTATGGTGGAAGAGGATGCGGATGTGAGCGTGGAGGGCCACCTGGTACTGATGGTGGTGGTGGTGCATCTGCTGGTAGTGCCAAAAACACAATAGCAGCTAAGGCAGGAGGTCTTGAGCCAGCGTCATGGTGTAGCTCTGGAAGGCCTGTAAGGCTCCCTTTTCTGGGAGTAAGTAGACTGCTTTTAAAGCCAGAGTATCAGAAACTGTTTGTGGCTTACATTGCTGAAACAGCCTCCAGCTCTATCGCCTCTTCTTCTGAAGTTGTAAAAAATGCAAGCACTGAGTCGTAACTGCAGGCTTCTGGTCAGGAGCAACCCCTTTCCTTGTGTCCTTCACCCACACCAAAAGTGAAGGATGTGGAAGCACACACCTCAGATTACTCCATGGAGCTCTTTTCACATACCATGCCTGGGTTAATTTAAAATAGGGCTCATCATGTACTGGAGGAATGAAATGGGGCCCATTATATATGGAGCATTATTGGAGCCCATCATACACTGGAGCATCATCCATGAGGCCCATCATGTACTGGAGCAATGTAAATGGGGCAGATCAGACACTGGAGCAGCATCTAAGGGGCCCATTATACACTGGAGCATTACAAATGGGGCCCATTATACAGTGGGGAAAAAAAGTATTTAGTCAGTCAGAAATAGTGCAAGTTCCACCACTTAAAAAGATGAGAGGCGTCTGTAATTTACATCATAGGCAGACCTCAACTATGGGAGACAAACTGAGAAAAAAAAATCCAGAAAATCACATTGTCTGTTTTTTTTTCATTTTATTTGCATATTATGGTGGAAAATAAGTATTTGGTCAGAAACAAAATTTCATCTCAATACTTTGTGATATATCCTTTGTTGGCAATGACAGAGGTCAAACGTTTTCTGTAAGTCTTCACAAGGTTGCCACACACTGTTGTTGGTATGTTGGCCCATTCCTCCATGCAGATCTCCTCTAGAGCAGTGATGTTTTTGGCTTTTCGCTTGGCAACACGGACTTTCAACTCCCTCCAAAGGTTTTCTATAGGGTTGAGATCTGGAGACTGGCTAGGCCACTCCAGGACCTTGAAATGCTTCTTACGAAGCCACTCCTTCATTGCCCTGGCGGTGTGCTTTGGATCATTGTCATGTTGAAAGACCCAGCCACGTTTCATCTTCAATGCCCTTGCTGATGGAAGGAGGTTTGCACTCAAAATCTCACGATACATGGCCCCATTCATTCTTTCATGTACCCGGATCAGTCGTCCTGGCCCCTTTGCAGAGAAACAGCCCCAAAGCATGATGTTTCCACCACCATGCTTTACAGTAGGTATGGTGTTTGATGGATGCAACTCAGTATTCTTTTTCCTCCAAACACGACAAGTTGTGTTTCTACCAAACAGTTCCAGTTTGGTTTCATCAAACCATAGGACATTCTCCCAAAACTCCTCTGGATCATCCAAATGCTCTCTAGCAAACTTCAGACGGGCCCGGACATGTACAGGCTTAAGCAGTGGGACACGTCTGGCACTGCAGGATCTGAGTCCATGGTGGCGTAGTGTGTTACTTATGGTAGGCCTTGTTACATTGGTCCCAGCTCTCTGCAGTTCATTCACTAGGTCCCCCCGCGTGGTTCTGGGATTTTTGCGCACCGTTCTTGTGATCATTCTGACCCCACGGGGTGGGATTTTGCGTGGAACACCAGATCGAGGGAGATTATCAGTGGTCTTGTATGTCTTCCATTTTCTAATTATTGCTCCCACAGTTGATTTCTTCACTCCAAGCTGGTTGGCTATTGCAGATTCAGTCTTCCCAGCCTGGTGCAGGGCTACAATTTTGTTTCTGGTGTCCTTTGACAGCTCTTTGGTCTTCACCATAGTGGAGTTTGGAGTCAGACTGTTTGAGGGTGTGCACAGGTGTCTTTTTATACTGATAACAAGTTTAAACAGGTGCCATTACTACAGGTAATGAGTGGAGGAAAGAGGAGACTCTTAAAGAAGAAGTTACAGGTCTGTGAGAGCCAGAAATCTTCATTGCTTGTTTCTGACCAAATACTTATTTTCCACCATAATATGCAAATAAAATGAAAAAAAAACAGACAATGTGATTTTCTGGATTTTTTTTCTCAGTTTGTCTCCCATAGTTGAGGTCTACCTATGATGTAAATTACAGACGCCTCTCATCTTTTTAAGTGGTGGAACTTGCACTATTGCTGACTGACTAAATACTTTTTTTCCCCACTGTATATGGAGCATTATGTGGAGCTCATCATATACTGTATGGAACATTATATGTGACTAATTATTTGGTATGGAGAAATATATGGGGCTCATTATTCTGTATGGCACACAATGTGGTGGCCATAACACTGTATGCAGTAATATACTGTCCGGTTTTTGAGCTATTGTACAATTTAAAATAGATCAGTCATGTCATGTAAGCAGTGAAGTATGTGTCATTGTACTATACCTATATTTCTGTGGCGTATCGGAGCATCATGAGTTGTGGTATGTGTTAAAGGGGCGCACTGACACTCTTTGGCCCAGGGCACACGAAAACCTGGAGCCAGCCCAACCACCCCACAACTTTAGCCAAATAACCCTCAGTTTTCAATGCATAACTATTATTAGGAAGTAAATTAAGGTTGACAAGCTTCAGTTATAAGAATTGATGTTTTTGGCATTGAAATGGGCACTGTAGGTGTGTTTACTGACTTCCACTCCCTGCCGACTTTGCTTCCCCATTGACTTGCATTGGGTTTCGTGTTTCAGTCAGCCTCCGACTTTTCCCTATAGTCGGCCGATTTCATTCGACCCGACTTTTGCGAAAGTCGGGTTTCATGAAACCCGACTCGACCGGAAAAAAGGCAAAGTCGCTCATCTCTACTGATCACCAATACGTCTTTTTACTGACCTGAGAGATAGAAGAATAGCATCACTCAATGGATGAAAATGCAGCTGTTGTCAGCGATACCCTATAGCTGACACCTTACTGCATCAGCCATGATCGGAGTTGGCCGATTAACACCTTAAATGCTATGGTTAATAGTGACTATGGCATATAGATGGTTAACAAAGTGGGGGGGTCTCCCTCTTTATCCCTATCGGCACCCTAAGATCCAGATTGTCTGGTCCTGATGTTTGTCATGGCATTTCATGGCCAAAAAAGAGTCTGCCGGCTATAGTGATTGGTTCAGAAATTAGCAACATTAGGTGGTAAAAATAACATTTTTCTTTCCCATCATGCCACTTTGCATTAATAACTGAAAATCACCTGAAGGGTTAATAAACTACCTGACAGCATTTTAAAATATGTTAAGGGGTGCTGTTTTGAAAATGGTAACCCATCTACGGGTTTTCCAAAATGTAGGACCCCCAAAGTCACTTCAGTACTGAATCAGTCCCTAAAAAAATAAGTTTTGCAATTTCCTTGAAAACATGAAAAATTACTGCTACAGTTTTAAAGCTTCTAAAATTGTAACAAAATAAAAGAACATTTTACAGATGGTGCTGATGTAAAGAAGACATGAGGGAAATGTTATTTATTAATGTTTTTCTGTGGTATGACTATCTGGATTAGGCCGGGATCACACATGCGAGAAACACGGCTGAGTCTCGCATGTTAACACCCGGCACTCCCCCCAGCACTGCAGTGATTTATATGACAGCAGACTTTTGAATCCTCAAAGCCTGAGGCGTGATTGAAGCCATGCAGATCTAGTGAGATTGTGACTGGGAATATGCATATTTCATACTTGCGGCCATATGACCGCCCGCTCCCGGTACCGGCATTGGAGAATTCTGAGAGCGCGTGCTGTGGAAGCTGCGAAGATTACAAATCTGCAGTCACATAGAGTGACTACAGACTTTTAAGCTTTTTTCCTGAAGCCATTTCATCTTAAACAGGTTGTCCTGGTTGTCTATTTTACTGTAGACTTATGAATCCTCATATTGCGCAGTGTGCATGCAGTCAGGACTCTTCAGTGCCTGCGCCAACAGCAGATAGGCACATGATTACATGTATGCGATTTACCTACATGCAGTCACATGCTGACTAGACAAGCACGGCATCTAGCAATACAAGTGAATTGAAGGACACCATAAATGTGTAGTCGCAGTGTGACTGGAGGTAGGCACTTTCAGCATGGGAGAAACCTGACAACGTGCACTGTAAGGATTCACAAATCTGCAGTCACATAGCGAAACATAGAGACATAGCGTGACTGCAATGATATACTGTAGACTTGAGCCCCAAGTCTGGACAGCCCCTTTAAGACTGATATGATGTCATTTGACCCAACCAGGGAAACCCCAGCACAAGAACCGTCCACCTCTTATATTACAGATACCACTGATGAAATAAAAGTTGTAATTCTGTAATCTTCATTTTCCTCCTTGTGTATTAGGGCAAAAGTAAATGATACATATTAATGACTTTTTAAAGTAATTGACATAATTGAGAAGAGCCCAGAATTAATTTTTAGGGCGGGGGCACACATTTGCGAGTGCAATGCTGGAAACTCGCACGAGTCTCTCGCATGTACAGTGGGGAAAAAAAGTATTTAGTCAGTCAGCAATAGTGCAAGTTCCACCACTTAAAAAGATGAGAGGCGTCTGT
Organism: Dendrobates tinctorius; assembly: GCF_039654945.1. Lineage (NCBI taxonomy): Eukaryota > Metazoa > Chordata > Amphibia > Anura > Dendrobatidae > Dendrobates > Dendrobates tinctorius. The sequence continues at coordinate 8,159,014 of NW_027361993.1, forward strand.
AATTTACATCATAGGTAGACCTCAACTATGGGAGACAAACTGAGAAAAAAAATCCAGAAAATCACATTGTCTGTTTTTTTTTCATTTTATTTGCATATTATGGTGGAAAATAAGTATTTGGTCAGAAACAAGCAATCAAGATTTCTGCCTCTCACAGACCTGTAACTTCTTCTTTAAGAGTCTCCTCTTTCCTCCACTCATTACCTGTAATAATGGCACCTGTTTAAACTTGTTATCAGTATAAAAAGACACCTGTGCACACCCTCCAACAGTCTGACTCCAAACTCCACTATGGTGAAGACCAAAGAGCTGTCAAAGGACACCAGAAACAAAATTGTAGCCCTGCACCAGGCTGGGAAGACTGAATCTGCAATAGCCAACCAGCTTGGAGTGAAGAAATCAACTGTGGGAACAATAATTAGAAAATGGAAGACATACAAGACCACTGATAATCTCCCTCGATCTGGTGCTCCACGCAAAATCCCACCCCGTGGGGTCAGAATGATCACAAGAACGGTGAGCAAAAATCCCAGAACCACGCGGGGGGACCTAGTGAATGAACTGCAGAGAGCTGGGACCAATGTAACAAGGCCTACCATAAGTAACACACTACGCCACCATGGACTCAGATCCTGCAGTGCCAGACGTGTCCCACTGCTTAAGCCTGTACATGTCCGGGCCCGTCTGAAGTTTGCTAGAGAGCATTTGGATGATCCAGAGGAGTTTTGGGAGAATGTCCTATGGTCTGATGAAACCAAACTGGAACTGTTTGGTAGAAACACAACTTGTCGTGTTTGGAGGAAAAAGAATACTGAGTTGCATCCATCAAACACCATACCTACTGTAAAGCATGGTGGTGGAAACATCATGCTTTGGGGCTGTTTCTCTGCAAAGGGGCCAGGACGACTGATCCGGGTACATGAAAGAATGAATGGGGCCATGTATCGTGAGATTTTGAGTGCAAACCTCCTTCCATCAGCAAGGGCATTGAAGATGAAACGTGGCTGGGTCTTTCAACATGACAATGATCCAAAGCACACCGCCAGGGCAACGAAGGAGTGGCTTCGTAAGAAGCATTTCAAGGTCCTGGAGTGGCCTAGCCAGTCTCCAGATCTCAACCCTATAGAAAACCTTTGGAGGGAGTTGAAAGTCCGTGTTGCCAAGCGAAAAGCCAAAAACATCACTGCTCTAGAGGAGATCTGCATGGAGGAATGGGCCAACATACCAACAACAGTGTGTGGCAACCTTGTGAAGACTTACAGAAAACGTTTGACGTCTGTCATTGCCAACAAAGGATATATCACAAAGTATTGAGATGAAATTTTGTTTCTGACCAAATACTTATTTTCCACCATAATATGCAAATAAAATGAAAAAAAAAACAGACAATGTGATTTTCTGGATTTTTTTTTCTCAGTTTGTCTCCCATAGTTGAGGTCTACCTATGATGTAAATTACAGACGCCTCTCATCTTTTTAAGTGGTGGAACTTGCACTATTGCTGACTGACTAAATACTTTTTTTTCCCCACTGTATACCCGGCACGGGTTTTGTGGTGAGAGACTCGAGTAAGTTTCTCACATTGCACTCGCAAGTGTGACCCAGGCCTTAGACCCAAGCTAGAAGTTTGTTAAGAAACTGGTGATGTGTTTGTTAGGGATTAAAGTATATTCAGCAAGAGACAATGTCAGATCTCGGCTGCAGAATGCACAATTCCTCGACCAATGGATATGTCATTTGTTATTTTGTATCAATGCTTCTTGGATGGACATTCTCACACCGTACAATGATACTTCTCTGTTATGTCTCCGTACAAGACTAAATAATATGTCTGGTAATAACAAGTACAGTTCGGCATTTCATCTATTGTTATCTGTTTGCCACAACATCAAAGCAACTGCAATTATTTCTCTCTAATCATCATAGTTTCTATAGGTTAATTCCAAAGAACTGATTATAATAACAAGTCAATCGAATAAAATTGATTGCAAATAATGCAGTAATTACTAGCCAATAGTAGGAAAAATACATTATTAATATTACTTATCATAATATATGCATATTATAGTCATTGTATGTATCATAATGATTACATTGTTATTACTATTATTATTATCATTATCTAAAGCATGATGTATTGTTATTTTCTGACAATTTTATTATTTTTTTCTTTTGATTTTATTTTTAAAATTAACTGCTTGAAATTAAATGTTTTCTATATTTTGATACTACTGTCCAGAGAACACCTGGGCAAAGTGTGGCCCGCGGGCTGTTCCAGTCAGTCCGGCAGACCAAGACAGCAGAAGGGCTGAAACAGTGGCCCACGGGTCGCATTGTGCCCTCCCTCTGCCCACCATCCATTCTCCACCACCACTCGCTTTCACAGTTCTCCATATCCTCTTGGTGCAAACAGCGGTGAATACATTGGTGGATGATATCCCCATCCTTAAAGGATATCTCAGCAGAGATATTTATGGCATATCCTATCCTGTAGATATGCCATAAATGTATCCCAAGAGACATCCCTTTCAGATATTGCAGTTGGAAAGCAGATGGTTGGGATTATAGGAAAGCAAGGCAACAGTCTATGAGAACTGTTACAGCAGTTATAATTGGTTGGTAGAAAAAAGCATGATTAACATGAATATAGAAAAGATATGTACTGTATGTTAGATTCTCAGATTTTCTGCATCGTCAGACAGATATACAAAAATACAAAAAAAGAAAAAGGTGTAAAGAGCTATATATTGACACAAAATATGCCATTATTCAGAAGACATTCTTGATAGGTCAAGTATTCTTCAGATCTTATAAAATTCCTCAATAGATTGCCTTTTGGAGCTGTAGAAAGTGACAGGCAGACTTTTGGAGTTGGATTAAAGAAACTTCAATATATAAAAAAATATTATGCATCTAAAATAGGAATATATTTAGAACCATAAGTAGAGTTGAGCGACTTTTGTTTTTTTAGGGTCGAGTTTCGTTTCATGAAACCCGACTTTTCCAAAAGTCTGGTCGAGCAAAATCGGCCGACTATAGGGAAAATTCGGGGTTCCAACCGAAACACGAAACCCAATGTAAGTCAATGGGGAATTAAAGTCGGCAGTGAGAGGAGGACAAGAAACACACCTACAGTGCCCATTTGAATGCCAAAAGCATCAATTCTTATTACTTAAGCTTGTCAACCTTAATTTCCTTCATAATACTAGTTACGCACTGAAAAATGGGGGTTATTTGGCTACAGTTGTGGGGGGGTAGGGCTGGCTCCAGGTTTTCGTGGGCCCAGGGCCAAAGAGCGCCCCTTTAACACATACCACAACTCATGATGCTCCGATACGGCAGAGAAATACCGTAGCAGTATAGTACAATGAAAAATACTTCACTTCTTACATCTCATGACTGATATCCATTTTAAATTCTCCAATACCTCCAAAAACGGACAGTATATAACTCCATACAGTATTATGGCCAGCGCTTAGTGCGCTATACAGAGTAATGAGGCCCATCTATTTCTCCATATGGAATCATTGATCCCATATAATGTTTCAAACCGTATATGATGAGCTCCACTTAATGCTATAGTATATGTTGGTCCCAATGGATGAAGCTCCACTGTCTTATGGGCCCGAAAAAGGCCAAGAAGCCCGCAGCTGCCAAGAAAGCGGCCAAGAGCCCGAAAAAGCCGAAAGCCGCTCCCAAGCCTAAGAAGGTGACCAAGAGTCCGGCTAAAAAGGCGGCCAAACCCAAAGCTGCCAAGAGTCCGGCTAAGAAGGCGGCTAAAGCCAAGAAGCCCGCGGCCAAGAAATAAGAGGAGCAGCTCTGTCCACATGCTACAAGATAGGAGGAGGAGCGCCGAGAGATGGCTGCTCTGGCATGAGGCTCCTGAGTTTTTTAGTTTTTTACCCCGTTTAATTGTTAATTCTCCCTTTGGTTCACTCACCATTGCGTAGCTACAGGATTTGGCAGAGCTGGGAGTAGTGTGGAGACTGCGATCAGCTGGGACCGGTGTCTTTCTGTCCTCGTGGAGCTCCGTGCCTGGATTCAGCTGGGAGAGAGTGAAGCTGCTGGCTGCCTGCCTTGTACCCATTTCCAGCATGCAGATGATCCCAGGATAGGAAACCTGGTGGAGTGTGCGGTGCTGGAGTTGTTCTGGAGATCTTGTGGTCCACATGGAGCTGTAGGGCTACAGGATTCGGCAGAGCTGGGAGTAGTGTGGAGACTGCGACCAGCTGGGACCGGTGTCTTTCTGTCCTCGTGGAGCTCCGTGCCTGGTTTCAGCTGGGAGAGAGTGAAGCTGCTGGCTACCTGCCTTGTACCCATTTCCAGCATGCAGATGATCCCGGGATAGGAAAGCTGGTGGAGTGTGCGGTGCTGGAGATGTTCTGGAGATCTTGTGATCCAGGTGGAGCTGAAAGGGTGAGCTGGGCAGGTTTGGACTGACTGCTGGCGTGTCCCCTGATGTCCCTGTCTTGTTGCACCCATGCCCTCCCCCCCAGCAGTGCTGGGAGCACCCTTTATGGAAAGTTGTACATTTAACTCTGCTAAGCTGTGACTGTTCAGTCTTTATAGCTACAAGCTGAGTGTAGTCATGGCCACTGCACTCTGTAAACCTACTCTTATGATTTCAAGGGACGATTTATTATTCTGGAATCATCCGCAATTTCTCATGGACTCCCCTTCTTGGAGCATGATTGCTAATTCAACAATTGAGTACATAAAATCCATTACTTCTGTGAAACCTGTGGAGGTGTACTGCAAGAGAGGTAGGAGAGGAGGCATCCTGGCACGCCTTTGGAGGAGAGGGTTCAGAACAGCTCTTCCTTCACTCCACTTGGCTAATGTCCGTTCCTTATCTAACAAAATGGAGGATCTGAACTTACTTTGCAACATGAGATCTGATATGGCCAATTCAGCTGCTCTTTGTTTTACTGAGACCTGGTTGAATGACACCATCCCTGATTGTAGTCTGGATCTACCTGGTTTTGTTATCTACAGAGCTGACCGTGATTGTGTAGCTTCAGGTAAACAAAGGGGGGTGGGGTATGTCTCTACATCAACACTAGCTGGTGCTGTGATGTTAACATACTGGGAAAAGGCTGCTCTCCAGATCTAGAGTACCTTGCACTCAATTGTAGACCATTTTACGCTCCAAGAGAGTTTTCATCTATGGTTCTGGTTGCAGTATATATTCCCCCTCAAGCATCTGTTAAAGCTGCTATTGGTGAATTAGCTTGCAAAATATCAGAATGGGAGAAAGGATCTCCTGAAGCATTTGTGATCGTAATGGGGGACTTTAACAAAGGAAAACTCAACCTGGATCTCCCCAAATTTACTCAACATATAAACTGCTTCACAAGAGAGAACAATACGCTTGATCACTGCTATACTGTCTTAAAAGGGGCCTACAGGGCAGTGAGGAGAGCAGCAGTGGGCTTTTCAGATCATTGTCTAATTCATTTAATTCCAGCCTACAGGCAAAGGTTGAAAACATCCAAACCTACAGTTTATACAAAGAAGACATGGTCTGAGGAGGCAAAATTGCAACTGCAAGCATGCTTTGAATGCACGGACTGGGAGGTATTCCAGGAAACATGCTCGGGTCTGGATGAATGGGTTGATGCAGTGTCCTCATATATCCGTTTTTGTGAAGACACGTCTATTCCATCCAAATCTGTCCACTTTCGGGGAAACAACAAGCCGTGGTTTACAAATAAAGTCAGGTTGATCCATAAGAGAAAAGAGGAGGCTTATAAAGCAGGCGATATTACTGAATTCAAGAAACTTAGGAACTCGCTATCTAAAGAGATCAAGTTAGCCAAACACGAGTGTGCAAAGATTCTGGAGGAAAGGTTCTCATCAAAAGATACTAGATCTGCATGGAGAGGATTAAGAGAGGTCACCAATTATAAAAGCCACCCCACTATAGTGAACCCCAGCAGAAGTCTGGCAGCAGAGTTAAATGAATTCTACTGCAGATTTGAGGCAAGCTCTACACACAGTGGCTATTCATCTCTAAGCTCCTCAGTCTGTTCATATAAAGATCATTCATTGTGCAACACCCAAGTAGTGATCTCCGAGGCAGAGGTGATACGCATCCTGAAGGGACTTAAGGTCAAAAAGGCACCTGGCCCTGATGGTGTATCTCCAATGTGTCTGAAAGTATGTGCTACCCAGCTTGCCCCTATACTGACAAATATATCCAATGTGTCACTGAAAGAGTGCGTTGTACCTCAGTGTTGGAAAAATTCCACAATTATCCCTGTCCCCAAGAAAGTGGGATCCTCTGAGTTGAACGACTATAGACCAGTAGCACTCACATCTGTAGCTATGAAAGTCTTCGAAAGAATTATGATGTCCCACCTGATAAAATTCACGCAGAAGCTATGGGACCCGCTTCAGTTTGCCTATAAGGAGAATCGTTCGGCAAACGACACTGTCAATCTGGCACTGAAGTACATTTTGGATCATACAGATGAACGGCACTCATATGTCCGGATTCTTTTCATGGACTTTAGCTCAGCGTTCAATACCATTGATCCGAATTTACTTCATAAGAAAATGGTAGCTCTTGGAGTCCCTCTCAACTTATGCTTGTGGATTTATAACTTCCTGACAGCCAGGATACAGAGTGTAAAAGTTGGACCATTCACTTCGGACACCTTGGTCACAAACATCGGGGCACCTCAGGGGTGTGTTTTGTCCCCGTTACTGTTTTCTCTCTATACGAATGATTGCATCTCTTCAGCAGACTCAGTAAAAATCTTGAAATTTGCCGATGATATGACACTGATTGGTCTCATCAGGGAAAATGCTGAAGACTTGTATCGGAGTGAGGTGGAAAGAATATGTGACTGGTGTAAAGCCAATAATCTTGTACTCAACACTAAAAAAACTGCTGAGATGGTTGTGGATTTTAGGAAAGATCAACATGAGATACTTCCAATCTACATCCATGACGAAGTGGTTCTTAGGGTCACAGAGACCAAATTCCTTGGTGTTATCATCTCTCATGATCTTAAATGGGGGAAAAACGTGGATGCTGTTATAAGAAAAGCACAACAGAGGATGTTCTTCCTGCGTCAGCTGAAAAGATATGGTTTGTCTAAGAATCTGCTGATCTTATTCTTTAATGCTGTCATCAGATCTGTGATTTGTTCCTCTCTGATAGTCTGGTATGGGGGAGCCACTGCGCATGACAAACTCCGCTTACAAAGGACTTTCAGAACAGCAGAGAGAATTATAGGCTCCCCCCTGCCTAAAATCCAGGATCTTTATGATAAGAGTATTCGATCCCACGCATTGAAAATTTCATCCGATCCCTCTCACCCGGGACACTCCTCATTCCAACTACTCCCTTCAGGACGTCGCTTCAGAGTCCCCAAATGCAGTACCAACCGCCATATGAACAGCTTCTATCCACTCTCTGTTCAACAATTAAATCGTCATGTGTAGACTATATACTGTATCTGTCTTGTTAGATGTTACTTGTTGTATCTGTTGTTATATATTATGTTGCCTCTTTGCCACAAAGAATTCCTTGTATATATGTAATATGTACTTGGCGATAATAATAAATTTTATTGAATTTGATTGAATTTGATTGAATTTGAAATAATGCTCCATATATAATGGGCCCCATTTCTACTGCTCTAGTGTATAATGGGCCCTGTAAATGCTGCTCCAGTGTCTGATGTCCACCTTTGGAATGCTCCAGTGTATGGTGGGCCCCATATATCATTCACCAGAGTATAGTGCTCCCCAAAAATTGCTGTCCCAACATTGAAAACAATTACATAAGTCTCCTTGCTAGGGAATCCCAGCACTACTCTGAACTCCTTGTCGTCCCCATCTTCCATCTCACTGCACTTGGCTGTTTAGGCCCTCCCACCGGCAAAGACACTTTTGCGTACTATGCGGTGCCCTGTGCCAGTGCCATCGCCCATGAGTATGCCCCCCCCACCTGCTCAAGGAACCTGCACTTTCATCTGCACCTTCCTCTTTGTCACCGTGTAAGGTGGTATAGTTTGTGGGAAGGGGAACCTGAATTTCCTCTGGGTCAGATTCTGGCAGTGTAGAGTGCGAGGGGAATGTAGTGGTCTGGGTCAATGTACCAGCAGCATCATCCAGCAGTGGCTGGGCCTCAGTGCACTTGTGGCATCCCCAAGAGTACGGTCGCCACTGTGGCATTACCTTCCTCCTAGGGAGTGTGATGTCATGCTTGGGAGCAACGAAGGATCTCTCTAGCAGTGAAACCAACACACAACACATTTCCCACTCCAGGCTAGCAGGGAGACCTCTGAACCTGACTGCTGAGGAGCTGCTCTCTGTGGTCGGGAGGAGGTAAGTTAGGGCACTCTGTGCAGGGAAGGGGAAGTGTGTGGACGTGAGAAGGGCAGCTGGAGGATGAGCAGAGCTAAGGCTCACTCCTAGCTGGAGCGCATGGTCCCGATTCTGGTCTCCGAGTTTGTAGGGACACTGACGTTCCTGCAGCAGAAACCGGGGGAAGTAGCAGCTATAAATGCTCTGGACCCAACTAAGGCTCGGAGGCCCCAGCATCGACGTGTGGGAGCCAGAAGGAAAAGGCTACAGCTGTCTGCCATACAAGTAAAGTCTTAGGAACATCTGTTAGACAGGAGGCGCTTCAGTGAACCACAGTCCTGTGAGTGCTTCCCCCACAAGCGCTAGAAAGGAGACGTTCAGGAAGGTACATGTTGGCAGAGTGTTGAAAGGGAGCTTTCCATTTTGGTCCCGGAGGTTGGCTGAGGTCCTGACCCAGAGGACACAGCACAGAGGCAGGCATCTGTGTAACCTGCAGACTGTGAGTAAAGCTTTGGAACTACACGCTCTGGTATCCTACAGTTATTCCAGCACCGCTACATCTGGGTACCAGCACCTACACCGCCTGTGACTTTCCCCCATCACTACATCTACACTTCCCTGGGACTCCAGCTTCACCTGTGGGGAGTTTCACCATCTTTGCTGCATAACACCATCAGTCCCAGAGGATCTGCATGCAGCGTCGGCCTAACATCTACGTTGCCGAACACCACAGGTGGCGTCAAACTATCTATATAAACTCTTTACCATTATACCACGCCATTTACATGGGCGCCCAGGGCCACCGTTCGGGTCACCGCTGCTGTGACACATCCCACTGACACCGGCCCGGTACCGAGTACCCCACAACCCTGGGAGGGCGACCCATATGCCGACTGCTGATCGGGCGGCGTTATTCCCACGAACCTCCAAACAGCGTCCATGAAGGCAAAGTTTTTGGTTTCCGGGGCAGTATGATTGCAAAGCTGAACCTTAAAGGAATGTCCAAAAGGGCACCACCAGGAGTGGAGCCTGTGGCTTAATTGGACTCCACTCGGGAAACCACAACCATGCCACCTAAAGAAAAGATGCACACTTTGAAAGCTGTGTCTATTCTGTGTGTGGTGTGGTATGTGTGTTTAGGTTGTGCTAGCGATTTCTCAGCTTTATTCCGTTAACAACTGAGACTCCGGCATGCCCCCGCAGTACGCATCAAGCTTACTAGAGGGATAAGCAAGGTTCTGGCATGTGAGATCAAGCAATAACAGGTCTAGCATTCCCGGACATGTCCAGGGCTGCATGCACGCTACACTGAAAGGACCAGCTTTTGTCGCTTACAGATGCAGATAACCTGCTGAACTCCATTAGTGATGGGGATCTGGGATTCAGATTATTCCCCGCGAATGAACGATGATTTCCCAGTAAGTTCAGGTCAACCGCAATTCCGGAGTTAGGCCTAACCGTCATTCCTGAAAAAATTACGTGTCCAAACCACAGGTGCTGTAGTTTGCTTAACAGCTCGGCAGCCGTTCTCAGGCCCAGTATGGATTCAACAACATTGTAGAAAGTTGATAAAGGGTACTGTTTCACCGGATAACACGTATATATGTAGCCTAGTTTACACATTAAAAAGATATGTCTATAGATCAGGAGACAGACTCAGATGTTCTCAGGCCCAGTATGGATTTGACCAGATTGTACAAAGTTGAGAAAGGGTACTTTATCACTGGATAGCAGGTATATATAGCATAGTTTAAACATGTAAAATCTACGTGTTCTCAGTATGGATTACACAGCAGTCTAAAAAGTGGAAAAAAGGAAATGCATTTGAGGCGTACACAACTATATACTTTTGGTGTTATTTTTAAATCTTCATATATATTTCTGTCTCAGTAATACAGTCCAGCCTCTCCACAATAGGAAATGAGATGCATACAATTACTGACATAAAGGCTAGTGATTGCAGAATTCTAGGAATTACTATTCACGGGAAAAACTTCCGTCACAATTCTCATAGGCGATGCTGACCCTCAATTAATTTGTGTGTTGAGACAGTGAAAACATTTTTTTGTGAATAAAGTCTTGCTGTATCGCACTTCCGTTGATTCCATCACTGTTACTCATCTCAATCAAATTTTTATCACCAATCAATCAATCAATCAAATTTATTATCGCCAAGTACATATTACATATATACAAGGAATTCTTTGTGGCAAAGAGGCAACATAATATATAACAACAGATACAACAAGTAACATCTATCAAGACAGATACAGTATATAGTCTACACATGACGATTTAATTGTTGAACAGATAGTGGATAGAAGCTGTTCATATGGCGGTTGGTGCTGCATTTGGGGACTCTGAAGCGTCGTCCTGAAGGGAGTAGTTGGAATGAGGAGTGTCCCAGGTGAGAGGGATCGGATGAAATTTTCAATGCGTGGGATCGAATACTCTTATCATAAAGATCCTGGATTTTAGGCAGGGGGGAACCTATAATTCTCTCTGCTGTTCTGAAAGTCCTTTGTAAGCGGAGTTTGTCATGCGCAGTGGCTCCCCCATACCAGACTATCAGAGAGGAACAAATCACAGAACTGATGACAGCATTAAAGAATAAGATCAGCAGATTCTTAGACAAACCATATCTTTTCAGCTGACGCAGGAAGAACATCCTCTGTTGTGCTTTTCTTATAACAGCATCCACGTTTTTCCCCCATTTAAGATCATGAGAGATGATAACACCAAGGAATTTGGTCTCTGTGACCCTAAGAACCACTTCGTCATGGATGTAGATTGGAAGTACCTCATGTTGATCTTTCCTAAAATCCACAACCATCTCAGCAGTTTTTTTAGTGTTGAGTACAAGATTATTGGCTTTACACCAGTCACATATTCTTTCTACCTCACTCCGATACAAGTCTTCAGCATTTCCCCTGATGAGACCAATCAGTGTCATATCATCGGCAAATTTCATCGGCTACCATTTTCTTATGAAGTAAATTCGGATCAATGGTATTGAACGCTGAGCTAAAGTCCATGAAAAGAATCCGGACATATGAGTGCAGTTCATCTGTATGATCCAAAATGTACTTCAGTGCCAGATTGACAGTGTCGTTTGCCGAACGATTCTCCTTATAGGCAAACTGAAGCGGGTCCCATAGCTTCTGCGTGAATCACAGGGAGCGATGTAAACATGGTGCTCACTGGCTATCATGATCTGTCACGTAACTTTGGAGTGCAAAAGACAGAAGCCACAGGCTGTAGGCAATTCTATTTGATTGGCATGAGAGGGCACATTTTAAAATGTGCGCCGGAATGTCACATGTTTGTGAGTAGAAAACTGTGAAAGCTGATGATAAACCACCACTGCATGTCATTGTGAGTCGACGTCCATAAGAAATGGAAGCCATTGATCATCTGGAGCTAGAGCCCGTCCAGCAAGACAGGGCATAGCTACATCTTAACCATCATCTTTCAGTTCAATCAATTTGTAGTGGCACTCCCAGTGAAGGATTTGACAGCCCAGTCTACACAGCGGAGGAGCAGGGAGAGGTAAACATTGCAAATGCTGGGGCCCTGCCCAAGCTAGGGGGGCACACTCGTGGGCGTCGGTACTGGCACTGGGCCCCTCATAGTACGGCGGTGTGTCTGACGGCGGGTGTGCACCACCACCGTCAGAGACACTTGATTGCACTATGAGGGACCCTGTGCCAGTGCCCGCGCCCAAGAGTCGGCCTACCCACCTGTCCAGGACAACGGCACTCGCACGGTTTTGTGTGCTAGGTGGTGACCCCGGCCATGGGGGGGGCAGCCCAGTTAGGGCGGTTTCCAAAGTGGCATATGCTGATGTGGGACATTCAGCTGCTGCAAAAGGCGAAATAGGTCAAGTTCACGGAATAGGAGGAGGACCAAAGCAAGCCATTTTTCTGGCAACCTATGTGTCATCAAGGGAAGGTGGGACAAAATCCTTGGAAACCCATGAATGGTTCATTTTAATGAAGGTTAGATCATCCACATTTTGGGTTGACAGACGGGTCCTTTTTTCTGTCAGGATTGATCCAGCAGCACTGAAGACTCTTTCCGATAGCACACTTGCAGCTGGGCAAGCGAGCTCCTGTAAGGCATTTTGTGCCAATTCCGGCCAGGTGTCCAGTTTAGCGGCCCAAAAGTCAAAGGGGAATGACCTGTGCGGGAGAACATCGATATGGGAGGAAAAGTAGTTTGTAACCATAGTTGACAACTGCTGTCTCCTGTCACTTTCCATCGATGCAGTATTACCAGTTGTGTGAGCGGTACTGGAAAAATCAGTCCACAACATTGTCATGAAACCCCTGTCCCCAACGCCACTTCTGCTGTGTGCACCACGAACACCTCTGCCAAGCTGCCCCCGATCCGTACGGCTCGTGTGAGAACCATCACCGCTGCTGTGTGCTGGGAATGCCTCAACCAACCGGTTTACCAGAGTTGTTTGTTTATTAGCCAATATTAGGTCAAGGTGCTCGTGTGGCATGATGTTTTGTAATTTGCCTTTAGAGCGTGGATCGAGGATGCTGGCCAACCAGTAGTCGTCATTGTTCATCAATTTGGCAATGCGGGGGTCCCTTTTTAGGATCTGCAAGGCATAATCTGACATGTGGGCCAATGTTCTCGGTGTCAATGATGCACTGCGAGTGCTGGTTGGAGGAGCACTTTCTGGCAAATCCACATCCCTCCAGTCACGCACAAACCCTGTACCAGACCATGCCACGCCAACATTTTCACTTGCCCCACGAGATGCATCCTCCTCCCCTAAGTAATCATCCCCATCATCATCCTCCTCCTCCTCTTCTTCCTCCACCTCGTCCAGGAGAGGTCCCTGAGCAGACAATGGCTGAATGTCATCAAGGATTCCCTCCTCCTCTTCCTCTTCGTCAACATTGGCTGCAGACGCCTGCTCCTTAAGGGGCGTCAAAGTTTGCATGAGCAGACGCATAAGTGGGATGCTCATGCTTAGGATGGCGTCATCTGCGCTTACCAGCCGTGTGCATTCCTCAAAACACTGAAGGACTTTACAGAGGTCTTTCAGCTTCGACCACTGCACACCTGTCAACTCCATGTCTGCTCTCAAAGTGCCTGGCCGTGTATCCTCCCACAAATGCATTATGGCCTGCCTCTGTTCGCACAGCCGCTTAACCATGTGCAGGGTGGAGTTCCACCTTGTTGCAATGTCGATAATGAGGCAGTGGTTGGGAAGGTGGAGCAATCGCTGCAGCTTCTGCATACGAATGGATTGTACAGGCGACCGGTGGATGAGCGCGCACAGTCTTCGCACCTTCTAGAGCAGGGCTGTTAACTCCGGATAATTGCTGAGGAAGCACTGCACCACCAGGTTCAAGGTGTGAGCCAAGCAAGGTATGTGGCTGAGTTTTGAAAGGGCTATTGCTGCCACAAAATTACGGCCGTTATCACTAACTACCTTGCCTGCCTCAAGATGTATACTGCCCAGCCATGACTCAGTTTGTCACTGAAAGTACTCGGCCAGCACCTCCGCGGTGTGTCTGTCGCCCAAACACATAATTTGCAACACAGCCTGCTGACCCTTTCCACTAGCTGCTCGATAGGGGGACACCTCGTGTGCAACAGTGGCAGCTGCAGATGGAGTGCTCGTACGACTGCGCTCTGTGGACGAGCTTTCGCTTCTGGAGGAGGAGGAGGAGGGTCGAACGCCTACAGCCAACTGTTTCCTATACCGTGGGCTAGGCAGCACTGTCCCACCACCGCTGTCCCCTGTGGACCCTGCATCCACCACATTAACCCAGTGCGCAGTGATGGACACGTAACGGCCCTGGCCATGCCGACTGGACCATGCATCTGTTGTGAGGTGCACCTTTCCACTCACTGACTGCTTGAGTGCATGGACATTGCGGTCTTTCACATGATGGTGGAGGGCAGGGATGGCTTTGCGAGAGAAGACGTGGCGACTGGGTAGGTCATAGCGTGGTACTGCATAGGCCATGAGTTTGTGGAAAGCTGCGCTTTCCACCAACCGATAGGGCATCATCTCTAACAAGATTAGTTTGGCAATGTGGGCATTCAAACCCAGTATACGCGGATGAGAGACTGAGTACTTTCTTGACCTACTCATAGTCTCTGGGAGGGTGAGCTGGACTTGAGAGCTGCATATGGTGGAACTAGCGGTGGACAGGGCGGACTGAGAGAGGGTTGATGATGGTGATGGAGTTGGTGTTCTTTCTGATGGCCTAGATTCAGTCTTTCGTTGATATAACAGTGGGATTCCCTGACTGCTTTGGCCTTGCAACGACACCTCAACATTTGCTGCTGTGCTAACCGGTGGGCTTACAGTGGGGGAAACAATGTAGCGTTGCTGACTACCTTCTTTGTGATCAGTTGCACATGTGGTACTTGAGGTTTGGTGTTGTGTCCACGCTTGCAAGTGCATGGTGGTTAAATGTCTAAGCATGCAACTGGTATTCAAATTTTTCAGATTTTTCCCTCGGCTAAAGGTCTTTGCGCACTTCTTACAGATAACCTTGGCCTGATCATGAGGATTTTGTTCAAAAAAGTGCCACACTGCACTCTTCCTACTTTGGAAGACATTTTGCGGCCTAGCACGCTGTGCTATTTTGACCGTCTGGACAAGCTGTCCAGCAACTCTTTTGATTTTTGGAACCTGTCTTTGGAGTGCTCTGGGCCTGCTAGTTAACAGTGTTGCGATGTCGATGTCTGTCCTCCTCATCTGAGCTATTGGAAGCAGCACCCTCTTCCCCCAATGGATGCCAATCTGGGTCAACAACTGGGTCATCCATCACCTCCTCTTCAATGTCATGTGCACCTTCCTCTGTGTCACCGTGTATGGTGGTATAGTATGCGGGAAGGGGCACCTGAGTCTCATCAGGGTCAGAATCTGGCTCATTACACTGCGAGGACAATGTAGTGCTCTGACTGAATGTACCAGCAGAATCATCTATCAGTGGCTGTGCATCAGTGCACTCCATGTCAGATTCATCTTGGCCTGGGTAATTCACCATTTCACTTGATAACCCAGGCATGGTATGTGAAAACAGCTCCATGGAGTAATCAGTTGTATGGCTTGCGTCATCCTTCAATCTTGGTTGGGGTGAAGGACACAAGGAAAGGTGTGGTTCATGAACATGAGCCTCCAATGACGACTCAGTGCTTTTATTTTTTACAACTTCAGAAGAGGAGGCGATAGAGCTGGAGGCTGAGTCAGCAATGTAAGCCAAAACTTTTTCCTGAAGCTCTGGCTTTAAAAGCGGTTTGCCAACTCCTAGAAAACTAAGCCTTCATGGCCTTGTGTAGCCAGACGATGATGCAGGCTCAACACCTCCTGCATTCGGTCCTATTTTGCTTTTGCCACTACCATCAGATCCACCACCAACACTATCATTACCAGCTGGCAACCCCCGCCCAATTCCACGGCCTCTTCCACCAGCCTTCCTCATTTTTGGTAAAAATGTACACAAAATCCCACAAACTATATAGTAATGTAAAACAAGGTACAAGGTGTATGTAGGACAGGGGAGATGTAGAATTTCTGAACACACTTGTGGACACTGTTGGATTGTGTGAGGCCCAGTGAATATCACACTGCTATGTCACAGGCTCAATGTCGCAGGTGTGTAAAATGTCACTATAGGACAGGGCAGATGTAGAATTTCTGAACACACTTGTGGACACTGTTGGATTTTGTGAGGCCCAGTGAATATCACACCGCTATGTCACAGGCTCAATGTCGCAGGTGTGAAAAATGTCACTATAGGACAGGGCAGATGTAGAATTTCTGAACACACTTGTGGACACTGTTGGATTGTGTGAGGCCCAGTGAATATCACACCGCTATGTCACAGGCTCAATGTCGCAGGTGTGAAAAATGTCACTATAGGACAGGGGAGATGTAGAATTTCTGAACACACTTGTGGACACTGTTGGATTGTGTGATGCCCAGTGAATATCACACCGCTATGTCACAGGCAGAAATTGGCTAGTGTATGACAAACTACAAGTTGTATATAGAATTGGGCAGACTAGAAATCTCCCTAGAGTGTAGATCTGTAAGAACGGAATATGTCCTCGACTTATTCTTACAGAGTTACACACAGATAGCTTCACTGTGGCTGTGATAACAGCCGTTACACGGTACTGAGAGAGGAGCGTGCATGTACACCGCTGTCCGGTGTCCGTAAAATTGTCAAGCTCCATGTTTTTTAAGTATACGGACTGACACACGCTGTCTCTCTATAGTTTTGAATATGATCAAACATCAAATCTACTTAACTGTTTGAAAAACAGACAAAACTAGAAGGTGGAGGTCTGTAAGAATGGAACATGTCCTCGACTTATTCTTACAGAGTCACACACAGATAGCCTCACTGTGGCCGTGATAACAGCCGTTACACGGTACTGTGTGAGGAGCGTACACCGCTGTATTGTGTGAACAAATGCACGCTCAGTACCTCACCAGGACAAAAAAAAAAATTTGGATTGCTTTTAAAAAAGCAGTTTGCAGAGCAGTGGGAAAACAGCAATGCAGCTATCAGGAAGCCTTATAAGGCAGCCTAACAACCAACTGTCATGTCGGATGCTATTCACACCACAGCGTCCGGCAGGCAGCGGTAGTTCCATCTCCGTCCACTATAGCCTCAGTGGCGCCGGCTTGATTTTACTCAGGTTATTGGAGGTTAATCTAGGTGGAAATCAGTTGGGATGTTTGGTCACGCCCACGGTCTTTAAATAGTCGTGCTGGCCTATGGGCGTCGCCGATTACACTGGTCAACAGCATTTTTGGTGCCAAAGATATTTCATCGAATTTAGGGTATTTTTGGGGTGCTGATTCTGAATATGTCATCAGTTTTGCCAGATTGGCTCAAGTTTTTGAGATTTTTGGTATCTTATTTATAGCACTTGTTGGTAAATGCGACGCATCATCTCATTAATTTCTTTGGATTAGTACTTGAACTGAGCAGTTCTCAATATAGTTTTGTGTTAATTAGTGTTCTAAAAGTTTGTTCATAGCTTGATTTTTGCACTAACTTTATGTTGTTGTCTGTTTTCCAGTGAAAAGCATGAACTCATCAAGAAGAAGTTGTCTTAACGATCCAGACTCATTCTGTTACATTTGTGGTGAATACACACTGCCAAAACATAGAAGAAACATAACAGACTTCGTAAAAAAAGTGTATTTTGCCTATTTTGGGGTTATGCTTGGGGACCAAGACAAGTTTTGGGCACCACACATAGTGTGCAAAGCATGTATCGAATTATTACGAAAATGGAGCAAAGGACAAAGAAAAAGCTTCAAATTTGGTGTTCCAATGGTGTGGAGAGAGCCAAAAAATCATCATGATGACTGTTATTTATGGTAAACACAGGTACAGGCACATCTTCACAATGAGGGACAGGCCTTCTTGCAGATTCCATGTTACTCCCATTTTCGTTTCTTATGCTTATTGAATCCTTGCACTTGCACTGCACAGAAATAACAGTCATCATGATGATTTTTTGGCTCTCTCCACACCATTGGAACACCAAATTTGAAGCTTTTTCTTTGTCCTTTGCTCCATTTTCGTAATAATTCGATACATGCTTTGCACACTATGTGTGGTGCCCAAAACTTGTCTTGGTCCCCAAGCATAACCCCAAAATAGGCAAAATACACTTTTTTTACGAAGTGTGTTATGTTTCTTCTATGTTTTGGCAGTGTATATTCACCACAAATGTAACAGAATGAGTCTGGATCGTTAAGACAACTTCTTCATGATGAGTTCATGCTTTTCACTGGAAAACAGACAACAACATAAAGTTAGTGCAAAAATCAAGCTATGAACAAACTTTTAGAACACTAATTAACACAAAACTATATTGAGAACTGCTCAGTTCAAGTACTAATCCAAAGAAATTAATGAGATGATGCGTCGCATTTACCAACAAGTGCTATAAATAAGATACCAAAAATCTCAAAAACTTGAGCCAATCTGGCAAAACTGATGACATATTCAGAATCAGCACCCCAAAAATACCCCAAATTCATTAAAATATTTTGGACACCAGAAAAAAATTTTTTTTTCGTTGACCTGTGTTATAGCTTGTGTTTTATGCCAAGTGGTTCCGGTCTGGAGAGGAGGTGTTGGAGAGAGAAATTCGTAGCTGGTGGCCGTATGATCCGTTGTTACCTTTTCGCCTTCCTATATTTGTGTTTTGTTTTGTCCTGTTCACATTACGGTATTGTCCTGTGTGTATGCGACGCGGTGTGGTTTAAGTTCTCCCTGTCTGTCATTACTGTGTGGGCTTTAGTGGTTTGACGACTCACTGGGTGGAGGGTGGAGGGTTCAGCTTAGGGCTGAGCAGGAGATAAGGAAAGGTTGGAGGCTCAGGCATTTGCACCATTAGCAAAAACCCTGGGTTGAGGGTCAGACAGGGTTTTCCCTAGTTGGAGGGACTCCGCATGGGCCCCGGGTATTTCAGCCTTCTTTGACCTAAGCCCCGCGTAACACCAACACAGCTGATCCTGCAAAATATAGCCTCCACTTGCACTGCACAGTAACTGGTGTGTTGTATAGGCAAAGTCGCTAGCAGCAGAAGCAGTTTTTGGTGTCTTCTTTCCTGCCTAACGCTCTCCCTACAGAATCAGCAGCAGCAGCAGCTCTCCCTATTCTGAGATCACCATGAGTAACATGGCGGTCGGCGTGCACGCCCTTTTTTACCCCCTGTGCCGCCCCCAAAGCAAGCCAATCACTTGCATGCCCTTCTCAAAGATGGTGGTGACCCCTGCCTATGTCATCACGTTGCCCACAGTGTCCGTGGATCCTGATTGGCTGAAAAAAGGCGGAAAACAAACTTTTGAAATGCGACTTTGGCGCTAAAGTCACTGAGCTCGTGGCCGACCTCACCCTAGGGTCGGGTTTCGTTTCATGAAACCCGACTTTACAAAAAGTCGGCGACTTTTGAAATTTTTCGACCCGTTTCGCTCAACTCTAACCATAAGACCTCGTTCAATACGCAAAAAAATGGCCTACGTGTCATTGATTTGAGTTTGGGGTTCACAATCTTCATTCCCATCCCTATCAGTATGTCTTTAGAGTGTGGTAGGAAACCAGAGAACCTGTAGTAAACCTACGCAAACAAGGGGAGAACATACAAACTCCTGGCAGATGTTGTCCTTGGTGGGAGTTGAACCCATGGCCCCAGCGCTGTAAGGCTGCAGTGCTAACCACTGAGCCAAAATACAGTGCAATGTTAATCTCTGACAACACATGGATGGCACACTGATGCCTTCCTTGTGATGTCCATAATTTTCATGGACCCACAACTTTGTATGGGTCATTTTCATCCATGACACTTGGAGCGCCCCCTAGGGCCATGGGTTTACTCGGTACCGGGCCAGTGTCTTAAAGGGATGTGTCATGGCAGCAGTGACCCGGTCCGTGACCCTGAGTATCCATGAAATAAGGTTTTATGAAAAATAAAAATTGATGAGGAATAAAGTCTATGTGTAGATAAGTTTGTGACGCCACCTGTGGTTTCTGGTCAGAGGTGACCAGCGCTGCAGAGCAGATCCTCTGGGACTGGCAGTGATTCAGCAGAGTTGGTATCGCTCTCCACAGGCAGAGCTTTGTCTCAGGGCAGTGGTGATAGCAAAAATGTTGTGTTGGGTGGTGGTAGATGTAGCAGTTGCGTAGGTGACGCAGGAAGAATTATAGGACACAGCTGGGTACAGTTCCAAAGGTTTACTCACAGTTCTTATGGGCCCAAGTGCTTGCTTGGCTCTGCATCCTCCAGGTGAGGGGCTCAGCAAACTCCCAGGTAGATTAGGATTCACCTTCCCAGGACTCTCTTCAGTGTATGCCTTTCCTGGCCGTTTCCCTATGCTGATTTCCTCCCTCTTGTCCAACACCTTCACAAGCAGAGTCCCAAGCCAGCAGACTTTGATCTTGTCGGGAATAACCTCTAGGTCCCTGGATTGTGGAATGGTTGTGGATTTGGCTGCAGCACTTTCAATGCTCATAGCCTCTGGTTGATCTAGTTAAGTCCGTTGTTCACTCCAGTAGTTATAGGACCAGTCCCTATACTGCGACCTGATCCCTCCACCCGACGTTAGCCGGCGTGGAATGAGCCCCACGGGCAGTATGGTCGCTGTACCATGCCTCTAGGACCGTGCCTCTAGGATCCCTTCCCTCTTCAGGGAGCTTCCTTCAGTCTGTTTCCTTCACTGCAGCTCCTCCTGACAGGGAGCTGCTTCACACACGTCTTTCCATTTCCTCCCCTCCTGACAGACTCCTCTGACTAAAAGTTTCTTCTTCCGCTCTCATCCTACTAGCTCCACCCACCTCCCAACACCCTTTACTGCCCAGTCAGGGTTGAGATCCTCCTCCCGTAGGGTACATCCAGATGCCCTGCTGATTTAGGGTGTATGTTGGGTGCAAGTGCTAAGGTACTGTCACACTAAGCGATATCTCTAGAAATATCGCCATAACTTGTGACGTTATAGCGATATTGCTAGCGACATCGCTGTGTCTGATACTTACCTATGACCCGCTCCCCGGCTAGTTATCGCTGATCGCGCGAGAACGTCCTGGACTGTTTCTCGTCGTCAGCTTCCTGCGGCGCTTCCTGTGGAGAGACGAGCGATGAGCGCGGAGCCAGGCGGGAGGACGCAGGATCGCCTAGTGTGACAGGTAAGTAGCGACCCCCGACCCCAGTGATGTCGCTGGTGAGATCTTCCTGTGTGGCAGCTCACTAGTGACCACTTAGCAATGTACCAGCGATCCTGACCGCATCATATCGCTGGTCGGGATCGCTGGTACATCGTTAAGTGTGACAGTACCTTTAGAGTCTTGTGAGGTGCTCCCTCCTTACCTGAGAATGGGGCACCACAACTCTTGGTGAGGTGCAGAACCTCTGTGGCAACTGAACCCTCAGGGGCGCCACACACTGGTAAAAAAATTAACGTCTATGAGATTTTTTTGCGAACATGCAGTTTGCAAATAAACACGAATATGTGAACAAACCCTATGGATTATAATGGGCGCATAATCTATACATGAAAACCACCAATATAATACGCACATGAAAAAACGTGTCTGACTGAGACCTCAGAAGGGAGTATATTCTATATTCTAAACTGTGAGCATACTGCATGCGTAATTATTCTGGAAACATAACATATAACCTCCTGACAGGTGAAATGTTGGAATAGGTTGTCAATTTTGGCATAAAATTGGGTCAACTAATTGTCTAGGTCATCATTGGTCCGGTTCCTAAATCTCCCAATATGTATGATGCACTGCAGCTGTAGAAAAACTATAATTAAAGAGATAATTAAATATAAATGTGAAAAAAATGTTGCTACAATTAAATTCAATATTGTGCATATTATTTATATGTTTATTGCTATTATTATTATTACTGTTATTCTTATTATTTTTAAATTATTATTATTTCTATTGCTATTATTGCTAATATTGTTATTAGTATTATTGTTATTATTATTATTATTATTATTATTATTATTATTATTATTATTATTATTATTATTTTCAGCAACACTAGAAGTAGAATTTGCAGACTAATAGAAACAGAAACATGAGACTGGGACATGAAAGCATAATGCCATTTCTGATTTTGTTTATACTTAGATACTTAAAGACTTCAAGGTCATTCTCTTCTAAATTTATTTCCCCTCCCCCCCTCCGAACCTCTGGTGGGAGTACTGTGATTTATTCTACCCCGACCAACCCGCAGTCTGATCTTTCTTTTTTAGAGTGTGCGCTTTATTGCCTAGCTTTAGATCGCTATAAAGTCTCTTGATTTCCTTGCCTCCCTCCCAAGGTAATTTTCGCATGATAAAATATACCCCTATGGTTTCGTCCTCTTATTAGTATGTGGAAATAAACCACACAGGGTATGTTTTCTGGCCTTATCTCTCTAACACACTACACAAAGTGCCGGCAGTTGCGAATGGAGAGTAACAGCAGGTCTGAAGAGATTGTAAAAACTGATTAGATGTATTGAGAATGCTTAATTACAAGGCATAATCTCATCTGAGGGCTTTGTGTTGTAAACCTTCATTTTGGCATCTTTTATTCTTCAAACGTGTCAGGCATTTTTGATGGAAATTGCGATGGAGTACAAAAAAGAAGAAACGTTCTTTAGATTTTCACAAGTCGTCATTATCGTCTTAATCAATTGCATGTGACACCAGCAAGTC
This sequence comes from Dendrobates tinctorius, assembly GCF_039654945.1. Taxonomy (NCBI): domain Eukaryota; kingdom Metazoa; phylum Chordata; class Amphibia; order Anura; family Dendrobatidae; genus Dendrobates; species Dendrobates tinctorius. The sequence continues at coordinate 8,181,553 of NW_027361993.1, forward strand.
ACGGGCGTCTTATCTTTCATAACAATCCCAGTCTTTCTATTCTCATTTCCCTATGTCCTGTAATTCACTCATAAAATAATCAATGAGAAAACCTTTGCTATTTTCTTCCAGCCTTCTGGAAAACGGCAAGGCACATAAAGCCCTAGTATATGGACCAAGAAGCCATATGTGAAAAGCGAATCGCAGACAGCAGGTGTAGTCCTCTTGGAAACATAGGACATACAGTATAACCTCCCAACAGGTGAAATGTTGTAGGTCATCATTTTGGCCTACAATTGGGTCATCTAATCTTCTAGGTTATCATGGTCTGGTTCCTGAACCTACCTATATAAACAATGAACTGCAAAAAACTGTCTGAAACTCAATCTACTTGTGTTGGTTAATAGAGTGCAGACATTATTAGAATAAGACACCAACCATTATGCTTCTCTCTGATGAGGTATCAAAAAAACCTAGTGACAGCTTCCCTCTAAGCACTAATGAGTACCAAGACTTCTGTGTCTCCAAACCCTTGTCTATTTTAAGATAGTTTGAGGAGTAAAATGTACCTTTATGGAGAGCACCAAGTTGACGTAGGGAGACCTAAAGATCATGCAATGCCATTCTGGGAATTTAAATATACAAGTAGCCTCTTTACAAAGGATGAGTACAGGAACTCTGGTGACACCTATTGAAAGTAGTGATGCTAAAAGTCAATATTGATTCTTTAAATGGCCTTTCACATGACTTAGGATAAAAAAAACAGAACTGAAATTCCATTTGCTGACGTGTTTCAGGGTGTTTGTTCCTCATCAATGCAAAGCAGGAGAATTGGCTAGGCTGGGTGAGAGGCCTATTGTGCACACTTTTCACACAGCCAAACCAGATCTCCTGCTTTTCATTAATGAGGAGCAAACACCCTGAAACACATGTCAGGAAATGGAGATTCTTTTTAGTCTTTTATATCTGAGTCTTGATTCGATGTTGACTTTTAGGATTGCTACCTCTAATACAAGTCACTGCAGTTCCAGTCCTCATTTGAAGAGGCTACGTGGATACCTTAATGAAAGCATTTCCTGTATTTGAGTTACAGGTTTGAGGACTACTTATGAAATAGGAATTTTCTAGATCTCCCTATTGGTACTTTTGGGCAATGTTCTGGACATAGTCTTTGTGATATCTCCAGGCCTACATACAATGTCTCTATGGGGTACCCACTCTCTTCACATGCTCCCTGGGTATGATTAAATGATAAAGGGAACTTTATGCCTGTTTATCTGATTGACGAAAACTTGATTTAGAGCCTTGAGATACACTGTCTGACATGGTATTGGTCAGATATTGCTAGAAACCTATTCAAAGCTCTTCATAAGTAAATAAGGGTCACTACAAAGTGGTCATCAGTGACCCCGAAAACAGCTCAGCCCATAGGCTAATTGGGAGTCTTGGTAATCACTCAATATTGCTGAAAGGTTTCCTACTATATGTTTCCATATCGCTTAAAGTACTAACGTGGTATTTTAGATTTCCGTAGAGTTTAGGTTTCAGTAGAGTTGCAAGAGAGCCAACCAAAAACTATGACTTTTTTTTACCCTTCCTATTACTTTAAGGGAGAAAGAAGCTTTAATTTAAGGTAACTTGTCTTAGTTATTTTACATATAAAACATAAAACAAAAAAAACTACATATGAAAAATTGGACAAAAACATAAAATGTTCCATACTACTTTTTTATTGACCCTGGTAATGGTCACTATGTTGCAGTCTGTAGAAGTTTTCGCATATCCATTCACACAGGTTAGTTTCATAGAAGTTTCTCTGACCGATAGCTGAATGGGCTTCTATTAGTCACAAACTTTTTTGTGACCCAAAATCTATGAACTGTCATAGACGCTAGACAAGGGCATTAAACTGGTCTTGCCCTATGTGAAGGAAAGCCGGGCTACGAATCTCCAACTCTATCCAACTTTTATTTCCCTTTTATCTTATGTCTATATCAGTTCTATTTTTTGCGTGGCCATCACTCAAGAAGACATTTTTAGTGCAATTTTTGGGTGGTCAAAACTGTATATACATTCTACACTTGGTAAAATTTATTTCAGGGGACTGTGAAATGCGTGGCTGTGTTCATCTCTTTAGGCCGGATCGGATTGGTGTTCTTCTCTGCGGCTGACCTTTTATCTGTGATTTATCATAAGCCCAGCATGCAGGATCAGTCACATCAATCCTGAAACCTCTTTATATCATCACCAGCATCTTTTTAATTCCAAATCGAGTCACACAGCTTTCTATGTATTTACAGAAGAAAATATCTTGTCATTGCAGCTCACAGTGGAAACTTTTCAGGGCAGCGTGCATCTAAAATGACGTCTGCCTCGCACAGTGAAATGGTCATGTACACATCCAGGCATATGCGGCTTGAAATGATGGAGACTTTCCCTCTGGCTGTGAATACACTTCCAGGAGTAGCGTTTGTCACAGCTGGAGCCAAGGACCTCGACAGTAAAAGTTCAGATCCCTGTTGACTTCTAGATACTAAACAGAGATTCATTTTCTGGGCAGTCACGGCAAACAAAGGTCAGATGGGTTTTGACAATTTTTTTTTCCCACACTGGAAATCCTGCTCTTGAATGTCAATGTGGCAACGTGAAAAATTAAGCCTTTGATGGATGTCAAGTCATTCATGCTCACATAGCAAATAAGACAATTTTCATTTTTGCTAAAATAATTTTTATTTTGTTTTTTAATATCTACAAAAATATCAAAATATCAAAAATATTTTGAGTGAGGTTGTATTAAATAAATCTGAGCAGGATGAGAATACTTTTAGAAGAAGTTATCCTTCAGTTTTTTTTATTTCTTCTGCATCAAAGAAATATGGTGATGTTTCCTGTTTTTTGCAGTGCATTTTTTAGCTTTACTGTGTAGACTGGGACTAGATCATCAGAGTCAGCTCATTATCATTATGTATAAGTGTATGGGGTTTAATGATAAAAAGGAATGATCTATGATAGAAGTTGAGATATTTTAGTATAGCAACACTTAAGTACTTTATTACCTGACAGTTCTTGGTCTGTGGGGGAGGGGTTGTTGTATATTTTGCAATGACAATTTTTTTCAATTAACATTAATTTCTTTAGCTTAATCTGAATAGTTTTACATATACACTCCAAATTCCGTCCAGTTTTGATAAAAGGAACATGCATAGAAATGTCAAAATAGAGATTTTAAAGGGGTTGTATAGTCTTCTGATAAAAGTCTGCAGGCACTCTATGTGACTACAGACTACTGAATCCTGTAGGGGTTCACACTCTCAGAGAGCCACTTGGAACACGAAACCATATGTTATTTTATATCACACATGGAATAGTGTTTATTTTGATAGGTTGCACATCACAAAAAACAATCCCATAAATATAAGACCCCTAGCCTTGTCCATGCACTAACTAAACAATATAGACCCTCCCTGGCTACCCAGATGTGGCTGAGCAAGTCTCAGTCACACACAAAACAGCTATCATCTATAGCAACTGGTGATACTTGCAATTTGGTGCACACAGCCAGTGCAGTCTCTTTTCAGAGAGATCCTTGCTTGTCCCTATCTCCATCTCCAGCACAACCCACTCTGATCAGCTTCCCCCAGATGACCGACTAGAGAACACATAACCTGGTTCTAGTCATGCCTATTCAGGTGCACCCAGTCAGGACATGCAGTGCTAGAATTTAACCCTGCACACTGTCGGGATTTTCCAGTAATGCTGGCAAGAGCAGGACCGTCATGTAACCATAAGTATGTGATTTGCATACTTTGTGCACTGTACGCTGCCTAGATTTTCTAGTAATGCTGGCAAAAGCTGGGCCATCACGTGACCACAAATATGTGATTTAAAAGGAATCTGTCACCCCATTTTTCGACTATAAGCTGTCGGCACCGACATCAGGGGTTTATCTACAGCATTCGGTAATGCTGTAGATAAGCCCCTGATGTAACCTGAAAGATAAGAAAAAAGAGTTAGATCATACTCACCCTGGCGTTCGGTCCGGTCCGATGGGTGTCGCTGTCCGATCCGGCGCCTCCCATCTTCTATCGGTGACGTCCTCTTCTTTGTTGCCTGTCATGGCTCTGGCGCAGGTCCACTGCTCTGCCCTGCTGAGGGTAGAGCAGAGTCCTGCAGTGTGCAGGCACTGGGAGAGGTCCGGCGCCTGCACACTGCAGTATCCTGCTCTGCCCTCAACAGAGCAGAGCAGTGTGCCTGCCCCGGAGCCATGACAGACAGCAAAGAAGAGGACCTCAACGTTAGAAGATGGGAGGCGCCGGACCGCAACACCTATCAGACCAAGACCGGACTGCCCCCGATGAGTATAATCTAACTCCTTTTTCTTCTCTTTCAGGTTACATCGGGGGCTTATCTACAGCATTACAGAATGCTGTAGATAAACCCCCTGATGTTGGTGTCGGCAGCTCATAGACAAAATAAGGGGTGACAGTTTCCCTTTAAATATTTTTGGCCACAGTCTAACTAGATGTGGTTGGCCTCACTCAATACAAATGAATTGAGTGAAGCCCAGTACGTCTGGTCGACTAATGACCGCATGTTTGCAAATCGCATACCGCCCGTTCTTATGGGCGACACTGAGAATCCTGACAATGTGTGGTGCACATGCTATAAGGATCCAGAAATCTATAGATACATAGAGTGAGTGCTGACTTTAAAGGGGTTGTCCAGTTTTGGGTGCAAGTTTGCAGTCACTCTATATGACTGCAGACTTGTGAATCCTCACATCACATGCACTGCACACTGTCATGATTCTCTGGTGCTGGAGTTGTAAGCACATGACCTCAAATATGTGATTTGCATGCATGCAGTCATGTGCCTAATAGACGTCTGCGGCCTCTCTCAATGTAAAGCTGGACACATCTAGTCAGAATGTGGCTGAAAATAAGCAAATCACATACTTGCGGTCACATGATCGCTCGCTCCCGGTGTCGGCATGCAGTGCACGTAACGTGAGGTTTCATATGTCTGCAGTCATATAGGCTGACTGCAGACTTGTACCCCAAGGCTGGACAACCCCTTTAATCAGAAACCTGACAGCACCTTTAAGAAAGAAGCATATGACTCAAAGATTTAATGTATAATGTTTGGAAACATCCCAAAGAGAGTTTTATGAGTGTGCTTTTTGAAACATAATTTAAAGGGGTGTCTGGGGTAGAGACATATTGTGGAATAGTCCTATTATAGGAAAAACCCTCTAAATACAGTACATTGATGGAAAATATCCTTAGAGGATATAAATGGTTATATCCCCTGCTGGAAGCCATTTTCTTGTAGCTCAGGATTAAGTTAAAGCAAAAAAAATTGCTCAAAATTCTATTGTTTTTTCCTAATAGCCTGACAATTACAGAGACATCTCATCTCCTACCAATTGCATCCATTGCAATGTTTTTCATACCCTGCAAAGAAAATATATACTCAGAGAAGATAAACGGAGTGGACATCCTGTTATTAAAGACACTTTATCTCCAGGACTCCATTGGCATATTGAATGTGAGTAGCATGAGCCTCACTGAGCAGAGGTAGTACTTGAGATTCCACCATGTATAAATCGGGATATACCAAGGACAAAAGATAGCTGAGAAGAAAATAGATATAGACAGGAAGAGGGAAAATAGACAGATTTTAATCTGCAACAACAGATAGAGGAACGGCAATGGGAACATGCCTTTGAAATGTCTTTGAATTTAAGCGTGCGTACAACTCTGCAAATTACGAGGCGCGCAGATGCCATTTTGATATATAAAACCCTGTATATTTTCTGGAAAAAGAAAAAAAATTTTTTACAACGAATGGCAAATTATTTGTAAACGACAAAATTACCTTAAAGGTCAAGTAAGCATTAAGATAGAGTTTGGCTTCTGGATCGCTTACACTTCAAAATCTTTCAAGGTGGGAAGATACGTTCTGAGATCAATGGATTTCCACGCTGTTTTATATAAGCGGTCGGTGTTTTGAAGTGTAGATTATTCACTCCTTTAGTATTATACATTTCCTCTATAACTCACTTATTAATGTTGTCAGTCAGCAGAACAATGATCACATAAATCTCCCCCGATGGAAACATTGTTGGCGGAAAACTCAAGTACGTTCATTCAAGGTCAAAATGGCTATGTCTATAAGAGTGCGTGTACAGTGCTCAGCTCTCGCAGCATGCCGCCTGACCCCACAGACTTCTAATGAATCATTACTCATCATTTACCCTTTTTATTGGACACGTGCATAATCATAACCACGCGCTGCTTCATAACCACTCCAAACGAGTGCCGTAACTTCAAGCTCATGGACCCCAATGCAAAAGCTCCAATGGGGCCCCCAATTATTGAAAGTCTTTAATAGTATCGGTCTTCTCATAGAAGCCAAAGGTATTTTTTGGAGTCATTTACACTCCAGGACCCGGGTGCATTTACCACCCTTGCACCTATTGTAGTTCTGTCTCTGACTCAAGCAGTAGGTTTTTCAACGAATGATCCTGCAGCAGGATAAAGGAATGTGCACCAGTAATGCAAGGAAAGGGGTGGTCCATCAGAGATCTTTATCTCACCTCTAGGAAGCCCATATCTCCTAGTAGAGCATATGGGAATGTGTTAATTACGTTAGGCAACCCTTTCCTTACCTTCCCTGTTGGCTCAACATATCTCAATAATGAGTAGACCATCTTTGAAAAACTACAACATTATTTTTTTTATTCTCTGTTGGGAGATGTTTATGCTATGCGTTTCTATATGTGGCCACTCAGTGGTTATGATGTTGCCATTTACATTTTTATGTCGCTACAGACATATTTTTTTGTGTGAGGCTTTAAAAGGGTTGTCTCATTTGGTCATTAAAAAATCAAGCCTATATATAATTAAGTATCAAAAATATGTTTTATTAATCAGAAGCAACTTATATATACAATGATCACACACAATAAAAAGAGATGTGAACATAAATAAGTTACCCCTTTGAGAAAGCAAATGCGAAACGTGCATCAGGGCAGTCTCCTGGGGGTTGACACTTGCATTTTATGATGGGTAAGCGTTATAGTTGCTATTTATATGCACATGCACTTTAAGTGCTAGAACCTTGAGTTACGTACGCATAGCCTAAAGGGGATTTCATTAGATTTTTTTGATGAAAAAAAGGTAGATATCTAAAAATGTACAGAAAGGAAACCAGTATATTATATGTACATTTTACATTTACTTTAAGTAATGATTATAATATGCACATTCTATAATATGTGACGTACCTAGATTAACCCTTCTGTGTTCAAGATACATTCATTAAATCAATGGTCTCGCAGAATATTTATATCAAGATGGCTTTTATAAGGCAGAAGACTGCAGTGTAATTTATCCATATGATGTGCTTTAACCCTTCTGCTGCCTCCAGACACTGATCTAAATGCTATTTCGCCATCTACAAATAGTTAACAGTTGCAAATATCATGAATACCATTGATAGATGGGTTTATGCCTGAGGTTTCACACATGAACAAAAGACTTGTCACGTCTGCAGATTCCCTGTAAAGCAGCGGTAAGAGACCTGGGGGCATATTCTGTATCCTAACAAGTCACCAGAACATCAGCTTCAGGCTACAATCTCCAGTGATTGAAATGTGGAGAGAAATAATGAAACCATTGCTCAACCTTTTGTATAAAAAAGATGCATATGTGAAAATGTCCAGTCCCCGATGAAATGCAGAAGGCATAAGAATGTCTCATTTTCTAATGATGGAATGCGCATCTGTTTCTTTCCTTGATACAAGTTTAGTTTATGACTTATTCACATGAGTAATATTTTTTTGCTTATTTAATGTTTTTTTCTGACACTGATTGCTTGAAATGAATCTTTTGACACTATGTCACATCCAAAAATTCTTTGCTGATTATTTTTCCAAATATTTTTATAGCGGACAGAGTTGAGTTTTTTACTAATCCAAATCCCCTGTATTAAGATAAACTTTTTCTATAAAAAGTCCTCATACTTGGCACTCATTACCTGAATTAATTGCACCTGTTTGAACTCATTACCTGTATAAAAGACACCTGTCCACACACTCAATCACAACCCAACATTTCCTCCGTGGCCAAGGCCAAAGAGCTGTCAAAGGACACCAGGAACAAAATTGTAGATCTGCACAAGGCTGAGATGAGCTAAAGGACAATAGGCAAGCAATTTGGTGAGAAGGCAACAACTGTTGGCACAATTATTAGAAAATGGAAGAAGTTGATTGTCAATCTTTCTCGATCAAGGCGGTCCACCATGTAATATCTCGCCTCGCGGGGTAAGGATAATTCTGAGAAAGATAAGAAATCAGCCCAAAAATACATGGGAGGACCTAGTCATTGACCTGAAGAGAGCTGTGACTACAGTCTTAAAAATTATCATTAGTAACACACTACACCCTCATGGATTAAAATCCTGCAAGGCAAGGGAGAATGTCATGTGGTAACATGAGAGCAAAATAGAACTTTTTTGTATCAACTACACTCGCTGTGTGTGGAGAAAGAAGAAGGATGAGTACAACCCCAAGAACACCATGCCAACTGTGAAGCATGGTGGGGAAACATCAAACTTTGGGGGTGCTTTTCTGCAAAGGGGACAGGACGATGGCACCGTATTGAAGGGAGGATGTATGGGGTCATGTATTGCAAGATATTGACCAACAACCTCTTTCCATAAGTAAGAGAATTGAAGATGGGTTGTGGCTGGGTCTTCCACCATCACAATGACTCAAAACACACAGCCAGGGCAGTTGAGGAGTGGCTCCATAAGAAGCATTTTAAGGCCCTGGAGTGGCCTAGCTAGTCTCCAGACCTGAACCCAATAGAAAATCTTTAGAGGAAGCTTAAAGGTGAAAGATCTGAAGATCTGTATGGAGTAGTGGGCCAAAATCCCTGCTGCAGTGTGTGCAAACTTGGTCAAGAACTACAGGAAATGTTAAGTTCTGTTTTTCTATTATATCAAATACTTATTTCATGCAATAAAATGAAAATTATTTAATGCAATAAAATGAAAATTATTTAAGCAAAAATCATACAATGTGATTTTCTGGATCTTTTAAAGACTCTGTTTCTCGCACTTGAAGTGTACCTACGATAAAAATTACAGACCTCTCTTTTCTTTGTAGGTTAGAAAACTTGCAAAATCAGCAGCGTATCAAATACTTCTTTTCCACACTGTACAAGAGTATAAGAAAGGTAACAACTTGTTTATCGCTCGGATATGCACTGACCTGCAGAATGTGGAGCTTTTATCCCCATTAGTGGTGGCAGCGTGCATGTGCGATTAGTGCTTCAATCATTCTCTGTGGGACTGTCAAGTGATGTGCTCTACTTTTTGTGGCAGCACCATAGGGAATGAGTGGAGTGGTGATAGTGTGTCCAGTCCATCTCGCCATTTTGTAATAAATGTAGAAGTGCCTTTTTGAGGATAAAAATTCCCATATCTGCCGATTGGTGCTGATCCCAGAGGATAGGAGATAACTTGTTTTCAGCACACAACTTCTTTGATTTGAGCGTCAAAATATGGAATATCAGATTGATTGACCTGTAGGGCGAGCTCATACGTGGCGTCGCCATCTAGTTCTTTTCTACAATACTAGAGATCTAAGCGGCTCCAGACTATTTAGAGAAAGGGAAACCCATTTATTGGATCCTTCAAAAATTTCTATGGGGTGCAATAACCTCAAGTCACATCCAGTAATTTTCACTTTCTTATTGCAATCTTGCAAGTACACTCATCAGCTTTTAAAGCCTTAATTTATACCTTATTTTCCAGATTGCTGAGTTTACAGGGAACATTGCCCAGAACTGACCACAGGTTAATATTCATTTTATTTTTTCAAGAAAATGACCATTACATTATCAAACCAAAGGCATAGCTCTTTACAATTATGTATATTAGATGGTGCTGAGTTTTGTTGTATTACTTAATGTAGGAGAAAATTTTACATCTATTCGGAATAATGTATATCTATAAAATGCTCTTGGAAAATAGTAAGGAGGGATTTTGTGTAATCCTTACTTATAGTACAAGAAAATAATCACTAAAGTGTTCCCGTCATTACTCCAGGTATAAAATCCTTGGATTCTTCATAAAATAACAATTCTGGAGAATCTTTTCTTAGAATTCCACAGTGCGCTGTTCCTCTGCTAAAATAAAAAAAACTGACAACTGGGTGTTACCAAAAAGGGGTGTGTCACTACTATGTCAGCAGTGATTGGGCAGAATTTATCAGGACATGCCCTCAACTGGAAATAAGTGGCTGCCAATTTATTCCTGAATTTATAGGAGAAATATTAGAGGAAAGGGTCAATTCACAGTTTTTAGAAAATACTGCAGACATTTATGCTAGAGAGTGTGGGAATTTGATAAAACAGATGTATCAGGAGCCTCTTTATAAGAGTTGAGCAACCCCAATAAAAATGAATGTACTCTCACAATAATACATAGAGAGGGTGAATTTTCTACAGTGAGTGACTGGTCTTCTTTAATAGACCGCAGCATTTATAGGGGCTGTCCATTACTTGGACAACCCCTTTTTAAGTGCCTGAGTCCCTTGAGTAAAAAAAAAAATTCTACTCCCTTCTATTTCAGCAACAGATGTCCAGGCACTCATGTCACATTGTTGTGTCATGTGAGCACTGCAGACAATCACCAATCACTGATTGGCTGCTGCCCATCAATACAATGAAATGGTAAAGGCTACTGCCAATCCAGGTAGTAGACCTCTTTAAGGCACACAATCCCGATGTCATGCTGTTTAGGACTCCCATCACCCCCATTGTAATGATTGCAGGATGCCAACCACATAGCTGACCATCTTTTCCCTATATTTGGAAATGCTCAGGTATTATAATACATATAACAGGAGTTCAAACAATCTCAAACAATCCCATGTTTAAGTCCCTTGAGAAGGTTAATAAAAATGAGGCAAAAAAGTATTTCAAAGAAATAAAAATATATAAAACTTCTAATCAATCGCACACTTTCTCAGTTTAAAAATAAGGAAATAAAAAATAAACCTAATTGGTATAGCCATGCCATAAAGTTCAACCTATCAAAATATAAAATTATTTAACTCACACAGTAAACACCTCAAAGCAAAAAAGAAAAAAAATGAAATTACAAAATTGCTGTTTTTTATAACTGTGTATTCCCCCAAAATTGCAATTGAAAGAGATTAAAATAACATATTTACCCTAAAAAGGTACTAACAAAAACGATAGCTCACAAAACACATCCTCATCAAACTTGATGGAAAAATGACGACGTTACAGGTCTCAGAAAAATGCAACACAACCCAATTTTTTTTACAAATTTCTGAAGCCTTTTACACAAGTAAAACCTGAAAAAACACTTTATGCTGTGTTGGTAGACTTGGCGGACAACCCCTTTAATAGAGGAGGATCCAAACTTAGGCACTCTAAAGTTGATATCTAGTAGCCATAGTGGAAAGTAGTTTTAAAAATTTATCACTTGCTCTGAAATACTTGGCACTTCAATGAACAGCTCATTGATTGTAATGAGAACTGTGCAATGCTAGATCTCCCCTCTGGAGGCGCTGCAGGGTAATTAAACACTTACTGTCAGGATCCTTCAGCGATAAGACCTGATAGCTGAGAGCCTTGTAATCAGCTTATTGTCAGGGGACCCTTCAAACAGAATAAATTGAATGATTGATCTACCATTGTCATAACTACTTAATGAACATATTTCATCAGCATCAAAAAATTCCAGAAAATTAATTTAACTTTTTATTTTTTTTCCTATTATACTTTTATATGACAAATCCCAGGTGGCCACATGGATTCTCTCAGGTAAAACTCTGCAGCACAAAGTGAATCATCGTAATAAAATGAATATCCTGCGGTAGCATATAAGTTAATCGAGCATTACAATTATAAAATATTCTGCAACAAGCATTTCACAAAATACATTAAATATATATTACATTTCCTTTTGTTCCACCAGAAATTGTGCGTTTATAGACATAATGCAGCATAATACCAGAACACAGTCATATTTTTTACTTAGTCACCTTTGAGTCCATTAGGAAATATATTGTGCATTGTGTCTTTATAGCCCATTTATCACATTTTGCCAATATCTGAAAATAATATCCAGACATGCTTTGCTATGAGCGGATGTATCTAAGCTGATCGTGTCCCGTAGATTCAGCAGCACTGCATCTACCAAAATAAAACGGCAGAGGATATTTTTTTGTTGCTATTTATAGTTTTCCATTAATATTATAAATAACCCTTCTAAGCCATCTATATGGGCATGTAGGTCATAGGAAGCTGAATAAAATGATACCTTGATATCTGTGATCCGATGTTTTATCCAAGAGACATTCACATTTTTCTTAATATGTAAATGAGCTATTAAGATCTATGGGTCAGACAAAGATCTCCCTGAGAATCTGCCTCCAGAGATTATTATAAATGTAACGGGTCATTACCATTATGAGACATGTAGATCAGGTGAGCAGAGTGTCAGTCATTACTTGCCTCACACTAATAATGCATCCTTTCATTTATAATAACCTCTGGCAGCAGATTCTCAAGGAGATCTATGTCTGGCCTGTAGATCTTAACAGCTCATTTACATATTAAGAAAAACGTGAATTTCTCTGGAATAAAAAATCGAATCACAGATATCAAGGTATCATTTTATTCAGCTTGACCTACATGCCCATATAGGTGGCTCAGGAGGGTTGATCCTATTGGCAGATTTCTTTTATTATGGAAATGCTGAGGAGCATGAAGATGATGGACAGGACAGAGTATATTTGACGCATCAAAAGGGAAGTTTTGTTAAGTTAGAAATAAAAAAAAGTAAAAGCAAAATCCGGAGACAAATGTCACATTGGTAAAGATTTTCACATCTGGAACTCTCTATGGTACATAGTGTTTTATATGGATTTGTTATAGTTCTTATATCAGCCCTAAGTTCCAAAGAAAGGACAATGAATCTTTTAGGATTGCTGCTTCCAATAGGTGGCACTAGAGTTCTAGTGCTCTTCCTCTCTGAAGAGACAATTTGCATATTTCCCAGAGGAGCATTTCGGCTATAAGTCGACTCATCTCGGCATGCTGAGCATGTCATTCTCCGCAAGGAGAAATGATACTTCTTGGATAAAAAAAGGACATACACAGCTCTGGCAAAAAATAAGAGACCACTTCCAAATGTTCAGTTTGTCTGATTGTTCTCCTTATAGGTATATTTTTGAGTATAATGTAAATTGTTCTTTTAGTCTGTAAATTTCTGACAACATGTCTCCGAATTTCCAAGCAAAAAATTTTGTATTTTTTTTCTAAAAATGAGAAATGGTCAAAATTACATAAAAGAACCAGTGCTTTCAGACCTCAAATAATATAAAGAAAACAAGTTCATAATCATTTAGAAACAACAATACTAATCAGGAAGAGTTCAGAAATCAATTTTTGTGGAATAACCATGATTTTTAAAAACAACTTTCATGCGTCTTGGCATACTTGCCCCCAATCTTTCACACTGCTTCTGGAGCAAAAAATTAAGCAGTTCTTCTTTGTTTGATGGCTTGTGACTATCCATCATCCTCTTGATTACATTCCAGAGGTTTTCAATGGGGTTCAGGTCTGGAGAATGGGCTGCTCATGACCAGGTTTTGATGTGGTGCTCTCTTAATTTTTGCCAGAGCTGTATACGTTGAGTTAGAATAGTTATTACTTTGCTTCAACATCTCATATACAAACACAATATGGATCCGTAATATGATGTCTGTAGTCTGCTCTTGTCCCTTCATGTACCTTAATTTTATAAAAAAGCACAAATATTGACTGCAGACCTGTAATATGGACTCTCTGACATTGTATAAGGCCATGTGCATAGATTTGTGGCATTTTGTGGCATAGATTTTGTGGCATATGATAGATATCACCATCTCGAGTTGCACTGACTTTCAACTCGTGAACACTTTTCTGCTAAATTCTGGCTCAGAATATTGTGATTTGGTCCTCTTATGGCAAGACAAGCCTACTACATTGGCAACATTTGGCATCCATTAATGGCAGCTTGATGTCTACAAGGAAAGTTGGGTGTAGGTTTGCTCCCTTCTGTAAATTAGTGGTGGAAGATAAAATATTTCCTACCAATTATTTTGATCAAGCTAAGCTGTAATTCCATATACAACTTGTAGGCAACTTTTTTTTAAAAAACAACAAACATTTTTTTTAAAATCTCAGAAATCCCTTTAAGATTACCAGAGAGCTGACAGTATATGTTCCCCAGGTGAAAAGTGATGAAGTAGGCATTAGTAAGACATTTGGCTAGGGAAGCTAACTGAATGTTTGCCTCGGTGTAGGAAAGGCTGGATACCTGTGTTAGTGCTCACTGAAAATTGATGGTGGCTGTGCATTAATCAGTGGTGTTGCATGAGTAGGGGTGAGGAAAAGAGGCATTTGCCCTGGCTACAAACGCAAAAAAACATCATTTTTTATTAATTTTTCACCCCTAAGAAGTGATCTGGCCACTTTAAACCGCATCAACAAGACACCCATATTGTTGAAACTGGTAGAGCAGGGAGCTGTACGAGCCACCATTCTTTGATGTGTAGCGCACGGACTGATATCTTGCTATGTATTCAGGAAAGAAGAAAACTAGGTTGCTCGGATTAAGTATAAACTTTATTTTTATGTGTGGGGGAGGTAGTTTTAATACTTGTTGAGGGGGCATCATTACTTTTTAATGGGGTCCCAAGGTGCATTAATCCTTCCAAACGGCAGCACTCAAAGTTCATTATTACTGGGTTAGGAGCCTTGCCTGGAAAATGGCCATGCATGCTACCTCAATGCACTTTATAGTTCTTTTGTATTATTGATAGAGATGCAAAAAAACATTCAATTATTATTATAAATAGTAAAAAACATCCAAAATGCAGAATGTACATCAAAACAGATGATACTATTTTTCGAAGACCAAAGTCCGTCCTAAGTTTATTCTGGGTATGGCCAAAAATTACGTAATAAAATTTCCAAACTTTAGCACAGCAATGTATGTTTGCAGCTTCTACAAATACATCTTTCCAGTTTAACCACAAAGTCCTCTACAATTGACTCCGGTATCCACATATTAGTCTTTCCGACAGCTAAATGCCTAAAAAGTGAACTGTCGGCGTCAACTTATTACAGACTAAACAAGTTGCCCTTTTCCGAATAATGGTTTTTGTTCAGCTTGGGTTCCGATGCCGGTCTGTCGCGTTTTCTTGGCAGCCACTGTGCAGATTTAATTAATTTAATTAGGGATGAGTAAAATATATTTGCTAAGGAAATAAATCTCACAAACTACAAAGGAGTAGCAGCCCCTGCGAAATCTCAGGAAACATCTCCCCTTCAAAAGAACCTTTGTATCTTCATTTTTCCACCTCGGCCATATTGGCCTCGAGCACAGCGTAATTTTTTTTCTTTGTCTTTTAGGTCTGTCCAAATAATTATGAAATTAAAATAAAGTACTATTTCTTCACCTTAAATCTGCCTGCTTGAGTTTGCCTGCCAGGGAATTCTTTATTGAAGCTTGATTGGTACAGTCTATGCAAATAAAGACGGCTCACATTGCCAACGGCCTTTTCGCTTTGCCCATTTATCAGAAGTTTTTTCAAGTACAAAGCCAATTTCGAACCAGCGTTGTTCCATTTGGCTCCTCTTTGTTTTTTTCTGGATTTAAACTATTATATTGATTTTTGCACATGAGCCAGACCCTATGTAACTGGTTGGGATGCAGGATAAAATGGAAGAAGCTGAGGAGAGGAGATGAGAGCCAAATATGCTCAACACCTGACAAGAACACTTAAATTTATGACTGCTCTCAGAAGAAAGCTTCCCAAAAGCGTTTGGTATATTAAGATGATATGTTCTAATCAGAAGGATGGATGGAGAGAATATTTTTAACTGCAGCTAAGGCACGGTTTTCTCCGGGTGCAGATTTAGATGGTGTCTTATAATTATAGGTGAGTGAACTGGTTTAGGTAAGAAAGAAGCAAGCTCTTAATATGTCAAATTAAATCAGTTTTTGTCCGACTCAGATCCCCATGCAAGTCCTCTCACAATCAGCCGTGTCTAAAAACATTACTCCAACGTGGTATATCTCTAGGCATCAGATGGGCAATAATAAAGGACTGGGTGGGAGACAGCGGGTGACTGTGGAGGTAATTGTGTCAGGGCTATCCCGCTCATCTCCTCTGGTTAGCAGTAGGTGCAGGTCATTAAACAGATTTCAATTTACAACAATTTACAATTGTAGGATTGTAGCCACAATAAAATGGACGCAGGAGGATTAGGTGTTAGGTTCAAAAAATGTGCAACATCGATCTATATATCCATGTTTCTATCTGTCTACAGTTGTTGTAATAATAATAATAACAATTTTATTTCTATAGCGCCAACATATTCCACAGCACTTTACATTATGGAGGGGACTTCTACAGACAATAGACATTACAGCATACCAATAAACACATAAATCAAAACAGATACCAAGAGGAATGAGGGCCCTGCTCACAAGCTTATAATCTATAAGGAAAAAGGGGAGACATGAAAGGTGGATGGTAACAATTGCGTTTATTGTTCAGACCAGCCATAGTGTAAGAATCAGGTGTTCCTGTTGCTGCATGAACCAGTTAACAGCCTAAATATGTAACAGTACAGACCCACAGGGCTAATAAATGCATAAAGCATGTGAGATCATGATGCGAGGAACCTAGCTATGATAAGAATTTTTGAATGAAC
Organism: Dendrobates tinctorius; assembly: GCF_039654945.1. Lineage (NCBI taxonomy): Eukaryota > Metazoa > Chordata > Amphibia > Anura > Dendrobatidae > Dendrobates > Dendrobates tinctorius. The sequence goes on from NW_027361993.1 coordinate 8,198,343, forward strand.
CACACAGGGATATTTAGGTTAATGCGTTGAGGCAATAGGCAAGTCTGAACAAATGCATTTTTAGGGCACGCGTAAAACTGTGGGGATTGGGGATTAATTGTGTTAACCTGGGTAGTGCATTCCAGAGAATTGGTGCAGCACATGAAAAGTCTTGGAGATGGGAGTGGGAGGTTCTGGTTATTGGGGATGTTAACCTCATGTCATTAGCAGAATGGAGGGCACAGATAGGGTGGTATGCTGAGACGAGGGAGGAGATGTAGGGTGGTGCTGAGCCATGAAGTGCTTTGTGGGTGAGGGTAATAAGTTTGTACTGGATTCTGGAGTGGATGGGTAACCAGTGTAAGGACTGGTACAAGGTAGAGGCATCAGTATAACGATTGGTGAGGAATATGATCCTAGCTGCAGCATTCAGGACAGATTGGAGAGGAGAGAGTTTGGTAAGAGGGAGACCAATTAGTAGAGAGTTACAATAGTCCAGACAAGAATGAATAAGAGACACAAAGTAAGAGTTTTTGCAGAGTTGAAAGTAAGAAAGGGTCGAATTCTAGAAACGTTTTTGAGGTGCAGATACCAAAGCGAGCCAGTGATCGGATGTGGGGGGTGAATGAAAGCTCGGAATCAAGTATGACCCCAAGACAGTGGGCATGTTGCTGTGGAGTAATGGTGGTACCACACACGGAAATAGCAATGTTGGGCATAGGTAGGTTAGTAGAGGGAGGAAACACGAGGAGTTCAGTCTTTGACAGGATCAGTTTCAGATGGAGGGAGGACATGATGTTAGAGACAGTGGTAAGACAAACACTGGTGTTTCCCGAAAAGGCAGGCATGATATCAGGAGATGAAGTGTATAATTTGGTGTCATCAGCTTAGAGATGGTACTGGAACTCAAATCTACTGATTGCTTGACCAATAGGGGCAGTATACAAAGAGAAGAGGAGGGGGCCTAGAACTGATCCCTGAGGAGCCCCAGCAGTAAGGGGAAGATGAGAAGAGGAGGAGCCAGCAAAAGATACAGTAAAGGAGAGGTCAGAGAGATAGGAGAACAACCAGGAGAGAGCAGTGTCCTTGAGGCCGATGGAGTGAGGCATAGTGAGGAGGAGCTGATGATCCACAGTGTCAAATGCTGCGGAGCGATCCAAGAGAATTAGCATGGAGTAGTGACCATTAGATTTAGCTGTTAGAAGATCATTAGAGACTTTAGTGAGGCAGGTTCAGTAGAGTGTAGAGAGCGAAAACCAGATTATAGAATGTCAAGAAGAGAGTTATCTGAGAGATAGCGGATAAGTCAGGCATGAACTAGGCATTCCAGGAGTTTAGAGATGAAGCGAAGATTAGAGACAGGTCTATAGTTAGCGGAACAATTTTGGTCGAGGGATTTTTTTTTAAGTAATGGCTGTATGATGGCATGCTGAAATGAGGAAGGAAATATACCTGAAGAGAGAGAGAGGTTAAATATTTTTGTTAGGTGAGCAGTGAAAGCAGGGGAAAGGGACTGAAGGAGATGTGATGGAATGAGGTCACTGGTACAAGTGGTAGGGCAAGAAGATGCAAGGAGCCTGATTACTTCTTCTTCTGTTATTGGTTCAAAATCAGAGAGTGAGCTAAATGCAGTGGGGGAGGAAGGACAGTGCATGGTATGAGGTGATTGGGAGATAATTTCCTGTTGGATATGGTCAATTTTTTCTTTGAAATAATTAGCCAGATCGTCAGCATGGAGATCGGTAGTTGGGGCCTGCACTCTTGGGTTGAGTAGGGAATGAAAAGTGTCAGAGATGTTTCTGGTTATTGGATGAGGTGATGAGGGTGTTGAAATAGGTTTGTTTTGAGAGGTGAAGGGCAGTGTTGTATGTTTTAAGCATAAACTTATAATGGATGAAATCTTCGGGTAGATTGGATTTTCTCCACAGACGTACGGTGCACCAGGAGCACCGCTGTAGAAAGCATGTTTGCAGCGTGTGCCAGGGTTATTGCCGTCTGTGCCTAGTTGTTCTATGTATAGGAGGTGCAGTTTCATTAAGGGCACTTTGAAGTGTTTCATTGTAATGCTTCAGTGCAGAATCAGGACATGAGAGGGAGGAGATAGGGGCCAATGATGACTGCAAGTTCTTCATAAGTTTCTGGGTGTTAATGGTTAATGTTATGTGCTCAAAAGTTTACATACCCCAGCAGGATTTTTGCTTTCTTGGCTTTTTTTCCAGAGAATATGAATGATAATACCAAACCTTTTTCTCCACTCATGGTTAGTGGTTGGGTGAAGTCATTTATTGTCAAACTACTGTGTTTTCTCTTTTTAAATCATAATGACAACCCAAAACATCTACATGACCCAGATCAAAAGTTCACATACCCTGGTGATTTTGGCCTGATAATATGCACAGAAATTGACACAAATGGGTGTGAATGGCTACTAAAGTTAAAGTGAACGAGGGCTGGAGGGCACCACTGCACGGGATCACCAGTACATGCTGATTAAACATGATCCAAAACAACAAAAAGAAGCATGTACAAAACAGGGATCACCAAACACATAATGAGAAAAGTATATAAATTCTTTATTGTGACACCAAAAACACATTGAAGAAATGTAAAACCATTAAAAATGCAAAATATGCAATAGAAGACTTACAAAAACCCCCAATAAGGTTTAAAAGGCCCCAGCCCAAACACCCACTCAGAGGGTCAGTGAGGAGAAACAGAATCAATGTTCCTACAATCCTACAACCATATTAAATTATCTGGAGAAGCCCCCTCACATTCCCTCAAAGTAATGCAAAAGTACAAACACTGCGAACACTGCAGGACAAGAAAAAAGGGGGGTAACAGGCACTCAGTTGAATTCCAGAAATAAGGTACACCCTATAATTGAGGCATTCAGGGTGCCAAATAATACCTGTGCCTATGATAATACAAAGCATGCAGGGATAGATTGAAGGCAGATGGCGCCAGAGCAGCAGAATGAAAATTGTGAGGAGGGCTGGGGTCCAAAGAAAAGCCCGACGCGTTACGCCAGGTGACCTGGCTTCATCAGAGGCAGAACTCCATGTGGAAAAGGCGTCTCTTAAATATCTTATATCAATGAAACTTGTCAGAGAGCAGCTGGGGGAAGAGGGATGGTACCTCACCGGGTGTTGGGGCCGGCTTGTGACGTGGGCGGAAGCAGACAAGAGATTTCAGCTGTACCCATTGGATAGGAGTTGGTGAGCTCACCACCGAAATAAACCAATATGGCCGGGAAGGAATCACAAGGCGCATGCGCTGGTGTACTATAGGAGAAGGATTTTTGCAAGTCTTCTATTGCATGTTTTGCATTTTTAATGGTTTTAAATTTCTTCAATGTATTTTTGGTGTCACAATAAAGAATATATACTTTTCTCATTATGTGTTTGGTGATCCCTGTTTTGTACATGCTTCTTTTTGTTGTTTGAATGGCTACTAAAGGTAACATCCTCACCTGTGACTTGTTTGCTTGTAATCAGTGTGTGTGCGCATAAAAGCTAAGTGAGTTTCTGGGATCCAGACAGACTCTTGCATCTTTCATCCAGCCGCTGACGTTTCTGGATTGTGAGTCATGGGGAAAGCAAAAGAATTGTCAATGGATCTACGGAAAAAGGTAGTTAAACTGTATAAAATAGGAAAGGGATACAAAAAGATATCCAAGGAATTGATAATGGCAGTCAGCAGCATTCAAACTGTGATTATCATATGGAAAATCAGGGGCTCTGTAAAAATAAAATCACAGACCACCAACAAAACAGTTGTCGACAACTGCCAAGAAAACTCTTCGGGAAGCAAAGAAAAACCCACAAATAACATCAGCTGAAATACTGGACTCTCTGATAACTAGTTGTGTGGCTGTTTCAATATGCACAATAAAGAGGCACTTGAAGAAAAATGGGCTGCATGGTCGAGTCACCAGAAGAAAGCCATTATTGCGCAAATGCCACAAAGTATCTCACCTGCAAAACAGCACAGAGACAAGCCTCAAAACCTCTGGAACAAGGTAGTTTGGAGTGATGAGACCAAGACTGAACTTTTTGGCCACAACCATAAACATTACATTTGGAGAGAGGTGAACAAGACCTATGATGAAAGGAATACCATTCCTACTGTAAAGCACTAAGGTGGATTGCTGATGTTTTGGGGATGTGTGAGCTACAAAGGTACAGGAAACGGTCAAAGTTGAAGGATCGATGAATGCAGCACATTATCCACAAATACTGGAGGCAAATTTGCAATCATCAGATGGGAAGCTGTGCATGGGACATACTTGGCCATTCCAACATGACAATGATCAAAAATACAAGACCAAGTCAACCTTTTATTGCCCACGGCAGAAAAAAGTGAAGGTTCTGGAGTGGCCATCTCAGTCTCCGGACCTCAATATCATTGAGCCACTCTGGGCAGATCTCATGTGCGCAGTTCATGCTAGAAAGCGCAGGAATTTACAGGAACTGGAGGCATTTTGCCAAGAAGAGTGGGCAGCTTTACTATCTAAGAAAATAAAGAACCTCATCCACAACTACCACAAAAGACTTCAAGCGTTATTGATGTTAGAAGGGGCAATACACGTATTAAGAAATGGGTTATGTGAATTTTTGATCTGGGTCAATTGGATGTTTTGGGTTGTCATTATGATTTAAAAAGAGAAAACACAGTCGTTTAACAATAAATGACTTCACCCAACCACTAACCATGAGTGGAGAAAAAGTTTGGATGTTATCATTCATATTCTCTGAAACTAGGCCAAGAAAACAAAAATTCTGCCAGGGTATGTAAACTTTTGAGCACAACTGTGTCTATCTATCTATCTATCTAGCTATCTGTCTAGCCATGTGTATAAAAAAGTGCAGCAGCACTCTTTGAATGCCAAGATATATAGTGTCAATGGAAAAAGTGAAGGTTCTTAGCGTATAAATTGGCCAATTCATGTGTGTCCATCAACCTCTTCAAGGTGATACTTCTCTGATGGGTCCTATCATAACCCTTCACTATCCTACAGTACATGCCACTTTCGGGCTGAGAAGGGCACACATGAATTGGCCATTTTATGCGCTAAGAACCTTCGCTTTTTTTGTAAGTACATCTTGCTGAGGGATATTATCTATCATCTATCTATTATCTATCTATCTATCTATCTATCTATATCACTATCCATCATCTCTATTTTCTTTCTTTCTCTTTCTTTCTCTTTCTTTTTCTTTCTTTCTGTCTTTCTTTCTGTCTTTCTTTCTTTCTTTTTTTCTTTCGCTTTCTTCCCTCCTCCTCCGTTCTTTCCTTCTCTTATAAACTTGCTCTTTCCTCTCTTTCTCTCCCTTACTATCTTCCTTCTATCCTAATTCTTTCTCTATTTTCCTTCCATCCTTCCCCCCTTCCCTCCGTTGTTTCTTCTTTCCTCTCTTCTTTCCGCTCTTCCTTTCTTCCCCCCTCTCTCCCTCCCTTTCTCCCTTCCTTCCTTCCTTCCTTCCTTCCTTCCTCCCTCCCTCCCATCCTTCCTTCCTTCCTCTCATCCTTCCTTCCTTCCTTCCTCCCTTCCTCTCTCCCTTCCTTTCTTCCCTCCCTCCTTCCTTCCTTCCTCCCTTCCTTCTTTCCTTCCTCCCTCTCCCCCCTTCCTTCCTTCCTTCCTTCCTTCCCTCCTTCCTTCCTTCCCTTATTTACTTCCTTCTTTCCTTATTATCTCCCTTTTCCTTCCTGTCTCCCTTCCTTCTTTCTTAACATTCCTCCCTGCTTTCTTTAAAAAATTAGAATGCAAGATAATTGAAAAGTGACACTCATATTCAGTATATATATATATATTTAAATATGTATAAATAATTTATGATGAATAGGTCACCACCCTGTTGGCTCTCCTTATGGACTGGGTCATACATACTATGTATAAAATTTTGTGCTGGCATTGCTAGACAGGAATAAACCCACTTAGGATTTGGTAGCAATGGCCTATCGTGCCCGGGTCTGAGCAGAATTTTGCACCTCCAATTACAAGCCCTTACTATGGTGTCTCTGCACGCATTATAGTATGGAATATCTCAAGAATTTATGATTAAAGCATAAACCTAATAATAATAATAATAATAATAATAATCAGCGCTGTGCAAACAACCAGGAGCAGCAATAATTAAGGCCATTTGTCCGTTGTCTGGGGTCTTTTGTAACAGTTGGCTTTTTCCCAAGTTATTTTCCATTCCTTTTATAATATCTATATAATTTGTTTAATTCATCACATACACACACATATTGGCCATGTAATTACTGCTTCATGCTGGGTTGCAACAGAAAAAAAAAGAAAAGACACAAAAATTATAATTGGATCTTTCTTTTAAAGGAAAACCATTGTTAACATTCCCGCGGTGTGAAGGATTGCCACTCCAATTAGCGGAATCACATTCAGGACACGTCAATTAAGATATGGGTTAAAGAAGGTATGTGAGGTATCCAGGACCGGATTTAACCTCCTAAACTACATTTCTGTTCTGTCCTTGTAGGTGTCTTTGGGTCTCTGTAGTTCTCTCCTTTAATATTGCTTCCCAAATTAATGCATGGAAATTATTTCTTTGCAATCACCTTTCGACACTAACATTTAAAAGCTTTCTTAAGACCTGGGTTAGGTTATGGCTCATGCACACTGCTGCATTAAATATCTGTCCAAGCTTCCATGGATGAATATTGAGGACTATCTGATTACAATAAATTGAGCCTTTAATCTACATAACAAAAATATTCTCCCCTAAAAGTATTACTTCTAGTGAGCTACCCTCTAATATAGGATGTCGTACAGCTCCAACAGCTCCTTAGTGTGGATCCACAGAAACTTCCTATGCTGCAATCATTATGTCTGCCATGTGCATGGGATCTTAATGCCCCCCATACACATTAGACTAATGTCGGCTGAACTTGCTGATATCAGGTAAAAGTCTAATGATTATGGGGGCACTGGACAGTTGATAATTGGGAGAGATAAGGATCCGGTATGTCTGATTTTGGACTGTCAATTCTTTTTTTCTCTAAGGCCTGTTTCACACATCCGTTTGTGTCCATCAGTCAAAATCCGCCGTTTTGCAAAAAAAACGGATCCGCCTTGTTTCTTGGCGGATCCGTTTGTTTTCCCATAGAGTTGCATTACCGGCAGATCTTGACGGATGTCCATCCGTTGGATCCGTTTTTTTGAGGATCCGCCAAAATGTTGACGTCTGCCGACATGCCCGAATGCACCATGCCACATTTTTTCGGCCGGCAGGATCTGCACTTCTCACTGCGCATGCCCGAAAGACTTCACTTAGCCAGAAATTTAACCCTAATCTCTGTTTTGGCGGCTGAAAAATTCTATCTCTCTCTCTCTCCTTCCCCAGGCAGTGGTTCCTTTAAAATTCTTCCTTTGACGGATCCGTTAAAATAACGGTCCAGTGATAAACATTGTGGTCAGTACAGGAACGGATCTGCTATCCGCCATTTTAGCGGATTTTGACTGACAAAAAAAACTGATGTGTGAAACAGGCCTAAGGGATAAGATGCCACCAGAGACATATGATGGCGGCTTTGTTATAGGCGACATATGAATGCTCAGCCGAGAGAGAGCTCCTGTGTATGGGAGAGACGGCCAAGATAGCTGCCTGCCGAAAAAAATGGCCAAGCCATTGTTTGACCAACAGCCATCTGTGGTGTGTGTGTGGGGGGGCTAATGGCAATCCCAGAAACATCACTTGAAGCTCATGAGTAAGGGCATTTTTTATGAAAATGGAGATAGACAAAACCAAATTGCTGCGGTTCGACTCCCTTCGCCAAAGATGGACAGAGACAGAAGCCCCTGCGTAAGAACAGTGGACCCTTTGAAGTCCAATAGTTCATCATAATTCACACCTTTATGTGCTCTTTTGGAGGTGGAAGTGGTCCCACTTTTTGGATACACAAGATGTACCAATGGTATGTCCGCCCTTGCCCAGCACTCCCATAATTAGATGACTGAAGGGGTTGCGACCAACTAGAGGTAGACAAACTCCATTTAGTTGTCATGGGAGATTTCAACTATCCAGACATTTTTTGGGAATCTCTCTCAGGCAAAACTAACAGGTCAAGGAAATTGTTATCCTCTCTTGCTGACAACTTTATCTTCCAAAAGGTAGGGGAGAAAACAAGGGGAAATGCTACCTTGGATCTAATCCTTATAAACAGGGAGGAAATGTTTGAAGAGGTAAAAGTGGCTGGGACCCTAGGAGGTAGCAACCATACTATTTTAGAATTTTGGATAACTAGAGGAGGAAGACCTGTGAAGACTCAGACTTCAAGGTTAGATTTCAGAAAGGCAGATTTTAAGGGATTCAGAAAGAGAATTAGAGGGATCCAATGGCTGGATAGCCTTAAAGACAAAAATGTCCAGGAATGATGGGAAATCTTGAAAAATGAAATTCTCAAAGCACAATTGTTAACAATTCCGAAAAGAGGGAAGAATAGGAAGCATTTAAGGAAACCAGGATGGATGAACACAGAACTTAAGCACATGCTAAAAAGGTAGAAAGAAATGTTTATAAACTGGAAAGAGGGAGGCATATCTAAAGAAGAATATAATGATGTCTGCAGAACCTGCAGGGCACAAATCTGATTATCAAAAGCTGACAATGAATTGAGGCTTGCAAGAGATGTCAAAAGCAATAATAAAGGATTTTGGGGATATGTCAAAAGTAAAAGAAAAGTCAAAGATGCTATAGGATTTTTACAGGGTGAAAATGATGAAATGGTAAGACAGGATGTTGAGAAGGCCGAACTTTTAAATTCCTATTTTGCAACTGTTTTCTCTCAGAAAGGAAATGTAACATCAACTGTTCTTCACTGTCCTATTAAGGGAATAGAATAATCCAGGATATCTATAAACAGAAAGATAGTGAGGAAACACTTAGCTAACCTAAATGAATTCAAGTCTCCAGGTCCAGATTAATTACACCCCAGAGTACTGAAGGAGATAGCAGAAGACATTTTTGAACCCCTCTCCATAATCTTTGAAAATTCTTGGAGAACAGGAGAAGTCCCAGAAGACTGGAGAAGAGCAAATGTTGTTCCTATCTTCAAAAAGGGGAAGAAGGTGGACCCAGGCAACTATAGGCCGGTGTGTCTGACTTCTATACCAGGAAAGATCTTTGAACAAATTATTAAACAACATGTATGTCAGTACCTGGATAAGAATGAAGTGATTAAACAGAGTCTGCATGGGTTTGTAACTAATAAGTCATGTCAGACTAACTTAATTTCCTTCTATGACGGAATCACGGATTGGGTGGATCAAGGAAATGCTGTAGATATAGTATATCTTGACTTCAGCAAAGCATTTGACAAAGTATCTCATACAATCCTTATTGAAAAAATGACTAAGTATGGAATGGACAATGCAACTGTTAGGTGGATTCATAACTGGCTTAGTGATCGTACCCAAAGAGTGGTCGTAAATGGCTGCACATCCAGTTGGAAGAATGTCTCAAGTGGGGTACCACAGGGCTCTGTCCTGGGCCCTGTATTGTTCAACATCTTTATCAATGATTTAGATGAAGGAATTGAGGGTAAACTGATTAAATTTGCTGATGACATAAAGCTAGGAGGGATAACTAATACTAGAGAAGAGAGAGAGAGGATTCAAAAAGATATAAATAAACTGGAGCAGTGGGCAGCAACTAACAGAATGGTTTTTAACAGGGAAAAATGCAAAGTACTACATCTGGGCAATAAAAATGAAAAAAGAATATACAGAATGGGAGGAATAGGGCTAAGCAACAGCACATGTGAAAAAGACTTGGGTATACTAATAGATCACAGACTGAATATGAGTCAGCAGTGTGATGCAGCAGCAAAAAAAGCAAATGCAATTCTAGGATGCATTAACAGAAGCATACAGTCTAGATCACGTGAAGTCATTATTGCCCTCTACTCCTCTTTGGTCAGACCTCATCTGGAATATTGTGTCCAGTTTTGGGCACCACATTTTAAAAAAGACATCAACAAACTGGAGCAAGTTCAGAAAAGAGCCACCAGAATGGTGACCGGTCTGCAAACCCTGTCTTATGAGGAAAGGTTGCAGGATTTGGGAATGTTTAGTTTGCAAAAGAGAAGACTAAGAGGAGACTTAATAGCTGTCTACAAATATCTAAAGGGCTGTCACATTGTAGAAGGATCATCTTTATTCTCATTTGCACAAGGAAAGACTAGAAGCAATGGGATGAAACTGAATGGGAGGAGACACAGATTAGATATTAGAAAAAACTTTTTGACAGTTACAGTGATCAATGAGTGGAACAGGCTGCCACGAGAAGTGGTGAGTTCTCCTTCAATGGAAGTCTTCAAACAGAGGCTGGACAGACATCTGACTGGGATGATTTAGCGAATCCTGCTTTGAGCAGGGGGTTGGACCAGATGGCCCAGGAGGTCCCTTCCAACTCTACGATTCTATGATTCTATGATTCTATTCCTGGCCTGTGAATGGCACTGCAAATAAGCCATTTCAATTAGCTGATTGGCAGGTGTGCCAAGAGTTAAACCCCTACTAATGTGATTTCTGTGACTTACCCTAAGGGCTGGTGCAGAAGATAGAAATAACTGGACGAATGCTATCCATCGTTTTGACCCCATACTATTCTATGGGGCAGCGCACATGCCCAATTTTTACTCGTACAAAGTCAGTTAGAGGAAAAAAATCACAACATGACCAAGTTTGATCAAATATTCGGATCGTTCTTGGCCATCCAAGTCAATGAGTCCATGGAAAACACTGGACTGTACTCGGATGACATCTGAGCGCAGTCCGATTTCTTCGCAGAATGGAAAAGATGAAGACATTTTTCCCTCCATTTTCTCCTCATCCGAGAGAATCGAATCACACTATGATCACATTCTGATCAAACTCTGATCACAGTGTGATTTTTATAATTGACCCAGTTCTCACGGATGAGAGAATTTACACTCATGTGATCCTAGCTTAATTATAAGTTATCAAAAACTAAGGAAAACCCTTTTAATTATAATGAATGTTAATAATACTGTGGAAAATATTTAGATATAACCCAAAGTCGAAACTCCACTTTCAAAGTCACATGGCAAAGTAATTGCCAATGTTCTAAACAGACAACTTTACCCCAAAATCGTAATGCACACAATAGTAAATGAAATCCGGATCAATCCATTTAAAGGACGGCCATCTGCAAGAAGGCCACACAATTATTTTGAGGGTAGAAAAACACTCTGGCCGGCAAAACAAATTATTAATGTTTACATTCATCTTCTGTAGAGTGCAATTCAAGAAAAAAATAAACCATTTTAAAATATCACCTCCGGAATGGATCATTAATCAGCGTGGTGTAGAGCTCAGTTTTAGCAGTGCCCAATCCTACAGATGAAACTGGTGACATTTATCAACCAGGAAAACAGGAACATGGAAAGCTGCAAAAAAAATGTTATATGTAACTCGTTCAGTGCTCCAGAGCCACAATCCCCAAGACAGGAGGAACCAGATGTACAGTCAGAAGCTAGACTGAAAAATAATTCATGTAACAATTATATTTTACAAGTCATCTAAGTTTGTGAAAGCATCGGGACAAAGTAGTTATGGTCACTGAGCAGGACCAAACAATATATGTTACTCAGGAGGATCAAGGTCATTTATGAAGTACTTTTGAATTGTTCATGTTTTAAAGATGGACAAGCTCAACTCAATGATGTGAAGTCCTTCCATCCTGGATGAATTATATTCCTAAATTAAAGATTGACTTACTACCTTATAATTGTGTCCAATGGACAACAGCAAAAAGATTTGCACTGCCTTGTCCGATGTCCACTTTGGTGCTGTGTGGCAGCCTGACCATGGCACTGCAAACTTCCTTGTGTGGCATTGGAATCCTGACATACAGGGCATCTCTTGTGATTACTAGACCACCGTGCCATCATGATGTCGTGTGAAGCCTAGTCACTAGATCTCATGAGCTATCATTACATTGTGGGGGGGTCTAATGCCAGGAGGCCAACATTCGAGTATTGGCTGAGAATGTCTCCACTGCCCTGAGTTGGCTGCCACGGAGTACCAAAGTGGATGTGGGTTGGATGAAATACAAATATCTAGTGTTCAGTTTTTAAGTTTCTTTTATTACTCTATACAAAAATATCCATCCTTATCTTTCCTCTTGTCTCGACATAGTAACACAAGTTGATCAGTTATATAAACTTAATTCCAGCTCACCCAGTTGCTCTATGCTCATCCACCTGGGGCTCACACACCGGCCTCGCCCTGGCCTCACATCAAGGATAATAGAAAAAATTGGAGTCCGGCTCAACAGGACTGGATTTTCCTTTTCTTTTTATTTTTCAAAAGAAATTATAGTGCATACAAAAGAAAATTTTCATGGTCAACATGACCCAGTCGACGCGTTTCAACTGCACTAAGCAGTCTTACTCATGACAAGTTGATCAGCTTTGAAAAAAGACACTCTGTCAGAAGATGTGTCTATATGAGGTTGCCCAGTAGTTGTGATGTAAATTGCAGGCATGTCGAGGGGGATTGCTAATGTGTCATGCATATTGGGTTGTGGTCTTCTGAAAAATTTCCTGCCCTGGATGGGAAAGGAGCATATCTCATTGAATATACAACCTGCACATTATAGACCATTTTCTGCCTATAATTTAAGGCTTCTTCAATGGATGACAATGATGTACTGTACAGTCCCTTTTTCTATGCAGAAATTCTATCTAACTTTCCTCTGTAGTTTTCCCAAGAAGAACGGTGCAAATAATACTACAGGGGCCTGAATAAGGATGGGGAAAATACACCATTTATTACAAGTGGGCAAAATGCCAAATGAAGAGAAGGAACAGTTCACAATGACAAGATAACATTGGAGTTGCATATCTTAATCACCAAGAGGAGATCATCATAACAAGAAGGATGTGGATCTAGGGACAGTCCTCAGCGATGGCTCCTGATGTTTCGTCTATGCGATAAGCCAATAATATGCAAAAGCTTTGCAAAATGGTGATACATTTGTCTAGCATTAAACATCCAGTCTCCAAATACAAGTCTTAATTTTGAGATAGTCCAGCAATTTTTTTAAGAGACCCATGTATGTTAAGTGTGAACCAAAACTCAACAGTATTCGGCAACGTTTTTGGAGAAACATTGCTGAGCAGCTATTCTTATGGTCACCTCTTGTCCGGATGATTAATCTTTACACCTCCAAAATTGTCACTCCCAATGTCAGCGTGAAGCATTCCTCTCTCCCTCACTTGTGTCACTCTCTGAAATAAAATGATCTGTTTCACATTGCTTTTTTGGATCCATCTTTTAGGGCTTCGAGAACCAAGTAGAACTTATGAGCAGGTGCCTAGAATCAATAATATCTTCGCACAGGTCAACGGGGAATACATGACATCTGTTTCCTATGACTGAATGTTGGCTACTTTATGCTTTTGGCATACTTTTATGGAATATGCGGTTTATCATGTGACTGATACTTTTTATTATGATACTTTTAAATGAGATCTTTATGGAGAAAACTACCTCGCTCCACTTCCAATATCTAAATCTCCGTAGATAAGCTAATAAGCAATATAAAGACTCATAAACAGCTTTCTCGGTTTTATCTGACGCCTGAAGAATAAGCTGTGGGTTCACTGCTATTGGCACCAACAAAGCCCCCATGGGATGTGGCTCTCGGAAGCGCTGTAAACCCCTCATTTACATGTTAAGTGATAACTACACATTTCCGGAGATGCAATTGTTGACGGTACACAGATGCAAAGTTGTGATTCAATCCAAACTGCCTGCTAGTCGGCTGTTGTACAAGAATTCATTTGGCCTCGGTCTACCGTTGTGTTGTCCCAGAAGCCCTTATGGCCAATTAACAGCTGGCATCCCTCTGCAGACCCCGACTGTAACTGTGTACAGCTGGCTCGGAAGGCTGGGGTGAGCAGTTCACACCAGTCACTCACTCACGAGCACTCAGATGTGGGGTTGTCTTCATTGCCGCCTCTATTAGAAACTCATTTCATGGATTCATGAAAGAATTAAATTTTATGGCCAATAAGAAATCATTAATACAATATATTTAATGTACATTCATAAAGAAAGTCCAGTCATTAACCTCAGAAACTCCCCTATGAGTCCTTATTCAGTCCTACAAACAGGAGTCCACGTTTCTCCAAAGTAGCAGTAATTATAGGAAAATGGCTCGCAACTTTTTATTCATTCAAATATTTGCAATTACTCAAATACTTCAAAAACAGAAAGCAGAAATCCAGCCAAGTCTATGCTCTGATATGTCATAGATACAGGGGAGAAGATCCCTTTGGTGAACTCTGTGATCTTGAATCAAGACTAATATTTGGAGTGAAAGGGCTTTATTAAAGGGGTTGTCCACCATTGAGGACATTTTTTTCCTACTCAAATGCTTATATTTTTGTGCTAAATGTAGTTTTTTCAATTGGACTTCATTAACAATTTTGCACTGTTTGACTTCGATTTTATTTGGGCTGCACTGTCTATTTCTGGCTGCAGAATGAGTTAACTGAAACTCCGTCAGTGATAGCCAGAAGACAGAGTTTGTCTTTTTCTGAACTCCTCTTAGCTGATTTATGAGCATAGACCACATCAAAGTTGAATTTGCCTGTAAAAGCCAATCAGTGCAAAATATTTAGTAAAACTCAATTGGAAAAATGATTTTTAGCCTCAAATATATGCACTTAATCAAAAATAAAAAAAAATGTCGCCAGAACTGGATACATAACTCCTCTAAGCACTTGATCCCCTTTGGCACTGCTCTTAGTCTTCTCTTGCTAGAAATCCATTACAATGTTCTAACCACACTACTATCAGTTTGCATGGTCTTATGTGAAATTACTGGTGGCCACAAATGCATCTACTGCTGTCCTTTCATAGGTTAAGATTAGGATCAGAGTAGGTTCACTTTAAACAGTGCATGGACTTCATTATTGGCGCGATCAGTTGTGATTATTGTCGGAAAAGCCTGTTTCATCCTCAAATTACCACTGGATCCCATCATTTTTCTATGTCACCTTGTGGGCAATCCTAGGTCAGCCGATATAATAGGTGTGTGATAGATATGTAGCTATATGATACATCTTTTTAATTTGGTCAAGGTATAGCCAAACAAAACTACAGTATATCTCACCTACCCCGATGCAATGGCACTTTTTAACTTTCCAGTAATATAAGAAACTTTGTAGCTTTAGACGACTCCACAAAATACTCAAAATTCATCAGTATTTTTACATTCCCGTCACAATAAAAATGTTTTCTTTTAATTTTCTTTATTGGATTGAAAAACCTTTTTCATCATTTTTTTAACTTTCTGTTTAGATTAAATACATTATTTCTGTAAACTCAATTCAACAGTGACGCAAGCGCTGATTGGGCGCCAGGCACCACGTGTCATAGCAACCACACGAGAGTCCTGGGACCAAGAGTGCCGACACCGCTGGAACGGCGACGGCACGGGAGGTGAGTATAGGCTTTTTAATTTTGTCGGCGCCAAACATTTAGGTCAAGAAGGGGTTATCCTAGTAGTGGACAACCCCTTTAATGTTTTTTTTTTACTTTATCATGTTTCAAATAATTGATTTTTTGGTACATGTTGCAGGGTTGTTAACAGTCCACAAATTTCTGGACAGTCTGTAAAAATAAGGGATTTTTTTTTCCTGTCCTTAAAAAAAAGCTTGATGCATCTGTGATATTTGATGCTGGAGAACTAGTACAGGTTATTATGACTGTAATTGTAATCATTTTACAGCTCACAGTAAATGCTGCTAATGTTTTCATTACAGAATTATGAGCTCCAGACATGTATCACTTGCAACCTAATGATTTATAATAGTTTTCCAATGTGTCCGTAAAAAACATTGGCGGTGATTTTTTGATAAACTGTCCAGAAAAAAAGAAAAAAAAATCAAATTGGCAAGGCTGATAGAAAATTCTTTCTGTTATATAGTTACTGGGAATTGCTTACACGGTGCCATCTTTCTCACTCTACGGGTGGCGCTGGTGATGGAGAAGGAGGCATTGCTGCATGAGATCTGCACAGCTAGGACTATTAGTGTGGCAGAGACTTTGACTTGGGGTTTTGCCCAACTGGGGAGAACATGTGTGCTGATTAGCTGCTTAGCAGGTGCAATTTTTCCCATACTGTAGTTAATGGAGACCACTCCCTATTTAAACTCCCAGCAATCCACTGAGAGTTACTACTCATTATACATCTCTGGTCCTGATCTCCAGTTCCTGACCGGGGTTGATTCTGACCTTTTAATCTCCATTATCCCTTCAGACTTTGACCCCAACTTATCCAATTTCACTCTTGACTGACTTCCAAGTATCAGACCCATTCTATTCCTCCTTTTACAGTTTTGTTTATTGATTTTGTAACAGGTTCTGCCCCTCCAGTTACAGACCTGGCTACTTTGACATCTATTGCCAGAGACTTATTCCTCTAGCCAGCAGCTACTCCATGGGTACAATACATAGGGCCCCACTGAAAGTCCATGTCCCTGTAAAGGAGTTAAAGAATGAAGTCTTGGTTTCTTTTGGAACCAGCTAACTCCAAATCTGTCCAGGACTGTCTTTTTGAGTTCACAACTTCAGACATACATTACACTTTCCTCCTGAAATTTGGGTGATTTAATTTTTTTTTACCGAATTATAAAGTTATTCAAAAGTATGCTAACTAATACTAATCCTACAATTTTCTCTGTGCAAATTTATCTTCGCTTTCTAGAACTTTTCGTACCGCTCTAAAAGGTTACCACCTTCTTTTGTGACTGGAGTAGTGAACTTTATGTGCTCAAATCTTATTGTCCATTTATCTCCTGAAAGACTCATTAGCATTTGCCAATGTTGTACAAAACTATTCTAGCCAGCTCATTGAGTATGAGTGATTGACTGGTACTCACGTATTAAAATGAAAGATTTCACCAGAACCCTAGCTTTCCCATTTAACAAATGCTGACCAAACCACATTTCTCAAACATATAGAAAAATTCACAGATTAATTATGTTTTTTATGCTACGGTGGATACGCAAAAAAGCCATTTTTGCATTAACGAAATTTCCTTTCTTACGATCCTAACAAATCACAGGGGATTTGAGCTTGATAGCCTCTTGTGTTCCTGTTTTACAACTGTTTTATACTTGCAAGTGTATCCTTTTTTTATTTCTAATATATTAACTAAAGATAAATTAACAATATACACTCACTGGCCACTTTATTAGGTACACCTGTCCAACTGTGTGTTAAGACTTAATTTCTAATCAGCCAATCACATGGCGGCAACTCAGTGCATTTAGGCATGTAGACATGGTCAAGACAATCTCCTGCAGTTCAAACCGAGCATCAGTATGGGGAAGAAAGGTGATTTGAGTGCCTTTGAACGTGGCATGATTGTTGGTGCCAGAAGGGCTGGTCTGAGTATTTCAGAAACTGCTGATCTACTGGGATTTTCACGCACAACCATCTCTAGGGTTTACAGAGAATGGTCCGAAAAAGAAAAAAAATCCAGTGAGCGGCAGTTCTGTGGCCGGAAATGCCTTGTTGATGCCAGAGGTCAGAGGAGAATGGGCATACTGGTTCGAGCTGATAGAAAGGCAACAGTGACTCAAATTGCCACCCGTTACAACCAAGGTAGGCAGAAGAGCATCTCTGAACGCACAGTGCGTCGAACTTTGAGGCAGATGGGCTACAGCAGCAGAAGACCACACTGGGTACCACTCCTCTCAGCTAAGAACAGGCATCTGATGGCTACTTTCAGCAGGATAATGCGCCATGTCATAAAGCTCGAATCATCTCAGATTGGTTTCTTGAACATGACAATGAGTTCACTGTACTCAAATGGCCTCCTCAGTCACCAGATCTCAATCCAATAGAGCATCTTTGGGATGTGGTGGAACGGGAGATTCGCATCAGGGATGTGCAGCCGACAAATCTGCGCCAACTGTGTGATGCCATCATGTCAATATGGTCCAAAATCTCTGAGGAATGCTTCCAGCACCTTGTTGAATCTCTGCCACGAAGAATTGAGGCAGTTCTGAAGGCAAAAGGGGGTCCAACCCGTTACTAGCATGGTGTACCTAATAAAGTGGCCAGTGAGTGTATAAACATGAAAAAACAAAAAAGTTTTCTGTGATTTTTAAACACATTGCAGGGAATGTGATAGAATAATAAAATAATTATCAATCACTGGCCCCTACCATAATGCCTACATGGATGTCTTGGAGCGCCAAAAACCAGTGATTGACTGCAGCAATCAGGTATGCATAGACCCCTCTGGATTTGGTGTAATTGGAAGAGATTTTACCAGTTGACTAACAATTCATTCAGACAATTTTCATCAATGTTTTGGATCAGATTTTGATTTGTGTTTTTGCTCAGTGTCTCCATTTTTACTATCCGAGTTTCATCTCTTTTTTTTGCTTATTAGACGTTTACTCAAACTTTTCCTATTAAAGAAAATGAACAGCATATGAATGGCACTCGGGTAGCATCCGAATGCTCTCCTATTTTTTCATGGACTCATAGGCTTGAAATGTTGCATTTGATCCGTGACTCGGATCAAAATCAGACAAATCTACCAATATAGACTATAATGAGTCCAAGTTCTATTCGTGAAAAAAATTGATAGAACTGATACATGAAAAACTGACGTCTGAATGAGACCTTACATTTATTTTTTTGTTTTTAGGATCCCTGCAGTGAGACAATTAAAAGAAACCCTTTTCAAATAAGATAGAAAATTGGAAGTTCAATGTGATGCAAGAAGGAAATCGGCACTCACCAAATCCTTTTTCTTAAAAGTCTTTTAATCCATCAGATGGGACATTAATGAGGTACTCGGGCGTAAATTCGGGAAAGAGTTTCCTCTCTCTCCCGTATATACCCCTATGTATCGCAATATTGTCCCATCTGATGGATTAAAGGACTTTTAAGAAAAAGGATTTGGTGAGTGCCGATTTCCTTCTTGCATCACATTGAATTTTCTGGATCTTAGCAGTGCACCACTAGTAACCTGTCAATGCTGATTTATTTTAATATGGAGACATAAGATCTGCATATGCGCAGAGTAGCTTGGTGCTTAAAAACTTCTTCTCCTTTACAGATTCAGAGAATTGGTAGTTAACGGTAAACGCTATATGAATAAATGTGTAGTAAAGAGTTAGTGGCAAAATTGATTCATACTATCTACCGTAATAGTTTATATTTGCATTGTAACATGAAATTAAAAAATGAAATGATTTGAACATTTGCCCAAAAAAATCAAATTTAATAAGATGTAAAAACATTATAAGTAAAAATGGAAGGTACAATAGTAAGTACACCTACTAGATATACAGCTCTGGCAAAAATTAAGAGACCACCACATCAAATCCCTATCATGGGCAGCCCATTCTCCAGACCTGACCCCCATTTAAAACCTCTGGAATGTAATCAAGAGGAAGATGGATAATCACAAGCCATCAAACAAAGAAGAGCTGCTTAAATTATTGTACCAGGAGTGGCATAAGGTCATCCAAAAGCAGTGTGAAAGACTGGTGGAAAGCATGCCAAGACACATGAAAGTTGTGATTAACAATCAGGGTTATTCCACATAATATTGATTTCTGAACTCTTCCTGAGTTACAGCATTAGCTTTGATGTTTCTAAATGATTATGAACTTGTTTTCTTTGCATTATTTGAGGTCTGAAAGCACTGGGTTTTTTAATTTTGACCATTTCTCCTTTTCAGAAAAAAAACAACAAAATGTATTGCTTGGAAATTCAGAGACGTTGTCAGAAGTTTGAAGACTAAAAATGAAATTTACATTTTACTCAAAATTAAACCTATAAAGAGAAAAATCAGACAAACCGAACATTTGAAAGTGGTCTCTTAATTTTTGCCAGAGCTGTGTTAACAAACAAAATGTTAAACAATTGTAAAAATTAATGATTGCAACATTCATCAAAAAAAATAAAAGATTTTACATTGGTTCCAGCAGAAGCCTATTTTATGAATGTGCCCTTTCTTTGCAGCTGCACCATCAAAACCTTCCGGAATGGCCGTTGGCGGTCACACGTGTTGCCGGCCCATTTTCAACAACATCAAACAATTCACAAGAACTTAGCTGAAGATTGTATTTTGTGACCTTGGATCATCTGTGTGGCATGCCATCTAAAGGATTATCTTGAGAACAATTTACATCACTAAAC
The DNA here is from genome assembly GCF_039654945.1 of Dendrobates tinctorius. Lineage (NCBI taxonomy): Eukaryota > Metazoa > Chordata > Amphibia > Anura > Dendrobatidae > Dendrobates > Dendrobates tinctorius. The sequence goes on from NW_027361993.1 coordinate 8,218,550, forward strand.
AATTTCCTTCATGTCAGTCATTCTTGACCGGAATTTCTAACCTTTTAATTGATAAGAGAAAGTAAAATGGTGGTATAAAGCAGAATAAATAAACTCATTTAGTGCTGAAGAGACCTGCTAGCCATGTAATGTATTCCATGCTCTGTCAGTGCTGCTAAAGGAAGCTGTCAATTTCCTACCAACATTGTGAATGCTAATTAAATAATTCTGTTTTTCACTGGGAATTAAATCAGAAAAATTCTTGATTAATAATTAAACTAATACTTTTTTTAGTTGTTAATGGATTGATTCTCTTTTTTGCTGCATTAATATATTTACGTGATATCTCTGCCAAAAGCAAAACAATATTTCTACTGATGTAGACTTCAAGAATTACATAACAAATTTCTGGTTTCTCATTCATCAGGTTTTATTTGTTACATTTTTATCTAATTTAATGAGTTGGATCATCTGTCAGTTTCACCTATCCATGTATCATCTATCTATCTATTACTATTATCTATCTATCTATTACTATTATCTATCTATCTATTATCTATCTATCTATTATTGATCTATTACTATTATCTATCATCTATTATCTATATTTCTATCTATTATCTATCTATCTACAGTATCTATCTATCTATTTATCTATCTATCTATCTATCTATCTATCTATCTATCTATCTATCTATCTATTATCCATCTATTATCTATCTATTATCCATCTATTATCTATCTATCTACCTACAGTATCTATCTATCTACCTACAGTATCTATCTATCTATCTATCTATCTATCTATCTATCTATCTATCTATCTATCTATCTATCTATCTAACCATTGGTTCCTAATGTGCATGTGCATGTAAATATGAGTGTTTACATGGGTGGGACCTAATTAATGGCTAACGGGGGAGCCCTTCAATAGCAATTTTGGCTCAGTGGTTAGCACTGCAGCTTTGCAATGCTGATGCCCTGGATTCCACCAGTATTGCACCAAGGACAACATCTGCATGAAGTCTGTATGTTGCCCCCGTATTTGCTTGGGTTTCCTCTCGGTTCTCATTTTTTCTCCCAGACTCCAAAGACACACTAAGTTTATGTAACTGGATAGACTAGATACTGTAGGTAGATAGAATATTAGATGGATAGATAATAGAATTTAAGCACAGCACAGTAAAAGAAGGGTGCAAAGCTTCACAGGCATATACCAAACCTTGTAATTAGAGTAAAAAAAAGTTGAAACAGCACTCCATGTAGCAGTTATAAGGTGCTATTTATTGGCCCATGTGGTGACGTTTCGGTCCTGGATGCAGGCTTGAGAAAGGTCTGCATCCAGGACCGAAACATTGCCACATGGGCCAATAAGTAGCACCTTATAACTGCTACATGGAGTGCTGTTTCAACTTTTTTTTTACCCTAGATAGATGATAGATAGATAGATAGATAATAGACTGATATTAGATAGATAGATAATAGACGGATAGATGATAAATAGGTAGATAGATGGATAGATAGATATTGGATAGCTAGCTAGCTAGATAATAGATTGATGATAGATAGATATTAGATAGATAATACATACCGTATATACTCGTGTATAAGCCGAGTTTTCAGCACATTTTTTGTGCTGAAAACGCCCCCTCGGCTTATACACTAGTCATTGTCCCAGTTTATGGCGGGGGAGCAGTGGCAGGAGCCGGTGGCTGTGGCTGTCACTGTGCCCGCTGCTAGAGCATAGTGACAGCTGCAGCCGTTGGCTGCCAGAAGACATCATACTCACCTCTCCTCACGCCGTCACAGCAGCTCCATCCCTGCACCTCCATTGACCCGGTGCGGCAGAGCTTCCTGTGCTGAGTGGTCACGTGGTACCGCTCATTAAGGTAATGAATATGCACGCGTCTCCCCTCCCATAGGCGTGGAGCGCACATTCATTAACTTAATGAGCGGTACCACATGACCGTTTAGCACAGGAAGCATTGCCGCGCCGGGACAATGAAGATGTTGTGACGCACGGAGGAGGAGGCTGAGTAGGACAGGGAATGGGGGAGCCATGCATACAGGACAGGACCGGGGGTGAGCCATGCATAGAAAACAGACCTGGGAGAGCCATGCATAGAAGACGGACCGGGGAGAGCCATGAATACAAGACGGACCAAAGGAGCCATGCATGCTAGGACAGGACTGGGGAGAGCCGTGCATACAAGATGGACAGGGGGAGAGCCATGCATACAAGGACAGGACCGGGGGGAGAGCCGTGCATACAAGACGGACCGGGGGAGAGTCATGCATAGAAGAAGGACCGAGGGAGAGCCATGCATACAAGCAGCGTCGGTCTGGCCTGGCGGGGTAACGGGGATTCCCTCGATAGGCCTTTGAAGGAGAGGAGAGAAAAAAAAAAGAAAAAGTCTGTGGTTTTAAGGGGCGCGGGCCCTTTAAAAGTGCAGGCCACTATGTGCAGGGATGCACGCTTGCAGAGTTCATTACCTGAACCACTGTAGCGCAATCCCGATCTATATTGGCAAGTGTGCGCCGGGCATATGACGTCAGTGTCATGCGCTGGACGCACACATTCACTGGCCTCTACTATGTCGGTGGCCATTTTAGTATGAGCGCACCGACATGCAGAGGAGGAGGACGACGACGACGCTGGGAGCGCAGGCAGGTAAGAGCAATGTTTTTATTCTTCTTTCACTCTCTCTCATATGGGGATGGGGCCAGGATGGATATATATACAGGGGGAAGGGGCCAGGGTGAATATATATACAGGGGGAAGGGTCCCAGCATGGATATATATACAGGGGAAGGGGCCAGGATGGATATATACAGGGGGAAGGGGCCAGGATGGATATATATACAGGGGGAAGGGGTCAGGCTGTATATACATACAGGGGGAAGGAGCCCAGGATGGATATATATACAGAGGGAAGGGGCCCAGGATGGATATATATATATACAGGGGGAAGGGGTCAGGAGGGATATATATACAGGGGGAAGGGGCCCAGGATACATATATATACGGGGGAAGGGGCTAGGATGGATATATGTACAGGGGGAAGGAGCCCAGGATGGATATATATATAGAGGGAAGGGGCCCAGGATGGATATATATATATATATATACAGGGGGAAGGGGTCAGTATGGATATATATACAGGGGGAAGGGGCCCAGGATACACATATATACGGGGGAAGGGGCTAGGATGGATATATGTACAGGAGGAAGGGGCCCAGGATGGATATATATACAGGGGGAAGGGGCCCAGGATGGATATATACAGGGGAAGGGGCCAGGATGGATATATGTACAGGAGGAAGGGTCCCAGGATGGATATATATACAGGGGGAAGGGGCCAGGATGGATATATATATACAGGGGGAAGGGACCCAGGATGGATATATATATATACAGGGGGAAGGGGCACAGGATGGACATATATAAAGGGGGAAGGGGGCCTAGGATGCATATATATACAGGGGGAAGGGGCCCAGGATGCATATATATACAGGGGGAAAGGGCCAAGATGGATATATATACAGGGGGAAGGGGCCCAGAATGGATATATATACAGGGGGAAGGGGCCCAGGATGGATCGGGAGAAGGAGGCCAGGATGGATATATATACAGGGGTGGCCAGGATGTATACACATACGGGGGAAGGGGGCCAGGATGGATATACATACGGGGGTCGCCAGGATGGATACACATACGGGGGGCAGGATGGATTTATGGGGGTCAGGACAAGGGACCAGGATGCATTTATATGGGGGGCCAGGATGGATATATGGGGGGTAGGATGGATATATGGATGGGGGGCAGGATGGATATATATGAGGGAGCCAGAATGCATATATTGGGGGCCAGGATGGATATATGGGTGAGGGACAGGCCAAGGGACCAGGATGAGTATATGGGGAGCCAGGATGTATTTATATTGGGGGCCAAGAAGGATTTATGGGGGAGGGGGGCAGGACAAGGGACCAGGATGCATATGTTTGGGGGGCAGGATGGATACATGGGGGGGCAGGTTGCATTTATTTGGGGCCAGGATGGTTATATTGGGGGGCAGTACAAGAGACCAGGAAGCATATATATGGGAAGCAGGATGGATATGTGGGGGGGAGTACAAGAGACCAGGAAGCATATATATGGCGGGAGCAGGATGCATATATATGGGGGGCCAGGACATGGGACATATGTGGGCCAGTATGTATAGCTGGGGAAGCAGGACAAGGGACATAGGGGGCCAGGCTGGGGCATATTATAAAATAAAGGGGGCCAGGCTGGGGCATATTATAAAATATAGGGGGCCAAGATGAGGGACTTAATTACTGTTCGAGGGCAAGAATGAGGAACATGATATATTAGTTTATGGTGACAAGTGGGGAACATAATTTCTTTAGGGTCCAATTAGGGACATTAGTACTACTGTAATATAATTTACTTTTTAGGAAACTGTTTTCCATGTAGGGAACAAAAGGGAGGTCCTGTTACTGTGCAGGGCGGTACTATGTCGCTTTTCTTCTTCATCTGACGTAATGTAGAAGTCAGAGAAAAAGTGGGGAACGTGCTCTAGAAGAAATCAGCTATTGATGACTGTGTTATGTTTTGCAGACGCGAGTACTGGCTGGAAGAAGTGATGGCGGTCTGTGCTGGTTGAAGAAGAAAGCGAATATGAAGGACTTTAACTACAGACGTCACTGGTGAGTCAGTGTATTACATGTACACGCACACTATACACTGTGTACAGAGATCCTGTGCATAATGTCACTGGGAATCACTGTATTACCTGTACACTGACACTATATACAGAGCTCCAGTGTACAATGAAACTGGTGATCACTGTATTACCTGTACACTGACACTATATACAGAGCTGCTGTGTATAATGTCACTGGTGACCACTATTATCTGTACACTGGCACTATATACAGAGCTCCTGTGTATAATGTCACTGGTGATTACTGTATTACCTGTATGCTGACACTATATACAGAGATCCTGTGTATAATGTCACTGGTGATCACTGTATTATATGTACACTATATACAGAGCTCCTATGTATAATGTCACTGGTGATCACTGTATTACCTGTATACTGACACTATATACAGAGCTCCTGTGTACAATGTCACTGGTGATCACTGTATTACCTGTGCATTTACACTATATACAGAGCTCCTGTGTATAATGTGACTGGTGGTAATAACAGTGTTGTTAGTATTGTGGTTTGTATTCATAATCAGTATTGTGGTATTCGGTCAGTATGTGGTGGTAATTTGTGGTCAGGTCACGGTGTGGCAGTATTTCTCCTTGTATGTGGTATTATTTGGTCCCTATATGCTGTTAATATGTCATATTATTCGGTCACTATGTGGTGGTAATATGTGGTCTGGTGATAGCGTGACAGTATTTTTCCTTGTAAATAGTATTATTCGGTCACTATGTGGTCTAGTCATGGTGTGGTGGTATTTGTCCCTTGTGTGTACTACTACTCGGTCACTATGTGGTCTGGTCACGGTGTGGTGGCATTTCTCCTCTGTATGTGGTGGTATTGGTCTTGGTATAGGGGATTGTGCTGTGTATGGCGGTCATTTGTTCTCTCTGATATTAATTAGGAGAAGATTCTTTATTTCCATTAGAGATTAAATACTTTGTACACAGCTGCAGAGATGCACTAACAGGAGGGTCTCCTGTGGAAAAATGTAATCACCTGTCCACAGGATAAGTGATAATGTATTGATTGGTGGGGGGTCTGACTGCTGGGACCCATTCGGCAAAATGTGGAACTTTTCATCCTCATTAGACTGGAGTGGCATGTCTGACTTGACCACTGATCCATTCATTCATTCCCTTCATGGCTGCACTTGTTTTTTTTCTAGAAGCCCCAATGAGAATGAATGGAGCTGCGGTCAGACATCCCACCTGCCGCTCCAATTTAAAATGGGAATAAGTGTCCTATAAACGATAAAACTTTGCCATTCTTCCAATCGGTGCAGTTTCTAAAGGTCGGACCAAAGCGATCACCTATCCTGTGCAGCCCGTGGATCGGTGATAACTTGTTTCAACCAAAGAACCCCATTAATGTAAACTACCAAAATTATACATCCTAGTTATGGGGGCGCACAGTAGACGTGCAGGAGCCGCCTGTGTTTTACAGCCAATGCTTCTCTATAATGGGGATAATGACTGACAGATATTTGCATATAGCTGTAGGGTGGGCCCCTAGAGTCCATTACCCTGATGGGCCCCAGACACCCCAGTCCGACCCTGCATATAAGACGGACTGGGGAGCCAAGCATACTGGGGCAGGACGGGGGAGCCATGCATACAGGACGGACCGGGGGAGAGCCATGCATACAGGATGGACTTGGGAGAGCCACGCATACAAGATGGACCGGGGGAGAGAAATGCATACAAGACGGATCGGGAGAGCCACGCATCCCAGGGCAGGACGGGGGAGAGCCAAGCATACAAGGACAGGATCGGGGGAGCCATGCATACCAGGGCAGGACAGGGGGAGCCACGTGTACCAGGACAGGGACGGGGACCATGCATACACGACTTATACTCGAGTCAATAAGCTTACCCAGTTTTCCATGGCAAAATGAGGTGCCTCGGCTTATATTCAAGTATAAACGGTAGATAGATAGATAGATAATATATAGATAACAGATAGATAGATAATAGATAGATATTAGATACATCTAAAGCTATTATAGTTGTTTAAATTCAGTGTTACATTGTCAGAAAACGACCCTGGTTTCGATTCCCCAATATTCCGCACTTTCGTCTAACACAATATTTTCTGATATAAAAAACGATTTGTACAGATAAAATGAACTCAGTAAAGTGTCCTATTTTTCTGCTGTATCTTTATGTGATGGATAAATGCCTTGGAATTACATCGGCACTCACTGATCAACCTTGAACACACAATCTGAGCCACATTTTAAACCAGAGAAATGCTCATCCTTTACAGCCGACATTTTTTTTCTACCCGAGAATTTCTTGAAAGATAATAGTCCCGGTCAGAAGGAGGCATGTTACTTCCAATGTTTCCTTTGCAAAAAGTACTTTTTCAGCAACATCCAGCCTGTCTTGAAGGACAGTTAATTACAAAGCAGGATTTACAGGGGGTGTTTTTGCTTCTGGAGTCAGTATACAAATGTCAGCGCTGTCAATTCAGAAATATATATGAGACGTTCTCCTTTGGGGAGGGAAATCCGTATGGCATCAGAGATACTAGTTTTTTTTTATATATCTTGTATGACAAAGTCTTTTATAATATGCTAGGTTTATAAAACAGGTAAAAAAATGTTAAAATAAACAGCGGGATAGAACAAATAATCTCACACTAATCTGATTTGACAATTGCTTGAAGGAGCTGTCAAATCTCACTTTAGCTGCATAAAAAATATTCACAATGAAAAAATTGGATACAGGTATTAGCGGAGGAAGGTGGAAATGGAAGGGATTTCTAGCTGGCGCTGTGTATGGCGTTTGGATTTGTATTTCAGGCAGGAGGCATCTTGGAGATCACAATGGAGGTCAAGTAGGATATAGCGAAGTGCTTGGAGCTTTGCCTTATTTTTTTTCAGATATAATTTTATGCCACATATGGGGAGAGATTGTGGCCAAAGTAGTTGTAAAGGAGCAATAGTCTGCAAGACACATGGTTTCTGGTGGCTCAGTAATTAGTTATGTTGCCTTGTGGCACTGGTTGGCATTTTCATGTTCTCTTCCTCCAGCTACTACGAATACTACAGCTACTACTCCGACCTAATTAATACTACTGCAGCTACTACTCACACCTAATTACTACTACTTCTACTACTACAGCTACTACTCACACCTAATTACTACCACTACTACTACTTCTACAGCTAGTACTCACACCTAATTACTACCACTACTACTACTTCTACAGCTAGTACTCACACCTAATTACTACCACTACTACTACGGGCAGCACCGTGGCTCAGTGGTTAGCACTGCAGCCTTGCAGTGCTGGAGTCCTGGGTTCAAATCCCACCAAGGACAACATCTGCAAGGAGTTTGTATGTTCTCCCCGTGTTTGTGTGGGTTTCCTCCAGGCACTCCGGTTTCCTCCCACACTCCAGTGATGAAAAATGTGTACAAACTGTAAAGCGCTCCAGAATATGTTAGCGCTATATAAAAATAAAGATTATTATTATTGCTACTACGCACACCTAATTACTACAGCTACTACTCACATCTACTCACGCTCAATTATATGAGCATAATTGGAATAAAATGAACTTGCTATATTAAATGAGATACATATCATCAACAATTGGTTCCACAAAGGACATTCTTTTAGCCAAGGTTCTAACATCTATTCTACGACCATTTAATCTCTTTTGGACCAAGACAGGTCCATTTTAACACCAATACGTGAGTCAAAATTTGATGAATAGAGATGAGTGGATCAAGCAAAATTCTCATTTTTCAGTTTGTGCATATTTTCCCAGAAAGTTTCATTTGTAAAGAAGTTATTGTCTGAGAATGTAATGTCCATATTATGCTCTTGGATATCTTCAGATACTAGATCACAGAGGTCTCCAGGAGACCTCTGGTTGTCATGTTAGCCCACCGGTGACCTGCAATCACGTGACGGAGGTCACCGGTGGGCGGATTTCCAGCGATTACGAGAAGCGCATGTTAAATGCCGCTGTCAGCATTTGACAGCGGTATTTAACGGGTTGATAGCCGTGGGTGGATCGTGATTCCAAAACAGCTGACATGTGCCAGGAAAGATGTGGGCACACCGCCAGAGCCCACATCAAAGGGAGGGAGTCTGACATCGGCGTACTATTACGCCCAATATCAGAAAGGGTTTAGTAGTAGTGGTCTTTTCATAAGGCCAAAGTCACCTTTTGTGTCCATGGCTCAGGTGCGATTGCAAACCCTTCATCTATTGTAGTTACGCCCCTGCTGTCTGTTATAATGGACAATTTTGGTGATGCTTCTCCCATAATCATCCACTTTTCCCATAAACTTGTCCCATAGTCATCCACTTTTTAAGGTCATGTAACTGTACACTTAGATTCAAGGCTTCCTCTAGATGACGTTGCAATCCCAACGTTACTCACAAAAAATGTTTTGGAACTGTTGCTTTACAGTAGATTTTAGAAGCCCTTCCCCTGAAAATCTGAGATTTTACAGATTGTTTAGAAGCCTAGGAGGTCTCAACCTTGTTCTATTTTATGCCACACTTGCCACTTTTAAAAAGTGGATGGGAATTTGGTTGCAGTGAGCGAGACACAATAAATATAAGTCAGGTTTATGAATTCCATGTTTTTTTAAAAAGTCACAAAAAAGTAGCATCTCCTAGTCTAGGATGGTATGAAAGGTGAAAAATCATTACAGATATACCAAATTTATCAAACATTGTACAGCACTTCAAAAATTCTTCCTATTATGAATTTAACACTAGGGCCTGGATTCATTAAGAATGACAATTTTCTCGCTGACCTTTATAAGGGGGCATGTTTGAGTCAGATGCAAGTGATTTTTAATGAATTAGAAGCATTTGACCCGTGCCCTATGCATCCATGTGCTTTGCCACAAATCTTACTCTAGTCAGTGACTGGAGTAAGATTTTTGGCGTAAGGAACCCCACAGTTTGTCATGATTTACCAGAGCGTTGAAGCCACTTCTCATCCCATCTTGGCAGAACTTGGAAAACTGGAGTGTAGATGCCAAAAGTCACAACATTTTTGTGGAACTTCAAGTCGTGCCAAAATTTTTAATCTTTTTAAAGTAATTCTGACAAATTTGCTTTGATAAATTGGAGCCCTTGCCTTTCTTATACACATTTGCCAAAAACTACTTTTCATGTATAGTCTGATCAGTGGTCTGTAAAAAGTTAAACTGTGTCTTTGTCATGCCCATTTTTGCCTATTAAAATGTTTCCATTGATTTTATATGCTTTATCAGCAGTCATCTGGCACTAATTTCTAAAGTTAAGATTGTAGTCGACCAATATCTTTAGTCCTTTTTGTATTATATTAGCTGACCATTTTTTCAACTAGTTGTGTATCAAACCTTTGCTGACCACCATGCAGCACAATGCTTTATTATTGTCGTGTAGTCGCTTTTATCAGCCTATTGGCTGATTATCATAATTTAGGAATAACAGGGCAGTAAACTTTCTTCCAAAGTGAGAGACGGTCCAGTGATCAAATTTTCAAGGATATTTGAGCCAACGTGCATGAAGGACTTATTATTACAAACATAGCAATGATAACATGATTAATATCCTTATCCATTGACAAAAACAATAACTGTATAGCAGCTCACCCTTGCCGTGACCGCTGCGAATGTTGTGCCAATGTAAGGGACGGTCCCTACAGCTACATAATTGCAAGTGTTTCTTCTAAACAGACATTTAAGTGATCACACATTTGAATATGATTGAAACATTTACATCTGATTATGCAAATGCTATGCAAATACAGTAAGCAGTATTCAAATCACTTGATGTGTCTTACATCATTTGCATGGCTGCATTTTGGTAATGCAGAAATGAATAAGGATTGCTCATTGTTGCTTCAAATTTAAAGGTTGTCAAGGTTCATCAGCTAGACCCGTCCATTAATTGTTGATTCCGAGGCATCACTCCGGCTGCTGGCTGGGGATGTTCTTCCTTATCTGCTGTCCTTCACATTCTTGGAGTCCTGTCTGGCCTGTGAGTTCTCCTGATTTATTTTCAAGCGGCATGCTCATATTAAATGTTTGTAGCTGCTGATAAGACTTGTAGGATTGGTCAATGGCTGCGAAGATTATTACGTGTAGTCATGACCTCTGAAGGATTTTTTTTTCCAACCAAGGTGTATCCTAAGAGATTATTAAGTATTAACATATGTTACTAGCAAAGGTATAGTTATAGGGCGTGGAGAGGTAGCAATCATAACTGGGACCCAACACCTTTAGGGCACATCAAAAACGCTATCACATAAGAAAGCAGGCTTATAAGAAGGAGGCTCAATGGCTTCTTCTGCAGGGACTATAATGTAATTAAACTCCACAAAGATTTTTCTCCAAACTACCGGTAATAATTTCATAAACAGCTTTATTTTGTGCTTTGATAGAAAATCTAGGCTACTCCTTGGATCCCAACATGTGTAGTATTAAAGAATTTGTCCACTGCTTTTTCATTGATGACCTATGATTAGGATAGGTCATCAATGTCTGATCAGGCGGGGTCCGGCATTCAGCACTCCCTCTGATCAGCTGTAATGTGAGTCGGTGGACGCCGTCGCTGCCGGCCAGAGGCAGTTATTGCGAAGATGGCCATCTACTTGTAGTGGTTGCCTCAGGGTACTACACATCCGCCTTCTATTGATTTGAATAAGAGGCGGATGTGAAGTACTAAGCTCCGTCCACTACAAGTAGACAGCCAGCTCTGCAGGTAAGTATGACGCCAACCCTGATATCAGCTGATTGGCAGGAGTTCCGGGCCCCGGCTGACCAGACATTGATGGCCTATCCTAAGGATAGGCCATCAATGTAAAAGTAGTAGACAACCTCTTTAAATTCTGATTTTGCACTGTGGAAAGTCAACCGGTAGATTAGTCCTGTGTAGAAGTACTCTACAAGATCAACAAAAATGTGCTGACTAATTTCTTAAATCTTTATAAGACTAAGAATTACATGTACTGTATTTTTATTCATTTACAGAGCCCCAAATTACCTGCAAGTACATAGAGTTGAATGTAAAAATTTTGGTTGCAGGCACCACTAGCCAACAATCTTACAGCATGCTACTTATCAGTAGCATAATTAGAGTCTGATTAAAAAATTGGACCTGGGACCCGATCTGCATGTTGGTCAGATGTTTGACCCCTTTCTAGATCCTATAAAGACATGCGGGTTCACCCCCTCTGCAATAATGCCCTCTGTCCTGGCTCCTTCCTGTAATAGTCTCCCAAATCCTGACCCCTTTCTGTAATTAAGTCCCCCGCCCTGAGCCCCTTCCAAGAATAATGTCCCCCATCCTGGTTCTTTTCCAGTAATAATGACTCTATGGTGGTCCCTTCTAGTAATAATAACCCTATCCTGGGCCACATGATATAAAAATGTCCCCATCCTGGGCCCCTTCCAAGCACAATGTCTCCATTCTGGTTCTTTTCCAGTAATGATGACTCTTTGCTGGCCTCTTCCAGTAATAATACCCCTATCCTGGTACCCATGCTTTAACAATGTCCCCCATCTGGAACGTTTTCCTGGTATAATAACCCCACCCTGGGCCCCTTCCAGGAATAATGCTCCCCATCTTGTAATTATGTCCCCTGTACAACGTCTGCTGCTGGACTCTGAATGGCTGGCAGTATGCACTGCAGTGCAGGGAGCTGATGGGTCTCTACACCGCAATACATTTCAGCTGAATGTACATACAAGGATGCGCATCCAGGTGAAATTGCAGCTGCCGTCGACATGTTCCCCTCCCAGACGGATGTAGTCCGGGTCAAAGAGGGATTGTTACGCCCCTGCTACTTATCAGACAACATTATTTTATTTTATGGATATTGGGCTAAGTAGACCATAAGTACATCAGTTTATTAAAAAAAATTATGTGTTACTTCCCCCTTATGCTAAAAGTGGCATTGACCAGGTATCCTCCTTCTTGTAATATCCTGTCCACTGCCTGTTGTCAAGAGTAATCTGCGTCTAGATATTAAGCTAGAATAAATAAAACTTGAGGGCGGTGGGGAATTGTCCCTCTGCTCCTGCTCTCCTGTCTGTCACATCCATACAGATACAGAACTGGCATGCTATTGGCCAGTGAATGATGGGAAATAAGGAATAAGAAGTTCCAGACCATATAGTGCTGGCAGGATATTGATTGAGAGAAACTGGCTAAGCGAAGAAAGTGGATAACAAGTTATATTACAGTGCATGAGAATATAACATATTACATGGTTACTGGACATGTTAGTCAAGTTTAAATTTGTTGTGGGGGATGAGGGAAGCAAGATCATGTGTAGTTTCTCTCATCCAAGAGAATTACGATGATTATGCTAATTACACTCTGATCAGATAAGAATATAGTAAAAAAAAAATGTCTCCACGTTCTCTATTCTGTCAGTTTGCAAAAATTGGGCAGCACTCAACTGTCATCCGAGTGCAGTCCGATGTTTTCCACAAACCTATTGACTTGCATGGCTGAGTGTGACCTGAATATCGGATCGAACTCGGGTTGGCTGTGATCCTTTTCTCTGACAGAGGAAAAAATTGGATATGTGCACGGCCCCATAGCATAACATTGGTCCGAGTGCGATCCGAAGTTTTATCAAAAATACAGTCATGTGCGCGAGCCCTAATTGTAATAGGACAGGATAAGCTTAGTAATGAAACACCCACTAGTGGTGGCTGCAGGCAGCAAAATCACAGAATCAGACCTAGGAAATATATTATATTAAAATTAGGCGTCCTTTATACTAAAACTGGCTAAGGGTCAGTCCATGCGGACTAGCGCCCCCTACTGTAGTTTTCTATCACCTTGTATTAATTTGTATTAATGGATGCAGGTTTCCTTTTTTTAATGCAGTAACTTTAATTGTAACTTCCTGATTTCATTTCATTTTATTTCTTCTTAAGCTTCCAGCTATTTGTCCTCTAATTCTGTATTCCCTGTCCGGGCAATAAGCTCAGATGGAGATATATTGCATTATAGGGGACCACTTCTTTCGATTTACTCCACAATGTCACGAGCATTTCCATGGAAATAGAACTTTACCAATTCGGTTATCGTGATTACCCTTTTCTTTATTTATTCCAAGTAAAACAGAACGAGTTCTGTTGACAGGCATCTCTCCAGTGAATTCTTTTCAATCTCTTGTATTTGAGAAGAGGCAATTTTTATCCGGCAGAATTCCGCTTCATTCTGACTGGTTATGAGAAGTTACAGATGATAGATTCTCCGTAAAGCCGGTCATTAATTTTTGTATCTATGTGGGGTTTGGAATAACCCTGTGTATGTTACATTTGTATCATGGATGTTGATCTCCGGTATTGATAGACATATTTTTCAAGTATTAATATTTTTCCATTACTTTTATTTGATTATATATATATATATAAATATATATATATATATATATATATATATACAGTATATATATATAGATATATATATATATTTTTTTAGATTTTTTTTATGCAGATTGGGATCTCTAAAAAATAATCATATTGCTTTTCTGCCCCGTTCACTTTTCATTTACCTTTTCCAGCCGAGTTGAAATCGAGACTAAATAAACTGTTGTATCTGCCTGTAAGAGAGCAGCCCTACAATGCTGCCTTTAAAGACTTCCTAAATGAATTGCTCTGGACTTACAATTCCCAGCTTAATAGCGGATAACAGCCTAAGGAAATAAGACTACAGGTGATCTCGGAAGATTTCAAAGTCACATCAGCTCTAAACTTTCATATTTTAATTATGGAATAAAACTTTGTAATCAGTGTTTTCTATGCAGATGTAGGTGGAAGTAAGGATACAGCTTCTTAGAAAATGACAAAAAAATGTATATTTTCCAAATAACAAATTCCATTAGCCTGGCATCAGTTAGAGCGCAGCTGCGAAGTTTTGCAGCAAGACCATCCTTCCCAAAATGTAAAGTCCTTAGAAGTGTGTAAGACAAGGCAAGTGAAACAAAACTAAGCCCATCAGACAACTGATGCTGGTACTGACCATCCACAGCAGGGGCGGGGAATGTTTTATTCTGCCAAGGGGCATTTAGATATTTATACCATTCCTCGGGGGCCGTACAAATTGCACTAACTCCGCCCACAAAGAACATCCTGATGCTGGCACTGGTGTCAAGATGTAATATTTCATTGCACATGCCTCAGCATTCAGTAGTGAACACTACATGAGCATGCTCACAGAGCAAGAGGAAATTAATGGGCCGGCAAAATACAGCTGCCAGCCCGAGCACTGTGGATCCCGAAAATCTGTCCAGTGGCCATATAAAAGGTCATTGAGGGCCGTATAATGCATATTATAGACAAGTAGAAAACGCTGGAAGATTTCAGATCTGTAAACAACAGAATTGTGAATGCAGCTCTGTAACTTAATGTGAGGTCAAGAAAAGTGCAGTGTTTATAATGTAATGTATTTTCAAAGATACTTGCAGAGAATCGGTCAACAGATTTTCCTGCTGCTGTATAATAAAGGATAAGAGAACCTGATCCCAGGGATGTGTCATTTACTAGGTTGCATGGTGCCCGTGCAGGCCGCATGTTACCAATGTTGCTGGTTTTCCAGGACCAGAAGTTTCACAGTTCAATGAGGGAGACCATCATGGACCCTCTCCCAGGACCCATCTCCCAGTAGATAACTCTGTCTCTTAGTCACTTCTGCTCTGGATGTTGCTATCTCTTTTATTCAGTCCTCTCTGTCCTATCTGACAGGAAATTGTCACTTTCCCTGCAACTCAGACCCTCCCAACCTGGGCTATTCCCAAACATTTTTTCTAACTATCCCTATTGTCAGACTACACACCCTATCAGTATTGCTAACACTTTTACGGTCCATTATACATCACAGGTCACATTGCATCGCATTACATTTTAAAACAATAAACTTGTTTCATCAAGAGGAAGACATGGGCAACATGTCCATATAATTATACAATCTGCAACCATCATGTTATAAAGCTGGGAAAGCTGAGTAGATCAAGATATAGCTTTGTGAAAAACAATTCAGTATTACCTGTGTTTCACTCATTTAATCCTCTGCTCTTCCTGAGATTTGGGTCGTGGGGGTCCTATCAATGACTGACAGCTATCTCGGCATGCACACTTCTACAAAGAAAGCTGTCAGTCACTGATGGGACTGCCCACTGAACCACATATCTCAGGAAGAGCAGAGGATTAAGTGAATGAAACACAGGTGATACAATTTTGGAAGCATAATTTTTTTTTTAGGAAGTTAAAAGGGTTAAAAGTTGACCAGCGGATTTCTCATTTTTACAACAAAATTTACAACACCATTTTTTTGGGGACCGCCTCACATTTGAAGTGAGTTTGGGAGGTCAATATGACAGAAAATACCCAAAAGTGACACCATTCTAAAAACTTCACCTCTCAATGTACTCAAAACCACATTCAAGAAGTTTATTAACCCTTTAGGTGCTTCACATGAATGAATGGAATGTGGAAGGAAAAAATAAACATTTAACTTTTTTTCACAAACATTTTACTTCAGAACCATTTTTTTTTTATTTTCACAAGTGTAAAAAGAGAAAATGAACCACAACATTTTTTGTGCAATTTCTCCCGAATACGCCAATACCCCGTATGTGGGGCTAAACCACTGTTTGAGCACACGGCAGAGCTCAGAACGGAAGGAGCGCCGTTTAACTTTTTCAATGCAGAATTGGCAGGAATTGAGATCGGATGCCATGTCGCATTTGGAGAGCCCCTGATGTACCTAAACAGTGGAAACCCCCCACAAGTGACCCCATTTTGGAAACTAGACCCCTTAAAGAACTTATCTAGATGTGTTGTGAACACTTTGAACCCCCAAGTGATTCACAGAAGTTTATAAGAGCCATGAAAATAAAAAATCATTTTTTTTTCCACAAAATGACCTTTTAGCCCCCAATTTTTATTTCTCACAAGGGTAACAGGAGAAATTGGACCCCAAAAGTTGTTGTCCAATTTGTCCTGAGTACACTGGTACCTCATATGTGGGAGAAAACTACTGTTTGGGCACACGTCGGGGCTCGGAAGGGAAGTAGTGATGTTCTGAAATGCAGACTTTGATGGAATGGTCTGCGGGCGTCATGTTGCATTTACAGAGCCCCTGATGTACCTAAACAGTGGAAACCCCCAATTCCACTTCCAACCCTAACCCCAACACACCCCTAACCCTAATCCCAACCCTAACCATAACCCTCACCACAAACCTAACACCAACACACCCATAACCCTAATCCCTAGCCCTAGACCTAACCCTAACCCTAGCCCTAACCCTAACCCTAACCCTAGCCCTAACCTGCGTGCCTGCTTTTTTTTCTTTACTTTTTTTTTCTTTTTGTGACAAGATCGCTGCCCTGCGATCTGACTCATAGTAACGCCACTTCTCCTCTGATCTCACACTGACAGATGATCAGAGGAGAAGCAACGTTACTATGTGACAAGATCGCTGCCTGGCACATAGTAACACGACTTCTCCTCTGATCTCACACTGACAGATGATCAGAGGAGAAGCAGCGTTACTGTGTGACAAGATCGCTGCCTGGCACAGCTGTGCCAGGCAGCGATCAGTTGTGCCAGGCAGCGATCTAGCCAGACAGTAGCTGCTTCACCTCTGATCATCTGTCAGTGTGAGATCAGAGGAGAAGTCGCATTACAATGAGTGAGATCGCCGGGAAACAAGCAGCTTTCCCAGCAAGCGCTCTCATTGGCTGCTGTGACGCTGACGTCATCAGGACCTGAACCAATCAGGTCTTGATGACGTCGGGGGTCCCAGCATGCATTGTGCACCGGGATCCCCGCGTTATAAGGTATTTCGGTGTCCCGGGGGACGCAAAACAGTAGATAAACGCCGGCGCTGCACAAAGCCCAGCAAGGGCCAACGTTTATCTACTATGGGCGGTCGGGAAGCGGTTAATATGTAACCAAGAAGACATATAACAAACTAGACTCCCAAATAGATAGATGGATAGATAGATAGATAGATAGATAGATAGATAGATAGATAATAGACAGATAGCAAAAAAATATATAAAAATATTATTTAAAAAAGTTATATTTAAAAAACTTTACAGGAATGATGCAAAACATATATACAAGAAATAAGAAATAAGTCTGCAGACCGATGGTGTCAGCTATAAGAGGGATATAATAAGTGAAATACTACATATATTCCATTTTTTAATATATAAGCAGCTACTAATTATTTATCGGACTCAATAATTAATCAATATGTAATCAGCTTTTAAGCTTCCTCTAGAGGTGGCTGCAGGCAGATAGAATTTTATCATTTAAAGAAAACCCGTCACCTTGAGAAACGCTATTCATCCGCAGATATAGAGTTAATATGAAGATTAAAATATAGCCAGCATTCTGGAGCAGCGGCTAGAGCACGTAAATGAACTTACTGTAGATCCTCCTTGCCGCCACTCACTTAGGGCCCCGTCACACATAGCGACTCACCAGCGATCCCGACAACGATATCAACTTGTCAGGATCACTGGTGTGTCGCTACATGATCGCTGGTGAGCTGTCAAACAGGCAGCTTCACCAGCGATCAGCACCAGTGACGCCGAGCACGCGGTGTCGCTATGTAGTTTAGGTACCAGCGCACTGATGCAGGGAGCTGGTAACTAAGGTACACATCGGGTATCTAAGGGGCGTGAGTCACTAAGAAACCCGATGTGTGCCTTGGTTACCAGCTCCCTGCATCAGCGCGCTGGTAACTAAGGTACACAGAAGGTTTCTAAGCACCGCCCAGTGCTTAGAAACCCTGCGTTTACTTAAGTTACCAGCGTGCTGATCGCTGATCGCTGGTCTCCCGCCTGTCACACGCAGCGATGCGTGCTGGCCAGCGGGAGACTAGTGATCAAAAAAATGTCCTGGCTATTCCAGGACGATCAGCGATAACCGGCAGGGGGGCCAGTCGCTGGTCAGTGTCACACACAGCGATATCGCTGGTGAGATTGCTGTTGCGTCACAAAACTTGCGACTCAGCTAGCGAGATCGCTATGTGTGACGGGGGCTTTACACTCATAAAAGCGGTGTAGGAAGCGGGTACAGTCACCGCTCATTATACAGTGAGCACTCCTGTCATCACTCCCCATCACACCGATTGACAGCCGGCTCTGCAGGCTGTCAGTCACAGTGTCAGGGAGTGATGACGGGAGTGCTCACTGTATAATGACCATTGAGTATAACCACTCCCTGCAAATACTACTCATCAGAAATGTCATACAGTTCTTCTGATTCGCTATGTCGCTTATGTTATTCCTATGTGTAGGGCATTGCAGAAGCTTAGGTATCCATGGTTACAACCACTAACAGCTGACTAACTGTCACTATATGAGTGGTCATAACCATGGATATCTAAAGTCCTGCAATGCCTGCACATGGAGTAAGTGAAATAGCTGATTAGAAGACCTATACTACATTTTTAATTGGAGGCATTTGCTAATATTATTATTATTACACCTACTACATATTGCGATAGGATCACAGAGCTGTAAATACCTCTTTAACTATTGTCCTAGACCCTGTTTCTTAGGGGCCCTGAAATACCAAAACCTCACAGCAAATATTAACCATTCAGGTTTTTTTTAGTAGGTTATAGCGGTAATATTTAGGAAATGCCTATATGACAGTATTATTTGGGAATATTAGTTGGACACAGTATATTATTAGAGTTTATTATATAGGCCATATATAGCTGTATTATCCTAGCACTGTATGGCAGTATTCCTATATTATGTGGACTAAAATTACAAGAAAAAAAAATTAAAATTAAAAAAAACAGCGAAAAGGAAACAAATAAGAAAAACAAAAAATCTTTCATATTTCATGTGATATTAGATAATAAACGGAAAGACCATAAATCTGTTCTACGCTATTTGTTGATGGCTCCACAAGTAAATTCCCATCAGAAAACTTCCCCTAAATGAGGTTATGGCATCTTTAACCATTTTTATCTCCCTCTTTCTGATAAGCACGATGGTCCACAGAGGTTTATATGGAAGTTGTACGAGTCTACAAATTCAGCCTTGGATTCCTTTGATTGCATCAGTTATTGTCCTATAAACTCACAATCCACATATACAATATATACATTATGGATCTACCGCAAAGTTTATATTATATATAAACTTTTTATATTTCAAATGAAATATTTATATGGGCCGTAAAGCCGGTAATCCAATAAAGTGGAGTCTGTTCTCCCGAGAACGTAAAAATAAATAATAAAAGGCATGAATTCGGTATTACAATAGCGTTATATCACTGATGGAGGAAATCCGTTCAGCACAGCGTGTATGGAAGCCAACTTTATTTCCATAATAACAGTGGGGAAACTTGAATTTGAATTTATAGCCCCTGTATATATATACATATATATATAAGTGCTGAGCGCGAGTTTTCATAAATTCCACACGATGGATTGTCAGCGGCAACAAATTGCATAGCAGAAACCGGCCTACACAACAAATAACGAGAAAAATAATTAAATCTAATTAATCACATGCAATAAAAATGCAAATTGAGGGATATATTTCTTTCCTTTCTATCTGAGAAGCTGTCAGGGCTTATTTAATGGGAAACAGCAATGAAGGGTGCGGTGATCAACGCCTGCCAATCAGATCACCTCTTGAAAATTAGGTCAATGTAAACTAATATCTGATTGGTTTTTTCAGGACCTAGAGTATATAGATATGTGACAAGAGTAGTGCTTGATATAGGTATTATTTTTACATCAAGGTATATCTACATAACTGCAGAAAAAAATGATATGTTAACATTTTTATTAAGGCAGAGAATACTTTGAATTATCAGAAGTTTTTTTTATAATATATTGCATGGTGTGATATAAAATTAGCATTTCATGCATGGAAAAGAAGAAGAGAGAGGTGGCATAAAGCACATCTGTAATAGATCATAAAAAAAAAACATAGTCCTGATAGTCATCTAGTAAAATCTGGATGGATGAATATGTAGAAATATTCTCCCTTTTTTCCGCTGAAAAGGTTTAAAAAAAGTTGATAAAGGAAAAAAGGATGCGAGTAAGAAGGAGGAAGAGGAGACATGTAGATGGCAGCTTATTGCTCAACCCTTTTTTAATTGGTTACAGACTTTTGACATTTTAGCTAGCGTCATTGGTGAGAAGACACCTGAGCATTGCTCTGGTCATAGGTGAAACTCTTAGGATTTATGGGAGGCACACAGAGTTGAAATATGACGATCAATTCCGTCAGAAGAGACCAGTGCAGTTTAGTTTCGGTGAGATCAGAAAGATATTGGGCTTTGGTTAAAATTAATGGCACCATCCCATTTTGGGCAGTCCTTTCAAGGCGGACCAGGGGATCCAGACAGCATTGGATTTCAGGGGTGCAGCCCAAGCTGGTGGTTCGTCCTGTGGTGGGAGGTCACACCGATCGGCCCGCTGCTTTAAGAAAGGAAACAGGGGGACATTACTGAAGGGGGAGAGTACAGTGAGATTTCTCGCCATTTCGCCTTATCTAAGTAGGTACTCAAAGAGGGATATGGCAGTGCTATTAAAGCACACGAGGTCCCATGTACTTTAAAAAATGTGAAGTCTGCAGATGAGCATCCATTGGTTGTAGATAAGAAAATAACGCATGAAGGTATCTAAGGACGGATGGCAGTTCCATTTCATGCTTCCCTTTTGGATAACCTGGTGGTTTCACCACTGGGGTGGTACCCAAGGAGGAGCCAAATAAATTTAGGCTCATTCTGCATTTGTCAGCCCCAAGGAAGTTGTTCAGTAAATGACAGGATAGATCCAGAGCTTTGCTCCGAGGACCATACCTCATTTGATACAGTAGTACATTGAGTGAGGAAATATGGAATGAGACACTGTTAGCAAAGACTGGTATTGAGTCCGCTTGCCGTTTGTTACCTGTGCATCCTGATAGGTTACATCTTTTCGGTTGCTATTGAGAAGCGTCCTATTTTGTAGATAGCTGCCTCCCAATGAGCTGCTCCATTTCATGCTCCTTCTTTGAGGCTTTTAGCACATTCTTCGAATGGGTGATGTGTAGTGATGAGCAAGTGTGCTCGTTACTCAAGTTTTCTGAGCATGCTCGGGTGTTCGCCGAGTATCTTGGGCGTGCTCATAGATTATGTTTGTGTCTCCGTAGCTAAATGATTTGCGGGAGATAGACAACCTGAACACATGCAGGCATTGACTGTTTGTTAGGGAATCTCCACATGTTTTCAGGCTGTCTTGCAGCTGCAAATCATGCAGCTGTGGGGACTCAAACATAATCTACGAGCACGCCCACGATACTTGGAGACCACCCGAGCATGCTCGGAAAACTTGAGTAACGAGCACTGCACATGGAAGATCAACAGGGGTTGCGGGTTAAAAAGATACAATTGAGGGACCTTCAATTGTTGCTTAGGAAGCTACATTTTGCTTTCCGGAATATTCCCATGGGTCGGGTCTTCTTGGGCTGACTGGCTGCGGCTACTGCAGGGATTTTGTGCCCCTAAATATTACATTAGGTTGGAAGGGCTTCCTGGACAGGTGTAATGAAGGGTCTTTAATAATAGTCTAGACATTAGAGAATTGATTGTGATCTCTTTACTGATGCAGCGGGCAGTGTGGGGTTCGGGACCAGAGTAGTGGGTCAATGGCCAGAGTCGTGGAGGGAGACGAGCGTCATGGAAAACCTAACACTGTTGGATTTTTTTCCAATAGTGGTTGCATTGTAGGCATGGGCGATGAATTCAGGTATAGGAATATCAGGCTCCACTATGACAATATGTCAGTGGAGATGGCAATTAACAATCTATCTGCCTCCTCTCCTCCTGTGGTTCGTTTATCACTTTACTTTGCTTTGCACTGACTTTGTCTCAATTGTTGGGTGGTGGCGGTGCATGTTCCCAGGGTGGAAAACTTAATTTCTGACTCCCTTCCTCGATTACAGTGGGAGCATTTTTGGAGATTGGTGCTGGTGGCAGAGTCTGTGGGCTGCAAGTGACCCAGGGACTTCTGGGAATTGGTCTTCGAAACTCAAGAGCGTTACTTAGGGCCACATTAGCAGATAGCACTTGGAAGCAGTTGGTGTGCTGGATTCAACAGATAGGGGTTTCTGAGTCAGATGACAATCACATAGGTGCTTTGCTGAGTTGGTGGGAAAAGTGGCAAAGGAGGTGTAGTCAGTGTCAAGAGTTAGGCTGGTTTCACATTAGCGCATTTTCAGCGCGCGCACGGCCGGGGGTAGCTCCGCCCCCGAGCCGGCTCTCTGCCCGGCGTGCCCGCCCCTTCCTTGTAGCGCCGCCTCCTAGCGGACAGCGGCGCCTGCGATCGGCGCACCCTATCTTTAGCATAGGGTGCGCCGATCGTGCGCAGGCCGTGCGCTAGTTGAGCTTTGACCTGCGCTGCGCACTTTTGACGGTGCGCCGTGCGCGCCAAAATCCGAAAAGTTTGATTTTGGCGCGCACGGCGCACCATCAAAAGTGCGCAGCGCAGGTCAAAGCGCAACTAGCGCACGGCCTGCGCACGATCGGCGCACCCTATGCAAAAGATAGGGTGCGCCGATCGCAGGCGCCGCTGTCCGCTAGGAGGCGGCGCTACAAGGAAGGGGCGGGCACGCCGGGCAGAGAGCAGGATCGGGGGCGGAGCTACCCCCGGCCGTGCGCGCGCTGAAAATGCGCTAGTGTGAAACCGGCCTTAACTGTTTTTTGGCAGGGGTAGCATTTTGATGTAAGTTGAGTGGCTTTACAGACATTACAAAGAGTTTTCTAATTTCTCAGGCTGTGAAGGGTATTAGAAAGGGGCAATCAATGCCTGACACTCGCAAGCTGGTTTTGTTTAAGTTATTGATTGAATTGGTAGGGAAGCTTGGTTAAGTTTGTAGTCTGCCCTTTGAAGATGCGTTGGTTGGCCTACCTTCACAAGCGGTTCAGAAGATTGGCAGGTGGGAATCTGGGAGATATAAACTCATTTGATGTAAAAAAAAAAAAAAAAAAGAAAGAGAGCGTGTTAGTAGAGGGGTTAGTTAGTACACATGCTATTCTTCATATTTCACCCTTTCTTTTTTCACCATGGGCAGAGCACGGCTAGTGTGGCTATTTGGTCACTTGTTAGTTTATTAGAGAGTGTTGAGGACTGATGTGCAAAAAAACAGGCATCAATTGGGGTTTTCCATGAATTATGTGGTAATTAGGTGGATAGAAGTTTGTGGTATGAGTTAGCGTCAGGTACTGCCGAACTTTCAGGTTAGGTCGCCCCCCCAGAAGTGCTGTTGGTGACATCATACACTGTAGCCTTATACACCCATGGTGACATCATACACTGTAGCCTCATATACCCATGGGGACATCATACACTGTAGCCTCATACACCCATGGGGACATCATACACTGTAGCCTCATATACCCATGGTGACATCATACACTGCAGCCTCATATACCCATGGTAACATCATACACTGTGGCCACATATACCCATGGTGACATCATACACTGTAGCCTCATATATCCATGGTGACATCATACACTGTAGCCTCATATATCCATGGTGACATCATACAATGTAGCCTCATATACCCATGGTGACATCATACACTGCAGCCTCATATACCCATGGTAACATCATACACTGTGGCCACATATACCCATGGTGACATCATACACTGTAGCCTCATATATCCATGGTGACATCATACACTGCAGCCTCATATACCCATGGTAACATCATACATTGTGGCCTCATATACCCATGGTGACATCATACACTGTAGCCTCATATATCCATGGTGACATCATACACTGTAGCCTCATAAACCCATGGTGACATCATGCACTGTAGCCTCATATATCCATGGTAACATCATACACTGTAGCCTCATATATCCATGGTGACATCATACACTGCAGCCTCATATACCCATGGTGACATCATACACTGTAGCCTCATATATCCATGGTGACATCATACACTGTAGCCTCATAAACCCATGGTGACATCATGCACTGTAGCCTCATATATCCATGGTGACATCATACACTGCAGCCTCATATACCCATGGTAACATCATACACTGTAGCCTCATATACCCATGGTAACATCATACACTGTGGCCACATATACCCATGGGGACATCATACACTGTAGCCTCATATATCCTTGGTGACATCATACACTGTAGCCTCATATACCCATGGTGACATCATACACTGTAGCCTCATATATTCATGGTGACATCATACACTGTAGCCTCATATACCCATGGTGACATCATGCACTGTAGCCTCATATATCCATGGTGACATCATACACTGTAGCCTCATATACCCATGGTGACATCATACACTGTAGCCTCATATACCCATGGTGACATCATACACTGTAGCCTCATATACCCATGGTGACATCATACACTGTAGCCTCATATACCCATGGTGACATCATACACTGTAGCCTCATATACCCATGGTGACATCATACACTGTAGCCTCATATACCCATGGTGACATCATACACTGTAGCCTCATATACCCATGGTGACATCATACACTGTAGCCTCATATACCCATGGTGACATCATACACTGTGGCCACATATACCCATGGTGACCTCATACACTGTAGCCTCATATATCCATGGTGACATCATACACTGTAGCTTCATATACCCATGGTGACATCATACACTGTAGCCTCATATACCCATGGTGACATCATACACTGTAGCCTCATATACCCATGGTGACATCATACACTGTAGCCTCATATATCCATGGTGACATCATACATTGTAGCCTCATATACCCATGGTGACATCATACATTGCAGCCTTATATACCCATGGTGACATCATACACTGTAGCCTCATATATCCATGGTGACATCATACACTGTAGCCTCACATATCCATGGTGACATCATACACTGTAGCCTCATATACCCATGGTGACATCATACACTGTGGCCACATATACCCATGGTGACCTCATACACTGTAGCCTCATATACCCATGGTGACATCATACACTGTAGCCTCATATACCCATGGTGACATCATACATTGTAGCCTCATATACCCATGGTGACATCATACATTGCAGCCTTATATACCCATGGTGACATCATACACTGTAGCCTCATATATCCATGGTGACATCATACACTGTAGCCTCACATATCCATGGTGACATCATACATTGTAGCCTCATATACCCATGGTGACATCATACATTGCAGCCTTATATACCC
This sequence comes from Dendrobates tinctorius, assembly GCF_039654945.1. Lineage (NCBI taxonomy): Eukaryota > Metazoa > Chordata > Amphibia > Anura > Dendrobatidae > Dendrobates > Dendrobates tinctorius. The sequence goes on from NW_027361993.1 coordinate 8,244,495, forward strand.
ATGGTGACATCATACATTTATTTCTCATTTTACCATAATGATGTCATACAGCTTTATTTATGTCTAGGGACCATATATAGCTCTGTATACCTGAGTGACCCCATATGGTCCTGTATAGCCTTAGTGGCATCATGTAACTTTATATGCACCCAGTAATTTCATTTAGCATTATATGGCACTAGTAAATTTTGATATCCTCAAATGTAAAAGTATCATCATGTAGCTGTTGATACACTAATGGCAGAATGGTGGCTTAGTAGTTAGCACTGCTGCCATGAAGCACTGGGTTCCTGGGTTCAAACCCATCAAAGACAACATCTGTATGGAGTTTGTATGTTCTCCCTGTATTTGTGTGGGTTTCCTCCGGGTACTCTTATTTCCTCCCACACTCCAAAGACATACTGATAGGGAATTTAGATTGTGATCCCCAATGTCACTGTCCCAGTGATGATTATGTTTGTGATGCACTGTAGAATATGATGGCACTCTATAAACAAAGCATAATAAATAAATTCTGTTAGTGAACCCATCTAGTCTCTTATCCAATCCTGTATTCATAGCCTCATATTTTACTACTCTAAGTGGGCTCATATTGATTCTTATGCTCCTAGTGATATAGAAAAATTTCATTTGCTCCTAGTTGAAGCCACATCTCTTACTAGTGATTTCATATAGCCTTTTTCACCAACATTCCTGGTTGATTCACTGAGTATTTAGTGCAAATTGCTAAACTAATATCCACAGCGTTTCTGCACCAAAATTCTGTGCATATTTTGTGCACTAAGGCTAGTTTCACATTAGCGTTTACGGCCGCAGTGTCGGGCTGCGCATGGCCGCCGCTAAGCCCCGCCCCCTGCCGCGCCTCTGCCGGTAGCTCCGCCTACGGACGCAAGACGCTGCATGCGTCCTGCGTCCCCTATCTTTAGCACTGGGGACGCAGGCTGTGCGCAGTATGCGTTTGGCGGCACATGTGTCCTTTTGACGCTGCGCCGACCAGCGCCAAACGCAATAGGTTGCAATTTGGTGCGCTCTGTGCAGCGTCAAAAGGATGCATGCGCCGCCAAACGCATACTGCGCACGGCCTGCGTCCCCAGTGCTAAAGATAGGGGACGCAGGACGCATGCAGCGTCATGCGTCCGTAGGCGGCGCTACCGGCGGAGGTGCGGCAGGGGGCGGGGCTTAGCAGCACCCGTGCGCAGCCCGACGCTGCAGCCGTAAATGCTAATGTGAAACTAGCCTTATTCTTGCACTTTGAGTGCCTTTTTTGCTGCATAAAATCACTAAAACCTGCAGGTTTAGGATCCCTATTGAGATGAATGGGTAAAATAAAATCCCACCATAAAGATGCGTTTCTGCAAAAACTTGACATGCTGCAGAATTGTAAAAAAAAATGCAATAAAAGCCAATTTCTGAGCCAATTCCACACAAAAAGAAAATGCAGCGTGTGGATGAGATGAAGTTCAAACACAAGCATTTTGCTGGAACAGTGAAATGCTGCAGATTTTATGTGTGCAAAATCCACACGTTAAATCCAAACCAAATATACAACATGTGAACAAAGCCTTAGTTTCCTCATAGATCAATGTGCCAGCAGTGACCGCATGCAATTTACAACCTTATATTATCCTTACATCACCTTATTGATCTGATATTTCATAAGCCTCTAGTGATCTCCTATAACTTCATAGTCTGGAAGCTGCTGTGGACAGATCTATTAGCACCTGCTCCTGAATGCATTGATAACCCCCAAATGTTTAAGTATGAAACATGCTAGCTTGGATTTTCAGGTAAGGCATTCTTAGCATTTGCAAATGTCATAGTAAGATACTTTATCAGCAACTAATCTGCTTGCTGATGTCATCCAAGTATCAAAAGTTGTTCCTGCCCTCCATGTGGAATGCCCCAAAGTTGTAGTGGATGTGACTTTAAGATGTAGCAGAGCTGCTAGCTACCTCATTATGTTTGCACTGTGCTAATATTTCCTTTTACAGGTAATACACATGAGAATGCCCGCACATACAAGTTATTTATTTCTTCACAGAGTGGTGTACTTCTGTTCTGCCATTAGGTGGCAGTGAAGAGTTACGGAAGCAGCTCTGCCTTCCATATATGGAAATAGGGTCACATGGTTAAACCACATGATCGAGTTCTGGGATTGCAGTGAAGGGGAGGAGGATGATGCAGGGCGTCACTCTGGAGCAGCTAAGGAGGCAGGTGGGAGAGTGGCCATAGCTCCAAAACATGAGGAACCAAGGTCTCAGCCACAGACAGTTGTGTAATAAGGCTTGTGCATACATGGAGATAAGAGCTGAGGAATCACTGCACCTGTTATAACTGCACGAGGGCCTTATCTGAGAATGACCCCTTCAACAGATATTCACTGTGTTTGCTGCATAAAGATTGAACCTCCATAGCCATCATTAATCTGGATGTGTCTGTGTATACTTACAAGTAAATGCTTACAACGGCCCCTGTGGCCTCCCTGTTTTCTGGACTATTTGCAGTGCACCACATTGCACCACACTTCCAGGAAGCAGAGGTTCATTAACTAGAGTTGTCTGGCCTTAAGCTACAAAGACTGCATTCCTCTATGTGACTGCAGATTGTGAACCCTCACATCGCGCTCACTGCGCACTGTCAGGATTCTCCAGAGCCAGAAGCTATGTTACCACAAGTATGTGATTTGCATACTCCTGGCCATCTCTCAACTAGACTGTTTCTGGCCTCACTCAATACACTTGTAACACTTAAGTGCACCCTGGTGTCACAAACTTTCCTTTTCTTTTCTTTTTTTATTGTAATTGCCATGGCAGAGTTGAACAAATTAAAAAGTTAGCTGAGAAAACTAAAAAAAAAAGTCATGCATATTTTATATCTACTTACTAAAAAAATTAGAAAATTAGAGAAAGCGTGAAATAAAGTTTCGACATAAATAACATTTTTGCCAGTTCTGCATTCTCCCTGTATATTTTACGCCCTGCAATGCGACGTTATAATACAAATAATACCCAGATAATATGAGCAGATTCGGCAGCTGACATCGACAACACAAGACGTCGCGGACACAGATATTTAGAACAGTAAGATGTTCTGAGTGATCTTTTGTGACGACTGACATTGAAGATCCCTTATCAAAGAAATTGTTCTAGTAAAAATCTCATGTAAAAAGCTTCAGCAAAATGGCCACAGATCAAAAGGCAAACACAAAAGGCAATCTTTCTGATTCAGTGCCAGTGTGCACGTGCAAAAGTAAGGAATGAGGGGAGCATCAGGTTGCGGTCACACGAGACTACAAATACTACATGGGCCAAAAAAACAGGTAAAAACTAGCACGGCGCCAAGAAACTTTTGCAACTATTCTATTGTTCCGTTGCATCTAAAGTAAAAAAAAATGATTCAACTTTGTAATAAAAAAACTTAATATAAATATTCTACTGTTTTGTATACACAGCCCCGATTCAGACCTATGGCTACTTCAGACAATCCTTGATTCTGTACTGATGTGTTACGGCACATTTACACTGGTCATTTCCGGATAATATTGCAGTGTAAACAGGTTGCTTATCACCCGACAATGGAGCGAAACACTTGTTTGTCTTTTGAAACTATTTTTACGTTTGCTAAAAAAAAAAAAACATAGTTCTCGGCAGCACATCATCCTGTGTAAGCAAGTGCTGCCGAGAAAAATAGTATTCTGCATGCACAGAACGGTCGTGTTAACAGGTCATTAAGTAGCCAATCTTTTAATGGCTGCGGGTCGGCCAGATTAAATACACCGCTAATCTTTTTCAATTTGACCCCTACAGACATCATAGACAGAGGAAGTAACACCTGCCTGCAAGGCCAAAGAACACACATAGGATAGGAAGCGGGAGACACAAAATAGCAAATTTTTAATCAAGGCTTTTAGGGTATTCTCAGTTAATTAATTCCCTTGTTTGATCACCCCATTTATTAAGCTGGCCATACATGTCGGCTGTGCCCCCCGATATTGTTGGGATCGGCTGACGATCTAATGTGTAAGGGAGCGCCAACCAAATGGAAAGATTAATTTTCATATACCTTATTAGAGAACACTGAGTTAATAGACAGACGTCTTATGCTTTGGATCCTCATGTCTAAAAAGCAGAAAGGAGCTGGAAAGAACACCATCTCTCCCTCTGTGAGATCTGTCCTGCATTACACATACTACTCATTGCAATAAAAACACACTATGTAACACTCAATTTCCCCTGCGGAGGCGCTGCAGGGAAATCGAGTCCTTGCTGCTAAGTTTCCACCTAGATCACAAATGATCTCTGCTGTTCTTGGCATGAGGAAACCTTATGACCTGCTCTTCAGGAAAATCTCACATAGGGATTCCACGTACAGGGTGATTTAAAGCAAAAATCCCTATTCTTTATGGCTATAATTAGTTACCTACATGGTAGTATTGGGCCGGTAATTAACTGTAATGTTTATGATTTTTTTTGAAGTTTCAAACAGCAAATTAACATTACAAGTAACACTCAGGAGGAACTATCAAATCAGAGAATTAGAAATAGAAAATCGCAGAGTCATTAGGCTCAACTATTTGCATTACCGTCATTTAAATTGGCCTTAGTGATGCTACGGCAAAGCTGACACCCTGCCGTGCTTTTTGCCTTAATTGGATCCACAGACCACAGAAATAATCACTTGTTTCCATGGAGAGCACAATCTATATATTGAAATGGCTGTAAGAACAGAAGGACAACTGTGGCAATCGCTTTTGTAAGGTTTAATTTTTTGTTGGGGATGGCTCCCTCTAGTGGCCATCAGCAGTGAACATCAACTGAAAGGAACGCAACGTCTAGTAGACAGCTACGGTTCTTATGATCAGTTTCTCCATCACAAATCTAAAATGTTTCATTGTGCATATGATAATATATTACGTGTCAGCCAGTAAGAGAGTAAATTGCCTGCACATGCCGCCGGTAGCTGTTAGTGTTTAATTCAGGATTCAGCAGGTGTAGGAACGTCTGTGGTCAAAGCATTTGACATGCATGCACGAGGCACTGCTCGCATGGATTAACCTACTGTTAGCTGTCACAATGCATTCCTTTATGACCAGCTGACATATCCAGAATGATAGGTTGCAAGTATATATGCACATATATACCAGGTCGGATATATCACTAGTGCAACCTGTGCAGTCACACAGGGGCCCAAAAGGTAAGGGGGCCACAGCCACCTCCAAAGCAGGTGGAATTCTGCATTATGGTGACCTATTAGACTGCAATGGGTCATATACTGTTCTTGCACACGAGCTCTATTCTGTCTATATCCACCACTATATATACATATATACATTTTTTCATAAAAACAAGAAGTAAGTTACCCTAAGCACTGTACGAGCCCGAGTAATTATTATATTTGGATCTGCTTTTTATCTTCTTTTTTCATCTGAATCAAATTCTTAATTCTCAATTTTGTGCCTATTTAAGACTATTTTATGTGATCGCCTGTTTTTTTATGCTCAGTGGGATTTTTGTTTTCCAGATGGTTTGCAGTCGATTCATCAATTGTGAATTTTTTTCATAAATTGCAAAATTTGTGCACAAATATACTCCAGTTCCCACCCCCCTCTTCTCCCCAGAAATGATTTTATCTACACTGCAAATTTTCTGATAATTTAGCAGAACATGAGACTTAAGGCCCCGTCACACTAAACGATCTCGGTAGCGAGATCGCTGCTGAGTCACAACTTTTGTGACGTAACAGCGATCTCACCAGCGAGATCGCTGTGACAGCGATCAGCGAGCGGCCCCCCTGCCAGTATCGCTGATCGCTGGAAGAAACCTCTGGACATTTCTTTGGTCTCTGGTCACCCGCTGGCCAGCACGCATCGCTGCGTGTGACAGGCGGGACACCAGCGATCAGGTGTAAAAAATAATAAAAAAAATAAAAAATATAGTTATTCTCACCTTCCGACGTCGCGTTCAGCCATCCTGCCTCTCTCCACGCTCCGGTCCCAGTGATCCTTTGCACGAATTACCGCGAGACTTTGTTATCCCTCGAGACCGTGACATCTCGCGGTCATTCGTGCAAAGGATCACTGGGACCCGAGCGTGGAGAGAGGCAGGATGGCTGAACGCGACGTCGGAAGGTCAGAATAACTATATTTTTTATTTTGATTCTATTTTTTACAGCGATGGCCAGCGATGCCGGGCGCTCGGCATCGCTGTGCTGATCGCTGGTGAAGCTGTCTGTGTGACAGCTCACCAGCGATCACATAGCGACTTACTAGCGATCCTGACACCTTGATATCGGTGTCGGGATCGCTGGTAAGTCGCTTAGTGTGACGGGGCCTTTATTGCTATAAAAGGGCAGAAAAAAAGTAGCATTTTAAAGAATTTGGGGCACAAATATCAATTAAGACAAGACAAAAAAAAGTAGAAACAATGATGAATCAGACCCTATGTTTGTGGAGTGTGGAAAGAACCTCACATAAATTATGGAGATCCATAGCTCAGCTTCCTGCAGGTGCTGCACTGATTGGATTCATATCCGGTAGTGTGGTACTCCAGGCTACAAAGCAGAGATGCTATTAGAAGGGCACAAAATAGGCTGTACACAATTATACTTAAAGATGTGACTATGAAGATGACAAATGTACCAGAAATTATAGAAAAAGTGGTAAATATCCCAAATTTAAGGCTGGTTTCACATTTGCATCTGTTTGCGCAGAGTTTCATCTGCAGCAATCCGCATGCGTCATGTTTGCCTATCTTTAACATGATGTATGCAGGGGCATGAAAACGTGTACGCATGCGTCGTTTCGCGGTGTCCAGCGATCGCAACATGTTGCATTTTTTGTCGCACCAAAAATCCGCAAATATGTGCAGGCATGCGTGCGTAAAAAAATGCATTACTGTCTATGGAAACGCATGCATACTCAAGGACATGCGTACGCATGTGTTCGAAACGCATGCATTTTTCGTATAATCATGTCCGGGAAATTAGACGCGCCAATTGGATGTGGCTTGTGTCAAGGAAATTCTCCAAACACATGCGCTGAAAAAAACACATGCAAACACAGCGTTTTATTTACCGTCAAGCGTAAGCTGATGCGGATAAAAAACGCTGCGTAAACATGCATTTGAATGCGTTTTGACATGTGTTTGCGCATGCAGACGAATCGCTGCACAAACAAGAGCTAATGTGAACCTAGCCTAAAACATTTATCTTTAGATAGATAGACAATAGATAGATAGATACTATAGATAGATATTAGATAGTTATGAGATAGATAGATCGATAGATAGACAGATAATAAATAGATGTTAGATCGATAAATGATAGATTATATATATTAAATAGATAATAGATAGATACTGTAGATAGATATTAGATAGTTATGAGATAGATAGATAGATGATATATAGATATATAATAGATAATACAGTCATGGCCAAAAGTTTTGAGAATGACACAAATATTATATTTTCACATGATCTGCTGGCCTCTGGTTTTTATGTGTGTTTGTCAGATGTTTTATCACATACAGAAATATAATTGCAATCATATTATGAGTAACAAAAGGTTATATTGACAGTTAGAATGAGTTAATGCAGCAAGTCAATATTTGCAGTGTTGACCCTTCTTCTTCAGGACCTCAGCAATTCTCCCTGGCATGCTCTCAATCAACTTCTGGATCAAATCCTGACTGATAGCAGTCCATTCTTGCAAAATCAATGCTTTTATTTTGTCTGAATTTGAAGGTTTTTGTTTGTCCACCCGTCTCTTGATGATTGACCACAAGTTCTCAATGGGATTAAGATCTGGGGAGTTTCCAGGCCATGGTCCCAAAATCTCTATGTTTTGTTCCCTGAGCCATTTAGTTATCACCTTTGCTTTATGGCAAGGTGCTCCATCATGTTGAAAAAGGCATTGTTGATCGCCAAACTGCTCTTGGATGGTTGGGAGAAGTTGCTCTTGGAGGACATTCTGGTACCATTCTTTATTCATGGCTGTGTTTTTAGGCAAGACTGAGAGAGAGCCCATTCCCTTGGCTGAGAAGTAACCCCACACATGAATGGTTTCAGGATGCTTGACAGTTGGCATGAGACAAGACTGGTGGTAGCGCTCACCTCGTCTTCTCCGAATAAGCCGTTTTCCAGATGTCCCAAACAATCGAAAAGGGGATTCATCAGAGAAAATGACTTTACCCCAGTTCTCAGCAGTCCACTCCCTGTACCTCTTGCAGAAAATCAGTCTGTCCATGATGTTTTTTCTGGAGAGAAGTGGCTTCTTTGCTGTCCTCCTTGAGACCAGGCCTTGCTCCAAGAGTCTCCGCCTCACAGTGCGTGCAGATGCACTCACACCTGCCTGCTGCCATTCCTGAGCAAGCTCTGCACTGCTGGTAGCCCGATCCCGCAGCTGAAACACTTTTAAGAGACGGTCCTGGCGCTTGCTGGTCTTTCTTGGGCGCCCTGGAGCCTTTTTGGCAACAAGGGAACCTCTCTCCTTGAAGTTCTTGATGATGCGATAGATTGTTGACTGAGGTGCAATCTTTCTAGCTGCAATACTCTTCCCTGTTAGGCCATTTTTGTGCAGTGCAATGATGACTGTACGTGTTTCTTTAGAGATAACCATGGTTAACAGAAGAGAAACAATGATGCCAAGCACCAGCCTCCTTTTAAAGTGTCCAGTGGTGTCATTCTTACTTAATCATGACAGATTGATCTCCAGCCCTGTCCTCATCAACACCCACACCTGTGTTAATGGAGCAATCACTGAAATGATGTTAGCTGGTCCTTTTAAGGCAGGGCTGCAATGATGTTGAAATGTGTTTTGGGGGATAAAGTTCATTTTCTAGGCAAATATTGACTTTGCAAGTAATTGCTGTTAAGCTGATCACTCTTTATAACATTCTGGAGTATATGCAAATTGCCATTAGAAAAAATGAAGCAGTAGACTTTGTAAAAATTAATATTTGTGTCATTCTCAAAACTTTTGGCCATGACTGTAGATAGATTATATAGATAGATAAATAGATAGATAATAGATAGATAGGTAAATAATAGATGATAGATAAATAGATGATAGATAGATAGATAGATATTAGATAGTTATGAGATAGATCGATAGATACACAGATAATAAATAGATGTTAGATCGATAAATGATAGATTATATATATTAAATAGATAATAGATAGATACTGTAGATATACATTAGATAGTTATGAGATAGATAGAGAGATGATATATAGATATATAATAGATAATAGATAGATATTATATAGATAGATAAATAGATAGATAATAGATAGATAGATAGATAGATAGATAGATAGATAGATAGATAGATAGATAATAGATGATAGCTAGCTAGCTAACTGAGTGTCTTTGGCGGGCTTGAAAAATAAGTTTGAGCACCCACAGCTGTATGTCTTGTGTGTTGCGTGAGACATGCAGCCGCGAGGACACAAACATATTATTCGAGCACCCTGAAGACACTCAGCACCTGGGCATGGTCAGATAACACCTTATCCGCGAACGCTCGCTCATCACTACATAGCATTTGTAGCACCTGTAGAGCCACAAGCTGGAGACCACTGATTCAAGTGGAGCATTAGCTTTAGTTTTCACATCCCCTCAGAAGTAACCCTCTGTTACAGGCCCAAGGATCATAAAAAATTGCCATTACTTTCTCTATCAGAGTAGAAGTGATTCATTAGTAAACAGGTTAAGTATGTTGTAGCCGTAGGGATTTATTTTTCATAAATCAGACACACGGCCTTAAGAAATGAAATGACACGAAGGTTAAATAAATTGCAAGTGGATGTTGAACAACAAGGAGACAGAATGTAAACCTGGTGAAATTATGTTTAAGTATACAAATGTTGATTTAACTCTTTTTCTTGCCTGGCAGGGAGACTTAGGTCCACTGCTTGCTCATTAGACGGGGAAATTATTCCGCAGACTTCTATTAGTATTTCCTGTGCGTTCCACTTAATCGTGAATTTGATATTCAGCATTCCTGGTCCCAATCGTTAGTGGTAAGTAGCAGATTCTTAGTAAAAGGAGGAAGAGAAGATACCTAGAACTCCTTACATGTTAGATTTATTAGTGAATAAGAGAAGCATGAAGGGTTAGATGGATCGGGGAAATAAAGAAGGTGGTAGAGAAGAATCAGGATGTTCGAGAAGGATCTGCATGATGGACGATGATCTGAGTGCTGGAAATGGGTCTGAGTTATGGAGAAAACTCTGAATGTTGAAGAAGGATTTAGGGTTCCAGTAATGGAGAATGATCTGGAAGTTGTAGGAAATTGTGAGCGTTGTTACATTATCTGGAGAATGGGAAAAGATCAGGATGTAGAATAACGATCTAGATGATGGAAAACACTAAGGCATCATTCACACGTCCATTTTTCACATACAAATGCTATCGGTGTTTTTGACAGATGTCACTTGTACATATAATAGTAAATGGGGTCATTCGCGTGTGCATAATTTTCACTGACCAAGTGGTTGTTGCAAAATCAAGGAGACATGTCCAGTTTTGATGAAAGCGTCTGATCAGAATCGTCAATGTAAGTCTATGGATCCGAGAAAACATTGGACAGTACTTGGACGGTATACGAATGTGGCCCAATTTTCATGGGCTGTTAGATATACAAAGAGTAGAAAATTGCTTTTTTTTTCCCTTTACATGTGCGAGAAATATTGATGACACTCAGACCAAACGCGAATGAAATTCTGACCAAAAAGCACAGTTGGATGAAACTCGGTCTGTTTTTCTCATACATGGAAAACAAAAACGATATGAATGCAGCTTAAATATTTAAAAAGGATTTGGATGTTGACAAAATAATTTTATTGCTGAAGAATGATCTGTGTGTTAGAGAAGGATCTAGGTGAGGAAAATGGATCTCATTTTGGAGAAGGATATGACTAGTGAAGAGTAGTCTGGGTGCTAGAAAGGATCTGAGGATTCAAGTGTTGGAAAATGATGTAAATGCAGAGTGATGGGAAAATATCTGAATGTTGAAGAAAGATTTGAGTGTTGGAGAAGACATTGGGCACTGAAAATAATATAGGATTGGAGAAGCATAAACAAGTTCCTGTAGGATCAGAGTAATGGAGAAGGATCTGGAAGTTAGAAAAAAGTGGAGGATGCTCTAGATGTTAGAGATTCTAATAGAGAGCAATCTGAGAGTTGAAGAAATATCTGCATGTTTGAGAACAATTTGAGGAGAAAAATATGGAAGAGCAAGATCTGGGTATTGAAGAAGGATCCCAATGTTAGAAAAAAGTTTTTATTTTGGAGCAAGATCTGAGCATTGGAGTAGGATCTGATTAATATAGATAGAGCTGTGTCCTTGGTTTTGGAAACAAAACTTCTGTAGATGCTAATGAAGGTTCTGGGTTTTGGAGAACCCACTCTCATGCTTTGATTCACAAAACCACTAAGGACTTCCATGTGATCATTGTGCTAGTTTAGTTCAGCAGCAATTTATTGTAGGAAAAACGCATTGTGTTAGGGTTGGCGGATTGCACTGAATAAAAATAAATAATAAAGCTCAATTGCAACCCAGGGTCTACCGCGCAGAGATAAAATAACTGCTGCTAGTGAACAATGGCAGAACTAGACTGCGAGCGATCACCTTAAACGCACTGTGTTAAAAGTCACACAGTGAGAACAGAACTCAGCGTACTCAGCTCGGTTACAGCACAGAGTGGTACTGCTAAAAGTACGCAAGGCACTAAACCCTGTTAAATGTCACAGGGGAAGTAGCACGTGGGTTGGACTTGCTCTGTAACTCAACTATGCTAACCGCACACAAGAAGGAAACAGATGCTAAGCCAAGGGGAAGTTACCCAGTCCTAACCCTACCTGTCTAGGTCAGTACTCTCAGTGTATAGCGTGACTTGTGCAAACAGAGTGGTAGAGTATCCACTCACATACACCACACATAAGTGATACTAGCATGCCTGCGTTCGCCGCTGGGAGCCTTTTATATTGTACACTAGGCTCCACACCAAACTCTCACGCCCAGTTGGCCGAGACGTTGCTCGAGGGCCAATCCGAAATGCCATCTCACCAGACTAGCAAATGTCCAACCACCAATGAGCAGACGCCACATCATGGACATGCTCAGTTGGGTGAACTCTGGACTTAGACTCCCAAGTGTCAGGTTGCACCTGCATCTTGCTGGTTACAATAGACTTGGCTGGAGAGCCTGCAGTAGCCAAATGAATCTCATGAGCCTGAGAAAGACACTGGGACTAACGTCTGTGCTGAGCAGCACTCGTAGCGGCTGGGCCAGAATGGTAGACCACAGCACCAGGCAATACAAGGGATCTATCCCGCCCCATGAGAGAAACCCATCACCTAACACATTGTGCCTCTATTCTGAATTGCAGAAAAATTTAAGCTAGTTGAATCTAAAAAAAGCTGAAATGACAATCACATGTACATGAGACTGTTACATGACTCAACTTATTCCTCTGCACTATAGACGCTGCAGAATAAAAATGTGTGTAATCCAACCTCTGAATAGTCATTTCTTCCAAATCTACGAAAAGTAACAAGATTACATGTATTTGCTTGGTACTTTTTTTATGCTACCATTGAAATAATTTACACCGTAATTTGCACCATATTGACCTTAATAAATAGTCTGTAATTTCCCATTCGGAATACTAGCTATAATAATAATCTTTTCCCTAACATGCAACCCCCATATACAAAGAATAATATTTTATGGCTTAAACGGTTAACTTATTCTCATTATCCATTTAATATGTCATGATTGTTGGCACATGCAGGTTCTACCTCTGGAGCCCACAAATAAGTGGAGAACAGGGGTCTACTGGTTCCTATCTTGCTTGATTAGGTGGCTGCCTCATCCAGGCAAAGAATTAATGAAGAGAATGAAGAGAAACAAGTGTGCGGAATGTTTCTGTAATTCCCATAGAAGCCAAAGGAGAAAAGAGCAAACATGTTCGTCCAGGTCTCCAAGTATTCTCCTTGTGGATGCAGCATCTGGCACCCACCTCATCAGGCGGGACTTAGATCTGGGCCCAAAGTTCTCGAAATAGGTGTAAGTCTCATAGTCGTGGTCATAAATGTCTGAGGCTAGAATTGTGAAGATACAGATCTGCTCTCGTCAGTGTCAGACTGGTAAGCCAATGACCCACCAGCAACCAACTCCAGGGCCCCACTTTTCAGCTACATGTAAATATGACATTGTCCTCAATCACAAATGTATATAACAATGAACTGGGCACATTGATAAATGAATAAGATGCCGCCTTTGTCTGTACATAGTGATTCAAGTATATTGTGCCAAGTACTGCTCATATAACAGGGTGATCAGATACTCCTGCATAGGGGCCCACCGGGGGATTCTCCAGTTCTCCTGTGGGCCAGTACAAGCCTGGCTCTCATGAAGAATATGGAAATTCTAGTAGAGATTTTATAGATTTTTTTTCAGAAACAGCACAAATATTTTAAGAAATGACTGAATGTTGCTTTGATCATTAGCCTGTGATTCATTTAGTCTCACACAAACACAATACCTACATGACAAATTACTCCATTCACTTCTAGTGGAAGAGTTGTGACTCTGAAGCAAAGTATCTAAATCTATCTGACACGCAGGCCTAGTCTTTGTCCTGTCTCCTTTGCATCTTACCCTGGCTTTTGAGTAAGACCACGAGCTGCGATCTTTACATATTAGGTAGAACATCAAACATGTCATGGCCACAGTCAAATGAGCCAGTAACTAACATAAGCCCGGGGAACAGAGAGGAAACAAAGTTCTTAGTGCACTTTTATGTGGCAAGGTTAAAAGAACTTCGCTGTTACTCTCAGGAGAGAGAATAATTGAATTAAAATGAGAATCAGACCATGCCTGGACTTCTCTGATCTTTAAAGGATTTTGACACTGATCTTGAAACAATGGTATATAAGCCACCATTGCTAGAGGCTATACATTCTCATTTTTCTATGAGACGAGAAGCTGCTAAATATGGATAGATAGTTAGATAAATAGATAAGACGGGTATATAGATATGAGATAGATAGATACATAGATGTGATATAGATCTCTATTCTCTATCTATTCATCTATTATTATCTATCTATTCTTTCTTTCCTTCTTTCTAATTATGTTTGTTCCCTTCTTTCTTTCCCTCTTTCTTTTTTTCTGCTACTTCATTTTATTTTTCATTCTTTTTTTCATTTTTTTTCTGTTTTTCTCTCTCATACTTTTTATTTTTCTTTATCTTTTTCTCTCTTTCTTTCTTTTTGCTTATCTATCTATCTATCTATCTATATTATCTGTCTATCTATCTATTATATATTATCTTGTCATGACTCTGGACAGGATGGCTCAGCCTCCATCCTGGTCAGGTCAGGGTTAATTTTATTTTGCCTCTCTTTAGTTCTGGGGCGGCTATTTAATGTTGGCAGTTCCTGGATTTGGTGCCGGTGATACTTCCGTATACTCGGTTTGTGGTTGTTGACCAAGGTTACTCGTCTGTAATCGTTGTGCCTCTGTGCTTTTGTGCCTTGCTGTGTATGACCTGGTTTGTCCCCTGACTTTTGCCTCTGTATCCTGCTTTGTACTGCCCTGTCCTTCCTGGTTATCTGAACCCTTGGCTTGTCTCCATTTACTCTTTGTCTTATCCCTAGGACCAACGTTCTTATCTGACTTTTGATCCTCGGCTCTCCTTGACTACGTTTACTGTCTGTGCCCTACAATCCATGTGCTCAGTTTCCTTCCCTGAACTCTCGCGCAATGACTTTGCCCCCCTGGTCATGTGAATGCTTAGTTCCAGGTCCTGTGCTCACTGCTTAGTCTCAGGTCCTTGCGCACTGCGTACCTTGTTCCTGTACTCCCTGCGCTCGTTCACATGCCCCACTGATAGTACCTGCTAGGCAGTGCCAGTGACACCATTGGTGTCATCACATTTCTATTATCTATCCATCTATTATCTATCTATCCATTTAAATGTAGTCAGTACTTCAGAGGGTATGCCATGGAAAAAGAGCAAAAGTTTATTGGCTCATATGGAACAAGACAACATTTTATGGGGATTAGGTTCAAGCTAAACTTCAGGAAGAGTTCTGGTACCTGAATCAAACTTTGGGCCAAGGTTTGATCGAACCAGATGAACCCGAACATCCTTAGGTCCTCTCATTCCTGGTTACAACTTGTGAGCTAACACCACCTGCTATTTTTAATATGCTTATGCTGCCTAATTTTCTGTGTTTTATCTATCCATCTGTCCCATATCTATCTATCTATCTATCTATCTATCTATCTATCTATCTATTATCTCTATCTTTCTATCTATCTATCTATCTATCTATCTGTCTGTCTATCTTTATATATATATCTCATGTCTCTGTCTATAGCCAATGTCCTGATCTTGAATATTCCATACAAAGAACAAATCTAAAAAATGCACATGAAGAATAATTAAGAGAATACCACAGATGTGTGACAGATAGACTAAAGGTACTGTCACACTTAGCGATGTACCAGCGATCCCGACCAACGATATGACGCGGTCAGGATCGCTGGTGCATCGCTAAGTGGTCGCTAATGAGCTGCCACACAGGCAGATCTCACCAGCGACATAGCAGCGGTCGGGGGTCGTTACTTACCTGTCAGACGAGGCGAACCTGACGTCCTCCCGCCCACGTCCGTCCACGCGTCGCTCGTTGGCGCCACAGGAAGCCCAGCAGGAAGCTGACGACGAGAAACGGTCCAGGACGTTCTTGTGCGATCAGCGATTACCAGCGGGGGAGCCGGTCGGAGGTAAGTATCACACAGAGAGATATCGCTAGCAATATCGCTGCTACGTCACAAAAACCAGTGACGTTATAGCGATATCGCTTAGTGTGACAGGCACTTTACTCTATATGTTACTAGGAATGTCCTTTTATAGAATGATATTACAAATTAATTATCGAAACTGTGAAAAGTACAAGATATTCACATTTGATATCGACATTTCTATAGAAGCAAAGACAAAAAGTGACTGTGGCTTGTTCTCTGATGAAGGATAATAAGTGCAGAATCTTCAAAGTAGTGAAATTCATTAATTATGGAATTAAACAGTGTAAATGTTTTTGCCACTGCAAGAGCTTAACAATTATTCATGACTTCAACATCTTAACTATCAGACATGACACCTGATGACTAGTCGTGCCCTAAGATTTCACAAAGTATCTTAAAGTAATGGGTAAGAATTGCTTTAAAGAATTCTCCATAATTTTTATTCTATGGACTTGGAGAAGTTAAAAATGACAAAATTATCTCTACTCTCCCAACACTGCGCCAGTGATGCCTCTGTGCCACTGCCCGGTCAGTGCTGACTTACTGCATCAGAGACATCATGACTACACTGCACATGCTCCCTGCAGTCACCGGGCTCAGCAGTCAAGTCGATAAATACAGCAGGAAGTAAACACATAAATTAAACATTTCTATCAATGCTGCTTTCTCACCAGGATAATGTCCTTACCACACTGCAAAAAATTGTTCTGGGGAAGGGGGATGGTTTGAGGGACATAAATAGTTCATGGTGATGACTTGGTCTCCAAACTCTCCAGATGTCAATCCAATTGAGCATCTGTACATGTATATGTGCTGTGAAAACAAGTCCATGCAATCCTTCCAACTTACAGGGACTAAATGATCTTCTGCTATTGCCCAAAGGTCCCCATACAAATTTGATTAATTTCAGCCAAATCCACTGATTTTGACCATCCTATAGAGAAGAGAATGGATTGGACAGAGCAATTTCAGTGACCTATCCCTTTGTTTTCAGTGGAGATAAGTAAGTCAGTTGTGTTTCCTGTCTCCATTGAAAACACATTGTGAAGGATAGCACCAGAGAGAAGACCCAGGATCCCACCACTGCCACAGCGTGAAGAACCCGCACCTCGCCACCTCTTCTGATGTCACTATTGTGTTCAAAGGATCACGTCGTACGCTTTCCTCATTTGCACCAACGTGACATTCCTCACTCCATGGAGACACATAATGTCCAATTGGCACAGATCTACCCTGTCCACATGAGCCCAGGGAGGCACGGGGAATGAGAGGATGTGGTCCGCGCAGTCGATGATGTGGCACCAGACTCGATTACAAGCCTGACAAGCTGAGAGGCCCCTTTCACTAGAACCAGTGAAACAGTGCCTGGTCAGCCCAGTAGGATTGCCACAAGTTCATTGTTAGATATAAGCCCAGTGCTTTAATACTATTATATTGGGCCAGAAACCAACCCCGTTAGCTTGGATAGTTAAAGCCGAGAACACGGACATGTGGATTCATGGATTGAGATAAATGAGCAGCCCAAGGTTAAACTATATATTTTGTCGTCTTAAGGGTACACTAGACAAAGCACTGTATATAGAATGGTTATACA
The DNA here is from genome assembly GCF_039654945.1 of Dendrobates tinctorius. Classification (NCBI taxonomy): domain Eukaryota; kingdom Metazoa; phylum Chordata; class Amphibia; order Anura; family Dendrobatidae; genus Dendrobates; species Dendrobates tinctorius. Next base: position 8,261,911 of record NW_027361993.1, read on the forward strand.
TATACAATAGTCAGATATGCAAATACAATAGTGGTAGGACCAAAGTAAGCAGAATATAAGAAGGAAAGAATCACATGAAAGGCCTGACTTGTGGGGGAGCCGCTGTCACATGGGAGGCTGGTGGTCCCCTCTTTTCCTTGACATCTTCCCATAGAAGTCGCAACATTCCCAGAGAAAAGCAATAGGCCATGCTTTACATGAGCATTTAACCCTTTGGGATCACCCCCTACCTCCACTGGGCTGGACCTAAATCCTCTCCCCTTGTATCTAGCAGCTAAAACCCCCAAAATCTAAGATGCATTATAGCTCCTTAATTAACAGTCCTAGGAAGGCAATTTTTGCACCATGGCTCACCTGATAGGGTTGTGACCGTCACAACTCCAATAGGAGCATATAAAGGCTGCAACAGGATCATCAAGGAGATATGTTGCAATAAATGAGGAATAATGCTCATTTATTGCAACAAACAAACGTTCAGCCAACAGATATCTCATGCGTATGGTCACCCTAAAGGTACTGTCACACTTAGCGATGTACCAGCGATCCCGACCAGCGATATGACGTGGTCAGGATCGCTGGTACATCGCTAAGAGGTCGCTAGTGAGCTGCCACATAGGCAGATCTCACTAGCGACATCGCTGGGGACGGGGGTCACTACTTACCTGTCACACCAGGCGATCCTGCGTCCTCCCGCCCGGCTCCACGCGTCGCTGGTCCTCACATATTGCTAGCGATATCGCTGTGTGTGATACTTACCTACGACCGACTCCCCGCTGGTTATCGCTGATCGCGCGAGAACGTTCAGGACTGTTTCTCGTCGTCAGCTTCCTGCGGCGCTTCCTGCTGTGAGGACGAGCGACGCGTGGAGCCGGGCGGGAGGACGCAGGATCGCCTGGTGTGACAGGTAAGTAGCGACCCCCGTCCCCAGCGATGTCGCTAGTGAGATCTGCCTATATGGCAGCTCACTAGCGACCACTTAGCGATGTACCAGCAATCCTGACCGCGTCATATCGCTGGTCGGGATCGCTGGTACATCGCTAAGTGTGACAGTACCTTTAGTGCTAGAGACCACAGGACATCTTCAGAAGACATGTGGTTCCCATGCCTCAACAGCTCAAGTATGTTTTGCTGGAATAACGGTAGCCTGCACAGCATTTAACCAGAGGAATTTAAATTAGGGCTGATGGTGTGTATAGTAAGGATATTTTTATTAGATTTTCAAGTCTCACTCTAGATGATCCTGATGATGGGACAGACACTTTTCTGGCACACACATCTGCAAAGAGATCTATGTCTTTCCTCTAACCTTGTCAAAAGTGGTACGAAAAGTCACCTTCACGGTACTGAACACATTAGACTGATAGTGGGCTTAAGGTATATTCTTTTATTTGCTTAAAAACTTTGCAATGGTATTACGATTCAATGTATAATGCCCCTTTATCAGAAGCATTCTACGTTGTCTTCTAGCTTGATTAACTGGAGGATTCACCAGTCTAACCGATCTTCTACCCTAAATGGTTTTTATGCGCATTCTGCTAACAAGAAGGCAAGTCTCTCCCTGTTAGGAACCCCTCTGTCCTGCTCTCAGTCACTACTAGTTTTTCTTGGATCAGACAAAGCCCCGTCTTCTTATTCTGCTATATTTTTGCATGTCAGGAATAACTCAATAGGGGTCCAACCATAAGAAAATCTCTTAATTAGAATGATAATATGAAACCTATTATGAGGCAGAAAACATAACTGATAGCAGAATGATCGTATTGCCGGCAGCTGCTTTATCTTCTCTGATTACCCCATTAAAATGCTTACTTGTCCAAGTGGGAATGTTATAGCTACAGAAGGAATAAGATAAGCTCACCCATCACATTCTTTAGAGTGAAGATGCAGTATTCTCTAGGTGTCACATTTCTGAGTGAATCTTCCACCCATAGAGTGTAGTTTATGGCTAATTTTTTAAAATTATTTAGACACAAAAAGGTCCGTACAGAAGAGGGCTTATACACCTTTTATCCTACATAAGATCATGCCGGAACGTGCACAACACCTCCCAGAAACTTCTGAGTCAAGTAAAATTTCTATATAAAGTTGGTATATGGATGTCATCAAAGAAGTTTCTCTTCTTGGGAAGCCCCCACTATGAGCCAGAAAAAAAGCCACTCTAAGTGGCTACTTCCAGCTGTCCAAGATACTGTGGCCGCTGCTGGAAAACTACGGTATCTAGTCATGTGTATCCCTCAATTAGCATTCTAATTCAAGATTCTTTCAAAATTTTTGTAATTTTAATGAGTAGAAGGAGGAGACCTGTGGATATGATTGTGCATCGTACAGCTCGACTGTTTCGCATATAGATCTGCTTCATGGTTACATGTAATCATTTTCCTGGTTCCTTTCTCTGAAAATCCTGCTTTAGAATTCAGGGATTGTCTGGTAGATACATCACAGTAAAGTATTGATGAACTTTCATATTTGCATTCAGGGAAAGCTCTCTCTAGGGAGAACTCAAAGCTTCAATTCAACTTCCCATTATCATCAACAGCCAGCGCAACCTTGTGGATACACAAAGCTTTGTGGATCTGATTTAATACTCTGGGGTCTTTGAAGACTGATGGACTTCAACATGGAAGAGCACAGAGAATAACTGCAGATCGTTGCTTTTTCTTACTAGCAAAGGTTATTGCAACCTCATGTGCTTGTAGAAGAAAGCTGTTGAAGAACATGGTTCTATGTCCAATGCCTACCACTGAATCCTCAGTATCCCTTAGAAAATGTTTCATTTCTGATCCTTCCACAATCACACCTAGTTGTGATTTCATGTTGACATTTTTAGAAGAGATGAGTAATATGATTTGCCCTGTCCTGGTTTACTACTCTACTAAACCAAATATGGTCAGCTCTAGAACCCTTGATCTACATAGGCTGATAGTAGGTGCTGGGGTTGCACTTGAACCCAATTCCTAAAGTCCAAGCAGTATATTTTAAAAGCCCATTACTATTAGAGATCCAGGATAGTTGGCGGTCATGGTGGAGATTTTACACTCAGACACACAAGTTTGAAATTACTCCACTGCCGATGGTGATCTAAGTTTGCTTCAGTAGAACTGTTAGTTTTACAAGGTTGCAGCAATATAATGGACATGATCCTAGCACATGGCTAATTATCCTCTCCTGATCAGATGTAGTCAAAATAGTATGTGAGATGTCTGCAATGTTTATTACGTTTCTCTTTTGGCTTTTGCCTTTTTTTCATTGACGTCTTGTGTCATGGTTGAATTTAATGCATATATGTATGTTTTCAGCCATGGTAACTGTGTAGATATCTATGTGGGCTAGAAAGAGTAGAGATAATAAGTGTTAAGATTTTAGTAAATAGACTTTTTAGTAGGGCTTCTCAAGAATGCCCATAGGCACCATAGACATGGTGGATGAATCCAACATATGTGTATAAAGGGAACCCGTCAAAGGTCATGGCAGTAATGTGGAGCAGAGAGACAAGAAACTTCCTGCTTCTACACAGAGCAGAGAAAAGAGAAGAATTAGCTGGGTAGAAAGGCAAAATGAGCAATTGTAAGTACACAGTGATATATAATATGACTGCAATATATTAAGAAGATAAAATCTTTGATGGGTGGAATGCTTCTTTAAAATGCCAGATTCACACTATCAGTATTTGGTCAGTAATTTCCATCAGTGTTTGTAAGCCAAAACCAGGAGTGGGTGATAAACACTGAAGTGGTGACGTGTTTCTATTATACTTTTCCTCTGATTGTTCCATTCTTGATTTTAACCAGGAGGTTAGCGTGCACTCAAGTCCAATAGCGAGGTGCAGGTGTAACGGACCAGTAGGTCCTATTAACAATAATAATCTAATTCACCGCACACTCAGAGGGGTTTTATGCAAACAAGTGCTCATTTTATTATATACAAAACATGTGGGAGCCAAACAAGAATATATAGCACGAAGTAGAAGCGATATAATTAATACGACGTTTCGGCTCAGTCCGAGCCTTTATCACTTTTATCGCTGAATCGAAATTCGGATCTTTGAATAAAGAGGAATAGAACTCCCAAGAGAATAGCCCAAGAATGATGGCTGTTGATAAGGTGCTATACAGCGGCGCTCCCACGCCTAGCTGCAATGACGCCACTGTATAGCACCTTATCAACAGCCATCTTTCTTGGGCTATTCTCTTGGGAGTTCTATTCCTCTTTATTCAAAGATCCGAATTTCGATTCAGCGATAAAAGTGATAAAGGCTCGGACTGAGCCGAAACGTCGTATTAATTATATCGCTTCTACTTCGTGCTATATATTCTTGTTTGACTCCCACATGTTTTGTATATAATAAAATGAGCACTTGTTTGCATAAAACCCCTCTGAGTGTGCCATTCTTGATTTTGGCTTACTGAGGTAAAGTACTGACCAAATACTGAACGTGTGAGCGTGGCCTGATGCTGATGCTACTTTTGAGATAGAGGGACTTTTTGGTCTGTTTTAGGCTCCAGGAACTGGGTGTGACCTATGCACGCCGATACCTGCCACTATACAGAAACCTTTTTTATTACTGAATTATACACAAAAATGGAAAATAGGATATTTACAATCATTTTATTTTGTTCCTAGAATGTTATTCCAATGGCACGTTTTCCTTGTATCGCTTAACAAGTGCCTGTACCTATACACCGATGCACTGTACATTAATTGCAGTATACTGCAGATAACAATCCAATTCAGTGTGGCAATGTAATAGATTACCATAGGTAAAGTGTACAATGGTTGAATTCTTTCAGTCTCCTAAATTATGTGGTCTGCGTTTCCCAAGCTGCTGCTTCTGTAATTGCTTTCAAACTGGCAACACCAAAGGCAAAAGCACAATCTTCCTAAATCTTAAAATCTATTCATCAAAGGATCCCAACACCTCATTTGTAAATAGACTTCATCAGCCCACAGTGACATGTCTACTAAACCATGTCCTGTGACCAGAGCTCACTAAATCCTATGACAGGATTAATGATCAATATCCAATCTAATTGATCGTTACAGGCATTGCTCTATCCAGTAACGAGTTTTGTCAAGTGATAAAGCTATGATAATAGGGTTTTTATTGTAGGAATGGCTCAGCAATATTTTAATTGATGGACTTGTTAATGTGCATGCAAATTACCCTTTTTACTGCAAAATTAGCTATTCACAAAGCTCAGATCACCTATGATTGCTGAGTCACAAAACAATATAACATTTCTTATTTTTATCACCAGGCATGGTTATTCCAATGGAGCTACAGGGGAGGAGAAAATTCAGAAGGAGGATGGAAAGGAGAAAAGTGAGTGGGAAATTATAGGATTATAAAAATGTCAGTATGAAAAAATAGAGATAGAGGATATTTTCAAGGATAATAGAAATAAATAAATTGTCAGATAATAAAATCATTACTATTCTCACTTCTACAGTTTTTCACTGTTCCTCATTCCTGATGATTGGGTCCCCTGTCTTTGTACACTTATGTGTGATAATGTATCACCCATTGGGATGGGAAATCATGACTGTCACATCACTGCCATGACCTTTGCTTGCCTGGACAGCTAACATAAGACAGTAGCATGGAAGGGTGTCCACAGATACTATAGGTGACCTAAACAGTGGCAATAGGGGACAAAAAAAACCCCAAATGAGCATAAACTCTTCAGCAAAAGTAAATAAGTAACAAGTTAATAAGTACAAGAAAACAGATAGAACAAAAAAAAAACAAAATGAGAATAAACCCTACAACAAAAGTAAATAAGTAACAATAAATAAGTACAAGGAAAAAAACAGAACAAAAAAAGCAAAATGAGCATAAACCCTACAACAAAAGTAAATACATAGCAAGTAAATAAGTACAAGAAACAACAGAACAAATGAAAAAATGAGCATATACCCTACACCAAAAGTAAGTAAATAGGTACAATAAAAAAAAGAACAAAAAACAAAATGAGCATATACTCTACACCAAAAGTAAGCAAATAGGTACAAGAAAAAACGACAAGATGAGCATAAACCCTACACAAAAAGTAAATAAATAACAAGTAAATAAGTGCAAGAAAAAACAGAACAAAAAGACAAAATGAGCCTGTACCCTACACCAACAGTAAATAAGTAACAAGTAAATAAGTACAAGAAAAAAACAGAACAAAAAAATAATAAAATGAGCATATACGCTTACACCAAAAGTAAGTAAATAAGTACAAGGAAAAAAAAGAGCAAAACAACAAAATGAGCATAAAATCTACACCAAAAGTAAATAAGTAACAAATAAATAAGTACAAGAAAAAAAGAACAAACTGACAAATTGAGCTTAAACCCTACAACAAAAATAAATAAGTAACAAGTAAAAAGTGCAAGAAAAAAAATAACAAAAAGAAAAAAATGAGCATAAACCCTGCAACAAAAATAAATAAGTAACAAGAAAATAACAAAATAGTAATAGTACATATAAATAACATTGGTTACTTAGGTTATTGTAACAACCCTGCTGGCATCACTGCATAGCTTCCCATCCCCCACAAACCAACTTACTCACTGCTCCAGGCCATGCTGTGATTTCTGTCTGCTGCCAGCTCCATGCTCTGTGCCTCTTGTCTCCTATCTGCTCTGTGCATGTATCCTGGCTGTGTGCATAAGGGGCAGCGCTAGAACTCTCTGGTTCTTATAGAGTCATGGTGCACCTGTCTAATGTGTCCCTGACCAATTACCAAGAGCCCTCTGGTATTTAGGGGAGCTCCACTCTGTGGATCTTGCCTGTGCAATGTGTTAACTCAGTTAGTGTCTTGCTACTGAGCTGCCAGGTCTTGCTCTGTGTTCCTCCTTCTCTGGAGGCTTTACTCCTAGCTTTGCTTAGTACTTCTCTGTCTGCCCTCCAGGAGGCAGAATATCCTGGTCTCTGTGTCTTTGTTCTAGTCTTGCTTTGTACCTGTGTTTACTCTGGTCCCTGTGTCCTTGGCCCTGTCTCGTTCTGTTGCCCTATCTTAACTCTGTCCTACCTTTGTCTGTCTATCTCCTTGTCTTTGGCTTTTTTCCCTGCTGTGTCTTTCCTTGTGTCCTCCCTGTCTGCTTTTGTTCTGCACTCTTGCGGCTCTGTTCATGCTCCACTCACTTGCAACTCTGCCTGCTCTGTACTCTTTAGGCTCTGCCTTTACTCCGTACTCTTGTAGTTCTGCTTGTTTCTGGTTCTGCTGCTGTAGAACTTCTTGCTGCTCTGCTACTCTTCTCCGCAGTCTTGCAGCTCTGCTCATGCTCCACTCTCTTGCAACTCTGCCTGCTCTGTACTCTTTAGGCTCTTCCAGTGCTCCGTACACTTGCGGTGCTGCTGCTGCAGAACCTCTTGCTGCTCTACAACTCTTCTCCGCAGCCTTGCAGTTCTCTTACTGAGTGAACGGGTCCAAACCTGTTCTGTCATACTCCACTCTTTCCTGTCAGTACCCATACCTGCTCCACCTGTGTGAACAGGACCAAATCTGTTCCGTCATACTCCAAACCTGTTCCGTCACACTCCACTCTTTCCTGTCTGTACCCGTACCAGCTCCTCCTGCGTGAACAGGTCCAAGCCTGTTCCGTCATACTCCATTCTTTCCTGTCTGTACCAGTACTAGCACCCGCTGTGTGAACAGGTCTCTACCTGTTCCTTCATACACCACACCTGCTTGCCCTGTGTCTCAGCTGTGCCTGCCTGCTCCATGTCTCAGCCGTGCCTGCCTGCCCCATGTCTCAGCCGTGCCTGCCAGCGCTGTGTCTCAGCCTTGCCTGCCAGCCCTGTGTCTCGGCCATACCTGCTTGCCCTGTGTCTCAGCCATACCTGCTTGCCAAGTGTCATGATCCAGGTTGGATATGACAGGTTTTAAATAAGTTTTTCCTTTGAGCTGGTTGCTTAGAGTTGGTTTTGCCCCCGGTGGCCATTAGGGTTATTACACAGTGGTGTCTTTTGTTCTAGTTTGCCCCCGGTGGTGGTGAGCGTTATTGCACAGGAATCTCTAACAGGTGTGAGACTCTGGCTCCTAACTATAAAGGTGTGTCAGGTGTTCTCACTCACTGTTGGTGATATTGGTGTTTTCCAACCATCCTTGGTGAAGGAAGGAACTTGAGAAGAGTCCCGGGCAGCCCAGTCAGAATCCTGGAGTGGCAGCTATGGAGTCAGCGAGGAGTTTTTGCAAAGCTTGGAGGAGTGACAGCTTTGGTGTCAGGCTGGAGCTCTTGTAAAGCATGGTGGAGTGGCAGCTATGGTGTCAGCAAGGAGTTCTTGCAAAGCTTGGTGGAGTGGCAGCTATGGTGTCAGCAAGGAGTTCTTGCAAAGCTTGGTGGAGTGGCAGCTATGGTGAAAGCTGCACTCAGATGCTGGACTCTGTTGCTGGAAGAGAGCTGCACTCAGATGCTGGACTCTGTTGCTGGAAAGCTGCACTCAGATGCTGGACTCTGTTGCTGGAAAGCTGCACTTGGATGCTGGACTCTGTTGCTGGAAAGCTGCACTCAGATGCGGGACTCTGTTGCTGGAAAGCTGCACTCAGGTGCTGGATCCAGTTGGAGGAAAAGATGCACTCAGGTGTCGGACTCTGTTGCTTGGAGCATTAGCAACAGAGCAAAGCTAAGTGGTGGTGTTTCCCTGTTTGTCACTTTCCTCAATGTGTGTTTTAGTGCAGTGGTGGGATTAGTTTCAGCACCGTCCACTTCACTAGTAAGGGATTGGTTCAGGGCGAGCTAGGTATTTCAGGTATCCTGTTCGGTGCCCGGTGCGGAACCTGCCTAGGGATCGTTAGGAGTGTAGAGACACTGACTCAGGGGAGTGCAGAAGGTCTCCACATCCCCGTTCCCTATCGCAGGGCCACCATTGTAATTGTCTTCCTGGTTTTCCCCTTTATTCTGAAATTCGCCCTGCTGGAGGCGGTGTATCCAGATATACGTTCTATTATTTAAATTCGCCCTGCTGGAGGCGGTGTATCCAGGGTCACGTGTGTCATATAAATTCGCCCTGCTGGAGGCGGTGTGTCCAGTCACACGTGACCATGACACCAAGTGTCTCAGCAGCGCCTGCTTGCCCTGTGTCTCAGACGTGCCACCATCTCCCCAAGTGGGATCAGCAGCCACAGCCAGACACCACCCTGGAGTTACACCTGGCAGCTGCCTGCTGCACAAGCCTGACCTAACCATCAGAGGCTCTAGTGAAAACCAAGTCAGGGCGTGAGCGTGACAGTTATAATACTAAGCATACAAAAAAGGAATGGAAGCTATATATCATAAAATCAGTAAAGTTTTATTGGGAACAAGTTAAAATGCCTTATAGCACAATGCAATACATATGGGACAGTAAATGCAAAAGAAAAAGGCCTTAAACACCAGTGCATGAGGTTCAAAAAAGACATAAACATGAATCTTGTTACTAATCCAAAAAAATGATAATAAAGGTGTCCCAAAAATTGATTAATGGAGCTTATCATGTAACGCTTCCAAAAGGAAAAACTCCTAAAGCAAGTTAATATATGAATAAATAACAATTGATCCTATGCAAAACCCCATAAAAATCAGCTAACTCCTAATCCTGAAGCGGCAATGATATATATATGTCATATAAATGCTTAGTGCAATATGTAGACAGACATGCTATAGGAGGTAATGAGAAGTGCAATGAATAAACATGCTGGCTACAGCAGGTAACAGCCAGAAAGGAAAAGGAAAGGGTTACTGCTGATAGATAGATAGCATACCAGGAAGGCCGTGGCATCCCTGACGCACGTTTCGCGGTTAGACTTCTTCTTAAGGGAGTGTGCACATAAAACTTTACTGATTTTATGGTATATAGCTTCCATTCCTTTTTTGTATGATTTGTTTATAATTGGAAGTGCCTCGTATCTAGGCAATATTTAATGTGATTTGCAGTTATAATACTAGACAGGTTAGAACCGTCCTGATGGGTTCACCTTGTCGCGATGGGATGGCTTTTATGCTTTTTTGATCAAAATAAATCAAAAATTGTTTACTTGTTGTAGAGTATATGCTCATTTTGTTTTTTTTCTTGGGTTTTGCCTGTGAAATGGCCATCGTGTGAATGTGCTCTTACCCGTTGCATGTATACCAGCTTATAGTGTAACTCATTCATTTGACTGTGCATTGGCAATAGGGAATAGAAATGAATTACAAAAAAAGAACAGAAATTTTAAAGGAATTTGAAATATATCACTTCTGTTTCCTGCTGCGTCTACTTCTTTTCTTTACAATTGTATTAACTTTATAAACCTAATACATCAAAATGTAAAATATATATACAAAATCATAATATTAATTCAATTACAATTTTATAACAAAGTTGAGATTTACTAAAATGATTTAATTTTTAAATGGTGTAATCTTAGACAGTATGAAAATACGCAAAATTTATCAAAGTGGCTTCTACTGTTCGTTTCCACCACGTATTAGTTGACTTACTCTGCACCAAAAATGTTGGCACAGTTTTGGCTCACACTTTAACATTTCAAGTCACACCCCATTCCAATGAAGTCACATCCTTTCCTACTAAGCCAAGCCTCTTGCCAGGCAGAAAAGTGTCTATAAAGCAAAACAAATGTTAGACAAGATTTATTTTTTTGCATGAATTACTCTAGAATTCTGGCATCAGCACATCTTCCATGTGGATCTATTCTCGAACAATCTAACTTTTAATTTACAGTGTCTCATTTGTCCCATTTTCTGATATCGAGTCATCTTCCAGCCTCCCTGTAATGTGATACATAAAGCATTGAGCTACAGTTTGAGGTTACAGGTGTCCATTGTGATATGGAGTCACATGTGACCACCAAACAACGTCGTCCCTTTAGATTGCACATTAGAGTGACATAAACCTTGGCAATGTTGTTGCATTAGGGTATGTGCATACGAGGGTTGGCAAGAGAAATTCTGCTTAAAATATGCACTTTTTTGAATGAGTTTTTGATGCATTTTTAACTTTCTTTTTGAATGGGTGGAAAACGCTGCAAAAATGCTGAAAGAATTGACATGCCGCAGATTGGAAAAAACACTTTGTTCAAATCGGCAAAGAAAAAATAAGATTCGAATGCATGAGATTTCAAAAATTGGTATTGGTATTGTAAAAAGCTGCTTATTCCTAGGATAAAAAATGCAACGTGTGAACAAACCCTAAGTCTTTCTAGCCCAGGTAAGAATGATAAATAATCACTATGTAGCTATTCTCTCAAAGAGGGTAGACACCAGTAGGCGAGGCTAGTGCAATATAAGTGCCAATCCTACCCGGGATTTACCTTATGCAACCTAACCTGAAGCCAATGGCTTCGATGGGACAATACTGCAGCGTCCTGCACAAGCCAAGCAGATAAACATTACAGCTCAGATGTTGAGAGCTGAAGCATCCGGGAAAATGATTTAAAACTTGACTTGAATTAAATATTTAAATATCCCAGTATGCCGTTCAACAATTAATCAGTGTCAGCATGCTAGGTAATCAAAATTTCAAGGGTACTCTTTCTCCTTCAAAGAAAACCAGACAATGCAATTTAAAGGGGGAAACCTAGATACATGCAATTTATCACAGTGTAGTTAGATGTCTGGAGAATAGTTCCTATAAGAAATTCCATAAGACATTATCTGATCCCAAAATTGTCCAAATTCCTAGTTGTATCAGGATAACGTTATTCTACAAGGAATCCAACCGAGACCTACAAATGATATTTGGTTGGCAGTATATCATCAGATAAGTCATCATTATAACTTGAGTTGAATGTTGGGGACATAAATCCTCAACTATATGGTATGTGGCATTAGGGACCCTTTTCCATTAAGTTAGTTTATTGGGACCTCAAGGCTACATGAATAGTGTTCTAAAACCCCATATATCAACACAAGAGTTAGTCCAGTGTAGAAAGTCCAGCACGCTCTTACTTTATAAGCTTAGTATAGTTGATTTAAAATTATACCAAATAATAATAAATATTGCATATTGTAAACTTGAACCCGAATGTAGAAAAATGAGTAGAACCTAAAGTATATTGTGCTTCGCCCTAAAATCGTAATATTAAAGGTGCATTTATACTACAAGATTATTGTGAACATGTGTTCTGAAGAATGCACGTTTCACAATAATCTTTCAGTGTAAACAGACAGCTGAATTACCTGATGTATGAGCAGAACATTCATTCATCATGTGATGTGACCTTTTGTGCATCATTCTCGGCAGTGCGTCCTCCTATGTACACAGGACTTGAGCTCCCAAGGACAATTGTGGCAGTCTATGGGCACTGAACCAGACGATCAGTAAATATTGCAGTGTTGTTTAATGCTGTAGGTGAGTACATGTAAATGGACAACTTTGAGTGTACTAATTTGCTTTGACTATGTATCCAGAATACAATGTATCTTTATTCATGGGATAGATGATAAGGATAGATGATAGGCTGGACATTGCTGGTTCTCACGGCTGTAACCAACCAATGACAAGAGCTGATTTTCTTTTATTGCTCGGATTCAGCAATGGCTGCCCAGTCCTCGTCACATCTTCACAATGAGCACTGCAAACCCAAATCTGTGCATGCGCTTGTAAGGTCACGGTGTATCAACTAGCATGAAGAGGCCTAGGATTTCATTGCTCGTAACGGTGAAAAGCTGTGTGAGAGATGGTGAGGAACAGAGGAACTAGAGAGGTTAGCCTCAGCATTTTTTTTCCTATATTTTACATATTACGTTTATCATCATCATGTCCACTATCATCATAATTGACATTCAATTTGCTGAGAATAACTTTGCCACAAATCAATTTTCCCATTAAAATCTGAACAATTTGGCAAATTCTCATTTTGACAGATCTGTTCATCTCTAGTTCTATGGATTCAAACAGGAGACTTAGGGTCCCCATTATTATTAGTGGTGGATTCCCAGTGATGAGGTCCACACCCTTGATCAACAACTTATGAGTTGTACTGTTGATTCAGCCCCCTTTAAGTAAGCCATATAACGTTGTCAGTGAGTGTGTTTTAAAGGCCCCGTCACACACAACAATCTCACCAGCGAGATCGCTGATTTTTTGAGGCCACAGCGATCTCGCCAGCAAGATCGCTGTGTTTGACGGGGATCAGCGACTGGCCCCCCTGCTGGTTGTCGCTGATCGTGCTCGATCGGCCTGGGCCTTTTTTCGATTGCTGGTCTCCCGCTGGCCAGCATGCATCGCTGCATGTGGCAGCGAGAGACCAGCGATCAGCGACGCTGGATTCTGGTTTCTAATGTAAACCTCGGGTATCCAGGAGCCACGGCTCCTGGATACCCGCTGTTTACCTTGGAAACCGGCGTACACGCTGGTTTCCAAGGTAAACAGCGAGTATCCAGGAGTCGCGCAGCTCTTAGATACCCAATGTTTACCTTGGAAACCAGCGTGTATGCCGGTTTCCAAGGTAAACAGCGGGTATCCAGGAGCCGCAGCTCCTTGATACCCAATGTTTACATTAGAAACCAGCGTCCAGCGTCGCTGGTCCTGATCGCTGAAGGGCTGTCTTGTGACAGCTCACCAGCGATCAGCCTAACGATGTCCCAGCGATCCCATCATGTCTGATCGTTGGTCGGATCGCTGGGACATCGTTATGTGTAACGGGGCCTTAAGGCTACAGGACGAACATGCTTGTATCTTGGAATCCCAGTAAAAGCAAGCATTTTACATTATGGGTACCAGGTTTAAAGAAAAAATAAAATCCAATATTAGGGAATTTTGTATAATTTGGTTCGACGCTTAGCCTCCTTTTCTATGAGCCAGTGTGGGGACAGGCTAGTAAGTGTTCTTTACTGTACAGGACCCAGAACAGGTCACATATTTTCTTGCAGCAGTGCAATACCTAATTTCCTCTGCAGGGGCGATGGAAGGGAAGTAAATGTTTGTCATAAGGTTTGCCTACAGATTCTAATTGGAGGTCATCTTTAAAGGGGGTTTTACACTAAGCGATATCGCTAGCAATATCGCTAAAACGTCACTGGTTTTGTGACGTTATAGCGATATTGCTAGCGATATCGCTATGTGTGATACTTACCAGCGACCGGCTCCCCCGCTGTCCATCGCTGATCGCGCGAGAATGTCCGGCTCCATTTCTCGTCGGGCGCTTCCTGCTGAGACTTCCTGCTGTGACGACGAGCGACGCTGGACGCGGGCGGGAGGACGCAGGATCGCTGTGTGTGAATGGTAAGTATCGTGCGCTGCGTCACTGCTGCATCGCTGTGAGATCTTTCTGTATGAAAGCTCACTAGCGATCATTTAGCGATGCACCAGCGATCCTGACCGGGTCGGATCGCTGGTTGGATCGCTGGTGCATCGCTAAATGTAAAAGGGCCTTAAGGTTCAGAAGAAAGTTGAAAGACTTCTTTGATGTCTACAGGTTGTACAGCATTCAATATAATTGTGTTACCATATCTGGATTTGGTGATTACCATACTTCCTTGCCCTTGATCCTTTTGTGTGATGTTGTTTTCATTGCCCGGAGTCTATCTTTAGCTTCTGATAACTGAATGTATTTCCTCGATTTTTACTCTATTGTATAATATTCATAGACTGAACATATGTGTGATGCATACTAGCTGACTATTGGCAGGATACGAGCCATGGAGCAGATCTGGCATTGAGCTCTCATAACATTTCCATAATTTCTCTTCTTACTTTCATGGATAAAGAGAATTCTGTGACGCCCAGCGCTAATGTTCTATTTTCCTCTAACAAAGTCAAACATACATTAAGCAATCTAATTACAAATGTTGATTTACAAATGAGTTCTCATTTGATTGTTGATGAATACTAATTATGTACATAAATCTAAAATAACCCTTAAATGGGAGAAGTTTATTGTGCAGATTAAATCAGTCTCATTTTCACCCACAGACAAGCTCTATTAGTTTTTTTACTATACTAAAATTGCTAATACAGGGTTATCTCATTTGGTGGGTAGATTGTGCTTTGAGATGTCCTGATGTTGAGTTGCGCTGCAGTCAAAATTACACCGTGCACAAGAGACTCCTCAGAAGAGGGGAATGCTGATAACAATAGATCCATTAAGGAAAATGTTAGATACAGAGATAAATGCGGGAGACCTAAGTTCAAATCCCTCTGCAGACAGATAGTAACCAAAGACCAGACACATTATCTGATAGTAACCATAGACCAGACACATTATCTTGATGTTCTTAAGTATCTAAAATACATTGTGTATATATATATATTTTATGGAATAACACAAAAATTGTCAGATTCTAAAGAAGAATTGAAATTTTATAGAACATCCGAGCAAACTGGAAAATTCAACTTTTAGCATTCACCAGAACTTTTAACCATGGTCCAAACTGAACAGGCGCTACATAGTTTGGGAAGAAAAGGACTTCTTTGAATCAAAAATTGTAAAAAAATAAAGTTGAGACTGGGGTGTACAATAACATGCTTGACGAAAGAAAGAACTTTTTTTCAAAATGCGTAGGTTCACTTTTTGGTCTACACTGGCCTCTGTAGCTACAGTTACATCATTAAGATACCACGATTGTATGTCTTGGAGAAGTGCCATGGCTAGGACACTCTCCATGCTGAGTCTCATCTGACTCTTTTTTCTGGACATACTTTGATTCTGTGGATTATTAATGACTATCTCTGGATTATTCCATCATAACTAACAGAACAGTAACAATTTTAATATCACAGACTACATGCTCCACAATAGGTCAGTCTATTACATACATCCCTTGGTGGGTTATAAAGTGCCTTGTACTAAAAATGAGCAGATTCATCCAGAAGAGGATTGATTTTGTGTTGAATTCGTTAAATTCATGGTTCCACATCTATTCGAAGACTTTGAGATTTGATTCACGCTTTCCCCTCAAAAAAGAATTGCCTGGCACCATTTTCCACATGGAAGAAGCATCAGAGAACTGACGAGCAGGTTTCCCCTCTCTGTACAGAAGCTATGACATCACATCCTAGTTTTTCAAGTGAATTAGCAAATCTTTTACATTGGTGTTTAGTGCGCCACAGGGTCATCGGAGATCAGTGGTTCCTAGCGGAGTCCGGACTGGTAATATGTTTGACAGAGCTGAATTCCATCTCTAGATTCACTATGTAACATTGACTATATGGAAATAATATGTATTATTCTTGAGGGTCTTCCTCTCCCCTCCTATACAGTATTGAGATCTGCTCAAAAATTATTTGATGCAATTCAAATTCTAGGGGAGAATACTGCAAAGATGACGAATGCGAACTTCAAAAGAACCACTCATCTCTACCTTGTATCCAATAGGACAGAGATATATTAATAACACTACTGTTACTACATCTAATAGGTATACTTTAATGGCACAATCCGAATACATCATTAGGAGCACGGGTGCACTACAATGTTAGATACATCTTCTAAATATGATCTCCTATTGAGGGAGTTCCAGTTGTTAAGAAGGAATGCCAGTAATTACTCAGTACCCTATGTGACATGCTATTTTCTGGCATCTGGAGTAGTGATATCTGGATGATGTTCAGTGGACACCACTATTTAGTGGTAATCAACATCAAGAAGATGTTCCACAGACCCAGTAGAGGATATGTCTTGCAATCTCCATCTGAAGAGAACGTGTGTTCATCCACTATGAGTTTAATCTTAATATTTGACATTATCATTACGCTCACAAGGCATATCATGAATAGGATGTAACTGGTAATATGTAAATCATCTCAAAGTCATCTATAACTGGGGTTTTCCCTTGCAGCCAATTATTGTGTCAGAGCTTGGACCCACCATAAAATCCCATGAACTTTTTTGGGCCACTCTGTCCCTGCAGTTGGTCACGTAAAATATCCAAAATCTAGACGAGTATGGCATTGGAAAAAAAATGAACACTAAAGCCTACTCTCACAATTTGCAATAATCTGAGTGACTCAGTAAATAAAAGATATTGGTTCAGAATTGTATATTTTGACTTTCTCCATCCAGAAATATAACCTAAACAAATATTATGAGGAACGGCAGTCTGCCTTCTAACAACTGTGCTGGAAAATATAAATAGCTAATTTAGCAGAAAACTGAATTAGCGGAGGACTTGGCTGGCAAAGCATTGGGCTGTATTCCCGAAAAACATCCTGATTTAAAGCTAAACAGTATGAGGTAGAAGTAAATCTTTATATCTTTTGTTCCGCTAACTTTTTTTGTGATACACACATCATCTGGTGTGAGATGAGAGCTCCTGCATAAAGAGGTTTACGTGCTTTTCCACAATTCGAGGAGATCTAACCTATTAGCTGTTATTCTTTCTAAGTAGGTGAAATTTAAAGAAATGACTTGAGTGACCAAAACCTATGGGGGTTGTACTATCAGGACTTTCCAAACACAAGGGCGTTAAGATATGGGGCTCTAAGCACTGTGAAGGACAGAGTGAAGGACAAGTGAAAAGAATGGCTCTTGTACTACTTATACAATGAACCTATAGTGGTGCTTGAAAGATTGTGAAACCTTCAGAATTGTCTATATTTCTACATAAATTTGACATAAACTTACATCAGAATTTTACACAAGTCCTAAAAGTAGATAATGAGAATCAAATCAAACAAATATGTTAAAAAATATTAGACTCTGTCATTTTTTATTGAGGAAAGTAATCCAATATCACATATCTTTGTGTGGCAAAAGAATATGAAACTTTTTGATAAATAAATTGTTGATAATTGTTTTCATCAATGGGATGACAATGAGGTGTGAGTGAGCGACCAGTTGAATTTAACCAAAAGGGATCTATTAAAGTGTGATCTTCACAACACGTTTATGGAAGCCTTCGCGGGCGGGGTCCTCTCTCCTCCTGTACCAGTTATGACTTGTATTGTCTAACATTATTGTACTTGTTTTTATTATGTATACCCCTCCTTGCATGTAAAGCGCCATGGCGCTATAACAATAAATAATAATAATAATAATAATAGAAGAGTGTCATGGTATGAATGAGGAGATTTTTGAGGATCTCAGAAAATGAATTGTTGATGTCATCAGGATGGAAAAGGCTACAAATCCATCTGTAAATAGTTTGGACTCTTCAGATTCACATCCATGCATATTCATTATTTGTATGGAATATCCTAAAATAGAAAAAAAGATGCGGCGCTATCTAAGCGTAGTAAGTTTATGTCAAGTTATAAAAGGTGAGTTGTATAAGGAAACTTGCTTACCTGATATAGTTGTGCTGCCTGAGGCACAACTCTCATTTTGGCTTGGATTCAAAAGTGATAGATTGCAGCTCTTCCTGGAGAGACAGGAGAAAGCGCTTCCAGGAGTTTCCCACAGTGGAAGAATTAGAAATGTAGACCAGGATTAGCACTGTCTTCTGATGCCACGATTGAATCAAGGATGGTGTCTTTTTGATTGTTTCAGTTACCATTTATTTAAAAATAAAAGATTATTAAAACAGTAGTTTACACAATGCGTTTTGCCTGCTTACAGCCTTCACCAGATGTATTTTAAATAAATGCTCATTGAAACAATCAAAAAGACACCGTACTTGATTCAATCGTGGCAACAGAAGACAACGCTGATCCTGGTCTCCATTTCTGATCCAGACATATTTGTGTACAAATGAAAGAAATTGAAAACTGTAATTACCTTAAGAGCTTACTCACATGAGAGTATAAGTTGGACGAGTGCTATCCAATGTTTTATCTGATAGCACTCGGGCCAAAATTATACTATGGAGCAGAGCAGATCTGCCTTTTGTTCTGCAGAACGTATGCGAGTGGATCCATGAGTCTATGAGAGCTTGAAAAACATTGTAAAAAACATCTCATCCGAGTAGAGCCCAATTAACGCAGAAACAAACAATGGAGAAAATGGAAAAACTAAGTTCTCCATCTTCGCACCTGTGATTACATTTTTTCATGTGAGAGAATCAGATCACAGTAAATGACACTAGGCTCAAATTCTGATCAGTCTCAATGTCATTTCCATAAATAATTGTTCTAGAAAGAGAGAATCATCGTGTCCTAAAACACTCCCTTTGAAAGCAGGAAAAAACATCATGGATTGAAATATTCTGTTATAACTGCTACGTAATTTTTCTATAAATTAGATTTGGCATTAGATGTTTTTTTCCAGTCCCTAGTGCAATAATACTGATACAAGTATTACATTGATGATATTATTAGTGCTCTAGTATGGGGACAATTCTTTGCAACATGCAAATACATTGCTCTCTTTCTGTTTGCACATCCCCGGATCCAGCATATAAAGCGTTCTCCGGATGACCTCTGCGTTCAACCTTTGTATTCTGATTAGAATTTAATATAATGCATATCCAATTTGGCATGTTGTCTTTCGAAGGGACGCCTTAATATCTTAATAGAATTACACCATCATGAGAATGTGGCCGGCTGTTCATACAAGATCCTTTCTTGAGGTGAAATTAAATCAGCGTTAAGAGGGTCATTTATATACTGCACATGCAGAACTGCTCCATCTCGGCTGCTAAGCTTATACGGTAATGCATATATAAGAACTAATTATTCAAATATTATGTTAACACTGTATTTGCATGATGTTACCATATTTTAACAGATTTGTGTAATAAAGTATAGAACGGCTTGATACTCAAATGGGAAGACAAGCAGAGCATGGAACAACCAGTTCCTTTGGAGACTGAAAATGTATAAAGTGGATGAGGTACCGTTATACCCAAAGTTCTTAAAGGATAAATCGGAGGAATATTCTTATTTAATTTTTCTTACATTATTATATTAAATTGAAGTATACAATAGGAATTAAAGGGGTTGCTTCATTGGTGCGTTCAGTTCATGTAGCATACACTAGCCTATTTTTCTCAACAGCTGGTCACTAGATATTTCACACAGATCATCTGATCCGTGGGCTAGCTATATTTTCATTTTGTAAAAGTTATAGTATAATAGGAGGGAAATATTGGGCAGAGATAGAATAAACTTGGACAGCATGGTAATTCAGTGGTTAGCACTGGTGCTTCTTATTGTAGAAGTCCTGGGATCAAATCCCACCAAGAGCAACATTTCCAAGGAGTTTGTATGTTCTCCTCAAGTTTGTGTGAGTTTTCTCCATGTTCTTCAGTTTCCTCCCAGACTCCAAAGACAGGGGATTTAGATTGTGAGCCCCGATCGGGACAGTGATGATGTGTTGGGGAAATTAATGGTGTAAATTAATAATAGACTGATGACCTCTCTGACTCTTTACCTGGTCTCTTAAATGCTCTCTTTAAGTTGAAAATTATACAGCGATTATGACATAGGTTGTCAAAGTATATGCACCTGGCTCATCAGGATCAAGAAATCTTTTTTAATATTCTATGTTGTTTCTATTGTGAAATCTGGTGACATCAGTTTTAGGGCTTGGTTTCCATTTGCATTCTTTTCCAGTTCTGGTATAGTTCAGGGCAAACATTGTGTGATCTGATAGAAACCTGACAAGCTCCATAATAAATCAATACAATTGATCAAGATTAAATGTGAAATGAATTCATCATTACAGTTATGGTTCATTTAACCCCTTACTGCCATGTGATGTACTATCCCGTCCATGTGCCCTGGGACTTAATTCCCAGCGACGGGATAGTACGTCACAGCGATCAGCGGCACCCACGTGGTGAGGGCCGCTGATCGCGGCAATGTGTCAGCTGATTATCACAGCTGACACCCGACACATTAACCCCTTGCACACCGCGATCAAACTCGATCGCGGTGTACCGGGGGATAAAGGGAAGCATAGGCAGGGAGGGGGCTCCCTCCGTGCTTCCCTGAGCCCCCCACAGCAGCGCAATGTGCAGCGCTGCTGCGGGGGTCTCCTTCCCTGCAGGTCCCTGGATCCAAGATGGCGACAGGGACCTTTGGGGGCCTGCAGGGAGCTGGCTTCCTCGGTGCCTGCAAAGCGCAGGCAAGAGGAAGTCTTCTTCAATGCCTGTGACAGATCGCTGATCTGTCACAGTGATCTGTGATGTGACAGATCAGCGATCTGTCACAGGACAGTGATGTCCCCCCTGGGACAACCTAATAAAGTAAAAAAAAAAAAGTGTAAAAATAATTTTAAAAAAATCGCTAAATAAATTAAAAAAAAAAATATTCCCCAATAAATTCATTTTTTGGAAAAAAAAAAAAAACAATAAAAGTACACACCGCGTCCATAATGACCTGCCCTATAAAACTGTCCCATTAGTTAACCCCTTTAGCGAACCTCTTAAAAAATAAAAATAAAAAACTAAGCAAAAAATAATGTTTTATTATCATATTGCCGAACAAAAAGTGCAATAACGCGCAATCAAAAAGATGCATATAAATATGCATGGTACCGCTGAAAACGTCATCTTGTTCCAAAAAAAATGAGCTGCCACGCAGCATCATCAGAGAAAAAATAAAAAAGTTATAGCTTGCAGAATAAAGCGATGCAAAAATAATTATTTTTTATATAAAATAGTTTTTATTGCATAAAAGCGCCAAAACATAAAAAAATAACATAAATGAGGTATCGCTGTAACCGTACTGACCCGAAGAATAAAACTGCTTTATCAATTTTACCACATATGGAACAGTGTAAACGCACCACCCAAAAGAAATTCATGAAACGCTGGTTTTGGTTCATTCTGCGTCCCAAAAATCGGAAAAAAAAGCGATAAAAAAATGTCACATGCCCGAACATGATAACAATAAAAATGTCAACTCGTCCCGCAAAAAATAAGACCTCACATGACTCAGTGGGTCAAAATATGGAAAAATTATAGCTCTCAATATGTGGTGATGCAAAAACTATTTTTACAATAAAAAGCGTCTTTTAGCGTGTGACAGCTGCCAAATATAAAAACCACCATAAATAGTAAATCAAACCCGCCGTTATCACCCCCTTAGTTAGGGAAAAATAGTAAAATTAAAAAAATGTATTTATTTCCATTTTCCCATTAGGGTTAGTGTTAGGGCTAGAGCTAGGGTTAGGGCTAGGTGTTGTGAGTTCATTTTCCCCTTCGCCACTGAGGTCTGGTGAACTCCCTATTCTGGTAAAGGAAGGTAATGAGCCTGATTATCAGGCACCTGAGTCTAATGAGGATGACTGGCTGAGTGGAGTCACGGACTGGATATAAGGCTGCTGACGCCCTTCTGCCCTGCGGGTGATTTCTCTGTGGACTTCTAGGACACCAGTCTGGTTCCTGCTCCTCTAAAGCTAAGATTTTTGCTTTGCCTGTTGCATTTGTGTTTTGTTTTTGTTTTCCTTGCTTTTCTGGATTCTGCCATTCCCTGCTGGGGTGAGCTGAATCTCCTTTTGCCTGTTGCTCTGTCTTCAGAATATTCCTGAGTACTGACATAGCTTTTTGAAGCCTAGCGACTTCAGGGCCTTTTTCACTGTCAGTCTGTTGGCTCTTATTTTCATAGGGTTTTTCATGGATTGCAGACAGCATCCTTCCTGTCCTTTTCTATCTAGTTAGCTGGGGCCCCGTCTTTGCTCAGTCTATCTTTCTGTCTGTGTTAGTGTTTTCATCTTGCTTCACCGTCATTATATGTTGGGGGCTGCCTATTGCTTTGGGGTCTGCTCTGGGGCAGTTTAGATTTCCCCTTTCTTTCTTTAGGCCTATTTAATTCTCCGGCTGTGATCGAGGGGTCTAGGGCATCGTAGGAATCCCCCACGGCTACTGCTAGTTGTGTTGATAGGTTCAGGGGTCTGCAATCTGATAGCTGCCAACTTCTCTGGTTTTCTGGACTTAGCTAGCATTTCTGTTTTTGCCTCCTACGGTGACTCAATCATAACAGCTAGGGCTAGGGTTAGGGTTAGGGCTAGGGGTGTGTTGGGGTTAGGGTTGGAGTTAGAATTGGGGGGTTTCCACTGTTTGGGCACATCAGGTGCTCTCCAAACGCAACATGGCGTCTGATCTCAATTCCAGCCAATTCTGCGTTGAATAAGTCAAATGGTGCTCCTTCCCTTCCAAGCTCTGCCATGCGCACAAACAGTGTTTTACCCCCACATATGGGGTGTCAGTGTACTCAGGAAAAATTGGAAAACAACTTTTGGGGTCCTATTTCTCCTGTTGCCCTTAGGAAAATAAAAAATTGGGGGCAAAAATATCATTTTTGTGGAAAAAAAATATGATTTTTTTATTTTCACGCCTGGGCGTTATAAACTTCTGTGAAGCACTTGGGGGTTCAAAGTGCTCACCACACATCTAGATGAGTTCCTTAGGGGGTCTAGTTTCCAAAATGGGGTCACTTGTGGGGGAATTCCATTGTTTAGGTACATCAGGGGCTTTCCAAACGCGACATGGTGTCCGATCTCAATTCCAGCCAAAAACGTCAAATGGTGCTGCTTCCCTTCCGAGCTCTGCCATGCGCCCAAACAGTCGTTTACACCCACATATGGGGTATCAGCGTACTCGGGACAAATTGCACAATAACTTTTAGGGTCCTGTTACCCATGGAAAAGTAAGAATTGAGGGTGAAAAGATCATTTTTGTGGAAAAAATGATTTTTTAATTGTACGGCTGTATGTTATAAACTTCTGTGAAACCCTTGGGGGTTCAAAGTTCTCACCACACATCTAGAGAAGTTCCTTGGGGGGTCTAGTTTCCAAAATGATGTCATTTGTGGGGGGTTCCACTGTTTTGGTACATCAGGGGCTTTCCAAACGCGACATGGTGTCCGATCTCAATTCCAGCCAAAAAAGTCAAATGGCGCTGCTTCCCTTCCGAGCTCTGCCATGCGCCCAAAACAGTCGTTTACACCCACATATGGGGTATCAGCGTACTCAAGACAAATTGCACAATAACTTTTAGGGTCCTGTTACCCTTGGGAAAATAAAAATTGGAGGTGAAAAGATCATTTTTGTGGAAAAAATATGACTTTTTAATTGTACCGCTGTACATTATAAACTTCTGTGAAGCCCTTGTTGGTTCAAAATTCTCACCACATATCTAGATAAGTTCCTTGGGGGGGTCTAGTTTCCAAAATGAGGTAATTTGTGGGGGGTTTCCACTGTTTAGGTACATCAGGGGCTCTCCAAACGTGACATGGTGTCCGATCTGAATTCCAGCCAATTTTGCATTGAAAAAGTCAAACAGTGCTCCATCCCTTCTGAGCTCTGTCATGCGCCGAAACAGTGGTTCCCCCCACATATCAGGTATCAGTGTACTCAGGACAAATTGCACAATAACTTTTCCGGTCCAATTTCTCCTTTTACCCTTGGTAAAATAAAAAAATTGAACCTGAAGTATTTTTTTGTGAAAAAAAGTTAAATGTTCATTTTTTTTTAAATATTCAAAAAATTCCTGTGAAGCACCTGAAGGGTTAATAAACTTCTTGAATGTGGTTTTGAGCACCTTAAGGGGTGCAGTTTTTAGAATGGTGTCACTTTTGGTGTCACTTTTGGGTATTTTCTATCATATAGACCCCTCAAAGTGGCTTCAAATGTGATGTGGTCCGTAAAAATAAAATGGTGTTGCAAAAATGAGAAATCGCTGGTCAACTTTTAACCCTTATAACTTCTTAACAAAAAAATTTTTGGTTCCAAAATTGTGCTGATGTAAAGTAAATATGTGGGAAATGTTACTTATTAAGTTTTTTATGTGCCATATCTCTGTGATTTAAGGGCATAAAATTTCAAAGTTGGAAAATTGCGAAATTTTCAAAATTTTTGCCAAATTTCCGCTTTTTTCACAAATAAACGCAAGTTATAAGAATGAAATTTTACCACTATCATGAAGTACAATATGTCATGAGAAAACACGCTTCAGAGTTATTACCTCATAAAGGGACAGTGGTCAGAATTGTAAAAATTGGCCCGTCATGAACGTGCAAACCACCCTTGGGGGTTAAGGGGTTAAACATTAGAACCAGAGGTAATATTAGTAGGGGTTGTCTCAATACTTTTTTTCATTCTAGAGATTCGCTCTGGAGAAAGGTATGTGGGACCCACATCAATTAAGACATTATCATTCCGATTCATCAATGCCAGAAGACTGGTGTAAAATGTAAAAGCTTTGATAAGTGACTTTTTGTGTAACAGGAAGTTGTGCAAAAATGTTGTGACTTTTGGTATTTTTTTGCCAGTTTGACTTTTTTTTGCCACTATGGCTGGCCTGCCTGTCAAATTTTTGTAAGATGCCGGATGCATGCACATTTTAGTGGATTCAACTCTTTCTATTTCAGTAAGACTGGCATAGCATATTGTGATTTTGCACTACTCCATTCTTGATGAATCGGCCCTTATGTGTGTCTTGAAACAATCCCTCCAAGACTGGGGTCAAACGAGTGTATAAAAAATCGGTCTGAAATTCATCCAAAAAAGTGGGACAATTTTTTTCACTTGTCATCTGTGGGCTGTCCTTTTTTACTCGGCAGCTATTAATCATTTACAGTTTCCTATATTACAAAATTGCAATGTATCCGTAGAAATCAGATGCCATAAGAATGGATGGCATACGGACCAACTTATTTGTTGCACTGTACCAATTTTGGAGAATTTTTGCTCACAATTAATATGACTGAGAAAAAATGTACAGATCTGTACGACCTCATTGAGTAACATTGGTCTGAGCACAGTCCCGTTTTTTATCTGATTGCATTCATTCGAGTCATACGTTCGTGCGTGCGAGCGAACCCTAAGGGTTATGCTTCTCAACTCTCTGTGAACCTGTGATTCAAAAAATACTTTTTGGAACTTTTAGTTTTTGGGGAAACACTCATGAAATTGCATTAAAATTGATTTGCAGTGGAACATTATGTTTTTGCAATTTTTTCTCAAGAGCCTGATGATATTAACTAATAATAATAATAATAATAATAATAATAATAATATGAAAAGGAAGAAGAATTACTTAACACAGCACATGTATAATTTTTTAGTTTCTAGAAATGAAAATTCAATTTTTAATTTAGGCTAGATTTTTTTGTCTAATATATTATTTTACATTTTTCCTCTTTTTATGGTTTCATTATAATAAAAATGATTTTTAAAACGAATGTCCGACACTCTGAAATATAATAAATTTAACTCCGTGCAATAAAATATAGAGAACTATGCTTAAAAATATATATTTTACAAGGCAAAAAGGTAAAATCATTTTATTTGGCCTTTCAGCAATGGCGTTTATGTAAAACCAGAAGCCAGCCAATCACCCATGTTACCCATTAACCTCTCCGTGACAAGAGGATTCAGGATTAGTTGTTGTGCTCCTCACAGTTAGCACTTTGTTGCCTGTGGAATATGAAGAAGCCGAGTCAGCAAACAGTGACAATGTGATTCATTGCTCTCTGCTGGTGGTGATGCCTCTTTAGAAAGAAATTAATTGATGTCATGATATTTGTTCCCGGAACATCCAAACGAAGGCTGTGCAACAAATGACTAGGAAACTACCAAGAATTGTATGGATTCTCAAGGCATAAATAATGGTGAGGAGTTCTAGACACTTAATAGATTGGGGTAAATAATATCTATCGTCTACCAGAACTCGTGGAATAAAGTAATTATTGGATGGGGACTTATGTGGAAACTATTTGTGTTCTTCTTCCAGACAGTCCCAGGGTGTAGCCAAGGCAGTTTCAGGTCTTTGTAGACCTCAGGGCAAAACATTACATGGGACTTTTCCTTAAAGTTTGATCAGAAAGAAACAAAGGCTGCGGAAGAGAAAAAAAAGAGCAGAAAATACTGACACAGCATAAAATAAACAAAAAATATATAAAGTGGCTAAACAATACTGCAATGCAGTGCCCTAATAATACCAACAAACACTGCTTAAATAAGGGTTGAAAAACAGCAAAATAATAGCAGAGACTAAAAGTGTCTTGACACTGCATGATTATTATGAATGAGGCTTGCTTCACAAAAATCGGGCAGCCTAAACAAGCTGCTGATCAACCAGCGAACAAGCAAAAGTGATTTTTAGGCTTGCAAAAACAATGGCAGCTCACAGACTGAACTCAACTGAAGAGTGGTCTGCTTGTTTAAACAGGCTGTTAAATGACCGCCGGTAAGCAAATAAGTAGCTGCTCCGTGGCGGTTTAGTGCTGCTGGTCGGCTAGGCACATTTCCTGCAGTGTAGATGCTATAGCGATATCCATAGCGGCATTTTAATGATGTGGATATTATTGGAGGAAAGAGAGGGGAGGCCACATATTTCACCTTTTGAATTACAGACGGTAAAAATCCAATGTACATCCGCAGCTCAAATTGACATGCTGCGGATCTTAAACCTTGTCGCTATTTTTCTCAGCATGTGCATGAGATTTCTTAAAATTCCCTGCAGTTTGCTAAAATTTTAAAACAAGAAAGATTTTCCAAGACCAAACGTGCATTGCTGAAAATCAGTTTTGTTTTTGCCGAATGTGAACGTAGTCTGATAGTTATAATTGATAGAGGAGTATGAATGAGTGCTTTGTGCTACAATCGGGGCCTCTAGGAAAATCGCCTTGTACTCGAATGGGATACATTGATGGTTTAGAGGAAAATTGTGCTGAGGTTTCAGCAAATCCAAGTTTACATTTTGTCCACCCTTAGACCATTTATGGATCAGTTATGGCCCATTCAGCTGGAATAATAATTGGGAATGTTCCTAGTCATGCTCATTCCCGATTATTGGCCTGTCTAAACAGATTGGCAATCATCTGACAAGCAAAAAATGCCCAATCATCCATTGGGTGTGATGACTTTTTAGATTGTTTAAAGATCCTTCTTATGGGCAGCACATCTTCCTGTCTGTCATTTTCTACCGATAACATGATATTTTATGCAAACAGAACAATCATGTTAACGATCATTCTGCACTCATAGAAGTGCAGCCAGCCTGTCTAAACTGACCATCAATGACCACCGATCGACTTGTGTATAACCGATCTATGGAAAAGTAATGGCCAGAATATAAATACGACCTAACCTTTCAAGGTCCTAACATATTACATACCATATTTTCTATTCAAGTTCATAAAGTAGTTACAATGAGATTCTAATTACACAGGAATTATAGTTATATTTCAAAGCTGAATTTATAATTTTGTTTTAATTTCAGATATCTCTCTAGGTTTATGTGCGATGAAAAGACATACAACACATTGCATTGCATCACATTAATTTATACTTTAATTTCCAAGTGTAAAACTGGATTTTTTATTCTGGAACTGTAGTAGTGTAGATATCTGGTAAACACACTTTGGATGGTGTTCATTTTCATGGCAGATTTTTCAATTGAACACATCATTAGACACCCATCCAAGCCTGATTTCCACTTGATGATCTTGAAATAATGGTGCTGTCATTTGGAAAATCTACACGCTGGTCAATTTAAGTGAATAAAGTCACAGTATCCCATATAGAAACATTTTATTACACGGGATCCTGAACTATTATTGAACCTTGAAGCAACCAGATTATAAATACAGGGGTCTTTCAAAGGTGGATTTATTGTATTAGAAACCACCCCAACACAGCAGCAGTCATCCATATCTCATTATTGTGGGGTTGTCTACAGTAGGCTGTGCGGCTCCATATACTGTATTAGGACATATGGATCTAATGGAGCGGAGACTCCTGTTTGGTTCCCTCTCATAGCTGAGAAGCATTGCAAATACAAGTCCTCGCTCTAGGTGACCTGGCCCATCCATGCAAATCCCGAATGGACAATTCATTTCAATAGTTGTGAATATCAAGATATACCAGCGCTGCCACTAAAAGACTGATACATAAAGCTGCATAAAACAATGCACTATCTGCCCTCCTGCGTATGATTACAAAACAGAAAAAAGTAATATGCACTAATATGCCCCGAATCTAAAATGGATTGACATATAATACATTCGCAAATGATTAGTAAATGGATCGTGTTAGGCTACCTACTTTATATGTTACCGTCTTATTCTTTATTTGCATGCTATTGATGTAGCACCTTTTAAAGGGGTCGTCCAGGCTTGGGGTTCAAATCTGCAGTCACTCTATGTGACTGCAGACCCTTTGAATCATCATAGTGTGCAAAGTGCGTGCTATCAGAATTCTCCGGTGCCGATGCCGGGAGCAGGCGGTCATGTGACTGCAAGTATGTGATTTGCCACATTCACTTGTATATAGCAAGGCCATGCATTCCTAGTCATTACGTGGTCATATTTATGCAATTCCCATACATGCGGTCACATATACACCCACTACTGGCACCAGCACAGAAAAATCCTGACAGTGCACAGTGTGTGCGCTGTGAAGACTCACAAGTCTACAGTTGCATAGAGTGACTGCAGACTTGAACCCCAAGCCTTAACAACCTCTTTAAGGGGAGATTAAAGATTTTATGGTCTATCCTTATTAAAGTTTGCCAGTGACTGATAGTTGAATATCCATGTGATATTCAAGCACAGAGATTTATCCATATGTGCAGCTGAACTTGGTCCTGCAGCCAAGTCCCATTTATCACCTGATGATCTACTGACCTACTGATCCCACAGTGATCAGAGTTTGTCCAAAATGTATAGCTACTTCAAGACTAAAATAAATTCAGACATCAGTGTTTGGGACATGCAATCTTCTTTGGGCAATTGTGTTTCAAACTCCCCATGGTAGGTGCCTATTCTTCACAGGTCACAGGTCTAGGATGTCATGTGCATGAAACAGTCAACTCTATAGTAGCATGGCTACCCAGGGTATCACTGCCTGCAACATTTGTGTCAAGATTGAGATATATTAAGGCTTTGCTAACATTTCCAGACTTTACATGCAGATTTCTAAACTGAAATCTGCAGCACTGACAAAAGCTTTGGCCGAAACGCGCGTCGGGGAGGGAGACACAGACATCGGGGATCACTCTCTTTGTTCTTCTGGCTATATTGATTAATGAAATTGTGCAATTCCTAATCATATCATCCACATTTGGGTATTTCTATTTACAATATATACAGTCTATCTAGACATATGGGGTGGTGCAATAACTGTACAATGAAAGTGTTTCTATTACCATATAGATTGTGTCAGTATTAATATGAATAGCACTAATGGTGATCTCTATATGCCCAAATTTTTTGCATATGTGCATGTTTTTATTCCTTCCTTTATCTCCTTGTAACTGATCTGTTCTAAATAAAGTGCTGTATATTATAGTAATACCTGGGATGTTGGATCATTTTTCTTTTTCTTTGTTCTGTTCTCATTTGTAAATTTTACATGTAGATTTCTAAACTGAAAGCCGCAGCATTTCTGCATCAAAAATTGCCTTATGTATGCATTATTCTGATTTTTTTTTATTGCAGAAATGCACAATGTTAGTTACCTGCAGATTTAGAGAACCCACCGAAATGATTGGATGAAATCTTCATTAAAAAGGTGTGTTTCAATGAAAATCAACTTAAACATGGATTACCCACATAAAAAAATGCAGCATGTGAACGAGATTAAGTATGAACTTGTCCACTTCACTGGGACTGTAAAAAAAAATAGGATTTTACATCTGGAACGTCTGGAAAATTTGTACAAAAGAAAATCTGCCTCAAAAATATAACATGTAAATCCAGCACGAAGCTGATGTTTCACCCGTCAGGTGATTCCCCTTTAAACATTTATCCCATTTGTGTATGAAGCAAAAACTGCACTAAATATCCTCTGCCAGTAACAAGTATCTGAAAGGACAAGGATATATATAACTTTTTAAAGAATGTATTTTCCACGTATTCATCCTCGTAGTGAGAGATCTGTGTGCACACATCAATGTAAGGATTGTTAAACTCTCACACTGTGCGGATGATATTATAGAAGAAATGGAGCTGTGTCCAGCTGATTCTATTAATATCAGAAGCGGCGTCTCGGGAAAGTAACAGAATACAGTCATCCTCCTGTAACATTTGACCAAAAATGTCATATGCAATTCCCACAGCTATGAATTGCATTGCTTTCTTCACATTTACATTAGAAAACTAACCATGGCAAAGTTTAAGGCAAACACTGAATACATTTTTCTGCAGCAGGCACAGGGACAAGGAGAAGAAGCAAAGTCAAAGTAGAGCAACTAAGGGATCCCCTTCTTCCACTAGACGAGCCTCTGCAGACAGCTGACAGTAGTGCTCATTCACACATCCTATTTTTCCACAGACTGATATTTCTGATCGGAGTTGGGTCTGTTTTTCTCAGACATGGAAAAATTGAAAAAACTTTCTCCACCGTCTCCATTCTGACAGTCCATGAAAATTTGGACCTCACTGCATTGACTTGCATGGACAATTTTCATCTAACCCTTGGATCAAGATTGGACACATCTCCACGATTCTCCGCAAACCGAGAGGACACATGAATGATTCCATAGACTATCATATGTATGAATGCTATCCCTGAAACCCTCGGGAAGTGTGAATGAGCCCTTGGACCGAGGAAGCATGGCGACATTTGATTGGACTCGAAACCTTGCAAGATTATAATAACAGGGACACATTGCTCTCCAGGCTAGCTTTGTGCAATGGTGGCCTGTAACTCACAAACTTTTTTATTTCATGGCTGTAATGCTTTGATTTTACTGTGAATTGCATGCCGCCAAGTAGCCTACAACTAAGCTGGAATTAGTTAAGAAAACAAAGTTGTTTTAATATTTTTTTAGAAATGGCGCCACTCTTGTCTATGAGCCATGATTGGTTTTATGATAGTCAAGTTTATCAAGCTGAGGGTGGAACACCCATGCACAGAAGACCATACATGACTACATGCAGCCTGGAATTGTGTGCATGAACCTTTTCCTTGTGGTCCAGTGTCTTGGCTATATGTAGTCCCTCCTAGTTCATCAGGAAGACGGAAGACATCTAGATAATTAAAGGGGGTTCCTAGACATAGGTGTTCTAACCTTAAGCCACCTATACACAACAGAATGCTGTCAGTCAAATGATTATTCCGACAACATCTAGTTCTTCATACACAGGAATACTTGGTTTGACCGACCTCTTTTATGTTCTCTATGAAAGAGCCACTGCCAGACTCCCCTGGCAGCAGCTTATCTCATAGAGAATAAAGGGATCAGTTGTTGGAAATCTCACGTGCCAGCTCCTTCCCTCCCTGACATCATGTCAGAGGAAAGTCGGGAGGCCCCGAAGAACATTCGACTGTTTACCGATCCTGCTCGTATTGGCAGGTTTGGCTAGTTTTAGTCTAATGTGTATGGACTTGGGGGCCTCTAGGCTGCATCATCTGTGTTTTATTCCTGATGGAAATCCATAATCCAACTCCTGGGACATTCTGCTGATCATAACAATGATACTTCCATATGAAGCATGGTAGCACAGATCCAATAGGCTAAGTTCACACATTGCATATTTGGTACTGATTTTTCTTTGGCGTATCTGCGCCATATATTCTGAAAAACTTGCCCTTGTTGCATACTGATTTTGCTGCCGATTTGGATTTCACCCATTCTATTGTAAACTCTGTGCTGAATCTGCACACATAGTTGACATGTTTCAGATTTATAAATCCACACTGCAGGTAAATCTACATGCAGAAAATCTCCGCAATGTCTAGATGGGATCTGTTAAAAGCTCATATACTTAGCTGGCATCATATTACTCGGCAGATTTTCTGCAAGCAAATCTGCAGCACAGAAACTGCAGAGTGTGTGAAAATGGCCAAAAAGTGAATGGGACTGAGCCGCAGTACCAGGCATGGTCACAATTTTGAGTTTATGATGACTGATTACTGAGGTCCGCAGGGGTCCCAATTAGCCAAACCTCAACCAATCAAACAATTTTGGATTCATAGAGTTAATTCCATAAAATCTCTTTTAACAGCAAATATATATTAAAATATTAAATATTACAATACTAATCATTGATGCAGCAGAGCTAAATTTGTATTTTATCTGTTATCTTAATAAGTCGCAATCCAGAGAATCAGTGACTTCATGATGACCTGTATATACAATAAAATAATATACACCAACCAGTGTAATACAGTATAATACAATTTAATATATTTGTGAATTTGCTGGATAGCGCCCACTTAAGGGGGTTTTACACATAGCGATATCGCTAGCAATATCGCTAAAGCATCACAGATTTGGTGACGCAGCAGCGATATCGCTATGTGTGATACTTACCCCCGACTGGCTCCCCCGCTGTCTGTTGTTGATCGCGTGAGATCGCGTAGCTCCATTTCTCGTCGGCTACTTCCTGCTGGGCTTCCTGCTGGCGCTGACGAGCGACGCTTGGACGCGGACGGGAGGATGTCAGGATCGCCGCGTCTGAAATGTAAGTAATGACCGCTGTATCGCTGCTGCATCGCTGTGAGATCTGCCTGTGTGGCAGCTCACTAGCGACCACTTAGCGATGCACCAGCGATCCTGACCGGGTCATATCATTGTCGGGATCGCTGGTACATCGCTAAATGTAAAGGGGCCTTTAAGCAATCAGGACTCCTGCAACTTATTTGCTTTCTGGAAAGGAATAATCACTAATTTTAATTATTAATATACAAATAGATGTATCGAGAACAGAGGAATCCCGTCTGGTAAGCACTGTGCTTGACGTAAGCAGAAAAACGGAATATTTCCCTTTCTACCCATACCATTTTAATTACTCCATGCAGACAGCAGAAACCCAATCACTACATGTATGAGATGTTTATTTGGTATTTTAATAGCCACATTGCTATTCAATCTGCAGAAAGCCGGAATAACAGCTATTTCATGAATATAAAACATCTCCATTAAAAAGACTTGTGTTTATACTTTCCAAATAGAGACTGAGAAGTTCATGACATTCATTATGTATCCATCACAGCACAAAATAACAACATCAACAAGGAGAATCCTGTTACATAATAACCACCAGGAAAGAAAAGTTAAAAGCTACTTTCTCCAATGACCTTAGATTTCTAACACTGCTGATACCGACAGAACCTAAACATGTAGTAGAGATAGATAATAGATAGATAGATAGATAGATAGATAGATAGATAGATAGATATGTGATAGATAGATAATAGATAGATAGATAGATAGATAGATAGATAGACAGATAGATAAAGAAAAAACAGATAGCAGCACAAACTTGAGCAGATTTTGGGTGCAATACTTCCTGAGTAATGCGGTTGTCCAATGCAAAATATAAATGGAAAAAAATCAGGCAGCACTCCAGTTCAAGGAAAAATTGTGGACTTTAATCCAGCACCAAGTGGTGCAACGTTTCGACCTCACAACACGGTCTTTGTCAAGCACCGTAACAAAGACCGTGCTGTGAGGTCGAAACGTTGCACCACTTGGTGCTGGATTAAAGTCCACAATTTTTCCTTGAACTGGAGTGCTGCCTAATTTTTTTCATTTAGATAGATAGATAATAGATAGATAGATGATAGATAGAGAGATAATAGATAGATGATACACAAACTGATTACATGCAAACAGGTCACATGTGAGGATGTTTCCTTTAGTAGCCAATCAAACCCATTTGTGTCAACTTCTGTGCATGTTATCAGGCCAAAATCACCAGGGTATGTAAACTTTTGATCAGGGTCACTTGTATGTTTTGGGTTGTCATTATGATTTGAAAAGAGAAAACACAGTAGTTTGATAATAAATGGCTTCACCCAACCACTAACCATGAGTGGAGAAAAAGTTTTGGTGTTATCATTCATATTCTCTGAAGAAAGGCCAAGAAAGCAAAAATTCTGCCGGGGTATGTCAACTTTTGAGCGCAACTGTACATACTGCTAGTTTGTGATATAAAATCCAAATGACAGGTTCCCTTTAATGGTGTGAAAAATAATGTATATGAACCAAATATACTGCAAGCAATGCAGCCCAAGATCTGGATTCACTTCTTTAAAATGCTGTTATGCTAGAAAGGGTGGAAACAATATAACACATCATCTCAATAATGGAAGAGTAAAAGACAAAAAGATGATAATATAGAGAATCCCATAAGATGACATCTGGTTTAATGTAAAAGGAAAGAGAAAAAAAGCCAACTCAATGTTCCTTCAATGCGGAAAACGGTGACCTCCTAATCGCAACAGATGTACAGAGTTTTGAAAGTTTTCGACAATAATAACCTCTTCCATGAGCTTCAATTTTCTGCCTGATCTTTCCAATGCCACAATATGTTTACTACCCTGCACATATGGCTCTAGTAACGGATTAACATTTAAGTCAATTGCTAGCATTTGATTCCAAGAAATGCAATGGCTGGAAATAGTCGATTTAGGAAGGTCACTTTTCATACGCTAATACAGAACACATGCAGGGCTGCTGAAATGGAGGTTTCCGAGTCCCTTCCAGGTGCCCAAATAGGAAAGATGCTCTGTTCCTGTAAATGAGCTTATAAATCAACACCTCCATCATGGAGCTTATAGGATATCAATTGAGGTTACACCTAATATTCCTGATACATAAAACTCATCTATAGAAACTAGGAAATATAATACAATATATCTATCCAGGCAACATCCCGTCCTGGTGACTCAGTCTTATAGGAAATGAATTCATATACCGGGTGAGTCATAAAGGACGGATGTATTTGAAGTGGCTATAACTCACCACCAGGTGGAGGTAGAGATGTGCGGGAGGCGGGGTTATGTTTGTGAGGTGAAAGCATTGTTTTTACTTTAGTTTCAGTTTAAGCTATGGTGCCGTGGACGATAGAACATCGCGTTTTTGCGTACGACAGTTTTGTCAAGAATAATGAGTGTATCACAGCCGTTCAGCGTGAGTTTCGGCGTCATTTCAATATTCACAGAAATCAAGCTGTTCCCGCTCGTAACACTATCCTACGTTGGGTTGAAGCACTCCGTACACGAGGTACACTAATGAACAAACGACCACCGGGGGCTCCACGAACGGCACGTACCCCTGAAAATGTGGAACGCATCAGGCAAGCCATGCTGCGTAGTCCGAGTCGATCTGCTCGGAAACATTCTTTAGAACTTGCCCTCAGTAATCGTGCAGTAAGGCGTATTTTGCATTTAGACCTGCATTTCCACCCCTATAAATTGGCCATTGTGCAACAGTTGGAGCGCGGGGATTACGCAGCGCGACTGAAGTTCGCACATGAGATGGAAGCAATTATTGAGCAAAACGACAACCTTATTTTATTCATGAGTGATGAAGCTCATTTCCATGTCAATGGCATGGTTAATCAGCAGAACTGCCGTTATTGGGCCTATGAAAATCCGAAAGAATTACATGAATGACCGCTGCACAGCCCTAAGGTAACAGTGTGGTGCGCTATGGGCAAATATGGCGTGACCGGTCCGTACTTTTTCGAAGGCGATAATGGCAATACTGTTACCGTGAACTCACAACGTTATATCGCCATGATAAATAACTTCTTTGTTCCTGAGTTACGACGGCAACATATCCCCATCTCTAGTGTGTGGTTTCAACAAGATGGGGCAACGGCCCACACAGCCGGAGCAACAATGAACGTTCTTCGCCCTCTCTTCCCTGGTCGCATCATTTCCAGGTTTGGCGATATTAATTGGCCTCCTAGGTCCCCAGACCTGTCCATGTGCGATTATTACTTATGGGGTCACCTCAAATCACGTGTATACAAGCTTAAGCCTCGATCATTACAAGAACTGAAGGAAGCTATTCGAGTGGAAGTTGCCCAAATCGACAGAGTTGTGTTGGAACGTGTTGATGCCAACTTCCAAGAACGCCTTTGGAAATGCATCACTGATAATGGCCACCACATGGCAGATGTTGTTTTCCACACTTGAATTTGTCAAATATTTGTCAGTATACGTAACCAAATCTGTGAATACATTTATATTTAATAAATATTTAACGATTTTATGATTAGTTTAAAAACGTCCGTCCTTTATGACTCACCCGGTACTTCATAGAAGTAGGGTCTTAGCTGGGTGACGTCCATCATTTCACTCTGGATTCTGCTTGGGACGCATTCCTATAAGTTACGAAGACTAAATGGTGGCACGGGAGAATCATAGGGTCGAGTGTCCAACCATTGCTTTCTATATGAATAATCTGTGTACAACTCTTGACTGAAAACATCAGATAGTAACCAATGGTCGCTTCAATGTATGCAATAAGAAATATAATGAATATATGTTGGCTCTCAAAATGTCTTGATCTCATTCAAGGTTGGGTAATTCATTTTCCTGAGAAGCCACATGAGAGACTGTGGAGGGCCGAACAAATAGTCTACAATTAATTCTGCTTAATATTAATATTTACATATTTGATATTCATTATAATAATTTTACATTGATATTAATTGCATCACTTAATATTGAGCAGAACTAAGCATGCTGACATCCCCTTTATATCATATGAGCCCACACACCGCCCCCTTACATACTGCATGAGTCCATATACAGTCCCTTTTATACATTATGAGACCCCACACAATCCCCTATGTTTAGTATAAGCCCCCCCACAGCCCTCCTATATTCAGTATGAGCCCTTACATAGCCTCTCTATATTCAGTATGAGCCCCCATACAGCCCCATATATCCAGTATGAGCCCTCACATGGCATGACCTATATTCAACATGAGCCCTCACACAGTCTCCTGTAATCACTATGAGCCCTCACATAGCCTTCCTATATTCAGTATGAACCCCCATACAGCTCCCTATATTCAGTATGAGCCCCCATACAGCTCCCTATATTCAGTATGAGCCTCACATAGCTTCCCTATATTTAGTATGAGATCCCATATAGCTCCCTATATTCAGTATGAGCCCTCATATAGCTCCCTATATTCAGTATGAACCCTCACAAAGCCTTCCTATAGGCTCCTATCGTCAGTATGAGCTCCCATACAGCCCCTATATTCAGTATGAGCCCTCACATAGCCTTCCTATATTCAGTATGAACCCCCATACAGCTCCCTATATTCAGTATGAGCCCCCATACAGCTCCCTATATTCAGTATGAGTCTCACATAACATCCCTATATTTAGTATGAGATCCCATCTAGCTCCCTATATTCAGTATGAGCCCTTATTTAGCCCCCTATATTCAGTATGAACCCTCACATAGCCTTCATATAGTCTCCTATAGTCAGTATGAGCCCCCATACAGCCCCCTATAATAAGTATCATCCTCTCTCTCATTATTCTGGCATTTGCCAAATTTTAATAATTATGGTAATCCTAAATGACTCAAAACAGGAAAGGTTTATTCTGATTTCATGTCAAAAATTGAGAAAAAACATGCATGTGTGTCTTTTTATATAGTGTATGTAAATTTCTGGTTTCATCTATATGTATGGTCAGTTCAGAGGTTTGGCACATGACTTATTCCTTCTAAGGACCTTACTACGGACATGGGGGAATTCATTACAGGTGGAAGAAAGGTGATTCCGGCAGCTAAATAGGAAAGGGTTCTTTACAGTTAGAGCAGTCAGACTGTGGAATGCTGACCATAAGAGGTTGTAATGGCAGACACTATGACAGCTTTTATACAAGGGCTGGATGATTTCCTCAGTACAAATAATATTGTGGGTTATAGTTAAATTAGTGACTAAATGTACAATTGGTGGAAAAAGGTTGAACTTGATGGACCGAGGTCTCTTTTCAACCTATGTAACTATGTAACCTATGTATTTTACATCACATAGTGTACAATTAACGCACTACACTTTGAAATTATTGCTACAGTTTATGAACTGTTTTGTTTGATGCTTTTTATTTTTGGTCACTAGATCAATCTCTAGTTTGTTTTGCATATTTACATGAAGCACTCTGGTCAACACCATATTATAAATTCCCATGATGAGTTTTTGGAGTGTTTTCAACACTGTGGATCTTTGTTGCACAAAAAACGCACAAAAAATGCAGCATCTAGCAAAGTGGATTTATAAAAATCTCCTGCCCACATCAAAAGCATCAAAAACGTGATAAAAACACATGTAGAAAATAACACGAGTAACTTAATTTACGTAATATGTGTAGAATTGCGGAATAAAATCTGCATATCAAAAACTCACCAAATACTCATCAGGAGAACTTAGTCTAGCAAAGAGCAATTGTCCAAAGCAGTTCTAAGGAGGATCTAGAGGCAGACACAGACATTCTAGGGAGGAGCTAGAGGCAGAAACAGACATTCTAGGGAGGATCTAGAGGCAGACACAGACATTCTAGGAAGGAGCTATAAGCGGAAACAGACTTTCTAGGGAGGAGCTTTAGGTAGACACATAGATACTGGAGAGGAGATAGAGGCAGATACAGACATTCTAGGGAGGAGCTAGAGGCCATCAGATATTCTAGGGAGGAGCTAGAGGCTGACAGAAATTCTTGGGAGGAGCTAGAGGCAGACAGACATTCTAGGGAGGAGCTAGAAGCAGACACAGACATTCTAGGGAGGAGCTAGAGGCAGATACAGATATTCTAGGGAGGAGCTAGAGGCAAACACAGACATTCTAGGGAGGATCTAGATGCCAATACAGACATTCTAGGGAGGAGCTAGAAGCAGGCACAGACATTCTAGGTAGGATCTAGAGGCCGATACAGACATCCTAGGGAGGAGCTAGTGGCAAACACAAACATTCTATGAAGGAGATATAAGCAGCCACAGACATTCTAGGGAGGAGCGAGAGGAAGACACAGACATTCTAGGGAGGAGCTAGAGGCAGACACATACATTCTAGGGAGGAGCCAGAGGCAGGCAAACATTCTAGGGAGGAGCTAGAGGCAGACACAGACATTCTAGGGAGGAGCTAGAGGCAGACACAGATATTCTAGGGAGGAGTGAGAGGCAGATACAGACATTATAGGGAGGAGCTAGAGGCCGATCCAGACATTCTTGGGAGGAACTAAAGGCAGACATAGACATTCTACAGAGGAGTGAAAGGCAGACACAAACATTCTAGGGAAGAACTAGAGGCCAATACAGACATTCTAGGGAGGGGCAAGAGGCAGACACATACATTCTGCTGCAAGTTCTCCTGAAATGAAGTTTCACTGTAGACAGATTTTACCCATGAATTGAAAATTTTTGAGAAAGAATGATCAGTTCAGGAGGAGAAAGAAGCAGATTTCTCTGATGAGAAATGTCACAAAGTTGCTTATTTTCACATGTACCATTGAGTTAAGAAACATAAAAAATAAAACAAAGGATACGCTTAAGTATGAACATTGTAAAGTACTCATCCTTTCATTGTAAGCCATCACTTCTCATATTTAATCTCATGTGTATGAATACAAATCATGTCTCCTACAGAACTGAGGAAGAGTAGCACACGAGCCTAATGACCATGCCATACACTTAGAGCCCTATGATAAAATAGCAATATTTTCATTGCATCGCACCTTTAATTAATGTGTATGACAAAGGAGGAGGACAGATCAGATCATATAATGTAAATGAGGAAGATTTTATGCAACGTTCCACAAAGCTTGATAATAAGCAAGTCATTATTCTGGTGTAAGGATTGATAAATGAAGTGGAAGATTAGCAAATATTCTCTGTAACATGTAATGGCCACAGAATGAGCTACATTATGTGACCGCGTTGCTTCCTATCTGATGTATCATATCCAGCTTTAAAATTAATCCAGTTTATGCAAAATACTGGTGATCATTTATAAATGAGTGCGGAATATATCAGAAGAATAGTAATTTCTACAGGCGGAGTATTAATCCGTGGGAGCTATTTTGACCCCCATTATAAAACTGTCACTGTGTAACTGGTTGTGATTGTTGGTAGTCCTCTTATGGTCAATGAATATTTACTACAAATACTTTACTTATAGGTATAATAACCCATTCCAACCCCAAACACTTTATGTTTTTATGTTCTAGAGTTTTCTCCCTGCCCAAATTTTTTTGAGCTTGTAGTTAAAAGGGGATATCTAGGTTTGTGAAGAAAGTCTACAGCTACAGTGTCCAACCCCCTGCATTAAGCAGGGGGTTGGACACGATGACCCTTGAGGTCCTTTCCATCTCTAACATTCTATAATTCTATGATTCTATGACTGCAGACTTTTGAATCCTGATGGTGTGCGCACTATACGCTGGTGGTGAGAGTAGGTGGTCACATGACAGAAAGGAAGCGATTTACATACAAGCGATCAAGTGTCAACTAGACGTACACTGCCTTGTTTATTTAACTTGGAAGAGTCATCAAAAGAAAACCTCTTCTGCATCCTCATCATAAAACTCAGTGTCAGAAGCATGCAAAAGAACATCTAAATAAGCCTGATGCATTTTGGAAACAAGTCTCATCGACCGATGAGGATAAAATAGAACTCTTTGGCCACAATAATCAAAGGTAAGTGTGGAAAAAAAAGGGCACCGAATTTCAGGAAAAGAACAATTCACCAACCATTAAGCATGGGGGTGGATCAATCATGCTTTGGGTTTGTGTTGCAACCAATTGCGCAGGGAACTTTTCACTGGTAGAGGGAAGAATGGATTCAATGAAATGTAAAAAATTCTTGATTCAAACATAACACCATCTGTAAAAGAACTGAAGTTGAAAGGAGGATGGTTTCTACAAATGGATAACGATCCCAAACACACCTCAAAATCCATGATAGACAACCTCAAAAGGCTCAAGCTGAAGGTTTTACAATAGCCCTCACAGTTCCCTGATCTGAATATCATTGAAAATCTGTGGCTAGACCTCAAAATAACAGTGCATGTAAGACAACCCAGGAATCTCACAGAA
This sequence comes from Dendrobates tinctorius, assembly GCF_039654945.1. NCBI lineage: Eukaryota > Metazoa > Chordata > Amphibia > Anura > Dendrobatidae > Dendrobates > Dendrobates tinctorius. The sequence goes on from NW_027361993.1 coordinate 8,303,497, forward strand.
CTGGAAGAATTTTCCAAGGAGGAATGTATGAAAATTCCTCAAACAAGAATCGAAAGGCTCTTGTCTCGAAACAAAAAACATTTCCAAGCTGTGATACTTGCAAAAGGGGGGAAAATATGCCCTTTGTATGGACTATTCAAAAGTTTTTGTACTGTTGGCAACCTTGCTACTACTACATCATCATACTTGAGACTTTTTGGGGAAAAAAATACAAAATCAAAAAAATACAAATAAATAACAAATGACATATACAGGTCAGGTCCTGCATGCAAATAATATCTCAGCATGGGCACTAAGTTTGAGCCATTGCAAATACTCAATTATGGGTTAAAGTCACTGGGTGCTATTGATTCAATAAGATAACATTTTAAGATAGAAACAGGAAATCAATGATCCCGATCTAATACACCTATTACAATTATAAACAACATTTTAACGCAAATGTGAAAATGAAATGCGTATTGGTTGTGTTGCTTGGTAACATGCACTTTGAATATATTATAAGTTACAAAAGCAAAAACGGAAAGAGTTATTCTGAAGCATCAGATTCTTTTAGAATGTAGTCTGTCATTAACTCTACAAAAATTTCACACATAAGCCCCAATTCATCATTTGCATTTTTTCTTTATGAAAAAGGTTGCTGTAAGAGGAAAAAAGTGCACAAATAGGGGGAAAATCCTAATGCCGAGGGTAGCAGTATATTAATAAATTGTGCTCAACTGGGGTAGTTGTGTGATCCACGATTACTGTAGCGGTGTTGGAACCAGCTGCCGCTGCCACGTGGTTGGGGTAGGAATTCCACCAGATGATTTTACAAAAAGGACTAAAAACATGTTTAAAAGTAGCTGTGCTACTGGAGAAAGAAAAAAAATTCTTGCTGCAGTGTTTTTGTGAAGGTTCTTTATCGCATTAAGCTGTAGCGGCACATTTCTCTAATGAGAAAAAGAACAAGCAACTTGTTGGTCATTTTTTGCCATTTTTCACGGCACATTCTTCAAAATGGTGCAAGTGTATCATGAAATTGGCGCAGAGTGAAAAATGATTTATTTTTTTGTCTTGAATAGAGATGAGCGAACCTGAATTTAAAAGTTCGACATTCGTGCCGTACAGTTAGTGTCTGATGCCAAATGCCAAACACGGACTTCTCCCAGAAGTCCATTGCAATGTTTGCGTTTCGTGGGAAGTCCAAGAGGAGAGAGAAAGATAGGGAGAGAGAATTTTCCAGCTGAAAAGTTCAGGTCCCCATTCTTTTCAATGAGGTTCTGGTTCAATTTTGGGTACAGTTTTACCCTAACCGAACTTTGGAATAAAGTTTAGGTTGGGTGCAAGAAACTGAGCTTCCACGGGTCCTCTCATCGCTAGCCTTGAACTGTTTTTGTCACTTATTGGCAGTAATAAATGTGCCAAAATATCAGCCTACTCAAAAATACAACAGCGGAAGGAGAACTGTAGTGGCATTGTTTATTTTTGAAAAGTTGCATTTGATGGATCCGGAATCACTAAATTTTGCCCCCCCCAAAAAAAAAATAGAATAGAATAGTAGAATAATTAATTGGATGGCAACCGAAAAAAAGGCACACAATTCACGAAACTAGACAAAAATAAGGTGCAAATGCAACGATGAATTGACACCATAATCCATTTCAGTTTGGTCTAGTAAGTAAACTCAGCTCTGTAACACTGAAACTGAATTGTGCTACATCTTTATATATCAGGTTAAAATCCGATAACATCATTAATGCAATATTTTGAAGCAATAAGGAAAAATGTGAAATTAGGTTGAATTTGACTTTGTGCGGCCCATTTAATTAGCACATTTTATTGTGGTGTACCGTACAATATAAAGATATAGTGACTAAACAGCATTGTCAAATAAATGTATAGGTTTCCCAAATAGAGCCATATAAGTGATGTGGGTAAACTACAGCAAGAGGATAAGAAGGGGTTAAAAAGGTTCTTAAAAATAAAGTTTGTTCCAAATTTTGCTAAAACGATATCTCTTTAGATCTTTGCATTTTGGTTCTTTTGAAGGAAGGAATATAAATGATTACATTTCCTCTGTTCATGTAACATTTTTGGAAAACATGCATACTGTTTAGTAAGACGGCTGCAAATGAATTCCAAAAAATACAGAAATATTATAGTTTCAAATTCATGCTCTCCCTCTGGGTTCCCTTAAAAATCAAAGTAGCAGTTCCATTGCTTTAGCATGAAATTATAAAGTGGATTTATGGGCTAGGCATACAAATAATATTTGCATTAATTTAATTTGTAGCATAAAGTCTAAGAGTAAACAAAAGGGCAATTTAGGAAATTATTGAAGATATGAAAGCATAAAATGCACGGCACCATCTCCGATGGAAGAAGAAAAAAAAGAGAAAAAGAAAGATTTGTTGGATGTTTATCATGATATCTTGCCGACATATAATTACACTAAATTACGCAAATGTGTAATGTTTGCTTCCTTCTTAAAGGTGTCATCTAATATAAATACTTGTTAAACTGATTATCAAAGAAGCTACCCTACACAGGATGGTGCTCGTATTAAAGGACTATTCCACCCAAAATATTTTGTGTGACATCAATCGTAGGGTCAGTGGGAAGTAAAACAAGACTCAAGGATTCTCTTTGGCACTATTTGCCCCCATAAAAAGTATCAGTTTTGGACAGAGTTTTCCTTTAATACAGAAGGTGATGTAGGATGCATCGATTCTCTCCTTGGAGATAATTTTGTCTCCCCAAGTGCTCTATGAAGAAAAACACAGCGTATTAGTTTTGCCTAGAACGTTCCTTTAAACACAGGGCTATTCCAGGTTATCAAGTATCAAACCTACTTGATACATAAATCTGATCTGACATGAAAAGTTGGGTTCCTATTATAACAACATTATACTTCAGCTATGCATTCACAATTCTGTACGCTTCACATATGAAATTCTTATTTGTCTATAGTATGAATAGCAGTAGTATAGTATGACTTGCCACCGCCCAGGACAAGGCAAGTAGTGTGTGCCTCCTAACCAATGGATTATTAGATATAATATAATAAAAATAAAATTTATACATTGACAATTTTTTTACTTTCAATTTTGTGTTTTTTTAAACTGTTTTATTTATTTATTAGCAATATCCTTAGTCCTAACCCCAACACTTGTCCTATCAATAACCCTAGTACTAACCCTAAACTTTGTCCTATTTTTAATCCTAATCCTAACCCTTTTTCTAACATTAGTTCTATCACTAACCCTAGTTCTAACTCTAACCCTTCTCCTTTCCCTAACCCTCATCCAAACCACAGTCCTAACCGTAACCCTAGTCCTATCACTAACCCTAATTTTAACCCTTCCCCTTGTCCTATCCCTAACCCCCATCCAAACCCTAGTCCTAACCCTAACCTTAGTCCAATCACTAGCCATTGTTCAAGCCATCTTGAGGGAGTAAGGGATGGATGGAGATAGCCCATTCAAAACACATGCACCCTGTCCCTTACACATAGAGTGACTTTGATTAATGAACGTTCTGAACAAATGTGTTTTGAGGGAGCTACTGAAACTATGCAAATTGTGGATAGTCCAAATATCTTGGGGTAGAGCATTCCAGAAGATTGGTGCAGCGCGGGAGAAGTCTTGGAGTCGGAAGAGGGAGGTACGGATTAGTGCAGAGGTTAGTTGAAAGTCATTTGCAGAGCGCAGCGGTCGGTTAGGCGGATACACAGAAATGAGGGAGGAGATGTAGGGGGGTGCCACACTGTGGAGAGCTTTGTGGGTGAGAACAAGTACTTTGAATTGGATTCTATAATGAATGGGCAGCCAATGTAAGGACTGGCGAAGAGCAGACGTGTCCGAGTACCGATTAGCCAGATAGATGACCCTGGCTGCTGCATTAAGGATGGACTGGAGTGGGGATAGTTGAGTAATGGGGAGGCCAATTAATAGAGCATTTCAGTAGTCCAGGCGGGTGTGGATCAATGCTACAGTGAGGGTTTTTGTTGTTTCCATGGTGAGAAAAGGGTGGATTCTAGAGATGTTTTTTAGGTTTAAGCGGCAAGAGCAGGCAAGAGATTGTATATGGGATGTGAAGGAGAGATTGGTGTCAAACATAACACCCAGACAGCGCGCCTGCTGCTGGGGTGTTATTGTGGTGCCACACACGGAGAGGGAAATGTCAGATTTAGGGAGGTTAGTAGATGGCGGGAGCAGAAGTTCAGTATTAGAGAGGTTGAGTTTCAGATAGAGAGCATGTGAAAATGAGGATGAATGAACTCATGGAGATCAACATGCAACACTGCGGAGACACCATCACGTGTTTCTCAACGCAGTGATTCTAGAGCACTGCCCCCATCCCTTATGGGAAATATGCAAAACATGCAAAACAGAAGCCGCGGAGACACCATCACATGTTTCTCAACGCAAGCAATGACCAGCCAGGTCTTTCCCCGGGAAGGAACAACCACGGGAAGGGCAGTCTCCAATGAAGGAAACCACCTATGCCAAAACATGGTATCCATCCACAGACAGCTGTTTCGGGGTATTGCCCCTCATCAGTGTGGAGTAGGAAACTGGCTGGTAGGAGCAATGCCTAGTAAAAGACTGTGAAAATGAGGATGAATGAACTCATGGAGATCAACATCCAACACTGCGGAGACACCATCACGTGTTTCTCAACGCAGTGATTCTAGAGCACTGCCCCCATCCCTTATGGGAAATATGCAAAACATGCAAAACAGAAGCCGCGGAGACACCATCACATGTTTCTCAACGCAAGCAATGACCAGCCAGGTCTTTCCCCGGGAAGGAACAACCACGGGAAGGGCAGTCTCCAATGAAGGAAACCACCTATGCCAAAACATGGTATCCATCCACAGACAGCTGTTTCGGGGTATTGCCCCTCATCAGTGTGGAGTAGGAAACTGGCTGGTAAGAGCAATGCCTAGTAAAAGACTGTGAAAATGAGGATGAATGAACTCATGGAGATCAAGCCATGGAGACCAGCCAGGTCTTTCCCCGGGAAGGAACAACCACGGGAAGGGCAGTCTCCACACTGATGAGGGGCAATACCCCGAAACAGCTGTCTGTGGATGGATACCATGTTTTGGCATAGGTGGTTTCCTTCATTGGAGACTGCCCTTCCCGTGGTTGTTCCTTCCCGGGGAAAGACCTGGCTGGCCATTGCTTGCGTTGAGAAACATGTGATGGTGTCTCCGCGGCTTCTGTTTTGCATGTTTTGCATATTTCCCATAAGGGATGGGGGCAGTGCTCTAGAATCACTGCGTTGAGAAACACGTGATGGTGTCTCCGCAGTGTTGGATGTTGATCTCCATGAGTTCATTCATCCTCATTTTCACAGTCTTTTACTAGGCATTGCTCCTACCAGCCAGTTTCCTACTCCACACTGATGAGGGGCAATACCCTAAAACAGCTGTCTGTGGATGGATACCATGTTTTGGCATAGGTGGTTTCCTTCATTGGAGACTGCCCTTCCCGTGGTTGTTCCTTCCCGGGGAAAGACCTGGCTGGTCATTGCTTGCGTTGAGAAACATGTGATGGTGTCTCCGCAGCTTCTGTTTTGCATGTTTTGCATATTTCCCATAAGGGATGGGGGCAGTGCTCTAGAATCACTGCGTTGAGAAAAACGTGATGGTGTCTCCGCAGTGTTGGATGTTGATCTCCATGAGTTCATTCATCCTCATTTTCACAGTCTTTTACTAGGCATTGCTCCTACCAGCCAGTTTCCTACTCCACACTGATGAGGGGCAATACCCCGAAACAGCTGTTTGTGGATGGATACCATGTTTTGGCATAGGTGGTTTCCTTCATTGGAGACTGCCCTTCCCGTGGTTGTTCCTTCCCGGGGAAAGACCTGGCTGGTCATTGCTTGCGTTGAGAAACATGTGATGGTGTCTCCACGGCTTCTGTTTTGCATGTTTTGCATATTTCCCATAAGGGATGGGGGCAGTGCTCTAGAATCACTGCGTTGAGAAACACGTGATGGTGTCTCCGCAGTGTTGCATGTTGATCTCCATGAGTTCATTCATCCTCATTTTCACAGTCTTTTACTAGGCAATGCTCCTACCAGCCAGTTTCCTACTCCACACTGATGAGGGGCAATACCCCGAAACAGCTGTCTGTGGATGGATACCATGTTTTGGCATAGGTGGTTTCCTTCTTTGGAGACTGCCCTTCCCGTGGTTGTTCCTTCCCGGGGAAAGACCTGGCTGGTCATTGCTTGTGTTGAGAAACATGTGATGGTGTCTCCGCGGCTTCTGTTTTGCATGTTTTGCATATTTCCCATAAGGGATGGGGGCAGTGCTCTAGAATCACTGCGTTGAGAAACATGTGATGGTGTCTCCGCAGTGTTGGATGTTGATCTCCATGAGTTCATTCATCCTCATTTTCACAGTCTTTTACTAGGCATTGCTCCTACCAGCCAGTTTCCTACTCCACACTGATGAGGGGCAATACCCCGAAACAGCTGTCTGTGGATGGATACCATGTTTTGGCATAGGTGGTTTCCTTCTTTGGAGACTGCCCTTCCCGTGGTTGTTCCTTCCCGGGGAAAGACCTGGCTGGTCATTGCTTGTGTTGAGAAACATGTGATGGTGTCTCCGCGGCTTCTGTTTTGCATGTTTTGCATATTTCCCATAAGGGATGGGGGCAGTGCTCTAGAATCACTGCGTTGAGAAACATGTGATGGTGTCTCCGCAGTGTTGGATGTTGATCTCCATGAGTTCATTCATCCTCATTTTCACAGTCTTTTACTAGGCATTGCTCCTACCAGCCAGTTTCCTACTCCACACTGATGAGGGGCAATACCCCGAAACAGCTGTCTGTGGATGGATACCATGTTTTGGCATAGGTGGTTTCCTTCATTGGAGACTGCCCTTCCCGTGGTTGTTCCTTCCCGGGGAAAGACCTGGCTGGTCATTGCTTGCGTTGAGAAACATGTGATGGTGTCTCCGCAGCTTCTGTTTTGCATGTTTCAGATAGAGAGCAGACATGATGTTGGAGACTGCGGACAGACAGTCACTGGCGTTCTGTAGTACAGCGGGGGTAAGGTCGGGGGATGACGTATATAGTTGTGTGTCATCAGCATAAAGATGGTACTGAAAGCCAAATCTGCTGATGGTCTGTCCAATTGGGACCCTGTAGAGAGAGAAGAGAAGGGGCCAAGGACTGAGCCCTGAGGTACCCCAACAGCGAGAGGACGAGGAGATGACGTGGAGCCAGAGAACAAAACACTGAAGGAGCGGTCAGAAAGATAGGAAGAGAACCAGGAGAGAGCAGTGTCCTTAATGCCTAGTGACTGGAGCCTAGAGAGTAGGAGATGGTGTTCAACAGTGTCGAAAGCTGCAGATAGGTCGAGAAGAATGAGCAGAGAGTGGTCACCGTTATGTTTTTTGCTGTCAGAAGGTCATTGGTCACTTTGATGAGTGCAGTTTCAGTCGAATGTAGGGGGCAGAAGCTGGACTGTGAAGGGTCTAGAAGGGAGTGGAGAGATAATGGGTAAGGCGGGAGTAAACTAGGAGCTCCAAAAGTTTAGAGATGAAGGGGAGATTGGAGACTGGTCTGTAGTTGTTTGTGCAGGATGGGTCGAGAGCGGGTTTTTTAGTAATGGAGAAATGATGGCGTGTTTGAAAGAGGATAGGAATATGCCCGAGGAGAGGGCAGTTAGGTGAGTGGTGACGACTGGAGAGAGAGGCTGGAGGAGATGTGAGGGAATGGGGTCGGTAGTGCATGTAGTCAGACAAGAGGATGAGAGGAGTCTGAAGACTTCTTCTTCTGTGATGGGATCAAATGTGGAAAGTGAGCCAGGGGAGATGCAGGAAGGGATGGGAGTCACAGCACTTGGTGATTGAGAGCAGATTTCCTGACAGATATTATCTATTTTTTCTGTAAAGTAGGAGGCCAGGTCATCAGCACAAATGTCTGTGATAGGGTTTTGTGCTTTTGGCCTGAGGAGGGAGTGAAAAGTGTCAAAAAGTTTCTTGGGGTTGTTGGCTAGTGAGTTCAGGGTGGTGAAGTAAGTCTGTTTGGCGAGGTGAAGGGCAGCGTTATAGGTTCATAACATAAATTTGAAGTGGATGAAGTCTTCTGGTGTGCGGGTTTTTCTCCATAGGCGTTCAGCACTCCTAGAGCAACGCTGGAGAAGTTGAGTTTGTGATGTGAACCAGGGTTGTTTCACTCTGTGCTTGGAGGTTCTGAGGGTGAGGGGAGCTACTTGGTCAAGGGTGCTTCTAAGAGTGTTGTTGTAGTAGGAGTGAGCTGGGGTGGGCGAGGATTTGTGAACGTGAAGGAGAGAATGTTGTGGTCAGAGAGTGGAAGTGGTGAGTTATTTAAGTGAGAGATTGAACAGAGCCGGACAAAGACCAGATCAAGGGTGTTACCGTCTTTGTGTCTCAGAGGTTGAAAGCTGCAAGAGGCCTAGAGAGGTGGTTAGTGATAGAAGCTGGGATGCAGATGTGGAAGTAGGGCTGTTAATGGGTATGTTGAAGTCTCCCAGGATAAGAGTTGGTAGTTCTGAAGACATGAAGTGCGGCAGCCAGGCTGATAAGTGGTCAAAGAAGTGAGTGGCTGAGCCTGGGGGCCGGTATATGACGGCTACTCTGAGGGGGGGGATGGAAGAGCCTGATGGTGTGGACCCCAAAAGAAGGGAATGAGAGTGATGGAACTGGGGGGATGACCTGGAAAGTGCATTGTAGGACAGGAGTATGCCGACTCCGCCACCATGGCTGTTTGTGGGTCTCGTGGAAAGGGAGAATTGTAAGCCACCATAGGAAATGTCAGCAGGAGAGAGAATGCTCAGCTAAACTTGCTGACTGTTTCCAATAACAGCCACGCTAGAATTGTGAATGGTGCTGGAATAATACAAGGAGATAACGGGATTTCTTGTTTTTTTAACGTATATTTTTGATCTATCTTTTTATGTAGCTACATTTTAGGATATTATGAAGATGTATCTTTTTTTCCTGTTTACAATGCTACCAGTCACATTTGCTTTGCTTTTTATGTTACATAGAGATGACTGGCAATATATATGCTGTGTGAGATGTGCTTTAATAGCGATGTTATTTTGTCCCGCGTGAAACATGAGGCATAGTAAAGACAAAGTTAGCTTAGCCTAAGAAATTATTGTAGAGCAATGAAATCCTGAAGTGTTTTAATCAACATTTTTATTGGTAATTCTTTTTATTATTATGATGTGATGATCTTTTTCACTTGCCGCTTTAAAGAGAACATATTGAGATGTTACCGATTAAAGTTGCCTTGTTACATTCTTAATTGCATTACATGCAAATCGCTTCATATAATAAACGAAAAAAAGCTTATTTTTTTGGCAAAGATGAAAATTTGTTCTTTTCTCATTTTTTGGTGTCTTCTCAATATTAATTTTTCATTTATGAAAAAAAGGATTTGGATCAGGATTAAAGCTATCTAGATGGGCTCTATCTGTTTGTGAACATCCCATCTATGGACGGGTCCCTGCCTTCCACAAGAGCGCTCTCATCTTTTGCTACTGTCATTTCCGTGATCTGATTAGGTAGAGTTGTATCCCTGCTCATAACAAAAAAGCTCCCCATGTCAAGCGCAGACTTGTCCTTTTTAATGAATGTACAGGTCACTGCCTTCCACAAAATCAGCACACTCCTCTTCTGCTGTTATCATCATTCTCAGGATCTGATTGTTTCCAGAGTGTCCTGTCACCACCCATTCAATTAATCTCCTTAATCTCATGATTGGCTGCAAATTATTTTTCTATGCGAAAAATGAAAAATTATTAAATGGAATCTGTCAGCAGATTTTGGCTACCTCATCTAATAGCAGCATAATGAAGGAAAAAAGACCCTGATTCCAGCAATGTATCACTTACTTTACTGGGTGCAGCAGTTGTCATAAAATCAGAGCTTTCTCTGCTGAAGATGTAGCAGAGCTCAAAAGCTGCCCCTGCCCACATCACTGATTAGCAGCTTTCTATGTACATTGTATTTTGAAAGTAAACTGCTAATTAGTGCAGGGGGGCATGGTTGGACCAGGAGTCACATGGACAGCTAGTCCGCCAGTGATAATTTCTTGCTGATAAAGCACTGATTGTATTGACACAACAGCATATAGCTTAATAAGTGACACATCAATGAAATTAGTGTCTCAGCCCCTACATCATGCTGCCCTCATATTACATAGCAAAAACCTGTTGACAAATTCTCTTTAAATACTATGAAACCAGATAATCACAAATGCTGGCATTAACAAACGACTGCCCCCACAAGTGCCAAAAATTTAATTTCCATTTTTCTCCCATTAGATGATTTCTTAGAAGTTCTCTTTCTACCCCTATTATAAATTTCTATATAGTTATATACAACTTTAATTTCTGAAGTTTATAACTTAACTGGTCACTTTCACCAACAAGGTCAGCATACTTGTCTTCATCTGCTCGCCTCATTCTATCTTACTGGTTAAAAGGATTACTTCCTAGGGGAGGGATTCAAATTTTTAACAACAGATTCCCCATTTGTGTTTGGAAACCACGTCCATTTAAAACCACACCCCATTTGGATTCCACGCCCATTTTGTTAGCCACACCCATTTTCCTCAACCACAAAATACAAGTAACAATAACTAAAAATAAAGGTGCTCGACCCTTCTTACCCCACCTGTACCTTCACAGGTCTCATTGCCTCCTGTCAAGTACATGTTCCAGTCATTGTCAGTCACGTCTTGGTATGACGTACAGTATTAAAGAGTTTTCCTACAAGTTTTGAGAATTAGTATTAAAGGAAACATGGTCAAATTGTAATGGATTAGCAATCTATCACCTCGACCTGACTGCTGCTTTAATCCCTGGCTTCAGCAGTCACAGACCAAATATGTGTAAGTATCCACTGAGTGGTGACTGAAGCAGTCAGGATGTCATCACGTACATCTTAAAAGATTATTCACTCCCAAACAACCCCTTTCACTGTCTCTAATGTGTCTGGTAAAAAAAAGGATACTTACCTCCTGGATCGGCACTGCGCCAACCGCTGCAGCTAATCAGTGGATGCTGGTATGCTACAGCACTTACATAACATGACAATGCTATGTTATTTCAACGTACACAGCACTCGGAGTGGAGCCCCCAAAGGAGGTAAGTATGTTTTTTTTTAATACACTAATTTGGAACATTTAAAGGGGTTATACAATGGTGGGCAGCCCTTTTAATTTATAGGATAACAGACAACCAGAGCAATGCTGCTGGAGAGGCAGTGGGTGATGCTTATTTCGCTATTATAGGACACTCATTACCCTTGGTGTAAATTTCCAAAGGTTTTGAAAATCCTCAAAAAAGGGCTTAGGTCAGACGAAGGAGTAATAGCCCTCTTAGAGAGGCAACACTAGGACCACAAAGAAGTTAGGTGTGTGAGGCAGCACCACCAAAGAGTCACACAACTGATGAATATGCACCATCGAGGGTCAATGAAGCATTCAGAGTGATGGTTGAAGAGGCACCAAAATGGATCAGTCAGGACTCGTGACCCGCCGCCTTGTGGAACCACCTGCTATTTTGTCAAATGGTCCTACAGAACCTGGGAGAATCCCCTGAATCCCACCATTGTTCTTTCCTCTGTCATCAACCGCCAAGTCTTATGAAGCACATGAGTTTAGACGGTAACAGGTCACTGCCTCTCACAAGATCCTTACGCCCATTTCCTACCACTATTATTATTCCTATAATATGATTTGTTCCAAGAAAGAGATCCCCTTAAGAAAGCAACAGACGAAATGTGTGTTGGGGTGCCTCCACACTTATGTCATCTGGTTAATATTTCATTCATACTTGTGATCATGTCTTTATTATTTTGTTTTCAGGTGTAGGGGTATATATCATATGCATCCATCAGTAATAAGTATAATATATCCAGCTCACCATATGGTACATCCTTTGCTTGTTTGGAGCCTGGAAACTCTGTGTCAAAGCGTGGGACCAATCAAAGGAGGAGGACGAGGATCTAGCTCAACAAATTGTTAACAATCTTTATTCACAAAGGTGCAGGTGCATATAGATGATAAACCAAGATATCTGTGATAAAGATTACATGACAATGCTTTTTGAGTGACCTGGCACCCTAATTCATAAATAGCGATGCCAGGTCACTCGAAATGCGTTGATGCCGCCTGTCATGCAATCTTCATAAAATAAACCTTGTTTTATCGTCTATATGCAGCTTTGTGAATAAAGATTGTTCACAGTTTGTTGAGCTGCGTCCTTCCACTCTTCCATGATGACATCAAGGAGCTGGTGGATGTTAGAGACCTTGCGCTCCTCCACCTTCTGTCTGAGGATGCCCCACAGATGCCCAATAGGGTTAGGTCTAGAGACATGCTTGTCCAGTCCAGCACCTTTACCGTCAGCTTCTTTAGCAAGGCAGAGGTCGCTTTGGAGGAGTGTTTGGGGTTGTTATCATGTTGGAATACTGCCCTGTGGCCCAGGTTCCAAAGGGAGGGGATCATGCTCTGCTTCAGTATGTCACAGTACATGTTGGCATTCATGGTTCCCTCAATAAGTTGTAGCTCCCCACAGTCGGCAACAGTCATGCAGCACCAAACCATAAAAGTGTTGTCCCATGAAAACATATAATAAAATATTTACAAAAATGTGAGGGGTGTACTCACTTGTGTGATATGCTGTATATCATTGACATAGATCCCTGTGCTTACAATTTGATGCCCTTACTATGTTTGTCTACATTTATGTTTTTTATTCTCCTTTTTATTTTTAGTATTTAATATTATTTATTATGTAATTTTTATAAAAATTGTAACTAATAAAATTATCACATTTTATTCTCTGGCGGTGTGACACAATATTTTTTGTACCTTCAAACAAAAAAGGAAGCACACTGTAGTGCCATAACATGCAAATATGAAATATGAAAAATTGAGAAAGTTTAGCACAAAAAATTGCCAATTTTATGCGTACCTGGAAGCCACGGTAAGGCATTTCTCACTTTCCAGGATATTTCATGTTTGCATGTTATGGCGTTAAGCACCTGTTCACACCATGTTTATGCTTGGATATGACGGTCAGTTTTTGAAATCTGTATTCATAAACCTTCTGACTGAGCACTCCACCTGTTAGCTGCAGGCGTTTTTAATTAAAGCAGGGCCACTACCCCTCCACAGAGATATAGACTTCAGTCTAAACAGAGGATTTTTATAGGTTCCCATTCAGATGAGGACTTCAGTCTGAGCGAGGATTGGCATAGATAGGGTCCTGGAAAATGAGAAATACCTTACCGTGGCTTCCAGGTACACATAAAATTGGCCATTTCATGTGCTAAACTTTCTCAATTTTTCATACTTCTAATGCAGCAATGCAATTCATTTTTCATATTTCATGTTTGCATATTATGGCGCTACAGTGTGCTTCCTTTTTTGTTTGAATGTATGAGTTGGTGACTCTAGGTTAAGCATCTGTTCACACTATGCTTATGCTTGGATGTGACGGTCAGTTTTTGAAAACAATATTTTTGGTAGGGATATAATTCGAGAAAATTTAAATGATACCAGGAACCTAAAACAACGTGACTGAGAGGACTAGACATGGGGGTGGATTCCTTCTGGCTCCTCCCAGTCTACCTCTGATTGGATGAATGGTCTCTCTCCAGTGTGGCTAGCTAAGTAGGGTGGGGAGAATCCAGTGGGGATCCACTTCCATGACTAGCCTTATCAGTCTTTTGACTCTACCTATGTTTTATGTGGAATGCCACAATGTTTTAGAATAAAATATAGATATTAGAAATGTAGGAACCGGTCTCTGATCACGTGCCATGTGACTTGGGCAGCATGAATCCCCCAACTAAGGTCTCCTTAAAAACACTTAAATTGGCCCTGGTGCATACCCTTATGAGAGCATCCCAGTAGTTATCCACACATCTCCACATATCATCTTGCATGTCTTTCTACACTTTCTACAAGTAAAGTCCATCATGACACTTGTCTTTTTCCAACCATATTTACTATGTAACTACATCTTCTATTTAATTCACGCATTGATCTGCATTAATTTCCAGAATAAAACACAAAGCGTTCCTCCCGATGACCTTTGTTTCCTAACCATAAAGTGTTGGTTATGAATGTGATTGTCGCTGTATGCATTACCTCAACAGATGGACTGATACTATACATTCTGCCCCGCATTCACCCGCAAAGTACATGCATTATCCTTGAAGTAAAGTTCATTCCTCTCCTCCAACCCCAGCCGGCTCTGCTCCAGCAATCTCCTGCTCCGCAGACCTCATTTAGAAGATACAGCTCTGATGCTGCTAATTAAAAGGTGAAATACTCGACTAGTTCTGTTTTGTTAAATGTATGACACTTCCTTAAAAGTGTGTTGTAATTTTCGGTCTTTGAAAAACGACTTTACATAGTAAAGAAAAAACGTTCTGAATTATTTGTATTAATCCCACGTACTTCTCTATGTCTTAACCCAATTATAGAGAGGATTTACCGCATGTGATTTTTTTTTGTCTGTAAATGTTCAATAAAATATTTGGGAAAGAAAGATTGTACAGAGGAATATATTTTTGTTTAGAATACATGGAAGATGTAACTCTCTACGGTCAGGAGGGCTCAAAATGTTAGGAGCTTGCTATGACACCGTAGTGGCTACATACTGGGGCAATTAATGAATGATTTAAAGAATTATACTGGGGAAATCAAAAAATGTGCATATTTTCTGTCAATCAATATATTCTTTCAAATATAAGCAATCAAATAATAAACAAATAGTGTTTCCATTTCTTTCCAGTCATATTGCAAATTTATTGCATCATTTCTGAAGAATTTCGTAGTATCTTAACGATTTATTCCAATAGACTGTGTCTAGAATTACAAGCGACCATTAATGACATTCTTGGATCTACATAGACCCTTCTAAGTGGTCTTCTGGTCATTCTCATACCGCACTTAATTCCAATAACTATGCGAGAGTCCCCAAGAGTTACCTAATAGCGTGTATGAGGCTCTTATACCACTACAAGAACCGTGATGACCCCTATGACCATGTGTCTTTGAGGATCAAGAAGTGTCTTACAAATGTGCAGTAAATAAACTTAGGGTACCGTTATACATAACGATGTCCCAGCTGCCACCAATGATCCGACGTGGATGGGATCGCTGGGACATTATTAGCTGATCGCTGGTGAGCTGTCACATAGACAGCCCGACCAGCGATCAGGACCAGCGAGCACGCTGGTTACCAACGTACACATCGGGTTTCAAAGGGCCGCGGGGCCCTTAGAAACCTGATGTTTACCCTTGATACCAGCGTGCACTGCAGGCAGGGTGGGAGGTGGAGGCAGAGTGTCGCAGACAGACGGCGTAGCTCTGCTATCTGCTTCTCCGGTCTGACAGACTGGAGTAGCAGATAGCAGAGCTACTCCGGTCTGTGCGCTGCTCTGCCTCCACCTCCTGTCCTGCCTGCAGTGCACGCTGGTATCTAGGGTAAACATCGGGTTTCTAAGGGCCCCGCGGCCCTTAGAAACCAGATGTTTACGTTGGTAACCAGCGTGCAGCGTCGCTCATCGCTGGCTCCCGCTGCCACACGCAGCGATGCGCGCTGGCCAGCGGGAGACCAGCAATGAAAAAACGGGCCAGGACGATCCAGCACAATCAGCGATACCCCACGGGGGCTGATCACTGCTGGATGTCACACACAGCAATCTCGCTGGAGAGATCGCTGATGTGTCACAAAATCAGCAATCTCGCCAGTGAGATTGCTGCGTGTAACGGGCCCTTTAATTATTTACTAATTGGCTGGAATAAAACAAAATATATATACAGTAACATAAAAAGGGGTCTCAAGCCAAGAGGTAACCGAGCTCAGGGATCAAAATGATAATGAAGTACGTGCCATATGGGTATTAGATACACTCAGAATCAATACAGATTAATACAGAACTAGTGTTGACTTTTTAAGTTTGCAAATTATATTCCTCTGCCTAATGTACAAAATTCATCCACACTAGTAGTCAAGGCAAAAAAAATTGAAATATCTTACATAGCATGTGTATGCCTGGACCTAATATGACTATGATGTAAAGTGCTTACAGTGAATTAATATACGCATAGCATTTAAAGTGCCCACAAAGAGTCAGAATGCCCTCTTTGTGGGCACTTTAAATGCTATGGGTATATTAATTCACTGTAAGCACTTTACACTTTAGCATATGCATCTAGATCCAGTTTTCAGATTATCAATAGATATATATGGGGTAGGCCAGATACAAAGACAGAAAATATCATAGTTTTAGTTACCTAAATGGTAAGTATGCCGGCCAAATCTATGGCTATATTCCTCCACCCTGACGCGCGTTTCACCTCGCATCTTCTAGGATGATGAGGAGTAAATGAAAAAAAAAGATTTTTCCATTGCTGTCAGTCCATTAAAATCAGACTGCACTCAGATGTCATACCAGTGCAGTACAATTGTTACCACAGACCCAATGACTTGTATGACCGCGTGAGAGCCCAATATGGATTGCAAATTGAGCATGCTGCAATTTTTTCCTTGGACAGGCTGTGTCCGAGGAAAAATTGGGCATGTGCAAGTTCCCATAAAATAACATTGATCAGAATGCAATCTGATGCTTTTGCGGATTGCACTTGGACCAAAAATACAGTTGTTGACGCGATCCACTTTGCGATAGAGATCTATGAAATGGCATTAGCATGCTAAGGAAACACTTCTAGCTAGGACTTCAATTTTTTTTTACTACTTTCCCTTTTACCAGCACATGGTGAAGACTACTAATACAGGTTCTATTTTTTTTCCATTTGTGTCTTGAGCCAAGAGTAACATTAAAATAAGATATTGGTCTATGTAATATTAAAACATCGTCCTCACCATGAACCTATCACAGATCCTGACGTTCTTTCTGAACCTTTTCAAAAGTTGATAAAAAAGTTGAGCAGTAAAAGACCCATTAGCATCATGTATGATGCATGGTGATCACCACGGCTGCAGATAAGATTGTGTTTTCTACTTTTTCTTTCAAAACAATTGATTTCAATACAAAGTAAATAGACTTTCCCCCAAAAAATAAATAAAGGAGTTAGAGAAAATAAAGGAGAAATGCGGAATGTTTCACTAGTCAAACCTTACTAAATCAACTTTGGTTCAAAGCCTGTATATTTTTTGCAGTTCTGTTAATACGCAGACACCTGGGGGAGTTGTTTTTGAGAGCAGTCAATCAAACGCACATTTAGATCTTCCAACATCGCAGGTCATTTTGCAGTATCATCAGAAAATTCTGCAATCTGAGTTTTGACAGTCTAAAATATAAATGACAGTGATGGCAGCTTTTTCCAATATACAAGTTTTCCCTAGCTACCGCGCTTTATGTCTGCGGAGTGAACTAGCGTTGAACTGGCTTTAATTTCATGTGACAAAACTCTCCGAAAACTTCTGATGTTTGTCTGGATTTTATTATTATTTTTCAAGCTTTTGTTTTTTTTATTTTATCTTTAAGTTTAAGATGTTGTTTACTGTTAAAGAAGCACTTACCCATGTTCATTGCCTCATTTTTGTATTTCAACGATGCCTGTAGTCAAGTATTCCATGTAGTCTTCTGAAAGTGTTACAGTCTGTAGCGATTTGGTTATTTTTCTTTTTAACTATTTTTTTATATTTGAAAATCCACTCAGAAACCAAAGAAATAAATTCACATTTACAACCTCACATGAATTTTTTTTTTAATTTTTAATTTTTTAACTTTTTTTCTGTCTTACACAACAGAATTATTTTTAATTACCTGAATTTTGTTTTACATTTTTCTTTTTTTATGCGCAACAAAATCATTTTTATGGGTGTTATCTGATCATTTTATTTTCTTACAAATGGTTTAGTCCATTTCAGTGTATAATTATTGCCTTCTTGCTGTAAGAAATCCTTATGCACTTTCCTTGTAAGTTTGGGAACAAAATAACTTTCAACACGTAAGGCCGCATCCTAATGCATTGAAGCACAACAGCAGCCTAATCGTTTAATGAGACAAGAGTCAAATTTGGGGCTGATTGAAGGAGTCAAGGAAATACAGCTACCACAAGGGAATTTGATTTAATTAACTATAAAAACATTTTTAATAATTCGGCTAATAAAATTGGATTAAAATTTTTTGCACACTTGTCCTACGCATTTCGAGCAATGCAACGCTCATAATCATAGGCTATGAATAGGAATGCTGTATTGTTCGAAACGCATAGGCCTAGTGTTTCAAAATTGTATTAATCTTATTTTATGACTATAATTAATAAAGATGTTTCTATAGTTAGATGAATCTAATTCCCTAGCAGTAGCTGCATTGTTTTCGACTCCTACAATCAATATTTACCATGTACCATGTACCTTACCCATTTAGGACTTCTCTATTTGGAATTCGTGAGCTGATGTGAACTTTGTTTCCTTTCTTATGTCTAATTGTGGGCTTCCTTTAGACTTCAATATGCAGTGCAGATAGGCTGAAGTCACTAATCCTCACTGTGTACACTAATCAGGACGGTGAACATTGACATACTTGAACAATGGACCCCGAACTGTGACACTTGAGCTGTCGCACAAACTACAACTTCCAGCATACTTTTGCAATAGCATCATAGACACAGGTCAATGACCACTATATTAAAAGATGCTATATTGGAGATAAGTTATCCAAATTCCAAGTATGTTGCTCTGTCATCCAAAAGAATCTACATAAGAGGGAACACAGAGCCCACCTATAAGCTTCCTCCTCTAGTTCAAGGTCCTTCAGTTGGACCAGACATGTATCCAGGCCTTTCAACTCCTAGGATACTCTGGCTGCTTTCTTAGGCTTGTCTCCAAACAGCCTTGCCAGGGTGCAATAACTATCTGTGCTCTCTTGGCAGCCATATTACACCCCCCCAACACACACTAACCGTACCCTTTAGAAAAACATATGCTTCGCATGACTGATTTTAAGGGAATTCAATGAGTAAATTCAGCCTCATTACAAACCTGTTTTCTCCCGCTTCTTCCCTATAAAGATCATACGTTTCCTTATTTTCTGAGGTAGTAAAAAAGGGAAAAGTGAGAACAATGTCTTAGCATGTTATACTTTAAGGTACATTTTTAATTAAGAGAAAGAGAGCAATACTGTGATACGGCATCATAAAGCAGATAATTTTACAGTTGGATAGTCTCCCTGTGATGTACTTGAAAACCATTTTCAAGCGACATAAACTTTAACATACCGGTACATCTGCCTACCCACTAGATTCTACATGGAATTTAAAATTTAATTATATTAAAGTATTGTTACAGTGCACATTGCAAGAATGTTAACCAAGTGGAAATTTAACTCGTTCTGTACGGGCCTCTTGTTTCATCTTTGCAGTAAAGGTCATATTTGCAAATCATTTTCAGTTACTGCTCAGTATGAACTCGTCACTAAGTTAATTGTCCCACTGCTGTGTTTTGCCTGTAGAAAGAGCTGGGTGACATTTCTTCGAACAGAAGATGTAATTCTCTAATAAACTCTTTCAATGCCAACAGGGAATGTGGAATAAGCTGTATCGGAAAATGTAGCTAACTGGAGTTCTGAAGCTTAACCGTAGGATCATGTGTGCAGCTCATTAACCTTCATTTTATTTTACTAGGCTTGGTACTTTATAAGACATTATTTTTTTTTTGCAATGGATATCCAGTTTTAGTTTTTTTTTGTTTTCTTTTGAGCCTAAATGTTGCCCAAAAGCAATAAGTCCTAACAGTCACAATTGGTTCGAGTCAAGATGATTGGACTCTGAAATGAATTTTCTTGGGTAGGAAGATAGGTATGAAGACAAACCCAAATTAAATCTGTTTTTTTTTATTTACACAGAAGAACGAATATGCTATGGAAGCACCAATATTGGCAGCCAATGCATGGATAAGCTTATGGGGCTCCCTAACAGAAGAATCCCATAATGACAACATCTTAACCCATAAATGCCATCATGCTAACCCATAAATGCCACTATCAATTACTGACAGCAGCATATAAATATTTAAATCCTACCAGGTTGTATCCTCGGGCACCCATTAGCTACCCATAACACAGTTGACAAGGCAGCTGGTGACCTGTTGAAGGCTCCCGTCACTTCATAGAATCATAGAATGTTAGAGTTGGAAGGGACCTCAAGGGTCAACGTGCCCAACCCCCTGCTCAATGCAGGAGTCACTAAACCATCTCAATAGAATCATAGAATGTTAGAATTGGAAGGGACCTTGAGGGTCATTGTGTTCAACCCCCTGCTCAATTCAGGATTCACAAAACTATCTCAATAGAATCATAGAATGTTAGAGTTGGAAGGGACCGCAAGGGTCATTATGCCAAACCCCCTACAAAAAAGCAGGATTCACATGGACTTCACAGGACTTCCATGTTGGTTCTTCTGTGAAGTCCAATCATAGACTAGGCTTTGTAGAAGACTGTGATTTTTTTTTTATAGATAATGCGATAATACAGTATTGCCACATACTGTATTACACAAGTGATCAAATCATTGCAGCTTCAATTCCTCTATGAGAACAAAATAAACGTTGAAATAGAAAAAAAAATTAAAATGTTTATTTGTTTAAAAAAGGCCATACAAATTTGAATCACTCCCTTCTACCCATTGAAAAATAAAATAATGTAAAAAATATACACAGTTCAGAATTCTTTTTAAAATACTAAAAAAAAACACTTTACGATTGGTATTTCACTAACCGTACTGACCTAAAAAAATCATGTTGCCACTATATGATAAAATGAAAGGTGTCTTTAAAAACTACAACTCATTGCAAAAAAAGGCAGTCACTCATATGTTTATGTCGATGGAAGATAGAAAAAAAGTTATGGTTATTTGACAAAGAAAAGGAAAAATAAAAACGCAAACTTGAAAATTGGCTGCACCTTTAATGAGAACCTGTCATGTCCCCCAAAGACTATTAACCTACAGATGTAGGGTTAATCTGCAGTTAATGGTATGTTAAAGTTATTTGGTCACCGCACTGAAAGTGTGACTACCGGGAGAAAATGAACCTTATTCTTTGGGAGCGGTTACTGTATGCACTCTGCGGCACTTTGATAGCTTGCTCTGTATCTATTGTGTCTTTGGAGGCAGTTTTGAAAAATATCCATTGTACATATTTTACACAATTATATGTATTTTAATACATATCCAGATCTAGATTGACCTGATGACCAATGCGTCTGGCTCCTGTGAAAAATCCAAAATTACACACATGCTTATCAAATAATTATCCCCAGTAAGCAGTACAGTATCCAATTATCCTGATGAACCAATAGAGAGAAATAGGTAAAACTACTTTACCTATTACATGTAATTCCAACGTATTTCATAATATCTGGATTGTCTGCTCCGACTAAGAAGGTAGATTCATCATTGATTGTGCGTCTTTTGGAAACTTAAGTAATGTAGTATCTTGCTTATTTTTTTAACCCAACTGTTGTTTCTCAATAGAGATGAGACGTGCTGATCAAACCAAGCCAACCCAACTTTTCAATCTATTCCAAAGAATACATGGAAACTTGTAGGACATCAATCATTGATAAAACTACACAGAAGGTCCAAGGCCCCAAGGTGGTTGTGGACCTGAAGTTGCATCAGTGAAATGCTGCTCATTTCCACTTGTATATACAGTTCATGAATGTTTCTTGGCTTTCTTGAAAGAAGGATCTAAGAATAAAAATGGGTGCCAACTGGTCTGATTACCAATTTAGGGTGATCAAAGCCATTGCCACCTCCATCCTTTATTTTGTTATGAAGCTAAAGATCAATAAAAACTCTAGTCCTTTCGCTGTTGATAGAGTCCTGGTCCTGAAATCCCTAACAATTACTAGGAGAATACTGTGCAGTGCACTCTTTAGAAGGCAGAAGTACTGAGCGCCTGGACAAGCACACACACTGCAGTATATATATTCTCAATAGAAAGTCAATGAGGTTCTGCACAACATGGAGTTTGGGCTCATAGATGGAACAATCGCTGGAGGTATCAGGACCTGGACCCACTCATATCTGCTGTCTGCTGCACATTTTGGGAAGTGTCTAGATATTAAATAAAAAATAAAATGATGGGTATTTTTTTAAGCGACCGTTACTGTACGCGTGGAATTTTGCAGTAAAGGACTGACCAAATGTTTTTGGAGTCTTACAACTTTGACTTTCGGTTTTACTTACAGCAGTGCACAGTAAAAGGCATCATATCCAGAATCAGTTGGTTTATCTAGAACTTGATAAAAAAAAACTAAATATTCTAGTTTTAAGTGATACCTATAAAAAGATGGCGTATCAGGTTATTGCTAAATGTTCTTAAGACATACTAGCCCTAAGAAAGCCTTTAAATTCTCTAAAACATCAAGTAGTCAAAAAAATCCAAAAGATCAATACTTTTGTTGTCATTCAGTTTTTATGTTATTGTTATTTGGCAGTAAGTGCGCGGTTTTGATGCGTTTTTGATGCGTTTTTTCCGCAGCGGTTTCAAACCTCATGGAAGAAGCCAAAACCGCGGAAAAATCCACAAAATTAATGAGCATGCTGCGTTTTTTACCGCGATGCGTTTTTTTTGCAGTAAAAAACGCATCAATGTGCACAAAAAGTGCAAAATGCATAGAAATGACTGGGAAGCTTATTTTTAGCGGTTTTATAGTGAAAACTGTGGTAAAAACCGCTAAAAAATGCTGTGTGTGAACACAGCCTAACAGTTTTATTTTTCTCCCCTTTAAGATGGACACTTTTTTGGGCCCATATTACAGTCACAAAACCCGGACCCCATGGACTCTAAAGCTTCATTAGATCAAGGTGGTATAACCATAAAATGTGGCCTTAATCTGTTTACTAGGTAGCTGCCCAATGATATATGGACCTCAACTTAGACATTAAAGGCAGTATCAGCACAAAAAGACTGTTCAAACCATGCACAGACAGACAGTTCCCCCTTGGTGTGTCCAAACAGTTCAGTGAACCTTCCAACTTACTTGATTTCCATTTATCTCCAGAATTCTTTGGCTCTTGTAAAACCAAGAATGTCAATTAGGGAAGAGGGGATTTGACGTAGATGCAAAATCAAGTAGGTTAGAAGAACCACTGAACTGTTTGGATACACCAAGGGTGCACCGAGCGTCTGTGTTTGGTTTGAACACTCATCATATCCTGGCAGACTACATTTAAAGATGTGGAATAATTTGGAGAACCAATATTGACACTCTGCTTGTGTTAATGTGATGATGGCAAATACTCCTGCAACTAACCAATATTTATTGTGTCAAGAAGTTGGGCTTAGCGAAGCTAAAAAAAAGATTTTATACAATGTCAAATAAAGGAATATTACTAGGATATGGCAACCTATTATACAAATCCTGGATGATAAAGAAACAAGACAGAAGAAGAATCGACACCTTTGAAATGTGGTGCTGGAGAAGGAGGTTATCAATACAATGGACGGCAAGGAAAACCAACAAATCAAGTTTGGAACAAATCAAGCCTGACATGTCAATGGAATTAAGGATCATCAAGCTACGACTCATCTACTTTGGACACATCTTGCGAAGAAAGCAATCACTGGAGAGGGACATCACGGTCAGAAAAATAGAAGAAGACCAGCAACCCGATGGCTTGATGCTATCAAGATAATGGCAGAGGAGATCCAGGTGGACCTAGTTAGGCTTGCACAAGATGGATCTTCCTACAGATTTTTCATCTATCAAGTCGCCATGACTCGAGAATTAGCCAAAGGTCGTTAAAGAATAATAACTAGGATATGCTGTTAGGAAATGATCAGTGGGGGTCAATCTATTCAGACCAGGCCATCTCATTAAATGAAGTGGCCATATCGCTAGTTTAGCACTGCTGTCTCTTAGAGTTTATTTTACCTGCTGGTACATAGTGAACTTCACGGTACTGTGGGTGGAGGTATACTGGGAAAAGTCAGGGCCTTTTTCCCCTAATTACTGAGATGGACTGATATCTTAAAAATCACATCCCCATCGGAGGCATATTTGGACTGACATGCCATACAATTATATGCCATGGAACAAAGCATGAACTGTTTCCCTGTGCATGCTAAGCAGTCTCATATATATTTTCTTCTCATTTTCAGCCATATTTGGCAGCAAATTTTCTTATAAACTCATCTCTTGTTCAATAATTGTGATAATCGATGTTAGGGCATGTACCAATAAATACATAAAAGTACGTATGCTGCCAAGTAACCTGGTACTCTCGCTGTTTTTTTGCATATGACGACAATTAATCAGAATACCAGGTGCTAATATACAATCTGAACCACTGGCAACACTTTAATAGACAGCATTTGTTATGGAAATGTATAATTAGCTGGTAAATACCACCTGTTTGAACAGTTTGATGAGGAAATCCCATTGGTATGCTTAATTAATATTTTGACGAGAATATATAATAATGATTTCTGATAGCTAATGTATTCTTCATCCTGCGGAGAAGCAATCTAATATTGCTCTCCCTGAATACTCATTCCCCTTACCTTTTGATCTCCTAAAGCTGCAACTGGAGAAAATTGCTTATAAATTAGAAGGTTATAGGAACAACTGACTAACTAATGAGTTTAAAGGCACCACACACAGTAGGACCAAAATTAGCTCAAGGAAATGATAAATTGGATGGTTTAATGGGAGGTAGGTGGAAATAATTCTTCAAATAACGCCTGTAGAAAAATAGGATTTCCAAGTCTATGTGTCATTTTCAGCTGGGCATCGGGGGACAATTACTTTGAGGAAAAAAAATCATTTTAGTTGAATTCACTAATAACTAGTGACATAATTGAGCCACTTTATGAGTAGTTCATGGGAAACCCTCCAGAACCCTGGTGACACAGTGGTTGGAATTGTTACCTCGTGGCTATAGAATCTTGGGTTGGATTCCGACCACAACATCATCTGTATGGAACTTGTTTCTTCACCATAATTATGTGGGGATCCTCCAGCTGCTGGTTAATTGACTCCGTATGAAATTGGCCTTAGTGTAAATGTGGTTGGAAATTAGATTCTAACCTCCAGTGAGGAGGCTTGTCTGATCATATTGCTTTGGTGCCCACTGCTATGTAATGTAAAACATCTTTGCCATGTAATAGGAACAAATAGCAGTATTGCTCATCATCGTATGAGCACTGGGCTTTACTTAATGGGGTCTTCCAGTCTAAAGGGGGTTTTACACATAGCGATATCGCTAGAGATATCGCTATAACGTCACCGATTTTGTGACGTTATAGCGATATCGCTAGCAATATCGCTATGTGTGATACTTACCTCCGACCGGCTCCCCTGCTGGTTATCGCTGATCGCGCGAGAATGTCTGGCTCCATTTCTCGTTGTCAGCTTCCTGCTGGGGCTTCCTGCTGTGACGACGAGCGACGCGTGGAGGTGGGCGGGAGGACGTCTGGATCGCTGTGTGTGAAAGGTGAGTATCGTGTGCTGCGTCGCTGCTGCATCGCTGTGAGATCTGCCTGTGTGACAGCTCACTAGCGATCATTTAGCGATGCACCAGCGATCCTGACCGAGAGATGTGGATAGAGAGAAATCTGCTGCAAAGTACCAAATTATTAGTTTCTTTATTTTTTGCATTTTGCCATTTGCATTTACATTGGAGAAAAGGAGACTAATTTTAAACTTTTATATTTTATTTTTTCATATTTTTTTAATATTTTTTAAATGTTTCTTTCATTTTGTATTTAGTCTCCTTAGGGTTAGTGAACTTGCAGTCTCTTTGTCCTGCGATCTACAGTCTATTGGGAAATAGACTATTTCCTTTGAAGGCCAGCCACAAGCTTTATATTGTTTGCAACGTAATAATAAAAAACAAATCTATGATGGGTTTACACCATTTAGAAAAAAAAACTAGAAAATATCTAGGAAAAAAAAATAAGTAACCAGATTGTATTTTACCCATGGTATTCAAGAAGACGTGTTCAGCTCTTTCTGGCAGACCATGCTTAAAAATCAATGGTTTATGTTACATCCACTTGAAACTACATTCTAGCTGAATGGATCAAATGTCATTTTTAAAATTTTCGTGAATGGAATTAACCAGACTCGGTAGACTTGTATTTTTTCACTTTCCATTATGAAAGGACAAACAATTTCATGTTGCTGTCTCCTAAGACATCTAAAATTAGAGCATCTGAATGAACACATGAAACAGACGTCTCTCTCTTATTCCCATCATACATATGTACCAAGCTAGACAGAACTTCATCTGCCAAATCACGGGGCCTCCTGACGCCAGCAAACAACAATCGGCTCTTTGCACAGATCAATAACCTGCCTTATGTTCTGACCTCTTCAACATATCCATTTTCATTAAGGAGGAAACCTCCTTGCAAGGACCCTCACACTTGAGATTATGCCAAGTTTAAGATTGCCATATGTTGACAAAGACCATAAACCATATCACATGGGAAAAAGAGATATTAGCAAAGGTTTTTTGTGTTTTCCAAAATTTAGATGTTAAAGACACTCGAGACAAAACTGATCCATTGTGGTATGTCTACCGAGATAAAAGGTAACGGGATACAAGAAGGGAACCCTATGTTAAGCACTATCCCCTCAATTCCCTAAATATATCAGTTAACCGTAATCCCTTTAATTGCAAGAAACATGAAATAATTTTATTTCAACTTCAAGATCATACTGGAGAATCTTGGGCCAACCAAAAGAAATGATTGCGCTCTAGTCTAGCTCTACCGGATCTTATCAATGCATTGCAAATGCTATTGTCATTACATAATATATATTAGAAATGAGCGAATAAAGTCCAGTGGAACTAAACTCTACTTGAAATTTACAAAAATCTTCATTTGCCAAAATGCAGATTTTTTTTCAGAATTCACTGCCGCATGGATTCATTTTTCTAAATTGTAAACGGCCATCAAGTTGCAAAAAACAAAATCTTAATACTCCCCTTATCGCTCATCTCTATGGAGCCCTTTGCAGCCCAAGAGTTTCTAAAAATGCAAAATTGCACCTGCTTTGGAGGTTGAAATGGGCCCCTTTACCTCTTCGGCCCCAGGTTGCACCAATGATATATCCGCACTTGGTACCATCCTTCTCTGTGCATCTGACTTCATATATGCCAGGAGAGAGTGCGCACATGGTACTAGCCATGACTGTCATATTATTCCCTGTGTGGCATCATGTACTGGAAATTATAAAAAAGGGAAACATTTTCTAAACATCTCAATTTATTTTATTCACGCCCAAATCTCCACACTTACATGTCTTGGCTGCTATCAATGATGCTATCAACCCCTTCCCAACATTGCGATTTTTCATTTTTACAGTTTTGTTTTCTCCCTCCCCTTCTTCAAAGAGTCGCCCATAACATTTTATCAGGTAATGTGCGAAAAAGCAAAAAAATTAAAGTTACAAGTGAACAGAATTGTGACAAAAAGTAAAATTTCGCCATAGTGTTTTAAGTTTGGTTGATTATTCTGATATGTTTGATGTTAGGATTGGCGGAATGCACCAAATGTAAATTATAATAAGGTGCATTCGCAACCCAGGGTCCACTGTGCGGTGATGGCGAAACCGCAGCTAGAGGACAATGGAGGAGCGTAGCCATGAGTAAGCACCGTAAACACACCGAGTTAAACGTCACTCAGTGTGAACAGGGTGCAAAGCGCCTGACTCTATTACTCCACAGAGCAGTACGAAAACCGAGAACATTCTAAGCTATGCCCTGTTAGACGTCACAGGAGCATAGAGGAATTGACACTAGTGGGGTCCTTAAAACTCACCCCCCACTACGCTGGTGATTGAACCTGCTCTGACACACGGTGGATTTTGAGCCCTGGCCATTATGGCAATCCATTAACATCATGTCGTTAGAACAGCTGGCCCCGTGTACACACTGATAATGCCTCTGTCACAGATTAACAGCAGCATTTAATGTTTTAACAGCTGCAGGCGGAGCTCTGTTCCTTTTGCAGATGTTAGAGTCAGATGATGGCTGAATAATGCAGCTATCATCTGCTGGAAAATATGCAGGCTTAATTCCTGAGCTCATATCAAAGTCAGGAAGTCGTCAAATGACGTACCAGTACACCATGTGTTGATAAAAGGTTAATGGTCATCTGAGGAATGTTCTGTCACGCTGAATGCAGTTAGAGTAAATCATCAAGATCCACTGCTGGCAGTGACATCCCAAATATGATCAATGAGAGACAAGTCCGGTGAGGCTGCATCTCTTGGTAGCACGTTTAGGTCATGTCGGCTGCTCACAATACCATAAGCAACATGCAGCCCTGGCATTGGTAGGTTGAAAAATGGCTCCTGGAAAACTTTAGAGAAATGGTTACATTTTTAGAAAATTTTTTAATATTAATCTGAGAATCTGGAAAATTTGTGTTGACATTACCTTTAAAAACTTATTGCTGTGTAACCAATAAAACATAAGTAACTGTATGAAAAAAACACCAGAAACTGCCTTTTGTTAAAAAATAACTGTAAATTTGTGAATATGAGGTAAATTTCTTATATCTCCATAGCAGTTTGCCACATAGCCAGTATGAGACAATGTGTGAATGCTAAATAATCTCAAGGGATCATTACGGTAATCTGTCATTAATGAATTGTGCTTTAAAATCCGTAAAATTATCTGTGTAACACATTACAATCATTTATTTATAAAGCTCCACTCCGTGGTGAAATATTCAATGCGTGAAAGACATTTAACAATTAACATACAAAAATATTAACAAACCCTCACAGGGAAAAGGACACAGTTCCAAGGAGATTACAATCAGACAGAAAAGATGGAGCCAGAAGTGAAATGTGCCGTTTATTTTTAAAGGAGAGAGGTTATCTGCCATAACCGTGCGCTGTTGTCACTCCGTCTTGGCGTTCTTTCAAAAATTTTAAATCTGCATATAAATTAAGTAAATTGCGATTTGGGCCATTAATTTAGCGTAGGATGGGAAAATTGTCTCATTTCATTCTTAATGACAAAAGTCCTAAAATAGTATATAGCTGCCTGTGTGCTTTTTATTTCGGCCCATTTGTAAGCACCAGAAGGCGGAAACCACGGATGGCAAAAAAAAAGAAGGGAGAGCAGCTATATATTGTGTTGTCATCGAGGAGAGAAGCGGAGTCTGCTGACAGGGCCAGGTGATAGCTAATTAAGAAATGCTGGCTCCAATTAACAAATGGGACAAGTGATTTGAAGATTCAAACTGACGGTGTCATAAACTAAGACTCTAGACTGTTCAACTGTTCAGCAGGGAAACATGGATGCCAACACAGTTCCTTTTTTTATGCAAAAGCAAAGGATTCAGAACCTGGAAAGTTAGCGGACAAAAGGACTAAAATCCAAGTGCGGTATCAAGCAGCTTTGTTCAAAGTGATGAAAAAGGTTTTTAAATCCAGCAAAGCAAACAAATTTTTATTGTGACTTCAATTAAAATAGTAGCACGTCTTAGAAAAATCTTGACGCTTTTCGAGTCTATCTGACTCTTAACCGGGGAAGGGAGAACAGAAACTGGAAAGTGAAAAAGAATCAATTTTGATGGAAATAGTATTTGAAGCCTTCATTCATCCATTACTTATCTTGAGAAGAGTTACCAGGATGGTGAGCAGACTGCATTCTATGTCCTACAGGGAACGGTTAAAGTAGCTGGGAATGTTTAGCTTGCAAAAAAAGAAGGCTAAGAGGAAACTTAATAGCTATCTACAAATATCTGAAGGGATGTCACATTGTAGAAGGATGATCATTATTCTAATTTTCACATGGAAACATGAGAAGCAATGGAATGAAACTGAATGGAAGGAGATACAGATAAGATATCCGAAAAACTTTCTGACAGTGAGGGTGATCAATGAGTGGAAAAGGCTGCCACGAGAAGTGGTGAGTTCTCCTTTAATGGAAGTCTTTAAACAGAGGCTGGACAGACATCTGTTTGAGACGTGTTAGTAAATCCTGCATTGAGCAGGGGGTTGGACATGAAGACCCTGGAGGTCCCTTCCAACTCTAGCATTCTATGATTCTATGATATTTTACACTAAAATAATAAATGCATTACAAAGGTAGACCACTGAGTATGCTCTCATGTGTAACATGTTGCTGAAAAATAGAAACCAGAGATGGTGGATCAATTTGCAGGACTCCTCTCCACTGGTCTGGTCAGTAGTCTCTGGCCACTGGATGGGAGGCTCATGAATCTCTTACATTCTGAGATATACTGTACAGTGATAAATTTAATTAGCACAAAATCTGTTTTGTGTCACGCTGCACAGATGGCACTGTGCCAGGTCGGCTAGTCAGAAGCCAAGACAGGGATCTCAATAGGTAAGAGATTCACAAGCCTCCCCCCATCCAGCGACCAGAGACTACTGACATGCCCAATGGACCAGAGTGTTAGGCGTCGGGTTACTGCCACTGCACAGCAGGAATCCAGAGCCTTGCACCCAGCGGTCTCCCATTCTTCTTCTGCTGCAGTGGAGCCTATTCAGCAGACTCGTCGGTCCAGGTGCTCTGCCCAGACCAGCAGTGTAGGATCGGTTGCTGCTGCCACCTCTGGTTCAGGGTTTGAGAACGCATGCTGGCCAGCAGCGAGCCACTCCAGGGACTAAGTCCTCCTTTCGCTCCACTGAGCATGCCCGTGGGATGATCTCTCTTTGGAGATCGGAGGTCACATGCTCAGGTCCTTCTCCAGCTCAGATTGGACCATCTGAAAGGTCAGGAAGGTCCCGGAAGGAAGCAGCTATAAAAGAGCAGCATGGCCGTGCGGCCATGCGCTAGGATAGAGTCAAATAGTTTGGAGTGTATGATGATGGATGCATGTATCTGGTGACTGACTCATTATGAAACCCCTTCCCTTTTGATACATATGTTGGTAGGGTTTGGAGTCTGAGTCAGCGCCTGCCAGTGGCTAGTCTATAGGCCACAGTGCATACCAGCCGTCTGCACACTAGCGTCTGATTGTGTCACCCACAACAAGGCACTATCGAACCGCGGCAAGTGACAGCCATGCCGGTGCAATGCCTTGCACAACCTGTGCACTTACCTGGCCCAACCCAGGGCCATTAGTGGCATCCACCTGAGCGGCACTGTGCACACTTGCACATGTAATTTATTTAACCCTTGCTTGCATCGCAGTCGCGGTGCCCAGCACTAGCGGTCTAGAGGGACTTCAGTACTGCGGTCTAAGGGCTGAGTTCTGTGACTATACGCTAGCGCTCACACTGCCGAGCTCTGTGAGCAAGAACAGGCTACGGCATTTATTATTGTTGCAGTTGTGCGGCTCTGTGAGATAACAGAGTCCGCCTTTGTACACATTGGGTGAGGTTAACCCCGTGTGTTCCATTATTATACCGCCATATTGCGTCCGCCATTACCGAGCAGCAGTTAACACCTCTGCACGGTGGACCCCGGGCTGCAAACGCACCTAAACACCATCTTTATTATTTGGTGCGTTCCGCCAGCCCGTAACACAGAGTCCTGAGAATGAATCGGTCCATTTGTATGAGAATCCGTTAATCTGCAGTGTCATATCTGACCCCACAGGATGTGTTCTTATTTGTTAGCATGATGCTGAAATATAGAAACAATTACTCTGTTATGTCATGTTTGGCTACAAGGTATGATTTTGTTTGGTAATACGTTGTTGACATCTAGGAGTGGTTAACCTGTAATGTCATTTTTGACCACAAGGTTTGCTCTTTTTTGGTAATATGTCACTAGTAATGTTATTTATGTTAGCTGTTATGTCCATCATATATATCAAATATTGCTATGTCTAATTTACAGTACCACTTCTAATCGCAGGGTGCACTCAGACTTGGTAACATATCCCTAAAATAAAGAAATATCTTTATATGCCTCTTGTGACTTATGACTGAGTGATATCAATCTTTACCTTAGGATACCAGGAATGATAAATTGCAGTACCATATATGCTACTGTGCTGTTAATTTCCGAGATGAGATCCACAAGATCAGAGAAGTCCTGGCCCACCCTTAGCTTTGGACAGGCCAAAATGTGTTAAAAATTGATGAAGGCTTGGGATTATTCAAAATGCATCCTTTTAATGTTAAAGGGAATCTGTCACTGCGATCAACCCTCCTGAGCCATCTATATGAGCATGTAGGTCATAGGAAGTTGAATAAAATGATACCTTGATATCTGCGATATGATGTCTTATTCCAGAAAAATCCACGTTTTTCTCAATATGTAAATGAGCTGTTAAGACCTATGGGCCGGACATAGATCATCCTGAGAATCTGCCTCCAGATTTATTTTTAATAAAAGGAGGCATTTTATTAACTTTTTTACTGACAGGCTCCCTTAAAATGCTTTGTGCTGAAATAAAAAAGGCACTGCATTGAAGTTACCATAGTGACAAGATTTCTTTGATTTTCATTGAATGACTTCCTCCTCGCTAACTACCAAACCATCAGCGTGCCAATCATTGCTATACAGAGATTCATTAGTTGATCAGTTTTAAAAAAAATTAAAACATGATTTTGTGATACTCTGACATGAGATATTTATGCTTTATGTGTCTGTACGCTGCCACTCAGTGGTCATGATGTTGTCTACAGCCTGACAGCGATTTTGCTGGCATGTTGCAAAAATATTATTGAATGTGAAATATTTTTTTTCTAAACAAAATATGCAATTAGGTAGGGATGGATAAATTTGTACTTAAAGAAGCAAGGTCGGTTCCAACTTGACAACCTGAGTAATAAAAAGAGTTGCAATTAGTGGATTGTGTAGCTCAATTTTACCTTAACTTGCATGGAGAATGATGACCTATATCATCACAGAGCCTCCCAAGCCCAATAGTCCCTGCATCTACCTAGGTTTTCCTGGACGAGTTTCGGGAAAAATAAAAACCTTCAAGCCTAAGCCTAAGTCATTCTGCATAATCTAGACTTTCAACTCTCATAAAAATGGCCTCCTTAAAACTAAAGTGCTGTACATTTCATTCTTCCCACACAAACAAACAATGAAACATTAATTAACTAAGAAGACACTAATTAAGAAAGAAGATTTAACAGTTTTCGTTCATGTAATAATTTAAGCTCTCGTTGCTAGGATTCCGCATGACATGTGGATGCGAAGCGCGTGAGACGTTCAATCCAATGGTAATCTCCAGACGGTGCATTGTACATGGAGTGTGACAGGGTTAATAACTTTTCTGGAGCAGCCATTTTACATCTCAAGAAGGAATTCATATGGGGCTGTGGTTTGACCTTAGTGGCTACTAGAATTCATGAACATGTCCCATGTCTATAGGAGGATGCTACGGAGATTGACCTGTGTAAGCACTAGATCAGCAGCCCTAATCCCTAATCTCAAAACACGTGTCTTATGCCAAACAGCCTTTATTCCAAGACGAGAATATTGATTGTTGAATAAAATGCAAAAATACATTAAAAATTAAAAATTCTATTAACAGAATTTTTTTTAAAAAAATTGACTCTGAAGAAAGTAAGATTGAACCTCTTTGGGTCATCAAAAAATTCCCAATTTTTGTTGCAGTAGTTGTGCTACAGTATAACAGTAATCATATTACAGTAATATGTCCAGCCTTTAGAAATTTCCCACCAAATCAAAATGGGCTCCGACACCTAAAGCGCACCTACTAACCTAAAATCAGCAAATAAAAGCTTAATAATGTGAAGTTCCATTTTTTGATGGATCTTCAAAAATAGAATGTAATGCTGTTTCCGCTGAAACCTTCAATCGGCAGTAGGTTATGGGCCCAGAAGAACTGCACATGCAACAGCTTAAGTTGTTTCCTTGCTAAGCCAAGTTGAATACTTGGTGCTGTTAGTAGTTTAATTTGTATCTGCTTAATTGTAGTGTTGAGAAGATATAACTAGAGATGAGCGACTTTGCCTTTTTTCGGGTCGAGTCGGGTTTCGTGAAACCCGACTTTCGCAAAAGTTAGGTCGAACGAAATTGGCCGACTATAGGGAAAAGTCGGGGGTCCGACTGAAACACGAAACCCAATGTAAGTCAATGGGGAATAAAAGTCGGCAGTGAGAGGACAGGAAACACACCTACAGTGCCCATTTTATGCCAAAAACATCAATTCTTATTACTTAAGCTTGGCAACCTTAATTTACTTCCTAATAATAGTTAGGCATTAAAAACTGGGGGTTATTTGGCTAAAGTTGTGGGGGGGTAGGGCTGGCTCCAGATTTTCGTGGGCCCTGGGCCAAAGAGTGTCAATGGCTCCTTTAACACATGCCACAATTCATGATCCTCTGATACGGCATAGAATTAGCGGTATAGTACAATGAAAAATACTTTACTTCTTACATCTCATGACTGATATCCATTTTAAATTCTCCAATAGCTCCAAAAACGGACAGTATATTACTCCATACAGTATTATGGCCACCGCATAGTGCGCTATACAGAGTAATGAGGCCCATATATTTCTCCATACAGAATCATTGGTCTCATATAATGTTCCATACAGTATATGATGAGCTCCACATAATGCTACAGTATATGTTGGTCCCCATGGATGAAGCTCCACTGTGTTATGGGCCCAAATAATGCTCCATATATAATGGGCCCCATTTCTAATGCTCCAGTGCATAATGGGCCCTGTAAATGCTGCTCCAGTGTCTGATGTCCACCTTTGGAATGCTCCAGTGTATGGTGGGCCTCATATATCATTCTCCAGAGTATAGTGCTCCCCAAAAATAGCTGTCCCAACATTGAAAACAATTAAATAAGTCTCCTCGCTAGGGAATCCCTGTACTGTTCTGGTCTCCTCGTCGTCCCCATCTTCCATCTCACTGCACTTGGACTGTTTAGGCAGAGGGCGTACAGACGTGATGTCATCGCGCTCTTTGACCAGAAAGTCACTGTCAGGAAACGCACAAGACGTCACGGCGGAGGAGCAAGGAGAGGTAAGTATTTCAACTTTGTAAGTGCTGTGATCCTTACCAAGCAGGGGGGGCCCACTCATTGGCGACGGCTCTGGCACAGGGACCATCATAGTACGGTGGTGTGTCTGAAGGCGGGTGGGCCGAACCTGCACTTTCATCTGCACCTTCCTCTTTGTCACCGTGTAAGGTGGTATAGTATGTGGGAAGGGTAACCTGTTTCATCAGTGTCAGGTTCTGGCTGTGTAGAGTGCGAGGGAAATGTAGTGGTCTGGGTCAATGTTCCAGCAGAATCATGTAGCATTGGCTGGGCATCTGTGCACTTGTGGTGCCCCAAGGAGTACGTTTGCCACAGTGGCATTAGCTTCCTCCTAGGGAGTGTGATGTCATGCTTGTGAGCAACGAAGGATCTCTCTAGCAGGTAAACCGATTGGGCGGCGTTATTCCCACGAGTCACGACCCTCCAAACAGCGTCCATGAAGGCAAAGTGTTTGTTTTCCGGGGGCAGTATGGTTGCAAAGCTGAACCTTAAAGGAATGTCCAGAAGGGCACCACCAGGAGTGGAGCCTGCGGCTTAATTTGACTCAACACGGGCAACCTCAACCATCCAGCCACAGAAAAGATGCCCACATTGCAAGCTTAATTCTGTTAACGAACGAGACTCAGGCATGCCCCCGCGGTCCGTGTCCAGCTTACTAGAGGGACACGCGAGGCTCTGGCACGCGACATCGGCCAATAACAGGTCTGTCATGCCCTTACCTGTCCGTGGCTGCATGCGCACTACACTGAAAGGACCAGCGTGTGTCGCTTAGAGGTGCAGATAACCCGCTGAACACCGTTAGTGATGGGGATCTGTGATTATTATTATTATTATTATTATTATTTATTGTTATAGCGCCATTTATTCCATGGCGCTTTACATGTGAGGGGGGTATACATAAAAACAAGTACAATAATCTTAAACAATACAAGTCATAACTGGTACAGGAGGAGAGAGGACCCTGCCCGCGAGGGCTCACAATCTTCAAGGGATGGGTGATAATACAGTAGGCGAGGGTAGAGCTGGTCGTGCAGCGGTTTGGTCGATCGGTGGTTACTGCAGGTTATAGGCTTGTCGGAAGAGGTGGGTCTTCAGGCTCTTTTTGAAGGTTTCGATGGTAGGTGAGAGTCTGATATGTTGTGGTAGAGAGTTCCAGAGTAGGGGTGATGCGCGAGAGAAATCTTGTATGCGATTGTGGGAAGAGGAGATAAGAGGGGAGTAGAGAAGGAGATCTTGTGAGGATCGGAGGTTGCGTGCAGGAAAGTACCGGGAGACGAGGTCACAGATGTATGGAGGAGACAAGTTGTGGATGGCTTTGTATGTCATGGTTAGGGTTTTGTAATGGAGTCTCTGGGCAATTGGGAGCCAGTGAAGGGATTGACAGAGGGGAGAAGCTGGGGAATAGCGGGGGGACAGGTGGATTAGTCGGGCAGCAGAGTTTAGAATAGATTGGAGGGGTGCGAGAGTGTTTGAGGGGAGGCCGCAGAGCATGAGGTTGCAGTAGTCAAGGCGAGAGATGATGAGGGCATGGACTAGGGTTTTTGCAGATTCTTGGGTGAGGAATGAACGGATGCGTGAAATATTTTTGAGTTGAAGTCGGCAGGAAGTGGAAAGGGTTTGGATATGTGGTTTGAAGGAGAGATCAGCATCAAGGATTACTCCGAGGCAGCGAGCTTGTGGGACTGGGGAGAGTGGGCAGTCATTTACTGTAATTGATAGGTTCGTAGGGGGGGTCACGTGAGATGGGGGAAAGATGATGAATTCTGTTTTGTCCATGTTGAGTTTCAGATATCTAGTGGAGAAGAAGGATGAAATAGTGGACAGACATTGAGGGATTCTGGTTAGTAGGGAGGTGATATCTGGTCCAGAGATGTAGATCTGTGTGTCATCAGCATAAAGATGATACTGAAAGCCATGAGATTCTATGAGCTGTCCCAGGCCAAAGGTGTAAATAGAGAACAGCAGGGGCCCTAGGACTGAACCTTGTGGGACTCCGACAGATAGGGGGCGAGGTGAGGAGGTGGTGTGTGAGTGGGAGACGCTGAATGTCCGGTCTGTTAGGTATGATGAGATCCAGGAGAGGGCCAAGTCTGTGATGCCGAGGGATGAGAGGGTCTGTAATAATAGGGAATGGTCCACTGTGTCAAAGGCAGCCGACAGGTCCAGGAGGAGGAGGACAGAGTAGTGTCGCTTGCTCTTGGCAGTTAAGAGGTCATTGGTGACCTTAGTAA
Organism: Dendrobates tinctorius; assembly: GCF_039654945.1. NCBI lineage: Eukaryota > Metazoa > Chordata > Amphibia > Anura > Dendrobatidae > Dendrobates > Dendrobates tinctorius. The sequence continues at coordinate 8,340,680 of NW_027361993.1, forward strand.
GGGCAGTTTCAGTGGAGTGGTGTGACCGGAAGCCAGATTGTAAGCGGTCGAAGAGGGAGCAAGAAGAGAGATGGGAGGACAGTTCAAGGTAGACGTGTTGTTCCAGTAGCTTGGAGGCGTATGGGAGAAGTGATATAGGGCGATAGCTAGATGGAGAGGATGGGTCAAGAGAGGGCTTTTTGAGGATAGGTGTGATGGAGGCATGTTTAAAGCTTGAGGGGAAAACACCAGTTGTTAGTGATAGGTTGAAGAGATGGGTTAGGGTTGGGATGAAGACTGTGGTGAGGTTTGGGATGAAGTGGGATGGGATCGGGTCGAGTGCACAGGTGGTGAGATGTGATCTTGAGAGTAGAGTGGAGAGTCGATCTTCTGTAATGGTGGAGAAGTTGGTTTTGAAGGTGGAGGGCTGGGAAGTCGGGAGGAAGGGCTCTGGGGGTTGTTGACCAAAACTGTCCCTGATGTTATCAATTTTCTGCTTGAAAAATGAGGCAAAGTCTTCAGCTGAGATGAGTGGGGAGGGAGGAGGTGCTGGGGGGCGGAGGAGAGAATTGAAGGTGTTGAATAACTGTTTAGGGTTGTGAGACAGGGAGGATATGAGAGATGAGAAGTAGGTTTGTTTAGCTGTGGCGAGTGTGGTCTTGAAAGTAGTGAGGGACTGTTTGAATGCGATGAAATGCTCGTTGGAGTGGGATCTTTTCCATCTGCGCTCAGCAGCCCTGGAAGCTCGCCTCAGCTCTTTGGTCAGGCTGGTGTGCCAGGGCTGTCTGTTGATTTTGCGAGTTTTGGTATGTGTAAGTGGGGCAGCGGATTCCAAAGCTACAGCTATTGTGGTGTTATATAGAGCGGCAGCGTCATCCGCATTGTGTAAGGAACTTATATCTGTAAGAGGGAGGAGGGATTCGGAGAATGAGTGTAGGTCAAGGTGTTTAAGATTCCTGCGAGGGTGTGAAAGTTTGTGGGGTGGGGATTGTAGACATGGAGTGAAGAGGGAAGAGAATGTGAGCAGGTTGTGGTCAGAGAGAGGAAGAGGTGAGTTAGAGAGGTTAGATAGGGAGCAGAGGCGGGTGAAGATGAGGTCCAGTGTGTGGCCATCTTTGTGGGTGGCTGTAGAAGACCATTGAGTGAGGCCGAAGGAGGAAGTGAGAGATAGAAGTTTAGTGGCAGCTGAGAGGGAAGTGTCAATGGGGATGTTGAAGTCGCCCATGATGATAGTAGGGATGTCCGCGGAAAGGAAATGAAGTAACCAGGTGGTGAAGTGGTCAAAGAAGGTGGTGGCTGGCCCTGGGGGGCGGTAGATGACAGCCAGTTGGAGGTTGGAGGGGGAGTAGATGCGCACAGAGTGCACCTCAAAGGAAGGGAGGGTAACAGAGGGTGGCAGTGGGATTGGGGTGAAGGAGCAGGTATCTGACAGGAGAAAACCAACTCCTCCACCATGTTTGCTGCTGGGGCGGGGGATTACATTCTACAATTTCCAAATTCTACAATTTACATATTACAATCTAGGGGATTACAATTCTTCCCCGCGAACGAGGATTTCCCAGTAAGTGCAGGTCAACAGGAATTCCAGAAAAAAGGAAAAAATTAAGTGTCCAAACCAGAGGTGCTCTAGCTTGCTTAACAGCTGGACTCTTCTGCTGAGTAGCACACAGTTCTTACCTAAACAGGCGGCATAGCTTTGTAGCCAACTCTGCTGAGTAGCATACACAGTTACTAGGCCCAAAGTATTAAGTGGTGTAAATGCAGTCAAAAACTGGTTCTTTTATGAACAGGCGGCATAGCACGGTTCACGGGTGGGCTCCTCTGCTGAGTAGCAGACAAAGTTACTAGGCCAAAAGGGATTTTCATGACAATATTTGCTATAAAATTATTAGGAGCACACACGGTGTAGCTCCTTCACAGGTGTACTACACCGCTGGCTACCAGACACCGCTACTATGGTCTGAAACTGTCTATTATCTTTGAAAACCATTATTAATGTGAAAATACAGTTATGCATTTGTTTGATGAAACTTTCTGGAACGGAAACTCAAACAGCCGAATTGTAATCAAAGTTTTGTTGTTTGACGAACGGATCTAACACCACCCAAAACAGCTAGAATTTGAACTTGGGTAACAGTTCCACTCAAACACCACTCAGCTGTAATCAGGAGGCAGACTCAGATGGTCTCAGGCACAGTATGGATTCGACAAGATTGCAGAAAGTAGAGAAAGGGTACAGTATCACCGGATTACAGGTATACATAGCATAGTTTACACATTACAATTATATGTCTATAGATCAGGAGGCAGACTCAGACGGTCTCAGGCCCAGTATGGATTTGACCAGATAGTACAAAGTTGAGAAAGGGTACATTATCACTGGATAACATATATATGTAGTATAGTTTAAACATTTTAAATCTCCGTGTTCTCAGTATGGATTAGACAACAATCTAAAAAGTAGGAAAAAGGAAATGTATTTGAAGCGTACACCAGTATACACTTTTAGTGGTATTTTTAAATCTTCATATATATTTCTGTCTCAGTAAGACAGTCCAGACTCTCCGCAATAGGAAAATGAGATGCATAAAAGTACAGACATAAAGTCTAGTGATTGCAGAAATGTAGGAATTACTAATCACGGGAAAAACTCACGGGAATTCTCAAAGGCGATGCTGACCCTCAATTACTGTTTGTGTGTGGAGACAGCGAAAACAGTTCTTTGTGAAGAAAGGATTGCTGTATCGCAGTACCGTTGATTCCATCACCGTTACTCATCTCCATCAAATTTTGATCACAGGGAGAGATGTAGACATGGTGCTCCCTGCCTATCATGATGTGTCACGTAACTTTGGAGTGCAAAAGACAGAAGCCACAGGCCGTAGGCGATTCTAGTGGATTGGCATGAGAGGGCACATTTAAAAATGTGCACAGGAATGTCACACGTCTGTGAGTAGGAAAACTGTGAAAGCTGATGATAAACCACCACTGCATCTCATTGTGAGTCGACGTCCATAAGAAATGGAAGCCATTGATCATCTGAAGCTAGAGCCAGGCCAGCAGGACAGGGCATAGCTACGTCTTAACCATCATGTATCAGTTCACCAAATTTGTAGTCGCAGTCCCAGGATTTGACAGGCCAGACTACACAGCGGAGGAGCAGGGAGAGGTAAACATTATAAATGCTGGGGCCCTGCCCAAGTAAGGGGGGCCCACTCGTGGGCGTCGGTACTGGCACTGGGCCCCTCATAGTATGGCGGTGTGTCTGATGGCGGGTGTGCACCCCCACCATCAGAGACACTTGATTGCACTATGAGGGACCCTGTGCCAGTGCCCGCGCCCAAGAGTCGGCCCACCCACCTGTCCAGGGCAACGGCACTCACACGGTTGGGTGCACTAGGTGGTGACCCCGGCCATGGGGGGGAGGCAGCCAGTTAGGGATGTTTACAAAATGGCATATGTTGATGTTGGACATTCAGCTGCTGAAAAAGGTGAAATTGGGCAAGTGCGAGGAAGAGGAGGACCAAAGCAAGTCATTTTTCTGGCAACCTAGGTGTCATCAGGGGAAGGTGGGACAAAATCCTTGGAAACCCATGCATGGTTCATTTTAATGAAGGTTAGATCATCCACATTTTGGGTCGACAAACAGGTCCTTTTTTCTGTCAGGATTGATCCAGCAGCACTGAAGACTCTTTCCGATAGCACACTTGCAGCTGGGCAAGCAAGCTCCTGTAAGGCATATTGTGCCAATTCAGGCCAGGTGTCCAGTTCAGCGGCCCAATAGTCAAAGGGGAATCACCTGTGAGGGAGAACATCGATATGGGAGGAAAAGTAGTTTGTAACCATAGTTGACAACTGCTGTCTCCTGTCACTTTCAATCAATGCAGTTTTACCTGTCATGTGAGCGGGACTTGAAAAGTCAGTCCACAACATGGTCATGAAACCCCTATCTCCAACGCCACTTCTGATGTGTGCACCACGAACACCTCTTCCAAGTTGCCGTCGGCCACTGCGGCTCATGTGAGAACCATCACCGCTGCTGTGTGCTGGGAATGCCTCAACCAACCGGTTTACCAGAGTTGCTTGTTTGTTAGCCAATATTAGATCAAGGTTCTCCTGTGGCATGACGTTTTGGAATTTGCCTTTATAACGTGGATCCAGGATTCTGGCCAACCAGTAGTCGTCATCGTTCATCATTTTGGCAATGCGGGGGTCCCTTTTTAGGATCTACAAGGCATAATCTGACATGTGGGCCAATGTTCCCAGTGTCAATGATGCACTGCAAGTGCTGGGTGGAGGAGCACTTTCTGGCAAATCCACATCACTCCAGTCACGCACAAAGCCTGTACCAGACCTTGCCACGCCAACATTTTCCCTTTCCCCATGAGAAGCATCCTCCTCTCCTAAATAATCATCCCCATCATCATCATCCTCCTCTTCCTCTTCTTCCTCCACTTCGTCCAGGAGAGGTCCCGGAGCAGACAATGGCTGACTGTCATCAAGACTTCCCTCCTCCTCTTCCTCCTCGGCGGCAGATGCCTGCTCCTTAATGTGCGTCAAAGTTTGCATGAGCAGATGCATAAGTGGGATGCTCATGCTTAGGATGGCATCGTCAGCGCTTACCAGCCGTGTGCATTCCTCAAAACACTGAAGGACTTTACAGAGGTCTTTCAGCTTCGACCACTGCACATCTGACAACTCCATGTCTGCTCTCAAAGTGGCTGCCCATGTATCCTCCCACAAATGCATTACAGCCTGCCTCTGTTCGCACAGTCGCTCAACCATGTGCAGGGTGGAGTTCCACCTTGTTGCAACGTCAATAATTAGGCAGTGCTTGGGAAGGTGGAGCAATCGCTGCAGCTTCTGCATACGACTGGAGTGTACGGGCGACCGGCGGATGTGCGAGCACAGTCTTCAAACCTTATGAAGCAGGCCTGTTAACTCTGGATAATTATTGAGGAAGCACTGCACCACCAGGTTCAAGGTGTGAGCCAAGCAAGGTATGTGTCTGAGTTTTTAAAGGACTATGGCTGCCACAAAATTCCGACCGTTATCACTAACTACCTTGCCTGCCTCAAGATGTAGACTGCCCAGCCATGACTCAAGTAGTCGGCCAGTATCTCCGCAGTGTGTCTGTTGCCCAAACACATCATCTTCAACACAGCCGGCTGATGCTTTGCACTAGCTGATCAATAGTGGGACACCTCGTGTGCAACATTGGCAGCTGCAGATGGAGTGCTCGTGCGACTGTGCTCTGTGGATGAGCTTTCGCTTCTGGAGGAGGAGTAGGAGGGTCGAACGCCTACAGCCAACTGTTTCCTATACCATGGGCTAGGCAGCACTGTCCCACCTCCGCTGTCCCCTGTGGACCCTGCATCCACCACATTAACCCAGTGCGCAGTGATGGACACATAATGGCCCTGGCCATGCCTACTGGACCATGCTTTTGTGGTGAGGTGCACATTTCCACTCACTGATTGCTTGAGTGCATGGACAATGCGGTCTTTCACATGAAGGTGGAGGGCTGGGATGGCTTTGCGAGAAAAGAAGTGCCGACTGGGTAGGTCATAGCGTGGTACTGCGTAGGCCATGAGTTTGCTGAAAGCTGCTCTTTCAACCAACCGGTAGGGCATCATCTCTAACGAGATTAGTTTGGCAATGTTGGCATTCAAACCCAGTGTACGCGGATGAGAGGATGAGTACTTTCTTGTCCTACTCAGAGTCTCTGGTAGGGTGAGCTGGACTTGAGAGCTGCATATGGTGGAACTAGCGGTGGACATGGCGGGATGAGAGAGGGTTGATGATGGTCATGGAGTTGGTGTTCTTTCTGATGGCCTATATTCAGTCTTTCGTAGCAATAACATTGTGATACCCTGACTGCTTTGGCCTTGCGACCAGACCTCAACATTTGCTGCTGGTGGTGTGCGAACTGGTGGGCTTACAGTGGGGGAAACAATGTAGCATTGCTGACTACCTTCATTGGGAGCAGTTGCACATGTGGTACGTGAGGTTTGGTAGTCCGTCCACGCTTGCAAGTGCATGGTGGTTAAATGTCTAAGCATGCAACTGGTATTCAAATTTCTCAGATTTTTCCCTCGGCTAAAGGTCTTTGCGCACTTCTTACAGATAACCTTTGCCTGATCATTAGGATTTTGTTCAAAAAAGTGCCACACTGCACTCTTCCTACTAGGGAAGACATTTTGAGGCCTTGCACGCTGTGCTATTTTGACCGTCTGGCCAAGCTGTCCTGCAACTCTTTTGGTTTTTGTAACACGTTTTTGGACTGCTCCGGTCCTGCCAGATAACAGCTGTTGCGATGTCGATGCCTGCTGCGGATGCTCCTCCTCCTCTTCTGAGCTATTGGCAGCGGCACCCACTTCCCCCAATGGATGCCAATCTGGGTCAACAACTGGGTCATCCATCACCTCCTCTTCAATGTCATGTGCACCTTCCTCTGTGTCACCATGTATGGTGGTATAGTATGCGGGAAGGGGCACCTGAGTTTCATCTGGGTCAGATTCTGGCTCAGTACACTGCAAGGACAATGTAGTGCTCTGAGTGAATGTACCAGCAGAATCATCTAGCAGTGGCTGTGCATCAGTGCACTCCATGTCAGATTCATCTTGGCCTGGGTAATTCACATTTTGACTTGATAACCCAGGCATGGTATGTGAAAACAGCTCCATGAAGTAATCTGTAGTGTGGCCTTACGCATCCTTCAATTTTGGTACGGGTGAAGGACACAAGGAAAGGTGTCGTTCATGACCATGAGCCTCTATTGACGACTCAGTGCTTTTATTTTTTAAAACTTCAGAAGAGGAGGCGATAGAGCAGGAGGCTGAGTCAGCAATGTAAGCCAAAACTTGTTCCTGAAGCTCCGGCTTTAAAAGTGGTTTACCTACTCCCAGAAAAGGGAGCCTTCGAGGCCTTGTGGAGCCAGACGATGACGCAGGCTCAACACCTCCTGCATTAGGTGCTATTTTGCTTTTGCCACTACCAGCAGATCCACCACCACCAACACCATCATTACCAGCTGGCAACCCCCGCCCACTTCCACAGCCTCTTTCACTACACTTCCTGATTTTTGGGGAAAATGTACCCAGAACTCCACCAACTATATGGTACTGTAAAACAAGGTACAAGGTGTATATTGTAGTGGGGAGAATTTGAATCTCCTTACACACTTCTGGATACTGAAGCATTCTCTCAGGCCCAGTGTATATTACACTGCAATGTAACAGGCTGATTTTGGATGGTGTAAAAGATGTGTATGGAGGACTGGGGAGAATTGGAATCTCTCTACAGACTTGAAGACACTGAAGGATTCTCTCAGGCCCAGTGTATATTACACCGCAATGTAACAGGCTGATTTTGGATGGTGTAAAAGATGTGTATAGAGGACTGGGGAGAATTTGAATCTCTCTACAGACTTGAGGACACTGAAGGATTCTCTCAGGCCCTGTGTATATTACACCTCAATGTAACAGGCTGATTTTGGATGGTGTAAAAAATGTGTATAGAGGACTGGTGAGAATTTGAATCTCCGCACACACTTCTGGATACTGAAATATTCTCTCAGGCCCTGCGCATGTTACACCTCAATGTAACACGCTGATTTTGGATGGTGTAAAAAATGTGTATAGAGGACTGTGGAGAATTGGAATCTCTCTACAGACTTGAGGACACTGAAGGATTCTCTCAGGCCCAGTGTATATTACACCGCAATGTAACAGGCTGATTTTGCATAGTGTAAAAAATGTGTATAGAGGACTGGGGAGAATTTGAATCTCTCTACAGACTTGAGGACACTGAAGGATTCTCTCAGGCCCTGTGTATATTACACCTCAATGTAACAGGCTGATTTTGGATGGTGTAAAAAATGTGTATAGAGGACTGGGGAGAATTTGAATCTCCTTACACACTTCTGGATACTGAAGTATTCTCTCAGGCCCTGTGTATGTTACACCTCAATGTAACAGGCTGATTTTGGATGATGTAAAAAATGTGTATGGAGGACTGGGGAGAATTGGAATCTCTCTACAGACGTGGGGACACTGAAGGATTCTCTCAGGCCCTGTGTATGTAACACCACAATGTAACTGGCTGAATTTGGATGGTGTAAAAATGTGTATAGAGGACTGGGGAGAATTGGAATCTCTCTACAGACGTGGGGACACTGAAGGATTCTCTCAGGCCCTGTGTATATTACACCACAATGTAACAGGCTGATTTTGGATGGTGTAAAAAATGTGTATAGAGGACTGGGGAGAATTTGAATCTCCTTACACACTTCTGGATACTGAAGTATTCTCTCAGGCCCAGTGTATATTACACCACAATGTAACAGGCTGATTTTGGATGGTGTAAAAAAATGTGTATAGAGGACTGAGGAGAATTTGAATCTCCTTAGGCCTGTTTCACACATCAGTTTTTTGGTCAGTCAAAATCCGCTAAAATGGCGGAATGCGGATCCGTTCCTGTACTGACCACAAAGATTGGCACCGGACCGTTATTTTAACGGATCCGTCAAAGAAAGAATTTTAAAGGAACCGCTGCCTGGGGAAGAGGAGAGAGAGAGAGAGAGAATTTTTCAGTCGCCAGAACAGAGTTTAAGGTTAAATTTGCGACTGAGTGAAGTCTTTCGGGCATACGCAGTGAGAAATGTGGATCCTGCAGCCCGAAAAAACGTTGTATGGCCCGTTCGGGCATGACGGCGGACGTGAAAATTTTGGCGGATCCGCAAAAAAACGGATCCAATGGATGGCCATCCGTCAAGATCCGCCGGTAATGCAACTCAATGGGAAAAAAAAGGGATCCGCCAAGAAAAATGGCGGATCCGTTTTTTTTGCAAAACGGCGGATTTTGACTGATGGACACAAACGGATGTGTGAAACAGGCCTTACACACTTCTGCATACTGAAGGATTCTCTCAGGCCCTGTGTATATTACACCGCAATGTAACAGGCTGATTTTGGATGGTGTTAAAAAATGTGTATAGAGGACTGGGGAGAATTGGAATCTCTCTACAGACTTGAGGACACTGAAGGATTCTCTCAGGCCCTGTGTATATTACACCAAAATGTAACAGGCTGATTTTGGATGGTGTAAAAAATGTGTTTAGAGGACTGGGGAGAATTGGAATCTCTCTACAGACTTGAGAACACTGAAGGATTCTCTCAGGCCCAGTGTGTATTACACCGCAATGTAACAGGCTGATTTTGGATGGTGTAAAAATTGTGTATAGAGGACTGGGGAAAATAGGAATCTCTCTACAGACTTGAGGACACTGAAGGATTCTCTCAGGCCCAGTGCATATTACACCTCAATGTAACAGGCTGATTTTGGATGGTGTAAAAAATGTGTATAGAGGACTGGGGAAAATTGGATTGTCGCTAGAGATTTTAGCAAGCTGACAATGATGCTCTCAGTCCCAAGTATAGCAGCAGGCAGCCTAATAAGCAGGACTGCTGCACACAAAAGTGTGGAAAAATGAACGCTTGATAACGGCAAAAAAGAGGATGAAAAGTATGTTTGCTTTTAAAAAAGCAGTTTGCACAGCAGTGTGAAAACAACAATGCAGCTATCAGGGAGACTTATAAGGCAGCCTAATAACCAACAGAGCTGATGCACCAAAATATTGCCTCCCCTGTCACTGCACAGTGACTGGTGTGTTGTACAGGCAAAATCACTAGCAGCAGAAGCAGTTTTTTATTCTTCTTCCCTGCCTAACGCTCTCCCTACAGAATCAGCAGCAGCTCTCCCTATTCTGAGATCAGCAGGAGTAAGATGGTGGTCGGTGTGCACCCCGTTTATACCACCTGTGACGCCCCACAAAGCAAGCCAATCACTTGCATGCCCTTCTCAAAGATGGTGGTGACCCCTGCCTATGTCATCACGTTGCCCACAGTGTCCGTTCTTCCTCATTGGCTGAAAAAGGGCGCTGAAGCATCTTTTGAAACGCGACTTTGGCGGTAAAGTCACCGACCTCATGGCCAACCTCACGCTAAGGTCGGGTTTCATTTCGTGAAACCCGACTTTGGCGAAAGTCGGCAACTTTTGAATTCTTTCGACCCGTTTCGCTCAACTCTAGATATAACTAAATTGTTGACTTAAATAACAAGGAAACAATCAATCTTTCAGGCTTTGCTGCATTTCTGGACCCGTGGCTTGCTGTAGATTTCAGCTTTCAGCAGAATCGCAAGTAATCAGACTTTGTGGGATAGCAAAATATTTTACCTTGGAAATGCAACAACCATTAATTGCATCCTCATAACATGGAGAATTAAAGGAAGAGAACAAGAGAATAAATCAAAGAGGTAACACAGTCCAGTATTATCAAACTGTCAAGATAGACTCTCTGCAAAGCCTGTAACTGTTCTTTTCTCCAACTAAAGCTCATACATTTCCACAAGTAATCTCTTCTACCATATCATTGAAGAAGCATCTTTATTATTAATTAAGGAGGAGTCTCAGTCCCGACTCTTCATACACAATGCCATTATGTGGTAGAAAAAAAACATAGTGTTTGCTCCAAAAAGAGCTTTATATTTTGCATAATAATGCCTCCAATTGAGTAATACATGAACTCTCAAGTGAAGATTGAAAGTGCAACCAAATATTGTTATTTATATATAATACAGTATCTGATGTCACACAAAAAAATAATTAGGATATGTATGACATTACCTATCAACAGGCATAAGGTAGTGCAAAAGGAGAATTTTTACATTTGCAGAGAGCTACCCTGATCATAGTATTAAACTATATGTTTTAAAGATCAACCTTCTCAAGTCGTCTATGTGGACGTGTAGGTCAAAGGAAGCTTAATAAAATAATACATTGATATCTGTGATCTGATGTCTTCTTCCAGAGAAACCCATGTTTTTCTTATATGTAAATGAGCTGTTAAGATCTATGGGCCGGACAAAGCACTCCATGAAAATCTGTGTCAAGAGGTTAATTTAATAAAAGGGGGCATTACCAGTGTGAGACATGCAGCTAGCACAAAACAGTAGAACTAAACTTTGCCTTCTTACAAAAACATTTGCTGCAGGTCTCACAGCTCTGCTGTATTGTGAGAATATTACAGCACTGTCTGCCTGTGAGGTGGAAGCTGAAGCTGAGAGGAACCTGCAGATGTGTCAGGTATAATCACACACAGCTCTGCAAGAAGATCAGGAGAGCAGAGAGTGGCCATTATACATCACACTGGTAACACTGGTAACCATTACACATCACACTGGTTACGCTGCCTTTCATTTAACATAAGTTCTGGTGGCAGATTATCAGGGAGATCGGTATCCGGCCCGTAGCTCATTTGCATATGAGAAAATGTGGATTTCCCTGGAATAAAACATCATGTCACAGATAGAGTTGAGTGAAATGGGTCGGTCACATTCAAAAGTCGGCGACTTTCGCTGAAGTCGGGTTTCATGAAACGAAACCTGACCATAGCGTGAGGTTGGCCACGAGGTCAGCGACCAGAGCGCCAAAGACACGTTTCAAAAGATTCTTCCAGCGCCCTTTTTCAGCCAATGATCGAGGACGCACACTGTGGGCAACACGCTGACATAGGCATCGGTCACCACCATCTTTGAGAAGGGCATGCAAGTGATTGGCTGGCTTTGTGTGGCATCACAGGGGCTATAAAAGGGCGTGAACGCCGACAGCCATCTTACTTATGCTGATCTCAGAATAGAGAGAGCTGCTGCTGATGATGATTCTGTAGGGAGAGCGTTAGGCAGGAAAGAAGAACCAAAAAAACTGCTTCTGCTGTTAGCGATTTCCACTTACAGCACAACATTTTGTGTGCAGTGACAGGGGAGGCTATATTTTTGTGCATCAGCTCTGTTGGTTATTAGGCTACCTTATAAGGCTCCCTGATAGCTGCATTGCTGTTTGCATATTGCTGTGCAAACTGCTTTTTTGAAAAGCAAAAATACTTTTCATCCTCTTTTCTGCACAGTTACCAAGCGTTCATTTTTCCACCCTTTTGTGTGTGCACTGTGCAGTAGTCCTGCTTATTAGGCTGTGTCCATACTTGGATTGAGAGCATCATTGTCAGCGTCCTCAAATCTCTAGTGAGATCCAAATTCTCACCAATCCTATAGACACCCTACACCTTGTCATACACCATCCAATTTCAGTCTGTTACATTGAGGTGTAATCTCTCCTGGGCCAGAGACAATAGTTCTGCGTCCACAAATCTACAGTGAGATTTGTTATGATTGAGTCACCGAGGAGGAAAAAGCAAAACACAAGTTCAGCCCAGAAAATCAGAGAGGTTGGAAACTAGGGGATTGCAGACCCCTAATCCTATCACACAACTAGCAGTAGCCATGAAGTGTTCCTACGGTGATCCTAGAAACCTCGTCACAGCCGGAGATCTAAATAAGCCTAAAGAGAGAAAAGGGAAAAACTGACTGCCCCAGAGCAGACCCCAAAGCAATAGGCAGCCCCCAACATATAATGACGGTGAAACGAGATGAAAACACTAACACAGATGGAAAGATAGGTTGAGCAAACTGTTGTGAGTTCATTTTTCCCTTCATCATTGAGGTCTGATGAACTCCCTCCTCTGGTGAAGGAAGGTAGTGAGACTGATTACCAAACACCTGGGCAGCTAGATGATAACTGGGTGGCTGGAATTGAGGACTGGATATAAGGCTGCCGACGCCCTTCTTCCTGGCTGGTGATTTTCCAGCTGGATTCTTGGAGACCAGTCTGATTCCTGCATCTCAAAGCTAAGTTTTTCTGCTCTGCTTTGTACTATTCAGTTTTGTTTTTGTTTTGCCTTGTTTTTTGGGAGTTCTGCCATCCCCGACCGGGGGTGAGCTGAATTCCATTTTTTGTCTCTGATCTGTTGATCTTTTGCTCTGTCTTCAGAATATACCTGAGTGCTGATATAGTCTTTTGAAGCCTAGCGACTTCAGGGCCTGTTTTTCCTATCAGTCGGTTGGCTCATTTTGATAGGGTTTTTGCAGATGGCAGACAGCAGCTTTCCTATCCTATCCTATGTAGTTAGCTTGGGCCCCATCATTTGCTCAACCTATCTTTCTATCTGTGTTAGTGTTTTCATCTTGCTTCACCGTCATTATATGTTGGGGGCTGCCTATTGCTTTGGGGTCTGCTCTGGGGCAGTTTAGTTTTTCCCCTTTCTGTCTTTAGGCTATGTAGCTCTCTGGCTGTGATCGAGGGGTCTAGGGCACCGTAGGAACCCCCCACGGCTACTGCTAGTTGTTGTGGATAGGTTCAGGGGTCTGCAATCCGATAGCTGCCAACCTCTCTGGTTTTTCTGGACTTAGCTGGTATTTTGTTTTTTCCTCCTTCGGTGACTCATCATAACAGCAAACGATGGGGCCCAAGCTAACTAAAAAGGACTGGATAGAAAAGCTGCTGTCTGCAATCCGAGAAAACCCTGCTAAAAATATTACCAACACAACTGATAAGCAAAAAGGACCCTGAAGTCACTAGACTTCAAACCCTATATCAGCACTCAGAATATTCTGAAAGCAGAGCAAAAGAGAACACTGATCAAGGAATAAGAATCCAGCACACCCCCAGCCGGGGATGGCTGAACTCAAAAAACAAGGTAAACAAAACCAAAACTAATAAGTTCAATGGCAGAGCAAAAACTTATCTTTGGGAAGCAGGAATCAGACTGGTCTCCAAGAATCCAGCAGAGAAATCACCAGCCACTCAGAAGGGCGACGGCTGCCTTATATCCAGTCTGAAGTTCCTGTTACCCAGTCACAATCCACCTGATCAGGTGTTTGGTTTCTTTCATCCAAATCAGCCTCACTACCTTCCTTCACCAGAAGAGGGAGATCCTCGGACACAAATGGGGAATGAACAGATGAGCTCACAACAGAGATTCAAAATCTCACCAATTCTCACCAATAGTAGATACACCTTCTACCTTGCTTTACAGTACCATATAGCTAGTGGTATTTTGGGTACATTTTCACAACAATGAGCACGTATGGTGGAAGACGCCATGGAAGTGGGCGGGGGTTGCCAGCTGGTCCCGATGGTGGTGGTGTTGCATCTGTTGGTAGTGGCAAAAGCACAATAGTACCTAAGGCAGTAGGTGTTGAGCCTGCATCATCGTCTGGCTCCACAAGGCCTCGAAGGCTCTCTTTTCTGGGAGTAGGTAAACCACTTTTAAAGCCGGAGCTTCAGGAACAAGTTTTGGCTTACATTGCTGACACAGCCTCCAGCTCTCTCGCCTCCTCTTCTGAAATTTCAAAAAATAAAAGCACTGAGTCGTCATTGGAGACTCCTGGTCAGGAACAACACCTTTCCTTGTGTCCTTCACCCCTACCAAAAGTGACGGATGTGGCAGGCAACACTACCGATTACTCCATGGAGCTCTTTTCACATACCATGCCTGGGTTAGCAAGTCAAATCGTGAATTCCCCAGTCCAAGATGAATCTGACATGGAGTGCACTGATGCACAGCCACTGCTAGATTTTTCTGCTGGTACATTCACTCAGAGCACTACATTGTCCTCGCAGTGTACTGAGCCAGAATCAGACCCTGATCAAACTCAGGTGCCCCTTCCCGCATACTATACCACCTCACACGGTGACACAGAGGAAGGTGCACATGAGATTGAAGAGGAGGTGATGGATGACCCAGTTGTTGACCCAGAATGACATCCATTGGGGGAAGAGGGTGCCACTGCCAATAGCTCAGAAGAGGAGGAGGAGCATCCGCAGCAGGCAATGACATCGCAACAGCTGTTATCTGGCAGGACCGCAGCAGTCCAAAAACGTGTTACAAAAACCAAAAGAGTTGCAGGACAGCTTGGCCAGACGGTCAAATTAGCACAGCGTGCAAGGTCTCAAAATGTCTTCCATAGTAGGAAGAGTGCAGTGTGGCACTTTTTTGAACAAAATCCTAATGATCAGGCAAAAGTTATCTGTAAGAAGTGCGCAAAGACCTTTAGCCGAGGGAAAAATCAGAGAAATTTGAATACCAGTTGCATGCTTAGACATTTAACCACCATGCACTTGCAAGCGTGGACAGACTACCAAACCTCACGTACCACATGTGCACCTGCTCCGAATGAAGGTAGTCAGCAATGCTACATCGCTTCCCCCACTGTAAGTCCACCGGTTAGCACACCACCAGCAGCAAATGTCGAGGTGTCATTGCAAGGGCAAAGCAGTCAAGGAATCACAATGTTATTGCTACGAAAGACTGAATCTAGGCCATCAGCTACACCACCAACACCATCACCAACCCTATCTCAGTCCGCCATGTCCACTGCTAGTTCCACCATATGCAGCTCTCAAGTCCAGCTCACCCTACCAGAGACTCTGAGTAGGACAAGAAAGTACTCATCCTCTCATCCATGTACACTGGCTTTGAACACCCACATTGCCAAACTAATCTCGCTAGAGATGATGCCCTACCGGTTGGTTGAAAGCGAAGCTTTCTGCGAGCTCATGGCCTACGCAGTACCACGCTATTACCTACCCAGTCAGCACTTCTTTTTGCGTAAAAGCCATCCCAGCCCTCCACGTGCATGTGAAAGACCGTATTGTCCATGCACTCAAGCAATCAGTGAGTGGAAAGGTGCACCTCACAAGAGATGCATGGTCCAGTAGGCATGGCCAGGGCCATTACGTGTCCATCACTGCGCACTTGGTTAATGTGGTGGATGCAGGGTCCACAGGGGACAGTGGCGGTGGGACAGTGCTGCCTAGCCCACGGTATAGGAAACAGTTGGCTGTAGGCGTTCGACCCTCCTCCTCCAGAAGCGAAAGCTCGTCCACAGAGCGCAGTCACACGAGCACTCCATCCGCAGCTGCCAGTGTTGCACACGAGGTGTCCCACTATTGAACAGCTAGTGGTAAGCGTCAGCAGGCTGGGTTGGAGATGATGTGCTTGGGCGACAACAGACACACTGCGGAGGTACTGGCCAACTACTTGCAGCGACAAACTGAGTCATGGCTGGGCAGTCTACATCTTGAGGCAGACAAGGTAGTTAGTGATAACAGCCTGAATTTTGTGGCAGCCATAGTCCTTTCAAAACTCAGACACATACCTTGCCTAGCTCACACCTTGAACCTGGTGGTGCAGTGCTTCCTCAATAATTATCCGGAGTTAGCAGCCCTGCTCCAAAAGGTGCGAAGACTGTGCTCGCACATCCGCCGGTCGTCCGTACACTCCAGTCATATGCAGAAGCTGAAGCGGTTGCTCCACCTTCCCAAGCACCGCCTAATTATCGACATTGCAAAAAGGTGGAACTCCACCCTGCCCTTTGGTTCAGAGGCTGTGCGAACAGAGGCAGGCTGAAATTCATTTGTGGGAGGATACATAGGCAGGCAGTTTGCAGGCAGACATGGAGTTGTCTGGTGTGCAATGGTCGAAGATGAAAGACCTCTGTAAAGTCCTTCAGTGTTTTGAGGAATGCACACGGCTGGTAAGAGCAGACCACGCCATCATAAGCATGAGCATCCCACTTATGCATCTGCTCATGCAAACTTTGACGCACATTAAGGAGCAGGCATCTGCCGCCGAGGAGGAAGAGGAGGAGGGAATCCTTGATGATAGTCAGCCATTGTCTGCTCAGGGAAGTCTCGTGGACGAGATGGAGGAAGAAGAGGAAGAGGAGGAGGAGGATGATGATGGGGATGATTATTTTGGGGAGGAGGATGCTTCTCGGGGGCAAGAAAAAATGTTGGAGTGGCAAGGTCAGGTACAGGGTTTGTGCGTGACTGGAGGGATGTGGATTTGACAGAAAGTGCTCCTCCACCCAGCACTCGCAGTGCATCATTGACACCTGGAACATTGGCCCACATGTCTGATTATGCCTTGCAGATCCTAAAAAGGGACCCCCGCATTGCCAAAATGATGAACGATGACGACTACTGGTTGGCCAGCATCCTGGATCCACGCTATAAAGGCAAATTCCAAGACATCATGCCACAGGAGAACCTAGAGCTAATATTGGCTAACAAACAGGCAACTCTGGTAAACCGGTTGGTTGAGGCATTCCCAGCACACAGCGGCGGTGATGTTTTTCCAACGAGCCGTAGGGGGCAACATGGAAGAGGTGTTCGTGGTGCACACAGCCGAAGTGGCGTTGGACACAGGGGTTTCATGACCATGTTGTGGACTGATTTTTCAAGTACCGCTCACATGACTGGTAATACTGCATCGATCGAAAGTGACAGGAGACAGCAGTTGTCAACTATGGTAACAAACTACTTCTCCTCCCATATCAATGTTCTCCCTCACTGGTCATTCCCCTTTGACTATTGGGCCAGTAAACTTGACACCTGGCCTGAATTGGCAAAATATGTGTGACATCGGTGGCTGAGCCCACCGATGCCTCTTCTGCGGCGGTAACCGCCAATGCCGCTCCCCACCGCCACCCCCCCGGCGGCGCGCGCTCTCACCCGGTCTTCCACGCTGCTGCGTCCCCACGCTCTGTTCCTAGGTCGCGGGCGCGCGCCCGCCCGCTCCCTTCATCCAGCGGTGGGCGTCGCTGAAGGCGGGGCCTATCGTCCACTTCCTGGCCAGTGGGTACTTCAGGCGTCCTCTCTATGGGGAGGACGCCTGATGATTGTGTGGCAATCCCTGCACTCTCTGGCCGCTATAGTGTCCCTATAGTAACTCTGTCTGTCCTGTGTCCTGTTCAGTTCTCTCCCGTCAGCCCTGTATCTTCCCCTGTTCCCCTCTGTCTGCCTCAGCCTGGTTCCTTCCATCCTCTCTTCCAGTGCCCCTGCTGCCTGTCTTATGGGCTCCCTGTCCTAGGTCTTTCTCCACTCCTCCAGTCCGTGCCTCGTTCCTCCGTACTCCCTTTCCTAGCAACGTCCTGCTACCTTTCTACTACTGCCTATTTTCCTTGGTTACCCCGTCCCGGTTCCCTGGTCTCTGTTCCATCTTGTCCTTGAGCCGTCCCTCTTGGTACCGACTGTCGCGGTTCTGCCCCTAACAATCCCTGTATAGGGGTCGGTCTTCACCTGGCGTGCTCGGCCCAGGGGCTCCAGATCCGCGATCCAGAGGGTCCACTCTCGGACGTTCTCGGTTCCTGAACGTCACAGTATCATCAGGCCATGGATCCCGCCGGTGCCGCTGCCGCTACACAGAAGGAACTGCTCTTTCTACATGAAAACCAGACCCGGATTATGTCCTTCATGAAATCCATGGACACCCGGCTGTCTGCCCTGCAGACCTCTGACCCAGGGCACGCTCCCCTCTTAGCTAGTCTCCAGCAGGAGCTCGCGCAGCAACGCAATGCTCAGTCTCACATCTTGGGTTACATGGCGTCCGTCGATGATCGACTGCTTGCCTTGCAGTCCTCGGCGGCCGCTCCTACCTCTCCCCGGGACGCAGCCCCATCCCCGCCCCCTCATCTGGGAAAGCCTCCCAGGTATGGCGGAGATCCTAGGTTGTGTCGGGGCTTCTTAAACCAGTGCAGTCTGCACTTTGAGCTTTTACCCCAGCAATACCCCACAGATCGCGCCAAGGTGGCGTTCATTGTATCCCACCTTGAGGGAGAGGCCCTGGCCTGGGTGAACCCTTTATGGGAGAGGGATGACTCAATAGTCTCTAGTATCAGGAACTTTCTGGAAATGTTCCGCAAAGTATTTAACGAACCCAGACGCGTGGCATCCTCTACGGAGGCCCTCCTTAACCTCCGCCAGGGTTCCCTGACTGTGGGACAGTACGCCATCCGCTTTCGGACATTATCGTCGGAGCTGGGGTGGAATAATGAGGCACTTGTGGGAGCCTTTTGGAGGGGTCTCTCAGGTAAAATCAAGGACGAGCTTGCCGGGCGAGATACCCCTACCACCCTAGAGGATCTCATATCCCTGGCCACTCGTATCGATCTGCGGTTTTTGGAACACGCTCGTGAATTGGCTAGGGAGAAAAGGCCCTTTAGGCTCTATCAGGCTCCTATTACACGCTCCTTTGCGCCCTCCACTAGCGCCGCTCCCGAGCCCATGCAGGTTGATCGTATCAGGCTGTCCGAACAGCGACGCAGGGAAAGGATGACGAACGGTCTCTGTCTGTATTGCGGAGGGGCCAATCACTTTGTACGCACCTGTCCTGAGAAACCGGGAAACGCCTCCACCTAGGTCAGGTAAGAGAGGTCTGCCTAGGTGATCAGAATTCCTCTCTGCAACTTACCCTTTCAGCTTTAATCATTGCAGGTCGGGAGCGTAGATCTGTGGAGGCGTATGTGAACTCAGGTGTGGCTGGTAATTTCATCCGGCAAGAAGAGGTTGACAAGCTCCAGATTCCGGTCGTTATCCTAAAAGACCCACCCGCCATCACCTCCGTTGACGGCAAACCTCTCCCTGACCCCGTCACCCGGGTTACAGCCGAAGTAGACCTGCAAATTGGAGCACTTCATCTCGAGAGGATCGCCT
This sequence comes from Dendrobates tinctorius, assembly GCF_039654945.1. NCBI lineage: Eukaryota > Metazoa > Chordata > Amphibia > Anura > Dendrobatidae > Dendrobates > Dendrobates tinctorius. Next base: position 8,360,051 of record NW_027361993.1, read on the forward strand.
TTTACGTCCTGCTGCAATTATCTCATGCCATTCTCCTTGGATTACCCTGGCTCAGGCTGCACGAGCCGGTTGTTGACTGGCGCTCTGGAGAGATTCTGCGCTGGGGTCACTCCTGCCAGGAATGTTGCCTGCAGTCCATCATCTTTCCTCGTCCGCTGCCCAAGCCTGTCGAGCTCCCGGGCCTTCCCGCACCGTATCACGCGTATGCTGATGTCTTTAGCAAAAAAGAAGCGGATTCACTGCCTCCGCACCGGGTCTATGACTGCCCTATCGACCGGATTCCCGGGGCTACTCCTCCCAGAGGGAGAACGTATCCTATATCCCCAGCAGAAACCACGGCTATGACGGAGTACATTTAAGAAAACCTGGCCAAAGGGTTCATTCGGAAGTCCTCGTCCCCTGCAGGCGCAGGCTTTTTCTTTGTTCGGAAGAAAGACGGATCACTCCGACCATGTATTGATTACCGGGGCCTGAACAGCATCACCGTTAAAAATCGATACCCGCTTCCGCTCATCCCTGAACTCTTCAACCGGCTGAGGGGGGCTCGGGTCTTCACGAACTTGGATCTGCGGGGAGCTTATAATCTAATCCGGATCTGTGCAGGGGACGAGTGGAAGACGGCCTTCAATACCCGGGATGGGCATTACGAATATTTAGTCATGCCGTTTGGTCTCTGCAATGCTCCAGCCGTATTTCAGGAATTCGTTAACGAGGTGTTCCGGTATCTACTGCATTCCTGCGTGGTGGTGTACTTAGATGATATCCTCATCTTTTCGCCCGACCTATCCTCTCATCGGAGAAGCGTTCGCATGGTCCTGCATCGCCTTCGGGAGAATCACCTCTGCGCCAAGATTGAGAAATGTCTCTTTGAGCAAACCTCGTTGCCCTTCTTGGGTTATATAATCACGGATTCCGGCCTGAAGATGGACCCAGAGAAGCTCTCAGCGGTGCTCAAGTGGCCTCGTCCTGTTGGTATAAAAGCTATCCAGCGTTTCCTCGGATTCGCAAATTATTACCGACAGTTTGTGCCTCATTTTTCCACAGTGACCAAACCCATTACGGTCTTAACCCGTAAAGGAACCAAGTCTAACAGCTGGTCTTCCGAGGCGGAAGAGGCCTTCCTTGCCTTGAAACGCTCTTTTTCATCAGCACCAATCTTACATCGCCCGATGGTCAGTAGGCCTTTCGTCCTAGAGGTGGATGCCTCCTCCACGGGAGCCGGGGCGGTGCTTTCCCAGCAGACTCCCTCTGGACGGCTGGCTCCCTGTGGGTTCTTTTCCAAGTCCTTTTCACCGGCAGAGTGCAATTACTCAATTGGAGACCGGGAATTGCTGGCCATTAAAATGGCTCTGGAAGAATGGCGGTACCTGCTTGAAGGGGCGGTGCACCCCTTTACTATCTTCACGGACCACAAGAATTTGGCCTATTTGCAGTCCGCTCAGAGACTCAATGCCAGACAAGCCAGATGGGCTCTATATTTTTCTCGTTTTGATTTTAAGCTACAATTCCGTCCCGGCAATAGGAACATCAAAGCGGATGCCCTCTCCAGGTCCTTGCAATCGCCTGAAGGGGATGAGGGTCCTTCTTATATTATCGAGCCAGCCAAAGTTATCACCGTGGCTCCTGTGAATTTCTCTTCCCCTCCACCAGGCAAAACCTTCGTTCCCCAGAATAAACGCTCGGAGGTGCTGTGCTGGGGGCACTCCTCTAAGGTTGCCGGGCACGTGGGTACCAAGAAGACCCTCCTGCTTCTTTCCCGTTACTACTGGTGGCCCTCCCTTCGCCAGGATGTGATGGACTATGTCGCCTCCTGCACGACCTGTGCTCAAAACAAGGTTCCGAGAACCCGGCCTCCAGGTCTTCTTCACCCCTTACCGGCTCCGGAGGCCCCATGGCGGCAAATCGCAATGGATTTCATATCGGACTTGCCCCGCTCTGCTGGATGCACTACCATCTTAGTCGTAGCAGATCGCTTCTCCAAGATGGCCCATTTTATACCCTTGCCCGGACTACCCTCAGCCCCAAGGTTGGCCGAGATCTTCATCCACCAGATCTTCAGGCTACATGGCCTTCCTCAGCGGATTGTATCTGACCGTGGGGTCCAATTTACCTCTCGATTCTGGAGGGCTCTCTGTCGGCTTATGGGCACATCCCTCGACTTCTCCTCCGCTTATCATCCACAGACCAACGGGCAAGTGGAACGGATTAATCAGGGTCTAACAACCTACCTACGCCACTTTTCCAACGCCCATCAGGACAATTGGGTCTCTCTCCTACCTTGGGCAGAGTTTGCTCATAATAATCATCCCAGCGAATTCACCACCAAGTCGCCGTTCTTTGTAGTCTCTGGTCAGAACCCGGGGGTTCCGCTACCCTTCTTTTCGTCATCAGGAGTTCCCGCAGCAGATACTCTTGCCATGGATTTTTCGCAGATCTGGAAAGAGACCAGAGAAGCCCTCGTGAAGGCCAGCACCCGGATTAAGAAGCATGCGGACAAAAGACGCAAAGATCTTCCGCCGTATCGTCCGGGCGACAAAGTTTGGCTGTCGACCAAGCATATCCGTCTAAAGGTTCCTGCCTACAAGTTAAGTCCCCGATACATCGGGCCTTTCGAAGTACTTGGACGCATTAATGAGGTGGCGTACAAACTGAGGTTGCCGGCTTCACTTCGAGTCCCTAACGCCTTTCATATCTCGCTCCTGAAACCTGTGATTCTGAATCGGTTTCAACCTACCGCCACTGCTTCTCCTTCACCAATTGGGGCCGGAGACGTCTGAAGTAAAAGACATTTTGGCTATGAAGAGAGTTAGGGGGAAGACTCTTTTTCTCATTGACTGGAGGGGTTTTGGTCCTGAGGAAAGGTCCTGGGAACCTCGAGAGAATGTTAATGTCCCTCTAATACTGAAAAAGTTTTTGGCCACCCTCAGAAGGGGGGGACGTAAGGAGGGGGGTACTGTGACATCGGTGGCTGAGCCCACCGATGCCTCTTCTGCGGCGGTAACCGCCAATGCCGCTCCCACAGCCGCCCCCCCGGCGGCGCGCGCTCTCACCCGGTCTTCCACGCTGCTTCGTCCCCATGCTCTGTTCCTAGGTCGCGGGCGCGCGCCCGCCCGCTCCCTTCATCCAGCGGTGGGCATCGCTGAAGGCGGGGCTTACCGTCCACTTCCTGGCCAGTGGGTACTTCAGGCGTCCTCTCTATGGGGAGGACGCCTGATGATTGTGTGGCAATCCCTGCACTCTCTGGCCGCTATAGTGTCCCTATAGTAACTCTGTCTGTCCTGTGTCCTGTTCAGTTCTCTCCCGTCAGCCCTGTATCTTCCCCTGTTCCCCTCTGTCTGCCTCAGCCTGGTTCCTTCCATCCTCTCTTCCAGTGCCCCTGCTGCCTGTCTTATGGGTTCCCTGTCCTAGGCCTTTCTCCCATCCTCCATTCCGTGCCTCGTTCCTCCGTACTCCCTTTCCTCTGGTAGCAACGTCCTGCTACCTTTCTACTACTGCCTATTTTCCTTGGTTACCCCGTCCCGGTTCCCTGGTCTCTGTTCCATCTTGTCCTTGAGCCGTCCCTCTTGGTACCGGCTGTCGCGGTTCTGCCCCCTGCGGTTCTGCCCCTAACGATCCCTGTATAGGGGTCGGTCTTCACCTGGCGTGCTCGGCCCAGGGGCTCCAGATCCGCGATCCAGAGGGTCCACTCTCGGACGTTCTCGGTTCCTGAACGTCACAATATGCCTTACAGGAGCTCACTTGCCCTGCTGCTAGTGTGTTATCTGAACGAGTCTTCAGTGCTGCTGGATCAATCCTGACAGAAAAAAGGACCCGTCTGTCGACCCCAAATGTTGATGATCTAACCTTCATTAAATTGAACCATGCATGGGTTTCAAAGGATTTTTTCTCACCCTCCCCTGCTGACACGTAGGTTGCCAGAAAAATGGCTTGCTTTTGTCCTCCTCTTCCGCGGACTTCTCCAATTACTCTATTTGCAGCTGCTGAATGTCCAACATCACCAAATGCCAATTTTTCCACCTCCCTAACTGGGCTGCCTCCCCCCACAGGGCCAGGGTCACCACCTGGCGCACCCACCCGTGCGAGTGCTGTTGCCCTGGACAGGTGGGTGGGCACACTCTTTGGCAACGGCACTGGCACAAGGTCCCTCATAGTAGAATCAAGTGTCTCTGACGGTAGGGGTGCACACCCGCCGTCAGACACACCGGCGTACTGTGAGGGGCCCTGTGCCAGTGCCGTCGCCAAAGAGTGTGCCCCCCCTGCTTGCTCAGGATCACAGCACTTGCAAAGCTGAAATACTTACCTCTCCCTGCTCCACCGCCGTGACATCTTCCGTGTTTCCTGACAGTGACATTCTGGTCAGAGAGCGCGATGACATCACGTCTGTATGCCCTCTGCCTAAACAGTCCAAGTGCAGTGAGATGGAACTTGGGGACGATGAGGTGTCCAGACTAGTACAGGGATTCTGATACAAACCAGACAGGCCTAAATGCATCTGCATTAATACAGGGTGCAGCAGACCCAAGTAAAATGGCAGCTGCACAGGTGCATAAATACCAAATGAAACAGCCAGCCTGCTATCAGGGATTGGCCGTGTGGTACACCAGTGCAGAAGAAATAATCCGCATGTGGCAGTGTTCACACAGGGAATGCAGGGCTTCTGGTTCACAACCTCTTAGTAACACCATATAGTGGGGCTGCCCAGTGCCAACTAGAATGCATCCCATGTGAACAGAGGCCACAAGTTTGCAGAACCATTTGGGCCCAACTGCACTCTGAAAGAAATATAAAAAAGTGCACAAAAAACATATCAATATATGTGAGGTATTGGTTGATATTAAGGCCTTAATATGGAAGCTGGCAAAGTGCGTCACAGGGATTCCCTAGCGAGGAGACTTATTTAATTGTTTTCAATGTTGGGACAGCTATTTTTGGGGAGCACTATACTCTGCAGAATGATACATGAGGCCCACCATACACTGGAGCATTCCAAAGGTGGACATCAGACACTGGAGCAGCATTTACAAGGCCCATTATGCACTGGAGCATTAGAAATGGGGCCCATTATATATGGAGCATTATTTGGGCCCATAACACAGTGGAGCTTCATCCATGGGGACCAACATATACTGTAGCATTATGTGGAGCTCATCATATACTGTATCGAACATTATATGGGACCAATGATTCTGTATGGAGAAATATATGGGCCTCATTACTCTGTATAGCGCACTATGCGGTGCCCATAATACTGTATGGAGTAATTTACTGTCCGTTTTTGTAGCTATTGGAGAATTTAAAATGGATATCAGTCATGAGATGTAAGAAGTGAAGTACTTTTCATTGTACTATACCGCTATTTCTCTGCCATATCAGAGGATCATGAATTGTGGCATATGTTAAAGGAGCCCATTGACACTCTTTGGCCCTGGGCCCACGAAAATCTGGAGCCAGCCCTACCCCCCACAACTTTAACCAAATAACCCCCAGTTTTCAATGCCTAACTATTATTATAAAGTAAATTAAGGTTGACAAGTTTAAGTAATAAGAATTGATGTTTTTGGCATTAAAATGGGCACTGTAGGTGTGTTTCCTGTCCTCCACTCACTGCCGACCTTGGTTGCCCATTGACTTGCATTGGGTTTCGTGTTTCAGTCGGCCTTTGACTTTTCACAATAATCGGCCGATTTCATTAGACCCAACTTTTGAGAAAGTCGGGTTTCATGAAACCGGACTCGACCCAAAAAAAGGCAAAGTCGCTCATCTCTAGTCACAGATATCAAGGTGTCCTCAAGCTTCCTCCGATCTACATGCCCATATAGGCAGCTTAGTAGGGTTGATCCTACTGACAAATTCCCTTTACGTTGCACAGGTCTGTATTGCTACTATGATCATGTGGAGCTCGGTGTACCTCTGTGTGCACCATAGGTATCTAGGAATGGATCTGTACACATTTTACTTGAGAGCGTAAAAAAATGTTGCATTCATCTGAAAAAAAAATGTCAAAAGCAGCATACCGATTGTCTCCCAACATACAAATTAAGTTATTTCTTGGAAATGACTGGGTATTAATCAAGGTACGTCATATATTTACCAGGGCCAAAACAGCAAAGTATATTACTATAGATAGAAATAATCAATGGCTGATCTAAACAGTTTATATATTAATTCAAAGAGCGTCAGACAGAATCAGAAAAAATACACATAATATTTCCTGATAGATGACTAGACTCCTAATACATTATTCAAGAATGAAAATGAGTTTGTTATAGATTAGACTAGAGTCATAATAATTGATGTGTAGACTATACAATGTATATAATCATTCAGAATGATCTATAATTATCAATTTATTTGCTTCACAACTTTCTTCTATCATCTATCTTTCTATCTATCTATCTATCTATCTATCATCTATCTATTTTTCTATCTTTCTAAAATAGAACAGTAGATAGATAGATAGATAGATAGATAGATAGATAGATAGATAGATAGGTAGATAGATAGTACAGTGAGGGAAAAAAAGCATTTAGTCAGCCACCAATTGTGAAAGTTCTCCTACTTAAAAAAATGAGAGAGGCCTGTAATTGACATCATAGGTAGAATGTGACACCCCAGAGTCCGGTTGTCACAGTGACATTGCCTCCCTCTAAGGGGTAAAGTCATGCCTGGAGGCAGGAGGGGGGCCCCCATGCCAGGTAACATAGATTTAATGACAATTCCTGCTTCAGGTCAGAAAGGGGAGCTTCCTTATAAATTCTGGCCAGCAGAGGGGGTTAGTGAGGCAGCAAGGAGTCAGCTGAGAGAGTAAACAGGGAGTTGTCATGGAAATGAGAGCAGTCTGAGCTCATGACACGACAGTTAGTCAGTTGGTGAGGGAGAGCTTATCTGTAAAGAGGGAAAGGACACGTGCAGAGACAAGAGGCTCTGAGGAAGCTGAAATTGCGTATAGCTGACCCCCACAGCGAAGCGCTGATATAGAAAAAGGATGCCAGAGTCCTAGGCTGAACAGGAGCTGTATGCCCTGATCGCCGAATCTGGAAGTACAGGGGACTGCAAGTTCCTTAGTGACATTGAACACCTGAAGGCACGGCAGCAGATCAAGAGCCCGGGGCTGACGGTAAAAAAGGACAGTACCCGTGATATAGGCTCACGCTGTCAGCCATACCGTTTAGAAGCCATCATGCAAGAGAGGGTCGCAGCTTAGTTACAAACAGCAGGGACCTGAAAACAAAATGCAGAAGGAAGGTCCCAAACCCCACCTGGCAGGGTGGATCCCCTGAATGCCTCCAGGTGAGCCAGACTCAATCCATCACCTGTATTTGGTACCCCGGATTACAACGACTTGCAAGTAAAATGTAAAGAAACCTGCAACTTTCTGTGTCCTTCTCTTATTTCTCTGCACCCCAACGTTCACCGTCATCTGAACCATTAATCAAATATATTTGCCCTGGGGCCCCCGCTCTACCATTCTTTGCTGCGTCACCATCAGCCCCAGAGGATCAAAACCACAGCATCGGCCACTCATTGCCAAACATCACGGGTGGCGTCACACTTAAACATCACACAACTTTCCTCTATTTTATTACTGGATGCCCAGGGCCACGGACCGGGTCACTGCCACCGTGACATCCCCCATTGAAGATAACGGGCCCGGTACCGAGTAACCTAAGGCCCTGCGGGGCGCTCCAACTGGCGTCAACTATTAGAGTCAAAATGAGAAAACAATTCCAGAATATCACCTTGTCTGATTTGGCAAGATTTATTTTGCAAATTATGGTGGAAAATAAGTATTTGGTCACCTAAAAACATGTAAGATCCATTCATTGCCGACTTTTATCTCCCATTGACTTGCACTGGGGTTGGGTTTCGGACGAAACTCTGACTTTTTTTGCCCTAGTCGGAGCAGTTTCATCTGAAACGAATTTTGTTTCATGAAACCCGATCCAACTAAAGTCGCTCAACTCTACTGGTGACATATTCCCAAATCCTGGCCCTCCTCAACACATCCACACGCTCATTTCTAACACCCTGCCACAATACTCTACACGTTTTCACAACCATGATAACCGCATACTCATTCTTCCAGCCCCCATCCCCTGGAGCTCTATTGAGCGCACGCTCTGTCTGCAACAAACTGTAGTATATCCATGACCTCTTTATCATCAACAAACTCTCCTTCCTTAGCATCACTGAAACCTGGCTCACCCCCTCTGACTCTGCCTCTCCAGCTGCACTTTCTTACGGCAGATTCAATCTCGTTCACACCCCTCACCCCAGCAACAAACGAGGTGGAGAAGTTGGCTTGCTCCTGTCCGATGCCTGCTCCTTTACCCCAATTCTGCTACCACCCTCCGCTACTCTTCCCTCATTTGAGGTGCACTCCATCCACATCTATTCCCCCTCCAACCTCTAGCTAGCCCCCCAGAGTTAGCCATCTCTACCTTTCTCGACTACTTCACCACCTGGCTACTTCATTCCTTTCTGCTGACATCCCCACTATCATCATGGGTGACTTCAACATCCCCATTGACACTCCCACCTCAGCTGCCTCTAAACTTTTATCACTGACTGCATCCTTTGGCCTCACTCAATGGTCCTCCATGACCACTCACAAAGATGGCCACAGGCTGGACCTTATCTTCACCCATCTCTGTTCCCTTACTAATCTCACTAACTCACCCCTCCCCCTGTCTGACCACAACCTACATTCTCTTCCCTCTCCTCTCCTTGCACACATCCCCCACTCCTCAATCTCACTCACCCTTGCAGAAATCTAAAACAACTCAATTTACAATCACTCTGAGTCCCTTCTCCCTCTTACAGACATAGCTTCCTTAGATGACACAGATGCTGCTGCCACTTTTTATAGCACCATAATAACAGCAACACTTGATTTGGCCGTCCCCTCACATACAGCAAAGCTCATACAATCAAGAGACAACCCTGGCTAACCAGCCTGACCAAAAAACTGAGATGAGCTTCCAGGGTTCCTGAGCGGAGATGGAAGAGATCACGTTCTGCTGAGCACTTTTACCGTATACATGCAGTCCCTCTCCAGCTTCAAGTCCACGCTCACTGCCGCAAAACAAGCTTACTTATCATCTCTCATATCCTCCCTGTCTCACAACCCTAAACACCTTTTCAACACTTTCAATTCTCTAATCCATCCCCCCGACACATCCTCCCTATCCTCTCATTTCTGCTGAAGACTTTGCCTCTTTCTTTAAGCAGAAGATCGATAACATCAGAGAAAGCTTTGGCCCTCAGCCCCCAATGCCTCTCCTCTTACCTGCTCAGCCCTGTTCTTCCAAAACCAGCTTCTCCACAATGACAGAAGATCAGCTCTCCACCCTTCTGTCAAGATCACATCTCATCACTTGCACGCTTGACCCGCTCCCGTCCCACCTCATCCCTAACCTCGCCACAGTCTTTATCCCAACCCTAACACATCTCTTCAACCTTTCACTTACAAGTGGTGCTTTCCCCTCATCCTTCAAACATGCCTCAATCACACCCATCCTCAAAAAGCCCTCCCTTGACCCATCCTCTGTGTCTAGCTATCACCTGATATTTCTTCTCCCTTATGCCTTAAAACTACTGGAAAAGCATGTCCATCTTGAACTGTCTTCCCACCTCTCCTCCTGCTCCCTCTTTAACCGCTTACAATCTGGCTTCCGGCTGCATCACTCAACTGAAACTTTACTAACTAAAGTCACCAATGACCTACTAACCACCAAGAGCAAGCGACACTACTCTGTCCTCCTTCTCCTGGACCTGTCTTCTGCCTTTGACACTGTGGACCATTCCCTCCTGTTACAGATTCTCTCATCTCTTGGCATCACAGATTTGACTCTATCCTGGATCTTGTCATATCTAACAGACTGGACATTCAGTGTCTCCCTCTCCCACACCACCTCCTGACCTCACCCCCTGTCTGTCGGCGTTCTCCAAGGTTCATTTCTAGAACCTCTACTCTTCTCCATCTACACCTTCTGCCTGGGACAGCTCATAGAATCCCATGGTTTGCAGTATCATCTCTACGCCGACGATACACAGATCTACCTATCTAGACCGGACATCACCTCCTTACTGACCAAAATCCCACAATGTCTGTCCTCTATTTCAGCCTTTTTTTCTACTCGCTTTCTAAAACTGAACATGGACAAAACAGAATTCATACTCTTTCCCCCATCTCACTCTACCCCTCCACCAAACCTATCCATCAATATCAATGGCTGCTCACTTTCCCCAGTCCCGCATGTTCAGTGCCTCGGGGTGATCCTCGACTCTGCCCTCCCTTTCAAGCCACATATCCAAGGCCTTGCCTCCTCCTGCTGAATCCAACTCAAAAAAAATTCCCAGATCCGTAGATTCCTTGACAAAGAAACTGCAAAAACACTAGTGCATGCCCTCATCTCCCGCCTCGACTATTGCAACCTCCTACTCTCTGGCCTCCCCTCTACCACTTTTGCACCACTTCAATTAATCCTACACTCTGCTGCCCGAGTAATCCACCAGTCCTCCCGTTACTACCCAGTCTCTCCTCTCTGCAAAGCCCTTCACTGGCTTCCTATTGTCCAGAGGCTCCAGTTCAAAACCCTAACTATGACATACAAAGCCATCCACAACCTGTCTCCTCTATACATCTGTGACATGGTCTCCCTGTACTTACCTACACGCAACCTTCAATCCTTTCAAGATATCCTTCTCTACTCCCCTCTTATCTCTTCTTCCCACAACCGCATACAAGACTTCTCCCGTGCTTCCTCTATACTCTGGAACTCCCTACCTCGACACATCAGGCTTTCGCCTACCATGGAAACCTTCAAAAGGAACCTGAAGACCCACCTCTTCCGTCAAGCCTACAATCTGTAGTGATCCTCAATCTACTGAACCGCCGCATGACCAACTCTACCCTCACCTAGTGTATCCTCACCCATCCCCTGTAGACTGAGCCCTCACGGCAGGGTCCTCTCCCCTTCTGTAACTGTGAGTGCCTTGTATTGCTCATGTTTATTGTACTTGTCTATATTTGCCTTTTTCACATGTAAAGCACCATGGAATAAATGGTGCTGTAAAAAGCTATAATAATAATAATAATAAATATGAACTATTAAACTATTAATTTACCCATATATTTTAGTAGGATTTATCTGTTTATCTATCTACTAGCTGAAGAGCCTGGCATTGCCTTGGCATAGTAACCAACTGTGGTTAGTTATAGCAAATTATAATGATTATATTGCACATAAAAACATTTCACATCATATATTCAACACTACAGATTTGCAACACAAATTAACTAAATGATTACCCAAGTATTGATAGTATTTTATTTTCAACTCATTCAAGATTTTTGGTTTTTCCTTTCGGTGCAAAGATGAACAGATTTTTGGAAGTTCCAACTCTTGAACAGACCACGTAAAGTTGACCATGAGAAAAGCATGGAGATTGCAAATCAATCCCTACTACTTAAATCGATCCCTACTACTTTCAAGGACTGTCCCTGAGCATTGCTAATGGACATTGCAAATAGCAGTTGAACTGGAAACTGGAGGTGTTTAAAATCAAAAAACAAATCAGATGGAATGAGTGGAATTCTTGGAATGAAAATGTCCTCTCCTTTGGCACATCCTGTTTCTGAGCTGTGTTTCTAACAATATCCTGTGAGATGTCTGCTGAGCTGTGTACTTAATCCTCTCCTGTGTGATACTTTCTGCTGAGCTGTGTATCTAATCCTATAATGTGTTACTGACTGCTCAGCCGTGTATCTAATCCTATCCTGTGTGATACTGACTGCTGAGCAGTGTATCTAATCCTATCCTGAGTGATACCATCTGCTGATCCGTGTATCTAACCCTATCCTGTGTGGTACTGACTGCTGAGCCGTGTACCTAATCCTATCATGGGTGTTACTGACTGCTCAGCCGTGTATCTAATCCTATCCTGTGTGATACTGACTGCTGAGCCGTGTATCTAATACTAATCTGTGTGATACTGTGTGCTGAACTGGGTATCTAATCCGATCCTGTGTAATACTGTCTGCTGATCCATGTATCTAATCCTCACCTGTGTGAAACAGTCTGCTGAGCTGTGTATCTAATCCTATCCTGTGTGTTACTGTCTGCTGAGCCGTGTACCTAATCCTCTCCTGTGTGATACTTTCTGCTGAGCTGTGTATGTAATCCTATCGTGTGTTACTGACTGCTCAGCTGTGTATCTAATCCTATCCTGTGTGATGCTGACTGCTAAGCAGCGTATCTAATACTAATCTGTGTGATACTGTGTGCAGAGCCATGTATCTAATCCTATTCTGTGTGATACTGTCTGCTGAGCCATGTATCTAATACTAATCTGTGTGATACTGTGTGCTGAGCTGTGTATCTAATCCTATCCTGTGTGATACTGACTGCTGAGCTGTGTATCTAATCCTATCCTGTATGATACTGACTGCTGAGCTGTGTATCTAATCCTATCCTGTGTGATACTGACTGCTGAGCCATGTGTCTAATCCTCTCCTGTGTGATACTGACTGCTAAGCTGTGTATCTAATCCTATCCTGTGTGATACTGACTGCTGAGCAGTGTATCTAATCCTATCCTGTGTGATACCATCTGCTGAGCCATGTATCTAATCCTATCCTGTGTGATACTGACTGCTGAGCCATGTGTCTAATCCTCTCCTGTGTGATACTGACTGCTGAGCAGTGTATCTAATCCTCTCCTGTGTGATATTGACTGCTGAGCTGTGTATCTAATCCTATCCTGTGTGATACTGACTGCTGAGCTGTGTATCTAATCCTATCCTGTGTGATACTGACTGCTGAGGAGTGTATCTAATCCTATCCTGTGTGATACCATCTGCTGAGCCATGTATCTAATCCTAGCCTGTGTGATACTGACTGCTGAGCCATGTATCTAATCCTATTCTGTGTGATACTGTCTGCTGAGCTGTGTATCTAATACTATTCTGTGTGATACTGTGCTGTGTGCTGAGCTGTGTATCTAATCCTATCCTGTGTGATACTGTCTGTTGAGCCGTGTATCTATTCCTATCCTGTGTGATACTGACTGCTGAGCTGTGTATCTAATCCTATCCTGTGTGATACTGACTGTTGAGCTGTGTATCTAATCCTATCCTATGTGATACCGTCTGCTGAGCCGTGTATCTAACCCTATCCTGTGTGATACTGACTGCTGAGCCATGTACCTAATCCTATCATGTGTGTTACTGACTGCTCAGCCGTGTATCTAATCCTATCCTGTGTGATATTGACTGCTGAGCCGTGTATCTAATACTATCCTGTGTGATACTGACTGCTGAGCCATGTATCTAATACTATTCTGTGTGATATTGTGTGCTGAGCTGTGTATCTAATCCTATCCTGTGTGATACTGACTGCTGAGCTGTGTATCTAATCCTATCCTGTTTGATACTGACTGCTGAGTCATGTGTCTAATCCTCTCCTGTGTGATACTGGGCTCCCCCTGCCGTCTGTGTCAGAGGGTGGTCTGTGTTGGCACGCTAACAAATTGTGTTATTTGTAGCTTTACAGAAGGACGATAACACCATAGAGAAGATAAGAATAATAGACCAAATTGTTTGGTGAATTGGAATGTGCAGGGTTAAAATTTTGTCTCACAACATAGCCTATGACGCTCTCGCGGTCCAGACGTGTGACTGTGCAAAATGTTGTAGCTGTGACGGTGCAGATGCCAGTCCTGGACATACACACATACATATATACATAGACTTTTTCCCCATTATGTACCTAGGGGCAAAATTGTTTGGTGAATTGGAACGCGCAGGGTTAAAATTTCACCTCACAACATAGCCTATGACGCTCTCGGGGTCCAGACATGTGACTGTGCAAAATTTTGTGGCTGTAGCTGCGACGGTGCAGATGCCAGTCCTGGACATACATACATACAGATATACATAGACTTTTTCCCCATTATGTACCTAGGGGCAAAATTGTTTGGTGAATTGGAACGCGCAGGGTTAAAATTTCACCTCACAACATAGCCTATGATGCTCTCGGGGTCCAGACATGTGACTGTGCAAAATTTTGTGGCTGTAGCTGCGACGGTGAGATGCCAATCCCGGACATACATACATACATACATACACATTCAGCTTTATATATTAGATTATCTATCTATCATCTATCTATCAGTTTATCTATCTATTAATATATCTATTCATCAAGGCTCAATAATATTAGCCAAAATGTTGCATTTCAAGTGATCCAATGATCTATCCATATCTACAGTATCTATTTTTCTATCTATTATCTGTCTATCTCCCTGCTTTACAGACATCATCACCTATTACCTTTCTCTTTCTATTTATCTATCTCTTTTCTATTTATTTCTCAAGTTTAAATTTTTATTGTAAAATGTCTCGATAAATTACAATAATATTAATTTAAGAGTTTGATAATAAAACACTGAAAGGTTAAATTAGCAAGTTTCTTCCTGGACAGAATCAACTTCTTAATTACCATATGTGAATAGGAATAATAAAAAAAAGACAAATAGCTGAATCTCTCGTAAAATGCCACCTTGTTTAATTTTGTTACAGTGCTTAATACCATGAATAAATATGAGATTTCATGCTCTATGTTCATGACCTCTACATTCTTGTAAGGAGTTTATTATTTTTATGGCACTTCTGGTGCTCCTGAAACCCTGACACAAAGTAATAAGAAGAGTAAAGGCTGCGCACCACAGTTTTAAATACCTATCTCCTTAACGTCAGTCCGGCAAACTATTATATTATTTTTTTTTTATTAATATAATATTACCTAGCCTTTTTGTAATGGAGAAATGTTATTAATATAAAAGCGTTGTACTTTTATATCTCTTGCTAATGTCGTGCTTCTGCATTACGACATATATACCAAAGTTATATTCAGGGAAATAAGGCAGTATTATAGTTATTATATTATATCGCTTGCACTATGTATATTTTTGCACATCGGAGTAATAACACTGGAGCCACTGACAGGTAAGGTTAACACATGATTATCTTCACCATGATTTTTTCTCTAGATGTGGGATATGTTAGGTAGCAAATAATTGCTGAAATTGTGGTGTTGGAAGCAATAAAAATGGGCAAATATGAGGTTATTATGAACAAATTTGACAAAGGTCAAATTATGATGGCTAAATGACTGGATCCAAGCATGCCCAAAATTGGAGGTCTTCTGGGGTGGTCATGATGTGCATGGTTAGTGAATGTAACATACATAGTAGTAACATAACATAGTTAGTAAGGCCGAAAAAAGACATTAGTCCATCCAGTTTAGCCTATAAAATTCTGTAAGAATAAATCCCCAGATCTACGTCCTTCTAAAGAACCTAACAATAACTGTAAGGTACAATATTGTTACACTCTAGGAAAACATCCAGGCCTCTCTTGAACCCTTCGACTAAAATGCACCGTCAGGGGGCACTCGGAATTGAACCAAGGACCTCTTGATCTGCATTCAAATGCCCTAACACTGAGTTATACCCCCTATATTGTGAAAGGTCCATTTTATCAAACCCTCCAGCACCAATAGAAAAAGAAAAATTCAACCTTGTAGTGAATCAAGTGAAAACTGTTGGGGAGTGCTTATGGTTAAAAATGAATAAAACCCATAAACCAATGTGTTTCAGGTTTTTCTATTGATGTTGAAGGTTTTGTCCAAAAGGACTTTTCTATAATTCATTCTGACCTGGAAATCAGTCCAGTGTGTTCTTCTTTCTCCTTGCACAACACCACTAAAAGTGTCTATTCAGAAAGGCCTTGGGATCTCCGTGGACTGAAGTTTGTTGCTGGATTCATAAATTGAAGAGCTGAATATGATCATATTTATTTTTTCTTGCATTGGTTAGTGCCTACTAGAGTTGATCAAAAAGATTTGCAGGATCCTAGATCAGTGGCCACATTGGTCGTCCATGACTGTTGGACCACATCCCTATGAACCTCCTTCCAAAAGACGACATGCCTGGCACTTAATTTGATTGGAAAACCCTGCACAACATAATGTATGTGTCATACCGAAATGCTGAAATCATGTCAGGCCTGGTAATTAGGAGGAACGCCGGGGATGCCGGTAGGTAGAAGGTGGTTTGCAGGGCTTTTTTTCGGAATACACTATGGAAGTGGCCACCAGACTAGGGTCCTGTAAATCTTTTGGCTCAACTTTAGTACCTAATAAAAATATAATGGAAAGGCAAATCTCCAATGTGGTATAGAATAAAACTTCATGTTTATTTGGAACATATTAAAAGAGCATGTTGGGAACACACAAAACGTAATCCCCTGGGATTCTTTTGTGTGTTCCCAACATGCTCTTTTAATGCGTTCCAAATAAACGTGAAGTTTTATTTCACCACGTTGGAGATTTTCCTTTCCATGTTGCTTCCTGCATGCACCGAGGACCAGGGTTGCTCCATACGTGGACTCTACTTCTCTGAATACCCTTCAAACAGTGAGCTGACTCTCCCATCCCCCCTTCCTTCCATACACGTAATAAAATTATCAAGGACAATATGTGGAGCACCACCATTATCATGGTTGCCTAAAGGAGAGAGAAGGCTGGTCCATCAAGCCCAACTCCACAGAAGAGCTACTGTACTTTTGCTGAAAAAAGTTAATGCAGACTATTATATCTGCACCCAATCAGAGTGCCCACGATGACTCTGGTGTTCACCACTTAATGGGCATTAGAGCACTGAACCATGTAACAAAGGAAAAAGCTGGTGGCCTTTTACATAACGTGGTTGACTGATGTTGTATGATGCTGTATGGGCAGAAGACAAGCCTCTTTCAGTAGGGTAATAGTCCCACCACACTGCAAAAAAATTGTTCAGGAATAGTTTGAGGAGCAAGAGAAAAAATTTAAAGTGATGATTTCGCCTCCAAACACCGAAGATCTCAATACAATTTATCCTCTGTGGGAAATGCTGGAAAACCAATTTGGAACCATGGGGGCTGCAGTTCTCAACTTGTAGAATGTTTAAGGATGTGCTGCTAACATATTGGATACCATATAACAATGTAGAGATGTAGTGAAATCTGTACTGGAGACCTTTGCAATATTGGATTTTACTGTTATGGCTGTTTGATTTGAATATATTAATTTTTCATAGCACGGTTTCATGGAAAGTTCACGCAAATCCACAGGGAGCATTCGGTAAATGTGCCCCCCTGGGTTACAGAATCGCTCCTCTTAAGTCTGCATTCTATCCAGTGTTGACGTCACTGTGGAAGACATAACTGCACATTTTAGTTACAGCACAGATAAGGGTTCTTCTCTGTGTTCGGAACTATCCCCAATATGATCTGTCTAGCGGATTGTACAACACAAAACCTTCTTCTATCTATGTGACTCAATGTATCTTTCGCTGCATCTCATGACTTTATGTGACTGGTCAGGAACAGCCTGACATTTGCCGCTAAAGTTAATTTTACTGTCCAGGACTTTTTCTAGGTCACTTTTACTCACTGGTTTTCCATTCTCTACTTGTTGACACCATCAATGATACCTGACATATGAACCCCTGTTACTTCTACTACCCTGTGGACATGTTCTAACTAATGGCACGGTGCAAAGTGTTGTACCGGAACAAAACTGTGCAGAAGTACATTATAACAGAGCTGTCAATCAGAGTGCAACAGATCTATGCAGGTCTTCATACTGTCAACATCACAGACGATGTATTGACGTGAATATGAGTATTTCCTTCCTAAAGTTTTTTTTTTTTATTGTATGACATAATACTGTATTACATTTTTTACATAGTGCATAAATCAGGACAACCCTCCTTTGTAAGGCTATGTTCACATGGCCAGTATTTATCTCTGTTTTTGGATTCATTTTGGAACAACAAAAAAATCTAATAAAATGAACCATGTTCAGGATTCATACATTAGAATGGGGACAGGAAAGTCCTAAAATGTGTTTCGTTTGACTGCAATCCATTTTTTAGCTGAATAAAAAAAACGCAGTCAAAATCTTTTTGTCTGGACAATAAAATGGATAGCAACTGGATCCAATTTTTTTAACATTGAAGTCTATGGGAATGGAATCATAAGAGAAGGTCATCTGTTCTACCATCCATTAACAGATCCATTTTTTAAGCACTGCACATGCCCAGAACATCAGACATGTTTGGAGACACCTCTAGTAAAAAGGAACCTATTACAAATTAGTCAAAAACGGATGAAAAATGGCAACTTCCTCATCCTTCTATGTGCGATATTCACTTCTCAGCTGCCTGACTCCTATTTTAAATGAGATAATTAATTAAGTTAATCTAGGAAACTGTCTTTATTACGAATATTAAATTGAATCTTTTTATATTATGATTCTGAATTGCTTATTAAACATTTACTGCACTTTTAGAAAGTGATAGGAGCTGTAAAAAAATGTCTTCATATTTCTTATAGTGAAAAGTATCAATTGATCAAAAAAATGAGATTGAAGTTCTTAAACTGAAAACGTACAGAAAAAAGTCATGGGAAAGTGCCTGGTGTATGAAGCACCTTCTCCATATCTGAAGACACATGGTAGACAGGTGCTATGGCAGGAGGATTGGAAGGGTTAGGGGACCTGTTACAGATTGTGTATTAAAGGGGTCGTCAGGCGCCACTTAATTCCACATCAAAGGTGAGAGGTCCCAATAGTGTTATGATCCCACACATGTTTCACACACATATCCTATTCTAATGAGCAAAAACATTTTCAATACCTGATGATCGCACATTCATCAAAGAAGGAGTATGGGGTCATCATCAGCACTATTTACCCCCGACTTGGAATTGAATAGTGCCAGGAAACCTCTTTAAGTCCCAAAAGCTTTAAGTGTAAACCCCGGGCATTATTAACGTTTACCAACCTTTATAAAAGGCACACTGCAGCCCTTCTTCGGAAACAGTAGATATGTACAGAAGCCTTAAAGGAGTTGTCCACTACTACGACAAGCCCTTCTTTATCTAAATGTTTGGCCCTGTGATAAAACAATCACCTTTGCTGGGGTCAAAGGTCACATGCGTTCAGCATGAAACTCAGGCGCACAGCCGGGTTCCGGGTATAACTGACACTGGGTCAGGTTTATTAAAGGTGAAAGCAATGCATAAAGAAAAAAAACATAAAACAAATCCTCGCCTGTCCGGCACTAACTAAACAAAGTACAACCTAACTACCAACTGGCGGGCTTCTCCCGTCCAGCCAAACCACAGTTGCAGTGGGCACTGCTTTCACTCACGTGTCTCTCACATAGACAGGCTCTCTGTGTTCCCAGGCTGAGACACTCACACAACCACCTTGCATCCTTTTATATCCACCTCCCATTATTCATTAGTAACCAGGTGAGTTACTGACCAGATTAGGCCACATAGGAAAGGTATCTGGGCGAGATATACCTGCCCTCATCCACTATTCCCACATGATTCTCACAGCCCCTATAAAATAAAAAAGCCTCTACTCACCTCACATGCTGGCTCCGCTTCATCGGTGTCGGCTTTCTTGTTACCAAGGCTCTCATGTGGTTGTTATGACATGTGACACCGGCACCCAATCAGCGCTGGCGTCATTGTTTCCGCTTTCGGACAAATCCGAACATCAAGAGGAAGTGAAACAGCAGCAGCAGCCCTGACTTCCTCTTGATGTTCGATTTGTCCAAAGGTGGGGACAGTAACACCAGCGCTGATTGGATGCCAGGGTCACATGTCAAAACATGTCAGCGCCCCGGGAACGCTAGTGCCAACACCGCTGGAATGGCGCCAGCACGGGAGGTGAGTATAAGCTTATTTTATTGGCATATGAGAAGGGGTTGTCCAAGTAGTGGACAACGTCTGTAAAATGTTTTGTGTGACATACATAGTTTGTGGTGTGATATCATTGTTATACTATCAACTAATCATATTCCTTCTTAATGCGTCCGCTACAGAGATGTATATACAGTATAATCATCCTCCCGCTCAGATATACGCAGATATCAAACATGTATAGCTTTCTTTTTATCTAAGTGGTGAAAAAAATCAGGAATTTATGAGAAATTGTTTTTGCTTTTGTCGTCATTTTCTAAGACCCGTAGCAATTTCATTTTTCAAGAAATGGGGCTGTGCAGGACTTATTTTTGCACCCAGAGCAGACATTCTTCTTGATACCATGGGCTGGCTCTCATAGGAGGATCGTAATAACGAGCAAGGGGGGCTTTAACAGACCCTCGGCTGTCATGACAACCCACTGGAGCCCAGAGATCACACCACGGGCATGCCAATGGGAGCATGGATCGATGTGCTTAAATCAGCCATTTTGTACTTGGAAAGATGCAGGCTCAGCGTACAAGCACACATCAAAGGTAGGGACACGACATATGATGTTAGTTTACGTCATATGTTGTGAAGAGGTTAAAATAGCGCCAGGCATCTTTTTTGAGAAACAAATTGCAAATTGCTCACACTCAACGGGAGCTGCGAATCTCATAATATTATCAACAAATTTCATTTGCATCAAATTATTTTGCTCATCTTCAGTTACTAGGAGTTAAAAAAAAGTCAAAATTGCAATTATAGAGAAGGGCCTTGTTTAATGGACCAAAGAGTAATTGCTCCCGTATTATGGAGATTTTCTCCCATTGATGCATTGCTTACAGAGACACTAAATGGCAATTCTATAGATTTGTTGTATGCTATAGTACAGAATCTAGGCACATGGCACACGTGTATATGAGCCTAATATTTTTATAAAAATGTTGCAATCCCTACAGTACGCCCACCTTGGAGAAACCCTCATATTCCATCTGCCACTCAGCTCGGATCGGTCGTCTTTGCTCATCAGCCTCATTTGTATAAAGAGGAAGAAGCCTTAACGTTTTTAATTTGAAAAAGATTGGTGCTTTCAGTTTTATTCTCGCTGGACCATAGCATTGCACTGCGGAGTAATACCATAATTATTAATGGTTTTAACAATAATGGCTCATGTCCTCTATGACTTTTAACATGGTTAGATATATTTAGCTAATAATCTTCTGCATTACTATGTGACCTTATGGTATCCCTGCTCTCTTATTAAACTGTACATTATAAATGCGGCAAAACTCTAGTGCTACATGCAGAATATTGCTAGATACCTCATTTTTCTCAACCTGCTAAAGAAGTCACATTGAATGTGTGAATATTATATAGCAAAAAAAGTTAATTGGATATTCCTTTAAAGTGAATTTCCGGTTTGCAATCTGTGAATATTTTCAGTACTTGCTTAAATATCTAAAGTGTCACTAAGTCACTATATATATATATATATACACAAAATATATATATATATAATATTATATATGTATAGTGACACTTCAGATATTTAAGCAAAAAAATATAAATACACATTGCTTCTGCAGAAGCCCTAGTTAAATACAATCTGTCACCAGGTTTATGCCGCCCGACATGAGTGACAGAGACCCTAGTTCTAATTCTGGATCACTTAGTGGGCTACTTGCTGTAATTTTGATAAACGACTGTGTTATATGCTGCAGCTCTGCTACTCTTCTCAGTGATAGGCTCCTGCTATGTAGCAATCAGCATTGGGAAACCCAGTCTATCAGCGCCTTCCATCATTGATTGGCAGCATTTTGCCTCTGCACAGTGTATACAGAAAGCTGTCAATCAGTGGTATGGCGCAGGGTTAGACACAGCTCATCACTGAGAGAACTAGCTGAGCTGCAGAAGATAAAACAATACAAAAAGTCACATATCACTGGAACCAGGGAATCTTTTCCTATTTTATTCTGGCCCTAGATTGGGAAGCTTTAGCTGATGAACAAGGGTCCCAAAGTCCTCTATGGGAATGGAGCATTAGTGAGCAAGTGCCTTAATTGCTCCATTAGCTGTGTAGTAACTGTATACAGGAGTTATTTATAGACAGATTCCTTATTTGTCCAGGTTGCTTTAGCAATAGTGGTTGGTCTGCCATTGATCTTACATTTATCCATTATTCTGTTGGTATGTGATATATGTTGTTTATGGGAAAACCCTTTAACATCTTGTCTGATGTAGAGAACTCACTTTTCTGTACCCTATTGTGACATTCTACAGGGACGAATGTCATTCAGAACCACCTTCAATAAGTCAGAGATGAGAGCAGCTACAGAGAGCATCTCTCTGTCCATCTGTAGAAGGTGACATATCAACGTATTAGGCATCGATCACACAACCGTATTTTTGGTCCGAGTGCTATCCGTCAAAAAATTGGATCGAACTCAGACCAATGCAATTCAGAGGGGAGGTGCAGATGAATTATTTTTTGCTCACAGACTGAATCTGCATGTGAAAAAAATCACAGCATGCACTAGTTTCTTCTGGAAATAAGATGAGTCTCACCTATTCAAGTCTATGAGTGCGAGAAAAAAATCCAATTTTTATAGTTACATTGCAATGCGGTAACAATGGAAACTGTAAATGATTAATATCTGCTGTAACTAAACTGATTGGACACCGATTATTTTTTTATACAGTCGCATGAACCTGCCCATATACTGATAATTCGTTTAAATCTTAATTTATCCTGTAAGGAAATTGAAGACTAAAGCCCCCAATAAACTTTAGATTAATGTCAGCTGTCGTCAATATCGAAGGCTTTGACTGACAGTCTAAATGTATATGGGGGCCCCAGACAAAAATATGTCACGGAAGGCTGAGATCCGACATGTCTAATTTTGGACTACCTATCCTTTTGTTCTCCCTGAGATAAGCGCCACCAGAGATATTTAGTGGGGGCTGTCTCATAGAGAACACAGGAAAACTCAGCTCTGGTTTATGGGGGAAATGCCGGAGATGGCAACCAGCCAAACGATAGGCCGAACCCAATCATTCTGCCGACAGCTATGTAAGGTGTAGGGGGGCTTTCTGTACAAGGGTAGAGCTGATTGCGGAACGTATCCTCAATTTTCTTTGGAGGAGTCCACCTAATCAAGAGCAGACATTTCCTTTAAGGGGGTAGACGGTTGACTTGCAAAGCTTCTATTGAAAAACAAAGCGATAAGGGAAGGTATCTACTGCAGAGAGATGATAAATCAGCCTTGTCCCGTTTTTATTTGTAGGTTCTCACTTCAGGAAAGGGTAAAGAAGAAGGAGACAAACTAGACAGCAGCTCCAGAATACCTAAAATATTATTATTATTATTATTATCTGCAATCTAAGACAGAAAAGAACCAACTAATGGGAAAATTTAATAGCATGATGTGGATAGTACCGTATATACTCGAGTATAAGTCGATCCGAGTATAAGTCGACCCC
Source organism: Dendrobates tinctorius (assembly GCF_039654945.1). Lineage (NCBI taxonomy): Eukaryota > Metazoa > Chordata > Amphibia > Anura > Dendrobatidae > Dendrobates > Dendrobates tinctorius. The sequence goes on from NW_027361993.1 coordinate 8,383,337, forward strand.
CCTAATTTTGTCTCAAAAACCTAGGAAAACTTATTGACTTGAGTATAAGTCTAGGGTGGGAATTGCCGAAGATACTGGTGAGTAATGGTGGCCCAAATACCGTAATGCTGCACAACAGGTATGCCCCCATAAATGCTGCACAGTGAGTAATGGTGGCCCAAATACCGTAATGCTGCAGAACATATGCCCCCATAAATGCTGCACAGTGAGTAATGGTGGCCCAAATACCGTAATGCTGCACAACAGGTATGCCCCCATAAATGCTGCACAGTGAGTAATGGTGGCCCAAATACCGTAATGCTGCACAACAGGTATGCCCCATAAATGCTGCACAGTGCATGATTTATTGGCCAAGTGATAGGATTACCGGTACCGGTAATCCTATCATGTTGCTGCTGCCCCTGCTGGAATTTAAAAAAAAAAAAAAACACTATATACTCACCTCCTTTGCTGACAGCTGCTCCTGAGCGTTACCGGCTCTTCAGTGACTCAGGCAGAGGGCGCATGCTATCCACGTCATCGCGCCCCCTGCACGTCACTGCCGGAGGACGGGAGAGAGCGGCGCACTGGGAGAGAGCAGCGCACAGCGACTTGTAACGCCGCCGCCGCCACCGCCGCCGGGACACTGACAGGCTGCAGGGGACCGCAGACACATACCGGGGAACGCGGAGACGACGGGGACCAGGTAAGTTTGAACCGTGACCCGAATATAAGTTGAGGGGGGTCTTTTTCAGCCCAAAAAGGGGGCTGAAAAACTCGACTTATATTCGAGTATATACGGTATTTTTTTTTATTTAGTATTCCTTTTATGTAAAAGCATGCTACCTACCTGTAGGAACAGAGAAAAGTATTGTACAATAGTAAAACAACTGATTTTGGAAAGCTTGGAAATAAAAGCTATTATTGGTTGCTAAGAGAATGCTCTCTTTTGTGACAATTTTTTTTAATTTTTTTTTTACTGGTTTTTGAAATAAATTCCTTTAATCTTTGCAAAAGATGAAAATTGAGATTCCCGTGTGCCTCAGTAGTTAAGTCACTTCAGAGAAGTGACATTTACAACACTTCTCTTTGCCCAACGAAATATGCTTAAAAAAATTCCCTCTTTCTTTGTCCAAGAGGAAGGAAAAAGGAAATTCTCTCCTTACATGTTCTCTTGAATGATTAACCTCATTGCACTGAACATGACTGTTAAAACTCACAGACACATTCATTTAATGGAAGGGAGAGAGAGAATATGACAGAAAGAACCTGACTTTGAGTCTTTACACCCACTGAAGTGTGTAATAGGACACAACGTTGGCACCTGCTACATCCTCGGGTCATTACGGCCATATGGGACTGGCAGATATAACGCATGGCATCAGTCAGATACTGTATGAACCATTTCATGACACATAATTGCTTCAAATAATCCAAGTGACTGAAGCAAAGGCATTTCTGGAACACGTCTGTCCTAATAACACAAATTATCTGAGAAGATCAACGTCCACGTAGATAACAGGTTTAGAGATGTAAAAGGCAGAGCTAACATTTATTTTATGTCCCTGAGGCTTTCTTCTACCGGCCAGGGTATTATGTGTGAGCCTTCATTTAAATATATGACCTGTAGATATTTTGCTAACAGGACATTCATTTAAAGGGGCATTCCATGGAAAAACATTTCATTCATTCTTTTTGATAAAAAGCCCTTTGACTCTCTAATGAGCCATAAGATGGTTAGATAGCGCCAAGATGACCTTAAAAGTCCTCCACCACTATCCAAAACAATAGCTTATGGGTGTTTTCAAAAATTGACAATTGATATGACAAAAAGAAGTAAGACATTTCTATGACTTAGAGCAGGAATCCAAGTACCACCTGAATCCTTCCTCTATCCTCACCTCTTGAAGTTTTCTTTTTTGGCAATGTTCTTCAAGTTGCTTTAAACGGGTTGTCCTTAGGATAGGTCATCAATGTCTGATTTGTGGGGGTGCAACATCTGTTGTTCCCATTGTTGGCTAGAACTGCTTAGTCACTGCAGATCACAGCTCCCTTGATAGAATAGTGTCCTTGGCCGGGTACTGCACATCCAACCCTTATTGATTTGTATAGGTGGTGGATGTGGAAATCTGGCTTCTGCCACTATACAGCGAACAGAGCTGTACAGCTACGTAACTGAACATTTCTGGCTGATGATGACATCGGGAACAGCTGATCGTCAAGGTTGCCAGGTGTTGCACCCCTACTGATCACACATTGATGATCTATCCTAAGGATGGGCCATCAATATTAATTTCCTGGACACCCCTTTAACATTTCCATGAATAACGTTTTATCAAAACGGATCTGATTGTTGTTTTTTTTAAATTTTATAGCCTCCAACCTCACCCTCCCCAAAGCCAGAGTTTACAAAAAAAAGTACAAATATTTTCTTAAAACAGAGTCTTCAGCACGTTTTTTTTTTCGACTGGACATTGAATTGAACCAACTGAATTATTTCAATATTTTAGCAGATTTGGATAATTTGACTGTAAGAAAGCCAACAATTTGCTGACTTCATAATCCAGTAAGGGCTCTGTGTTGATTAAATTGGCATGGATTCACGAGACGAAATCTCCATTTCTTTTGCCGTGCAAATTATTTCTGCCCATTCAAATTAGCTATAATCCTAAGAATGTCACTAGTGTACCGAACAGCTCTTAATGAATGGCGGCATCCTAATGTAAAGAAATCAAAATTGGCACATTTTAAGGATGCTCTTCAGCTTATCAATTTGGCTTGAAAATCTTAAAGAAGAATAACCAAAAGCAAAGGAAAAAACTTTAATGTACACAAAGAAGAGAAAAAAAATCCAAAGCCTGCAACTCATCTACTCCAGTGGTTGCGACAGAATGTAATGTTCAGGGTTTTCATGATATTGTCCCAGGAACAATAGGGAAGATTTATTATCTATGCCAGGTTTTTTTTAACGAATGCCATAGCTATGAAGCGAGTGTAAGAAAAACACATAAAATCCAGCAAGATGGATCCCTGATAAAGCCAAAGAAATCCAAACAACGCTTTTAAAAAAGCAGACAAGTTTCAGACAGTCCTTACTCAATTTATGCAATTGAGTAAGGACTGTGTCTGAAACACGTCTGCTGTTTAATGGTGTTGGATTGGATTTTCTTCAGCTTTTGTACATTCAATAAATGATTTTTCATAGATCCATCTTGCTGGATTTTATGCTGTTTTTCACACTTTGGTCTTGCCATACTACGAGGTTTTCATGCAACTTGGATCTTTGTCTTGAGGTAAGCTGACTTCCGTTGGCTTTCTGTTTATATTATGCAACTGCGCCACTTTTCTCGATCTGATTGTTGGCGGTTGGTTGGGACTTCAGTGATACACTCTAGAAAGAAACAAAATCACTAAATTTAATAGGTAAGGCTATGTTCTGAATTCTTTCATGATCCATGTACGGACTGTGATGCCCGAACCAACTGTGGGTCTCCTAACCCAAACTCAACAGCTTCATATATGCCTAGGAAGTTGTTAAATTCAGATCAGGAGAGCCGCAGTCAGTGCGAGTGTTCCATTACAGTCCATAAATGAACCATGAAATGCCACCATCTGAACCCGGCCTAATAGAATTAATCGAAATGCCTTAAAAAATGGGAAACCCCTAAAAAGCTCCATGCACATGTCCACATATTGAAGCTTCCTAAAATTTTGTTGTCCTGAGCCATTGAACAACATCTGAGGGGCATACTGTATCTCTCTATGTATCAGATTTTATACAAATACTTAAGCATATAAAAATAAAAAATAGACAAAAGGAAAACCAAGATCCCTAATAGTTTTGAGTATCCTATTAACATACTCTTCATTATACCTCTCGCTATCCTAATGCAGGATGATAGGTGTGATACATTTCAGTTGATATGACTATTGTCAGCTGAATTGGCTGTTCTTGTTAAGATCTACAATTGTATGATAATGACACTAATGTAGTAAATTAATTCAGAAGGACAATTGTTTTTAATCTTCATGAAAAGCCTTCTCGCCTAATCCAAGTCTAACGACACAGGAAATGAAAGTTCTCTTAATAATAATAATAATAATAAAAAAAGGTTATGAATATTTATTAGCCTATTTTACCTGGAAATTGAATAATTCATCAATTAACTTCACAATTAATTATTTAATGCATAAACTGCATAGTCCCCAAAAATTGAAATGAATCCATGTGGTTTATTTCTACACTGAAGTTAAAGAATATGGATAAAGTCTTTTTTTATCAGCAAACATGCATTTTGGTTCACTAAAAAAGTCACAAAGTAAGTAATAAGTTACATGTAACCTTTTATCAATGTGAAATGACTTTAAGGGTATGTGCGCACGTTGCAGATTCTGCTGCGTATTTTTCTGTGCAGATTTTGTGAAATCCGCAGGTAAAATGACCTGTGTTTTACCTGAGGATTTAGTGCAGTTTTTGTGCGGATTTCCCCTGTGTTTTTACACCTGTGGATTCCTATAATGGAAGAGGTGTAAAAACACTGTGGAATCCGCACAAAGAATTGACATGCTGCGGATTGAAAACCGCTGCGTTTCAGCGTGGATTTTTCCACAGCATGTGCACAGCATTTTTTGGTTTTACATTGAATATAATGGTACTGTACACCGCAGGAGAATCTGCTGCCGATCCGCAGGGCCAAATCCGCTGTGGATCCGCACCAGAATCCGCAACACGTGCACGGACCCTAAAGGGTATGAATGACTGCAGTTATGATTATTACCCAAAAATAAGCAACTTCTTAATCAAAAATTTTCTATTTTTTATGTTTACTGCTCCAAATCCGGCTCATGTGTTGCCATGGTTGCAAACTATAACAGATCTTGTTTGCAGTGAGATGTAACTTAATGCCTCACTATCACTGGTGCAAATAGTAGGGAAGTAGCTATTAATTTATCAAACATCATGTGAATATGTGAGGTGCTTGGAAAATTAATATTATTGACTTGTAGACGAAAAAAGGGAAAAGAAAACTGGAGAAACCAAGAGTTTTTGGAGCAGAAACCAAGCAGAGAGTGACTATGCGCACATGGAGTATTACAAGTCATTTCTGCACTGGAATGTGAGAGGAGACTGAAAGAAAACTCTTCAAATCCTGCTTAAAATCTCAAAACTTCTCACAAACTTTTGAGTTTCAGGGTGCCTTTTTCAGGTGGTAAAAAAAACCTATCAAAAAAGTTCAAAAGAATGGATATTTGCATTTCTATTAAAAAAGCCTTGCTGGCTGAGCATATATTTAGGCTTTTAGCAGCTTCAGGTTTCTAAAAACACCAAACTGATGAAAGAAGTGAAACCTTCATTTGTCTGGTAGTTTCCGCTCAGAAAATGTCTCTAATTTACAATACAAGTCAATGGGAAAACAATAGCGACTTCTTCATTATTCAATGGAGTGAGAAAAACAGCCAGAAAAAGACAGTAAAAAAGACTTCACAAAAACCATGTGGAAACCCTCCAAAGAATAACCTGCTGAAAAAATACTCAATAAACTACTGAAATAACTACACAAAAGACTCAAATTTCCTGCTTGAAAACTTTGTGAGGTTCACTTGAGATTTAAAGACTCAGTGGCCATGTGCAGACGGAGGATTTATTGGAGGCGGTATTCTTTTCCTAAAGCTTTTCCTGAAATGTTTTTGAAAACTTTTGGAAGCGTTATTTTTTTCCTGCAGTGCTCGTTGCAGCCTTTTGATTTGACATTGCCTACTTTATAGTGATATCTTTCAGGATTCACTTCCAATAAGTGATGTGCTCCTTTTTTTTCACCACCAGGCATTTTTCAAAACTGCATTGGGGAAAAATGAAGAGGAAAAAACTTCATGCAAACAGCAAAATGGATTTTCAATGGAAATGAATAGGGAGAGTTTCTCGAAGAGTTTTTGAAGTGTTTTTGGGGGGAGCATTTTGGTGCAGATCTGCTTAAAAATCTCATTCTAAAACTAAGTGTGAACATAGCCTAAATGTGGCCATGTACATGAGATATGGTACATGTGAGATCATTACCAACTTGTGATGAGCGAGTATACTCATTGCTTGGGTGGTCTCCGAGTATTTTGGCGTGCTCGGAGATTTCGTTTTCGTTGCCTCAGCTGCATGATTTGCGACTGCTAGACAGCCTGAATACATGTGTGGAATGCCTGTTTGTTAGGGAATTTCCACATGTATTGAGCCTGTCTACAAGTCGCAAATCATGCAACTGAGACGACGAAAACAAAATCTTCAAGCACACCAAAATACTCGGAGGTCACCCGAGCAGGCTTGGGGAGACCCGAGCGACAATACTACTCACCCATCACTATTACCAACGTGTAGTTTTTGCAACTTTGAGAGTATTTTTATATTTATACGAGTATTATATCACAGGAACTGTTCATCAGATCGTTTCCTCGGCCCTTGACCTGCAGGCCCCGACACACTAGCGACATACTGTACATGGCAGATACGACTCAGAGTCAGTCTGCATGATTAAAACACACTGGAATGTGACATTATTTTTTCCTGAGCTTTTCAATGCTTCCCAGTCTCTGGAGCATTGATGTTACTGCAAAATTCAATCTGAGTTGTTACATGATGGGGATATAGCCTTGGATGAGATGTCAGCTACGCCAGGCCACAATGTGATTTAGAGCCGGCATGTCAGTATAATATTCTAATAAAATTATTGTTTAGACAAAAAGCCCCAGGTAATAACGTAAAGATGGAACTACTGGTTGTCGGGAAGATCCATTGCCTAAAGCGGAAAGCCGGTTATGAGTTGGATCTTCTTTGTCACATAAATGCAAGCTAGACATAAAGCTAAAGCTGTAAAGAAGGGATTGTGTTGATGTATAATAAGAATATCATGTTTGACGGACCTCTTATCGACTAAATAATTCTGTTATTCTGGCACTCCATAGTCCAAAGATTCTAATAGTATGGCATTTGTTTCCAGCCAGGAGCTGAGGTTCTGGAATTCAAGAGGCAGTCTGATCCCATTAATGTCAGAAGGAATTTTACTATAAATATTGAAAGAAACAATCAAGGAAAAAAATATACATTGTAATATGATTACAGAAAGGGCTGAGGGTCCGGATCCTGAGATAGTGATTTAATGCAAAAAAATGACCCCACCAATAATCTTTCTTGTCAAAAGAAACACTACGGTTACAGTCCCATAATGCGCTTTTGGTGAGTTTTGATGCAGTTTTCTGCACCTAAAATAGATTACTTGCAGTTTTTTACACAGCAAAAAAAAATCACCAAAAACTCATCATGGAAATGTAGCCTACGAGATCATGGATGGGTGGATGAGAAGCTGGGAAATTTAGTCCATGAAGTCAGAAACTGAAGCAATGATTGTAAACAAACAGGATAGAGTGGGGAACCGATAGAAAGAGATTGAGGGGAGATTAAATTTCTAAATAATGGATTTTTGAAACAGAAGTTTTCGTTGTGAAAACCCGTTTAGGTAACACCCAAGAGAAATTCACTGTGCCAGAAAAATAAAAGTGAAAATGAATTACAAAGTCTTTTTCGTTGTACTTATCTTTTACTTTTTTGCTTTTTGCCAAATTTCCATTCAGATTCCTTATAATAATATTTGACAGGAGCCAAAGCATTACTAAAATATATAGAATTGCTGTTTTTCTCCAGCTCCAACACAACAAATTCTGCTTTCCCACCTTTCCCACCCAGACTCTTTTGGCCGCTCCAATATCCTGGACCCAAAAAACAGTTAAATAAAAATTCTCTCATGTCATGGGCAGCCCATTCTCCATTTAGGTCAGGGGTCAGCCTCATAGAAGGCCACTTCAAAGTAGTCCAATGTTTTCCTCTTAGCCATTCTTGGGCGTTTTTAGTTTTGTGTTCTGGGTCATTATCCTGTTGCAAGAGCCATAACCTGTGACTGAGATCAAGCTTTCTGACACTGGGCAGCACATTTCTCTAGAATCCCTTGATAGTCTTGAGATTTCATTGTACCCTGCACACATTCTAGACACATTGTTCAAGATGCAGCAAAGCAGCCCCAGAACATAACAGATCCTCCTCCATGTTTCACAGTAGGGACAGTGTTCTTTTCTTGATGTGCTTCAGTTTTCCATCTGTGAACATAGAGCTGATGTGCCGTGCCAAATAGTTCCATTTTTGTCTCATCTGTTCATACGACATTCTCCCAGAAGCTTTGTGGCTTGTCAACATGTAGTTTGGCAAATTCCAGTCTGGCTTTTTTATGATTTTTTTCAACAATGGTGTCCTCCTTGGTCGTCTCCCATGAAGTCCACTTTGGCTCATACAACGACGGATGGTGAGATCTGACATGTTCCTTGAGCTTGAAGTTCACCTTTAATCTGTATAGAAGTTTTTCTTGGTTCTTTTGGTACCATTTGTGTTATCCGTCTCTTTGAATTGTCATCAGTTTTCCTCCTGCAGCCACATCCAGGGAGGTTGGCTACAGTCTCATGGAGCTTAAATTTCTGAATAATATGTGCAACTGTAGTCACAGGAACATCAAGCTGCTTGGAGATGGTCTTATAACTTTTACCTTTAACATGTTTGTCTATAATTTTCTTTCTAATCTCCTGAGACGTCTATTTCCTTCATTTCCTCTGGTCCATGTTGAGTGTGATACACACCATGTCACCAAACAGCACAGTGAGTATCTGTAGCCCTCTATACAGGTCACTCACTGATTCCAAGATTGTAGACACCTGTGATGCTAATTAGTGGACACACCTTGATTTAACATGTCCCTTTTGTCACATTATTTTCAGGGATGCCATCATTTCTGTCCAGGCCTATTTCATGAGTTTATTTTTTTTTAAATTCTGTGGAAGCATGGCTGAAAAGCAATGTCTGACTTTCATTTGTTCATTTTCATAGATTTTTGATTTATTATTTCTTTTGTCAGATTCAAGTTATTTCTGTCACCATTGTGGGATTTCTGTCATTAAACGAGGGGTACCAATTATTTTTGACCATGTGTATATACAGTATATGTATACATAGAGGAATACTTTAAATATAATAAATATACATTGTTAACATACATATTCCAGTGCCAGGCATGAATTTTGAGACTCGGATAAGAACGAACTGCTGAGAATCGAGCTGAGCACTATGTAGAGAGCTGCGTTTGAGAACTGTTTGGTTTTAAAAGCATCTTCCCATATAAGTTGTTAATTTTCTATCAATCTCCAGTAAAACAAAGCGTCTCCAGACGAAATGTTGAGTGTGATATTTATCAAGCGTTTTCACAATCTGAAATGCAGAAGCAATTATTCCTGTTTTAACCCCGGCCTTTACTTCACACTCATTTATCAGGCAGTGAACCACTTTCCAACGTGTGTTTGCAAACAATCATATATCAATTGTGAGTGTAGCACTGACGCGGCGGGTATGTGGAGAGGGTGTATTATGACAGTGGACGTGGGTTTCGTGCCAGCTACTTTATCAACATGCTGCCGTTCTGCAGTTACCAGAAGATATTGATGTCACCCTCAAAGAATAAAACTCCTGATTACCTACGGAAGGTCTGATGGGACTTGTAGATTTTTTACATCATAATTGTAATATGCAGATGTGTTAAAATAACCAATGGAATTAACAAGATGATTTTTCTTATAATTGTTTTATTTTCGCATAAATATTGATATCAATAATAACTATATGACTAATGTAATTAGAATAAATATTTTCAGTATTGTCATCATCACTTACTGCTTTTATGAAGGTTATTAAAGCTTTAGAAAGTAGCAGCCTATTTGATTATGGGTTGGGGATTGATTGCCGGGATGGAGGGTAAGAAATACAATTCAATCACATACAGTGTCGAGCTGCGAAAGGAAAAATTCAGAAAACTCTTTTATTCTAGTAATTGGTGATGGCCCCAGAGGTTGGACTCCATCAACCAGCAGGAACTAGAATATCCCTTTAAAGGATTATTCCCAATACTGTTTGATCCCCTCTCCATAGGAAAGGGAATAACTTGCTAAACTTTGGGGGTCCGAATGCTTGGACCCCCAGTGATCCTGAGAGAGTGCTAAGCGCTATACTGAGCAATTTCCAACAGTCCCATTAACAATGCATTTAACAGAGGTTGAGCATGCGCACCTCCAACTCCACCCAATATGGGGCTCTAGAGCCCTTAACTAAGGGTGGCTGAATGTACCAGCAGTCAGACCCCCGACAATACGCAAGTTATCCCGTATCTAATTGATAGGAAATAACTTGTTTTTGGGGAATAACTTATATTCTTTGGTGTGTTGTTTATTGTTTTTTCAATGGCGGCTGAATGCAGGTAGAATTTGAGCACTTAGGCTGGGATCACACATGCGAGAAACACGGCCGAGTCTCGCTGGTAATATCGGGCACTGCCGCTGGCACTCGGATCGGAGCGTGCGGCCGCATAGCAAAACATGGAGCCGCACGCTCCGATTCGAGTGCCGGCGGCAGTGCCGGGTATTAACATGCGAGACTCGGCCGTGTTTCTCAAATGTGTGATCCCAGCCTTAACGGGATTCTCTTTAGGATCTGCAGAAATTTGGCTAAAGGTTCTAAATGGTATAAAACAACTAAAAAATCATAGCTTACCTAAGAAAATCTCTTAGCGCTAAAGTGCAACTGCTCCAATGCTCTCCATTGGTCTCTGTTTACTGGCACCTACCGACTATTATAGCTAATCATTGGCCCTTGGTGTCTTGTGCCGTCCCATGCTGAAACCAAAAAAGACCTGTAGCAATCACGTGAGTAGAGGAGACAAACGGTGGCACAGGAGCGGCCGGGGATTTCTTCGGTAGGTCATGATTTTTTTATTATCTTGTATCATGCAATTTATCACCTTGAAATTGTCTGACCCCAAAAAATGCATTAATTCTAAGAAGCACAATGTGATAATGGTATGAAGCCCAGAGACGAGATTCCAAGGAAGATCAGCAGAATATTGGCATGAATGATAAATTTTCAGCAGTAATGCCTTGAATAGTTTTATTAATAGAAATATGCAGTGGTTCACTAAAGGGACAGAGTGTCACAACCACAGTACATAAAATTACAGAATTAAAACACAACGTGTTTCAGCCTTCATCAGGTGTCTAAAAGTTGCATAACTGCTACAAGTCAGTAAAATACTCTTATTCACCCCAATAATAACATACACACTCACTACCTTTCAATAGCGCTACCCTTTTTTCGCACACCTCTCCTTTCCAAGCTAGCAGAAGAAGCAAAATGTGTAGAAAATACTTTGCTGGCACCTATTACCATAGTGCAATTCTAGTGTAGAAATTACTCCGCTGGCACCTATTACTATGGCACAATTCTGGTGTAGAAAATACTCTGCTGGCACCTATTACTATGGTGCAATTCTGGTGTAGAAAATACTCCATTGTCATCTATTACTATGGTGCAATTCTGGTGTAGAAAATACTCTGCTTGTACCTATTACTATGACGCAAATCTGGTGTAGAAAATACTCCGCTGGCACCTATTTATATGGCACAATTCTGGTGCAGAAAACACTCTACAGGTACCTTTTACTATGGTGCAGTTCTGGTGTACAAAATACTCTGCTGGCACCTATTATTATGGCCCAATTCTTATGTAGAAAATTCTCCACTGGCTCCTATTACTATGGCACTGTTCTGGGGTAGAAAATACTCCAGTGGCACCTACTACTGTGGTGAAATTCTGGTGTAGAAATTACTCTGCTTGTACTTATTACCATTTTTGAGTTGATTACTCTAGGTTAAGCACCTGTTCAAACTTAGTTTATGCTTGGATGTGACGGTCAGTTTTTTGAAATTTATATTCATTAATCTTCTGACTGAGCACTCCCTCTTAGCCGCAGGCGTTTTTAATCATAGCAGGGCCACCACCCCTCCACAGAGATATAGATTTCAGTCTAAGGAGAGAATTTACATAGGTTCCCATACAGATGAAGACTTTAGTCTAAGTGAGGATTGGCATTAGGTTAGGGTCCTGGAAAATGAGAAACGCCTTACTGTGGCTTCCAGGTACACATAAGCTGGCCATTTTATGGGCTAAGCTTTCTGAATTTTTCATATCTCTAATGCAGTAATGCAATTCATATTTCATATTTCACGCTTGCATGCTATGGCGCTACAGTGTGCTTCCTTTTTTGTTTGAATGTACTTATTACCATGGCGCAATTCTGGTGAAGAAAATACTCTTCATGTACCTATTACTATGGCGCAATTCTGGAATAGAAAATACTCTGCTGGCGCCTATTAATATGGCACAATTCTGGTATATACAATGCTCTGCTTGTACCAATTACTATGGCGCAATTCTGGTGTAGAAAATACTCCGCTGGCACTTCTTACTATGGTGCAATTCTGGTGTAAAAAATACTTCGTTGGCACCTATTACTATGGCAAAATTCAGGTGTAGAAATAACTCTACATATACCTATTACTATGGTGCAATTCTGGTGTATAAATAACTACTCGTACCTATTACTATGGTGTAATTCTGGAGAGCAAAATACTCTACTTTTATCTATTACTATGGTGCAATTCCAGCATAGAAAATATTCTCCTTGTACCTATTATTATTGAACAATTTTGGTGTAGAAAATGCTCCGCTGGCACCTATTACTATGGCACAATTCTGGTGTAGAAAATGCTCCGCTGGCACCTATTACTATGGCACAATTCTGGTGTAGAAAATGCTCCGCTGGCACCTATTACTATGGCACAATTCTGGTGTAGAAAATACTCTACTTTTACCTATTACTATGGCACAATTCTGGTGTAGAAAATAATCTACTTTTACCTATTACTATGGTGCAATTCTTGTATAGAAAATATTCTCCTTGTACCTATTATTATTGAGCAATTTTGGTGCAGAAAATGCTCCGCTGGCACCTATTACTATGGCACAGTTCTGATGTAGAAAATACTCTGCTTTTACCTATTACTATAGTGCAATTCTGGTATAGAAAATACTCCATTGGCAGCTATTACTATGTCGCACTTCTGATCTACAAAATACTCTGCTTGTACCTATTACTTTGGTGCAATTCTGATCTAGAAAATTCTCTACTTGTTCCTATTACTATGGCGCTATTCTCGTGTAGAAAATACTCCACTGGCACCTATTACTATGGAGCAATTCTCACAGGGAAAATACTCTACTTGTACCTATTACTATGGTACAATTCTGTTATAGAAAATACTGCGCTGACACTTAGGGTCTGTGCACACGTTGCGGATTCTGCTGCGGATCCACAGAGGATTTGGCCCTGCGGATCCGGAGCAGACCCTCCTGCGTTGTACAGTACCATTTTATCCAATGTAATTTGAAAAATGCTGTGCACATGCTGCGAAAAAATCTGCAACATAAACGCTGTGGGTTCATTTCCGCAGCATGTCAATTCTTTGTGCGGATTCTGCAGCGTTTTACACCTCTTCCATTATAGGAATCCGCAGGTGTTAAAACGCAGGCGGAATCCGCACAAAATCTGCAGAAAATCCGCAGTAAATCTGCACTAAATCCGCAGGTAAAACGCAGGTAATTTTACCTGTGGATTTAGTAAAATCCGCGCGGAAAAATTCACAGGACAATCCGCAATGTGTGCACATACCCTTATTACTATGGCACATTTTGGGTGTAGAAAATACTCCGCTGGCACCTATATTACTATGGCACCGTTCTGGGTTAGAAAATACACCATTGGCACATATTACTATGGCTCAATTCTAGTCTAGAAAATACTCTGCTTGTAAATATTACTATGGCACAATTCAGGTGAAGAAAATACTTTTCTTGTACTTATTACTATGGCACAGTTCTGGTGTAGAAAATACTCTGCTTGTACCTATTACTATGGTGCAAATCGGGTGTAGAAAATATTCCACTGGCTTTGTATGCTTTATGGCCAATGTGAACATGTGTTTATGTGCGGCATGTATACCAATTTAAACCAAGCCTAGTTTTTGTGGTTTTTCTTTGTATTTTTGCATTCTGTGCAAGCTGGAGTCTGGCCTCTCTCCCTTGAGCTGGAAGTTACATTTTAAAGCTTCCCCAGACTGGTGTTCACTGGTTGAGACCTGGTCCTTTAGGCTGTCCATATTCACCCACTGAGGTCAACTCTGACACATAGTAAAGTTTTTAATATTAGACAGCTTAGGACTGTCCCAATAAGGGTCACGTTATCGACAGTGGGATGGCTTTTATGCTATTGTAGAACTGCAAGGATCAGGACACGGACAGGAGGCAGATCAAGAGTTAACAAATTTAGTAACAGAGTTAAACTCCACGCAGGGAGAAAGGGTGTATTGGAGGTCAGGTAAAGACCAATGCGATGACGGAAAGGATCTGTGGGGAGAACAGGGATAAAGCGAATGTTCAAAAGAGAGTAAACTTATCAGTCTGTCGGTTTCTTGATGGCAGCGCCTCAGTTTCCAATGGTGACGCCGACACCAGCGGCACGTGACTTCCCGGGGTAGTCCTGAGTAGACTAAGGTCCGGATTCTCGATTCAAGTGGGGATCATTGTTGTCTTGGTGGGCTTCTGTTCCCACGGTTTCCTTGTACAGGGCTCAGTTCAATGGGAGATACCGCCTGAGTGTGGCTCTGCTCCGCGGTGTATGCGGATGAGGGGTCAGGCAGTTTGGGCCTAGTCACCTGTTCCCGGCGGGACCGCACGCAGAAGTCACTGTTCCAGAGAGTGAATCACCTCCAGGGTAAGGCGTCAATGGGGATTTAGCAGTCTGATGTATGCAAACAGCGGACACGGTAGCAGGGGATATTTGCTGTAGGCCTGCGCTCACGCGATGTCTTCCCGCCTGGTCTCCCGTCTTTTTCCCACACACAGCCCTTTTTATCCCAGACCTGCCCCCTACTGTCAAATGCAAAGGTCAGTCCGCATCTGAAAGCTCTTCCCCATTGCAACACTGGTGACAGTCCCGACAGGTCCGGAACCGGCGCAAGAGAGGTACCCCTGGTCCGGTTCATCTTCTTACACTATTTTTGATCAAAAACACTATTACTAAGAACCCTGTGTTATTTAAATGCACTCTTGCTTTTTACTTATTTAGTTACAGCAGGGTTTATGTTTATTTTGCTTCTTGTAGGTTTTGTATAGCACAGTTCTGGTGTAGGAAATACTCCACTGGCACCTATTACTATGGCGCAGTTCTGGTGTACACTATCAGAGCTCTTGGTGAGGATGGGGTGCATTCTGAACTTTGTAATATTTTTTGAGCTCACTTCTGAGAAATCCCTTCTATTGTACAATATGTACTGTCTATGTAATAACAAATAATGAATGAATG
Organism: Dendrobates tinctorius; assembly: GCF_039654945.1. NCBI lineage: Eukaryota > Metazoa > Chordata > Amphibia > Anura > Dendrobatidae > Dendrobates > Dendrobates tinctorius. The sequence goes on from NW_027361993.1 coordinate 8,398,642, forward strand.
GATAAAAGTGAGACAGCGTGATTAGAAAGTCCTAACGTGTCGGCAGGGAAGCATCACATAAATGAATAGCAATCCATTCAAGGTATGACAATACCACATGGCATCATATACACCAGCTATTCACTCCCGCTACTTACTTAAAGAGAAGTTACAGCTCAGTCTAATTCCTTCACAATTAATATGGGAGTTTGGAACTATCAGGGGCAAAAATATTATTAAAGACATAACCTGTGATGTGTGTCAGACAGCTCGGCTGCTCTATGAGCTGATTAGAATGAATGATGTACAATTGATCTGCTGCTTGCACACTGCATCATGTTATTAAAAGAAAACTTTATAAATCTCAATGTGACAATTCCTTTTTTATTAATTTCTCCAATGCAAAATTAGCCCATCTCCGAGCCACAAGCAGAAGCAAGGGGGTTCCGGCTCACTGGCATATTGATGTCATTAATTTTTTTAATATAAAAAGTCTTCTGATATGAACTCAGCATTTAAACGACACCAATTAATTTTCATGTTAAAAGTCTAAACAAACTTCATAACTAATTGCAGCGAGTCCTTGACCAGCCTGGAAGCTTTCAGCCTTATGACTAGAGAAATTTGCATTTCCAATGAAAGTCTGAAGGAGGTAGATACTGTGAAATTAGGAGAGCTGAGAGTTTTACATTATTTTCCTTTTGCTGGGTTTAATTTCAATTATTTTGTAATAGCTTCAATATCAGATCAGTTAGTGAGTATGGAAATATATCATATCTATCTATGGTATACATCTATCTGTGTTCTATCTATGTAACAATCCATGCTCTATTTATCTATCTATCTATCTATCTATCTATTATCTATCTATCTATCTATCTATCTATCTAGTATCTGTCTACATATCTATCTATCTATCTATCTATCTATCAATCTATCTATCTATCTATCTATCTATCTATCTATCTAGTATCTATCTACATATCTATCTATCTATCTATCTATCTATCATCTATCTATCATTATCCATCTATCTATTATCTATCTATTATCCTCTCTATCTCGCTCTCTATCTATCTATCAATCAATCTATCTATCTAGTATCTATCTACATATCTATCTATCTATTATCTATCAATCAAGCTATCTATTATCTATCTATCTATCTCTATTACCTATCTATTATCTATCTATCTATCATTATCTATCTATTATCCTCTCTATCTATCTATCTATATCTCTATCTATTATCTATCTATCTATCTATCAATCTATCTATTTATCGATCAATCAAGCTATCTATTATCTATCTATCTATATCTATTACCTATCTATTATCTATCTATCTATCTATCTATCTATCTATCTATCATTATCTATCTATTATCTATCTATTATCCTATCTATCAATCTATCTATCTATCTATCTATCTATCTTTCTATCTATCTATCATCTATCTATCTATCTATCTATTATCTATCTGTTATCTATCTATCTATCTATCTATCTATCTATCTATCTATCATCTATCTATCTATCTACAAAAAAATAAATTAGAGCAGCACAAGAGCAAAACAGTGAGTCCGGGTGCAAAAGCTCCCCTAAACAAGTACCAAACCTTATATCCAGAGATCCAAAAAAACAGGAGCAGCACACCATGATAAATAGCTCCTTTTCACATATTATGGTGTGCTGCTCCTGTTTTTTTTTGGATCTCTATCTATTATCTATCTATTGTCTATCTATTATATATCTATCCATCATCTATTATTTATTTATTGTCTATCTATTATATATCTATCCATCATCTATTATCTATCTATTATCTATCCCATATCTATCTATCTATCTATCTATCTATCTATCTATCTATCTATCTATCTATCTATCTATCTATTATCTATCCCATATCTATCTATCTATCTATCTATCTATCTATCTCCTATTATCTATTTATCTATCATCTATCTATCTATCTATTATATATGTATAAGCTATTATCTCTCTATTATCTATCTATCTAAATAGAAAAAAAATCAGGCAGCACTCCAGGTAAAGGGAAAATTGTGGACTTTAATCCAGCGCCAAGTGGTGCAACGTTTCGACCTCACAGCACGGTCTTTGTCAAGCACAGTGTTACCACAGAATAGTGCACTTTTTATACATATCTCTTCAATTTACCAATATACAAATTTAGCATATATTAAATATAAATCATACATATATAAGGTGCATGTTAGAGTGCAAAAAATTATATCCAACTGTACCTACAATCATTGAAACAGCTAGATTAACAATGATTAAAAGATGTGAAACACCTATGTGATATTTAAAATGCATAAACATTATGAATCACCTGGAACACTCAAACCCATGTTGTAGTTCCACCATAACAGCATTCTCAGAGCACAACTGAGCGTGTCAGTGATCAGAGACTCCCGATTGGCCACTCGACAGTGATGTCAGCGATGATATCAGCGCACAAGCTCAATTGGCATTTCCACGCCCTGCTCCACCATTACAAGTGCTGGCAACTATGCCCACACGGTATTTAACCCCCTGCGTCGCTACTATGCACTATGGGCTAAATGCACTTGCCAGCAAACATTCACCATATAAACTGGGTGCCAGATGTCACTAGCAAAATTCGGGCCTTAGGATAAATTTATCTCATATACTTTATACAATATACAAAAGGAACATACAACAATCATTGGGAAGAGTTTATATGGTGAATGTTTGCTGGCATGTGCATTTAGCCCATAGTCCATAGTAGTGACGCAGGGGGTTAATCCCCTCTGTGATTGCTGGCTGTGTGCTGGAACTCCGCCTCTGTCCTCTAGGGGGCATGTGGCATAGTGCTTGTGGCTTATGCACAGCCATTGGGTTGAATGTTCTGGGTGTCCAGTTCATCACTTAATACGATCACTACAAGTGCTCCATTCCATTTAAGTATTGAGATTTATCTCTTTTGTGTACAAATGCTGTTTTATGTTATGAAACACTGTGTGGACATAGTATCTGAGTCTCTGATCACTGACACGCTCAGTTGTGCTCTGAGAATGCTGTTATGGTGGAACTACAACATGATGAATGGGTCTGAGTGTTCCTGGTGATTTATAAAGTTTATGCATTTTAAATATCACATAGGTGTTTCACATCTTTTAATCATTGTTAATCTAGCTGTATCAATGATTGTAGGTACGGTTTGAAAAAAATTTTTGCACTCTAACATGCACCTTATATATGTAAACACTACGATGGTTCTCATATTTACTGCAATGTAATGCTCATACACTTTGATTATGATTTATATTTAACCCCTTCACTACCAAGGGTGGTTTGCACGTTAACTACCGGGCCAATTTTTACAATTCTGACCACTGTACCTTTATGAGGTCATAACTCTGGAACGCTTTCATGGATCCCGGTGATTCTGACATTGTTTTCTCGTGACATATTGTACTTCATGTTAGTGGTAAAATTGCATTCAAATAACTTGCGTTTATTTGTGAAAAAAACGGAAATTTGGCGAAAATTTTGAAAATTTCACAATTTTCCAACTTTGAATTTTTATGCCCTTAAATCACAGCGATACGGCACACAAAAAACTTAATACATAACATTTCCCACATGTTTACTTTACATCAGCACAGTTTTGGAACCAAAATTTTTTTTTGTCAGGAAGTTATAAGGGTTAAAAATTGACCAGCGATTTCTCATTTTTGCAACACCATTATATTTTTAGGGACCACTTCACATTTGAAGCCACTTTGAGGGGTCTATATGATAGAAAATACCCAAAAGTGACATCATTCTAAAAACTGCACCCCTTAAGGTGCTTAAAACCACATTCAAGAAGTTTATTAACCCTTTAGGTGCGTCACAGGAATTTTTTGAATATTAAAAAAAAAATGAACATTTAACTTTTTTTCACAAAAAAAATACTTCAGGTTCAATTTTCTTTATTTTACCAAGGGTAACAGGAGAAATTGGACTGCAAGACTTATTGTGCAATTTGTCCTGAGTACGCTGATACCTGATATATGGGGGGAACCACTGTTTCGGCGCATGGCAGAGCTCAGAATGGAAGGAGCGCTGTTTGACTTTTTCAATGCAAAATTGGCTGGAATTCAGATCGGACGCCATGTCACGTTTGGCGAGCCCCTGATGTACCTAAACAGTGGAAACCCCCCCAAGTGACCCCATTTTGGAAACTAGACCCCCCAAGGAACTTATCTAGATATGTGGTGAGAACTTTGAACCCACAAGGGCTTCACAGAAGTTTATAACGTACAGCGGTACAATTAAAAAATCATATTTTTTCCACAAAAATGATCTTTTCACCCCCAATTTTTATTTTTCCAAGGGTAACAGGACCCTAAAAGTTATTGTGCAATTTGTCCTGAGTACGCTGATACCCCATATGTGGGTGTAAATGACTATTTGGGCGCATAGCAGAGCTCGGAAGGGAAGCAGCGCCATTTGACGTTTTTGGCTAGAATTGAGATCGGACACCATGTCGCGATAGGAAAGCCCCTGATGTACCAAAACAGTGGAAACCCCCCACAAATGACACCATTTTGGAATCTAGACCCCCCAAGGAACTTATCTAGATGTGTGGTGAGAACTTTGAACCCCCAAGGGCTTCACAGAAGTTTATAACGTCCGGGCGTGAAAATAAAAAAAATCGTATTTTTTCCACAAACATGATCTTTTAGTCCCCATTTTTTTATTTTCCCAAGGGTAACAGGAGAAATTGGACCCCAAAAGTTGTTGTCCAATTTGTCCTGAGTACGCTGATACCTCATATGTGGGAGAAAACTACTGTATGGGCACACGTCGGGGCTCGGAAGGGAAGTAGTGACGTTTTGGAATGCAGACTTTGATGGAATGGTCTGCGGGTGTCATGTTGCGTTTGGAGAGCCCCTGATGTACCTAAACAGTGGAAACCCCCCACAAGTGACCCCATTTTGGAAACTAGACCCCCTAATGAACTTATCTAGATGTGTGGTGAGCACTTTGAACCCCCCAGTGCTTCACAGAAGTTTATAACGACCGGGCGTGAAAATAAAAATATCGTATTTTTTCAACAAACATAATCTTTTAGTCCCCATTTTTTTATTTTCCCAAGGGTAACAGGAGAAATTGGACCCCAAAAGTTGTTGTCCAATTTGTCCTGAGTACGCTGATACCTCATATGTGGGAGAAAACTACTGTATGGGCACACGTCGGGGCTCGGAAGGGAAGTAGTGACGTTTTGGAATGCAGACTTTGATGGAATGGTCTGCGGGTGTCATGTTGTGTTTGGAGAGCCCCTGATGTACCTAAACAGTGGAAACCCCCCACAAGTGACCCCATTTTGGAAACTAGACCCCCTAATGAACTTATCTAGATGTGTGGTGAGCACTTTGAACCCCCCAGTGCTTCACAGAAGTTTATAACGACCGGGCGTGAAAATAAAAATATCGTATTTTTTCAACAAACATCATCTTTTAGTCCCCATTTTTTTATTTTCCCAAGGGTAACAGGAGAAATTGGACCCCAAAAGTTGTTGTCCAATTTGTCCTGAGTACGCTGATACCTCATATGTGGGAGAAAACTACTGTATGGGCACACGTCGGGGCTCGGAAGGGAAGTAGTGACGTTTTGGAATGCAGACTTTGATGGATTGGTATGCGGGTGTCATATGCGTTTGGAGAGCCCCTGATGTACCTAAACTATTGAAACTCCCCACAAGTGACCCCATTTTGGAAACTAGACCCCCCACAGAGCTTATCTAGATGTGTGGAGAGCACTTTGAACCCCCAAGTGCTTCACAGAAGTTTATAACGCCTGGGCGTGAAAATAAAAAAAACATTTTTTTCCGCAAAATTATATTTTTGCCCCCAATTTTTTATTTTCCTAAGGGTAACAGGAGAAATTGGACCCCAAAAGTTGTTTTGTAATTTGTCCTGAGTAGGCTGATACCCTACATGTGGGGGTAAAACACTGTTTGGGCACATGGCAGAGCTTGGAAGGGAAGGAGCACCATTTGACTTTTTCAACGCAGAATTGGCTGGAATTGAGATCAGACGCCATGTTGCCTTTGGAGAGCACCTGATGTGCCCAAACAGTGGAAACCCCCAATTATAACTCCAACCCGAACCTCAACACACCCCTAACCCTAATCTGAGCCCTAGCCCTAACCCTAGCCCTAACCCTAGCCCTAACCCTAGCCCTAACCCTAACCCTAGCCCTAACCCTAGCCCTAACCCTAGCCCTAACCCTAACCCTAGCCCTAACCCTACCCTAACCCTAACCCTAGCGGGAAAATGGAAATAAATACATTTTCTTTTAGTTTTATTATTTTTCCCTAACTAAGGGGGTGATAACGGGGGGTTTGATGTACGATTTATGGCGGTTTTTATGTTTGGCGGCTGTCGCACGCTAAAAGACGCTTTTTATTGTAAAAATAGTTTTTGCATCACCACATATTGTGAGCTATAATTTTTCCGTATTTTGACCCACCGAGTCATGTGAGGTCTTATTTTTTGCGGGACGAGTTGACGTTTTTATTGGTACCATTTTCGGGCACGTGACATTTTTTGATCGCTTTTTATTCCGATTTTTGGGACGCAGAATGAACAAAAACCAGCGTTTCATGAATTTCTTTTGGGGGGTGCGTTTACACCGTTCCGCGTGTGGTAAAATTGATAACACGTTTTTATTCTTTGGGTCAGTACGGTTACAGCGATACCTCATTTAGGTCGTTTTTTTATGTTTTGTCGGTTTTTTGCAATGAAAACTATTTTATATAAAAAATAATTATTTTTGTATCGCTTTATTCTGCGAGCTATAACTTTTTTATTTTTTTGCGGATGATGCTGTATGGTGGCTCGTTTTTTGCGGGACAAGATGATGTTTTCAGCGGTACCATGGATATTTATATGCGTCTTTTTGATCGCGCGTTATTGCACTTTTTGTTCGGTGGTATGATAATAAATCATTATTTTTTGCTTCGTTTTTTATTTTTATTTTTTAAGGGGTTCGCTAAAGGGGTTAACTAATGGGACAGTTTTATAGGGCAGGTCATTACGGACGCGGCGATACCAAATATGTGTACTTTTATTGTTTTTGTTTTTTTTTATTTTGAAAAAATGGATTTATTGGGGAATATTTTTTTTTTTTTACTGATTTATTTAGCGATTTTTTTAAAATTATTTTTAACACTTTTTTTTTTTTTACTTTATTACCTTGTCCCAGGTGGGACATCACTGTCCTGTGACAGATCGCTGATCTGTCACATCACAGATCACTGTGACAGATCAGCGATCTGTCACAGGCACTGCTGCAGACTTCCTCATGCCTGCGCTTTGCAGGCAGTGAGGAAGTCAGCTCCCTGCAGGCCCCCGTCGCCATCTTGGATCCGGGGGCCTGTAGGGAAAGAGCCCCCCGCAGCAGCGCTGCACATTGCGCTGCCGTGGGGGGCTCAGGGAAGCACGGAGGGAGCCCCCTCCCTGCCGATGCTTCCCTTTAACCCCCGGTACACCGCGATCGCGTTTGATCGCGGTGTGCAAGGGGTTAACGTGTCGGGGGCGGTCCGTGACCGCCCCTGACACATTGTGCCGGGTGTCAGCTATGATAATTAGCTGACACTCGGCCGCGATCAGCGGCGCTCACCACGTGGGCGCCGCTGATCGCGATGACGTAATATTCCGTCCATGGTAATTAGGTCCATGGTCACAAGGACGGAATATTACGTCAATTGTAGGTAAGGGGTTAATATATGCTAATTTTTGTATATTGGCAAATTGAAGATATATGTATAAAAAGTGCACTATTCTATGGTAGCGCTGTGCTTGACAAAGACCGTGCTGTGAAGTCGAAACGTTGCACCACTTGGCGCTGGATTAAAGTCCACAATTTTCCCTTTAACTGGAGTGCTGCCTGGTTTTTTTCTATTTATATTTTTGCGTTGGACAACCGCATTATTCAGGACTACTGCACCCAAAATCTGCTCAAGTTTGTGCTGCTGTCTGATTTTTCTATTTATCTATCTATCTATTTATCTATCTATCTATTATCTATATATCTCTATCTATTATATATCATCTATTATCTATCTATCTATCTTTCTATCATCTATTATCTATCTATTATCTATAATATATTATCTATCTATCATCTATCTATCTATCATCGATCTATCTATCATCTATCTATCGTCTATCTATTTATCTATCTATAATCTATCTATCTATCTATCTATCATCTATCATCTATGTTTTTATCTATCTATCATCCAATCCATCTATCTATTTATCTATTATCTATCTATTATCTATATATCTCTATCTATTATATATCATCTATTATCTATCTATCTATCTATTTATCTATCTATTATGCCTGTTTTACACAATGATGGGTTATGATGATAAATTAATGTATGTTACACCTTAATATATTTTAAAGTCCCAATCTTTTCATCACAATATGATGGTACTGGTACTTTGGTACTAGTGTAATGGCAACGATCACAAAGTCCAGACCACATCTATCTTCTTTTTGTGACCTTTCTCATTGCGAAGTCATACAGAAAAATGGCAATATCCAATATATATTCTCCAGTCACCACATTTACAATTCACTATTAGTTTTTGCTAAATATTGTAAATCTTTGGCCTTTAGGGAAAAAAGGTTGCAATGATTTTTTTGAAATCTTGAAACAAATGCATGAAGCTCTTCTTCTCCTCATCCCGTCATGTTAAAAGCTCAGTTCAGTTTCTCTTAAAAGTTCAAATATGAGCCGTGTTCCTTGATCTGAAGGTGCTGATCTTTTTTATGTCACATCTATAGAGTGAACCTTTTCAAGTTGAAAAAATCTTGACTGATCCTACGTTTTTGATAAAGAAGTGCAGCCATTGATGCCTTAAAGAGCTGTTAGAACCAACAAAACAAAATCATCTCAATGTATCCTAAGAATGACTCCAAAGAAATCCAACCCTTAATCACACTCGAAAAATAAAAAACGGATTCTAAAATTATCGTAGTCATTGATTAATGTCTGTCTGCCAGATACTCTGCAGCTATGGCTTCAGAATCTTATAGTGTGTGTGCATGCATGCGCTTCTGTGAGCATACGTATATTATATATGTAGCAGAGCTCTAGGAAATGTAGCAGAGTAAGATTTAAAAATTCATATACTTACAGTTTAATTTAGAGGATCCTCCAAATGAGCCCTAACAAACCCATTTGGTGGTTTTTGAGCAAGTCATTAGTCACACACTCATCACCACTGCAAAATGCAGAACATTTTGGTTCATTGGCTGTAACAGCAAAAACAGGATTGTTTACAAGCTACGCGCTAGGAGGATCCATTTCTTATTGGATAATTAAAAGAAAACCAATTAAATTTTGCTGATGATTCTGTATGTCTTGTGTATAAAGATATAGGCTACAATGGATGTGTACTTGTCCTGTATAGACGGAGATTGACCCTTACAATAATATTCTTTGGTGGGTCCAAGGGTCCGAATAAAAACAGATATTTTAATATATTATATTGTCATATAAGTTATTAAATGTAATTATTTTACATTGTATGCTATTAACATTTCAGAATATATGGCTGAGGGATAATTAAAGCGAGAAAAATAACTATAGCTGAAGCACCACTGACACAGATACATGTGATGTAACAAACACCTCACTGAGATGTAAAAAATTGATTATTGCTAATTATTGAATTATTTTCTTTATTATATTTATTCATTGATTTAGTCATTATTTGTTTACTTTGGAAATCAGTTCAGCAGCCGAGCTGTTAAGACTATAGAACTAGAATTATGCAAAGCAGCGCATATGCCAAAAATCTAGTACAATTCCTTATCAAATGGGTATGTTCATCTCAGACAGTTGTGGCGTATCAACAGGATATATCGTTAATGAACGGAATAAATAGATTCCTGTGAACTCCGGGGCAAAATTTGGACCTAGGTTCCCCTCACCTAGCATGTTGCTCAATGGCTCGGCCCCAGTGGGGTTGATGGAGTCTGTATTACAGTATGCAAACACAACTTAATTCTGACAGCGGTGTATAATAATGACCTCCAATTCTGGCCCCCATTTAATAATAATTTCCTCAAATTTTGGCCCTCTTAAATAATAATATCCTACAATTCTTGCCTCCACAAGATAATAATGATCTCCAGTTCTGTCCCCTATGAGATAATAATGTCCTCCAATTCTGGCTCCCTTGTAGTAATAAGGTCTTCTAAATCTGGCCTTAAAATTAATAATGTCCTCTAATTCTAGGTCCCATGAGATCATGATGTCTTCCAGCTCTTGGCCCATGAGATAATGATATCTTCCAGTTCTTGGCCCCATGAGATAATGATGTCCTCCAATTCTGGCTTCATATAGTACTATTACACCACCCAACCTACATGGCCCCCATTGTTCCCCCACAATGCTCTCCTACTATTAAATAAAAACAACCTAATCTCTTACCTATCGCCACTTCGATGCTGAGCAGCTCAGTCCTCTTTCATCTTCTCTTGGCTGCCTCCATATGTTCCTCACGCCACAGTCAGACACCTGCAGCTGCATGCCAGCTTCATCGCATATTATGTCAGAGTGCTCTGCAGCTGCGGGCTTGTGGTAGTTCTGCTACTGTAGAGTAACTGGGGGGTAGGGAGCCAGTGACTCTCTACTCCGCTCTGGTTTTCAACAGGAGGTACATCCGAGGACACACCATCGGCTGAATTAAGCTCTGGCCCTGACAGGCCCCTCTCACGTGCGGGCCTGGTTTCAGTAGCACCTTCTGGAACTAAGCTCAATACACCCCTGCTGATAGTGTCCAATAGATGCAACTGGGAACACACATGTGTCAAGAACAAGCTCCTCCATCCCCCATCCCTCCTGGTGATGGGCCAGTTATCGCATCCAGGTTAATAAAAAGAAATAGAGAGAAGGTCAATGATGTGCCCTGCCCTCTCAATTCACTTCCATGGGAGTGATAGAAACAAGCACGAGTGTGGGTGTACTCTTTTAAAACTTATATACATAGCCTTATTTCAGCACCCAAAGAAGAATTAATTGCATGTGTATGGTATGTGTATAACGATAAATGTCTGACAGATACAGTCTACACTAATGCATGGGAAAAAAAATCATGAATTTTGCAGCAACCACGGAGACAATTTTTATCTGTAAAATTAATTAATAGAGATTTTGGTGTCTGGTTTGCATTATGAGGAATGCCATACGAAAAAGCACATTGTGGTCCTTGGTGAAACTGACTGATTTATTCAGGGCTCCGAGAGCTGACCTGCTTCTCCCATGATAACACAGAAACAAAACACTCGACCACTGTTCCCATTTGTCACTCAGTTGGAAACTAACATTATTCCATAAATCTCCAAGACAAGTTATTAAAAGTTATCCAAAAAGGTACATGATATTTATTTTAGCAACTGGATATAAAACTGAAAAAGAATAAGTTAACGTGGGGCAATCAAGGTAGACTCAAAGCATGCAATATTACGAAGCGAAAATGCAAAGAATGTTAAAAATATTAAATTTGATAAAAATAGAGCAAAAAAGAATAAATAAAATAAAACTATTTAAGTGACGATGGAAGATAAAGTTAAAAGAATATAGAACGCGTAGTGTGTTGAAAACATAAGTACCGTCTGCTTTTTAATTAAGCAGCTTGGTATAAAAATAAAAAGATAATGTACAATAAATTGAGATAAAAATAAAAACTCAAGGTAAGATAATATATGTAATGATAAAAAATATAATGCAATGTAATTCAAACAAACAAAATAATAGTAAAAAAGAAATGAAACATTGTATTTTATCAAGTTTCTTGGCATGAAGAATTTAAAGCCAAAGTAAAAAATGAAAAAAAATGCATATAGATTTAAAAAATAGTAATTTTATATGTGTACTTGTGTAATGTTATTATTATTATTTTTAATGCCCCACATTAATACATATTCATACATATATACAGTGGGGAACATAATTATTTGATACACTGCCGATTTTGCAAGTTTTGCCACCTACAAAGAATGGAGAGGTCTGTGATTTTTACCGTAGGTACGCTTAAACTGTGAGAGACAGAATCTAATAATAAAATCCAGAAAATCACATTGTATGATTTTTACATAATTAAATTTCATTTTATTGCATGAAATAAGTATTTGATCACCAACCAACCAGCAAGAATTTTGTCACTAACCTGTTTTTCTTTAAGAAGCCCTCCTACTCTGCACTCACTACCTGTATTAATTGCACCTGTTTGAACTCATTACCTGTATATAAGACACATCTGGGGCTCCATGCAAGATCTCGTCAAGAGTAAGGATGATCCTGAGAAACCTGGTGAATGACCCTAAGAGAGCTAGGGCCACAGTCAAAAACATTACCTTTAGTAATGCACTACAGCGTTACGGATTAAAACCCAGAGGGCAACGCAAAGCCCTCCTGCTGACACTAGCACATGTCCAGGCCCATTTGAGGTTTGCCAGTGACCTTCTGGATGATCCAGAGGAGGCATGGGAGAAGGTTATTTGGTCAGTTGAGACTAAAATAAAGCTTTTTGATATCAACTCCACTCGCCCTGTTTGGAGGAAGAAGAAGGATGAGTACAACCCCAAGAACACCATCCCAACCATGAAGCATGGTGGGGGAAACATCATACTTTGGGGGTTCTTTTCTGCAAAAGGGATAGGACGACTGCATAGCATTGAAGGGAGAATGGATGGGGTCATGTGTCACAAGATTTTGTACAACAACCTCCTTACCTCAGTAAGATCATTAGAGATGGGTTGTGACTGGGTCTTTAAGCATGACAATGACCCAAAATACACAGCCAGGACAACTAAGGAGTGGCTCCATAAGAAGCATTTCAAGGTCCTAGAGTGGCTTAGCCAGTCTACAGACGTGAACCCAATAGAAAATTTGGAGGGAGATGAAACTCAATGCTGCACAGTGACAGCCCAAAGCCTGAAAGATGTGGAGAAGATCTGTATGAGGAGTGGGCCAAAATCCTTGCTGCAGTGTGTGCAAACTTTTTCAAGAACTGCAGGAAATGTCCGACCTCTGTAACTACAAACAAAGGTTTCTGTACAAAATATAAAATTTTGCTTTTCTATTGTATCAAATACTTATTTCATGTAATAAAATGCAAATTAATTATGTAAAATCATACAATGTGATTTTCTCCTTTTTATTTTTAGATTCTGTCTCTCACAACTGAAGTGTTCCTACGGTAACAATTGCAGACCTCTCCATTTTTCTGCAAAAATCAGCAGTGTATCAAATATTTATTTTACCCACTGTATATATGCATGTACTGTGGTATGTAAAGTTTGAGCACACCTGATCAAAATTACTCTTATTGTGAACAGTTAAATTGAAGAGGAAGGGTCTAAATGTAAAGATGACACACTTCTTTCATATTTTAGGCAATATATATATATATATATATATATATATACAGTATATACTATATATATATACAGTATATATATAGTTATAAAAATATATATATATAGTAATTTTTTTTCATTTTAACATTTACATAAAGGATAATGGGCCGATGCAAAAGTTTGGGTACCCTTGGAAATATATATATATATATATATATATATATATATATATATATATATATATATATATATATATATATACTGTATATATATATTTTTTTTTTTGCCTAAAATACAAATGAATGTGTCATCTTTAACTTTAGGCCTTTTAGAGATAATTTCCTCTTCAACTTGCTTAACTGTTCAAAATAACAGCAATTGTGACTAGGGGTGCCCAAACTTTTATATGCCACTGTATATTTAAGAATTTACAATATGGATATATATTAGTGTGGGGCATTAAGAAATAATAATAACATTAGATTTGATCACACTTGGTTTGAAAAGTAAGAAAAAGATGAGAAAAAAAATAAAAAATTCAAAAATAGTCAAACCATAAAAGTAAGCCACAAAATAATAAACATTAATAAAAAGGAAACATACAGTATTGTACAAATGCTTTACACAATACTGCAAAGTAAGAATACTTTAAAAAATAGAAGTGTTAATCTCGTATTTTTATCATTTTTCAAATTGCAAATTGAATGAACAAATGAGTAATCTAAATCAAATTAACATCTGATGTGATCATTTTTTGTCTTCAAAACATCATTGAAACATACCTTTTTGGTATATTTACACACAGTTTTAGAAGGAGCTTGGCAGGGAGGTTGTTACAAACATGTTGGAGAACTAACCACAGATCTTTTGTTGGTGTCGCTAGTGCAAATCCTTCTGTCTCTTCATATAATCCCACACAAACGATGGTGAGATCAAGGCTCCATGGGGCTGTATCATCACTTCCAGGACCCTTGTTTGTTCTTCTTGAAATTAAAGATAGTTCTCAATTACATTGGCTGTATGCTTGAGGCTGTTGTCCTGCTGAAGAATATATTTGGAGAAAATCACATGCCTAATTGATGGTACTGCGTGGCGGATAAGAAATGGACACCAAGAAATGGGCAAGGACCATAGACGCAGTGGTTGACCTAGATAATTTAGTTCAGCAGATAAAAAGCACATTATTAGTACTGCCTTTCAAAATCAAAAGATATTCAGCAGAGGAAACAGCAGAGAACTGCAACCAACTGGTGTGACCCAGCTACACCCATCAACTGTTCGGAGAAGTCTAGCAAGAAGTGGACTTTGTAACGTTTTTAGGTAAAAACTACGTCAGAGAGTGGACCCTCTGGATCGCGGATCCGGAGCCCCTGGGCCGAGCACGCCAGGTGAAGACCGACCCCTATACAGGGATCGTTTGGGGCAGGACCACAGAAGACGGAGGCGCGACAGCCGGAACCAAGAGGGACGGCTCCACGGACATATGAGGACTGGGAGACGGTGGGCTTAGATACGGCCAAGGACCGGAGGGCACAGAGGAAATGCAATACGGGGGACGGCAGGAAGGCTGGCCTGGACTGACTGGAGACAGAGGGAAAGGAACACAGAGGACGGCAGGGAAACTGAGCCTGGACAGGCTGGAGACAAGGGGAATCAAGACCGAGGACGGCAGGGAGGCTGAACCTGGAGGGGCTGGAGAAAGAGGAGATCAAGGCAGAGAATGGGAGGACTACAGGTGTACTGTAGCGGCCAGAGGGTGCAGTAAAGCTACACAATCATCAGGCGTCCTCCTCACAGCGAGGACGCCTGAAGTATCCTAACACCCGGAAGTGCGTCCCCCTGTCCTGCCCCTCAGAGCCGCCCACCGATGGAGGGAGAGAGCGGGAGGGGGCGTGCGTGCGACAGGGAGCGGGTGCCAGGAGCCGCTGTGAGGGAGAACGCAGAACGGGCGCGCGCCTGGACGGGAGCGCGCAGGTAAGAGGACGCTGCGGCGTGCGCTGCTGCTGGAGGGACATTGGCGGGCATAGCCGCCGATGTCACAGTACCCCCCTCCTTACGTCCTCCCCTACTGAGATTGGCCAAAAACTTTTTCAGAATCCGGGGAGCATTGATATTTTCTCGAGGCTCCCAGGACCTTTCCTCAGGGCCAAAACCCCTCCAATCGATAAGAAAAAGGGTCTTTCCCTTGACTCTTTTCATAGCCAAGATGTCCTTGACCTCAAAGACGTTGTCCGAGACAACTGGTGAAGGAGGGGCGATGGAAACTGGTTGGAACCGATTCAGGACTATGGGTTTCAAGAGCGAGACATGGAAAGCGTTGGGAACCCGGAGCGAAGCAGGCAACCTCAGCTTATAAGCCACTTCATTAATGCGTCCGATCACTTCAAACGGCCCAATGTACCGAGGACTCAACTTGTAAGAGGGGACTCTCAGACGGATATGTCGAGTTGAAAGCCAGACTTTGTCACCTGGATGGTACGGAGGCACGTCCTTTCGTCTTTTGTCCGCATGTTTCTTGATTCGGTTGTTGGCACTCTTGAGCGCTTCCCTGGTCTCTCTCCAAATCTGCGAGAATTCCATTGCGAGTGAATCAGCTGCGGGCACTCCCGTAGACGTGGAAAAAGGTAGCGGAATACCTGGATTTTGACCGGTTACCACAAAGAATGGTGACTTGGCGGTAGATTCTCTGGGATGGTTATTGTGCGAGAATTCAGCCCAAGGTAGGAGCGCGACCCAATTGTCCTGATGGGCGTTGGAGAAGTGACGTAAGAAGGTAGTTAACACCTGATTAATTTGCTCCACTTGCCCGTTGGTCTGAGGATGGTATGCAGAGGATAAGTCGAGAGATGTACCCATAAGCCGGCAGAGAGCCCTCCAGAAGCGAGAGGTGAACTGGACCCCCCGATCCGACACAATCCGCTGAGGAAGACCATGTAGCCTGAAGATCTGGTGGATGAAGATCTCGGCCAACTTCGGAGCGGACGGCAGTCCTGGTAAGGGAACAAAGCGGGCCATCTTGGAAAAACGATCTGCTACGACTAAGATGGTGGTACATCCAGCTGAGCGGGGTAAATCAGTCACAAAATCCATGGCGATTTGCTGCCAGGGAGCCTCTGGAACTGGTAATGGGTGAAGAAGACCGGAGGGCAAAGCCCTAGCCACCTTGTTCTGGGCACAGGTTGTGCACGAGGCTACATAGTCCATCACATCCTGGCGAAGCGTGGGCCACCAGTAATACCGGGAAAGCAGCAAGAGAGTCTTCTTAGTCCCAACGTGTCCAGCAACTTTGGAGGAATGCCCCCAGCGCAACACCTCTGAACGTCTGCCTTGAGGGACGAAAGTTTTACCAGGCGGAGGAGTAGAAAAATTCACAGGAGCCACGGTGATCATCTTAGTAGGCTCGATAATATAGGATGGGTCTTCATCCCTCTCCGGTGACTGTAACGACCTGGAAAGGGCATCGGCCTTGATGTTCCTATTACCAGGTCGAAAGTGAAGTTGAAAGTCAAAGCCGGAGAAATACAGGGCCCACCTGGCTTGCCGGGCATTGAGTCTTTGGGCAGACTGCAGGTAAGCCAGGTTCTTGTGGTCCGTGAGGATGGTGAAGGGATGTACAGCCCCCTCGAGTAAATATCGCCATTCAGCGAAGGCCATCTTAATGGCAAGTAATTCCCGGTCTCCAATGGAGTAGTTGCACTCCGCAGGCTAAAAGGTTTAAGAAAAGAAGCCGCAAGGGGCCAGCCACCCGGATGGAGCCTGCTGGGACAGGACCACCCCCGCTCCAGTGGAGGAGGCGTCCACATCTAGGACGAAGGGCCTGCTGGTCACTGGCCGATGCAAGATGGGTGCCGATGCGAAAGAACGTTTCAGAGCCAGGAAGGCGTTTTCAGCTTCGGGGGACCAGCTGTTGGGTTTCGTTCCCTTACGGGTCAAGGCCGTGATGGGTTTAGTAACCGTAGAAAAATGAGGCACGAATTGACGGTAATAGTTTGCGAACCCAAGGAACCGCTGGATGGCCTTTATCCCCACTGGACGGGGCCACTTGAGTACCGCACTGAGTTTTTCGGGATCCATCTTCAGACCGGAATCGGTGACGATATATCCCAAGAAGGGCAATGACGTCTGCTCAAAAAGGCATTTCTCAATCTTGGCGTAGAGTCGATTCTCTCGAAGGCGATGCAAGACCAAGCGTACGCTCTTACGATGGGAGGACAGATCGGGCGAGAAAACGAGAATGTCGTCTAAATACACCACCACACAGGAATAGAGCAGATCCCGGAACACCTCGTTGATAAATTCTTGAAACACAGCTGGGGCATTGCAAAGACCGAATGGCATGACTAAGTATTCATAATGCCCGTCACGGGTATTGAAGGCAGTTTTCCACTCATCCCCTGCGCGGATCTGGATCAAATTGTAAGCTCCCCGCAGATCTAACTTCGTGAAGATCCGAGCTCCTCTCAGCCGGTCAAAGAGCTCTGGAATCAACGGAAGGGGATATCGGTTTTTAACGGTGATATTATTTAGGCCCCGGTAATCTATACAAGGCCGCAGTGATCCGTCCTTCTTCCGGACGAAGAAAAAACCCGCGCCCGCAGGAGAAGAGGACTTCCGGATAAACCCCTTGGTCAGGTTTTCATGAATGTATTCCGTCATAGCAGAGGTCTCGGCTGGAGAAAGAGGATACGTTCTTCCTCTGGGAGGGACAGCTCTGGGAATCAGGTCGATAGGGCAGTCATAGGACCGATGTGGAGGCAGGGAATCCGCTTCCTTCTTGCAGAAAACATCAGCGTAGGCGTGGTATGGAACAGGAAGGCCCGGGAGATCCGTTGGCCTAGGCAGAGAATGGGGACGAACAAGGGTACGCAAACAGCGTGCATGGCAGGCGTGCCCCCAGCGCAAGATCTCCCCGGAGCGCCAGTCGACAACTGGCTCATGCCGCTTGAGCCAAGGTAACCCTAAGAGAATGGCATGGGATAGTTGAGGCAGGACATAAAAGGCAATCTTCTCGGAGTGAAGTGCGCCAATTTGTAGCTTAACTTCGGTGGTAACTGTGGTGATGAGTCCAGGCAGAGGTTTGCCATCGACGGAGGTGATTGCTCGCGGATTACTTAAGATGACCACGGGAATCTGGAGTTTGTCAACCTCTTCCTGGCGGATGAAGTTGCCTGCTGCGCCCGAGTCCACATACGCCTCCATGGAGCCACGCCCCCAACCTGTAATAAGCAGAGCTGAAAGAGTAAGTGGAAGAGAGGGGGTCTGATCACCTAGGGGGCCCTCTCCTACCTGGCCTAGGTGGATGCATTTCCCGGTCTCTCAGGACAAGAGCGTACGAAGTGATTGGCCCCTCCACAATATAAACAGAGTCCATTAGTCATCCTCTCCTTGCGCCGTTGTTCGGACAGCTTGACGCGATCCACCTGCATAGGCTCAGGAGCAGAGTTACTAGAGGGAGCAACAGCGTGCGGAATGGGGGCTTGGTATAACCTAAAGGGCCTCCTCTCCCTGGCTTACTCTCTAGCGCGTTCCTGAAAACGCAGATCAATACGAGTAGCTAGAGAGATGAGATCTTCCAGGGTGGTTGGGGAGTCACGCCCGGCCAGCTCATCCTTGATTTTACTAGAAAGACCTCTCCAAAAGGCACCTACAAGGGCTTCATTATTCCACCCCAGCTCCGAGGACAAGGTCCGAAAACGGATGGCGTATTGCCCTACCGTAAGGGACCCCTGGCGGAGGTTAAAAAGGGCCTCCATAGAGGAAGCAAGGCGCCCGGGTTCATCAAACACCTTACGAAAAGTTTCCAAAAAACTCTGGATATTAGTAACCACCGGGTCATCCCTCTCCCACAACGGATTCACCCAAGCCAACGCCTCTCCCTCTAGATGGGACACTATAAAGGCCACCTTAGCACGGTCCGTGGGATATTGTTGGGGCAGAAGCTCAAAGTGCAGTCTGCACTAGTTTAAAAAACCCCTACACAACTTTGGGTCCCCACAGTACCTGGGCGGCTTTCCAAGGCGGGGAGGTGGGGATGAGACAGCGTCCCGGGCTTGGGTAGAAGCGGCCGCGGAGGACTGCAGAGCAAGCAGCCGATCATCCACGGAAGCCATATACCCCAAAATGTGAGATTGCGCATCGCGCTGCTGCGCGAGCTCCTGCTGCAGACTGGCTAAGAGAGGGGCGTGCGTTGGGTCAGCGGTTTGCAGGGCGGAGAGCCGGGTGTCCATGGACTTCATGAATGACATAATTTCGGTCTGATTCTCTCTTAAGAAAAGCAGTTCTTTCTGAGTGGCAGCCGCGGCACCGGCGGGGTCCATGGCCTGATGATACTGTAACGTTTTTAGGTAAAAACTACTCCAGAGAGTGGACCCTCTGGATCGCGAATCCGGAGCCCCTGAGCCGAGCATGCCAGGTGAAGACCGACCCCTATACAGGGATCGTTTGGGGCAGGACCACAGAGGACAGAGGCGCGACAGCCGGAACCAAGAGGGACGGCTCCACGGACATATGAGGACTGGGAGACGGTGGGCTTAGATACGGCCAAGGACCGGAGGGCACAGAGGAAATGCAATACGGGGGACGGCAGGAAGGCTGGCCTGGACTGACTGGAGACAGAGGGAAAGGAACACAGAGGACGGCAGGGAAACTGAGCCTGGACAGGCTGGAGACAAGGGGAATCAAGACCGAGGATGGCAGGGAGGCTTATCCTGGAGGGGCTGGAGAAAGAGGAGATCAAGGCAGAGAACGGGAGGACTACAGGTGTACTGTAGCGGCCAGAGGGTGCAGTAAAGCTACACAATCATCAGGCGTCCTCCTCACAGCGAGGACGCCTGAAGTATCCTAACACCCGGAAGTGCGTCCCCCTGTCCTGCCCCTCAGCGCCGCCCACCGCTGGAGGGAGAGAGCGGGAGGGGGCGTGCGCGCGACAGGGAGCGGATGCCAGGAGCCGCTGTGAGGGGGAATGCAGGACGGGCGCGTGCCTGGACGGGAGCGCGCAGGTAAGAGGACGCTGCGGCGTGCGCTGCTGCTGGAGGGACATCGGCGGGCATAGCCGCCGATGTCACAGACTTCATGAGAAAATTGCAGGAAAGGACTATACCTTCATCATGGAAGCAAGACCATATTACTCAACTATGCAAGAAAACATAGGAACCAGGTTGCAGAAAAATGCAGCAGGTGCTCTGGACTGATGAGTCAAAATGTGAAATATGTGGCTGTAACAGAAGACAGTTTGTCACTGAAGAGCTGGAGTACTGCACAATAATGAGTGTCTGCAGGCAACAGTAAAGCATGGTGGAGGATGCTGACAAGTTAGATTCTGCAATTCAAAAAAATGAGTTGGGGATTTGGCAGGATAATGGTGTCCGTAATGCTGAGAAATGTAAGAAATCCAGGCCGATAATTATCCATCATGCAATACCATCAGAGAGGCGTCTGATTGGCTCCAAATTGTCTTGCAGCAGGACAACGACCCCAAACAAACAGTCAATGTCAATAATAACGTAAAGAATAGCAAGCAGTCCTGAAAGTGATGATATGGTCACTACAAAACCCTAATCTCAACATCATCGAATCTGTGATGGATTACATGAAGAAACAGAAGGATTTGCGCAAGTGATATCCACAGAAGGTCTGAGGTCAGTCCTCCAGGATGTTTGGAACAACCTCCTTGCCCAGATCCTTCAAAAACTGTCTGATAGAGCTCATACTCACTTGCGAAAGACTCACATGAGAATCGCATGAAAACCTAGCACTGCCGCCGGCACTCGGACCGGAGCGTGCGGCTACATGTATTTCTATGCAGCCGCATGCTCCGGTCTGAGTAGCGGCGGCAGTGCCAGGTTTTCATGCGAGAGACTAGCACGAGAATCGTGCGAGTCTCTCACAAGTGAGTATGAGCCCTAAGCGTACCTAGAAGAATTTATACTGTTTTGAAGGCAAAAGGCGGTCACCAAGTATGGATGTGGTTTAGATTTCTTTTTTTCACTCACTTTGCATTTTCTTAATTGATAAAAAATAAACTATTAACCCTGTTTGTGTATATGAAAGGATTCATGCTATGCAGCATTTCTTCCACAACTGGCTGAAACTTTTGCTCAGTGCTGTGCATATAAAATATAGATTGTTCTTTAAATAATCAGTGCTTCCTACATCAATCTGGCAAGTCAAATACAACTCATTGTAATTAGAGAAATAAAAAAGGATGCCATTGTATCATTTTCTATGTATAAATATATCACAAACCTGATTACGGGAAATCCTGTAAATTTGTAATGAACTGACTCCAGGAAAATGTTATTTCAGAAATTGTATAATGGTATCTTATGCCAGTCAGTAAAATAAAGTAAAGTAAAATGTTTCTCCACACAAAGTAGCCCATCTGTGCATTAGGTTGGGCCTAGTGCTATAACTCATCTCTGGAGACCCTAATTCCAGAGATGTATCACTTTCTAGGCTGTGTTTCGCTGTTTAAATACAATGAGTGTTTTATCAGCAGGAGATTATCACTGCTTTACTAGGTCTAACCCCGCCCCCAGCACTGATTAGCAGCTCACTGTCACTATACAATGCATGCACAAAGCTGCCAGTCAGTGGCGTGGGCGAGGTTATACAGAGCTCAGCTTTCAGAGAACTGGTAGATGTGCAGCAGAGAAAGCAGTGATTGTATCACATCTGCGGCACCCAATAAAATGAGTAACACATCGCTGGAATCTGGGTCTCTGTCCCCACCTCATGCTGCTGTCAGATTACATAGCAAAAACCTGCTGAAAATTCCCTTTAAGTGAAAATGAAATACAATATCAGACATAATTCAAGAACAAGTGACGAGTTGCTTCCCAAAAAAAGCTGTCTCTTATTTTTCATAATCAATGACGTGCTTAATCAAAAATATATTTTTATAGGTTTTTGCTATTTTTCATTTTTGGGGTCTTTTTTAAAACATAAGTATAATTTCAAGGTTATTTCCTGAGTGCAGAGTTAAACAAAGAGATTTGGCATGTGATATTGTAAATAATAATTACCATGCTCTTCTGTATAATTATATTATTTGCATAATATTTTTTCACACGTGTCTAGACTTAATATGATTCAGCATATTCAAATTAGGCTAAACGAGTATAAATTTAGAAAATAAGAGGGGTTTTTTTTCGGCGAGAACGGATCAAGATTGTTATTGTCTTTGACTACCCAATTTTTATTCAACCGCTTTGATCTTGAGTATTGTTGCGAAATGAATTATTGCATTAAACACTGTAAGAAATAACATGCTGTGTGAGTTCCATCTCTTTTGTAAACTTGAGAAAACAATCTCACGGTATTTTTGATTGTAGTATAAAAATCTAATAGTTGCATGTCTGTTTTGGTTAACCAGTTCAGAACCGGGCCAATTACTCCTGTATCTGACCAGGTGTAATTTCAGGTTTTTTCACACATACTGTTTAAGAAAATTTTGTATGGATATTCAAACATTTATTTTCATCCTTTTTTTCATTAAGCAATGAGCTTTATTTTTATGTAATTTTTTCTCTATTTTTTTTTTTGCCAAAATTAGGTGACATTTGTATGACTTGGTGTTGGCAAGGCCGTTTTTTTTTCTTGTTTGTTTTGGGGATTTATGTCGTTTAGGTTGTTGTTTGTGACATTGGTGGGACAATAAAGGATATACGTTTTGGTTTTTTTTACATTTTTTAGACTTTTTTATGACCATACATTTTTACATTTGTTCCCCCTTTCCATAACAATTATTTTTCGAACACATTTTTTTTGTTGGAGGGGAGACGGCTTATAACGCAATATGTAATGGCGTAATTATTTATTTTTTTACCTACTTTCTATTTATTTTTGCTTACTGTATTTATTTTTCATTTACTTCTCATATTTTGCTCCCTATAATTTCTTGTCAACATTTAAATCCGTTTTTTTATTTGATTTTCCCTATAACTAGGGCTAATATATTAGCCCCATTCACAGTGGAAATGCATTGGTCAGCCGATCGCCCTTCTTGGACCCAGCAGCTCCTACCTCTTTCTTAGACTCATCAATCACATAACTTTTGGGCCAGGAGGAGGATGCACTAAAAGCTTTCTATATTCTGTGTATGCTAGCTTAGCGCTGGCTTTACGCAATCGGGAAAGCAGAGATGGTAATAAACCATCCCTGCCTTCTCTATGGGAGCTTTGCTGTGTCTGACAGCCAGCTCCCTGCTCCTGCAACTGCTCAATTGCATGTAGTTACTCTACTATGCAGGGATGTTTTAGAACGTCGCTGCAAAGAAGAACATTAACTGCTTGGATGTTTAAAGTCTATGGGTGGTCCACAAGTAATTAAAGAAATACTCAGAGCAAAACATATACACCACTATACTCTAATATGGTGTACATTAATATAAACATGTACAGCTACTCAACAGGGCTCTTCAGCGCCAGTGGGGTCTACCATACAACAGAAGTCACAACACCCGTGTTACGGGGGTCTCACAGGTGGTCATTATTGCAGAAACTGAAGTCTTTCTAAACAATTATGTTTGCACTTGTCTATATTTGCCCCTTTTCACATGTAAAGCGCCATGGAATAAATTGCGCTATAAAAATGTATAATAATAATAATAAATAATATAATTATACAGAAGAATGGAAATATTTAACAAATAGAGAAATACTTTTTATCTTTCAATTTTGAACCGAACTTTCATTAACATGAAAAAAAAAATTGAAAAATACATAGTTTAATAGTTAATTAATTTATTTATTTATTATAAATATCCAGGTATTTTTCCCTGACAGACCAGAATTACTAGTAAGACAAGGATTGATTGTGAAATTCTGTTCCTACCTTGTTTTAGGGGAGGTTGTCAGCCATTCTTCATGTTTTTCAAATGTTATTAAATAAGCTGCGATTTCCTATAAAAAGATAAAAAAATACCGTTACAATGACACATAATATAGAATTTTGCTGCTTGAAGAAAAAAAAACCCCTCAGACATGGTAATATAAAAAAGCCCTCATAAACAAGTAGAAAAGAACACATGAGGCACGCAAGTTCAAGGCCCGGCATCTTCTTGTCTCGGCTCATTGAGTTGGATTATGCTGAGTTAGACCTTCTGCCTCTTATTTGGCAGATATTTCTATGTTGTTGTCAGTGATATATATTTTGACAATCTAGTGAGCATTAATGTTTTTCTTATGTGCGCCGTGGCTTTCAAGTGCATACCCAATGATCCTGCAAACTGCTTAAACACAGAGCCAAAAAAAAAAAAAGCTGAAAAATCAAAATAGTTGTTGATAATTTGGAAAATATATTGGCACGGAGACATAATAAATAACAGGATAAAAACAAGTTGTGGCTTCATTTATTTGAAGGAGTGGAAGTTTGGGATAGTGAAGATTTGGATATACTGATAGGTTCTTCTCTAGAATTTCACATGGATAATATACTACATCGCTTAGCCACCACTGGCACCGGTGCTACCGCCATGTTCTCTGGTCTCAACCCCAGCTACATTTTATTAGTAGTAGAAAAGTTCTGGTATGTTCAGGGTAACTAATATTCACATACCCTGTTAGAAGATGTTGATGTAAATTCAAGATCAGAACATTGTTGAAAGGAGCTTCGCTCACTCTCAAGAACCAGACATGTTAATGATGTGGATACCCCATTGCTCAGCTGGAACAGCACAATGCTTCATTTTCTTGGCTGTAGTGTCTCATTAGTAAGATCCCAACTCTCATTTATAGGAACCTGTAAGGGGTGATCGAACCCTTTTCTTGATCCCAACCTTGATCAGTCGCTTCTACTTGAATCTCTTTTAGAGAAAATGTCTGAAACAGATGTCAGCCATGACATCGTCCTTCTCATCGTATGAGAAATGTCTTGGCACACATTACGAGGGGCAGGATTTGGAAAACACCAAACTTATATAAACATAAATTTCAGAAAACAGGGAATCGGCATTAAAATTTTGCCAATGGCATGGTACATCTCGAATCATGTTGTTATTTTGGACAATTCTCTATTGGCATGCTTGGCCGCCACTGTAATGTGTGTTGAAACTTCCCAACGCTCCTCTCGACAGATTATGTTGGATGATTTTCAATGGCCGATCCTTTTGTTCTCTGGAAGATAAGCTGATGCTGCCAGTGGAATGTGGCAGTGGGTCTCTCATAAAGAACACAGGAACATAGAATGCGGGGGAGTATTTGCCAATCTCTCACTCAGCTGGCCATTATCTAATGTGTTCCGGAAGCTTTAGGGATATGATATCTAATACGGAAGTTCAAAAGAGATTCCACCATTAAAGAGACCATCTTCCCATCAAAGTTTTTATCCTCTTAATATATTTCATTCATCATATTATATAGCACTGTGTGCTTACAATTGCTCATTTTGCCCTTCTATCTTAATAAGTCTCATTTCCATTAGGTCTATCAGATTATGTGATTAACACCAGACTAGTTGAATCCTTGTAAGATCCATGTAGAAACAGCCTCTTTTCCATGCATGAGTCATCATTAGAACTACAATTCTACATCACTGCAAAGTCCCTGGCCACCCAGCTCCAGCCCCCTTCAATTCCTGACCCAATTCAATTGCTTTGCTCCCTCCCCCACCCCAGGACATTCAGTAAGGTAGAATTGTAGTTATAATGCTGACTCATGAAGGAAATAGAGACTTCCTGTTCCTTCATAGAGCTAAGAAGGATTCAGCCAGTCTGTTAATCACATGATGTCATAGACCTAACTTAAAAGAGAAAAATTCAGTGGATAGAAAGGTGAAATGAGCAATTGTAAGTACAGAGTGCTATATAATAACTGCAATATAGTAAGAGGATACAAAGTTTGATGGGAGGAGGAGGAGGAGTGTCTTTTTAACTCAGAATTTCATAATAGAATATTTAAATTGATAGAACCCTTTAAATGACGTTCTTGTGCTCCGTCAGTGTGATTGCAAGGCCATTATCCAGGATGAAACACTACAAAGAATTTTTCTAGACAGTTACACAAATATGATCGAACAGATGAAACCAGATTATCCAACCACAAAACAAGTCATGTGAAATTACACCAATAACTTCACACACGTTTCTGTTCTGCTGAGAGTGTAGCAAAGTCATCAAGCTTTGAGAAAGGAAAAAAAAAAGCATGGACACCTGAAGGTAAATTAAATATTTATAAACACAACAACATCTTTGCAGATGGAATTACTGATTTATTAATAATTTCCATAAAAAGCCAGTGGGTGACATCCACATAAGTCATATCTTCTGCTTTCAGGCAAGATTCAGCCCATTAATTTCAGATCCGGGTTTGGGTGCGTCTCTGATTTGCTAACAGTAAATTGGCAGAGCCCGGCACTCAAATTAAAGGGGCCGAAACATCCAAAATGCAAATCATATTTAGAACCTGGTGGGACGTAGTCAGCTAAGCTCCAAATGTCCCCTGGGAAGTATGTACAGTAATTGTTAACAATAAAAAATACCTGAGCCTGAGTTCTGGAAAGGTTTGCTGATTAGGTAGGGCCCCCCACATCTTGTGAGTTAAAGAGAAATTATATCTATATTTCTGTTTTGATACATTCCTCTAAAAAAGGGAACGTGAAGTGTTCTATCATGAAAGCTCTTCTGTCATCATATAGTGTATTTAACATTTATATCTTTCTTTCCTTCTTTCTTTTGTTCTTTTATTCTTTTTTTTGCTTTTCTCTTTTTTTCTGTTCCTCTGTCTCATTCATTTTATTTTTGCTTCTCTTATTCTTTCTTTATTTTTGTTTATCTATCTATCTATCTATCTATCTATCTATCTATCTATCTATCTATCTATTTCTCTATCTACTTATCCCATTTATCTATTATCTATCTATCGATTATCTATCTATCTATCTATCTATCATCTATCTATCTATTATCTATCTATCGATTATCTATCTATCATCTATCCTATCTATCTCTCTATCTAATATTATCTATATTTCTTTCTGTCACTCATTCTCTTTCTTTCTTTATTTTTTCTGCTTTATCTGTGCATCTATCTCTTATTTACTTTTTTTTAATTTAATTATCTCGTTCTCTCCTCATGTACAGCATCTCCAACTACCAGATGATCTTTCTATGCTATATCTATTTATATATTTATAATCTGTTTGTCTATGTAATATTATCTATCTTTGCCTATCATTCTCTCTTTTTCTATTCCATATCTATTATCTATTTATATGAATATTCATAGTAATGGACAACTAAACCAAGATTTCATCGTGTAATAAACTAGAAATTGGGCTAAGACTAACACTATCGTTTGCAGTTATTCCATTGCAATTACATTATCATACTTATATATAGCCGACAGCATTAGAATGAAAATGGTGATTTTAGTTCATTGATAATCTGGCTAATAGTCAGTTCCAAATTAAGTTTGGCAGGTCCATGATCATTAAAACCTGAATTGGTTCCTAAGCTCTGATAAAGTTGGGGCTAATAGCTTTTGGACTAGGCAATATCATACAAATGCTACCCGAGACAAAGCTGGGATTCGTTTTTTCTTAATTGATTGCACAATTGCACATTTGCATTCCATGTAAATAGCAAAATTATACATAATGATTTAGTTAGAGATTTGTACACCTAGCTGGAATTACATTTTAAATGCACTAAAAAGACTTCCCAACCAAGATACTAAAATTATGTATCTACGACACTACGACATTGATGATTTGATCCATGGAACACCACGTAGTGGTCAATATGTCATGTATAGTAATATATATATATGGAGGGGATGAGGCTTATCTCATGGAATTGGCTAAAATTACCATGAAATATAGAACAAATAGGGAATTTCCTGTGAAATTTCATATATGTGAAGGTACAATATCAGTGATGGCTGAAATGCTCAGTTGCGAAGTCCTTAAATAATCAAATAATCCAGAGTGGTTAAAGGTACTGTCACACTTAGCGATGCACCAGCGATCCCGACCAGCGATATGACGTGGTCAGGATCGCTGGTACATCGCTAAGTGGTCGCTAGTGAGCTGCCACACAGGCAGATCTCACCAGCGACATCGCAGGGGTCGGGGGTCGCTACTTACCTGTCAGACGAGGCGATCCTGACGTCCTCCCGTCCGCGTCCACGCGTCGCTCGTCGGCGCCACAGGAAGCCCAGCAGGAAGCGCCCGACGAGAAATGATCCAGGATGTTCTCGCGCGATCAGCGATAACCAGCGGGGGAGCGGTCGGAGGTAAGTATCAGACATAGTGATATCGCTAGCAATATCGCTGCTACGTCACAAAAACCAGTGACGTTATAGCGATATTGCTAGCAATATCGCTTAGTTTGACAGGTCCTTAAGTCACTTCCACCTTCAAAGACAAGATACTCATCTCCTAAGATGTCATCATAACAATGATCTGATTGATGCAGTCACTCGAACTTTAACACCCATCACTGAGCCAGGGACATGACTTTAAGTTCCTGGGTCCGAAGGCAAAATCTGTTCCAACTCATCCCACCTACCATCCATGAACCATTTTTAACATTGGTGTCAAATGAGTTCTTTCACCCTCTTAAACATCAGGGTCAAAATATAACTCATCCTCCACCCCAGATGTGAATATTGCCATGATCTGATTGATTGCATAACATTTTATTCTCACCGAAATCTAAACGGTTACATTGAGAAGATAAAAAACGGCAACTTCTACAAGTTACAAGTGCGGGATCCTCCTTTTCTACATCTTTTTAACTCTTTCCATCTCACAAGTCCATTTTTAGTCAACGAATCCACATTACCTCTAAATAATTTCTCCTTTTTCTTCCTAAAGTTTTGAACAGCGGCAGCATGCCGGCACAACATAATATAAAAAAAGATAAGTCTGTTTCTCTTTCTGCATTCAGTTTCTATATTATAAAGTTTAAACATTATGTAACAGCACAGAAGGCAAGTGCGTGATTGGTAAAAGATGTCAATACCATTTTAAGCTCCATGAAAATAATGTGTTTGCATAGGAACCTTATCATTCGTAGAATAACAGAAAATCATAGAACAAGCCACAAGCAAGGCAAATCCTGAGTACAAAGGGACGGGAAAAGCAGTAATACGTAAGTGGATTCTTCACATGAAAGGCAGCCTACATTATTCAACATATAGATGTACACATTCGAGGTTTGTTCAGGTTTATGGAGTTCTTTGCTTAAAAATTGGAGAGAAAATATCCTATATCAGTCAGTTATGCTCTGGCGGCCATATTCAGTGGTTATGGAGTTATCGTTTGCTCACAGGGTCACATATAAATCATAGGAGTGAATTATGTTCGCATCCACTCTCTGTTATTGCCCCTTTACCCTAAATGTAGTGTCCGATTTAGCGCATCTGGGAGTAAAAATTTGAGAAAAACAAAATTATATTTTTTTGGAAAGTCCTTAGGAAGGTCATTGTTGGGTTTCCTTTAATTGAAATACCTTCACTGCCCAAGTCCTGTTTCAAAATACTCCTCGATGTTAATCATCAATTCAAATATCTGCCCTCCTAAAATGATAGCCTCAAATCATGGCCAAAGGTAAGAAGCACGGAGACTTTAGTTGCTCAACTGTTGGCCAATAGTATAGTTGAGTGGCTGACGCGTCACCCAAATTTTCATAAAAAAGGCATTGAGTTATATAATGTCTGCAGCTTTGTGCTTTTTTAACGTTTTCTCCCAATAAAGTCAGATTTTTGACTGTAAGATGCAAATGAGAATCAAGTGACCAAAATTCTGCGATTGGTGATGAACAAAGCGATTAGAGAAAAATCAAATTTACTCCAATTTTACAAATAGTTAGGATTCACTAAAATTTTAATTTTTTTGGCCAATCGCTTCAAGCCAATTTAGCAAAATGCCCTTTAGCAACAATTTTGAAATATTGAGGGCTTAAAAGGGGTTTAGAAAAGCAAAAATCGCAGCAAAAATGCGCGGAAAAAGCGCCCGTTTTCTGGGACGGAGTCCGGTTTTCATGCAGAAATTTTCTGCATGCGTGTGCACATAGCCTTATACTCATCTTTCTTGGCCCCTTCAGTACCTGTCCCACCACCAATCTCATGACCATCTCTTCTTATGCTCGAACTTATTTCTCGTATTGTGTATCTTCCTTCCACTTGGGTCTTTCATTCATTAAGCTCCTCGATGGGGCGTAATACATGTCAATAGTATGTAGTTTGGCCCAAATTGCTGCATGCGTCTTGACTCATGTTAACAGTGTACTTGTCACCCCATGGGACTTGTTGAATTAAGGACCTGGTCCGAAGGAAGATAGAAGTTATTAGAAAGAAGATAGAAGACAGAAGATAGAAGACAATATTCCACTTTTTTTATTACTTTAAAAATTCTTCCAAGAAAGTGAAACCGTAACAGAGAACAAAGAAGAAGAAGAAGATAGAAGAAGAAAATAGAAGAGCCATTTGGAGGACTGGTGGTGGTGGGACAAGGAGAGAAAAGGAGAGGTGAGTATAAGATTTTTTTTAGCTTCTTCCTGTTCAAATCAATTTGCATCAAATTTATTCAGTGCACAAGGAATTTATTTCGCTGAATTGAGCAAATTTGTCCAAATCAAACTTTCGATTCTTTCAATAGTACATGGAAGGGAATTCTCTAGAAGTGAAAGAGTTAAGATAGAAGATCATTTTTTGCCTAAGTAAAACACACCAGTCCAGTAGTCAAATGTCTGTGTTAAATAAACATATAGTCTGAGCCCTGCAGGATTGTCTGTTTTAGATCCTCTCTAAAGGACCTAATTCTGGGAATCCTACAAACCAGAGCTTTGCAGTTTAGCCTCTACATAT
This sequence comes from Dendrobates tinctorius, assembly GCF_039654945.1. Classification (NCBI taxonomy): domain Eukaryota; kingdom Metazoa; phylum Chordata; class Amphibia; order Anura; family Dendrobatidae; genus Dendrobates; species Dendrobates tinctorius. The sequence continues at coordinate 8,429,854 of NW_027361993.1, forward strand.
GAAAGATTCGCCAGCACTCACGGGCTACAGCTCCTATTATTCCGTGGGAACAACAGACCTTAAGCAGGGATAGCGCATATTTATCTCCAGGCTTTCTGAGGCCTTCAAGACGCCAACTTCCATGGCTCAGACTTAGACAGAACTTGCCCATGAGCCACAAGTGCAATAAAAGTGAAACAACCTCAACTGATATCATAGCTGAACTGTGACAAACACTGGGGAATATATAAACTGGAATTTATTTATAATCATCCTCCAGTGGTGTTTGTAACTTCTACCATGTTTTAACGTCATGATGGTTACTTTGGAAAAGCCATTTTTGCTTAACGAGTCTGTTGAAAATGATCTGATTAGGGGATTACGGCTGCTGAGATCCCCAGCGATTGCTTGGAAAAAAGCGTTCAATTTCCCTGCAGTGCCACCTCAGGTAAAATAAGGCATTACACGATCATGGTAAGCTTCCAATCTAAATCATGGACATGCTAGGTCCTCCAAAGCAAAATTGGTTATTTTTACTTGATCTTATGTCTTGGTAGGAGATAAACTAGAGTTGAACAAAGAGATTTGCGGCCCACGCCATGAGTCTGACATCATCGCACCACAATAGTGATGTCACACTGGGCTTGCCAATCAAAATAGGTGCCCAGAGGTAGGTGGGTTTTTGTGTGGCTCTGTTCTATTGACCACATACTACCAACAGAGTCATTGGACCAGGGTCCTGCAAATATTTTTTTATGCAAGTATTATTAATAAGAAAACTAAAAATCTGAGGTAAAAAGATGAAAAAAGAAAAAAGACTGTTTTTTAGTAAATTATTAAATGAAATCTGTCAGCAGGCTTTTGTTATGTAATCTGATAGCAGCATGATGTAGGGAAAGAGACTCTGATTTCAGCGATGTGTCACTTACTGGACTGCTTGTTGTAGTTTCAATAAAATCAATGTTTTATCAGCAGGAGATTAAAAGTACAGGACTAGTTGTCTTGTGCCACGCAGTCCTCTTGCCCTGTGTAACCTTGCCCCTACTGCCAATTAGTGGCTTTCTGCCTATGCACAGTGTACACAGGAATCTGCCAATCAGTGGTGTGGGCGGGGTTATACAGGGCTCGGTATTCAGATAGTTGGTAGATCTGCAGCAGATAAACCAGGTTTTTTTTTAATAAAAACTGCAGGAAGTCTTAAGCTAAGTGACACATTGCTGGAATCATAGTCTCTGTCCCTACATCATGCCGCTCTCAAATTACATAGCAAAAACTACTGACATATTCCCTTTAACTCTGATTAAAAATAAAGAAAGCAGCATCCATTAACTTGCTTGAATACAGTTTTCCTTGTAATATCATGGAAACTAATTTAGTAATATTATGCTTGAGGCAATTCAAAAAAAGAGACATAGTAACCTAAGCATAATTTTTTTAATTCCTTATTTTATTTTTTTCCTTTTTCTTCCTTTTCTCTTTATGACAATTGCCAAAAAATATCTCCTTTTCCTAAAATATTTTTTCTAAAACATTCAAAAATAATAATTTCTCTACCCCAAAATATTGTTAAATATTTGCCACAATATACACTGCACCAATACTTAGTCTAACACATCGTACAGTATAAGGGTGGTTTCACATTAGCGTTTCAGGGCGCAGCGACGGCCGCCGCTAAGCCCTGCCCCCTGCTGGCCCTCCTCCGGTAGCTCCGCCTACGGGCGCATGACGCTGCATGCGTCCTGCATCCCCTATCTTTATCACTGGGGAAGCAGGCCGTGCGCAGTATGCGTTTGGCGGCGCATGCGTCCTTTTGACGGTGCGCCGACCAGCGCCAAACGCAACCTGTTGCAATTTGGTTGTGCTCGGCGCACCGTCAAATGGACGCATGTGCCGCCAAACGCATACTGCGCATGGCCTGTGTCCCCAGTGATAAAGATAGGGGACACAGGATGCATGCAGCGTCATGCACCCGTAGGCGGAACTACCGGAGGAGGCGTGACAGGGGGCAGGGCTTAGCGGCGGCCGTGTGCAGGCCGTCGCTGCACCCTGAAACGCTAATGCGAAATCACCCTTAACCATATTTTTTTGTTTAATTTCTTTCCATTTTTAATTTAAACCGGTATTTATTTAAGACATTTGCCCAAAATGTCTCCACTTTCTAAAACATTGTAAACCCTTACAAATAATACATCCCCTAGCCTCAGTGAATGTAGTAATATTATGCAGCATTTCCTACATTATACATTAACGTGACATATTTAGTGAAAATATTTTGAAAATTGAAACCCACACCTGATTAAACATAGATAAAGGTCACTTCTACCTTATATTTTAGCATATGCGGACAAAATAATGGGTAGAATTGGAGGACATCAAATGAGGGAATGGCGTTAAATATTTTTCTCCAATAAAAGTGAAATTTACATTAATGGGCCTATTTTCAAGCGTTTCCCAATGTAACTGTAATGACCACACTTTCCATGTAGAGCAAGTAGATTTTGCTTTAGCTAAATTATGACTACTCATGCCAATAATGATACAAGAATTTCTGTAATGCATATGCATTTTTCTTATTCATGCCCGATATCCATGATACACCTGGGACAAGCTAAATATATATTGAGTTACTAATATGGCTACACTCAAAGATTAGGATTCTTAAAGAGATGTTCCAAAGTTTGTAAATGGAACAAAAAATAAAAAAAAGGCATACATTGCCATTTGTTTCATATTTCCAAAATAATTTTTCTCTCATTTCTCTATTGGTATCCCCTTCTTTAGCCATCTAGCATAATAGGTAGAGTACTGTTATCAGGCTTTGCATGTGGTTTGTGTACTCCCATGTGATCACCAACCTAGACCTATATAAGGGCTACCAGTACACACACCAGTGTCTTAGTATTAAGACTTCTAAGTACTCTGCAGTATTGTGTGTGTCCAGGATCTCTGCTACCTGTCTGTAGCCTCCAGTACTTCTCGTACTTGTCTGCTGCCTCCAGGACTTCTGCTACCTGTCTGCGGCCTCCAGGATCTCTGCTACCTGTCTGTGGCCTCCTGGAACTCTGCTTCCTGTCTGTGGACTTCATGGCCTCTGATACCTTCCTGCCACCTCCAGTAACTCTTCTGTTATGTGTTTCCTGCATACAGCACCCACCTGCTGCACTGACATCTGTGACCCATGTGCCCACCCAGACATTGGGCTTTGAGTATGCACTTCACCTAGTTAGCCTAACATGTATAACAACTGTAAACATCCCTGAAGATGCCCAGGGCATTTTTAGACAATTGACTCATGCAGCCCTGTGATTCATAGCCTGGATAGGAGTATGTTGTGGTAAGGAGTAGTCCATCGTAGCCCATAACCCCATCATTTGAGCAAGAGTTAGTAGACATCTTGGAGCATAGCATGACCATTAGACCTCAACTAAAGACAGTAAAACCACCCTTCTGTTTTTTATGCTGCAAATAAGAGACTGTGTACACTAATTGTGGGATTGCCCACCAAACACTGGACGTATTCTAAAACGGTAAAGGGGTTGTCCTGGTTTGCCATGAAAGTCTGCAGTTACTCTATGTGACTGTAGACTTGTGAATCCTCACAGCGCGAACAGCACGCGCTGTCAGGATTGTCTGGTGCCAGCGGTGAGGCCAGCCAGTCATATGACTGCAAGTATATGTTGAACATACTTCCGGACACAATCCAACTAGATGTGTGCTGCCTAGCTAATTCACTTGTATTGAGCGAGGTCACAGACGTCTAGTCAGAATGTAGCCAGGAGTATGCAGGTCGCATACTTGTGGTCATTTGACCGCTGGCACTGGAGATTCCTGACAGCATGCAGCGTGCAAAGTGAGGATTCACAAGTCTGCAGTCACAAAAAGTGAGTGTAGAGTTTGGTGCCAAACCTAGACAACCCCTTAGGCCGAGTGCACATGATGAGTTTTTGGTGAGTTTTTTACCTCAGTATCTCTAAGCCTAAACCAGGAGTGGGTGATAAATACAGAAGTGGTGACGTGTTTCTATTATACCTTTCCTATGATTGTTCCTCTCCTCATTTTGGCTTAAAAATACTGAGGTAAAAAACTGATTGAATACTGAATGTGTGGAAGTGTCTGTAAAGCTTTGTGCTTTTCATTTAGAAAAATAAATGTCATCCTAGTTTTTCATCAAAAAACAGTTAATGGGAATCTGTGATCTGATTTATGCTGCAGAAATCACGAGTTGAATGAATCGAAACCTGGCTGAATGATTGCAGCCAGGTATATATATATATTTTTAAACACGATGCAATTTCATGGAGTACATATTTTGAAGATCCGGGCAGGAGCTGAGCGTAGTAGAGTGGCACCCCTGGCCGGCTCTTCCTAGCGTTGCTGCATGTGATGTACAGAAGGGAGGATGAGGTCTGTATTTCTGAGGGAGTGCAGGGCACAGGCGTGGGATTCCAGGGCCATAACTGACGCTAATGGGAGGGGATAGGATTACAATGAAGACAGGGGGCAGGGATTTCTTCCAGGCACCGCACGCCACGGAACCTGGAAAAAATCAGTAATATAAAGACAGATTATAACATTTCTCAACAACAAGACCATTAATGAGAGGCAGACAGGTAGGACTATTGTAACATTTCTATCATCTGTATACCCATATTAATAGGTCATATACAACCTAGGGGGTGATAGATTCCCTTTAACAATTATCCATACTTGAAAAACTTTAACAGTTTAGTTAATATGTAAGTCTATAATGGTCTACTCATGGACAAACGGAGACCAACTATCATATCTGTTGTTTTCACAGTGTGCAGTCCGAGGATTGCGATGCGATAGTCGTCCGTGTTATACGGCCTACTGACCTGCGTCCTCAAACTGCAAGTCTATCAGTATTTTCTGGGAACTCCAATAAAGGATTGGCGCCTCCAAACCCACACCAGCAATGGCTCCCAAAGTCTCAATCTCACACCAGCTCACAGCCTGGTTACAGGGCATATTAACCATGATTTCATAAGCCAAAATGAAAACCTTTAGCTTCCATCCAGGGAACATCTGACACCAACAAACATGGATGAAGTAGAGGAGACTGTGTGACAAAAACCAGTCCCCCATAGCCTCCAAACTGTGTACCTATAACTTCTTTATCCCAATTACTGTGCTAAGAGCCACCATGGAGCATAAACTTACTACACAAAATACTGTTTAGACTAAGTGAAAACGAACCTCTACGATCTCATGTCATAGGATTTATACTTTTTAGCACTATGGTTACAATAATTGGGGATCATGCATATTTTCTTTTTTCTTTTTATTGTTTTTTCTTAAATTTTGACTTTTTTACTTGCAGCTAATGAAGCCATCGACTTCTTATTTTATCTATTTCTTGAGTTTTGACGCCCGGCTTGGTCTGTGCACAGCACTCATTATCACCGCAACATTATCGTTGCCTTACACTGGTGAGCTGATAAATTTGTCTTTTCGATACATGTGAGTAATTGTGATAAGTGATCGCAGACGACAATTGCCAGTGGTAATGCTACTACATGTAATTTAGGCTCAGAACATTGAAATGACTTTTGTATAATAACCTGGTATTGGAATAATATGGGAAGTTCTATATAAACTTGCTTGCTATACATGGCGTAAATCCTCCGACTCGCGGAAGAAGTTGGCAGTAATAAAAAGTTATGAAGCTAAAACTTCAGCCCGTATTGCTTCAGATCCTCTAATTCTCTAGTTACTGTAATTGCAATAGATTAAGCGTCTCTATGTTTTACAACTCTACAATGCAATGTATATTATACAGACGTTTATTTTGGGGGATCTATGATCATCTTGTTAGCATTGCAGTAAGTCACGCAGGTTGGAATATGAGAGAAGACAGCTCTGCTGACTTGAGCCGCTTCATAGTTGCCTGGGATTTTAGACACGTAACATAATATAACTGTAATCTGTCAATGGAACCAGAACAAGAATTAAACTCGCTGTCTGTATCGGAAAACATTAGATAATTTGGAATTGATAGAGAGTGGCCATATTGGATAGCAGCTACAAAGACACTTTCCTTCTTGATCACCTGCTATTAGGTCAATACATTACACGGACAGACCACCGATTTTAAAGGAGGTCTGTTTCTGGGCACTCTGCACACCAGATAAGGTCTACTGGTCCTTACAGGACCTGTCTCGGTTCTTGTATTTGGATGTTTTTCTAACCCAAGTTTTTGTAGCGATGTCATATTCCTCTTTTGCCCCCAGCATATACACTCCCTGGCAGTGAGACAGAAACGGATGTATATAGCGGTTAACGTCACCCGGTGTGAACAGGAGCGGACTCTGTTACGTCACAGAGCCGCAGTACCGTGGAACATAAATGCAGGAGCCTGTTAGAACTCAGCACTCGGCAAGAGAGCGCTCAGTATGTGGTCACAGAGCTCAGCCCCAGGACACGAGGTCTGAGTCCCTCTAGACCTACTGAGCGTGCAGCGTCGCACCTGCGGACGCCCCTAATAAACGCTGACCACCGAGGAGTGTCGAGCAAGTGCACCGTGGTGTGTAGAGCCACCGGTGGAAACTGATTCCAGTCTCTGACTCTGCCTCTACCTACACCTAGGCCTGGGCGCTTAACAGGCTGGGCTGCACTTCTTAATGAGTCATTCACAAGATACATTCATACATGCATACTCACTCCATGTGGTCTAATCTTTTCCTATATTAGCGCATGGCCGTGCGGTCGTGCGATCCTTTTATAGACGCAGCCTTCCGGGACCTTCCTGATGGCCCAATCCAAGCTGCAATAGGACCAGAGCATGTAACCTCCGACCTCCAATGACAGGTCGTCCCACGGGCATGTTCAGTAGGAGAAAAGCAGGACTTAGTCCCAGGAGCGTCTGCTCTCCGCTGACTCATGCATGGTACAATAGCTGAGCCTGGAGTAGCAACCAGACGCCTAACATTAGCCTAGGCAAGATGCTGGGACCGACATCTCTGCTGAGCAGGAACCTCTGCAGCCGTAGAGGAATGGGAGACCGCAGAGGACATGGCTTGAGATTCCCCTGTGCAGTGGGAGAACCTCAGTGCCTAACATTTACACTTTGGAACTGCCTTTCTGAGGGCTGGATACACTATACGGGAGATGACAGGAAGTACTACGGTCAATCGGGCATCCATGCTGATCCACCCCCTCAAGTGGCTCCATGAATTATGACTACCTGTTGTCATGACTATGGACAGGATAGTTCCACCTCCATCCTGGTCAGGTCAGGGTTAATTCAGTCCGCCTCTCTTTGGTTTTGGGGCGGCTATTTAATGTTGGCAGTACCTGCATTTAGCATCTGTGATACTTCCGTATACTCGCTTAGTGTTTGCTGACCCAGGTGACTCGTCCTTTAACATGTGTCTCTGTGCTTGTGTGCCTTGCTGTGTGTGATTCAGTTTGTACCCTGACTTCTGCCTCTGTTTCCTGCTTTTGTACTGCTCTGTCTCTCCTGGTTATCTGCCCCCTTGGCTTGTCCTCATTTACTCTTTGTCTTGTCCCTAGGCACTGCGGGTTCTTCTGGCTTCTGACTCTCGGCTCTCCTTGACCATGTTTACTGTCTTTGCCCTGTGTTCTCCCTGCTCAGTGTCCTTCCCTGCACTCACGCACAGTGTTTCCACCCCCTGGTCAAGTGATCGCTTAGTGCCAGGTCCTGTGCTCACTACACTAGTCTCAAGTCCTTGTGCACTGCGTGCCTTCTGCCTGCACTACCTGCACCCCCTGATAGCTCCCCCTAAGCAGCACCAGTGACACCTTAGGTGTCATTACATTACCACCGACCCACACAATTTTTCAGGGTTTTTTTTTGTGTGTGTGTTTTCTATGGACCCACTGCATGCTCTGTCAGATCAGGTATCTAACCTGACCAAAATGATGCAGAATCTTTTAAGCAAAGAGCATTGGTTGCTTCTCACAAACAGGTACAGAGAGAATTGGCGGATAACGTTAATGCTGTTCAGGGTGCCTCTTTCTCGTCTGGCAATGGGGAGGGTACCATGTCTGATGTGTCCTTATCCTCTCGAAACCCTCTGTCAAACTTCCGGATACTTATTCTGGGGATAAGAAAAAATTCAGGGTATTTAAAGAGAGTTGAAAATTACTTTTTTCTCTGTGTCCTCGGTGTTCGGGTGATGAGAGCCAAAGGGTGAGGATAGTTATTTCCCTGTTACGTGAGGGGCAGCAATCCTGGGCTTTGACCCTTTCCCCTACCTCTCCTGAGAAAATGTCTGTGGATCAGTTCTTTGAGGCCTTGGGTCTTATATAGGATGAACCTGATCGGGTGAGATTGGCATAGGACACGATTATGAGTCTTACCCAGAGAAAGCGTTCATCTGAGTGGTACTGTTACGAGTACAGGCGATTGGCACTCGAAGTTTCCTGGAACGACTCAGCACTCAGGGGGCTATTCCGATGGGGTCTCTCCGAGCATTTAAAGTATGCCTTGACCCGCAGGCTGGGAGGAAGAGGTGTTGTGCAACGAGATGCTCCTCTGTTGCCAGTGAAGTTAGAGTCTTCGTTGTCAGTTGAGCCCAAGGAGGTGGGGGCTGTCTCCATGAAGGAAAAGGAGAGGAGACATCGCAGGGAGAAAAAACTCTGCTTTTTTTGTGGAGAGCTGGGTCATTGGATAAAGAACTGTCCCTCCTGCCCCCCAGATTCTAAGGTCTCGGGAAACGACTAGGTCTGGGTAACTGCCGAGGAGGTTATCCAGACTCACAGGTACTTTTGTCCTCTGCCTTCAAACTTTTGTTAAAAGTGGAAGTAGGTGTGAACAATTGTTTTTTTCTCCTCTTCTGCTTTTGTGGATTGCGGGTCTTCAGTGAACTTGATTGACTCGAGGTTGGTGGCCCACTGTGAGATAGGGACAGTCAGGTTGGACAAACCCTTGAGAGTAGTGGCTATTGACTCAACCCCATTCACCAAGGACGGGATCCGCTCTGTTGCTAAAGAGTTTGTCCGTAAAATGGGGTCTGTTCATTTGGAACAGATAGCCTGTTTTGTTCTGGACAACCTCCCTGCTGGTTTGGTCTTGGGGTTTCCTTAGCTGCAATCTCATAATCCAGTTTAGGGGATGCGTGGAATTTTTATGCAATTAATCAAATTACACCAGTGGTGCACTATGAGGAGTGCCTTACCCACGTTGCATGAATGCTGTCCTATTATGATACCACTCATAGCTGGACTACCTCTCATCTGGCATTGGAGTTCCTTTTTGACCATGTGAGGAGATGTGTGACATCCATTGAGACATGTCATAAATTTTGCTCTCCTGTCAGGAGGCTATGTCTCTGCTCCACCCATATGTGTCACGCAATGTGTAGTAAAGGCGAAGTGCAACACGAAGGGATATGGGAAAGGAAACCAAACACTAGGGAAGGGGGGAGTGGAGAACCCTAGAGAGATCAAACGTCACCTTGTCTTCCCTATTGTCCCTATATAGGTTCTGCACCTATCGCTGAGCAGGATACCTAATCACTGCCTGACCCTGGTGATAAGCCCTGCATCGGGAAGCACAGGTAGCGCTACTCAATCCCTACTACCACTAAAGACAGATGGTATGCACAAACAAGGGGGAACACTTAACTTGAGTAGACTCAGTGAGCAATATGGCAATATGGACGCCCTCCATCAACAGAGAAGAAGATAGCCGACTGCTCTAGCTCCAAGCTGCAACAGGGAACTGGAAATAGAAATATCAATTGTGCCTTCCCACAGCAAGCAGGGAGTTATATACACCCAGTACAGGTGTGTCAGCCGGGGGAGGTTGCCACTGGGTCCTAGAGTCAGAAGGCCCAGAAAGAAGTCTGCAAAGTAAACTTCTTAGACCTTCTGCAGTCAGATGCAGAGCGATGGTCTGCAGCATCAGAAACACCCATGACACTATGATATGAAATGAATGTACCCTATTATCTTAACGCTCTAATAGCTCACGGTCTCCTCATATTCACATGTATACCAGTTTGTTAGGTGTCAGGTCACTGAACAATACTGCTTATCCTTGCTGTTTTTCTTTCAGAAATCTATTTTTTTTCCTATATTTCTAATCTTCTGAGGTGCAATCCTTGTTTACTGCTCCATTCATCCCAGATAAGAAGCAGAGGTGAGATGAAACTTTGATTAAATCTCATACATGAGAACTGACCAAGATAAGATGCTAGTGAATGTCGGCTTTTTATATCTTGAAATGATTGACATATTAATATGATAAGGATGATAATAAAAAAGACTAAAAGATTGCAAAAGATTAAGTAAAACAAACCTAATTGAACTCAGATGTAGCAGAGCTGAGTTTGCCATTTAGCATAACTAAAAGAGGTTTTCAGGACTTTAACATTGATGGCCTATCCTTAGGATAGGTCATCAGTGTCTGATCGGTGGGCATGAATCACCTGGTGCCCCTGCCAACCAGCTGTTGCCGGTGTTGCCAGCGGCTGGAACTGCTCAGCTATGGAGCTGCACGTCACAGTTCCGTTAATTGTATAGTGACCACAGCCGGGTACTGAACAACCACCCCATATTCAAATCATAAAGGGGCAGATATGCAGCCGGCCATGGCCTCTATAACGTCAATAGAGCTCTGCTGTGCAGCTCCACAAGTGAGCAGTTTCGGTCTCCACCGATGCCAGGTACCGCTGATCGGCAGGGATGCCTGGTGCCACACACCCACCTAGGAGGGCCCACTCGCCATCAGGGACACCAGCGCACTATGAGGACCCTGTGCCAGTGCCAGTGCACTTGCAATACTTACCTCTCCCCAATCCTCCACTGTGGTTTCTTCTGTGTCTTCTGACTGTGACATCTCAGTACAGAGGGCATGATGATGTTATTAGTGTGCGCCCTCTGCCTGAGCAGTCACAGTGCAGAGACGCCGACGTTGAGGAATCCGAAGAAGAGCAGTGGCCAGCGAGTATTTCATTTTTTTTCTTTATGTTTGGAGTAATATATACGGACCGTCATATCCTGGAGCATCATATGGGGCCCATTATATATGGGGCATTATATAGGGTCCATCATATACTGGAACATCATATGGGGCCCATCATATACTGTATGGAACATTATGTGGGACATATTCTGCATGGAGCTTTATGTGGGGCCCATTCTGTATGGAGCCATATATGGGGCCCATCAAATACTGTATTGATCATTATATGGGTCTCATTATGTATGAAACAATATATGGGACTCATATGATATGGATCATTGTATGGGGCTCATTATACTGTATGGAGCACTATATGGGACTCATTATACTGTATGGAGTAATATACGGGGCTCCTTATACTGTATGGAGCATTATATTGGCTCATGATACTGTATGGGGCATTATATGGGGTTCATTATACTGTATAGAGCATTATAAGGGCTCATTATACGGTATAGAGCCCATCACATACTGTATGTTAAATTATATTGGGCCTATTCTGTATGGTGCAATATATGGGGCCCACCATATACTCCATGGAGCATTAAAATGGGGCCCATTACGTATGGAGCAATATATGGGGTTCATGATACCGTATAGAGCATTATATGGGTTTCGTTATTCTATATGGAGCACTATGTGGTGCCCATAATACTGTATGGAGCAATATATGGGGCTCATTATTCTATATGGAGCACTATGTGGTGCCCATAATACTGTATGGAGTAATTTATGGAGCCAATTATTCTGTATGGAGCACGATGTGGTGTCCATAATACTGTATGGAGGACTACACTTTCTGAGCTATTGTTGAATTGACAATAGATATCACTCATGTAATGCAAGAAGTGACATTTTTGGCATTGTACTATACTAATTTTTCTCTTCCGTATCTGTGCATCATGAATTGTGGTATGTGTTAAAGAGGCCCACTGTGACTCTTTCGCCCATGAAAGCCTAAAGCCGGCACTGCCCCCACCGATCAGACATTGAAGACCTATCCTAAGGATTGGCCATTAATTTCTGAAACTAATGACCCTTGTTAATGTTCTCATTGCGATTTTTGTTCTATTGTTTTGTACCTTGAATTTGGTTAAATTAAATAAAAATTTATCTGATTTTTTAAAAAAAAAAAGGATTAGCCATTAATGATAAGGTCCCTGACAACCCCTTTAAGACCCCCATACACATTAGAATAATGTCGTCCTAACTAAACTATTTCACCTGGTTCTTCTGACAGTCTAATATGAATGAGGGCACTGGACAACTGATCATCGGGGGAGATGTTGATGAGGCATGTCCGAAATTTCGGACTGCTGATTTTATTATCCCCTGGAGTTATGCCATTGGACGCCTTTATCATAGAGAATACAGGAGCACTCGCACTCGATCGAATGGGCACTCCTGTGTACAGGAAAGATGACTGAGAAGGCTATCTGCAGAAGAATAGGCCAAATTATCCTTCAGCCGAATGCCATCTAATGTGTATGGCCAGCTTTAGGGTCACCAATGGGTCCATGAATTGGTCGGCTACATGTCTACTTATGACCACTATAGGACTTCACAGTACAGACGGCACAGGAATTGGAGGATATGCAAATGGTACAGTATATACAGTATATGGGTTTATTTTTTACTGCCATTTTGCGCAGTTTGACTCCTATTGCTAGAGGTCCAAAAAACGCTTTATCTGGCAATACTACAAGCATTGAAAGGCAAAATTCCAGTAACAAAGGGTTAGTTCACAATTTAGCTCTGCTACGTCAGTAAATAACTGCTCAACATTTCACCACTGATGGTTCTTTTGAGTCAACGACAGAAGAGAGATTCGGGGGTTTTATTTTCTTACTGTTGAATGTTAATTGAATTTCAGATAGATATATCACATTACCTGGAAATAGACTCTAAAATAGATGTACTAAAAAAAACAGTAAAAAAAAGAAATCAAATACAATGTAAATTGAAACTGTAGATGTTATGCTGAAAAATGGGCTGGCTGTTTTTCGTTTACGGAATGACAGATCCTCCGTGGTTCGGGATTGAGCAGTGGTGGAGGATGCGGGTAACAGATTGCTGTAGTTCAAACTTGTCAGGATGAACGTCTGGGAAGTGTGATAGAAGGAGCTCTTTGAGGGTTCTTATGCAGGAATAACAGTGATGAAGAAGACAGTTATGCATAGAAATATACAGGTAATACAGCACAGCTTTGACTATGAGAGTGTCTCCGACGCTGGATTTAACACCCATAGCATTCACAAGAATCTGACCTTTACTGTTCAATGAATATTTAAGTCGGAGGAAGCTATATAGTCTCCTACATGAAAATGCATGAAAAAAGTTTCAGAAGAAGAATCTTTTAAAGTGGAATTGCACAGAATATGAACAGATACTGTTGTATATCATCTTGTATGATAATAAATTAATCCAGTTAATACCGTATATATATATATATATATATATAAAATCTTTTTAAGTAATGAGCTCATAATGAAATAAAACAATATTTTTTCTATGTCTGTTTCTGGGAAAGTTGGTGTCTTTATAACTTCTATAGTAATTTCAGCTTTCCAAAAATCATTTATTTGTTTTTTTTCATTTCTTTTACTAATATTTTGTATTATCTTTTGGATACTTTTATTCAAGTTGCCAATGGAAAAGGTTCTGTAGAATAGGTAGGTCCAACGTCATACGGTAAAGGGCCCTGACAAATAGGAGAACATTCTCACCTGACTGTTCTCAATGATCAGAGAATTAATATTTACATGTCTATATGTTACACAATCTGGCACTATGTATCATATATATATAATATAATATATACATAAATCGAAGTGGCACTTGCCTGAAGCACTGGATCCATTCACAGGATCCTCCGGGTCCAGCGCACTGACGAAGACAGAAAGAAAAGGACCCCTTTTCAATAACAATATCTGGGCCCTTTGTAGTCAAATAGCTCTTCATAATGTGCAATTCCAACAATTTTAGAGGTGAAAATAGGCCCCCTTGCCTCTTTGGCCCCTGTGAGGCTGCGCAGGTTGCACCAATGATATGACCACCCATGGTCCAGTGACCAAGTTAGCAGTCCATGGCCACTGCACCGGAGCCCTATGAGCCAAGTCTCCCAAGTCTCTTTTATTTAGTGGGTTGGGTGTGATGTCAAGATTGTGCCATGCCGCAATGATGATGTCATTCCAGGTCTTCAAATCAGAAGAAGAGCTTGGGGGAAGTAGGTGGAAGTCCTCCCATTCTGTAACCTTGGACCAGGGTCCTGTGAATTGATTTGCTTATCTCAAGTAAGGACCCAGCAAATGTATGATGGGAGAACCTCAGATATATGGATCACTGTCTGAAAAAAAGAATATTCTAGTCTTTATACAAAAAAATGATCATCTCCCCAGTGTTCATATAGCTTCAAGATGGAGGATGACCTCTCCAGGTATTTGGGCAGCACGTTGGCTCAGCAAATCTCACCAAGGACAACATCTGCAAGGAGTTTGTATGTGCTCCTAGTGTTTGCTTTGGTTTTCTCTTGGTTCTACAGTTTCTTCCCACATTCTAAAGAGTGAAAGGGAATCTAGATTGTGAGTTCCAATGGGGACAGTAATGATAATGTCTGAAAAGTGCTGTGGAATTATTGGCGTTATATAAGCGAGTAAAACAAATATTTATAACACCTCAAATACTACTGATAGCTGTCTTCAGAGTAATATAAACCCATTTTATTAAGATGCCCCTCTTTAGTGCTATCGTTGTATGATATGACTTATGCATGGCTTGCAAATAACTTTTGGTAAGAAATATAGAAATATAGAATATGCATCATCTACATTCAGCATGTTTTGTGCACACCTTCTGGTGATAAGTGGTATTGCACTTCTGCTATTATTTTCTCGCATGCACATATTACTTTAAAAGGCATTTTATTACAAGTCTAATCCCAACTCCATGGAAAGGGCAGCGTATTTAACATACCCTCCAAAAAATCAATAGCACTGATTAATATTGTCACCTTCATCATGACCGTAGCACTAGCCATTGCTAGCAATTACATATATACGGACAACTTTTGCTAATCATGGGATGAACTGTTTGTTTTCAGACATTTCCTATGAATCACATTAGAATGGCAGCCAGGATTTGCAATCAGTGAAATTAATAGTTTCAAACACAGACAAGCTCTTTGCACAAGGACCCTCAGTTCCTGGAAAACAGGAGCATTATGATATGATGAATACATTGTTCTTGGCTGAACTTAATCCAGGGACCTTTCTTAATAAAAATGGGCTCACTAATTTAAAGGGAAGCTATCATCAGAAAATTACCTATATTGTTTTAAATAAACTTTTAAAGTTAAGTATTTTATTTTTTATTTTTGTCTATTTTTTTCCTATATCACAATTTGTATTAAAAAAAATTAAACATTGAAATCTTGCAATTTTCACAGTGGGGCTTTTTTCAGCTTACTTTTGTTTCTGAAAAAAACACATGTACATTAGCCACAATGATCAGACCTCAACCCATGATTTGTATTGACGCATCTAATGAGCGTGTGCAGAGGTCATTGTGAAGGGAGGATGGGAGGAGGAGCAGGGTCAGATGTGACATTGCCTATTGTGATTGGTGGATAGTGTGTTGTGATGAGTGAATGTGCTCGGTCTTATCTGTGCATGCTCAGGTGCTAACGGAGTATCTTTGGTGTGCACAAATAATATGTTTGAGTCCCCGCAGCTGATTGCCTCACGACTGTTAGGCAGCCGCAACATATGGCAGGGATTGCCTAACAAACAGGCACAGAACATGCATGCGCCAGAAGCGCGTCACTAACCCCACCCATCGGCGCCCCTATCACATGATCGCGGGGCGCCGATGGGTTGGCATGATAACTGGAGATCTGCAGGAGACCCCTGTGGTTGTCATTGCCGATCTGCTATGAGTGCCACCCCGAGGCCAGACTTCATAGCAGATGTAGTGCAAGTGATCAGAAGATCGCTGCTTCAAGTCTCCTAACTGAATCAAGTAAAAAGTGTAAAAAAAAAAGTTTTTAAAAATGTAAAAATATAAAAGTTCAAATCACCTCCCTTTTGCCTCATTCAAAATAAAGCAATAAAAATGCACATATTTGATAACGTCCTGCTGCCCGATCTATCAAAATACAAAGAGAATGATTCCAATCGGTAAATGGTGTAACGAGAAAAAATCAAAACGCTAGAGTTACATTTTTTTGGTCGCCGTAACACTGCAATAAAACGCAATAATGTGCGATCAAAAGATCTTATCTTCCCTAAAATGGTATGAATAAAAAGTCAGCTCAGCATGCAAAAAATAAGCCCTCACTCAGACCCAGACCCCAAAAAATGGAGACACTTCAGGTATTGGAAAATGGTGCAATTTTTTTTTTTTTGCAAAGTTTGGAATTTTTTTTGCCACTTAGATAAAAAAGAACCTAGACATGTTTGGTGTCTATGAACTCGTAATGACCTGGAGAATCATAATGGTTGGTCAGTTTTAGCAATCAGGGAACATGGTAAAAAAAATTGTGGAAATGCATTTTTTTGCAATTTTACCGCACTTGGATTTTTTTCCCCCTTTTTCTGGTGCATTATATGGTAAAACCAATGGTGTCGTTCAATAATACAACTCGTCCTGCAAAAAACCAAGCCATCACACGGCCATATTGGCGGAAAAATAAAAAAGTTATGGCTCTGGGAAGAATGGGAGCAAAAAAAGAAAATGCAAAAACGGAAAATCCCAAGGTGGTGAAAGGGTTAAAGGAACATTTCACCAAAGGCGTGTGTTTCCTTTATTCTATTCTCATCATTCTAAGGCAAAAACAACCCTAGGGAACTACATTGTAGCTCCATTTTGGTGCAAGTGGCCAAATGCTGTTCCCTAAGGTCGGACTCACACAACCATCTCATTTTATGAGATGAAAACACCCCTTTAAGCTTTTCAGGGGGAAGAAAAACAAAACATATTATAGTTGAAATAAAAAAATAAATAAATACATTCAAACTTCTTTAAAGGGAATGTCCATGCAAAATGAAAAGGTTACTGGGCAATTGAATGTAGTTAAAAGAGCAAACCAAGCATCCTCACCGGTTGTCTCTCCCGTGTATCCAGCATAGGCAGCCATATTGGTCTGCACCAGCACCAGAAGAGATGATGTCACTGTTCTTTTTACACAGGACTGCTGAGACCAGTAATTGTCTGCAGTGCTCTGGTAACTAGAAGGGCAGATTTTGACGACCGTATCTGATCGCACTAAGACCAATGTTATTCTATGGGGCTGTGTACGTGTCCAATTTTTTTTCCTCTGATAGACTATCCAAGGAATATATCGCAGCATGCCCAAATTTTATCCAATAATCAAGTCGCACTTGGCCATTCAAATCAATGAGTGCGCAGAAAACATCACGCTGCACTTGGATGATATCGAAGTGCAGTCCGATTTCAGGGCACTCACACAATGGAGAAGATGGAGGAATTTTTTTCTCCATCTTCTCCTCAGTCGAGAGAATCAGATCATTTGTGCTCACACTCTGATCAGAGTGACATTAGCATGATTGCCCGATTCTCTCGGATGTGAGAATCTATGGCCATCTGTGCCTACCCAAACGGTTTTCCATCATATTTTCTTGATGACCTGTTGCGTTAGTCACTTGACCACTGCAGCTAATCACTGTGAAAGGAGAACAGTGATGTCATTTGTTCTGTTGCCAGTGCAGACTATCATGGCAGCCGATGCTGGATGTATGAGTGTGGCTCAGTTTGTTATTTTCTCTACATCCAAATCCCGGCTAAGGCTGCTTTCACACATCTGGCTTTGAATCCGGCACGATGCGGCGAAAAGTGTGAAAACCGGATCTGGAATTGGATCCGGTTTTGGCACATAGAATTTAATGATCACCGCATCGTGCCGGATGGACATGCGGCGCCTCCGTTTTTAGCCGGAAGCGTAAAATCTGCGCCATCCGGCGTCAGCAAAAAACGTTGCCTGCAACGTTTTTTTGCAGCGCTGGAACGGCTTTTCCAACAGCGCATGCGCGGACACTGTGAGGTTTAACCCACAAGTGCCCATCGAGCGCGCGTGTATCGCTCTCCCCCCCGCATACCGCTGCCTCTCTCGTCCCCGGTGAGGCTCCTTTAAATGCTTTCCAACCGGATCAGGCGTCATATCTGCATCCGGTGTCACCACTGCAGGCCTGATCCGGCGGTACGGCTTTTCACCGCATGCCGCCGCCGCACGCCTGACACCGGATGTGTGAAAGCAGCCTTAAAGTTCTTATGTATACTCTCCGATCCTTTATACCATTTTCTTCCTCTCCAGGTAATCTTTCCTATTTATACAGTTTCCATTGATAAATCTACCCCGTCAGCTAAAATCACAGAAATCTATTATATGAGAATTAACCAGTGAATAAAATGCTTATAATAACAAATGCATAAAGGAAAAGAAAAAAGAGGAGAGTGAGAATAGCCAGTTATCTTTTTTTGCTGCCAATTTCCAACTTCTAAATATTTGCTTTCAATTATGTATCTAGAAAGGTCGTCAAAAGACAACTCGGATGGTTTCATTGCATGAAATTAAGCGGCGGGCATGTGCTGTTTATTCTCTGGAGTTTACGTAATAAATATGTTTGCAGTCTAAACAAATCTTCAATATTATACGCGCACACAAAAGCCAGTCTATCAAGCGTCGGATTAAGAAGCAGCCATTGTTTTTTATATTGTCTGAGCCATACCAGGTTTTATCTGTATGGTACAAAAGATAGAAGGCAGGAAAAAACTCCAACTCTACCAGCTGTCCCCAGCATCTGCTATAGCCACAAAATGCAATTATATTACTCCCAAACGAGAGGTAAAAATATCTTGTTTCCAATAGTTTTAGTTTTAAGACTCCCAGTTAATGTCCTTTGGGTATTTCTGTGGTGCCAAATCTCCACGTCTTCTACGCTTCATTATGGTTATGTGAATGTCATATTAATGACTTCCAACCAATATGTTTACACTGCAAATAAATGGCCCCCAGAATCCTTTGCATTCGGTGCCCAACGAAACAAAAGCGCGATTTACAATAAACGAAGTCGCTGCCGCAATTAAATGCTTGCATCGTGACAAGACGCACGGCAGCCAGAGCGGGATCCCTGTCACTGCTCATTATTTGCCGGTATTACCCTCTTTGGGGAAAAAAAGAAGGAAAAAAATAAACAAAAAAGCTAAAAATATAGCAAAAAGGAGCTGTCAGGAAAGCGAGCTGTGAACCGGGGCGGCCTTGATACAACAGGCGCAAAGCTTTAATGTATTTAATCTAATTAGCGTAATGATGTCACAATGGTGGAGGGTGGCGGGGGAGGAAGGTGTGCGGGATCACGTGAGATGACGGAAAATGTCACTTGTGCTATACCTGTATTATCTCATTAATGGTGACGGAAACTGGAAGGTAAATCTGCATAGAGCAGGTAAGGGAGGACGCTGCTGAAAGGATAGATAGATAGATAGATAGATAGATAGATATGAGAGATAGATAATAGATTGATAGATAAATAGTAGACAGATAGAAAATAGATAGATAGATAGATAATAGATAGAAACTATATAGATCAATTAGATAGATAATAGATAGATAGGTAGATAATAGATAGACAGATTGATGGATAGATATAGATAGATATAAATAGATGATAGATAGATAATAGATTGACAGATAGATCAATAGATAAAAAAATAGAAGATAGATAGATAGACAGATAGATGATAGATAGATTATAGATAGATAATAGATAGATAGATAATAGATGATAGATAGATAATAGATAGATAGATATTGTGAGGCAGTGACCAATGTCACAGGTAGAGGTCGCTGTTCCTTCTCCTCAGGATGCGCACGGAGGCGTATTAAGGTCATGAGGGGGCATTGTAGTCGCAGGTGTAGCTGTGATTGCAAAGGTGAAGAAGTGACCAATGTCACAGGTAGGGTTCACTGTGTGTTCTCCCCAGGTGGTGCACGGAGGCATGTGAAGGTCATAGGAGTGCATGGCAGTCCTGGGCATAGTGGTGGCTGCAATACAGACTAGAAATAATAAAAATGAGTGCTAGTCTTGGACATGCTAGTGTCCAAGGCAGATGTAGGGAAAACCTGCTCTGGGATGGTGTGTTTTGAAGCAGCCTGCAGGATGGTAGTCATGCAGTCCATTTCATTCCAGGTCCAGGTTTTCCATGTGGCTGAAGGCCACAAGTTTCTTTGTTAAATGCCCTGCAGTGAAGGGCTTCGGTGTGTCAGGTGTAATGTCAGTGTGAGTCTGGTGTTCGGCGGGAGTGCAGAACGGGAGGCCCAGCAGAGCACTAGCTGGATGTGAAGTGACACAGGCAAGTGGAGCCAAACAGCCAAGGCAGCTGAAAGGTCTGGCAAACACAGCGTACACAGTGATACAGATGCCCATGGTAACCGGTTAAATGAGGGCTGGTGTGTTTAGTGCCTACAAACAGGAGGATATGGTTCCCAGCTGGGATCTGGAGGATATCATGGACAGTGTTATGCTGTGAGTAAAGAGACATTGACATGGCGGTGCAGTCGCCCACTGCAACTGGTCAAAGGGAGCACCAGAGTATTTAGTAACTGTACGCTAAAGGATGCCGTGTAGTATGTAGTGCTGTGAAATGAACACTAATACTGTATGCACTTGTGTGAATTGTACATTTATGGCTGTGAAGTAATGCATTAAAGAGATTTGTGCTGGAACTTTGTGGGTCACTGCCTCATCACTGCATAAGTGTGCTACCGTTGCACTACAATACATAGATATAAAGATAATAGATATATAGATAATAGATTATAGATGGATAGATAGATAATAGATAGATAGATAATAGATAGATAGATGTAAAAAAATATAATGTATAGATAGGTAGATAGAGTCATTATCATAAGGAGGAATAGGAATATAGTATAATAATAAATAGGCACAGAGGAGTATGATTATTATAAGAAGGCACATGGAGCTTTATTATCATAAGGAGGAAAATGGGGCACTATTAGGAGGCACAGGGGAGCATTAATGTTATAAAGTGGCAAAGGGAGACATTATTACTATAGGAGGCTGTATAGCTGTAAGGAGGCACAGATGAGCATTATTATGATGAGGAGGCACAGAGGGGACACTATTACTCTGTAGGGAAACAGGTGGAGCACTGTTACTGTGTGGGGAACAATGGATAGGTATTATTACTGTGCAGCAATCAGAGGGGGCACTATTACTGTCTAGGGCACTGGTTATAGCACTATATGGTTTGTGGAGATGTGGGGGGATGTGATCAGTGATGCTGGAAATTCCATAAGTCTAAGATGCTTCTGTGATACATTTTACAGGGATGAAAGAAATGGTCATGGCGGTCTGGGCCAAATGGAAAAGAAAAGGGAAATGGAATGACTACATTCATCGAGAACATCACTGTTGAGTCACTAGATTTATTTGTACAGTCCACACACATATGGTCTACAGAGCACTGTTATCGAACTAATATAGCTACTACATGGTCATTGTATGGTGGTTATTTCAGTACTTATACAGTAGTTTTGGCTAATGATCAGTATGGTGGCATTATCACTAACATACGCTGATAATATGTGGCTATCTATGGCGGTATTTGTCTTTTGATTGATTAACTTTGGTGCAGTTATGTTAGTTAACCCCTTCACCCCCAAGGGTGGTTTGCACGTTCATGACCGGGACAATTTTTACAATTCTGACCACTGTACCTTTATGAGGTCATAACTCTGGAACGCTTCCATGGATCCCGGTGATTCTGACACTGTTTTCTCGTGACATATTGTACTTCATGTTAGTGGTAAAATTTCCTTCAAATAACTTGCGTTTATTTGTGAGAAAAACGGAAATTTGGTGAAAATTTTGAAAATTTCGCAATTTTCCAAATTTGAATTTTTATGCCCTTAAATCACAGAGATACAGCACACAAAAAACTTGATAACTAACATTTCCCACATGTTTACTTTACATCAGCACAATTTTGGAACCAAAATTTTTTGCTGTTAGGAAGTTATAAGGGTTAAAAGTTGACCAGCGATTTCTCATTTTTACAACACCATTTTATTTTTAGGACCACATCACATTTGAGGTCACTTTGAGGGGTCTATATGATAGAAAATACCCAAAAGTGACACCATTCTAAAAACTGCACCCCTTAAGGTGCTCAAAACCACATTCAAGAAGTTTATTAACCCTTTAGGTGCGTCACAGGAATTTTTTTGAAGATTTAAAAAAAAATGAACATCTAACTTTTTTTCACAAAAAAAATACTTCAGGTTCAATTTTTTTTATTTTACCAAGGGTAACAGGAGAAATTGGACTGCAAAAGTTATTGTGCAATTTGTCCTGAGTACGCTGATACCTGATTTGTGGGGGGGAACGACTGTTTCGGCGCATGGCAGAGCTCAGAATGGAAGGAGCGCCGTTTGACTTTTTCAATGCAAAATTGGCTGAAATTCAGATCGGATGCCATGTCACGTTTGGAGAGTCCCTGATGTACCTAAACAGTGGAAACCCCCTACAAGTGACCCCATTTTGGAAACTAGACCCCCTAAGAAACTTATCTAGATGTGTGGTGAGAACTCTGAACCCCCAAGGACTTCACAGAAGTTTATAACATACAGTCGTACAATTAAAAAATCATATTTTTTCCACAAAAATGATCTTTTCACCCTCAATTCTTTTTTTTTCCAAGGGTAACAGGACCCTAAAAGTTATTGTGCAATTTGTCCTGAGTACGCTGATACCCCATATGTGGGGGTAAACCACTATTTGGGCGCATGGCAGAGCTCGGAAGGGAAGCAGCGCCATTTGACGTTTTTGGCTGGAATTGAGATCGGACACCATGTCGCGATTGGAAAACCCCTGATGTACCAAAACAGTGGAAACCCCACACAAATGACACCATTTTGGAAACTAGACCCCCTAAGGAACTTATCTAGATGTGTGGTGAGAACTTTGAACCCCCAAGGGCTTAACAGAAGCTTATAACATAAAGCTGTACAATTAAAAAATCATATTTTTTCCACGAAAATGATCTTTTCACCCTCAATTCTTATTTTTCCAAGGGTAACAGGACCCTAAAAGTTATTGTGCAATTTGTCCTGAGTACGCTGATACCCCACATGTGGGGGTAAACCACTATTTGGGCGCATGGCAGAGCTCGGAAGGGAAGCAGCGCCATTTGACGTTTTTGGCTGGAATTGAGATCGAACACCATGTCGCGATTGGAAAACCCCTGATGTACCTAAACAGTGGAAACCCCCATAAATGACCCCATTTTGGAAACTAGACCCCCTAAGGAACCTATCTAGATGTGTGGTGAACACTTTGAACCCCCAAGGGCTTCACAGAAGTTTATGATGCCCGGGCATGAAAATAAAAAAATTGTATTTTTTCCACAAACATGATCAATTAGTCCCCAATTTTTTTATTTTCCCAAGGGTAACAGGAGAAATTGGACCCCAAAAGTTGTTGTCCAATTTGTCATGAGTACGCTGACACCCGATATGTAGGAGAAAACTACTGTATGGACACACGTCAGGGCTCGGAAGGGAAGCAGTGACATTTTGGAATGCAGACTTTGATGGAATGGTCTGTGGGTGTCATGTGCGTTTGGAGAGCCCCTGATGTACCTAAACTATTGAAACTCCCCACAAGTGACCCCATTTTCGACACTAGGCCCCCCACGGAACTTATCTAGATGTGTGGTGAGCACTTTGAACCCCCAAGTGCTTCACAGGAGTTTATAACGCTCGGGCGTGAAAATAAAAAAATCGATCCACAAAAATGATATTTTTGCCCCCAATTTTTTATTTTCATAAGGGTAACAGGAGAAATTGGACCCCAAAAATTGTTTTGCAATTTGACCTGAGTAGGCTGATACCCTACATGTGGGGGTAAAACACTGTTTGGGCGCATGGCAGAGCTTGGAAGGGAAGGAGCACCATTTGACTTTTTCAGCTTGGCTGGAATTGAGATCAGATGCCATGTTGCATTTGGAGAGCCCCTGATGTGCCCAAACAGTGGAAACCCCCAATTCTAACTCCAACCCAAACCCCAACACAGCCCTAACCCTAATCTCAGCCCTAACCCTAACCCTAACCCTAACCCTAGCCCTAACCCTAACCCTAGCCCTAACCCTAACCCTAGCCCTAACCCTACCCTAACCCTAGCCCTAACCCTAACCCTAGCCCTAACCCTAACCCTAATGGAAAAATGGAAATAAATACATTTTTTTTATTTTATTATTTTTCCCTAACTAAGGGGGTGATAACGGGGGGTTTGATTTACTATTTATGGCGGTTTTTATGTTTGGCGGCTGTCACACGCTAAAAGACGCTTTTTATTGTAAAAATAGTTTTTGCATCACCACATATTGAGAGCTCTAATTTTTCCGTATTTTGACCCACCGAGTCATGTGAGGTCTTATTTTTTGCGGGACGAGTTGACGTTTTTATTGGTACCATTTTCGGGCATGTGACATTTTTTGATCGCTTTTTATTCCGATTTTTGGGGGGGTGCGTTTACACCGTTCCGCGTGCGATAAAATTGATAAAGCGGTTTTATTCTTCGGGTCAGTACGGTTACAGCGATACCTTATTTAGGTCGTTTTTTTTATGTTTTGTCGGTTTTATGCAATGAAAACTATTTTATATAAAAAATAATTATTTTTGCATCGCTTTATTCTGCGAGCTATAACTTTTTTATTTTTTCGCTGATGATGCTGTGTGGCGGCTCGTTTTTTGTGGGACAAGATGATGTTTTCAGTGGTACCATGGATATTTATATGCATCTTTTTGATCGCGCGTTATTACACTTTTTGTTTGGCGGTATGATAATAAATCATTATTTTTTGCTTCGTTTTTTATTTTTATTTTTTAAGGGGTTCGCTAAAGGGGTTAACTAATGGGACAGTTTTATAGGGCGGGTCGTTACGGACGCGGCGATACCTAATATGTGTACTTTTATTGTTTTTTTTTATTATTTCTAAAAAATGGATTTATTTGGGGGGGATATTTTTTTTTTCCTAATTTATTTGGCGATTTTTTTTAATTTATTTTAACACTTTTTTAATTTTTTTTTACTTTATTAAATAGTCCCAGGTGGGACATCACTGCCCTGTGACAGATCGCTGATCTGTCACATCACAGATCACTGTGACAGATCAGCGATCTGTCACAGGCAGTGCCGAAGGCTTCCTTATGCCTGCGCTTTGCAGGCACTGAGGAAGCCAGCTTCCTGCAGGCCCCCGAAGGCCCCCGTCGCCATCTGCAGAAAAGGAGCCCCCGGCAGCAGCGCTGCACATTGCGCTGCCGTGGGGGGCTCAGGGAAGCACGGAGGGAGCCCCCTCCCTGCCTAAGCTTCCCTTTAACTCCCGGTACACTGCGATCGTGTTTGATTGCGGTGTACAAGGGGTTAACATGTCGGGGCGGTCCGTGACCGCCCCTGACACATTGTGCCGGGTGTCAGCTGTGATAATCAGCTGACACCCGGCCGCGATCAGCGGCGCTAACCACGTGGGCGCCGCTGATCGCGGTAGACGTACTATCCCGTCCATGGGCATAGGGGCCCGGGTCCCATGGACGGGATAGTACATCTCATGTCAGGAAGGGGTTAATGAACAGTATGATGACATTTTTGTCACTATGTGGTGGTATTAGATGGTCATAGCATGGTGATATAAGTCTTGTAGTAAATGTTGATTTCCCCCCCAGGCAGCGTAATATTAGAAATAGAGGCCCACCATATAGAGACGAGGAAGGGGCAGCATGGTCCTGTTTGCTTTCAGATGCCAGGGCACAATTTCAGTCCCTGTCCGGCCCTGGTGTACAGAATCACTGTCGATCAGCTGGTCCCTCAGGGCCCAGGACATCCAAGCCTTCCACTATTGAAATGTCTTCCACCAATTTCCCCTTCAGGGACACATGAGAAAGTCTCCGCGCCCCCACAATATCATGGCTGTGGCCTCTGACTCTGCTATAAATTCCAATGTCTTCTGCAGCTCAAAACATGAAATAGAAACTAATCGACAGCATTGATTGCATTAATGTTATTGACCTGATTCTGTAACCTTAACTGCCTGTAAGATCATCAAGTGATCCCACTTCACAGACCATATAGAGAAAACACTACTTCTAAGACAAAATCTTTTTTATCTGAAGATTAAAGTCACAGTCGATGAATAAAACCTTCGAAATATTGTGGCTCCCAGAGAGCGGAACACAGAAATTCTCACAAAACTCCTGCAGCAATCTCATGAAAGGCAGAAGTTCCGGGAGAGAAAAGTCTATGGAACCGCGGCTACGGAGCCCTGTTGATCAATGTCATCTTCGACCCAAAGTTTATTTGCCTCTTGTCCAAAAAGCTATAGTAAAAGAGAGTACATACTCTTCAGCCGTGCTTATATTACTCCTGTGCATCTACAAGTTGGAGAAACCACAGTATGAAAATAATCCTGATTAGAAATCTCTTACCAGTTTGTGTATGCAGCTTTCATGCCTATGTGTCCCTATGGTTACAGTCTGCAAAGAAAACTGTAGACCCTTGACTGGAAGCTATACTTAGCGGTTGGCACCCATAAAATGGCTGAATGTGCATCTGTATTGCAACGCAGAGACCTGTCGTGTCCCTGTAGTAGAGGCCGGCACCTGACATTGGCATGTTAATCATGGGCGGCACATGTAACATCATGCACCTTCCGTTGCTTGGACACTGAAGTCATTTGTCAGCTTCTGCATCATTAATTTCTTTTTTACCTTCGTTGGAGAGTTGCAGAACAGGAACATTATTACTGTAAGTGGACCAGGATAGGGGGACATTATTACTGGAAGGGACACTGGTTGGGGGACATTATACCAGGAAAAGGATGGAGAACATTATACCTGGAAGGGCCAAGTGTGGATGATATTACACCTGGAAGGGACCCTGGATGGAGAACATTACACCACAATTTGGAAATTTATACCTGGAAGGGGCCAAAGATGGAGGACATTATACCAGGATGTGAGACATTATACAAGGAAGAGACTCAGAGGTATTATAGCAGGAAGGGGCCAGGATGGAAGACATTATACCAGTAAGAGAATCAGGGGCATTATACCAGGAAGGGGCCAGATGGAGGACATTATACCAGGAAGAGACTCAGGGACAGTATACCTGGAAGGGGTCAGGAAGGAAGACATTATACCAGGATATGGGACATTATACCAGGATGGGGCCACGATGGAGGACATTATACTAGGATGTGAGACATTATACCAGGAAGGGGTCAGGATGGAGGACATTATACCAGGAAGAAACTCAGGGACATTGTATCTGGAAGGGGCCAGGATGGATGACATTATACCAGGATGTGAGACATTATGCCAGGAAGGGGCCAAGATGGAGGATATTATACCAGGAAGAGACTCGGAGGCATTATACCTGGAAGGTTCCAGGATAGAGGACATTATACAAGGATGTGAGACATTATACCAGGAAGGGCCAGGATGGAGGACATTATACCAGAAAGAGACTTGGGGACATTTTACCAGGAAGGGGCATAGGATATTGGACATTATACCAGGAAGAAGTATTTATTTTTCCAATACCAGAAATGAATTAGTTTTAGATAGATAGTTAGATAGATAACAGATAGATTAAAAAAGACAGTAAATGAAGGGATATTTCTCTTTTCTAAACAATGTAAAAGGGAAATTACACTTCATGGCGACCCATGAGTCCTCTGATATTTCTGGAGATGCCGATTCTGTTGGTGCCGCTAATAACAATGACATGTAAATGGCTAGCTCATGCAATGAATGCTTTACTAGTTCATCATATTCTATACAGCCACTTAAGATTTATGTAAGGAGACATCTGGATTCAATGTAAATATATGAATATGTATAAAGCCTATAACATTCAGCATGATGCTACAAAGCTGGCGCAATTCTGTGTCCCCTCGATAAGACAGAACATCCATGATGTTTCTTTGATGTCTTAGGTCAATGCCAAGGATAGACACAGAACCCTGACAGATAAAAGTCCAAAGGAAATAAGCTTTCCAACAGATTATATATTTACTCATAGCAGCCAGGTTTATTGATGAGTCTATAATGTTAGAAAGTCACAAATGTCAAGGTATAAAAAAATCCATAGTGGCTTTTCAGTAAAAAAGACATGAAAGCAATAAAACATTGATAGTTACAGCACAGCCCCAGTCAGACAGGAGATTCCCTTGAGCTGATAAATATGTAACACTAGGGGTAGTATCATAGTAAATAATAACACAACTAAAATAACAAATTGTAAAGTAATACAACAATAGTCCATTTTAAGATAAAACTTACATTTCCCTTTCCTGATAGGCTTCTTTTATTGGGAACCTCCTTCGTTAAGAAATAAACATACTGTATATGTTGCTAAATAAGAGGAATTATGCCACTTTCAAAACCCATATCAATGCCCAATTTGGAAATTCTGAATTAAAGGGATTGTTTTACCAAGTTTTCCCCATATAAAGTATGGCCAGCATCTTTCAGCCCTCTGTAACAGCACTCTAGTAAACTGTATATACCGTATGTCCCCAATCCGCTCTGTAAGACACAAAAAGACCTTCTATTATATTCACACATGCTGCAGTCCGGTCTAATAGGTGTCTCTGGTCTTGATGCAGCGTCTCCTCTCTTCTGACAATAGCCGTCCTCCTCTGCTTCATATGAATGGCGCATCCTACGTCATCCACCCAATGACCCCTATTGTGCTCCTGCACCGGCGCACATCTGTCTGCCTGCTGATGGCAGAGCAAAGTACTGTAGTGCGCATGCTCTGGAAAAGGCCAAAGAGCTCTGATGACCCACAGGTAATGCCGGCACATGCGTACCACAGTGCTTTGTTCTGCCCTAGGCAAGAGTGCTGTAACAGAGGGCTTAAAGGTGCTGGCCATACTTGACATTGAGAAAAAATGGTGACAGGTTCCCTTTAATAAACGAAGGTGTCCTGTTTAGCAAAGAAATACTACAAGGAGCGCTTCTCACTGTAGAGGACCCAGCAAATTATTACATTCAATGGGAACTGTGTAATACTTAATTCCACCTGTGGGCGTGCTGTAGAAAAGATGGAATAGATGCTTCAGGCTTCCATCTTCATTCATTATAATCCAAGCCAGCGTATGACCCTTCTGTCAAAAGGGACTTTCACTGCCTTTAAACATGGACGATATTTTGAGAGTAAAAAAGTCTTTTATCTCTTCAAACAAATTATAAATGGATGAAAAGGTTTCTAAGTATAAATTGTAAGATCACCACCAAATGTGAAAGCTATTAAATAATGTGATTGACAAAATCTGTAATTTTTATGTCTGTATGAGGCATCTCTTATTAGTGTCCCATGTACAATCAATTCATTAACTGCTGACAGTTTAATTAAGCCACAAATAGAGCAAAGTGATGTCATGAGGAGCAGAATTGTTACACAACTTTCCGACACACCAGTGCCATAAGTCGATGGTTCATGAGTTTTATTGCTTTCTAACGGGAATACTGAGGTTTGCTCTTTCCTTTAAGAGATTATTTTTGTTTTTTTTTAACATTGTCTCCTAAAGTGGCTCTTAGGAAAGGGTTTTTTCGAAAAACTTTAATAATGATGCCCTAACATTTTGATCTCGATCCTGGGCAGCAGACTCTGTTGAGCCTTCTCTTCCATGGAGCGGAGGAGTACATGCTTAAAAGTCCACTCCGTTCATTGTCTATGAGACTTATGGAAATTGCAAAGCTGCCTACTGTTTTTTTTGGTAAGGTAACGAACGGAAGTTGAGCATGCACACGTCCACTCAATTCTGTGTTCCCAGAATTGCAAGAGATCCCAGTGGTCGGACCCCGAGTCTTCAGTAACCTATCCCCTTTTCTATTGATAGATCAATTTTTATTTTTGGAATAATCATTTAACATATACTATACTTTCCCTATTTAAGACCAAACACAAAACCTCTAAAATGGTGTGATAGAAATAACCCTAATCTATCTACCTGCCCATCCATGTCAACATTCTCCATACTTCATCATTTTTTTGGAAATTGCTTTGATTACAGGATCAATTTCTTCTTCAATCAAGCTAATTAGTGATGTCACCTTCCAACAATGTCTCCCTGTATTTTCTTTGTGACATTATAGAGATATGTATCGATCGGGGACAGAAAACCTCTTTGCATTCAATGACAGGGGCTCTGCCAGTCAAACAAAGGGAAGAAAGAGACCCATAATATTATATTGACAGGGCTCAATAGTGGTTGTCACGATGCGTATGGGGTAAGTGGATTCTTCTGCACAAAGGGTCTTTCTTTAAGTTGATTCTGCACACAAACTGGGATGAGTATTGAAATTGCTGTAGGTTTCCAAAAAGATAAAATCTTATTTTTTTTTACTAATGCAGTTGTCAGAGAATTAATTTTATATCTAAAGCCATCATGAACAAGGCAGGAGGCTATACAGAAGTACGTAAAATCCCAGCAAATCCAACTAGCTTCTATGAGTAGCCTATTATCCCATTAAGGCGTTTGGATGAAAAGTGGCCACGTCATGTCCCTATTAAATTCAGTTTTGCGCTAAACTGATGGGTGATGGTTAAGGAAATGTTTAATCTTACTACTATTAGTATGAGGTATGGAAGGAGAAGTCATAGTCTGTGTCTTGGACGTAGTCTCCAAAAGTAGCAGCTGACTTCTTGCAGATAATATTGATAAATGCAGTGCAAGAATTGTAAGGCAAAAGGGTGGTCATACAATCTGAGATTGATCCAAAATAGCAATGGAACCAATTAACCTTAGGTTTGGACCTCCTAAGAAGGTTTACAGTGCATATGATGAGCATGAGACAGCTGCCTCTTAAAAGGAACCTCTTGGGTTCACAAAACTTATTACAACACATCATAAAGTAGGTTCAAAAATACCTTTTTGGACACAAAAATGTATGAGAAAATCTACTTTAGGTAAATGAGGCTGCAAGTCCTCAGATGGTGGGACAAATCCAGTAAGTGTACCATAGAATCATAGAATGTTAGAGTTGAAAGGGACCTCAAGGGTCATTGTGTCCAACCCCTTGCTCAATACAGGAGTCACTAAACCATCCTAGACATATGTCTGTCCAGCCATTAAAGGTGAACGCACCACCTCTTGTGGCCGCCTGTTCGATTCACCAATCCTCCACATCATGTTCCACTGATCATGGTCTTGACTTTTGTTTGTTAAAACATGCTTGAACAGATGACAATCAAGCACATGGAGCAATTATTTGTTTCTACAGCACCATCGATTCAAGACATGAGGTTACATACAAAACACGAATATAGATTACAATGTAAAAAATGACAGACTGGTACAGAGGGGAAAGAACCCTATCCTTGCAGGCTTAGAGACTACAGAACAATGGGGAAGGAGACTAGTAGGTTGGGGGGGTTGCGGCAACTCTGGTGGTGGTGAGGTGACAGCAGGGTCATTGTAGCTTTCTAGCTGTAAGCTTTCTAGTTTTCAAATATTTTTATTGATTCATATTATAATAGGAAAGGGTAAGGTGAGAATAGAGAAACATAGGAGAAAAAATTGAGAAATTAGGGGGGTTGAAGATATGGGTTTTCAAATTCTGTCTGAAAGTTCAGAATGTGGTGGATAATTTGACAAGTTGGGGCACAGAATTCTAGAGGATGAGGGATACTCAGAAGAAGTCTTTCAGTTGATTGGGTAAGGAGGAGGAGGAGAAGAAGGAGGTCTTTGGAGGACTGAAGGTTACGCGTGTGAAGATATCAGGAAATTAGTTTAGAGATAAAAGGAGGAGACAGATTATGGTCGACTTTGTAGGTTAATGTCAGTAGTTTGAACTTAATAGGTTGGTGAATTAGCTAATGAAGGGATTTGAAGAGGAGAGAAGTGTAAAAGTAGCCAGGAGAAGGATGGATTAGTAGGGCAGCAAAGTGAAGGACGGACTAGAGAAGTGGGATAGTGTTAACTTGGAGGCTACAAAGGAGGATATTGCAGTAATTGAGGCTGGAATCATAGAATCATAGAATCGTAGAGTTGAAAGGGACCTCCTGGGCCATCTGGTCCAACCCCCTGCTCAAAGCAGGATTTGCTAAATCATCCCAGACAGATATCTGTCCAGCCTCTGTTTGAAGACTTCTATTGAAGGAGAACTCAAGAGAGGGAAGAGAGCATGCAATAACATTTTAGTAGATTCAGGGTTGAGGAAAGAAAGGATTCTGGAAAAAAATTAGAGTTGAGGATGTTGTAAGGGCTTGAATGTGTGATTTCAAGGACAGAATCGAGGGTTGCTCTGAGGCAGCAGATTTGTGATATAGTGGAAAGCGTCATGTCTAGTGTTGATTATTCCGATACTGCAAATATCGGGTATCGGCCGATATTCGCTGTATCGGAATTCCGATACCGAGTACCGATATTTTTACAATATCGAATACCGCAATCGGAAGTTCTCATAATCAATCAGCCAGTGTTGTGGCTGTGATTGGCTGCTGAAATGATGTCATCATGATGCGCGGTCTGTGCGCATCATGATGCACGGTCTGTGCGGGCCTGCCGGGGGTCTGTACGGGCTGCCGGGGGTCTGTGAGGGCCTGCCAGGGGTCTATGCGGGCCTGCCGGGGGTCTGTATGGGCCTGCCGGGGGTCTGTGCGGGCTGCCGGGGGTCTGTGCGGGCCTGCCGGGGGTCTGTACGGGCCTGCCGGGAGTTGTGTGTTTGTGTGCAGGCATTGTCTGATGGGACTAAAAGTCCCATCGGGCAATGCCTGCTACAATGACAGTGATTGACACATTAGCCAATGATGGGACAGTAGTAATCCCATCATCCGGCTAATGTGTTGAATGTAAAAAAAAAAAACATACATACTACATACTACATACATACTACATACATATTACATATATACAACATTCATACAACATACATACATACTACATAAAACATACAGTGGGGAAAAAAAGTATTTAGTCAGTCAGCAATAGTGCAAGTTCCACCACTTAAAAAGATGAGAGGCGTCTGTAATTTACATCATAGGTAGACCTCAACTATGGGAGACAAACTGAGAAAAAAAAATCCAGAAAATCACATTGTCTGTTTTTTTTTCATTTTATTTGCATATTATGGTGGAAAATAAGTATTTGGTCAGAAACAAGCAATCAAGATTTCTGGCTCTCACAGACCTGTAACTTCTTCTTTAAGAGTCTCCTCTTTCCTCCACTCATTACCTGTAGTAATGGCACCTGTTTAAACTTGTTATCAGTATAAAAAGACACCTGTGCACACCCTCAAACAGTCTGACTCCAAACTCCACTATGGTGAAGACCAAAGAGCTGTCAAAGGACACCAGAAACAAAATTGTAGCCCTGCACCAGGCTGGGAAGACTGAATCTGCAATAGCCAACCAGCTTGGAGTGAAGAAATCAACTGTGGGAGCAATAATTAGAAAATGGAAGACATACAAGACCACTGATAATCTCCCTCGATCTGGTGCTCCACGCAAAATCCCACCCCGTGGGGTCAGAATGATCACAAGAACGGTGAGCAAAAATCCCAGAACCACGCGGGGGGACCTAGTGAATGAACTGCAGAGAGCTGGGACCAATGTAACAAGGCCTACCATAAGTAACACACTACGCCACCATGAACTCAGATCCTGCAGTGCCAGACGTGTCCCACTGCTTAAGCCTGTACATGTCCGGGCCCGTCTGAAGTTCGCTAGAGAGCATTTGGATGATCCAGAGGAGTTTTGGGAGAATGTCCTATGGTCTGATGAAACCAAACTGGAACTGTTTGGTAGAAACACAACTTGTCGTGTTTGGAGGAAAAAGAATACTGAGTTGCATCCATCAAACACCATACCTACTGTAAAGCATGGTGGTGGAAACATCATGCTTTGGGGCTGTTTCTCTGCAAAGGGGCCAGGACGACTGATCCGGGTACATGAAAGAATGAATGGGGCCATGTATCGTGAGATTTTGAGTGCAAACCTCCTTCCATCAGCAAGGGCATTGAAGATGAAACGTGGCTGGGTCTTTCAACATGACAATGATCCAAAGCACACCGCCAGGGCAACGAAGGAGTGGCTTCGTAAGAAGCATTTCAAGGTCCTGGAGTGGCCTAGCCAGTCTCCAGATCTCAACCCTATAGAAAACCTTTGGAGGGAGTTGAAAGTCCGTGTTGCCAAGCGAAAAGCCAAAAGCATCACAGCTCTAGAGGAGATCTGCATGGAGGAAAGGGCCAACATACCAACAACAGTGTGTGGCAACCTTGTGAAGACTTACAGAAAACGTTTGACCTCTGTCATTGCCAACAAAGGATATATCACAAAGTATTGAGATGAAATTTTGTTTCTGACCAAATACTTATTTTCCACCATAATATGCAAATAAAATGAAAAAAAAAACAGACAATGTGATTTTCTGGATTTTTTTTTCTCAGTTTGTCTCCCATAGTTGAGGTCTACCTATGATGTAAATTACAGACGCCTCTCATCTTTTTAAGTGGTGGAACTTGCACTATTGCTGACTGACTAAATACTTTTTTTCCCCACTGTACATACTTCATATATACTACATTCATACAACATACATACATACTACATACATACTACATATATACTACATTCATACAACATACATACATACATACTACATATATACTACATTCATACAACATACATACATACTACATGCATACTACATATATACTACATTCATACAACATACATACATACATACTACATAATACATACATACTACATATATACTACATTCATACAACATACATACTACATACTACATATATACTACATTCATACAACATACATACATACATACTACATACATACTACATATATACTACATTCATACAATATACATACACAGTACATACTACATACATACTACATATATACTACATTCATACAACATACATACTACATATATACTACATTTATACAGCATACATACATACTACATACTACATACATACTACATATATACTACATTCATACAACATACATACATACTACATATACTACATTCATACAACATACATACATACATACTACATACTACATACATGCTACATATATACGACACTCATACAACATACATACATACTACATACTACATACATACTACATATACTACATACATACAACATTCATACAACATATATACTACATACATACTACATACATACTACATACAATACATTCATACAATACATACATATAGACATACAGTACATATAACATAGAGTACATACTCACCATCACTTGTCACTTTGATCCCCGAAGCCAGTGTCATCTCACTGTAAAAAATATTAAAATAACAAACAACCGATATACTCCCTGATCCGCAGAAATCCACGAGTGTCCCACGACGATCTCCTGCAGTGCATCACTGAGAGGTTACTATAGTTCACTGGTCTCACTTTATGGCAAAAGCTGCGTGGGAACTTTCTCACACAGCAATGCCAAAAGTGAGACTAGGGACTATTTTTTTACAGTGGCGGAGGAATACAGTGCGGAAGGATACCTACCTCCCATCATTGCATTCCTGGGGCCCCTAGAGAGTGGTGGCATCAGCTGATGCTGCTGTTCTCCACAGGAGATCGTCGTGGGAAACTCGTGGATTTCTGCGGATCAGGGAGTATATCGGTTGTTTGTTATTTTAATATTTTTTACAGATGACACTGGCTTCGGGGATCAAAGTGACAAGTGATGGTGAGTATGTTATATGTACTGTATGTCTATATGTATGTATTGTATGAATGTATTGTATGTAGTATGTATGTAGTATGTATGTTGTATGTCTGTAGCATGTTTTATGTATGTTGTATGTATGTAGTGTATATGTAGTATGTACTATGTATGTATGTATGTTGTATGAATGTAGTATATATGTAGTATGTATGTTGCATGTCTGTAGCATGTTTTATGTATGTTGTATGTAGTATGTATGTAGTATATACTATGTATGTATGTATGTATGTTGTATGAATGTAGTATATATGTAGTATGTATGTAGTGTGTATGAATGTAGTATATATGTAGTATGTATGTATATTGTATGAATGTAGTATATATGTAGTATGTATGTAGTATGTATGTATGTTGTATGAATGTAGTATATATGAAGTATGTATGTAGTATGTAGTATTAATGTATTTTGTATGACTGTAGTATATATGTAGTATGTATGTAGTATGTATGTATGTATGTTGTATGAATGTAGTATATATGTAGTATGTATGTAGTATGTAGTATGTATGTTTTTTTTTTTACATTCAACACCTTAGCCAGATGATGGGACTACTACTGTCCCATCATTGGCTAATGTGTCAATCACTGTCATTGTAGCAGGCATAGCGCGATGGGACTTGTAGTCCCATCGGACGATGCCTGCACACACACACACAACCCCCGGCAGGCCCGCACAGACCCCCGGCAGCCCGCACAGACCCCCGGCAGCCCCGCACAGACCCCCGGCAGCCCGCACAGACCCCCGAGAGGCCTGTACAGACCCCGCCCGCAAACACAGACACGCACAGTGTCCGCCCACGCACCGCCCACACTCTTCCCCCCTCCCAAACTGGATGTGCAAGTAAAGAAAGGGGTTTTTTAATTCCGATATTTCTGTCCCTTTAACTTGCATGGCTTTCCGGTATTGGAATCGGCGATACCCGATACTTTTTGGGTATCGGTCCGATCCAATATTTCCCAATATCGGAAAGTATCGCTCAACACTAGTCATGTCATTTATTGTGCTAGTTGGCACAAAGAGAGAAATAATGCAGAGGATTGGTGCACTAACCAGGAATCATCGGGACCTTGCTTCACTTGCAGCCTTATTTACATATAGAATTAAAGTTGGCTTCTACTACTTCACTTAGCAAAGTAATTAGCATAGTGACCCTAGAGCGCCTGACAGGTTGCCTTTAAACGATTGTCTCAGCTTGAAAAAGCTTGGTGGTGCTGCAGAATAGGGGTTGTCAGCCCCATAAAGTAGAGCACAGCTCTGTACAATTTTATTGAGAACTTATGGAAGCATGCATGTGATGCAAACAATAAAAAAAAATAAATGAGCACTAAAACTTCACAACAGAAACAAGTTGTATCTAGTTTGACGTAAGAAACAGAATCAGTAACCGATCATATTTACTGTGCAGTGCCCCAGTTTGGTCAGCTGGGAAAGTCTTCTGGAGAATCTGGGAATGTTCTCAGGGAGTTAATGAAATGTATAATAGATAGTTGGCCTTGACTTCAAATAAAGGGAAAGAACAGAGAGGGATGGTTGAAAAGAATGCCAAAGGTATTAGTGTGTATACTGTATTGCCATGACACCGTGTGGGTGGCATAGGTACCAACCTTAAACATGGTTTCAGGGTTATTGTACTGCTAAGCCTCTTCGTCCTGAATGATAATGCCAGGCAGACCTTGAAACGCTACATTCCCTTTCACAACAAATTTATTCGTTTAATTGCATCATACATTTTCCCACTGACAATGCTTTCTTACAGAAAATATAGACTATAGAGTCTGATAAAAATTATGCTTCCAATATAGGTGAATTAGCAAGGCATATATTTTACAAAGTCTGTGTAATTGTGCACTAATGAGGCTGGGGAGATTTTTAAGACTCTAAAGTCCAATCAGATGGGCTTTGAGGGCGGCTTCCTTTATTTTTGTGGTACTATGGACGAATATGGCGGTGTTAGTTTAGCTGTGCACTAGTGGGACTATGGTGAAGGCCATATGTAAATCTATGGAGTTGGCTCTGAAGAGCAGTTGGCATAGGGCAGAGGGTGAAACTACAACATTGCTCTTATGGTTCATTAGGAGCAAGATAACAAGAGGGTGCAAAAGAGTCCTTTTGCCTTTTTGAGGATATTAGATTAGGATAGTGATTCAGCCTTTGCTTAGGGGCAGGACTTAGGGCCCCATCACACATAGCGACTCACCAGCGATCCCGACAACGATATCAACATGTCAGGATTGCTGGTGAGTTGCTACATGATCGCTGGTGAGCTGTCAGACAGACAGCTTCACCAGCGATCAGGACCAGCGACGCCGAGCGCGCGGCGTCACTGTGTACTTAGTTACCAGCGCGCTGATGCAGGGAGTTTGTAGCTAAGGTACACATCGGGTTTCTAAGGGACGTGCGTCACTTAGAAACCCGATGTGTACCTTAGTTACCAGCTCCTGCCTCAGCGCGCTGGTAACTAAGGTACACAGAGGGTTTCTAAGCACAGCGCCGTGCTTAGAAACCCTGCGTTTACCTTAGTTACCAGCAGATCGCTGGTCTCCCGCCTGTCACACGCAGCGATGCGTGCTGGCCAGCGGGAGACCAGTGACCAAAAAAATGTCCAGGGCTTTCCTACAGCGATCAGCGATACCGTCAGGGGGGCCGGTCGCTGATCGCTGTCACACACAGCGATCTCGCTGGTGAGATCTCTGTTGCGTCACAAAAATTGTGACTCAGCACCGATCTCGCTAGCGAGATCGCTATGTGTGAAGGGGCCCTTACTTTCTGCAAAGTCCAGATTGGCAGTGACTCATATCTATGCCATTTCTTTCTGGTATGATGCCACCCTCAGATGTAGATTGGTCGTCGAAACGCGCGTTGAGGCTGTTACCATTCCAGTAGGAGAGGACTTTACTTATAGTTTTGTACTTATAAACTTACCATTCATTGTCATACTCATATGTTTATACTTTGTATCTTCATTGCACTGCCTTCATATTACTCATGATAACACTGATCATATATGTAGAGTCCTTTCCTGCTGGAGATGTCGAATTCTTCTATTGGTGTCCATTTTCCTGTATTTTACTGTTTTTATGAATAAAGTTTATATGTAATCTATATTTCATGGGTGTAAGAATATGTTCCCTCTTTGTTTTCTAGGGTAAGGTGAAGTCTAGTTGTGACTCTGATTGGGCACTGGTTACATTGGGTAGATCTTATTCACTAGGACTTCTGTTGACACCATAAGAGTTTTCTGGTGAAGCTTCAGTTGTGTTATGTTGAGCTTGACCAATGGTGTTGTGCAGTTGAGCTTAAAGCCTGAAAGACTGTGTACCATGGAGATATGGATAATTGAGCTGTATACCCTTATACATTCTACATACTCAAGCAATATCTCTGAGCATTCATACTCCTGAAGACTAAAAACATGCATTAGGTTAAGGCTAGTTTCACACTAGCATTTATTTGACGCAGTGCACGGCGCCGCTAAGCCCTGCCCCCTGCCGGCTCCCTGCCTGCCCCATCCGGTCATCGCCGCCTACTATCACACATGGACGCTTGCGATCTGCGCACCCTATCTTTAGCATAGGGTGCGCAGATCGTGCACTGGCCGTGCGCTAGTAGGGTTTTGGTGTGCGCTGCGCACTTTTGAAGGTGCTCCCGTGCGCGCTGAACTCAACATGTTGCATTTCGGCACACACGGCGCACCTTCAAAAGTGCACAGCGCACACCAAAATCCTACTAGCGCACAGCCAGCGCACCCTATGCTAAAGATAGGGTGCGCAGATCGCAAGTATCCATGTGCGATAGTAGGCGTCGATGACCGGATGGGGCGGGCAGGGAGCCGGCAGGGGGCGGGGCTTAGCGGCACCGTGCGCTGCGTCGAATAAACGCTAGTGTGAAACTAGCCTAATTCAAGTAAGTTGCATTATAATCCGTTGATGATGCTTATTTTGCAATTCTATTTAATTGACCCTTCCCACAATTTCCTAAGCTCTGTCCATTTATTATTAAGTTTAATCTATGGAATATTTACTGTACATTTTACTTATTATTCAGTTTTCTTTTTGGGGACCTACATCATAATCCATCACCCAGTATCTAATGCTCGTTATGCAATTTTTGGAATTATCCCTAATTTCTAAACCGACCAATAGAAATTGAATATTCCAGTTCATGCCATTAATCTTAGCATATATCCCTTACATCAACCAGCTTCATTTCATATTATTCAGTCCTCTTAAATTAAATTTTCTCTTAAAACGCAGAGGTATGTCCATTAGAGAAACATGGCAACCACATGCGATGTCTGAAAGTTTTCCAATGACAGCTAGAAGTCTCCGGACTTGGACATTCAGATGCAGGAGCTTACGCACGCTGAAACATTCTGTACTGCCTTTTAAGATGCTACTCATTCTAATGAGTTCTCCGGTCATAACTCTCGAGAGCTGTAATTGGTTTTCTCATTCATGCATTTTCATTCTGATGTTGTCTGCTGAATTAGATTATCTGAATGGCCCATTCTGCTGTTTAGTTGCTTTGTGTTCTGTGTCTGAAACCATCTGAGTGGTGTATGCCATGAAACTTACTATGCATATAGGACATTATTATTGTGCTCCATTTTTCATCCTTAGAACTCTACAGATTTGTTGAGGCTTAGCTGTACCTTGTATTTTTACGCTGTATAATACATGTTTGACAAAATAAATTCACATCCTCTTGTCGTCAGCATTTCCAATATTACTAGATTGCCATTGGCGCTAGTTCGACAAATTCCGAGGCTTTTTGAGTCATGGGTGAACATGCATAACAAGCCAGATGCATGAATATACCTTCCGCTGGAGATGTGCTTACAGTATCCACTATGGCAGTACATAATTTGTGTGACTTAAAAATAAAAATATCCTTTCAACTATCTTTTCAGAACAAGCTTCCCTTTGTACTCAGGAAAAACACTATTTCTAGTCTTCTTTATATGACTAGCATCCTGCATTTTTTAACCAATTTTCTCCTCGGCAGGCTCTAGATCAAGTTTTCAGTTGACTCTGAGCTAGAGGGTGGAGACTGGCTGATATGTTCCCTCCCATACACAGCACAAATAGACATGAGTAGTTCTGGCTCTTTTTGTGCTTGGTAGCAGTCCAGAGCTGTGTAGTTGTGAATGCAGGATACGTTAGGTAGAATCTGCACAATTCATTTCTCAGTCTCACGTTGTAATCCTCACTTCTCTCCTATCCCCTCTTCAATGACTTGAATATGCTTTGTAACCTGAAATATCACTACGCTGGCAGTCCATCTCATTTTGTCATGTGAGCACTGATCTTAGTCACCTAGCAGCTACAAAATGGCTATCACTAACAGGCTTGGTTCAAGCTACTCCATTTTCCAGAACCCAGGGTTGTCCTGACCTTCACTAGAAATGAGCGAACCCAAACTTAAAAGTTCAGGGTTCTTACCAGACAGTAAATGTGCGATGCTAAACTCTGAATACAAACTTCTCATGGAAGTCTGTTACAATGTTTGGAGTTCCGAGGGCAGTCCGTTCGGGACCAGAGTATGCGGCTGTATGGCTTTCTATGCAGCGGCACACTCTGGTCAAGAGTGCTGGCGGCGGTGCTGGATATTGATGCGAGAGACTCGCGTGAGTTTTTCGCATTGCAATCGCAAGTGTGACCCCGGCCTAAGAAGGATAGTCAGGTAACTGGGTCAGATCAAGATAATACGGGAGGAACAGAATCTTCAGGTAGTAGAAACGTCAAAAAACTAGCCGAGGTCAGGGAACAGGATAAATCAGGAAAAAACCCCAGAAGCACAACAGACAGGCAAAGCCAAGTAGCAAAAACATTGACTGGCATTAAGAACTGGCTCTTAGGGGATTACCTTAGTATATACTGTATATAAGTTGTGTTTGTATATCCATAAAACATTTTATTAAATTATATACCAGGGCCTCATTTATTTATTATTTAGTCTGCTTACCAACTCTTTTTTATTATCTACCTATAATATCTTTATACAAGCTGTCCCCGTTTTTTTTCCTTATCTGTGATGTTTCATTATTATTGTATGTTATTTCTGGTTTTTTTCATATAATTTAATAAACGTGATATTTTTCACATATTTTAGCTTACATCTTTTTAAATTTTGGCAAATATTAATAAAATTGTAATCCTAATTGACCTAAAACGGGAAAGGTTTATTCTGATTTCATGTCAGATATTGAGAAAAACATGCATGTGTGTCTTTTTATATTGTGTATGTAAACTTCTAGTTTCAACTGTACTTATATATATTTATACCACGTGTCCCCGATTCTTCCATACCTGTGATATCTCATTATTACTGTATATTATTTCTGTTTTATTTCATGCATTGTAATAAACTTAATGTTTTAATATATTTTGGCTTGCATATTTCTAATTTTGGTTTATTGTTCTTTATGGTGCATATAAGCCTTACTACAAGGATTATGGTTCTAGGTGTTAAATCTATATTTAGAAGTTTTATATTATTATTAGTTATAGAGTTGAGCGAAACGGCTCGAAAAAATTCAAAAGTCTCCGACTTTTGGCAAAGTCGGGTTTCTTGAAACGAAACCCGACCCTAGGATGAGGTCGGCCACGAGGTCGGCGACTTACGCGCCAAAGTCGCGTTTCAAAAGTTTGCTTTGCGCTCTTTTTCAGCCAATCAGGATCCACGGACACTGTGGGCAACGTGATGACCTAGGCACGGGTCACCACCATCTTTCAGAAGGGCATGCAAATGATTGGCTTGCTTTGGTGGGCGTCACAGGGGGTATAAAAGGGCGTGCACGCCGACCGCCATCTTACTTCTGCCGATCTTAGTATAGGGAGAGGTTGCT
Organism: Dendrobates tinctorius; assembly: GCF_039654945.1. Lineage (NCBI taxonomy): Eukaryota > Metazoa > Chordata > Amphibia > Anura > Dendrobatidae > Dendrobates > Dendrobates tinctorius. The sequence continues at coordinate 8,472,453 of NW_027361993.1, forward strand.
GCTGATTCTGTAGGGAGAGCGTTAGGCAGGGAAGAAGACAAAAAAACTGCTTCTGCTGCTAGCGATTTGGCCTGCACAACACACAAGTCACTGTGTGTGCAGTGCAAGGGGAGGCTATATTGTGGTGTATCAGTGGTGTTGGTTGTTGGGCTGCCTTTTAAGGCTTCCTGACACGCTGGCATTGCTGTTTACCCACTGCTCCGCAAACTGCTTTTTTAAAAGCAATACAATCTCCCTTATCCTCTAGTCACTTTTGTCACAGCTGTGCCATCGAGCCTGTCACATAGCGCTCAGATATCAGTGGGCCTCACACAATCCACAAGTGTCCAGTGTCCAAAAGTGTGCGCAGAGATTCAAAATCTCCATTATCCTCTCGTCACTTTGGTCACAGGCAGCTGTGCCATCGAGCGTGTCACATAGCGCTCAGATATCAGTGGGCCTCACACAATCCACAAGTGTCCAGTGTCCAAAAGTGTGCGCAGAGATTCAAAATCTCCATTATCCTCTCGTCACTTTGGTCACAGGCAGCTGTGCCATCGAGCGTGTCACATAGCGCTCAGATATCAGTGGGCCTCACACAATCCACAAGTGTCCAGTGTCCAAAAGTGTGCGCAGAGATTCAAAATCTCCATTATCCTCTCATCACTTTGGTCACAGGCAGCTGTGCCATCGAGCGTGTCACATAGCGCTCAGATATCAGTGGGCCTCACACAATCCACAAGTGTCCAGTGTCCAAAAGTGTGCGCAGAGATTCAAAATCTCCATTATCCTCTCGTCACTTTGGTCACAGGCAGCTGTGCCATCGAGCCTGTCACATAGCGCTCAGATATCAGTGGGCCTCACACAATCCACAAGTGTCCAGTGTCCAAAAGTGTGCGCAGAGATTAAAAATCTCCATTATCCTCTCGTCACTTTGGTCACAGGCAGCTGTGCCATCGAGCGTGTCACATAGCGCTCAGATATCAGTGGGCCTCACACAATCCACAAGTGTCCAGTGTCCAAAAGTGTGCGCAGAGATTCAAAATCTCCTTTATCCTCTCGTCACTTTGGTCACAGGCAGCTGTGCCATCGAGCCTGTCACATAGCGCTCAGATATCAGTGGGCCTCACACAATCCACAAGTGTCCAGTGTCCAAAAGTGTGCGCAGAGATTCAAAATCTCCATTATCCTCTCGTCACTTTGGTCACAGGCAGCTGTGCCATCGAGCGTGTCACATAGCGCTCAGATATCAGTGGGCCTCACACAATCCACAAGTGTCCAGTGTCCAAAAGTGTGCGCAGAGATTCAAAATCTCCATTATCCTCTCGTCACTTTGGTCACAGGCAGTTGTGCCATCGAGCGTGTCACATAGCGCTCAGATATCAATGGGCCTCACTCAATCCACAAGTGTCCAAAAGTGTGCGCAGAGATTCAAAATCTCCATTATCCTCTTGTCACTTTGGTCACAGGCAGCTGTGCCATCGAGCGTGTCACATAGCGCTCAGATATCAGTGGGCCTCACACAATCCACAAATGTCCAGTGTCCAAAAGTGTGCGCAGAGATTCAAAATCTCCATTATCCTCTCGTCACTTTGGTCACAGGCAGCTGTGCCATCGAGCGTGTCACATAGCGCTCAGATATCAGTGGGCCTCACACAATCCACAAGTGTCCAGTGTCCAAAAGTGTGCGCAGAGATTCAAAATCTCCATTATCCTCTCGTCACTTTGGTCACAGGCAGCTGTGCCATCGAGCGTGTCAAATAGCGCTCAGATATCAGTGGGCCTCACACAATCCACAAGTGTCCAGTGTCCAAAAGTGTGCGCAGAGATTTAAAATCTCCATTATCCTCTCGTCACTTTGGTCACAGGCAGCTGTGCCATCGAGCCTGTCACATAGCGCTCAGATATCAGTGGGCCTCACACAATCCACAAGTGTCCAGTGTCCAAAAGTGTGCGCAGAGATTCAAAATCTCCATTATCCTCTCGTCACTTTGGTCACAGGCAGCTGTGCCATCGAGCGTGTCACATAGCGCTCAGATATCAGTGGGCCTCACACAATCCACAAGTGTCCAGTGTCCAAAAGTGTGCGCAGAGATTCAAAATCTCCATTATCCTCTCGTCACTTTGGTCACAGGCAGCTGTGCCATCGAGCCTGTCACATAGCGCTCAGATATCAGTGGGCCTCACACAATCCACAAGTGTCCAGTGTCCAAAAGTGTGCGCAGAGATTCAAAATCTCCATTATCCTCTCGTCACTTTGGTCACAGGCAGCTGTGCCATCGAGCCTGTCACATAGCGCTCAGATATCAGTGGGCCTCACACAATCCAAAAGTGTCCACTGTCCACAAGTGTGTGCAGAAATTCTAAATCTCCCCTGTCCTATAGACACCTTGTACCTTGTTTTACATTACTATATAGTTTGTTGGATTTTGTCTACATTTCTACCAAAAATGAGGAAGGCTGGTGGAAGAGGCCATGGAATTGGGCGGGGGTTGGCAGCTGGTAATGATGGTGTTGGTGGTGGATCTGATGGTAGTGGCAAGAGCAAAATAGGACCGAATGCAGGAGGTGCTGACCCTGCGTCATCGTCTGGCTACATAAGGCCTCGAACGCTTAGTTTTCTAGGAGTTGGCAAACCGCTTTTAAAGGCAGAGCATCAGGAAAAAGTTTTGTCTTACATTGCTGACTCAGCCTCCAGCTCTATCGCCTCCTCTTCTTCAGTTGTAAAAAGTAAAAGCACTGAGTCGTCATTGGAGGCTCATGTTCATGAACCACACCTTTCCTTGTGTCCTTCACCCCAACCAAGATTGAAGGATGACGCAGGCCATACTACTGATTACTCCATGGAGCTGTTTTCACATACCATGCCTGGATTATCAAGTGAAATGGTGAATTACCCAGGCCAAGATGAATCTGACATGGAGTGCACTGATGCACAGCCGCTGATGGATGATTCTGCTGGTACATTCACTCAGAGCACTCCATCTGCAGCTGCCACTGTTGCACACAATGTGTCCCCCTATCGAGCAGCTAGTGGAAAGCGTCAGCAGGCTGTGTTGCAGATGATGTGTTTGGGCGACAGACACACCGCCGAGGTGCTGGCCGAGTACTTGAAGCGACAAACTGAGTCATGGCTGGGCAGTGTACATCTTGAGGCAGGCAAGGTAGTTAGTGATAACAGCCGTAATTTTGTGGCAGCCATAGCCCTTTCAAAACTCAGCCACACACCTTGCTTGGCTCACACCTTGAACCTGGTGGTGCAGTGCTTCCTCAAAAATTATCCGGAGTTAACAGCCCTGCTCCAGAAGGTGCGAAGACTGTGCGCGCACATCCGCCGGTCGCCTGTACACTCCGTTCGTATGCAGAAGCTGCAGCGATTGCTCCACCTTCCCAACCACCGCCTCATTATCGACATTGCAACAAGGTGGAACTCCACCCTGCACATGGTGGAGCGGCTGTGCGAGCAGAGGCAGGCCATAATGCATTTGTGGGAGGATACACGGCCAGGCACTTTGAGAGCAGACATGGAGTTGACAGGCGTGCAGTGGTCGAAGCTGAAAGACCTTTGTAAAGTCCTTCAGTGTTTTGAGGAATGCACACGGCTGGTAAGCGCAGACGACGCCATCCTAAGCATGAGCATCCCACTTATGCGTCTGCTCATGCAAACTTTGACGCACCTTAAGGAGCAGGCGTCTGCAGCCAATGTTGATGAGGAGGAAGAGGAGGAGGGAATCCTTGATGACATTCAGCCATTGTCTGCTCAGGGACCTCTCCTGGACGAGGTGGAGGAAGAAGAGGAGGAGGAGGAGGATGATGGGGATGATTACTTAGGGGAGGAGGATGCATCTCGTGGGGCAAGTGAAAATGTTGGCGTGGCAAGGTCTGGTACAGGGTTTGTGCGTGACTGGAGGGATGTGGATTTGCCAGAAAGTGCTCCTCCACCCAGCACTCGCAGTGCATCATTGACACCGGGAACATTGGCCCACATGTCAGATTATGCCTTGCGGATCCTAAAAAGGGACCCCTGCATTGCCAAAATGATGAACGATGACGACTACTGGTTGGCCAGCATCCTGGATCCACGCTATAAAGGCAAATTACAAAACATCATGCCACAGGAGAACCTTGACCTAATATTGGCTAATAAACAAGCAACTCTGGTAAATCGGTTGCTTGAGGCATTCCCAGCACACAGCAGCGGTGATGGTTCTCACACGAGCCGTATGTGCCGGGGGCAGCTTGGCAGAGGTGTTCGTGGTGCACACAGCAGAAGTGGCGTTGGAGACAGGGGTTTCATGACAATGTTGTGGACTGATTTTTCAAATACCGCTCACACAACTGGTAATACTGCATCGATGGAAAGTGACAGGAGACAGCAGTTGTCAACTATGGTTACAAACTACTTTTCCTCCCATATCGATGTTCTCCCACACAGGTCATTCCCCTTTGACTATTGGGCCGCTAAACTGGACACCTGGCCTGAATTGGCCCAATATGCCTTACAGGAGCTCGCTTGCCCAGCTGCAAGTGTGCTATCGGAAAGAGTCTTCAGTGCAGCTGGATCAATCCTGACAGAAAAAAGGACCCGTCTGTCAACCCAAAATGTGGATGATCTAACCTTCATTAAAATGAACCACTCATGGGTTTCCAAGGATTTTGTCCCACCTTCCCCTGATGACACATAGGGTGACAGAAAAATGGCTTGCTTTGGTCCACCTCTTCCTGGTACTTCACCTATTTCGCCTTTTGCATCAGCTGAATGTCCAACATCAACATATGCCACTTTCTAAAACTCCCTAACTGTGCTGCCTCCCCCCCATGGCCGGGGTCACCACCTACCGCACGACACCGTGCGAGTGCCGTTGCCCTGGACAGGTGGGTAGGCCGACTCTTGGGCGCGGGCACTGGCACAGAGTCCCTCATAGTGCAATCAAGTGTCTCTGACGGTGGTGGTGCACACCCGCCGTCAGACACACCGCTGTACTATGAGGGGCCCAGTGCCAGTACCGACGCCCACGAGTGGGCCCCCCTTGCTTGGGCAGGGCCCCAGCATTTGCAATCTTTACCTCTCCCTGCTCCTCCGCTATGTAATCTGGGCCGTCAAATCCATACTGTGCCTGACACCATCTGAGCCTGCCTCCTGAGACATATATTTTGAATGTGTACGCTATCCATACATGTCATCCGGGGATACGGTACTCTTTCTAACCTTTGTGCAATCACGTGCAATCCATACTGGGCCTAACACCGTCTGAGCCTGCCTCCTGATACATATATTTTGAATGTGTACGCTATCCATACATGTTATCCGGGGATACGGTACCCTTTCTAACCTTTGTGCAATCACGTGCAATCCATACTGTGCCTGACACCGTCTGAGCCTGCCTCCTGAGACATATATTTTGAATGTGTACGCTATCCATACATGTTATCCAGGGATGCGGTACCCTTTCTAACCTTTGTGCAATCACGTGCAATCCATACTGGGCCTAACACCGTCTGAGCCTGCCTCCTGAGACATATATTTTGAATGTGTACGCTATCCATACATGTTATCCGGGGATACGGTACCCTTTCTAACCTTTGTGCAATCACGTGCAATCCATACTGGGCCTAACACCGTCTGAGCCTGCCTCCTGAGACATATATTTTGAATGTGTACGCTATCCATACATGTTATCCGGGGATACGGTACCCTTTCTAACCTTTGTGCAATCACGTGCAATCCATACTGTGCCTGACACCGTCTGAGCCTGCCTCCTGAGACATATATTTTGAATGTGTACGCTATCCATACATGTTATCCAGGGATACGGTACCCTTTCTAACCTTTGTGCAATCACGTGCAATCCATACTGGGCCTGACACCGTCTGAGCCTGCCTCCTGAGACATATATTTTGAATGTGTACGCTATCTATACATGTTATCCAGGGATACGGTACCCTTTCTAACCTTTGTGCAATCACGTGCAATCCATACTGGGCCTAACACCATCTGAGCCTGCCTCCTGAGACATATATTTTGAATGTGTACGCTATCCATACATGTTATCCGGGGATACGGTACCCTTTCTAACCTTTGTGCAATCACGTGCAATCCATACTGGGCCTAACACCGTCTGAGCCTGCCTCCTGAGACATATATTTTGAATGTGTACGCTATCCATACATGTTATCCGGGGATACGGTACCCTTTCTAACCTTTGTGCAATCACGTGCAATCCATACTGTGCCTGACACCGTCTGAGCCTGCCTCCTGAGACATATATTTTGAATGTGTACGCTATCCATACATGTTATCCAGGGATACGGTACCCTTTCTAACCTTTGTGCAATCACGTGCAATCCATACTGGGCCTGACACCGTCTGAGCCTGCCTCCTGAGACATATATTTTGAATGTGTACGCTATCTATACATGTTATCCAGGGATACGGTACCCTTTCTAACCTTTGTGCAATCACGTGCAATCCATACTGGGCGTGAGAACGGCTGGCGAGCTGTTAAGCAAGCTACAGCACCTGTCCAGACAAGTACAGGGATTCCCTAGCGAGGAGACTTATTTGATTGTTTTCAATGTTGGGACAGCAATTTTTGGGGAGCACTATACTCTGGAGAATGATAGATGGGGCCCACCATACACTGGAACATTCCAAAGGTGGACATCAGACACTGGAGCAGCATTTACAGGGCCCATTATACACTAGAGCATTAGAAATGGGGCCCATTATGTTTGGAGAATTATTTGGGCCCATAAGACAGTGGAGCTTCATCCATGGGGACCAACATATACTGTAGCATTATGTGGAGCTCATCATATACTGTTTCAAACATTATATGGGACCAGTGATTCTGTATGGAGAAATAGATGGGCCTCGTCATGAGATGTAAAAAGTGAGGTATTTTTCATTGTACTATACCGCTATTTATCTGCCGTATCGGAGCATGATGAGTTGTGGTATGTGTTAAAGGGGCGCTCTTTCGCCCAGGGCACATGAAAACCTGCAGCCAGCCCTCCCCCCCCCACAACTTTAGCCACATAACCCCCATTTTTCAGTGCGTAACTTGTATTATGAAGTTAATTAAGGTTGACAAGCTTAAGTAAGAAGAATTGATGCTTTTGGCATTCAAATGGGCACTGTAGGTGTGTTTCCTGTCCTCCTCTCACTGCCGACTTTTATTCCCCATTGACTTACATTGGATTTCGTGTTTCGGGACGACCCCGACTTTTCCCTATAATCGGACGATCTTGCTCGATCCGACTTTTGGAAAAGTCGGGTTTCACGAAACGAAACGCGACCCTAAAAAACCAAAAGTCGCTCAACTCTAATTAGTTATATTATATTGGTATAAGATAGGTAGTGGTATTATTTTCGCTTTATATGTCATTGTGATTTTGGCATTATTTGGTAATGTCCTAAATGGCTCTATATAGCAATATTATTTGAATGCTATTATTTTAGCACTAGCATGGCAGTACCTTGCCTTGGTCTAGAGTGCAGGGTGAGCCATTTATATGGATACACCTAAATAAAATGGGAATGTTTGGTGACCCAGATCGGCACGCTGAATTTGCAGAATGGGCAAAACAAAAATTGGAACAGGATCCTCAGTTTACACAAACATTATGTTTAATGATGAGGCAAATTTTGGGGGGTTTGCCATTTATATGGATACACCTAAATAAAATGGGAATGGTGACAGTTTTCTTCCGTAGGGTGTCTTGCATTGAAATCTGCTGCAATGACCCGGGTACTGTGTTCACCAGACATTAACACAATTTCTATCCGCTCCTCATGTGTTAACCTCTGCGACATGTCAATGGCTGTAAACAAAGAGAAACTTGTAAATAGCTCATGAAAGAATAAAGTTACATTAAAACCAATCACACCATTGTTTTTCTTGTGAAATTCTCAATAAGTTTGATGTGTCACATGACCCTCTTCCCATTGAAAAGAATAAAGTTGGATCCAAAATGGCCGACTTCAAAATGGCCACCATGGACACCATCCATCTTGAAAAGTTTTCCCCTCCCATATACTAATTTGCCACAAACAAGAAGTTGATATCACCAACCATTGCCATTTTATTTAGGTGTAGCCATATAAATGGCCCACCCTGTACAATTTGATATTACACTGCCCATACACAGCTCAATTCTCCACTTGAGCCATCTGGTTGTAGATATTCAGTATTCTATAGATTAAATATGCCTAGTGTCATGATATTTAACCTATGGTAAAAGCTGTTAGCTGTACCAGTAGTATCAATAGGCAAACATCTCTTTGTCATTAGTTATAGCAGAGCTAAGCCTGTAGCTGCGCCTTAGTTGTAACTTTTTAAATAAGACCCTGATCCATGAAAACATGCAGTTAGCATGCCAGTCTGGCGTAAAATGCACCAAATTCATTAAAGAGAACCTGTCAGCACGATTTTGTAATGTAAAGTAAAGGCTGTAATGCACTGAATGCATTGATACCTTTGGTGAAGAAATCGGCTTTGTGGGTCTTCTTTAATCACCATTTGAAGTCTTCAGCTAATTAGGTTTCGGTGCACAGGGGCCGGACTGTGGACTGGATCTTCGCCTGTCTGTAATTCAACAGCCCGTCCGCATGCTTCCTGCCTCCTCTGTTTGAAATCTGAGCAGTGATCTGTCATTCACAAACTGGAGGCAAAAGGAAGGACCATAGAATCACAGACAGGTGGGAGAAGATCAAGTGCACAGTCCGGCCCCTGTGCACCGAAATCTAATTAGCAAAAAACTTCAAAAGGTGATTAAAGAAGAACCACAAAGTGGATTTCTTCACCAAAAGTATCAATTTAATCAGTGATACAGCCGTGTCTTTACGTTACAAAATTGTGCTAACAAGTTCACTTTAAGATTCACACTCTTCTTAATGAATTTGATGCATCTTGTAGTTTCGTGTGCCATTGTAAGAAATGTACTCAAGTATATTTCACACTTGTTTCTTCCCCCATCCAGGATAAGCTATGGACACTTTTGAAAAAAGTTGATGGAGCTGGAATAAAATTCCCCAAACTGATGAATCGGGGCTTAAGTATCATTTGGGCAGAACTCTTTCTGCAGTCAAAATCTGTTATCTATAATTTTATATACACTTGCAGGTAGAGCTAATTTCAAGATAAATGTTGGCTGAAAATGTTGTAAACATCAGAAGGATACATGTCTCAATTAAATTTAACTAGCCTGCAATATCAGTCACCGCCATTCACAAGAGAGGCGCCATTTTTAAAAGGAAAAAAAAAGATTTCCTCCCTTTTTTAAAAATATGATTCAGTTCCTTTAAATATATTGGATGCTCATATTGCTTACTGCTAAATAAAATAATAGCTCTGCTACATCTGTGCTGAAAGCTGACATCTGAAAAAGGTCAGGATTTTCTTGAACAGAGCACCTCAGCTCCATTCAAAGAATATAAAACAAGTTCTAAAACCTAAAATACGTCTATGTGTTTTTCCCGTCATGAACAGGAACACAGCAGAAGCCTGGTTCGGATGTTTTCAAAGGAAAATACTAGTACATTGAAACACATCAGCTTGTATATTATCATCGTACCTGCCTGACACTTTGGTTTCCATCCTCTCCATGAAAACAATGGATTTTCAAAGTCTCAAGTTGATAGAAGAAGACTAAGAAAAAAAATAGTCAGCAATCTCTGCTGTCAAGAGAATTTCACAGTTCACTGTGCTTTTTGCCTGGTGAGGTTTGTAATGTTGTGCTCTATGTTTATAGACCAGTGATTCAACCTTTTGCAAGCTCTGGAAATCTCGCCAAGACAAATTGTAAATAAGGAAAACAAAAGTAAATCTGCCCCAGCGCATTTCACGTTACCTAGTATACTGCACTATAAAATGGATGAGAGCACTGAGACCACCTGTACTAGATTAGGGGTACTCAACTAGCCAATGCTCCAGCGCGTTTCACGTTTCTTAGTATACTGCACGATAAAATGGATGAAAGCACTGAGACCACCCGTGCTAGACTAGGGGTACTCAACCATCCAATGCTCCAGTGTGTTTCATGTTTCTTAGAATACTGCACTATAAAATGGATGAGAGCACTGAAATTCCCAGCACAAGACCAGGGGTACTCAACTAACCAATGCTCCAGTGTGTTCCTTGCTTCCTAACATTCTGCACTATAAAATGGATGAGAGCACTGAGACCAGGGGTACTCAACTAAGCAATGGCCCAGCGCATTTTATGTTTCCTAGTATACTGCACTATAAAATGGATGAGAGCACTGAGACCACCAGTGCTAGATCAGGGGTGCTCATCTAGTCAATGTCTCAGCGCATTTCATGTTTCCTAGTATACTGCAATATAAAATGGATGAGAGCACTGAGACCATCAGTGCTAAACCAGGGGTACTCAACTAGCCAAAGCACCAGCGCATTTCACGTTTCCTAGAATACTGCACTTTAAAATGGCAGCTAGAAGGAAACGTGGATATTGACCGCGCTGCTGTAGAAATCACAATCCCACTATATGGATAAAAAAATTTGGTATTTTATTCACTATTCTCTCAACACGTTTCGAAGTTCACATAACTTCTTCCTCAGTAGATGCATAAGTCTTACGCTTATGCATTTCATGAGGAAAAAGTTATGTGAACTTTGAAACGCTTTGAGAGAATATTGACTAAAATACCAAATTTTTTTATCCATATACTGGGAATGTGATTTCTACAGCAGCGCGGTCAATATCCACGTTTCCATCTATCTGCTATTGTGAATCGGTCAAATGGTTTGACCTAGGGATCTGCGGCAGCTGTTGGCTCAGATGAGTCTTATGTGTTGTGAGTTCATTTTCTGGTCTACCAGTTGTGAGTTCTCCTTCCAGGCTCCCTCTGGTGGTAACAGGAGGTAGTGAGGCTGATTTAATCAGTAGAGATCTGCCACCTGATAATGAGGATGACGATTGGACCTCAGGAATCTCAGATTGGATTTAAGACAGCCGACGCTCTACTCTGGTGCTGGTGATTCCTTCTGCTTGTCAGGTCTTGGTTCTCAGCTCTGTTCCAGTCAGCTCAAGCTAAGTTTCTCTGCTAATGTTCACACTTGATTTTGTTGTTCTATTCAGTTTTTTATGTGGTCAGCCAGCCCCGGCTGGGGCTGTGCTGAATTTCCACTCTTATTTATCTGTATTTGCCAATTTGCTGTTTGTCCCTTATTAGATTGGCCTCTTTTTGCTCTGTCTCAGAATATTTCAGAGTGCTGATATAGTGGGAGAAGTCTAGTGACTTCAGGGTTAATTTTGTTATAAGAAGTGTTGGACATTATTTTGTAGGGTTTTGGGCAGATTGCAGACTGTGTCTTTCTTTTCCTCTCCTTTCCAGTTAGTTTGGGCCCCATCATTTGCTCAGCCTATTTTCCTGCCTGTGTTTGTGTTTTCATCTTGTTTCACCGTCAGTACATGTGTGGGGGCTATCTATTCCTTTGAGGTCTGTTCTGGGGCAGTTAGTTTTCCCCTTTTCTTGCTTTAGGCTTATTTAGTCCTCCGGCCGTGACGAGGCGTCTAGGTTCATCGTAGGTACGCTCCACGGCTGCTGCTAGTTGTGTGGTTAGGATCAGGGATCTGCAATCTGCATAGTTACCAACCTCTCTGGTTTTTCTGGGCTTAGCATATTTAGGTTTTTTCCTCCTCGGTGACCCAATTATAACACTTATGGGCTTTTATAATATGGAAGACTAGGTGAGTCCAAACTGATATTTACTTTGAAACTATCATCGGATAAGACCCTATTTGCAGTTTTCTCTCCTAGAGTGGTTCTGTGCACTTTAAAATGGATGAAAGCACTGAGACCACTTGTGGTAGACCAAGGGTACTCAACTAGTCAATGCTTTAGCACGTTTCACATTTTCTAATATACTGCCCTATAAAATGGATGAGAGCCCTGATACCACCCATGCTAGACCACGGGTACTCAACTAACCAACAACAATCCAAAGCTACACTGTGAATGTCCGTGTCCATTCATAATAGGAAATGATAGAGGTTTTCAAGTTTAAGAAAAGCCCTGTCCTTCGGATGCAGTTTAGTTAAAAAAACAAACAAACTAAACTTTACTGACCCTCCCCAGGTCCAGCGATGAGTCTGTGATGCTGCTCTGTGTCTGTTGCTGTCTGCAGCTTTGAAATCATGTTGACAGCACTGCAGCTAATCACTGAGCTCAGCGACTCTATCTAATGAAATGAGCAGCTCAGAGCATCTGATCTCAGTGATTGGCGGCAGCGCTGTACACAATATCAGATACCGGGAGCAGCAGTGTAATGTCAGCGATGGACCTGAGGGAGGTAAGTCAAGTACAGTTTTTGTTTTTTCAAACCAAACTGCAGCTGGGCACAGGAGTTTTCTGAAATCAGAAACTCTCTAAAACATCATGGTATTATAGTATTTTCTTATAAAAATTCGTCCTGATAAAAAAATTGTATTTCAAAAGTTAAAAAACTACACATAGCTCACCAGAAGTCATTAAGATCGGACTGTAAGAGGTCAGAAAACTCTGGGCTGGCATGTGTTTGGATACAAACCAGACTGCTGCTCAACCTCGCGAGCTTGTTGTCTCAGTTAGCAAATAAAGGGCAAACAAGGTGGTCTAAAAGCGATCGCTGTCAAAAAGGCTGCATGAACCATCCAAAAAAGAAACAAAATAATGATGTCTTTTTATAAAATACAACGCAATTCGAAGTTGATCAGAACCTGACGAAGATGTCAGGTTGACTTCAAAACGCGTTGTATTTTAAATAAAGACATCATTAATTTGTACTTTCATGGATGCTACTGTGAAGAAACCAGATTATATCTTAATTACCCAGACAACTATGTTTAGCAAACCAAGAAGAATTGACTTTTTATCTGTATGTTGATTTTTGGATTTCAGTGCTGATTTCTGGTGGGTCAAGAAAACAGACTTTTGTTTGTGTATGCTTGGAATATTAAATTGTAAGCTGATATTTAATATAACATAGGGTGCTCTTATCCTTGATGAATAGTGAAGTCTACTGATATGCTAATTATACATTGTCTAGCCCAGACAGATTGGTGATTTTTAAGACAGAGGAGTAAATTCTATGCAAATAGATTGCATAATCAAGCAAGGCAACTTGGTTGTCACCATTCTTCTCCTTATCTGTGAGAGTGGACTGAAGGACACTGGGTAAATCTAAAAATAGGTTACATGCCTCTGTATAATGAGACTCACAGACAGAGAGACTGAGAGAGAGTGACATACCTGGACATTCTGCAAAACATCCAACAGACGAGAGACAAGACTGCAGCCAATCCATCATGGCCCAATCACCAGGGACATGGATCTATCTTTCTATAGGAAACAACTTAGGGGTTTTCGGCTGTGGTTGGAAGGATACAGATCTGCTCCATTGACCATCGCTGAACTATGGATATGTTTGGAGAAAGCCAGGATTGGGACCCGCTGGTCTCCTGGCTCCATGAAGATGTTTGGATTAGCCAAACTGACTTTTTGGATTAGTCAACTGACTTTTGATCTTGTATGGATTCTATGAACTGTCATCTCCCTACGCTTGTCGTTACCTCCTTTCTGTGTGTGTATATCACAGGTGGGGTAGCCGACCCTGGGAGCTTTGATGTAACATCTGCCTTTATCCTGGCGAGTCAGCGGAAGGGTGAGACTCTGTAATGTGCACCATCTTGGGGAATTTTGCTTGGACTGTTCTATGTGTTGTCTGCCTGTGTTGTGGCTCAATAAAGCATTAGCACACTGTTTTACCCTCACCCTGCGTTGTCTAAGTAGCGTTATGCCCACATTAACAGGAGAGCGGGCGTTAGACGGGACGATTCCTGGTCCATGCAGTTTCATCTAGCGGACTTGTGCGCCCGCCGACCCCCCGTTTCCTCACAGATTCCTACAGATTTTCTGACAGCCCTCAATTTCAAAACAACTTTATTGTCCTTTTTTTCTTCCTAGAAATGTATCTACAGGGCTATATTCACTAAGTGGGGATGAAATGAATGTTCCTTTGACCTCCATAAGACTTGTATTCCTTACTGATTGTATAGAAAAGCATTCCCCAAAAGGTGAATGGTGGTTTTACTGTGTAAGTGCAACTTATTATGGTAATTTTGGCCTCTTTATGGTACTGTTATTTGGTCATTTATTTATAATATGGTGCCATAGGGCTGTATTATTTTGGTGCTCACAACAAAATTTATAAAGTTGAACTAATGCCAATGGACAGGAGGGTAACTATAGTAGATGCAGGGGTTGCAATCACACCCGGGCCCTGGAGCTCAAGGGGCCAAATTGGTCCCTTTAGTCTATATGAAAAGACCAACCAAATAATTGGTGGCCTTGTTGGAGATTTTGCCTTGGGGCCCACATGCTTCTAGCTGCGCCACTCCTTATTGAGCCATCTTTTAAAGAACATGCAATTCCCTACTGATGGATTCAGCAGATTTACCGAATTTAGAAAATAAACTCCAACTACTTAAATGAGATTATGTTGGCTGGATGCAAATAGTTTCTGAAAGCCTCATTCACTTTAATGGGGCAGCTGCAAGGATTACATCGGTAACTCTGCAGCGTATAGCTATTCTGGCTGTTGTGCTACTAATGTCAATAGAGAAGCCCATGTATCGGGGGCCATAGAAGTAAGTCATCACTGTGCAGAAGAGATTGTGCCATAAATATCTGTGGATGGAATGCACCTTTAAGAAATCTCTAAAGCCGCCTGGAAGACGCCACAATTTCATTGTTACACGTTTCTATTATACAGAGAAGAACAAAGATATTTCTGTTACACGGCTTGGAAATTATTATATCTCCTAGCTGTAAGCTGTTCATTATCTCTCTCATAAACACAGCGCCTCTTAAAATGGAAGTCCCCGAGTTGTATAAAGCGGTGAGTGATAGCTCTATGCCAGACATGTGACACCATTACAATTATAATTTAAAAACAACTTCAAGTACAATAAAAAGTTATATGATAATAAAGTACATTAAAATTCATATGACTTCAGTCAATGATCTCTTTTACATGTCTTGTAGTACTTTTCAAGGGTCAAAGCAATTTCTTCACGGAAAAAAAAAATTCAATTAAATCCCGCTCACTCTCTTCACAGTGGGGCCATTGTTTGGATTTGTCTCCGCTAGCAAGCCATTTGTCAGTTGCCACTTCTCCAATATTATCAATAAAACCCGCCAGTTGTTCTGAAGGTCGATGCAGCAGAAGAAGCCTCCTCTTTTATGTATTCAAGCATTCAGTTTACAGCTTTTGCAAAAGTTTCGGTTAAAGGGTGTGGATGCTTATGCAATTCCCGTGCCAAACATTTATGCGTATTCCTTTCCCATCTCTTCTCTCTATAAACCTCTCACTTTGCATCATTTCAACTGGTTCTTCAACCAATAAATTAAGTTATCTTCTTCATTGGAAACTACACCTCATTTGCACAAGGCTCTGCTTTATAATTCCTTGGAGCGCTGATCCTATGTGCACATGCTTCTTATAAAATTATAATTTGCTGAATTTATAAAAGCTGCCTTTCCAGTTGAGCTTGTCACTGAGAATTGGATCCATGTCAAAAGCATTACCCACTAAATACATTCTGAAAAAGTAATCTGATTATTTTAGGGCATGTCTGCAAACAAATACAATATGTCTTCTCATCTGGTTACTATGAGATTCAAATCTGAAATATCTATTATCTATCTACCTATCTATCTATCTATCTATCTATCTATCTATCTATCTATCTATCTATCTATCTATCTATCATCTATCCATATATCTATATATCATCTATCTATGTATTATCTATCTATCTATTATCTAGCTATCTATCTATCATCTGTTTATCTATCTATCTATCTATCATCTATTTATCTATCTATCTATCTGTCTATCTATCTATTATCTATCTATCTATCTATCTATCTATCTATCTATCTATCTATCATCTATCCATATATCTATATATCATCTATCTATGTATTATCTATCTATCTATTATCTAGCTATCTATCTATCATCTGTTTATCTATCTATCTATCTATCATCTATTTATCTATCTATCTATCTATCTGTCTGTCTATCTATCTATTATCTATCTATTATCTATCTATCTATCTATCATCTGTTTATCTATCTATCTATCTATTATCTATCTATCTATCTATCCATCTATCTATTATCTATCTATCTATCTATTATCTATCTATCTATCTATCTATCTATCTATTATCTATCGATCTATCTATCTATCTATCTTTATCTATCTAAAATGCAAATTGGAACAGCACACTTAAAAATCCAATGTGCGTGCAAAGCCTCCCATACAAAACATTGAACTTTTGCAAAAATATATAAAAAGTAGGCAGCACTCCAACAGTTACCAAAACAAGAGGACTTTATTTAGCCCATGTGGCGTGGCAGCTGCAACCCCTCAGCAACTGAGCCATTTTGCAGCTTAATGACGGGCCAATTTTTACAATTCTGACCACTGTCACTTTATGAGGTAATAACTCTGGAATGCTTCCATGGATCCCGGTGATTCTGAGATTGTTTTTTCATTACATATTTTACTTCATGATAGTGGTATAGTTTCTTCTCTATGGCTTGTGTTTATTTATGAAAAAACGGAAATATGGCAAAAATTTTGAATACCTTGCAATTTTCAAACGTTAAATTTTTATGCCCTTAAATCAGAGAGATATGTCAAACAAATTTCTTAATAAATACCATTTCCCACATGTCTACTTTACATCAGCACAATTTTGGAAATTATTTTTTTTTGTTAGGAAGTTATAAGGGTTAAAAGTTGACCAGCAACAAAATTTACAAAACCATTTTTTTAGGGACCACATCATATTTAAAGTCATTTGAGGGGTGTATATGGCAGAAAATGCCCAAAAGTGACACCATTCTAAAAATTGGACCCCTCAAGGTGCTCAAAACCACATTCAAGAACTTTGTTAACCCTTTAAGTTCTTCACAGGAACTGAAGCAATGTGGAAGGAAAAAATTAACATTTAACTTTTTTTTGCAAAAAATTTAATTGAGAACCAGTTTTCACAAGTGTTAAAAGAGAAAATGAACCACAAAATTTATTGTGCAATTTCTCCTGAATACGCCGATACCCCATATGTAGGGGTAAACCACTTTTTGGGTGAACGGCAGATCTCGCAAGGGAAGGAGCGCCGTTTGACTTTTTCTACGCAGAATTGACTGGAATTGAGATCGGATGCCATGTTGCGTTTGGCAAGCCCCTGATGTGCCTAAACAGTGAAAAAACCCCACAAGTGACACCATTTTGGAAAGTAGACCCTTAAGGAACTTATCTAGATGTGTGGTGAGTATTTTGAACCCCCAAGTGCTTCATAGAAGTTTATAACGCAGAGCAGTGAAAATAAAAAAACATTTTTTTTCTCAAAGATAATTTTTTAGCCCGCTATTTTTTTATTTTCACAAGGCTAACAGGAGAAATTGGACCATAAAAGTTGTTGTGCAATTTGTCCTGATACCCTATATGTGGAGGGGAACCACTGTTTGGGTGCATGGGAGAACTCAGAAGGGAAGGAGCACCGTTTTGGAATGCAGGCTTTGATGGAATGTTCTGCGGGCATCATGTTGCATTTGCAGAGCCCCTGATGTGCCTAAACAGTAGAAACCCCCCACAAGTGACCACATTTTGGAAACTAGACCCCCCAAGGAGCTTATTTACATGTGCGGTAGGCACTTTGATCCCCCAAGTGCTTCACATAAGTTTATAACGCAGAGCCGTGAAAATAAAAATCTTTTTTTTCCACAAAAGTGGTTTTTTAGCCCCCAATTTTTTTATTTTCTCAAGGGTAACAGGAGAAATTAGACCACCAAAGTTAGTGTGCAATTTGACCTGAGTACGCTGATGCCCCATATGTTGGAGTAAACCACTGTTTGGGCACACGTCTGGGCTCGGAAAGGGAGGGAGCACCATTTGACTTTTGAACGCAAAATTGGCTGAATTCAATGGTGGCCCATGTTACGTTTGGAGACCCCTTGATGTGCCTAAATAGTGGAAACCACTCAATTCCAGCTCCATCCCTAACCCCAACACACCCCTAACCCTAATCCCAACCCTAATCCTAATTCCTAACCCTAATCTTAACTCTAATCCCAATCCTAACCCTAATCCTATCCCTATTTCCAACCGTAATCCTAATTTTAACCCTAACCCTAATTCCACCCCTAACCCTAATTCTAACCCTAACCCTAACGAAAAAATTAAAATAAATATATTTTCTTTATTTCATTATATTTCCCTAACTAAGGGGGTGATAAAGGGGAGGGTTATTTACTATTTTTTATTTTGATCGCTGTGATAGGTTTTATCACAGTGATCAAAATGACTGAATGAATGGAATCTGCCGGCCGGCTGATTCAGCAGGTGCACTGCGCATGCGCTCTCCATTTTCTTCCTGGACCAACATGGCGGCACCCACCGGAGGAGGCAGGAGGACCACCAGGAGGTACCAGGGGGGATTGGGGACTCTATTTCTCTTTCCTCTGATGTACGAGATTTGTGGCTCTTTTTTTGTGGTCACCGTTATACGGTTAATAACGGCAATCACAAAAGCGGGGTCGGTAAAAACTGACCTGAATCATCCGACTCGGGGGGCGCTATACAGTTTTTCCACAACGGTGTTAGTTAACGCCGCTCTGGTTTAAGCACCCTTAACTACCGCCGTTAAAAGGCATATTGGCGGTCGTTAAGGGGTTAAGAAAGGTTGGTTTAAACCAAAATGTTGTTATGCCACATAGACTAAATAAAGTCCACTTGTTTTGTGGTAATGAAAGGAGGTGGTGGCGACTCTCACGTGCCTTCTCTCCCCTGGACACTATTCAAACGATTATATGCAGCTCCTCATTGTTTATAATGTGAAATGTAATGTTTATGTACTGTAATGTCAGGTCCTGTGTATAGGCTTAGGGCTAGAATAGGATCTTAGATAGTATAGGACCATAGGGGGATTAGAGTAGAGGGGGGCACATTAGAGAATAGGGTAGGATAGATAAGAGTGTTAGTTGAGTATAGGCAGCAAGGGGTTAGTCAGTGGGGAGGAATTAGAGCAGAGCCTGGGCAGGCTTGCCTAGGGTGAGGTGTAAGGAGCAGATGAAGCAGACAGCCGGCCATGGTGATGACGTTGTGACAGCAATAAGGGGCCCCAGGCGGAGAATAGTGCAGCCGGGCACCAGCTCAACAGGATCATCTTCAGGAAGGATTCGGGGTCTTCAAACCAGGGTGAGAGCTGCTGAGATAGCACTTCCTGACACCTTTCCCAATTGTATCAAGATGAGGGGCTGACAGGGAGCTGGTGACGCTGGAAGCATGGATGGGACAAGGATTGTCCAAAGAGGTTGCCCGGATGGCAGGGAAAAGGGAGACAGAACAGCTAGTAAGGATCGAGGCTGCCCGGATGGCAAGGAGAGATAGGAAGATGTTTTGTGTGTAACCTGTGCTGCCTATGTAATGAATGCTCTCATGATAAGTAAAGTTAAACTGTTGTGAAAGAACTGTGGCTCTGCGGTGTTTTGTGGAATTTGAAAACATGGAGCCGGAGTGACAGAACTGGAAAGGACTCTGACAGTGACCGTAAGTGTTCTGCAGCATACGCTGCACATGCAGCAAAAAGGACAATGTGTTTTATCAGTGGGGTGCCAGGGTATGGGAACCGTACAGCCCATTGCCATGACTACTACCTTGGCCGCCTTACAGTAACTATTGGAGTGCTGCCTACTTTTTCAATATCTATCTATCTATCGTCGTAATGCGACTCACTCAGCTACTCACAGAGGTAGACACAGGAACATTTCTTGTGTTGGTTTATTCAAATACGACAGAAACTAGTCCCGGGTTCAATAACACAAACATCCACAAACGTTCAGCAAAGTTGCACATAAAGACTTCTCTGCAGCTTCCTTCTTCTAGATCCACAGACAGAAAAAAACTCAGTGGTCAAACGTTTAACTTGTCGAACCACACCGTTGAGGACACGATATGCTGAGTGGCCATTCTGCCCATCTTTTACAGCCACTCATAAAAAAGTTCAACCCAGCCATGGCTGATTAACCCCTCTCAGCACATAACATGCTGGAGCAAAATTTCTAGGTTTTCACACAACAGAAGATATCAGTCTTTGTGATACATATCTCCTCTCACATTGCCAGTGACCTTGTCACATATCCCTTCCTCTGCCCAAAGGCAAGCTTTTTCGCACGTTCGGACACCAAACAGGGAATTCGGGAGAGGGCATCCTCGTTAACGTGTAACTTCCAGGGTCTATCCTATACGTGGAAACTAAAGTCCCGGAGGCCTAAGAACCACCTAGTCACCTGGTAATGCTTTCCCTTCTTTTCCCTTAACCATCTCACAGATGATCTGACAATAGCTTGAACCTACGGCCTAGTAGGTAATACCTCTGCATATCTAGCCCATTTTATGGCTAAACACTTTCTCAACAATGGCATAATTTTTCCCGCAGGAAGAAAGCTTCTGATTCAGATACAGGATGGCATCCTCTTCACCATTTAACTCTAGAGACAGCACGGCTCCTAACCCAACTTCTCACCTGCTTCATGGAAAGCGGTTGCGGCCACTTCTGGATTGCCTAAACCTTGCCTAAACCTTGTTTATTTGTGGCTTGATTTTACCTTTCCCAACAGTGTAGCCCAGATATCTGCACTCTTCCTTCCCCATGGCACATTTTTGGGCATTTATGGTAAACCCCACCTTTCTCAGAGCTGTCAGAATCACCTGTACCTTTGGAAGGTGACTACCCCAGTGTGGGCTGAAGACCACAATGTCATCAGGGTAGGCTGTGGCATACTTCTTTTGCAGAGCAAGAATCCAATTCATGGCCCTCTGGAATGTAGCCGAGGCACCTTGCAGTCTGAAAGGCATTCTGGTATATTGAAAACACCCATCAGATGTCGAGAAGGCCATCTTCTTCTTGGCACTCTTCAACATGGAAATCTGCCAGTAGCTCTTCCTCAGGTGGAGGGTAGTATTGTACCTTGCAGGACCAAGCCTCTCAATGAGTTCATCAACATGGAGAATTGGATATGTGTCAAATTTGGACACTTCATTGATCCTGTAGTAATCAAAACCGCCGCTCCCCATTGGACCTGGCACGAGGACGATGGGACTTGACTATCCTATTTTTGACACAACGAGGTCTAGCATTCTCTTCATCTTGTTTGAGATTGCCTCACAACATGCTTTGGAAATCCTATATGGCTTACGGTTCACCCTTATATGCGGTTCTGTCAAAACGTCACGCTCCACCACATGTTTACGCCCCAGCAACTCCGAGAACAGGTCACAGTTCTGCTGCAGCAGTCCTCAACACTGTTGCTTCTTGTCCAGCGTTAGTGTCTTCGCAATTGTGACATCCTCCAACTTGGCTTCAGGACACCCGGCCAGGCGTTTTTTTCTATACCCAGATGTCCCCCCAAATCATGCGAATAGGCCATATGTAAAACTCTCCCCCGATAGGGATCTGGAATCAACAGCTGCTCCACGATTTCTCAGTTTAGTCGCCCGATACAATAACCCCCCATTAATTGCAAAGTGTGCGAACCTGGTGTCTGCCCCCACTCTTGAGCAACTCTGTTAGTGACGATAACATTGTCAAACGCCCCTTTAAGGTAAGGTCTCTAATTTGAGCAGTCCCAAAGTTCTCTCTGGACACACACAAATCAGGGAGGGTGACCTCCTGGGACAATGTCTTGCCCTCCTTCCCGGCAAGGATACACAGGGGGAATTCATCAATCTTTGATTTTGATGGAGTTTCGTCCCCAGGGATATGGTTTTTGTCAGAGATACTCGATATTTACCCCTTTTGCCACAAGTCCAAATATAAAGAAAAATCCCACCCCAATATTACTGGATGTATCAAACCCTTGATTTTTTATATTTCTCAGGGATCAACTGGTGGGGAAGGGTAGCACTGATCAGAGTCACCAAACTTCCCAAATCCAAGTACCATTACATCATTAACTGACATGTCACATTCTTGCAGCCAGATTGGTATAACAAGAACAATGCTAACCTAGTTTAGAGTCCATTGGTTCCAGGGACATATGACACCTGGCGGCTATGTGTCCAGGATTGTGACATGACCAACAGACCACATCCTTAACAGTCTTTGGGGGACCCTCAATGAACTTTAGATGCCCCCTATTTGTGGCTCGAGAGCCCCACCGTGGTGAACCCATCCCCTTTTGGGTACTCCAGTAAGGGAAGTGATGGTGTCCTGTTTCCTTAGGGATTTCTCAACAACCTGGTACCACTGCACTAGGCCAACCAGGTCATCCAATGGTTACCCTGGTCAACCCAAGTCTGTACTGACCTGGGGATAGGGTGGATGAATCTGTCTATCCCTCTAGCCACCTTTACCCAGGACATGCAGTTCCCTGTAGCCGCTACACGTTTTCCTGGAACCTTGCCCGCATTCTCCACCAACTGTGGTAATGTGACTCACTCAGCTACTCACAGAGGTAGACACAGGAACGTTTTTGGTGCTGTTTTATTAAAACACGGAATAACTGAGGATCAGTACAGGATCAGCAATGTTATGTATGTATACAGTGACTGCACCAGCAGAATAGTGAGTGCAGCTCTGGAGTATAATACAAGATGTAAGTCAGGATCATTACAGGATCAGTAATGTAATGTATGTATACATTGACTCCACCAGCAGAATAGTGAGTGCAGCTCTGCAGTATAATACATGATGTAACTCAGGATCAATAATGTAATGTATGTACACAGTGACTGCACCAGCAGAATAGTGAGTGCAGCTCTTGGGTATAATACAGGATGTAACTCAGGATCAGTACAGGATCAGTAATGTAATGTATGTACATAGTGTCTGCACCAGCAGAATAGTGAGTGCAGCTCTGGAGTATAATACAGGATGTAACTCAGGATCAGTACAGGATCAGTAATGTAATATATGTACACAGTGACTGCACCAGCAGAATAGTGAGTGCAGCTCTGGAGTATAATACAGGATATAACTCAGGATCAGTACAGGATCAGTAATGTAATGTATGTACATAGTGTCTGCACCAGCAGAATAGTGAGTGCAGCTCTGGAGTATAATACAGGATGTAACTCAGGATCAGTACAGGATCAGTAATGTAATATATGTACACAGTGACTGCACCAGCAGAATAGTGAGTGCAGCTCTGGAGTATAATACAAGATGTAACTCAGGATCAGTACAGGATCAGTAATGTAATGTATGTACACAGTGACTGCACCAGCAGAATAGTGAGTGCAGCTCTGGAGTATAATACAGAATGTAACTCAGGATCAGTACAGGATAAGTAATGCCATTCAATAGCAAGCATCATACTACAACCTCCAGAAACAACACCAGCTTATGGAGATGTGTCTTGCATACAATTAGCTCAGTTCCTTTTACATGAATTTTACAACAATGTTTTTACAACCTCAATTTTTATTTCTAGTGCTTTGTCCTCTCGCACAATGTCAGATATCACTGCAGATTGGAGAATTACCCAGTGGTACACAGTCTATTACAGTTAAAAATGAAATGACTCGCATTTCAGCCAAACGTGCAATTCTTGTCTGGAAACCTCAGCTGTTTATCATTCTTAATGACCTGACGGGCTTCTAATAACGGCTAAATACTGAAATAGTCATAGGCCAGTTTATATATCAAGGCTGCGACTTTGTGTCTCTCTGACAGCTGAGATTTTGGCATTTTCAGAATGCATTTTCTCGGAGTGTGAAATTTTAGTGAAAAATGACCCAGTCAATAAAAACATTTGGGACATTTGATTTTCTTGCCATAAACCCAGGGGCAGATGTGTGTTTAGCTTGCTGAAATGTCAACACTGTGTAAGACTTCAGAATGGATGTAGAGTATGTTTCAAAGTAATAAAAATTTGGGTGACTGCCACCGAATTCTGAACCCACGGGGATGTTTTTGGCAAGTAATGTATAGCATTTTGTGGGGTTTTTTTTGCTTTTTTTTACTTTCGAAAGTAACAATCATTGATGATGAAAGGGGCTATTAAGATGCTCGGATGGATTAAGATTTCAATCTTTATTGAGCTTAGTTCCAGAATAATTGCTTGTTATTTTTTGTAGAGTGAAAAACATTTATCGCCGCAGCAGAGCATATATAGAATTTATAAGGCCTCATAACCCACAGTGCGCACAGGAAAAAAGTACTACTACTTTACCATGGTTAATGTTCAACGTTCCGTGTATGTATAGAAAAGCTTACTTTTTTATGATTTTTTTTTATTTTGATTACCTAAAGCCACCACTAGGGGCACTAACTGCATATGGGTTTCTACAGGTAGTAATAAATTAGTATTAATAATTTATACAGGTAGTAATAAATTTGGAATTGGCTGCCAGTCTTACTGCAAGCAAGGCAAGTCGCATTGTAGATGTGTACCATGGCCTCAGCATTATTCATTACACCTAATTTATAAAGCACATTTATTTTCTTGTTCAATGTCTAGCATTTGCTATTGATTCATTTTCTTAAAAATGCATTTGTAAGGCTTAGCTTTTCATTTTTTTCTATACAAAAGAATTTCAAATCCTCAGCAAAAAAAGAAAGTGAAATGATACAATTCTGTCACCACTAGGAGGAGCTCTGGAGGTTACTGCATACTTATTTGTACATTGAGGTCAACAGTAAGCCACAAAGCTTCTATGCGCCATCTAGTGGTGGCTGCAGGTAATCACAATTTTAAAAATTATTTTTATGCATATTTTATTTACTGCTTATGCAGAGATCTGGTGGATGTCTGATCTCTGGGACCCACACTTATGTCAAGAATTGAGGATCCTGTATCCCCTGTGTGAACGGAGCTTTTGTGCACATGTATGATCACTGTCAATGGTCATACATGAAAACTAACCTCTTTGTTTACACAGGGGCATGGGTCTCCGGTTCTCGAGATTGGTGGGGGTCCCAGTGGTCGAATCTCTCACCCTTCATACATGTATCACCTTTCCTGTGAAAACAGTTCATGGGACCAGTAGCCTGATGCACTATTAGGCAGATGTATGATGGAGAGCATGGGTCCTATATGTCATGGTAATTGAGTTTATCTTGTCTGCAGCATTTTAAGGATCTCGGGTGTATAGTCTACAGCCCCCTGTTCTCAATATCAGGCTGGGATTCTGATTCTACACATCGCATAGATTTTTGTCACATTGTTTTAACAAATATATGTAAACCAAGGCATCGTAAAGTGCAGCTGACACTAGGAAAATTGGCTTGGTATACATAATCATCTTTATGATGTTTGCGCAGCCAATGTTGTGATTATAGGCTGTATTTCCCCAATCAGTTTTAGAAAATCTATAAAAATAAAAACCGCAGAGCCGCCTTTTGCTGGGAAGAAAATAAGATATATATAAAACAATGAGACTGATTAATTCCAACACAAACAAGGACGAACTCTGGATGAGGGGAAATATATCAATTCCAGAAACTCTGTGCTAAATGTGGGAAATGAAACAACGGCTGATAGGAAAGGCTTAAAGTTCCGTTACATTTTACCCCTAGTTTATGATGAAGGTCCACCGCAATATTAAGATAGTATGAAGGTGCTAAGGCTCCTTACTCCCAAGATCACTAGTCTATGGCTCTATACCCAGAGAATCCATAAAGAGAGTACCACAGACGGACTTGGCTGATGATCAGTGACGGTCTTAACCAGGGACATTGCTATAGGGGGCAAAGACCCTAGGAGTGTGCCCTCTACTACACCAGTAAAATAAATGACAAGGTGGTAGATGAGGGCAAGTTATAAATATTTCACTGGGGTCTTGGAGCTTCATGTCACAGTGAGAAGCTCCAAGTCGCAGCACGGCATAACGCTGTGAATTTCTTTACTTGTAATTTTGCTGGGACAATCCCCTAAACCATGCTGGAAAATGAGGCAGGGTTTTGCCTGCAAATGTGAGGAATTGTGTTCCTATGGTGGGGCTTAAATGCCCCAAATTTTGCTATGTTAATATTGGTGAGTATAATATATTATTTGTACTTTTACAACAACTACGCAACCTGCAACATTTTGCACTCATTTCTATTAAATAGTATCAAACCTATTAGTCTCAATAGTTGCAGACTAAAGTCATGGCCAAAAGTTTAGAGATGGACACAATTTTGGTTATCATCACGCAGTTTGCTGCTTGAGTGTGTTTAGATCTTTTAAACTTTTATTGACAAATACATGAAGTTTTTATAAAGACTCAATATTTACAGTGTTGTCCCTTATGCTATATTTTTCAAAACTTCTGCCCTTCGCCCGGGAACTGGATATCAGCTTCTGGGCAAAATCCTGACTGATGACCGCCCATTCTTGTCTAATCAGTGCTTGGAGTTTATCATAATTTCTGTATTTTTGTTTGCTGACCCACTTTATGAGAATTAACCACAGGTTCTCAATGGCATTGAAATCTGAGGGGTTTCCTGCCCATAGACCCAAAATGTCAATGTTTTGTTCACCGAGTCATTAAATTACTTAATTACCACATTTGCCTTGTGTCATTTTCTCCATCATGCTGGAAAAATCGTTGTTCATCATCAAATTTCTCCTGGATCGTTAGGAGAAGCTTTTCTTGAAGGATGTTTGTGTCACTTTCTTTATTCATGGCAGTGTTGTAAGGTAAAATTGTAAGTGAGCCCCCTCCATGGATAAACACCCCTACACATGAATGGACTCAAGATGCTTTACTGTTGGTATGACAAAAGACTCGTGGTAATGCTCACCTTTTCTTCTCAGGACAATCATTCTACTAGATGTCCCTCCCAAACAGTCTGAAGGGGGCTTCATCAGAGACATGCCTTTTCAGGAAGTATAGGGGATGGGTTGAAGAGGACTAGGGTAAAGTTTTTTACTCTGATGAAGTCCCCTTAAGAATGGAACATCTGGAAGAGTGATTATCCAGAGAAGAAAAAGTGAGCGCTGCCGTGAGTCCTGTGACATGCCAACAGTAAAGCATTTTGGGATGATTCATGTGTTGGGGCTTTTCAACCATGGAGGGGGCTTACTCACAATTTTGCCATGATCACTGCCATGAATAAAGTATGGTAACTAAATATCCTCCAAGGATGTGTCACATGACCAGCTGTGTGTTATTTATCATCTGGTGATTAGCATCGTCTGGACTACAGAAGCTGCAGCAGTTAGTCTAACTCCACCTCCTCCTGTGATAGGCAGCTTACTGTCTATGGACATTGTATATATAGAGCCTGATGTGAGCGGCGTCAGCTTTCTCAGCTCTGCTGCGTTGCTAAATCTATACTCTTTTGCTGTCTCAGAAGTGCTGCACCTAGTAAACTGAGTTATACATTGTTGGATTCAGGGTTTCTTTGCGTACATCAGGCTGCTCTCAGATGAGGTAGAAAAAACCTGCTATCAGATTCCTTTTAACCCATTCCGGACATGCGCTGTATATATACGGCTCCATGATCGCGCGGGCTCACTCCCGCGGTCGAGTGCGGGTGTCAGTTCTATGTGAGAGCTGACACCCTGCAGTGAGGCCCAAGATCAGAGCTAGCATCGTAGCGTTTAACTCCTGTGTTGCCGCTGTCAATACAATAGTGACAGCAACATCACAGGGCATCGCAGAGGGAGTGAGCAACCTGTGCACTCCCATCGGCACAACGCATTGAGATCTCTTTGTGTTGATGGTCTCCATGGTAACCCCAGGTCCCAAAATGACCAACGGATCACTCAGGGATCAGCTCTAGCTGAGAGTATGAGCTGACATGCCTCCTCCCTGTTTGTCAGACGGTGGTCTGAAGATCTGCAGTGCAGAAGCATTGCAGAGCATTAGATCAACCATCTGTCATTATACAATTAAGGTCTCGTTACATTTAGCGATGCACCAGCGATCCCGACAACAATACGACCCGCTCAGGATTGCTGGTGCATCGCTAAATGGTTGCTAGTGAGCTGCCAAACAGCGATGCAGCAGCGGTCGGCGGTCGATACTTACCTGTCAGACGCGGCGATGATGTCTTCTTCTGCCCGCATCCAAGGCTCGCTCGTCGGCGCTAGCAGGAAGCCGACGACGAGAAAACGGCCCAGGAGGTTCTCGCGCGATCAACGATAACAAGCAGGAGAGCCGGTCGGAGGTAAGTGTCACATGTAGCGATATCGCTAGTGATATAGCTGCTGCGTCACAAAATCGGTGACGCTTTAGCAATATCGCTAGCGATATCGCTATGTGTAAAAGGCACTTTAATGTCCCATCCTGGGACAATGGAAAAAAGTAAATAAAAAAAGATAATAAAAATTGTAAAAATATTTCTTAAAAATCACAAAATAAGTAACCAAAAAAACATTATTCTAATAAATACACGTATTTATGTAAAGAAAAAAAAAAGGACTCATATTTGGTATCGTCGGGTCCGAAACAACCCGACCGATAAAACTGTTCCACTAGTTAACCTCTTCAGTGAATGAACATCATCAAAAAATTAAGAAAAAAAGAGGCAAAAAAACTATGCTTTATCATTATACCGCTGAACAAAAAGTGGAATAAAACGGGATTAAAAATAACAATCTACATAAAAATGGTACAGCAGAAAACATCATCTTGTCCCACAAAAAACAGGCTGCCATATAGCTCCATGAGCGAAAAAATAACAAAGCTATAGCTCTCAGAATAAAACGATGCACGCAATCAAGCTTTTATTTTGTAAAAGTGATAAAACATAAAAAAACACAAAAAATTAGGTATCTCTGTAATCATCCTTACCCAAGGAATAAAGCTGCCTTATCAATTTTACTATACGCGGTACGGCATAAAAATAGAAAGAGGAATATAAAGCAATAAAAAAATGCCATGTGCTCAAAATGGTACCTATAAAAACGACAACTCGTCCTGCAAAAATCAAATCCTCACATAACTGCGTCAGCAAAAATATGAAAAAATTATATCTATCACAATATGGAGAAGCGCAATAAAAAGCGTCTTTTAGTGTATGACAGTAGCCAAACAGAAAAAAATATATAAATATATAAAACCAATTCTTCACCTGCTGTTGATTGTTTAATTCTGCCTCCCAAAGATCACAGTAAGGCTTAGCTCACATTTATCCTGCGTTCTGCACTGAGCGCTTACACCAGGGTGTCCATGTAAATCTCTGAAATACATTATTCAGGCAGAAATGTGGCACCCTTGGGGGTTTCATCTGAATCACATTACTCAGAGATTTAGATGTAAACCTAAATGTAAGTGCTCAGCATAGATCGCTGGATAAATGTGATCCAAAATG
Organism: Dendrobates tinctorius; assembly: GCF_039654945.1. Taxonomy (NCBI): domain Eukaryota; kingdom Metazoa; phylum Chordata; class Amphibia; order Anura; family Dendrobatidae; genus Dendrobates; species Dendrobates tinctorius. Next base: position 8,501,757 of record NW_027361993.1, read on the forward strand.
TTATGCAAAATGTTCCCTACAAAAGCTTCAAATCAATCCATAAAAAAAGCAAGTCCCCACTTAGGTCTGTCATCTGTCAATGGAAATATAGGGGTCTTCCATGTTACTGGTAACACAAAGGCTTTGGAAAAGCTCTATGGCTCCTCGCACCCCAAAATAAATTCAGCAAATTCTGCGCTCCCAAATCCAAATACCCCTTCTCCCTTCTGAGTCCCAATGTGCCTAAACCATATTTAGCGTCCACATGTTTGGCATTTCTGTAGTGATGAGAGCCCGCCTAATTTACAAGTGCGTGTCTCCAGGAGTATGAGCTGGGCACTACCATGTATTGGTGACTGCAAGTTGTGGGCAGCACAATGGCAGTTTGCAATTTTCACTCAGCAACATCCACTGCTGCTTGTTTCTGGAAAACATGGAGTGAAAACCGTCACTACACCTGTAGCTAAAGGGTATAATTTCCAAAATCAGGTCACATGAGAGGGGATTCTGCTCTTCTAGCACTTAGGGACTATGTATATGGAGTCCACAAAGTATTCTAGAAAAATCTGCGCTTCAGGAGGAAAATAGTTCTCTGTCCCTCCTGAGTCTCGTTGTTTGGCTAAGCAATACTATATAGCCACATGTGGGGTATTTCCACATTCAGCAGAAATTGTGGGACAAATAAATTTTGGTGCCATTTTAGTCATTTTCCAGTATGAAAATGTAAAATCTGGGGCTAAAACAAAATTGTGGTGGTAAAAATGTAATTATTTTTAATTCAACATCCAATGGTATAAAATTCTGTGACACACCTGTGGTATCAATATGATCACTGCACTCATAGATGATTTCATTCAGAGGAATAGTTTGTAAAATGGGGTCACTTAAGGGGGTTATGCTATTCTGGCACCTCAGGAGCTCTACCAATGTGACACGGTACCCTCAAACCAGTCCAGCAAAATTTGAACTCAAATATGGCTCTTCTTCCCATCTGAGCTTTGCAATGTGCCTCAAAACTTATTTTTGGCCACATAAGGGGGAATTGTTGTACTCAGGAGAAATTGCACAACAAAATCAGGGGCCCGTTTTACCCTGTTAACCTTGTGAAAATAAAAAAAATTGGGGCTAAAAGAACATTTTTGTGGGAAAAAAATTGATATTTTCATTTTAATGGCTCAACGTTATTAACTTCTGTGAAGCATAAGGTGCTCACCACACATCTAGATAAATTCTTTGAGAGGTCTAGTTTCCAAAATGGGGTTTTCCACTTTTTAGGCACATCAGGGGCTCCCCAAACACGACAAAACACCTGCAGAACATTCCATCAAAATATACGTTCCAAAACATCACTCCATCCTTTCTGAGCCCTGCTGTGCACTCAAACAGTAGTTTCCCCCCACATTTGGGGTGTCTGCATACTCAGGAGAAATTGCACAACAAATTTTGGGCTCCATTTTTTTTCCTGCCACCCTTTTCAAAATAAAATAAAAAAATTGGGGCTAAAAAAATTTTTTGTGGGCATTTTTTTATATTCATTGCTCAATGTTATAAACGTCTATGAAGCACCTGGGGATTCAAGTTACCCACCACACATCTAGATAAGTTCCTTGATCGGTCTAATTTTTAAAAATGAGGTCACTTGTTGGGAAGTTTCCACTCTTTAGGCACATTACGGGCTCTCCATATGCGACATGGCATCTAGTAGTGATTCCAGCAAATTTGGCATTCAAAAAGTCAAATGGCTCTCATTCCATTCTGATCACACAGTAGTTTTCCTCCACATTTTGGGTATCAGCATACTCAAGAGAAATTGCACAATTAATTTGATGGTGCATTTTCTCCTGTTACTCTTGTGAGAAAAAAAAATTGGAGCTGTAAAAACATTTTTGTTGGAAAAATTTTATTTTTACGGCTCAACATAAACTTCTGTGAAGCCCTTGAGGGGTCTAGATTCCAAACTGGGGTCAACTGAAGGGGGTTCCACTGTTTGGGCACATCAGGGGCTTTCCAAATGCAACATGTCATCTGCTAATTATCCAAGCAAATCTTACATTTAAAAAGTCAAATGGAGCTCCTTTCCCTCAGAGCTCTGCTGTGTGCCCAAAGAGTGGTTGTCCCCCACATATGGAGAAATTGCACAACAAATTGTATTGTGCAATTTTCAATTTCTACTGTTACCCTTGTGAAAATGCAAAATTTTGGGCTAAAAACATTTTTGTGTGAAAAATATGATTTTTTTTATTTTCATATTTCAACGCTTTGACATACTGAGGAGAAACTGCACAGCAAATTTTGGGCTCATTTTTATCCTGTTGTGTCTAAAGTAACATTTTTGTGAAAAAAGTTAAATGTTCATTCTTTCCTTCCACTATCCATTAATTCTTGTGAAGCACGTGAAGGGTTCATTAACTTCTTTAATGTGGTTTTGAGCACCTTGAAGGGTGTAGGTTTAAGAATGATGTTACTTTGGGGTATTTTCTGTCATATAGGCCCTTCAAAGTCACTTCAAAAGTGAGGTGGTCCCTAAAAAATGGTTTGTAAATTTTGTTAGAAAAATTAGAAATCACTGGTCAATTTTCAACTCTTATAACTTTATAACAAAGAAAATTGTTTAAAAAATTGTACTCATATAAAGTAGACATGTGGGAAATGTTATTTATTAACTATTTTGGTGATGCAACGCTATGATTTAAGGGCATAAAAATTAAAAGTTTGAAAATTGCAACATTTTCCAAATTTTTGCCCAATTTCCATTATTTTCACAAACAACTGCAAATCGCATAGAACAAATTTTACCACTTTCATGAAGTACAATGTGTCACATAAAGTGACACTGGTCAAAATTTGGCCTGGTCAGGAAAGTGAAAGCAGGCTTCAGGGTGAAGGGGTTAAGGGGCCCCTGTGCTGTGGAACAGAGGGTATACAAAACTCCACTCTTTCTTAATACCACTTTTGATAAATTCTAATAAATTCAGGCCCACTTTTTTGCTAGTTTGCGATCATTATACTTTTTCCTGGTATTTTCAGATACTGTTGAAGTCTGACTACAACAAACTTTGTATCCTTCCTACATTTTTTAAAAAAAAGAATATTTTGGTTTCACAGATAGTTGAGAGATCACGATATTCCTCCTCGGCTGTGGGTGATTGCCTTTCATTTCTCAGTATTATATGCTAAATAGCTGAATCATTGAATATTAAATTTTAATTAATGTCTGCAAGACAGGATTTATCCCTGCATTTTGAATATTTTTAGAAATATTGATACATTTCTATCACCTGCCATGAAGTTTCTTACATATAAATGACAACACTTTCGCCTGTCACATTTTGACAGACTTCAGTGCATTGTGGCTTCTTTTCTAAGCACTTTTTATTACCAGATAAATTCCCGGAATTAATGAATCCTTTACACCTCAAGGAAAGCAATGTGCAATGAACGACGCACTCGCCAAGATATTTCTCAGCAAGTTCAGATAACCTTCCCTGAAAGGGGTTAGCTGAAAATAATAGATACGTTTTTACCTTTTTGTTTAGGGAAAATGTAACGTATAGTCAATATTGGACAGAAATTTTATTTTAGATATGTTTGAGAAAGATAAAAATTAGGGGGAAAAAAATTAAAAACGAAGATAAATCTCTCCCTCCAGCCTCATAGTCACGGGTAGAAAGGAGTAGATGGATTTGTTGAGTTCTAGATTAGGTTGTAACAGTTGATAAATGGTAAAGAATTTTGGATCAATTTTTAGGCTTCATTAGTTCATGAACATGAGGATAATTCCACATCTCACGTTATATATATCTGATTAATGTTAATCAAATTCAATATTTGGAGATTCCATGTCAATGGAAAAATTAATTTAAAAAAATCACTTATTTGAGACTTGACACCATCTTTTCTTAGAAATAATGGAAATGGAAAAGATGCACTTGCACTGAGCGAGACAGTGCCCATCTAGTTAGAATGTGACCAGGAGGATGCGTATTGTATACTTGAGGTTAACGTTTCTGACGCCAACACTAGAGAAATCCTCCCAACACACAGTGCACATGATATGAGGATTCACAAGTCTGCAGTCATATAGAGTGACTGCAGACTTGTAGTTTAAGACTGGACAGCCCTTTTAAAGGGAACCTGTCACCCCTCCAGGCATTTTTAAGTAAAAGAGCCACCTTGTGCAGCACTAATGCTGCATTCTGTCAAGGTGGCTCTTTTATTTAGCGTCCCTTCCACCGCCGAAATAAGCGTTTTTAAAATTAGTCAGACATACCAGAATTTTGACCGATGGGCAGGTCTTTCCCCCTCTGACCCCGACTCCTCGCATCCATCATTCATTTCCTCCTTATGTCTTTGCTCCACCTCCTCTGTGTTCAATTCAAATGCTGGCGCCTGCGCTGTAATATATTTTCTTGGGCATGAGCAGTTAACGCTGCCCATTCTCTCACATCACTTCATGGCCTGGCTATGGCTCCTGCGTGGATGCGCTGCCAGAGATCCCGCCCCGCAGACGCTTATGATTTATTCACACTGCGGGGCTGGGAATCTTGGGCATGAGAGCCGCAGAAAACTACTGCAGAGGAGGCAGAGCAAAGATATTAGGAGGACAAGAATGATGGATGCGAGGCATCGGTGTCAGAGTGGGAAAGACCTGCCCACCAGTCAAAATTCTGGTATGTCTGACTAATTTTAAAAATGCTTATTTCGGCGGTGGAAGGGACGCTAAATAAAAGAGCCACCTTGACAGAATGCAGCATTAGTGCTGCACAAGGTGGCTCTTTTACTTAAAAATACCTGGGGGGTGACAGGTTCCCTTTAAGCAACTTTTAAATATACTAATTAATATCTTTATAAAATAGTACAAGCTCCATTTTTGTATATACATTTGTACTCAAACGTTTACTTACCCCGGAAGAATCTTTGTTTTTTTTTTGCCTTTTTTCAGAGAATATGAATGATAACACCAAAACTTTTTCTCCACTCATGGTTAGTGGTTGGGTGAAGCCATTTATTGTCAAACTACTGTGTTTTCCTTTTAAATCATAATGACAACCCAAAACATCAAAATGACCCTGATCAAAAGTTCACATACCCTGTGTCATGATCCATGCTGGATCATGACAGATAAAAGCACATGTAACCTTTTTTTTTTTCCTTAGGCTGTGTGCTTAAGTTTTGTTTTGCCCCCGGTGGTGTCTTTTGTTCTAGTTTGCTCCCGGTGGTGGTGAGCGTCATTGCACTCTGGTTTCTTTAGTGCATGTGATTATAAAGCAGGTGATTGCTCTGACTCTGCTATATAAGAGTGTCAGGTGTTGCAATCACTGTTGGTGATAGTGTTCATTTCAACCATCCTTGGTGGAGGAAGGCTCTAGAGAGAGGTCCTGGCAGCTCAGTCAGAGCCCTGGTGTGGAAGGAAGCAGAGGGGATTTCCTTGCAGCTCTGACAGAGCTTGGTGGCAGCTATTCAGGAGGAAAGCTGCATTCTGGTGGTGGACTCTGTTGCTGGGAGCAAGAGCAACAGAGCAAAGCTAAGTGGTGTTTCCCTGCTTGTATTTGTCCCTGGTGTGTATTAGTACAGCGGTGGGGCCAGTGCCTGCACCACCCAGCTCCCTAGCAAGGGATAGGTGTAGTGTGTGCTAGGGTGACAGGTATCCTGATCGGCGCCCGGTGCAGAACCGGCCTAGGGAATGTTAGGAGTGTGAGGGACACTGACTCTGGGGAGTGCAGGAGGTCTACACGTCCCCGTTACCCTATTGCAGGGCCCACCATTGTAACTTTCCCCTTCCCCCGTGTCTTGCTGTTTTAGTTACCGGCCTGCGGGCCTTGTCACACAGGACAGTTTCATGTGCCGTGTCTTGTTGTTTCAGTTACCGGCCTGCGGTTCGTGTCACACAGAACAGTCCACGTTACACCCTGGTGATTTTGGCCTGATAACAAGCACAGAAGTTGACACAAATGGGTTTGAATAGCTACTAAAGGTGACATCCTCACCTGTGACCTGTTTGCTTGCAATCAGTGTGTGTGCATAAAAGCTGAGGAAGTTTCTGGGATTCAGACAGACTCTTGCATCTTTCATCCAGCCACTAACGTTTCTGGATTGTGAGTCATGGGGAAAGCAAAAGAATTGTCAACAGATCTATGGGAAAAGGTAGTTGAACTGTATAAAACAGGAAAGGGATACAAAAAGATATCTAAGGAATTGATAATGCCTGTCAGCAGTGTTGAAACTGTGATCAGCGAATGGAAAATCAGGGTTTCTGTAAAAACAAAACCAGTCAGGTAGACCAACAAAAATTTTGTCCACAACTGCCAGGAAAATTGTTCGGGATGCAAAGAAAAACCCACAAAAAACATCAGTTGAAATACTGGACTCTCTGAAAACTATTGGTTTGGCTGTTTCAAGATGCACAATAAGGAGGCACTTGAAGAAAAATGGGCTGCTGAAGTCACCAGAGGAAAGCCAGTACTGCACTAATGCCACAAAGTATCTTGCCTACAATACGCAAAACAGCACAGAGACAAACCTCAAAACTTCTGGAACAAGGTAATTTGGAATGATGAGACCAAAATTGAACTTTTTGGCCACAACCATAGACGTTACATTTGGAAAGAGGTCAACAAGGCCTATGATGAAAGGAACACCAATCCTACTGTTAAGCACGGAGAAGGACTGCTGATGTTTTGGTGATGTATGAGCTACACAGGCACAGGAAACTTGGTCAAAGTTGAAGGAAAGATGAATGCAAGATGTTATGAGCAAATACTGCTGTGCATGGGACGTTCTTGGACATTCAACATGATCCAAAACACAAGGCCAAGTCGACTTGTCATTGGCTACAGCAGAACAAAGTGAAGGTTCTGGAGTGGCCATCTCAGTCTCCTGACTTCAATATCATTGAGCCACTCTGGGGAGATCTCAAGCGCGTAGCTCATGCTAGACAGCCTAGTAATTTATAGGAACTGGAGGATTTTTGCCAAGAAGAGTGGGCAGCTTTACCATTTGAAAAAGTAAAGATCTTCATTCACAATTACCACAAAAGACTTCAAGTTGTCACTGATGTTAGAGAAGGCAATACACGGTATTAAGAAATGGGGTATGCAAACTTTTGATCAGGGTCATTTGGATGTTTTGGGTTGTCATTATGATTTAAAAAGATAAAACAGTAGTTTGACAATAAATGGCTTCACCCAACCACTAACCATGAGTGGAGAAAACATTTTGGTGTTATCATTCATATTCTCTGAAAAAAGGCCGGGGTATGTAAACTTTTGAGCACAACTGTACAGAGCTCCCAATCTCCTGCAAAAAAAGGAAAGTGATAAAATTCTGGGTGACTGTAACCACCACTAGGGGAAGCTAACTGCATACTCCTTTATTATTGAGCACAATGTACAGTATAAACAATATGCATTAAGCTCATGAGCGCCATCTAGTTGTGTCTGCAGACAAAGTTTGATCATTTAAATCTGCTTAGGCTTACAGCTCTGTATAAAGAAAAACCAGAGCCAGACTGCTATAATAATATTTAAAACAAACACTGGACCTAAAATATCATCAAATTAGTATGTGGACATCCCATTTAAGGCCATATAACTGAGTGTGGATCCCTAGCATCCGCTTTATATGTCTCAGTGTCTGTTTTCCTAATCTCATTCTTCTTTCATGCTCGTTTCACAAAGCAGAATTCTAGCGGCAGCACAATAAAGACTCAGCGTACATAGAGGAATGAATGAAATACGTATAGACTTCATATCTATCAATTTGCAATTTGTGTAATATTTTTCTTCATATCTCTCAAGTTCGTTGGAGCATGTAATTGCAAACAAAGAGAGAAAAAATAGAACAACTTCCTAAGAGGCAAAAACAAGACTGTTGCATATCCATGAATCCAAGAGCATTCAGACATGTAGAACATGATGGAATATTTTGCCAGAATGTATTTATCAAGATTGAGCAAGGTTTAGAGTGAGGATTGAGAGCTGGCTGCTGCGTTTTCTCACTGGGATGTTTATCCAGCTTGTTAATCCATGGCAAAGAGAACCGCCAGCCCTCCCCCAGGGTACATCTGAGCATCAAATAATAAGGGATCTTGACCAGCATGGGGAACACGCAGATAGAGTAGACACCGACCCAGAAAAGGGCAGTGGTAGCGTCCAGTCTGAGTATTCTTCTACTAGTTCAGGTATGGCGATATTAAACTTATGGAATACAAAAAGCCGTTTTCCACAGCGTGTCGACATCGGACATTACCTCTCTAAATCCTGCTCCTATAGGTACTGTTCACATGGTCAGGTTTTAAATACATTGGTTAGGACTGCTCTGATGGGTATACCTTGTCGTTTGGTAGAGCGGCTTAGTATACAATTTTTACAAAAAACGTACCAACTAAATGCCCTGTTTTGTTATCATCTTTTTACTAGCACTTGCTGTTTATTGTTAGACATTTTTTTACAGCAGAGTATTTTTTCACGTTTGTTGTACTGTGTTTCTCTGTGTTTCGATATTAAACTTAGTTTAACTGGGCAATGGAAAAGGTCTGAAATGTGACTAACCCATCTGTGTGCAATAAATGTGTCCAAAGCAACTCATCAATGTCCATTTCTAAGGGAATTTAAACCATACAACTGTCTTAAAGAGAATCTGTCAGTGGGATCAATCCTCCTGAGCCGTCTACATGGGCATGTAGGCCATAGGAAGCTGAATAAAACGATACCTTGATATCTGCGATACAATGTTTTATTCCAGAGAAATCCACGTTTTTCTTTTATGCAAATGAGCTGTTAAGATCTATGGGCCGGACATAGATCTTACTGAGAATCTGCCTCCAGAAATTGTTGGAGTTACCAGTGTGAGACATGTAGACCAGGAAAGCAGATTGTCAGTTATTACATGTCTCACACTGGTAGCGCCACCTGTCATTTTAAAGCAGTAAGCACCTGAGCTCCCTCTAGTGGTGATTGTTGGAAGCTAAAATTGTAATATTTATTTCAGATGATAATAGGAGGAAGAACTTGTGGATAACTCGTGCACTGCTGTGTATGGACAACATCAATATTTATTCAAATATGGGGTTTTTATTCAACGCGTTTCAAAGTGTCAAGCACTTCTTCAGGAAAGGACATGAAGAAGACAATCTGATACAATCTGATAAATGACACCAATTGTATGTCAGATGAGACCCTGTTTGTGCTACTTTCTCCCTAGTGTTTTATCTTATCTGAGATGATGGCAACAGAAGTAAAAGTTCCGAGAAACAAGACCCACTCCCCAAAATTAGTATATTGAAAAGGCAGTCAATTATGAGACGTGAAGATTTTCGCAACTAAATGATTATTTCCAGCCAGGTCCTTCTTTTTCAGATTTCATAGGCCAATGTATTCCTTTCCATATACTGTAAATCCATGGGCCTAGATACCGTTGGTGCAGCCACACAGGGCCCTAGAGGTAAGGGGGCCTCATCCACCTCCAAAGTAGGTAGAATTGTGCTCTTATGATGAACTCTTGGACTGCCAAGGGCCCGTATGCAGTTCTTACATGGTCTGTGTCCGCTCCTGTGCAATCCCTGTGTATGGCTAACATTCCTGTTTGCAGTGTATTTCGTGTATTTCCGTGATTCCAGGCGGCTTACTCATGGATTTTCAGCTTGCCTGGTCATGGTGTTAGGTCAGATTAGTAATGTTTGTTTTCTTCTTAAACATTAATTACAATTTTGATTTGATGGCAATTTGTAGCCAGCTCCCCCCATACGTACATAAACTATGGTTCTAGTAGTAATTATATCAGTCCAAAAGAAAAATCAAATTATAGCGTAATTGTCAAAAACACGGCAGAGCTCTGCACAGAGACTTCCAGTCAAAGTGATATAATTTAATACAAAGGTAATTCAGAAATGTATGCTGAGGACATGCTAGTAGACATTCATGTCATTCTTAGTTTTCAGGAATTAAATATTATCTATCTATATATCTATCTATCATCTAGCGTCTTTCTGACGTTACAATATTTTTTTTACTTTACATCAATGTATATTTCTGTCATTGTATATCTTTATATTATTCTTTTTCTTTCATTCTTTCTCCTACTTTCATTATATTTCTCTCTTTTTCTTTATTTATTTCTCTTCTTTCTCTTTTTCTTTCTTTCTCTTTGTTTCTCTCGTTCTTACTTTCTCTCTTTATCTTTCTTTATTACTCTTAAAGAAAACAAAAAAGAGAAAGGAAGATAATTTGTTTCTTTCTCTTTCCTTCTTTCTTTCTTTCTTTCTTTCTTTCTGTCTTTCTTTCTCTCTTTCCCTCTTTCTACTGACTATTATTCTTAGTTTTCAATATCTTTCATTTTTCTTTCTTGGTTCCTTCTGTTTGTCAACCAGTCTTTCCTTTTTTTCAAACCTTCCTTCTTTATTCATTTATAGTAATCTGACATCTATTGATCTTTTTCATTTCTATCAGTTATCTATCTCTATCTATCTATCTATCTATCTATCTTTTATCTATCTATCTATCTATCTATATATCTATTATCTATCTATTTATTTATCTATCCATCTATTATCTATTTTTCTATCTATAATCTATCTATCTATTTATCTATCTATCTATCTATTATCTATCTATCTATTATCTATCCATTATCACTCTATCTATTATCTATCTATTATCTATTATCTATCTATCATCTATCTATTATCTATCTATTATCTATCTATCTATCAATCATCTATCTATCTATTATCTATCTATCTATCTATCTATCTATCTATCTATCTATCTATCTATATCTCATGTCTATCTACATAATATCCCAGTCTCTACTTATTTCATTACATCACCGCCATGCTTTCATCTGACTTTCTAGAATCTTGACAATCCGGAGGACAGCCTCAGATACATACAATATATCACCATAACAAATAAAATTGCAGTGACAGAGAAAAACATTTCCATCTCAAGGTTTTATTGACATTTTAAACCACTCAGGCTTTTCTTTTGAGGTTTATGATGCCTCCTGAATGGAAATATTTTCCTGTATTTCACTGCTTCCTGACTCTTATGGTGCATGTGTACCTGCTCAGAGTCTATGTAAACAGCTGCATTTTGGAAAATTCCACCACCTGTCTGAGACTGAGGACGTCCCTCATGGAAGATAGTTACATAGCACATTTGCCTGAAAGATGACTCTGGGACCATTGTGCACGGTCTGCAGATGATGGCATCAAAGCATCAATTAGTGCAAGCTCAACAAGAGGTGTTCAATCCTTAGTGGCATTCAGTGGAGATAACACAAGGAAGAGGATGACATATGTGGTAAAAATGGTGATTAGCAATCATTAATTAGGTATTTGCATGCAATGTTATATCCACCCTGCCCTGTTAGGGCATCACACAGCCTCATGGTGAAAATGTTCAGACACAAAGAATAAAATTGAACATTTCAAAGACAAATTACAGTTAAAAAGTATAAAAAAACCTCAAATATATGTTCAATTTAATATCCAGTATTATAGTAGTTATATTCTTCATAAGAACAGTATTATTGTACTTATATTATTGTACATGGGGCAGTATTATAGTAGTTATATTCTTGTACATAGGGGAAGTATTATAATACTTACATTATTGTACATAGGGCAGAATTAGGCTAAGTGCACACGTACCGGAACTCTCGCAGAAATTACCGCGAGAATTCTGGAATTCCAGTCCGCGGGAAAATTGCATTTTAAATTCCCGCGATTTTCCCGCGGAAAAACTAGCATTTTGCAAGCGTATTTAGCTTGCAAAATGCTAGCGTTTTCCAAGCAATCTGTAGCATCGCTTGGAGAACTGATTGACAGGTTGGTCACACTCGTCAAACATAGTGTTTGACAAGTGTGACCAACTTTTTACTACTGAGGCCGCCTATGCAGCATCAGTAGTAAAAGATAGAATGTAAAAAAAAATAAAAAATGGTGTTATTCTTACCTTCCGACGTCCCGCGCATCCGTTCCCAGTAATCCTTTGCGAAAATGCCCGCGATGACGTCCGTTCTCGCGGGATCGCGATGTCTCACGGTACTTCGCGATGACGTCGCGTGAATGACCGCGAGACTTCGCGATCCCACGTGAACGGACGCCATTGCGGGCATTTTCGCAAAGGACTACTGGGAACGAGAGCGTGAAGAGAAGCGGGAAGACTGCGCGGGACGTCGGAGGGTGAGAATAACAATATTTTTTATTTTTAAATTCTATTTTTTACAGGGATATGGTACCCAAAGCCCGGAGGACAGTCTCCTCTCCTCCGGACCGTGGGTACCATCCGCAAATGTTCTGCTTACTTTCCGCATGGTGTGCACAGCCACATGCGGGAAGTAAGCGGAACAATGCATTCCTATGGGTGCGGGATCGCCGCGATTCCGCAAATTAATGAGCATGCTGCGGTTTTTACCGCGAAGCGATTCCGCCGCGGTAAAAACCGCAGCATTAGCACAGCATTGCGGAATCCCATAGGAATGCATGGGATGCTTATTTTTCGCATTTTCGCGGCAAAATCGCGCGGTTAAAACCGCCACGGAAACGCGAAAAAAATGCCACGTGTGAACTCAGCCTTAGGCTGGTTTCACACTTGCGTTTTTTAGCGCTGGAAAAAAACGCATACCTGCGCATGCGTTTTTTCCCCTATATTTAACATGGGTGCGCATACCTGCGCGCTGGTAAGCGCATGTATGCGATTTTCATGCGCTGCGTTTTTTTGGGGTGTGCGTTTGTATTTTCCAGACGCAGCATGTTGCATTTTTTGGCCCTGCAAAAAAGCGCATGCGCACATATGCGCACGTTTTGCGCTAAAAATGGCCATTATAGCCTATGGATGCGCATACATGCGCACTGGCATGCTCATGTATGCGTTTTTTTGCACATGCGTTTTTTTTTGTTAACCATGGAATTTAGGGGTTTGGGTTAGAGTTAGGGTTAGTTAAGGGGGTTTAGGGTTAGGGTTAGGGTCAGGGTTAGGGTTGGGGTTAGGGTCACGGTTAGGGTTAAGTATGGTTTGGTTAAGGGTTAGGGTCAGGGTTAGGGTTAGGGTTAGGGTTAGGGTCAGGGTTAGGGTTAGGGTTAGGGTTAGGGTTAGTTAGGGTTTGGGTTAGGGTTAAGTATGGTTTGGTTAAGGGTTAGGGTCAGGGTTAGGGTTAGGGTTAGTTAGGGTTTAGGGTTTGGGTTAGGGTTAAGTATGGTTTGGTTAAGGGTTAGGGTCAGGGTTAGGGTTAGGGTTAGGGTCAGGGTTAGGGTTAGGGTTAGGGTTAGGGTCAGGGTTAGGGTTAGTAAAGTCATGGTTTGGGTTAGTGTGAGGGGCCACCTAATGTTGGAAAAAAACGCAAACGCGGTAAAAACGCACTAAAAACGCATACAAACGCATAAAAACGCTGCGTTTTTTTCATGCATGCTCATAAAAATGCTTGAAAAAAACGCAACAGTTGTATGCTTTTGTATGCGTTTTTTCAATGCGTTTTTTTGCGGGAAAAACGCGCTGCAAAAAAAAGCAAGTGTGAAACTAGCCTTATAGTAGTTATATTCTTGTACATAGGAGCAGTATTATAGTAGTTATATTCTGGTACATAGGGGGCAGTATTATAATACTTACATTATTGTACATAGGGCAGTATTATAGTAGATATATTCTTGTATACAGGAGCAGTATTATAGTAGTTATAGTCTTGTACATAGGTGCAGTATTATAGTAGTTATATTCTTGTACATATGGCCAGCATTATAGTAGTTATATTCTTGTACATAGGGGCAGTATTATAGTAGCTATATTCTTCTACATAGGGGCAGTACTATAGTAATTATATTCTTGTACATAGGAGCAGTATTATAGTAGTTATATTCTTGTACATAGGAGCAGTATTATAGTACTTATATTATTGTCCATAGGGCAGTATTATAGTAGATATATTCTTGTATATAGGAGCAGTAATATAGTAGTTATATTCTTGTACATAGGTGCAGTATTATAGTAGTTATATTCTTGTACATAGGTGCGGTATTATAGTAGTTATATTCGTGTACATAGGGGCAGTATTATAGTACTTATATTATTGTACATAGGGCAGTATTATAGTAGATATATTCTTGTATATAGGAGCAGTATTATAGTAGTTATATTCTTGTACATAGGTGCAGTATTAGTAGTTATATTCTTGTACATATGGCCAGCATTATAGTAGTTATATTCTTGTACATAGGGGCAGCATTATAGTAGTTATATTCTTGTACATAGGGGCAGTATTAGGGTACGTGCACACGCTGCGGAATCCGCTGCGGATTAATCCACACGGATTTTGCAAAAACCACAGATAATCCGCAGGTCCAAAGACCTGCGGATTATCTGCGGTTTTGCCTGCGGTTTGGTCCTGCGGATTCACTATCTCCACAATGGTGGAGATAGGAACCCGCAGCGGTTTCCGCAGAAAGAATTGACATGTCAATTCTTTCTGCGGATTCAAAACCGCAGCAAATCCGCGCGGATTTTTCCGCAGCGTCGGCACAGCGTTTTTTTTTTCCCATTCATTTGAATGGTACTGTACACCGCAGCTAAAGCTGCTGCGGGTCCGCAGCGGCCAAAACCGCTGCGGAAACGCAGCGGAATCCGCAGCATGTGCACGTACCCTTATAGTAATTATATTCTTGTACATAGGAGCAGTATTATAGTAGTTATATTCTTGTACATAGGGGCAGTATTATAGTAGTTATATTCTTGTACATACGGCCAGTATTATAGTAGTCATATTCTTGTACATAGGGGCAGTATTATAGTAGTTATATTCTTGTACATACAGCCAGTATTATAGTAGTTATATTCTTGTACATAGGGGCAGTATTATAGTAGCTATATTCTTGTACATAGGAGCAGTATTATAGTAGCTATATTCTTTTACATAGGGGCAGTATTATAGTAGTTATATTCTTGTACATACGGACAGTATTATAGTAGTTATATTCTTGTACATAGGGGCAGTATTATAGTAGTTATATTCTTGTACATAGGGGCAGTATTATAGTAGTTATATTCTTGTACATAGGGGACAGTATTATTGTAGTTATAGTCTTGTACATAGGAGCAGTATTATAGTAGCTATATTCTTTTACATAGGGGCAGTATTATAGTAGTTATATTCTTGTACATATGGACAGTATTATAGTAGTTATATTCTTGTACATAGGGCCAGTATTATAGTAGTCATATTCTTGTACATAGGGGCAGTATTATAGTAGTTATATTCTTGTACATACGGCCAGTATTATAGTAGTTATATTCTTGTGCATAGGGAACAGTATTATAATAGTTATAGTCTTGTATATAGGCAGCAGTATTATAGTAGTTATATCCTTGTATATAGGGAACAGTATTATAGCAGTTACTCTATATTCTTGTACATAGGGGCAGTATTATAGTAGTTACTCTATATTCTTGTACATAGGAGCAGTATTATAGTAGTTACTCTATATTCTTGTACATAGGGCCAGTATTATAGTAGTTACTGTATATTCTTGTACATAGGGGGCAGTATTATAGTAGTTACTGTATATTCTTGTACATAGGGGCAGTATTATAGTAGCTATATTCTTGTACATAGAGGCAGTATTATAGTAGTTATATTCTTGTACATAGGGGACAGTATTATTGTAGTTATATTCTTGTGCATAGGGGGAGTATTATAGTAGTTATATTCTTGTACATAGGGGCAATATTATAGTAGTTATAGTTTTGCACATAGGGGCAGTGTTATAGTAGTTAAAGTCTTGTAAATAGGAGCAGTATTATAGTAGTTATATTTTTTTACACAGGAATAATATTATAGTAATTATATTCTTGTACATAGGAGCAGTATTATAGTAGTTATATTCTTGTCCATAGAGGGAAGTATTATAGTAGTTATATTCTTGTACATAGGAGCAGTATTATAGTAGTTATAATCTTGTACATATGGCCAGCATTATAGTAGTTATATTCTTGTACATAGGGGCAGCATTATAGTAGTTATATTCTTGTACATAGGGGCAGTATTATAGTAATTATATTCTTGTACATAGGAGCAGTATTATAATAGTTATATTCGTGTACATAGGGGCAGTATTATAGTACTTATATTATTGTACATAGGGCAGCATTATAGTAGATATATTCTTGTATATAGGAGCAGTATTATAGTAGTTATATTCTTGTACATAGGTGCAGTATTATAGTAGTTATATTCTTGTACATATGGCCAGCATTAAAGTAGTTATATTCTTGTACATAGGGGCAGCATTATAGTAGTTATATTCTTGTACATAGGGGCAGTATTATAGTAATTATATTCTTGTACATAGGAGCAGTATTATAGTAGTTATATTCTTGTACATAGGGGCAGTATTATAGTAGCTATATTCTTGTACATAGGGGCAGTATTATAGTAGTTATATTCTTGTACATACGGCCAGTATTATAGTAGTCATATTCTTGTACATATGGGCAGTATTATAGTAGTTATATTCTTGTACATACGGCCAGTATTATAGTAGTTATATTCTTGTACATAGGGGCAGTATTATAGTAGCTATATTCTTTTACATAGGAGCAGTATTATAGTAGCTATATTCTTTTACATAGGGGCAGTATTTTAGTAGTTATATTCTTGTACATACGGACAGTATTATAGTAGTTATATTCTTGTACATAGGGGCAGTATTATAGTAGTTATATTCTTGTACATAGGGGCAGTATTATAGCAGTTATATTCTTGTACATAGGGGACAATATTATTGTAGTTATAGTCTTGTACATAGGAGCAGTATTATAGTAGTTATATTCTTGTGCATAGGGAACAGTATTATAATAGTTATAGTCTTGTATATAGGCAGCAGTATTATAGTAGTTATATCCTTGTATATAGGGAACAGTATTATAGTAGTTATATTCTTGTACATAGAGAGCAGTATTATAGCAGTTACTCTATATTCTTGTACATAGGGGCAGTATTATAGTAGTTACTCTATATTCTTGTACATAGGAGCAGTATTATAGTAGTTACTCTATATTCTTGTACATAGGGCCAGTATTATAGTAGTTACTGTATATTCTTGTACATAGGGGGCAGTATTATAGTAGTTACTGTATATTCTTATACATAGGGGCAGTATTATAGTAGCTATATTCTTGTACATAGGGGCAGTATTATAGTAGTTATATTCTTGTACATAGGGGACGGTATTATTGTAGTTATATTCTTGTGCATAGGGGGAGTATTATAGTAGTTATATTCTTGTACATAGGGGCAATATTATAGTAGTTATAGTTTTGCACATAGGGGCAGTGTTATAGTAGTTAAAGTCTTGTAAATAGGAGCAGTATTATAGTAGTTATATTTTTTTACACAGGAATAATATTATAGTAATTATATTCTTGTACATAGGAGCAGTATTATAGTAGTTATATTCTTGTCCATAGAGGGAAGTATTATAGTAGTTATATTCTTGTACATAGGATCAGTATTATAGTAGTTATAATCTTGTACATAGGGGCAGTATTATGATAGATATATTCTTGTACACAGGGAGCAGTATTATATCCTTGTATATAGGGAACAGTATTATAGTAGTTATATTCTTGTACATTGGAGCAGTATTATAGCAGTTACTCTATATTCTTGTACATAGGGGCAGTATTATAGTAGTTACTCTATATTCTTGTACATAGTAGCAGTATTATAGTAGTTATATTCTTGTCCATAGAGGGCAGTATTATAGTAGTTATATTCTTGTATATAGGGCAGTATTATAGCAGTTATATTCTTGTACATAGGAGCAGTATTATAGTAGTTATATTCTTGTACATAGGGGCAATATTATAGTAGCTATATTCTTGAACATAGGGGGTAGTATTATAGTAGTTATAATCTTGTACATAGGGGCAGTATTATGATAGATATATCCTTGTACACAGGGAGCAGTATTATAATAGTTATATGTTTGTACATAGGGGCAGTGATATTTTTGTACATAGGAGGCAATGTGATAGTAGTTATTGGCTAGTATATAGAGGGCAGAATTATAATTTTTGTAATGGTATTCGTACTAGTAGTAGTATATTCCTTGGTTCCAGTTACCAATGATGACCTCTACTGTGATCAATCTACAGTTTTAAAGCCTAAACTGAAATCCTCTTTAAAAAAAAAAGATCTAGGTAGAGCATTTTATGATTTCTATCCTGTTATAGGTGAGACAGCAGCCGCATATTCTCAATACAGAATGAAAAGTGAGGAAGGAAATATTAATAGAATACATTTTTTGTACACCGGGGTTATGTGTTTTCCAGTGTAGAAAAGAAATTGAATTTCCTAGCAAGCATCTTCACTGTATATTTCTCTCCATTCTCTG
Organism: Dendrobates tinctorius; assembly: GCF_039654945.1. Taxonomy (NCBI): domain Eukaryota; kingdom Metazoa; phylum Chordata; class Amphibia; order Anura; family Dendrobatidae; genus Dendrobates; species Dendrobates tinctorius. Next base: position 8,520,121 of record NW_027361993.1, read on the forward strand.
AGCTGGATTCAAACATTCCAGATTATAATCTTGCACCTTTTTAGGGCTGTACTCTACATAAAACTTGAATTACTGTTTCTATCCAAACTCACATTTTTTTTAGCTTTGGCATTAAAATACATCCTTGTATTAATTCTCCCTGTAATATCTTCAGAAATCAATTTGAACAAATCATTTCTTTGCTTCTAACATTGCATTTTTTTCCCTTCACTTTACAATGTTTTATTCTTCAAAAAAGGCAGGGAAATGACTTACACTTGTTTTTTAAGATTTTTTTATTTTCAGAATGGCTGTCAGATGACTCTTGTTGAAAATACGGAGAGTGTACAATTGAACTAGAAATGCAAATAATAAATGCATGAAATATAGTAATTTTGTGAAGTAATAATAATGTTATTTTGTAATGTGTTTCGATAATTTTGGCGACAAGGTCCTTGGGCTTTTCATTATCCACTCTTGGATATCCGCAGCACATGATTGATTTTCATTTTTGGGCACTTTTGCAACTCCACTTTCACACAAATCCTTGTATATGGCATACCTCAGATGAAGCCGATATAGGCGAAACTTGAGTTAGGCGTAGGACAGTTTTTATGGTTAAGATGTGCACATTTTTATTCTTTTTTTATATTATAACAAAACTACTTAAATTTAGAAGTGGCTGCCTGTACAAGGTATGATAATCCCTAAGATCTTCAGGGTATTATGAAGAGGCCCTCACGGCAACGCAAATTGATGTTAGCACACTCTATGATAGTTCAGCAGTGCAGAAGAATCTGTCAGGCAAGTGTTTTTTGTCTGTTTGCTCTTTGTGTGAATCGGATCTTAAAATGTTAAAATTCGAAAGAAACCGCAAATTTTGGGAAATTTGATTCAAACTGCATTCTCTGCGGATCAATCCACTCATCTCTAGTTTCATTTACTTGATAATATGCTCTGGTTAAATGAAAGCTTAGCTCTGATTGGATGCTGTTGGTAATAAAGGACAGTTTTATTTTAGAACAGTTTTGAAGAAAGAGATCCAATATTTACAAGAAGATGTTAAAACTAGTTATCCCTATTATGGTCCATCTGACCTAGATCCTATAATGTTCCCCCAGTAAAGAGTATATATAAGACCTGCAGAACTGTGGCAAAAGGGAAATCCTATATATACGGCTATAAATGTCTCCCTGAACACAGATAAACAGTAAGGCCCCTGGCCAAGTGTTTATGAGGTGTAGAATATCTTTATTTTATTCTGAATTCACAGGCTCCCAGCGTGTCCTTTTTATTCCATATCTCTGACATCTTCATATTTTATATCTTCCCCAGGAGATAGAAAAAAGTATTAGCTTGCGCTGCATAGTGAATTTTCAAACTGGTTAAGTGCAGGACCTTGATGTATCGGAGGAACGTCGGTTCCTGATTACAGGGCACCAGATCCATTTATAGTCTGTATTTGCCGTTCAATATTTAATCTTTAATTATTCATAAAAGTATTTGGTAAAGGGAAAAAAAGCAAATGTTACTTACTGCCCTGGAATTTTTAGAACTGTCCTATGTAAGGCTGGCATTTTTAGGGACGTCCCCTGGGAAGGAATGTGTTTTTCATTTATTGGTGTAGAACCTTAAGTGTGGAGATCTCAGTTTGTAGTTTATATGAAGTCAGTAAAATGTTCTCTATAAAGTCAGCATGTTCTGTAAATCAAACGGTTAAGTAAGCACCAAGCTACAGAATGCAAGCCACAAGTCTGGAAATCTCAGATTGCCTAAAACCGGTTGGAAAAATAATTCTTCCTAATTTAGAGGTTAATCAATATCAAATTGAACTGCAATAAGAAATGGTAAACATGGACTAACTTATCATAGCAAAGTTATCATACAGAAATAATAAAACATGCTTAAGTTTTTATTTTTTTTTATTCATTGGCTATGCTTCAAAAGGACCAAATGTTTCATGAACACATGATGTAATAATGGCTGCAGAGCACAATAATTTATTTTTTTTTTTTAAGTTCGCGGAACTGTTGTGGAGATATTAGCAAAACATTTGACACCAAAATGGTTTATTTTCATTACGTTGTAGAGACGTGGGCCGGACTGGGGGTTGGTCCCTCTCTTTAATGCGCAGAGACAAAACAGAGACAAGATGGAGGCAGGTTCTGGGTGCAACAGGTCCAAGTTTATTCGTGCTCTCGCCGTCCGACTGACAGTCCTCACAGGGCAACACAGTACCTTCCTCACAGCCCTCCGTGTTCAGAGCCGCTTCACACACCGTACTTTTCACCTGAGACGTACACGTACGTCCTGTACCTTTTCCACTCTTTGACACTCCTGTCAGCTCCGTCACTGTGGTTGCCGTAGGCCTGTACACTAACAGTAGTTTCACTGGTCAGGCGTTGTGTCAAATACGGTGTCCTACACCCGGTGTCTCGTCTTTACTGCGGTTCTTCCTGTCAGGACCACCCCCCCTGACTTTCTCCTCAGTCCCCCTGGTACAGTTTTCCTCACAGTGCACAAACTGCCGTAGTCCTCCTGTCACTGGAGCCCCCCCTGGGGATTGGAACTCTCTGGAACCCTCCTTCAAATTTATATCTTTCCCGATTCCCTGTAACTCTGCCCCATGACCAACGGTTTCCTAAGCTCTAAGCTGATGTCAAGTCCTTTGCTCACACTCCTCCCTGCCCTCTAATGGTCAACCCAAGGTACTGCACGTCCACTACACTTTCTCAGCGGTTTCCCCACTGTAGTAACTGACACCTATCTAAACTGTGCAACCCTTCCTTCCTCTATTCTGACAAGTCCGTCCGTCCGTCAGGTCACCTTCCCTACAACGTCAAAGTTCGTGTTATCAAATAGTTATCACTGGGGGCATGTACTTCTCCCCTGTTTTGAGACTAACCAATCATAAGCAGTCAGCAACACACAGGAGGCAAAGAACATTCCCCCAACAGCTTAGAGCAGGCTACTCTTGTATTAGATGTAATGAATGACAGAAAACCCTGATATCCTGGTCTAACCCCATACATAATTAAAAAGTGCTGGGAGTATAGCACAAATGACTAACACCTTTTAGATAAGGTTAGGGCAGTCAATGTTGGTGGGGGGCAGCAGAGCTGTGTTTAGCTGTGTCACATTACAAACCCTTCTATCAGCTCTCCTGCTCTTACAACACTGTCAGCTCTGCTGTACTGCCCCGCCCCACTCACTGCTTGTCAAGAGAAGAGCTCAAAGGTGCCAGTAATCACACTCATGTCTTGTAATCTCTTAGCATTAAGAGCAGAGTAGGCTGTCATTAAACTTTACACAGGATTAGCCTGTTCCGAGCTATTTTAGGGCATGCTCATTTCCTCCTGTGTGTTGTTGCCACTTCGACTTAACAAAAATGAACTTACTAGGTGCCAAATCCTATGCTATTATCTCCGCAAAGGAAAGGTGATATTTAAAAAATGTTTTATTCTATTCTACAGCCAACATTACATCATGTGTCCAGTTCAACATGAAAAATTTGGTAAAAAGGTCCCCTTTTAAAAGGGGTTTATGATATGAGAAAAACTTTGCTGCTTCTGGAAAGAATGCTAATCATGTCCATGGGTCACGTCTGATGATGAAGTTCAGCTCTCTTTACTTAAATGAGGCTAAGCTGCAATATCTGAGGCAGCCCATGTGGTGCTATTTTTTTAATACTTTTTTAAATCTTATGCAGCCTCTTTAAAAAAATTTATATATATTGATATATATACAGTATATATATATATATATATACAGTATATATATAGAGAGAGAGGTTACTAGTTTGTTAGAAATCAATAACACTTGGATCTAACTCAACTTTCAGAAAATGTAGATACATTTTTTGGGTTAACGCAAGTGCATGATTGGACCTATAATGGGATAACGATGAGAAGCCACTAATTTCCAATTTATAGTCAGTGTTTGCTTTCCATTGTTCAAATGTGCTGTGGGAATGTGCTGTTACTCAAAGAAAGAAAGGTTTGAAAAATAAATCAACTAAAAATGTATCATGTCCGGTAACACACAAATGAGGTTATACTGATCAAAATGATTTTTTTCCTCCAACAAACATTCAGTGTCATAATAAAATATATCTTCTTAGTTATAATGTTATTAAATGTTCAGTTTTCTACCAGAAAGTTTGGCAGCATTGGTGATCTGAAGGTCAGTGGCAAGATCTATTCAGCACAACTCAAGAAAGTTTTGAGAAGCTAGCATCATAACAATCGTCATAGCCATCAACAAAGTCATCAATACTTTCAACATTACAATCATCATCCCTTTTAAGACTATCATCCTACCAGTATCATAATCATTACCATCACAACTCCTGACATCATAACAATCAGCGTCATCATTCCATCATAGTCTTCATCGTCACACAATGGTCCAGTCATCCTTGAGCAATACCAATAGTTAAAATGTCTTTGGCGTCACATTTGAACTTTCAATTTTGAACTTCGAAAACCCTTCCAACATTCTTGGATCTAACAACTACGTTAAGTCTTGGGACTCAGTGGTCCCTGAAATGTAATTTTCACAGAGCTCAATTAGTTCTGACCTTCAGAATGAGAATCCAAAGATCGCTTTATTTCTCTGATTATAATTGATCTGGTTTCTGCAGTTAACAATATTGACTCGTTCTTTTAATTTAATTTTGGTGTTTTTATTTCGAAAAAGTTATTTTATGGACTGCTACAATATTTTTTGAAGCACCTTGTTGATGTAAGGTCCTAGTTTCCCCTTGTCACAATCCATTATTGGATCTGAGGCAGATCTGACTTCTCAGATTAAAACTTTTTTCCTTTCAGGCCATCGGGGTTTAATGTTAGTTTTTCACCCCTGGTGGCCACTGGTGTAATTGCTTTGCTGCTGGGTTTGCTGATGTGGGTGGTGATCACTCTCAACATCCTTTAGGAGGTCACCTGATGCATCAGCTGACTGTTGTTAGTTCATTCTACAGTGACCATGCTGCAGGAAGGAGCTCTCTGGTTGCAGTGGTGCTTTGCTGAGTTCGCTTGTCAGGTGACTTACTCTGCTGTGCGTTGCTTTGCAGCAGAGGGAGTTAGTTGCTGCATTTTTTGTTTATCCTGTTCCTTTTAATGTCTGTCTGTTCTTACCTTTTGTTGCATCAGTGCAGCGGTGGGACCAGTGCTCTCACCTGCCAGTTCCCTACTTAGGGATAGGAGCAGGGCAAGTGAGGAATTAGGTATCCTGCTTGGCGATGGGGTGAAAGAACCCATACAGGGACAATAGTAAGATCAGGGCACTTCCTCAGGTGAGTGCAAGAGGAGTCCATTTAACCAGTTCCCTATGGACAGGGTCCACCATTGTTAACGTTTCACTGGTGTACCCTTGTGTGTTGTGCCGTCGGTTGACCGACCTTTCATGGGGTCGTGTCACACCGCTTCAGTCACATCGTGACACCCCTCCTCATATTTTCTAAAACCATTTGTAATGTGATTACCAGACTGGATCTCTTCTTTCTCGTGCTAACTCATTCTTCAAATGACACCATTCACTGTCGTCATCTTAACTTTAAAGTGGGTGTCTCAAAAAGAAACTGTAATGAAATAACCACATAAATGGGCAAAAACAAGAGACATATAAAAGAAATGGGGAGTTCTACTATTGTGCATAAAGCTAATACAATTATAGATCTAGCAAAACCATTCACATAAATAATGAATATCCCAAGGAGAGTAACTAGATGCTTTATTCTTCCAATTCAATGAAAAGACTCCAGTAAGTTTAAAAAAAATAAAAATCATTTAGAAGCATCATGAGAATAGAATAAAGATAATATTCAGACCCAACAGCAAGTAACCATTAACTAAATATTGCAATAAAGTAAGCATTGCCCACCTAAAAATCAATATCTAAAGTGCAAAATGCTAATGTGCATTCACAATAATACAAAAGAGCATGCCTGTGTAATCTCAACCAGTTAGCCACCTAAAAATGTGGCATCCAGACTGTGTAAGCAAGTCGAAAATATCACTGAGAAGCATGGCAAATAAAAATACTTGCATATTGAAAGCCCTTGGCGTTTTAACTGCCCTTTGAGAGCTCTCTCAGGGGTGAAGTGAAAGGAAAGTATATATAAACTAATAAAAATTACTTAAATGGTTTATCCAGGACTGTTTTACTATGGGCCCTAAAACTAAAGGGGGTTTTACACATAGCGATATCGCTAGCGATATCGCTATAACGTCACCGATTTTGTGATGTTTTAGCGATATCGCTATGTGTTATACTTACCTCCGACCGGCTCCCCCGCTGTCCGTCGCTTATAGCGCGAGAATGTCCGGCTCCATTTCTCGTCGTCAGCTTCCTGCTGGGGCTTCCTGCTGTGACGACGAGCGGCGCGTGGAGGCGGGCGGGAGGACGCCAGGTTCGCTGTGTGTGAAAGGTCAGTATCGTGCGCTGCGTCGTTGCTGCATCGCTGTGAGGTCTGCCTGTGTGACAGCTCACTAGCGATCATTTAGCGATGCACCAGCGATCCTGACCGGGTCGGATCACTGGTCGGATCGCTGGGGCATCGCTAAATGTAAAAGGGCCTTAACAGGCAGGTTGCAAATTCCTAACTACTTAGCTGTTCTACCCAGTACCTCTCCTGCTGACTATTCCGCCACTCACTGTCAACAGAGCAGCGCTTCCTCTTCCGGGCTGCTCTGTCAATGTGAAGGGACTGCCATCATCATGCTACTTGACAGCTGACTCCCTGCAGGTAGTCAATCAGAATAACGTTGGCCATCACACCTCATCAACAGAGCAGAGTGGAAAAGAAGCCCCTGAATTGCCGGCAGGAGTGGTCTGTGACATCTCCTTACTGGCAGAAATCCGTTCGCGGCACAAAAGGCATGCGGTTAGCAATTACCTGCCTGTTAGTTTTTAGGCCTATATTTAAAAAATAATAGTCCTGGATAACCCCTTTAATAGATTAGCAAACTTACAATGATTGGCAGTCAAATAATATTCACTGTGCTGTCAAGGCCAGCATCCGGAGGTTTTATAATGAGGTTATGTTAAATGTGTACTCATAAGGGAGCGTGCGCATGTGATAAAAGGCAAAGATCCAAAGCCACATGTAAGAGCTATAATACACTTGTATTGAAGTCATCCGCACTAGATTGTGACCCATGGCAGTGTGTCCCTGAAAAAAAGGTTATATGAATATAAAACCTATGCACTTGAACCCTCTATAATGAGAGCGAACTACAAGTCACTTAAAGAGTTAGTTGAGTGTGCCACAATATTATAATAATGGAAAAAATAATTAACATACATCTGTGCTCATCATAATTGTTCATTCTATGGAGTGAGCCAAGTTTCCCTATGAGAAAATAGAGCAACCTCGAATAGAACAAATAAGGCGTGTATGTATGTGCACAAACCCAAAAATGAGAGTTGTGCATAAGTTTGAACATTTTAAAGCATCACTTCCATCAAAGTTTTTATCCTCTTAATATATTGCAGTCATCTTATTATATAGCACTGTGTACTTACAATTGCTCATTTTGCCTTTCTACCCAGCAAATTCTTCTCTTTTCTCTGATCTATGTAGAAACAGGAAGTCTCTTTTCCTTGCATGAGTCATCTCATTGTCCATCTCTTGATCCAACTGCTCCCTCCTCCCCCCTGCCAGGGACTTTTGCAGTGACTCATGATTCCCACAGGAAAAATTGACCTCCTGTATCTACATAGAGCTTAGAAAGATTCAGCTAGTCAGTTATTAATCATTTTATGTCATAGACCTAATGGAAAACAGAAGAATTATCTGGGTAGAAAGGCAAAATGAGCAATTGTAAGTACGCAGTGCTATATAATATGATGATTGCAATATATGAAGAAGATAAAACTTTGACGGATGTGCATCTTAATGTAGATAATGGATCGCAAGTCACGCAAGAAACAAGAATACTGACACATCCACCAATGTTACCAAGAAGCTCGACTGCCTCCTTTATGCACAAGAACGCAACATCCATGCATCCAACACATCGGGGCAGTATATGGATGGCTATTTAATAGAAAGCACACCAATTAATGCTATCTAACTTTGCAATAACCATTGCCAAAGGTGAGAGAAGCAATGGCAGCTTTATTTTTATAGAAAGAGGATTTCTTTGTGAGATAAGGCAGATCACAAAAGTTCTGCTGATCTTTAGAATACAAAATCGCCAAAAACTGCAATTGCGAAGAGCATCCATCCAACCTGGATTGTTTTAAGGTTCGTTCTTTTTCACTTTGATAAATAAAATGATCAACTTCTTTTTACTTCTAGAATTTTATACCTCAAACTGAGTCTGAAGGCCAAATTGTTGATTCAAAGCAAGATAAATTGAGCAAAAAGCTATAAAATAGACCCAAATATCACTGCATGAAATCTGTGGCTTAAATTGAATAAGCAGAAAAATTACAATATAAAAATCAACAGGAAACTCCTAATACGCTCATTCCTTCTGACAATTGCAATATCTTCAAAGCTGAGAATTATCATATCGTACAAATGCAATTTTTTTCCAGAGGAATACATTATTTGGCTTTAGGTTTGAAGGTCAATTACGTATTCTACTCTATGTAAAATGAAGCAATCCTTAGAGGCATATAGATAACAAAACACTTCTTCACACCATGAAACACCAAGAGCAATGTAAAATGTGTCTATTTTAAGACGGTTGATCGAGAGTTTTTTGTCTGGCTATATCCTATTCTCATTAAAAAAAAATCGTGACCAGTCCCGCCCAGAAAAGTTTAATTATGATAATACAGCTTGATGTCTCAATAATTCTTTGTCAGTGAATTCATTATGGATTCATAAATATCAAGGGAACATAATTATGATAATCAATGTCACTCAGGGATATGGATATTTAAGGCAAACGCTACGTAGACATTTTTGGAGAGAACTTTTCAAAACAGCAACTTTAGCAACTTTCATTTTAAGGGTAGGAGATCAATGCCCAAGAAAATATTTCCAAGTAGTATGCAACAGCTAAGTATGAGAATCAAAGATATTATGTACAAAATGTTATTAGAAATATTAAATGTTCAATAAAGATTCACAGGTAGGTAGTAATAAGGGTCTATGGAATTGTATACTGTGCTACAAAGTGGTGGCACAGCTTGTTGGCAGAGGTATGGATGATGATACATTGGTGTTCAGCTGCCGGGACCAGCACATTTTGGTTGCAGAGGCGCTGTAGTATTTTATGGTACCTTTTTAATGAATAAGTCATTGCAAGTCCACCGGGATGATATCTGCTCTTTGAGCAGTTTCTTCCTTTTGGCTAATTGGGTAAATCCTGAGAACACATCCCATCTGTAAAGTCCAACTGTTTGGCCCTACCGTAGTAGTCAACTACGTTAAAGTCAGGATGAGATGTATTAGGTAAAGTTTATGGCTCTAATTAATGAAGATTGTGATTTTTTTTGATGGTCTTGATAAAGGGGGCAAGATGGAGTCAGATGCTCCTGATTCATGAATCAGGATCATCTACTGAGTGGCATGCACCTTCGTGCACCACGTCAGATATCTTTCTCTAGTTCTTGACTGCAGGAAGATTTTTGTAGTAAGGAACACCACAGGTTGTCATGAATTAGAAGTGCTGTGGCGTCATGCCCCCATCTTACCCTTGTTACACCCCAGCTCCACCAATTTTGGCAGGTCTGGGCAAAACTGGTGTGCAAGCACCAAAGATCACAAAATTTTTGCCACAACTCTGAGTTGTGTCAAAATCTTGTTTCTTTTCAAAGCAATTTACACCAGAATCACTATGATGAATCTGGTCCAAAGTGTCTTTCATTGATGACTTTGTTATATTTAGGCTCTATTCCACACTTAATTTTCATTATAGTTATTTATATAGCAGCATTATTTCTACATTGCTTTACAAATATCATCATCGTTGATGATGATGATGATACATAGTATCATCAGCCCTCATTGGGGCTCACAATCTAAATTCCCTGTTGGTATGTCTTTGGAGCGTGGGAGGAAATCGGAGAAAACCAGGTATGGACTTCTCAGCCCCTGGCATTTGAAATCACACAGGCACATGCTGTCCCTGTCCCCGAGCACTAGATGGGATATATTACCCTGGATGGAGGAATGCAAGATTTACTACAAAGCCAACATTTCTAATGATACCCGTGGCCTGCTGGGGTAAGTGACGGAGTCAGCAACTTTGTGCTCTGTCACAACTCTTAACAGTATGAGTGTCTTTAGAATACCGATTCTGTTAACTATATTGCAGGCAAGACGGCCAACGACCATACAGGCCCTTCTGGCATTTGCCAGAATTGCCAGATGGCCAGTCTGGCACTGGAGGAAACCCACGCAAACACGGGAAAAACATACAGACTCCTTGCAGATGTTGTTCTTGATGGGATTTCAGTCCAGGACCCCAGCGCTGAAAAGTGCTATCTACTGAGCCACCATCCTGCCTGATTCCATAATCCAGAACATAGCACATCTGTTTTGATTCATTTTACATTGAATCAATGCTGCAGATCTACCTGACTTATAATCGGTCCATTGGTTTTGAGTTTTTTTTAGCAATACCAAATAACGCAACAGAATTCTGATTAAGCAGGAAGTTAACATTTTGAAGATGGAGTGTTGTTATGCTGTTTTGTAACCTTATTATTCTTTCCTCTTTTGCTACATGTTTCTGTGTTTCTAATCACGTTACAATTTCGGTTAATAATTAGTGCCGGGTACTTTAGGTTCCATTGTGGTATCTGTTGTTTTCACAGGAAGAATAGAGCTGCACGTACTGCTATTCTTTCTGAAAATAGTGACAAATAGGTTCACATTTGAGTTTCTTCTTCTTTGTCACATTTCTTTTCTTCTTTTTGAAGGTCACACTAGCAAAACATTGTGTTATTTTATTCAGTTAAGCTGTGTTCACATTTGCACTGCAGGCTCTGACGACCTGAACATACTGTACACTATGATGGAAATTATAAGACCACAGTTATTGCCAATGGGATATTTCAGATGGCACTGGTGTCTAACATGTAAGGGTTCTGACACTGTCCTTAACTTTGTTAACAAGTTCCTATGGCAAACCAGAACAACAAAATGATAACGATCATGTGAACAAAGTCTTGACATAAGTTACCTGACTGATTCAACATAAGTTAACATTGATAAAAAAAAGGGGCACTTCATTAATCACAACTCTTCAAGATCAATTATAAAAGATCTGTGATATCAAAAAAGAGTAGTGGAAAAATTGAAACCATGATGCGAGTGTGAAAATGACCTAAAACTGTCCTTTTCTAGTTACCGTGACAGGGTCATTGGCACTGTATGTGATTAGAGATATGCATCACGAAGATTGCTTTCTTCCATGATCGAGAAACCCATAAGTTTCTCTCCAGCATGTTATGTGCTGAAGAGGTTAATCAGGCATGAGAAGGATGATAAGAGATAGGTTCTTTAGGTGAGTAGGTCAGAGATGGGCTGGATGCCCACCCACCATGTCTCGACCTCAAGTCAGTGGCTGGGGAGATAAATGTTGAGCCACTGTTTTTTTTCTCTGTTGTGTGTTTGGAAAGGAAAGTCTCCAGATGTCACTCCAGGAGGAGCTGAGGACTTTGTGTGTTACCTGTGGGTGAATCTTGCAGGAAAAAGGACTCTATTGAATTTTATCTTTGTTTTGTATTGCCATTGGGCCAGAAAGGACAGATTTACTTTGCTAAACCCTGCTATGGTTTATGGTCTATCACAGCGAGCAAAATGAACCAGTAGAAAAAATATCCCATTGTTGCCAAGTGCCATCCGTCAGATCTCAGCAGGCGCACTGCTCATGTGCCTGCCACTTTCTTCCCAGGAGAAGACACCGATGGCTGGGGGACATCATCGGGGGATGCAGGAGGGTCTAGGAACACCGGAGGCACCGGGGGACCCCATTTCTCTCTTCTGATGTGCTAGATCACATCAGAGGAGAGAGAAATTAAATGAGAAATAGGACTTTTTTTGCGGTCACCGTTATTCCGTGAATAACGGTGATCGCAACACTGGGGTCGGTAAAAACAGAATCAAATCATGTTCCCCAGGGTCTCAACCAAGACCCCAGAGAATTTCTAACGCTGTGGGGCGCTAAACACTTATTTCTCAGCACCGTTAAAAAGCGGCGCTGAGGAATAAGTACCCTTAACTCCCGCCATTAAAAGGCGTATCGGTGGTCATTAAGCGGGTTCATAAACCAGCAGATTATTTACCAAAAGAGGCATTCCTGCATTTACCTCTGCAAGTAGCTGAGTGAGTCAACCCCTCACAGTACACATCAGTACACATCATATATATCATATATGGTAAATGAAGAATCTTTTATTTGTACGATTTACACTATATCTTGTTCTTGTCATATGTTTGACTACCTGCCCATATTGAGATATGCAATATCATGTCTCATTTTCCACTTGACCACAGACTGAAGTTTTATCTTTTTTTATGAATTTATTTCTTTTTTTAATAGCTGTTTATTGCCTGGTGAAAACACAACCCTGATTTAGCTACCCGTTGGAGTAAAACAAAAAAGTCCCATCCTTTGATTAAGCAACTTAGGTAGTGAGAGAAAACACAAGAGCAATAAATGCAGATTTCCTGAGCAGGCAACTCTTGACAAATGACACAAAACAATAAAAAAGAACAATAAAGAAAAACAAATTATGTCTCAAGGAAAGAAAAAAAAAGTCTGAAAAGACAAGATCATAGCTTGCAGGCATCCAATTCTAAAGCAGACATCAATGTTTCTGGAGTTTTCTAACTTACAAAACAGAATTGCCAAACAATGATTCGTTTTGTCTGCATAAGCCAATAAACACTCATAATAATGTTTCCTTTGTTGTCCCACAAGTATCAGCAAACTTTAAGAAGTTCTCAAACTGGACAAAAATAAATACATAAAAAATAAAGAAAACAATAAAAAAAATTATGTATTTCAGTCACTTAAATTTCAGGTCCCGATTGTAAAATGTAGCAAAGGAAAAAAAAGACAAAAACAAATTAAATGACAAAAAAAATTTACTTTTCACATTTCAATAGAGGAGAAGGATAAAAGAACAATGTTTTTGCTTCATTGCACTAAATTAGAATTACAGGCATGGAAGATATTGGTACCAGTTTTTTTTTTACATTAATGTTTGTTGTAGATGATCAAAGAATGAATGTGGAATTCAACAAAATGAAATAATAATTAGAGGAGACAGAGAAACAATGTAAATACAGTATGTTTGAAAGGAAGACACAAAAAATTGTATTTGGTGTGGCATAATATGTTGGTTCCTAATCATGAGGGAAAGTGGATTCTCCCAATAAAGCCTTAAAAATAAGTTTGGGCAAAGTTCACATGCAATAATATGCATCTCAACAGGAAGCTTGTGCTTATCTAACAATAGGGTCAGGCCTAGCTCCAGATGTATGCTGCTTCTTGGAAAGTCTGCAGTTGCTTAGAAAATACATGTGGGTGAGAGGAGAGCGAAAGAGAGAACCCGGCTGACCATAAGAGCTTACACTCTACAGGAGAGGACCCCACAGACCATAAGAACTTACACTCTACAGGAGAGAGAGAGAGAGAGGACCATGCTGACCATAAGAGCTTACATTCTACAGGAGAAAGAGGACCCAGGTGACCATAAGAGCTTACACTCTACAGGAGAGAGATAACAGCTCAGACCATAAGAGCTTACACTCTATAGGAGAGAGAGGACCCTGGTGACCATAAGTGCTTACACTCTACAGGAGAGAGACGACACTGCTGACCATAAGAGCTTACACTCTACAGGAGAGACAGAGAGGACCCTGCTGATCGTAAGAGCTTACACTCTACAGGAGGAGACCCTGCTGACCATAAAAGCTTACACTGTACAGGAGAGAGAGGACCTTGCTGACCATAAGAGTTTACACTTTACAGGAGAGAGAGGACCCTGCTGACCATAAGTGCTTACACTGTACAGGAGAGAGAGAGAGGACCCTGCTGACCATAAGAGCTTACATGCTACAGGAGAGAGAGAGAGAGAGAGGACTATGCTGACCATAAGAGCTTACACGCCACAGGAGAGAGAGAGAGGACACTGCTGACCATAAGAGCTTACATGCTACAGGAAAGAGAGAGAGGACTACGCTGACCATAAGAGCTTACACGCTACAGGAGAGAGAGAGCAGACCCTACTGACCATAAGAGCTTATACTCTACAGGAGAGAGTGGACCCTGATGACCATAAAAGCTTACACTCTACAGGAGAGAGAGGACCCTGATGACCATAAAGGCTTACACTCTACAGGAGAGAGAAAACCCTGATGACCATAAAAGCTTACACTCTACAGGAGAGAGAGGACACTGATGACCATAAAAGCTTACACTCTACAGGAGGGAGAGGATCCCACTGACCATAAGAGCTTACACTCTACAGGAGAGAAATGACCTTGCTCATCATAAGAGCTTACACTCTACAGGACAGAAAGGACCCTGCTGACCATAAGATCTTACACTATACAGGAGAGAGAGGACCCTGCTCACCATAAGAGCTTACACTCTACAGAAGAGCGAGGATCCCACTGACCATATGAGCTTACACTCTACAGGAGAAAGAGGACCCTGCTGACCATAAGAGCTTACACTCTACAGGAGAGAGAGGACCCTGCTCACCATAAGAGCTTACACTACAAGAGAGAGAGGATCCCACAGACCATAAGAGCTTACACTCTACAGGAGAGAGAGGACCCCACTGACCATAAGAGTTTACACTCTACAGGAGAGAGAGGACCCCACTGACCATAAGCGTTTACCCTCTACAGGAGAGAGCGGATGCTGCTGACCTTAAAAGCTTACACTCTACAGGAGAGAGGCCTCTGTGCTGACCATAAGAGCTTACACTGTACAGGAGAGAGAGAGAGAACCTGGCTAACCATAAGAGCCTGTTGTAGTTTTGATAAAATTAGTTTGATCAGCAGAAGACTATCACTACAGGACTTATTCATGACCCTTCCCCCACCACTGATTGGCAGCTTTTTGCTTATGCAACAGAAAGCTGCCAATCAATGGTGTGGGCGGAGTTATACAGAACTCAGCATTTAGAGAACTGCTACGTTTGCAGAGAAAAAAGTGATTTAATCAAAGTTGCAACAAGCAGTACGTGAAATCAGGGGCTCTGCCTTAACATCATGCTACTCTAAGATTACATTGCAAAAACCTGCTGACGGATTCCCGGTAACAATTGCTCCATACCATACACATAGTAACCTTGCTAAATACTTATCTTTTTAAAGAACACGCTGTTCTCCAAAAGGCAACAGCCCAAATCACTCATCTGTGAGCTTTAGATGAAGGGAACATAAGATTATAGAGTGCGATCATTTTTCTCTATTCCCAGTCTCTAGCTTAAAAACTTTTCTGTCTTTCTAGGTCAAAGCGTCTTGTAAATTCAATTAAGCATTCAGTACCAATTTCTGATTTCAAAGTTCTCAGCCTTTTCAATATGATGCCCATTATGTATAGTTTAGCGGTTGTATGTATTATTTTCTATCAATTACCTACAAGCGCCCTTCCTTTCATCACGAGGAATATTTTCATTAATAAAAGTGTCTTATCAGTCATCTGATAATATGGTACACAGCCTTCAGAATTTAAATTAAATTTTCATAAGGCTTTTAAATTGATACCTTAATTAATTTGAATAAAATGACATTTAATCATCTTTGACTTGGATTGGACGATGATGTGATCCGATACTGAGAATAGGGGGGAGAGAAAAAGGCTATGGAAATCATTTATATTCAGTGGATCGACAAGCAAACTGTGCGTATTCGTGTGTTTTTTTTTGTTTTAATTAAATAAATCTGCTGATCCCGTCTAGTTTAAAATTCAATGATGCTTCTGTCACCTATTATTATCCGTCATTGGCAGTGTTGGAGCGCCATGATAAAAGACGGTCAAAGGAAAATTTGAAAATTGAAATTGATTGTAATTTTTGATTGATGGCCGTAAGTATATAATTAAAGTAAGGATTTCAAGCCTGTTGTTTTTTGAAGTAACTTAAGCTTGTAAAGGCCAAAAGTCCACCTCCATCTTTCTTTTTTATCTGATAAAGAAAAATACTTGTATGCCACGAACAACAGGGAATTATAAAACCTGAGGACATTTCTGGGTTTTTTTTGAACTGCAACAACAGTGAAAAATTGAAAGTTTTTAAGGGAGAGTTAATGTAAGGCCAGGATCACATTTGCGAGAAACTCGCATGAGTCTCGCACCTCAAAATCCGGTTCTGCCACCGGCACTCGAGACCGGAGTGTGCGGCTGCATGTAAATACATGGAGCCACACACTCCGCTCCCGAGTGCCGGTGGCAGAGCAGGATATTGAGGTGCAAGACTCGTGCGAGTTTCTCGCAAGTGTGATCCCTGCCTAACAAAAACTTTCGCTGTATTGTGATATCTATGCTGAGCGTTTCGCCAATGAGTGTCACCTCTCTACTGACTACAATCGCCAGCTCTAAATTGGAGATATGAAAAAGGTTGTAGGGACATGCATTAGGATGCATATGGGGTGGATTCAGCAGGTTATATAGGGAAAACCAGCTGTCAAGTTCCCTTTAAGTCAATTTTTGCATATATTTGTATAGATTTTTGTTTACTATTTTTTACAATTTTTTAATGGGGGTAATACAGTTGGGCTATGATCTTGACCCTACACTGTAGTCTGCAGTGAGTTGATATAAAGAAAATCAAAATAATAAAAAAGTAAATTAAAATAGGTAGAAATTGTATAAACAAGATAAGACATTAGAGTAGTTCAACATATACCAAGAGGAGTGAGGGTCCTGCTTGCAAGCTTACAATCTATAAGGAAATAGGGGACACAAAAGGAAAAATGTGCTTGTCATTTATGGACCAGCCATCAATATAATAAAAATAGAGGTATTCTAAAAACTCTGTTTGATCCAGTCCCCAAACAGTATATGTACAAGTAAAGATACAAAGTGCTACTGAGTGTGTGGAACAGGAAATTAGTTAATTAGATTAGTTTGGTGAGTTGATAGTCTACCACAGGAGGTGGGCCACATGAGAGACAGTGACTGTTGTGGAGGGCCGAACCAATAGGTTGAAATTAATTCTGCTCAATATTAATATCAATATATCATAATTATTATGTTATTGATAATTATAAAAATAATAATTGTATCACTTAATACTGAGCAGAATTAAGTATGTTGACACCCCAATATATATCATTTGACCCCGAGTACAGCCCCTTCTGTATATCGTATGAGCCCCCCACAGCCCCTTATACACTGTAAGAGCCCCACACAGCCTCCTCTATATGCAGCATGAGCCCCACACAGCCTCCCCCATATGTGGCATGAGCCCCACACAGCCTCCCACATACGTGGCATGAGCCCCACACCAGCCTCCCCCATATGCCACATGAGCCCCATTCTAGCCTCCCCCATATGAGGCATGAGCCCCACACAGCCTCCCCCATATGTGACATGAGCCCCACTCCAGTCTCCTCTATATGCGGCATGAGCTCTAAACAGCCTCCCCATATGCTGCATGTGCCCCACACAGCCTCCCTATATACAGTGCATGAGCCCCATACAGCCTACCTATCTACACTACATGAGGCCCACATAGCCTCCCTATAAACACCGCATGAGCCTCACACAGCCTCCTTATATACTGCATGAGCCACACACAGCCTCCCTATATACGCTGCATGAGCCCCACACAGCCTCCTTATATACACTGCATGAGCCCCTCACAGCCTCCCTATATACACTACATGTGCCCCACACAGCCTCCCCCATATGCAGCATGAGCCCTACACAGCCTCCCCATATACAGCATGAGCTCCACACAGCCTCCCTATATATACTGCATGAGCCCCACACAACCTCCTTATATACACTGCATGAGCCCCACACAGCCTCCCTATATATACTGCATGAGCCCCACACAACCTCCCTATATAAACTGCATGAGCCCCACACAGCCTCCCTATATAAACTGCATGTGCCCCACACAGCCTCCCCCATATGCAGCATGAGCCCTACACAGCCTCCCCATATACAGCATGAGCTCCACACAGCCTCCCTATATATACTGCATGAGCCCCACACAACCTCCCTATATACACTGCATGAGCCCTACACAGCCTCCCTATATATACTGCATGAGCCCCACACAGCCTCCCTATATACACTGCATGAGCATCACACAGCCTCCTTATATACACTGCATGAGCCCCACACAGCCTCCCTATATACACTGCATGAGCCCCACACAGCCTCCCTATATACACTGCATGAGCCTCACACAGCCTCCTTATATACACTGCATGAGCCCCACACAGCCTCCCTATATATACTGCATGAGCCCCACACAACCTCCCTATATAAACTGCACGAGCCCCACACAGCCTCCCTATATACAGTACACTGCATGAGCCTGTGTTTTGTTCTCTGGCTCCATGTCATCTCCTCTTCCTCTCGCTGTCAGGGTACCTCAGGGTTCAGTCCTTGGCCCCCTTCTCATCTCGCTCTACACGGCCCCAATTGGACAGAGTATCAGCAGATTTGGCTTTCAGTACCATCTTTATGCTGATGACACACAAATATATTCGTGATTCTCCGACCATACCCCCGCTGTGATGATCAGTGGGGTTCTCTGAAGTCAATTGATCTGACACTACTTTAAAAGTTAGTGTCAATGGGTCCAGGATGGGGTAAGAAGAAATCTCACGCTCTGCCACACTTGCTACTATGTCCTCCATTGGTCTTAGGACATCAACAACCAGAATGTGCATCCTGTGATCGCTAAAGCCAATCAGTATATCATTTTTAGTTTGTTTTTTTACCCCAACTTGAGCCCAACAAGTTTTAAAGCATGGGGAAAACCCCTTTAAAAGTCCTTAAAAGGCCTCATTCAGACGTCCGTGTTGCGCGTACGTGTTGTATTTGTATTTTATTCAGATATAATACGTATCTATTATAATCTATGGTGCTATTCACATGTCTGTTTTTATCGGTCAGCATTGTTGAAAATGGCCAATACAAGTCTATAGGTCTGTGAAAAACATGTATATCATGGAGAAGCTTCGTCATTTATTTCTTTATCCATCCATGAAAAATACTGATTAGGCTACTTTTTGCATGCGTTTGCGTTTTTATGCGCATTCGTTCTCTAGGTGTCAAACCAGTGTTTACACGTTTACTCGTAAAACGCATGCGTACGCAAACGCATGTCTATGTGCATGCCTGCGTTCCCATAGACTGTAATGCGTTCTTATGACTCATTCCAATGCGCAAGTGAATGCATGCATTTTTTACGCCTTTGGACGGACCCAAAAATGCAACAGGTTGCGTCTGGCGCATCTAGACGTACACCTTGAAAAGACCCATGCGCACGAAAACGCCAATGAGCGCATGCAAACGCAAGACCATGTGTACGCCATGTTATACATAGGTATGCATTAAGCATGCGTACGGATGTACACGATGCACTGCGCAAAAAAAGTTAATGTGAAACCAGCCTTACACTGATGGTAAAAACAGACACATGGATGACACACTGATGGTAAATATGGACACACGGATCACACACTGATGGTAAATATGGACACACGGATCACACACTGATGGTAAATATGGACACACGGATCACACACTGATGGTAAATATGGACACACGGATCACACACTGATGGTAAATATGGACACACGGATCACACACTGATGGTAAATATGAACATACAGATGACACACTGATGGTAAATATGGACACACGGATCACACACTGATGGTAAATATGGACACACGGATCACACACTGATGGTAAATATGGACACACAGATCACACACTGATGGTAAATATGGACACATGGATGACACACTGATGGTAAATATGGACACACAGATCACACACTGATGGTAAATATGGACACACAGACCAAACTCTGATGGTAAATATGGACACACAGATGACACACTGATGGTAAATATGGACACACGAATCACACACTGATGGTAAAAACTGACACACGGATCACACACTGATGGTAAATATGGACACATGGATGACACACTGATGGTAAAAATGGACACACGGATCACACACTGATGGTAAATATGGACACACAGATGACACACTGATGGTAAATATGGACACACGGATGGCACACTGATGGTAAATATGTACACACGGATCACACACTGATGGTAAATATGGACTCACAAATCACACACTGATGGTAAAAATGGACACACGGATCACACAGTGATGATAAATATGGACACACGGATGACACACTGATGGTAAATATGGACACATGGATGACACACTGATGGTAAATATGGACACACGGATCACACACTGATGGTAAATATGGACTCACAAATCACACACTGATGGTAAATATGGACACACGGATGACACTGATGGTAAATATGGACACACGGATCACACACTGATTTTAAATATGGACACATGGATCACACACTGATGTAAATATGGACACACGGATGACACACTGATGGTAAAAATGGACACACGGATGACACTGATGGTAAATATAGACACACGGATCACACACTGATTTTAAATATGGACACATGGATCACACACTGATGGTAAATATGGACACACGGATGACACACTGATGGTAAATATGGACACATGTATGACACTGATGGTAATAATGGCCACACGGATGACACACTGATGGTAAATATGGACACACAGATGACACACTGATGGTAAATATGGACACACGGATCACACACTGATGGTAAAATGGACACATGGATGACACACCGATGGTAAAAACGGACACACGGATTACACACTGATGGTAAATATGGACACATGTATGACACTGATGGTAATAATGGCCACATGGATGACACACTGATGGTAAAAATGCTCACACAGATCACACACTGATGGTAAATGTGGACAAACAGATGACACACTGATGGTAAATGTGGACAAACAGATGACACACTGATGGTAAATGTGGACAAACAGATGACACACTGATGGTAAATATGGACACACGAATAACACACTGATGGTAAGTATGGATACACTTATGACACACTGATGGTAAATATGGACACACAGATGACACTGGTAGCATTTTTCGCGTACGTGTTTAAATACAGATGTGTGATTGAGGCCTAAGTGTTATGATAAATAATATTGTAGAGGCAAATAAAATAACTTAGAAGTAAAGAATTATCAGGACATAAAAAATTGAAGCTATTTCCAAGTGTCACCTTTAACTAGAAGTGTTTGATGTGCGGTTTTTCAGTACAATGAAGAAAAAAATAGAAGGAAAAAAAAGTGACAATTGAGTTAAAAGAAGACTGGCGCATTGTGAAAGGGGAATTTTGGAGATGTGTCGGACAATCCGGGGACAGAGTAGGTGACATTTGAAAATGCAGCACAGCTAAACTTCAGTATGAAGATTGAATTGGTTATGGAGTGACTGTGAGTACATGTATCTGCTGTCAGCTCTTGATTGGGCTGTTGGATCTATAAAACTGGTGACATTCCGTAAGAAGTTTAAAGACAAATGGAAGAAGGAAAGAATTATATTCAAATAAGGGGCTGTTACCTGTCACTGCCACCAAGATGAATAATGGAATAATAGAAAGAGGCAAAAGTTTTCACAAACTGTTTCTGTGAAGGACACTTCTGAGTACAATTAAAAAAAATTGAAAAGGGGTTCGTGACGATATAGTTTTGACATTGTAGCAATATACATCTGTTCACCCCGGACCTTAATATTGTGTTAATGGTAAAGTATTGGGAATAAATCATTTAGTTCATTTTATTATTTTATTTATTATGCTTTACATTAATTCCACAGCACCTTACCGACCTTACCTTATCTAGGCTTCCTGTAGTATAAGGATGCTGTCACTTAATAATAATAATAATCTTTATTTATATAGCGCCAACATATTCCGCAGCGCTTTACAGTTTAACAGTTTCAAAACACAAGTCATAAGTAACAACGTTAATAATACAGTAATTAAAGCAAAATAAGACGACCCATGAGAGCTTACAATCTACAATGAGGTGGGAGAGATACAAAGTACAGGTGTGTATTTACAATGGTGTATTTACAATGATGGTCCAGCCATCTTGAGGGATGGATGGAGATAGTGAATGGGCTACTCATGCACACTTACACATAGAATGATTTTGATTAGGGAATGTGATAGGCCGCTGTGAACAAATGTGTTTTGAGGGAGCACCTAAAACTATGCAAATTGTGGATAGTCCTAATTTCTTGGGGTAGAGCATCCCAGAGGATTGGCGCAGCGCTGGAGAAGTCTTGGAGTCGGGAGTGGGATGTACGGATTAGTGCAGAGGTTAGTCGAAAGTCGTTTGCATAGTGCAGCGGTCGGTTAGGTCGATAGACAGAAATGAGGGAGGAGATGTCAGAGGTGCTGCACTGTGGAGAGCTTTGTGGGTGAGAACAGGTACTTTGAATTGGATCCTATAATGAATGGGCATCCAGTGTAAGGACTGGCGAAGAGCAGACGCGTCCGAGTTCCGATTAGCCAGATAAATGACCCTGGCTGCTGCATTGGACTGGAGAGGTGATAGTCGAGTAACGGGGACGCCAATTAATAGAGCATTGCAGTAATCCAGGCGGGAGTGGATCAATGCGACAGTGAGGGTTTTTGTTGTTTCCATGGTGAGAAAAGGGCGGATTCTAGAGATGTTCTTTAGATGTAAGCGGCAAGAGCGGGCAAGAGATTGTGTATGGGAGGTGAAGGAGAGATTGGTGTCAAATATAACACCCAGACAGCGCGCCTGCAGCTGGAGTGTTATTATAGTGCCACCCATGGAGAGGGAAATGTCAGATTTGTACATAAATCCCGACACTCTAGTCAGATAGTCAGATGACCCTGGTGACCCCAACATTTAATGATAATGACTTGACTCTGTTGATCTTGCTCCAGTCTACACAACAAAAAAGAAAAGTAGGCTTCAGACAATAAATGTCAGCCTACTAGGAACTAATCACATAAGAAATAAAACATGCAAAATAACACATTTATTAAAAGAATCTGACTTGAAAGTTGAGTCATTCAAATATTTTCCACTTTGCCTTGTGTTTGAGTCAAGGCCATGCTGATCTTCTTCAAAACTGTTGTTCTTCACATAAATAACTTTTCTAGTAATTAATAGTTTTAAAAAATTACAGAGCCACACACACATCCGTGAACATCCCCGCGGACCCAACAAATGTTTGCTCTGTTTGGAAGTGATCAGGACTGCTGCAGCCTGTCATTGGCTGCAGCGGTCAGGAGACTAGAAGAGCGTGTCATGAGAGAAACATCCAATAAAGCCCTCTAATGACTGGCTGCAGCGGTCCTGATAACCTCAAAATGGAACAGACCTCTCAGCTGCCTGCGCTGGAACCGCGGGGTGCTGAATGGTGAATATGCCTCTGTTAATTAGTTTTAAAATCTATGCACGCCTAGAAAAACATATTTTAGGGTCAGACAAACTCTTTAACATTAAAGCATTACTTAATAAGTTGAATTAGGCTATTCTTTTTCTCATTTCCTCTACCCTGAGAGCATTATTAGCCCAGATTTCCTATTGTGTCTCACTTTATCTTGTAGTTATACCTTACAAAATGTCACTCGTATCGTTGGCATTAAGGAGATATTTCCACTCATGAGACGGCAAAGCTCCATGTACACAAGATGTTTGAAAACTGACCCCCACCAATGGCATATTGTCTTTTCACCCACCGGTTCCTTACGTAATATCAACAAAAAAGAATTAGCAAGTTGGGGTAATGTTTCTAAAATACAATGCAAATGTCTGGAAATTTCACTTGCCATATTAAAATAGATTCCACAGAAACACTGAACCCGCTGGGAACTGATTAAATAATGTTGTGTACATTTGACTTTTTTTTCTGTTAACAAGTAGCTTATGGATGTTTTTAAAATACAAATTTGGTAGTAAGACGTGATTGCTGCTAAATCTCATTGCAATGTAAATGACTTCCGAGGAAATGTGCAGTCAGCAGTGAAGGAATGTGATATTAGCTACTCGGGATTTTAATGACTATGAGCCGCTGTATATTGTACTGCTTCTTTGTAGCTTCTGGCATGTCCTGTGGTTACATGCATGATAGATGCTTAGAGCAATATTTTACTATCTATCTTTCTATTATCTATGTATCTATTATCTATCTATCAATAAATCATACTGTATATCATCTATCTATTATCTATATATCATCTATCTATTATCTATCTATCTATCTATTATCTATCATCTATTATCTATCTATTATCTATCTATCTATCTATCCATCTATCTATTATGTATGTATCTATTATCTATATATTGTCTATCATCTATCTATTATCTATCTATCTATCTAGAAAAAACAGACACCGGCACAAAATTGAGCAGATTTTGGGTGCAATACTTCCTGAGTAATGCGATTGTCCAACGCAAAAAAATCAGGCATCACTCCAGTTCAAGGAAAAATTGTGGACTTTAATCCAGCACCAAGTGGTGCAACGTTTCAACCTCACAGCACGGTCTTTGTCAAAGCCTCCCTATATATCCTCCCTATATATAGGGAGGCTGTGTGGGTCTCATGCAGTGTATATAGGGAGGCTGTGTGGGGCTCATGCAGTGTATATAGGGAGGCTGTGTGGGTCTCATGCAGTGTATATAGGGAGGCTGTGTGGGTCTCATGCAGTGTATATAGGGAGGCTGTGTGGGTCTCATGCAGTGTATATAGGGAGGCTGTGTGGGGCTCATGCAGTGTATATTGGGAGGCTATGTGGGGCTCATGCAGGATATATAGGGAGGCTGTGTGGGGCTCATGCCGTATAAAGGGAGGCTGTGTGGGGATCATGCAGTGTATATAGGGAGGCTGTGTGAGGCTCATGCTGTATATGGGGAAGCTGTGAGGGATTCATGCAGTGTATATAGGATGGCTGTGTGGGGCTCATGCTGTACGTGGGGAGGTTGTGTGGTGCTCATGCAGTGTATATAAGGAGGCAGTGTGAGGCTCATGCAGTGTATATAGGGAGGCTGTTTGGGGCTCATGCCATATATAGGGAGACTGTGTAGAGCTCATGCAGTGTATATAAGGAGGCAGTGTGGGGCTCATAATAATAATAATAATAATCTTTACAGTTTAACTGTTTCAAAACACAAGTCATAAGTAACAATGTTAACAATACAATAATTAAAGCAGAATAAGCCGCCCCTGCTCGTGAGATCTTACAATCTACAATGAGGTGGGGGAGATACAAAGTACAGGTGAGTATTTACAATGATATATTTACAATGATGGTCCAGCCATCTTGATGGAGTGAAGGATGGATGGAGATGGTGAATGGGCTATACACGCACACTTACACATAGAATGATTTTGATTAGTGAACGTGATAGGCCTCTCTGAACAAATGTGTTTTGAGGGAGCGCCTAAAACTATGCAGATTGTGGATAGTCCTAATTTCTTGGGGTAGAGCATTCCAGAGGATTGGCGCAGCGCTGGAGAAGTCTTGGAGTCGGAAGTGGGAGGTACGGATTAGTGCAGAGGTTAGTCGAAAGTCGTTTGCAGAGCGCAGCGGTTGGTTAGGCTGATAGGCAGAAATGAGGGAGGACATGTTGGGGGTGCTGCACTGTGGAGACCTTTGTGGGTGAGAACAAGTACTTTGAATTGGATCCTATAATGAATGGGCAGCCAATGTAAGGACTGGCGAAGAGCAGACGCGTCCAAGTACCTATTAGCCAGATAAATGACCCTGGCTGCTGCATTAAGTATGGACTGGAGAGGGGATAGTCGAGTAACGGGGAGGCCAATTAATAGAGCATTGCAGTAATCCAGGCGGGAGTGGATCAATGCAACAGTGAGGGCTTTTGTTGTCTCCATGGTGAGAAAAGGGCGGATTCCAGTGATGTTCTTTAGGTGTAGGTGGCAAGAGCGGGCAAGAGATTGTATATGGGATGTGAAGGAGAGATTGGTGTCAAATATAACACCCAGACAGCATGCCTGCTGCTGGGGTGTTATTGTGGTACCACCCAGGGAGAGGGAAATGTCAGATTTAGGGAGGTTAGTAGACGGCGGGAGCAGAAGAAGCTGTTTTGGAGGGGTTGAGTTTCAAATAGAGAGCGGACATGATGTTGGAGACTGCGAACAGACAGTCACTGGCGTTCTGTAGTACACTGTAAGAACAGTAGGACTTGTTTCCTCCATTGTTTAGTCAGCTTAGTCGCAGTTGGTATCTTGGTCTACCTTTTAAGACTTGCTCCCTTTATTTTAGTCATCTCACTCATTATTACCCCTCTGTACCAGTTTGCCAATCAGTCCACCCTTGTGCCAGTTTACCATTTCCCTTTTGTGCCAAATTGCTACGTGCCTAATAGAAACCAACACCTTGTTCTTCGTGTTCCAGCCTACTTCTGTGGGGTAATCAATCACAAAATACCGTATGCCGCTAAAGGAGTAAAGAAAAATCCACAAGGTGACCAAAATATTTTTTTTCCATCTACAATAGTAATACTTGATGTACTGCTCGTTATTATTCTTCATTCTCGAGTTGCAAAAGATGGGAGAATAAAATGTGGATACAATTAAAATTGTAATCTTGATGCCGTTGTACCATAATTTGTGATTTTTTTTTAGAATATCACACATTAAACCAAATTATTTTTAGGAAAATTAGATCTTGAGATTATTATAAATCACTCTCCGTGTATTTATTTCCTGGGGTATGGGCTCTGAAAGATTATTTTTTTTAAATCTATTTTGCTGATAAGACTGTTTGTCAGGTGTCAAAACTAGAGGTGAATTGTGGGGTATAATTTTTCATTCTGTTGTATAGTAATTATGAAGCCATCATCAGTCAAGCACATAACAGTGAGGACAAGCATTATTAAACAAGGTAATTTTATCTCAGGTGGAAAAAAAACCTGTTCCCCTGCCAGACACTTCTATGAGGTTAGAAGGAGCTCTAAGCAACACGCTTCCGTAATCCTAAAAGTTCCGCCTGTATAGGACACCGTTTTACAGTGATCAATCACCTCGTTATATCTGACACTTAGGGCCCTGGTCTAAAGCTGACCACAGAAATAACGTAACTGCTACATGACCAGCAGTTACACCGGTGAACATCCAGCTAGTTGGGAAACTTTAACCCCTTCACCCCCAAGGGTGGTTTGCACGTTCATGACCGGGCCAATTTTTACAATTCTGACCACTGTACCTTTATGAGGTCATAACTCTGGAACACTTCCATTGATCCCAGTGATTCTGACATTGTTTTCTCGTGACATATTGTACTTCATGTTAGTGGTAAAATTTCATTCAAATAACTTGCGTTTATTTGTGAAAAAAATGGAAATTTGGCAAAAATTTTGAAAATTTCGCAATTTTCCAACTTTGAATTTTTATGCCCTTAAATCACAGAGATACGGCACACAAAAAACTTGATAAGTAACATTTCCCACATGTTTACTTTACATCAGCACAATTTTGGAACCAAAATTTTTTTTTGTTAGGAAGTTATAAGGGTTAAAAGTTGACCAGCGATTTCTCATTTTTACAACACCATTTTATTTTTAGGACCACATCACATTTGAAGCCACTTTGAGGGGTCTATATGATAGAAAATACCCAAAAGTGACACCATTCTAAAAACTGAACCCCTTAAGGTGCTCAAAACCACATTCAAGAAGTTTATTAACCCATTAGGTGCGTCACAGGAATTTTTTTGAATATTTAAAAAGAAATGAACATCTAACTTTTTTTCACAAAAAAAATACTTCAGGTTCAATTTTTTTTATTTTACCAAGGGTAACAGGAGAAATTAGACTGCAAAAGTTATTGTGCAATTTGTCCTGAGTACGCTGATACCTGATTTGTGGGGGGGAACAACTGTTTTGGCGCATGGCAGAGCTCAGAATGGAAGGAGCGCCGTTTGACTTTTTCAATGCAAAATTGGCTGGAATTCAGATCGGACGCCATGTCACGTTTGGAGAGTCCCTGATGTACCTAAACAGTGGAAACCCCCTACAAGTGACCCCATTTTGGAAACTAGACCCCCCAAGGAACTTATCTAGATATGTGGTGAGAACTTTGAACCCACAAGGGCTTTACAGAAGTTTATAACGTACAGCGGTACAATTAAAAAATCATATTTTTTCCACAAAAATGATCTTTTCACCCCAATTTTTATTTTCCCAAAGGTAACAGGACCCTAAAAGTTATTGTGCAATTTGTCCTGAGTACGCTGATACCCCACATGTGGGGGTAAACCACTATTTGGGCGCATGGCAGAGCTCGGAAGGGAAGCAATGCCATTTGACGTTTTTGGCTGGAATTGAGATCGGACACCATGTCGCTTTTGGAAAACCCCTGATGTACCAAAACAGTGGAAACCCCCCACAAATGACACCATTTTGGAAACTAGACCCCCTAAGGAACTTATCTAGATGTGTGGTGAGAACTTTGAACCCCCATGGGCTTCACAGAAGTTTATAACATACAGCCATACAATTAAAAAATCATATTTTTTCCACAAAAATGATCTTTTCACCCTCAATTCTTATTTTTCCAAGGGTAACAGGACCCTAAAAGTTATTGTGCAATTTGTCCTGAGTACGCTGATACCCCACATGTGGGGGTAAACCACTATTTGGGCGCATGGCAGAGCTCGGAAGGGAAGCAATGCCATTTGACGTTTTTGGCTGGAATTGAGATCGGACACCATGTCGCGTTTGGAAAACCCCTGATGTACCAAAACAGTGGAAACCCCCCACAAATGACACCATTTTGGAAACTAGACCCCCTAAGGAACTTATCTAGATGTGTGGTGAGAACTTTGAACCCCCATGGGCTTCACAGAAGTTTATAACATACAGCCATACAATTAAAAAATCATATTTTTTCCACAAAAATGATCTTTTCACCCTCAATTCTTATTTTTCCAAGGGTAACAGGACCCTAAAAGTTATTGTGCAATTTGTCCTGAGTACGCTGATACCCCACATGTGGGGGTAAACCACTATTTGGGCGCATGGCAGAGCTCGGAAGGGAAGCAGCGCCATTTGACGTTTTTGGCTGGAATTGAGATCGGACACCATGTCGCATTTGGAAAACCCCTGATGTACCAAAACAGTGGAAATCCCCCACAAATGACACCATTTTGGAAACTAGACCCCCTAAGGAACTTATCTAGATGTGTGGTGAGAACTTTGAACCCCCATGGGCTTCACAGAAGTTTATAACATAAAGCCATACAGTTAAAAAATCATATTTTTTCCACAAAAATGATCTTTTCACCCTCAATTCTTATTTTTCCAAGGGTAACAGGACCGTAAAAGTTATTGTGCAATTTGTTCTGAGTACGCTGATACCCCACACGTGGGGGTAAACCACTATTTGGGCGCATGGCAGAGCTCGGAAGGGAAGCAGCGCCATTTGACGTTTTTGGCTGGAATTGAGATCGGACACCATGTCGTGTTTGGAAAACTCCTGATGTACCAAAACAGTGGAAACCCCCCACAAATGACACCATTTTGGAAACTAGACCCCCTAAGGAACTTATCTAGATGTGTGGTGAGCACTTTGACCCCCCCAGTGCTTCACAGAAGTTTATAATGCCCGGGCGTGAAAATAAATAATTCGTATTTTTTCCACAAACATGATCTTTTAGTCACCATTTTTTTATTTTCCCAAGGGTACCAGGAGAAATTGAACCCCAAAAGTTGTTGTCCAATTTGTCCTGAGTATGCTGATACCCCATATGTGGGAGAAAACTACTGTATGGGCACACGTCGGGGCTCGGAAGGGAAGTAGTGACGTTTTGGAATGCAGACTTTGATGGAATGGTCTGCGGGTGTCATGTTGCCTTTGGAGAGCCCCTAATGTACCTAAACAGTGGAAACCCCCCACAAATGACACCATTTTGTAAACTAGACCCCCCAAGGAACTTATCTAGATGTGTGGTGAGCACTTTGACCCCCCCAGTGCTTCACAGAAGTTTATAACGCTCGGGCGTGAAAATAAAAAATTCGTATTTTTTCCACAAACATGATATTTTAGTCACCATTTTTTTATTTTCCCAAGGGTACCAGGAGAAATTGAACCCCAAAAGTTGTTGTCCAATTTGTCCTGAGTATGCTGATACCCCATATGTGGGTGAAAACTACTGTATGGGCACACGTCGGGGCTCGGAAGGGAAGTAGTGACGTTTTGGTATGCAGACTTTGATGGAATGGTCTGCGGGTGTCATGTTGCCTTTGGAGAGCCCCTAATGTACCTAAACAGTGCAAACCCCCCACAAATGACCCCATTTTGAAAACTAGACCCACTAAGGAACTTATCTAGATGTGAGGTGAGCACTTTGAACCCCCAAGGTCTTCACAGAAGTTTATAATGCCAGGGCATGAAAATAAAAAAATCGTATTTTTTCCAGAAACATGATCAATTAGTCCGCAATTTTTTCATTTTCCCAAGGGTAACAGGAGAAATTGGACCCCAAAAGTTGTTGTCCAACTTGGCCTGAGTACGCTGACACCCCATATGTGGGAGAAAACTACTGTATGGACACACGTCGGGGCTCGGAAGGGAAGCAGTGACGTTTTGGAATGCAGACTTTGATGGAATGGTCTGCGGGTGTCATGTGCGTTTGGAGAGCACCTGATGTACCTAAACTATTGAAACTCCCCACAAGTGACTCCATTTTGGACACTAGACCCCCCACGGAACTTATCTAGATGTGTGGTGAGCACTTTGAACCCCCAAGTGCTTCACAGAAGTTTATAACACTCGGACGTGAAAATAAAAAAATAATTTTTTTCCACAAAAATGATATTTTTGCCCCCAATTTTTTATTTTCCTAAGGGTAACAGGAGAAATTGGACCCCAAAAATTGTTGTGCAATTTGTTCTGAGTACGCTGATACCCCACACGTGGGGGTAAAACACTGTTTGGGCGCATGGCAGAGCTTGGAAGGGAAGGAGCACCATTTGACTTTTTCAACTCAGAATTGGCTGGAATTGAGATCAGACGCCATGTTGCATTTGGAGAGCCCCTGATGTGCCCAAACAGTGGAAACCCCCAATTATAACTCCAACCCTAACCCCAACACACCCCTAACCCTAATCTGAGCCCTAACCCTAGCCCTAGCCCTAACCCTAGCCCTAACCCTAGCCCTAACCCTAACCCTAACCCTAACCCTAGCCCTAACCCTAGCCCTAACCCTAGCCCTAACCCTAACCCTAGCCCTAACCCTAAGGCTGTGTGCACACGCTGCGGATTTTGCTGCGGTTCCGCAGCGGTTTTGGCTGCTGCGGACCCCAGTACCATGATTCCCTATGGGAATCAAAAACCGCAGTGCAGACGGTGCGGAATTTTCCGCGCGGATTATCTGCGGTTTTCAATCCGCAGAAAGAATTGACATGTCAATTCTTTCTGCGGATTCTCCTGCGGTTTGCCATCTCCTCTATTGAGGAGATGAAAAACCGCAGGACAAAACCGCAGAGCAATCTGCAGGTAAAACCGCAGGTCTTTTGACCTGCGGTTTCACCTGCGGATTTTACAAAATCCGCGCGGATGAATCCGCACCTAATCCGCAGCGTGTGCACACAGCCTTACCCTAACGGGAAAATGGAGATAAATACTTTTTTTTTAGTTTTATTATTTTTCCCTAACTAAGGGGGTGATAACGGGGGGTTGATTTACTATTTATGGCGGTTTTTATTTTTGGCGGCTGTCACACGCTAAAAGACGCTTTTTATTGTAAAAATAGTTTTTGCATCACCACATTTTGAGAGCTATAATTTTTCCGTATTTTGACCCACTGAGTCATGTGAGGTCTTATTTTTTGCGGGACGAGTTGACGTTTTTATTGGTACCATTTTCGGGCACGTGACATTTTTTGATCGCTTTTTATTCCTATTTTTGGGACGCAGAATGAACAAAAACCAGCGTTTCATGAATTTCTTTTGGGGGGGTGCGTTTACACCGTTCCGCGTGCGGTAAAATTGATAAGGCAGTTTTATTCTTCGGGTCAGTACGGTTACAGCGATACCTCATTTAGGTCGTTTTTTTATGTTTTTGTCGGTTTTATGCAATGAAAACTATTTTATATAAAAAATAATTATTTTTGCATCGCTTTATTCTGTGAGCTATAACTTTTTTATTTTTTCGCTGATGATGCTGTGTGGTGGCTCGTTTTTTGCGGGACAAGATGACGTTTTCAGCGGTACCATGGATATTTATATGCGTCTTTTTGATCGCGCGTTATTACACTTTTTGTTTGGCGGTATGATAATAAATCATTATTTTTTGCTTCGTTTTTTATTTTTATTTTTTAAGGGGTTCGCTAAAAGGGTTAACTAATGGGACAGTTTTATAGGGCGGGTCATTACGGACGCGGCGATACCTAATATATGTACTTTTATTGGTTTTTTTTATTATTATTTTCAAAAAATGAATTTATTGGGGAATATTTTTTTTTTTTTTTACTAATTTATTTGGCGATTTTTTTTAATTTATTTTTACATTTTTTTTAAATTTTTTTTTACTTTATTACATAGTCCCAGGTGGGACATCACTGTTCTGTGACAGATCGCTGATCTGTCACATCACAGATCACTGTGACAGATCAGCAATCTGTCACAGGCATTGAAGCAGACTTCCTCTTGCCTGCGCTTTGCAGGCACTGAGGAAGCCAGCTTCCTCAGGTCCCCGAAGGCCCCCGTCGCCATCTTGGATTCGGGGGCCTGGAGGATAGGAGCCCCCCGCAGCAGCGCTGCACATTGCGCTGCCGTGGGGGGCTCAGGGAAGCACGGAGGGAGCCCCCTCCCTGCCGATGCTTCCCTTTAACTCCCGGTACACCGCGATCATGTTTGATCGCGGTGTGCAAGGGGTTAACGTGTCGGGGGGCGGTCCGTGACCGCCCCTGACACATAGTGCCGGGTGTCAGCTGTGATAATCAGCTGACACCCGGCCGCGATCAGCAGCGCTCACCACGTGGGCGCCGCTGATCGCGGTAGACGTACTATCCCGTCCACGGTCATACGGGCCCGGGTACCGTGGACGGGATAGTACGTCGGATGTCAGGAAGGGGTTAAAGCAATGCACCCTGCAAAATAGCTCCCTTCTAAAAGGAACTGTCTCTGCAGAGCCCAATATTGATGCTAAAACACTAAGGGTATGTGCACACGGTGCGGATTCTGCTGCGGTTCCACAGCGTTTCTGCAGCTGCGGGTCCGCAGCAGATTCTGCTGCGTTGTACAGTACCTTTATTTCCTATGGAAATTAAAAAACGCTGTGCACATTCTGCAGATTTTTCCGCGTGGTTTTGCTGCGGTTTACAATCCGCAGCATGTCAATTGTTTGATGCAGAAACGCTGCAGTTTTACACCTCATCCATTAGGCTATGTGCACACGCTGCAGATTCACCTGCGGGTTTTTCCGCTCGGATCCACTGGTAAAACCACAGGTAAAGTGCCCAAACAATTGACATGCTGCGGTTTGTAAACAGCAGCAAAACCACGTGGAAAAAAACAGCGTGAGCACAGCGGATTTGAAATGCCATAGGCTAACATGGTACTGTACCATGTCTGCGGAACTGCTGCGTTTCCGCAGGGCCAAAAATGCTGCAGAAACACAGCAGAATCCACAACGTGTGCACATAGCCTTATGAGGTGTAAAACCGCAGGCAAAGCCGCAGATAAACCACAGGACTTTTGTCCTGCGGATTTACTTGCGGTTTTCTCTCCAAAATCCGCACACCAAAAAAACTATGTGTGCACATAGCCTAAGTTAATGTCTGACTCTTTAAAAAGATCTTTGCCCTTTCTTATTCAATATGTACAGTGGGGCAAAAAAGTATTTAGTCAGTCAGCAATAGTGCAAGTTCCACCACTTAAAAAGATGAGAGGCGTCTGTAATTTACATCATAGGTAGACCTCAACTATGGGAGACAAACTGAGAAAAAAAAATCCAGAAAATCACATTGTCTGTTTTTTTTTCCTTTTATTTGCATATTATGGTGGAAAATAAGTATTTGGTCAGAAACAAGCAATCAAGATTTCTGGCTCTCACAGACCTGTAACTTCTTCTTTAAGAGTCTCCTCTTTCCTCCACTCATTACCTGTAGTAATGGCACCTGTTTAAACTTGTTATCAGTATAAAAAGACACCTGTGCACACCCTCAAACAGTCTGACTCCAAACTCCACTATGGTGAAGACCAAAGAGCTGTCAAAGGACACCAGAAACAAAATTGTAGCCCTGCACCAGGCTGGGAAGACTGAATCTGCAATAGCCAACCAGCTTGGAGTGAAGAAATCAACTGTGGGAGCAATAATTAGAAAATGGAAGACATACAAGACCACTGATAATCTCCCTCGATCTGGTGCTCCACGCAAAATCCCACCCCGTGGGGTCAGAATGATCACAAGAACGGTGAGCAAAAATCCCAGAACCACGCGGGGAGACCTAGTGAATGAACTGCAGAGAGCTGGGACCAATGTAACAAGGCCTACCATAAGTAACACACTACGCCACCATGGACTCAGATCCCGCAGTGCCAGACGTGTCCCACTGCTTAAGCCTGTACATGTCCGGGCCCGTCTGAAGTTTGCTAGAGAGCATTTGGATGATCCAGAGGAGTTTTGGGAGAATGTCCTATGGTCTGATGAAACCAAACTGGAACTGTTTGGTAGAAACACAACTTGTCGTGTTTGGAGGAAAAAGAATACTGAGTTGCATCCATCAAACACCATACCTACTGTAAAGCATGGTGGTGGAAACATCATGCTTTGGGGCTGTTTCTCTGCAAAGGGGCCAGGACGACTGATCCGGGTACATGAAAGAATGAATGGGGCCATGTATCGTGAGATTTTGAGTGCAAACCTCCTTCCATCAGCAAGGGCATTGATGATGAAACGTGGCTGGGTCTTTCAACATGACAATGATCCAAAGCACACCGCCAGGGCAACGAAGGAGTGGCTTCGTAAGAAGCATTTCAAGGTCCTGGAGTGGCCTAGCCAGTCTCCAGATCTCAACCCTATAGAAAACCTTTGGAGGGAGTTGAAAGTCCGTGTTGCCAAGCGAAAAGCCAAAAACATCACTGCTCTAGAGGAGATCTGCATGGAGGAATGGGCCAACATACCAACAACAGTGTGTGGCAACCTTGTGAAGACTTACAGAAAACGTTTGACCTCTGTCATTGCCAACAAAGGATATATCACAAAGTATTGAGATGAAATTTTGTTTCTGACCAAATACTTATTTTCCACCATAATATGCAAATAAAAGGAAAAAAAAACAGACAATGTGATTTTCTGGATTTTTTTTCTCAGTTTGTCTCCCATAGTTGAGGTCTACCTATGATGTAAATTACAGACGCCTCTCATCTTTTTAAGTGGTGGAACTTGCACTATTGCTGACTGACTAAATACTTTTTTGCCCCACTGTACATATTAGTTAAATGGATAAATTAAATTTAATGGGGTATTCTAAAATTTCAAAGTTACCTAGTATCCTGAGAATAAAGGTTAACCTTCCAATTGCCAAGGGTCTGACCTCTGGGACCTGCACCTGTCCCGAGAACTAGTAATCTGAAGACCTTTATTGGAGCAGTGGTTGATGATGTGCATTTCTGCTCCATTCTTACTTGGTTGCCAAAGACCAGCTAAACAGAGCTCTATATTTCCCGTGATCCTATAAATGATGACTGGAGTGGGGGTGCATATGACTGACCACCGCTCCACACATATGGAACTCTTGTCTATCTTAAATCATGCATGGAGATTCCAGAAGTCAGACTTCCAGTAATAGTGCAGTAATCTGTTGTCCCACAGATAGAGAATGACATTCCTAATTGCTGAGGGTGTAACCGTTGGGACCCCCACCTGTCCTTAGAACCAGGGATTTGAAGACCTTTATTGGAGCAGTAGTTGATCATGCGCATTTCTGCTCCATTCTTAGGTGAGTGCCAGAGACCAGCTAAGCTCAGCACTTGTTATCTCCTATGGTCCTATAAAGGATGAATGAAGCAGAGGTGAACATGATCGACCACTGCTCCACTCATACCAGCTCAGGAAAGGTTTTTAATATTAGACAATGTAGAACTTATTTAAATGCACTTTTGCTTTTTACTTGTTTAGTTACAGCAGGGTTTTTTTCTCATTGTGTCTCTTGTAGGTTTTACATGTTTTATGGCTAATGTGAACATGTGTTTATGTACTGCATGCATTCCAACTAGACCAAGCGCAATTTTTGTGTTGTTTCTTTGTGTTTTGCATTCTGTGCAAATCGTGGTGTGATCTCCCTCTCCTGAGCTGGTAATTGTATTTAAAAGCTACTCCAGACTGGTGCCCACTGGTTGGGACCCGGTCCTTTTGTCTGCCCTTATTCACACACTGAGGTCAATTTTGACAAATGGTAATGTTTTTAATATTAGCCTGTGTAGGACAATCCCGATCAGATTTACCTTGTCGTGGTGGGATGGCTTATATGCTCAGTATTACTAAGAAGTCTGTGTTATTTAAGTGCACTTTTGCTTTGAACTTGTTTAGCTACAGCAGGGATTTTTCTCATTTTGCCTCTTGTAGGTTTTGCATGTTTTATGGCCAATGTGAATATGCGTTTATGTGCTGCATGTATACCAACTCAAGCCAAGCTCAATTTTTGTGTTGTTTCTATGCATAGATTGTTTGTAGTGTGTACATAGTTCTACATAGGAACTATGGATGCAAAATAGTTGGTTCAACAATAAATAAAGATAGCAAAAAAAATACTTTATAGCTTTAAAATGGTTGAAAAAAATTATGCATACACTTTATGACCCAGTGTAAAGAGAGCCTTGCCTTCTAGTGGTAATTAGGAATCTATAGTTGTATCAAACAAAAAAAGTTAATATAGGGATTTTGAAGTTAAAACTTTTTGTGCCGTAGGGGTATCTGAGAGAGACAAAGAAAAGAAGTGTTGAAAGAGCAAATCAAAGATAGAAAAAACTACATTTTTGATTTCTCAATTAGCCCCTTCCTTTCTCCTTATAGGTACAAATACTTCATTAGCACACGGATTTTTTCTTCCTTTGAGGGCAGGTTGTCTTTAAGAAAGCCCATCAAGCCTAGGTACAACATTAACAATTTATATACTGTAAATCCTTTGTAACACATCTCCATTTTGAAGTGAACAAATTAGTTTTTTACGGAATGTTCATCAAACTTTGAAGAAATGACATGTGAATATGAATTACACTGAGTCTGGGAAAAGTCAGCAAAGCCTTTCTCAAGAGAATTGCGCAAGTCATTAAAAGGAATCTATCTATGGTAATTTTTACTTTCTGCATATTCCCTTACTTCACCATTCCATGGTGCAATAATGTTTCACATTTGCACAGAACTGTCTTTTCAGCATGTTTTTGCATTATGCTTAATTTTATCAGGCCTTTTGAGTTCCACATAACGACACAGTTCAATGGAAAAATCAGATATAAATCCATCTTAAGAGACTCTCAACAAGAATTAATTTGGAAACTGGAAATGTTTGAGATTCCAGCTGTGATTGCCTAATAAAGGGAAAGTCAATGGGAGAAAACTTTGCGCAATGAACAAATATCACACAAAGAAGACGAACAAAAACTCTAAGCAGTAAATAGACTTGAATTTGCAGATATTCATCCCCTTCCGCTCCAATACCTATGAAATTGTCATTCTCTACTGTATTTCTAGCATTTTATTCATAAAATCATAAACTAGGAAATTCATCAAAATAGGCAATGATTCATCATTTGTGTGTGCTTTTTAAGTCACTTTTCCTTTTTTATCTCGCGGTATTCGCTGACATTTATTGCGCTAAACTTATCAAAATGGCGCGTCCAGTTTAAGAATTTTGTGCAAATTGAAAACGGGCTTTTCAATCCATGTGAATTTTTGAGCAAAAAAGTCATTTCTTTTTCAAAATGGAGCAAAAGACGAGTCTTTTTGCTTGATGTGCATTAAATCACTCCAGGGGGTTACTGGAGCCGAGTTGTGCTAAATTTTGCAACTTTTCAAATAGTCGGAAATAAAGAATTAGGCAAAAATAGCTGGAATCACTAAATTTCGCCCACAAAGGGAAAAACAAAAAGAAAACAGGTGAACGCATATAAAAGGTGCAAATAAAATAATGAGTTTAGGGCAAATAGAAAAAAAGACAGAAAACTAGTAAAAAAAAAAAAGGGGCAAAGGCAAGGATCAATTGCGCCCAAAGTGCCATTCCATTCATTCCATGATATGTGTGTCATCAAATTAAAGCGACCCTCTACCTTGGTACTGAAAAGTGTTTCATAAGTTGAGTCAATGCTGCATAAAATGCCTTTATGGGATCATGTGTCAGAATTCTTAAAATAAATACTATACATATACAAATATATATATGTGTATATGTATATACACACAAACATGAATATATGAATTATCTAGAATGGCAATGATTCCAAATAGACTATGCCTATAAGTGCAATAATTTCCCAATTTGTGTGTGCCCATCAGCCACAACAAGATGTATATAAGTACTGAATTTTTTTTATTCTCTCTTTATAAGAGTAGATTTTAGTAGTTGTTTTAGATGTAGAGTTGACCTTTATTGTAGAGCAGAAAGGGCTAGATCATATAAATGAGAATTTGTGCCACACGACAACATAAACCTCCGGTCCCCAATCAATGCATATTCAAGATGTGTTCCCAAGATACAAAAAATAATTTCATGGAATCAATACAAAGCAATGCAATATAAGGATATGACCCTCATCTATCCCATATAGTCTATTTTAAAATGTGCAGTAATGTCCAATATAAAAGGCCAATTTTGAATATAATGTGACAAAATAGATATATTTCACTTGGGTAGAAAAGACTTGCAGAGCACTATAAAAAAAATTTCAACAATAACCGAATCTGAAAAAAAAGATACAAATGAGAAAAGTTTAAAAACAGAAAAATGTAAAAATAAAAGGTAGGTGAATTACAAGCAGGAGATTAAATTGCAAATGCATAAAATAGAAATTAAAAACTCACCCCTGTGCTGCTGATTAAAGGTCAATGTTGAAATCAAAAACTGGGTAAAATGTGATTTTTTTTTAAGCCCCCAGGCCACTCGTGGAATGTTTGTTTTCCTGTTGTTAAGATGATTAAACAAAACATTTAATGATGTCTGTTTATTAAAAGTGATCTTCGAAGCAATCTCCTTGATGTTCATATTCAGTCTTTAATCAGGAGTCTCAGCAGTTAAAGCATTACATGATCCCATTAGTGGTTTTTATGCTGGGGTTGCTAATTTCTGAAGGGTTTTATAATCTGCTTTAAAATAAAAAAACGAACACAATAGCTTTTAGAATAGTTTGCGGCTTAAAGTCATAATTAATGCACGCCATTCTGAGAGGACGCCCTATGTTCTTTATAGATATTGACCCTGAAAATGTCTTTCCCTGTTGCCGACTCTCCACACTGAATGGTAGCTGGTTCACATGGTCCACAACATCACAAGAAACACATATGCTTCTCCACCAAGCATTCAATAGGTTCACCAAATTTAGGAGAGCCGTTCACATTATTATCAATTACGCAATTAGAATTTTTAGCAATTATTTTAAGACATGTTTTACATTTTTCATTCACGCAAAATGGTCTTGCCAAGTTTCTTTCATACTATTTGTGCCTCGTGGCTGCTAGAAATCTGTGGAATTCTAATAAATATACTATTGATATTAAACAAATATCTTTCTAAAAACTATGAATTTTTTTAAGAATCATAAAAGCAACAAAATAATAATAGTAAAATGCCAATAATATATACCATGTTTTAATTGTTATTATTATTATTATTATTATTATTATTATTATTATCATCATCACAGAGTTGGAAGGGACCTCCAGGGTCATCGTGTCCAACCAACGGCGCAATACAGGATTCACTAAACCATCTCAGACATCTGAGCCTCTTTTTGATTACTTCCATTAATAATAATAATAATTATTATTATTATTATTATTATTATTATAGGGATATTCCCATTTTAAATAAATTGTTACAAATATTAACAGTAATTAATATTACTGACATTTGTATATATTAATAGTTTCAGCATTTAACAGCAATTTATCACATTCATTTCGTACCAGCTCATACAATAAGTAAACTTTAAT
Organism: Dendrobates tinctorius; assembly: GCF_039654945.1. Classification (NCBI taxonomy): domain Eukaryota; kingdom Metazoa; phylum Chordata; class Amphibia; order Anura; family Dendrobatidae; genus Dendrobates; species Dendrobates tinctorius. The sequence continues at coordinate 8,560,339 of NW_027361993.1, forward strand.
CTCTCACATACCGTACATCGCTGAGTTGAATTTTTTTATATACCTAAATGTACAAAAATGTGTTTTATGCGGCGATAGAAGTCAATATACTGAAAATACCAATTGTTTTTACTATTATATTTATTTTTATTTAGTTTTTTAATTGCTAGTTAGAGAGACATTTACTGATTCGTAAAACAAATTAAAAAAAATATTATTATGAACACATGTTAGATATTTAAGCATTCCAAAAACAAAGTTTCATTGTTTTATTAATATCAAAAATATTTCAATTGATACTATTATTTTGTGTTCTGTTTTTTTTTTTTTTTTTTACACTTTTCAGGAGATTACCATGACAAATATTTAAGAAACATGTTTCAAATTTTTTTTATAAATAAATTAGCATTGTTATTATTATTATTATTATTATTATTATTATTTATGCTTAAGAATACTATAACTTTAAGTAAAATAACAATTCTAAAAAATTGAATCGCCGAGCCAATAATAGGAAAATATTAGAAGAGATATTAGAATGACAGATCCTGCACTGAACTGTTATTTTTTTTTATTTTGCCCACATAAACTATTGCCATTTCTATACCATTTAGTCTTTCGTATTCAAAATTAGTCTGCCAACCAGTTTGAGTAGAAACTTCACTCACTGCCTGAATGATTTCATTTTTAGTGAGGAAAGTAAACAATATACAGCCAAAAGAACTTAAGAGACCTATAAATCCTCTGAAAGTTATTTGGAGAGCTGAGGAAACAGATTTATATTTTACTAGTCTGGTCAAATTTTTCTACATCTCGGTTATTTTGCTTACAATATAAGACAAAATTTTGTGAAGTGGTAGAGATAACTGTGACAATTACGTGCCTCATCAGGAAAGTTCAATGTAAAATTACCTGTGGAGGGCTTTTTCCCTTTTTTTGCCCTCTTTCTTCTACTTGTATCATAAAAAAATTTGATTTATAAAATATTTTGAACAAAGCAAATTGTAATGACTCTTTTGGGAATTTTCTAGGGAAAATTGTGAGCAGATTTTATTTTTGTTCCAACAATATATTGGAAAACATGAAAAATATACAGTATTCAGTTTTTAATATTGTGAATTTATGTCCATGACATTCCAATTTTCCATACCGTCATCGAGATTCTGAGGACCGAACCATTACTCTCTCTCAGGTTTGGAAACTGTTTTTACACTGTGTCAATGATAGACATATGAAGCAAAATACTTATAGTTGCTCATTCCACCGGTTAAAGAAAATAGCCAAGCCTTTATTATTCGCTTTCTCTATAAATGAGCAATTCACAAAAGTCTGGACCCAAGTTCAAAAGTTCAGAGCAAAAGTCTGGACCTAAGTTCAGAACAAAAGTCTGGACCTAAGTTCAAAAATCTGGACCTAAATTCAAAAGTTCAGAACAAAATTCTGGACCTAAATTCAAAAGTTCAGAACAAAAGTCTGGATCTAAGTTCGAAAGTTCAGCACAAAAATTTGGACCTAAGTTAAAAATTTCAGAACAAAAGTCTGGAGCTCAGTTCGAAAGTTCAGCTCAAAAATCTGGACCTAGGTTCAAAGTTCAGAACAAAAGTTTGGACCTAAAATCTACTGCTCATGGCATGAAATGAGCAATCACAGTGGATATCTGGCTCTTGTGAAAAACCTAATCTGTAGCTCCATCTGCTTAAACATTACCCTACATTCATGGTGGCTACTTCCATGGTTTTTCCAATCTCAATTCGGTATTTGGATGGGTTTATCCTGAAGAAAAACATAATAAACTGATCAATTATTTATTAATTATTTAAATTTCAGATTTTTCTCCTAAATTGGATTGCAATGGACAACCAACTATTCAATGTCTGGGCCAACTTTACCTAATCTACTCTTTCTTCATTGCACTTTGCCATAAATTGGACCTCTTTTTACAAGACAAATATGTTTTAATAGGACAAATGGAGAGGGCTCATTATCATGAGATAACCTCTCAGAGTTGATATTATTTAGGGTTGTTAACTTTCGGACAAGACATTCCGACTCAGCATTCTATTTCTTCACATTACTTTAAGTCAATGGTTTGTAGCATAGGGCACAAAAGAAAACTTTTCAAGAAAGTTTGCAGCCAACAGGGCTTGAAATAAGTCATAAGGAGCGGAGCACTGTTTATGATATCGGGATGTGTTATGATGATATTACGACTAGGTCATTGCCAGACATCTGCACGCTTGTCTGGTTACTGAGAAATGACTCGGAGTATCACTGTCCTAGCGCCAAGTGTCGACGCAGCATAAATAGACAACCATAATAGCATCAGTGATCTTTTAGCATAAAGTCTTTACCCAAACTGATGAAGAAAGTTCTTGAACTGGTCAACGGCGTACTTATTTTTCATTAGCTAAATCTCAAACAGTAAACAATGAAGAAGTCAAGTTTGGAGGGGAGAAAATGCAATCGATTTTGCTGTATTTGCTTGGTCTGTGACACGAGGAGCTCACAAACACTACATGAAGCAAATAACTCACTGAATGTAATGTCAATGACTTGTTTGATTGCAAAACTCTTTTAAGGAGCACTTCTCTCTCTCGCTAAAGTCGAAAACTTACCAGAAGATACAGCTTCTTGTGTCGTCTGCTTCTTTCAAATTATGAACAATTCTGTTGGTCTGTTTATTTGCTATATGTCTGTTCCTGTAAAATCTTGGGGTGCAGCCAATATGCTTGCCAATGCCATTACAGCTTTTATTTTTAGGTCCATTTTAATTTAGTTTATGCAATTTATCCATAAGCTCCTCTATAGAATAATAACGCATGAAAAACATACAAATATATCTAAAGCAACACTCCAGTGTTTTTTTTTATTTCAGTGCTGGAGTGGTGGCACTAACGTAACTGACCCTAGTATTATATTTACCAGTCACTGTCGATCTTCAACTCTTCCCGGCGCCACTTCGGTTCCATGTCGCCTGGAGTCAGAGGTGATGGTCACGAAATCTCAATGCAAGTCTAGAAGTACCTCGTTCTGGCCTCATTTTTGTTCTCATTGACTTACATTAAGTTGTGACTTCCGGCTCGTCCAGCAAAAACTGGTGTATTCCAGCAAGTCATAAACTCCGGAAGTGTGATGGTGTGACAGGGACTGTCATACGCCTCTCCCCCTACAGACAACATCTTCAAGAACTGTATTTGAATTTGTGGTGTGACATGGTTTTATTGCATTGTATGAGTAATGTGATATGTGAATCTTCATAGAGTTCTATAGGCACTAAGTGGTGTAAATAATGTAATGCACTGTGATAAATGTATAATGTCATTTATGTATAGTATACAGGTAAAGTGCAGGATTAAGCCTAAGACATAGGTATATCTGAGGACATAGGGTTTAAGTTAGAAAAGGAAAGATTCAGTTGAAAGCATACTAGATATAGGAAGTAGGAATTAAATTGTGCAGGTTAGGATACAAATAAATGTTTGGGATTGGCCCCAGTATGGGAGGGGGAAGTTAATAAGGGAAGCACTACCTGATTTTAGTCAGATGAGAGTTGGAGTTTAAATCTGAGATAAAGTGTTCGAAGGAGTTCAAGGTCAGAGGAATGGAGGGCACGAGAACTACAAACTGTTTGTACTGTGCCGGCAACTGTCTTCATCAGACATTCCTGTAACGTCCGCAACAAGTGGAAGTCAGATGGGAAATGCATGAGGGAGATGGGGTGGGGCTCGTGGAAACTGTGAAGCTGCAGCCGTCATATCATATGTCATTCTGAGTTGTCAATGTTGGAGCTGGGTAAAGAAAGATAAGAGGGGTGCCAAGGAAGAATTGGCATTGAAGTGGCAAGGAATTGGTTGTAAGCAGTGTCTAAAACATTTCATATGGTTGGAAAAAAATACAATCAGTGCCACTGGAGTGCCCCTCTTATAGATATCCTCCAAAAAATGTATGTCAGCAAATTAAACAATATTTTGTGTGTTTCGGTTTATGCAGTTGCTTCCATACTTATACTGTATCCACTGAAGCCTACTGAGACCCATATATACTCAGCAATTCTAGAGCTGTCAGACTAGAGGTCACATCAGTACCAAAAGTGATGACATCCCTTTCATCATTCTCATGGCCAATGAAGTCAATCACTGGTTTCAGCATTGATGCCTGAATGCACACCATGTGATCATTAAAGGGAACCTGTCATGTGAAAAAAACGCTATTTACCTACAGATGTGAGGTTAGTCTGCAAGTTAATAGCATTCTGAACCTGCCTGGCCCCCGCAATTAGAGCCCCACCGTAACTGTTCGGGTTTCAATTATGGGGTGGTGCAACCACACCCCCGGCAATGACTGACAGGATGATCAGCATTAGGGTCAGCTGTCAGTCAATGCCAGGGGGCTTGGTTACAGCCGTCACTGTCTGTACACAGAGAAGGGACTGAACCGGTGCCATCCTTATAGCTGGAAGCTGAACGCTGCCATAGAAAATAAACTTAATTTCCTCTTGGCAGTGGGGCTCTAAATGCGGGCGCTGGGCAGTTTCAGAACAATATTAACCTATAGATTAATCCCATATCTGCAGGTTAATAGTGTTTTTTTCATGTGCGGTTCCCTTTAAGGTCAATGATTAGCAGCAGTGATCACATGAATGATACGCAAGACATCATGAAGGATTCAGGAGAAAGAAAAATGCTTATTATTTTATGCTCTTTTTCTACTTTTCAGAATCTCGGAAAACCCCTTTAAAACACTGTCTACCAAATAGACTCCTCCATTATGGAGACTGATTATAATTTCTCAGTACGTAGAACTATTGTGAAAATGATTGCTTTCCACAATGAACACTTGTAGCCCATCGCTCAGTGCTAATTATCTGCTGTTTGCTAGAAAAGGTGTCTGATTGACAGATAAACGGTGAATTATTAATTGTATAACGATAATTAACTAAAGATGGCCCATGGCATTTCCCTGGCCAGTCTGCAATGGAATATAGCAATGGGATGAGATAGTGACTTTAATCCTGATTGTATGTGAAACGCACTTGATGTTCCAAGCAATCAGCTGTCACTCTCCACCATGTAGTGATGCGGGTGACACGCTCTGTGTCAAGATGGCAAACTGATTATAAAACCTGCAATTGAACTTCATCATTTGTGCCTCGCCATATCACAGGCAGTACTAAATCCATAGGGGTTTTCAGAGAAAAGAATTTTATAAAATAGGACAGAGAGTTAGGAAAAGACCAAAAGTCAACGCTCCACAGGCATTAAAAACGTAGATGTATTCAGATCAAAGTTAAAACATTCAAAACTCACGTGTTTCGAGTCAAACTGATATTTGAAAGCATTGTCAGGGATAATGTGATTTATTTAGTGATATGGAGCAAATATCTTATTATATAGGACCCAACATTTTTCTTTAAAGTGACCCCCATTGTAATTATGACCGTATATCTAATGTATTGTCACTGTGACGAATGGCCTCTGGTCTACTTTCACTCCTTCCATATTTGAGATTGCTGCCTCATTTTTCTCCAAATTAGTCACTGAAGAAGCATGTGAAACACTATTATAGGTCTGAACCACTGCTACCATGCCGTTTCATGTTTCATTGCTGTTGGATGGACAACTGCCGATGGTGATGGATAGACCACTGCCGATGGTGATGGATGGACCACTCCTGATGGTGATGGATGGACTACTTCCGATTGTGATGAATGGACCACTGCCTATGGTGATGGATGGACCACTGCCAATGGTGATGGTTGGACCACTGTCGATGGTGATGGATGGACCACTGCCGATGGTGATGGATGGACCACTGCCGATGGTGATGGATGGACCACTGCCGATGGTGATGGATGGACCACTACCAATGGCGATGGATGGACCACTGTCGATGGTGATGGATGGACCACTGCCGATGGTGATGGATGGACCACTGCCGATGGTGATGGATGGACCACTGTCGATGGTGATGGATGGACCACTGTCGATGGTGATGGATGGACCACTGCCGATGGTGATGGATGGACCACTGCCGATGGTGATGGATGGACCACTGTCGATGGTGATGGATGGACCACTGTCGATGGTGATGGATGGACCACTGCTGATTGTGATGGATGGACCACTGCAGATAGTGATGGATGGACCACTGCCGATGGTGATAGATGGACCACTGCTGATGGTGATGGAGCTGTGTCCATTCCGAGGCATAGAAAGGCAGGAGAGGAGTGGTTCAGACTTACCACAGTGTTCCCCATGTCTCTGTGGTCATTTTGAACATGAAGAAAATAAGACCCAGATTTCAAATATGGAAGAAGCAGCAGCAGAGCAGAGACCATTATGTATAATAACTATATAAAGGGGATGATAATCTTATGTGGATAAATGGAAGATCCTCTATAAACATCCAACATCAGTTGCCATTGTCCCTTCCTTTATACCATTTGCAGTCCATCACCAGTCAAAGGGCAAAAATGAGCACATGGAAATCTGCTTTTGAAGAAAATTTATCAGCAAAAAATAAAAAAATAAAAACGTTAATAGGTTTTTCTATAAGGCTGTGTGCACAAGCTGCGGATTGTCATGCGGATTTTTCCGCGCGGATTTGTCAAAAACCGCAGGTCAAAAGACCTGCGGTTTGTCTGCAGTTTTTCTGCGGTTTAGCCTGCGGGTTTCCTCTGCGGTTTGACACCTGCCATGGAGCAGGTGCCAAACCGCAGTGGAATTCGCACAAAGAATTGACATGCTGCGGTTTTGAAACCACAGCAAATCCACATGGAAAAATCTGCACTGTCTGCACAGCGGTTTTTATTTTGCATTGATTTTAATGGTACTGTACACCGCAGCAGAAACTGCTGCGGATCTGCAGGACCAGAACCGCTGCGGATCTGCAGCAGAATCCGCAGGGTGTGCACACACCCTAAAGCACATGGGTTAACCATTTTTTATTTATTCACCTAAAAATATTTTTGCATAAAACACCACAGCACACACAGTGGCTCGCTTTTTTAATTATTATTATTATTATTATTATTATTATTATTATTATTATTATTATTATTTTTGATTGATACCATTCATTTCATCATGCAATGCCCTGGAAAGATGGAAATAAATTCCAAGTGCTTTGAAAACCTCAAAAAAAGTGCAATTCCGCAATTGGGTTTTTTATTTAACTTGTTCACTATACGGTAAAAGCTCCCTGACAGTATGATTTTCAAGGTCATTACGATTATGCAGATACCAGTCATGCTTAGTATTTTTTACAGTACTTAAGTGATGAAAAAAAATTTGGAAATTTGTACAAAAAAATATATAGCTTGTGTCGCCATTTTCCAAGATCGTAACACTTTAAATTTTTGGTCGATGGGCCTGTGTAAGGGCTTGTTTTTAGAGCCCTGAGCTGGCGTTTTTATTGATACCATTTTGGGATTTATATGATGTTTTGATTGCCTTTTATTGCATTTTATTGCACTGTTGCGATGGCCATAAAAATGTAATTCTGGCTTTTTGATTTTTTTTCTCATTACATCATTTACTGGTCAAGTTAATTTATTTTATATTTTGCTAGATCAGACTTTTATGAACGTAGCTATACCAAATATGTGTGTTTTTTTATTTCTTTATTTTTAATGGGGGAAAAGAGGGGTGATTTGAACTTTTATGTTTTTTTGTATTTTTAAAAACATGTTTTTTCACTTTCTACTGTACTTATTAGTCCCATTAGGGGACTTGAACCTACGCTCATCTGATTGGTTGTGCTATACACAGCAATGCTACAGTACTGCTATGTATAGTGAAAACTATAGTCTCCTATGAACACTAGTTACAGGCTGACTTTCACAGGAGCACCATCATTTGGCAGCAAGGTCTTCAGCAGACCCCCAGCTATTGTTGTAATTCATTGGTGCTTCATGATCGCGTTCCAGTTGTACGGGTTGCATAGAATGAAGCGCGATTTAAAAGTCACTGTTAGAGATTTACAGCGGCATTTAAAGGTAACAGCTGCGGGATGAGATCCGCTTCACACGTGGTTCTTTAGAGGCAGAAGATGGTTGAGTAGCACAGCCATCATCTGCCCGTATGATCCCTCATCAAAATCAGGGACCCTGCTGTGCGTCATATGTCAGGAAGGGGTTAAAGGTGCTGTGGAGGCCTAAACAGTTAAATAATGCTCAGTATGCACCCCCTCTGCCACTCATTTTACCCCTCCCTAGTATATCCCGGAGTCGGTATGAGACTGTGCATGCTTGTCTGGATGCAAACTTGGAGGGAGGTTAATGCGTTTCAAAGTATTTATACTTCTTCATCAGGACAAAACAAAACCAGTCATCATTGTGGTTTGTCCTGTTGGAGATGTATGAATACTTTGAAACGCGTTGACGAATAAAACCTGCACATAAACTTTCTTGGTCTCCTATCGAATGTTGGAACTTTGGCAGCACAAATTTACATACATTCCCCCCTCCAAGTTTGCATCTTATCACTTCTGATGGATCTTCAGCAGTCTAGTTCTACAAGCTAACATAAAGGTGACTCTCACAACCCCACAAGGTGAGCATATCCTGTTTTTACGTATCTCTTTCTCTATCTGATAAGACCCTATTGCGCTAATTGTCATTCCAGCTATATTTAACTCATGCTTGTCTGGCTCACCTGACCCAAACGAAAAGCCTCATATTGGACTCTGAAGATGCTAATCAGGATGAGGAGACCTGTGGTTGATCCAGACATTTTAGTTCATATATGGACCATGAAAAGTGGACATCTAAATTCAGCCTAACACATATACACAGCAATGTATTCATCAAAAATTGATTTGTAACGCATGTTTACTGCACCACTGCGTAAATATCAGTGATAACTAGAATTGCTATTGATACTCATCCAGACTCCCCTCCCATCCGTGAACAGCCGCTTTGTGCTCCTTGTCTTGTATTTCTTATCAGGAATTTAAAAAAAAAAAGAAGAAATTATTTATAAGAGCTCAGTGTCCCTATACGATAAATAATTTATCTGTTGCTGCCGAGAAGCATCGGTAAGGTCAGCGTGGCCCATTACTCTTAATTGTAAAAGAAAGAACTTGATGCGTTAACATTTTTTAGTGATACAATCAAATTCATGAGAGAGCTGTTAAAATCCTGTCTGCTACATGAGAGCTGTCAATACTGTTAAATACTGCTGAAGCAGGACCTTGCTGCAAATGTATTTACCCTCTAGCGGCAGCCATGTATAGATATACAGTATATAGTCATTTTATTCCACGGTCTGTTGAGTCGTTAGCTTCAGAAATCATTCCAGAGCCGTAGTGTCCAACCAGCGGTGGGGAAACAACTCCTCGGGGGTGCCCCAAGAGCAGCAGACTAACCAGCAATGAGGAGACACAGGTTGGACATCATTAATATTGAAACAAGGATTTTTTGCACTTTTTTGTGCTTCCAATGAAATAATATAGCAAAAATTGTTATGTACGTAATATGACTGACGTGAGAAAAATAAACTTTGTAGATCCAGCGGAAATTTTTACAGATAGGCATGCTCCCTTTTGAGAGGTCCCCTACATTGCTCTTTTCAACTTCTACACCCATTGTTCTCCACCATTTGAAGGCATGATGCACAGGAAACGTAGAAGTTTTTGTTTTTCAAAGGTCTGGTCTGGCCTCTTTCTCTCTTCAGCTCAAAGACTCATCCAGCCTGGTGCACATGGCCTGTGCAATCACCAGCTAACACATTTGCCTCTGTTCTATCCAGCAGACAGACACTTCCTCAGAAGACTGACACACAGGGAACCTACTTCCTGTTTCTTAGAGAAACACTGCAAGTACTTCCAATCAAACACTGCAGAGCTGGGACTTGACCCTGTGCTTCCCAGATATGCTAATATATATATATAGGTCATCTGCTTGCTAAATTATTTGTTTATGGGTTTACGCTTTATATATATGCATCCTACTCCAGGTTTTTCAGACATATTGCACCATTTTTTCCACCAATCTCTGCTCCTAGTCTTTGTCCCTGGCTGTGTGCATGCTCAACTCTTGTCAATTTGGGCTCATTCATCTATTTTCTTGCTTGGCACTGATTATGTGACTATGGTTCATGTATTTACACACGTGACCAGAAATCTGCTCTCATTTATCCGGGCCACATGCTGGATGATGCAACAGGGAATGTGCCCTTTTTGTATCTTGAGAATGTGCCGGTTCTTACTAATGGGATCAATTTTGAACGTCTGCAGATGCATACATACTTTCTGATTGCTTTGTGGGAGTATAAATGGTTACACTCCCTGACAAAGGCTTGAGCCAAAACACATACCGGGTCTGGCGCCATTCCAGCAGGAGGAGATATTTATAAGTAAGCATAATTGGGCTTTTCAAGTCTTGTTTCACACACCAGCTATAGGATACATCATTAGTGTATTCATCCAGAAATTTAAGCCTTTTACTTATATGATTAGTTGTTGCTTACACCAACACATAGACGGTTACCATTATTACTATGTTTTGTATTATTGTTCATGTTTTTTTTATTCTGTTTCCTGTTGTGTCTGCCGCTTTCTTTCGTGTGACATATTTGCTTTTGACTAACTAATTGCACATTTATTAAAAAAGAAAGATTTTTACATTATACATTTGGCTTTTTACCATTTATAGAGTTTCAAGTCTTCCGAGAATCAAGGAGGTCTTTTCTTCATGTCTGGGAGTCTCATGGATGTCGCGGGAGAGTTGGCAAGTATGACATATGTCCATCCACTATCAAAGCTCTAAAATACTCTCCTTATAACAGGCTTTTCTTTGGAATGATATTTCTAAATGTGTGCACTCTTTTATAGCAGCAAGAGATGATATAGACTGCTAAAATGAAGTTTATTTTAGGGTAAGTTAAAAAAAATCATGAAAATGTAATGCTTTGACTCTTCCTAGCAAAATACATAATTGTCATATTAATATGAATTACCATATTTGGTTCTTTTTTTTCTTTTTATGGGTTTTTATTGTTTCTCTTTTTTGTATTTTGCTTTTTTATTTTTGTCTCCAAGCACATTTGCTCTAGTCAGTAAATCGCTGTGACCGAGCTCTGGAAATCTAATTCACTGAGCTGTTCATAAAATACTTGAAATTCTTAAACATTCTCCCATAAGCCGTGACACGGTATGCCACTTATCTGTGTCTCATAGCACTGTCATACCAGAAAAGCAGCAAAGAAATGTGGACATTTTCTACAGTATGAGAAGAAGCGTACAATAGAAATGAAACAAATTATATCAAATAGGCATGAAATACCTTTAAGAAGTCAAAACATGGAGTCTGGCAACAGCAATAAAGTCTAGAGGCTACCGGGAAGAAAGAATTCTTCTTTCAAGATGAGTACAGTATCTCAAGAAGAACAAAAAAAATCCTTTTCAGGGTAAAGTTTTTGTGGTGTGAGCATTTGATTTAGACTTTTTAAAATTTTCCACTACTTGTTGAAATATCATAACATAAAAGTATGTCCAGGAGGCAATAATAAGATGCAGAATTTATGCTAAAAGTAGGCACTGGATACTATAGGTTTACAAGTGCACTCTCCTGGGCCGTGCCTGCAACTGAAATTCATGGAAATTTGAAGGGAGGAAGGAAGGAAGGAAGGGAGGAAGGAAGGAAGGAAGGAAGGAAGGAGGAAGGGAGGAAGGAAGGAAGGAAGGAAGGAAGGCAGGAAGTAAGGAAGGAAGGGAGGAAGGAAGGAAGGCAGGAAGGAAGGGAGGAAGGGAGGAAGGAAGGAAGGAAGGAAGGAAGGGAGGAAGGAAGGAAGGAAGGAAGGAAGGAAGGGAGGAAGGAAGGAAGGAAGGGAGGGAGGAAGGGAGGAAAGAAGGGAGGAAGGACGGGAGGGAGGAAGGATGGAAAGAAGGAAGGAAAGGATAGAGGGAGGGAGGGAATGAGGGAGGGAGGAAGGTAGGAAGGAAGGGAGGTAGGGAGGGAGAGAGGAAGGTAGGAAGGAAAGAAGGAAGGGAGGGAGTAAGGAAGGAAAGAAGGAAATAAGGGACAGAGGAAGGAAGGGACGGAAGGAGGAAGGTAGGAAGGAAGAAAGGAAGGGAGGGAGGGAGGGAGGTAGGAAGGAATGTAGGTAGGAAGGAAGGAAACAAGGAAGGAAGGGACGGAGGGAGGGAGGAAGGAAAAGGAAGGAGTGATGAAGGGAGGGATGGGAAGAAAAAAAAGAGAAGAGGGAGAAAGAAAGAAGCAAAGAAAGAATGAGGGATAAAGGAAGAAGGAAAGAAAAAGAAAGGAGGGAGAAAGAAAAAGGAAAGGAGGGAGAAATAAAGGAAAGGAGGAAGAAAGAAAGAAGGAAAGAAAGACAAATGAAGGAGAAACAAGGAAAGAAGAAAAAATGAAGGAAGGAAAGAACAGAGGAGGAAAGAAGGAAAGAAATAAATGAGGACAAAAGAAGGAAAGAAAGAGAAAAGAAGGCGAAAGAAAGAAGAAAGAAAGGAGGGAGAAAGAAAAAAGTAAATAGAAATGAGGGAAAGAGAAAGAAAGAAAGAAAGAGCAGAACTGAAAGAAAAGCTGGGAATGTACTGTATTAAGGAAACAAGAGATGGAAGGTGCTGTGCCCTATACTGCATGTTACAATTTGAACGTCCAGTAAACTTTTATGTGTTGGAACAAACTGGATGTCCCCTAATCTGTGTGTGTCTGTTCCTGAATATGGAGAACTGAAGACAGCAGTTGCCTGTGGTCTACAAGTGAGTGTGATGCCCTCCACACATGATAGCACACAAGGACACCATTTTCCTGTAAAGTGCCAGGGTATCTTAAAGCAGCAGCTCGACCACAGCTACCACCCTCCGGCACCTTAAAGGGGATCACAATCTACATTTTCTATCAGTATATCTTTTGAGTGTAGCATAAAACCAGAGGAATCCCACACAAACACGAGGAGAACATACAAACTCTTTGCAGATGTTGTCCTTGGTGGGATATGACCCCAGGACCCCAACAGCGCTAACCACATATTTGAACATATGAGGCCACCCCCGTTGCCTTCATTTAAAGATGTTCAATTCTTTTCACGGGTAGAAGAGTAAATGATCATTAGGAGGGGTAGCAGATTTCTTCATGCTTCACGGCTGCTTTAAATGTTTAAATACTAGACTTTGTTTAATACCCACGGAAAAGTCTGAACATCTGTCCATGAAGGCTTGCAGCACACTGAAAAGTATAATAAAACTGACAATGACTCAGTTGTTAGAGACTTTTCTTCAGTCAGGTGATCAGCCCCGGTTCAGCAGGGACCAAGCTCCATCCTGTTAAATATCTTTGTCACATTTTTCACTGTCAGAGCACGCTTGAAACACCATTCATCATTACCATTTCTAACCTACCAATGTAAATTCATAGCTGCTCGATTTAACTCGCCTCTGACGGCCCACGGAGGATTGCCTCTTCTCACCCTTCGCGATATTACAATGCTTTAAAAATAAACAATATGAGTACAACACCACCTATTAATCTATTCTTGTCACTTTTTTTGTCAAATTTTAATCCCCATATTAGAAATACAATTGAATGTCATAATTTTATTTTTTATTTTCTACACAAGTGATGCAGTAAAAATTTTGGAAAACAATGTCACGAGTCTCAAGATGCCCAGCTGACGAAACCAGAAACAGTGACTAATGTGGCCTCCACTTTTCCTTGGCTTTCAGCCTCCTTGACAGCCTCCGCTGCACATCACATTTTCATTCTGCAGGATCAGGTCAACTATTTTTAACGTGGTGTGGATATAAATATCATTGGAGATGTTTTTATAAGTTCAAAGGAGAAAATATTTTTTTGTTGTCATTGTGGTGGTTTAAGGCTGGTTTCACACTTGCGTTTTTTTTCGTGGGATTTTAGCGCTAAAAAACGCATGCGTTTTTTTTTCCTATACTTTGCATGGGATGCGCTTATGTGCGCATACACACGCGTTTGTATGCGTTTTTGCGCGCATGCGTTTTTTTGTGGTATGCGCTCGGGCGCACAAAATGCATCCTGTTGCATTTTTTGGGCGTCCGACTTGCCTCAAAAAAACGCATGCGCGCGCAATGCATTTTTTTACAGCAAGACACCCATTATAAGTCTATGGGTGCGCATATGTGCGCATTGGCATGCTTATGTATGCGTTTTTTTGCACATGCGTTTTTTTGTTAACCATGGAATTTAGGGGTTTGGGTTAGAGTTAGGGTTAGTTAAGGGGGTTTAGGGTCAGGGTTAGGGTTAGGGTTAGGGTCAGGGTTAGGGTTAGGGTTAGGGTCAGGGTTAGGGTTAGTTAGGGTTTAGGGTTTGGGTTAGGGTTAAGTATGGTTTGGTTAAGGGTTAGGGTCAGGGTTAGGGTTAGGTCAGGGTTAGGGTTAGGGTTAGGGTCAGGGTTAGGGTTAGGGTTAGGGTCAGGGTTAGGGTTAGGGTTAGGGTTAGGGTCAGGGTTAGGGTTAGGGTTAGTAAAGTCATGGTTTGGGTTAGTGTGAGGGGCCACCTAATGTTTGGAAAAAACGCAAACACGGTAAAAACGCACTAAAAACGCATACAAACGCATAAAAACGCTGCGTTTTTTTCATGCATGCTCATAAAAATGCTTGAAAAAAATGCAGCAGTTGTATGCTTTTGTATGCGTTTTTTCAATGCGTTTTTTTGCGGGAAAAACGCGCTGCAAAAAAAAGCAAGTGTGAAATTAGCCTTAGACGTGACTACAAAAACAGAAAAATAACCAAACACCTAAATCGCACGCTGGACATATTAGAGCTCATGGATGTCTGGTTACCCAAAGAAAATATCAGATGGGTCTCCTTTGAAATCAGTCTATTGTGCTTTTTACAAATTATTTCACAAACGGAATTTTGATTGAAAATTTCATCTAATTTTCATTTATCTTCAGCCAGTAAATAATCCCTAACTAATTGTCAAGAGAAAACTTCATTCAGCAGATGACCTTTCCTTTACCAAACATCTATCAGTCTTAAAGAAGTTTTCAACTACCTTGACAACTTCTTCTCATACCCCTCGCTTGGCCCCCATTAAAAAATAAACCCTGTACTCACCTCCTGTGCTGGTGCCATTTCCGTGGTGTCAGCACTCGCTCTCCCAGGGCTCCTCTGCTGTTGTGACACATGACGCCAGCGCCCAATCAGAGCTGGTGTCAATGACCCCGCCTCCTATCAAATTGAACAGGAAGAGGAAGTCCGAGATCAGCTGATCCCGTACTTCCTCTTCATGTTCTATTTGTCCGAAAGCGAGGACAGTGACGCCAGCAATGATTAGGCGCTGGGGTCCCATGTCACAACAGCAGCATTGGAGCCCCGGGAGAGCGAGTGCTGACAGACACTGCAGGAGCAGCGCTGGCACATGGGGAGACTATAAGCTTTATTAATTTATGGGGACCAAACAAATGGGTTGTACACCTTTCAAAACATTTTTTTTACTGAAATGCATGTATTTTGTGCTAAAATATTTTTTATAATTGGGTTTCATTAAAAATGTTGCATTGTTCGATGTTTACAGGCTCCTTGCTTTTCTGCATGTTCAACTTTGATGTGGTCTCTGATCATAAATGAGCTGCAAGGAGCTCAGAAGAGTGTTACAAATTCTCCAGTCAAACCTGCAACTGATACAAAACCTTTAATGAAACTCAATTGCAAAATATGATATGTAGCACAAAATGAAGTATAAATAAAATAAGGAAATTGTCCCTAAATATGGACAACCAGTGTGTGTTTTTTCTTTATTGGGAGTGCAGAATAAAGCACGGTCAAATTCATCTGACAGCAGTATACTGTATCTGCCTGCAAAACTAAAGCATCAGTCAAAAAAAAATCATAACTACTCAATCTTTTTCTCCCCTGACTTATCTGGTGGGGAGAGAGCCAAGAGGTCCCCATACACATTAGGTGGTATTCCTATCTCACACAAATCTGTAGAGAATCTGGCATTTCCATGCATTAAATGACCACTGGCTTTCAAGCAGTGGCGTAGCGTGGGGGGGCGGTCCGCCCCAGGCGGCACGTGTGTGGGAGCGGCGCAGCAGCAGCAATTCCTCTCCTCTGTCGGAGAAGCGCGGAGGCACAGAGATATAATGCACAGTCAGAGATATAATGTACAGAGATATAATCCGCAGGCCGCTGCACTGTTATAGCCCTGTAATGACTGACATGAGCTGATATTACAGGTGACTGCCCCGTTATAAGCTGATAATAAATACTCTGCGCAGCTGCTCTATTATAACCATTTATCTGTGGTTTTATAACGCTGCCCCATCGCAGTGTGTATTATGCTACAGGACGTTATTATAGGGGGACTGCAGCGTAATAACCGCGCGGAGGGGGTGTTGCCATCGTGGAGGGAGCGGATCCCAGCACGGGTATTAGAGCTGCGGGTCGGGGGCACTGGGGGCTGGGCAGAGCAGCATGTCCGCCATGGATTACTCCTACCTGAACTCCTACGACTCGTGCATGGCCGTCATGGAAGCGTCCGCCTACTGCCCCTGTCATCTGCCCCCCCACTCCAGACCCCCAAAGATTAGTCAGGGGGTCCTCTCTAGGTGTCTCCAGTTCTGCCTCTGTCATCTTCCCCCACTCCTGACCACCAAAGATTAGTCAGGGGTCTTCTATAGGGGGTCTCCAGTGCTGCCCCTGTCATCTGCCCCCACTCCTGACCACCAAAGATGAGTCAATGGTCCTCTATGGGGGTCTCCAGTGCTGCCTCTGTCATCTACCCCCACTCCTGACCACCAAAGATGAGTCAAGGGTCCTCTATGGGGGTCTCCAGTGCTGCCTCTGTCATCTGCCCCCAATTAGATCTTTGAGTGTAGTGTGGGCTCTTTGGATGCTTCCGGATTATCAACGACCAAAGGGGCGGCAAATTTTTCGACCGCCCCGGGCGCCACAAACAGTTGCTACGTCACAGCCTTCAAGGTGTTCATTTCACCAGATTTCTGGTTCAGGTGGTATTGTATTTCCTTGAGGAGACTGCAGCTGGTGTAGGGACACTCGGCTTTGTGCACACGTAGTTTTCGGTGGTGCGGATTTTTCAGCGCGGATTTTGGCTTACCTGCGGTTTAGCCCTGCAGTTTCACACCTCTACAATGGAGGAGATGTGAAACCGCAGCGGTTTCTGCACAAACAATTGACATGCTGCGAATTGTAACCCGCAGCAAATCCACGTGGAAAAATCTGCAGCATGTGCACAGCGTTTTTGGTTTAACCATTGGAAACAATGGTACTGTACAACGCAGCAGAAACTACTGCGGACCCGCAGGGCCAGAAACGCTGCAGATCCGCAGCAGAATCCGCACCGTGTGCACATAGCCTTATAGGCCAGGCTGCAAAGTAGCTCTAGAGACTTTAGTTGACACAAAAGAAAATCTTTATTCTAAGATTAAGTTCACACTAGCTTATAAAAAAAATTATCAAATTTTCGCACACTTAGACTTGAAGAGACAAGTCTCATCTGAAATTTGGAAGAGAATTATGCATGCTGCTATTTTTCTCTCACGGACATTCAGTAAAAAAATATGGTCATCTGAACAGCGTTACTGAATAACATTAGTCCGTTTTTCTACGGAAAGTACTTGCATCAAAATTTGGTCGTGTGACCTTAGCCTAAAGACAAGCTAATAAGCATACTGGATTTTTTTTTTTTTTAGCAAACTGCTGAGTGACACTTTGACCAACCTTTTTTGAGGGAATCTCATAAATAGGGATTATCAATGCAGATAAACTCTCTAACGTGTATGAGGGAATTAAGAAGCTCAATGTAAGTTGCCAGATACTCATTGCAGGAATCAGGAGTTATGAACTGGAATGTTTTCAAGACTGATGGATTCCAAGATGTTGTATTTCCATTGACCAAACTTCCGGTTAAAAAATAATGAGTGTTGTCCACAAAATAAAACATGGAACACAAGATCATAGTTAAAATTGTCATGATTCAGGATGGGCTTTGTCTTTGGCCCATCCTGGTCAGACAGGGGTTAATTGTTTCTGCCTCTCTCTGGCAGAGGACGGCTATTTAATGCTCACTTGACCAAGGTTCGGTGTCAGTTATACTCCTGCCCTCGGCTGAGTTAGTTGACCTCGTGCGTACGTGTGCCTTGTGCCTGATATCTTGCTTGCTTGTTTGGTTTTGACCCGGTTCTGTCCCTGTTACGAGTTCTGCCTGTCCCTCTTGTACTGCGCTACCTCTCTGTGTATGACCCTCTGCCTGTGACTTGATTATTCTTTGCTCGTCCCTCTGGTACCACACAGCCCTCTCCGTGTACGAACCCTCACTTGTCTGACCTGCGTTTTCCTCTCCTCCTCTACAGTTTCCCTGCAGTAGGTACATTATATCATCTGCAGCAGTAAGATGCTAAGCCCCGCCCCCTGCAGTCACATGATCGTAGGTCCTGGAACTCCTTACTATTTTCAGTGCCGCAGGTCCTGTCTGCTTGAACCATCACTACTGTATTGGACCCCGCGCTCTCCCATAGTGTGGGTAAGTCACCCTGCTCGGCGTGGCAGTTTGCCGACGCCGACAGGGTCCTGACATTAGAGTCCTGACAAAAATATTGTCTTTATTGGTAGAAACTGCAGGTTCACAAGAGGTTTGTTTGTAGTTTATAAGTTAACCATTGTGAATTGGATGTAAATCTTCAAAGCAATGTAGATGTTTTTGCTTTTAAGGGTTGATGGAAAAATGACCACAGACCGCTATGGCTAATATTACAGCTGTCAAAAGTGTTCATCGTCCAATATCCCTTGGAAGGGTCCAGAAAAGTCCAAAGAGGCTGAAGAGCTTATCCAAGGGGGTTTAATATCTTAGAAAGTGATAGCAAGTCAATGGGATATGTTAAGACTTTTTATCTGCAAAGCAATGTAGATTTTTTTGCTTTTAAGGGTCGACGGAAAAAGGACTATAGACCAATATGGCTAATATTACATTCGTCAAAAGTGTTCATCGTCCAACATCCATTACCTTTGGAAGGGTCCAGAAAAGTCAAAAGATGCTGAAGAGCTTATCCAAGGGGTTTTAATATCTTAGAAAGTGATAGCAAGTCAACGGGATATGCTAAGACTTTATGCTCAGAGGCATTCAGACTTCAAGGACTCCTGCCGAGAATCAAAGAAGCTTTAGAGCTGGTGAATCGGGCAGGTTGCAGTTCCTTGGAAGCACTGAGGTGCAGGAAAAAGTTAGAAAAGCATGATGCGTTAATTAGCACCATTGCTCCTCTTCATTGTGGAGGTCCCAGAGGTTGAACCCCACTAAATATAAAGAGATTAATATATTTTAGCAACATGCCATTACCGTTTCTAAGATGATAATACCCCCTTTCTAAGCATTCACATTCAAAGACAACTCAAGGTCTTGAATTTACAGGTACTTTTATTTATTGATGGGAAAATGGGCTCTAAGATAATACGAACGGCTTTATACGCTCCATTTCAGAGTTTTCGTTGGCTATCTTCATGGCAACAGAGTAATTGTTTTAAAATCGCACTTTTGAAGAGTGTTATGTTTCTTTTATTGGTCCAATAATATTCTTGAGTGGTCTAAGCTCCTCATAATTGAGATAAAATGCCAAAGTTGGTGCAGTGGTTTAATGAAGCGTTTCCCTGAGTAGCCGTGAAAAGATCATCAATCATTAAAATGCTTTGCTTGCCACCTATGTTTGTACCAACAAATAATAACACAAGAGTCATCACTGAGAACAGGACAGTGCAGTAAAACCACAAAGAAATCATTATTAAGACAGACTACAAATTCACACCCAGCACTCATCTCATGATACAGGGGTCACTTTGTGACCGGCTGATATTTTATGTCATAAAAAACTAACATTGTCATTGTAACAGTCGCGCAATGACAACGACCCCATACTTTTATAGTAACGAGGGAGAAAATTGTCCAAGAAATACAATTTTCAACCAAAATAACTCACGTACCTTGTAAATCTAGATTCAGGGCCCAATTCATCATATGTGTTCTTTTTAAGTCACTTTTCTTTTTAGACTTGTGATTTTATCAGACTGTTTTTGGCACCAAATTCATCAAAACAGCAAACATGATTCATGAATTTTGCACAAAGCCCCAAATTGTCTTTTTTTTCCTGTCTTCAACTAGCTTTGCAAGCCTTCAGCTGGAAAAGTTACACGTTTTACAAAATGTCACCAAAGAATGAGTCTAAATAACTGTCATATATAAGATTACCAGTTGTGCCAAAGTTTGTGACTTTTTTTTACAAAGTTGCATTTCATGAATCTATGTGGAAAAGTCACATTGCCGTAAAAATCAGATAACTACTTAAACTGCAAAAAGACAACTTGAAAAAGGCGCAAATAATTTGATGAAGTTGTCACAAATTAAAATGTCACTAATGGAGATGAATTCATCCCAAAAACTAGTGAAAATGCAATGATGAATTGGCCCTTAGTGTTTATTATAGACTGTTCCAAAATCCATTAATCCTCATTCTAAAACTGTGGAGTGGACTATCCCTACCTATTAGGGTGTCTGACAAATGTTAGGAGAGCTATCTTCCAAACTACCAAAGTAATTTTTGGGCTTCTTCCACATGCCTTGTAGGGGACGCAGCAAGCATGTGGAAGAAGGTGCTCCGGTCAGATGAGACCTAAGTAGAAATTGGAGCTAAATGCAAAACCCTATGTGTGTTGGAGCACTAATACTGCACATCACCCTAAAAACACCTTACCCACCATCAGATATGGTGGTGGCAGCATCATTCTGTGGAGATGTTGTTCTTCAGCAGTTATCAGCAGCTGATCTGAATTCATGGGAAGATTCCACCAAGGACAACATCTGCAAGGAGTTTGTATGTTCTCCCCGTGTTTGCGTGGGTTTCCTCCGGGCACTCCGGTTTCCTCCCACACTCCAAAGACATATTGATAGGGAATTTAGAATGTGAGCCCCATTGGGGACAGTGATGAAAATGTGTGCAAACTGTAAAGCGCTGCGGAATATGTTAGCGCTATATAAAAATAAAGATTATTATTATTATTATAAATGGAGCTAAATACTGGTCAATTCTGGAGGAAAACCTGTTAGAGGCTGCAAAAGACCTGAGACTGGGGAACAGAATCACCTTCCAGCAGGATGACGACCCTAAACATACTGCCAGAGCTACAATGGATGGGTTAGATCAAATCATATTCATGTGTGTGAATGGCCCAGTCACAGTCCAGACCTAAATCCCATTGAGAATCTGTGGTAAGACTTGAAATTGCTGATCACAGACTCTCTCCATCCAATCTCACTGAGCGAGAGTGTGTCTGCAAAAACACTGCAAAAAAGTGGCAAAAACACCCCGAAAATGCTACGAAAAATGCAGTGAAAAAGCCGCAAAATGGGCATGTCTGTTTCCTTACACAGGTAAGTTGCACATTTTATTGGAGGAATTTACAGCCATGGATTTCAAAGTAAGTACACTTGCCTCATTAAGTCTAGGAGATCTATTTACCCATGTACGCAGTTTGCAGTGTGAAGTCTGGTAAGCCTCTCTTTATTGATACTTTTTTCTCTTTTTGTTTTCAGAAATTCAGTGATATCAGGAGGGTTGCAACATAAAACATAATACATTCCAGACAATTCAGAAAACTGCTTGAAGCCAGATTTTAAAAAAATAAAAAGCAGTATGAGGAGCAGATTCTACGTGTTCCATCTTTTATTTAACAGACTGATACGTTGGCTGGTGACTAAGGAAATTTCCCTCTTCTCTTTGTCTGTTATTTTTCTTTTTTTTTTCTCAATGATCTTTTGATCTCTTCCAAATTGAGCCTGCCAGCTTCTATTCTGTCTTTTGAAACCTTCTACACCCTACGGCTGCAAATCACATGCTGGCACCGTCACGGGTCAGCGACCTGCTAAATGTTAAATGCTAATAGCTTTGGGGAAAAATGGCAGCCTTGTTGTCAGTCTGTATAACACCTTATCCACAAAGTTTGAGCAAATTACTTTCAATAGTTTCACCAGCTAAGTTGCTGCAGAGAGGGAAATATGGATGTTAACATTAAAATCTTCCATTTTTTGCAAGAATACAATGCAATAAGTGCAGAATGTGTAATAATCTCCATTTACTCGTATTTTCCTATGAAAGCAGAATGGCTTTTATCAGCCATTTTCACTGTCAAGATAGTAAAAATGGATATCATAACCTTGGGTGTCTGGCCCTTATATTCATATAATAATTATCAATGTGAAAAGGATTTTTTTTTCTGCTTTTGAAAATGGTTAGGAAAGGAAGCACAACTTATTTTAGAACGTATTACTTGCTATACAGTCATTTATATGTAAGGAGATGGCCTGATACAGTGAGTAGATGGCCCTTAGTCAGTAAGGGGTTGACACAGGGTTGGATGGCCCTCAGTTGGTTAGAGGATCCCTCAGGGGCTGACACAGGTAGGAGGGAGGATCCCCAGATAGTTGTGGGCTGATATAGTTGGCATATTGGGCCCTCAGTCAGTTGTGGACTAACAGAATGGAGGAGGGGTTCTTATTAATTTATGGGCTCATACAGTGGTGGAAAGGGCCCTCAGTTATTTAGGGGACACAAGGAGTAAGGCGTCCCTAAGTCAGTTGAGGTCTGACACAGTATGGCAGAAGGCCCTAAATTAGTTATGGATTGACACAGGGAGTAAGGGGACCCATAGTGAGTTATGGGCTGACATAGTGATACATAGGGCACTCAGTCAGCTATGGGTTGACACAGGGAATAAGGGGACCCATAGTCAGTTATGGGCTGACACAGTGAGGTATAGGGCACTCAGTCAGTTAGGGGTTGACACTGGTAGGATGGGAAGCCCCAGGCAGTGACGTGTTGACACAGGGGTAGAAGATCCCTTAGTCAGGGGCTGGCACAGGTAGAAGGGGACCCCTAGTAAGTTACAGGTTGACACAGTTTGTGTAGGGGGCCTCAGTTAGTTATCGACTAACAGAGTAGAGGAGTGGGTTGTGATTAAGTTATGGACTCAGTGTGGTAAGGGTCCCTCAGTTAGTTAGGGGCTAACACAAGGAGTGGGTTGGCCCTAAGTCAGTCAGGGACTGAAACAGGTAGGAGGGTGACCCTAAGTAAGTTATTGACTGACACAGTTGGTGTAGGGCGCCCTCAGCCAGTTAGGGGCTAACAGAGTGGAGAAGGGGGCTCTCCATTAGCTAGTGGCTTACACGGTGAGGGGCCTGGCCATCTCCCCAACCAGTAAATGAGCTTCCCTTTTTAAAAGACACAGCAGGCACCACCAATAGCCTACACTAGCTGAGTAGCGCACACATTACAGGCAACTAAGATTTAATGGTATTTCAAACTCTTTTATCATTGTTAAAAATAATGAAATAAGCAATTACTAACCCACCTCCTAGGTCTGGCACAAAGTCCCCGCCACAATCACTGATTGCTTACTGGTGTAGGGTCTGCAACTTATCTATTTGCGCTTATACTTAGAGTTCATTTTACATCAAGGAATTTATGATTATACCCCTGAAGAGACGTCATTATCTTCCTGGGGGTGACATTTTACTGCATGTGGAGGGGAAATGATTTTACTGCAAGGGTTTATCGATCTTTTATGTGTGGAAATGGGTGACCAAGGATGCGATACTATGTTACTAATGTATGTTTGTGTCGCTGAGGGTGTAATGTGTTTTAAAACATAATCAAATTGTCAGGGCATATTTACTAAATTGGAGCATTATGTCACTATGTGCCCACAATGCAGAAATGCTGCGGAATTGTCCGCTGCAGTTCCGCAACTCCCCGCAGCAGGTAAAACGCATGCGGAATTCGCATGCGTTTTCCCGCAAAATACAAGTGTTTTGCAAGTATTTTTAGCTTGCGGAATTCAAGTTCTTTTCCAAGCGATTTGAAGCATCGCTTGGAAAAGTGATTGAAAGGTTGGTCACACTCGTCAAGCATAATGCTTGACAAGTGTGACCAATTTTTTACTATTGATACTTCCTATGCAGCATCAATAGTAAAAGATAGAACGTTAAAAACAATAAAAAATATGGATGTACTCACCTTCTGTCAGCCCCCGATCTCCTCAGCGGCGCTCACAGTCCTCAGAGGCGCTCCCGGTCCGTTCTGTTCCCAGACTTGCTTTGCGAGAATGACCTTTGTGACATCACGCGACTGCAACGTCGCAAAGGTCATTTTGTCACAAAGCACGCCTGGGAAGCACCGCAGGGGACCAGAAGGACTCCGGGGACTGACAGAGAATTAGTTTATCCCTACTTTTTATTTTAATTTTATTTTTAACAGGAATATGGTACCCAGGGCATGGAGGAGAGTCTCCTCTCCTCCAGACCCTGGGCACCATCCGCACATGAACTGCTCACTTTACTCATGGTTTGCATAGTCACATGCGTAAAGTGAGCGTTTCAATGCAATCCTATGACGGTGGAATAGCCGCGATTCCGCAAAATTAATGGACATGCTGCGGATTTTTCCGCAATGCGATTCCGCAGTGGAAAAATCCACAGCAATGGCACAGCAACTGCGGAATCCCATAGGATTGCATGAATGCAATTTAAATAGCATTTTTTAATCATTTCCGCGGTGGCCATGCCACTGCGGAAACGCTTCAAAAACGCAACGGGGCACACAGCCTAAGGGTAAGTTCACACTAGGTGTTTTTTTCACCATTTTTTTTCTGCAGCAAAACCTGATCTTTTGGCAGGAAAGAAGATGCAGAAAAAGCATGCTTTCTTTGTTTTTTTCTTGCGTTTTTAGGTTTTTTTATGCATTTTTTTGCGGCAGTTTTGGCATGCTAGATTTGTCTCTTGTGCATACTGAGAAAGTTTAGTGTTGAATAAAAAAATCCTATTTCATAGAATCTGGTTTTGGCACAAAAAACGCTGCAAAACCTGATACCTGCATTTTTGGTGCATTTCTTCAGGGTTTTTTCACCACCCATTCAAGCCAATGGGTTAAAAACTCTGAAAATGCTAAAAAAAAAAAGTGACATGCTCTATGTAAAAAAAAAACACGCTAAGCACAAAATCCTGATGGCAAAAAAAAAAATGTGTGTGCATGAGATTTCTCTCATAGGCTTTGCTGGTAAAAAAAAAATGCAGAAGAAACCCCTAGTGTGAACTTAGCCTTATAAGGGAAATATATAATAAATTGGCATTTTTGCATCATTTTAGGTTTTTTTTGCCTTTTTCATTATAGTATGCTCTCCTGTAGCTTGGGGTTTAAGGTTGGGTCATAATACTTTGTGAGCTTCGTAGATTCATAAACATCCTCAGTATTGTATGGGAACTAGCGCTTGGCCCCATAAGTAAGGGTTTGTGCACACGCTGCGGATTCTGCTGCGGATCTGCAGCGGATTTGGTCCTGCGGATCCGCAGTAGTTTCTGCTGCGTTGTACATTACCAGTAAAATCAATGAAAAACCAAAAACACTGTGCACATGCTGCGGATTTTTCCGCACGGATTTGCTGCGGTTTCTAATCTGCAGCATGTCAATTCTTTGTGCGGATTCCGCAGCGGTTTTTACACCTGCTCCATTGTCCAGGTGTCATACCGCAGGCTAATCCGCAGATAAATCGCAGGTCTTTTGACCTGCGGATTTTGCAAAATCTGCGCGGAAAAATCTGCAGCGTGTGCACACACCCTAAGGGGGATACACATGACAGCTGTGGGGTGCTTAGGATCATCGAGCAATACCTCCGATACAAATGTCACTGCTGCAGTATATATATATGTCAATCATAATAATACAGCAGGATGGTGGTGGCATACGTGGTGCCAGATGAGCAGCGCATACTAAAGCAGCTTGGAAAATTGAAATCCTATTGAGTCTATATTGAGAGCCCCGCTATTCCTCAACCATTTCTATTACAAATTTATTGTTTTCATTTTCATTTTCGTCCTATTTTCTTGCATTTCACGACATGTATCATCTTCCAGCTCTCACTTTCCTCTATCAGTATTAAACAATGTTCCCTCTAAGAAGAGCAATCAAAAGATGAAAGACTTGGGGGAAAAAAAGGCCGTTTACCACGAAACAATCGTGCCCCCCTCAACTAGTCCGAATTGGAGCGTTCATCTTTCAGCAGTTTGTTTCTTCCATTGTCTACCGCTTATTGGTTATGTTAGGCTTTTTTTTCATGTGTATTAAAGCTATTTATATGGAGATTGCTGTATCTGCTTCATAGCAATATACAGATGTAGCAGAGATGATTCTGTCACTGTCGCCGTGCTGCGAATATCCGGTGCAACATATCATTTCTGTGTTATCTTGGCTTTTCAACAGAGTCATAGGTAAATCTGTTGCATTATCTTAACTGGCTGAGTTATTACAGTGTGAAAAGCCAATAAATGACACATTCAGCTCTGCTACATTCGGTGTAGATTCAATGTGTTTTGAAAATCTGAGAAGCACTGATCATATTATACTTGTCTACATTTTGTGAGGGGTGGGTCGCATGGTCCCCCATGAGCACCAGATGCAACACATACCTCTGCACTCACTATGCACCCCTATGTGAATGTTGCTTCACTGTCACAGCCATTTCTGTGTTCTCCCCCCCTAGCTAAAATTTGTCAGCCAGTCCCTGATTCAGCAACTTAACAACTTTGGGACAGAAATGAAAGAAATGATGTTTCCTACTTGAAAATCAATCTAATGATATTTGCAATGTCCTCCACCCTTGTAGAAGTAAAGGCTGTGTTACTAACCTCAACCTGTTCCAGCACTTATGGGGAATCTGTTAGCAGGTTTTGCTGTGTAATCCAAGAGCAGCATTATGTAGGGAATACAACACTGATTTCAGGGATGTGTCACTTATTAGGCTGTGTGCTATTGTTTTCCTAAAATGATTGTTCTATCACCAGGAAAATATCACTACCTCCTGGTCCATCCACATCCCCAGCACTGATTAGCAGTTTTCTGTCAACGTGCAAATATAGCTTTGGTGTGGGTGGGGTTAGTTTTATCAGCTCTGCTACATGCTAAATCTAAAAACTCTGATTGTGTCAGAACTGTTTTACCTAATAAGCTAAGTGATACATCACTGCAATCAGGGTCTTTTTCCTATATTATACTGCTCTTATAAGAGGTAACAAAAACCTGCCGACAGATTTCCTTAAAGGCCCCATACACATTAGGTTAGCTGAACCAGATGATGTCTGACAGTAAAATGTATATGGGGGCTTCCACACTCTTCCGCAATAGATGATGCCAGGATCTGGATCTAGAGAAGTCTGGCAGTGACTTTCTCATAGAGAACAGAGGAATCTTCTTCAACCTTAGCCAAGCAGCCGGCACCAGTCAATGATATCGGAGTTGGTTGCCTGTTTAAAGGGTCTTTATCTGCTGATCAAGGTTCCTGCTCTTTACTGTCTCTCTCTCTGGACATTGGTCTTGTTTCTGGACACCTGTCTCATTTCTGGATGTTTTGCCCTTGGATCATTCACTCTTGTTTTACTCCTGGGCATTGCGTTTCTAAGTTTCTGTCTTGTCCTCCGGCTCGTTGCGTTCTGACCACTTAGCCGTTGGCAACCTTATCTACGCTACTGCCGCCAATCTATGACTAGTATTTGGATCGCAATCTGAGAACCTTCCAAAAACAACTAAACAAACACTCTTTCAAGGGTTCAAGATGAAGGCAAGGAGATTCGATAGACTGGCCACCCCAGTCCAGCCATCACCAAACAGACTGGAAATTCGAACGAATCCCCATTTTCCGCATGTGGCTATAACAGGCTGAGACTTTCTACCTTGCAAACACCTTATAAATACCAGATAGTCATAATGCGATGTGCTGACCACGTCATACCTGAAGAAAGTTTTCATTAGATTTAATGAACAATTTGTGAAATTACACTGACTGTAGACTGAGGGTTTTGCATTATCTGCTGCTAAGCAATACAGCACAGTGATGCACATATTGGGTCATTAAACATTCAAACAAAAATAATTATATAAAGCCCAGGACAGCCATGAAACGAGAACATGGGAGGCTCCAGGGGCAAATACAACATTGCGGTCGAAGAAATTTCACCTTCAACTTAATCAACTTCTGTCACACTGCATTTTCCACATACACATGTATGATACTTAACCCTTTTATTATGATGAGAATTTCACAATACATTTAGTTTCTTCTACAATAGAGATTTCGATGAATTGTTTTCTTCTACCAAGTCTTCCATTCCCTAGTACGTAGACACTGACTACCAAGATGTTTTCTACATCTTCAGACAACTTTTACATAATTGTTTAAGAATATTTCTCTACTTTATAAATTTTGATAAGATTTTCTTTCCTGCAAGTCTATTCCCTAGAACCCTAGGAAAGAAGATGACACCCAAAATGGTCACTTTTACTGGTCTCCTGACCTGATCTCAACAGCTTCATATATGACGATATGAACATGTTGAGTTTGGGTTTGGTAACCAGGCCAGTCAGTGTAAAACTGGATGTAATGGTTTCTACTCCTTCAGACAAAGTTTGCAAATAATTTTCTTGGCATATATGACACTCTTTAGAGTAGTGCAAAGGAAAGCATCAGCCAGTCAACTAAGCCACATGGGCCCACACATCTAAACATGCCTGACATAGAATACTCAGTGAGAAACAATATGCTCTCATACGGAATTTTGAACTATTGTTTTTGCGCCACATGAGCACCTTAAAAGTTATAATATGTGCATATGATGTCTTTTTCAGGCGATAACACTGTAAAACCCACCTGCAAAAGGGTCTTTTAACTGATTCAGGTTTCAGAAGATCCTGTCACGGTAGGATGTCCTTTACACTTTATTGATCAAAGTAGTGTCAGCTAAGTACCCTATGTAATTTCCATGTACTAAAACTTTTCATTTTTTTAATTATTGCACAGTATTTGCTAATTGATTTTATCCTAGGTTTCAAAGGCAGTTAAAAGAAGTGAGCTGACCATTCCTAAGACGTTTTCCACTCTCAAGATGCAAGTCAATAAGAAAGCTCAACAAATGCCCAGAATAAGCTCTAGCATCTTTTCAGCGTATCGCCAGCATTTTTGCTTGAAAACTAACTATGGTTTCTTCATTGTTGAATGGTGTTAAAGAAAAGTCTGGAAACGTTTAAAAAAAAATACTGGACAAGAAAAAAGTAAAAAACGCCAGAGGCCGAAAATGTATAAAGAAAAATGCTCAGGAAATGATCAATAAAATGCTTAAAAAGACGCTTCAGGAAAAAAAACACGAGGGCATTTCATGAAACTGTCGATTTTCCAAGCATTAGATTTTAATATTTTCATTTTTGGGTGCATGCGATGATTTTATTTCAACTTTTATTTTATATTTTAGGTGATGTGAGGGGGGCAGTAATCAAAAACATCACTTTTGCCATTTTGATTTTTCTTTGTGAATTTCACCATATGTGTTTAATAATTCAATATTTTCATAGATCATACTTTTATAGATGAAACAGAACCAAATATGCTTATTTTTATTTTTTCTTCCTTTATGTTTAATTAGAGGAAAAGTGAGAAGATTTAGATTTATGTTTTTTTTTTGTTAGACCTTAATCTCTAGTGTCCATAGTAGACTTGAACCTCCAATCGGTTTTGATGACTTGTTATATATTCTGCAATGCTTCAATATTGCATTACATAGCAAAGGTCTCCTATCACTAGTGGTCTCCTACCACTGGTGAGATCATGGTCAAGGTCTCCTATTACTGGTGAGATCATGGTGATGGTCTCCTTTGACACTGGTTGTCTCCTGTCACTGATGAGATCATGGTCATGGTCTCCTATCACTGTTGGCCTGCTTTCACAGATGAGATCATGGTCATGGTCTCCTATCACTGGTGAAATCATGGTCTCCTTTGACACTGGTGGTGTCCTATCACTGGTGATATCATGGTCATGGTCTCCTATTACAGGTAAGATCATGGTCATGGTCTTCTATCACTGGTGAGATCAAGGTCATGGTCTCCTTTGACACTGGTGGTCTTCTGTCACTGATGAAATCATGGTCATGGTCTCCTATCACTGATGGACAAAGACAGAAGAGAGCCCCTGTGTAACTGCCATTTGCAGTACAATAGTTCATCATAATACAAAATTCTACCTACTTTGATTGTGGAAATTAACTTCTTTACCTTTTGGGCCTCAGTGCGGCCGCATAGGTTAGACCAACGTTATGTGCGCACCTATCTCCTATGAAGCCAAGCCTGTGTCACCCATTAGCACCCCATGATCACATGACGGGGAATTGCCAATTGGCACCTGAATTGCCATCAAGTTAGTGTGATATAAATGCCACTGCCAGTGATTAACATCTGCATTTATGGAGGTAAACAGCAGAGATCGGAATTAACTATGATTGCTACTATTACAGGTAGAAGCCGACTGTATAACACAGCTGGCATTTGCCCTCAGCTCCTGTACCTGCTTCATGATGAATATATATCATGGATAGTGTTGAGCAATCCGATACTGCAATATTGGGTATCGGCCGATATTCACGGTATCGGAGTTCCGATACTGAGTTCCGATACTTTTAGAATATCGAATACCGGAATCGGAAGTTCCCATAATGCAATGAGCCAGTTTGATTTTATTCAGCCAATGAGGAATACTAAGAAGTGTGGGCACATCCTGTTATGCATGTTAGGCATGTTAACTAATGGCATGGCTGTGATTGACTGCTGAAATGATGTCATGATGCACTATAAAAGCCGCCGCCATTTTGGGTTCACTCTGCTGTGAATTTACTTAGGGACAGGACGCTGCTGTTCTGAATCTGAGGGACAGTTTGAGCTAGCGATTTGCTTTATTGTGCTTTACCCAGGCTACTTTAGCAACCGCTGTGTGAGAAGCTTTCTTTTGCCTTGCATCGCTGTTCACGGCTGTCTGCGAGGTCTCTGTGTGTGAGTGCAGCTCACGCTGTAGTGTGTTCTGCAGCCACCTCCGGTTGTAGTCCGCTCAGCGTGCATCACTGCCTCATACATTGTCCTTTTTTGCATTAGTGCAGCTCATTTTTCCTGATTTCTCCTATTAGTGTGGTTCCATCCGTATCCAGCTAGAATATTTGCAAACACTATATAGGAGTAGATAGAGGAGCCTTTCTGCTGTCTTGTGCCCTGCAGCCCCAGCCAGATTAGTATTAGCCTCATCTATTGCATTGTAGGTTACCTTCCTGCATTGTAATAGCTACAATAAGTTTGTAATACTATCGGTTTTACATCTTTGGGCACATCCAGTGTCTTTTTGTGAAAAAAAAGTTAATAAAGTTCACCAAACACTCCACTTTACAGTTGTGTAGGCCACATTAGCTCATATTAAAGTCTAGTCCACACTTTATAAAATTAGTGTTTCTTATACCTGTTAGCAGCTGTTCAGGAATAAGCACACTAAGCCCTTAGTACTTTTCTGCTTTATCAGTCTACCAAGATGAAGAAGGCAGGGAGTAAGGCATGTGGTCGTGGAGTTTCTGCAGGGAGAGGACGTGAGGATTCT
Source organism: Dendrobates tinctorius (assembly GCF_039654945.1). Taxonomy (NCBI): domain Eukaryota; kingdom Metazoa; phylum Chordata; class Amphibia; order Anura; family Dendrobatidae; genus Dendrobates; species Dendrobates tinctorius. The sequence goes on from NW_027361993.1 coordinate 8,591,767, forward strand.
GTGCCTGCTGCGGGCACCAGTGACTCAGCATCCCCCAGTTTTACCAGTGAACAGTCCTTTATGCGCAGCTTTGTAGGAGCTCGCCGTACCCCACTGCTGCGGGACGAACAAATTGAAGCCGTTGTCGGATGGATAGCAGCTAACGCATAGACTTCAATTAGTTCCAGATCCTCTTAGGTTCAGAGCACTGAAGAGTACCCATCTGTCTCTTCACCACCTGCCAAATTGCCCAGGCAGTCAGAAAGCCCTGGACAGGAGCCATCTCTACTTCTGTTCTCTGAATCTGTTGGCTTTCAAAGAGGGGGCCAGCCAAGCAGCATTCGAGAATTTGAAGAGGTAGTATGCAGTGATGCGCAACAGCTTTGTCTCTCTGAATCTCAAGAGGCGGGTGGGCCAGTGCCTATGGTCAGCACACCTCAGTACGCATCTGATGTCGAGAGGGTAGTGTAGATGATAAGGTCCTTGACCCATCATGGCGTGAGGTACAGGAAAGTGGTGGGAGCATCTCTGAGGAAGAGATTCCCCGAACGGCCAAAAAAGAAGGGAGAGGGAGGGGGCAGACTCGGTTGCCTGTAGCCTCCACTTCGGCACCCATTAGGAGCATGCCTCTTCCAATACCCAAAACGGGCGCTCCCAAGATTTGCAGTGCCTGGTCCTTTTTTGACACAGCTGCAGATGACATTTGCTTTGTCAAATGCAAGCTGTGTAATCAGAAAGTGAAAAGAGGGAAAAGTGTCAGCAACCTCAATACCACAAATATGTAGAAACATGTGCGGACCAAGCACGTGGTGGAGTTACAAAGATACACTGAAGACCTAGGCCAACCTACAGTGCCACCTACCACCTCTTCAGCTTGTGTTGTAGCCTCTTCCTCCAGCTCACACACAGCTGGTTCGGCTTCCTCACAGGATCGCCATGGAAGAACCTCTGGCACTGTTGTACAGAGACACCGTGTCATTCCACCCACAGCACCACGTTCCCTGTCATCCTCACACTCCCAGGCCACTCTACAGCCATCGGTAGCACAGGCATGGGAGAAAAGGCACCCATACTCGGCAAACCACCCCCGAGCACAGGCTCTGAATGCTGGCATTGCAAAACTACTGTCCCTTGAAATGCTCTCATTCAGGCTGGTGGAGACTGACACCTTCCGTAACTTCATGGCATTGGCAGTCCCACAAGACAACGTGCCCAGCCGCTTTTATTTCAGCAGGCAAGCCGTCCCTGCCCTGCAAAAGCATGTGGAGGGAAAAATTAAACTTGCGCTACTAAACGCCGTCAGTAGCAAGGTCCACCTAACCACCGATGCGTGGACCAGTAACCATGGACAGGGACGATATCTTTCCCTCACTGCCCATTGGGTAAATGTTGTGGAGCTGGGTACAGATCTTGAGAGTGGCACTGTACGTGTTCTGTCAACTCCAAGGATTGCAGGAATCCAGTCTGTACACATTGACTCCTCCTCATACTCCAGTTCTTCTGAATCAGCGCTGCAGGAGCAGTCACAGTCTACCTCCACATGGACCCGTGAACGCTTACCTGTTACGACCGATATGAGCACAGCCGTGGCCAAACGTCAACAGGCCATACTGAAATTAATTCCCCTGTAGGACTGTGGGTTTCGGTAACTCCGGCTGGCTCGCGGCCTTGCAACTTTTTTTTCATGTGTACCTTCTGCTGCCTATCTGAGTTCCAGTACCATTAGCTGGTTCTTTGGAAGTCAATCTTGAATATGTCCCCCTGGGTTCCAGTAACGTCAGCTGGTTCCAGGCAGAGCCTTTGGCTTTGGTGCCTCCTTCTCGGTATCCAAGTTCCACCAACGTCTGCTGGTCCTTGGTAGTGCTTTCTGGCACAGGTACCTCCTGCTTAGTAACCGGGTTCCAGTACCATCTGCTGGTCCTCGGTAGTTCATTGGCTCTTGTACCTTCAGCTACCTATCCAGGATCCAGTACTGTCAGCTGGTTCTCAGCAGTTCCTCAGCCTTCTTGTACCTTCTGCTACATTTCCAAGTTCAAGCTTTTGAAATGGTTTTTGGTAATCACTCTGGATCTCCCTGATGACGACCCTAAAGATGACGACCCTGAAGACCACCCCAAAGAAGACGACGACCCTGAAGACCACCCCGAAGAAGACGACGACCCCAAAAACGACGACCCTGGAGACGACGACCCTGAAGACGACGACCCTGAAAACGACGACCCTGGAGACGACGACCCTGAAGACCACCCCGAAGAAGACAACGACCCTGAAGACCACCCCAAAGAACACCAAGAAGATGACCCTGAAGAAGATGACAAGAAGACAACCACCAAGATACAGAACAAGAGACAGAAGACCAAGAAGCAGAAGAACAAGAAGCTGCAGAAGAACATTAAGCATGAGACTAAAAATCAGAGCAAAAGATATTATCTAAATTATAAGCAGAAGAAGACTAAGCAGTGTATGGGGGTGAGTCCGTTCCTCCTCGTGGTGCCCCTGGAAAATGCCTGCTGCTGCAGGCAAAACTGAATGCAGACAAATCGTGTTGTAAATCTTTTGTGACAGGCAGAACGGAAGGTGTAATCTTCAAACTTTTATAGATAACAACTACTGGAATGCCTGTCACAAATAAGAATATGATGAAGAAGAAGAATATGAAGAAGATGAAGAAGTAGAATATGAATAAGAATAATAGTTGAATAAGAAGAATATGAAGAATGTAAAACAAAAGAATATTAGGAAGAAGGTGAAGAAGAAGAAGATGAATAAGGTGAAGAAGTTGATGAAAAAGATGCTGCTGCTGAGGATGATGAAGGAGAAAGTGTGGGAGAAGTAAAAAAGAAGGTGAAGAGCATGGAAGTAGTGAAACATAAATATCTGACAAAATATAAAAAAGATTAACATAGTCAATATCTTTGTAACTCCGAACGTCTTAAAAAAAAAATAATTCCTGCTATTCCATTTGATTGGACTAAACCTCTATGCCTTTAATGTCTCCTTAACCTCCCCCAATACATTCTACATTATACTTAGTTGTTTTCCTTCATGTAGAATTAACCTACAAGGAAAGTAAGGGTTTATTTTCATTCCGATATTTGCGTCCCATTGACTTGCATTGGTTTCCGGCATCGGAATCGGCGATATCCGATATTTTTGGGGTATCGGTCCGATCCAATCCGATCCGATATTTCCCAATATCGGAAGATCGGAAGGTATCACTCAACACTAATCATGGAGTGTTAAAAGGTCAGTCACAGCTGACAACTTGGGTATGATTAGCCAACCATCCAATGTGTATGGTGCCCTCCAACATAAGGATTGGGTGAGCTGAATTCATAAACGCTCTGGTTTTGACCTCTATGAGGATACCTCTGGCAGAAGCTTACTCTGCTGTTCCCATAGAGAGCACAGGAGCGCTCAGCAGAGATGAGCATGCATGGGTGGATGGTGTGGAGGTGTGGAAGAGATATATAATAGTGGGCTCAGCATTCGGCCATCAGTCATCTAAGGTGTTTGGGTGCTTTAAAAATACAGTGCTATTCAATAACTAACGAACAGTGGGTTTTGACAGGCAAGTAAGCGGGGAGCATATATTTAAGACATCTGTACTGCGCTCAGAAGTATGTTTTTCAGATCAGCTCCTCTGCCCATTGACAAGCTTCTCTTATTTTGTATCACTCTACAGACCACTGTAAAATACAAATATTCTTATTAATATGCTGTAACGGCGTCTTCCACAAGACAACCTGACTCAATTTAAATAATGTAATTCTCCTACCCCAATGAGAAGGTTCACAGAGCCACTTATGAGCAGCCGCGCGGCTGATACCTTTAACTACGGATTCCCATAAATCTTGTCAGGGGGAAAGACATACATTTCAATTTCCAGTAGAAACATGCAAAAATGAAAAGGCTGCACATTCTAAATCTCTGGTGTGGCTTTTTTTTGGTTGTAAGGAGATAAGTAGGACCCGGTGACCTTCCATGTTATTCTCAACTTCATTATTTGAGCTGACACAACTAGAGGGAGCTGTGATGACTCTTTTTGGCAGAGTGCATGTAAATCGCTTTCTCAAAGGAAATTACTTCTCTAGGCCGAATGCTACAGTATTAATCTAAATTCTCACTTAGTCAAACTGTTACACATAATAAATATGGAAGAGTTACTGATCGGCTGCGGCACTCTCTGCTTTTACACATAAATCCATCAGGAGTGAAATACCTTTATAAAAGGTGGAAAATGCCAACTTTACACACCAGGCAAGGAAGAACACAAAGACAATGACATATAGGAGAACAAGGAAACCCCCTGTTCTCATGTGCTGTACCCCTCAGGAGGTTTCTAATGTAAAGCCATAGGAAAAATTGGAGAAAATTGTATTACGCTCTTTATAATCAGGAAAGGAGCCAGTGAAATTAGGGCATTAGCAGTGAAATCAAATTTCTTATAGTTTAAGCAAACCTTATATAGTAGTGATATGCTTTTCTTCCACCTTCCACTATGTTAGCTCGGTGCACACCTCTAATCATCAAAGGTCTGTTAAGGCTGGCTCAGGCGGCTGTATGCTGCCTGAGTATTCAGCTACCAAGTGCATGCTGCTTTCACACGCTATCCAGGACTCTAGCCACACTTCACTATCTACTCTGCTGCAATCAAGTGCCTGGTTATCTACTCAGCTCTGTAGTTTGTGTGTGCAATCCCTATATCCAGCTCTCCTTCTAGAAGGTACCCAATTGTATACTGAGCTCTACTGTTCCTGTGTGCTACCAGCACATCTGTAAGGTGATGGACTGCATGCCGGGTCCGGAACTGAAGAGGCTGCATCCTCTGTTCCTGAGGGACAGCCTTGAGGAGGCGGACCTTCCCCTGCAGCCTGAAGGAATTCTGTGGGGAAGACACCTTCCTGCTGACCGAGGGAGGTGGGAGGAGACTGAAGAAAAGGGTGCGCAGCAGCCAGCAGATAAGAGGGCAAAGCACGCGAAACACTGAAGTTTGGCGCCAGAGCAGAGCAGTGTGCAGGTGAGCGGCTCACTTGGCTGCCGCTTCTCCCACTGGGTACCGGCATTGCAGCAGGGTCCGCCTGTTTAGAGTGGGACCACTGCCAGGACAGAAGCCGGGTACAGAACAGTGCAAAGCTGCTGCAGGACAGAGCAGAGCCGGTCGTGCTGCAGCCAGAGAGAAGTGCTTTGTTCTGGAGGTACCATTGCCCCGCAGACCAGTGACCGTAATTTCCCGCCGCCAGCAGCCGGGGACAGGGATCGAGAGGGACGAACAGTGTGTGCCAGTGACTTCCAGTAAGCGAGACGCAGGGCAATCCATGTCCGTGAGTAGTATACACATGCCTCATACTAGTGACCAAATACAGGACAGACCCTTGTATCCTGACCGTGTCGTTAAACAACTTCTGAGCCACGCGAGGCCCGTATCAGATCATGACCCCTTTTTCCGTCAGCCACTTTGGGTTCGCATGACTGACACTGTGAGGAGAGTGGTACAGGAATCTCGTCAAGCTTAGAGCGTGTTGTGGCCCTTACTGTTGCTTGGCCACTACAGAATATGGACGAGGGCAGTGGAAGGTACCAGAGACCGACCATTGTCACCAGAAGACGGGAGTATTGCTGTCTGCTTGACCCCATTAATGAGGACACTGCGTCGGCAGTTGCCGGCACCATTGAGTTTGCAGCAGAAGCTGTAGTATTAAGACTTCCTTATATGTTTGCTAATATTTGAACTGTTGTCTTGTACCGTACCTTTAATACTGTTTAACGCTTCACCTCCCTGCGTGGAGTATTTCCACTGTAAAGAAATCCTGTTAATCCTTGCTCTTTTGCCTGCGTACCGTCACTGTATCCCGCGTTCCTGCTTGTTACTCTTTACACATCCAACTTGGCTACAAAAAGGTGCCTGACTGTCTACTCAGCTCTCTTGCTCCTGAGTGCAATCTATGCAACCTACTCTACTACATCAAGATATCTGCTCACCTATTCATCTCTGCTGATTCAAAGAAGATATGAGTATCATAAATGGCACATTTCTGGTGTCTATCTTAATTGTTTGACCTTTATCTATTTATTTATCTATCTTCTCTATTTATCCGTCTACCTTTCTATCTGTCCATCTGTCCCTCCTTCTAGTAAGAAGGCTCCAGCTACACTAGAACACTAGTACAGCTACTACTCTATTTGGAGGAGTTTCACAGTGCTTTAGTTTGGTAGGCACAGACTACTGAAATGGCTTTATTTGCCTAATAAACAAATAAATGAAATCGGAATGAGGTCCCCTTTATTTTTACTAACCTGCTGAGGGAAAGCAAACAGCTGGGAGCTAGTGATATTATTCTGGGAAAGGGACCAATATCCATAAAAATTCCCAGTCTATTAATGACAGCTCACAGCTGTCTGCATATCCTTTACTGGTTATTAAAAGGAAGGGGGGCACAAAAATGAAGTCATGCCCCCCTATTTTTAATAACTAGCAAACACAAAGGCTAAACAGACATACTTAAGGTTACCGCAGGTCACAGGTAGTGGTTCTCACGGTAACCTCTGTGAGAGGTGACAAGGTTACTGCAGTTCAAAAGCCGGCTCACACAGAGGTTACCGTGAGAAATGCCACCTTTGACCTGATGTAACCTTAATTATGTCATTGCTCCTCACTGCAGCCACATTCTCACTTTACTGTCAGTGTGTCCCGGCAGCCGTGGTGAGCGGTCACATTACTTAGGTCACGGCTCACCACAGCATCCGCATGTAGTGGCACCTCCTTATTATGGATTTACAGTGGAGCCTTGTGGATTACTTTTATTTTTATTATAATAAACAGGTAAAATAAGGTAATTGTTAGGGAGTGACTTTTACAATCTGTGTGTGTGTTTATTACTTTTGACTACATGGTTAGTAATGGGAGTGTCTGATAGATGCTTCTCCATTACTAACCCCTGGGATTGATGTCATGACATTACGCAGGTGACATCAACCTCAAAACTATTACCCTAATAGCCAACCACCAGGGCAATTGGGAAGAGACGAGGTTAAGCGCCAGAATTCGCGCATCTAATGGATGCGCCATTTCTTGGGTGGATGAGAGCTCGTGTTATTAGTTTAGGAGGTGGCCAATATCCATGGCCCATTCCCAGCCTATTAAAATCAGCCCGCAGCTGTCTGTTTAGTCTTTGCTGGTTATTAAAAATAGGTGGGACCCCACATCATTTTTCTGGGTCCCCCCTTTTTAAAAACAGTAAAGACTACGCAAACAGCTGTGATCTGTTATTAATGGGTTGGGAACCTTTATGGATATTGGCCCTTTTTCAGAATAATAACACCAGCCTTCAGCTCAGATGGTTATTAAAAATAAGGGTGACCCCCCAAGCCATTTTTTATTTACCTATTTATTTAATGTGCACTATTTTCAGATGATGGTGCTAACTACAACTGTCATCAGCGTCACCTGGTCTCACTGATCTTAGGGAGACCAGGCGAGGATGATGATAGTTGTAGTCAGCAATCGGTGGCTTAGAAAAGTACTAGCTGTACTGTCCTCCCCAGCCACAGAAGAATTTAATTCAAGTAGGTGTCACACAGATATCACACAGATTTCATCTGTTGTTCATCAGTGTGCGCGTGTGCGGCATGCATTTCCTCCATTGTGCCGGAAAAAAAGGACATGTCTGTGTTTTTCACATGGACACACAGTTTGCTTCCAATTCCCTGTCCCTTACCACCTTATGCATTTTTTAATTGCTAGGTGTGTTGAAACCAAGTTTATTTTTAATTTAAAAATAATTGATCATCTGCAGTAGTCAAAGCGGTTTTTGAAGTTTAAATCAATCGTACTGTAACACAAAGCAAGTAAAAGTGTATGGTTGACAAATTCAATCTATGGATGACAAATTCAATCCATAACATTTTTTAAATTTTTTTTGGAGTGCTACATGCCACCGAAATGTAAGCAAAGCACATAAGTATCTATGGATGACTAATTAAATCCAGAAAAAAAATTCTATGCTTATTTGGACTGTTATGTACCACTGTAATGTAACACAAAGCACGTAATACTCTATGGATGACAATATAGAGAATTTATTCACTCCCCCCAAAAATTAATGTTAAAATTAATTAAAATTTTGCAATGGACTGCAAAGCCCTAAGCCCTCCCTAGACACTGTATTGTGCCACTGTCCCTGCTCCTGCAACTGTCCCCAGACTAAATGCAGAATTTGTCTGATACAAAAAGCGAAGGACAGGATTAGCACTTAGAAGAGCTCTTAGTATAATGGTTCAGCATCAGCACCAGTATCAACACTACAGGCCTCTGATTGAACTGTACACCTAGAGCCCTGGACAGCTGCTTTCTCTCTCCAATATGAACTGTCCCTGAGCTGTGTAATGGCATCAGTGAGCCAAGCGTAGCGGTGCCTGTCCTTTTATCACCTCTGATGAGGTAATGCGGCCAACCAATCACAGTAATGCCACTGACAAGATGGCTGCGGCACTACAGTGACTCACAGGCAATCCCCGCATGCTTATCAGCAGTGTTACAGCCGCCAAACATGCGGGGCTGGATTTGAGCTTCAAATCCAAGCACTAGCCAATGCTTGTCGAGTGCCGAGCATATCTGAGCACCTAGATACTTGAGTGATATCCGATTATCACTTAGCACATTTGCTCATCCCTAATATCAGACTTTCTAGATTAGCAGATCTATCTATATATAAAGCTGGGCTCTTCAGCTAGTTACTTACATATAAAACTGAATGTATGTGTGTGTGTATGTGTGTGTGAGTGTATGAGTGTGTGTATGTGTGTGTGTATCGACAATGATGTCATAATGGTTGCCATGGTGACAATGATGCCATAATAGGTTGCCATGGTGACGGTGGTGACTATGATGTCATAATAGGTTGCCATAGTGATGATGATGTCATAAAGGTTGCCATGGCGAAGAAGATGTCATAATGGTTGCCATGGCGATGATGATGTCTTAATGGGTTGCCATAATGACGATGATGTCAGAATGGTTGCCATGGCGATGATGAAGTCATAATAGGATGCCATGGTGACAATGATGGTTGCAACCTATTATGACATCAAAGTCACCATGGCACGGGACTATGGGATGGAGGATATGTATGTTGGGTATATAGGCATGGAACTATGGGGTGGAGGATGTGTGATGGGTATATGGGCACTGGACTATGGGATGAGGATATGTATGATGGGTATATGGGTACGGGACTATGGGATGAGAATATGTATGATGGGTATATGGGCATGGGACTATGAGATGAAGGATGTGTGATGGGTATATGGGCACTCGACTATGGGATGGAGGATATGTATGATGGGTATATGGGCACTGGACTATGGGATGAGGATATGTATGAAGGGTATATGGGTACGGGACTATGGGATGAAGGATAATCATTATAATTTGTTATAAGTAACCACAGTTAGTTACTATGCCCAGGCAGCGCCGGGCTCTTCAGCTAGATCCTTATAAAGGAAATATTCTTTTGTTTCCAAAATCTCCAATCTCAAAATCTCTAGCACTGCAGCTTCACTTTACCAAAGTCAATAGGACTGAGATGTAGTACCACAAATATTCCGTGAACGATAGTGAAGCTGTTTTCTAATCACACCAAATATGTTTTGTGTTTATGCACATTTTTATAAAGGGCGGCATAGTCAGACTTTTATTCCCCTTGTGAACTGTGCATATCTGCACTACATTATTATGAACTGTACTCAGAAGAGCTTACAATCTAGAAAGGGGTTTGCAGTGGAAATGATCAGAAAAGTAACTGAATATATTTATTATGGATCCAAATTTTACATTTTTATTATCATCGTTCTGCAAGAGGATCTGAGCTGCCTGATATCAGGAGAGCGAGGGCGCCGTCTGCACCTGAATTTAAATGTTTAATTTTTGAATAATACATGAAGTGGGAAACAGGTTAAATGATACGATTTCCCATCTATATATAGCGGTTTTCCCAGCGCTCATGCCTATAGGATACATATTTAGATCTACCTAAGGTACGGGAAAAAAAAAACAGAGTAATCTGAATATGTCCGACAGGCTTGTCAAGCCTCTACACCTGGCGCATTTAATTGGACTCAGCCAAGATAGCATTAAAATCCTTGCCGACTTTGTCACGTCTTTCAGTTTATCTCCCCAAGGAAGCGATCCTTCAACCTTATATTAAAGTTTTATTATTGACATAATTAACTGATAAATGTATTTAAACGAGACAATAAAGTCTTCCTGGGCTATCTGTCATTACGCCATTTACCCCTCCCCCCTTTACGGCTGGGAATTGCTGGAATCAGATAGCTTGGAAAATTAAAAGGATTTTCCCCCTGAAGGGTTTGGAGCCACTTTGGTGCAATGTAAGCAAAAATCCTGGCGTCTGTTGATGGCAGTCTGTAGTGACAGTCACAGTGCACGGCAATAGTGACCATTCTGCACATAATCCGTAATCCATAATCCATAATCAGCACCTTTGCTCCTGGCCTTTCTGTTTAATACTACAAACTGTATTTTGGATGATTTTTTTTTTACCAAAATAAATTCACTTTAATGATTAATGTATAAAGAACACTCAAGTACATGGCTGAGATGCAATATCTCAGTTCACCAATGGACAAGAGTGGCACTGTTTCTGTAGGAAAAAAAAAACACTATTTTCTTACCATGTAAATCAATTTCATGACCCCCTATTAGTAAATGGGTGTTCCTTCTTCCATCTTGGACATGTAAATAAATGTTTCATAGGTGCAAGTCTTACCCCTTGGACTTGGACTACTGGAGCCCCATCACACATATACATGTCTATATTCATTTTTATAGGAGCAATTGCTGAGCAAGTTTCGGAGCCCCCGAAGAGGAGAATGTAGAAAGTGGCACATGTGTAACCATAAATATGCAATAATGGAATAAGTCTGTTAGCACAAAATGACTGTACCATCCAAGCAAAGGAGCTCTGTGCATCGTCCCACCTACTTGTTTTCCATCTTTCTACCCAACCCTCTTCTTACATTGACAGCACTGGCTTTAAAGTAGTGAGAAAAGGGCAGAGATGGAAAACAAGTAGGTGGAAAGATGCATTAACCCCTTAACCCCGGAGCTTTTTTCAGTTTTGCGTTTTCGTTTTTCGCTCCCCTACTTCCCTTAGCCATAACTTTTTATTTTTCCATCAATATGGCCATGTGAGGGCTTATTTTTTGCAGGACGAGTTGTACTTTTGAACGACACCATTGGTTTTACCATGTCATGTACTAGAAAACAGGGGAAAAATTCCAAGTTCGGTGAAATTGTAAAGAAAAGTGCAATCCCACACTTGATTTTTGTTTGGCTTTTTTACTAGATTCACTAAATGCTAAAACTGACCTGCCATTATGATTTTCCAGGTCATTACGAGTTCATCGACACCAAACATGTCTAGGGTCTTTTTTATCTAAGTGTTGAAAAAAAATTCCAAACTTTGCTAAAAATAAAACAAATTGCGCCATTTTCCGATACCCATAGCGTCTCCATTTTTTGTGATCTTGGGTTGGGTGAGGGTTTACTTTTGCATGCTGGGCTGATATTTTTAATGATACCATTTTCATGCAGATACGATCTTTTAATTGCCCGTTATTGCATTTTAATGCAATGTCTCTGCAACCAAAAAAATGTAATTCTGGCATTTTGACTTTTTTTCTCACTACACCGTTCAGCGATCAGATTAATCCTTTTTTTATTGATAGATTGTGCGATTCTGAATGCTCCCACAACCCGATCGGCTCTGCTACATAGAAACAATGGTCAGATCGCCTCTATGTAGTAGAATTGCTCACTTGTTATGAGCGCCGACCACTGGGTGGCGCTCAAAGCAATCCGGCACTGACAACCATAGAAGCCTCCAGGAGACCTCAGGTTGTCATGTCGACACACCGGTGATCCACGATCACGTGACACGGGTCATTGGTGTGCGTATTTCCGGCGTGATTGCCTGAAGCATTTGTTAAATGACGCTGTCAGAGTTTGACAGCGGCATTTAACTCGTTAGTAGCTGTGGGTGGATCACGATTCCACCTGCTGTCAAAACAGCTGACATGTCCCGAGAAAGATGTGAGCTCACCACCGGAGCCCACATCAAAAGAAGGGATTCCGACATAAGCGTAAATGTACGCCCGATGTCGGAAAGGGGTTAAACTGTTTGGCTATAAAAATAGTGCCTGTGCTTGGTTTGAACAGTCATTTTGTGCTGACAGATTAGTCCCTTTTAGGGCTCGTGCACACAACCTTAAAAAAAGGACAAGTATTATCCATAATTTTTACGGATAGCACTCATCCCCATGTTATTCTATGCTGCAGTGCACATGTCCAATTTTTTTCCTGGAACCAAGTTTATCCAAGGAAAAAATTACAGCATGCACAAGTTGAATCCGAATGTCGGATCAAACTCGGCCATTCATATCTATGGGTCAGTTGAAAAAATCAGACCGGATGACATCTGAGTGCAGTGAAATTTTCATGGTCGGACAGAATGGAGAAGATGGAGAATCTTTTTTTCCTCTACCTCTATAAAAATCACATCCCACTCTGATCATACTCTGATGCCACTCTGATCACACTTTGATCCCACTCTGTTTACATTCTGATCTCACTCTAATCACACTCCTATCCCAATTTGATAACATTCTGATCAAACTATGATCTCACTCTGAACACAGTCTAATTACACTCTGATCATACTCTGATCCAACTCTAATCACACCCTGATCCCACTCTGATCACACTTTGATACCACTCTGATCCCACACTGAACACACTCTGATCCCATTCTAATCACACTCTGATCATACTCTGTTCACATTCTGATCCCACTCTGATTCCACTCTGATCACACTCTAATCCCACTCTAAACACACTTTAATCCCACTCTGATCCCACTTTGAATACACTTTGATCCCAATCTGATCCCACTCTGAACACATTTTGATCCCACTCTGATCCCACTCTAATCCCACTCTAATCACACTCCGATCCCACTTTGATCCCACTCTGATCATACTCTCATCACATTCTGATACCACTCTGATCACACTCTGATCCACTCTGAACACACTCTGATCACACTCTGATCACACTGTAATCATACTCTGATCACACTCTGATCCCACTTTGATTCTATTCTGATCATGCTCTGATCACACTATGATCCCACTCTGATTACACTCTGAACACACTTTGATATCACTTTGATCACACTCAGATCGCACTCTGATCATACTCTGATCCCACTCTGATCATACTCTGATCACATTCCGATCCCACTCTGATTACACTCTGATCACCATCTGATCCCACTCTGAACACACTTTGATCCCACTCTGTTCCCACTTTGATCACACCTCTGATCCCACTTTAATCACACACTGATCCCACTCTAATCACACTCTGATCCCATTCTGATCACACTTTGATACCACTCTGAACACACTCTGATCCCACTCTAATCACACTCTGATCCCATTCTGATCACACTTTGATACCACTCTGAACACACTCTGATCTCACTCTGATCACACGCTGATCACGCTCTGATCACACCTCTGATGGTAATGTGACCGTAGCTTAAGGTAACACAAAAACATCAAGGTACCTGTATATGGAAACTGTCCTTGAAGGTTCACAGAACTAGAGAAATGTGCCATATAACAGTGATGAAGTTATTTGAACTTTTGCTTTGTCGCCTGCAAATCCAATAGCCCTTTAATACTAATGTTGCTGGATCTTTTAAATCCTTGTCTGCAAATAGCCTTCTCAGAGAGGAAGAGGACAGTGACATGTCATCCTGTAGCTACACTGTATTATCAGTTCTGCTAAAAAACGAACATTACATTCAGCTTCACTGTTAGAATTGGCTGATAACAGGGAGCAGTGGGCCACACACCACTGCACATGTGCCTTTACTGTTATTATTGCAGGTTTATCTGTGGCCACAGGTTTTCTCTAACTGTACATTTCCACTCTATCAGCCCTTAGCGTCATTCCATGTTGTGTGTTTGGTAGAGATTGGCAGGTCGCGCCTTAGGTGACCTTGTTGTGACTCTTTTGATTGAAGTCCACAAGCCATTAACTTTCTAATACAATATCCTCCTACATAGCCTGCTTTTCTTTTTACAATCCCTTTCCTTCCTTCCTAGAGGTATCCTGCACATGTACGCAAGTCTTACTGGAGCGGAGCGCAGTGACAATATATTCCGGGGTTCACTGTTGCATGTAGGAGGAATTTGATAAGCGACAGGAGATTTCAAATCACTGGCGTCTTCCACGTAAATATCGGAGCGTCACCAGGTTCCCGGATTTCCATAGGGGGTTTTCCCAAATAATTGCAGAAATTTTAGAAACCATTCAGGGAGTTGTACTTCATTAAGCCAATATTCACTTGTGCACCCATTGCCGAAAATGTATTACACTAATAATGGACTTTGTTTTCTTCTCTCTATATGTCAAATTGTTAATTTGCATCATGCCGGGCTAAAAGTATCATTTCACTGAGAACTGATTATGTTTAATGTTATGAAACCGTCTTTTCATTAGACTTCCTTTTCTGTTGCTCGCATTTTGCTTTCACAATGGTTAATGTGTAAGGTCACGGAAGGATAATAAATGTTGTCTTTAAAATACATTTCGGAGGAAGCCCCAGTTACATTGTGTATTCGTAAATGTTTCTCAATTAGTAATAATTCTGAAGTTAAAATTGCATATCATTAGCAATAGCGATGTCATTAACTATTGAGAGTTCTTCAGAGTAAAAGGAATCTATCTATCTATCTATCTATCTATCTACTGTATCTTTCTATCTATCTATCTATCTTTCTATCTATCTCTCATATATCTCTCATCTATCTATCTATTATCTATCTATCTATCATCTATCTATTATCTATTATCTATCTATCTATTATCTATTATCTATCTATCTATCATCTATATATTAGCTATTATCTATCTATCTATCTATCTATCTATCTCTCATATATCTCTCATCTATCTATCTATTATCTATCTATCTATCTATCTATCTATCTATTATCTATCTATCTATCTATCTATCTTTCTATCTATCTCTCATATATCTCTCATCTATCTATCTATCTATCTATCATCTATCTATTATCTATTATCTATCTATCTATTATCTATCTATCTATCTATTATCTATCTATCATCTATCTATTATCTATTAATCTATCTATCTATCTTTCTATCTATCTCTCATATATCTCTCATCTATCTATCTATTATCTATCTATCATCTATCTATTATCTATTATCTATCTATCTATTATCTATCTATCTATTTATCTACAGAAAAAATGGAAGCAGCACACCATTTTAGTGCAAAAGCAAATAACTTTTAATAGCCCATCATGTGACGGTTTGGCTCTGTGTGGGAGTCTTCTTCAGGCTTGAAGAAGGCGCTCACACAGAGCTGAAATGTTGCAAGATGGGCTATTAAAAGTTATTTGTTTTTTGCACTATGATGGTGTGCTGCTTCCATTTTTTCTGTATATTACAAGGACTGGTATGTACCTAGGGATCTCTGCACCTGGCTATTTTTGATAAGGTGCTGTTCTTTGTTTTATTTTTCCATCTGTCTATCTATCTGTCTGTCTTTTTCATATCTATGTCAAATCAAAACAGAGAGTCTATACTGGTCTTTTTGTGATGGAATTAACAGAAGACATATTGCAAAAGAAAATGTGCAACAATTATCCTCCTTTCCAAAAATACTTTTCCACAGTATAATAATGCTTTATTCATATGTAATTTTTCATATCTGCAAACATAGACCATTTTTCTTCGAGTGCGTTGGATCCACTTTAAGCCATTTTTGGCTGGTGTCCATTTTTATCATTATTGTATTATCCGTTTTCTTCATATGAAAACAAGTAAAAACTAATGGAGCCTTCACAAGCCTCTTTTGCTTACCAATTTGCTTGAATTAGCAAGTTGGGTCTTTCTTTTTTGTTTTGAATGTGTACAGCGTACCTATCCTCGAAAAAATGGACAAGTGGAAAGATCCACTGAATTTAGTAGGTTTGTGTACTGTCTGTTAAGAAAACTGACCATGTGAATGAAGCCTAACAACCATCATGTCTGACCTGCCATTAATAGGCTGATAATTTTTGAGGAATTTTCCAGCCATACCTACAATACAAGCCTGTAAAAAGGTAATTAGTGATGTCCAGACATGATATAAAAAAATGAAGATTTTTTTTATTTTGGCACAACATATCATCTGTGCCCGCATTCCTCCACCAAAAAAAGTCCTAAAATGTTTAACAAAGCAGCACAGGATCTGTCGTCATTCATCCTACCCCATTACGCTATTTACATCTCTGGATGTTACAGCTCCAAACTCTGCGTAATAGGAATAAATAAAATCTTACAAAGGTAGCAGATCCACAAGCCTTATACAGAAGTCACACCAGAGCTTGATCTTGTGCAGTGTTGTCTGTGTGTTGACGTATGCTGAACTTGTCTTGTTTTTGCTTATTAGTCGCTCCTTGTTACATTGTTGCCGAGCTCCAATTAAATACAAAATGCAGCAAGTGTTTGTTATTTCCCCGCTCTGAGGTTGCCAGATACATTATATACAGTGGCGTAGATAGCACAATAAGACAAATGCTTCCCTGATAAATCTATAGGCGAGGAGCTATAATGTAAAAACGTGTAATCAGTGGCAGCCAGGGCGCGGAAAAGATCCTTTCTCCGATATGGGGGAGGGGATCAGAGGGTGTTTATCATCTTGTTAAAAGTATTTAACTCAATAGCCTGAAGTAACAGTTCAGCAATATGACTTTGGCTCGTTAAGCCTCTAACATTAGTTTGCTGTTTGCATATGTCAATCAATAATTAAATAGAGAGGAGATATTTGGCAGTCCGCATTAACCACACTTTAATGGCGGCCATTTTTCCTGTTAGAGCTCTACGTCCATTACTGGAAGCCGATCGGAAGTAACCACTGACCCTTCAGTACAAAGATCTTATTTCACAGTATGGCTTAGCTCATGTAGGGAGACAGGGCTACACATGAGTAATACCGGGGGACGCAATCTAAGCAGATGGCCTTGGAAGCTGTCTGATGCAGGAGGCTACGATGGGCTCGTGTTAAGATTTGGTTTATTTTCAATAATCAGACATTATTTTTTTTTATTATACAAAATTCCATTGTATGACTTTGTATTTTTTTTCACCATTTTCCATTTATTTTAGTCTGTGTTAATCTGCTTTAATTTGTTTATTCCTTTTTCACTAGCATGTACACAATGTGACCACTGAGGTCAGAGATTGGTTGCAGCGGCCACATGAATAATGTGCATCACATTACCAGCTGCAGAAATGGTTGGACCAGCGAGTGGCAGAATTTAGGTGTTAATTGGGTAATGTTTTTTTTCTCCTTTGGTGCTATGTATATGGAAATATATAGAGACCAAACCTAAAAACCAGCTTTCCATCAGACATCCATTTGAACAAAACAGGTTTGACTTAAATGTACAAACCCTTTAAGGTGTATGATGACCTGCCTTAATTTCTGTATCCTCTATTTTGCTTCATCCTCTGCTGTCCTGTCTGTATCCCTCTTTTGCTTCTTCCTCTGCTGTAATGTCTGTATACTCTCTTTTGCTTCCTCCCCAACAAGCCTGTCTGTTTACTCTTTTGCTTCCTCATCTGCAGTCCTGTCTGTATACTCTTTTGCTTCTTCCTCTGCTGTCCTGTCTGTATACTCTATTTTGCTTTTTCTTCTGCTGTCATGTCTGTATCCTCTCTTTTGATTTCTCCTCTGCTGTCCTGTCTGTACACTCTCATTTGCTTCCTTCTCTGCTGTCCTGTCTGTATCCTCTCTTTTGATTCCTCCTCTGTTGTCCTGTCTGTATCCTCTCTTTTGCTTCCTCCCTTGCTGTCCTGTTTGTATCCTCTCTTTTGCTTCCTCCTCTGCTGTCCTGTCTATATAATCTCTTTTGCTTCTTCCTTTGCTGTAATGTCTGTGTACTCTTTTGCATCCTCCCCTGCCCAGGAGCTGTGGTATGATGAGACCATATCCCTGTACGGTCAGACACAGCCATTACACAATACTCAGCAGGGGCACATTTATAAGATTATCTCAGCACAGGAACATTTTATTTAAAAACATCCAATTGTAGAAATTCTTATTATTCCAAGATCTAGTGATTAAAATATACTTTTGTTCGTGGCACAACTCCTTTAAGTGTAACAAAATAGTGAATAATGAAAAGGATAAATTATAATTAACATAAAATGCATACACAATGCTAATTTTATATAGAAAATAAAATACCCAATGCGCGTTTCGCCTCAAGCTTTGTCAGGGGAATTGGGTTGGATGTAGGCGCAAAGCTTAGCAATGTGTCATCACTTTCTATAATAGGACTGTCTCTTTAAGATTAGAGTTTGAATGGAATTATTTAAGTAAATAATAATGATTATTATTACTATTATTATATAATGATTATTCTAGATATATTATTCTTTGTGGGCTACTATTCTAGAGAGTGCATTATATCATGACATATATTTGGTGGCATGCCATATGTCCCTATATTTATGCCCAGCCTCTATAGTGTTAAGAGTCTGGTGTTGTAAGGTTAGGGTAGATTAAACTCCATCACATGCATGCAGACATAAACTGTGTCCTCTGTATTATAAATCTGCTGGTAGAGAAGGCCTTTTTCCTCATTTGTTAGTCAGCGATGTGTGAAAATGTTAATGAAAGAAGCTATAATCTATGAGAATTTCACTATTAAAATGTAGTCCACGTCGGACGGTTCCTGCTTACGAATGCACCATTGTACATCAATCCTTCCACTGTGCAGCTAATAATAGCCGTGATTGCCTCTGCCTGTCTAGCCAACTTCACCCTGGCAATTCTGTGATTTGCTAGAACTCTTATTGTAGAAATTATTTTCATTCTATTAACTTCATGCCTTATTACCAGAATTCTGAAGAGAAAATACCAGCAGAAATATTGCAGGTACATATCCAGCATAAGCACAAAAGAATTTTTCTTTTTTTTTTTACTAAAGGATAATTTGAAGTAAATGCATTAAATTGCGTGATAACGGAACAACCTCCACTATGTATTCAAATTATTAAATTATGTGGCATAGCATAACTAACCGCTATCAAAAGATTGATTTTCTTTTTTTTTTTCCCTCCGTACAACACCGTGCTGGCTACAGAGAAGTTGCGTGTACGCTATTCAAAGTGTGTCAAAGCGATAAAATGGAGTATTTACAAGAAGTGCTTAGTAAAACATACAAGGCGATAAAAAAACGGTATCGGAAAATAACATTAGAGTTTCCTACCAGTGGATTGCTGCATTGGTGCAAATAAAGTAAAAAACTGGCTACCGACGGTCACACCTAGTGGCTGGAATGGAATAAAAAAGTTAATATGTTCTAATTGCCCACCTCCCTTCCCCCCTGAAAATGAAAAATAGGTTTATTCAACTGGGTCACAAAAGAGTATATCTCACAACTTTGCAGCCCTTACAAAGTATGTTTCCTCCTATTGAAGCCCTAGACTCCCACCCCCTTTCATTTCCCCCATAAGGTATGATGCCAACAAAAGTACTCTCCAAAAGCAGCATGATACTCCCACAGCGAATTCATCCACAGTACTCTCCACAGGCACAGTATGATGACACTATTCCAAACCCAACTCAGGTATGGTAACCACACACAGCCCTTCATACAGTATGATGGGCCTCGATAAAGTATAATAGTCCCAATACCACCCTCCATAGTCTATTATAGCCCCATGCAACCCTCCACACTGTATAGTGGCCCCCAATAGCACTCCAAAGGGCCCTTACACAGCCCTCCAAATAGCATAAAGGCCCCAGCACAGTCCTCCATACAGCATAAAGGCCCACACACAGCCCACTACACAGTATAATTGAACCCACACAAATCTTCACAATGTATAATTGCTTGAATTCAGTATAGTGACCCCCATTTAGCCCTCCAAACAGTATAATGCCCCCCACATAGCTCTCCAAATATTATAATGGCCCCCACATACAGTACAGACCAAAAGTTTGGACACACCTTCTCATTCAAAGAGTTTTCTTTATTTTCATGAAAATTGTAGATTCACTCTGAAGGCATCAAAACTATGAATTAGCACATGTGAAATTACATAATTAACAAAAAAAATGTGAAACAACTGAAATATGTCTTATATTCTAGGTTCTTCAAAGTAGCCACCGTTTGCTTTGATTACTGCTTTGCCCACTCTTGGCATTCTCTTGATGAGCTTCAAGAGGTAGTCACCGGAAATAGTTTTCACTTCACAGGTGTGCCCTGACAGGTTTAATAAGTGGGATTTCCTGCCTTATAAATGGGGTTGGGACCATCAGTTGTGTTGTGCAGAAGTCTGGTGGATATACAGCTGATAGTCCTACTGAATAGACTGTTAGAATTTGTATTATGACAAGAAAAAAGCAACTAAGTAAAGAAAAATGAGTGGCCATCATTACTTTAAGAAATGAAGGTCAGTCAGTCTGAAAAATTGGGAAAACTTTGAAAGTGTTCCCAAGTGCAGTGGCAAAAACCATCAAGCGCTACAAAGAAACTGGCTCACATGAGGACCGCCCCAGGAAAGGAAGACCAAGAGTCACCTCTGCTGCAGAGGATAAGTTCATCTGAGTCACCAGCCTCAGAAATCTCAGGTTAACAGCAGCTCAGATTAGAGACTAGGTCAATGCCACACAGAGTTCTAGCAGCAGACACATTTCTACAACAACTGTTAAGAGGAGACTTTGTGCTGCAGGCCTTCATGGTAAAATAGCTGCTAGGAAACTACTGCTAAGGACAGGCAACAAGCAGAAGAGACTTGTTTGGGCTAAAGAACACAAGGAATGGACATTAGACCAGTGGAAATCTGTGCTTTGGTCTGATGAGTCCAAATTTGAGATCTTTGGTTTCAACCACCGTGTCTTTGTGTGACGCAGAAAAGGTGAATGGATGGACACACCTCCAGGCTGGTAAGGGCTATTTGACCAAGAAGAAGAGTGATGGGGTGCTACGCCAGATGACCTGGCCTCCACAGTCACCAGACCTGAACCCAATCGAGATAGTTTGGGGTGAGCTGGACCGCAGAGTGAAGGCAAAAGGGCCAACAAGTGCTAAGCATCTCTGTGAACTCCTTCAAGACTGTTGGAAGACCATTTCCGGTGACAACCTCTTGAAGCTCATCAAGAGAATGCCAAGAGTGTGCAAAGCAGTAATCAAAGCAAAAGGTGGCTACTTTGAAGAACCTAGATATGACATATTTTCAGTTGTTTCACAATTTTGTTAGTAAGGCCTGTTTCACACTTCCGTTTTTTCAAATCCGTCAAAATCCGTTGGTTTCCGTAAAAAAACGGATCCGCCAATTTTTTGCAGGATCCGTTTTGGTCCCATAGCGGTTACCGCGGATCCGTAAAAAAACGGATCCGTTTTTAAAAAACGAATCCGTTTGCATCCGTTTCCGTCAAAAAAACGGAAACGGATCCGTTTGGCGGACACAAAAACGGAAGTGTGAAACAGGCCTGATATAATTCCACATGTGTTAATTCATAGTTTTGATGCCTTCAGAGTGAATCTACAATTTTCATAGTCTTGAAAATAAAGAATACTCTTTGAATGAGAAGGTGTGTCCAAACTTTTGGTCTGTACTGTAGCTCTGCGTAAAGTATAATGGACCCCCACATAGCCTGGCAAACAGTATAATGGCACTCCACATAACCCTTCAAATAGTATAATAGCCCCTATATAGCCTTAATGAGTCCCACATAGTCCTCCATACAGTATAAAGGGTCCCACATTGCTTTCCATACAGTATAATGGACCCCGCTTAGTCCTTCATATAGTATGATGGGCCCCACATAGTCCACCATATAGTATAATGAGCCCTACATCGTTCTAGTGTAATGGACCATACATAATCCTCCATGCAGTACAATAGGCCCCACATTGCCTTCCATATATTATAATGGGCCTTACATAGTAGTTCTCAATACAGTATAATGGCCCCACATAGTTCTCCATAGAGTATAATGACCTCACATAGTGCTCCATACAGTATAATGGGTCCCAAAATGTTCTCAATGATTTAAAAAAATAAAAAAATATTCACCTACCCTTATTCCAACATTGCTACGATCTCAGTAGTGTATGATCTGAAGCTCTTCACTGCTCTGCACAGTGGGAGCGAAGTAGTGACATAATCGCACTCATTTCACTAAGACATCAGAGCTCAGATGCAAAGGGAGAATGATGGAGGAGGGAGCTGCGAGGCTCCCTCTTCTATCATTGCTTTCAACAGTATTGGCATCCATAGTGCCAATACAATTGAAAGTGCAATACTGGGCTGGGTCAGGGGGAGCCGGTGGCAGTGCTGGCACTGCCCCCCCAGACTCACGGGCCCCATAGTGGCAGTACACCACTGCTCTGAATCTGTCATCTAGTTTATGGGAGAAGATGTGGCAGACATGTTGGGTGTATGATTAGCAGCAAAACAGAAGTTACAGTTATAGTTGCAATTATTTTTTGCTGGTCACTTCCACTGTTATGTCTAATTTTAGAATTCACAAAGTTTCACACAGGAAAGATGATCTGTATGGTGCAGAAATAAGAAGGAAGCCAGCTTTAGATGAGAGTAAACAGTAATTGTGGCTGGTTCTCAGAACTATGCGGTAGTCTACTGATTCTGTGTACATTTAATAATAATAACAAATAGTAATAGTATTTGTATATCTGTATTGTAGTGCAGCGGTAGCACATTGTGCAGTGATAATGCAGTGACCCAGCGAACTTCAAAACAAAACAGCTCGTCAATGTTCAACTCACAAAACACAGCACACAATATCCTACGGATCGCAGCCAGGAAACAGGACAGTCCACCTCCGGATCGCAGCCAGGAACAAGACAGTTCACCTTCGGTTTGCAGCCAGGCACATATCCTCTGGATTACAGTCACTAAACACACCAGTCCACCTCCTGAGACCAGTTGCCACGAGCGACTGCACCACCATGTTAGTGTTCTACTTACAGCATTACACAGTACACGATATCCTCTGGGTCGCAGCCGGGAACCATATCCTCCAATTGACAGTCACTAAACACGCCAATCCATCTCCTGGAACCAGTTGCCATGGGCGACTGCACCACTTTGTTAATGTTCTACTCACAGCATTACACAGTACACAATATCCTCCAGATCGCAGCCGGGAACCATATCCTCCAGTTTACAGTCACTAAACATTCCAGTCCACCTCTGACCGGTTGCCATGGGTGACTACACCGCTGTGTTAATGTTCTACTCCCAGCATTACACAGTATATGATAGTGATTACAGTCACTAAACATGCCAGTCTTCCTTTGACCTGTTGCCGTGGGTGAATGCACCGCTGTATACGCTGCGGGTTCCAGGCTTTCCAGCTGCCTTGGCTGTTTGGCTCCGCTGGCCTGTGTTGCCTCACACAGGTGGAGCTCTGCAGAGCCTTCTGCTCTGTACTCCTCCAAAGACCAGACTGACACTGACACTGAACCTGCAACATCCAAACCCTTTTCTGCAGGGTTTTTAACTAGCAACCTGTGGCCTTAAGCCACATGGAAAAACCAGCCAGCAATGAATCGGACTGCACCACCACCATGTGTAGTCTGTTTCAATACACAAAAGCCCAGAGCAGGTTTTCCCTAAATCTGCCTTGGACAACCAGCATATCCAAGACCTATACTCACTTTAGTTTGCATTGCAACCAGAGCTACGCCTGCGACTGCAAAGCACTCACATGGCCTCTATACGCCTCTGTGCGCATCCTGGGGGGAACATACAGCGACCCTCACATGTAACACCAGTCACTGCCTCACAATATATATATATATGTTATATGGGATTTAAACATTAACAATTATCACTGTATGTGGGTTGGCTGTTTGGCTGTTAGACAACCTCAACACGTGGGGATTCCCTAACAAACACGCAGTACATGCATGTGTTGTGTCTGTCTAACAGCCGCAAATCATACAGCAGTGGAGACTCGAACATAACATAATACAGCACACAAGCACACCCAAGACACTCGGATAGTATCCGAGCATGCTCAGTTAAGACATTATTCGAGCCCATTCACTCATCACTAGTCATCTCCCAAGGCTTTTTAAGGCCCATTAGGACACACATCTGTGTCTTTGGAGTGTTATTGTAGGCTTTAGCGGGTTTCTCTCCTCCTGTGCACACTGTGTTAACAAGCTTCTCTTCCTGTTGACTTTGGTGTAATCATCCTGCTGCTCCCAAGGCTCCTATAGAGTGTCTCATCATCGCGTTCCACGTTTCATCCAGGCAGCTGCACTAGCGTTCAAGGCCCGTGTACCCAACAGGACCATGGGCTTAGTGGGTCCACTTCACCAGGTGAGTCATGATACTTAGTTGTAGTCTGTTTCCATATCTCTTACATAGAGCAGTAATATACTTGGTTGGCCAGTGCATTGCAAATTCATTGGATTCCCAACATTTGGAACCTAGAGGTCAGACCTCCAGTGAGCTTACATTTATCACCCATCCTGTAAAATATGCCTTTACTGAGATTATCCAATGAAAAGGTAAAAAATTGAATTCTTATCCACTGATGAAAAACCAACTTGCCATCAACAATAGGATAAAGATTGACTAGTTTTGCCCAGGAAACTGAGATGAAAGAAAGTCAGCACAGCCTCTAAATGATCAATTATTTTATTTTCCAAGAAGAGTTAACCTGGATCTTCGAAGCAGAATGAAAACCTGACCTCTTGCCTTACAGTTGTAACCATTTACAATCAAGATAGTGGAGACACTTGAAACCAGCGGTTCGCACACTCCAGAAGGGTAAAAAAAAAGAAAGAAAAAAGGTCATTTCATTCAAAACTCAAAGGAATCTACAATTGCTCAGTAGATCGAGCTACATAGACTTTTTCATCGGAGTAGCGACTGTATAAGGCATGTAGAGATATTTGGGGTCTATGGTAGATTAGGAATCTGTTGCGTTGGGTTCTCAAAGCATCATGCTGCACTCCTAAACCATTATGTCCACCATATTGCACAGGATAGGTGTTGTGCCTTGGTGTCTACAGAACTGACTGGTACAGGAAAGTCAAAAATGTACAAAAGTTCCCCCAAGCATCCCATGATCATCATTGCGAAGATTGAATTGAGTCTTGAGGGGCTGGTTATCACTTGTCACATGCCTGACCACCTGAGATAGCAAAACTTTGGCCTTGTTTGCCCCAATTCTTTTGATTATTAACTTGATTCAGAACAATGTAGGAAAAAAGAAAAGAAAAAAGCATCTCACAATGGATTCTAAACCATTCATTAAAATATGGGATGGAGTTAACTAGAACTGTCCCCGCTCTCTCTCCAGGAACCCAAAAAAGTCACTTGTGCTGCCTCTGTAACACAGTATGTGCACGGGATGTTTGGTAGCTTGTTTTTGCTATTAGTCTCTGAAGCTTTTTTTTATACTATCATGAGTTGTAGCAGCTCAGGTGGGCATTCTGATGTTCTACAGCAGCTCGGGTGTTTATTATGATGTTCTTCAGCAGATAAGGAGTGTCATATGGTATTGGGCAGCAGACTCTACTATAGATTCAGATGTCCTTAAATAGAGAGAAAGCTCTTTTTTCATCAGTGGTTGATGAGAAAGGACTTTATTTAAAACTGACCTGTGAATGGACCTTTGCAGCAGGACAAGAAGAGCTGTGACTTTGCAGTATTGCCCAGGGGCAGATACAAATAACATATAATCATAATTTTTAGGAATATACATTACTAATGTGGATCGCCCGCCAGGGCAGTGGGGTACTCGGTACCGGGCCGGTATTTCACAGTGAAGTGTCACAGTAGCGGTGACCCGGTCCGTGGCCCTGGGCGTCCATGTAAGGGAGTGAAGTGATGGAATAAAGTTTATGAATAGATGATTCGTGACGCCACCTGTGGTGTTCGGCAAATGTTAAGCCGACGCTACAGACAGATCCTCTGGAACAGATGGTGTAGTGCAGCAATGATGTTATAGCCCTCCACAGGCAGAGCTGTAGTCCCAGGGCAGTGTAGGTGGGTGTTGGAAAGGAAGGTGCAGTGTGGCTATATATATATAAATATATAGGGCATGGACAGCGGCATTATGGGGACCGCTGCGGTGGGCGCTGATTCTTGCGGTGCCCTGGAGGCAGCGCTGGCTGCCGGATTCAGTGGCGCTGTTGGAGCCGCAGCTGCGCTGGACCCTGCATCTGGCGGCGCTGGGAGGTTGGCGGGAGCGTCCGCTGCTGCGTTGGCGTTGTCCTCAAACATTTTCTCTCCCCCTAGTTAATGTGGGCCAGGCCGCAGGGTTGCGCTGGCTTACCGGATGCCGCTCCTCAGCTGGATCAGGGTGCGCCGGAACTGCAGGCCTCAGCTTCTCACTTCCCGCGCGCTCTTCTCCTTTCGCGCTTCTCGGCTGGCTCCGCCCACGAAGGTCTGCCCCCTTTTCTTCCCGCGCGCGCCAATCAGCGGGATAATGGCGGCAAGGCGCCCATTACGCACAGTCTATAGCACCAAACACAGTCTCTGGCACACTGGACCCGGGGATGCCGGGCTCCGTTAATCCTGTTCGTGACGCCAAAATGGATCGCCCACCAGGGCAGTGGGGTACTCGGTACAGGGCCGGTATTTCACAGGGAAGTGTCACAGTAGCGGTGACCCAGTCCGTGGCCCTGGGCGTCCCTGTAAGGGAGTGAAGTGATGGAATAAAGTTTATGAATTGATGATTTGTGACGCTACCTGTGGTGTTTGTCAAATGTTAAGCCGACGCTGCAGACAGATCCTCTGGGACAGATGGTGTAGTGCAGCAATGATGTTATAGCCCTCCACAGGCAGGGCTGTAGTCCCAGGGTAGTGTAGGTGGGTGTTGGAAAGGAAGGTGCAGTGTCAGGCACAGAGATATAGCAGTGCCGGGGAGGTTGCAGCAAGAAGGCAAGGACACAATAGGTTGCAGTTTCTTTACCTTTACTTGGCAAATGCAGTCCAGGGTCCTGAGTACAGATGGCACAGGAGCTAGTTAGCCTAGAAGCAAATCAGGAATCACTCTGGCAGATGGGTTGGGCAGTCTCCTTACTAGCAGTCTCTATGAAGTACTCCCAGTACTGAGTTACACTGGAGTTCCTCCTTTCTGATGTTATCCACACTCCACTCACATGGCAGACAGCCGTAGCCTTTTATCTCTCTTGGCTCACCCGTCGCTGTTGTGCCTCCGAGGATTATGTGGGAATAGAGCATTTACAGCTTACTATTCCTCTGGCTTCTGGTGCAGGACCGTTAGTATCCATACACCCTTGGAGACCAGGCTCCAGATCATGCGCTATCACTGGGACTGAGCTCTCCACTTTCCTCAGTCTCCCCAGCTCTTCTCCACGTCTGCACATGACGCCCTCCTCACACTGACTAATTTCCCCTCCTGGCCCCCAGAGAGGAGCTCTTCCCCATAGTATTGGTTCAGAGCTCCCTCTGCTGGCCTGGAGAGGAACTGTGTTGTATGCAATGGTTAACTGCCAGAGAGACCCTTCATTGCTTCCAGGCATGACATCACTCTCCCTAGGAGGAAGGCAATGCCACTGTGGCGAGCATACTCCTGGGGGCGCCACAAATGCATTATGAATAGATAAGTATAGCACAATCATATACATAAAATATGTAAAATACACATAAACACAGTGCATATTCACACACACATTACGCATACATGTATACATTAGACATACATAGTATGCACAACCACATTATTCCTATGCACATCTATACACACTACACAAATATACATACTATGCATAAATATACATATTATACACACATCCAGATGCATATACACATTACACACATATCCACACTTTTAAAACATACATTACACATTACACACATATAATTATATAAATATATTTTGCCTTATTTTCTACCAAAGTACAGTATGTCACAATTTACGATCAGTGAGGCAACAAAGTTTGCAGTTCAGTTCTTTTACTGGTGGACATTGTGGTGCCATAACGCTCTTGTGTGCTGTACCTTCCTGTATTTGTAGCGACAGCAGCTATAACTGTTTTTTTTTAACTTTTACAAAATCATCACTATATGACTTCTTTTGTTTTGAGAGACAAAGCTACGATTTTTTTAGGCACCATTTACCATACGCATACGTAAGCTTTAAATTTACACTAACTTTTATTATAAGTTAAATGCAAAAAGAAACAATTGCACAATTTGTATTTGCATCATTTAACAAACACCATAAATATAAGCACTGTATCGTATAATTACAGGAATACTGCTATGTGACGTTAATGTAAAAAAACTATACTAAAATAAATTGATTGTAATTGTCTAGTACCTTTAATTTTAGTGACTTTATTGAAAAAAAAATCTGAGTTTTTGTTCTGCTTCTTTTACCTATATTGCACTATTATATAGAGATAGCACAGTATGTGCATCATGCCTGTAAAGAATAATGCTATTGATATTCTTTGGCAGTGAAAATTCTGACAAGCACAGTAATAAGGCCTGTGGCTCACTGATAGAGTTTCTGCCTTTCCTTTCACAATTCAGGTCCTGAGCTTGAGTCCAGAAAGTAATAAACTACAAAAAGAAGCTGAGAATTATTAAAAATATAAGGGCTTTCACCACCCGAGCGACAACTACCCAGTGCCACCTCCTCCTGCTTCACTAACTTTGCGTGAAGTCACACAGCATTGAGGCTATCAGTCAAGTAGTAGGAGGGAGGAATAAAGCTGGAGTGACAGAGACTTCAAATCTACTATAGCCCTTCAGCCTGTATTTGCATATCAATTGAAACACTGATTTCTCAGTAATGGAAGAATGGACTGTCCATGTAAAGGTAGTTATGGACTTGTGTGTAAAGGAGCTACATGCACATATTATTATTATTATTATTATTATTATTATTATTATTATTTATTGTAATAGCGCCATTTATTCCATGGCGCTTTACATATAAGGAGGGGTATACATAATAAAAACAAGTACAATAATGTTAAACAATACAAGTCATAACTGGTACAGGAGGAGAGAGGACCCTGCCCGCGAAGGCTCACAATCTATGAGGGATGGGTGAGAATACAGAAGGCGAGGGTAGAGATGGTCATGCAGCGGTTTGGTCGATCGGTGGTTACTGCAGGTTATAGGCTTGTCGGAAAAGTTTGGGGGATAAAATCTTGCTGTCAGATTCCCTTTAAATATTTTTACAAATTTTACGAGCCAGAATTGTAACTTGCAACTCGTGTGATGCAGCTTTGTTCAAAGTATGTGTAACAGTGGTGGATTGCTCCCTGACACTCCAAGGGTTAAATGCCTTTGATGTTCACGTATATTATGAAAGGATGATACCCACTGGGGCTGCAGTTAGCTGAGACAGGGTTAACTGTAATGGCCAGCCAAGTTTGGGATGGGGAACTGAGAGTTGGAAGTAGATCCAGAAAGTGACAGGGCCAGTCAGTATGTGCACAGCAGTGAGTGAAGTAGGAGTAGGCTGCTAGGGACAGTGTGGGCCTAATACTCAGCGCAGTAGATTGCTGAAATTACCCTTCCGTGTGATTCCGTCTAAATGACCTAAGGCAACCTCGAGATGGATGAATATACTGCTAGTAGTGGAGAAAACTCTCTAGGACTACAGAAGCCAGTGAGAGGGACATTCTACCAATACTGAGATCCAGGGTTGGTCCTTATCCTCTGCATCTGCCTGTAAGTACTGCTATTCACCAAGTAACCAATTGGTTGATTTTATGAACCTTGTGTCTCCTGGATTATTTACTGCTCTGGTTCCCGAAGAAGGATTCCTGGACTCAGAAGAAGGGGAGGTAAATGTGAGGCACCTTACACATTGCAGCACACAGGGACTGGGACAAGAGATGTCTGTAGGATGCCAAAGAGAGTGGGAACAGAAGCTCGCCCACGACTACCTCGTTTTGGCATCTTACATATGTAAGGGGTCCCACCCCACCTACCATTTATAACACTAAAATATTATTATATGGCAAGGGGACCTGGGTTTTTTTTTACCTCTGCAGCCGTAAAGAGACCCGTCAAATCACATCACTTACAATAACATTCACTGTTCATTAAATAATAGTGCCTAATATATATGATATTAAAAATCTAAACTCTTTAGTGAACACCTTGCAATTTATGTTTCCCATGGAACTTATTTTTGCGCTTTATTCAGCCCAACATTTAAACTTGTTAAAGTTCTCCAAGCACCTGGCAATGACAGATTAATAGATAAGTAGATTATATTTACAGCCAGACAATAAAGCGCTGTAAAGTTTAACCGCAGGTGGCAACTGTTTATTAATCTTCATATCCCTACCTCTAGTATTTTAATACGATCCTATGAAAACACTATGGCCCATTCCAAAATGAGCTTTGAATTTAATCGATTGTATACCAGACCCATAGATACAGAAGGCTTCTTAAATTATGTGGAAACATTAACATTGATACTTTTATCTGTTTTTCATCCATCATCAAAATACAGTAGTTATGTTGACAGCAAAATAACTCATGGTAAAAAAAATGACTATATATATACACGTTTCATAAAGGAAGGTTCAGCATAAAGAAAAATATGCATCATAAGTTGAAAAATGTATCCTATTTTTTTCCTTTGATGTAATAGGGTAGGAGCGCTCTTTAAAATTTAAACTACCTCTCCAGTTTACTGAATTTTTATTTTAATTTTCGAAACAGTGCGAGTGATAAATAATAAAGCGGAAAAAAAAATTGAAAATAAACTAAAAAAAAAAAAACCTTAAGAGAGTTTTAGGAAGATGGTATTGGTCCCATAGTAAAATAACTCATTCAGCAATATAATTTTAGTGCCACTATCAAAATGAAATAATGGCTGTTTAGTATATAACACCTTTCAAATGACCTTCATTTGAATACAAATTGTAAACGGCAGGAAAAAAAAAAGATACTCAGTTTCTGAGAGCAGCAAATAAAGCATGATTACAAAGTTTGCATTCTGAGATTTGCCAGAGCAATAGTCATCTGTCTTTACGGGTACAGTTTGACTAGTTTGAGTTTTTGAAGCGTAGTTTGTCTTCGGGTTTTATTATTAAAGGGCGTTAAATGATACGGGCCAAGAAGCGATTACCGAGCTCTGACACCCTGCAATATCCCCGGATTTAGAGTTCATCGGGTTTTCAGCACTGCGCAATACAATAGACACTTCTGCTCAGATTGAAAAAAAAGGGGGCAATGATATCTCGCAGGCCGACCTCATTTATAATTTCATGTGATATTATCCAGTATCTGGTTGTGAAACTTTATACCAACAACATTAGGCACTAATGATTAAGGTTAACAAGAGGACTTAGAAAACTGAATGGATTCATTGTTTGGTGTTTGCTGGTTCCAAATAATTGCTATCAAACATAAAATAAGTTATAATTTTCACAATAAAAAATGCTAATATTATAAAAACAATATTGTCATAATGTATCAGATGCCCCCCACCCACGATGTGTCTTATCAAACTCATGTCTTCTTATTCTTCTTATTTGTAATGGGACCTTTGGGTTCTCTCAGGCACCAGGTCATGGATGTGACTCATACCTCCTCAACTCCTATTGCATCTCCTATCTCCTATGTTCCTGATTACATTACTACTGAGAACATGATGACAAAATGCTCCTGATAGCACTGTCTGATAATAGAGAGAACTGTGCAGTCATATGGTTACTACTGCACAGTCCTCTCTACCACACCCTCCTACATTCACTTCTTTGATGACTATGATCAATAAATCGCAATGCTGAAGCCTTGAGAGGACAGTGACCAATGGACCCAATGGAGTCCTGATAATTGCGGCAAATCAAATGAAAGGAGTGATGACAAACAGCACTGCCCACCCAACTGGAATCTGAAATGTAATAATATCTGCATCCGCAGGATGCAGATATAGTTAAATACAATGGTGGGACAGAGAGCCATCAGCTCTCTCCTCTGCATGCAACTTGTGCATCTGAATTTCAGCGCAGTGGGCACAATGTCATTACTAGATGACACCTGAAACATAGAACCTCAGGCGCTCACAGCCCAAATCAGTAATTTAGGGAAACAGAGCTAGGTGAGTATTTTTTATTGTTCGTCAGTACTTCTGGAGAAAACTGTGGGGATGTCATACTGTGTGGAGGGCAGTGAAGGCATCATACTGTGGTCAGTGGTGGCTATCATACTGTGGGGACTATCGCACTGTGTGGGATACCTTTCGGGCCTCATATTGTGCGGGGGCTGTGGAAACTGTAGGTTGGGTGACTAGGTGCATCATGCTGTGGGGCATCATATTATGAGAGTGCCTGTGGTCACATAATACTGTGTTGGAGGTCACTGTCTGTGCCTCTTACTGTGTGGGGGCACTGATGGGGCATCATACTTTGCTGGGTATACTGGGTGATTTTAGAGATTACCATTTTAAATACGCTACACCCCTAAGACCTCTTACATTAATTATTTCACTGTGCCAGACCACCAGATATGCAAACAATTTTGTCTTCACTATGATAGACCACCAGCTAAACTTACGTTAAACTCTCTGTGTCCCAGATGACTAGCTAATCAGATAATAATCCCTTCAGTGCCTTACGTATTACCCTTTTCAATGCCCACCACCACTATGTAGGTATTGACATATGACATATTCATTGCTCTAGACCACTTTCTGCCACTTTCTAGTACTAAGGCCGGGATCACACACAGCGTAATACGGCCGAGTCTCGCAGGTTAAAATCTAGCTCTGGCACCGGCACTCCGGAGCGGAGCGTGCAGCCGCCCAACAATACATGGAGCTGCACGCTCCGCTCCGGAGTGCCGGTGCCAGAGTTTGGTTTTAACCTGCGAGACTCGGCCGTATCTCGCTGTAGTGTGACTCCGGCCTAACAGTGAACATATAATCCCCTTAAAACCAATTTTTTAATTCAATTAATATTAAAAACACCTTCCCAGTGAGATTTCTTGGCAAATGCCACAATGAAAAAAGAAATGATGACCTAATCTGAGATGCTGCACAGCCCTAATATTCGGCCTATCTGATATCCGCCTGACTGTGAAGGTTGGCACCCTAAGAAATGATTTTTTGGTGCCCCCACTCAATGAAGACTGTTCATCACTCCCCTACCAGTCCCTGATTCTACAGGAGGGAAAACAATGTCAGGATAGTGCAGAGATGAAGTATCAGAATGCCTTCATGCTAGTGCAGACAATCAAAGACCAAAATAATCAAATGATAGAAGTAAAATAAATCCACAACATGATACCTCAAAACCAACAATATGACTGAAAGACAGGATAAAAGACACCAAACAATCCCAAACTTATGGGTATATTAGAAATAGGTGAAAGATCCAAAAAGGTAACTTATCATGTGTGGAGACAGCCCGACGCGTTTCCCCGCCACAGCGGTTCACCAGGAGGTAAAAACTATGCTGCTGATGTCCATGATGCCAGATACCATGATATTTCTTTGCTTTCCAGTACTACAATGGACACTAGAATGAACTTCTTCACTGTCCGATATCTTCAGGTATACAAACATGAAGATTTTCATCTCCCTCGACCACCAGGTGTCCTGACATGTGACGTCAGCGCAAGCGCGTTAATGTCAGAAAGTTGAAGTGATTTCACTGGCTGTGAACTCCCAGGACCTGTCTGATGGCACCACGAGCAGGAGAACTTTCTCACTCTCATGGTGCCCTCAGACAGGGAATAGGAGTTCACAGGGAGACACTGAGCACACGCGGTTCAGGGTCTCTGCTGGATGACAGGCTGTATGGTCACATCATGCAACTCAACCATACAGCCTGCCTCTCCATTACTAACCTTGGTGCTTGATGTCACCTGACAATAGAAAGGTGACATCAACCCCCCAACCATCA
The DNA here is from genome assembly GCF_039654945.1 of Dendrobates tinctorius. Classification (NCBI taxonomy): domain Eukaryota; kingdom Metazoa; phylum Chordata; class Amphibia; order Anura; family Dendrobatidae; genus Dendrobates; species Dendrobates tinctorius. Next base: position 8,625,760 of record NW_027361993.1, read on the forward strand.
CCCCACTTGCCACTGCTACAGGGCATGTGGAAAGAGCAAGGCTAAGTGCCAGAATTGGCACTTCTTTGAGATGCGCCTTTTCTGTGGCGGCTAAGAGCTGATGCTTTTAGCCTTGGGGACCAGTATCCATGGCCCCTGTCACAGGGTTACTGCGACAGAGTGGAGCCGGAGGACTGCAGCGTCTGATTACTCTTACTCCAGTGCTGAGAAGAAGCACTTCTCAGTCATGTTAAATGTGTTTATTTCTTCTGGCAGAACAGGGGTTAATCGGCCATGTTGGGAATCTCTATGCTCAGCTGTGCTCGGATAGCCACTCCTTTCCCCTATATAATCTGGGGTCTGCTACTAATCCTCATCAGAGCTAGTTTTTGATGCATGGCTAATGGCGGGAAAGGAGTTGGTATGAGAAGGAGTGCTGGAGGGGTTATTAGCAACTGTTGTTTGGTTTGTACACATGGTAATTCCTTATCATTCTCTATTTTGATTTTTTTTCCCCTTCCTGCATACCCTGGTGGATTCCCCATGTTATATGTGAGTGAATATTTTGTGTGTCTGGAGTTTTTGGTTATCCCTTGTCTGTGTTGCCCTGTTTGTCAGGTTGGTGTAATGTGGTGCACAGTAGCGCCCCCTCTTCTCTGGGTGGGGGAAGGAAACAGGTGGAGGGCCGGCTTAGGAGATAAGGCAAGGGTGGAGGCCCCGGTATCTTTGCCATCTGAAGTATTCTGGGTAGCAGGGTGAGTTAGAGCGCCCCCTAGTGTTAGGGCCAGGAAAGGAGCTGTGTCATGACAGCCCCTTCCAAGGCTATTAATATCAGCCCGCAGCTGTCTGCATAGCCTTTGCTTGTTATTAATTATAGGGGGACTCTACGTCATTTTTTAGAGTCCCCCAAATTAAATAGCCAGTAAAGGATAAGTATACAGTTGTGAGCTGATATTAATAGCCTGGGAAGTTCCATGTGTATTACCCCCTTCCCAGGCTATAAACATCTTCCCCCAGCCATCGGCTTTCCCTCTGCTGGTTAAGAAAATTATGTGGGAGCCCACGCAATTTTTTCATATAAATAATCTTTTATTAATTAAATACATGTACAGTAAGCTGCACACATACTGTACTAATTGCATTTGTGACTGACATCTGTATATCTATTTTATGTGCATTTACTGTATGTAATCCATCTATTCTATCCTGTCGGCTCCTGCTGTGATTTTACACTATACGGCTGCTGAATTGCCGGCTTTTATTCTATCTATCTATCTATGTAATATATATATATATATACTGTATATGTATATCTAATATATAAAGCTCAAAGTGTGTATGTATGTGTGTATGTATGTGTGTATGTCCGGGATAGGCATCCGCACCGTTGCAGCTACAGCCACAAAATTTGGCACAGTCACACGTCTGGACCCCGAGAGCGTCCTAAGCTATGTTGTGAGGCGAAACAAAACAATTTTGCCCCTATCTACATACTGGGGAAAAAGTGTGTGGGCGTCAAGCCCCGCCCCTCATTATGATGTCATAATGACCCTATCTACATAATGGGGAAACAGTGTGTGCGTATCAAGCCCCGCCCCTCATTATGATGTCACAATGGTTGCCATGGTGACGCTGATATCATCATAGGTTGCAAGCCCCGCCGCTCATTATGATGTCATAATGGTTGACTATGAGATGGAGGATGTGTGATGGGTATATGGGCACTGGACTATGGGATGGAGGATATGTATGACGGGTATATGGGCACGGGACTATGGGATGGAGGATATGTATGATGGGTATATGGGCACTGGACTATGGTATGGAGGATATGTATGATGGGTATATGGGCATGGGACTATGGGATGGAGGATATGTATGATGGGTATATGGGCACAGGACTATGGGATGGAGTATATATATGATGGGTATATGGGCACGGGACTATGGGATGGAGAATATGTATGATGGGTATATGGGCATGGGACTATGGGATGGAGGATGTGTGATGGGTATATGGGCACTCAACTATGGGATGGAGGATATGTATGATAGGTATATGGGCATGGGACTATGGGATGGAGGATGTGTGATGGGTATATGGACACTCGACTATGGGATGGAGGATATGTATGATGGGTATATGGGCACGGGCCTATGGGATCAGGGATATGTATGATGGGTATATGGGCACGGGACTATGGGAGGGAGGATAATTATAATTTGTTATAACTAACCGCAGTTAGTTACTATGCCCGGGCAGCGCCGGGCTCTTCAGCTAGTATATATATATATGTGTGTGTCACTGACATCTACTGTATGTCTATGTATTCCATGTGTATATATCTATTCTATCTATTCTATTCTATTGTAATCTGTCACTCTGTGATTTTACTGTATGAGGCACATGAATGCCGACTTTTCAAAGAACATTGGTGCGTGAAAATCAGGCAGCACTCGCATGGTCCGAGTGCTGTGCAATTTTTTCTCACACCCGTAGGCTTTCATTGGTGAGTCTCGGCCGAATTCCAGTGACAATCGCAGCATGCTGCGATGTTACTCGCACATCGAATACTGCTGAGAAAATAAGCCCTGATGTGAACTGTCCCATAGATTAACACTGGGCCGAGTCCTATGCAATGTTTTCTCGCATAGCGCTTGGCCGTATTCTAGGGTAGTATGACTCCGCTGCCTTACACTTAGTATCAGGGCAAGTGCAGATGACCAAATATTCTCACATCCAAGAGTATCGGGTCAATTATGCTGCTCACACTCAGGGTGATCCCTTTCTCTTGGTTGAAGAGAAGATAGAAAAAAATTCTCCATACTCTCCATTCTTTCAGTTTGTGGAAATCGGACTGCACTCAGATGTCATCCGAGTGCAGTCCAATGTTTTCCACACACTCATTGACTAGCATGGCTGAGTGACATCCGAATATCCAATCACACAAACTCTGACTGGCTTAGTCCAAGAAAAAAAATCAGCTTCATAGAAGAACATTGGTCCCAGTACGTTTCAAAGGTTTGGTTAGATTGCACTTAGACCAAAAATATGGCCATGTCCACCAGCCCTTATGCAAATTACAATTTGTATATTTCCCAGAGTAGCATTGCACCTTAAAAGTCTCCTCACCTTGGCATGTCAGGCTTCACATGTCACTCTCCGCAAGGAAAAATGTTACTTCTTGGATCAAGCCCTTAGAAACATTTGTTTATGCCACATTAGGGTGCATGGCTGTAGTGAAAGGGGGAACAGTTGAAAAAAGTGTCTGTCTTACATTTCAATGGGTTTATTGTATGATGCTTCATAAAACAGTTGTCCTTTCATCCATCATTCATAGTCATTGATCATGGAAGAACCCAAGAGCGGCCACCCCAACCTCAACCCCATGCAGAGTGGGAAATATGGTATTTAACCAATATAGATAAACATACGATAACCAATAGTTCTATAATTGTGCATGACAAGTGCATATCACAGATGGATATTCTATAAAGCCACAATAAAAAAGGTAATCCAGAGAGAGATGTCATTCCTCCTCCATAAATATTCACTAGAATTACCATGCAGCCGAGTTACATTCAAGAACATGAATGACCAGATGTTAGCAACAAAATCTTCACTAACTGCTGGTACACGGTAGGCTCGTTCCACACACTTTAAATATTGAGGGCCATAAAGTTTTTAAAAAATATCTAAGTGGCTTAGAAGACACATCTCAGCGTTAATTGTATGTTTGAAGTGGCCCATTATGTAAGTAAATCCACAATTAGATTCTGCAACTAGAAAATAATTACCAAGGACAATCTCGTTTCTTATGCCCTGTCAGGTCTTTTTTTAAATGTGTAAAAATATTTTATCTCTTTAAACAGTTGAGAAGTACATGTTGAACATGCAACTCTTAATTGGATGGCTAAAGTCTAGATAGGTCACCTGGGAGAAGAGCAATTACTAACTCAAGCATTGTCCCAGCAAAGGCAAAGAAATTGCTTTCTCTCGCCTCTACACACTGAGCAGACACATCTCCGTGCTGGTGTTCAGCCAGGAGAGTAGTGCCGGCTTCTGCCGGATTGTTGTCTATGTACATGGAACTTAAAAGGGCAAATAGCTACTGAGCTGTTCATGGACAAGATAGATTGCTGCATATATGATGGATATTACAATAAACCTGGATGCTGAAGACAGGACCAAGATGCTGAAGACAGGACCAAGGTACTGAAGACGGACCAAGATGCTGAAGACAGGACCAAGGTGCTGAAGACAGGACCAAGATGCTGAAGACAGGACCAAGATGCTGAAGACAGGACCAAGGTGCTGAAGATAGGACCAAGGTGCTGAAGATAGGACCAAGGTGCTGAAGATAGGACCAAGATGCTGAAGCTAGGACCAAGATGCTGAATACAGAACCAAGGTATTGAAGACAGGACCAAGATGCTGAAGACAGGACCAAGGTATTGAAGACAGGACCAAGGTGCTGAAGACAGGACAAAGATGCTGAAGACAGAACCAATGTGCTGAATACAGGGCCAAGGTGCTGAAGACAGAACCAAGATGCTGAAGATAGGACCAAGATGCTGAAGACAGGACCAACGTGCTGAATACAGGACCAAGGTGCTGAAGATAGGACCAAGATGCTGAAGACAGGACCAAGGTATTGAAGACAGGACCAAGGTGCTGAAGACAGCACAAAGATGCTGAAGACAGAACCAATGTGCTGAAGACAGGACCAAGATGCTGAAGACAGAACCAAGATGCTGAAGATAGGACCAAGATGCTGAAGACAGGACAAATATGCCAAAAACAGGACTAAGGTGCTGAAGATAGGACCAAGGTGCTGAAGACAGGACCAAGGTGCTGAAGATAGGACCAAGGTGCTGAAGACAGGACAAATATGCAGAAAACAGGACTAAGGTGCTGAAGATAGGACCAAGGTGCTGAAGATAGGACCAAGGTGCTGAAGACAGGACAAATATGCCAAAAACAGGACTAAGGTGCTGAAGACAGGACCAAGGTGCTGAAGACAGGACCAAGGTGCTGAAGATAGGACCAAGGTGCTGAAGATAGGACCAAGGTGCTGAAGATAGTACCAAGATGCTGAAGACAGGACCAAGGTATTGAAGACAGGACCAAGGTGCTGAAGACAGGACAAATATGCTGAAGACAGAACCAATGTGCTGAAGACAGGACAAAGATGCTGAAGATAGGACCAAGGTGCTGAAGATAGGACCAAGATGCTGAAGACAGGACCAAGGTGCTGAAGACAGGACAAAGATGCTGAAGACAGAACCAGTGTGCTGAAGATAGGACCAAGATGCTGAAGACAGGACCAAGGTGCTGAAGACAGGACAAATATGCCGAAAACAGGACTAAGGTGCTGAAGATAGGACCAAGGTGCTGAAGACAGGATAAATATGCCGAAAACAGGACTAAGGTGCTGAAGATAGGACCAAGGTGCTGAAGACAGGAAAAGATGCTGAAGACAGGACCAAGGTGCTGAAGACAGGACCGAACAGCTGTTTTTTGCAATCCTCAAAAATCAGACTGAAAGGGAATCTGTCACCCCAGAACACTAACTAAACCAATTAATCATGAAACAAGAGGGGATTATAGGGAGAAAAATGGGAAGCGCAAGCTTCTTAGTGTAGTAGTTAGTTATCAAAGGTATATACTCAGTGTGAATATTCTCACCTATTTGGTGTCTTGAGATACTGCATGTAGATCCAGTCCCTGGATCACTCCATTCCTCTTTCCATTCAGTTTGCTGCAAAGATCTGGGAACTAGTGAGAGCACTGGACAGCGCTTTCATAGGTTATAACACTTGGTGAATGTTTTTCCCAGCAATATGCGCTCCTGAAGGATGATGATGGAACTTGATATTTAGATTCAAGGATAATTTTTATTTTTAATTCAAAATAGAATACAATCGGTTTTGAATGCTAAGAGTCTTCCTCAGGTATAATGTCAAGGATATAAACGGATCTGTCTGAACACATTTTATAGCAGATCTCCCTGCATGTGATAGTGATTTTGTTATATATGTTATCACCTGTGCCTGTGGGCTGCAATATGTGGGTCGGACCACTCAGTCCTTACGATCCCGTAGGAATGGCCACAGACACAATACTGAAAATGTTTTTTTAAAGCAGAGTTTATCCCGGCACTTATGTTTGAAGCATAATAAAACATTCAACATTTCCGTGACTCCGCTGGAGCAAATACCTGAGAATTGTACTAATAGGATACAAAAGCTAAACCGGAAAGAATAATATTGGATCTTCCGTCTGGGTACATTATACCTGGATGGATTAAATGATGTTATAGAGGGTATATGATATTTAAATTTTAAAAAATCGACAGGTATGAAATTGAATACAAGTTTTATACATGTATGAATGAAACATCGAAATTTTGCATTTGGTTTTTGGAAACAGTCATCACATGGAAAAAAAAAAAAGGAAGAGTTTTAAATTTTGCATTTGGTTTTTGGAAACAGTCATCACATGGTAAAAAAAAAAAAAGGAAGAGTTTTAAATTTTGCTATAATGTACATGTTTGTAGGATTTTATATTTTTGTATCAAATCACACTTCAGTATGTTTAATAACATTTTAAAGAAATTTTACACGTAGTATTATTATATTTATAGTGTCTTCAGAAAAGGAAAAAAAAAAATTTAGTGTGAAAAATTTGTTTGGAATATTTTTATATATATACTTTTTAATTGTTTTTTTTATGTGAAAATTTTTTGTGTGAAACTTTTTGTGTAACATTTATTTGGTATATGGGTTTTGTTCGATTCCTCAGAGTGCAAAATCCTGCATATCTGAGTATCTGGGAGTGTCTGAAAAACAGACCTTTCAGCCCCCACCCAAAACCACATACAGGGAGATCTGCTATAAAATGTGTTCAGACATCCGTTTATATCCTTGACATTATACCTGAGGAAGACTCTTAGCATTCGAAACCGGTTGTATTCTATTTTGAATTAAAAATAAAAATCATCCTTGAATCTAAATATCAAGTTCCATCATCATCCTTCAGGAGCGCATATTGCTGGGAAAAAACATAAACCAATTAATCGCATATGTAGGGGACATAGACCCTATAAAAATCATATTTGTAGTATGGATTTTAGTGCAATAGGTGACCGAAAAATAAAACAATGAATTCATATGCAAATGCTGGGGCTTCTATTCACCCTTGACTTGGTAAAAGCTCAGTGCAAAATTACTCCCCCTAACTTGGTATGTTGAGTGCTTTCTTATATCTTGATTGACTGAGCGCTGTATGAACCCAGTCAGTGACTTTTCACCTCCACTGTCACCCTGCAGGAGCCCAGCTCTGCTGAGTGTCGGTGTGAACTCTCACCTCTGACTCCTGTCTGCAGTACAGTACCGAGTGGTGGCTGCAGACACTCTAGTGTCAATATGTGCTCTCCTGGCTGGATACCATCTATACCACAGACAGCGAGCGATGAGAGTGTACACTGACACTGAGCATGACTGGGCTCCTGCAGTGTCACTGCGAAGGTGCAGAGCCGATGATTGAGGTCAGGCATCACTCACCTGAACGCTGTCAATCAAGATTTGAAAAGGTGCTCAGTATGCATATTGACTAGGTGTAATGGTGCTCCGAAACACCGTCAATTGCATACAAAATAAATGTTTATTTAAGCCAACGTGACCACTAACATCATTACTACAGATATGACTTGTATAGGGCCTACATCCCCTACATATTTGTATAAGTGGCTTAGCTAGCATTTGACAGACTCCTAACAAAGTTAGTAAAGGGAAGCAAGCTTTTATTAAAGCCATAAATTAAATTTCAAGCAGTCTTCATTTTTGCAGCTCTTCGGGCCATTATCCACAACTCAGAGGTGACCATTACTGTTATTTTCTTAAAGATGTTGTCCAGGATTTTTTTTTCTATAGACCTAAAAAGTAACAGGTAGGTAAATGGTGCTGGATCAGAGCAGTCTTTGACTGCTCCTACATGTGATTCATCTGCTCCACGTCAACCGAGCAGCTCTTCTTCCTCCAGGCTGCTCTATAGACGGGACGGGACTGCCAATGTCATGCTGAATGACAGACAGCTTTTCGCAGGTAGGCATCAGGGAGGCGGCTGTCCATCAGCATGACGTCAGCAGTCATGCCCTGACACCAGAACAAAGCTGAAGAAAAGTCGGCAATGGAGGCCACTGAATCGCTGACAGAAGCATTTACAACAGGCAAGTAGTGGGCAAATACCCGCCTGTTAGTTCTTAGGCACATTGTAAAAATAAAAAATATTGCTGGATAACCCTTTTATCAGATGGTCCACTTGAATTATGTATAGTGACAAACAACACTCAAGAAACAAAATGATGCTTAAATCAGTTGACAATATTTTGAAGTTGTACCATCTTACTCCGTGGCTCAGGTTGTAGAGTATGTACAGTATTTGTGTGTTTTCTAAACTCTGGTTAGAAACTATGCAAAAATTGACAGTTCCTTGAAGACGCTAACAAACCTTACAATGAAAAACTACAGATGGATACACTGGGTAGCACAAACCTTACAATGAAAAACTACAGATGGATACACTGGGTAGCACAAACCTTACAATGAAAAACTACAGATGGATACACTGGGTAGCACGGAGACACAGAGGTTAGAAGTGGGTGATGAATCTAACGAAAGGGAACATTTGTTGGGAATTTGCTTGGGCTTCACCAGGTACTTTCACCAACCTCTGCTTCTTGAGAAAAATGGTTGGTATTGAAAACAAGTCTTCATAAAGTCCTGTGTGTATAATATTATGTCTAAAGACACAAAGTAGCTGCAGAAATTTGCCCTAATAATGAGAATGTCAGTAATACAGCAGGGGACTCCAGGTCTGTCTATATTTGTTTAATAGACATTTAATGGCTGCCTTGTAAACAGATTAATCCACAATGTCTTCCCTCCTTCTTTCCTCTGCTAGGAGGTAATCCATAATACTATATATTGATTTTAATTTATTACAGACCATTATACGTTATTATTTTGTTAGTGAATATACAATATAGATTACTAAACTCACCTTTATAATTAATATAAACTGGAGCAGAGGAAAAAAATCAAACAGTAATTTAATAGTCTAAATTTGTAAAGCGCTCAGCTGGACACAGAATAAGAAACACAGATGGAGAAAAAAAGGTAATAATTTGGTTATGAAAATATAATTCATACAAATATAAAACAAATAAAAAACAGAACAGTTGGAATGTATAGTTCCACCAACAAGGATGGTTTCTGTTAGGGAGTACGGCACATTTTACTGTACACCATCAGTAATTCACTTTGGATTTGATCACTGCCAGGCAAAAAAACTTTGATAAATCAGTTGCAATTGCAAGAATTAATCAGGGAAGAAGCTACAGGAGGTGTTGTAGTAACTAATTCCAGGGCCGCCATGAGGGCATTACTGCCATTACTGTTGTATGGGGCCCGGTAAGCAGAAGTAAAAAGGGGAGGCCCAGACCCAATCAAGGCCCCTTCTTGGGGCTCACTGGGCCCCAAGGTATAACAAAGTAGTGTGTGCCAATTCCTGGAGCTGCTGTTTGTGCAGCTCCAAGGGAGCCCCTCCACCTCTTCTGTGATGCAATGAAGGTGGCGCATGCACAATGGCATCATCGGGAATGCACCGGTATGTATGCACGTCACTCGCCAGGACACCAGAAGCGAAGCTGGGTCTGCAGATCGGACGATAGGTAAGTATGAAAAACTATTTTTTTTTTTAAATTAAATGTGCTTGGGGGGAGCAAATGATGATGAATTGTGGGTGTGGGATGCGGAACAGTGAATGATGATGTATTGACGTGAGGAGAATAATGATGAAGCAGGGATGGGAGACAGCAAATGATGAATTGAAGGTGAGGGTGGGGGACGGGGGACAAATGGTGAATTGAGGGTGGGGGATGGAGGACAGCAAATGATAATGAATTGACGGTGGGGAGAGTAAATTATGATTTATTGGGACTTGGGGATGGGAGACAGTAAATGATAATGAATTGAGGATGGGAAGACCAGATGATGATGAATGGAGGGTGGAGGTAGGAGAGAGAGAGGACATGACATAATGAATTAGGGTGGAGGGAGGCATGTAAATATAATTAATATTTGGAGCGGGGGTTACAGAGTAGAGGGCATTGAGAATGCAGGAGTGTGACTGGTATTGAATTGGGGGAAAGAGTAGAGTACAGGTGCTAATTAATTTATATATTTATTGGGTAGGGAAAGTGGAATGGACAGCATGGTGGCTCAGTGGTTAGAACTGCAGCCTTGCAACGCTGGGATCCTGGGGTTGGTTCAAATCCGACCAAGGACAACATCTGCCAGGAGTTTGTATGTTCTCCCCGTGTTTGCATGGGTTTCCTCTAAGTACTCTAGTTCCTCCCACACTCCAAAGACATAATGATAGGAAATTTAGATTGTGAGCCTCAATGGGGACAGTGATGATGTCTGTAAAGCGCTGTGGAATTAATGGTGCTATATAAGTGAGTGAAATAAGTAAATAAAAGATAAATATTTATTGGGTGGGGAAAGTGGCTATTTATAGTTGGTTGGGGCACAGTGGTGGATTACAATTTATATATGGAATGTTGGGTTGCATAATAACTAATTATTTACTAATGGTGGATGCACGTCTGTATTCATCTGCGTAGTGTAGAAGTTGGGGAAAAAGTGGACAATGTGCTCTGGAAGCGGTGCTGTAGATAACTGTGTTATTTTCTGCTGAGACGAGTCCTGGATGGAAGAAGTTATGGCGGTCTTTGCTGGATGAAGGAAAAAAGTGAAGATGAAGGACTTCAACTTGAGACTTCAATGGAGAGTCCTGTACACTTACACTTTATGCTATACACAGAGCTCCTGTGTATAATGTCACTGGTGAACACTTTATTACCTGTACACTAAATACAGAGCTCCTGTGTATAATGTCACTGGTAAACATTGTATTACTTGTACACTAATACTATATGCAGAACTCCTGAGTATAATGTTACCGGTGAACACTGTATTACCTGTGCACTGACACTACATACAAGCTATGATGTATAATATTAGTGATCCCTGTATTACCTGCACACTATATGTATAGCTCCTGTGTATAATGTCACTGGTGATCACTGTATTACCTGTACACTATATGCAGAGCTCCTGTGTATAATGTCACTGGTGATCACTGCATTACTTGTACACAGACACTATATACAGAGCTCCTGTGTATAATGACACTGGTGACCCCTGTATTACCTGTACACTGACACTATGTACAGAGCTCCAGTGTATAATGTCACTGGTGATCACTGTGTACACTGACAGTAAATACAGAGCTCCTGCGTATAATGTCACTGGTGATCTCTGTATTACCTGCACACGATATACTATATACAGAGCTCCTATGTATAATGGCACTTATGGTAATAGTAGTATTGTGTTTTTTTTATTAATGATCAGTATTGTAGTTTTCGGTGTCTATGTGGTGGTATGTGGTCTGGTCATGATATGGCAGTATTTGTTCCATGTATGTGGTATTATTCAGTTACTATGTTGTGGTAATATGTGGTCTAGACACAGTGTGGTGGTATTTGTTCCTCATATGTGGTATTATTCAGTCACTATGTGGTGGTAACATGTGGTCTGGTCATGGTGTGATGGTATTTCTCCCTTGTAAGTGGTATTATTCGGTCAATATCTGGTGGTAATATGTGGTCTGGTCATGTTGTGGGTGGTGGTATTTATCCCTTGTATGTGGTATTATTCAGTTGCTATGTGGTGGTAATATGTGGTCCAGCCATAGTGCGATGGTATTTGTCCCTTGTATGTGGTATTATTGGTCATTTTAAAAAAAATGTAAATGACACATTCCATTAAAGAAAAATAAATAAAAATATACCTAAAAGAGTATTTAATATTTTAAGAAATGTTTAATAGGTTAGAGTAGAGTAGGGCCCTGCGAAAAGAGTTGTTGTGCTGGTAGCTTAAAAAATCTTTTGACCAAAAAGAAATCTGGCTTTGTATGTGATATGGTGCTTGATGGGAACTGTTACAGTGTGATTGGTGAGGCCTTGTTGCAGAAGTGGAGTTTTTCCAAGAGTTAGCGGTGGGACAGTGGAAGATTGGAGTGGTGGAGGCGAAGCAGGGGTAGAGTCAGGGTGGTCTTAATGGGGCCAAAAAATGTTGCCAGTATAGGGCCCTGAAATTCCTGGTGTAAGCCCTGACTAATTCACCCAGGGTGGCCTGGGTGGCCAGAGATCCCTTTGTCTTATAAGAAGATACCAGTGTTATAAATGGCATATGGAAGGTGGGGGGTTCTGTTACAGATTTTGTACTTGCCCAATAAGCTATAAATCACAACTCCAACATAAAGGTTATGCCCTTATTTACAACACAAAACATAGATTATTCCATTACCCTATATAAGCTGTTACAGGTCATTATTTTGGTAAAAGGTGGTAGATCAAAACCTCCATTCCTCACATCTGTAATATGTAAGGTAACCACAGAGGTCTGCAAAAAAGGATCTGTCACTTGCTGAAATACAATTGAGGTAAATTCCCTGTAAAAATCCCTGAGCTTCCCTGATTATGCTGTTTTTTTTCCATTTTGTGCTGTGTCTCTCTATTGAAGAGATATTTATGTTTGTTGATTTTGGAGCCCGGTATGTGAAATCTCTGTGTGCAGTGAAACTGTGGGTTAATTCATAGTCTTCTCTGGACACTTGCATTTACACGCATCCCTCGCAGATACTGCCAATCACAGCTCAGCAGCATCTGAGACTGCTAAATCAGCTGCCAAGGTGTGATATCTGGGAGGGAGGCATTAAAGCACGCACCCCCAGAGAAGAATCTGAAGAAACACCCACTTGATCTACAAACAAACATTTCAAGCTCCAAAGATTGCGCTCCAAAAGCAACAAATGGAAATATCTTTGCAATGGAGCAACGCAACACAAAACAGAAGAGTCCGTCAGAACTGGGGAAATTCAGATTTTTATAATGTATTTAACACAATATTTTTGAGTAATAGATCATCTTTAAAACTGTACTTGCTAGCAGAAATGTATATGCACACCACGACTATGCCTCTTTTCCAGCAGAAACATCTGGTGCTTATTTACCCTCTGCACCGCCCTCATAGAGGACATGAATGTATCTTGGTTTCCCCTAATTTGATTCATGCTAGCAGGTGGCTCATGTGGTTTATGGACCCACTGTGCCACAGGACCGGGTCTGCCTAGGAAGGGGCGTAGCTAAGCAGATACAGGTGTTCAATGGAGCTCCTGATGGTGGAGACAGACTGGGCTGCAGGTATACTCCAGGTACCAATCCCAAGCAGTCCTCGGTACTGCAGTTACCATTCCCAAGTGCTCAGTTTCGCTGGAAAGGGAATGGTGACCCGAGACTACTGAACAGGATACTGAGACAGGCGAACTGCACGGACAGCTTGGATCTTTAAGATAGGTTTTTGTTCACACATACATTTATCAGGAAACAGCTCTGGAGCTGGCCGCACTAGCACCAGGGACTACAGAATCAGGACTGCCCGCCGAGGGACCAGGGACACGGGTATAGGTACTGCGGACTCAATTCAGGATTAGGATACCACCGAAGCGGTCACAGGAACACAGACAAACTATACTTATTACAATGTATAAATATATGGGGGACAGTACCCCCATAGACCCCCAAGACCTTTCTAATGATCTTTTTACTCTTAGACCTGTGACGGGGATAAGGGGGCATCCTCTACGTCTGGAGGAAAGAAGGTTTAATCATAATCACAGATGCAGATTCTTTACTGTAAGAGCAGTGAGACTATGGAACTCTCTGCCATATGATGTTGTAATGAGTGATTCGCTACTAAAATCTAAAAGTAGGGAATGGATGCCTTTCTTGAAAAGTATAATGTTACAGGGTATATATGCTAGATTCCTTGATAGGGCGTTGATCCAGGGAATTAGTCTGATTGCTGTATGTGGAGTTGGGAAGGAATTTTCTTCCCCAATGTGGAGCCTAGTGTTTGCCGCATGGGTTTTTTTTGCCTTCCTCTGTATCCACATGTTAGGCTATAGGTTGACCTAGATGGACTTAAAGTCTCCCTTCAACCTTAAATACTATGTTACTATGCTACTATGTGATACTAGACTATTGGGAACACAGGTTGCGGGAGTGACTTTAACAGACTAAGGTGGGGGACCTGGTAACATACAGTTGCACACACCAAAACCACTAAGACTAAACTATAAGCGTTGCTCAGGCACCTCCATATGCGGGAGAGTGCCTTATATACAAGATGCCTACCTGCTATTGACTGGGAAACATTGCAGGAGTTCACTTTAACTAAATGCCTCCCAGCTGTTAGCTGGGGGTATATACCAAGTGCAGATGCTGCCCCTTTAATAGAAGGGGTGCGTGCACGCACACACTAGGCACACCACTGGAACACAGTGCGGCATGCACAGGAAATTAAGAAGATCATGAGGACACTGCTGTGGTCGGGGCGGTGAGTATGCCAGCATTCCCGCAAGGTGGGAAGAGTGGAACCATGCAGGGATGCCGGCCACAGTCATTACAGTCTTGTATACTTACAGGTAACTTTACCATAAAAGGGCAATTAATTGAAAATTAACATGTTTTTTTCTACATGTTTGTCAAAAAATAAAGTTAGAAAATACATACTGATGAAAAAATTAGATATTTTAGGTTGGGTTACTTTTTAATTAATGCCAGATTTTGTTTTAATTTCCAGAAATTGACTAAACCACCTTACATGTATTAGTGTGGGGATAACAAGATATTGCCTGGAATAATTCTTTTCATCATTTCTATAGAGCATGAAGTGCACACTGATAATCCCATTACACCCCCTTGTGGCTAATTACATATTCCCTTCACGTAAATGTAAGGCGTTCATAAGATACATAAAACCGTAATGCATTATGTATTGTGATCTTCAATTTTTTTTTTCTGGGGCTGATACAAATACATTGCACTAACAGCAGAAGCTAATTTACAACAACTGTCAGCTTGCTGTATCCTTTCCAAGAGGCTATCTCTTCTACTGTAAATGCCGAGCTGCCTCTTCTCGTACCTACAATCTACATGAAATATGCAAATCTTAGCGTTTGTCACAACTGGCAAAATATCTAACAACTCCCAAGGTGAAAATGTTCCTATAAAATAGCAATAAAAAGGATTCTTATTTTACAGCTTCCAAAGTTTTTTTTTCTTCCTTGATTTCCTTTTATCAGCGTTTCCAGACCACTGCGATTAGCACATTTTTTTTCTATTTAACTTTCAGCAACTTAAAGCTGGAAGTTTACAAAAGTAAAAGTAGCAAAATTTGACATTATTTGTAATAAAATATTATTCATTCAGTTTAATTGCTGTGAAAAGTAAAGCTGTAGTCACACATAGCGACTTACCAGCGATCCCGACAACGATATCAACGTGTCAGGATCGCTGGTAAGTCGCTATGTGATCGCTGGTGAGCTGCCAAACAGACAGCTTCACCAGCGATCAGCACAGCGATGCCGAGCGCCCGGCATCACTGTGTTCGTTAGCGCTGATGCCATATCCCTGTAAAAAAAATAGAATTAAAATAAAAAATATTGTTATTCTCACCTTCCGACGTCCCGCGCAGCCATCCTGCCTATCTCCACGCTCCGGTCCCAGTGATCCTTTGCGAGAATGACCGCGAGAATGACCGCGAGAATGTCACGGTCTCGCGGCAGCACGACGTCTCGCGGTCATTCGTGCACAGGATCACTGGGACCGGAGCGTGGAGACAGGCAGGATAGCTGCGCGGGACGTCGCAAGGTGAGAATAACAATATTTTTTATTTTTTTATTATTTTTTCCAGCTGATCGCTGGTCTCCCGCCTGTCACACGCAGCGGTGCGTGCTGGCCAGCGGGAGACCAGCGACGAAAAATATGTCCAGAGGTTTCTTGCAGCGATCAGCGATACCGGCAGGGGGGCCGCTCGCTGATCACTGTCACACACAGCGATCTCACTGGTGAGATTGCTGTTGTGTCACAAAAGTTGTGACTCAGCAGCGATCTCGCTACCGAGATTGCTATATGTGTGACTCCCGCTTTAGACTTGATTTACACTAGAAGGATCCAAGCAGACAGTAATTGTAGACAGTTGTGAACCACTTATCTTTTGCAGAAAAAAACATGTTGTCTTTGGTTTACTTATAGCTTTTTTCTTTGAAAAAAAACAATAGTTAAACTGGCCTATCGTAAGACCAATTATGCATACAGTTCAATATCTGAGGAATACCAAGAGTTTGATTTCCATGTTACCCTGTCAAGGAGACAGTAATGGGGTTGCAAACTGCTCCACTAAAGCACGGAGAAAACCCCACTAGAGGGAGACAATGTTTAAAGTTCTTGTTACAAAGATAGCACTTTAAGAACTTGTTCATAGATCCCATGTCTTCATTTAATTTTCAAGTTGTTTTGAAAAGCTGACCCCATACATTTTTTCCATGTGAGCTAGATCATTCACTTGTTAGATGTTAAGATATTTGTAATACCTTCTGAGTATAACTCAATCCTAGTCATACCTGCTTCATCACTTAAAGATATATTTATCTATTAATGGGAAACCAACAGAATGTCCTTTTCTCTACAGTAACTTTTTTAACTTTTTGTTATACATATGTAATAAATAAAAACTGTTATTTTGACATACATTTCTCGAAGGAGTACTTTCATTTTTGGATTTTTACACTAGAAAGAGTCAAGTAAAAGGTAATGGTAATCAGTAGTGATGAGCGAGTGTGCTTGTTACTCGAGTTTTCCGAGCATGCTCAGGTGTCCTCTGAGTATTTTGGGTGTGCTCGGAGATTATGTTTGAGTTCCCACAGCTGCATGATTTGCTGCTGCTAGACGGCATGAATACATGTGGGGATTGCCTGTTTGTTAGGGAATTCTCACATGTATTCAGGCTGTCTAGCAGCTGCAAATCATGCAGCTGCGGAAGCTCAAACATAATCTCCAAGTATGCCCAAAATACTCGGAGGACACCCGAGCATGCTGGGAAAACTCGAGCAACGAGCACATTCTCTCATTACTAGTAATCAGTTGCGAATTTCTTATCTTACGCACAAAACACTTTGTTTTTTAATTTGGAAAAATAATAATAGTTAGACTGGCCCATCATGAGCCCCATATTATGCACAGAGTTCAGTATCTTAGGAATACCAAGAGTTTGATTTTCATGTAAAGCAGTCAAGTAGACGGTAATGGGGTTGCAAAGTACTCCACTAATGCATGGAGAAAACCCCATGACATGATGTTTTTGGGGTGGGTATAAGAGTTTTTTCTTTGCAAAGTACATTACAGTGAAACTCCCACCCTCAAAAAAAAATCAAAATTCTGAATACACTTCAATTGCTGTGGAACATAAGGGTTCAGCTCATATTTAAAATATCTAAGGGGACTGTAATGGGGTCATTAACCACTCCACTGCAGTATAAAGAAAACCCCATGACTTTTTTTGTGTGATTGTAAGGATATTTTTATCTTTAGTGAAAATGCATTATACTTGGATTGGCCCTACTGGAAACCATAACGTCCCTAGAGCCCATTTTATAACATATTAAGTGGGCCCAATAGCAATCATTTATCCAGGTGCAGCAGTGGACAACCCAGTCTTAAAGTGTAACTGTTGTTTCAATTTTTACTTCATAAATCAATAATACACTGAAAGTAAGCAACTTTTTAATATATGTTATCAGAGAAATCCACTTTTTCCTCTGCCAACACTGATCACTCATTTTCAAAATTCCTAATTCATGGTTAAAATCTGTATTTGCATTATTGATGTAGGAGATGACAGTTACTGCTGATGAGATTCTATATAGATAGTACAGGGTGGAGGAGGCACTCCTCCTGCATCCCCTCCTTCCAATCTACATAGAACTTTAAGAG
The DNA here is from genome assembly GCF_039654945.1 of Dendrobates tinctorius. Classification (NCBI taxonomy): domain Eukaryota; kingdom Metazoa; phylum Chordata; class Amphibia; order Anura; family Dendrobatidae; genus Dendrobates; species Dendrobates tinctorius. Next base: position 8,643,705 of record NW_027361993.1, read on the forward strand.
CACCAACTGTCATCTCTTATCTAATTAATATAGCAGTCAGTCTTCACTGAATACAGATGTCAGAGACACCGCACTACACTTGCTCATAGAGCCAGTGCGCGTGTCCTGAGTACAGAAGCAGTGCTAAAAGATACCTGTAAAGACGGGAAGCAGAGGTGACCATGCGTGCTTCAGGCTAATAGTGTCAGGGTCCAGTCAGCGCTGGAAAGTAAAGAGGCATAGGACCTGCGGACACTGAAACTGAATAGTCTGCACGGGACCTATGGTCATGTGACTGCAAGGGGGTGGGGCTTAGCGTCCTGTATTCAGATAGGACAGGACACCATACAACAACTCAGAGTCAGGCAAAACAGAGGTCACAGCAGTACGGGCAAACGAGGTACAGGAGGGACAAACAGACGGGTAGTCAGACAGAGCCAAAGGTCATACACAAGAGGGCGACGTGGTACCAAGTGGACGAGCAGAGAGGAGTCGGGTCACAAGCAGAGAGTCATACACGAGAGGTAGCGCAGTACAAGAGGGTCAGGCAGAACTCATAACAGGGACAGAACCAGATCACAACCGAACAAGCAAGCAAGATATCAGGCACAAGGCACACGTATACAAGAGGTCACTTAACTCAGCCGAGAGCAGGAGTATAACTGACACCGGACCCAGGTCCAGTGAGCACTAAATAGCCTCCTGCTGCCAGAGAGAGGCAGCACAATTAACCCAAAGTATAACCAGGACGAGTCAAAGCGAAATCCCGTCCTGGATCATGACAGTACCCTCCTCTCAATGGGGGGCCACCGGACCCCCAGGTCTCTCAGGGTACTTGGCGTGAAAGGCTTGGATCAACCGATCCGCATGAACTGATCGAGCAGGAACCCACGAGCGTTCCTCAGGACCGTAGCCCTTCCAATGTATCAGATATTGAAGGGCGCGACGGACCAACCTGGAGTCGACAATTTGTTCCACCTTGTACTCAGCCTGCCCATCTACCAGAACCGGTGTCGGGGAAGATGATGATCCCTCCCCACCGGACCTCACAGGTTTCAAAAGGGCCTTATGGAAAACATTAGGGATCCTTAGAGATGGCGGAAGACTCAACCGAAAAGCCACCGGGTTAACTGCTTCGGTAATTACATAGGGACCTATAAACTTGGGTCCAAGCTTCGCAGAGGGGACCTTGAGCCTTATATTTTTGGTGGATAACCATACCTTATCTCCGACCTGAAACACTGGACCCACGGATCGTTTTTTGTCCGCAAAAAATTTAAATTTGTCCTGGGCCTTCGTAATGTTATTCTGGACCTCCCGCCATACCTCCCCCAACCGCTGGATCGTCTCGTCCGCCCCAGGACACCCAGAATTCAAGCGGGAAAATTCTCCAAAATGAGGATGAAACCCATAATTACAAAAAAAAGGAGATGTACCCGTAGACTGGTTAGTGCGGTTGTTAAATGCAAACTCAGCCAATGGTAACACAGAACACCAATCATCCTGTCGGGCTGAGGTCAAACAACGCAGAATTTGCTCCAGAGACTGATTGGTCCACTCAGTCTGCCCATTAGTCTCTGGATGGTAGGCGGATGAAAAGGACAGACCAATACCCAACCTCCTACAAAAGGCTCTCCAAAATCTGGACACAAATTGCACTCCCCTATCAGACACCACATTCAGGGGTACCCCATGCAACCGCACCACATGCTCCACAAACAATCTGGACAATGTTTCCGCATTAGGTAGAGCTGCCAAAGGTACAAAATGTGCCTGCTTACTAAACCTGTCCACTATGACCCAGACCACGGTATTACCCTTGGAAGGGGGAAGGTTGGTGATGAAATCCATGGACAGATGAGTCCATGGTCTCTCAGGAATTGGCAGTGGTACCAATTCCCCGGCCGGCCGGTTATGGGGAGTTTTCGCACGGGCACAAACCTCACACGCAGACACATACTCCCCAACATCAGAGGCTAAAGAAGACCACCAGAATATTCTAGCAATGGCCTTCCGGGTCGCTGAGATCCCTGGATGTCCACCCAGAACTGAGTCATGGAACTCCTGGAGGACCTTGAGACGAAACTGAGCTGGCACAAAAAGTTTATCCACCGGCTTAGCTGGAGGTGCAAGAGCCTGGGCTTCTCGAATCTCCCGTTCCAACACATTAGAAACCTCTGCCACCACCACCCCAGGCTGAAGAATGGAGGATGGAGGTTCCGGGGGGGACACCGGATCAAGACTGCGTGACAACGCATCCGCTCTGATATTCTTGGATCCTGGCCGAAAAGTGATCGAGAAGTTGAATCGGGAAAAAAAAAGTGACCATCTAGCCTGTCTGGGAGTCAACCTTTTAGCTGACTCAATGTAAGCTAGTTTTTTGTGGTCCGTGATTACCGTTATAGGATGAACAGCCCCCTCCAAAAAATGCCTCCATTCTGCAAAAGCCAATTTTATGGCCAGAAGTTCCCGATTCCCCACATCATAGTTTCTCTCCGCAGGGGAGAACTTCTTTGAGAAAAAGGCGCAAGGTCTTAAATTGGTCAAAGTGGCGGGTCCCTGGGACAATACCGCCCCCACCCCCACCTCTGAGGCGTCTACCTCAACAATAAATGGTTCAGAGGGGTCCGGTTGGATAAGAACCGGGGCCGACATGAAACATTTTTTCAAAAACTGAAATGCCGCTACCGCTGCGGTTGACCAATTCTTGATATCGGCCCCCTTTTGAGTCATGTCTGTCAGGGGTTTAACCACCTGTGAAAACCCCCTTATAAATTTCCGATAATAATTAGCGAACCCTAGGAAACGTTGCAGACCCTTCAAATCACACGGTTGAACCCACTCGAGAATGGCCTGCACCTTATTAGGATCCATGCGATACCCTTCAGCAGACACGATGAACCCCAGAAAGGACAATTCCTGAACAAAAAATAAACATTTTTCAAGTTTAGCAAACAGACAGTTCTCCCTGAGCCTTTGGAGAACTGCCCGAACATGACCAATGTGAGTCTGTTTATCAGGCGAGTAGATTAAAATGTCATCCAAATACACCACCATAAAACGTCCAATCAAATCGGAGAACACATGATTTATGAAATTTTGGAAGACCGCTGGAGCGTTGGTCAGGCCGAAGGGCATGACCAAATTTTCAAACAACCCTTCAGTAGTGAGAAAAGCGGTCTTCCATTCGTCTCCATCCCGGACTCGGATAAGGTTATACGCTCCCCGTAGATCTAATTTCGAAAACCACTTAGCTCCGGACAACTGATTGTATAAATCAGGAATAAGTGGAAGGGGATAAGTATTCCTCACAGTTATTTTATTTAACTCACGAAAATCGAGGCATGGGCGCAAACCACCGTCTTTTTTTTTTACAAAAAAGAACCCTGCCGCCACAGGAGAAACAGAAGGACGAATATGTCCCTTACGGAGGCTCTCGGAAATATATTCCTTCATCGCAGCCCGTTCCGGACCCGAGAGGTTATACAGGCGGGCTTTGGGCAATTTAGCACCTGGAACCAGGTCAATGGCACAATCAAATGGGCGGTGTGGTGGTAAAACCTCAGCCTCTTTTTCGGAGAAAACGTCAGTATAATCTATCAGGCACTCCGGAATGCCTTCTAGACCCACGGACGACACAGACACAGAAACAAGACATTTCTCAGAGCAATAGGGACCCCATTTAACAATATCCCGAGATTCCCAATTAATCACAGGATTATGCAGCTGTAACCAGGGGAACTCCAACACCAGTCCCGCAGGCAGGTTGTTCATTACAAAGCATGAAATACGTTCCTGATGTAAGGAACTCACTTTAAGGAGAAACTCTTCAGTACAAAACATAATGTCATTCTTAACCAGTGGTGTTTTGTCAATAGCAACAAGGTGAATCGGAGTCTCCAACCTAACTGTCCCTAACTTACACCTGGCCACCAAGTCAGAGTCAATAAAGTTCAATGATGAACCGCAATCCACGAAGGCAGAAGTGGATGTGGAGACACCCCCACAACAAAGTTCCACTTGAAATGACATTTTAGAAAATGCAGAAAAGGGTACCTGAGAGCCTGGGTGACCTCCACGATAATCACCCGAGCTCAGTCGCTTGTTGGTTAGTGGCCGGGAGGGGCAATCCTTTTTCCTATGTCCAGACTCGCCACTGTGAACACAGCATTTTCTCACGTGCCGTTGTCTCCTTCCTTCCTCCTTAAGGTTGATGGTTCCCATCTCCGTGATTTTCAATGAAGAACTGGCTCCCCTTCCTTGGGAGAATAATGATGTCTCGGTTTGTATCACTCCCCTTGCCCGTAACCTGCGATCCATTCGGACGGCCTGTGTCATAGCTTCCTCCAGGGCATCAGGTGGGGGGTGGAGAGCCAAGGCGTCTTTCAGATGCTCAGACAGGCCTCTACGGAACAACCCCCGGAGAGCGGCGTCGTTCCAGCAGACCTCAGCAGCCCAGCGTCTGAACTCTGAGCAAAACCACTCGGCTGAGTGTTTCCCCTGGCAAACATTCATCAGCCTGTCCTCAGCCATACGCACCCGATCAGGCTCATCATAAATATGTCCCAGGGCCTCAAAAAATGCATCCACAGTCATACGCTCAGGGGCCGTGGTAGGATGGGAGAAAGCCCAAGCTTGGGGGGCTCCCCTTAACAGAGACATAATGACCCCCACTCTCTGACTTTCATCCCCAGAAGAGTGTGGTCTTAAGGAAAAAAAAAGCTTACAGCCCTCCTTGAAAACTCTGAAGTCATTTTTATCTCCAGAAAAGGTATCTGGTAACTTCACTGGAGACTCAGGGGAAATTAATGTAACATCCCGAGCCCCCCATGAAAGAACCCCATGCACAGTGTCGGCGATCAGCTGCTGAGACTGAGCCAGGACTCTCTGTTCTCCAAAGAGTTTCTGAGACATCTGCGTCAGATGCTTAACCTGTTCAGAAAGAGTGTGCATAGGATCCATCACACACACAGGTGAATGGGAGCAGAGAAAAAAAAATGGTATGGGTCAGTTATAATGTCAGAGACACCGCACTACACTTGCTCATAGAGCCAGTGCGCGTGTCCTGAGTACAGAAGCAGTGCTAAAAGATACCTGTAAAGACGGGCAGCAGAGGTGACCATGCGTGCTTCAGGCTAATAGTGTCAGGGTCCAGTAAGCGCTGGAAAGTAAAGAGGCATAGGACCTGCGGACACTGAAACTGAATAGTCTGCACGGGACCTATGTTCATGTGACTGCAAGGGGGCGGGGCTTAGCGTCCTGTATTCAGATAGGACAGGACACCATACAACAACTCAGAGTCAGGCAAAACAGAGGTCACAGCAGTACGGGCAAACGAGGTACAGGAGGGACAAACAGACGGGTAGTCAGACAGAGCCAAAGGTCATACACAAGAGGGCGACGTGGTACCAAGTGGACGAGCAGAGAGGAGTCGGGTCACAAGCAGAGAGTCATACACGAGAGGTAGCGCAGTACAAGAGGGTCAGGCAGAACTCATAACAGGGACAGAACCAGATCACAACCGAACAAGCAAGCAAGATATCAGGCACAAGGCACACGTATACAAGAGGTCACTTAACTCAGCCGAGAGCAGGAGTATAACTGACACCGGACCCAGGTCCAGTGAGCACTAAATAGCCTCCTGCTGCCAGAGAGAGGCAGCACAATTAACCCAAAGTATAACCAGGACGAGTCAAAGCGAAATCCCGTCCTGGATCATGACAGTACCCTCCTCTCAATGGGGGGCCACCGGACCCCCAGGTCTCTCAGGGTACTTGGCGTGAAAGGCTTGGATCAACCGATCCGCATGAACTGATCGAGCAGGAACCCACGAGCGTTCCTCAGGACCGTAGCCCTTCCAATGTATCAGATATTGAAGGGCGCGACGGACCAACCTGGAGTCGACAATTTGTTCCACCTTGTACTCAGCCTGCCCATCTACCAGAACCGGTGTCGGGGAAGATGATGATCCCTCCCCACCGGACCTCACAGGTTTCAAAAGGGCCTTATGGAAAACATTAGGGATCCTTAGAGATGGCGGAAGACTCAACCGAAAAGCCACCGGGTTAACTGCTTCGGTAATTACATAGGGACCTATAAACTTGGGTCCAAGCTTCGCAGAGGGGACCTTGAGCCTTATATTTTTGGTGGATAACCATACCTTATCTCCGACCTGAAACACTGGACCCACGGATCGTTTTTTGTCCGCAAAAAATTTAAATTTGTCCTGGGCCTTCGTAATGTTATTCTGGACCTCCCGCCATACCTCCCCCAACCGCTGGATCGTCTCGTCCGCCCCAGGACACCCAGAATTCAAGCGGGAAAATTCTCCAAAATGAGGATGAAACCCATAATTGCAAAAAAAAGGAGATGTACCCGTAGACTGGTTAGTGCGGTTGTTAAATGCAAACTCAGCCAATGGTAACACAGAACACCAATCATCCTGTCGGGCTGAGGTCAAACAACGCAGAATTTGCTCCAGAGACTGATTGGTCCACTCAGTCTGCCCATTAGTCTCTGGATGGTAGGCGGATGAAAAGGACAGACCAATACCCAACCTCCTACAAAAGGCTCTCCAAAATCTGGACACAAATTGCACTCCCCTATCAGACACCACATTCAGGGGTACCCCATGCAACCGCACCACATGCTCCACAAACAATCTGGACAATGTTTCCGCATTAGGTAGAGCTGCCAAAGGTACAAAATGTGCCTGCTTACTAAACCTGTCCACTATGACCCAGACCACGGTATTACCCTTGGAAGGGGGAAGGTTGGTGATGAAATCCATGGACAGATGAGTCCATGGTCTCTCAGGAATTGGCAGTGGTACCAATTCCCCGGCCGGCCGGTTATGGGGAGTTTTCGCACGGGCACAAACCTCACACGCAGACACATACTCCCCAACATCAGAGGCTAAAGAAGACCACCAGAATATTCTAGCAATGGCCTTCCGGGTCGCTGAGATCCCTGGATGTCCACCCAGAACTGAGTCATGGAACTCCTGGAGGACCTTGAGACGAAACTGAGCTGGCACAAAAAGTTTATCCACCGGCTTAGCTGGAGGTGCAAGAGCCTGGGCTTCTCGAATCTCCCGTTCCAACACATTAGAAACCTCTGCCACCACCACCCCAGGCTGAAGAATGGAGGATGGAGGTTCCGGGGGGGACACCGGATCAAGACTGCGTGACAACGCATCCGCTCTGATATTCTTGGATCCTGGCCGAAAAGTGATCGAGAAGTTGAATCGGGAAAAAAAAAGTGACCATCTAGCCTGTCTGGGAGTCAACCTTTTAGCTGACTCAATGTAAGCTAGTTTTTTGTGGTCCGTGATTACCGTTATAGGATGAACAGCCCCCTCCAAAAAATGCCTCCATTCTGCAAAAGCCAATTTTATGGCCAGAAGTTCCCGATTCCCCACATCATAGTTTCTCTCCGCAGGGGAGAACTTCTTTGAGAAAAAGGCGCAAGGTCTTAAATTGGTCAAAGTGGCGGGTCCCTGGGACAATACCGCCCCCACCCCCACCTCTGAGGCATCTACCTCAACAATAAATGGTTCAGAGGGGTCCGGTTGGATAAGAACCGGGGCCGACATGAAACATTTTTTCAAAAACTGAAATGCCGCTACCGCTGCGGTTGACCAATTCTTGATATCGGCCCCCTTTTGAGTCATGTCTGTCAGGGGTTTAACCACCTGTGAAAACCCCCTTATAAATTTCCGATAATAATTAGCGAACCCTAGGAAACGTTGCAGACCCTTCAAATCACACGGTTGAACCCACTCGAGAATGGCCTGCACCTTATTAGGATCCATGCGATACCCTTCAGCAGACACGATGAACCCCAGAAAGGACAATTCCTGAACAAAAAATAAACATTTTTCAAGTTTAGCAAACAGACAGTTCTCCCTGAGCCTTTGGAGAACTGCCCGAACATGACCAATGTGAGTCTGTTTATCAGGCGAGTAGATTAAAATGTCATCCAAATACACCACCATAAAACGTCCAATCAAATCGGAGAACACATGATTTATGAAATTTTGGAAGACCGCTGGAGCGTTGGTCAGGCCGAAGGGCATGACCAAATTTTCAAACAACCCTTCAGTAGTGAGAAAAGCGGTCTTCCATTCGTCTCCATCCCGGACTCGGATAAGGTTATACGCTCCCCGTAGATCTAATTTCGAAAACCACTTAGCTCCGGACAACTGATTGTATAAATCAGGAATAAGTGGAAGGGGATAAGTATTCCTCACAGTTATTTTATTTAACTCACGAAAATCGAGGCATGGGCGCAAACCACCGTCTTTTTTTTTTACAAAAAAGAACCCTGCCGCCACAGGAGAAACAGAAGGACGAATATGTCCCTTACGGAGGCTCTCGGAAATATATTCCTTCATCGCAGCCCGTTCCGGACCCGAGAGGTTATACAGGCGGGCTTTGGGCAATTTAGCACCTGGAACCAGGTCAATGGCACAATCAAATGGGCGGTGTGGTGGTAAAACCTCAGCCTCTTTTTCGGAGAAAACGTCAGTATAATCTATCAGGCACTCCGGAATGCCTTCTAGACCCACGGACGACACAGACACAGAAACAAGACATTTCTCAGAGCAATAGGGACCCCATTTAACAATATCCCGAGATTCCCAATTAATCACAGGATTATGCAGCTGTAACCAGGGGAACTCCAACACCAGTCCCGCAGGCAGGTTGTTCATTACAAAGCATGAAATACGTTCCTGATGTAAGGAACTCACTTTAAGGAGAAACTCTTCAGTACAAAACATAATGTCATTCTTAACCAGTGGTGTTTTGTCAATAGCAACAAGGTGAATCGGAGTCTCCAACCTAACTGTCCCTAACTTACACCTGGCCACCAAGTCAGAGTCAATAAAGTTCAATGATGAACCGCAATCCACGAAGGCAGAAGTGGATGTGGAGACACCCCCACAACAAAGTTCCACTTGAAATGACATTTTAGAAAATGCAGAAAAGGGTACCTGAGAGCCTGGGTGACCTCCACGATAATCACCCGAGCTCAGTCGCTTGTTGGTTAGTGGCCGGGAGGGGCAATCCTTTTTCCCATGTCCAGACTCGCCACTGTGAACACAGCATTTTCTCACGTGCCGTTGTCTCCTTCCTTCCTCCTTAAGGTTGATGGTTCCCATCTCCGTGATTTTCAATGAAGAACTGGCTCCCCTTCCTTGGGAGAATAATGATGTCTCGGTTTGTATCACTCCCCTTGCCCGTAACCTGCGATCCATTCGGACGGCCTGTGTCATAGCTTCCTCCAGGGCATCAGGTGGGGGGTGGAGAGCCAAGGCGTCTTTCAGATGCTCAGACAGGCCTCTACGGAACAACCCCCGGAGAGCGGCGTCGTTCCAGCAGACCTCAGCAGCCCAGCGTCTGAACTCTGAGCAAAACCACTCGGCTGAGTGTTTCCCCTGGCAAACATTCATCAGCCTGTCCTCAGCCATACGCACCCGATCAGGCTCATCATAAATATGTCCCAGGGCCTCAAAAAATGCATCCACAGTCATACGCTCAGGGGCCGTGGTAGGATGGGAGAAAGCCCAAGCTTGGGGGGCTCCCCTTAACAGAGACATAATGACCCCCACTCTCTGACTTTCATCCCCAGAAGAGTGTGGTCTTAAGGAAAAAAAAAGCTTACAGCCCTCCTTGAAAACTCTGAAGTCATTTTTATCTCCAGAAAAGGTATCTGGTAACTTCACTGGAGACTCAGGGGAAATTAATGTAACATCCCGAGCCCCCCATGAAAGAACCCCATGCACAGTGTCGGCGATCAGCTGCTGAGACTGAGCCAGGACTCTCTGTTCTCCAAAGAGTTTCTGAGACATCTGCGTCAGATGCTTAACCTGTTCAGAAAGAGTGTGCATAGGATCCATCACACACACAGGTGAATGGGAGCAGAGAAAAAAAAATGGTATGGGTCAGTTATAATGTCAGAGACACCGCACTACACTTGCTCATAGAGCCAGTGCGCGTGTCCTGAGTACAGAAGCAGTGCTAAAAGATACCTGTAAAGACGGGCAGCAGAGGTGACCATGCGTGCTTCAGGCTAATAGTGTCAGGGTCCAGTAAGCGCTGGAAAGTAAAGAGGCATAGGACCTGCGGACACTGAAACTGAATAGTCTGCACGGGACCTATGTTCATGTGACTGCAAGGGGGCGGGGCTTAGCGTCCTGTATTCAGATAGGACAGGACACCATACAACAACTCAGAGTCAGGCAAAACAGAGGTCACAGCAGTACGGGCAAACGAGGTACAGGAGGGACAAACAGACGGGTAGTCAGACAGAGCCAAAGGTCATACACAAGAGGGCGACGTGGTACCAAGTGGACGAGCAGAGAGGAGTCGGGTCACAAGCAGAGAGTCATACACGAGAGGTAGCGCAGTACAAGAGGGTCAGGCAGAACTCATAACAGGGACAGAACCAGATCACAACCGAACAAGCAAGCAAGATATCAGGCACAAGGCACACGTATACAAGAGGTCACTTAACTCAGCTGAGAGCAGGAGTATAACTGACACCGGACCCAGGTCCAGTGAGCACTAAATAGCCTCCTGCTGCCAGAGAGAGGCAGCACAATTAACCCATAGTATAACAAGGACGAGTCAAAGCGAAATCCCGTCCTGGATCATGACAACAGATATTACACGTGAATTTTCAAAATTAATGATAAGTCTGGGAAGAGAGAGACGCCGGTTTCTCTGATATAATAAATTACAAAGTTGCTTATTTCAATGTGTACTGTACAATTAATTTATGTAATACAAATGATTTTTTTAGGATTAGCTGCATTGATATCAGAATGTACTCGACTGGAGTAGAGATTGTTCGGGATAAGCCCAACCATCAGGAGGAGACAGGTGCTGACCCTTTCACTGCCATCATCTGTACTCCAAATTAATAAATTCTGATATTAATGCAGCAGAAAGCAGGCAAATTGACTGTAGAAAATCATTGGTTTGGAAACCGCAAACATGCATATTTTTTTTTAGAGGAATGAAGACAAATTCCCAAATAAAGTGATTTCCAGAGTTTCACAACTTCCCATGCTTGACAAGATTATAAAAAAAAAATAGTTTATTTACTCTTTAAATGTCTCCAATTATATTTGGTGTACTCATGTTCTTCTGGAAATCTTGATATGTCATGTAGTATTCAGTAGAAGTGTTATTTGACAGCATTAAATTGCAGTCTTTTACCATATTCAGATCCAAAACTCAACCTAGAAGGACCCAAATAAGGTCCATGTGACCTGCCCGTGTCATTTTGGATTCCTTCATTTAAAATGGATCCATCACTGTTCCACAACTTCTTTAAATGAATCTCGGCCATGCTGCTGGTGTAAACAGAGGCCAATCTACAGTTTGTGTTTAGAACTGGGAACTGGCATCGGAAGGGTGCTCATCTACCCTATGGTGGTCGAGGCTGATAAATCTATACATAAGCATAGATATTTGGAGTTGTCACTCTACCAGCTGATCATATTCACAATGCACAATGCTTGCTAAAACTGTACTTATAACAACTACTTAATAAGCAATTACAATAAGAAATGTGAGAGTTTCTCTTTAAATATATCTATGTATTTTATGAATAGTTTTTATTTATTTTTTTTAAATTTCACCATGAATTTAAATAGAAAAAAAAATATATTTATTGTGCCTAAATTGATTCCCTTTATAAACCTTTATTTCCTCATTGAATTAAAACAGTTAATTATATTACGATTTTCTTAGCGTCTAATAAACTGTTTACCTCCTGGGACGCACGCTGAAGGCACTTATCACTTTAGAATTAATTTTAATTGTATATGACTCTGATGTGACAAAATGTTTAAACATAATTCTCTGCGCTAATGGATGACGATGGCGAAAGCGAAGAGCTGGAAGCAGTTATGGAGTGTGGGACAGACAATGGTCTACACTGGGACAGGCTGACTACATGGCACTAATCTAGTCTAATTCTCTCATGAATACTGTTGATTATTTAGATGACATTTTTAGGCGGGTTTAATGCTACAGGTAAAATAGAGAATTATAAAAATCTCATTTATTCAGAACGTCACACACTGCACCTTGGAGATTTTCTCTATTTTGAGAGGGAGTAAGGGGGAAACTTCATTACTTTAAGAGATGTCCCTTAAGCGCAACCATAATCATATGTCCTTTTTGGGCATATGAAGGTTATACAGGAACTCAAAAAGGAAAGGCGAATGCAAAAGTGATTCCCATTTGGTACAATGTACAGTATTTACATGTCTTCCAATTCTTGTTAAAAGAATTGTCCGGCCTTGAGGTGCAAGTCTGCAGTCACTGTCTATGATTGCAAATATGTGAATCCCCTCATAGGGTACGCACATCGTGCTGTGAGGATTCTCTGGTAGCGGTGCCATAAGCTGGCGGTCGTGTGACCACAAGTATATGACTTGCATACTTCCAGTCACATACCGACTAGACATCTCCGGCCTCGCTCAATACACTTGCATTGAGCTAGTCTGCGCACATCTAGTCGGTATGTGATCGCATGTCACTCGGCATGTCACATACTTTCGGTTACATGCCCACCACTCCCAGCACCAGCACCGGAGGACCCTCACAGCACGTGAGAGAATGTAGACTTTTACCCCAAGTCCAGATAACCCTTTTAATGTAAATTGAACTTTTGCATAATCCGAAACATCATTTGGAAGTTATGAATTAAGTTAAAAGATGGCTGGAGCCAACCATCTGAACATGCAAGATCTCTACATTCTTCTATAGTGGCGTTGTGTGATATTAAATACTTTTTTGTCTGACATATTTAATATCACATGGATTTTTGCGGGGTTCACATTAGTGAGTAGCGAATCTGCCAAATTTTGATTTTGTCAATTTGCTGGAATTTGGCTTGAAAATTTGATTTGCATTGAAGTTGTTCCATGCGAACAAAATGTTCTTTATTATACTCTGCAGTCTCTCCAGGCATCAACTTTAGATCATAGAAGAGGACACAAGGACTCCAAGTGAAGATCATGTAGAGGACATGTGGAGCCCTGGATGGTGGTCTGCGGTGGCAAAATACATGAGTAGTTTCTAAATTTGAGGAGTAGTCAGTTTGCCTAGAAACAATTCACTAATTTCTAGCTAACACAATATGAAGACCCTTGTACAAATTAGAATAAAGTTGGCCGAACCTGATGATATTGGGCCTCCCGGCTCTTTCTTGACATATGATGTCAGGACACAGAAGGATTCAGCCTGATGCAGCTGCTTAAAGGACACAGCAACACTCGGACAAGAGTTGCTCTGTACAGGTGAGTTGGGACTGGGAGAGATACCTGTTGATTGAACAATCATTTGGGTTTCACCTATCAAATATATATGGAAGCTTTACACAATTCTATTATATACTGGGGCAGTTAAAAAGGAACTTTACTCTGAACATTCAATGATCCTCTAACATGATGAAAGATTAAATTGGTCCAAGCTTTTTGACCACTACTTTGTTTCATCTACGTCTCATCGATACTGGAATTTATGGTAATCAAAATTTTTGCCCCATTATTGTACCCAAAGTTCTATTGGTTCAGTGGTTCTGTTGTGTGAATGTTGTGACAGAGAATCCCAGAAATGCTAAAACTGGTTGAGGTCAAACCCACCAATGTTCTTCTTCCTCTGAAATGTCAGAAAATGGATGGATTACTTCTTTAGGATGACCCATAAAGGGGTTTATAAAATATCCATAGAATTGTAGAAATGTATACTATTTGAGAGCAACTTGATTTTTGTTTTCGAGTCATGTAAGAAATAGTTTTTAGAAAACTTTGCACTGAAATGTCCACGCTTTCCCCAACTTCACTATATTTAATGCAGGATAGATTTTGCTGTGGTTTACCTGGGGGTTCAGACTAAAACTAAGTCTTCAGGTGCACAGATAGCAGCTTAAGTGAAGCAGGTGGTCCCAGCTTCAATTATCAGCTTCCCCTCTCGGAATTCTGGAGGAGAGAGGAAGCATCAAAGTCTCCTTCTCAGGGTGCTCAAGGCACAAATTACTCGCTGAGCAGTAACTGTCGGTGTCTTTGACACTAAGTTCTCCTGGAAGCAGATGTGAGTGAAGTGGCACAGCTCTGCTGAGCCAGATTATCAAATACTGTCTGTGTGTCACAATTCACATCCAGCTGCTCAACATTTTATTAAGATGACAACCCTGTGAATAATGTGCGTGAGGAGGACTTTTACAGCAAATGCTCAAAAAAATATGGGAATAAACTTTTGTTTCAACTGTTCTCCATACTTTTGAATGTTTTGCTATATTTGAAGGCTATGGCCATTTGAACATTAAACTACTTTTTTTTTTCTACATTTCTTGTTTTTAAGGAGTTGCCTGGGTCCCCCCATCCCCGAGTAAAACAAGAACAGCTTATATTCACGTCCATACATTCGCTCTCCTATTAATGTCATCACCGCTTCGCCCGTTGCTCGCGTGATATTGTTATGTAACGTGAGCAGTGCAGCTAATCATCAATCCCAGATTGACTGTTGTTCATCAAAATTTCATGTGGGTGGGAAGACGCTCTGATGAAATAGTAAAGGCTGCAGCCAATCAGTGACTGCTGATAGGCTGCAGCACTCACGTGACATAACAAGCGCCGGGAGACACAGTAACATCGCTAGAACAATGAGTATCTGCTTTTCTTAGTTTACTCAGAGGACTTAATTATCTGAGAAGGGATTGTCCAAATAGTGGACAACCCTCTTAACGCCTCTCCAGAGCTGCAATCAGATTTTTGCTAAAATCAGTAGACGGCTTGTAGACAGACATCTCTCAAAGGCCAGGGTAAGATGATTTTCTCATTCAAGAGAATTGGGCCAATTATGCAAATGACACTCTGATCAAACTCATCAGAGTGTGACCATAGTGTGATCTGATTCTCTCGGATGAGGAGCAGATGGAGAACAAAATATCTCCATCTTCTCCATTCTGCGAGTGCATGGAAATCGGACTGCACTCAGATGACTCATTGACCTGCATGGTCGAGTGCGACCTGAATATCACATCAAACTTGAACATACTACAATCTTTTCCTAGCATTGGCTTGGTCTGAGAAAAAGTGTGACATGTGCACTGCCCTTTAAACTAACAGCAATTTTTATGCATAATGTCTGGTATAGTGTCCCCTTCTTTCAAATCCCAACCATCAATTTGGCTCAATATCCCTCCACAACTGGATCAAATCCTTTATGATAACCCCTTTTTCACAGTTACCCACACACTAGTCTGTTATTTGCATCAATACTTTCTATTACATTTTCTGGTATAATTGGGGGTAGTCCAGACTCCTTCTCAGTAGCCCCCTATTCTGATACCAGGTACTTACTTGAGGGCTATGACAGTCAAGTCTTTCTTCTCTGTGGTCTGCAGACGCCATAGATGATAATCAAAGGCTACAGGCTGCGGCAAAAGACCATGGTGAAAATCAATGTGTTAAACAAGGACAAATAACTCAATATTCCATGCTGCATTCCTCGTTTTTATATAACCGCCCTCAGGTGCTTACAGGGGAAGTGACTGGTAACCACTGGAGAAAAAAATTTAATGAATATTAACACAGACTCTGCTTGTTCTTCAAGTAAACTCTTAGGAAAAGTCACATAAAATTAATTTTACGAACATACTACTAATTCTCTGAACTTCTAGATGAGGGAAAGATACGGGATTTGTACAAATCAACTCACATACACAGGAGAGAAGGTTTTAATGAATATTGACATGGCCTGTACTTATTTTTTAATGTAAACCCTATAGGAGGATTTAGTCAAATTAATTATGACTTGGGCCCAGATTGTGTCCATGAAGAAAGAAATACAGTGCTTGCTTAGTGAGGAGGCAAAAGTGGGATATTTGTAAAAGTAGAGACTGGAATACAGTATCTTAGATCATACTTGTTCATTGTTTGCTTGGATAGTTCATTTAGAAGCTACAGAGAATGGTGCAAAAGCAAAGTTTGGTCTGAACTTAGGATTATTCACCTGTCAAAAACCCTACAGCCTGACCATAAGCCCACATTTCATTTCACATTGAAAGAGAAACCTAGAGTGGAGCTGATTAGGAGAAAAACTTGTATTAAAGAGAATCTGTCACCCTTTTTTTGGCTTTGCAGCTGCTGGCATAGACATTGGGGGCTTATCTACAGCATTCTGTAATGCTGCAGATAAGCCTCCGATGTAACCTGAAAGAGAAGAAAAACACGTTATATTATACTCACCGAGACGGGCGTTCCGGTCCGATGGGTGTCGCCGTCCCGTCCGGCGCCTCCCTTCTTCATGCAATGACGTCCTCTTCTCCCATCCTGTAATGGCTCCGGCGCAGGTGCACTGCTCTGCCCTGTTGAGGGCAGAGCAGAGTCCTGCAGTGCGCAGGCGTCGGGAGAGGTCTGGCGCCTGCGCACTGCAGAATTCTGCTCTGCCCTCAACAGGGCAAAGCAATGTGCCTGCGCCAGAGCCATTTCAGGATGGGAGAAGAGGACGTCATCGCATGAAGAAGGGAGGCGCCGGACCGGACCGCAACACCCATCGGACCGGACCGCCCACCTCGGTGAGTATAATATAATGTGTTTTTCTTCTCTTTCAGGTTACATCGGGGGTTTATCTACAGCATTACAGAATGCTGTAGATAAGCCCCCATTGTCTATGCCGGCAGCTAATAGGGGATAAAAAGGGTGACAGATCCCCTGTAATGATAAAACTACCAAACAAGGGTGGGATAAGTGATGGGATAATTAATGAACAAATAGGGAGTAGAAAGTGAAAGACAAGAAAGTATTTTAAAGGGAATCTGTCAGCAGCTTTTTACTACCTAGTCTGAGAGCAGCATGATGTAGGGGCAGAGACCCTGACTCCAGTGATGCATCAATTACTGAACTGCTTTCTGTAGTTTTGATAAAATCACAGTTTTATCAGCAGGAGATTATCATTAGAGGACTAGTAAACCTGCTATTATATAGTCCTCCATATTCATGAGCTCTGTATAGCCCCACCCACACCAGTGATTGACAGCTTTCTGCCTATACACAGTGCACACAGAAAGCTTCCTATCAGTAATGTGGGCAGGGTTATACAGAGCTCAGCATTCAGACAACTGCCAGATCTTCAGCAGAGAAAACATGGAATTTATCAAAACTTCAGCAAACAGCCTAGTAAGTGAATAAAAAAAACTGAGTTTGATTGGCCAATTGATATTGTTCTAAACTTCAGGGGCCAAGAAGAGTGGTAAGGGGCCAGGATAGGTAGTCTGGCCCCTGGCATATCTCATGGCTGTCCAGTGGTCCCAATAATTAGGATGTGATCGTGCCTTAAGGCGCCCATACACATTAGATGAAAGTCAGCTAAAACTGCCGATTTTCACATAACCAGCAAATTATCTCATATGTATTGGGGCCTCCCGACCTTTCCCTATTGGGAGAGAGAAGAATCAGGTAATTGTTATTTCAGCAGACTTAGTTTTCACAAACAATAAGCTGCTGCGAAAAGTTTCTGGCAGTGACTTTCTCTTGTCTCTTCATTGAGAACAGATGAGCGCTTGGCCAAGCCCAGTTCCTTTGTGTATAAAAGTGTCAGAAAAGATGGATTGCTGTTGACAGTTATCTCATGTGCTTGCACAGCTATAATCAGACACAAAATCCATAACCATAGTATAATACACACATGGTATAGTATGTGTATAGTGAAAACTTGAGCTATCTTCCTATTTTAGACAATAATAATTTGCATAGAAAACTCCTCATTGAATCTTATTTGATAATAACTTTGCCCAGAGACTCAGAATAATTACCCCTTCGAAAACTTTTGTTCATTTTGTCATTAAAAAAAAAAAATAATAATAATAATAATAATAATAATAATAAAATGAATAATTATAAAAGTTAAGATGGTTATTACTAATGGAAATAATGTTATAAAGCTTATTACGTCTCAAGCCCCTCAGTGCAAAAGTATAATATCTTACTGACCATCGCACTGGTAATAAATGCAAATGATTATAATAAAGGGTATTAAAAAAAATAGAAATTATTGCTTTACTTAGGTTTGTGATATTAAGAAAACAGATCATATGGCGATTGCATCATTGAGTTTTCAGGAAAAAAATAATATGTAATGAAATAGGTTCTAACTGGGATCAGAAGGAGGAATTTATAGCAAACACCTTGCTTAAGGATAGACTTGAGAGAATTGTAATTAAAATAAATTACATTTACTTTCAGTACAGAGAAATATACAGATTTTTCTGTATCATTATATTAGGCTTCGCACATTGTTATTAGGTGTTGAATTATTTGTTCTGCGCTCACCGATAGTGGATCTATGTGATGACGACACTCTTCTCCTTCTGATGTCATCAGCCTTGTGATGTCATTGGCTACTGTGTGTCCTATCTATACGCTCTTATATCAGAATGTCTATGCTGTGCACAGCCCCTCACACCATGAGCTACATTTCATATGGTGTATTAGTTTTGTCTGGAGACACCTTTGAAGGGGTCATGCCCATTCCCATAACTTGGTATTAACAGATAGTGCTTGTACAAACAAGCACTTTTGCAATTTATAGCTTGTTAAAATTTTCTGCCGTTTTTGAGATATTAACATTTTTCTTTTGTATACAACGTGTTGCCTTGGAGACCGACCACCGCTGCTTGACAGGTGAATATAGGCAGTGCTTACAAATTCTTTTCTATTGACCTTGTAAGCACTGTTTTGAGGTTGGCCACTGTTGCTGGAGCACACTGACACCTCCTAATCATGACTATCTTTCAGCACAGTCCTTATAGGCTAGATAGGAGTGGTGGTTGGTCTCCTAGGCAACAAGAAGTAAACAGAAGAAAAGTTTTAATATCTCAAGAACGCCTGAAAATTTTAACGGAAAGAAAATTGCAAAAGTGCTTATTTTTACAAGCACTATCCAATAATATCCATTTATGAAAATGGGAATAACCCTTTAAATAGTGTTTCAGGGCAGAATTGAGTACAGAAGAGATTATGGGTTTTCTCTACTCATCATGCACATGAAAGAAACTAAATGATGAGGTTTCTTGAGAAAGAAATGGAAACCTAAGTTGAACGTCTTTAAAAATATCCCAGTCTCACCTTACTCGTGTTCCATTCTACTGAATATCATTCAGGAGAAAACCTTAAGCTTCTTATATTTTTGAACAAAGGGATTTGCCCTTTTACCTCGATGTACAGAGTAGGTACCACGTCTTACAGTTAGGTCCATATATATTTGGACTGAGTCAACATTTTTCTAATTTTGATTCTAGACATTACCATAATGAATTTTAAACAAAACAATTCAGATGCAGTTGAAGTTCAGATTTTCAGCTTTCATTTGAGGGTATCCACATTCAAATTGGATGAAAGGTTTAGGAGTTTCAGCTCCATAACATGTGCCACCCTGTTTTTAAAGGGACCAAAAGTAATTGGACAGATTAAATTATTGTAAATAAAATGTTCATTTCTATTACTTGGTTGAAAACCCTTTGTTGGCAATGACTGCCGGAACTCATGGACATCACCAGACGCTGTGTTTCCTCCTTTTTGATGCTCTGCCAGGCCTTCACTGCAGTTGTTTTCAGTTGCTGTTTGTTTGTGGGCCTTTCTGGGTTGGGTTGAGATCAGGTGACTGACTTGGCCATTCAAGAATATTTCACTTCTTTGCTTTAATAAACTCCTGGGCTGCTTTGGCTTTATGTTTTGGGTCATTGTCCATCTGTAGTATGAAACGACAACCAATCAGTTTGGCTGCATTTGGCTGGATCTGAGCACACAGTATGGCTCTGAATACCTCAGAATTCATTCGGCTGCTTCTGTCCTGTGTCACATCATCAATAAACACTAGTGACCCAGTGCCACTGGCAGCCATGCATGCCCAAGCCATCACACTGCCTACGCCATGTTTTACAGATGATGTGGTATGCTTTGGATCATGAGCTGTACCACGCCTTCGCCATACTTTTCTCTTTCCATCATTCTTGTAGAGGTTGATCTTGGTTTCATCTGTCCAAAGAATGTTCTTCCAGAACTGTGCTGGCTTTTTTAGATGTTTTTTGGCAAAGTCCAGTCTAGCCTTTTTATACTTGATGCTTATGAGTGGCTTGCACCGTGCAGTGAACCCTCTGTATTTACTTTCATGCAGTCTTCTCTTTATGGTAGATTTGGATATTGATACGCCTACCTCCTGGAGAGTGTTGTTCACTTGGTTGGCTGTTGTGAAGGGGTTTCTCCTCACCATGGAGACTATTCTGCGATCATCCACCACTGTTGTCTTCCATGGGCGCCCAGGTCTTTTTGCATTGATGAGTTCACCAGTGCTTTCTTTCTTTCTCAGGATGTACCAAACTGTAGATTTTGCCACTCCTAATGTTGTAGCAATTTCTGGGGTTTTTTCTGTTTTTGCAGCTTAAGGATGGCTTGTTTCACCTGCTTGGAGAGCTCCTTTGACCACATGTTTCCTTCACAGCAAAACCTTTCAAATGCAAGCACCACACCTCAAGAATGAGAATGACATAACGAAGGGATTGCCCACACCTGTCCATGAAATAGCCTAGGAGTCAATTATCCAATTACTTTTTGTCCCTTTAAAAACAGGGTGGCACATGTTAAGGAGCTGAAACTCCTAAACCCTTCATCCAATTTTAATGTGGATACCCTCAAATGAAAGCTGAAAGTCTGAACTTCAACTGCATCTGAACTGTGTTGTTTAAAATTCATTGTGGTAATGTCTAGAACCAAAATTAGAAAAATGTCCAAATATATATGGACCTAACTGTATTATCCCTTCATCCCCTTCGCTTATATTTTCTGGACCACTAAAACTAGGGAATCCTGTTAGAAGACATATATGAGTTTCCTGATCCGTAAACGTATCTCTTCTATATTAATTGTATCAGTCCACGGTTTATATTTTTTTTTTTAACAGAAATCCATCTCACTTAAGAAACACAATATATCCATCGAGTAGAAAGGTTAAGGAAGCAGTTTTTAAAAAATGGACATCTGCTAAGACACGTCGCCAGGCATTTTTATGATTCAGCACCTGAAACTTCAATAATTTGAAGTTCTCGAATTTTAGGGCAGGTAAATTGTGTTTAAAGGTCAGGTTTATTGTTGTAAGGAGCCGTTGACCGCGATCTGACACAATCTCCATTACCGTGTAATGACTTTAGACAAATTACATCTATGGTTACAACACAATTTACATACAAAGGTATTCTGATTTTTACTTTTTTATTACGGACATAAAATTCAAGCAGCTTAAGGAAGGAGATGAGAAAGACTGCTTTAAATTGATAACTCTCGCCTTTCAAAATAAATTAGGCTTCCTTTAAAGGCTGCTGATTGGCGAATGGAAAATGTGATTTTTATCGGCTTAAATTATGTATTTTAAAATTATATATTAAATTCCATGATTTGTTTTAGACTTTTGTATGGAGGAGAGACCATTGGGTGAACATAAAGTTTCCTCGGTTTTCTACACCAAGTGCATTAGTGGAATAACTTGTTTGCACATAGTTTGCTAATATTTCAAAGACCCCCATAAAGTGGGGGAAGAAGTAAAGCATTGATGACTCTAATGTAGGGTAAGATTTGGGTACCATGGACCTTTATTAAAAAAAACAGAGGCCATGGTAAATCCAAATCTGACTATATTGTATAAAGTCGACAGCTATCAAGACCTCAATGTAAGAGAAAGCTTCTGCCAGACATCTCTAGCGGTGTCTTAGCCCCAGGGGGAAAAAAAAGAATCAAGTATAAGGCTATGTACCCACATTGCAGAAATGCTGCGGAAATTTCCGCAACATTTCCGCACTCCAGCCGAGGGTAAAACGCATGCATTTTTCCAGCGGAAAACAAGCGTTTCTCGCTTGTGGAATGCTTGCGCATTCCAAGCGATTAGCATCGAAGGATTCAGCTAGTCAGTTTGTAATCAGGTGATGTCATAGACCTAATGGAAAAGAGAAGAATTAACTGAGTAGAGAGGCAAAATGAGCAATTGTAAGTATACAGTGCTGTGTAATATGATGACTGCAATATAGTAAGAGGATGAAAACTTTGATGAGTGGAGGAGGAGGACTCCTTTAATCTGTAAGATTTGTGAGCAAAAATTTGGCTGTACACTAGTTCCCACTAAGTTTGGAATGTGAACCTCACTATCACAGCCACATACAGTAGATAGGTGGCTATGCATGTAGACCACTCCACCGATGCCAGCAACCATCTCTCCATAACATCAACTAATTCTCATCATGGAAGTGGTTGGGGTACACCTTCCCGGGCTATGATTCACGCTCTAAAATGGGCCCTGTACTGAAAGGGCCTTCCGAAACATCTCTATGTACACTGGTAAATTGAATGAATCCAAAACACGGCTGTAATATAAATGAGTGTATATTTATATATTCATACTGCGCTCATTGAAGTAAACAAGTCTAGTATTTATCTATTAGATGACGGGAAAGCGAAAAAAAAAACAGATCAAGGCGATAAAAGTACAAGAAATCATGTGCGGCATAATCATCTGATATTAAAATGCTAATCTCTCTCAGTCTGTGGATTGAATGGTTCCACTTTGCTTGCTCCATATAAAACTTCATATTTTCATCTCTCAAATAATAAAAAGTCACTTTTTAAATAGTTTCTGTAAAAATGGGTACTTAAATTTTCCTTCAGAAATCAGCCTTTATTTAAGAGACTCCCCCTCCCCGCTCGGTCCTAAAGGACTTGCTTCAACATTTGAATTATACAGCAAAGCGATCCGTAATAGCTGACTCTATTATTTTATGTTTTTAATATACTCAAAAAATTGTAATGCGTTATTCCCAAGACTTGATACGCAGAAGCAAGTAATTGAAAAAAAAAAGGCAAGACTTCCCCGTACATGTGAATTGTGTCGGAACCAATATCAAACTGCGCTGACTTATTCTAACAATTAATAGGGTAACAATTTAATTACAACAGGTGCGACTATGAAACCGAGTAAAATTGCTAAAAAAAAGGTAAAAAAAATATTATTTTTTGTGCATTCTTATAATGACAAATAATTAAAACTGCCACATTTCCCTGTAATCTGTGAACTATACACATAATGCTATTTAATTATTTTTTGCATTGAGCATGCTGTCATTTAATAATGTATAATTGTGTTCTGGCAGAGCTGCTATTGGGGGAGTGAGATTGAGTTGTACATCATGGGAAACCCTCAAATGTATTCCAGCTAGGAAATTTTGAGCAGATTAGTTCTATTCGGAGTCGTAGGTCTCTCATGCACATGAACACATTACAAAGGACTCCATAATGGGGCTTGCCTGGAGTTCCAGGAGGCAACAACTGTGTTCTTGCAAACCATCAATTTCATATAGAAATACAAACAAATTTTTTTTCTGTCCAGTTTTTTAAAAAAATATTGAAACTTTTCCATAAGATTCCACATCTATGGTGGTTTTATACCCTAGACCAGGGGTGGGGAACTTCAGGCCTCAAGGCCATTTACGGCCCTCGATGACCTTTTATCAGGCCCCCGAGCGGATTCTCAGGGACTGCATTCTTGGGCAGGGAGCTGTATTTTGATTGCCACAATCTCATTAATTTCTTCTTGCTCTGTTAGCACACACATGCAATGTTCACTACTGAACATTGAAGGGCATGCAATGAAAGATTAAGTCATGAAACCAGTGCCAGAGTCAGGATGTACTTTGTGGGCGGAGTTTGTACGGCCCCCGAGGGATGTTATAAATATCCAAATGGCCCTTGGCCGAAAAAATATTCCCCATCCCTGCCCTAGAAGAATGTCTTCTATGGAACCATATATCCTTGTTTATAGGAAGAAAAAGTAGTGGCACTCACCGGTCCTTTAAAGTCCAATGTCTTTATGCAGAAATACGTGTTTGCAATTCCAGGACCGATAGAAGCGCAGGAAAGCACGAAATGATTGGCGTCCCACACATGTGCTCCTTCCCCCTCTGCAGCCAGTTTTAAACACGTTTTTCTGAATAAAGACGTTGGATTTTAAAGGATCAGTGAGTGCCACTACTTTTTCTTCCTATATACATGTATGCATTTTATTTTATGAGCACCCGGTACCTGCAGGTTTGATTGCTCAGTCCAAAGTTTGGTTTAAGGACAGGTTCACATGCAGAGGTTGAATGGTGCCGGCTTTCTCCTTGTTTTTGGAACCATATATCCACCAAAGTCTATATGGCAGTGCACAAAGACTGCATATTTCCTCGTTAAAGGGAAACTATCATCAGAAAATTACATAGAATTTAAATAAGGTTTTAGTGATAAATGTATGTTTTAGTATCTTTGACATTGTATTTTTATAAATGAAAAAAAAAATCCTTGCAATTTTCACACTGGCCACTAGGGGCTTTTTTTAGACTCTAACTTCCTGTCGTTTTAGGAAAAACACATGTATGTAGCAAGAGAGAACAGATTCTGACCCTGTCAGTTGTACTGAAGCATCTAATGAGCATGTGTAAATGTCATTATGAAGGGCAGGAGGAGCAGGATCAGCCGTGACATCACCTATTGTAATTGGTGGATCCTGTGTTATCAGCTGTATATAGAGGAGTTATCTGTCATGTAATACAGAACCCATACACTGCTAGGGGCTCATATTTTACTTTCAGAGGCCATTTATTAGGTTTGATTCAGTTGTGCACAAGCTTCCACGTAATAAAACTTACAACTACTCGGACCGAGCTCACATATATTTGTTGTATCATGCTCAGTTTTTTCAGTCTGAAGCAACTAAAAGTTGCAATCAAACTTTTTCAACAATGCATCAGCATATTTAAATGTTCTTTTGCCTATTTCTGACGCTGAAATTTATCGTGAAGACGCAGGAGAGGTTTTCTTCTGATATCTCTTCCATGAAAACCATATTTGTGCAGGTGTCTCTGAAAGTGGAGCAATGTACCACAACCCCAGAGTCTGCTAAATATTTCTGAAGGTTTTTGCAGTCATGCCGGGATTCTGATTTTCCGTCTCTAGCAATCCTACGAGCAGTTCTCATTGAAATTTTGCTTAGTCTTCCAGGCCTTGTCTTGACCTCCACTGTTCCTGTTAACTGACATCTCATAATTACATTTTGAACTGAGGAAAGGGTAACTTGAAAACACTTTGCTATCTTCTTATAGCCTTCTCCTGCTTTGTGGGCCTCCACCATTTTCACTTTCAGAGTGCTACGCAGCTCTAGTAGGATTTTGGCATGCGGTGTGCACTTTTGAAGGTGCGCCGAGCGTGCCGAAATGCAATATGCTGCGTTTGGCGCACACGGGCGCACCTTCAAAAGTGTGCAGCGCATGCCAAAATCCTACTAGCGCACGGCCAGCGCACGATCTGCGCACCCTATGCTAAAGATAGGGTGTGCAGATCGCAAGCATCCATGTGCGATAGTAGGCGGTGATGACCGGATGGGGTGGGCAGGGAGCCGGCAGGGGGTGGGGTTTAGCGGTGCCGTGCGCTGCGTGGAATAAACGCTAGTGTGAAACTAGCCTCATCCAGGTCTGGGTCTGGCGCCTCCCATCTTCTTGTGATGCCGCCCTCCTGCTTGCTTCATTGCTCCCTGACATCGCGCTCCTGCATAGGTTTACTTATTTGCCTTGTTTAGGGCAGAGCAAAGTACTGCAGTGCACAGGCTCTGGGCCTCTCTGACCTTTCCTGCGCACTGCAGTACTTTGCTCTGCCCTCAACAGGGCAGATAAGTACCCCTGCGCAGGAGCGCAATGTAGAGGAGCCATCAAGCAAGCATGAGTGCGGCATCGCAAGAAGATGGGAGGTGCCGGACCCGGACCTGCGACACCCATCGGACCAGACTGCTCCAGACCGCCCCCCAGGTGAGTATAATAAAACTTGTTTTTTCTTGTTTTGCAGGTTGGATCAGGGGCTTATCTACAGCATTATAGAATGCTGTAGCTAAGCCCTGAAAGGCAGTGGCTGTATCTTATATCGGCCAAAACTGCTGACAGGTTCCCTTTAAATTCACACTGGGGTCAATTTCCAAAGAAGTCAGTAAACTTCTTAGCATATGTTTTTTAAATATGGGAAGTAAAACACATAAAGACAGACAGAACAATTAAACTCTATGCAGATGGTATCCTTGAATCTTGGACCAAAGTGTTGCAATACAACAAAGTTAACCTGTTTCTGATACAATTTTATTCTGTCTATGGAATCCTATACAAGTAGCACAAATCTCTTTCTTGTTATGGCATTTTGCTACAGTGTATCAGTGCAAGTACAAGAGCACAAGTCGTCTAGCTTACAGAGTATTGTGTACACCCAATGTAATTGTCGCAAACTCAGCGCATAAAGTGATGGGTCTACATACGTTATCAGCCTCTTAATGTGCACCAGAATGTTTTATCTCTCTGATAGAAAGAAGTTTGTTTTTTTTGTTAATGGAGTTGATTGGAAGGAAAGTCTGCAGTCACTTTATGTGACTGCAGATTTGTGAATCCTTTCAGCATGTACAGTGCATGTTGTCAGGATTCTCCTCTGCTAGACGAGGGTGGTAATGTGAACGCAAGTATGAAATATGCTTACGCCCGACCACATACCGACTAGACATCTGGCCTCACTCAATGTAAATGAATTGAGTGAGGTCACGCACGTCTAGTTGGAATGTGACCAGGAATATATATATCGTATTCTTGGGGTCTTGCCAATGGCACTGTGCGCACTGTGAGGATTTACCAGTCTGTGGTCACATAGAGTGACTGCAAACTTTCATGCCAAGTCTGGATAACCTCTTTAATATAATGGCTTCCTGGATTTAATTTTATTTATTTTTTTATCAAGTTTATTTTACTTTTCACTGACCATTAAGAAGAAAAAAAAATCTCTTTAAATATCACCGAATAATCTAACAATGTAATTGAAGCTTTCCAGAGCAATAAAATGAATAATATTAATAATAATCTTAGCAGTATAATTGCATTACATTTGGTTTAGAGTTTAGAATTTATGAGTAAATAAATCCATAAAAAAATAATGAGTATAAACAGCCAAAAATGTTCTAAAAGTATAAAAATTTATGAAATGCTTAAAAGACATCTAACTTACAGTTTTCCCTTCTTGCCAAGCATCTTCGGAAGGTATTCTGACCAATCTTGGAAATGGTATGTAATTATTTTTTATGTGTAAATTAACATTTTGAGCAAAGCTATTCCTTTTTTTGAAATGTAAGATGTGGTTTTATATGCTAACAAAGGAATCATATAAATGTCGTTATATAGAGTTCTCTTCATCAGGCAAAGTAATTGGTGAAAATGGAAAGACTAGATTACAGCAATAGGCACAAACACCAAGGAGGCTATTAAAATAATGTCCGTGCCATAAAGACAGCAAGTAATTAAAATGGAAAAAATAAAATTACAATGCAAGGGTTTTTGTAGTCGTGTAGTGTTGTACAGTTTAGAGATCAATAACGTTTTACAGCGCGCAGATTTTAACCTTGATTTATTTACAAGGGATTTACTTTACATTTTTTACATAGTTCAAACTTTAAATGTCAGATATTTATCTTAAGGGAAGAATAAGTCAAAGCAAGAATTTATCATATTTTATTTTTCTGTAATTTCTTGAATTAAAATAAAAACATTTCATTTGTATTTTTTTGGGGGGGGGGGTAATATTTAAAAAAATTAATTTAGTTTATTTTTTATTTCACTTTTGCCAACACAATAATTTATCTTTTTCTTTTTTTTCATATGAGCATCAGTAAGTCGTCTGTTTTTCACATACATTTTCTAGTCTTTGTTTTTCCGTGATTTTTGTGACCTTAGTGTCCACAAAAAAAAACCACAGAGACGTGTCTGTTTTTGATCTGAGCCATGGGTCCATCTCGCCAATGTAAGTCAGTGGATCCGTGAGAAAGGCAAATAAATGCCATTTGTGTTTCATCTGTGTAACGTCCATTTTTTTTACTATGTACTGGGCAGTAAAATCTTGGAATTTTTTTAAGTATATAAGAAAAACTGATAAAAGACAGGAGGTGAGCATTAGTTTTTTCTGTTTAGTTTTTCTTTATAAGCAATAACCATCTCTTACCACCATGCTGCTTGCCATCTAGTCCTCTTCTTTCTGTCGTCAGGCATGCCGCATCTTTGGCCTCTTCACCATAGGTAAGAACTTCTCTCTGTGTCGAGGGTTGGGCCTGCTTGCCATCTGGTCCTTTTCTTTCTGTCGTCAGTCATGCCGCATATTCAGCCTCTTCACCATAGGCAAGAACTTCCATCTGTGTCCAGGCTTGAACACACTATGCGTTGGAAGGTTGCGATGACAACGGGACCTTATGACGCACAGTAAGCTCAAACTTGGAAGCGACCTGCAGTCCTGGCCTACGATTAAGAGGTCAGAGATGTAGAGCACGACAGTAAAAAGAAGAGGTCTAAGAGTTCAGCCGAGAGGTCAGTATCAAATTTGTTTTTCTTAACATCTGATGTTCGTAACTAGGGGTTCTACTTATAGGATGTCTGATAGAAGCCAAATTAAAGACCACACAATTATTTTATTTTTAATATTATTTTCTTTGTTTGGGGGTTAGGCAATTTTTTATAACATTCTGTGGATGAGGTGTTACTCAAGGCAATAAATTTACTTAATTTTTCATTAATTTATTTTTGATGGGGAGGTGATGAATCAAGATGCAACTTTATGCTCTTCATAACAAAAACTAAACCATTTACTGGCTGATTTAATCCCTTGAGCTGCCTGGTCTTCTAATTAAACTATTTTCTTTTGTGCATCCATTAAGACGAGATAATCCAATCAATTGTAAGATCAGATAAACAGAAACTGCTTTACCACTTAATCCGCGCTCACAAACAATCAGGGCTATAAGCATAAACTGTACAATTTACAGATCTGTCCAGTTCTGTCTACAAAATGTGCATTGTGCTAATTTGATAAAGGTTAATCAATGTTGAAATGTAGAAATATGATATATTTAACCTCTTAACCCCCAAGGGTGGTTTGCACGTTCATGAGCGGGCCAATTTTTACAATTCTGACCACTGTCCCTTTATGAGGTAATAACTCTGAAACGCTTCCATGGATCCCGGTGATTCTGACATTGTTTTCTCATGACATATTGTACTTCATGGTAGAGGTAAAATTTCATTCAAATAACTTGCGTTTATTTGTGAAAAAAATGGAAATTTGGCGAAAATTTTTAAAATTTTGCAATTTTCCAACTTTGAATTTTTATGCCCTTAAATCACAGAGATACTCACACAAAAAACTTAATAAGTTTGAAGCCACTTTGAGGGGTCTATATGATAGAAAATACCCAAAAGTGACACCATTTTAAAAACTGCACCCCTTAAGGTGCTCAAAACGACATTCAAGAAGTTTATTAACCCTTTAGGTGCGTCACAGGAATTTTTGGAATATTTAAAAAAATGAACATTTAACTTTTTCACAAAAAAATAATTCAGGTTCAATTTTTTTGATTTTACCAAGTGTAACAGGAGAAATTGGACTGCAAAAGTTATTGTGCAGTTTGTCCTGAGTACGCTGATACCTGATATGTGGGGGGAACCACTGTTTCGGCGCATGGCAGTGCTCAGAAGGGAAGGAGCGCCGTTTGACTTTTTCAATGCAAAATTGGCTGGAATTCAGATCGGACGCCATGTCACATTTGGAGAGCCCCTGATGTACCTAAACAGTGGAAACCCCCCAAAACTGACCCCATTTTGGAAACTAGACCCCCCAAGGAACTTATCTAGATATGTGGTGAGAACTTTGAACCCACAAGAGCTTCACAGAAGTTTATAACGTACAGCCGTATAATTAAAAAATCATATTTTTTCCACAAAAATGATCTTTTCACCCCCAATTTTTATTTTCCCAAGGGCAACAGGACCCTAAAAGTTATTGTGCAATTTGTCCTGAGTATGCTGATACCCCATATGTGGGTGTAAATGGTTATTTGGGCGCATGGCAGAGCTTAGAAGGGAAGCAGCGCTATTTGACTTTTTTGGCTGGAATTGAGATCGAACACCATCAGTGATCTGTCACAGGCACTGCACTTGGCTTCCTCGTGTCTGAGCTTTGCAGGCACTGAGGAAGCCAGCTCCCTGCAGGCCCCCAAAGGTCCCCGTCGCCATCTTGGATTCGTGGACCTGCAGGGATGGAGCCCCCCGCAGCAGCGCTGCACATTGCGCTGCTGTGGGGGGCTCAGGGAAGCACGGAGGGAGCCCCCTCCCTGCCGATGCTTCCCTTTAACCCCCGGTACACCGCGATCGTGTTTGATCGCGGTGTGCAAGGGGTTAACATGTCGGGGGCGGTCCGTGACCACCCCTGACACATTGTGCCGGGTGTCAGCTGTGATAATCAGCTGACACCTGGCCGCGATCAGTGGCGCTCATCACGTGGGCACTGCTGATCGCTGTGACGTACTATCCCATCCCTGTGAATTAAGTCCCAGGGCACATGGACGGGATAGTACGTCACATGGCAGAAAGGGGGTAAAGAGACGTTCAACCCACTCATGATATTAACGTGGATGCAACAGCACATGTTCCTAATTGAGAGAGTACATATAAATTTACAGCAATATTTTGATTAATAGCTGAAATTTGCCTGACATGAGACCTGAAGAACTTCTTGACTCAATATTCCTCATGCCAAGGAACATACCATCTGTTAGGTGTTGGATTTCTGTCGCTGCACAGCGAGAATCCCGAGCCTTACTTTCGGCAGTCTCCCATTCCTCTCCAGCAACAGAGGAGGTTGCTCAGCAAACTCGTAGGTCCAGGCGCTCTGCCCAGACCAGCTCCGTGGGTTTGTTTGCTGCTGCCACCTCTGGCACAGCTATGGCAATACATGCCGCTCAGCAGCGAGATTCTCCAGGGACTAAGTCCCCATGTCAGGCCACTGAGGCCACTGAGCATGCCC
Organism: Dendrobates tinctorius; assembly: GCF_039654945.1. Taxonomy (NCBI): domain Eukaryota; kingdom Metazoa; phylum Chordata; class Amphibia; order Anura; family Dendrobatidae; genus Dendrobates; species Dendrobates tinctorius. The sequence continues at coordinate 8,674,645 of NW_027361993.1, forward strand.
GTGGAGTGATCTACCATTGGAGATCGAAGGTCACGTTCTCAGGTCCTGCTCATGTTCGGATTGGCCCATCCGACAAGCCAGGAAGGTCCTGGACGCTCGTGGCAATAAAAGGTTCGCATGGCCGCTCGGCCATGCGCTAGGATAGACTGTATTTACAGACTATGTGGAGTGAGTGATGTATGCACGTATGAATGTCTCTGGTGAATGATTCATTAAGAAACCCCTACCCTTGGTACGCATATGTTTTGCAGCCTAGCCTGCTAGCACCCAGGCTTAGGCGTAGGTAGGTCAGAGGTTGAGTCAGGCATCAGTCCTCACCAGGGACTCGGCACGCCTCAGTGCACGTGCTCCACACCTCATAGCCAGCGTCTATAGCGGCGCTCGCGGCAGCGATGCCGCGCTCAGTGGGCCTAGAGGGACTCTAATCTCGTGTCCTTGGGGTAGAGTTCTGTGGCCGTACACTGTGCGCTCTTTTGGCCAGGCTCTCTGAGCTAAACAGGCTCTGGCATCTACGTTCAGCAGTTGTGCGGCTCTGTGCATTAACAGAGTTCACTCCTGTTCACATTGGGTGACGTAACCCACGTGTGACTGTTTTCATATCGCTTAATTCTTCCGCCATTATCTATCAGCAGTGTACCACCTCTGCATGGTGGACCCCGGGCTGCGAACGCACCTACTACTATCTTATAATTTGGTGCATTCCGCCAGCCCTAACACCATCTACAGTATAAGCTGCAAAGATCATTAGGTAAAGGGAATTAATGACTGCTCTGAGCATATTTGCAGCTTAGAACCTTGTTATTATTCAAATTTTGTCCACACAAATTAATGGAAACAAAATGTAGCAAGTTTCTTGTACATTTTCCATTATTATTTTAAAATTTTTACTAATTTTCTTCAGGCTGTAAGATGGTAGAAGCAGAAGCAGGATAAGATTGCTATAATGCCACCCCTACAGTGGGTACGGAAAGTATTCAGACCCCTTTACATTTTTCACTCTTTGTTTCATTGCAGCCATTTGGTAAATTCAAAAAAGTCCATTTTTTTCTCATTAATTTACACTCTGCACCCCATCTTGACTGAAAAAAAACAGAAATGTAGAAATTTCTGCAAATATATTAAAAAAGAAAAACTCATGGTCATAAATATTCAGACCTTTTGCTCAGACACTCATATTTAATGCCCCCATCACACATAGCGATCACAAGTTTTGTGACGCAACAGAGATCTCACCAGCGAGATCGCTGTGTGTGATACTGACCAGCGACCGCCCCCCCTGCTGGTTATCGCCGATCATCCTGGAATAGCCAGGACATTTTTTTGATCACTGGTCTCCTGCTGGCCAGCACACATCGCTGCATGTGACAGGCGGGAGACCAGCGATCAGCGCGCTGGTAACTAAGGTAAAGGCAGGGTTTCTTAGCACTGGGCAGTGCTTAGAAACGCTCTGTGTACCTTAGTTACCAGCGTGCTGATGCAGGGAGCTGGCAACCAAGGTACACATCGGGTTTCTTACTGACACACGCCACACGGGCGCTGGTAACTAAAGTACACAGCGACGCCGCGCGCTCGGCGTCGCTGGTGCTGATCGCTGGTGAAGCTGTTTGACAGCTCACCAGCGATCATGTAGCGACTCACCAGCGATCTTGACAAGTTGATATCGTTGTCGGGATCGCTGGTGAGTCGCTATGTGTGGCGGGGCCCTAAGTCACATGCTGTCCATTTCCTTGTGACCCTCCTTGAGATGGTTCTACTCCTTCATTGGAGTCCAGCTGTGTTTAATTAAACTGATAGGCCTTGATTTGTAAAGGCACACACCTGTCTATATAAGACCTCACAGTTCACAGTGCATGTCAGACCAAATGAGAATCATGAGGTCAAAGGAACTAGCCAAGGAGCTCATAGACAGAATTGTGGCAAGGCACAGATCTGGCCAAGGCTACAAAAGAATTTCTGAAGTACTCAAGTTTCCTAAGAGCACAGTGGCCTCCATAATCCTTAAATGGAAGATGTTTGGGACCACCAGAAGTCTTCCTAGACCTGACCGTCCAGCCAAACTGAGCTATCGTGGGATAAGAGCCTTGGTGAGAGATGTAAAGAAGAACCCCATGATCACTGTGGCTGAGCTCCACAGATGCAGTAGGGAGATGGGAGAAAGTTCCACAAAGTCAACTATCACTGCAGCCCTCCGTCAGTCGGGCCTTTATGGCAGAGTGGCCCAACGGAAGCCTCTCCTCAGTGCAAGACATATGAAAGCTCGCATAGAGTTTGCTAAAAACACATGAAGGACTCTCAGACTATGAGAAATAAGATTCTCTGGTCTGATGAGAGGAAGATAGATCTTTTTGGTGGTAATTCTAAGTGGTATATGTGGAGAAAATCAGGCACTGCTCATCACCTGCCCAATACAATCCCAACAGTGAAACATGGTGGTGGCAGCATTATGCTATGGGGGTGTTTTTCAGCTGCAGGGACAGGACGACTGGTTGCAATTGAAGGAAACATGAATGCGGCCAAGTACGGAGATATCCTGCATGAAAACCTCTTCAAGATTGCTCTGAACCTCAGACTTGGCCAAAGGTTCACCTTCCAACAAGGCAATGACCCTAAGCACACAGCTGAAATAGCAAAGGAGTGGCTTCAGAACAACTCTATAGCCATTCTTGACTGGCCCAGCCAGAGCCCTGACCTAAACCCAATTGAGCATCTCTGGAGAGACATGAAAATGGCTATCCACCAACGTTCACCATGAAACCTGACGGAACTAGAGAGGATCTGCAAGGAAGAGTGACAGAGGATCCCCAAATCCAGGTGTGAAAAACTTATTGCATCATTCCCACGAAGACTCATGGCTGTGCTAGCTCAAAAGGGTGCTTCTACTCAATACTGAGCAAAGGGTGTGAATACTAATGACCATGTGATATTTCAGTTTTTCTTTTTTACTAAATTTGCAAAAATTTCTACATTTCTGTTTTTTTCAGTCAAGATGGGGTGCCAGAGTGTACATTAATGAGAACAAATGAACTTTTTTGAATTTCCCAAATGGCTGCAATGAAACAGAGTGAAAAATGTAAAGGGGTCTGAATACTTTCTGTACCCACTGTATGTGCAATAATATAATTATCACATTACTGCGTTGTATGTAACATAATTATATGCTATAATACTGCCCAAAGAATAGAAATGTGTATAAGCTTGCCTCTGAAATAAAAAAAAAATCACTATCGTGAGATCTAAGTTGTAGATTTATTATGGTATACTTCCATTTCCACTTATGTAACTAATATAATACTGCCCTATATACAAGCATAAAACTACCATAATGCTGCCCCTATGTACAAGAATATAACTACTATAATACTGCCCCTATGTACAAGAATATAACAACCATAATACCGCCCCTATGTACAAGAATATAACTACTATAATACTGCCCCCTATGTACAAGAATATAACTACTATAATTCTGCCCCTATATACAAGAATATAACCACTATAATACTGTCCCTATGTACAAGAATATAACTACTATAATACTGCCCCTATATACAAGAATATAACTACTATAATACTGCCCCTATGTACAAGAATATAACTACTATAATACTGCCCCTATGTACAAGAATATAACTACAATATTACTGCCCCTATGTACAAGAATATAACTACTATAATACTGCCCCTATATACAAGAATATAACTACTATAATACTGCTCCTATGTACAAGAATATAACTACTATAATACTGCCCCTATATACAAGAATATAACTACTATAATACTGCCCCTATGTACAAGAATATAACTACTATAATACTGCTCCTATGTACAAGAATATAACTACTATAATACTGCCCCTATATACAAGAATATAACTACTATAATACTGCCCCTATATACAAGAATATAACTACTATAATACTGCTCCTATGTACAAGAATATAACTACTATAATACTGCCCTTATATACAAGAATATAACTACTATAATACTGCCCCTATATACAAGAATATAACTACTATAATACTGCCCCTATATACAAGAATATAACTACTATAATACTGCCCCTATATACAAGAATATAACTACTATAATACTGCCCCTATGTACAAGAATATAACTACAATATTACTGCCCCTATGTACAAGAATATAACTACTATAATACTGCCCCTATATACAAGAATATAACTACTATAATACTGCTCCTATGTACAAGAATATAACTACTATAATACTGCCCCTATATACAAGAATATAACTACTATAATACTGCCCCTATGTACAAGAATATAACTACTATAATACTGCTCCTATGTACAAGAATATAACTACTATAATACTGCCCCTATATACAAGAATATAACTACTATAATACTGCCCCTATATACAAGAATATAACTACTATAATACTGCTCCTATGTACAAGAATATAACTACTATAATACTGCCCCTATATACAAGAATATAACTACTATAATACTGCCCCTATATACAAGAATATAACTACTATAATACTGCCCCTATATACAAGAATATAACTACTATAATACTGCCCCTATGTAAAAGAATATAGCTACTATAATACTGCTCCTTTGTACAAGAATATAACTACTATAATACTGCCCCTATGTACAATAATATAACGACTATCATACTGTGCCAATCGGGGAATCAGTGGAAGTATGAATGAGCTTGCCACTGAATTAAAAAATATGTCACAATACCACACGATAATAACATTTATTGGATTTAGTTATTTTTCAGTTAGAGGAGAAACCTATAGAAAATGCATGTTTCTGTAGCTTGGTGTCCTTTACTTACAGTTCTTCTCATTTGCAGCCGGAGAACTTTACAAACTGCATGTGTTTTTTCTGTCTGATATTATTTATCAGACAACTGAAACTTTTCATACATCAGGCACAAAAGATGTGTTTTGCTAATGGGCGCACAGCACACGCACAACTATCCGAAAATGACACATGACACAGTCCTAAAGTATTTTTTGCTGTAGATATGCAGCCATTTTATTATCTGACTTTACCACCATTTATGTATCTGTGAAGGAAGCAGAAGTTGAAGGACCTCAGTTTGTGAAATAAAATGCCGGTAAACAGAACAGATTGCCAATCTCTAATATGATGCCCACAAGTGCTGTACACACTGAATATTAATTATGACCCTGTGGCCTTTGTTTCCATGGTAAGTTGGCAGTGCTATTGCTTACAAAGCTAAAAAGATTACCGGTTTGGACTGAGGACCATTTAGTTTTTTATTAGCAGTTAGTTTGCCAATTTCATCAGTGGCCCATCAACCTGTAACTACTTTTCCTGCCGCTGGCAAACTGTTTGCCTCTTGATTGCTCTTCGCAGAGGTGAGACAGATTGTGACTAACACGTCCTATGCACAATGCACGTAATCATCTCATAACGCCGCTTGCATAAAATAAGTGCTGCCCGTCCACGGGGACTGTATTAATTAGTATATTTTGTATCTGTTAATAACATTGAGCTTCAGTGGGTCTAGTTTAGTCACAAATCACAATATAAAAAGTAGATATTACAAAAAAATGTTTGAAATCCATGAATGTTTATACTATTAACATCATTATGGTTTTTCTTTCTTTTTCAAAATTTTTTTTTATATTTCATAATGTAGGTAACCTACAAAAACACAATACACATAATGTATGCAATATGAGTGGGTATAAGGAAAGAGAGCATAAATAACCTAAAAAAACACATTGCCACTCATGTAAATATTTTATTAAATAGAGGTATAGATATGGACTAAAGAATATATAAAATCAGTAGGGAGCCATATACAATATAAAAATAACATCAGACATGAGGCCACTCCATGAGACTGGTTAAAAGCATACCAATCTGACATTTGTTTCACTTGATGCTTTTTCAAGGAGTGCTAACAAAAGGAAAAAACCCCACTCAGATGTACATTTTGCTTGAAGCTTTCTCAAGGAGTGCTATAAAAAGGAGGAATCCCCACTCCAATATATGTTACAGTTGAAACCTTCTGAAAGAGTGCTACCAAAAGGAGGAGCCCCACTCCAGTGTAAATTTCGCTTGAAGCTTTATCAAGGAGTGGTACCAAAAGTAGGAGCCCCCACTCTGACATATGTTTCGCTTTAAGCTTTCTCAAGAAGTGCTACTGTGGCACCCTACGTCTTTGCTGCCACAATAGGGTTAAATATGTACTGTTTTGCATGTGTTTTGTAAGCAATGGGAGTTATGCTTTCTCTGCTAGAGACCACAACCCACACAATTCACCTCACTCCCTCACTTGTCTGAAGCTTAAAGCTTTGCAGACATACCCTAACTGGGAGGGGGAGGAGTCGAGTTGTTTTCAGTGAAGAAGAAGGAGAGAATGGAGAATGCTCCTGGAAGCCATGACATGTGCTTCCTCCAGGAGCAAAGCTAAGAAGAATCAGGGAGTCAGCCTCTAGGACATCCATGCTTTCAGAGCAGGGTGGTAAGCTGAGAGACTGTGTGGGTTTATACAACCAACAGCAGAGTGTTTTCCCGGGAAGACTGCAGCAAACTAGGATCAATGAAGGATTGTGCAAGAAGGAACTTGAGCTTCACACAGGATCCAAGCTGCAGGCTGCCAGAGGAGGAATACACAGTGAGTAGTGGCTATACTGGAAGCTCTAAACTCCGGGAAGCCTTGGTCCCAGAAGGGATTAGAATAGCCGGAAGCTTACACCGAGTCACAGCAGAGTGAATGATAACTCCCATTCTGCAGAGCAGACTGTAACCTGGTGAGAGTTGTAATATCTCCTCTGAACTGCATCTGAACTACAGTAAATGATAAAGTGACTTTCCTTGTCTCCTGCCTTATTACTCCGTGCCTTCTAATTCCATCACAATTTCTGGGGGTCAGCCCTGGTTGGAGAGGGTTAAACATCTGCACTGCCATCACCATCTACTTCCCCAGGGATCATCTGCAGTGCCGGCTATACTACAGTCGAACACTCCAACTGACGTCACTACAAAAAGTAGGAGCCACCACTCTGCCGTACGTTTCGCTTGAACCTTTCTCAAGGAGTGCTACCAAAAGGAAAAGCTCCCACTCCAATGTATGGTTCGCTTGAAGCTTTCTCAAGGAATGCTACCAAATGAGGAGCCTCCACTTCGATGTACATTTCACTTGAAACTTTCTCAAGAAATGTTACGAAAAGAAGCCCCCACTCTGATGTACGTTGCACTTTAGAATGCTACCAAAAGAAGGAGCCACCGCTCCGTTGTACGTTTCGCTTGATGCTTCTCGTGGAGTGCTACCAAAAGCATATCTAAATGTCTATTTTATTAAAATAAAACATTTTTATCTATACATGAGTGGCTATATTTTTTTAGGTTGTTTATATTGACGAAAAAATAGTTAGATATTCAACTTAATATACTCACAGATTTATACAATTTTATATTATAATAATTCTCATATTATGATAATGTGTGCAAACTGTAAAGCGCTGCAGAATATGTTAGCGCTATATAAAAATGAAAGATGATTATTATTATTATTATAAGCCAGTCTTCGCTCCATTTTTATTTTATATACCAAATTTTGGAAATGTTCAGATTTTTTTTTTTTAAATAGCCTATTGGCTTAGCTCTTGAAACCTAAAATTAACCCACATATTAGCTTAAGCTCAGATGAATTGCATCGCTCAGGTTATCAATATTTTTTACTTAACCTATCTCATTTGTTGTGTGGCATTATCACAATTTTACCTATGGAGTTCATAGTATTTATATTCAAAAGATTTTTTTTTCTTTGTACTTCCTTCCATCTCTAACTGCTTTATCTTTTTAAATTAGGATCTAAAAGCAAAATGTTCAATATCCAAAGTTTAACAAAACCTTCAGCTGCTGATTTTATAACAAATGAAGACTTTCCAATACAATTATTCCAAACCAGCGTCTGCTTGCCTTAGCTGCTCATATGAACATGTTGCCATGTATGTGTTCTGCAGGCTTAGCGCGCTGCTTCATTGAGAATATAACCGTCAATTGCCGCCTTTCCTATGTCCGCAGAGGGCGACTGCCCAAAGTAACAGTAGTTCTCCCAAAACAGACAACATTTGCTTAATTGTTCTACTTTTGGCCTTCTTTTTTTGACCAGCAGCTCCGCTATTTACACAAGCCCTTCTGTTACACTTCGAAAATATTATAAACAAAGCCACCGCTCCAATTTAGAGGCGAGGATTACACCTTACCCATATTGCTCATTTTGGCTGAGGCATTGGTGCTTTTCAAAATGAGAAATGATAAATTAATTGGTGGAAAACAAGTGATGAAAATATTGTTGTAGCAAATGTAAGCAAGCAAAAAATAGGAAATAAAAATGCATAAAGAAACTTGATGCTACGCAAAAGAACACATTAAATTAACCAAAAAGGTTTGCTTTCTTTGAAGAACACAGGTTATAAGGAGACGCTACATTTGCAAATTTTGTTAAAAATTGTTTTCAAACAAGTTTAAAGAGATTGTCAGGTTTAAAAAATGCAAAACAAAAAAAAACACATACTGTAAAGCCCCCGTCACACACAGCGATCTCGCTAGTGAGATCGCTGCTGAGTCACAAGTTTTGTGACGCAACAGCGATCTCACCAGCGAGATCGCTGTGTGTGACACCTATCAGCGACCGCCTCCCCTGCCGGGTATCGCTGATCGTGCTGGAATGGCCTGGACTTTTTTTTGATCATTGGTCTCCCACTGGCCAGCATGCATCACTGCGTGTGGCAGGCAGTCACCAGCGATCAGCGAGCTGGAGCCTGGTAACCAAGGTAAATATCGGGTTTCTAAGCACCGCGCGGCACTTAGAAACCCGATGTGTACGTTAGAAACCAGCGCGCTGGTGCAGGGAGCTGGTAACCAAGGTAAACATCGGGTTTCTAAGCGCGGCACGGCGCTTAGAAACCCGATGTTTACCTTGGTTACTAGCTCCCTGCACCAGCGCACTGGTTTCTAACATACACAGTGGGTAACTAAGTGACGTGCGTCACTTGTTACCCGCGTGTCGCTGGTGCTGATCGCTGGTGAAGCTGCCTGCTTGGCAGCTCACCAGCGATCATGTAGCAACACACCAGCGATCCTGACAAGGTCATATCATTGTCGGGATCGCTGGTGAGTCGCTATGTGTGACGGGGCCCTAAGACTATGTGCATATAATGCCTTTTTCAGTTAGGTTCTGCCAAGAATCTACCTGAAAAAGCACGGCAAAACCACTGCAAAAATAGACATAATGCACAGCAAAGTCACAACAACATTGCTGAGCACGTTTTTGCTTACGTAACTTTTTTTAACTGTTTTTAACTGCTTAAGGCCTCATTTAAACATCCATGTTGCATGTACGTGTTTATTATATTTTCAATGTTTTCATAGTTTTTAAGGTGGAAGGTAGACTTAAATCCATCCAGTTCAACCTATAGCCTAGCATGTTGATCCAGAGGAAAGCAAAAACCCCAATGGGCAGATTCTACTAGCTTCATTTTAAATGGATAATTCTTTTCCGACATCACATACCGCAATCAGATGAGTTCCCTGGATCAAAGCCCCATCGTAGAATCTAGCACCCATAATCTGTAATATCACATTTTACAAAAAAGGCAGCCAGACCGTTCTGAACTTTTGTAATGAATCAACCATTACAGCATCATATGGCAGAGGGTTCCATAGTCTCACTGCTCTTACAGTAAAGAATCAGCGTCTGTGAGTATTCTTAAACCTTCTTTCCTCCAGATGTAGCGGATGCCCCCTTGTCCCCGTCACAGGCCTAAGGGTACTGTCACACTTAGCGATGTACCAGCGATCCCGACCAGCGATATGACGCGGTCAGGATCGCTGGTACATCGCTAAGTGGTCGCTAGTGAGCTGCCACACAGGCAGATCTCACAAGCGACCACTGGGGTCGGGGGTCGTTACTTACCTGTCACACCAGGCGATCCTGACGTCCTCCCGCCCGCGTCCACGCTCGTCGCTCGTCACCACAGCAGGAAGCCCAGCAGGAAGCCGACAACGAGAAACGGTCCAGGACGTTCTCGCGCGATCAGCGATAACCAGCGGGGGAGCCGGTTGGAGGTAAGTATCAGACATAGCGATATCGCTAGCAATATCGCTGCTACGTCACAAGTTATAGCGATATTGCTAGCGATATCTCTTAATGTGACATGCCCTTAAGAGTAAAAAGATCATAGGAAATGTAATACGTGTGTAGATAAAAACTGAAATAAATACTTATATCCCAAAAAAGTGAGAAAAGTATTCAAGCAGTGATACCTTTATTGACTAACCAGAGAAATTATATTTGCAATCTTTCAGGGCTCAAAAGGCCCCTTCATCAGGCTATATTACCCTGATAAAGGGACCTTTTGAGCCCTGAAAGCTTGCAAATATAATTTCTCTGGTTAGTCAATAAAGGTATCACTGCTTGAATACTTTTCTCATTTTTTTGGGACATAAGTATTTACATCTATTTTTCTGGCTAACATGGCCGAACAATATTATTTTGTATTGTACATAGATAAAAACTGAAATGATAATAAATCCAATACGGTTTTATCCGGATTACAAGAGAAAGAGTAAAATGGGCGCGAAACGGCCATAGTCCACAAGCTCTATTGCACCCTGCACCTTCCAACATACCGTATGGATGTCCCAATGATTTGAATAATAGAAGACTTTCCATTGTAAAAGGACTGGTGAGTGCTGTTCTTTCTGCTTCTATTAATGACTGTTAAATGGGTTTTGCTCACCTGGGGGAGTGTGACAGTCAAAACCCCTTTGTTAACTACAAATACAACTGTTGTGGATCCATCAAACAGATAATATGCAAACCTGGAGATGAAAGTGTATAGAAAACCCGCTCTGCCAAGGATTCAATATACAATAGGACACCAGATGCAGTATGTATGCGGTTTTATTTGTCATGGCCCATCGAGGTCATCATACCTCTTTTTCAGGAAAGCTACAATGAAAAACTAATGAAATTGATGGAAAAATCTAACACACTGACCAAACTCTGATTAAACTCTGATCAAAAACACTGATGAAACTCTGACTGATTTTTGAATATGAGAAAAACCCTTACTTGTTGGCAAAGTCAAATACAGAGCCCTCATCTATTAGCCAGAGCGGGAAGTGGCTTCAAAGAGTATCTCTAAATTTGGATCACCTGGGATGTCAGTGAATTACATGGACAGTCCATTTATTTTAATAAATTAATCATATTTAATATGACATATAAAGGAAATAATGTAAATTAAAAAACAGAAATGTCAGAAATGTCATACTATGTTGTGTTAACTGCTTCTGTGTAACCCTATGTATCTCTATGGTTACAGAATACAAACAAATCTTCTGTATATTCTGATCCTACTTTTGCGTCTACTCCCTTAATTTTTCACTTTTCCCTTTTGTCTGTAGATTAGCAATAGAGGTATAAGGGAAATTTGCAATTAAAACTATTCACAAAGTTGCTTTATTTTTCCATTTAAGAGTCACTGTAACAATAAAAGGGTTGTAAGTGCGCAACTACCCCGCAATCCTAAAGGTACTGTCACACTTAGCGATGCACCGGCGATCCCGACAAGCGATATGACGCGGTCAGGATCGCTGGTGCATCGCTAAGTGGCCGCTAGTGAGCTGCCACACAGGCAGATCTCACCAGCGACATAGCAGGGGTCGGGGGTCGCTACTTACCTGTCAGACGAGGCGATCCTGCGTCCTCCCGCCCACGTTCATGCGTCGCTCGTCTCCACAGCAGGAAGCTGACGACGAGAAACGGTCCAGGACGTTCTCGCGCGATCAGCGATAACCAGCGGTGGAGCGGTCAGAGGTAAGTATCAGACATAGTGATATCGCTAGCAATATCGCTATAACGTCACAAAAACCAGTGACGTTATAGCGATATTGCTAGCGATATCGCTTAGTGTGACAGGCCCTTAACACTTAAACAATTTGCAGCACTGATCAAGGGCAAACCTTGTTCATAATTATGAAAATCCCTCTTGTAAAATTCCATCAGTATAAACATCTCTCCAAACACTTTAAATCAAAAGATAAAAAGTATTGAAATAATTTTCATGAGATTAGAGTCAATTGACAGCAAAAAAACCACTGTATTTCTGCAATTTGCCTGTACTAGCAATTACACAGATCAGATAATCTGTGTAATTATAAAGATTACCTGATCTAATACATAGTTGGGGTTGATTTATTGTGTGCGTTCCAGATCCGATGAGCCTGGAAGCCTTCAGCGAGACACAAAGACATTATATGACCCCAGAGAATATCACAGCAGAAATGTGAAGAAAAAATATATATGATACAATCCACCAAGATACAATCCACGGAGTCTGAATAGAGATGCAAAACAGTATGTTGAATACTCCAAAATCAGAAAATTAAATCTAATCTCTATTTGTGTAAAATCTATTTATCATGTCAACTTACAATTTTAAAGAAATTATCAGCTTGGAGCCGAGAGATATAAAATTCCAGAAGCCAAGAGTTTCTTACAAGTGGAAACAGATACACCCTTACGAGGCGAAATCTCATGTACAATTAATTTCCTAATTTATGCATATTTTATTTATTTACATGTTTACTTGTTTTCCTTTCATTTGGATACTTTGTGTATTGCTTTAACAAATATATTTTAATATTTCTCTTTTACATATTTAGTATTTTGTAAACATATTTATTGATTTTATTTTATTTTCATAAACACCGCAGTTCTGTCACAGTAGCGCATATACATGTAAAAATGTAAAAAAAAAAAAAAAAAAAAATCTCATCTGTAAAAACATTGAAATGACACTCACAATTACATTTTTTTCATTCTTTGATATCCCAATTATCTTAAAGGAAATTGAAGGAATTATAATAAATTCTTCAAATTATTCTTATTTCAATTTGAGGCTTTAGGTTCTGGTAGCTACTGGTGGATTCTGGAATTTTTTTAAAAAAGCTGTAGGAAAATAAATATCACGCCTATGCGAAATTTTAGTCATCTTAAGTTAGGTTGAGTTATAGTGAGTTCTTGATGCTGTCTTAGACCTTAGGTTTTGTGTTTCTAAAAGCACCAAGGGTCTAAGGGGTAATGTTTATGCTTGTGGAAAGTGACATGTCAAGCCTGGCATGTCAGTGTGAGGAGACTTAAAAGCGATGCAGGCTCCTCTAGGAAATTAAATATGCAAATAGTCTTTTTAGAGAAGAAGAGGACTTTAACTCTAGCGTCACATATTGCAGGCAGCGATCCTAAAAGTCAATAGACATCAAGGAAACCTATAGTCAACATTTTTCTTAGTGTTTTCCAATTTCATGATACCCAGTTTTGCAATTATTTAAAGATTGTCCAAATTAGCCTATGACATAAAAGCTGTCAGAATTACTAAGCTTCCCTCTTATAAAGTCAAATTATTCCTCTTGCCAGGTAAATGGCTGCAACCGAAGACCTTACCCCAATGCATCGTCTGCCATTAGTTCATTGTCAATAATAAGAACCACACTTTGGGCCATGGCCTCCTCTGACATTTGAAATGGAAAAGTTTCCAAGGACATTAGAGTTCACCTTGTCTGTAAGATTTCTAAAAATTTTACGCAACTTTTGGAAACGGCAAAATAAACTATAGGCTGACAATGTGTTCATTTAAAAAGATAGTTGAAGATTTGGAAAAATGGTGATGCTTTGTTTTCTCAAAAACAGCACCAATCTGGTCCATGAACTCTATCTGGTATTGCGACTCTTATAATACCAGAAAAAATCCCCGATTCATCAGTAAATATTGTAATACTGATTGAAATGTTGCAATTTTTGTGCAAAATATAATTAGGAAAATATTTTGCAACTTTGGCCAGTTTTGTACTAGCTCTGGCCACCACCACACAATTTTTAAAAAGTGTTCAAAGTTTGTCCAGGATGGGACGTGGTTGAGCGCGACCATCAAATTTATAATTTGTGCCACAAAACTGGTGTAAGGTATAATAGAGTGTACATTTCTTTCAGTGGTGCACTGCTGCTAAAAGATGCACCAAATTCATTAAAAAAGACTTCACTGGATATTTTAATTTAAACTGAGAACTTCCTCCAATTGCTACTGCTCCACTGATTCTGGAACACTTTTTCTTTTTTCTGTGCCCTACTGTTTCAGAGTTATGCCCTCCATTAATAAAGAGTGCCCAATATCAGAGATGAGCGAAGGATCCTGAAACTTACGGGTTAACGCAAGTGCAAACATTTGGAGATTCGATTCATGTTTCGCAAAAAAAAACTTTCCAGGCACCATTTCCCACACTGCTGAAGCATCAGAGAGCGGGCTAACATCATTGTGCATTGCCGCTTGTCCATAATGCTCTGCAGCTATGACATCTTGCGGATTATCATACCTGGGTCATCACTCATGTATTTGCTGATAGTTATCACCTTTGTTCAGTGACATGAAAGGACATTCTCATTGGCCCTTGAAATGGTGCAATAATTTTTTTGATAGTTCTTGGCATTCTTTTCTGGCAGATGACTGAAAGAACCTTTATGTCTGCGCTTGCTTCCTCTTATGGCTTCAATATTACATTGCTACCAATCATCAGATTTCTTCCTTAATTAATAGAGTGTGTGGTTGGCAGCTGTTTAACCCTTGTTTATTAGATATATGATTACATCATCACAAACCTACTCTTTAAAAGAGTCCAATAGCAGCCTTATCTCCCCTGAAGACGTCAGTCATGGTGAAACATGTTGAGGTAGCAACTTTTTTTTTTTTTTTTAAAGGCATTAATGTGATGCGATAATGTGTGGTCTGCGGCCATGCTATGCGGTAACAGTCTACAGATAGGTCTGAAATGGATATTAGGGATAGTCAACCTACAGTAGATAGGAATCAATTTCTAGAATAGTGGGTGTAATTAGTACAACCTTAGATAGGAATTATATTCCATGAGAAGATCAATATTGTCTTTTTGATATCTACCTATGAAACTTTACTAATGACCACGATATCTATTAGCTGAGTGAAATGTAACACTACTGATCTACTATTCTGAGGAAAAAGTTTCTAAAATATTGAGCACCACAGTATATGTATTTTTAATAGTGCACTTTAACTTTATAGATATTAAAAGTAAGAATTAAAAGTTATATTTTATTTAAGAATCTTTAGTTAGGAATTATTTGCCTTTGGCAATCTGTAAATAATAAATTTGAAATCCTACGCTGATTCTATGAACAAATTCAGTGATCACCGATTAGAGGTCCCCAGCAGAGTACAGTTTGTACAGCAAAGTCGTTTTCCACCTCCAGGGTCACAGGGTAAGTCTCTCTTCAGTAAGCTTCAGAAAGCTCTTATGGTCAGCGGGTTCCTCTCTCTCTCCTGTAGTGTGTAAGCTCTTATGATCAGCAGCGTCCTCTCTCTCCTGTAGAGTTTATGCTGTTATGGTCAGCAGGGTCCTCTCTCTCCTGTAGAGTGTAAGCTCTTATGGACAGTGGAGTTCTCTCTCTCCTGTAGAGTGTAAGCTCTTATGGTCAGCAGGGTCCTCACTCTCTGTCCTGTAGGGTGTAAGCTCTTATGGTCAGCGGAGTCCTCTCTCCTCACCCTACAGGAGAGAGGACTCCGCTGACCATAAGAGCTTACACCCTACAGGACAGAGAGTGAGGACCCTGAGATCTTATGGTCAGCGGGGTCCTCGCTCTCTCTCTCACCTTTAGGGGGTAAGCTCTTATGGTCAGCAGGGTCTTCTCTCTCTGTCCTGTAGGGTGTAAGATCTTATGGTCAGTGGGGTCCTCTCTCTCTCTCCTGTAGGGGGTAAGCTCTTATGGTCAGCGGGTTCCTCTCTCCTGTAGTGTGTAAGCTCTTATGATCAGCAGCGTCCTCTCTCTCCTGTAGAGTTTAAGTTCTTATGGTCAGCAGGGTCCTCTCTCTCTCCTGTAGAGTGTAAGCTCTTATGGTCAGCGGAGTTCTCTCTCTCCTGTAGAGTGTAAGTTCTTATGGTCAGCAGGGGTCCTCTCTCTGTCCTGTAGGGTGTAAGCTCTTATGGTCAGCGGAGTCCTCTCTCTCTTCTGTAGGGTGTAAGATCTTATGGTCAGCGGGGTCCTCTCTCTCTCTCTCTCCTGTAGGGGGTAAGCTCTTATGGTCAGCAGGGTCTTCTCTCTCCTGGCTCTTATGGTCAGCAGGGTCCTCTTTCTACTGTAGAGTGTAAGTTCTTATGGTCAGCAGGGTCCTCTCTCTCCTTCGAGTTTAAACATGTATGTGTAAAAATAGTAGAGGATCCTTTTCACCCATGATACCGCAAAAAACAAACATGTCTCCGTGTGTTTTGCATTGACACACTGTTCGTAAAATAGCACTAACATGTGAACAACTCCACTGATTATAATGTAAATGTGTTCTATCCGTGTAAAAAAAGGACCAAACACCTAAGTGCAACATGGATGTGCAA
Source organism: Dendrobates tinctorius (assembly GCF_039654945.1). Taxonomy (NCBI): domain Eukaryota; kingdom Metazoa; phylum Chordata; class Amphibia; order Anura; family Dendrobatidae; genus Dendrobates; species Dendrobates tinctorius. The sequence goes on from NW_027361993.1 coordinate 8,691,098, forward strand.
ATTGTCCTTATATGAAAAAATCCAGTGAATGGTCTTTTTAAGAGGTATGTCCCTTTCAATGAATTTGGAGTTACTTGCGCCAGTGGACCCTTTATTAAAACTGTTATACAAAATGAATCGGGGCCAAAGCCTTTCGCCAACAGTGTCACTGTTTAAAAAAAAAGTAGATTTTTTTTCTAATATGTTACTGACCTATTAAGTCCTCTGGACTGCTTATTATCCTCATATATCATATCTCACTCTCCGTTCATAATTCAGAGAAAGTCGTTTGGGCTGTGGAGTAGGATTTTAAAAAAATATTTTAAAAATTCCAGCATTTCCTCCCTTAATCTCCTCCTTCTCTTTGATCCTATTTTATCACATTATACCATGAAAATTGAGAAATGTGTAAAGAATCCATCTCTTTGGGTCTCATGAGCACAGCCATGTCGCAGTCCTCCTCCTCACTGCCTTGTGTATGACTGTAGGTAACCGGCTGCAGCAGAAACCTCACTTCACTACCTTAAGCCCCTCCCTCTTGATAAAGAGGCGGGGTTTAGACTACCACAGGCTAAAGAAAGAACTGCAGGAGAATATCCCCTTCACATATCCCCTACAAAATTGCTTCAGAATCATAAAAAAATTCCGCAGACAGATAAACAGACATACGCCTTCTTAACTGGAAACATTTCTTTCTTGTGTTACTATTCCTTTAAATTTTAATTATCCAAGAAAGACAAAATGATTTAGGTTAAAAAACGGGTAAAAAATCCCCTCATCCATTGCATATTACAGCGCCAGTTGAAGGAGATTTAGAGGGGATACAGTAATGTGCTTTTTTTTTATAGCTCTTTCCATCAAATGAATTATTAAACATTTTGCTGGAAATATTTTCACTTTTTCATCCCCAAATACAAATGTTATATTTTGAATCACCATAAATTCTTTCCATTCCCGTCCCGGCTCTTTGTCATGTAAATTTTTTTCTTATTTTTATTTATTTATTTATTTTTGCGAAAAGGTCCCTGTGTCCAAGACAAAATTGCATTTGAGTGGGAAAGAATCCCCGACGTCTGTCAAATCGATGCTCTGTGCCGTTGTCCTATAACAAAAGGCAAAGTTAATGGGCCAAGGCTGAGCTTTTTGTTTTCATAAAGAACAAGTGGTTTATGACAAAGAACAAAAGTTTCCTTTTTTTATATGAGACGATTCCTGGTGTTCCCTCACCAAGCCCATTAAGTCTAGTTATCTCTTACAAAACACTGGCACACAGGTACCATTTCCTCCGACAAGTTCATTTAAGAGAATTTATAGCCTAATTGTGCAGCTGTTGCCTTGTGAGTCAGTTTTAAGAGATTGCTACACAAGCGCTGTCATAATTTAGTCATGTTTTCATCTCACAACTGTACTATAATTACACTTGTTAACAGCGAATAGTAAACATAAAAGCAAATACGACGGCGCCGAATAGCACACCAACCAATAATGAATCAGAGCTATGTCTTGGCCAGCCACTTTTTATCTCAATGTTTGCAGAGGGATACAGCAAGGCCTCCGAGTGGAAATTTAAACCCCTATTGTCAGGTGTAGATAGTGCAGGCGGGCGATACATCATCTTAATGCAGCGCTGGCTACAGGTGAAGGATATGACTTTTACTAGGCTTCTAGACTTTTTTTAAAAAACTTTTATTTTCAAGGGTCTTTAAGCGAAGAATAAAGTGAGACATTTAAAATGAAAAGAAAAACCTAAAAGTTGTTTAAAACAGTAAATAAATAGCAATACAAAAAAATAGAAAATGATTATTTTATATATTTTAAATCAGTCTCATATTCATTGTCATTAACATTAACATTATAATATTATTATTAGTAATGTTGTAGTTGGTATTATTGATATTATCAATAAATTCTACTTGTAAAAGCCTTAACGTATTCATTGGTCTTTTTCGGAGGACTAAAGCACAATACATTTAAAATTAAAAGAAAAACATTAGTTATTTTAAAATTGCAAATAAACAGTAATAGAAAAATACAAAAAAATTCTAAATGATTATTTTATTGATTTTAAATCAATTTTTGGTATTAATTATCGTTCATATTAACATTATATCTGTTATTATTACGAGTATTAGTATTATATCTATAACAATAACATTAATAATACAAAGAATAATGATGATGATTATTGTTTTTATTATTATTATTATTATTATTATTATTATTATAACAGTAATAATAACATTAATAACAATAATAATAATAAATTTTACTTGTAAAGGCCGTTCTGTAATATACGCAATGGGCTGTGCACTTTATGACACTTCATGTGTTGTACACATGGTCGTGCATCCTGGAATACGCTCCAAATTTGACACACAACGTCAAAAGGTTGGAGGAAAAAAAAACTCTTCCAGAAACTAATCAAAGCTGGTTCAAAAATGCTCCAAGAAAATAACATTTACGAAAAAAGGAACATCTCCTGAAGCAGTTTCTGATCATAGCCTTAGGATATGTGCACAATAATATTTTTGAGAATTTTTTGGGAACAGATCCGCTTCAAAAACCATCTGAAAAAAATTCTAAAAAAAAAAAGCTTGAGACTCCTCTTGGTCAGATCTATTGTAAAACCACTTTGGGGTATGTGCACACAATGTCTTTCTCTTAATCTAGGTGAAAAAAGCGATTGAAAAAAAACTCCAAAAAGAATGAACATATGCAAAGCAATGTAAAAAAAAGTCTTGCTGTTCTGTGTTCAGTCTTTTTGAGCTTCTTTTTAACCACTTCAGGTTTGATAACAGTGAAGCTGCTAAAAGAAACTAAATTTTTAAAAAAAGTCGCCACAAAAGCAGAAAGACGCCAGAGAAGACACCGCCTCAGCAGGTACGCCACTGTCTAAAGGAAAACATTTCAAAACCACATCAAGTTTCCACCTTCCACTATTAAAACAACTCTGTAATTCCATATCCTAGGGCTATGTTGCTGTGATGAACATTTGGAGAGTCTTTGGTTTTGCAGGATTTCTGGATCATTTCTGCACCTGTTAAGTAAATTAGGCTTCTTGCCTTTTTTTCATGGCCCTTTTGATTGCGTTTTCTTACATGCGTTTTTAGATGCTGTGGGTTTTGTCTCTTTTTCATATGTCTTACTTTAAATAAAGCTGCTTTGTTTTTGATACCCCTAGTATTTGGCTTTGACAAATCTATATTGATTGTTAAGCATCTGTCACTGGTATCCTGAGCTCTGCTTCCTTCCCCTAGGTCTGCTGCCCTCTGTTGTGCTCCACATCAAGTTTTGCAAGTTGCCTGGAGTGGATCAGTGGCATCATCTCCTACTGCCACTTAAAGCCCACTAACACGCACACACCTGTGTCTTAGCATTAAGTCTCTAGAGTCCTGTGTTTGGTTGTGCCACCATCTGTGTATACTGTGCTTCATTCTGCATTCATTCCTGATGAGTTCCACTTCATTTGTAATAGTGCCCTTGAAATTCCGGATCAAAATTTTCACAGTTCCATGTGTACTCTAGGAAGTTGCACCAATGCCTGGGGTCTGTGCACCCACTCGGACCTGACCTCACCTGGTAAGTCTAACATTGTTGCAGTCATGTGTGGATTACATGCATTTTCACAATGAAAGTGCACCAAATAGGCATATGTGTTTCTTACCTGCAGATTTTCACCTCTAATGCAATTCTGTGAAGAAAATCCGCACACAAAAACTCAGCGTACTCACAAGCGAAATTGACACGTTTCAGATTTGAAACACACAGGTCAGTTTCAACCGCATAAAAAAAGGATGGTGGGCATGAGATTTCCAAAATCCCACCCAGTTTGCTGGGACTATAAGGTGCTGCGTTTTTGACTCATTCAAACTTTGCAGCATCAAAAACTCATTGTGGGAAAACAGCCTAACTGCATGTACCTGATGAGTCTTTTTGCTGTGCTTTTTGAGCAGAAACTGAGCAGAAAATCTATATTTCCACCCTTCGGGTATGTGCACATGACATCTTTTAGACACTAGCATGCCCGTTAAGTTTTTCAATTAAAAGATGTTTTAGGAAAACACTGGGGATATTTTTCCTGAAGTGTCTTTTCTGGAGTCTGCTATTATATGTGCAATAGTGAGTCTTGTAAGCCATCTGAATAATGGACCCCTCACTTTTTTTACCTGCTTTGTGGATTTAGAAACCCCAAAAGAATTAACATATGAATAGCACTTTGTTATTATATTATTATGCATGTTCATTGGTTATAGCATTTTTTTACGCTCTTTTTCAGGTAGGTTTTGGAGCATACCCACCTGGAAAAGATGTCATGCTCACACACCCTAACAGATTCTTGTAACCGAGCAGTAGATATTCCATGTGAAACTGTATAGAGCCTCGACGCCTACACATTGTTCTGTATTCTCCCCTGGAAGACGGTGTCTAGGGTTTTTAGGTCAACATTCTTCTGCAAAACGGCAGCCGATGAAGTCAATGGACTTTCCATGAACCCAAGACAGAAATACATTTGCATACCTCTATTTGAAATGAAAGGCGCACAGAGGTGCACCATGAAGCCAAACAGCCCTATGGGTGGTTTAGTATGGATCCGTGTAGTATGAGAAATGCACATAAGGCCTAAGGCAGTATGGTTCTGTATCTATGTAAGTAAAGAAGGCGCAATCCTACAACTGTGATTCTCAAGATATTATCCAGATGCCAGAACAGTTTTTTGCTGATGGCATTTTGCATTCCACGATTTCTATTCTTCATATGTTATGGGAAGAGCTGATTTCAGAGTGATTGGCACAGGCGGTAACAGAGGTTAACTAACAAAAGTGTCTCTTTTCGCAACACCAAATGAAGCCCCCTCCATTTACTGTAGACTCCTATTTATTTTATACAGTCACTACCAAATGTTGATTGAACTACTTGGCCTTAATTAATCCCCTCGGACTGACCGAGGGCTGGTTGCATCGAAAAAAATATAGCGGATCTCTTCAATAGTACAAGACCTGCATAAAGTTCCCCTCTTTACAGAAATAGTACAGCAGATTTCAATGACCTTGATGTGAACTTCCAGCACTATATAAGAACTCGTTTGCATATATTTCCTGGGAATGTAATTAACATACTATATCAATTAATTACATACATTCATTTATATGCAAAACTACACCTATATTTAATTGATTCTCTGGGAATATTCCAGGTCCAACCTGTCAATGGTCATTTGTTTTCAAATATTTTGTAGTCCTATGTAAAAGAAAATCTCCAGTCAATTTTAATGAGCCTCCATCTCATGTTCTCTGCAGCCATGCCCAAGGTATACACTATCCGCTTCTGTGAAAGCTGGATTACAAGCACTAAGGTTGCCATTACATCCATTGTAATGGTTAATTGCTAAAAGTGGCCATATACATGAAGTGACTATTGACAGAATGTTTATTCGGCAGACACACGATGTGGGAGAGAAGGAAAGTAAGAAGAATGTTTTTTTTAATGCGTTGGAAAAAAGTGACAGAATGGATATTGTACCAGGATGGGGATCTGTTGTGAATTCTCTTTTTGGCCTACCTCTGGTTACTACTGAAGGTAGTGGAGCTGGTCAAATTGACAGAGGGGTTGCAAGTTCTCTTTCTGGGCTCCCTCTGGTGGTTTCTGGAGGTAATGGAGCTGATCTGATTAACAGAGGCTTGCCACCTGATTATGAGGACAACGATTGGAGATCTGGGGTTTCAGACTGGATTTAAGACAGCCGACACCCTCTATCCCTGCTGGTGATTTTTTCCTGTCTCCTGAGGTCTTAGTTTCCAGCTCAGTCCCTGCATGTTCACCTAAGTGTTCTTCTGCTATTTTGTTCACATTTGTTCTGGTTTTGTCTATTTCAGTGTTGTGTGGGTCAGCCAGCTCCGGCTGGGGCTGTGCTGAATCACCATTCATATGTTACTGCTTGTGCCAGTTTGTTTTTGTCCCTTATGAGATTGGCCTCTTTTTGCTCTGCTTTCAGAATATACCAGAGTGCTGATATAGTGGGCGAAGTCGTGCGACTCCAGTATTTTTGCATCAGACGTGTTGGACCTTATTTTTTTGCAGGGTTTTTTGCGTGATTGCAGACAGTGTCTTTCCTTTCCTGTCCTGTCTAGTCCGTGTGGGGCCCATCGTTTGCTCAGTCTATTTTCCTATCTGCGTTTGTGTTTTCATCTTGTCTCACTGACAATATATGTTTGGGGGCTATCCATTCCTTTGGGGTCTGCTCTGGGGCAGTTTAGATTTCCCCTTTCTTGCTTTAGGCTTAGTTAGCTCTCCGGCTGTGCTGAGGCGTCTAGGATCATCATAGACATGCTCCAGGGTTACTGCTAGTTGTGTGGATAGGATCAGGGGTCTGCAATCCGCTTAGTTACCAACCTCTCTGGTTTTCTGTGGCTTAGCTTGGGCTTGCTTTCCTCCTCGGTGTCCCAATCATGACAGAATCACCAGCCTAACCGCAGACTCTAGGGTACTCAAAAGAAGGAAAGAATTAAAAAAAAAAAAAAGGTCCAACACGTCTGATGCAAAAATACTGAAGTCACACGACTTCGCCCACTTTATCAGCACTCTGGTATATTCTGAAAGCAGAGCAAAAAGAGGCAAATCTAATAAGGGACAAAAACAAACTGGCACAAGCAGTAACATGTGGATGGTGATTCAGCACAGCCCCAGCTGGAGCTGGCTGACCCACACAACACTGAAATAGACAAAACCAGATCAAATGTGAACAGAATAGCAAAAGAACACTTAGCTGAACATGCAGGGACTGAGCTGGATCTAAGACCTCAGGAGACAGGAAAAAATCACCAGCAGGGATAGAGGGAGTCGGCTGTCTTAAATCGAGTCTGAAACCCCAGATCTCCAATCATCATCCTCATTATCAGGTGGCAAGCCTTTGTTAATCAGATCAGCTCCATTACCTCCAGTAACCACCAGAGGGAGCCCAGAAAGAGAACTCGTAACTCCTCTGTCAATTTGACCAGCTCCACTACCTTCAGTAGCAAGCAGAGGTAGGCCAGAAAGCGAATTCACAACAGGGATCGTTATAGCAGGAAGGGACCCAGGATGGAGAACATTATACCAGGAAGGAGCACAGAATGGGGGACATTGTTATAGGATTATCCCAGGAAGGGATCTAGGATGAGGGACATTATTACAGCATGGGGGCCAGGACAGAGGACATTATTACGGAAAGGTGCCAGGACAAGGGACATTATTACAGAAAGGGGCCAGGACAGGGGACATTATTACAGAAAGGTGCCAGGAGAGGTGACATTATTACAGAAAGGGGCCAGGATGGGGGGCATTATTACAGAAAGGGGCCAGGATGGGGGACATTATTACAGAAAGGGGTCAGGACAGGGGACATTATTACAGAAAGGGGTGAGGATGGGGGACATTATTACAGAAAGGGGTGAGGATGGGGGACATTATTCCAGAAAGGTGCCAGGAGAGGTGACATTATTATCGAAAGGGGCCAGGATGGGGGCATTATTACAGAAAGGGGCCAGGATGGGGGACATTATTACAGAAAGGGGTCAGGATGGGGGACATCATTACAGAAAGGGGCCAGGACAGAGGACATTATTACAGATAGGGGCCAGGACAGAGGATATTATTACAAAAAGGGGCCAGGCAGAGGACAATGTTACATGGTGGGTGAACACCTGTGTCTTTATAGGATCTACAACACTACAAATGCCCATAAATCTGGCCAACATTAAGATGGAGGCCCAGGACCAAATTTTGCAACATGACCCATTGGACTCTAGTTAAACAAACGTCTCTAGCAGCAGCTTAACTCCCTTGTAAACAAAAGGATCAACCCTTGAAATTCTAACTGACCGATCCTTCTCTCCCCTGACACCATCTGGTCAGAGAGAGTTGTAAGGCCCCCATACTCATCAGAGGGTCTGCTGGTGCCACCAAAAACAACGGGTTTGGCTGACTTTCAACTAATGTTTATGAGGACCTTAAGTAACATCTAACTAGACTTTATATTGACTTGAGATTGGAAGATTGAGGGGGAACTCTGGCAAAATTCATAGTTTACCATACATTTTCTCATCTGTCATAATACATATTTATTAATAACATAACAGGTAGCATGTGTCAGGGCAACTGAATAGCAACAATCTAGAAATGCACTGGGTGACAGCCACAAGTACCCTGAGTCCTCACCAAGTTGCTTCTTAATATAAAATATTTCAGAAACCAATTATATCTGCCAACCTCAAGCGGAATATAGTTTTCTGATGGCATGTGACATGCATGCTGCTGCCTAATGCATAGTCTACAGCCTGTTCTGTGCCATAAGCCTCCCATGCACATAAATTGGCTGATCTATCGCATACACCAGGGCACTCGCTTAGCCAAGCGCTCCTGTGTTCTCTATGAGAAAGCTACTGTCAGACTTCCCTGCTACCGGCTTATCGCACGGAGAACAAAAGGATCAGCAGTCCGAAATCAGAAATGCTGGGTCATTAATTGCTCATAAAATCAAATGTCTGGGGCCACCATACATATTAGACTGTGGAAAACATGTCATTATCAGCAAATTCGACTGAGATTAGTCAAATGCTTTTGGGAGGCTTGACACCTGAATCTGTTTTTCTTCAGCATCTGTAATGATCTAAATAGAGAGCACTACTCAAAAACCAACATACTAAAAGTAAGAAACTTTATTGAGATAACAATAAAACATGATATACAAACATATGAAAAAACGGAAATAGCAGTGGTAAACCGAGTAAGTAGAGCCATGGTTAACAGACAGGCAAAGTAAAGCCACAGGCTAAATACATAATTGTAAACAGGAGTCTGCTCAAAAAGTGCAAGTGCATTGTGCTAACAAGTATACCTATGTAGATAATGTAGATAAGGAAAAATAGGTTCTAAAAGGTGAATCTACACTAGGAGCACAAGGAGAATCCCCAGAGGCTAAACCGCCACAATAAAAAAGGGAAAGTAACAGAGCAGAACACCATTAAAGAGCAATACATGTATGCCTGCGGAATTTACCTGAAGAACTGTGGCTCCACTCACCCCAATGCACGTTTCGGCGTGGTGCCTTCTTCCGGAAGATACATCTTTGCACCTCCGTATGCTACTTAGCGTAATTATTTGTGGGTGCTGGTCTGGTATATTGGTTTTTGATCTGTAATAATCTGTAACTTCTGATGTCATTCACCTTCCTATGTGATCCATAGGATCTTCTGTGATCCTTCTAGGATCAGGTCTTAGCAAAAACACAGGAAGGCTCAAAATACACATTGAAAAATAAAATAGAATGTGCATGATATTTCAGAAATCTCCTTGATTATGCTGGTACTGTAAAAAGCTGCTTAATTTATCCCCCAAATATTCTGCATAAAATACGCTTCATAAACGATACAAAGAAGCCATGTCTGAGCATACCCTAAGGGAATGTGCACACGACAACTTTTTAAGGTGGGCGAAACCACCAAGTTTTCAAGAGAAAAAAACGTCTGGTCTTTTTTAGTGTTTTTTTTTCTTTTGTCATCTCTTTAGTTCTTTTTTGACGTTTTATATCAGTTTTACCCTTTTCTTAATCAGTTTGGGGCGTCTTTTTTTCTGCCGTTTTCCATACATTTTTTTTAACTCCATTGAACAATAAAGATGCCACATTGCCCAGTCGTCTTTTGAGCCTTTTCATTGACTTCTGTTATAAAGTATAAGCCGTCTTCAAAATGGAAAATACCTGAAGAATAGTCAGGTCACTTCAATAGCGTGACGTCTTCAAAAACCTGAACAGGTTAAGAGACTCTCGAAAGCCTGAACGTGTCCACAGCGAGTCGTTTTTACATAGAGTTGCATATGTTCATCATTTTGAATCTGTAGTTAGCGTTTTTTCAGGAGGTTTTTGAAGTCGAATCCGCCTCAACAACAGAATCTAAAACAGCCTAAAAATTGTGACAAAAAACAGCAATCATATCATAAATAAGCCTAACTTAATATGTGACCATTTTTCTATAATTAGAATGTACCTGTTAACGACATGTTTCCCCTTTAATCGATTTAAATTAACTGTATTCATTATTATCCAATAAAAACAATAATGAATAGAGTCAGTGATTCAAGCTTTCACCTTGAGACAAGCGTGTTTGTTTGATGGGAGGCATTACAAATATATACAGCAGCATGAAATAGTTTGGGCACCCCTGGTCAAAATTACTGTGATTGTGATCAGTTAAGCAAGTTGAAGATGAAATGATCTCTAAAAGGCGTAAAGATAAAGATGACCCATTTCCTTTGTATTTTCGGCAAAAAAGGTATATTGTAATTTTTTTCACATTTTAAAAATTACAAAATTGTATTAGGAGATATCGGGGTCCTTCTTTGTGTTATCAAACTACAACATCCAGCATGCTTTGACAGCCGCAAGCTTTTAGTACTTGCTGCGAGTTTTAGTTTCATAACAGGTAAAAAGACGCAAGTTGCAGAGTTGACTTGCTTTTCTTGACCATGGGAGGAATTTGAAAGCCTGAATGTTCATTTATTTCTCTTAGAGATTCATCAATGGACTGAAGGCTCAAGACCCTAAATTTTCTATCTTTTTCCTGCCACAATAAACAAATGATGAATATTTTGGACTGATCAGTGCCCAGGCTATTTACCAGAACAGGAGGAAAATTTGCTAATCAAGAACGAAAAAAAATAATAGAAAGTGACAATCTGTAATTGCTACTAAGTACCAGTAATGGAAACAAAGCAACAACATTGTAACAAAACACATCTCCGTTACTGAAGTTACTATAGAAACAATGGAAGGGATGAAAAAAGGAGGCAAGTGATTCCTGAAGGAAACAGTCTCTTTGATGTAAGTGGACATAGGATAGATAGGCATTGGCCACAGAGTGCAATCAATATTCCCCAACGTCTTAAGGGGGTTTTACACTAAGCGATATCGCTAGCAATATCGCTAAAACGTCACTGGTTTTGTGACGTTATAGCGATATTGCTAGCGATATCGCTATGTGTGATACTTACCAGCGACCGGCTCCCCCGCTGTCCATCGCTGATCGCGCGAGAATGTCCGGCTCCATTTCTTGTCGGGCGCTTCCTGCTGAGACTTCCTGCTGTGACGTCCAGCGACGCGTGGAGGCGGGCGGGAGGACGCAGGATCGCTGTGTGTGAATGGTAAGTATCGTGCGCTGCGTCGCTGCTGAATCGCTGTGAGATCTTTCTGTATGAAAGCTCACTAGCGATCATTTAGCGATGCACCAGCGATCCTGACCGGGTGGGATCGCTGGTCGGATCGCTGGTGCATCGCTAAATGTAAAAGGGCCTTTATTCCCCAACCATATATCCCATCATGCATGCTATAATGGCCATGTTGGAGATTCTAGTCTCATATCAGCTGGAGTCACTGCTGCTCTATATCTATAGGTCCATTGATAGATTCCTGTCTGTAAAAACCCACTAGAATATATTTTGCGGTGTATTTTTCCAACCACTTTGGTTCCCCTTTAAGGCTGTGTTCCCATGATGAGCTTTTAATGAGTTTTTGATGTTGCAGATTTTCTGCACCCAATAAGTCAAATAGGTTACTTGCATTTTTTCAAAAATATGCAGCACAAAAAGCTCATTGTAGGAGCGTAGCTTTAGAGTATGTGGTCATAGGGCATAATTGGTGAATAAGCAGCATGTTAATGTAAGAAACACTGCAGCCACCAAGAAAAATCCTTGCACTTTGAAAGTCATATTAATTAAAGCATCTTAAAAGAGATAGTAGTAAAAGGTTTGTATAATCTAAAAAACACATGGCCTATGCATGTCAAACATATACCAGGTTCTTAGTCATAGCAACATTTAGAAAATGCAGCTTCATCCCCCTCCTTCCAGCTTTACTCCTTTGTCCATCATTTTCTGTGTTATAAAAGATTGATTTTTGGAGACTGATACATGGAAAGAGAATCTAAAGACTAACTTTCCTCAGTTGAGTTTAAACAGAACCGGTCACATCCTGAAATGTGATTAACCTGCAGATATAGGGCTATAATGTAGGCTAATAGCATTTCAATGTTGTCCAGTCTCTTTACTGAAAGAGCGGCTACCAGGAGAAAATTAACTTTATTCCTCCCAGAAGCTGCCGGCTTTCAGTCATACAGGTGTGCCGGTGCTGCAACAGGCACCGCTCAGTACATAGTGAGTGGCGGCGAATTTGTGCACCTTCAAAGTGCATGGGCGTACCAACAGCCACCGCTCACTGTGTACTGAGACATGACCGACTGTATGACTGAAAGCTGGCGGCTCTCTAGAGGAGCAAAGTTGGTTGATTTTCTCCCGGTAGCCTTGCTTTCAGTAATGAGGCTGGACCACATTGTAACACTATAAACTTTCAGGCTGACCCCATATTTGCAGATTAATTGTTTTTGGTGGCATGACAAATTCACTTGAAGAGTAAAAAATCCAATTCCTGTTTTTCAGCCTTGTTGACTGCGCCCCAACCATAGGCACCCTCATTCTGCCACCCATAGTGCTGCTCAGGCTCTGGAGGGTCATATAATACTGCAGCTCTTGTGACGGAAGCAGAAGGGAAAATTTCCCCAAACTCTCATTTTGGAATCTTGAGGAGTAGCTTGACGGTGGAGTGGTTCCCTAGTATCAAGCACTTGATGTCTAGAAATTCTAAAACTCACCCTATTATTATCCAATCATTATATCAGGCTTGAAGATAAGCTACTAATATTCTTCAAACTTAAGAAGGTAAATGTTTACGGTGCTAAACACTGGAGATATGTGATATACAGTATTAACCATGGGGGCTAAGATTTTCCCTAAAAGGGGCTGTTTAGAATCAGCAAAATTGTTTTACATTTTATCCAAAAACAGGGTCACCACTATCCATGATCACAGTGGTATTGCAGTTCTTGCCATTCAAGCGAATGTAGTTGGGCCACAATACCTCACACAACCTGTGGACAAAGGTGGTGCTGTTTCTGGAGAAAAAGACGAAACCCATTTTCCTAATTGTGATCAATATAACTTACTGCCTGTTAAGTAATTAAAGAGGACTGCAATCATCCCCTTCCCTGCCTAAAATAACTTATAACAGTGAACAAAAGATTACATCTAACTGCATAGCATATAGCAATAAAGGAACTTTAGGTTGACCGTCCCTTTAATTTTTAACCCATGATTTCCAATCATGAGCTAAAGTTCTCAAGCATAAAAGAAAATATGGCAGTTCAGGCCTTGGAAGATAAAATAAATGTGTTGGATCCTCAGCCAGTAGATACGCTGTCATTTGCATCTGCCAGTTACATAACTCTATCACAATTTAAGGGGATGTGGGAATTTAATTTAATGACATTATAACTTAATCTTAAACGATAACATCCAACCAACAAAAACCCAGTCATGCAAAGTATGGACTAATTATTGAGTGCATGAAAAATATCATTTGCAAGACAGACCTCATGCGCTCTGACTCCCATCGGAATCGTATCTACATTTCCTATCGAAGCTCTGAGATGTTCGCTCGGAGAGAAGGTCAAGGATTAGGTGATAATACAGACAAGTCTGTGACATGCATCATAGTCTGACATTGACATTAATTTCCTTTCCCGCTTTCATCCCATCAACGTGGTTGCTTTGATATTTCATTTAGGCAGTGTCTGTCTCAGTACCGGATTCAGGAAGCTTATGTGTTCTTAGGAGCCTAATTTTTTTTTTATTTTATGTAATCCTTGATAAATGTTAAAATACTAATATGACACTTGTAAAAGAAAAAAAGATATTACGTGTATGGAGGGGTTTTTTTTAAGTGGGATTTTCTAGATTATAATCCAAATAAAGGTATGAAAATCCATTCCCTTAGAGTATTTTAGTGGATTGTGAATTTAAAGGAGGGGGATTAAGTGTCTTTACCTTTGGAGGACCCAATATGTCCATGTAGTGCATGCATAGTCCATTAATTCCAATAAGAACCATGCAATGATTAATTTGCCCTGTGGGGGCACTGCAGGAAAAACAAACACTTCTAGCTAGATTTAGAGTTGATCTATCGATTTCACAACAACAAGACAACCTTTTACTAGCGTTTTTGTGCGGTATATCCTTTTAGTAAGGCAGAACTGAAATAAACACACATCTTGTGCCAACTTACATAACTTGTATGTACTGTACATTCATACATTTCTAAATTCCATTAGACAAGTAAATTACAACGAGTCTTTGGTTGAGTGTTGTAGATCAAGGTTGATTTTGGAGCCATAAGTTACACAAAACTCTTAGACCCCATTGAAAAACATCCAAAAGGATCCCACACCTTCTAAGTGTCATTTATAATACTAATTTCTTCTTTTTCAATCACCTGGGTGCAAAAACAACTACTGCGCCTTCTGTCCCAATGTCCCAGGGGTCAACTGATTCTACTACAATGTTATCTTAAAAGCTTACATTGCATAGAAATAATTCTCAGCTTCCGTAAAGAAGAAGCCTTACAACAAGTGACCAGTAAAGATGAAGCAGTGCAGACGAATGAAAAGAAAAACCTTGTGAAGGGAATAGAAGACACATAAAGTAAAATTCACCAGCAGATGTTTAAGGGCTTTAAAGGTGTCTCTTTATGGAGACACTATTGAATCACGCTGATATCTTAATGAGATTTGAAACAGGAAGGCGTTTTTTTTCTTCTTTTTTTCTTTTCTGTTGGCGCTCTCTGGTATCCATCAATATATTTCCTCCGTCCATTGTGGTCACTGCTCATTTAGGATCCACAGGAAAAAGAAGCTTCAAGCAGATTGATGCCAAATGAAGTATGGGCACGAGTTAATTGTTTTACTGTCAATCAGTGCAAAACACTCAACTCGGGTGAAGGAAGGAGACGTCCCGTCTACACGCTGTCCTTAGTTCTGCTTTGTATTAGGATGCACATAGAATGAAAGCCCTAATAGCTAATATTGGTAGGTTTCCGTGACACTGGTCACCACTTCTTGTGATGCTAGTTGCTACTCACAGACTTACCATGAGGCAGGATAGACAGAGGTCAGTACTAAGAGGGCTCATAATAGACAAAAGGAAAAGACAAAAGAGTAGTCAGCTAACAGTCCAAGGTCAGAGTATCAGGAAGGTAGCAGATCAAGACAAAGGGGTAAGGGTGGTTTTACACTTACCATATCTTTGCGGGATGATTTTGCGGCCCCAATAGCTTTCTATGGGGCTGCAAAATTGGCCTGCGCCATGTGCCGTACGGCCGTGAGCGCCGTATATACAGTCGTTAAAAAATATCGAGCTTGCTTGATATTTTTCACTGTGTACAGACACTAGGGTGTCAAGGAAAAATGAACTTTGCAAATTAGTAAGTCTTACACCTCAAATTTGTTCCTTTTGGCATAAGGATTCACCATGTAAAATATGTTGACATTAAATTTAGATTTACCACTTGCTCAAGTATATATTATATATATAATATATATATACACACATTTGGTGTCGCCGCGTTCAGAAACGCCCGATCTATCAAAATATAAAATCAGTTAATCTGATCGGTAAACGGCATAACATACCATACATAACACGGGATATGCATGACAATAAATGCTAAACAAACATTTAAAACTGCAATGTGATATGCCATTGAGCAACCAGTAAATGATAACTAATCTTAAAAAAAGAAAATTATAAAATATCTATGACCAAAAAGGAACAAAATTAGGAGGTAAGACCCTCAAAAACTTGCTAATTAATTTTTACCATGTATTTCCTTGGCACCCTAACGAACACGGTGCCCATTTAAATCAATGGGGCCGCAAAAACAAACCGGAAGTTTGTTTTTGCAGTGCGCCGGCACTTCCGGTTTTGCGGAATGGCGATCCGCAAACATTTTTTGCAGCCTGTTATTGTGGTACACCACAAAAAATGCGGTGATACAGCCTGCAAAAACGGGCCGCAATAACGGACCACAAAAAATGGGGTAAGTGTAAAACCACCCTAAGTCAAACAGACTTGGTAAATCCAAGGTTGGCAACGGAGGTCAGAATATAACTAAAGCCCCCGTTACACACTGCAATATCGCTAGCAATATCACTGTAAAGTCACCGATTTTGTGACCTTGCAGCGATATTGCTAGCGATATCGCTGCATGTGATACTTACCTCCGACCCGCTCCCCCGCTGCTCATTGTTGGTTGCGCGAGAAGCTCCTGGACCATTTCTCGTTGGCCACTTCCTGCTGGGCTTCCTGTGGCGCCGACGAGCGAGGCATGGACGCGGGCGGAAGGACGTCAGGATCGCCGCGTCTGACAGGTAAGTAGCGACCCCAGCGATGTCGCTGGTGAGATCTGCCTGTGTGGCAGTTCACTAGCGACCACTTAGCGATGCACCAGCGATCCATATCGTTGTCGGGAACGCTGGTGCATCTCTATGTGCAACGGTACCCTTAGAGCACAGAGCAAACACACACCACTTGAGCAAAGCTGCAAATGGCCATGGTTTGACTAATGTCAGAGTGTTCAATAGCCCTGTAATCACCAAGAATGGAAGACACCTGGAGGAGATCCCACAGATCCTACAAAATAAGATGGCAGAGCTGTCATTCACAATGCACATACTGTATCTCTGCCTCAGATTGGGCAATAGAGTTGTCACTCACAATCCTGAAAGTTCAGCAAGCTCTCGATTCCATAGGTCGGCAGAACTGTCATTCACAGCATCCATAGGATACAGTGAATGGTGGAATCATGACACTTTCCTTGGTTTACATCATCCTATGCCAACAGTGAATATATAGAAACAACGTGGCTTCATTCATCGATGTAAATCAGTGAGCTATGACCCAATATCTGGCCCTGAACACAGAGGAACACAGCTCCCTGTATTTAATCCTGATTCACTAAGGAGCATAGACAGCATCTCTGTCAAAAATGTGAGGGTCCTCCGTAGAGTAAAGGAACCACCATGAATACAGGTGCCATGTGCATTGGAAGCATGTTGGTGACTTTACTACAGGGACTAAGATGTGGATGTTAAACTGTTTTTTATCTTACCAGCAAAGATGAAGATTTTACACACATGAAGCTGGACTCTCCTTTACTCTTAGAACTCTGCTTTGCGCTGTTGCTCTGTTGTCCTTCATAAACATATTGATCATTTCCATTTTTCCATTTTCCCATGTTGATTGAAACATATCACCACCACACAGGCTAGCACTGATTGGACAATATCAGAGTATGTAGCAACACACTTCCAACTTGTAAAGCCCTATTGTCAATTTAGTGTTAAATTTGTAGGAGATTTAATAGAGGACCAGCGAGAAATAAGTTCCAGAATCCTTGTATCATGGTTTATTTTAGAATAGCCTAGTCGAGTTGAGCTAAAACATTCACAAGACTAGTCTTGTGGCCACATTAGTTGTTCTTGACCCTGCGAACCTCCTCCAACCTGTTAGCATCCCCGCTGCCTCCTCAGTGTGACGTCATGTATGTGTCACTCACATGGCAACTTTGACGGCGCACCAGGCCAACTAAACAGAAGAGGTGTCAGGGGTGCCAAAATAATAAGAGGTTCACAGTGATCTGGTTCAGAAGCCATGGACTACCAATGTGACCACTGGGCCAATATTCTACAAACCTTTTTGCTCAACTCTACAATCTAGGCTTAATGTCTGATGGACTTTACAGTTTTTCTGTAACATTTTTTTTATTTTAACTAAGCCAAACTGATAGAAACTAGTGTCACAGCTGAAACTTTGGCTTTTGTTCCACTGAAGAACTTTGCATGCAGCTGATTCATTCAATTATAAGGTTAATTAAACAACAAGCCCAGCAGCTCAATAGCTTGATGACTTTATGGACAATCACGCAAGGAACACTGGTTGTTCCTCTGTCTATGACTCTTTACTGCGTGCTCTCCTCGAGGTATATGCTTGTTCTGTATGTAGGGTAGGGGTATTTTTAGCAAATCCTGCTGTGGTAAGCTTTCCCTAGCGAAATAATATTGAGAGTTGTCTGGGAAATCCTATAGTGACTTATCTGTCTCTGGCCTTCTGGTTGGGTGCGATTTAGGTTCCAGACGTTGTAAGCTGTAGCGTGACGCAGGAATTGATTTCAGGACCTACAGACTTAGTTACTTACGTATGTATGACTTTGAGTGAAGCTCTGGGTTTGAATCCAACAAGGGCAACATTTGCATGAAATTTATATGTATTCAACCTAGTTACTTCATGGGATTATTCTAAGGTCCAACTATGTTGTCTCTGTATTTTGTACAGAAAACACAAGTCATGCTAGATGTTAGTTATACTGTGGTATTGGAGCTAGAACCCAGTCCTGTCTAGGTTATTGATTATTTTAAGTCATAATTTGGTGAATTGAATTATTTTTATGATCTCCTCTGTAGACCCTGATCTCTTTCTCACTCTCAGTTCTGTAAGGCACTAAGCTTTGCATTGCTGACCTATGTCTATGTGACCATACTGCTCCCTTCCACCCATAAAGGTGCCACACCAGTTGCCAATCCAGATTGTATGTCTACACTTGTTTTCTTGTTGTAGTTCAGACACTAGATCAGGTCTATCATCATCTATTGTAGAATAGCCAAAAAAACAGATCTGTGATTCAATCAGAAGTTTATGGGCAGAGGAGATCTGTGGACTTCTGGTATCTGCTAGACAGTGGTAAGCAATACAGCAAAATCCCACCAAGGACAACATCTGCAAGGAGTTTCTCCAGTTTTTGCCCACATTCCAAAGACATACTGATAGGGAAACTAGATTGTGAGCCTCATCGGGGACATTGATGGTGTCTGTAAAGCGCTGTGGAATTAATGATACAATATAAGTAACATAAATAAGAGATGTTGTATGACTACAGTTCACCTGTAATCACTTTTGATCTTTTAAATGGAATATGTCAGCAGATATTTGCTATGTAATCTAAGGGCAGAGTGAGATAGGGACTGAGACACTGAATTCAGGGATATGTCACTTATTAGGCTATGTGCTGTTGTTTCCATACAATGAATGTTTTATCACCATGAAATAATCACTGATGCTCTTTTAAGTCCTGGTCTGACCCCGCCTCCTCCTCTGATTAGCAGCTCACTGTCAATATCCAATGTACAGTACATTGAGAGCCTGGTGTAGGCGGGGGCAGTTTTCTGAGCTTTTCTACATGCTGCATCTAAAAACTCTGATTGTATCACAATGGCTGCACCCAGAAAACTAAGTGATACATCGCTGGAATCAGGGTCTCTTTTCTTACATCATGCTACTCCCAGATAAAGTAGCAAAAACCTGGCGACAGATTCCATTTGACCAAGATATTGCATATAGAAGCATTTTAGCTTTTGCAGAAGTACAAACTTGAGAACTATGCAACAAATAGAGTGGCGCTAGTTGTCTACCACAATATCCGTCTGACCGCTGAAGGTAACTAATTTGGTTTTATGTCTCTATCTCATTTTGACAGTGTTGCTGAAACAATGTAGATTTCTTCAGCCGTCTGTCTCAGACGATACTCTATTTGTGCTGTGGCAGTCAATTCAGACTATGAAGTGGTTTTCATCATCCTTCTTAACCTTGCCTAGCTCCTGTTGTAGATTCTTCTTAGTTCCTCTCTGTTTCAAAATTGCATTTGGGTACAGAGAAGAAAT
Organism: Dendrobates tinctorius; assembly: GCF_039654945.1. Taxonomy (NCBI): domain Eukaryota; kingdom Metazoa; phylum Chordata; class Amphibia; order Anura; family Dendrobatidae; genus Dendrobates; species Dendrobates tinctorius. The sequence goes on from NW_027361993.1 coordinate 8,710,705, forward strand.
GCCATTAACCTTAGTGCTTATGTGTATGCATAGCCGAGCGCAGCACATCTGAACAATTCCTAATGTTCATTTACATCATCGCTCCTATCCAGTCCTATTACACCTAAATCCCCCTGCACATTGCCTTATGGAGTATAGTCCTGAAAGCAAATCTCTCTCCTAATAAGCAGAAATCAACAACAGACTGCGCTAAATTTAATAAGTGGCAATTAACAGATACTGGGAGTCGGTGTAGAGGAAGGAAAGGTCTCGAAAACATTGTTTCCATGAAAATATAGGTTCTTAATAGCCATAAAGAAGGCTGAAAATAGAGAGCAAATGTAATGATCCAATTATTTAGGGTGAAAGGTTCACCTGTGCTCTGCGGCGCCCCCTACTGAGGAATATCTTTTTCTATGAGTTGCCTAGAGGAGCTGTGAAAACTAAACTGAAGAAAAGTTAATTGAATTTTTGGTGTTAATACCTCAGCCCTAAACTGGCCCCTATGAGCAGGAATACAGGTCAAATAGCTGCGATAATGTTATATAGACATAACCGGAGTTGCTTTTAGCAGTCATTGACCTCTAACAGCAACTTTTTGGACACATACTGTAAGAGTGTTGCCCCATTTCATTAGGGTGTATATATGTTTTAGGTGGGCTTTTGATTTGTGTATAGAGCTATATAACCCTTTGACCAAAGGATTTTAAATGAGATTATTACTATATGAAAATATTAGTGAGGCCTCATTCAGAAGGTCATTTATTCTTTTTGCATACAAGAAAAAACGGAAAGTTTTTAATCATATGTTCATCTATTTTTGTTCCATGTGTCCATTTTTACCATTGGTTTGGTGTTTGTTCTACTTTTATGCAAAAAAAAAAAATCCAACCTTCCCTTACCCACTAAATATTAAAAAATGGACAGCACTCGGATCACTCACAAATTGAGTTTTTTTTCTTCACAAAACCATTAGAGAAGCTGTCTACTACCCTTACTCAGTTACTGGTTTTGCCATAAATGCTTGGCTAATGCCCCTAAAGATCCCAATATACTTTATCAGCCAAGTTTCATGTAGTTTTATGCCTTTCTGCAAGACCTCCTGTGCCCTAGCACTTCCTGTGCAGAATCTTGTTTTCCCTTCTTACTACATTTCCATCGTTCCGTCTGGTGGGCTGCAAGCCAGCAGTGAGCACAGACCTGTGACTCCACCTGAACCTCTCCCACTCCTTGTCTCACACATCCCCAGTACACTGCAGGAAATAGAAATAATGCACAAAGCACCAGAACACCAGCCATGACAATAAAGATTATCCCCTACTCCCATTCACTGACATGGATGGTAGGTTGGATAGATCAATGGATGGATGGGAAGGATGGGGAGAGAACTGACTGCAGGGTGTATATACATTACACAGGGTGTACACAGTGTGTGTACACGTATATATACCCTGCTGTATACATACAGATCCAGGAGAGAGCTGGCTCTGCAGGGAGCGCTGGCAGTATTCACAGAAACTGAGTGAGCTCTGCTGAATACAGCCCTGCCCACTTGCATGGTATGCCCCTCCCACCAATCAGTTTCCAGAGCCAGGATCCGCGGGAAACTCTGTCGTGACATCACAGGAAGGCGGGAGATTCTGAACCAGAGGTCATGTGAAAAGAAGAGCAGCTCAGATTTTAGCAGCATTTGGCAAAGCAAAGTATTTAGTAAAGTGCTTATTTGGGGAAGTTAGTTCACATGTAATGGTCATGTTAAATGGCCAACTCCTTTCAAGGGGCAAGTTGATCTGTGAACTACCCCATAGAGCACAGTGAGTATATGCTCTATCCGTGAAAAACAAGGATAGAGCACGCACGTGAAAAATGGACGTCTGAGTGAGGCCAAACACAGGTGGGCATGAATTGAAAAAGGAATGTTGCAAACCAATAGGAAAAATGAAATACATCTTATTCTACTGTACTTTATCTTATAATCGAAAAACAAAATCTCTTTCCCTACAACTTAACTAATGACAAACAACACAATTCGCATCACATAGAGGTCTACTTTGATGTCTAAGTTGGGTTCCCTAGAACCATGAAGGGTTGAAGTCTTTGAGGTAATAACACTGACATTAGAATGCAGCTTTATCAGAGCCACCTGTTACTGACCTTACAGAATTTGAAGGTCATGAACTTGCAGTCCCAATGTAACAAGTGATAAAATGATAATATTATAATGACTTTGTGAAATGTTATTTAATACACAAGTGATAACACTTTTCCTGTTTATAGAAGTGACCTTATCTGGGGTTCATGAGCAAAGGGACAGGAAAATCAATCGCTCAAAGCTCGGTAAGATCTATGTGCCAAAACATCCACAGCTTCCTCTCACCTGATATTTATAATTCCATGTGCCGTCGATATCTACTATTCATAGCAAGATGATAAACAAAGAACTAGCCGAATTTACAACTCAAAATTAAAAATAACCATTATCTTTATTAATACAGAAAATATAGGTAGGGATGGAAAACAGATGCTCAGGGAACAATAAAGGGATGCAATACAATGGGAACAGACTGAAAAAAAAATCAATTACAGCAGAGGGATATAATAATAAAAAAAATCTGCCAATGAGGTTATGTGCTGTAAAATAAAATAATAAGTCAGTCCTCATTTAAAATGGGTAGTGAAGCAGAAAAAATGGGAAACAAGGAAAAGAAATATAATTTCATAAAATGCCTGTGCAATAGAATGCCTGGAGAAGATGGTGGTAATCACAATTATTAATATGGATAAGTATAACAAATATATATAAGTATGACCACCAAATTATTAGTACCACAAGTGCTAATGTCAATAGTGTCACCATAACAATCAAAGATTGTGCTGTAAAAATGGACAATATATATAAAGTGATATGTGCAGACAAGGGGATAGATACCTGCTAGGAAGGGGATAATGGAGGCCCACGGATGCGTCCACCCCGACGTGCATTTCGGCATTTGCCTTCGTCAGGGGGTGGGCGCATCCTTGGAACAGTCCGTGGACCTCCATTATCACCTTCCTAGCAGGTATCTATCTATTAATATTGCCGATATGCTCCACAGCATTTCAATGTTGCACCTTTGATGGTATAGATAGGCATTATCCCACAATATATACAATTAATATATACTCATTTCCATTGTTTTATGGTGTGCATTGTTTTTGAGTTTATAATTATTCATAGCTAGAGATAACCATCCGCAATGTCTCATCCCCATTTTAGCAGATCAGATCCACCATATATAGAATTCTGTTGGAAATTTGACCATAATTTACTGTTACATTTTGTTTTTTTGAACATCTGATCTTTTTTTCCACACTCTAATTGCTTCTTAAGTTCCTAGAAAGTGTTTATTTTTTGCCTATAAAATGTGCATTAGGCCCGCTGCACTTCACTTTTCCATCTTTGGGATCCACTTAGTTGAATCTGTCATTCATTAGTATTCATACGAGCCATTGATGTCAGCACTGAAGACAGCATACTTTTTGAGTTAATTTCTCTCTTTATGTCATCTTCAAAGAGGAATATGGAAGCAAAGCACGAGAGCGCATATGAAATCAGTAAATGGCATTACGTTAAGATAAACAGTCTTTAGAGGGAATATGCTGCTGCGGTGTGGATATATCACTGACACTGATACGAGACCCTTGTTAGAGATTATAAACAAATAAGACTGATTTCAGAAAAGAGTCTGATCTGTTCTCAGGCAATCTACAACCGCTATATACAGATACAGCACGTGTGTGATGTAATATGTTATCTCTAAGACACTCATCGGCACAGGGCTTTAATGGGTGCAGCCAGGAGCATATATAAAGACAAGAGGGGACCATGGCAAAAACCAAAAAGACCCAAATTTTGAGAACTGTTACATGATGTCTTTCCTATGACCCATAGAGTGGCATGCAAAAGTTTGTGCACCTCTGGTCAAAATGACTGTTATTGTGAACAGTTAAGCAAGATGAAGATGAAATGATCACTAAAAGGCCTAAAGTTAAAGATGACGCATTTCCTTTGTATCTTAAGCAAAAAAAAAAATATTGTCATTTTTAAGTTCTGAAACCTTTGCAAAAGTTATCTGAGCACCCACATTTCCAAAGGTTTCCAAACTTTTGCATTGGCCCATTTTCCTTTTTGTAATTTTTAAAATGGAGAACATTAAAAAAAATAAAAAAAATTGTATAACAAAGTGTGTGTGTGTATATATATATATATATATATATATATATATATATATACTTTTTATATAGCCTAAAATAAAAAAGGAAATGTGTAATCTTTACCTTTAGGACTTTTAGAGATCATTTCATCTTCAACTTGCTTAACTCCTCACAACAACGGTAATTTTGACCAGGGGTGCCCAAACTTTTGCATGCCACTGTAAAAGTACATCGAGTGAACACTATTTCAGCACAGTAATGGTGATGATGAAAGAGCTGTGCCCGAGCCATTATTTCCTAGTTCCAGCTGTGTTGTACAATACAGCACCTGTGTTAACTCCAGTCTCAGCTGTTTAACCCCTTAGATGCCGCAGTCAAATCTAACTGGCATCTAAACGGTTAGACAAAAAAAGCAAGCTCCTTGTGTCACCAAAGGCATGGCTTAATAAACTGATCACTGTCACTTAGAGATAAAAAGAGCAAAACAATATTTTAAAGAAAAAGTAAAATATAAAAATAAAAATTAAATTAAACTATACCGACTTTTACTTGGTATAACTGTTACATAATTTATCACATATGTATCTACAGGAAAAAAAAGGGCCAAAATTGCTGTTTATTTTTTTATTCTGCTGAAAAAAAAGGAATGAAAACTGATCAGTCAGACATATGTACCTCAAAATGGCACAAATAAAAATGACAAATCATTCCTTAAAAATCAAACCTTCACGCTTCATTGATGGGGAAAAATAAAATGTAGTGCGTATTTGAATGTAACAAAGCAAAAAAAAGTATGAAAAAATTAAGTGGTTTTATTGTGTAAAAAAAAAGAAAAACCTATATAAATGTAATAATGTCATAATAAATTGATTGATACATTTAGAATGTCATTTATACAGAACAGAATGTTGTAAAAAAGAGTAAATAAGCAATGGTGGCAGTATATACAGGGTGGGCCATTTATATGGATACACCTAAATAAAATGGGAATGGTTGCTGATATCAACTTTCTGTTTGTGGCACATTAGTATATGGGAGAGGGAAAGCTTTTTAAGATGTGTGGTGATCATGGCGGCCATTTTGAAGTCAGCAATTTTGGATCCATCTTTATTTTTTCCAATGTGAAGAGGGTCATGTGACACATCAAACTTATTGAGAATTTCACAAATTTCACAAGAAAAACAATGGTGTGCTTGGTTTTAACATAACTTTATTCTTTCATGAGTTATTAACAAGTTTATGACCACTTATAAAATGTGTTCAAAGTGCTGCCCATTGTGTAGGATTGCCAATGCAACCCTATTCTCCCACTCTTGACACACTGATAGCAACACCGCAGAAGAAATGCTAGTCTAAGGGGGTCAGATTCCTTGTAGGAATGCTCACACCTGACAACCATAATGTGGTGGTGCACCATCTTGCTGGAAAAACTCAGGGAACGTGCCATCTTCAGTGCATATAGAGGGCAACACATCATCATGTAGCAGTTTCAGATATCCAGTGGCATTGAGGTTTCCACTGATGAAGAATGGCCCCTCTATCTTTGTACCCCATATACCACACCATACCATTAATTATGGGTGTCAGGTCCGAGCATTCCTACATGAACAGTTTCCTGGAAAGTGGATTGGTCATCGTGGGCCAGTTGAATGGCCACCAGGGTCTCCCGATCTGACTCCCTTAGACTTTTATCTTTGGGGTCATCTGAAGGCAATTGTCTATGCTGTGAAGATACGAGATGTGCAGCATCTGAAACAACGGATACTGGAAGCCTGTGCTAGCATTTCTTCTGCGGTGCTGCTATCAGTGTGTCAAGAGTGGGAGAAGAGGGTAGCATTGACAATCCAACACAATGGGCAGCACTTTAAACATACTTTATAAGTGGTCACAAGCTTGTAAATAACTCATGAAAGAGTAAAGTTACATTAAATCCAAGCACACCATAGCTTTTCTTGTGAAATTCTCAATAGGTTTGATGTGTCACATGACCCTCTTTCCATTGAAAAAACTAAAGTTGGATCCAAAATGGCCGACTTCAAAATGGCCACCATGGTCACCACACATCTTTAAAGTTTCCCTGCTCCCATATACAAATGCGCCACAAACAGGAAATTGATTTCACCAACCATTCCCATTTTATTTAGGTGTATCCATATAAATGGCCCACCCTGTATATATATATGTGTATATATATGTATGTATATATATATATATATATATACTGTATATGCAAACTACTGTTCAAAAATTTGGGGTCACCCAGACAATTTTGTGTGTTTTCCATGAAAACTCATACTTTTATTAATCAAATGAGTTGACAAATGAATTTAAAATCTAGTCCAGACATTGACAAGGTTCGAAAAAAGATTTTTATTTGAAATAATAATTTTCTCCTTCAATCTTTGCTTTAGTCAAAGAATTCTCCCTTTGCAGCAATTAGGTCATTGCAGACTTTTGGCATTCTAGCAGTTAATTTGCTTTGGTAATCAGGAGAAATGTCACCCCATGCTTCCAGAAGCCCCTCCCACAAGTTGATTTGGCTTGATGGGCACTTTTTGCGTACCATACGGTCAAGCTGCTCCCAGAACAGCTCAATGGGGTTGAGATCTGGTGACTGCGCTGGCCACTCCATTATAGATTGAATACCAGCTGTCTGCTTCTTCCCTAAATAGTTCTTGCATAATTTGGAGGTGTGCTTTGGGTCATTGTCCTGCTGTAGGATGAAATTGGCTGGAATCAAGCGCTGTCCACAGGGTGTGGCATGGCATTCAATATGGAGTGATAGCCTTCCTTATTAAAAATTCCTTTTACCTTGTACAAATCTCCCACTTTGCCAGCACCAAACCAACCCCAGACCATCACATTACCTCCACCATGCTTGACAGATGATGTCAAGCACTCTTGCAGCATCTTTTCAGTTGTTCTGCATCTCACAAATGTTCTTCTGTGTGATCCAAACACCTCAAACTTGGATTTGTCTGTCCATGACACTTTTTCTAATCTTCCTCTGTCCAATGTCTGTGTTCTTTTGCCCATATTAATCTTTTCCTTTTATTAGCCAGTCTCAGATATGGCTTTTTCTTTGCCACTCTGCCCTGAAGGCAAGCATCCCGGAGTCGCCTCTTCACTGTAGACGTTGACACTGGCGTTTTGCATGTACTACTTAATGAAGCTACCAGTTGAGGACCTGTGAGGCATTGATTTCTCAAACTACAGACTCTAATGTACTTGTCTTTTTGCTCAGTTGTGCAGCGGGGCCTCCCACTTCTCTTTCTACTCTGGTTAGAGCCTGTTTGTGCTGTCCTCTGAAGGGAGTAGTACACACCGTTGTAGGAAATCTTCAGTTTCTTGGCAATTTCTCACATGGAATAGCCTTCATTTCTAAGAGCAAGAATAGACTGTCGAGTTTCACATGAAAGTTCTTTTTTTCTGGCCATTTTGAGAGTTTAATGGAACCAACACATGTAATGCTCCAGATTCTCAACTAGCTCAAAGGAAGGTCAGGTTCTCTATTCAGCCAAACTGTTTTCAGCTGTGCTAACATTCTTTCACAAGGGTTTTCAAGGGTATTCTAACCATCCATCAACCTTTTCTTTCAAAAACAAGTAAATTTCTAAGTGACCCTAAACTTTTGAATGGTAGTGTGTGTGTGTATATATATATAAACACACACTACCACACACATATATATATATATATATATATATATATATACCACACATGTATATATGTTATACATATATTATAGTTATATAATACATGAAATGATATGATCCCCAAAGTAGTGAAGTAGTGCAATATATAAATAATGCTTGTCTGGCACAAATTAACCCCTTATGCAGCGATATCAATGGTAGACAAGGAAAGTAATGGATTTTGAAATGTACTAGACATTAAAAAAACAGTAATACACTAGGCCGTGTTCTTAATGTGGCAACTTAAAAGGGGCCTAAAGATTTATTTTAAGTGGAATAATCATTAAAGTCTGCCTGAAAAGTGAAAGATCTGACCACGCCATGGAAATAAGACACATTAGCGCCTTAGTAATTATTAGAATTGACTAAAAGTGGAATGCTCATAACCAGTGAAATACCGTAAGTGGCCATGTCATTGACATAGGGCCCAAAGGCCCAAAACTATATTACCATTATGGACTCATGGAAACTAAGCACCTAGGGTGGGGCAATATAAATTTGGATACCTATCACATACAACTTCCCTGAATCTCAGGACTGCGGGTTGTAGAATTGTTTACTGATCAATGGCATCAAGTGCAGACAATTAAGTGGGAAGGAGGGGGATGTTAGAGTTTGCAGTGTCACCCCCTGCCCCACCCACTCCACTTAAATGCTCAGAATTATATTGCTCACAGACTCTAATATTCTCCTTTCCAGCTAACAAATCAGGTACCTACTAGGCTGCAATCCAAATCTTTTTCTCTAAATATAGCAGAATGGTTATAACAACATGACGATTAGAGCCAAATGCAACACATTTCCCTAAGGAAGATGCTTAAAGTAGTTTTCTATCAGTTCCCTGGCACCACACTAGTAATTTACTAAATTATATTTTGCAGTAAATGCAGTAATTTACTTAGAAACATAAAGAGAACATAAAACTATAGTGGTAGGACATAAAGACAAAGTTTAATAACACAATCATATAATCCGGAAGAGGAAAAAAACAATGTCCTCACTGGCCGAATGGCAACACAAAAGATTCTGTTCTATAAGTAAAAGGAGCTTTCCATGAACCACATTTACCAAGATGATTTCACTGCTGGATATAAATGTATTGGAACATCCAGGCAGGTCAGCTATCAAATCAACACCAGGGAAGGAGCAGCTCAGTCTTTTTCCTAGAAATCTACTAGATTGAGATATATCGTCTTCATTAACAGGAAGAGAGAAATTCAAACAAGGAATAATGAGAGACGGAGAGAAGGAAAGTTGGAAGATGGAGTGAGCGGATTTATTTTTTTTTATCAATAATAAGGTTATAGGTAGAGATGGGCGAACCCGTGGATGTTCGGGTCTGGCGTGTTTGGTACCTGAACAGTACCCGAACTAGAACCCAAACCCCAATCAAATGAATGGGGGGCCTGAACATCTGGTGATGCCCACACTGTCATCTGTGTGACAGCGAGAGAAACACCGCCTCTGATCGGCAGTATGTTAGTTACCGCCAGTCAGAGAGCTGCGGTTCCCACGCTGTCAAACAGATGAGAGGGTGTGAGTCAGCAGCTGTGACCAGTGTTTAAAATGTTACCGCCAATCACAGGCATCAGCTGATGAGAGTACTACTTTCATCATCCTACAACTGGTCTCGCTGATAGCAGCGAGAGCAGGTGTATGATGATGGGAGTATTCATCAGACAGTACCCGTGCAATAAATAAATTAAAAATGGCGTGTGGTCCCCTCTATTTTTGACAAAACCGACAGCTGCGAGCTGCAGCCCTCAGCTATCAGCTTTATCTTGGCTGGTTATCAAAAATAGAGGTATCCCCATGCCATTTTTCAAAATTGTATAAATAAATCATTTCAAAAAAACAGCATAGTCTCAAGTATACCCGGCATAAGGAGTATTGGGGGAGGGGGGGATGGCTTTGATTGTATTACTACAAGATATGTGAATTGTTACATGTATATTGATATCCACTGTTTATTGTTTAAAATCTTTTGAAACCTAAATAAAAATAACTGGTTTAAAAAAAAAAAAAACCAGCATAGTAATATTAATATTAATTAATATTGTAATATTGATATAGCAAGAATATAGTTCTTTATTTGAAATTAATCTCCCCACCCTGTTTTACCCATTTATTTTCAAATATTAAAAATATTAAAACACCATATTCCTCACCTGTCTGATGAAAAGATAATCTATATCTGTCACACAATGATCCATATGGTTTGGAGAGTAGTCGCATCAGTAATGCGACCACTGTCAGCCAGCCGGAATGAACACACTGAGCAAAGCATGAGAAGCTCTGCCTGTGACCAGTGGTAACCTCAATGATGTCACTGCCGCTCACAAGGAGGCAGCACTTCTCATGCTCTGCTCAGTGTGTTCTGGCTGGCGTGGAGAGTGGCCACATCACTAATGGACCTACTCTCCAAACCATCCGGATCGTTGTGGGACAGATATGGATTATCTTCTTGTCGGACAGTTGAGGAGTATGGTTTTTTTTTTTTTTTTTTATTTTACAGTAATAAATGGGTAAAAGAGGGTGGGGAGTTTTGTTTTTCAAATAAAGGACTTTTTTCTTGCATCTCCACAACTAACCTGTGGGCTTGATGTCAGCTGACGCTACAAAGCTGACAACAACCCCACAAATATTACCCCACTTTCCACTGCACCAGAGCAAGTAGAAGAGTCAGACAAATCACCAGAATTGGCGTATCTAATAGATGCAGAGGCTGCGGGATGCTATTTTTAGGCGGAGGGGGGTAATATTAATGGCCCCTTCCCAGAGGGGTAATACCAGTCCCTAGCTGTCTACTTTAGCTTGGATGGTTTTTAAACATGGGGGGACCCTACAACATTTATTAAATTATTGATTTAAATAATTTTAAAAAAATATGGTGTGGTTACCCCTCTATTTTTGATAACCAGCCAAGATAACGCTCACAGTTGAGGGCTGCAGCTGACGGTTTTGCCTGTGCTGATTGTCAAAAATAGAGGGGACCGCATGTCAATTTTTAAAATTATTTATTTATTAGTGCACTGGCGCTGGCTGGTGAATACTCTCATCAGTGAGAGCAGGCGTACGATAATGAGAGTAGTACTTTCATCAGCCAATGCCTGTGACTGTCTGGAACCTTTTTAGTGCCGATCAGAACATCTGTATGACAGCGTGGGAACCGCAGCGCTCTGACCAGCGGTATCGAACTTACCCCTGATCAGAGCAGGTGTTTCTTGCGCTATTACACATATGACAGTGTGGGAAACACCTGATGTTCGGGCTGCCGAACCCAAAGAGCAACATGGACTTCCTGGAGAAGTCTGTGCACAGACACTAGGTATTCAAAATGGAACCCGAACTTTACCATTCGGGTTCGTCCATCACTAGCCATAGGATCTGCATCTTCTTGTCATTCGGTTTCCCTTAACAAATAATAATAGATGTTCCAGTCTTTTGGAAATGAAGAAAAAAGGGTGTGTATATTTATGAAATCATTTTTTCATTGAACCAGTGCATTTAAAATCCAAATTTGCAAATAGTTTTAATGAAAAATCTCATGCCGTTTTGTGTATACAGCTCTGGTGCAATCCTATGTGTCTCCACGGCTACAGACTACAAACAAAATCTTATTCTGTAGTCATATTCCCTTCTATTTAAAACCTTTCTGTTTAAGCTACTAGTTGCAAATAAACAGCATATGATCAGATTTCAGACAGTAACACCGGACTGCAAAAACTGCTCTCAGGTTTTGTTTGTAGTCTGTAACCATAGCGACACATAGGTCCTAATAGGGATTGTAGACACATAACGATAAGAGAATTTTAATCAAGATTATGCACAAAACTGCTTCAAATTTTAATAGTGAATTCACTGGAGCTATGAAAACCTGCTGGATATATTATTTGTATTTGCATATTTTTTATTCAGTTCTTTAACAACTTGACATTCTCTGCTCAGTTGGTTGTCAGCAAATTTGTCCTTATATTCAGAGGCTATAAACTCACCCAGAACTAATATTTCTCATAGTTTACATTTGTATCCAGTCTGGACAACTCGCTGTAATCAGCCTGCACTTCATGCAGTTTTACCTGCACTGATACAGTGTAGCAAACTATCAGACCAGAATGGGGGTGAGACGTTTAGCTCACAAAGGTCTAGATTTATATCAGCACCATTTGTAAAATGTTCTTTTATTTTGTTAGCCTTTTAGAAGGCTTAAAAATGTAGTAGTATTTATTCATTTTTTGAAGGAAATTTACAAGACTTATTTTTTCGGGACCCTATTCAGTTTTGAAGTGACAGTGAGGGTCCTACTGTAAATATTGGGAAACCCCTTAAAGTGATACCTTATTAAAAATGGCACCACTCAACATATCCAAAACTGCTGTCAAGCAGTTTATTAACCCTTCATGTACTTTTCAGGAATTAATGCAAAGTGGCATGACGAGAAAGAAAAATGTTTCTTTTACCACCTAATTGTTGCCAATTTCTGAACAGCTCACTACAGCCGGCAGACTCTAAGGCCATTTTTCACCATGATTTCCCATAGCAAACATTAGGGCCATACGATTATGATCTCTGGATGCCGATAGAGGGAGCACCCTTAGGGTACTGTTACACCTAGCAATGCACCAGCGATCCCGACCAGCGATATGACACGGTCAGGATCGCTGGTGCATCACTAGGTGGTCGCTAGTGAGCTGCCACACAGGCAGATCTCACCAGCAACATCGCAGGGGACGGGTATCGCTACTTACCTGTCAGACGCGGCGATCCTGCGTCCTCCCGCCCGGCTCCACGCATCGCTCGTCGGTGCCACAGGAAGCGCCGCAGGAAGTGGCCGACGTGGAATGGTCCAGGACGTTCTCGCGCGACCAGCGATAACCAGCGGGGGAGCCGGTCGGAGGTAAGTATCAGACACAGCAATATCGCTAGCAATATCGCTGCAACGTCACAAAATCGGTGACTTTACAGCGATATTGCTAGCGATATCACAGTGTGTAACAGGGGCATTACTCTGTTTACCGTCTAGATTCTGTAGTGACTATTCACAGTAGCATCTAAGGGATTAAATGGCCGTGATCAGTGTCAACACCGATCATAAGATGCAGAAGGGTGTCAGTTATAGGGTACAGCTGATGGATTTTCACTTCTCAGGGGATGCTATTCTCTTATATCTCAGGTCAGTAAAAAGGCGTATTGGTGGTTACTAGGGGGCTAGGGAACACTATATTATCTCTCTTAAGAGGTTGCACAAGATGAGATAAACATGGCTGCCTTCCTTCACAAATGGCATCACACCAGTCTGTAGCCTGTGTATGGTTTTGCGGCTGATCTTCACTGACATGAATAAGGCCGAGCTGCAATACCAGGCGCAACCTGTAGGCAAGTGTGGCGCTGTTTTGGAAAAAGTAGCCATGTTTTCCCACTCCTGTACAACCCCTTTCAGTAAGACGTCTTTAGCAATTGACTAATATCCCTTTGCAATTTTCTTATCGCATAGTCACATATAGACATATTGTAAATCCAGTCTAATCTTTTTTCATCACCCCAGAAAGCGATTCCTCGCAAATAATTTATTACCATAACAGACCATTTTATGCTCTTCGTACATCTTGCTCTGATTAGATTCTCCTTGCCATAAGATTTACTGACTCAAATGGAGAAAATCACACGAAAACAAGTCGGAGCCCATGAATACATTGTGCAATGCATCTGCTAGTTCCAGCCATGTTTTGCATGGCTGCCTGTGCAGCTTCTCGTCAAACACGTAATCAATAGCCTTCAAATAAATTGGTACTTCCTGTGGCAGCTGACATTTTGAACAGATGCTGAGTGGCTCATTAGAAATTTCATTGGAGCCCGGGAAGAGTTTGTGATCAACAAGTCTGTGCGGATACACAAAGTAATGCGGTGCACTGTTTGGCGCCATGTTTGTAAGCAAACGTAGCACTTTCAGATTGATACACAGGTGCAATAAGAACTGATGATCTGTTATAGAGACAGAAATATTTGTATAGTGACAGTCGTCCAATCTGTAGCTATGGCCGCTTTGGTTTATAGCTAGCCTTTTAAGGCAACCTGGTGGCTAAAAATTCCATAATTTCCATATTATAATTGGAGTTGCGTGAAGAATAGTATCAGAAGGATCCAGGAACAGAGATGATGGAAACGTCTCACCACTGCCCTGCAGGTTCCCCGGCACAATACAGACCATTGATGGCAACCTGTATTCTGCCTATAGGGCAGCACATTTGGGGTATGGGCACACTAAGCTTTTACTTGGTGGTAAAAAATGACACATTTTCTAGTGAAAAATTACTTTGGGAAATGCTACTTTTTTAGGTTATGTGCACATGGAGTATTTTTTTTTTTTTTTGCTGAGTTTTCTTGCAGAATCTCAAAGTTTTTGAGTTGTTTTTTGAAGGAAGATTTGGAGAGTTTTCGCTTAGTTTCTGTTCCAAAAACTCCTCAAAAAAGCTATGTGTGCACAGATTTGCAATATATCGATTTCAATAAATGTTGAAACTCTACTGGTCTGGATGTAATTCAGTGACAATTATTCTTCGTGGCAGGGTGTCCCTTTGAAATGATGTATAGCTAGGACTTCACTCTTCAGGTTTTATGTAACTTCTACTCCCAGCATGCTCTGATAGCCGGTGGTGAGAGTTGTAGTGAATCAGTATTTGGAAATCAGAGAGTAAGAGGATTGGAACTCTAGCACCACCTATTGGAAGTAGCAATCCTTAAAATATCAACCCTTTAACCAATCTTGTCACATGACTTAGTATAAAAATCAAAGAAGAATCACAACATACAGACACATGTGTTGATGTGTTGCCCCTCATCAGCGCAAAGCATGATATCTAATTTAGCTGTATGAGTGCCTCTGACTGGGTTTTAAGGGGTAAGGTCTCTCCTTGTGGAGAGTAACATGCCTGTCATGCCAGTGTAAGGAGACTTATAGACCATGTAATGCTTTTTTTGAGAAATTAAATATGCAAATTGCCTCTTCAGAGAGGCACACAAGTTAAAGACCACTTCTCTCGAGGAAGAGCAGCTGTGTGTATAACAGCTGTATGCTCTTGCTTGTAGATGCAAATGCTGTCCATGTGTTCTAATAAGGCAGGTGAAGAGAGGTTGCCCTAATGGAACAACAACCCCTTTTTAAGCTGAAAGGGAATGCGTCATCTGAAAAAAATGACCTTTTGTTTAAACAATGTTTTATTGTTAAATATTGTTACCATGATTTGTTTGTTTTCTTTTTCAGTTTTCCCTATCTTTATTTCAACAAAAATGTTTGCGATTTTCACATTGGCCATTAAGCATAAAACTAAAACTATACTTCCTGTTCTGCACAGGTTAATTTTCAGCAGTCTCAGTATCATCAGAGACAGGTAACATCTCTGAAAACAGTAGATAATATGGTAATCAAAGTTCTCTTGAGATAATGATCATAGCTTCACCTTCCAAATTTAGGGTTTCCAATTTAGATGCTTTAATGGAATAGGATGCAAAATTGCTCATACCCTTTACCTATTCCTAACTACATGGAGTAGAAATACTTGCTGAACTGACAACCTCTCCAGACCCAGGTTTACGAAATGTCCAGTACTGAATGACACCCCAAGTAACGTCTATAAGACGTCACATCAACTTGTCCCCAGAAAACACCAGAAATTTCCGGCAGGAATATTTAGGATTTATAACTAGCTCTTTGCCTTTTGCAGACATATTAAATGCTATTTTAGGATACGCTGTAATATTTTTCCATCTTTAGATTTTCTTTTTCATATAGGAGAGACACCAGACAAAGACAAATTGCTTTTTGCTGTAAGCACAATGCATTAATATATTATTTCTATATATCAAATATTATTTTTAGCTGTGACGTAAAAAATGTTGCCTTTTTAAATTAAATCTGTCAGTAAAAAAATACTAAAACCTGATTTATCAGCTAAATGATAGATCGCCGTGCAGTAATGCAGGATCTTACATAACATTAGCCTGGGTATTCATTATAAATGTGGCTTATAGGCACTGGATCAGGAAAACATTGCCATATGGGGACTTCGCTGCTTGTAGTGAGGATAAATTGTGCACTTTATTCTTATATATATGTATATATAAAATACACCCATCACAAAGATAATGAAAATTACCTGGACCAGCTCGAAACCCTCATCTTTCTCCCCTTCATGGGCACATACTCTCATCCATCCATCCTCTTTGTGCAAGTTGGAAGAAATTTTGAGAAAATGAAAGTTGATGACAATGGGACATAACCAGGGTTGACCGGGCTGGTGGTCAACAATAGTAATGGCATAGCATGAGCTGCCAGCGCCCAATGCATGGCAAGTATTTTGCACCTTCCTCACCCCTGGACCACTAGAATTAATTTTTTTTATAAGAAACTTAGATAAGGAAATAGTCTTTTTAGAGAGAAAGAGAAGCGAAACTCTAGTGCCACGTATTGAAAACAGAAATCTTAAAAGTCAATATTGACCCTTTAATGAGCTTTGTCACATGACTTAGGATGAGAAGCCAAACCAGAAACGTGCTTCAGGGTGTTTGCTTCTCATCAGTGCAAAGCAAAAGAACTGGTTGGCTGGGTGCAAGGCTTTTGAAAGGAGGTTTAAGGGATAAAGATTCTCCTTGTGGTGAGCACCAATTCTGCGTAAGGAGACTTATAGGCCATGCAATGTTCATTGTGGTTTTATACTTTTTATTCATCACATTTTTGTGTTTATTTAATGTAAATATTTTTTCTTATGTAAATATTGTATTGCCCTAAATCTAACTCTATCCCTAAAGGTAGCCCTATCCCTAAGCCTATTTCCATCCCTAACCCTAGTCCTGTCATGAAACCTAGTTCATGGTTGCCAACAGTCCAGAAATTCCTAGATACTGAGCAGAAATGGGACACTTTATTTTTCCTTTGTCTGTAAAAAAAAATTGGATGCGTCAGTGATTTTTTTTCAAGCTCCCCAGTTCTAACTCTAAGCCTAGTCCAACCAGTAAACCTGGCTTTAACCCTAACCCTGGTCCTACACCTATCCCCTTATTAAAGAGTCCAGGAAGGTGGAAACATTACAAATACTCAGCTTAGGTAAAGGTTCTGCTCTAGTGATGAGGGAATGTGCTTGGATAAAGTTTTATCTGAGTATCTGGGAGTGCTCATATATTATGTTCCAGTCCCTGCGGCTGCATGATTTGCGACTGTTAGACAGACAAAACACATGCGGGGATGGCCTGTTTGTTAGAGTATCCCCACATGTGTTGTGTCTGTCTAACAGCCGCAAATCATGCAGGGACTGGAACATAATATGTGAGCACTCCCAGATGTTCAGATAACAACCGAGCATGCTCAGATAAGACGCTTTCCGAGCACGTTCGTTCATCACTATTCTGCTCCCCAGAATTAAGCATTCAGTTCCCTGCTTATCAGCTGCTGATTTCACACTTCATCCAGGGGAAAGAAAGTACTGGACAACCCTTTTAAAAAAAAAAGATGACCCATCCCTTGCTCCACGACTGGTGGTGATCGGACCTTGCAATCACCAATTCTAAAAATGGAAGGGCAAGAGTCCCTTCTATTAGCTTCCACGGTTTAATCACCCTTTTCATAAGACTTTCATACTATTCAACAGCGCCCCTAGTGGTAATTATAATAAATGACATTTTAAATGGTATAATAAGGTTATTCTTTTGCATACTGAGATGTAAAACTTTTAAACATTTTTTTTTAGTGATAGTGATTAAACTGTAGGAGATAGATTTCCTTTCCCTTAAATTGCTAGTTATCAAACTGCACCAAAAGTGGTCAAGTGATTAGGAGGAATGATGTAAGAATGTCTATCCATTGTGCGTGGGAATTGCGGCAGGTTGTCACGGGATTGTAGTTTGACTTTTCTTCGCCCGTATGGTAAGAATTAGTGAAAGCTATGATATGGCGGATCTGTGCCTATGGAGGGGGCGCACTGCTTTCTATGCCACGCGCCTCGTTGCCGGCAGTGCGCGCACAGGAATGGATATAGATATTTCTCTTAGAATTAGGATACACAGATTCACCTTCCATCACTTGTATTATTCATGACAGCGTCTTCAGAATTCAAATGGCTTCACTTACTTACAAGTGATTGTAAGAAATATTTCATTGTGTGCACTGCTCTTATGAGACCAATTATGTTCTATAAAAAGGGTTTTAGTCATAATAATTAGCGCTAATGAGTAAAATAGATCAGAGAGAGAATTAATAATAATTGTTGTAACCTTTACAACTTGATGCGTTTGATCTCACTTGCCATGGAAACTGTTGTGTTATCCCCACAGTCGTGGAAGATCCCTACAGATTCGCCCTCAGGGTCGTTCTCTTACAATGGAAATAGCGGAAAACATAGAATTCGGATGGTGAGATTGGATCTGTGTTATAGGATAGGAGGGATTAGAATATTTTATTTTATGACCTCGCTGATTGGTCCTTCTATATGTTAACCCCGTATCATCACAACCGCTAGTCGGGAGACCTAACGTGCTCACATGACGCCCTGCCTGACTGATTGAGCGGAGACTCATCCCCCCCAGAGAAATCACCGCCGACTATTCACGTCCTGAAATTCAAATCATTGACAATATTGCAATCACATATACTTTATATATTATCACAAATATCCCAAGGCTTAAAATATAGGTCACAGCCCTGAAACATATGAATAGATAACAGTGAGTTCATAACAGCAGCGGTCAAAAACTATGACAGCCACAGTGCCCCCATCACAACCAAAACTACAGCGCACCCACAACAGTAACAGCCGCAACGCTACCAAACTAGTAACAACTACAGCATTCTGAAAATAGCCACAGTGACCCCATAACAGGATCAGCAACAGCGCCCCCATACTAGTAACAGTCAAAGTGCCCCCATAATAGTGACAGCCACAGTGCTCGCATGACAATAATGACCACAGCAGTGCACCCATAACAGTAGCAGCCACAAAATCCCCATAACAATAGCTGCTACAGTTCTACAAAGCTACTAATAGTTACAGCACCCCACATAACAGTGACAGCCACAGTGCCCCCATATCAAAGACAGCCACAGTACCCCATATCAGTGACAGCCAAGAAACAGTTCTCCCATAAGTGACAGCCAATAGACAGTGCTCCCATAACAGTGACAGCCACAGTACCTCCATAACAGTGACAGCCACAGTTCCACCATAACAGTGATAGTCACAGTTACCCCATAACAGTGATAGCCACAGTTCCCCCATAACAGTGATATGCACAGTGCCCCCGTAACAGTGACAGCCACAGCTCCCATAACAGTGATATGCACAGTGCCCCCATAACAGTAATATGCCCAGTGTCCAGCCTTATCTGGGGTGGATATGATGGCACTCGCAATGCTCAATGATGGCAGCAGTGACCGTCACTTGCCAGTGGTGCTTGCACAATAACAGGTGTCTACTTACACATAAAAGCACAAGCACAGGGACAAATGCTGATCCCCACTGACATCACTGAACTTCCAAGTAGCTGACAACTCTGACACTGGACAATACCTGACAACCCTATCCATAGACTGTATTTGTTAGGCAGCAGTCGTATGGATGTAAGCTGCAGAAGAATCAGATAGTTAATGCCCATAGGGGGAGAGTCTCAATCCTATTATTTTGGAGATGACCCTCACTGAAAAGACGGGAAAGATGAGTAACATTGGATATGACCGGCACATGAGGAGTGGCGCTGTCACCCTCAGTGATGGTGCTGAGTACGGAGGGTCTCTAGGTGCACACAGCCAAATTGTACCTATGTAAGAGGCGGGGGAGCTCCACAGCGGCATTCAGCTCCTCCACGTCCCCTTCCCAATACCTTTCTAAGACACAATGATTACTGGCTGCGTCACTTAGGGCAAATATACAGTATTTGTCTCCAAGTCAAGGAGGTTTAAGGGGTTAATACTTGTGAATAAAATGTCTAGGTGCATTTGTTGTGTTCCCTCCTTATTCTTTTTCAATAATATATTTAGCTTTTTCCGCCACAAGTCAATTTACCCCGAGATCATGCTCTTCCCCAGATAAGCACATTGACTTTAAAATAAAGTATATGGCAACAGCTGGAGCACAGAGACTAGAACAGACAGGGACATGGTACTGAATAGTAATTAAAGACATTTCACCATCCATCATCTCTTTTTTTTTGTATTGTAGGTGCTACATTAATAAATATGACAGCGGCCATTCATTATATGAGAAGGAAAAAAAGATTGGGATAATTTGGAAAAAATAAAAATAAAAAAAAAATTGTAGTCGCTTAGTAAAAATTCCAGGAAGCCCCATAGATTGTAATTACAGATGCAACAGAACGTTACATTAAAGAAAAAGAAATCATCTATCTATGTGGATTATTCATCCTGAGCCTCCTGGTTCATGAATAGAAAAATTGATAATTACACAGGCAATCCTGAGCCTCCTGGTTCATGAATAGAAAAATTGATAATTACACAGGCAGTGCAGTAGAGGATTTAGGAAAAGCTGAAAGGGCTTGCAGAATAACATGTTTACTTTTTATTAGTTTTGTAATTAAAAAGTTAACAGGGAGGGGAAACAAAAAGATGGGGAGTCATCAAAGGAAACATAGTTGTTACTTTTATAATATTAAAACGCATTAAACAACTTGTAACAAGATATTAATAAAGAAAATCAATGGATAGATGGGTAGGAAAGGAAAGAAATGAAGAGACTATAAACTAGGGTGTAAAACATACAGGTCATAATAATAATATTATTTAAAGTAATTATGGCTTTAAAATATTTATAACTTTCTATGTACAGGTAATAATAAGTCTTCAAGAATTACTACTTTATCTAAATAAAAAATAATATTTATCTAAATAGAAAAAAAGAGTTGTTTATTAGGAATTCTAAATGATTAAGGGTTCCGCGGAACTGGGAAATGCTTAGCTCATCTGAATGAAAATGGCTGAGCTGCAATACTGCACAAAACCTGAGGACTAGGGTGGTGCTTTGTGTGCAGGAAGGTTCTGTAAACTTCTCCTAAGGCTACGGCCTCACGTTGAGTATTTTTCTCTGCATTTGTAAGCCAAAACCTGGTGATGAACAATCAGAAGACAAGGTATAATATAAACTCGTCACCACTTCTGGATTTATCACCCACTCCTGATTTTGGCTTACAAATACTGATGGAAAATACTGACCAAATACTGATAGTGTGGCTGTAGCCTTATTGTTAAAAACTGTAAGATATTTACAAGGCCATAACTTGTGAAAGTTAAAAGCTGACAGGGAATCTATGCTGAATATTGGATGCCAGGACAAGCTCCTTGGGCAGGATATTTTAATACATGCAGTAACCTAAAATAATAAGAAAGAAATAGATAGATAGATGATAGATAGATAGATAGATAGATGATAGATAATAGAGATAGATAGACAGATAATAGATAGATAGATAGATAGATAGATAGATAGATAGATAGATAGATAGATAGTACTGCGCAAAAGTTTTAGGCAGGTGTGGAAAAATTCTCCAAAGTAAGAATGGTGTGTAAAAAAAAAAAAAATATGTATTAGGTAGATAAATAGATAAACACACATATATGTAATCCATACATACATACATATATTCATTTATTCAGTAGCTCCATGATAGTCCACATGGACACTTTAATCGATGCCATTAATGGCTGTCACCAAGCATCTGTTACATCTCAAGTTAACTCAGAAGTGGTTGGAAAGAATGTTAAAATATTTGACATTAGAAATGAAATGTGCGATTATTGTATAGAGCTGAAGAGACATTCTACTAAAACACTGCCAACTTTAAAGGAACAATAACATCAAAATGAAGTTTACATTTAGCTAAGCCTAAAGGAGGACTATTCCTGATAAGAGTTTAGTGTTATCCCCCTGTTCTGGATTTGAGACTCTTTTCTACTTTTTTGCCTGCTCTGTAATTTTCTGTAGCCTTGTCCATGTGCCCAATATCGGTGCCAATTATGTCCTATAAATCGCCTGTCACTAGGCCATGCCCCGCGGCTATTGGATTGTCTGAGGATAATGGCACATCAGTAAGAATATCAGGTATGAAACAAAAGGGCTCTTGGCAAGAGAAGATAAACTGCGGCACTAAAGAGTTTGGCAAGCCGGCCACCCAGACTAATCCTAGAAATTAGCTAAAGTTTTACAAGTTCATTTTGTATATTCATCCCTGAAACTTTCCATTGATGGCGCGTACTGACAGTGGTGAGAAAGGACATATAGCATGGTGGTGATCTCCACAGGGGGAAATGGATGTAAGACAAAGTAACACATGGATGGGACAGCTTTAACTTAGAAGAAACGAACCAAGTAGGTGTGAGGGTAGGCTAGGGCGGTAGTCGTGGCTGAGAATATTTGCTTTAGCACACCCTGGCCTCCTGTCACATGCAAACACTGTCCATCACTCTGCATACCAATAACTCCTTCACCTGTACTGTCAGGGCCTTCACTACGTTGTTGGAAGCTTTCTCTGTCCGGATTCGCACAAAATAAGCCACAGTCCATTTTAACTTTCAAATAAACAACTTTACTGATCTTCTCACACAGAACATCCATGTTTGGTACAGCATCAACATCAGAATTCATACAATGCAACCCTTCCTCTTTCCCTGTCCTTCTCTCTCTGTCATTTAGCACGTTCCTGGGTTGGACCGTATCTTTCGGTTGCTCAGCATCCTCCATGTCCAAACCTACTTCTTTCAGGTGTTCCCTCAGCTGTTTCACCCCAGTTCTGAAGGCATCATCCCACGCAATTAGCTGCCACATGATGAGCAACCTGCCCGCAATGCTGTGACTTCTCTTCTCCTCTACTGCTGCACTGCTACCACTGCTGTCACTGCTGTTACTGCCAGTGTTCAGACTCCCTGGTACTGGATGGCTGGGCTTTACCCTTAATAATATTATGTGGTCCGGTGCTCCTTGGGCTATATAGCTCACCCGAGCTGAATGGGCACCCTGGCCCCAACTGAGATCTATCAGGAAGTCCTTCTTGCCTTATCTACTGTTACCCTCCTATGTAACTATTTGCAACACTGAACTCCTGTTACTGCTATGTACACAATAATGCCCTCATCTAGTGGCTAGAATGGAATACTGCACTTTCCCTATAATACACCAATATAAATAGTGCAGTAGCAGCTTAAATACTATACAGAAGCACATTTGAAAAGATACATACAGTATTAATAATTAAGATTCAACCGGGATGTAATAAAAAAGAATAGAGGTACACATCAGTCCTTGTAACTCCTAACATAGGGCCCCCTTTAAACCATTCATAACCCTTTACTAATCTATAATGGCAGCCATATTTGTTGCCTCTAAATATAACCCCTTCGCCCCTGTGTGATTTTCAATTTTTCGTTTTTGTTTTTCACTCCCCTTCTTCACAGAGCCATAAGTTTTTGTATTTTCCCATCAATATGGCCATTTTAGGGCTTGTTTTTTGCAGCATGAGTTGTACTTTTGAATGACACCATTGCTTTTACTATATCGTGTACTGGAAAATGGGAAAAAAATTCCAAGTGCTATGAAACTGCAAAAAAAGTGCAATTCTACAACAGTTTTTTTCTTTTTTTTATTTATCATGTTCACTAAATGCTAAAACTGACCTGCCAATATGATTCTACAGGATAAGTTTGCAGATACCAAACATGTATAGGTTCTTTTTTTTACTTAAGTGGTCAAAAAAAATCCAAAGTTTGTAAAAAAAAAAAATGACACCATTTTCCAAGACCCGTAGAGTCTCCATTTTTTGGGATGTGGGGCTGGGTGAGAGCTAATTTTTTGCGCCCTGACCTGCCATTTTTATTAACACCATTTTGGGGTAGACATGATATTTTGATCAGTCTTTATTACATTTTATTGCAATGTTGCAGCGGCAAGAAAAACATAATTTTGGGGTTTTGATTGTTAGAGGCACATGATACTCAACAGATCAGCTGTCATGTGCAGGGAAAGATGCGGGCATAGAGCAGTAGACCGCATCAAATGCCAGGACATGACCAATGACATACCTATACGTCATCGGTCATGAAGGGGCTAAGAAATTACTGAAGAAAAGACAATTTTCATGGAATTGTAATGAAGAGGTAAACATTATGGTTGATGAACAGACATAATGATGATTCAAACTATAAATGTGGGTACTCCATGCCTGGAATCCCAATTCTGCAAGAAAGAATGGCAGAGGATCCCCAAATCCAGGAGTGAAAAGCTTGTTGCATCATTCCCAAGAAGACTCATGGCTGTACTAGCTCAAAGGGTGCTGAGTTTTTCTTTTTTATTAAAATTGCCACATTTCTGGTTTTTTTTCAGTCAAGATGGGGTGCAGAGTGAACATTAATGAGAAAAAATGAACTTTTTTGAATTTACCAAATGGCTGCAATGAAACAAAGAGTTAAAAATTTAAAGGGGTCTGAATACTTTCCATACCCACTGTATATTCTATATGTGATTCCAGACATGATTACACAGAGATTTATCCTTCTCAGTTTTCTATCTTGTCCTTTGATTTACAGGTTATAACAAGACATATTTGTATTCATTGGATTCCGAGCCGTTCTTTAAGTTGTTCTTAAGAATGACAATATCTCTGCAGTAACATAAACCTCCAATAATAATGAGGTCACTGTGCAGACTGGAGGGGGTAGCAGAGCTGTATGTGCCAATGCGTTTGTTGTTTGGCTGTAAACTGCTTGACAATTGCCGGAATCTTATGTTTTTATATGGTCGCTGAACTTCTTTGTCATAAATTTGAATACTTTCAGTGTCTAACTTATCTGCAGATATTTTTCTTTTACCCACATTTTTTCTTTGTAATTATTATTTTAGGATTTTAGCTAAACAATGATTACAAAAAATAACGTCTTTTCTTAAAGGAGTTATCCAGGGTTTTTTCTAAAAAAAAAAACAAAAAAACTCACTAATTTCTATTCTAATGTTTGTCCTCTACTTCTCATCTGTTCCACATGCTTAAAACAACAATGGATTTCTCAACTAATCCGCAGACAGAAGTGGCGCAAGGAGGCAGCTCCATACAACAAAATGTATTAGTAAGGAGGTTTACTTATATCATTGATTTTAATTAAAAGATCGTTTTATTCCCTTTAATTTATTTTGTCTTTATTTAATCACATAATATGAATAAAAATAAAAACATTAATTGAGAGATAGGAATATAGAATATTCCTCATTGATTCAGTTATTCTACTTGCACCTTGCACTGGCTTTTTTTTGGTAGAACCCAGGATAAAAATATAAAATAAAAATTTATTTTGCTATTTGGAAAAAATAATCTATCTATCTATCTATCTATCTATCTATCTATCTATCTATCTATCTATCTATCTATCTATCTATCTATCTATCTATCTAGTACATGCGCAAATTTATATGTATACATACTGTATATATGTATATATATGTATATATGTGTGTGTATATATAATATTTACTATTATATATAGTATATATGTTTGTAAATTTCATATACAGTTAGGTCCATATATATTTGGACAGAGACAACATTTTTCTAATTTTGGTTCTAGACATTACCACAATGAATTTTAAACAAAACAATTCACATGCAGTTGAAGTTCAGACTTTCAGCTTTCATTTGAGGGTATCCACATTCAAATTGGATGAAGGGTTTAGGAGTTTCAGCTCCTTAACATGTGCCACCCTGTTTTTAAAGGGACCAAAAGTAATTGGACAATTGACTCCAAGGCTATTTCATGGACAGGTGTGGGCAATCCCTTCATTATGTCATTCTCAATTAAGCAGATAATAGGCCTGGAGTTTTGATTTGAGGTGTGGTGCTTGCATTTGGAAGGTTTTGCTGTGAAGGAAACATGAGGTCAAAGGAGCTCTCCATGCAGGTGAAACAAGCCACATCCTTAAGCTGCAAAAACAGAAAAAACCCATCCGAGAAATTGCTACAACATTAGGAGTGGCAAAATCTACAGTTTGGTACATCCTGAGAAAGAAAGAAAGCACTGGTGAACTCATCAATGCAAAAAGACCTGGGTGCCCATGGAAGACAACAGTGGTGGATGATCGCAGAATAGTCTCCATGGTGAAGAGAAACCCCTTCACATCAGCCAACCAAGTGACCAACACTCTCCAGGAGGTAGGCATATCAATATCCAAATCTACCATAAAGAGAAGACTGCATGAAAGTAAATACAGAGGGTTCATTGCACGGTGCAAGCCACTCATAAGCATCAAGAATAAAAAGGCTAGACTGGACTTTGCTAAAAAACATCTAAAAAAGCCAGCACAGTTCTGGAAGAACATTCTTTGGACAGATGAAACCAAGATCGACCTCTACCAGAATGATGGGAAGAGAAAAGTATGGCGAAGGCGTGGTACAGCTCATGATCCAAAGCATACCACAACATCTGTAAAACACGGCGGAGGCAGTGTGATGGCTTGGGCATGCATGGCTGCCAGTGGCATTGGGTCACTAGTGTTTATTGATGATGTGACACAGGACAGAAGCAGCCGAATGAATTCTGAGGTATTCAGAGCCATTCTGTGTGCTCAGATCCAGCCAAATGCAGCCAAACTGATTGGTCGTCGTTTCATACTACAGATGGACAATGACCCAGAACATAAAGCCAAAGCAACCCAGGAGTTTATTAAAGCAAAGAAGTGGAATATTCTTGAATGGCCAAGTCAGTCACCTGATCTCAATCCAATTGAGCATGCATTTCACTTGTTAAAGACTAAACTTCAGACAGAAAGGCCCACAAACAAACAGCAACAGCAAGGGGGTTCTCTTCACCATGGAGACTATTCTGTGATCATCCACCACTGTTGTCTTCCGTGGGCTCCCAGGTCTTTTTGCATTGATGAGTTCACCAGTGCTTTCTTTCTTTCTCAGGATGTACCAAACTGTAGATTTTGCCACTCCTAATGTTGAAGCAATTTCTCGGATGGGTTTTTTCTATTTTTGCAGCTTAAGGATAGCTTGTTTCACATGCATGGAGAGCTCCTTTGACCTCATGTTTCCTTCACAGCAAAACCTTCCAAATGCAAACACCACACCTCAAATCAATCCAGGCCTTTTATCTGCTTAATTGAGAATGACATAACGAAGGGATTGCCCACACCTGTCCATGAAATAGCCTTGGAGTCAATTGTCTAATTACTTTTGGTCCCTTTAAAAACAGGGTGGCACATGTTAAGGAGCTGAAACTCCTAAACCCTTGTCATGATCCATGCTGGATCAGAACTGATAAAAAGCACAGGTATCCTTTTTTTTTCTTAAGCTGTGCTTAAGTTTGGTTTTTGCCCCCCGGTGGCCATTAGGATTATTGCACTGTGGTGTCGTTTCTTCTAAGTTTCGTCCCCGGTGGTGGTGAGCGTCATTGCACTCTGGTTTCTTTAGTTAAGTGCACATGATTATAATGCAGGTGTGATTGCTCTGGCTCTGCTATAAAAGAGTCACAGGTGTTTTGCAATCAGTGTTGGTGATAGTTTTCATTTCAACCATCCTTGG
The DNA here is from genome assembly GCF_039654945.1 of Dendrobates tinctorius. Classification (NCBI taxonomy): domain Eukaryota; kingdom Metazoa; phylum Chordata; class Amphibia; order Anura; family Dendrobatidae; genus Dendrobates; species Dendrobates tinctorius. Next base: position 8,738,130 of record NW_027361993.1, read on the forward strand.
TGGAGGAAGGAGCTGAGAGCGTTCCTTGCAGCACTGTCTTAGCCCTGGTGTGGAAGGAGTCATAGGGGATTTCCTTGTAGCTCTGACAGAGCTTGGTGGCAGCGATTCAGGAGGAGAGCTGCATTCTGGTGGTGGACTCTGTTGCCAGGAGCAAGTGCAACAGAGTAAAGCTAAGTGGTGGTTCCCTGTTTGTGTTTTTCCTTAGTGTGTATTAGTGCAGTGGTGGGGCCAGTGCCTGCGCCACCCAGCTGCCTAGCAAGGGATATGTGTAGGGTGTGCTAGGGCGATATGTTCCTGATCGACGCCCGATGCGGAACCAGCATAAGGAATGTTACGAGCATTAGGGACACTGACTCAGGGGAGTGCAGGAGGTCTCCACCTCTCCTTTCCCTATCGCAGGGCCCACCATTATAACTGCTTCCCCTTTCCCCGTGTCTTGTTGTTTTAGTTACTGGCCTGAGGGCAGTGTCACACAGGACAGTATCACGTGCCGCATCTTGTTGTTAGTTACCGGCTTGCGGGTCGCGTCACACAGGACGGGTCATCATGACAACCCTTCATCCAATTTTAATGTGGATACCCTCAAATGAAAGCTGAAAGTCTGAACTTCAACTGCATCTGAATTGTTTTGTTTAAAATTTATTGTGGTAATGTCTAGAACCAAAATTAGAAAAATGTTGTCTCTGTCCAAATATATATGGATCTAACTGTATATATATATATTAGATTACATATTTATTATATTGGGCTCTGCGTGTGGAGTGAGTGTGGCTATGTTGAGTGAGTGTGGCTATGTGGAGTGGGCGTGGCTTGATACACACACACGTACATACACTCAGTTTTATATATATATAATATTTTTTTATTTTGGACAAAGCACTAAAAATCAAGTTTGCTATAACTAACAAACTTGTTCTTCTGCCTCCTGGTGTTCAAGAATAATGTGCAATGTTCTTCTGCCTACTGACAGCAGAAGTTGTGAAAAAAATGAAGAGGCATGTTGGATTTCATCATCATGTCCAATCTTTTGTTACCTATGGAAATAACCGCCATGTGAATGTATCAGGGCACTCGGGCACATAGCTTTTGTCTGAATGAATGCTGCACCGTTATCTGGCGTGAATGCTATTGCCCACCATAGTTATGGAGCCCCCTAGCCCCTAAATCATTAGAATGAATGGGTCTTCTGGAGAAATGGCTGGGTACATGTTTTGTGTTAATAACCCCAACCAGATATTGATTGTATCACGGCTTTATTCACATATCGGGTTTAGATTTGGTAAATGCAAACTTAATGAAAAAAAAACTTTCAGTTCTTGGCATCGGTGCCTGGAGCTATAAAATAATCCGTTTCTCATTCTGCTCAGCTGCCACCCAATTTTTTTTTCCAACCTCCAGTTTTTAAATCCACTTTTATTGCATCTGGTTTATTTATGCTTTTCATCAGAAATGTAATTAGCTTTCAATTTTTTTGCTTACATGCATTGCTGCAGAGCTTGTTATCACTTTGGCAGAAATTTTATAATTAACTTTTGTTACATTTTGCTGTGAACCCCTCAGGAATGCTGATTGTGCGTCTTCAAAGGTATTTAAAGGGGTTCTCTACCAACATTCTTTTTGTTACTGAATTAAACTGTTGCCTAGTGAGCTTTAAATATAAGGTTTTGTAGCATTATGTTCATAGCAATAGGCAATTCTTAGAGTATTCCGCTATTGTCATACTCATACGCCCCAACACTTAAATCCCTGTTTGCAGCATGTGATACAATAACTCTTACTCTGCAAATATTTCAGAAATACCCACTTTGCAGAATAAAGTCACCCCTTCATTCATAGCCATATGGCAAAGAAAATTGCACTAAACATTCTAAAAATCTGAAAAATATGGCCATGTTCAGAGTTTTTGTAATCTTTTTCTTTTGCAATTTTTTTTTTTTGGCTATTAGGAACACATTTTTCTTCAAAAATTGTCACCATTTATTTAAGTTCTGGAGCCTGTTGTCATAGAACTCTATATATTCAAGTTCCTGTTTCGTTCCTCCAGAAAAAAGTAAGAATATATTAACACCTGGGTGGTACCATGCTCTTTCATCATACTGTAGTTATATAAGTTAAAAAAACACTGATCCATCAAGTCCAACATTTCTTCACCAATTTTACATTCTGTATGACAATTATTTAGAACCGACAATGCCCTTAGTTGTGAAAATAGCCTCCTGCCCTTTTATAAATGCTGATATAGTGTCTGCCATTACTACCTCATTCTGTAGACTGACTGCTCGAACTGTAAAGAACCCTTTCCTATTTAACTACTAGAATCGCCTTTCTTCCACCCGTAATGAATAAGGTCCTTGGAAGAAATAAGTCATGTGCCATCCTTTGCACTGACCACACATATACATGTAAATGAGATCTCCTCTGAGGTGTCTTGTTCCTAAGCTAAACAAGCCCAACTTTTCCAACCTCTCCTCATATGAGAGGCCTTCTATCCCTTGTAATAATCGAGTTGCCACCTCTGAACTGACTCTAATTTTTGAATATTCTTTTTAAAACGTGGTGCCCAAAACTGGATCCCATATTCCAGATGTGGCCTCATCAATGATTTATAAAGAGTATTTTATTTCTCTTTTTATACACCGTAAAGTCATGTTTGCTTTTGTAGCTGCTGCTTGACATTGAGTGCTGCTTAGCCTATCCATAAGGGCAGTCTCAGACGTCTAGATAATTCCAGTACCGGAAAAAACGGTACTTGAGCTATCCGTGTCCGTGTGTCCATGTGGATACGTGGTACATCCGTGTGGCACACGTGTGGCAACTGTGTGCCGCACGTGTGCCGCATCAGGACCACACGGACGGCAACCGGGTAAGAAGCGCTACTGTAAGCGCTGTTCCCCGGTGGCTGGTGCTGAACGCAGCTGTCATTCGTCTCTCCTGCTCTGCCAGCAACAGCGAGCAGGAGAGAAAGAATGAATGAAAACCCGATGTGGGATCCCCTATCTGTTTGTGAACCAACCCAGAAAAACTCACAGCTGGGGGTTGCTGTTCTCAGACTGGTAAGCGGCCATTGATCTTGGCCCCCCAACCTAAAAACAGCAGCTTGCAGCTGCCCAGAAAAGGTGCATCTATTAGCTGTGCCTATTCTGGAGCTTTGTCTGGTTCTTCCCACTTGCCCTGTAGTGGTGGCAAGTAGGGTTAATAAGGGGATAATGTCACCTTGCTATTGTAAGGTGACATTAAGCCCGGCTTAGTAATGTAGAGGTATCAATAAAGCCCCCGTTACACACTGCGATATCGCTACCAATGTCGCTGCAAAGTCACCGATTTTGTGACATTGCAGCGATATTACTAGCGATATCGCTGCATGTGATACTTACCTCCGACCGGCTCCCCCGCTGGTTATCGCTGATCGCGCGAGAAGCTGCTGGATCATTTCTCGTCGTCAGCTTCCTGCGGCGCTTCCTGCTGTGACGACGAGCAGCGCGTGGAGGCGGGCGGGAGGACGCAGGATCGCTGCGTCTGACAGGTAAGTAGCGATCCCCGTCCCCAGCGATGTCGCTGGTGAGATCTGCCTGAGTGGCAGCTCACTAGCGACCACCTAGCGATGCACCAGCGATCCTGACCGCGTCATATCGCTAGTCGGGATCGCTGGTGCATCGCTAGGTGTAACGGTACCATAAGACACCTATCCATTACTAATCCTAGAGTTTATTCAAGGGTTAAATAAACACATACAATAGGAACAAAGCATTTTAATGAAAGAATATACCACACAGTTTTAAAAACTTTATTATACTTCTAATCCCATATCGAAGCCATTGTTCTGTAAAAAATAAAAAAAATAATAAACCAACAAAATACATTACCTGCCAGCGGTCAGTCACGTCCCACGGCGTAAATCCATCTCGGGGGGTTAATCAGTTTACAGCCGGTGCACTACTAATGAGACCGCGCCGACTGTAAACTACTGTGAAATGAATGGAAGCAGCCGGCGCATGCTCAGTAACTAGCAATGATGTCACTGCTCATCATTGAGCCTGTGCGAGCTGCTTCCCACTCATTCCCCAGTAGTTTACAGTTGGAGCGGTCACATTACAGTGCTCCGGCTGTAAACTGATTAATCCCCTGAGTTGGATTTACGCCGTGGGACATGACTGAGCGCCGGACAGGTACAGTATGTATATTGTAGGTTTATTATTTTTTGATTTTTTTACAGAACAATGGCTTTGATATAGGATTAGGAGTATAATAAAGTTTTTAAAACTGTGTGGTGTATTCTTTCATTAAAATACTTTGTTCTTATTGTGTGTCTGTTTATTTAACCCTTGAATAACTCTAGGATTAGTAATGGATAGGTGTCTTATTGACACCTCTCCATTACTAAGCTGGACTTAATGTCACCTTACAATAGCAAGGTGATTTTATCCCCTTATTAACCCTACTTGCCACCACTACAGGGCAAGTGGGAAGAACCAGACAAAGCTCCAGAATAGGCACATCTAATAGATGTGTCTTTTCTGGGCAGCTGCGGGCTGCTGTTTTTAGGCTGGAGCGGCCAAGATCAATGGCCCCTTACCAGACTGAGAACAGCTGCCCCCAGCTGTGTTTTTCTGGGTTGGTTCACAAACAGAGGGGGGACCCCACGTCGGGTTGTCATTCATTCTTTCTCTTCTGCTTGCTGTTGCCGGCAGAGCAGGAAAGAAGAATGACAGCCGCGTTCAGCACCAGCCGCCAGGGAACAGCGCTTATAGTAGCGCTTCTTTCCCGGTGGCCATCCGTGAACATGGAGGACACTGTGAACTGTTCTCCGTGTGCACGTGTTCAGCACGTTTTGTGGACCGTGCGCTCCCACAAACACTGACATGTCTCTGTGTTTTGCACATGGACCGTGTGTCCGCGAAAACACGCTGACATGTGCAGAGAACCATTCATGTTAATGGGTGTATGTGTGTCAGTGTCTCCGGTACGTGACTAAACTGTCACTACACATACCGGAGCCACTGATGTGTGAAATCAACGTAAAGATCAGCACTGTGGGCAGCATCAGTGTAGGCATGAGACATAAAAAAGGAGCGGCAAATTGTAGGAGATCTCACCCTCCTCCTTAATGACACCTTCATATACTTGAATCAGTTTTGTTCGGAACTGAATTGACCTCAAAGTGAAAATCTCTGGTTTTGCACTTTATTGTCTGCTGTATTTACATTTGTGTTTTTCTTTACTGTAATGTTTAACTTTTCTTTCTATTTGCAAACGTCTGCATTACTGTTTACAGACATCTGAGCGAAATTTCAATAGAATGTGCGTTAAAAGAAACTATGCTATTTTTACTGGGGAAAATGCCTCCTTGCTGCTTTTCCCAGCATGCTCTGCTATCTGTGTATGCAGGATTATTGGGCTGTATTTTATCATTAGGAAATCTAAAAATAGGGTCCTGGAGTAATATTTATTTTAATAAAGGGAACAAGCACTTCAAGCAGATTCTAAATTGTAGAGTAGCTCTGGAAGGAAACAAGCTTGTAATATAGGAGATGACTTTATACACAATGGCGGAGACACAGACTGAGACGCCCCTAAGGTGTAATGACTGGTAAATATGCACATGTATGTCACTGTCATCACATCACGTGGCCTGTTTGTCCATGAGTGGCTGAATAATAGGGGCAGTGTTAAGGCGCAGACAGATGGCTGTATTACAAGGACGAGGATCGCATCGCAACGCTCTACTGACCCAAATGTGACAGCCTGTATTTCTATGCAGCTTTCCCTCTCGGATGAGGAGAGCCGCCGGCCAGTCAGAGCATTGCAATGCAATCATTGTCCATGTTACACGGCCATCTGACTGTGTCCGTATATTAGTTATATTCTTGTACATAGGGGGCAGGATTATAGTAGTTATAATCTTGTACATAGGAGCAGTATTATAGTAGTTATATTCTTGTACATAGGAGGCAGTATTATAGTAGTTATATTCTTGTACATAGGGGCAGTATTATAGTAGTTATATTCTTGTACATAGGAGGCAGTATTATAGTAGTTATATTCTTGTATATAGGGGCAGTATTATAGTAGTTATATTCTTGTACATAGGAGCAGTATTATAGTAGTTATAGTCTTGTACATAGCGGCAGTATTATAGTAGTTATATTCTTGTATATATGGGCAGTATTATAGTAGTTATATTCTTGTACATAGGAGCAGTATTACTGTAGTTATATTCTTGTACATCAGGGCAGGATTATAGTAGTTATAATCTTGTACATAGGAGCAGTATTATAGTAGTTATATTCTTGTACATAGGAGCAGTATTATAGTAGTTATATTCTTGTACATAGGGGCAGTATTATAGTAGTTATATTCTTGTACATAGGAGCAGTATTATAGTAGTTATAGTCTTGTACATAGGAGCAGTATTATAGTAGTTATATTCTTGTACATAGGGGCGGTATTATAGTAGTTATATTCTTGTACATAGGGGCAGTATTATAGTAGTTATATTCTTGTACATATGGGCAGTATTATAGTAGTTATATTCTTGCACATAGGTGGCAGTATTATAGTAGTTATAATCTTGTGCATAGGGAACAGTATTTTAGTAGTTATATTCTTGTACATAGGAGGCAGTATTATAGTAGTTATAATCTTGTGCATAGGGGCAGTATTATAGTAGTTATATTCTTGTACATAGGGGGCAGGATTGTCGGATATACTCTTGTACATAGGGGGCAGTATTATAGTAGTTATATTCTTGCACATAGGGGCAGTATTATAATAGTTATATTCTTGTACATAGGAGTAGTATTATAGTTGTTATATTCTTGTACATAGTGGCAGTATTATAGTAGTTATATTCTTGTGCATAGGGGCATGATTATAGTAGTTATATTCTTGTACATAAGAGCAGTATTATAGTAGTTATATTCTTGCACATAGTGGCAGTATTATAGTAGATATATTCTTGTACATAGGAGCAGTATTATAGTAGTTATATTCTTGTACATAGGGGGCAGTATTATAGTAGTTATATTCTTGTACATACAGTTAGTTCCATATATATTTGGACAGAGACAACATTTTTCTAATTTTGGTTCTAGACATTACCACAATGAATTTTAAACAAAACAATTCAGATGCAGTTGAAGTTCAGACTTTCAGCTTTCATTTGAGGGTATCCACATTAAAATTGGATGAAGGGTTTAGGAGTTTCAGCTCAGGAAGTAAAGGAATAAAAGCTTAACACAATTGTGACTGTTCCATGACCAGCAGCAACTTCTGAAAAGCAGCTGAATGTTATTGTATCTAGATATTTTATTAGAGCTGCTAATTGTAGAGCGATTTATTGTAGCTGTACCAATATCTGTCTTCTGTACAAAAAAAGTAAAAGCGATCGTTTTCTAAAACAAGGCTACGATTCGCTAATTCTCCCCGGCTCGTTTATAAAATTCATTCATTTGCCCAACAGTTTATCTAGGAGCAGGATTACACTCTTTGCCATTTTTTTTTCTTTCCTGAGCGCATTCATTAACCTTAGGAAGAACGTGTTGATCAAAGTCTATATAGATTTTCCTTTCTTTGAGAACACATCAGTAAATGTAAAAATGTAAAGAAGCTAAAATGCTCCGCTCTTTGAATAATGTTTGTAAGGACAGAAACACAAAAGGTGTACCTCGAGGCTTGTACAGTTCTGATGAAATATTTCAATGACTTCACAAAATTTCCACCATCTTAGAGGAATGAACTCTTAATTATTGCCATCAATTTCTTCAGAAGGAGATCAAGCAGGCAATAGACAGGTAACAGGCTTCGCGAAATTGAAGTAAAGGGAATCTGATGCAATTATTGTAATGAGTCTTTGATAAGTAAAATTAAAAAAAGAAAAAAGAAGAAAAAAAAACAGTATCAGAAATTAGTCACAGACATTTAATTGACAGTGGGAAGAATGTTGAGGTGTGGTATGCAATGTCACCAACAGGGGGAGCTAGTGAGTTCATATAAAATAGCAATTCACTTTTATATAATGTTATGCTGTAGTGAGAAACATAAAAATATTAGCATTTGTCTTATAAGAAAATTGATAATAAATAGGGATTCAGACTCCTCTTAAGTCTTTTGACAAATAGGGTAACTTGCGCTGGAAGATCTAGCATATGCAAAAATTGAACACTTGCTTACAGACTCTTCCAGAGATTACAGATATTTAGATTAATAGGTTCATGTGCATAATGAAAAGTTTGTCTGTAAGAGATTGTAGAGGAGGCTAGGAAAGAACTTCTTTCAGCCAATCAGATTTTGAAAATGGTCACAGTAGAAGAAAATGGGTGTGGACAGAACACTATGAAACCAATCTGATTAGAAAGAAAACAGTAGCACAAGAGGAAGATGTTCATCTTGAGGCAGACCGTGACCTGACCAATTGTGGGATTATATTACTAATGACATGACAGAGTTGAGTTATGTTATGAGCAGTGGGATGGAGGTGGTGGCCATATTTATAGTTATTATAGCATGGTCCTCAAAAAGCGCATAGTATTGTTAGTGATGAGTTGATTGATCTTGGGTAGTGATTACAGAGTCAAAAGAGCTCAAACAGAGAGGGGATAATCATTCTACATCTAATCAGATCATAGAAGCAATGCTAGCAGCAGAGGAGGAAGGTGTGGATTTTGTAGAAGGAAGTGACTTGTCCAATTCTGTGATTCTATCGGTGAATGCTGATTTATATGTGCTTGGCAAAGTGTCATATGAGGTGGGAAATAAAGAAGAAATGGAGTGAACGGGGAAGACTTTCCAGCAGCAGAGAATTTCAGGAGAAAGTGAGTTATTATGGATGGCAGTAACCTGTCTACTTGGGATTAGGTACATTAGTGCGTACAGGACTTTATGTGATACGTGAAGTATCCTGATTTGAAAGAGAAAATGTAGACAAGAGATAGTGAAAGTAGCAAACTTTTTCAGCAGCTCAAAGTATTCCTGAAACGGGGTGTGTTGACCATGTAGATTGCAAGTAAACTATATTATAGATGTTAAGACATAAAAGGATGCTACAATGAGAAAATGTTTCCAGGTTTTTTGGGCAATTTTTTTTTCCATGTCATTATCTTTACTTAAAAAACCATAGTAATCTTGAAAATTTCATACTGGACACTGAGGTGTTATGAGCTCATTTTCTCCTTCACCTTTGATGTCCGATGAACTCCCTCTGCTGGTGAAAGGAGGTAGTGAAATTGATTTGGATGGGAAAAACCTGTCATCTGAACAGGTGGAGTGTGATTGGACATCCGGAATCTCTGAGTGGATATAAGGCTGCCGATGCCCTGCTGGGTTGCTAGTGATCCTCTCTGCTCTGAGCTCTGGCCTCCAGTTTAGTCCTGTCTACTAAAGCTAAGTTTTTGCTCTGCTATTGTTCCATGAGATTTTGTCTGGTTTACTTAGTGTTTGTGCTCAGCCAGCCCTGGTTGGGACTGGCTGAACTCCATTTTTGTCTCTGATCAGTTGATCTCTTTGCTCTGTTTTCAGAATATACCTGAGTGCTGATATAGTGATTTTGAAGTCTAGTGACTTCAGGGCCTTTTCTATCAGACGTGTTGGACATTATTTTTGGCAGGGTTTTTGCGTAATTGCAGACAGTTGCTTTTCTTTCCTGTCCTATCTAGTTAGTGAGGGCCCCATCTTTTGCTCAGCCTGTCTTTCTGTCTGTGTTTGTGTTTTCATCTGTTTTCACCGTCAATTCAAGTTGGGGGCTGTCTATTGCTTTGGGGTCTGCTCTGGGGCAGTTTAGATTTCCCCTTTCTTTCTTTAGGTTTATTTAGTTCTCCGGCTGTGAATGAGGTGTCTAGGACCACCGTAGGAACACCCCACGGCTACTGTTAGTTTGCTAGTTATTGTGAATAGGATCAGGGGTCTGCAATCCGCTAGCTACCAACCTCTCTGGTTTTCTGGACTTAGCTTGTATTTTTGTTTTTTCCTCCTCCGGTGACTCATTCATAACACTGAGGCATTTTTAGACTTTTCTTGTCTTTTAGGGAAGCTTATTCAGCAGGCTCCTTATGAGCAGAGGCAGAATTACATTGACAGGTAGATAGCTAATAACATAGGATTCACACATCTACTGTTATAGCTGACCCTGCCCCCTTTTCTATTACAGTGACCTTTGCACATGCTCATTAGATGCTTCAGTACAAAGATAGAGACAGATTCTGTACATTGTGGCTATGTACATGTGTTGTTTCCTGAAACAGGAAGTTAGAGAGTAAAATAGTGGCCGGCGTGAAAATTAGAAGATTTATATTTTGTGTTTTAATACACATTGTGATATAGAAAAAACACATGCAACAGAAAAATCTTATTTAAACAATAAGTAATCTTCTGATGCTAGCGTCCATTTAATGTGCATAGGATATGTGAAAATGTACAAGAGTTATGCCAAGAAGAGAAATTCAGGGATAGGAGAAGGGTCAAGCATACCTAAAAATACAGTTTTCAGGAGAGTATTATATTGAACTTTTAGGAGTTAGTGACCCAACCACTTATATGATTATTGCAGTAAGCCAGGATTGTATATTACAAGGGCAGCGCTATCATAAGAGACAGGGAAGAGAAACAGATAGCGCTGATTGCCTCTTAGGAATACAAGACAGCTTGCAATACAATTATTATTATTTGGGAAATAAAAGATAGATTGAACTTGTAACATATGGGAAAAAGATTGCGTGGCTTGTGAGTTGGTAATCATCCTGCTCTTATACAGCACTTCAAGGGTACACATCGCCTGTCAATATAAATGGAACAACACAATCAATACCCAAGTGCAAAGTCAATGCAGATAGCAAGACTCACACAGAGAATGGCAATACATCAACACGGCCTGGTCAGTCTGTACATGGCCGCTCCCACCTACTTAATATGTGCATTTTCTCTGTCGGCTTATAAATTAAGTTAACATTGATTTTGCATAATTGTGTAACTGACTCATTCATGGCTTATCTTTATCAAAACAGAATATTTGCTGACAAGATAGTAAGCACATACAAGTACCAGCTAATATACTTTCTGAATGTATTGAGCTGAAAAGGAAGCAAAATGTAGACTAAATATAGGTCTAATATCAGTGCCATGTGCCTGTAATGACTATGTCCCATTATTATACTATGTGAGACCTCCCATAGTTAGCTCCTCAGAGCAAGACGCTGTCTCACTTGCAGCCCTGTCCTCACTTTTTAAGGGGCAGGAATAGTTCTCAAGTATTCAGTACCGATACCAGACTCAACAAATTAAAAGAGGTGTCTGAGCTGTATTTCCCCGATATTGCCAGTGGGAGCGGCACGTAGCTACATATATGCCATTTTCATACTTGCAGTACTTGCAGTCACATGCTGATTAGATATGTCCAACTTATCTCATTTCACTGCTTTTCAGATCCTGCACCTGTATGCTGACCACCAGCAGCACTGAAAGCCAAATACCCAGCTTCAACGTTCATGCCTGGGGACCTGGGTGTGAGTACACAAGGGTAGGATTTCTTCAAAGAGGGCAGCCCAGGTCACCAATCAAACTTCAGTTACTGCTGGATGGAAGAGAGTGACAAAGCTGATATCCAGTGCCTCCCATAAGACGGAAAGCCAGGGATTTAAATAAAAGGTGACTGAACATTGAAGGTGTTTCTTTTACTTTTATACTGGGGTGTTTAGCTTTACATAAACATGTTAGGTATGTACAATACATTACCTATACTGCAATGGGGTAGTTTGCTAATATAGGATCTATTTACCCTCTAGTTGCCATTGAAACTCGTTCCAGTGCTCCTGTCTGATCATGCACAATGCAGTCTCTCTCAGCTGGAATCCTGCCAGCATAGCTCCGAACTGGGTTGTGTCTGGACCTGAGCAACTTCTCAGAGGGACCATATCCTAGAAAGGGGTTGAGTCGCCTTCATTGCAGAGTTTGATGGTAACTACAAGGAGCAATATATGGCTGAGTAAGACTGTGTATAGAAGTGCTGAGAAAAGTGATATACTTCAGTATGAGGAAGTCTATAGAGGGGTTGAAAGATGTGATATATTGCAAGATGGAGCTGTTTGTAGAGGGGCTAAAAAGAGTGATATATTGCAGGATAGGGCTATATAGAGAGGGGCTGAAAGGAGGGATATACTGCTGAAAGAGGCAGTCTATTGAGGTTCTAAGAGGAGTGATGCACTGCAGGATGTGTCTGTATATAGAGGGACTAGAAAGAGATATATACTGCATGACGGAGCTGATAGGAGTAATAGAATGAAATACTACAGGATGGGGCTGTGTACAGATAAGCGGAAAGGATTAATGTAAAGCAGAGTATGGCTGTGTATAGAGGGGACTGAAAGGAGTGAAATACTTCAGGATAGGGCTTTATATAGGATGCTGACAAAAGTGATATACTGCAGGATAGAACTGTATGTAGAGAGGGCTGAAAGTTGTGATAAATACAGGGTGTGACTAAGTAGAGAGGAGGCTGCAATGGAAGATATATTTCAGAATAGAGCTGTATGTAGAGGGGGGCTGAAAGGTGCATTATACTGCAGGATGGGACTTGTATAGAGGGCAATAGAATTAGAAATATACTAAAGGATGGGGCTTTGTATAGAATGGGCTGAAAGAAAGGGATACTGCAGGATGCGTTTGTGTGTAATGGAGCTGAAAGGACTCCTATGCTGTAGGATGGAGCTACTATATATATTGAGAGGCTGGAAGGCATTGAGATGTGTTTGTTGCTAAAAGATCAGTTATGTGAAACTTCAAATTGATTCATATAAGATGTATATGTCATGTGCATCAACAGAGCAGCAGGTTCACATCACTGATCTGGCAGAGTCAGGCAACAACACAGCTCAGCTTGTGTCTCAGCTCTGCACTGCCTGGTTATTGCAAGCTCCATTGCGATGGCATTGCAGGAGAGTTGAGTTCTGCTATAACCAGCTGACAATTAGATAAAATCACATAGGCAGCTATGCTGATTTAGAAGATAGAAGATAACATCAGTGAGGGGCAGAGAGTGCACAGAAGCATAGGGTAAATTTACTTGATGATAACTCAAAGAGGTGGAACTAGTCAGAAGCATACAGTAAGGAGAGATGGGGCCTGCAGCACTGAGGAGAAACAGGATGCTGCTGGGAAGCAGATAAGAAAATGACTGTCCATTCTGCTATGTAAAGCTGGATGTACAAAGGGGCAAATAAAGATGAAAAAAGACACAAAGGTACAAGAAAGAATCATTATATTAGTCTTAATCTGTAGATTAACTATAAGCATTCTTTTACTTTGTGGAAAAAGAATGCAATTGTAGAAATAACCTTTTAAGACGGGAATTATATTTTTGAAAACTGGATACGAGCCGACATCACTTTCTAGACTGGAGCATAAATGTAGAAAAATAAATGTATGTAAAGCATATAATTTGCATAACAACTCTCCCTAATGTACATTATATGATATAATGTGCCCTTTTAGCCTTCACTTTTTTCTACTTTATGTTGAAATCCAGCTTATACTTAAAACAAAAAAGCTGTGATTTTTAAAAAATTTTTTACAGAGGACATTTTTATATCGTTTTATCAGCTCTCACTGTCTCTCATATCACAAAATTAGGGGCAAGAGGAGAGACGAGGCACTACGGGAGAGCACAGCGCGGCTTCATGTCCGTCATGCCCTGGCTGTGCGTTAATAGCCAATGCATGGTGATTTTAGTGCTGCTTGTAGCAAAAAAAGGTGGCAAAATAGAATGAAGCCTGTTACTGACCGAAGTATTATTATTATTATTATTATTATTATTATTATTATTATTGTTGTGTTTGTTCATCCCAAATTCCCAATTATTACTATTTTATGTATGCATATTTATAAAAAGCATACATTTTTCTTTGAAGGGCTGGAAAAAAAATATTTGATTTAGGTAAGAAAAAAATTAAGTTATAAAAAAAAAAACTTCAGAAACTTTTTAATTGCCAGTGGAAAAATAATATTTTCTTTTACTGATATATTAATTAGTCATAAATCTGATTTCAATGTAAATCCTGCTGTTAGGACTAGAACACGCTCAAACACAATGAAAGCAATCATCTTTTTTTTCTAATTAGCTCCACAACTAGGAACAATTTATCTCCAAGGCTTAAAGTCTCCACTAACCTTAAATGGGATTATCCATCACAAGTGAAGTTTATGTGATAAGCAATCTTCTTAAAAAAAGAAAGGGATTTTTTTCTGTGATAACTTTTGCGGTCATTTGTTAACAATGGCTGAATTGCTGGAACAAGGCGCAGACAATATTTCTGCTTACAGAGCAAGCGGAGGTAATGGAAACAAGGAGATGGCTCTTACAAATGATTGTATCTTTAACAGTGGGATGTATAAGTCCTTCATGGCTTGCACAACTCCAACTCTCTCAACTATCTTTTGTCTACCTGGGAGCCGCCATTCATTACATAAAGAGGCTGTCACCACAGTGGTTGAGTGTGTATAACGAAATATAAATTACTCTTATAGTCTAGTGTGCAATGAATGAATGTGAGATAACAGATAATAGGTAGATAGATAGGTAGAAAGTTAGATTGATAAATATATATTTTGATAACTACATACTGTAGATTGATAAATATGAGATAGATTTAGGGTCCCGTCACATTTAGCGATGCACCAGCGATCCTGACCACGATGCGACCAGGTCAGGATCGCTGGTGCATCGCTAAGTGGTCGCTAGTGAGCTGCCACACAGGCAGATGTCACCAGCGACGTAGCAGCAGTCGGCGGTCATTACTTACCTGTCAGACGCGGCGATGAAGACGTCCTCCCGCCCACGTCCACGCGTCGCTTGTCGGCGCCAGCAGGAAGCCCAGCAGGAAGCGGCCGACAAGAAACGGTCCAGGACGATCTCATGCGATCAGCAATAGACAGCGGGGGAGCCGGTCGGAGGTAAGTATCAGACATAGCGAATCGCTAGCAATATCGCTAGTGGTCTAGCTTAGTGTGACGAGGCCTTTAGGGTCTGTGCACACGGTGCGGTTTCTACTGCGGATCCGCAGCGGATTTGCCGCGGCGGATCTGCAGCAGAGCTGCAGGTGATGTACAGTACCATTATAGCCTATGTAAAAAAAAAACTGCTGTGCACATGCTGCAGATTTTTCCGCGCGGTTTTTGTGCGGAAAAAAAAAGTAGCATGTCACTTCTTTGTGCGGTTTTGCTGCAGTTTTGCACCTGCTCCATTCTACAAATCCGCCGGTGGAAAACTGCACAAAAACGGCAGTAAAACCGCAAAAAAAGGAAGAAATCCGCAGGAAAAATGCAGGTCATTTGACCTGCGGATTTAGTAAAATCCGCGTGGAAAAATCAGCGGGAGGATCCGCACCGTGTGCACATAGCCTTAAAATACAGATGGATATAATATAGATAGATATATGGATAGATGATAGATAAATAGATAGATAGATAGATAGATAGATAATAGATACACACGTGGTCAAAATTGTTGGTACCCCTCGTTTAATGACAGAAAAACCCACAATTGTCACAGAAATAACTTAAATCTGACTAATAAATCAAAAATCTATGATAATGAACAAATAAAAGTCCGACATTGCTTTTCAACCATGCGTCCACAGAATGAAAAAAAAAATAAAACTCATGAAATAGGCCTGGACAGAAATGATGGTACCCCTGTAAATAATGTGACAAAAGGGACATGTTAAAGGGAATCTGTCACCCCTTTTTTGAGATATCATATAATGATATCATTCTATTGTGTGTCACATAAGGATTCTCTTAGTACTTTTGCTTCCCCCTGACCCCGCACCTTTCATGTATAAATACCTTTTTTATATCGGTTCAGATGTATGTAAACTGCCGCTGTCCGGTCCGCTGGGCGGGGCTTATTCACCTGCTCCTCCCCCTCCCTGTCTTTCTCTATGCATTTCTTCTTGTGTAGAGCAAGACAGGGAAGGGGGAGCAGTTGAATAAGCCCCGCCCAGCGGACCGGACCGTGGCAGTTTACAAACATCTGAACCGATATAAAAAAGGTATTTATGCATGAAAGGTGCGGGGTCTGGGGGAAGCAAAAGTACTAAGAGAATCCTTATGTGACACACAATTGAACGATATCATTATATCATATCTCAAAAAAGGGGTGACAGATTCCCTTTAAAGCAAGGTGTGTCCACTAATTAGCATCACAGGTGTCTACAATCTTGGAATCAGTGAACTAACAATCAACAATGAAAACCAACAATTTAGACCACGTGGGTACATATAAGATAGCTAGATAATAGATATATAGATAAATAAAAAAAGAAACACCGCTTCCAATGACAACAGTCAAGTACACCAAACATTCAAAATGGTGAGGGCATACAACGTCAGGCTTAGATCCAAAAGCCCTAAACTTGCAAGATGCAGAAAAGGTTAGAGATGAGTAAACCCAAACCAAAAAGTTTGGGATTTGAATAAGACAGTTAGTGTCCGGTGTTAAACACTGAACACCAATTTCTCCCGGAAGTCCGGAACAAAGTTATGAGTTCCAGTGAGAGAGAGAGAATTTTTTCCAGCTGCAAAGTCCAAGTCCACATACATTTTAATGGGGTTCCGATTCTGGTTCAAGTTCGGGTAAAGTTCTGGTACCTGAACAGAACTTTGGGCTGAAGTTTGGGTTGGGTACCAGAAACCGAACTTTCATGGGTCCTCTCATCAACAGAAAAGGTATATTGCATAACCCAAGTCTTTGGATGGAAGTTTTTTATTCCATAGCAGGAACAGCCAGCAACCTTTTGACTCTAAGGCTATGTTAACATCTCCAGTAATCATACGTTAGAACAGATTCAGCAGAAATACATTAACAAAAAAGAAAAAAGTTGTGCAGACGTGAATAGATACATATATACATAAAAAGATTGATATGAGAGGTAAATTATATGATTTAGACAGATACATAAATAGACATGTAATAGATAGATACATAGATAGCTAGATAGATATGAAATAGGTAGATAATAGATAGATATGAGATAGATATGAGATAGATAATAGATAGATAGATAAATAGATAGATAATAGATAGATATGAGATAGATAGATAATAGATAGATAATAGATAGATATCAGATAGATAATAGATAAATAATAAATAGATAATAGATAGATAGTAGATAGATAGTAGAAAGATAGATTGAAAGATATATAGATAGATAATAGATAGATTGATAATAGATATATAGTGGATAGATAGATAGATAATGGATAGATATGAGATAGATATGAGATAGACAGAGATAATAGATATATATGAATTAGAATGTTAATATATACTGTATATAATAGATGGATATGAGATAGATAGATAATAGATATACAGTATAATAGATAGATATGAGATAGATAGATCTGAGATAGATAGGAACATATATAGATACATACAAGTGCTTCTCACAAAATAGAATATCATAAAAACTTAATTTATTTATTTTCTTCAATACGAAAAGTGAAACTTGCATATTATATAGAGTTATAACAAACAGAGTTATCTATTTCATGTGTTTAAATGGATCCTGATTGCTTGTGCACCTTTTTCTACCACACTTTTTCCTTCCACTCAACTTTCCATTAATATGCTTGGATACAGCACTTCGAATAGCCAGCTTCTATAGCAATGGCCTTTTGTAGCTTACCCTCCTTGTGGAGTGTGTCAATGACTGCCTTCTGGACATCTGTCAAATCAGCAGTCTTCCCCATGATTGTGGAGCCTACTGAAACAGACTAAGGGACCGTTTTAAACGGTTAGGAAGCTTTTGTAGGTGTTTAGGCGTTTTTTTTCTTAATTATTCTAATTTACTGAGATAATGACTTTTGGGATTTCATTGGCTGTAAGCCATAATCATCAACATTAACAGAAATAAACACTTGAAATATATAACTCTGTTTGTAATGACTCTATATGAGTTTCACTTTTTGCATTGAAAAACTAAAATAAATTGACTGTTTGATATTCTAATTTTGTAAGAAGCACCTGTATCTGTCCTAAAAAAGACAGCACTCCAAGTTCCAAAAAGACTGTGGTTTATTGTTACAAAGTCAAATTGGTGACGATTCTAAAGCCACACTTGGACCGAAACGTCCCCACTTTGACTTTGTGTCAATAAACCATAGAATCTTTTTGGAACTTAGAGTGCTGACTTTACCTTTTTTTGGACATACATTGAGGTTTGCACTTTTTTATGCAAAGATGTGTGCAAAGCCACCAAAGTTATCACCAAAACCTCTTAGATAAAAATCCAAAAACTGGGGTTTGCACTACAAAATCCAAATTCCAGATCCTTTCTCACCCATTTTTGAATTTAGATAGATATGTAATAGATACAAATATTCCTAAATAGACAGAGAGAATTATAGATAGATTTAATGACCATTCAGCATAGCTTCCAAGGTCACAGGATTAAGCTGAGTAAGTTGAATGCGCCATCTCATAAGTGGCTTTGGTGTTGTTTACAGCCCCAGGTGACAATTGGTGACAGTTTGTTTCCCAGTAAGTAGGAGCAGTAATAATTATTTACACCCCACTCAGTTTACCAGAACTTTAAATTGGATGTTAAACCGAAAATCTTTGTGACTTTCACACTCCGTGGAAAAAAAAGTGAAAAAGCATTTTTTTTAAATAATATATTGTATGTGTTTCATTGACTGCCTCTGAATTTCCATACGTTACCTAGAAACATGCTGAGTTTCCCACAGAGAATTTACGTAGATTGGTTGCTCTATTAACCGTCTATGAAAGACTGTAGAAAATACATCCATTTCTCAAAATATGGTTTCAAGAAGAGTTTTCATACAGAAATATTTAAGTTTACGGAAAAGTTGAAACATTATGATATTATATTGTCCAGTATGACCCTGACCCAAAAAAGAGCCCAACCTGAATAGGTCAAGACTAGGGATGAGCGAGCATATTCATGGGTACTCATCACTCGGCAAGTAATGCGGTACTCGCGGTACTTGGAAAATAGCGCGTATTTCACTACTCGCCTCGCTATTTGGTTCTCCCACCCAGCAGTTGCCAATCACAGTAATGCCACACCCTTCTTGGTTGTGGGCGGCATTACTATGATCGGCTGACCGCCCAGCATCCTATGAGTCATCAATCATAGCCTGGCACTAAGCCCTGCCGCCGCTATTTTCTGCACATTGCATGCAGAACACAGCTAGTGTAGGGAGAGTGTGAGCAGCTGCTATGGAGAGTTGTGTTTTTTGGTTCAAATCAGCCAGAAATCCTCTGTGAAACCCAAAAGCTCTTTTCAAAGCTGAAAGTATAAGGTCAGGGTGGGACTGAGTAGTGACCATTTTCCCAGATTTTTTATGTCACATTTACCCCTGCAGGGCAGGTTTTTGTTTTTTTGTGCACTTGCGGTGCTGTGTACACAGCGAATAGTACGCACGCACGGTACTGCACAACTGACATGCAGCCAGCACCGCTGTCTTGTGTGGTGTCTGGGTTGCGTATTCTTGCCTTAAACCTCGTGCAGTTTTTTTGTGCTGTTGCCGTGCTGTGTTCACACAGCGAAGAGCATGCACGGTACTGCACAACTGACAAGCAGCCAGCACCGCTGTCTTGTGTGGTGTCTGGGTTGCGTATTCTTGCCTTAAACCTCGTGCAGTTTTTTTGTGCTGTTGCCGTGCTGTGTTCACACAGCGAAGAGCATGCACGGTACTGCACAACTGACAAGCAGCCAGCACCGCTGTCTTGTGTGGTGTCTGGGTTGCGTATTCTTGCCTTAAACCTCGTGCAGTTTTTTTGTGCTGTTGCTGTGCTGTGTTCACACAGCGAAGAGCACGCACGGTACTGCACTACTGACACGCAGCCAGCACCACTGTCTTGTGTGGTGTCTGGGTTGCGTATTCTTGCCTTAAACCTCGTGCAGTTTTTTTGTGCTGTTGCTGTGCTGTGTTCACACAGCGAAGAGCACGCACGGTACTGCACAACTGACACACAGCCAGCACAGCTGTCTGTTGTGAGTTCATTTTCCCCTTCACTGCTGAGGCCCGAGGAACTCCCTCTTCTGGTGAAGAAAGGTAGTGAGCCTGATTGTCAAACACCTGGGGCTGATGATGATGACTAGCTGAGTGGAGTTAATGACTGGATATAAGGCTGCCGACGCCCTTCTGGCCTGCGGGTGATTTCTCTGTGGACTTCTAGGAAACCAGTCTGATTCCTGCTCATCTAAAGCTAAGATTTCTGCTTTGCCTTTTTGCATTAGTGTTTTGTTTTCCTTGCTTTTCTGGATTCTGCCATTCCCTGCTGGGGTTAGCTGAATCTCCTTTTGCCTGTTGCTCTGTCTTCAGAATATTCCTGAGTACTGACATAGCTTTTTTGAAGCCTAGCGTCTTCAGGGCCTTTTTACTGTCAGTTTGTTGGCTCTTATTTTCATAGGGTTTTTCGCGGATTGCAGATTGCAGACAGCAGCCTTCCTGTCCTTTCCTATCTAAGCTAGCGTGGGCCCCATCTTTGCTCAGTCTATCTTTCTGTCTGTGTTTTGTTCTTTCTTCTTGCTTCACCGTCATTATATGTGGGGGGCTGCCTTTTACTTTGGGGTCTGCTCTGGGGCAGTTTAGATTTCCCTTTCTGTCTTTAGGCTATGTAGTCCTCCGGCTGTGATCGAGGGGCCTAGGGCATCGTAGGAGCCCCCCACGGCTACTGCTAGTTGTGTTGATAGGTTCAGGGGTCTGCAATCCGATAGCTGCCAACTTCTCTGGTTTTCTGGACTTAGCTAGCATTACTATTTTTGCCTCCTACGGTGACTCAATCATAACAGAATCACCCGCCATACTGCAGATTCTAGGCTACTCAATAGCAGGAAAGAATTATAAAAAAAAAAAAAAAAAAAAGGTGTGTATATTTTTTCCTCTATATCTCTGAGGCCATAGGGGGAATTTCTTTTTTTCTCTTAATGGAGATAAAGCAATTGTCTGATCGTGTGGAGCAGCTCGCTGCGGAAGTGCGGGGAATTTCCGCCTACCTTGCTCATTCACATGCTGCTGAACCAAAGATTCCTACACCTGATGTATTTTTTGGGGATCGGTCTAAATTTTTGAATTTCAAAAATAATTGCAAATTATTTTTTGCCTTGAAGCCTAACTCGTCAGGGAGCTCCGCGCAGCAGGTTAAAATTGTCATCTCTTTGCTGCGTGGCGATCCCCAGGATTGGGCGTTTTCTTTGAAACCAGATGATCCTATTGTGACTAATGTGAACGCATTTTTTCAGGCCTTGGGGTTGTTGTATGACGAACCTAATGCCATTGATCAGGCTGAAAAGACCCTGCTGGCATTGAACCAGGGTCGTGATTCTGCAGAGTTGTACTGTCAAAAGTTCCGAAAGTGGGCGGTACTTACTACCTGGAATGATAGTGCCTTGGCTGCTCTCTTTCGGAAGGGGTTGTCAGAAGCCGTAAAAGATACTATGGTGGGATTTCCTGTTCCCTCTGGTCTTGACGATTCTATGTCTTTAGCCATTCAGGTTGATCGGCGTTTATGCGAACGCAGAGCTGCACGAGAGGTGTTGCCACCTGTTGAACAGATGTCTGAACCTATGCAATGTGATAGAGTTTTTTCCAGAGAGCAGCATCAGGAGTTCAGAAGGCATAATAAGTTGTGTTTTTTCTGTGGAGATGCCTCGCATATTATTTCTGTCTGTCCTAAACGCGAGAAACGCTTTGCACACACGTTTTCTGTTGGTGGTGTTCAACCTAAGTTTCTTCTGGCTATTACTCTGATCTGCTCCCTGTCCACATTTTCCGCCAAGGCTTTTGTGGATTCGGGAGCAGCTCTAAACCTAATGGACTTGGATTTTGCTAAACGTTGTGGATTTCCGATGACACCTCTGCAGACGCCTATCCCTTTGAGGGAGATTGATGCTACTCCTTTGGCTAAAAATAAACCTCAGTTTTGGACCCAGGTGGTAATGCGGGTTGCCCCAGACCATCAAGAAAATTGCAGGTTTTTGGTGTTACATAATCTGCATGATACTATTGTTCTGGGGTTTCCCTGGTTACAAATTCATAATCCAGTTTTGGATTGGAAATCTGTGTCTGTGGTGAGTTGGGGTTGTCGGTGTGCCTTTAGTGAGGCTCCGGTGTTTTCCACCTCTCCTCAGTCGCATGATGTTCCTGATTATTTGGCAGACTTTTATGATGTATTTAGTGAGAATGAGTCTGCGTCTCTGCCTCCTCATAGGAGTTATGACTGTGCTATTGAACTGAGCCCGGGATGTAAATTTCCCAAGGGTCGGCTCTTCAATTTATCTGTACCCGAGCACGAGGCTATGCGATCCTATATTAAGGAGGCGTTGGAGAAGGGTCATATTAGACCATCCTTGTCACCCTCAGGTGCCGGCTTTTTTTTTGTAGCCAAAAAGGATGGATCATTAAGACCTTGTATTGATTATCGTGCTCTCAACAAAATTACTGTTAAATATCAGTATCCGTTACCCCTGATTTCTGATCTATTCTCCAGAGTTAAAGGTGCTTCCTGGTTTACCAAGCTTGACCTCAGGGGGGCGTATAATCTTATTCGCATTAAGCATGGGGATGAATGGAAGACGGCGTTTAATACTCCGGAGGGACATTTTGAGTACCTGGTGATGCCTTTTGGGCTCACTAATGCCCCTTCTGTCTTCCAGTGCTTCATGAACGATATTTTCCAAGATTTTGTCGATAAATTTTTGATTATCTATCTGGATGATATTTTGATCTTCTCCAAGGATTGGGATTCTCATGTGGAACATATTCGGACTGTGTTCCGGATCTTGAGGTAGAATTCCCTGTATGTCAAAGGATCTAAATGCCTTTTTGGAGTACAGAGGATTTCTTTTTTGGGATTTATTTTGTCCCCGTCAACTATTGAAATGGACCCGGCCAAGGTACAGGCCATTTACGATTGGGTTCAGCCCACTTCTTTGAAGGCCCTCCAGAAGTTTTTGGGTTTTGCTAATTTTTATCGGAAATTTATAGCAAAATTTTCTAGTATTGCCAAGCCATTGACTGATTTGACTAAGAAGGGTGCTGATGTGTTAAATTGGTCTCCGGAGGCTGTTTCTTCCTTTCAGGAGCTGAAGCGAAGATTCACCTCTGCCCCGGTTTTGCGGCAACCTGATGTCTCACTTCCATTCCAGGTAGAGGTGGATGCTTCTGAGATTGGTGCAGGAGCTGTTTTGTCCCAAAAGGATCCTGTAACATCTAAAATGAATCCCTGTGCTTTCTTTTCCCGAAAGTTCTCTCCATCTGAACGTAACTATGATGTGGGGAATCGGGAATTGTTAGCCATGAAATGGGCATTTGAGGAGTGGAGACATTGGTTGGAGGGAGCTAAGCATCAAGTCGTGGTCCTCACTGACCACAAGAATTTGATTTACCTAGAGTCGGCTAAGCGCTTGAACCCTAGACAGGCTAGGTGGGCCTTGTTTTTTACACGTTTTGATTTTGTGCTTTCTTTTCTTCCTGGAACTAAGAATGTCAAGGCTGACGCCCTCTGTAGGAGCTTCTTTGCTGATTCTCCTGTGGTGACCAAGCCTGCTACCATCTTAGGCGAAGGGGTAGTTCTTTCTGCCATCTCGCCCAATTTGAGACGTGCCCTGGAAGAGTTCCAGGAGGACAAACCTGAGCGTTGTCCCAGTGGAAAGTTGTATGTTCCTGACCAGTGGAAGAAGAGAGTGATGTCTGAAGTTCATTGCTCTGCTTTGGCTGGTCATCCAGGTATTTTTGGTACTAGAGATCTGGTGAGTCAGTCTTTTTGGTGGCCCTCCTTGTCTCGTGATGTCAGGAATTTTGTGCAGTCCTGTGGGACGTGCTCCCGGTCTAAATCGTGTTCTCGCTCTAGTGGGTTGTTGATGCCTTTGCCTGTCCCCAAGAGGCCATGGACCCATATTTCAATGGATTTCATCTCTGATATGCCTGTCTCTCAAAGGATGACTGTTATTTCGGTGATTTGTGATAGGTTCTCTAAGATGGTTCATCTTGTACCACTCCCTAAGTTGCCGTCTTCCTCTGAATTGGTGCCCCTGTTTTTACAACAGGTGGTTCGCTTGCACGGGATTCCTGAGAACATTGTATCTGACAGAGGAGTCCAGTTTGTGTCTAGATTTTGGAGAACTTTCTGTTCCAAGCTGGGAATTCAGTTGTCCTTCTCCTCTGCTTTTCACCCTCAGACCAATGGGCAGACAGAGAGAACAAATCAGACCTTGGAGTCATATTTGAGATGTTTTATTTCTGCTGATCAGGATGATTGGGTTTCATTTTTGCCCTTGGCCGAATTTGCTTTAAATAATAGAGCTAGTTCTGCCACTTTGATGTCTCCTTTTTTTTGTAACTTTGGGTTTCATCCTTGATTTTCTTCAGGGCAGGTGGAGCCCTCTGCCTGCCCAGGGGTTGACACTGTGGTGGAGAGAATGCACCAGATCTGGGACCAAGTGGTGGATAAGTTATTTCTCTCCCAGGAAAAGGCCCAGCGGTTTTCCAACCGACATAGGACCATTGGTCCCCAATTTAAGGTTGGTGATATGGTGTGGTTATCATCAAAAAATATTGCTATGAAGGTGGCTTCTCCTAAGTTTAAGCCTAGATTTATTGGACCTTACAAGATTTTGGAGATTATTAATCCGGTTTCTTTTCGTTTGGCTCTTCCTGTCACATTTAAAATCCATAATGTGTTCCATAAATCTTTGTTGAAGAGGTTTGTTGAACCTGTTGTTCCGGGGGTTGCACCTCCAGACCCTGTATTGGTTGAAGGTAACATGGAATATGAGGTAGAGAAAGTACTGGATTCCCGTCTGGCTAGACGGAGACTCCAGTATTTGGTTAAGTGGAAGGGTTATGGTCAGGAGGATAATTCCTGGGTCTCTGCCTCTGATATTCATGCCAAAAGATTGGTGCGTGCCTTTCATCGGGCTCACCCTGATCGCCCTGGTGGTGTGGTTGAGGGTTCGGTGACCCCTCCTCAAGGGGGAGGTACTGTTGTGAGTTTATTTTCCCCTTCACTGCTGAGGCCCGAGGAACTCCCTCTTCTGGTGAAGAAAGGTAGTGAGCCTGATTGTCAAACACCTGGGGCTGATGATGATGACTGGCTGAGTGGAGTTAATGACTGGATATAAGGCTGCCGACGCCCTTCTGGCCTGCGGGTGATTTCTCTGTGGACTTCTAGGAAACCAGTCTGATTCCTGCTCATCTAAAGCTAAGATTTCTGCTTTGCCTTTTTGCATTAGTGTTTTGTTTTCCTTGCTTTTCTGGATTCTGCCATTCCCTGCTGGGGTTAGCTGAATCTCCTTTTGCCTGTTGCTCTGTCTTCAGAATATTCCTGAGTACTGACATAGCTTTTTTGAAGCCTAGCGTCTTCAGGGCCTTTTTACTGTCAGTTTGTTGGCTCTTATTTTCATAGGGTTTTTCGCGGATTGCAGACAGCAGCCTTCCTGTCCTTTCCTATCTAAGCTAGCGTGGGCCCCATCTTTGCTCAGTCTATCTTTCTGTCTGTGTTTTGTTCTTTCTTCTTGCTTCACCGTCATTATATGTGGGGGGCTGCCTTTTACTTTGGGGTCTGCTCTGGGGCAGTTTAGATTTCCCTTTCTGTCTTTAGGCTATGTAGTCCTCTGGCTGTGATCGAGGGGCCTAGGGCATCGTAGGAGCCCCCCACGGCTACTGCTAGTTGTGTTGATAGGTTCAGGGGTCTGCAATCCGATAGCTGCCAACTTCTCTGGTTTTCTGGACTTAGCTAGCATTACTATTTTTGCCTCCTACCGTGACTCAATCATAACAGCTGTCTTGTGTGGTGTCTGGGCTGCGTATTCTTGCCTTAAACCTCGTGCAGTTTTTTTTGTGCTGTTGCTGTGCTGTGTTCACACAGCGAAGAGCACGCACGGTACTGCACAACTGACACGCAGCCAGCACCGCTGTCTTGTGTGGTGTCTGGGTTGCGTATTCTTGCCTTAAACCTCGTGCAGTTTTTTTGTGCTGTTGCTGTGCTGTGTTCACACAGCGAAGAGCACGCACGGTACTGCACAACTGACACACAGCCAGCACCGCTGTCTTGTGTGGTGTCTGGGCTGTGTATTCTTGCCTTAAACCTCAGGGCAGTTTTTTGTGCAGTTATGGTGCTGTGTTCACAGCGAATAGCACGCACGGTACTGCACAACTGACACGCAGCCAGCACCATTGTCTTGTGTGGTGTCTGTGGTGCGTATTCTTGCCTTAAACCTCAGGGCAAATTTTTAGTGGCAGCACGGCTGTCTTGTGTGGTTCCTGGGGTGTGTAATCTCACCTTAAACCTCAGGGCGATATTTTTCTGCTGCTGCTGTGCTGTTTGTAAAACACAAAGCAGTACTAGGCTGTAGTGCTACCTTCCACAAAGCACTAACTGCTCCTTGTTCCCCAATATCTGCATCTGAACATCTGCAACTAAGGCAGAAAAATCCAAAATTCCTAAAAAGGCTGTTGTGAAGGGACAGGGACGTGGACGTGGGGTCGTTGTTGCCCAACAAGGCACAGAGTCTGGGAGATCAAAGAAGGTTGATGCATCTAGGTTCCCCTGCAAAATATCTCGATCTGGAACATAAACGAGCCTGGAACCCAGAAGAACAAGAGCAGATACTGTCTTGGATGGCTGATAAGGCCTCCACGAAATGTTCTAGCAGCACCCAATCATCCATGACAAAACAGTCTACTGTCAATACAGATAACGCTGGGTTATCCTATTCTCAACCTATTCCTAGTTCATCACAGAATAGAGACTGAGTAGTGGGGGCGTAGCATGGGGGTCACAGTTTAAGGGTACAGCCAGGAGGGGAAAGTATACCAAGGAGGGGGAGTGTGATGAAAGGGTACAGTATAGAGACTGGGCCCTATAGGGAGGACACAGCGTGAGAGGACAATGTGAAAAGATATCCCAATCTGGAAAGGAGAGGTCAGTGTGAAGAGCATGTACTATAAGAGGGACAACATGAGATTATATTTTGTTCAGGCAATATAGTGAGGGACAATTATTTATTCAGGGGCTCAGTGTACTGCAGATATTTTTATTCAGTAGCATTATAATGACACTGCTCTCATTGTGTGGAGATTTGTTGCAGAAGACCGGAGAAGATGGAAGTCTGCAGAGACGGCTGTGGATGAGAAAACTCATTATGGGATCTGGACAAGATAAAGAAAAGAAGGAGAGCGACTCCAGAGATGACATCTATAAGGTACCTGGATGTAAATATTATTTGTGAAACTGACTTATTCTCATGTTTTTATTTGTTAGGAGCATTAAAGGGGTTGTCCAGGTTTGTGCTGAGTCTGCAGACATTCTATGTGACTGCAGACTTCTGTATTCTCAGAGTGCTCACTGAACGCTGTTAGGATTCTCTTGTGCCAGCCGGTAATTTACATACATGCGGTCACATGCTGACTAGACATGTGTGGCCTTACTCAATGAAAATGAATGAAGTGAGGCCAGGCACATCTAGTTGGAATGTGGCCAGAAGTATATAAATCACATGCTTGTGCTGACATGACCGTTCACTCTTGCCACCGGTAAGGGAGAATCCTAAAATTGTGCAGTGCATTCGTTGTGAGAATTCAGAAGCCTGCAATGTCAGGATTCAGCTCTGCAGGTTCCAGTAGTCATCACATGGACACTTCACTCATATGTGACTTTCATACTTATGGTCTTGTGACAACAAGCTTCTCTTCCCGCTTCTCTAAGTTTTTCATTGAACATTAAGAAGAGCAGTACGTCGGTACATGATTAAGTTTGCAAATTGCATGTGTCCTTGGGGGGGGAGCGCCAAACCAAATTCTTGCCCTGTGTGCCAGAAAGCCTAGATACACCTCTGGCACTCTGTTTAGGTTCACACTGCATGTTGGGAGGTCAAATCCGACATAACTATCGTTGGGTTACATCGGTCAAGGTGGAGAAAACCTGAGCAGATGATAGGGGATCATTTTTAACTTGACATACATACTCCTTACTTGAGTTAGACAAAGAGCCCAGTGTGATGCTGTCATACAAAACTCCATGTGCATATGGAGCCTTACTTTTGTCCCATACATATACAAGAAGGGGCACTATAGTTCAAATGAAAAAGATCTCCCATTATGGTTTTGGGATTTGTGATCCATGATACAAGAGCTGTCAGTTCTCCCACCATATGCTATCCATGATCACTTTTTCATTTCCTAGGTTGCCACCATAGCATCTCTTCCTAAAAAAAAATGAACATTTATTATTATTTAAGGGCCTTTGGCTCAATCTCGAGCCATGGTGAATTGATGGATGAGCGATCTTTAGGAAGACCAATCTTGTGCAAGCCTAGATAGATCCACCAGCGTCTTCTCCACTGTTATCTTGATATTATCAAGCTATCAGGTTTCTGATCTTCCTTTTCACCTTGTTTCTTCTATTCTTCAGACCATGATGTCCTTCTCCAGTGATTGCTCTCTTCGTATAATGTGCCCATTTAGAAGGACCAATTGTCTCCCATTTGCAAGCAGTGATCGACTTTATACAAGTCGTGCACATTTAATGGCCGATTAAACAAGGGATAAGAAGACTGTGTGGAAAAGAAGAAGTATTAAAAAAACAGTCTGTCCCCATACAGCATCATGTTGTCAACTGCATGAATCTCGCTTACATGTGGGTGATATGGTGATGGCAACGATTATTTTTTAGCCTTGCAATAGATGAGTCCCATGCATTACTCGGATGTCCGAACACACTTGGTGCAACGCTCCACGAGGTTGTAGCAATACAGAGAAATCCAGTAACCAGGGCAGCAGACGTCCTCCTTTCGGTAACTATTAGTAAACAAAAATCACAATGATTCAGCTGCACAGGGCCTTTATCAAGCCATATATATCTTTTTTTATTTATTGGTAAAGGCCCTAGCAGTCGAAACGTGATTTTAATTTTTCTGTACTAATTAAGTTACCAAAAGGAGGATGTTTGGTGCCATGGCTCCTGCATTTCTCTGATTATTTTTTAACTGGCATAAATGATTCACCCAACAAACTATTTGCTCATTACCAGGCGATCGGTGGCATGTCTATAACAACCGATAATCAGTAACAAGGGTTCTTAGAATCTGAGTTTGGCGATTATAAGCCTGTCTAAATGGACCTTAATTGGAACCTGAGAGATACGTCTACATCCCCTAACCATTTATACTTTATGTCTGTGTAGCCCTTTAAATGACAGGCAAAGTGATCTTTTTATGACCCAAAGCGACGCTCTAGCAGTGGTAAATTGCATATTGAATTTCTGTATATAAGTGTCTGTAAGTGCATTGGGGCGTGACGATACACTTACAGCTCCCCAGCCTCACACTGTATTCCCTGCTGTATATTGCAGCCAGCGACCTGTGAATCAACCAGAGGAGGGTGGCACAAGGCAATGAATACATCGTGAGGCTGAGACATTGTAAGTGCATCGCCACACCCCAATGCACTTACAGAAAAAAAAAAATATATATATAAAAGTTTAAACTGGTTTGAATCACTGACTGGTAACCAACTTACGATTTTACTTAAAAAAATGCTTTGTCCCAATTAATTTGCACAGCACTGTATATATATATATATATAAACTTAAAATGCGATTTCTCACTGCTGGAGCATCGTTTTGGGTGAAAGAGGGATTAACGTGCTTATCATATCAGTTATTTGAAGGGATATAACCCACCAAGCCTGGGTCCTCACTTTCTACAGGCCCTTTAGAAATCACGTGGGCAGTTTCTATGACTGGTACACCCCTGACCCCACTCACCCACAGGCCCCACCGCACTGTACTTTCTCGCTTGGCTGTTTTGCTTTGTGGAGCTTGTCAGGGTTACAGGCTGTGTGAAGCGACGCTACACAAGGACGGCGCATTATTACCGAGCGGCAGGAAAGCTCTTGTGTGATGCAGCAATGGTTTTCAATGCCAATAGCTCTCAGCTCCGTATAAAATGTAAGCACCATGTCTTTATAGAACTTGTGACTCATCTAAAGAGTCATTCCTACAATCAATGGGAAATAACTTTAGCAGGAGTCGGCTCAAGATGCTGTGAATAATACAGGTTCGGTACAGAATAGATAGTGGGAAGTGTGCCTGGTCTGGAAAGGGAAGTGGCTCAGTGGTCACATCTGCCTTCAATGTAAATCCAACATGTCATTACTTCCAGGAAATCAGAGGATTGTTCCCCCAGTTGATCACAATTGGCATTTTTACAATGTAAATACTGCAATACAAATACTGGAAACTCACTGCAGCACAGAGTATTTCAGAAGACGACTGTTAATCCATTTCCCGATCCAGCATCTATGTCAGTAGTCCGAGGCTACCAGTCAGTTTAGAGCTCTGCGAACTTCCTACTACCTGCAGCATCTTCGGCACGTCTTCTGATTATTCAACCATGTGATGCCATCATGTTGCAGCGTGTTGCACACATGACGTCACTGGGGCTACCCATCAAAAGAGGAGCAGGTTTTAGCAAAGCTCTGGACCGGGGGCCACAGATCTCCAAAGTAACTATTACACTAGGGTCCTGTGAATCTTTTTGCTGAACTCTACTGTCCAGTGTCCACTCATATGTTTCTAAGACAGTCGTAGTAGTTCATGTAGGCAAAGTACCACAGCAGTGCAGAGTATTACAGCATCCAGTTATCCCAAAATTGGTGGAGACAGTGAACTCTTTATTCATATCATATAACTATATTACTGAGAACAGGGTTGGGAATCAACTCACTGTATCTAATCAGATCCCAGTAGCAGCAGCAGAGGAGGAGTGAGCTGATCTTGTGGGAGGCAGTGACCTCTTCTCTCATGCAATTGTGTTGGGGTAGCCAGGGATGGTCAATGGCAGTTATTTTACATCCTGCAATCAGATTACAGTAGCAATAGCATCAGATTTTGTTGGAGGCCAGTGACTTTCCACCTCTTGTATGTTTGGTCAGTGATAGGCACTATCATAAAGTACAGTGGATGGAGATAGTACCGAGATAATGATAGAGATGATAGCAGCACAGTAATATGAGCATGACTTTACCTGCGCAAAGTCAGACCTTAGATATCTGTAAATCAGTTTCAGGCAAGCAGGTTTCCATGATTTCTTTTTGGTCACAGGACTTTTACTTGAAACTTATCTTCAGAATTTTTTCTAAGTGTCCCCCCGCTGAGCTGAGATACTTCTATGAAGAAGAGCAGGTAAACTTGAGACACAAGATGATGCATCCGCCCGTTGTAGCAGAATCACTGTCACATCTCGGAGCACAGTATGAATGAATGAATGAATGAAGTGAACTGTGATGACATCTCCAAGCAATCACATTATTGTGACGTGCTGGAGAGGTCGGCGCATTGTCTCAACTGCCTCTCACAAAAAGGATGGGGCAGATTGTCCTCAATAAATATCCTCTCCGGGTTCTCCGTTAGTTGTACAAAAATAAAATCTAAATCAAATCTAAAGAAATGCGATGGAATAGGGTGCAACAAAACTGAAGGCTCAATCTTTTCATAGGAACTGATGAGTTCCTTAAAATTATGGACCCAAATATCCACAAGTCACCAAACATGCGGCCATTGATCCAGCTGCAACTTTTTAAGCATCACAGATCAACTCCAGTAATCTCCTTATTGATTTAAATTCCTTCCCCTAGCGGGCAATATCAATGTAGTCAATGCAATAGTTTAATGGGTACAGAAAAGTGACACCAACCTCCCCGAGCCATAGATGAGGGCACTTTAAATATGGCATTATTTCTGTGTATGGCACTATTTTTTTTATCTTGGAGGCACAATGTGACTCACTAAAGTATCACAATGGTAAATGCCATAGTGAAATGTAAACTTCCCTGAGCAAAACCTTTATATATGACACTGTTTTAAGCCTCATTCACACGTCCACTTTTTCCACTTATGAGAAAAATGGACCAAAACTTCTGATCAGACTTTGATCAGTGTTTGATCAGAGTTGTCCAAGTATCAGCCGCTTTTCTCATACGTGGAGTAACACAAAATAAATACTATCCCTTCTCCATTCTTACAGTCCGTGAAAATTGGGCCGCACTTGCCAGTTTTTTTATTGGACCCATTTACTTGCATTGCAGATTTTGAGCCATCACTCGATCCTAGGAAAGAATTGGACATGTGCACGGCCCAATAGAATATTGTAGATACACGTGAAGAACATGTGTGAAAATCAGACATGTGAATGAGCCCTTATTAGATGGCACTGTTTTAGAGGGCACTATGTGTGCCATTATTTTAAAGGTGGCACCATTTTAGGTGGCACCAAGGGTGACACTATTTTGGCAGGTACTACATGTAGCACTATTTTCAAAAGCATTAAGTTTGGCACAACTTTCGAAGGTGTCACTTTTATGCCTTCATAAAATGGTGCCATATGGAGAGCAGCGTAGTGAGTTCCTAGAACTATAAAGAATATGGACTCTTTACAAGTAACAGAGCCATGAGTCTTTAGGCATTCCCGGCAGAATCCACTGAGATCAGATCAGTGGTGGACACAGACAGAAGAGGACCTCTGTGCAAGGACAGTACATGAATCCTTAGCTCATCTCCCCTACTCTGGAGATGGAAGTGGACCCCATTACCTCTTGGGTCCCTGTGTGGCAGCACAGTGTGCACCAAAGATATGGATCAGATATTAAGCGATCTACTAGTCAATACCTTGATGACAAGACTTGTCCCTGGATCAGTATGTGACTTGGGACCAAGAATACCAGAGCGTCTCAGTGATCGTCGGCTGTACGGCTTATCTGCGTTGACCTCAGTGTTGTAGATATCGTACTTTACTTACGCTGGGATTTGATTTGCCTTTTAATTAAATTTAAATTGATCATGCAGCCTTAGCCATGACTTCTCAATACTTGGGACTATTTTAAGAAAGCTGAATGTGCTCAATTAATACTGCACAACCTACTGTCAATAAAAACTTACTGTGAAAAATAACACACCGCCACTCCTGAAAAGCCAGATTTCAATTATCCGTCTGTGGGCCGCGGTACGAGTTATAATAACATCGCCTTGTTTTACCTGCCTTCCCCCTAATATAACAATTAAAAAATGCATAGCTGTAATTTATACGAGCAAGATTACTGGCAAGGTTAGTGCATCGCCTGCAGTACCTTGTGCCTAACCTCATTTTCTGTATCAGTGGGGTAGAACGTATCAAATGGAACAATTTTACGATTTTCTTCTCAATGCTACAGCCTACAGCTACTTGTCATTTTATTTAAGGTCAAAATAAGGAATTTCTGACAGATACGTTGGCAGGAAGAATATAGAGTCTGACATTCGCTTTTTTTTTCTTCTCCCTCACAGTTCATCACTGATTGATAATTAGACACATCATCAGCGAGATTACAGATGTGGGAGTCTTCATTACTCACTAAAAATGTTCAACCCGTTGTGCCCTTAGATGCAATGCTAAAATAGCTGGCCATTTTCAGACTCCCCCATTGCGGCTCCCCTTCTTTAAACCTTTACGCTGTTCATAATAATCTTCAAGGTATATGAGCGGAATGGAAGCTTTACAGTGAAGATAGGAATATGTCCAGGAGAGATGAACATTACATGTCTCCTGGTCCTTGGGAAACCCTATGAGAATCGTAGTGTTGTGTCGTTTGAACCCACTTGCAGAAATAGTTTTGAGGGACCATCCGCATTCCGCATAACCTGGGCATACCTACTTTTAATTGGTTTTAATTGTCCTTATAACTACTTATTATTATTCATTTTTGTGAATTTTCCCTAAGAGCAAGTTCAGTTGGGTTTGTCTTCTGCTGGATATGGTTGCATCCAATTTTATGTTTGTTCCCTCTGTTTTTGTTGCTATTTCTGGCAGTTTTGGTTGTTTTTCTGGGACTAATGTGGCCAATCCAGATGGGAAGCTTAAAGATAATCTCCTAACTGTGTTATCTAACTTGCTCCCATCTTGCTCACACTATGTAATTCCCTTGGTGGGACTCACACTATATACCTTAATCTGGTTTTCGACCACTGGTTGCCAGTTATAAGCTCTGCTAGACCTGGTTTCATTTATTGTGTAGCCTTTACCCTATTTAGTTTATTCCTGTTCTGTGACCTCAGCCTGTATTTTGACAACCTTTTCGCTTGACATTTCTACTCATGTTCAGAGCCTCCTGGTATTGATGCAACTTCTCAACCATCCTCTTCCAGCATTCTGACCCGTAGCCAGTCCGTAGAAACCCTTTAAAAAACTGCCAGATATGTGGGCCCTTTATTACATGAAACTTGGGCCTACCAGCATATCCTAAGGTCCTTTGGTGGGCCATTCTGACCATGAATATTTCAATGACTGCTATTGGCACACCTATCTGTACCCAGTACTGTTTTGGAGCTGTCCTTCCTTATCAGTACAGAGTCGAGTGCTGATAGGATACATAATATAAAATGAGTATTTGCTCTGAGAACGTACTAATTCACCTTACAAAGATCCAACTAATATTAAAAGGCTTCCCACCAGGCAAACCAAGGACCCAACCAAAACTCAGTTTCAAGGGTCCCAAATTAGAAGGCCACATGTGGTTCAGAGCCACAGCACAGGGTCCAAAAGCCTACAGTGTTATATAAGCAGCATTCGTAAAGGGTTGAGGGGCACAAAAGATTCTGACCATGTATAATGACATTCTTTACTGCTCCATTCCCTCACATTCCGCCATTGACCATGTCTAAAATTGCCTCATTCTCTTTTAGACACTGACACCTCTTCATAGCATTAATAAGGTCATTTTCCATAATGCTGTAATGTTGTCCTCTTATTTGATATTACTAATTTTATGAGGCTTTTTATGTGGGCTTTGAAAATGCCAACCTATTTCACAGCGGCCAGGAGCTGCAATGGAATAATTTATTAGGTTGTTTCCATACATTGTCTTGCTTTTCTGATGGAAGAACTTTTGAAATTTTGCAGTCACCAATCCTAAGACTTAAGAAAAATGATTATCAGGCATCTAAGACAAGTAGGAATTTTGTGAACCATAAGCATGTGGGCATGTATGTGTGAAGTCTACCATTGACATAAAGGGGTGATATCGACTATTGGCATTCAGACATGTAGGGGAGATGTCTACTATGGATATGTATGTAAAAATGTATAGATGATATCCACAATGGACATGTAGACATGTCAAAATGATGTCTAACCATGAGTAGAAAGACATGTACCGTATGGGCGATGTTTGCCATTAACATGTAGGCATGAAAGGATGATGTCTTGAAAAAACCTTTTTTATTTAGATATAATTTGGTGGTGCATTAAAATAGATCATCAACATGTCTCGAATGCAACAGCATCCTTAATCCCGATAATACCCTCATTAGGATTAAGAGCGTTGTTGAGGCTGAAACACGTTGATGAACTATTATACAGCACCACTAAATCGTATATAAATAAAGAAATTTAATTTTAGTTGCGGATTGAGATGGACACTCACTATTTTCTTCAAGTTTCTATCGTCACCCAGTAAAAGTGAAGTCTCAAGCTCTCCAGAACCAATTGAAGAAAGTGGGTGAGCTTGTGATTTCTATCTATAGATTCATGAAAGGATTATGTCTACCTTGTGTAATGTGTACCATGGACATATAGGCTTATGTGGGTGATTCATACTATGGAAACCTAGACAAGGAGGGGTTAATATGTGAACCATCATCGATGGTTAAAGGGCCACTTGTTGTCGCATGAGTTTTGCTGGCTCTAGGCTCATTTTCAGGTTGTCTACTTTAACAAATTTTGGTCAGCCTGTCATGAACTCAGTGCGGGTTTGACTCGCACCCGTGGGGTTAATGTCTGGAACCAGTGCTGATGACTGGCATTTCTGGGGTTAAAGGTTGTGATCCCGGTGCAGTCTTACTTGCACACCTGGGGCTATGATTGTGGCCTCTCCCTGGTTCTGGGAGAGGCTTCTTATAGACTCAGGACGCTCCCATCCCTGTCAGTTATACTCTTGCCCTTGGCATTGTGTGGTGACCCCTGAGTGTGTTTTTGCTGTGTTCTGGTTGCTTGATAATCTGTGTATGACTCGGTCTGTTCTCTGGATATTGCTTTGGATTCTGCTTGGTACCTTCTATGTCTGTTTAGTTTTGACTGCTGCTTGGCCCTGACTATCCGCTCTGTCTCATCCTTGGTACGTTACGGCTATCTCTGTGTATGAACCCCGTTTTGCCTGACTCTGAGTAATTCTGTATAGTGTCTTTCCATCTCACTAAGCAGGATGCTAAGCCCCGCCCCCTTGCAGTCACATGACCGTAGGTCCCGTGTCTGCTTGCTAAACTTCAGCATCCACAGGTCCTGTGCATCGGTACTTTCTGGCTGTACCTGACCCCGGTACCCCTACAGTGCGGGTGAGTCCCTGCTCAGTGGAGGCTGCACACCGGCGCTGACAGGATCCTGACACTCAGGACACGCGCACTGGCTCAGTGAGCAAGTACAGTGCGGTGTTCCTGACACAACCTCCAAACATGTAAGGCATCATTCATCAAAGCATTTACTCCAGAATTCAATAGATTTGGAAAATTTAGCAAAATGTTGACATAACTCAAGGATACACTAAAATTTTGTGACTTTTGGCTTTCTCACATCGAAAACATTGGCAGAGCTGGGGCAGGATGGGGGCCTGGTGACCATAGCTTGTCAAATTCACAATGAGCGGCGCAGTTTGCTACGCCACAAACCTTACTCCAGCAGGGACTGAAGTCAAATTTTTGGTAATAACACAGGGAGGGAGGCGCATGTCACTTGTCACATGCTCCCGATTCATTAAGAGGTGTGTGCCTCTTAATGAATCAGGAACCTCATATTACAACCTGTCGGATGGATGAATTGGGGCCGTAATTTTGAATCACTGTTTTTTCCTAATAAAACATCCCAACTAATCATTTTTAAATTTCTTTTGTCTTGCTGAGCCTGAATACGAAGCCTGGATTATTAGATTTTGTAACTTTGGTCCCTGTTCTGTAATGTGTCACTTTTTAAGTAAACAAATTATTATTTGAAGAAGTGGGTGATTGACTTGGCTTCTTTCTTGCTTTGTTGCCAGCTTGCACAGGATTATGTTTGACCTTTTTTTTCTTCCAGTATAACTTTTTAATCTACTATTTGACTAATAGAATTTTATTAAAGGTATCAAATCTAAAATCATATAATTATTAGTAGACGTAAAAGTGGTTTATTTATATAAAAATAATTCTATTAATAATCCACATAATACAAAAATAATAAATAATATAATATGTAATAATATTTATAATATGAATACTTTCCTGTTCAATATGGAATAACATAAAGGTGCTGTACAGACAGCGGCAGCTGCTTTACCATTTTCAGTGTTCAATCACTTTGGGAAAAGCTAGATTTAGCCTACAAGTAATTTAGGAGTCTACAGTGAGGGGGTTCAGAGGTCCCGGTGTATGTCTTCTCTTCTTCTTGACTGAGAACAAGAGTATTTTTGGTGAATTAACTGAACTTATATGACTAAAATCTCAACTGATATAAAAGTCTTGTTACCTATTAAATCACTTTGCCGAGATCCTCTCTATCCTGACACCCAGGCCTTTCTATCAGCGAATATTTGGATTGTGTTCAAACACATAAATTTATTATATCTATTAAGAATAACATAATTTAGAACTAATTATCCACATAAAAATCCGAGCTGATAACTGAGGGGAGAAAACGTAATCTCGGAAAAGATCACAGACTTGGACATTTTATTTTGACATTTAATTTCGACTGTTTGATTAAATATTTCCATGTGGTGACAGCGCTGACAGGAAGAGATAGTGTCTATTTAGGTGGCAGGAAGGGAAAGTGGTGATGAATTGACAATAATGAGACGGAGACTGTTACTCTCTATAGATGAAGTTTATTTGTAGAACTGGATTAACATAAACATTACATTTGCTTTATGATAAGGACTTAGGTTACTGACAATTCATTTTTTGAATCTGTGCTATATCACATCTCTTTGTATCGCACAAAATGTACTTATTTATTATTTAAGTGGCCTTGTCAGGTCTCTTATGTGAAGGCAGCATGGAGCAGATGGGAGGATTTAGAGCTTGGGGACAGATAGTTTTCCATAAATTAGTTTAGTACCTGCTGACAGGATAGTGACCCTGCAAGTCCTGCTTCCCCCACCAGCTGAAAGTTCATGAATCCTGCAGTCCTGCCAACTCTTAGAAAAAGCCTGTGAGTCCTGCTTTCTCCTCCCACTCACAGTGAAAGCATGTGAGTACTGCTTTCCCCATCCACTTGTAGTGACACCTTGTGAGTCTTGCTTCTCCCACCTATCCAGAGTGATAGCCAGTGAGTCCTGCTTTCTCCCCATTCACTTGACAGCCTGTGAGTCCTGGTTTCCAAACCTACTCACAGTGAAAGCATGTGAGTCCAGCTTTCTCTCCCTACTCACAGTAAAAGTCTGTGATTTCTGCTTTCTCTACCTGCTCACAGTGAAAGCCTGTGAGTCCTGCTTTCTCTACCTTTTATGACAGTGAAAGACTGTGAGCCATGCTTTCTCTACCTACTCACAGTGAAAGCCTGGGAGTCATGCTTTCTCTACCTACTCACAGTGAAAGTCTTTGAGTCCTGATTTCTCTACCTACTCACAGTGAAAGCCTGGGAGTCCTGCTTTCTCTACCTACTCACAGTGAAAGCCTATGAGTCTTGCTTTCTCTACCTACTCAGAGTGAAAGCTTGGGAGTCCTGCTTTCGCTACCTACTCACTGTCAGGACTTGAACCCAGCAACTCTGGTGCACCAGGCGGCAGCTCTTACCTTTGAGTTACTTCAGGTTGCTTGGGTCAGTTCCTTGCTAATTCAAATACTAGTACCTATGTAATTTGCGATTAGTTCCACCCTGTAAGTTCCTGATTGGCTCCACCTTGTAAATCTCCTGATTGAACACCCTATTTAAACTTCACATTGCACTTCCTTCCTTGGAAGATTATTGAGCTCCCAGCCTTTAGTCAAGGTCTCCTTTCACCACTGCTTCATCCAAAACTATACTGCTGCTCCCATGTGCCGACCTCTGGTTATTCCTGACTACACTATCTGTCAGTGCTGCCCCTAGTGGTTGCAATATCACAACTCCAAGCCAGGTCAGTCCATAACACTCACAGTGAAAGTCTGTGAGTCCTGCTTTCTCTACCTATTCACAGTAAAAGCCCGTGTGTGTTTCTTCTGGAGCTCATACACAATTATTATCAGGTCTCCTTGTATAAGGTTGTATATAGGTAGCGATTGCATGAATGTGTGAAGCAGGACGCAGACGTTTTCACAACAAAGTCATAGAATGTAGAACCATATATCATGACTGACAGTCTAGTGGCCTCTAGGTGTGATGTCACTGGTGACTGGATACTCCGCCTCCAGCAGGGCGAATTTCTATGACACCCGTGACCCTGGATACACCACCTCCAGCAGGCGAATTTCAATAGTTACACGTGTATCTGGATACACTGCCTCCAGCCAGGCGAATTTACAGAGATAAGGGAAACACCAGGAAAGCTGATACAATGGAGGGCCCTGCAATAGGGAACGGGGACATGGAGACCTCCTGCAGTCCCTGAGTCAGTGTCTCTACACTCCTGACGGTCCCTAGGCAGGTTCTGCACCTGGCGACGAGCAGGATACCTAAAAACCCTAGCTCGCCCTGCACCTATCCCTTTTTAATGAATTGGATGGTGCAGAAACTTATCCCACCACTGCACTAAAACACACATAAGGAAAGTTACACAGGGAAAAGCCACTTAGCTTTGCTCTGTTGCTATTGCTCCCAGCAACAGAGTCCAGCACCTGAGTGCAGCTTTCCTTCTGAATACCTGCTACTTCACCAAAGCTTTGTCAGAGCTGCAAGGAACTCCTCACTGTTGCTCCTTCTACACCAGGACTCTGACTGAGCTGCAAGGAACTCTTCTCTAGCTCCTTCCTCCACCAAGGATGGTTGGAAATGACCAATATCACCAACAGTGAGTGAGACCACCTGACTCTCCTTTATAGGCAAGAGCCAGAGCCATCACACCTGCTAGTGATTCCCATGTAATAATACTAGCCACCACCGGGGCAAAACTAGAACTAAAGACACCACTGTGTAATGACCCTAATGGCCACTGGGGGCAAAACTAACTTAAAGCAAACAGCTTAAAGGAAAAAAAAGTTACATGTGCTTTTATCTGTCACAATCCATCATGGATCGTGACACTAGGGCCTTGGAATCTAAGGTGTGCAGCCAAAAATTCTGAAGCAGAATTTTTTGTGTGCCCAGTAGTGAACAGACTGATGTAGCTCATCTTTCCTTCACGTGAGACTGTCATGTTAGTTCCCTAAATTTGTAGCTACATGCCTTGGCAAAGTCAGAGTATTTGTGGTATCCCATAGCACATGTCCCCTGAAGCTGCACACATAGCTCAGCCCCTCATACGCTTTAAATAGCTGTTGGCCCAATGATGGCTCAGCCGACTGTTCTGCGGGCAGCTATCTTGACGGACTCTCCCATACACAGCAACGCTTACTCTGCCGAGTGCTATTGTGTTCTTCATTAGAGCCACTGCCAAACATTTCTAGCAGCGGCTTATGTCTTAAGGCCCCGTCACACATAGCGACTTACCAGCGATCCCGACAACGATATCAACGTGTCAGGATCGCTGGTGAATCGCTATGTGATCACTGGTGAGCTGTCAAACAGACAGCTTCACCAGCGATTAGCACAGCTGTGTTCAGCGCTGATTCATGTCAAAAATAGAATTAAAATAAAAAATATTGTTATTCTCACCTTCCGACGTCCCGCGCAACATTCCCGCCTCTCTCCACATTCCGGTCCCAGTAATCCTTTGCGAGAATTACCGCGATGACGTCCGTTCTCGTGGGATGGTGAAGTCTCGCAGTCATTCTTGCAAAGGATTACTGGGACCGGAGCGTGGAGAGAGGCGGGAATGCTGCACGGGACGTAGGAAGGTGAGAATAGTAATTTTTTTTTTTATTATTTTATCGCTGATCGCTGGTCTCCCGCCTGTCACACACAGCGATGCGTGCTGGCCAGCGGGAGATCAGTGACGAAAGAAATGTCCAGAGATTTCCCAGAGCGATCAGCGATACCGGCAGGGGGGCCGGTCGCTGATCGCTGTCACACACAGCGATCTCGCTGGTGAGATCGCTGTTGTGTCACAAAACTTGTGACTCAGCAGCGATCTCGCTAGCGAGATCGCTATGTGTGACAGGGCCTTTAGAGAACAAACGTATTGGCAGTCTAAAATCAGACAAGCAGGATCCTTATCTCCCAACAATCAATTGTCCAGGGCGGCCATACACACAGAAGAACCTGTCGATATCACTGGGTTTGGAAAAATGTGGGCTTATATGTATGGAAAATTAAGTTTTACACATAAAATTATTTCACTTGCTAAATGCTGTGATGACCAGATCACAGTGAGTGGGATAAATATTATATGTGGTGGAATACAAGCCACTGACCCTTGAAGAATAACCTGGGGCATCAGCTGATGTGCTTTCTCTAGGTTCCTTAGAAAATTTGCCAAGTACTCATAAGGAAAAAATATCCTTAATTTAATCATTTAAGACACGGTCCATATTCGGTTTGCCATCAATATTGTATAAAACAAATGCATGGATTTTTGTTTAGATCCTTGGCACTGATTTAATGGATATTTTACATTTAAAGGCTGACGATTTTCCTGTGCCAAATATCGTTACAGTTGGAACATTTTGTTCTAATGAATGATATTGCAGTGATCATCATAAAAGCTTTGAAAAGCTCAAAGTCATTTCGGTTACCTGGTTTTCCTAGTCCATTCCTGGGTAAGCATTATTTTTGGCAGAAAACCCGAGACAAAAATGAGATCATTTTTTAAAATTAAATATATTAAGTGCAAAATAGATGACAAAATGTGAAATCAACTCTGAGGGTTCAAGCTATCCACGAGCAGGAGTGATTCTCAGTACTGGGGTTTATTACTTTCTAGATACAGAAATTATCCAAATGGGGGTCATACACCTGAATATTCAGGGAATGATATTGAACTTCAGTCCAAAACTTTTATTCATATTGACATATAAGGGCACAACATGAGAATTTTTAAGCCCCCAGGTATAATGGATGAATATCAGCCAAACCCCCTGATGTTGATGGGTACGGCTGATTATGTTGGAATATGTTTGGTGCAACAACTCCATTCCTGTCTGAGTGTTCAGTTGCTGTTTATAAAGTTAAAATCCAGAGGCTCACACAGGGAGAGCATGTGACTGTATTTCCTGTTTTTCTGTGTATGAGAGAAGCAGCCTGCTGTAGATGCTGCACAGATAGAGACACACAAATGATTTATTCCTGATCTATTAAGCTTATCATATATTGTTCCTGTTTGTTCCTGAATAAAGAAGCTCTGCTGTCACATGCTTGGAGAGTATCCTGAATAATCCCCTACCAACAGGTTATGTGGATGACTGCTGATCCTTTTACAAGACACCATCAGAGATGTCTGCCAGATGAATGACAGCCATCTATGGTGTATGGGGGGCTTTGACCATTCGTCTACACTTTAATAAAAGTAAACAGGGTTGGTAGACCTTACAGTGCTCCCAGTCTATGCATGCTTTCAAGTCCCCACTGAAGTCTGTTTTTCATGGATGCCACCGATTCCTGAGGATCAGGATTCAGCATGGTGGAATTTGTGCTGCCCATCCTTTTATGCTCTAAATATAAGCCGCCAACAGACAGGGTCAGGCAGTGACCCTCTCATAGAGAACACAATGGGAGAGTCCCATGTATGGGAGTGTCAGGTGAGATGGCTGCAGGTCGAACAATCAGTCCAACCATGGCTTGACTGACAGCTTTCTAAAATATATGGGGGGGGCTTTAGGCTTTGACCTTTTCGAGACAGACTTTTATTTGTAAAAGTCAGAAAGTGAATAATTGATTCATAGGAAAGAGTATAGTGAGCAAGCTCAGTAATATGTGCAGGGGACACAGTGCAGAGAGGGAATTGTCGGTGTTGTTGTCTGCCCCCAGATTTATAATATGGAAAATTCTTATAATTGTGATCTTGTTTGTAATTATAATGAGAAGAATGCTGACCTTGTGCTACTAAACATTGCGCAAGCTGGAAAATATGTTGGAAGGTTGTTTTTTTTACCTATAAATCTGTTTATTTGGAACAGGAGAAAGCTTCTGGATTTAGAAGCAAATGTCTCATATTGAACTTCCGATCCCCAATACAAAATGTGTTTCATGACCTCCACACACCAAGTACGACTTATATTAAGGGTCTGTGCCCAAAACTTCTAATTCTGGCAGATTCCGCCTGAAATCTGCCTATAAAACGTCTTCTTTCAGAAGCCTTCCACTCTGTATATTAGATATATAGGGAAAATACACTTTTCCGGCTTCTTTTTAAAGCGACATCACCTAGGAAAACCTTGATGGCTTTGCGGGCAGATAGCCTAACAGTATCTTCTGATTCAGAAGAAATGTTTTGGATATTGTGTAGCTGCTACCTCTCCACCCTCTCCCCATTAAGGAAAACCCGTCAGCAGGATCTAGAACTATAAAGTAAAGGGGTGGCGATAATGGCGCTATTACGCTGATTAAACTGATCCTTTGGTGAAGGAATCTGATCAGTGGTTCTTTTTTAACGTCTTCTGTGCATTGGGGTGGGACTGGCTGGAGAGTAGGGTCTTCTTCTGCTCCAGCCGCTCCGCCTGCCTCTACTTTGAAATTCCGCATCTGGTCTTCAATAAAATGGCGCTGCAGGCGGCGCATGTGCATTTCGAGTTCTCGACTTATTGAAGACAACAATGAGCCAAGATCTCGATTTGCGCATGCGCCATTTTATTGATTATCAGATGTAGAATCATACCTCACATGTGCTGCCAATCCGATTTCAAAATGGAAGCAGGCAGAGGGGCTGAAGCAGAAGAAGACCTTGCCCCACAGTCCCACCCCAATGCACAGAAAATGACATCAGAAGAAAAATTAAAACCACAATTAAAAAGAACCACTGGTCAGATTCCTTCACTAAAGGTATCAGATTAATCAACGTAATAGCACCATTAAATAAGTGCTAAATAAGTACTTTCCAGAATATGACTCTCGCAGGGATGTAAGCAAAATGTAGCTTTTGGCAACTTTATCACTGTTGCAAAAATGATTAAAAAAATCTGTTCTGTAGCATTAGTAAAAAGAAGAATGCAAACTAAAGACATCCAACAAGGCTGATATTTTTAAGCAATTTCCATCCCTTTTACATATTCATTTGCATTATTCATGGATCATGGTTTTATCCTTAGGGAGATCTAAATGAGGCAGAAAACTGTATTGGTTGTACTTGTGAAATATGTGGAGGTGGTTTAGTGTTTTCCAGGATATAAAAAATACTAATGAACATGACACT
Source organism: Dendrobates tinctorius (assembly GCF_039654945.1). Taxonomy (NCBI): domain Eukaryota; kingdom Metazoa; phylum Chordata; class Amphibia; order Anura; family Dendrobatidae; genus Dendrobates; species Dendrobates tinctorius. The sequence continues at coordinate 8,782,566 of NW_027361993.1, forward strand.
TTTATTGGTAGAGGAATGGCTGTATTCACTTTAAAATATGCCATATATTGGATAGCGGATCAGCGGCAAATGCTGTGTTCGCTCTGATATGTTTACGAAAGAGATAGAAATGTAACTTCGGACGGCGATTCATTTTCTTAGAGGAGATCAGAAAAAAGGGTCTGATTTGTTATTTTCTAGAATCAGTACTTCTCATGTCCAGTGGGTGTACATGGCTAGCTCTTCTATCCCGTTCACTTGGATAAGGCTGCTCTGAAATATCAGGCTTAGCTAGGGGACAATATAGTGTCATTTCTAAAAAAAAAAAAATAAGATCATACTTTTAAAAATGTTTAGACTGTTTTCAACTATTTAAATCAACAAGACACAAAATTAAGTAGACCTCCTAGACCTGATGAGGCTGGTGTATTTAAAGGGAACTTATCACTAGAAAATGACCTACTGTTTAAATCAGATTTTTGTGCTAAATGTATTTTTGAAAAAATAAATTGTCAGTTTTCCTTTACATATCACAATCTGTGTTAAACATACAAATTATAAATCTTGCAACTTTCACACTGGTCACTGAGGCTTTTTTTAGACTCTAACATCCTCTTGCACATGAACATTAGCCACAGTAGTCAGATCAGGACCCTATCTTTTGTACTGAGGCATCTGATGAAAGTGTGCAAAGATCATTGTAAAGGGAGAAGGAGCGGAGTCTGCTGTGACCTATTGTGATTGGTGGATCCTGTGTTAACAGCAGTGTATAGAGGTGTTATCTGTCATTGTAATCCTGCCTCTGTTGATAAGAAGCATGCTGAAAACTCTTCTAAAAAGGACAGGGAGTATGAGTCTAATAAAGCTCAAGCAACCAAGGTAGTACTTACTTCTACTTCTGTTTTCATTTTTTCTTAATAAAGATTGTGGTATAAAAATAAAAGTGCCAAAAATTAAAAAAAAATACATGTACCATAACAACCTGACTTAATCATTAGCTCTTTTTATGACGATCACTTCCCTTTAATTCATGCCAGAATGGCAGCTTCAAAGTTCTCAATAAGGTCATATGTCTTCTGAGCCTAGTGGTACGATACCAAATATATAATAATAGCATAGGTTTAAAAATCCTAATGCCGTGGTCCAAAAGTTTTAATAAGGTGTTGGTGTCCACCTTGAGTTTAGGAAGCTTGTTCTTTTGTTTCAATAGATAAATGAAATGGCAGAAGGTTGCAGAAGTAGGGCTACCATGATTACCTCCTACCGTATCCTTATTTTCTGAGACCACCACTCCTTTATCCATTATTTTTTTTATTCTCTTTGGAACGCTGTAAGGATCATGGAGATCATCTCCATAACTTTTGTCTCTGTAGCTAAACTGCTAATGACTCTGCAGAGCTCCAGAATTCTCATTAGGACACCAAAGACTTCCTAGCAACTTGAGTAACCAACCTAAGTAGTGAATGGACTTATTCATTTCATTTGGTTCTGAACGTTAAAACATTACTTTCTTTTTAGCCAATGTTCTGTGCTTGGTGTTTCCTCTCAGGTCTACTAATGACTACTTCACAGATCTGTGGAACATTACACTTAAATTTTGACTCCAAGGTTTGGATTTTTCAGTGAGTTCTTTAAACTTTTGCAGAAATCCATAGAGCAAAGTGACAGTCATCTAGAAGACCCCGCAATTATATCATCCATGAACACAATGATTTTGTGAGTAGGACCCATATCTAACACCTTTCTTGTACTGATTGTGCAAGCAGGCATGATTCAGGAGAGAGGATTTCAGTTCGTATTTTTAGCAGAGTCATAAACAGAAAAGGTCTCGGTGCAGACGATTAGATTCTATGAAAACTGCCAAGGCTGATCAGACTTTTCCTGGCACTCTCAAACATTTATAATTAGTTTTGTTTATTTCTCAAGGTCAGGGCAAGCTGGCAGCTTTTTGACTTGGGGGCAAGTACGTTTATACCGGTCTGGAGATCAATTCCACAGCACTCACACCTCCTTTATACATGAGGGAGAATGAAAGAGCTACTAACACCTGCATGGGAATAAAAGATTTTCTGGAGCTGCAATCAAATACCTATACAAAAATATATAAATTTTCATATGGAGTTTTAAAAGCAAAGAAAAACAAAAAGTCGTGTGGTAGATAACATAGATGGAGAGAAAAAGAAATATATAGATAGATAGCAAGAAAGAAATATGGATAGATTCATTGCTTGCAGACATCTTAGCAATTACAGAGACTGCTGAATTCTCTTGTTTGTGTAAAGAGATGGATCGACGGATGGATGGATGGATGAATGGACGGACGGATGAATGGACGGATGGATGGATGGATGGATGGGTGGAAGGATAGATGGTGGATGGATGGATGGATGGATGGGTGGATGGATGGATGGGTGGATGGATGAATGGACAGATGGATGGCTGAATGAATGAATGAATAAATGGATGATTGAATAAATGGACGGACGGATGGTTGGATGGATGGAAGGATGGATGGACAGATGGATGAATCGATGGATAGATGCACAGATGGATGAATAGATGAATAGATGAATGGATGGATGAATGGATGAATGAATGAATGGATGGATGGATGGATGGACAGATGGATGGATGAATAAATGGATGGATGGATGGACATATATATATATATATATGTTACAGAACAAATGGGACATAACAATCTGTGGTCATACATAATTCCATGGTGCAGGACCTAAAGAACAAATGACAACACCTCTTAATATTAGAAATCAGAGCACAAATGTAACGAAATTTCTTAATTATTATTTTTTAATTTGTGTAAACGCCCTTTACATGTGTACAGGACTGATAGCGCTCTGCACTAATAATTACAAGATGAGATCAAAAGATTAAGTTAATTGACACCTTCATGGCAATTCCCCACTCTGCGTCTTTGCCCGGTGGACCAGACCTCTCCTGCAGTATTACATGTGGGTTAAGCATGTTCAATTTGCACTTAATGCACCTCCCTAGTTGCTAAGAACACTTTTAATTTTCATACCGATAGAAAAGAACAAGAATCCCACGCGCTGTGGACTTAGCGCCATCATCTCCTGTTACATTACAATCAATACAGGTTAAATATTTATACTTTTATGCCTTCAAAACAGTCCCAGCCAAGGCAGCTCTTAATAGTGTCTCTTGGTTTCCGGAAGAAGCATTCTTGTAAAATGTAAAAGTTAAATAAGATTTCATGCTATCTTCATCAAACGGTATGCAGAACAGGGGCAGCACGGTGGCTCAGAGGCCTTTTATGGGGTCCTGGGTTTAGGACCGACAACTAAAACACCGGTAAGGAGTTTGTATGTTCTCCCCGTGGTTGCGTGGGTTTCCTACGGATTCTCTGATTTCCTCCCAAACTCCAAAGACATACTGATAGGGAAAGTAGATAGTGAGTCCCAATGGGGACAGTGATGACGATGTCTATAAAGTGATGATGCAGACTTTTCAAATACAGCAGGCCAAAATCTTTCCTGAAAAGTTTTCTTATGAATGGTATTATTAGAAAAATGCAAGAGCATATGTACCATACATTGTACCTATGTAACTGCTATTGCGCCCCTGAGAAATGGAAGGTAATGCAGCCCTCTTCTTCTTCTGATAGGAAGGGGTAATTAAGCTCATCGACCGGGGTTTTCCTTAGGGCTTTGCCAAAATAAATGTTTACTATATAGACATAGTATTTGCCTTCTCCCAATGAACCTCTTGCATAGTCACTGCCCCATATAGTAAACTATAAGCTCCTTCAAAGCGGGAAAACGTCTTCATACAAACACACTTAAGTTTTGATACTTTAGTTTCAAGAGGGGAAATATGTGATATTTTGCAGATGTGACCTAAGAAGATCATGCAGCGATCATCATAAGACCAATTACATGGCTGCATTTCCTGTTTCACGTTTTACAAAAATGGCTGTGAAAACCAAACAAAAAAATGGTAATATCTCTGTATGAGATAAAGGAAAGCTATTATCAGAAAATGACCTATTGTTTACGTCAGCTTTTTTCAGCTTTTTGTGTTAAATGTATTTTAATAAGTTTTTTACAATGCCCCCCCTTCACACACACAATCACAATTTTTATTAAAATGAAAAATTAGACATCTTGAAATTTTCACATATGGGGATATTTTAGACTTGTACTTCCCATTCTTTCAGGAAACAACACCTGTACATTGACAGGAAGGAACAGACTCAGAGCCTATATTTAATGTTGAGCGTGTGCAAAGATCATTGTAAAGGAAGGTGGAGCTGTGACATTGCTTATTGTGATTGGTCGAACATGTGTTATCAACTAGTATAGAGAAGTTACCTGTCATTGTAATCGTGCCTCTGATGATAAGGAACCTGCTGAAAAATGTTTCCCAAACAACAAGAGTCTAAATAAAGCCCCAGGGGGAAGTGTGAAAATATTTGAACAATTGGTCATTTATTTTCTAATGAGACATTCTTTATAAGATCTAGATATCAAACTTTGGCATCTGCTCTAGTTTCTGATTTACAGGTACATATAGCCATTTTGATGGTTTCCAACTATATTTTTTTAAAAATCAAAGGCATAAAGTTCCTCAAAATACAGGCATCAAAGCGATGTATGAGGAACATACAAAAAAGAACTTGGCTGATGCGTTTCTGACCTGAGCGTGCCTTACTCATAACATTCTGTGGCTTTCAACTACAGAATTGGCACCAGTCTAGATATCAGTGTCTTTTGATCCCAATCAATGGAATTTAAGCGGGAAGTTATTATTTTTCTCAATAGCACAGGAAAAAAAAACAATATAAATACATACAAGGACTGATACATTTAAAGAGATTTCATATTCTGCTCCCAGTCAGAAATAAGCGAATGTGAAATAATAGAAGGCAATGAAATGTATAGAGATTTGTGAATATCTGCTCTAAGTTCACATCTCATCCTGTATTAAAGATGCTGGCAGCGCTAATCCATTGATTGGCGATTGATTAGACCTGCCTGTCAGCCATTCCAGAAGAGCACAGAGAAGATGTATTGATTTGTTTCACCTTCTGCGCAGTCAGCTGTGAATTGGGAGTTTCAGCTGAGTGAGCAGGAAAAGAGAGGATTACCCCAATAGCATGACTCTGACATTCCCAGAGCTGCGTGCTGACAATGGGTTAAATCATCCGATAAAAGTTACAATTTATACCTAGGGTTATACGTATTGTAGTCACGTAGCATTTAGCGTGGATATTAATAATTGACTACAATGTAATATAATAATGGTAGAACTGCATCATATTATGTATCACATCAGAGGAGATATAGGTGCAGAACATTTATATGTATACATTCTATGTACCCTTATTGGAATAATACCTCATCCTGATCTGGAGGTCAACGAATAAACCAGAAAACACTCTATCCTCTAGTTACAGTGTATGAGTGGTGTGTGTGGTTTGCATGTGTGTAGTATGCATGTGTATGTGTAGTGTGCATGTGGTGTATATGTGTATGTGTGGCATGCATGTGTATGTGTGTATCTATGTGTGCGGTATGCATGTGTATTTGTGGTATTCATGTGTGTGGTATGCATGCATATGTGGACGGCGTGTATGTGTGTCTGCTATTCATGTGCATGTGTGTATGCATGTGGGTGGTATACATGTGTATGTGTGGTGTGCATGTGTCTGTGGTGTGTATGTGTGTGTGTAGTATGTGTGGTGTGTATGTATGTGTGTGGTGTGCATGTGTGTGCTATGCATGTATACTGTATGTGTGGTATGCATGTGTATGTGTGGGGTGTAGTGTGTATCTGTGGTGTGTGTGTGGTATGCATGTCATATGTGTGGCGTGCATGTGTGTGGTATGCATGTGTATGTGTGGTGTGCATATGTGTGGTATGCATGTGTATGTGTGGTGTGCATGTGTGTGGTATGCATGTGTATGTGTGGTCTGTGTATGTATATGTGGTGTGCATTTGTGTGTGTCAATCACACTTTTGTGAAATCAACCTGTCCTGTTATGAAGCAACACTGATTGTAAATCATTTCTTTTGCTGTTATGCAAATGGAACAGACAACAGGTAGAAATGATAGGCAATTCGTAAGACAACCCTATAAAGGAGTGGTTCTGCAGGGGGTGATCACAGACCAATTCTGTGTTCTCATCCTTTTTGGCTGTCGTGTTGACCACTTTTGCATTTTGTCATTGCTCTTACTCCTAGAGGTGCTTTACAGTAGCATGAGGTGGTGTCCACAACCCACAGAAGTTGCTCAGGTACTGCAGCTCATTCAGGAAGGCACATCAATGTAAGCTGCGGCAAGAAAGGTAGCTTTGGCTGTCAACACAGTGTCCAGAGAATGGAAAAGATACCAGGAGACAGGCCAGTATATCAGGAGACCTGGAGGGGGCCGTAGGAGGACAACCCTGCCGCAGGACCTCTACCTCCTCCTTTGTCCAAGGAGGAACAGGAGGAGCAGTGAGTGCCAGAGCTCTGCAAAATGACCTCCAGCAGGTCACTAACATCCATGTGTCTGATAAAACTGTCAGAAACAGACTCCAGCAGGGTGGTTTGAGGGCCTGACTTCCACAAGTGGATGTTGTGCTTACAGGCAGCCCAACAACGTGCACGGCGATCGGCATTTGCCAGAGAACACCAAGATTGGCAGATTCAACATTGGCGCACCGTGCTCTTCATGGATGAGAGCAGGTTCCCACTGAGCACATGTGACAGAAGTGACAGAGTCTGGAGACGCTGTGGAAAACATTCTCCTGCCTGAAACATCATCCAGCATGATCAGTTTGGCAGTGGGTCAGTAATGGTGTGGGGAGGCATTACTTTGGAGGGCCGCACAGCCCTCCATGTGCTAGCCAGAGGTACCCTGACTGCCATTAGGTACCGGGATGAGATTCTCAGACCCATTTTGAGAACATATGCAGGTGCAATGAGCCCTGGGTTCCTTCTGATGCATGACAATGCTAGCCCTCGTTTGACTGAAGTGTGTCAGCAGTTCCTGCATGATGAAGGCATTGATGCTATGGACTGGCCTGCACGTTCCCCAGCCCTGAATCCAATCGAGCACATCTGGGACATCATGTCTTGTTACATTCACCAACACCACACACTGTCCAGGAGTTGACTGATGCTTTAATCCAGGTCTGGATGGAGATCCGTTAGGAGAACATCCACCGCCTCATCAGCAGCTTTCCCAGGCATTGTAGGGAGGTCATACAGTCCCATGGAGGCCACACACACTACTGAGCATCATTTTCTTGTCTTGAGGCATTTCCACTGAAGTTGGATCAGCCTGTAATTTGATTTTCCACTTTGATTTTTCAGTATTATTCCAAATTCAGACCTCCATGTTATATTAATTTTGATTTACATTGATCATTTTTATGTTTTACTATTCTCAACGCATGACACTATTTAATTCAGTGATATCTAGGATGTGGTATCTTAGTGTTCCCTTTGTTCTTTTTTAATCAGTATAAATAGATAGATAGATAGATAGATAGATAGATAGATAGATAGATATCTTTTTACCTAGACAGTGTCCAACTAGAGTAAAATTTGTGGTTAGACGGTTAATGAATCTTAATGAATTGGGAGCGTTTGACTCCAACATCCCCCCTCATCGAGAGTGGCATGCCTATCGTTGCCCTGATGAATTGTGCCTATATATGTACTGTATATCCTGTATATCTTCTGGTGTTTCTATATTTACATATTTGTGTTTACATATCTGTTTTTTATGTATTTTGTAGCCTTCTTCTCATCTGGGTGTGCAGAGACAAAACTTGAAGCTCCGGCCCCAATGCAGAATCTTGTAACCGGCCCCACCTGCTGTGTGCCATTTGTACTAGCCTGGGTTGTCTGCACCCTATGATAGACCTGTGTGCTGTTGTTGTCCCGCTGCCTGCTGTATAATCCTGTATTAGTATGTATGTGTCTGCAGCAGTGTGTACACGGCTCTGCATATACTGGGCAGGGGCTGTACACGTCAGCCTGTTTGTGTGCTGCACGGCAGGATTAAATCCCCCTCAGAATTCCTTTATCCTTCTGCTGATCTTGTACTTTCCTACAGATGACATTCCAGTAATGTATAGGGAAACTCAGTTCTCCTCTGACACAAACTTTTCAAATTGCACAATAATGACATGAGTAATGCCCGGGGGCGCCCCAAAAATATATCGGGCAACCCGGCAAAGAAGAAATACATTTCTGTCTAATTGAATTAATGTTGTGCTTGAAGCCACCAAGCAATGATGCACAATACAAATGTATCTGTCCTGGGAACAGAGGCCGATCAGTCCTTACACTATCAATGGGTGATGACACTGCACATAGTCCTGATATTATCTATGGATGATACTACATATAGTCCTGTCACCAGTGGATGATACTACATGTACTCCTGACATCATTTATGGATGCTACTACACATGGAGTCCTGACATCATGTATGGATGATACTACATGTACTCCTGACATCATTTATGGATGATACTACACATGGAGTCCTGACATCATGTATGGGTGATACTACATGTACTCCTGACATCATTTATGGATGATACTACACATGGAGTCCTGACATCATGTATGGATGATACTACATGTACTCCTGACATCATGTATGGATGATACTACATGTACTCCTGACATCATTTATGGATGATACTACACATGGAGTCCTGACATCATTTATGGATGATACTACTCATGTAGTCCTGACCTCATTTATGGATGATACTACACATCTATTCCTGACATCATTTATGGATGATACTACACATGGAGTCCTGACATCATCAATAGATAATACTGCATACAGTCCTGTCATCAATGAATTATACTAAATGTAATCTTGACATCATCGATGGATAATTGTACATATAGTCCTGACATCGTCTATAGATGAAACTACATGTAGTCCTATCATATCTATAGATGATGAATACTACACTCAGTCCTATCATATCTATGGATGATGCTACATATAGTCCTGACATCATCTACTACTTTATGTAGTCCTGTCAGTATCAATGGATGATGATACTATTCTCAGCTTTGTCCTGCCCCTTAGGACGTGTCTAAATTATTGAATTGAAGCTTGTAACAAAATGATTACATCAATCTAGGAAGAATCAGACACAAAAACACCTCTGAATGTGGCTATAATTATACCAAAGCAATGGTAAATAATACCGTATAAGTCGTTCCTGTCCGTGATGGAAACCATCTTGATGCTTATTTATTTCTTTTTATTGCCCCTTTAAGCAGCACTGACTGAGGACTTGGTAACCAGAATACATCCTCTTCACTTCTTCATTAAACTTCCGGCTTTTGATAAAGTAATCAGTTTGTATGACACTGCAACTTTGGAAGGGCCCGCAGGGAGGAAGATTGGATGGCAGCCATATTGATCTGCAAAGGGTACTAGAATCACTGGCATATAAAATGCCACACATCCTTTTAATGAATGGATCACAGGAGATCCAAAATAACAGCGTTCTCCTCTAGAGAAGACATGCTGGCCTGGTACAATATGAAAGTCAGACTTATTGTAACTTACGTTCACATTATGGTCTAGATGAGCTCTTTATTACCTATCTAGAAAATATCTGCACATAAGTAAGGATGCACATGGCAGAGAAGCAGGGTGCTGCCATAGGATCCGTAATGGCCCGTTGGTCCCATGTATATTAAATATGTATGTGTCGAGGAAGCAGGGCGCTGCCATAGGATCCGTAATGGCCCGTTGGTCCCATGTATATTAAATATGTATGTGTCGAGGAAGCAGGGCGCTGCCATAGAACACGTAATGGCCCTTTGGTCCCGTGTATAAATATGTATGTGTCAGGGAAGCAGGGCCTTCCATAGGACCTGTAATGGACCATTGGTCCCATGGATAACTATGTATGTGTCGGGGAAGCAGGATGCTTCCATAGGACCTGTAACGGCCCTTTAGTCCCATGCATAAATATGTATGTGTCAGGGAAGCAGGGCGCTTCCATATGACCTGTAACGGCCCGTTGGTCCCATATGTAAATATGTATATGTCAGGGAAGCAGGACGCTGCCATAAGACCCGTAATGGCCAATTGGTCCCATGTATGTGTCAGGGAAGCAGGTTACTGCTATAGGACCCGTAACGGCCCTTTAGTCCCATGTATAAATATGTATGTGTCAGGGAAGCAGGGCGCTTCCATATGACCCGTAATGGTCCGTTGGTCCCATGTATAACTATGTATGTGTCAGGGAAGCAGGGCGCTTCCATATGACCCGTAATGGTCCGTTGGTCCCATGTATAACTATGTATGTGTCAGGGAAGCAGGGCGCTTCCATATGACCTGTAATGGCCTGTTGGTCCCATGTATAACTATATATGTGTTGGGTAGAAGAATTGACTCTATGGCTGTACTGCATTGTTGGAGATAGTTTTGTTTTTACATCAGAGAGTGCTTTGTAGGAATAATTCATCATCTTCTAGGATGTAGGTCAGCAATGTACACTGAAAAAGTAGGAGGTGAACAGTGGAGGGAAGTGTAGTCAGATCTATTAAAATCCCTTTAAGAGAACCAGTCACTTGCCATAACTATGTTATTTTCTCCCTGACGTAAACGCCGCCGTTCTCCCGAGTCCATTGATGTGTTTCTTTTCGTCCTGCTCCTGTCCGTTCCGGAGATCTGACCTTCTCTTTCCTGTATATAAATCTAGTCATGTTAGCCAAGTGGGAGTTGTTCTGAACTCTTCTACATCACAATCTTATTGGAGACCACTCCCACTTGTAACAAGACTAGATTTACATACAAAGAAGAAGGGGCCATATCTCAGAAATGGAAAAGCACAGGAACAAAAGAAAAACAATGCCAGATTCGGGAGAACAGCGACATTTACACCAGATATAATTGTCATATTTATAGCGAGTGATGGATCATCTTTTAAGGGTTTTTTTGCCATGGAAATAGAGGGTATAAGATAAGTATGCTTATTTCATCATGTCATCACAGTGCCTGCTTGTTAGGCATAATTAAATAAAATGCCAGTAAACCCTTCAATTTTAAGTGCAGCTCTGGATGTGACTGGAGTGATCTATACAAAATAATCAAAGCAATTTATTAGGCAGTGATGGAGGTAAACCAAGGCTTTGCCCTAAGTGAAAAAGCTCAGCCACAACTCTGGGCCTGAAGGCGGTGATGGAGGGGTACAAGTTGATGTCCATTAGTGACCCCTCTTATTAAGTCGACTAATACAATATCATCTACATCTACTTTTTAGTTCAGGATATTTGTGTTTTTTGCTTTTTGTTTTCTCTGGTTAATGGTCATGTGTTAATATGCACTTACATTGTGCATACACATTAACTTACTTTTCTCAGTTCAGATTTGTTTTTTATTCATTTCATTGTGCATTCAGTGCATATAGGGGTGTGACCGCCCTCTTTCTGAGCTGGGAAAGCCATCCAGTCTGGCCGAAACTGTTACTAGTGGTTCAGCCGCTCGACCCTTATTCACATTCACGCCACTTGGCAAGTGAAAAGGTTTTAAATACTAGAGTAGGGACTGTCCCACAAGGGTTGCCGTGACGTGGCGGGATGGCTTGTACATTATTTTGATCAAAACTATGTTTACTAAATACCCTTATTATTATTATTACCTTTATGCATTATTTGCAGTATATTTTTTACTTTTTAGTTCAGGATATTTGTGTTTTTTGCTTTTTGTTTTCTCTGGTTAATGGTCATGTGTTAACATGCACTTACATTGTGCATACACATTAACTTACTTTTCTCAGTTCAGATTTGTTTTTTATTCATTTAATTGTGCATTCAGTGCATATGGGTGTGTGACCGCCCTCTTTCTGAGCTGGGAAAGCCATCCAGTCTGGCCTAAGCTGTTACTAGTGGTTCAGCCGCTCGACCCTTATTCACATTCACGCCACTTGGCAAGTGAAAAGGTTTTAAATACTAGAGTAGGGACTGTCCCACAAGGGTTGCTGTGACGTGGCGGGATGGCTTGTACATTATTTTGATCAAAACTATGTTTACTAAATACCCTTATTATTATTATTACCTTTATGCATTATTTGCAGTATATTTTTTACTTTTTAGTTCAGGATATTTGTGTTTTTTGCTTTTTGTTTTCTATAGTGTATATTCTGTAGACAGAGCAGGATGTTTGGTAGATAGAGATCCCCACATCCATTGCCACAGAATCTTAACCTTTATGTTTCCTGAATCACATGGATGAAGTATTATCCATGGTCTAAGGAACCTGAGGGGCTGTTATGTCCTCCGCCACCTCAGTGTGAATGAGACTGGTCTGAAAAATCTTTTTGTAGACTTGGATAATTTCTGTTGCTTTTTCTTTTTCCCATTAAGAGCAATTGCATCCTTTGTAAGGCACAACTCCGCAATATCGCTGTGTTCTTCAGGACTCTGGATTGAGAGGGACACTGGCTGCTTTTGGTTTAAAGCACAAAAGTTTGAAGTCAAAATGCTGATTCCAGGTGTAACATGTAAGAAAGAGGGGTCTCCAGAGGCAAGAGGGGGATGACAAATGCTGCCCTGTCCAAAGTTATACCTGTTGTGAGTTCATTCTCCCCTTCACCTTTGATGTCTGATGAACTCCCTCTGCTGGTGAAGAGAGGTAGTGAGGTTGATTGGGATGGGAAGAACCTGTCATCTGAACAGGCGGAGTGTGATTGGACATCTGGAATTTCTGAGTGGATATAAGGCAGCCGACGCCCTGCAGGGCTGCTGGTGATCCTTTCTGCTCTGAGCTCTTGCATCCAGTTTAGTTCCTGTCTACTAAAAGCTAAGTTTTATGCCCTGCTATTATTCCATGAGATTTTGTCTGGTTTCCTTAGTGTTTGTATTCAGCCAGTCCTGGTTGGGACTGGCTGAATTCCATTTTTGTCTCTGATCAGTTGATCTCTTTGCTCTGTTTTCAGAATATACCTGAGTGCTGATATAGTGATTTTGAAGTCTAGCGACTTCAGGGCCTTTTTCCCTATCAGACGGTTGGGACATTTTTGGTAGGGATTTTTGCGGATTGCAGCCCGCATCTTTTCTGTCCTGTCCTATCTAGTTAGTTGGGCCCCATCATTTGCTCAGCCTGTCTTTCTGTCTGTGTTTGTGTTTTCATTTGTTTTTCACCGACAATACATGTTGGGGGCTGTCTATTGCTTTGGGGTCTGCTCTGGGGCAGTTTAGATTTCCCCTTTCCTTCTTTAGGCTTATGTAGTTCTCCGGCTGTGACGAGGGGTCTAGGGCACCGTAGGAACCCCCCATGGCTACTGTTAGTTGTGGTGTATAGGATCAGGGGTCTGCAATCCGATAGCTACCAACCTCTCCGGTTTTCTGGACTTAGCTTGTATTTTTGTTTTCCCTCCTCCGGTGACTCATTCATAACATATACCTTTTGGGGGCAACTTATCTACTGTCCAAAATAAAGGGTCTGTATCAGTACTGGAGTAAGGAGTAGTGGAAGAATGTAATCATCTAGCAAACTGTCTGTCCATCAACCCATCCACCATATACACAAGAAAAAGAAAGTTCGTTCGGCACACCAGCATAAATGAAAAAAAACCCCCATATAGTCTATCGTATATCTATGTTCTTATCACGCTACCTCATATACAGTCTATCATTCTATCCATAAAGAGGGTGGGAGGATGTTCACCTTATCTCCACCCCAGAGTGTGGTCTGGGGCTTAAATAGCTGGACTCCAGAGGCAGTCTGGATTCAGTAGGGCTGGGGAGAGGATCTCCAGTGGTTTGTAGCCTGAGGAGGAAAGACTGAACCTGTGTTGTTCCACAGCAGGCAGCTCCCTGCAATTGAATGGACTGTCAGTCTCTTCTCTAGCTCTCTCTATCTCTGGCCTACAATTTTAGTTTTATATTTTCTTTAAAAAGAAATGTTCAAAGTGATTTCAACTATCACAGAAACAATAATTCCTAAGACAAGATATAAGAAATCACACAGGAGAATTGTACCGACTCCTGTGATTTAGATTCCACCAAAAACCACAACTGCTTGCATTTCATACCCAAAGCCCTTCTGCCAGGCAGTTTTTTTTTCGTGCATTTTAGTATCATAATTTTAAGATTCGATAATATCTAGCTTAAGTAAAAGAAAGAAAAAAAAGAAAACAAAACTTTTTTTTTTTACTTTTTAACAAGGTGGAGGAATTTTGAAGCCAAGGCTCGATATTGCAATAGCATATTTGTCTGCCTGTGTCATGGGACAACGCGCAGTGAGGCCTTGAGAGGAGAAAGAGACACATTGTACAGTTCAAATATTTAGCTCAAAGCCTTGCTAGAGGGCAAACGCCACACATTCTAAGGAAGAGATTCACTGTAAGAACATTATTCCCATCCACGGCCAATGCTTTCAAAGACTCCGCCGCAGTTCTGAAGAGCCTCTGAACCAGAAAACTGTGAAACAGAGGCTGAGCACTGCCACTTCCTAAGGCTGCCATGAATCACAATGTATTTGTATAGTTTTTCTAATAGTATGGCCTGTTTTAAAAAATCAAAAAAATAGTTAAAGTAATATAAAATAGTAAAAAAAAACCTATTTGAGAATACAACCCCCTTTTGCCTGCTGTAATATTTTCCTATTTTAATGCATTTTTTGGGTTTACAATTTGATGATTTTATAACAAAGGTGCACATTTACTCACCTGTTACTATCTTGGCATCAATTGCAAAATTTACTTAAAAATTGCAACATTTTTACAAGAGTTTTCCTGCAGAAAAGTGGGTGTGATCTTCTACAAGACAAGAGAAAAATTTTTTTTTTAGAGATTTCCGAATAGGCCATACTTATTAAGACATATGCTCTTTTTACTGGATTAAAGGGGTCAATTGCGGACTATTTTTTTATTTACTGAAATGATTGACTTTGAAATTAAAAATCATTTTATTAAAAACTTTGCACTCTTGTTTTTTCACTGCTTCTTTGTTTTACTGCGCATTCAACTTTGATGTGGTCTGTGGTCATAAATCAGTCGAGGGAAGCTCAGAAAAGTAATCACAAACTCTCCTTCAACTTGTAGTAGCGAGCTCACTGATGGATCCTCGGTTAACTCATTCTGCAGACAGCAATGTACAGTGTAACACAGAATCTGCAGAAGGCAATCAGTGCAAAATGTTTTTTGCTTTTGTTTTTTTTTTTTTTAGCTCAAAATACATTAAATTTAAAAATAAGAAATCTTCTCCAAAGGCAAACAACCCCCTTAAGTGCCATACTAAATACTCTCTGCAACTTCACTGGTAGAAAATATGCTTTTATCAACTAATGGGGGTCAATGTGTTTTCTTTAGGCTATGCTGTGCTCTCCTGTCTTTTACTTTTACCCTGCTAAAAAGTTGCAAACCTAACCTTAGGCCTCACGCAGTTGACTATCCATGAGTCATCCAAGTGCTGTCTGTTTTTCCTTGAGAAAATGATAGCAGCTTGATAAAAACTACTTTTTTTGCACACGAAAAAAACATCATAAAAACTGACACACGGACTAAAAATGGATTCAGCACACAGAAAAAAAAAGGTTTTTAACATGAGAAAGCTAAATATTGTGGTTCTACATACAAACAAATAAAAACAAAAAAAATGCAAAAAAATCTAGTAATAACAATAACAACCATTTCACATTTAGCTGTGAAAAAGGGGATTAACAGAACTTTAAACCAGCTCCTCCTTAGTCCTGACAACACTAGTAATTTAATACACCAGAAACAAGAACTGATCAATATTAAATTAACCCATTTATTACCTGAGGGTTGCAGTCAACGGGCTTTGATGTTCAGATTCTCAGACCTGCCTATAGGAACAGGTTAACAAGGCCCAGCACATCAGATTGCACGGTGTTCTTCAAAAGTGGCCTTTTGTTCTGCTTTATTTTTTTTTCAATAACCCCTTCAATGCCCTTCAGAAAGAATCGATAGAGATCAATGCACAATGAGCCCCGCCAGTCTTGTACAGGCAGGAGAAACGCATTATTTGGAATCCTCTGCTGTCCAATGGACCAAGAAAGAAGACTCCAGTGGCTACACAGGGTTCATCGCTGCTGACGGTAGAATGGGGTTTTTTCTAGTTTTTATTAACAATGGATGGCTCACTACAAAGAGGAACAGACGTAATGAATTTCAAATGCGTTATTGCCTGACGGTCGTGGGAATTTAGATTGCTGGGGGAAAACTTTGTGAATCCTATAGTTATGCCACTATGGCATCGAGGTCGGCTGTCGGAGATCAGTGATTGTATGGCAGGGAACTGACATAAATGCCCAAACGTCATTAGTTGATGACTACATGTATAGACCATATCACAAAGCAATGTGTGGACAATGGAGGAGGTACAATAGGTTGGTGCCATCATTTTTCTCCGAGTTGTGTGACAGCACTGTAAGATAAAAGTACCAGTAAAAGATAAAGTTACACTAGTCTACGGCAAAGGATTATTAGGGGGGTGATTGATTGGCAGGATACCAGCCTACTAAAAGTATCACTTGCCCACTTGATAGGTGAAAATCGTGAGCTTAGTTTTGGTCCTACTGATAGGATCCCTGATTGATTAACAGACTGGTGGACAGAGAAGAAATGTAACAAAGAGAAAAATGAGAAAAGTACTCCATGTGTGAATCAACAATGACAAGCAAAATCAAGGTAAGGATGCTGCTCACCTGATCGTTGTAAAGGCACAGCGCTCAAAGAGGCTATGATATGCCCACCATGGGGCTGCTGCACCGACCACTGGTCCCAGTGCCTAAAAATGGAGCTAAAGAGTTGATGTAGACGATCAAAGTCAAGAAGGAGGTAATGTTTATTGGTCCAATAAAATCTTACCTCTTTCTTGACTGTCCCCATCCACGGCAGCACCATGACAACATCGCAACATTTTTTCTGTCTGGTTCATGAGAGAAGTGGAGACAAGTAACCCAGACAGAGGCCAGGACGAGTTGATTGGGACAACCAGTTGCACTCCAAAGTCAATGAGCACTGGAGATCATTGGGTCCCAATTATAGGACCCACATCAATCTAACAATTATCACCTTTCTAGTGGATATGCAATTTGTGTAGACAGCAATTCCCCTTTAAGGTAATACTCCTAAAAGTCACAAAATTCCACTGGTAATGGTAATATATATTTCTATTATGTCGCCAGCACCAGAACTCGCTAATGTCAATGGAAAAAGGAACTCCCCTTTACCCTGAGAACCAGTTATCTTCTAGAACTTTGGATTGATAAAAGGGCAGTGACACAAAAAGAAACAAGAATCATTTGCACAGGATAGTTTTAGTTGGATTTGATTTACCAGTTCCGAGATTCCCAACAGGTCAAAGTGATCCTTGTATTGAAGATTCAATAGAATATTTGTACTTTTGCTCACCTACCACAGCAGGGGTCTCAAACACGTTGCCCAGGGGTCTCATGCATTCATTGGGGTGGTCATTTATAGTTAATGGGGCACTGTAGCACCCAAAGCAACAGAGAGCTGACGAAAAGGTGGAGCTTGTCGGCGCCTCTTCTGTTACGGACACCATGCTGAAGCACAATCTGTCAGAGAGGAGGTGTCTCTTTTCCATGCTGCAGAATTGTTGGTGGTAGGCAAATATGGACAAGAAGATTTTTTTTAATCCCTTGCCGACATCCACCCTACTTGTACAGCACAATAATGGTGGAGGCTCACAAGCAAAGCTGGCACCATCATAGAATCATAGAATCATAGAATCGTAGAGTTGGAAGGGACCTCCTGGGCCATCTGGTCCAACCCCCTGCTCAAAGCAGGATTCTCTAAATCATCCCAGTCAGATGTCTGTCCAGCCTCTGTTTGAAGACTTCCATTGAAGGAGAACTCACCACTTCTCGTGGCAGCCTGTTCCACTCATTGATCACTCTAACTGTCAAAAAGTTTTTTCTAATATCTAATCTGTGTCTCTTCCCATTCAGTTTCATCCCATTGCTTCTAGTCTTTCCTTGTGCAAATGAGAATAAAGTTGATCCTTCTACAATGTGACAGCCCTTTAGATATTTGTAGACAGCTATTAAGTCTCCTCTCAGTCTTCTCTTTTGCAAACTAAACATTCCCAAATCCTGCAACCTTTCCTCATAAGACAGGGTTTGCAGACCGGTCACCATTCTGGTCGCTCTTTTCTGAACTTGCTCCAGTTTGTTGATGTCTTTTTTAAAATGTGGTGCCCAAAACTGGACACAATATTCCAGATGAGGTCTGACCAAAGAGGAGTAGAGGGAAATAATGACTTCACGTGATCTAGACTGTATGCTTCTGTTAATACATCCTAGAATTGCATTTGCCTTTTTTGCTGCTGCATCACACTGTTGACTCATATTCAGTCTGTGATCTATTAGTATACCCAAGTCTTTTTCACATGTGCTGTCACTTAGCCCTATTCCTCCCATTCTATATATGCTTTTTTCATTTTTATTGCCCAGATGTAGTACTTTGCATTTCTCCCTGTTAAAAACCATTCTGTTAGTTGCTGCCCACTTCTCCAGTTTATTTAAATCTTTTTGAATCCTCTCTCTCTCTTCTCTAGTATTAGCTATCCCTCCTAGCTTTGTGTCATCAGCAAATTTAATCAGTTTACCCTCAATTCCTTCATCTAAATCGTTGATAAAGATGTTGAACAATACAGGGCCCAGGACAGAGCCCTGTGGTACCCCATTTGAGACATTCTTCCAACTGGATGTGCAGCCATTTACGACCACTCTTTGGGTCCGATCACTAAGCCAGTTATGAATCCACCTAACAGTTGCCTTGTCCATTCCATACTTAGTCATTTTTTCAATAAGGATTGTATGAGAGACTTTGTCAAATGCTTTGCTGAAGTCAAGATATACTATATCTACAGCATTTCCTTGATCCACCCAATCAGTGATACCGTCATAGAAGGAAATTAAGTTAGTCTGACATGACTTATTAGTTAGAAACCCATGCTGACTCTGTTTAATCACTTCATTCTTATCCAGGTATTGACATACATGTTGTTTAATAATTTGTTCAAAGATCTTTCCTGGTATAGAAGTCAGACTCACCGGCCTATAGTTGCCTGGGTCCACCTTCTTCCCCTTTTTGAAGATAGGAACAACATTTGCTCTTCTCCAGTCTTCTGGCACTTCTCCTGTTCTCCAAGAATTTTCAAAGATTATGGAGAGGGGTTCAAAAATTTCTTCTGCTATCTCCTTCAGTACTCTGGGGTGTAATTCATCTGGACCTGGAGACTTGAATTCATTTAGGTTAGCTAAGTGTTTCCTCACTATCTTTCTGTTTATAGATATCCTGGATTCTTCTATTCCCTTAATAGGACAGTGAATAACAGTTGATGTTGCATTTCCTTTCTGAGAGAAAACAGATGCAAAATAGGAATTTAAAAGTTCAGCCTTCTCAACATCCTGTCTTACCATTTCATCATTTTCATCCTGTAAAAATCCTATAGCATCTTTGACTTTTCTTTTACTTTTGACATATCCCCAAAATCCTTTATTATTGCTTTTGACATCTCTTGCAAGCCTCAGTTCATTTTCAGCTTTAGATAATCTGATTTGTGCCCTGCAGGTTCTGCAGACAGCATTATATTCTTTAGATATGCCTCCCTCTTTCCATTTTATAAACATTTTTTTCTTCCTTTTTAGCATGTGCTTAAGTTCTGTGTTCATCCATCCTGGTTTCCTTAAATGCTTCCTATTCTTCCCTCTTTTCGGAATTGTTAACAACTGTGCTTTGAGAATTTCATTTTTCAAAATTTCCCATCCTTCCTGGACATTTTTGTCTTTAAGGATATCCAGCCATTGGATCCCTCCAATTCTCTTTCTGAATCCCTTAAAATCTGCCTTTCTGAAATCTAACCTTGACGTCTGAGTCTTCACAGGTCTTCCACCTCTAGTAATCCAAAATTCTAAAATAGCATGGTCGCTACCTCCTAGGGTCCCAGCCACTTTTACCTCCTCAACCATTTCCTCCCTGTTTATAAGGATTAGATCCAAGGTAGCAGTTCCCCTTGTTTTCTCCCTTACCTTTTGGAAGATAAAGTTGTCAGCAAGAGAGGATAAGAATTTCCTTGACCTGTTAGTTTTGCCTGAGAGAGATTCCCAACAAATGTCTGGATAGTTGAAATCTCCCATGACAACTATGTCATATTTTTTGGAGAACTTGGCCATCTGATGCATAAAGAGTTCATCTATATCTTCAGCTTGCACAGGCGGCCTGTAGTAAATGCCTACAATGGTGTCCTTTCCATTGTTCTGTCCTTGTATTCTTACCCAAACAGTTTCCACAGAACTCCCAGTCTCTGAAGCTTCAATCTCTGTGCAGATATACGCGTTTCGAACATACAATGCGACACCCCCTCCTCGTTTATCAAGTCTGTTTCTTGCAAATAAGTTGTATCCTTCTAGTCTTGTATTCCAATCATGTGTATTGTCCCACCAAGTTTCAGTGATTCCAATTACATCATATTTCTGTTCCTGTGTTAGTAGTTCCAATTCTCCTTGTTTGTTGCCCATGCTTTGTGCATTAGTATAGAAACATTTTAGTTTGTGATTGGTTTCTCTTTCTCCAATATTTTTATTAATTAGATTCTTTCGTCTTTGTTCTTCCTTTCCACTTCTAATAGCAGAGTTCTCAATAGCATTTGTCAGGTGTATGGCTTTTTCTGGTCTTTTGCTTCCCTTCCCATGTTGTTCTAGTTTAAAGCTCTCCTTACAAGTGTAGCAAGGCGACTTCCAAATACATGCTTTCCAGTCTTCGTAAGGTGCACCCCATCTCTAGCAAGTAGTCCATCGTATAAGTAGTTCACTCCGTGATCCAGAAATCCAAATCGTTGCCGACGGCACCATCGACGTAGCCAGTTGTTCACCTGCAGAATCTTATTCCACCTCCTTGTTCCATGGCCTTCCACTGGGAGGATGGAAGAGAAGACCACCTGCGCTCCCAGTTCTTTCACTTTCTTGCCTAAGTCTTCAAAGTCTCTGCAGATGATTTCCAGGTCGTTTCTTGCGGTGTCATTTGTCCCCACATGTAGTAGCAGGAATGGGTAGTCATCTGTAGGTCTGAAGAGTCCTGATATCCTGTCAGACACATCTTTAATTTTTGCACCTGGAAGACAGCACATTTCTCTTGTAGTTATATCCGGTCTGCAGATAGCGGCCTCTGTTCCTCTCAGCAGGGAATCCCCCATGACCACCACTCTCCGTTTCTTCTTCACAACATTTTTCTTTCTCCATCCAGGAGGACTCTGAAGGCGTACAAGGTTGCTGTTTGTTGGCAAAGTCTTATCCTGATGTATTTCTTCATCGTTTTCCTGCGTGAGAGCCTGGTACTGGTTTCTGAGCAGTATGGGTGCTGACTGCCTCCTGATCCTCCTGCTTCTCTGGGTCACATGTCTCCATTCCTCTGTTTCTTCAGGTGCACTTCGAATTTCTTCTCTTTCTGTAACATGAAGAGATAATTCTGCTCTGTCCAAGAACTCTTCACCTTCCTTAATGATCTTCAACGTAGCCAACCTCTCTTCGAGATTTTGCAACTTTTCCTCCAACAGGGACACAAGCTTGCATTTGTGGCATGTGAAGTTTGGCTTTTCCACTGGTAAATCTGTGAACATGTAGCAAGAAATGCAGCTCACCAAATGGCTCCTGGCCTCTTCCATCTTGAGATTTCTTAAACACGATGAAAGATGAGCCAAATTTCGTGCGCCGATAAGCACTGGGAATATGCAAATGATCTCCTCAAGACTCTTCCCCTGGTTTTCCGATTTCCTCTTTTCAGCTGCAACGGCCAAAACCCAGTGATCGTTGAGCTCGCGGAGACTCTTCACTTATCCCAGAAGGCACTGGGAATATGCAAATGATCTCCTCAAGACTCTTCCCCTGGTTTTCCGATTTCCTCTTTTCAGCTGCAACGGCCAAAACCCAGTGATCGTTGAGCTCGCGGAGACTCTTCACTTATCCCAGAAGGCACTGGGAATATGCAAATGATCTCCTCAAGACTCTTCCCCTGGTTTATCAATGGGTGTCAGCCGATATACAGCCGACACCATGCTACAACTGCTGGTATTAGCAATGATCCCATGGCCATGTTCTCATATACGGAACAAGTGAAAATATATTGTAAAACTTAAAAAAAAATAAAAATTAAGAATGAAAACAAAATAGAAAAATATTTCGCAAGAGAGTTATCGCATGTAAAATCAAAATCAAATAAAAAAAAGTAGACGTATCGCTGTGTCCGGAACAACCCAATTATAAAACTGTCCAATAACCCATACGATGAACACCATAAATAAAAAAAATTGAATAATCTAGCTTTCTCATTATACAGACACACGAAAATGGAATAAAATGTGAAAGTAAAGCAAAAAAATAGTATAGTAAAGGAAAAAAATGCTGTCACTAAAAATGTCATCTCGTCCTTCAAGGAATGTAGACCGTCAACTTCAAATTTTTTCTAGGTGCAGCCCATTTGCTCAGCCGAGTATGAGACCCCTGCGCTGGGGTTGAATCCAAAAGAGACAACTCTTTTTACGACGACTTCTTTATATTTTGTTAGGGCAACAGTCTTTGGGATTTCGAGAGAAATTGGGTCACAGCTTCATGTTAAATGTTTTTTTGTTTGTTTTTTTTAAATGCTATGGATGAGAAACCAAGGAATGTTTGAATGCAGAAAAAAAACTGAAAAAAAGTATTGAAGGCTTTTTCTGGATTTAGCACCTATTCCCCGTGTGTAAAAAAAAGATACGTTTTGTCAGCTTCTACACGGCCTAATTGAAGCTTTTCATCACTCAGTGTGCATTCTCTTAGCACGGAGATAACAGAGCATGTTGGTCCTTCGAACACCTCCACCAGACATAAACCATCCAAAATGCTTGAGTGGCAATCTGTACGAGAGGTGAAGTAATAAAAGGAAAGTATTCATGAAGCTTCTAGGGCTATGGAAGGGCCTGCTAGCTCAGCTACTGCGACTTTCTGCTTAGCAGATGAATTTGAGGCCCTTAGGTTTGATGGTTCTATTCCCTATGGAGTAAAGAGAAGATAAAGCGAAGTGCATGACTAGTGAACATCATGAATTGTTTTCTTGAGTAAATACACTTGGCTCATGAAATGTCTTACATATATGCTGCTGTCATGTAGGAAAAAGAAATTAAGAGGACTCTATGGCTGACTAAGATATTCTACATTGATTTTTCAACTTTTTTCCTGTCTTCTGGTTTATTCAAAAGGCACCAGGCTAAGATAGTTCATTTCTGCTCAGTTAACAGGAAACCCCACTTCCCCAAATTCATGATAAAGGAAGGAGCGTTGATAAAAGACACCCTGATTCCTGTTACTGGGCTACCCGCTGTCGTTTGATACAAACACTGTTTTGTCTGCTGCTGATCTGGTAGTGCTCAGAATGCTGAGCACAGTATAACCCCGCCCACACCAATGATTGTACACAGAAAGCTGCCAATCAGTGGTGGGGTGGAGTTACACAGAGTAGTTGACTGGGAGGCAGGAGCCACATAGTACACTGATTTTATTGAAACAGCAACACAAAAGCACAGTAAGTGACACATTAATGGAATCAGGGTCTCAGCCCCTACATCAGATGACATAGGAAAAACTTGCTGATGGACTTCCTTTAATGACACTCTAGCCATAAACCTAGATATCGCACCCCATGGTCTAAGTCGATTGAAGACTGTTTTCAAAAACTTTTTGCAGCAAAATATCCTATATTTTGGGCAGCATTAGAAATAAGCCAAGTCCTATGAAATATAGGTCACTAGTTCCGCTTTATTGGGTGATATCTGTTAACAATTAACGCCCCCTCCCCCATCCGAACCTCTGATGTCTAGCCAACTTTAATAATGTTCATAGCCATACTTCCAGTAGTATTTATGCCACAATGTGGCTAGATCCTAACTTAATTTTAATAAATTAGACGAGCGATGACTTCCAATGTGACGTGAACCTGATTTATGTGTTTTCTTCCATACAGTTAATTCTGTAAACGGGAGGTGAAAAAATGTGTAACAACATTTGCAACCCTCGTTCATTTCATATCGCTGTCAGCAAGGAGATAAACTAGTTTGGGAAAGAGTGTTGATCAAATTTTTAGTACTTTGCATATTTTTGCCAATCTCAGGATCTAACTTTATGATTTCACGGAGTGGCTCCTGTTCTGCAAAATATTGCAAATCCTAAAGATTTAAACAAATGGCTTAATCTCACACTTTGCTTACAGACTTTGTCTGATCACCTGCTTTTCAATCTGATGTCATTTCGGCTCATGTGTCATCGGAGCAGACAGATAATGAGTTACGACGCCGAAAGATGTAATGATGTTCTTTCTGTGCGATGTTAATGAGACAGCGAGCTCATGACAACAGCACTGAAGCGAATATAGATTGGAATGCAGTTTTCAATATTAAAGATAGAAAAAATGAAGTATTATAATCCTGATAGGAAGAAGATGTTGTGTTTCAGGTACAGACTAAGGAGAACAAAGTATTTGCCCAAATTTCTTTCTAAATTTAGATATAAACTTATATATACATAGAAGTACTATCTACATTCATACTGCCATCTATGTACTGGAATATAACAACTATAATACTGCCCCCTATGTACAATAATATAACTGCTATAATACTGCCCCTATGTACAAGAATATAACTACTATAATACTGCCTCCTATATACAAGAATATAACTACTATAATACTGCTCCTATGTACAAGTATATAACTACTATAATACTGCCCCTATGTACAAGAATATAACTACTATAATACTGCTCCTATGTACAAGAATATAACTACTATAATACTGCCCCTATGTACAAGAATATAACTACTATAATACTACCCCCTATGTACAAGAATATAACTACTATAATACTTCCCCTACATACAAGAATATAACTACTATAATACTGCCCCTATGTACAAGAATATAACTACTATAATACTGCCCCTATGTACAAGAATATAACTACTATAATACTTCCCCTACATACAAGAATATAACTACTATAATGCTGCACCTATGTACAAGAATATAACTACTATAATGCTGCACCTATGTACAAGAATATAACTACTATAATACTTCCCCTACATACAAGAAAAATAACTACTATAATACTGCCCCTATGTACAAGAATATAACTACTATAATACTTCCCCTACATACAAGAATATAACTACTATAATGCTGCACCTATGTACAAGAATATAACTACTATAATGCTGCACCTATGTACAAGAATATAACTACTATAATACTGCTCCTATGTACAAGAATATAACTACTATAATACTGCCCCTATGTACAAGAAGATAACAACTATAATACTGCCCCTATGTACAAGAACACAACTACTATAATACTGCCCTTAATGTACAAGAATATAACTACTATAATACTGCTCCTATGTTCAAAAATATAACTACTATAATACTGCTCCTATGTACAAGAATCCATATACCTAATTTGGACGTGTCTGTGCACAATGAGTCATCCACAGCCCAACCGTCTGTCTGGGTGCAATGGGTCATCCACAGCTCAACAGTAACTTAGGTATCCTTAGTTACTACCACTAGGAGCTAACTGACTATATGTGTGGGCGTAACCATGGATACTTAAGTACTGTAAGGCCCTGTATAGGAGTTAACTGACATATCTAATAAGGTGAGAAGCTCTCCTTGGTGACGAGTTAAGGCATAAGCCTTTTTTGAACATTAGCCTGTGAGGCAACACTGTGAGGCAACATTGGGAGGCAACACTCAGGCAACAGTGTGAGGCAACATTGCAATGATGGATCAAATTGATTGCGCTGCTGCCCGTAGAGAAGCGAATCACATACGGATGCAGAACCTGCGTCTTAATAAAACTTGCCAATCCAGATGCGACGGCGTCAGTTTCCTGTCATGTTGGCTTTTGCAATGACCATCAATGAAACTCAGGGACAGTCCTTGGATATTGTAGGAATTTATTTGCCTCTCCTAGTGTTTTCACATTGGCACTGGGTAGTTATATGTGGCTTTCTCCATGGGAAAGAAATGCCAACAAGTAAGGGTCAAAATATTGAGACCCAGAAGCAAGGTAAACTTATTCCTAATGTTGCCAAATGGTTTACTGTCAACTGTGTGTACAAAGAAGTCTTTTATTAAGCTTTTTAACAATTGTAAAAGCCCAAAAATTTGGTACAGAAAAGTGGGACTAACTCCTAGCCGCAGTCTACGGACCAAACATTAGGCATGGGCAGGGCCTTGGGGGCAGATCCCAAGTGTGCTCAACCATGTGAAATAGCTTACGCTCAGGAATATTGAGGTATAGCGCTATCAGATAGCTCTGCCAGTTCATTTCCTTTAGGAATAGGGCTTTGGGATAGCTCTACCCATGCACTTTCTTCATGGATAGCGCTATCGGATAGCTCTACCCGAACAGTATTAACTACAGAGCTTTTTCATACACAAGGAAGGAGTGGCAGGAGAGGTGCACCAGGTATTTATGTTTGCTGTTAGTCTGCACATACGCCAGTCTGGTACGTGGGTACACCCCATTGCATGGCTCGTAATCCCAGCGCGCGCCCGAAGGTGCGTGCAGTCACTCGTATAACTACTATAACACTGCTCCTATATACAAGAATATAAATACTGAATATAATACTGGGGGGTGAAAGTATATTTGCATTATACTGCACCCTACGTCATTTATGAATACGCTACCATTGTTCATGATTACTGTGACTGAATTTGCTCTTGTACCTTGTACAGCTATTGAGTTGTAATATCATATCAGCATTTATCAGAAATACACTAATATAAGTGGTGTTTTCTGTACATTTTTTATTATATTAGTAAGATATTAAAAGTCTCTGATTTACTTACGCCTGTTACAAGGGTTAGAATGAAGCTTTCAATATCCTAAAAGTTACCAGTTGATGACTAGATTTTCCCATGTATCTTCTCCGGGTCTGCAGCCATACACATGAGCATCACTTGATAATTATATTAGAACAATTTACAGTCTTAAACTGTACTTTTTTTTGGAACAGAAAAAAAATAAAATTGTGCTGTCGTTTCCAGCTCTGAAGAAAATTACACTGATGCAAATGTAGAGAGCACTTTAATAATCGTAATTCGGCAGGAAAAAAGATTTGCGGATGTTACATATGTCAACGGTAACATCGTTCCTCATTCCTTTCATTTACATAATGGAACATTTTTTAGATTATCCCCAGCGTTCATGTGAATTCAAAACACTGATCCGTCTCCCTCCAAAGTTAAACATTTAGATTCTATTAAAACATCTAATCAGAAGATTAAAAAGCTCCTGATTCACATTCAGGGCAAAAGAATAGAAAAATCAGCTTTGTTGGAGCTTTAGCAGCATTAGGTTGCAAACAAGTGAGAAGTAAGGCAATCATCTCAAGCGGAGAGAGCTGCTACAGTGAGATTTTAATTGAATTATTGCCGTATTAACTTTTTATGTACTGCTTAGCATGTACTTTGCATTACAACATGGGCTATACACAGGACACTTTCCTCTACAGCAGTCAGTCACGGCTATAGTCTACTGTAGTGAGTACTGTAATGGCAGCCATATAGCGGAATAGATCGGTATAAAAATGATTCCTGATTATTTATACGGATTGGTAAAGTAAGCATCAATGTCAGGCATTTAAAAACCTTTTCCGCAATAAAATTGTATTTTATAATACTCACATCCTGCTTTAGCGTGGAGGATAGACTTAAACTTTTGTTGATTGTAAAAGCATTTTCTTGTCTTCCGCATATCCAATATACTGAGAATTTAGAAACGCTTGCCACAAATGAGCTGAACGATCGTTTGACTTAGGAACTTAGCAAACATTTTCAAACTTTGTTCTGATAAAACT
This sequence comes from Dendrobates tinctorius, assembly GCF_039654945.1. Taxonomy (NCBI): domain Eukaryota; kingdom Metazoa; phylum Chordata; class Amphibia; order Anura; family Dendrobatidae; genus Dendrobates; species Dendrobates tinctorius. Next base: position 8,810,458 of record NW_027361993.1, read on the forward strand.
AAAATGGAAGAGCTTTACTACAATGATAAAAATGACTAAAAACAGACAACCTACAATATGTTTAATACTACAACTACTATAATACTGTCCCCTATGTACAAGAATATAACATCTATAAAACTGCTCCTATGTACAAGAATATAACTTCTATAATACTGCTCCTATGTGCAAGAATATATCTACTATAATACTGTCCCTATGTACAAGAATATAGCTACTATAATACTGCCCCTATATATAAGAATATAACTACTATAATACTGCCTCTATGTACAAGAATATAACTACTATAAAGCTCCTCCCTATGTACAAGAATATAACTGCTATAATACTGCCCCTATATACAAGAATATAATTACTATAATACTGCCCCTATGTACAAGAATATAACTACTATAATACTGCCCCCTAGGTACAAGAATATAACTACTATAATACTGCCCCCTACATACAAGACTATAACTACTATAATACTGGCTCTCTATGTACAAGAATATAACTACTATAATACTGCCCCCTATGTACAAGAATATAACTACTATAATACTGCTCCCTACATACAAGAATATAGCTACTATAATACTGCTCCCTACATACAAGAATATAGCTACTATAATACTGCCCCTATGTACAAGAATATTAGTACTATAATACTGCCCCTATGTACAAGAATATAACTACTATAATACTACTCCTATGTACAAGAATATAACTACTATAATACTGCCCCCTATGTACAAGAATGTAACTACTATAATACTGCTGCTATGTACAAGAATATAACTACTATAATACTGCTCCTATGTACAAGAATATAACTACTATAATACTGGCCCTCTGCTCAGGAATATAGCTAATATAATGCTGCTTGCCATTGTCAAACATTTGGCCAGACTTTGTAATAAGAACTAGTGACTAGAGTTGAGCGACTTTGCCTTTTATCGGGTCGAGTCGGGTTTCATGAAACTCAACTTTCGCAAAAGTCGAAGGCCGACTGAAACACGAAAGCCAATGCAAGTCAATGGGGAAGCAAAGTCGGCAGGGAGTGGAGGACAGGAAACACACCTACAGTGCCCTTTTGAATGCCAAAAACATCAATTCTTATTACTGAAGCATTTCAACCTTAATTTACTTCATAATACTAGTTACGCACTGAAAAATGGGGGTTATTTGGCTAAATTTGTGGGGGGGTAGGGCTGGCTCCAGGTTTTCATGTGCCCTGGGCAAAAGAGCGCCCCTTTAACACATAGCACAACTCATGAGGCTCCGATACGGCAGAGAAATAGCGGTATAGTACAATGAAAAATACTTCACTTTTTACATCTCATGACTGATATCCATTTAAAATTCTACAATAGCTCCAAAAACGGACAGTATATTACTCCATACAGTATTATGGCCACCGCATAGTGCGCTATACAGAGTAATGAGGCCCATATATTTATCCATACAGAATCATTGGTCCCATATAATGTTTGAAACAGTATATGATGAGCTCCACATAATGCTACAGTATATGATGGTCCCAATGGATGAAGCTACACTGTCTTATGGGCCCAAATAATGCTCCATATATAATGGGCCCCATTTCTAATGCTCCAGTGTATAATGGGACCTGTAAATGCTGCTCCAGTGTCTGATGTCCACCTTTGGAATGCTCCAGTGTATGGTGGGCCCCATATATCATTCTCCAGAGTATAGTGCTCCCCCCAAAATTGCTGTCCCAACATTGAAAACAATTAAATAAGTCTCCTCAAATAAGTCTCCTCACTAGGGAATCCCTGTACTAGTCTGGGTGTACAGATGTGATGTCATTGCGCTCTCTGATCAGAATATCACTGTCAGGAAATGTGGAAGACGTCATGGCAGTGGAGCAGGGAGAGGTAAGTATTTCAACTTTGCAAGTGCTGTGATCCTGAGCAAGCAGGGGGGGCCCACTCGTTGGCGACGGCACTGGCACAGGGCCCCTCATAGTACGGCGGTGTGTCTGATGGTGGGTGGGCCGAACCTGCACTTTCATCTGCACTTTCCTCTTTGTCACCGTGTAAGATAGTACAGTATATGGGAAGGGTAACCTGAGTTTCATCAGGGTCAGATTCTGGCTGTGTAGAGTGCGAGGGGAATGTAGTGGTCTGGGTCAATTTACCAGCAGAATCATCTAGCAGTGGCTGGGCATCAGTGCACTTGTGGCGCCCCCAGGAGTACGGTCGCCACAGTGGCATAACCTTCCTCCTAGGGAGTGTGATGTCATGCTTGGGAGCAACGAAGAATCTCTCTAGCAGTTAAACCAACACAACACATTTCCCACTCCAGGCCAGCAGAGAGACCTCTGAACCTGACTGCTGAGGAGCTGCTCTCTGTGGTCGGTAGGAGGTAAGTTAGGGCAGTCTGTGAAGGGAAGGGGAAGTGTGTGGACATGAGAAGGGGAGCTGGAGGATGAGCAGAGTTAAGGCTCACTCCTAGCTGGAGCGCATGGTCCGGATTCCGGTCTCCGAGTTTGTAGGGACACTGACGTTCCAGCAGCAGAAACCGAAGGAAGTAGCAGCTGTAAATTCTCTGTGCCCAACTAAGGCTCAGAGGCCCCAGCAGCAACGTGTGGGAGCCAGAAGGAAAAGGCTACGGCTGCCTGCCATACGAGAAAGTTCCAAGAGAGAGTCAACAGGGGGAACTTCATTGAACTCAGCACTGCGAGTACCTCAGACAAGCGCTAGAACGGAGGCCACACTACCTATCTGCAGAGAGAGAATTCCAAATTGGCTTCCAGGCTGACCAACTCCTTCTCCATCTGTACTCTGGGTCCTGGACGGCATTTACCAAGTCCAGGTAAAGGAACTGCACGACTGTGTCTGTCCTCTTTCTCCTGCGCCTGGCGCACGGCTCTGCTACATCCTGCACTGCACACCATCTACCAACTCTTTCATCTGCCCTGCGACAACGGCCCTACCTGTGCAGGGCTTCTACATCTTACCTGCACCACAACATCTGTCCCAGAGAAGCGCCACTGCAGCGCTGGTCAATCTAATCAGAAACCACAGGTGGCATCACGTATCATTCACCTATAAACGTAATTCACCCCTTTGCATGGACGCCCAGGGCCACGGAACGGGTCACCACCACCATGACACATCCCTGTGAGACATCAACCTGGTACTGATTAACCCCACTGCCCTGGCTGGCCACCCACACTCCATGTCAGATTCATCTTGGACTGGGGAATTCACGATTTGACTTGATAACCCAGGCATGGTATGTGAAAACAGCTCCATGGAGTAATCTGTAGTGCGGCCTGCCGCATCCTTCAATTTTGGTTGGGGTGAAGGACACAAGGAAAGTTGAGGTTCATGACCATGAGACTCCAATGACGACTCAGTGCTTTTATTTTCTAAAATTTCAGAAGAGGAGGCGATAGAGCTGGAGGCTGAGTCAGCAATGAAAGCCAAAACTAGTTCTTGAAGCTCCGGATTTAAAAGCGGTTTACCTACTCCCAGAAAAGGGAGCCTTCAAGGCCTTGTGGAGGCAGACGATGACGCAGGCTCAACACCTCCTGCATTATGTGCTATTTTGCTTTTGCCACTACCAGCAGATCCACCACCAACACCAACATTACCAGCTGCCAACCCCTGCCCACTTCCATGGACTCTTCCACCACACTTCCTCATTTTTGGGGAAAATGTCCCCAAAAAACCAACAACTCTATGGTCCTGTAAAACAAGGTACAAGATGTATATAGTAGTGGGGAGAATTGTAATCTCTGTAGACTTTTGGATACTGTCAGGCCCTGTTTATATTACACCGCAATGTGACAGTCAGATTCTGGATGGTGTAAGAAAGGTGTATAGAGGACTGTTGAGAATTGGAATCTCTCTAGACTTCATGACACAGTTGGATACTGTCAGGCCCTGTTTATATTACACCGCAATGTGACAGTCAGATTCTGGATGGTCTTAGAAAGGTGTATAGAGGACTTTTGAGATTTGGAAACTCTCTAGACTTCAGAACACAGTTGGATACTGTCAGGCCCTGTTTATATTACACCGCAATGTGACAGTCAGATTCTGGATGGTCTTAGAAAGGTGTATAGAGGACTGTTGAGAATTGGAATCTCTGTAGACTTCAGGACACAGTTGGATACTGTCAGGCCCTGTTTATATTACACCGCAATGTGACAGTCAGATTCTGGATGGTCTTAGAAAGGTATATAGAGGACAGGTGAGAATTGGAATCTCTCTAGACTTCAGGACACAGTTGGATACTGTCAGGCCCTGTTTATATTACACCGCTATGTGACAGTCAGATTCTGGATGGTCTTAGAAAGGTGTATAGAGGACAGGTGAGAATTGGAATCTCTCTAGACTTCAGGACACAGTTGGATACTGTCAGGCCCTGTTTATATTACACCGCTATGTGACAGTCAGATTCTGGATGGTCTTAGAAAGGTGTATAGAGGACAGGTGAGAATTGGAATCTCTGTAGACTTCAGGACACAGTTGGATACTGTCAGGCCCTGTTTATATTACACCGCAATGTGACAGGCAGATTCTGGATGGTGTAAGAAAGGTGTATAGAGGACTGTTGAGAATTGGAATCTCTCTAGACTTCAGGACACAGTTGGATTCTGTCAGGCCCTGTGTATATTACACTGCAATGTGACAGGCAGAAATTGCCTAGTGTATGACAAACAACAAGATGTATATAGAATTGGGCAGAATTGGAATCTGCCTAGAGTGTAGGTCTGTAAGAACGGACAAACTCCAATTTGGCCGTGATAACAGCCGTTACACGGTACTGAGAGAGGAGCGTACACATACACCGCTGTACAGTGTATGTAAAATTGTCAAGCTCCGTGTTTTTGCATACGGACTGAAATATACAGCAAATATACTAAACTGTTTGAAAAATGGACAAAACTATAAGGTGTAGGTCTGTAAGAACGCACAAACTCCTCGACTTTTCCTTACAGAGTCACACACGTATATAGCTTCAACTTGGCCGTGATAACAGCCGTTACACAGTACTGTGTGAGGAGCGTACACCGCTGTATGGTGTGTGAAAAAATGAACGCTCACTACCTCACCAGGACAAAACACTACAATTTGGATTGCTTTTAAAAAAGCAGTTTGAACACCAGTGTGCACACAGCAATGTAGCTAGCCTTAAAAGGCAGACTAATCACCACCAGCGCTGCTGCACAAAAGCAAAAATCTTCACCTTTCGCTGCACAGTAACTACAGTGAAAAGCGCTATCAGCAGAAGCAGTTTTTTTTTTCTTTTTGCCTCCCTAACGCTCTCCCTACAGAATCAGCAGCAGCAGCAGCTCTCCCTATTCTGAGATCAGCATGAGTAACATGGCGGTCAGCGTGCATGCCCTTTTATATCCCCTTTGACACCCCACAAAGCAAGCCAATCACTTGCATGCCCTTCTCCAAGATGGTGGTGACCGCTGCCTATGCCATCACGTTGCCCACAGTGTCCGTTCTTCCTGATTGGCTGCAAAAGGGCGCTAAAGCATCCTTTGAAACACGACTTTGGCGCTAAAGTCACCGACCTCGTGGCCGACCTCACGCTAAGGTCGGGTTTTGTTTCATGAAACCCGACTTTGGCGAAAGTCGGCGACTTTTGAATTTGTGCGACCCGTTTCGCTCAACTCTACCAGTGACATCATGTAGAATTTGTGGTGCACATTTTCATTGTCTTTAGAGTTAATCTAGGGCCGCAGATTTAGAATAATCATTATGACTTTGTATTTGTTATGAACCAAACCTAAAAAGCTACTAAAGGCGGCAGCTTCTAATGCATTTATAGTATGTCCTTTTGAGTACGACCTTTGCTGATTTTCTTCCAAATGTGAGCTGACAGGGTGCAAACGCTCACATTTCCCTGTGCGGATAGCTCAGCGAGCTGTAATCTAATAAGTAATGTTCATAGGAGGAAATCCACAGAGGAGCAGTATATTGCAAGCATAAGACACTGAACCTTCACTGTTCTTCCGTTAGATGGGGGAGAAAATCTGTGCCGAAAAAACTCAGTGATTGTCAGACTTATAATGTGCTGCAGAGCAAATCCAAAAATGTGATGGATATAAAAGGATGGTGGGTCTCTTTTATATTTTGATAAAAATTTTCATGAGAGATTAGAAAAAAATTTATTTTTGTTTTCCCAAAAACAGCACCACTCGTGTACTGTACAGTGGGGAAAATATGTATTTGATACTCTGCCAATTTTGCAAGTTTTCCCACCTACAAAGAATGGAGACGGCTGTAATTTGTATTGTAGGTACACTTCAACTGTGAGAGACAGAATCTAAAAATAAAAACAAGAAAATCACATTGTATTATTTTTAAATAAATTGAATTCTATTATATGAAATAAGTATTTGATCACCTACCAACCAGCAATAATTCTGTATCTCACAGACCTGTTAGAAGCTCTCTTACTCTGCACGCATTACCTGTATTAATGGCACCTGTGTAACTTGTTACCTGTATAAAGACACCTGTCCACACACTCAATCACACTCCAACCTCTCCACCATGGCCAAGACCAAAGAACAGTCTATGGACACAAGAGACCAAATTGTAGACCTGCACAAGGCTGGGATGGGCTACAGGACAATAGGCAAGCAACTTAGTGAAAAGGCAACGACTGTGGGCACAATTTTTTAGAAAATGGAAGAAACAAGATAACTGTTAGCCTTCCTTGGTCTGGGGCTCTATGCAAGACCTCGCCTCATGGGGTAAAAATGATTCTGAGAAAGGTCAGGAATCAGCCCAGAACTACATGGGAAGATCTGGTCAATGACCAGAAGAGAGCTGAGACTACAGTCTCAAACATTACTGTTAGTAACACACTACACCATCATGGATTAATATCCTGCGGGGCACACAAGTTCCCCCTGTTCACGCCAGCACATGTCCTGTTCCATTTTAAGTTTCCCAATTACCATCTGAATGATCCAGAGGAGGCATGGGAGAAGGTCATGTGATCAGATGAGACCAAAATAGAACTTTTTTGAATCCACTCCACTCGTAGTGTTTCGAGGAGAAAGGATAAGTATGACCCCAAGAACACCATTCCAAAAGTGAAGCATGGTAGGGGAAACATCATACTTTGGGGATGCTTTTCTGCAAAGGGGATAGGATGACTGCAGCATATTGAAGGGAGGTTGGATGGGGTCATGTATTGTAAGATTTTGGCCAGCAACCTCCTTCCCTCGTTAAGAGCATTGAAGATGGGTCACGGGTGGGTCTTTCAGCATGACAATGACCCAAAACATACAGCCAGGGCAACTAAGAAGTGGCTCTGTAAAAAAGCATTTCAATGTCCTTGAGTGGCCTAGCCAGTCTCCAGCCCTGAACCCAATGGAAAATCTTTGGAGGGAGCTGAAACTCAATGTTGCCCAGCGACAGGAGTGGGTCAAAATTCCTGCTGCAGTGTGTGCAAACTTAGTCAAGAACTACAGGAAACGTCTGACCTAAGTAATTGCAAATAAAGGTTTCTGTACCAAATAATTAGTTCTGTTTTTCTATTGTATCAAATATTTATTTCATGTAATAAAATGCAAATTAATTAAATAAAAATCAAACATTGATTTTCTGGATTTTTTTTAAGATCCTCTCACAGTTGAAGTGTACATACGATAAAAATTGCAGTCCTCTCCATTATTTGTATGCGGGAAAAATGTGCAAAATCGTCAGTGTATCAAATACTTATTTCCCCAACTGTATATGGGCTGTGTCTGCTATTGCAGCTTTAGATCTATCCTGAGAGTTGAGACACATGACACAGCCTAATGCTATTCTTTCCAGGGAACCCACTTCTTCAAGTGGTGGCTGTATGACGACAGTTTTATATTATTTTTGTAACTGCCAGGCCACCAATGCATTTAGTAACTCTTTAAATAAAAACAAAAAGACAAAATGTTTTTGGCTTTTTCCCCTTGTAAACAATAGTGAAAATTAGAAGTCAACCTGGAGTTCTATGACTTGTAGGAAACACTCGGCTTCCGGCTTTGTACTTTTATATGCCTATCATACTCCTAGGTAAAAACATTTTTTTTCTTGTTTTTAATCTTTTTTTCTGTTTTCTTAAAAATTTTTTGGGGCTGCCATTATTATTTAATTGCTGCAAAAAGGAGAAATTTGCTTTACAGCAGAAACAGATGTAAATGAACTAAATCAGAAAATCACTCATCAACTCAAATAAGGGAGTGGCTAGCGCTGCTAAATTTGCAAAACCATTGTGTTGCGAGACGGAGGAGAGAGGAAACACTGAGCTGTATCTGTCACTTAGTTGTGTATGGGGACTCAAGACAACTAAGTCCCCACGTCTTATTTTTGACTGTCGATCGCTTTGCTCTTCCGTTGATAAGCCAATGTTAGACATGTGTAGCGACGGCTTTCTCAGAGAACACAGGAGTGCTTGGCTGATCGGACACTCTTGTATGGGTGAGCGGGCAGAGATTATCAGCCGAATGATTCTTCGAAGCATCGTTCATTCAACAGCCACGAAATGCGTATGGTGACTCTACGGTCAATAGTGTGATCTGGTATAATCTATCTCCAGCTACTTTTTATTGTAATCCTGCCCTGATGATCAGAGGCGAACATACCACTGGTGTAACTTGGGCAGGTGAAAAATGGGCCCAAGAGGTAAGGGGCCATTACCACCTCCAAAGTGGGTGGAACTGTGCATTATTATGATCTAATGGACCGCAAAAGGGCCCGTATATTGTTCTTCCAAAGGGGCCTCTTCTGTGTCCGCCCCTGCTGATGAATTAGGTGATCACTCCCCCCATATGGACACAGCACATGTTGAAAACTGATAACTAGTAGCAACATCAGAGTTGGTGTTTTCGAACGCTACTTAATCGGAGGAAATATTTATTGAATTCCAAGGTTATTAGGCCATCTTTCTTGGTGTATCGACTCTTTTCCCTATTGTTTCTGATAGCCAAGAGTTTTTTTTTTTTTAGATTGCATTCAAGAGAAAAAAAAAATCTATTCACGTTTTTCTCTTTAACACATCATTAAAATACTTTTCAGTGCAGTAATGTTTCCTATTTCAATGCTAGACCATGTCTGGCCCTTATTAGCTATGAAGAGCGGTCAGGAGAGGAGCAGCAACCAAGTGACAAACTTAAGAACTCTATGAAAAATTCTTCAGCACAAGTAGAGCAATTTAGCCATTAAACATTTGGAGTTGAAATGAAACAGTTTCATCTTTCATGTATCCATACATGTATAAAACCCTCCCGCAGGAGAATTGTGAAAGAGAGAATAATTGACAATGAGATATGAGATATAATAAGGGAGAAATGGGAATAAGGGTAAAAGGAGGAGAGAAGTAAGAGATAGCGACCGACTTGAAGGATGTCCGCCTTAAATTTCAGGTGAGCTTAAAGATCCCAGAGAGGTAATTTTTTCCCAGCACAACACTATTTTAAAACAAAATTGGATTAAAGTCTCATTCACTGGCAATTGGACGACCAGGTCTCCAGCGCTATTCATATACTTTAATGTACAGGGACTGTACCAATGTGTCTAGAAACTAACCGTTTTCTTTTTCTAAGTAAACTGCATGACTTCCAGATTTTTTAGAGTGGAAAAATGACCTTAAACTTACAGTTTAAACTTTTTTTTTTCTAAAGGATCAAAAACATTGAGTTAGCGGGTGACCAAAAATACAAAAAAAAGGGTTGTTTTTCTTTTTGCACAATCCTCGTATTTGGGATTGTAGCTCAGTCAAACCAGATAAATACTGTAATACCAGATGCAGTCCGTGCACAAGAGTAACTTTTTCTTCCAATCCTGGACATCACCTTTCAGTATGTTTTATTGGATCTCTACAATTTCAGCAGAATTAGTCTATGACCACAAATATATACAAAAAGTAAGACTGTACCCATACAACTCCCAGAGGAGGGGGGGGGGCAAAATGATCATATACCCTACATCAACTAAAGTAAATAGCAATAGTATATGTAAAAAAAAAAACATAAGGTACTTTGTTAACGCTAGTTTAGAAAAAAAAAGCATGAGGTTCATCCCACCACAACAAGGTGACCCATCGGGACATTTCTAAACTGTCTCTAGTGTAAAAAGGTTTTAATACTAGACCTGTTAGGACCATCTCGATGGGTCACCTTGTGGTGGTGGGATAACTCCTGTTCAAAATAGTTTTAACCAAGTACGTTATGTTATTTACATGTACTATTTACTTGCTGTAGGGTAAATCCTCTTTTTCTTTCTTTGTTGGATTTTGTCTGGAAATGGCCACATTGTGAACATGCCCTTAAACTTTGCATGTATACTAGCTTATAGTCAGACTCATGTCTTTAGTTTTTCCACTAGGGAAGCAGGGTCAGATTGGTTGGATTTTAATGCAATATTCTGTAACCTGTAATATATGACCACAACCTTGGGTTCAAGAGGGTCAGTTGCAAATCTACTTTTCCAGAATCAACAATACCCTCCTGATCTATGGGCTATGCCTGATATTGCAGAGGGGTGAAGAAAGCTGAGGTGCAATACCAGACCCAGGCTATAAAGGAAAAGTAGCACTGCTACTGGAAAAATATTTTTTTCTAATCTCATGCATCGCTTTTAGATGACAAAATAACATTGAAAGAACCATAAAGAAGAGAACATGCTAGACCTTAGGTAGGATTACACTGTTGTTACTCATCACTTAGCCAGCATGCTAGCCAAGCGGAGGTTCATCATTGTTCCACAGGAAAGCAACGGAGGCAGCAAAGTCACTAAAAATCTTGACCCACAGCGCGCACTGCCATTTGTTAGATTCACAGAAAACACTGACCTCTGACCTGTGCAGAGGGAGAACGAGTGCACAATGCAGGGCTGTGGAAAAGTAAATTAGCTCTGGGTCACAAGACGACGGGTTCCAAAAGTAGATTGTAATGGTCACGTGTGACTGGACACACCGCCTCCAGCAGGGCGAATTTAAATAATAAGACATGCAGCCGGATACACCGCCTCCAGCAGGCGAATTTCAGAAATACATGTAAAACAGGATACACCGCCTCCAGCAGGGCGAATTTAAATAATAAGGGGAAACACCAGGGAAACAATTACAATGGTGGGCCCTGCGATAGGGAATGGGGACGTGGAGACCTCCTGCACTTCCCTGAGTCAGTGTCACTACACTCCGACCGATCCCTAGGCCGGTTCCACACCGGGCGCCGCTCAGGATACCTTTAAACCCCAGCTCGCCCTGCACCTACCCCTTTCTAGTGAAATGGCTGGTGCAGAGACTAATCACACCACTGCACTGAAACACACATAAAGGAAAGGCACACACAGGGAAACACCACTTAGCTTTACTCTGTTGCACTTGCTCCTGGCAACAGAGTCCACCACCAGAATGCAGCTCTCCTCCTGAAACGCAGCTACCAAGCTCTGTCAGAGCTACAAGGAAATCCCCTATGACTCTTTCCACACCAGGGATCTGAGCGTGCTGCAAGGAGCTCTCTCCAGCTCCTTTCTCCACCAAGGATGGTTGGAAATGAATACTATCACCACCGCTGATTGCAACACCTGTGACTCTTTTATAGCAGAGCCAGCAATCACACCTGCATCATAATAATGTGCACTAAACTAAAGAAACAAGAGTGCAATGACGCTCACCACCACCGTGGGGGAAATTAAAGAACAAAGGACACCACAGTGCAATAATCCCACTGGCCACCGGGGGCTGAACCACACACAAGCACACAGCTTCAGGAAAAAAAAAAGGTTACATGTGCTTTTAACTGTCATCATCCAACCTGGATCATGACATAGATGAAAACTGGACCTGAAACTACAATATCCATAGGGAAGAAGCACGGCTTGAATGAGTAGAACACTAACATTGAAGCACATCTTAAGGCCCCATCACATATACCGATCTCGCTAGCGAGATCGCTGCTGAGTCACAAGTTTTGTGACGTAACAGCGATCTCACCAGCAAGATCGCTGTGTGTGACAGCGATCAGCGACCGACTCCCCTGCCGGTATCGCTGATCGCTGTAGGAAAGCCCTGGACATTTTTTTGGTCGTTGGTCTCCCGCTGGCCAGCACGCATCGCTGCGTGTGACAGGCGGGAGACCAGCGATCAGCTGGTAACTAAGGTAAACGCAGGGTTTCTAAGCACTGTGCTTTGCTTAGAAACCCTCTGTGCACCTTAGTTACCAGCGCGCTGATGCAGGGAGCTGGTAACTAAGGTACACATTGGGTTTCTAAGTGATGCACGTCCCGATGTGTACCTTAGTTACCAACTCCCTGCATCAGCGCGCTGGTAACTAAAGTACACAGCGACGCCGCGTGCTTGGCATCGCTGGTCCTGATCGCTGGTGAAGCTGTCTGTTTGACAGCTCACCAGCAATCATGTAGAGACTCACCAGCGATCCTGACATGTTGATATCGTCGGGATCGCTGGTGAGTTGCTATGTGTGACGGGGCTCTTACAGTGCAGCATAAGAATGTGTTTATATCTGACATTCCTATGGATGTAATGGTTTCTGGAGCTTCTTAGCAATGTGAGGCGGTGATCAATATGGTTGGGTATTCTTCAGCCCTTCCATTCCACTTCAGCCAGGCATCTGTGCATCCTTCTACTTTCAGATCAACCCCATTCATTGGAAATGATTGATATCATAGTATTCGGCTTTAGGGAATTCGGGGAAGTTAAATACCTTTATTTAAGTTCATAGTAGAGAAGTTACATTTTAAACAATAAACCAAGTCAGAAGTGTCATAATGGATATGGATCAATGCATAAAAGGCTGAATGCTAAAGTTAGGTCAATGGGATAGAACAAACCTAAAGGAATTGTCTTTTTCTGAACTGGAGGAAAGACTACAATGAGAAGCTCACTCTCTGGAGGACCCAACACACATGTACATTATCGACAGCCTATTCATTAAAGAGAACCAACACTATTTTGTAATGTTGAGATATGGCTGTAATACAAATTAAATTAATAACATCGCTTTCGAATCCACTTTGTGGCTTTTTGTTAATCACCATGTTAAGATTTCTGCTAGTTAGGTTTCAGTGCACAGGGGCCGGACATTGCACTGGGTCTTCCCCTCCCTGTCCGTCTGTGATTCCTCAGCCCCTCTGCCTGCCTCCGGTCTGTGAATGACCGGCCTTTTTCGTTTGAAATCTCAGCAGTGACCTGTCATTCAAAGGCTGGAAGGAGGGAGAGGGGCTGAGGAATCACAGACAGGGAGGAGAAGACCCAGTGCACAGTCCAGCCCTAGTGCACCAAAATCTACTTTGCAAAAAACTTCAAATGATTAAAGAGGAACCACAAAGCCGATTTCTTCACCAAAGTTAACAATGTAATCAGTAATACAGCCATTTACTTTACGTTAGAAATTTGTGCAAATCAGTTCTCTTTAAAGAATGGGCATTTATTTTTATGCTTAATATTCTGCCGTACTTTACATACATTATCATTGCTGCCCCCAATGGGGCTCACAAACTAAATTCCATATCACTATGTCTTTGAAATGTGGGAGGAAACCCATTCAGACATGGGGAGAACATACAAAAGCTCCTTGCAGATGTTCTCCTTGGTGGGACCCAGGACCCCAGCGTTGTAAGGCTGCAACGCTAACTACTGAGCCACGGTGCTGTGCAGCATGGGTATGGTGTAATGCTGAATTTTTCCTGGTGGTGACACTAAAGGATAATTGAACACTTAGGACCAAGTTTCCTCATAATCACTGCTGATTAGTGATGAGCGCAAGTGCTCGTTACATGAGTTTGCCAAAGATTCCTGGGTATGAACGGAGTATCGCGGGTGCTCGAGTGACATGTTCGAGTCCCCGCAGCCGCATGTTTTGCAGTTGTTAGCCACAAAACATGCAGTGATTTCCTGACAAACTAATAGCCATGAAACATGCAGCAGCGGGGACTCAAACATGACATGCGAGCAAACTTGAGTAACGAGCACTAGAGCAACCAGCAGCATGGTAAGTAGCTAAACTAGTTGGAAAACTTATACTTCAAGCACTTGAAATGGCCAAGTGAAATGTACAGATGTATGTACATGTTTATGGAAACATGTTATCACGTTAGTCATTCTACTCATTACCATGTCTGAAGGCCTAAATGATGCGATTCCCAACAGCCTTCAATGGCATGTTCTTTTTCCAAACCAAGTCAGTGTAATGTTATGACACAGCAGTGAATTATGCAGCATAATCCTAGTTGTGTCACTCCAAATCGCCAGGGTAGAGGCTGAGACTACTGTAACTAAGGCAAACACATTGCCCTAAGGGGACAGCGGTGACCTGGAGGTCATCACAAGTCTGGCTGCTGCTACAACTTGCTCTGTGCATGAATTTGGCCTTATAGGAGAAAGCTAATAGAATTCTAATATAGACAATACTGTCATGGTAAGACTAAGGAATTCCAGATAACATAACATATAAGGCCACAGGGCAAGAACTCTTCCAGTAATGTGGAATGGATACTATGCTATGGTTTTTTTCTTGAATATAAAAGTATCACATTATGCATCAGATTTCCGGACTTCTGATATGGATCAAGTGATACATTGTGTTCTACATTCCATCTCTAGCTACCATTTATATCACCGGGCTGCAATATTCTCCCGCACTCATCCCCTAGCATACAATTCACATGCCAATACGGATTAAAGCTCGGTGTTAATACAATTAATGCATTTGCAGACGTCAGAAATTATGAAAAAACCTCCTGTCAAGGCGAACAGTACAAGTCATATATGCCAGAGCAGTGTGCACAGACTTGCCCACCGTTCCCAGAAACTGGCTAATCCAACAATCTAATGAATGATATATATTTTTTTTTTTATAGGTGGCAGAAAAGCTCGGAGAAGATCTAAATCTATTTTGTCACTCATTAAGCGGCTTCAGCTGTATGCAATTAAAACATCAGCACTAAATGTTACAAAATTAAAAAATGAGACAAAAAAAAATAATTGTGTTTTGCCAGGCCATGCTTGATGGGAAATAACTACCGTGTTCACTTAAATGGCAGGAGGCAATGACGCTACTGTGGAAAACGCATTGATTAGCAGCGCTAAAGTCACGACATTCACTTGTTTTAATATCATATACGGTACTTTTGTTCCAGAAAATCTTTATTTGCGTGGACTTTGGTGTGGCACTAGCACATTTTCTGTGCCCATACTCATGTAAAAAAAAAATCTGCTCTATTGATTTCAATGGGAAAACTGATTTAGATTTTCCCACGTCTAAAAACAAAAAACTCTGTGGGAACATACCCTAAGGCTGTGTTCAGACACACTTGATAATTCACGAGCCAGACCATGCCCATATACTTGTCTGCACTACACACGGGTGCATAAACTATCTGCCAAACAGGATCATTAAAACAGGCAGTGTCTCCTCTGCAAAACTTATGTATGATGTGAATTTTTTCCTTTAAAAACAATGGTTCAAGTGCTCTTTGCATGCATTCACTGGGCTGCAATGCCTGGATCGAAAATGGATTTCAACAACATAAGGCTCTGGAACACCCGCTGCGCTATTCAGTACTGGATCAACCATGGATTTCAACAGCATAAGGCGCTGGAACACACGCTGCGCTGTTCAGTACTACCCTTATGATTTCTTGACACAGCGACTATTAGAAAAAGACCCGGGACGGCTGAAAAAGTCAGAACATTGCCTGTCACTTTTTATCCCCCTACCCAACACCACAGTCATTTATTTTGCATCAATAAAAAAAAAACATGATTACAAATTCCAAGGTCAGAGATCAGACTGAATTGCATTGATGTCTGCTTGAGCCTTTAGGTGTATGGCCACCTTCAGGCTGTCACAACCAAAGCCACCTTGTATCCACAGACTTAATGCGATCCTCCAGCTTACGGAAATATCAATTTCTTAAAATGGTCTCCCAGCTTCTCAGACTAGTCTATGCAATTTGTGATAATTGGTAGTCCGAGACAGTCCCATCCCCCTCTCTCCGCTCTTAGCTGGTCCATCCAAGAACATGGAGAAAATGGCTGGAAATTGGGGAAACCAAGCACACAAAAAAAAATAAAATGGGCACCAAGTGTTATAACTATGGATTATGTAGGGGAAGCAACATAGCCCTATCATTAGCTAATGTACAGAGTGAAAAAGCTATACAACCATGCCAAACGTGACAGTATTTCTAGTTAATTGAGCTCAGCTGTAGCACCAAACACAACCTGTGAACAAAAGTGGTGCTGTTTTTGTAAATAAGATCAGCACTTATCTAATCTTGGAAAAGTGCTTTATTTGCACTTACGATGCGAGAGTTTGATTTTTTCCTGGGTTCTCACATGACATCATCATGTAGACCCAAGTCTAAGGGTCCCATCACATTTAGCGATGCACCAGCGATCCCGACCATGATACGACCCGGTCAGGATCGCTGGTGCATCGCTAAATGATCGCTGTGTGTGACGGGGGCTTTATTGTATTAAATAAAATAAACCCGAGGCAGACATTGAAGGGAAAATATGCTGCAGACTTTTTCTTTTCCTGTGTTCAGAACATCGATTGTCAAAGTAATCCTCACCTTTGCGATTATGCAGCTGAGATTCCTATCATTACATGATGTATCCTTAATAGCTAATTAATTACTGCTATTTAATCATACTCTATCAAACAGAAGAGACTAGGCAAAAAAAGTCAACCCATTCTGGGAATGGAACTCAGGGCTTTAATTTCTGCAAATGATACAATGGAGATTGGTCACAACCCATTAAAGTATAGTGAACAACACTGATATTTTACTAAACAATAACACTGAGATTTCTAATATAGTTTTAATTCTGACATAAAGCAGTTGTCGTTGTTAATTGAGTAAAATTGCTAAATGCTTGTAAAAACAAGAAGCTTTGCAATTTACTTTTTATTAAAAATTATCTCCATCCTCCAGAATGAAGGGATTTTTAATTCTATAGTTTGTATGTTTCCTAGATTAATGGCCACCTCTGCTGTATATCAGCAGCAGCTGGCCTCTTAGGCAAAGAGTGCACGCTTTTAAGCTACTCTGAAGCTGGCCGATCACTGGATCCGGACAAATTCAGTTCACTGCTGTGGAGGCAAAGCTCTTTCTGCTTCTATCATGGCAAACGCATAGTTAGGATCACCAACAATCAGAAGCACACCGATCCCAGGAAAAGCAAAAATTAGGAGCACACCACTCCCAGGAAAACCAAAAATTAGGAGCACACCACTCCCATGGAAAGCAGGATCACCAATCATCAGGAGCATGCAGCTCCCAAGGTAAGCAATATCACAAACCATCAGGAGCACGAAGCTCCCATGGAAAGCAGAATCACCATCAGGAGCATGAAGCTCCCATGGAAAGCAGGATCACCAACCATCAGGAGCACGAAGCTCCCATGGAAAGCAGAATCACCAACTATCAGGAGCATGAAGCTCCCATGGAAAGCAGGATCACCAACCATCAGGAGCAGGAAGCTCCCATGGAAAGCTGAAAGAAGGGAGGCAGAGAAGCGGAGCGCTCATGAATGAAAAAAAACTGGAGAAAACGCCTTTAAAGCAGTATGTGTACTTTTACAACCAGATTTTCACCAGAGCTGTGTGACAGCATGGGAAACACCGGCGTAGCACTTCTGATCAGCAGTGAAATCATCCCCGCCAGTCAGAGCCACAGTTCCCATACTGCCAGAAGACAGCGTGAGCGCTCATCTGTGATCAGAGGTATAAAGTTTACCTCCGGCCAATGGTGTCAGCTGATGGGACTACAGCTCCCATCAGCTGCCACCTGCTGCCACTAATAACAGTGAGAGCAGGAGTGACGGATGGGAGTATTCATCAGCTGCCCCTGCACTGTAAATAAATAATTAAAAAAAAAAACCGGCATGGGTTCCCCTGTATTTTTGATAACCAGTCAGGCAAAACTCACAGCTGGGGCTGCAACCCTCAACTGTCAGCTTCAGCAAGGTTGGTTATCAAAAGCCGGCAATTCATGTAGCGCATTCAGTAAAACCACAGCGTGAAAGGTTAGAATAGAATAGATATATAGACATAGAATACATAGATGTCAGGGACACACACACATATATATGTATATACAGTGGGGAAAAAAAGTATTTAGTCAGTCAGCAATAGTGCAAGTTCCACCACTTAAAAAGATGAGAGGCGTCTGTAATTTACATCATAGGTAGACCTCAACTATGGGAGACAAACTGAGAAAAAAAATCCAGAAAATCACATTGTCTGTTTTTTTTTTCATTTTATTTACATATTATGGTGGAAAATAAGTATTTGGTCAGAAACAAGCAATCAAGATTTCTGGCTCTCACAGACCTGTAACTTCTTCTTTAAGAGTCTCCTCTTTCCTCCACTCATTACCTGTAGTAATGGCACCTGTTTAAACTTGTTATCAGTATAAAAAGACACCTGTGCACACCCTCAAACAGTCTGACTCCAAACTCCACTATGGTGAAGACCAAAGAGCTGTCAAAGGACACCAGAAACAAAATTGTAGCCCTGCACCAGGCTGGGAAGACTGAATCTGCAATAGCCAACCAGCTTGGAGTGAAGAAATCAACTGTGGGAGCAATAATTAGAAAATGGAAGACATACAAGACCACTGATAATCTCCCTCGATCTGGTGCTCCACGCAAAATCCCACCCCATGGGGTCAGAATGATCACAAGAACGGTGAGCAAAAATCCCAGAACCACGCGGGGGGACCTAGTGAATGAACTGCAGAGAGCTGGGACCAATGTAACAAGGCCTACCATAAGTAACACACTACGCCACCATGGACTCAGATCCTGCAGTGCCAGACGTGTCCCACTGCTTAAGCCTGTACATGTCCGGGCTGTCTGAAGTTTGCTAGAGAGCATTTGGATGATCCAGAGGAGTTTTGGGAGAATGTCCTATGGTCTGATGAAACCAAACTGGAACTGTTTGGTAGAAACACAACTTGTCGTGTTTGGAGGAAAAAGAATACTGAGTTGCATCCATCAAACACCATACCTACTGTAAAGCATGGTGGTGGAAACATCATGCTTTGGGGCTGTTTCTCTGCAAAGGGGCCAGGACGACTGATCCGGGTACATGAAAGAATGAATGGGGCCATGTATCGTGAGATTTTGAGTGCAAACCTCCTTCCATCAGCAAGGGCATTGAAGATGAAACGTGGCTGGGTCTTTCAACATGACAATGATCCAAAGGACACCACCAGGGCAATGAAGGAGTGGCTTCGTAAGAAGCATTTCAAGGTCCTGGACTGGCCTGGCCAGTCTCCAGATCTCAACCCTATAGAAAACCTTTGGAGGGAGTTGAAAGTCCGTGTTGCCAAGCGAAAAGCCAAAAACATCACAGCTCTAGAGGAGATCTGCATGGAGGAATGGGCCAACATACCAACAACAGTGTGTGGCAACCTTGTGAAGACTTACAGAAAACGTTTGACCTCTGTCATTGCCAACAAAGGATATATCACAAAGTATTGAGATGAAATTTTGTTTCTGACCAAATACTTATTTTCCACCATAATATGCAAATAAAATGAAAAAAAAAACAGACAATGTGATTTTCTGGATTTTTTTTTCTCAGTTTGTCTCTCATAGTTGAGGTCTACCTATGTTGTAAATTAGACGCCTCTCATCTTTTTAAGTGGTGGAACTTGCACTATTGCTGACTGACTAAATACTTTTTTTCCCCACTGTATATTACATAGATAGATGAAGAGCCGGCAATTCAGCAGCCACGGTAGTGTGAAATCACTGCAGGAGCCTACAGGATAGAAGAGATAGATTACATACAGTAAATAGAAATAGAATAGGTAGACAGGGTCAGAGTGGACCACCGGAGAACCAGAGGATTCTCCTGTGGGCCCAGGCACTTAAACCTGCTGGAATACAGGGCTGGTAGCTGCCTAGGGCCAGCTGCTGCTCCAGGGGCCCTCAGCCAGTGGCGTGTCGCTAATAGCGGCACACCCAGCTACTATGGAGCCTCTGAGCCAGGGGGGCCCGCCTGGTGCGAGCATAAAAGCAGCTGGAGACTGTAGCCTGTCCCCGCTGCTAAAGAGAAATGAATATTCATGCTTCTCCACGCCCCCATGGGCATGGAGGAGTGAATGTTCATTTCATTTTAATAGCGGGCAGTGTTAGCCACAGGCTGAGGCTAACACTGCCCGCAGGAGCAGACATACGGCATGTACCCTGGAGGTGGGCCCCTGCAGGGTGGCTAACCCTGAGGGCAAATCAGCGGGCAGGGAGCGATCCCTGCAGGCTGCAGCTCCGCTGCCTACAGGTGAAAATAGCAGCGGAGCGCAGCTGTAGGGGTCAGATGCCGTCCTGCTTCCTGCCTGGCGCTTCCTGTCTGACACAGTGGCACAGCTGGATGACATCATTCAGCGCACGGCTGTTTCAGAGAAAGCTGCCTGTGACGAAGATGCTGCCGCTGCGGGGAACATGCGGAGAGGTGAGTGGTGCTGTGTCTGCCTGCGTGGGCGTGTATGTGGTGCTGTGTGTATTGGAGAGGGCAATGATGTGGGTGATGGAGAGGGCAGTGATGGGGTGGTGGGGGAGAAGGCAATGATGGTTGTGGTGGAAAGGACAATGATGGTGGTGGAGGTGAGGCAATGATGGAGGTGTTGGAATGGGCAATAAGGAGTGGTGGGGAGAAGGCAATGATGGAGATAGCAATGATGGGAGTGGTGGTGGAAAGACCAATGATGAGGTGGTGGGGGAGAAGGTAATGATGGGGTTGGAGGAAAGGACAAAGATGGTAGTGGTGGAAAGGACAATGAAGGTGGTGGGGAAGGCAATGATTGAGGTGGTGGAAAGAGCAATGATGGAGGTGGTGGAAAGGGCAATGATAGGGTGGCGGGTGAGAAGGCAAAGATGGAGGTGGTGATGAAGACAATGATGGGGTGGAGGGAGAGAACAATGATGGAGGTGGGGGGCAGCATTATACCCTATGAGGCCAGCATTATAACCTATGTTGGGGCAGCATTATGCTATGAGGGCGCTGCGTAATACTTTATGACATGGCTACATTATATTCTATATAGGGGCTACATTATACTATGAGGGGGCTGCATTATTCCTTGAGGAGGTTGCATTATACTCTATGGGCAGCACGGTGGCTCAGTGGATAGCCTTGCAGCGCTGGAGTCCTGGGTTCAAATCCCACCAAGGATGACATCTGCAAGGAGTTTGTATGTTCTCCCTGCCTGTGTTTGCGTGGGTTTCCTCCCACACTCCAAAGACATACTGATAGGGAATTTAGATTGTAAGCCCCATTGGGGATAGCGATGATAATGTATGCAAAACTGTAAAGCGCTGTGGAATATGTTAGCGCTATATAAAAATAAAGATTATTACTCTGAGGGGGCTACACTATACCCTATGAAGGGGCTACATTATAACTTATGAGGGGGGTGCATTATACCCTATGAAGGAGGCTGCAACAACCCCTGCTACATAATTAAAATGTGTACTACCTTATATTATAAGCTGACAATTGGTGGTCTCGTATTTATTTCTATGTAGCTACGTAGTGGGCCCAAGGTGCTCCAGTCCAACGCTGTAGGTTATAGATGTCTGTAACAAATACAATTAGTTCAGTGTGTGTGCAGCTTACTGTACATGTATTTAATAAAAGATTATTTTTCGGAAAAAAAGTCGTGGGCTCCCACATAATTTTTGTAACCAGCAGAGGGAAAGCCGAAGGCTGGGGGCCAATGTTTATAGCCTGGTAAGGGGGTAGTACCTCTTGCGCTTCCCAGGCTATTAATATCAGCTCGTAGCTGTATGCTTAACCTTTACTGGCTATTAAAATGGGAGACCCTAAAAAATGACATAGGGCCCCCTATAATTAACAACCAGCAAAGGCTATAGACAGCTGTGGGTTGATATTAATAGCCTAGGAAGGGGCCATGGATACTGCCCTCCCCCCGGCTAAAAACATCAGCTTTCAGCCACCCCAGAAAAGGCACATCTCTAAGATGCGTCAATTCTGGCACTAAGACTCGCACTTGCCCTGTAGTGGTGGCAAGTGGGGTAATAGTTGAGGGGATTGATATCACCTTTGCATTGTCCGGTGACATCAAGCCCCATGGTTAGTAATGGAGGTGTCAAAAGACACCCCCATTACTAACCCCGCAGTCACACTGTAAGAAAACAGACACCCAGAAAAAAGTCCTTTAATTGAATGACAGACTCTTTTAATAATCTCAATTAAACCATACTTACAACCGCCTCATTCCACCGAAGCCCCCGATCTCCTGTAATAAACCAAAAATAATAAAACAATGTAACTCACCTCTCCTTCATTTTTTCCCACGCCGGGAGAGAATTCGTTTTCAACCAGGATGGTGCCAAGATGCGACCGTCCAAGCTGAGAACCACTGATGAATGAGATGCTGCGAGGGCAGCATCAGTGGCTAGCAGTGACGTCACTGAGGCTGCGTTCCCAGCCGGGCTGAACTGCGGTGACCTCTGTGAGATCCCGGCTAGCACAGTGAGAAAGTTGCACGGCAAGTTCACCGGGAGAATTTAACTGCGATGAAGTGCAATGGTTGTGTGAGCAAGTTTAGGTCTGGGTGTGTTTTCCGTCACCGGGGGGTAAAATAAAATGCAGTTTTGTTTGCTGATATTTTGGATTAATATTCATATAAAACAAGAACATTAATCCAAATCATTAATAGATTATAATATATATATATATATATATACACACACACACACAATTAGTGTGTGTGTGTGTGTGTGTGTGTGTGTGTAAGTTTATTTTGGATACAACCGAAAACTTGAAAAACTGCTGTAATTGTAAAGGGAAAAAAAAAAGGAAAATATTATTTTCTGCCTAATTATCATTGTGGCAAATCAATTCTAGCGATAATGGTTTTAGTGTCCAAGACCTCATTCAGACATCCTTGATTTTCACAGACAGAACATGTACCCATTATAATCTATGAGGCAGTTCCCGTATTTTTCAGCAGTCCATAACCCATATGCCCATATTAGCAATTTAGAAAAATGGTGACAGGTTCCCTTTAAGAACTTCACAAAACCCATAATCAGATGCAGATTTTTTTTCATAAAAATTTAATTCCAGTTTATTAATTTAATTTTTCAAATCCTCTATATTGATGATGGATGAATAAATCTGTGATATAGCCCTTCACTAAAGTGAAATGTCAGCACAGAAGGGAGATTGCAACTGTCGTTTGCCATCAATTATACTTGGGGCGATTGTGGCGTCATCGAGGTCAGGATTAAAAAAAAAAAAAAACAAAAAAAAAAAGTGCCAGCAAAAGGGATGGATGTGCAATATATAGATTTTACAATGGACTACAATAAAGTGTCATTTTCTATCAATACTAGACCTACCATCAAAAATGGGGAATACCTCAAAAAGCAAGTCATCATCAAAACTAGAAATACTGTCATTTTTACTTTTTTTTTTTTTTAGACTATCAAAACCCTCTGTAGTTACAACTCCTTATGCTGCCCTGAAGAATTTTTATTGTTTTTCAGAAGTATAAGATTACAGCTATTCTATTTTTCAAAGGAACAGCGTCACTTCTGACCATAGAATAGGTTTGGTATTACAGCTCATCTACATTCAAGTCAATGATGGTGTGCCGCCATCCCAGACAAAGCCAATGATGCCATGAATTTTTTTCCCACATTTTCTTGTATGGACAAAATGAAAGTGTGGGAAAATCTGAAAATAAATAGAAAAGCAATTCCCCAATACATTTTTGGATTTTGTTGTAACACTGTTCATTATATAATAACAATGACCTGGCAATTTCATCTTCCAGGTCACTGCGCTTCCAGTGTAATCAAAATGGTAAATAAATAAATAAAATCAGAAGAAATGAGCCTTTTTGTGCACAGTGAGCTATGGTTTTTATTGATGCCATTGTGGCACACATGCAGAGTTTTGACAGCTTTTTATTGCATTTCTTGTGGGAGGTGCAGCAACCAAAAAAACTACAATTCTGGCACTTCTATATTTTTTTTTTTACAGCAATTCCTGTAGGAGTTAAATTATTTCATACTTTGATAGATGGACATTTACAAACACAGATCTGGAATGTGTTCATCTTTTTAATGTCTTTTTTTAAAGCTGGTAGTCAATTTTTTTTAATCTTATCGTTTGTCCTAAATACTCCAGTACAACAGTAATGCGGCATATAGCAAAAATCACAATCTCGCATGAAGTCCACAGCCTGGTCATCAAAGGAGGTCCAACGTGGCAACCCATGGCTCTCCGCGATCACGTCTCGGGGAGGCTGATGGCCGCAAGGTCAGGATCCCGCTATTATATTGAGAGCGGCATTTAAGGGGTACATAGCATGCAAAGCTGGAAGCAGTTGCAGCTTTTAGGGTCAGTTGAGGATAACAGTTGGCATGTGTCACCGAGTATTGCGCAGGCTCATACACCTGTAAGCGACATACCTGTACATGACGGCAGGAGGTTAAGAAGTCTGGAATGAAAGCATGCTATCAGCGTCATGACAAATGTAGTACATCCTATTACCCATGTGAAAGAAGAAAAAAACAAAACATTTGCAACATCTTTTCTAAAGGCCCCGTCTCACTAAGCAATCTCGGTAGCGAGATCGCTGCTGAGTCACAACTTTTGTGACGTAACAGCGATCTCACCAGCGAGATCGCTGTGACAGCGATCAGCGAGCGGCCCCCCTGCCGGTATCGCTGATCGCTGCAAGAAATCTCTGGACATTTCTTTGGTCGCTGGTCTCCCGCTGGCCAGCATGCATCGCTTTGTGTGAAAGCGGGAGACCAGCGATCAGGTGTAAAAAATAATAAAAAAAATAAAAAATATAGTTATTCTCACCTTCCGACATCCCGTTCAGCCATCCCGCCTCTCTCCACGCTCCGGTCCCAGTGATCCTTTGCACGAATGACCGCGAGACTTTGTTATCCCGCGAGACCGTGACATCTCGCGGTCATTCATGCAAAGGATCACTGGGACCAGAGCGTGGAGAGAGGCCGGAAGACTGCGCGGGACATCGGATGGTGAGAATAACTATTTTTTTTATTTTGATTCTATTTTTTACAGGATGGCCAGCGATGTCGGGCGCTCGGCATCACTGTGCTGATCGCTGGTGAAGCTGTCTGTGTGACAGCTCACCAGCGATCACATAGCAACTTACCAGCGATCCTGACACCTTCATATCGGTGTCGGGATCGCTGGTAAGTCGCTTAGTGAGACGGGGCCTTTAGAATGATCAGTTGTGCCAACTCTGTTAGTCTTCCTAGAAATGTATAAATATATTGGGTATTACCGGCTGTAAATTGCTTCTACACAGTTACTCAGTTCATGCGTTCTTGACCTTGGCAGGCAAGGAGGCATTGGTAGTGGTCAGTTGTTAATTTATTCATTAATATCCAGGAAAAATAATAGAGGCACGGCACTATAACAACAAGATGCTCCAAAACTGGAATATACTTTATTAAAACGAGATAAAGATTGATTTATTTTTTTTATTTTTTTTTACAGGGGTCTGTTCTCAATTATATGAGTTTCGAGAACTATAATCTGTTTCCGGATAGTGCGAAAAGTGGAAAAACTCCTAGAGAAAAGGGGTTAAATAAACATTCATTTCAGAAAAACTTCAAAGAATCTCTGAGAGCAATTACAGGCCTTGCTCGGCAGGAGATCTGCACAGCAAACTTATGGCCTAAAACTCTCCTGCAGATTAGGTCAGGAACACATGATTATACTGCATACCTAATTCATAATGAAATGGTCGTTAAGCCGACAAAAGCACTGTGCGGTAATATTTTTTTGTAACACCAATTATTATTGCCCATTTAACAACCTTTAACTAATCTAGCCAGGAGATTCTGCAGGAGGAAAAGTATTGCAATGTGCGAGGATACAAAACGCAATAGTAAATGGGTACAGCCTAAAATTGGGGCAGGGTTAAAGAGAAATCCAAATATTCTGTAGAATTATGGGCTGCATGATTTGTTAAACAGTTATCCCCTCTAGATTATTCCACTGTTTGGATGGCCCATCACTAGTTAGTGGGTTGCTGAATAGACCCCCCCCCCCATGAATCAATCATGAGATTACTGACACATGCAATGGAGCTCCAGTATAGGTGCAGTATTGGAGGTAGCACCAAAGTAGTTCAGGACCCCCCAGCGTTTCAAAGCACGAGAGTTCTAGGGTCTCCAACCAGAGTTGCCAGCACTTGCACAAAAGGAAAGGCTGTGTTCAGGGTGTCAGAAAACGCTAATAATAATATTAATATTTATTTTTATATAGCGCTAACATTCCGCAGCGCTTTACAGTTTGCACACATTATCGCTAATATTTGTTACCTTCTACAGAGTGCAGCAGGGTATGAACAATCTTCTTTCACCATGAAATGAAACTTGGCGGAGGTCCCAGTGGTCAAAACTGCACATGCTATATACTATAGAGAAAACACACATAAAAGGTGCAGTGCTGTCTGTATATTGGACTACCCCTTTAACTCCTTTGTGACAAAGCCATTTTGAAGCTTAACCCCTTCACCCCCAAGGGTGGTTTGCACGTTCATGACCGGGCCAATTTTTACAATTCTGACCACTGTACCTTTATGAGGTCATAACTCTGGAACGCTTCTATGGATCCCGGTGATTCTGACATTGTTTTCTCGTGACATATTGTACTTCATGTTAGTGGTAAAATTTCATTCAAATAACTTGCGTTTATTTGTGAAAAAAATGGAAATTTGGCAAAAATTTTGAAAATTTCGCAATTTTCCAACTTTGAATTTTTATGCCCTTAAATCACAGAGATACGGCACACAAAAAACTTGATAACTAACATTTCGCACATGTTTACTTTACATCAGCACAATTTTGGAACCAAAATTTTTTTTGTTAGGAAGTTATAAGGGTTAAAAGTTGACCAGCGATTTCTCATTTTTACAACACCATTTTATTTTTAGGACCACATCACATTTGAAGCCACTTTGAGGGGTTATATGAAAGAAAATACCCAAAAGTGACACCATTCTAAAAACTGCACCCCTTAAGGTGCGTCACAGGAATTTTTTTGAATATTTAAAAAAAAATGAACATCTAACTTTTTTTCACAAAAAAAATACTTCAGGTTCAATTTTTTTTATTTTACCAAGGGTAACAGGAGAAATTGGACTGCAAAAGTTATTGTGCAATTTGTCCTGAGTACGCTGATACCTGATTTGTGGGGGGGAACGACTGTTTCGGTGCATGGCAGAGCTCAGAATGGAAGGAGCGCCGTTTGACTTTTTCAATGCAAAATTGGCTGGAATTCAGATCGGACGCCATGTCACGTTTGGAGAGTCCCTGATGTACCTAAACATTGGAAACCCCCTACAAGTGACCCCATTTTGGAAACTAGACCCCCCAAGGAACTTATCTAGATATGTGGTGAGAACTTTGAACCCACAAGGGCTTTACAGAAGTTTATAACGTACAGCGGTACAATTAAAAAATCATATTTTTTCCACAAAAATGATCTTTTCACCCCAATTTTTATTTTCCCAAGGGTAACAGGACCCTAAAAGTTATTGTGCAATTTGTCCTGAGTATGCTGATACCCCACATGTGGGGGTAAACCACTATTTGGGTGCATGGCAGAGCTCGGAAGGGAAGCAGCGCCATTTGACGTTTTTGTCTGGAATTGAGATCGGACACCATGTCGCGATTGGAAAACCCCTGATGTACCTAAACAGTGGAAACCCCCCACAAATGACAACATTTTGGAAACTAGACCCCCTAAGGAACTTATCTAGATGTGTGGTGAGCACTTTGAACCCCCCCAGTGCTTCACAGAAGTTTATAACGCCCGGGCGTGAAAATAAAAAATTCGTATTTTTTCCACAAACATGATCTTTTAGTCACCATTTTTTTTATTTTCCCAAGGGTAACAGGAGAAATTGGACCCCAAAAGTTGTTGTCCAATTTGTCCTGAGTACGCTGACACCCCATATGTAGGAGAAAACTACTGTATGGGAACACGTCGGGGATCGGAAGGGAAGTAGTGACGTTTTGGAATGCAGACATTGATGGAATGGTCTGCGGGTGTCATGTTGCCTTTGGAGAGCCCCTAATGTACCTAAACAGTGGAAACTCCCCACAAATGACCCCATTTTGAAAACTAGACCCCCTAAGGAACTTATCTAGATGTGAGGTGAGCACTTTGAACCCCCAAGGGCTTCACAGAAGTTTATAATGCCAGGGCATGAAAATAAAAAAATCGTATTTTTTCCACAAACATGATCAATTAGTCCCCATTTTTTTTATTTTCCCAAGGGTAACAGGAGAAATTGAACCCCAAAAGTTGTTGTCCAATTTGTCCTGAGTACGCTGACACCCCATATGTGGGAGAAAATTACTGTATGGACACACGTCAGGGCTCGGAAGGGAAGTCGTGACGTTTTGGAATGCAGACTTTGATGGAATGGTTTGCGGGTGTCATGTTGCCTTTGGAGAGCCCCTAATGTACCTAAACAGTGGAAACACCCACAAATGACCGCATTTTGGAAACGAGAACCCCTAAGGAACTTATCTAGATGTGTGGTGAGCACTTTGAACCCCCCAAGGGCTTCACAGAAGTTTATAATGCCCGGGCATGAAAATAAAAAAAATCGAATTTTTTCCACAAACATGATCAATTAGTCCCCAATTTTTTCATTTTCCCAAGGGTAACAGGAGAAATTGGACCACAAAAGTTGTTGTCCAATTTGTCATGAGTACGCTGACACCCCATATGTGGGAGAAAACTACTGTATGGACACACGTCGGGGCTCGGAAGGAAGCAGTGCCATTTTGGAATGCAGACTTTGATGGAATGGTCTGCGGGTGTCATGTGCGTTTGGAGAGCCCCTGATATACCTAAACTATTGAAACTCCCAACAAGTGACCCCATTTTGGACACTAGACCCCCCCACGGAACTTATCTAGATGTGTGGTGAGCACTTTGAACCCCCAAGTGCTTCACAGAAGTTTATAACGCTCGGACGTGAAAATAAAAAAAATCATTTTTTTCCACAAAAATGATATTTTTGCCCCCAATTTTTTTATTTTCCTAAGGGTAACAGGAGAAATTGGACCCCAAAAATTGTTTTGCAATTTGTCCTGAGTAGGCTGATATCCTACATGTGGGGGTAAAACACTGTTTGGGCGCATGGCAGAGCTTGGAAGGGAAGGAGCACCATGACTTTTTCAACTCAGAATTGGCTGGAATTGAGATCCGACGCCATGTTGCATTTGGAGAGCCCCTGATGTGCCCAAACAGTGGAAAACCCCAATTCTAACTCTAACCCGAACCCCAACACACCCCCTAACCTCAGCCCTAACCCTAACGGAAAAATGGAAATAAATACATTTTTTTAATTTTATTATTTTTCCCTAACTAAGGGGGTGTTAACGGGGGGTTTGATTTACTATTTATGGCGGTTTTTATTTTTGGCAGCTGTCGCACGCTAAAAGACGCTTTTTATTGTAAAAATAGTTTTTGCATCACCACATATTGAGCTATAATTTTTCCGTATTTTGACCCACCGAGTCATGTCAGGTCTTATTTTTTGCGGGACGAGTTGACGTTTTTATTGGTACCATTTTCGGGCACGTAACATTTTTTGATCGCTTTTTATTCCGATTTTTGGGACGCAGAATGAACAAAAACCAGCGTTTCATGAATTTCTTTTGGGGGAGTGCGTTTACACCGTTCCACGTGCGGTAAAATTGATAGAGCGGTTTTATTCTTCGGGTCAGTACGGTTACAGCGATACCTCATTTAGGTCTTTTTTTTATGTTTTGTCGGTTTTATGCAATGAAAACTATTTTATATAAAAAAATTATTATTTTTGCATCGCTTTATTCTGCGAGCTATAACTTTTTTATTTTTTCGCTGATGATGCTGTGTGGCGGCTCGTTTTTTGCGGGACAAGATGACGTTTTCAGCGGTACCATGGATATTTATATGCGTCTTTTTGATCGCGCGTTATTACACTTTTTGTTTGGCGGTATGATAATAAATCATTATTTTTTGCTTCGTTTATTTTTATTTTTTAAGGGGTTCGCTAAAGGGGTTAACTAATGGGACAGTTTTATAGGGCGGGTCGTTACAGACGCGGCGATACCTAATATGTGTACTTTTATTGTTTTGGGTTTTTATTTTCAAAAAATGAATTTATTGGGGAATATTTTTTTTTTTTTTTACTAATTTATGTGGCGAATTTTTTAAAATTATTTTTACACTTTCTTTTACTTTATTACATAGTCCCAGGTGGGACATCACTGTTCTGTGACAGATCGCTGATCTGTCACATCACAGATCACTGACAGATCAGCAATCTGTCACAGGCATTGAAGACTTCCTCTTGCCTGCGCTTTGCAGGCACTGAGGAAGCCAGCTTCCTCCAGGCCCCCGTCGCCATCTTGGATTCGGGGGCCTGGAGGAAAGGAGCCCCCCGCAGCAGCGCTGCACATTGCGCTGCCGTGGGGGGCTCAGGGAAGCAAGGAGGGAGCCCCCTCCCTGCCGATGCTTCCCTTTAACTCCCGGTACACCGCGATCATGTTTGATCGCGGTGTGCAAGGGGTTAACGTGTCGGGGGCGGTTCGTGACCGCCCCTGACACATAGTGCCGGGTGTCAGCTGTGATAATCAGCTGACACCCGGCCGCGATCAGCGGCGCTCACCACGTGGGCGCCGCTGATCGCGGTAGACGTACTATCCCGTCCATGGGCATAGGGGCCCGGGTCCCATGGACGGGATAGTACGTCGGATGTCAGGAAGGGGTTAATGACTTGGCCAATTTTTACAATTCTGACCACTGTCCCTTTATGAGGTTATAACTCTGGAACGCTTTAATGGATCCCGCTGATTCTGACACTGTTTTTCGTGACATATTTTACTTCATGTTAGTGGTAAATTTTTTTCTATAGGACTTGTGTTTATGAAAAAAAAATAGAAAATATGGCGAAAATTTTGCAATTTTCAAACTTTACATTTTTATGCCCGGAGAGATATGTCACACAAATTTATTAAATACCAATTCCCACATGTCTACTTTACATCAGCACAATTTTGGAAACACTTTTTTTTTTGTCAGGAAGTTATAAGGGTTAAAAGTTGACCAGCGATTTCTCATTTTTCTAACAAAATTTACAAAACCATTTTCTTTAGGGACCACATCACATTTAAAGTCATTTTGAGGGGTGTACATGACAGAAAATACCCAAAAGTGACACCATTCTAAAAACTGGACCCCTCAAGGTGCTCAAACCACATTCAAGAAGTTTATTAACCCTTTACATGCTTCACAAGAACTGAAGCAATGTGGAAGGAAAAAATTAACATTTAACTTTTTTTTTTTTTTTTTTAATTTACTTCAGAACCAATTTTTGTAATTTTCACAAGTGTAAAAAGAGAAAATGAAGCACAAAATTTGTTGCGCAATTTCTCCTGAATACGCCGATACCCCATAAGTGGGGGTAAACCTCTTTTTGGGCGCACAGCAGAGCGCGCTGTTTGAATTTTTCAGTGCAGAATTGGCTGGAATTGAGATCGGACGCCGTGTTGCGTTTGGAGAGCCCCTGATGTGCCTAAACAGTGGAAACCCTCAACAAGTGACCCCACTTTGGAAACTAGACCCCATAAGGAACTTATCTAGATGTGTGGTGAGCACTTTGAACCCCCAAGTGATTCACAGAAGTTTATAACGCAGAGCAGTGAAAATAAAAATTCATTTTTTTTTCCTCAAAACTTATTTTTTAGCCCCGCTTTTTTATTTTCTCAAGGCTAACAGGAGAAATTGGACCACAAAAGTTGTTGTGCAATTTGTTCTGAATACACAGATACCCCATATGTGGGGGTAATCCACTGTTTGGGTGCATGGGAGAGCTCGGAAGGGAAGGAGCGCCATTTTGGAATGCAGACTTTGATGGAATGTTCTGCGGGTGTCATGTTGCGTTTGCAGAGCCCCTGATGTGCCTAAACAGTAGAGCCCTCCCCCCCCCCCAAGTGAACCCCTTTTTGGAAACTAGACCCCGAAGGAGCTTATCTAGATGTGTGTTGAGCATTTTAAACCCCCAAGTGCTTCACAGAAGTTTATAACGCAGAGCTGTGAAAATAAAAAAAATCCTTTTTTAGCCCTCAATTTTTTTATTTTGCCAAGGGTAACAGGAGAATTTAGACCGCCAAAGTTGGTGTGCAATTTGTCCTTTGTCCTGAGTACGCTGATGCATTTAGACCGCCAAAGTTGGTGTGCAATTTGTCCTTTGTCCTGAGTACGCTGATGCCCCATATGTTGCGGTAAACCACTGTTTGGGCACAAGTCTAGGCTCGGGATAGTGGC
This sequence comes from Dendrobates tinctorius, assembly GCF_039654945.1. Taxonomy (NCBI): domain Eukaryota; kingdom Metazoa; phylum Chordata; class Amphibia; order Anura; family Dendrobatidae; genus Dendrobates; species Dendrobates tinctorius. Next base: position 8,842,811 of record NW_027361993.1, read on the forward strand.
ACCATGTCTCGTTTGGAGACCCCCTGATGTGCCTAAATAGTGGAAACCCCTCAATTCTAGCTCCAACCCTAACCCCAACACACCCCTAACCCTAATCCCAACCCTAACCCTAATGTAAAAATGAAAATAAATTTTCTTTATTTCATTATTTTTCCCCAAGCGGGGTGATAAAGGGGGGGGGGGTTATTTACTATTTTATTATTTTGATCACTGTGATAAACCCTTTCACAGTGATCAAAATGAACATTGAATGAATGAAATCTGCCGGCAGGCAGATTCGGCGGGCGCAATGCGTATGCGCCCATTTTCTTCCCTGACCAAGAGGTGGCGCCCATCAGAGGAGGCAGGAGGACCAGAGGTCCACCGGGAGGCACTGGGGGGATCATGTTCTCTGGGGTCTCGATTACCCCTGGAAGCCAAGACCCCGGAGAAAATCCAATTCTGGGGGCACTATACACTTTTTCCACAGCGTTGTTAATTAATGGCACTGTGGTTTAAGTACCCTTAACCCATTAAGCCAAGGGTGGTTTGCACGTTCATGACCAGGCCAATTTTTACAATTCTAACCACTATCCCTTTATGAGGTAATAACTCTGAAACGCTTCCATGGATCCCGGTGATTCTGACAATGTTTTCTCGTGACATATTGTACTTCATGTTAGTGGTAAAATTTAATTCAAATAACTTGCGTTTATTTGTGAAAAAAACGGAAATTTGGCGAAAATTTTGAAAAAGTCGCAATTTTCCAACTTTGAATTTTTATGCCATTAAATCACAGAGATACAGCACACAAAAAACTTGATAAGTAACATTTCCCACATGTTTACTTTGCATCAGCACAATTTTGGAACCAACATTTTTTTTTTTTGCTAGGAAGTTATAAGGGTTAAAAATTGACCAGCGATTTCTCATGTTTGCAACACCATTTTATTTTTAAGGACCACATCACATTTGAAGTCACTTTGAGGGGTCTATGATAGAAAATACAAAAAAGTGACACCATTCTAAAAACTGCACCCCTTAAGGTGCTCAAAACCACATTCAAAAAGTTTATTAACCCTTTAGGTGCGTCACAGGAATTTTTTGAATATTTTAAAAAAAATTGAACAAAAATACTTCAGGTTCAATTTTTATTTTACCAAGGGTATCAGGAGAAATTGGACTGCAAAAGTTATTGTGCAATTTGTCCTGAGTACGCTGATACCTGATATGTGGGGGGAACCACTGTTTCGGCGCATGGCAGAGCTCAGAAGGGAAGGAGCGCTGTTTGACTTTTTCAGTGCAAAATTGGCTGGAATTCAAGGGTAACAGGACCGCAAAAGTTATTGTGCAATTTGTCCTGAGTACGCTGATACCCCACATGTGGGGGTAAACCACTATTTGGGCGCATGGCAGAGCTTGGAAGGGAAGCAGCGCCATTTGACGTTTTTGGCTGGAATTGAGATCGGACACCATGTCGCGATTGGAAAGCCCCTGATGTACCAAAACAGTGGAAACCCCCCACAAATGACACCATTTTGGGAACTAGACCCCCCAAGGAACTTTTCTAGATGTGTGGTGAGAACTTTGAACCCCCCAGTGCTTCACAGAAGTTTATAATGCCTGGGTGTGAAAATAAAAAAAAATCGTATTTTTTCCACAAACATGATAGTCACCAATTTTTTTATTTTCCCAAGGGTAACAGGAGAAATTGGACCCCAAAAGTTGTTGTCCAATTTCTCCTGAGTACGCTGATACCCCTTATGTGGGAGAAAACTACTGTATGGGCACACGTCGGGGCTCAGAAGAGAAGTAGTGACGTTTTGGAATGCAGACTTTGATGGAATGGTCTGCGGGTGTCATGTGCGTTTGGAGAGCCCCTGATGTACCTAAACTATTGAAACTCCCCACAAGTGACCCCATTTTGGAAACTAGACCCCCCCGCAGAACTTATCTAGATGTGTGTTGAGCACTTTGAACCCCAAGTGCTTCACAGAAGTTTATAACACCCGGGCGTGAAAATAAAAAAATCATTTTTTTCCACAAAAATGATATTTTTGCCCCCAATTTTTTATTTTCCTAAGGCCTCTTTCACACTTCAGTTTTTTGCATCAGTTATAATCCGCCAAAAAGGCGGACAAGCGGATCCGTTCTCAACTGAAAATGAAGAAATTTAAAGGAATAGAGAGAGAGAGAGAGAGAGAGAGAGAGAGAGAGAGAGAGAATTTTTTTTTCGTTTTGTCCGGCACCCAGAAAGAAATTCGGGTTAAATCAGTGTTTGCAGGATCCGCCAGAGAAAAAAACGTTACAAGCTCCGTTTTGAAATTTTTGAGGATGGTGACGGACAGCAACTTTTGGCGGATCCTCACAAAAAACGGATGCAATGGACATCAATCCGTCACAATCCGCCATTAATGCAAGTCAATGGGAAAAAAACGGATCCTCAAAAAAATTGAGGATCCGTTTTTTTTTTCAAAACCTGGCGGATTGTGACTGATTGTAAAAAAACGGAAGTGTGAAAGAGGCCTAAGGGTAACAGGAGAAATTGGACCCCAAAAGTTGTTTTGCAATTTGTCCTGAGTAGTCTGATACCCTATATGTGGGGGTAAAACACTGTTTGGGCGCATGGCAGAGCTTGGAAGGGAAGGAGCACCATTTGACTTTTTCAACGCAGAATTGGCTGGAATTGAGATCCGACACCATGTTGCATTTGGAGAGCACCTGATGTGCCCAAACAGTGGAAACCCCCAATTCTAACTCCAACCCTAACCCCAACACACCACTAACCCTAATCTCAGCCCTAACTCTAGCCCTAGCCCTAACGGGAAAATGGAAATAAAAACATTTTCTTTTAATTTTATTATTTTTCCCTAACTAAGGGGGTGATAACAGGGGGTTTGATTTACTATTTATGGCGGTTTTTCTGTTTGGCAGCTGTCGCACGCTAAAAGACGCTTTTTATTGTAAAAATAGTTTTTGCATCACCACATATTGAGAGCTATAATTTTTCCATTTTTGGGCACGTGACATTTTTTTGATCGCTTTTTATTCCGATTTTTGGGACGCAGAATGAACAAAAACCAGCGTTTCATGAATTTCTTTTGGGGGGTGCGTTTACACCGCTCTGCGTGCGGTAAAATTGACAAGGCTGTTTTATTCTCTGGGTCAGTACGGTTACAGTGATACCTCATTTGTCTTTTTTTTTATGTTTTGGCGCTTTTATGCAATGAAAACTATTTTATATAAAAAATAATTATTTTTGCATCGCTTTATTCTGCGAGCTATAACTTTTTTATTTTTTCGCTGATGAAGCTGTATGGTGGCTCGTTTTTTGCGGGACAAGATGACGTTTTCAGCGGTACCATGGATATTTATATGCGTCTTTGATCAGGTGTTATTGCACTTTTTGTTCGGCGGTATGATAAATCATTATTTTTTGCTTCGTTTTTTATTTTTATTTTTTAAGGGGTTCGCTAAAGGGGTTAACTAATGGGACAGCTTTATAGGGCAGGTCGTTACGGACGCGGCGATACCAAATATGTGTACTTCTATTGTTTTTTTTCTTTTTTTATTTCCAAAAAATGAATTTATTGGGGAATATTTTTTTTTCTAATTTATTTAGCGATTTTTTTAAAATTATTTTTACACTTTTTTTTTTTTTTTTAAACTTTATTAGGTTGTCCCAGGGGGGACATCGCTGATCTGTCGCATCACAGATCACTGTGACAGATCAGCGATCTGTCACAGGCATAGACGCAGGCACTGAGGAAGTCAGCTCCCTACAGGCCCCCGAAGGTCCCCGTCGCCATCTTGGATCCGAGGACCTGTAGGGAAAGAGACCCCCGCAGCAGCGCTGCACATTGCGCTGCTGTGGGGGGCTCAGAGATGCACGGAGGGAGCCCCCTCCCTGCCGATGCTTCCCTTTAACCCCCAGTACACCGCGATCGTGTTTGATCGCGGTGTGCAAGGGGTTAACGTGTCGGGGGCGGTCCGTGACCGCCCCTGACACATTGTGCCGGGTGTCAGCTGTGATAATTAACTGACACCCGGCCGCGTTCAGCGGCGCTCACCACGTGGGCGCTGCTGATCGCTGTGACGTACTATCCCGTCCCTGGGAATTAAGTCCCAGGGCACATGGACGGGATAGTACGTCACATGGGATTAAGGGGTTAACTACCGCCGTTAAAAGGCATATCGGCGGTTGTTAAGGGGTTAATACATGTAAAAATGACACAGAATCCCGCACTGTTCCAATACGTGAAGATAAAGGGATCTGCTAGGTAAGAAGAACACACACATTCCACAGAATAACTCACAACACAAACAAATACTTGTACCCCTTACCTGCAATGTTTGAATTCCAAACGCTTCCAGAAGCTGATGGTTTCTTTCACTGCAGTCCATGTAAAAGTCATAGGACTGTAAGCTCTATTGGTAATGAGTCGTTTCCACCTTTTATTTTTACCAATTGTAGTCTATTTTTTTCCAATATGTTTTGAAACACCTTTTTAAGTTGACTGATTCAACGGATCACAAGATATATCAAGAACACTGAGGCTACAGAGATAAGAGTCATCACTAATGGATATTGTTTAGTACTGAACGTTATTATAAAGATGTGAATGTGTTTACAAAGAGAATGTGTAATCAAACGACAACCTATTAGTTAAATTAGGTTTTTAATGTAACTTTTCTTTATTTTTGATAGATTTGTTTCCGTTTTCATATTATTAATAATATTATTAATATTAATAATAATAATACCAAGAACCTTCAATTATCTCATTGGACACTAGGCCTAATACTCATCTCCCTGAGGAAGAAAACCAAGTCCCCAAAACGCGCAGGAAAAATTTGTCCTCTCAGCACCGCCTACCAGTCAGGAGGGTTTCACGTGACCACCGACGTCACACAGGTCCTGCACAGGCCCTACATGAATCAGATGCTGCCAACATGCAGAACCTAGTTGTGGTGGCCATAATCCTATGGTTGGTCGTAAGAGCCACATGGAGCGCCTGTCACCGGCCGCGACAGCACTCCAACTATACACTCACCACATGTTCCCACGCCTACAGGAGACGGCACAGAAGTTCACTACCCTGCTATTGATCTACAGATCCGGCATCTACCTCATCAAAGGTAATACCACTTCCTCTATACTGCAGTCAGCACGTACCCTGCAGTAATTCTATGTGCATATTATTGGGCATATCTGACTTCATTTACACCACCGTGACACCCACTACAAGACCGGGGGGGGATATATCTTCTCTCCATTCTATCGAATGCCACTACAGTCATTGGGACACTCAGGCTTATCACCTTGGGTGGACTTATACCTATTTATAATGCTATAGATTCAACTGGCATCACTGGCTATACTCCTGCTAACGTGCGCTCTTCTGCATGGTCTCTCACTCCATTAGTTCTATATACACTCTCGATCTCCAGGTAAGGAAGATATTCTAAGGGCAAATTCCATTATTACCATTATCTATTGAATTGGAAAACTGCTGCGTTTTCTGAAAACTGCAGAATGTGACTTCTTTCAGCATTTTTCCACCCTTAGAAAGCAATGGGTAAGTGCAGAAATGCAGGCATCAGGTTTTACTGCATTTTTAGTGAAAAAAGCATGTGCAGCAATATGTGAAACCTATTTATTTACCGTATGTGATTTTTCCCAAGTTTCAGCCATTTCATCTTGGTCTCCTCACTGGAGGATGGCAATTAGGATTAGTACAGTGTAATTAATTAGTCATGTGTTAGAGTAAACATTGTCTGACCAAGGTGTGAACTTGAACAATACCTAACCATCTAACCATCCCAAGGGCTGACCAAGGTGTGAAAGTAAACAGTGTCCTACTAATTTAATGCTCTGCCAATGTCTTAGGTAAACTATTCCAAACCAGTTCAACTTTCCAGACTGTTACACTTGTAAATGTGCAGTTTTTCATGAACTCATGTGAACTTTTTAGTTCAGCCATTTTTTTTTTTCAAATGTAAAATTATTTAGTGGGAAAAATGTTTTTTTTTTTTATCAAATTGCCCTTTTTTTTCTAAAATGGTTTTATGTTTTTACATATGTCTTGCATTGGTGACTTAACACCTTGCATTGTTCATACTTCTGTTGCGGAAGGAAAGCTTAATTTTGGGATCCTGAAAAACACAGCAAAAAAATGAAGAAAAAAAAAGCCAGCAAAACCTGTAATTTGTAAGCTGCTTCTTTACTGCCAAGAGAGCAGGTTTTACCTGAGAAAAAAAATGCAATTTGTGAATATCGCCTTAAATGGTGGAAGCCCTAACAACACAAACCCAAGGTGAAGACACAAGTCTTTTCACACCCAATGAGAAAGTGACCCAATCTATCAGAATGCGAAAAAACAGCAAGATCACAGAAAGAGACTAATAAAGAAAGTGATATGAAAAATGAAACACTGAAAAAAAAATGTACATAAAAATCTTAGTTAAAAATTTATGTCATTTTCAAATGACATTCTTTTTAAATGACAACATCTTTAACGTTAACTTTTTTTTATTAGATTGCAAAGGAGAAAGTTTATGGATTAAACGTGCGCTGCTTGACAGATCACTCCTTCCAGATTATGTTAATTGTACTTTTATTTCCCAACGCGTTTCGAAGTTTACACTTCTTCCTCAGGGGATGACAGGTACATGTCATCCCCTGAGGAAGAAGTGTAAACTTCGAAACGCGTTGGGAAATAAAAGTACAATTAACATAATCTGGAAGGAGTGATCTGTCAAGCAGTGCACGTTTAATCCATAAACTTTCTCCTTTGCAATCTGATGATTCGTGGTCACGGAGTGGCCCTTTGGATGTGCAGCAGCCTGACCTTCCGTTCCTATATGTCTGAAACTCTCCTACATAAGGTGAGTATAATGATTTGAGTTTACATCAATCTTTATTCGGGTAAGACCCTATTGCGCTTTTTTTCTTTCAGCTGTCTAACTTTTTTTATTGACATTTAATGAATTTTTTTTGGTGTGAAAGGAATCTAAAACCAATTATCTCTTCCAAATCAGCAAAATTGGGCTCATACTGTTTCAATAACACATTAAACGACCTTGACTGAAAGAAAATAAGCATAATTTATTGAAGGGGAAAAAAGTAACAAAATAATGTAAACTTTATTATTTTTTTATTAAAAAGCAAAAAATGAATTCAAATAAATGTAGCAATAAAATTATTTAGCAGAAAAGCAAAAATGACACAAACACAATAATAAAATGAAGGTGACTACATATTAAAAAAAAAAAATACTAAATGACAAATTAAAAGTAAAACAAATGAAATGGTTACCAAGGCAATGCAGGCCAGGGAATCAAGGATGGAGGAGTCACACAATATTAAAAAGAAATCCAAAAGGACGGTCAGGAACATGAACTCTGCAAAACAGATGGAGGGAGCTGTGGTTATTTGAGGTCTTGTGACTTTTAAAAATAAAAGATGGAAATGCACATAAAAGGAAAAACAATCGTTCAGTAAAATAATAATAAATAATAATATACTACTATATAGAAAATTTATAGAAATACCGTATTGTAAAATTTTCAATAAATGAAAAGAGCCAATCCAAGCGCAGAAAACAACTTTCTGCATACATTGCAGATGCAGACCTCTAAACTTTTTCAGCAACTTACTAGCTGTCTTGACTATTGTGAATTTGCCGCTATTTAGTGACATCAATTAACGATAAACCCACTATTAAACCCAAGTCACGCTGCCTAGGCCAGTGTCATACACGGCATCAGCAATAACAGAAATGATTGTTCCTCCTGATGGAAAGTGGTTAGAGCTTTTGAATGCAAAGTTCAATAGCAAAGAAGCCAGTATAGCACTCATACCTCCAAGGACCTGTCAAGAGTTTAATGCTGGCAAACAATTGCTTCTAAATCTTCAATGTATTAATCTAAAGCTCAGCAGTGGCAGTGGAGAATCAACAATAAATGAACCCAAACCTGCCATAGATAAATGAGGATTTAGACTAAACAAAAGGTGGACTTGAGCAGATGAGGTGGAGCACTGCCCTTCACCTGCAATCAATCCATATAGTACTGAATATCCAAAATATACAACTGATGGAGCAATAAATACATTATGTTCTGTACCATGAATGCAACAAAAAATTGCAAATAGATTGTTACCCCAATCATATCTTCGGATAGTGTAAGATTTCATGTCCTTTGTAGTACACAATGACTTTTTAAAATGCTCATTGCTACCCCTTACTGGGCATGTAGAACAATATAAATACCATAATACTGCCCCCTATGTACAAGAATACAACTACTATAATAATGCTCCTACATATACTAGAATATAACAACTAAAAAACTGTCCCTATATATTAGAAAATAACTACTATAATACTGCCCCTATGTACAAGAATATAACTACTATAATACTGCCCTATGTACAAGATTATAACTACAATACTCCCCTATGTACAACTACTATAATACTGCCACTATGTACAAGATTATAACTACAATACTGCCCTATGTACAACTACTATAATACTGCCCCCTATGTACAAGACTATAACTACTATAATACTGCTCCTATATACAAGAATATAACTACTATAATACTGCCCCTATGTACAAGAATATATCTACTATAATATTGCTCCTATGTACAAGAATATAACTACTATAATACTGCTCCTATGTACAAGAATATAACTACTATAATACTGCTCTTATGTACAAGAATATAACTACTATAATACTGCCCCCTATGCACAAGAATATAACTACTATAATACTGCTCCTATGTACAAGAATATAACTACTATAATACTGCCCCCTATGTACAAGAATATAACTACTATAATACTGTTCCTATGTACAAGAACATAACTACTATAATACTGCCCCTATATACAAGAATATAACTACTATAATACTGCCCCCTATGTACAAGAATATAACTACTATAATACTGCTCCTATGTACAAGAATATAACTACTATAATACTGCCCCTATATACAAGAATATAACTACTATAATACTGTTCCTATGTACAAGAACATAACTACTATAATACTGTTCCTATGTACAAGAATATAACTACTATAATACTGCCCCTATATACAAGAATATAACTACTATAATACTGTTCCTATGTACAAGAACATAACTATTATAATACTGCCCTCTATGTACAAGAATATAACTACTGTCCTATGATCGTGCAGGGCCATAACTATAGATTTGTCACATACATAAGCAGTGAGAATGGCAGGTCGCTATACTGCATTTCCATTGATTATATTGTACCTATCTACAGATCTACCTACAGCGACAGTAAAAACAGCAGATTCCTCCCCTGCTATTCCTGCATCAGCCCTAGTGATACAGCCCTAAATATTAGCCACATGAGACTGTAAACTGTGAAAGAGAAGTCAATGGGGTTCTGACACCAACATTCCCTTCAGTCAGTCGAGAGAGAAAAAAAAAAAAACGTTCAACTGACGGCTCATAACAAATTCAGACAACATAGTGCATTCAATTCCACATTGAACCGAGCTGGAGTCACTGAGAATAACCCGCGTGCACTTCGATTCTTATAGTCTTATCTGCTAACATTAGCATCCTAATCTCTCAATGCAGAATAGGTAAAATTACCCTTGCTTGGTGCCCTTCACAGCAGGGACCACAGCATGCCACAGACTCCGGCTCACACCGAGGTCCTCGTGAGCCTCGTGCGGGGGGGAAGCAATGGCTGCGCCGATGTTAATAGATTGTTCTGCTTATCTATAGGAATGTCAACAAGCCTTCCAATTATCAATGCACGTGTTACTCTATCAGCGGCCGCAGTTCTCCTTTTTGGCTCAATCAAGGCAGATTAAGATTCGTTAAATGGGGTTATCGTTTTCTAGGCGAATCAGAGCTCGATACGGGCGACTCCTGTGTAATCACAAGACTTCAATACGTGGGGACATTAAACAGACGAGGCACAAAGCTGCCCTTATCACCATCAACGTCATTAGCAAATTCCATAGAAATCCTATTAACAAGAGCACTTTACATATATATGTGCCCCCTCTACTGCTCATGAAGAAAAGGCTCAAGGTCACAGAACGACAAGGAGACGACTCAGACACGTAATCTGAAGCTCCTACCCATGGAAACTTATATTAGGGCTAGACGATCAGCAATTCACAAACGTATATGGGAACAGCTCACCAATCCAACAGTACAAGTAGTGGACACCATGGACGAGAACTACGAGGGGTTATTTACTGAGTGTGTACAATAACATAGGCTAGAAATATGCCATGCCTTCAAATAGTCAAATGGGTTGTCCATTATTTCAATATTGAATAGTGGTGGATCTGCAGTACCCAGTTGTGGCCACTACACAAGTGATGGAGCTTTGCTGTCCCGCACCACAACCAAGCATATTTGTCGGCCAAGGGTGCTGCTTCCCAGCCAATCTGGTATTGATGGCCTATCCTCCCGACAGCCCATCAATATAAAAGTTCCGGCAAACCCATAATATAAATCTGAGTGTGCCCCAATGCAATCCCTTTATTATGACACAGATACACAGACCTTTAAACACACGCTGGGACTTGTAGTCCATTTACACAGTTGGGAGAAAGGACAGGCTGCGACGTATGAGGCAGAAGCATAATAGAATTACAGAGCAGAATTATAGAAAGGACTCATTCAATTACTGCCCGCTTTAACTTCATTTCTACTTGTATTTCACAGGCAGATTCTGCATTATTTCTTAAAGCATTTAATTCGGTGATAAACCTTGTTAAGTAAAATTGAAAAATTAAATAATTACTTCAATTTGAAAGTTATATCAAATCAAGGCAGAACACTTATTACGTTACAGCTGGGATGCCATTTCAGTGGACTGTGGGAACATTTTTTACATGTGGTCACAGAAGAGGAGTAATAACAGCGGCACATTCACATCTCCAGAATGAGGCCAGCATGGGTGACTTGCTGGGGTTAACACTAACATATTACTTTAGTGAGGGGGGACCATAAAGGATAATGTGGCTCGGACGGTGAGCGGGGCCGGTGATGTCACATCACCGGGTACATGTCCTAATGCATGGGACAGGTGCACAATACACGAGGTGGCACAGCACTGTAGATGCCACATCAACGGCCACCTCCTGATGCAGAAGTGAGCGCAGACCAATCACTACTCTAAAAACCTAATGACTAAATGTAGGCAATGCTACTTTTATAGATACTAGTCAGAGAATCTCACCAACAATATCCACAGGATGGATATTACATGTACAATCGCTGAAGATCTGACAAATGGAACGCCACCAATTAGAAATGGGTTCCTATGTCACATGCGTAAAAGTAGAATTATATGAGAGCGCCTGCTCTTTTCACGGTCTTTGGCAGCAGTGGTCAGACACGCACGCTACATCTCCCATAGATGCCACTGCTACGTTAACATGGGACCTTGTTTAGCATTCGGACCCTCACCAATCGTGCATTTATCTAACATATAAAGCTCAATGTGTATGTCCGGGACTGGCATCCGCACCGTCGCAGCTACAGCCACAAAATTTGGCACAGTCACACGTCTGGACCCTGACAGCGTCATAGGCTATGTGGTGAGGCAAAATTTTAACCCCGCGCGCTCCAATTCACCAAACAATTTTGCCCCTAACTACATAATGGGGAAAAAGTGTATGCATGTATTGGGATCCGCACCGTCGTAGCTACAGCCACAAAATTTGGCACAGTCACACGTCTGGACCCAGAGAGCGTCATAGGCTATGTGGTGAGGCAAAATTTTAACCCCGCGTGTTCCAATTCACCACAATTTTGCCCCTATCTACATAATGGGGAAAAAGTGAAAGGAAAAGTGTTGGAGGCAAATTGACAGCTGCCAGATGTGAACAAGGGGGACTTAAAGAATGAGAGCGATGGCGCCAAACAGTATATACCGTACAGTTGCTAAGGTGGGGCCCTGACATGGGATACTCACCACACACGGGGATATGAACATACACACAAAATGCGCCACACACTACCACGTACTTCACCACATATACCACCCTCAGCACACATTTCACCACACATTTCACCACACATACACCAACCTCGCCACATAAAAGTCCAAACACAAAAGTCGCCACTCAAAAGTCGCCACGCTGTCCCAGAGCTGTTTAAAAGATGAAAAATGAGCTGTGATTGGTTGCTATCAGCAACAGTTTTCTTTGTAGACAGTTGTGGTAACTGAGGCCTATTATTCTTACCATTTCTATGGTGTTATCGTCTATTAGATACACGGCTCAGCAGACGGTATCACACAGGATAGGATTAGATACACAACTCAGCAGTCAGTAACACACAGGATAGGGTTAGATACACAGCTCAGCAGTCAGTATCACACAGGATAGGATTAGATACACGGCTCAGCAGACAGTATCACACAGAATAGGATTAGATACACGGCTCAGCAGACAGTATCACACAGAATAGGATTGATACACGGCTCAGCAGTCAGTATCACACAGGATAGGATTAGATACACGGCTCAGCAGTCAATAACACACGATAGGATTAGATACACGGCTCAGCAGACAGTATCACACAGGAGAAGATTAGATAAACGGCTCAGCAGTCAGTATCACACAGGATAGGATTAGATACACGGCTCAGCAGTCAGTATCACACAGGATAGGATTAGATACACGGCTCAGCAGTCAGTAACACACAGGAGAGGATTAGATACACGACTGAGCAGTCAGTAACAGACAATAGGATTAGATACACAGCTCAGCAGTCAGTATCACACAGGATAGGATTAGATACATGGCTCAGCAGTCAGTATCACACAGGATAGGGTTAAATACACGGCTGAGCAGTCAGTAACACATGATAGGATTAGATACACGGCTCAGCAGTCAGTATCACACGATAGGATTAGATACACGGCTCAGCAGACAGTATCACACAGGATAGGATTAGATAAACGGCTCAGCAGTCAGTATCACACAGGATAGGATTAGATACACGGCTCAGCAGTCAGTATCACACAGGATAGGATTAGATACACGGCTCAGCAGTCAGTAACACACAGGAGAGGATTAGATACACGACTGAGCAGTCAGTAACAGACAATAGGATTAGATACACAGCTCAGCAGTCAGTATCACACAGGATAGGATTAGATACATGGCTCAGCAGTCAGTATCACACAGGATAGGGTTAAATACACGGCTGAGCAGTCAGTAACACATGATAGGATTAGATACACGGCTCAGCAGTCAGTATCACACAGGATAGGGTTAGATACACGGCTCAGCAGTCAGTATCACACAGGAGAAGATTAGATACACGGCTGAGCAGTCAGCAAAACACGATAGGATTAGATACACAGCTCAGCAGAAAGTATCACACAGGAAAGGATTAGGTACACAGCTCAGCAGACATTATCACACAGGATAGGGTTAGATACACAGCTCAGAAACAGGATGTGCCAAAGGCGAGGACATTTTCATTCCAAGAATTCCACTCATTCCATCTGATTTGTTTTTTGATTTTAAACGCCTCCAGTTTCCAGTTCAACTGCTATGTGCAATGTCCATTAACAATGCTCAGGGACAGTCCGTGAAAGTAGTAGGGATCGATTTGCAATCTCCATGCTTTTCTCATGGTCAACTTTACGTGGTCTGTTCAAGAGTTGAAACTGCCAAAAGTCTGTTCATCTTTGCACCGAAAGGAAAAACCAAAAATGTTGTTTATCTAAAGGCTCTTGAATGAGTTGAAAATAAAATACTATCAATACTTGGGTAATCGTTTAGTTAATTTGTGTTGCAAATCTGTAGTGTTGAATATATGATGTGAAATGTTTTTATGTGCAATATAATCATTATAATTTGTTATAACCACAGTTGGTTACTATGCCCTGGCAACGCCGGGCTCTTCAGCTAGTCTCCTATAAAACCCAAGTATATAGATTGTGATTCTAAAGTAAGTCTTAGCATAAACGTTTGCATACAAATTTTATCTTATCAATAGCATTGCTCCTGCCTGTCCTCCTTACTACTTCATAGATCTTGCACAAATGATGAATACTAATTTTTGGAACATTTTTGGCAAATATCTGATGTTGTTACAATAAAAAAAAAGTAAATCATATCGACCCAAATTTACCACCACATAAAGTATAATGTGTCATCAAAAAAAAAAAGTCTCAATATCACTGGGATATGTTGAAACATTTTTTCCACGCACCCCTGTGTATATGTATACTGTGTATAGATCAGGGTTGTGCCTATGTGTGATAGACCTTTGCTTCAGGTCACGTACACCTGTAGGATAACACGTGTACATACGTGGGATTTCATTTGCCACGTGTCATGTGTACAGTATAGTTCTACATAAATCAGTGGGAGGATACTTTAGACATTCAGTAAGCAAGCAGGTCATAAGGATAAACAATCACCGGATGAAGCAGCAGCGCAGAGCCGCTTCCCCTTGTTAGTGCTGTGACTGGATTAGGGAATAACATCGTAGAACACAACGGCCGTGCTGTGTGTTAATATTTCATGTTCCCACTTTAAAAATTGATAGGAGAATCACCTCCGTATTAAAAGCAAGGTCATTTTAATATGCAACACTATCCGTGACCAGTAAAGCATGCTAATAGTAAAAAGTGTAAAAAAAAAAAAATAATATTAAAAAAAAAAATATATTCTTGTGTTTCTCACTTTGGTGGCATTTAAATTGCATTTTGTCCACCTTTGGCATCTGCGGCCTGGTGGGGGTGGGAGGACTAGGAAAAAAAATAAAATAAGTAAAAAAAAATGATAGAGCTTGGTGCAGACTAAAAACATAACTGCTGAACTCGTGCTCTTGCTGTTCTGCTCGCCTAACTGGTAGAGAATTCAAAGATGTAAGATGGGAAAAACCAGCAGATTGCATCCTTTGATGCATAGGAAGATCATAAGCTCTCCTTTGCACGGATCTAAGGATTGTGTTAGTATCTTATTTAAGCTAGACCCATTTCATTAAATATGAAACTGGTACACGGGGTGCCTTCAAATCACCATCTCAGACACTGGGATTTATAAAGAGAAGATTATAGACTGCTTTTCTGATCAGAAAACAAACCTTCGCTGCAGATATGTAAATTTTTAAGTGAAAGAGAGGGAAAAGAAAGTAATAACACCTGCGGAGACCAATACATTCACATAAAGGCAGAGAACTGAAGAGAATGTGCACCTTTAAGTATCTTCATATTTATCACATCAAGACAGGTAATCTGTGGGATCTAGGTGTCGAAAGTAGAAAAGGTAGGGAGCAAAGTGAATGCCCATAATAGTGCCATGTATTTCAATTAACTAAAAAGGGGTTATCCACTACTGTACAAGTGCTTATTAATGGGCTTCCAGAGGCGGGGGTGAAAAAACCTCCCAGACAGGGCTGTTCATCAGTACTCAGTGCAAAGTCTCCCACCAGTCTCCTGGCCAAAACAGTAAGATGTTGATGCCAGAAGACTTTCAGGATCGGAGGGGTGTATATGCAGAGTACAAGGCTCATTAATGGGCTGTCTTGTAGTTGACAACCCCTTTAAAAGGGCTTGTCCCCAAACGGTGAATACTCAGAGGATACAAAGGGTGATATGTAAAGGACATCTCCATCTTTTTTTATTCTGCAACAGATATGGCATGCAGGATCATACAGTGGCACAAAATCAAGGGTCTATAAGTTGGCAGGGCTGTGGAGTCGGTAAATCAAACCTCAGACTCCTCAATTTCCCTGACTCCACAGCCCTGGTCACTACTGAGCCTGTACATAAAGTGCGGCACAGGCTCATCTCAACTAAAATCCTAGATCCTTAGATCAGGAACAGAACAGACATTTAGAGGACATTTCAGAACTTTCCAAAATTATTATGAAAACATTTACAACACGATCACTGGATTTTGGCCGTTGCAGCTGAAAAGAGGAAATCGGTAGACCAGTGGAAGAGTCCTGAGGAGAGAATTTGCATATTCCCAGTGCCTTCTGGGATAAGTGAAGAGTCTCCGAGAGCTCAACGATCACTGGATTTTGGCTGTTGCAGCTGAAAAGAGGAAATCGGTAAACCGCGCGTCGAAATTTGGCTCATTTTTCATCGCTTTAACAATATGGAAGAGGCCAGGAGCCATTTGGTGAGCTGCATTTCTTGCTACATGTTCACAGACTTACCAGTGGAAAAGCCAAACTTCACATGCCACAAATGCAAGCTTGTGTCTCTGTTGGAGGAAAAGTTGCAAAATCTCGGAGAGGATAGCTACATTGAAGATCATTAAGGAAGGTGAAGAGTTCTTAGACAGAGCAGAATAACCTATATACTCATGTATAAGCTGAGATTTTCAGCCCATTTTTTTGGGCTGAAAGTCCCCCTCTCGGCTTATACACGGGTCATATACCTGGGGGTCGGCGGGGGAGGGGGAGCGGGGGTGTCAAAGTTCATACTTACCTGTCCTGCCGCGGTCTCTGCAGCCTCACTCGCTTCTCCACTGTTTCCCTTCCTGTCTTCAGCGGTCACGTGGTGCCGCTCATTACCACTCATGAATATGCGCAGTAATGAGCGGTACCACGTGACGGCTGAAGACAGGAAGGGAAGGGAGACAGTGGAGAAGCGAGCGAGGCTCTAGAGACCGCGGCAGGATGGGTTAGTATAGTGATATTCACCTGTCCCCCGGTCCATCGCTGCTCACCGCTGTCTCTGCTGCATCCTGTGTCAGTGACGTTTAGGCAGCAGGGGGCGCGGTGACGTGGTTAGTGCGCGCCGCCCCTCTGCTGGCTGAACAGTCACTGACACAAGAAGCGGCAGAGAGCGGCGATGGACCCAGGAGAGGTGAGTATGGCTTTTGTTTTTGCAGCATATGGGGGCATAGTCTACTGGGCAGCATATGGGGGCATAGTCTATGGAGCAGAATATGAGGGCATAGTCTATGGAGAAGCATATGGGGGCATAGTCTATGGGGCAGCATATGGGGGGCATAAACTATGGAGAAGCATATGGGGGGCATAAACTATGGAGAAGCATATGGGGGGCATAAACTATGGAGAAGCATGTGGGGGCATATTCTATGGAGCAGCATATGTGGGCATATTCTATGGAGCAGCATATGGGGGCATATTCTATTGAGCAGCATATGGGGGCATATTCTATGTGGCAGCATATGGGGGCATATTCTATGTGGCAGCATATGGGGGCATAGTCTATGGGGCAGCATATGGGGGGCATAAACTATGGAGAAGCATATGGGGGGCATAAACTATGGAGAAGCATATGGGGGCATATTCTATGGAGCAGCATATGGGGGCATATTCTATGGAGCAGCATATGGGGGCATATTCTATGGAGCAGCATATGGGGGCATATTCTATGGAGCAGCATATGGGGGCATATTCTATGGAGCAGCATATGGGGGCATATTCTATTGAGCAGCATATGGGGGCATATTCTATGTAGCAGCATATGGGGGCATATTCTATGGAGCAGCATATGGGGGCATATTCTATGGAGCAGCATATGGGGGCATAGTCTATGGATTCCACCCTCGGCTTATACACGAGTCAATAAGTTTTCCCAGTTTTGTGGCAAAAAATTTTTTTTGGGGGGTCGGCTTATACGCAAGTATAAACGGTATCTCTTCATGTTACAGAAAGAGAAGAAATTCAAAGTGCACCTGAAGAAACGGAGGAATGGAAACATGTGACCCAGAGAAGCAGGAGGATTGGGAAGCGGTCAGCGCCCATACTGCTAAGAAACCAGTACCAGGCTCTCACGCAGGAGAACGATGAAGAAATACATCAGGATAAGACTTTGCCCACAAACACCAACCTTGTACGCCTTAGAATCCTCATGGATGGAGAAAGAAAAATGTTATGAAGAAACGGAGAGTGGTGGTCATGGGGGATTCCCTGTTGAGAGGAACAGAGGCCGCTATCTGCAGACCTGATATAACCTCAAGAGAAATGTGCTGTCTTTCAGGTGCAAAAATTAAAGATGTGTCTGACAGGATATCAGGACTCTTCAGACCTACAGATGACTACTCATTCCTGCTAATACATGTGGGGACAAATGACACCACAAGAAACGACCTGGAAACCATCTGCAGAGACTTTGAAAACTTAGGTAAGAAAGTGAAAGAACTGGGGGAGCGCAGGTGGTCTTCTCTTCCATCCTCCCAGTGGATGACCATGGAACAAGGAAGTGGAATAAGATTCTGCAGGTGAACAACTGGCTACGTCAATGGTGCCGTCAGCAAGGATTTGGATTTCTGGATCACGGAGTGAATTACCTATACGATGGACTACTTGCTAGAGATGGGGTGCACCTTATGAAGACTGGAAAACATGTATTTGGAAGTCGCCTTGCTACACTCATCAGGAGAGCTTTAAACTAGAACAATGTGGGAAGGGAAGCAAAAGGCCAGAAAAAGCCATACACCTGACAAATGCTATTGAGAACTCTGCTATTAGAAGTGGAAAGGAAGAACAAAGACAAAAGAATCTAAATAATAAAAATATTGGAGAAACAGAAACCAATCACAAACTAAAATGTTTCTATACTAATGCACAAACATGGGCAACAAACAAGGAGAACTGGAAAAGAAATATGATGTCATTGGAATCACTGAAACTTGGTGGGACAATACACATGATTGGAATGCAAGGCTAGAAGGATACAACTTATTTGCTAGAAACAGACTTGATAAACGAGGAGGAAGTGTCGCATTGTATGTTATGTCGCGTATATCTGCACAGAGATTGAAGCTTCAGAGACTGGGAGTTCTGTGGAAACTGTTTGGGTAAGAATACAAGGACAGAACAATGGAAAGGACACCATTGTAGGCATTTACTACAGGCCGCCTGTGCAAGCTGAAGATATGGATGAACTCTTTTATGCATCAAATAGCCAAGTTCTCCAAAAAATATGACATAGTTGTAATGGGAGATTACAACTACCCAGACATTTGTTGGGAATCTCTCTCAGGCAAAACTAACAGGTCAAGGAAATTCTTATCCTCACTTGCGGACAACTTTATCTTCCAAAAGGTAGTAGAGAAAACAAGGGGAACTGCTACCTTGGATCTAATCCTTATAAACAGGGTGGAAATGGTTGAGGAGGTAAAAGTGGCTGGGACCCTAGGAGGTAGCGACCATGCTATTTTAGAATTTTGGATAACTAGAGGAGGAAGACTTGTGAAGACTCAGACGTCATGGTTAGATTTCACAAAGGCAGATTTTAAGGAATTCAGAAAGAGAATTGGAGGGATCCAATGGCTGGATATCCTTAAGGACAAAAATGTCCAGGAAGGATGGGAAATCTTGAAAAATGAAATTCTCAAAGTACAATCGTTAATTCCGAAAAGAGGGAAGAATAGGAAGCGTTTAAGGAAACCAGGATGGATGAACACAGAACTTAAGCACATGCTAAAAAGGAAGAAAGAAATGTTTATAAAATGGAAAGAGGGAGGCATATCTAAAGAAGAATATAATGCTGTCTGCAGAAATTGCAGGGCACAAATCAGATTATCTAAAGCTGACAATGAATTGAGGCTTGCAAGAGGTGTCAAAAGCAATAATAAAGGATTTTGGGGATATGTCAAAAGTAAAAGAAAAGTCAAAGATGCTATAGAATTTTTACACAGGATGAAAATGATGAAATGGTTGGACAGGATGTTGAGAAGGCCGAACTTTTAAATTCTTATTTTGCATCTGTTTTCTCTCAGAAAGGAAATGTAACATCAACGGTTCTTCACTGTCCTGTTAAGGGAATAGAAGAATCCAGGATATCTATAAACAGAAATTTAGTGAGGAAACACTTAGCTAATCTAAATGAATTCAAGTCTCAAGGTCCAGATGAATTACACCCCAGAGTTCTGAAGGAGATAGCAGAAGAAATACTTGAACCGCTCTCCATAATCTTTGAAAATTATTGGAGAACAGGAGAAGTCCCATTAGACTGAAGAAGAGCAAATGTTGTTCCCATATTCAAAAAGGGGAAGAAGGTGGACCAGGGAACTATAGGCCGGTGAGTTTGACTTCGATACCAGGAAAGATCTTTGAACAAATTATTAAACAACATGTATGTAAGTACCTGGACAAGAATGAAGTGAGCATGGGTTTATAACTAATAAGTCACGTCAGACTAACTTAATTTCCTTCTATGACAGAAATCACGGATTGGGTGGATCAGGGAAATGCTGTAGATATAGTATATCTTGACTTCAGCAAAGCATTTGACAAAGTATCTCACACAATCCTTATTGAAAAAAATGGCTAAGGATGGAATGGACAAGGCAACTGTTAGGTGGATTCATAACTGACTTAGTGATCGGATACAAAGAGTGGTCGTAAATGGCTGCACATCCAGTTGGAAGAATGTCTCAAGTTGGGTACCACAGGGCTCTGTCCTGGGCCCTGTATTGTTCAACATCTTTATCAATGATTTAGATGAAGGAATTGAGGGTAAACTGAATAAATTTGCTGATGACACAAAGCTAGGAGGGATAGCTAATACTAAGAGACAGAGGATTCAAATAGATATAAATAAACTGGAGCAGTGGGCAGAAACTTAACAGAATGGTTTTTATCAGGGAAAAATGGAAAGTACTACATCTAGGCAATAAAAATTAAAACAGCATATACAAAAATGGGAGGAATAGGGCTAAGCAACAGCACATGTGAAAAAGACTTGGGTATACTAATTGATCACAGACTGAATATGAGTCAACAGTGTGATGCAGCAGCAAAAAAGGCAAATGCAATTCTAGGATGTATAAACAGAAGCATACAGTCTAGATCACGTGAAGTCATTATTTCCCTCTACTCCTCTTTGGTCAGACCTCATCTGGAATACTGTGTCCAGTTTTGGGCGCCACATTTTAAAAAAGACATCAACAAACTGGAGCAAGTTCAGAAAAGAGCGACCAGAATGGTGACCGGTCTGCAAACCCTGTCTTATGAGGAAAGGTTGCAGGATTTGGGAATGTTTAGCTTGCACAAGAGAAGACTGAGAGGAGACTTAATAGCTGTCTACAAATATCTCAAGGGCTGTCACATTGTAGAAGGATCATCTTTATTCTCATTTACACAAGGAAAAACTAGAAGCAATGGGATGAAACTAAATGGGAGGAGACAGATTAGATATTAGAAAAAACTTTTTGACAGTTAGCGTGATCAATGAGTGGAACAAGCTGCCATGAGAGGTGGTGAGTGCTCCTTCAATAGAAGTCTTCAAACAGAGGCTGGACAGACATCTGTCTGGGATGATTTAGCAAATCCTGTTTTGAAGCAGGGGGTTAGACCAGATGGCCCAAGAGGTCCCTTCCAACTCTATGATTCTATGATTCTAACACATCCTGCACTGAACTACTGCACCCAATTTATTATATATTTTAGGAGTTGAAGTCAGTCCATTTTATACCAAAATATATGCGTGCGCAGTAGCCGAGGGAGAAGCAAAGAGGAGGACATCATCGTATGAAGATAGGAGGCGCCGGACCAGATCGCGACACCCACCGCACCCGCCCCCCGGTGAGTATAATCTAACATTTTTTTTTCTTATTTTTCAGGTTTCTTCGGGGGCTTAGCTACAGCATTACAGAATGCTGTAGATAAGCCCCTGATGGCGGTGGCCCCAGCTTATGGGGAAAAAATGGGATGACAGATTCCCTTTAACCCCTTCCTGACATCCGACGTACTATCCCGTCCATGGGACCCGGGCCCCTATGCCCATGGACGGGATAGTACGTCTACCGCGATCAGCGGCGCCCACGTGGCGAGCGCCGCTGATCGTGGCCGGGTGTCAGCTGATTATCACAGCTGACACCCGGCACTATGTGTCAGGGATGGTCACGGACCGCCCCCGACACGTTAACCCCTTGCACACCGCGATCAAACATGATCGCGGTGTACCGGGAGTTAAGGGAAGCATCGGCAGGGGGGGGGCTCCCTCCGTGCTTCCCTGAGCCCCCCACGGCAGCGCAATGTGCAGCGCTGCTGCGGGGGGCTCCTTTCCTCCAGGCCCCAGAATCCAAGATGGCGACGGGGGCCTTCGGGGGCCTGGAGGAAGCTGGCTTCCTCAGTGCCTGCAAAGCGCAGGCAAGAGGAAGTCTTCTTCAATACCTGTGACAGATTGCTGATCTGTCACAGTGATCTGTGATGTGACAGATCAGCGATCTGTCACAGGAAAGTGATGTCCCACCTGGGACTATGTAATAAAGTAAAAAAAATAAAAAATAAAAAAAAAAGTGTAAAAATAATTTAAAAAAAAAAAAAAAAAAATATTCCCCAATAAATTCATTTTTTGAAAATAAAAAAACCCCAAAACAATAAAGTACACATATTAGGTATCGCTGCGTCCGTAACGACCCGCCCTATAAAACTGTCCCATTAGTTAACCCCTTTAGCGAACCCCTTAAAAAATAAAAATAAAAAACGAAGCAAAAAATAATGATTTATTATCATACCGCCAAACAAAAAGTGTAATAACGCGCGATCAAAAAGACGCATATAAATATCCATGGTACCGCTGAAAACGTCATCTTGTCCCGCAAAAAACGAGCCGCCACACAGCATCATCAGCGAAAAAATAAAAAAGTTATAGCTCGCAGAATAAAGCGATGCAAAAATAATTATTTTTTATATAAAATAGTTTTCATTGCATAAAACCGACAAAACATAAAAAAAGACCTAAATGAGGTATCGCTGTAACCGTACTGACCCGAAGAATAAAACCGCTTTATCAATTTTACCGCACGCGGAACGGTGTAAACGCACTCCCCCAAAAGAAATTCATGAAACGCTGGTTTTTGTTCATTCTGCGTCCCAAAAATCGGAATAAAAAGCGATCAAAAAATGTTACGTGCCCGAAAATGGTACCAATAAAAACGTCAACTCGTCCCGCAAAAAATAAGACCTCACATGACTCGGTGGGTCCAAATACGGAAAAAATTATAGCTCTCAATATGTGGTGATGCAAAAACTATTTTTACAATAAAAAGCATCTATTAGCGTGCGACAGCTGCCAAAAATAAAAACCGCCATAAATAGTAAATCAAACCCCCCGTTAACACCCCCTTAGTTAGGGAAAAATAATAAAATTAAAAAAATGTATTTCCATTTTTCCGTTAGGGTTAGGGCTAGGGTTAGGGCTAGGGTTAGGGCTGAGATTAGGGTTAGGGGTGTGTTGGGGTTCGGGTTGGAGTTAGAATTGGGGGTTTCCACTGTTTGGGCACATCAGGGGCTCTCCAAATGCAACATTGCGTCTGATCTCAATTCCAGCCAATTCTGAGTTGAAAAAGTCATGTGGTGCTGCTTCCCTTCCAAGCTCTGCCATGCGCCCAAACAGTGTTTAACCCCCACATGTAGGGTATCAGCCTACTCAGGACAAATTGCAAAACAATTTTTGGGGTCCAATTTCTCCTGTTACCCTTAGGAAAATTAAAAAATTGGGGGCAAAAATATCATTTTTGTGGAAAAAAATGATTTTTTTTATTTTCACGTCCGAGCGTTATAAACTTCTGTGAAGCACTTGGGGGTTCAAAGTGCTCACCACACATCTAGATAAGTTCCGTGGGGGGGGGGTCTAGTGTCCAAAATGGGGTCACTTGTTGGAAGTTTCAATAGTTTAGGTACATCAGGGGCTCTCCAAACGCACATGACACCCGCAGACCATTCCATCAAAGTCTGCATTCCAAAATGGCACTGCTTCCCTTCCGAGCCCCGACGTGTGTCCATACAGTAGTTTTCTCCCACATATGGGGTGTCAGCGTACTCATGACAAATTGGACAACAACTTTTGCGGTCCAATTTCTCCTGTTACCCTTGGGAAAATGAAAAAATTGGGGACTAATTGATCATGTTTGTGGAAAAAATACGATTTTTTTATTTTCATGCCCGGGCATTATAAACTTCTGTGAAGCCCTTGGGGGTTCAAAGTGCTCACCACACATCTAGATAAGTTCCTTAGGGGTTCTCGTTTCCAAAATGGGGTCATTTGTGGGGGGTTTCCACTGTTTAGGTACATCAGGGGTTTTCCAATCGCGACATGGTGTCCGATCTCAATTCCAGACAAAAACGTCAAATGGCGCTGCTTCCCTTCCGAGCTCTGCCATGCGCCCAAATAGTGGTTTACCCCCACATGTGGGGTATCAGCGTACTCAGGACAAATTGCACAATAACTTTTAGGGTGCTGTTACCCTTGGAAAAATAAGAATTGAGGGTGAAAAGATCATTTTTGTGGAAAAAATATGATTTTTTAATTGTACCGCTGTACGTTATAAACTTCTGTAAAGCCCTTGTGGGTTCAAAGTTCTCACCACATATCTAGATAAGTTCCTTGGGGGGTCTAGTTTCCAAAATGGGGTCACTTGTAGGGGGTTTCCAATGTTTAGGTACATCAGGGACTCTCCAAACGTGACATGGCGTCCGATCTGAATTCCAGCCAATTTTGCATTGAAAAAGTCAAACGGCGCTCCTTCCATTCTGAGCTCTGCCATGCGCTGAAACAGTCGTTCCCCCCACAAATCAGGTATCAGCGTCCTCAGGACAAATTGCACAATAACTTTTGCAGTCCAATTTCTCCTGTTACCCTTGGTAAAATAAAAAAAATTGAACCTGAAGTATTTATTTTGTGAAAAAAGTTAGATGTTCATTTTTTTTTTTTAAATATTCAAAAAAATTCCTGTGACGCACCTAAAGGGTTAATAAACTTCTTGAATGTGTTTTTGAGCACCTTAAGGGGTGCAGTTTTTAGAATGGTGTCACTTTTGGGTATTTTCTATCATATAGACCCCTCAAAGTGGCTTCAAATGTGATGTGGTCCTAAAAATAAAATGGTTTTGTAAAAATGAGAAATCGCTGGTCAACTTTTAACCCTTCTAACTTCCTAACAAAAAAAAATTTTGGTTCCAAAATTGTGCTGATGTAAAGTAAACATGTGGGAAATGTTAGTTATCAAGTTTTTTGTGTGCCGTATCTCTGTGATTTAAGGGCATAAAAATTCAAAGTTGCGAAATTTTCAAAATTTTTGCCAAATTTCCGTTTTTTTCACAAATAAACGCAAGTTATTTGAATGAAATTTTACCACTAACATGAAGTACAATATGTCACGAGAAAACAATGTCAGAATTTCCGGGATCCATAGAAGCGTTCCAGAGTTATGACCTCATAAAGGTACAGTGGTCAGAATTGTAAAAATTGGCCCGGTCATGAACGTGCAAACCACCCTTGGGGGTGAAGGGGTTAAATAAACTACATACATATTCTAGAATACGCGATGTGTTAGAATCGGGCCACCATCTAGTATATAATAAATTGGGTACAGTATAATGAGGGATGTGCTGTACATTTTTTTCATAAGAATTTGGGAAAGTTATAACAAGCCCTATAAATGTCTGTTCTAATCCTGATCTTAGGATCTAGGTTTTTAGTGGAGATGAGCCTGTACTGCACTTTCTGTACATGTTCAGTAGTGACCAGTGCTGTGGAGTCGAAGTCATGGAGTCAGGAAAATTAAGGAGTCGGAGATCTGGCTTACAGACAGCCCTGCAAGTCAGGTTCTCTTTTTGGGACCTTCCTAAAAGAATCAGAAAGACCAGGGATCATGAAAATATCATACACACCGATTTCACAGGGCACCATATAATGCTTCATTGCCGGATAAAAGCATAAAGGGTTAACAATGGGACCATCTACTCTTTCCATGATCAGCCAGTCACCATGAACCTGTTACAGGGTGCACAGTATGTATGTGTCCTACTTAAGAGATCTCTTGTGGTTTTTATATATTTATTTGGACATTTTATACTTGATCTGGGATTATTAATACAATTTTATAACCATTCTAAGTAGCGAATCCCTGAACAGTATATAAATCTGCCTTATAATGTGGTGTTCTGTGTCAACTAGTGCAGTGTGTCAGTATTCACAGCAGATCTGTCTTTATATTCACTCAACAAGCTGGAGAGACAGACCGGGAGGAATGCAAGATACAGTTGCCTTGCTACACTTAGAAAGCCACGTGTTAAAAGAAGCCAGGCACAGAAATGTCTAGGGATTCACAAGCCAGTAACAAGTTAAAAATATAACCTTCATTTCTGCGGCAACTGCTACCAGCCAGCCTTCCATCAAACGCTAAAGACGCACCTATTATTGCCGATTGCACCAGAAGTTCCTTGTAATTTGCTAATCATCTTCTGATCAATTATAGAGCAGAATTTGCTTTCAAGTCCACGCTCCACTGAACATTTATGGAAGAAAGTTAAAAAGTAGGAAATCTCATCTCATTAACAAGTATCACTTAGGCTTATAAGGCTTATAAGGACGCTTTACATCTTAGAAGAACGGAGGTCAAATTGGGGAAATAATTTAGAGGCTGAAACCTTCGGGCTCTTAAATGATTGCGGACCTTACCACTAAACGGTGGAGAATCAAGTATCTGGTTGCACGATAATGTTGATTTAAAGGGTTATTCATGTCTTATACATTCTTGTTCTGTGCTAAGACATGGCAGGATACACTGTGATTGTTAAGCATTGGACAGCCGTGACCCCAATTCCGGGAATAATAGGACCACAGCACTACTTTTCCCTACACAGTAATGCCCCGCCACTCAATGTGCAGGGAACTGCAGTATGACCACATTCCAATACATGGAGCTGGCCCTAAAAAAATGGTTGCCCAGGGCGCGACTGTGCAAAAAAATAATTTAGCGTTGACTGCAGTGCTAGAATAGAGAAGGGGGCTTCAAAATAGGTTGGGGGTTGCAAAGGGCATGCATCATCACAATTATATGACTGATTTTAATATCGGAGAAAGATTTTTCCAAAATGATCACATAGCCATTCCGTAAAGGATTTTCTAAGCAAGTTCCCCAGCCTCATTAGGTGTAAAATCCATTTATTAATGAATGATGTAAGTACTTTAAAGCGTCCCTGTCATCAGATTTCAAAAACAGGAGGCACCTTTGCAAAATCCTTGATTAAAAATCTCCTCCTGAGGATTATCTTCAGGTCCAACTGGGAACTATTTGTTTCCATGGTTACAGACTACAAACTGTGTAGTCTGAACATGCAGTCATGTATTAAATGGAATCTGTCACCCCCATATGCACATGTAGCCCTTTCAAAGAAAAGCCTAGCAAAAACTTTTTCGTGGCCAATCCTTACCTCGGTTACGGAGAAATGAGGCTGAAAAACTATTGGTAGATCTGAAGCCTCTGTCACTCCAGCTCAATTCTTGCCTCCTGCCTGACATACTATGTTGTGCAACTTCAGGCAAAGGAGCTGTCAGTCAACCAGGGGGAGGCACCGATGGGTAGGAAATAGAGCAGGAGTGACAGATGCTTTAGATCTACTGTAGCCTCAGCCTTATTTGCACATCAATTCAAACACCTATTTCTCAGTAATGGAGGAGCAGACCGGCCAGGCAAATGTATTGCTGGACTTGTCTTTGAAAGAGCTACATGTGCATAAGAGTAGTATAGGGTGTGAAATCCTGCCAATAAGATTCCCTTTCAGGCAGGTACACGCTAGCCGATCCACAGTGTTGAGCTACCACCGATCCATTACATGTATGTCGATAATCCGATGTTTAGACAAGCTGATCAAACGTTCCATGCACGCACAAAGATCAGTCTTGGATCATACTGTGTGTATAGACTATCATTGTTCTTGGCAGTGCAGGTCCAGCAATGTTTTGCAGCCCGTT
Source organism: Dendrobates tinctorius (assembly GCF_039654945.1). Classification (NCBI taxonomy): domain Eukaryota; kingdom Metazoa; phylum Chordata; class Amphibia; order Anura; family Dendrobatidae; genus Dendrobates; species Dendrobates tinctorius. The sequence goes on from NW_027361993.1 coordinate 8,870,526, forward strand.
TACACTGCCGGATTATTGGAAATATACGCTCTTGTCTGTAGGTTAGGAAGAAATGGGACAAAAGAGTGGAGTTATACCTGACTACATCAGACTGAACATGGGTTTTGCGTTCATTTAGTGGAGTTCAGCACGGCATGGGAACCCTATACAGAAAGAATTAGGATTTTATCACAGACCGTTTTGCACAGCGGATTCTTTATTTTATAGACACTGGAAGAATTAAAAAAAAAAATGGTACACACACTTTAAATTTGTGTGACAATAGAAGGGGTCATAGGAGGCACTAGCTGAAGACGAATGGTTACCTTTAATTAAGTAAAAAACAGGGCTGAGAACATGCAAGTTTGGGAACGGGAGCCTTCATCCGAGATTGCTTTCCATTGCTACTCCACTCACACAACAAAGAACTGCATCTGTGTCAGGCCTTCATTCAGGACATCAATAGCCGCTATTCAATCTGTTAACTGTGGACATACAAGTTCACAGAGCGCCTGCCGAGCTCTGAAGATGAAAAAATAATCTCTTCTGTGACGGGCTCTGCTGAGAAGATCTTGAGCGGCACCTAGTAAAATATTACAACAGTTCACCACTTGGCAGGTGATGTGCTGTATAATGTATGCCAAGAAGGGGGGATAGAGAAGATAATATTGCTTAGCTTTTCGGCAGCACTGGAGGAAACATGCAAAAATACTTCTGTGATCAGAATGGCTATCCGAAACAAGTGGCGGTCACATAGTCCAAAGATACGAAGTACAAAGTAAGGGAGATATCTAGTAAGAAAGCGGTGTATTGCAGAATGCCCTGCAGATTGCGGAGCCACAAAAGGGGAAAGGTTTTATCTAAAGACACATTTTTCTTCTTCTGTTAATGTTAATTCTGTATTTTTGTTTGTTTCCAAAAGCACATTTCTATCTGAACACAAATTGGCTGCTGCTCATCCAGGAGTTGTCCGCTTCAGAGCACTGATGGACAAGACAAAACTTTTCACAATACAGATGACAATCAGTCTGTGGAAAGCTGGGTGGCAACCCTGATGTACATAGCGCTCAATATTAACCAAAGAGAGTATTAAAAAAGGGACTGTCTTATGAAGATAATCCTTCTGCATAAGCCGTTTTAGAGGATGGTAGCGCCTCCAGCCTCTGGACACTACGCTGACAGACACAGCAAACCTTCTTGCTACAGCTCGCATTGATGTGCCATCCTGGATGAGCTGCACTACCTGAGCCACTTGTGTGGGTTGTAGAGTCTGTTTCATGCTACCACGAGTGTGAAAGCACAACCAACATTCAAAAGTGACCAAAACATCAGCCAGAAAGCATTGGTACTGAGATGTAGTCTGTGGTCCCCACCTGCAGAACCACTCCTTATTGAGGGTGTCTGGTTAATTGGCAATAATTTCCATCTGTTGTCTATTACATTTGCACAACAGCATGTGAAATTGATTGTCAATCAGTGTTGCTTCCTAAATGGATAGGTTGATTTCACAGAAGTTTGATTTACTTGGAGTTATATTCTGTTGTTTAAGTGGTCCCTTTATTTTTTTGAGCAGTGTATAGACACATTTGAAAATAAAAATATATAAAAAAAGAAATTACTAAAATACAATATAAATATGTAACTATGGTAATGCATAACGTACATAAATATACAAAAATGATGACGTATAATTAAATATATTGTATGGAAAAATTTAACACATTAAATTGAAAACAATGTAATCTGGGTCTAAAAATAAATTTATGGCTAAACGCCATCGTTATATACTGACCTATGCATCTTTTGATCTTTTACAACAAGTTTTTTCACTTTAAAACCTCCCTGAAAATCTCCGACGAGGTCTCTTTAACCGAGGTGGACTTAAAGAGGTAAAAAAATGCCCTTTAAAAGATAGTGGATTGATGAGAAAATCTCAAAATAAAATCGTAGTACAAGATGTGTTAATCCCCAGCACAGTAAGGTCCTTGTTGAACCAGCAAAAGCAGATTTAAAAAGTAATATAATAGAGGCCTTCAGCAAATAGCCTCTGCAAAATCCAGCCCATCTGCCATGCGTGTGCATCAAGACAATGTTGACACAAGTCAACGGCAAATATTTCCTCAATCCAGTGGTGTAAATCCCTCACGTCTCGCTGACAAGACATCACAGGTAACATTTTACTCTGAGAAAATAAAAAAGTCTCATTTTTTGACTGTGGAAATCTTCTGCCGCTCGTGATTGTTGGTCTCTGCCTGCTGCAAGGTGTTTTCGAGACTTAAAGGGAAGATAAGTTACAGTCGATGCTTAAATGTCTCATCAATTGCAAAGTACACATGTAAAATTGTTTCTTAAGCAAAGTGCTGCTCTTCACTCACTTTAATGCTGAAAGCATAACATTTCACTTAACTCACTAGCAACCATAAACCCCCTGGAAAGGAACAAAATTCTGGGTATTATTTCTCTTAACTAGGACTGCGCATCTAATATTTTTTCCCTCTAGTTCTCGGAAGCGGCCAGGTTGTCTCATTTAACGTCTTGAATAGAGTGTGATATGTACGAGTGGCTGACATAGGACATCCTTCTACATCACGGCCAACAAGCCTTGAACAGGACTGCCTGCTGTGGGTAGTAAACGAGGCATGAAAGCGGCAGACCTATAGAAGTGTGTGGATGACAGAGCCGAGCCGAAGATGCCTTCCACTCGCTTTTAATTTTTAAAAGTATCTACAAACAAGACCACACCTATCCCCAGACGCCATTATATGAAGATCATAGTGAGGGGTCTCCTTATTGAAGACTGTCTTGCTTTCTCTGACAGGGTCAGCCATTCATTTGACTTATTCGACAAACCGTATGCATCTTATATTGAAACTACAGGGGCAATTACAGGGCACAATCCTAGTGAATGAGCATCCATACACAGGCTGCCCATCACAACAAGCAAAATGCTCAGTTGGGAAAAATTTGCCCAAAAGATCATCATTCTCAGCAGTGCATCATTCTATGTAAACAGGACCTCTGCTGCTGAAAATAATGGCAGCCGACGCGCACTAAATCTAACACTGATCGTTCAGTACACATTTCAAATGGGATTGCTATTAAACAACCGCCAAATGGCAAACATATGTTGTTGGACAGCGGTCAATTAATACTGCGCATCGGACAGTGTCAATGAACCATAATCCAGCTCCACAGCCTCTGCCCAAACATCAAGCCTCAGCACAATGTTAATCAGCCGCCTTATTCCACCCCCAACGCTGCACACATGACCCAACGTGTTAGCTCCACCCCAACGCTAGAAATGTGACCCAACATGTTAGCTCCACCCCATGTTACACACATTACCCAACATGTTAGCGCCACCCTTTTCTTACACGTGACCCAACATGTTAGCCCCACCCCTTTTGCTACGCGTGACCTTACAACTTAGCTCCACCTCTAATGTTACACATATTGGGGAATTGTGAGTTTTTAGAAGGGCAATTTAATAGTGAAAACAGAAACACAATCTGTCCGTTACTCTGGAGGATCCAATACATCCATACAATAAGATCTATTCACATCATGAGAATTTCCCAACGTAGGTCGCATAATAAAAATATTTTTAAAAATGTAAAAAAGTTTAATAATATATATAGATATATAAGCCTAATAGAAGCCAACGGTTAGTTCCTATAGGGAAAGCAGAGCCTTATGGATGTATTTGGCATGTGTGCCGGGAGAAGTCAGGTTTTCTCTGAGTAAATAACAAACATATGGTTCACAGGTGAATAAAGCCTTGAGGTGCATTTGCACTGAAAGATTATGGTGAATGAACGCTCCCTAGGGACAGTTGTTACCGATAATCTTGCAGTCTATACAGGTTGCCAATCAAGTGAAGAGTGCTTGTTCGTTGGGAGAAAAGATTTTTGTGCTGCACAAAAGATTATTGTTTCTTGTTAGTGCATAGTACTCGTGCTCCTGAGAATAGTGGCAGCCTATGCACAGTGGACAATCTACTATTGTGCAACTGAAGAACAGTCAGCCTGTCTAAACCGCTGATCACCAAACAAGTATCTGATAGGCAGTCAAGTGCACCAGATCGGCCCGTGTAAACGGATCCTTACACAGATCCAACCGAGTGGGAACTGTGCAACTCTTCGTTTTTCCTGTTGTGCCGCTGCAAATTAAGTGGATATGCTTGCTGCTGAGTTCTTCCATAGATTACAATTGCTGGGAGATCAAATCAGCAGGATATCCTAGAACTGTTTTATTGTAGAAGGAAACTTAAAAAAAACTGGTTATGGTCCAAAGTGGCAAAGCTGCATTTTAAACCTTCATATCCTCTATTGATTACATTTCCAGGAATGCATCCATAGAGAAATGTAGACATCTGGCTAGCTGGTCAGTCTGCATTGTTCACCTGTAAATGAAGACTCAGCAGGGGATGCAGCGACCAGACAGCAGACTGTCCCTCTAGATTTGGTGGCTGTCTACTGCCCCAGTTACAAGCCGGTCAGGATACACCGGAAACCAGATTACCCCATTCACAAGCCACTGCTGATGACTGATTAATTTTAGCTTAAGGAAAACTAGCACAATTGTTTGCCTCATTAATAGACATTTTCTATGCCGTGTGATGCTTCGCTGATCCTCTGTTTTAAAGAGAGCATTTTTCTGTAATTATAGAGTTTTTCATTCCTCGGTAACGAAGGCCTCTTGGGCATCCAGTCTAAATAAATCTCTGTGATCTTATGACACAACATAGAGTGGAAGCAAAAAGCATAAATTACAAATACCAACAGCCGGATTTTAACAAATAACACAAAGAGCAAAAGGTATCTTTATAAACAGCTATTAATATTGTAATCATTGCAATTTATTAGCGCAAGGACAGTAAAAGTCCTAACTGGGCAAAAAAAGAGCATGTACGTCAGTTGTCCGGGACTCTCCGGGATCACAGAAAGAACTGGAAGGAGGTGGACACGATATAGATTCAAAATGCTTCCAACTGGCTCTTCCTAACATTTACATAGAGTCGCTAAAAAGGTAAAACTGTCTGCTTACTTTTAACTGCCCCCCTCAAGGCGCCAAAGACAGTCTTGAGCATCACGTCCTTTATGTCCTGTAAGTTTCAAGATCTGGATCGGACTTTTCTCCAGCACATCCCACACATGCTCAATCGAATTGTGATGCATGGAATTTGGAGGCCCAATCAAAGCCTAGAACTCTATTCTAGGGTCGGGATGAGAATGGAAATATTTTAGACTGTATCTTAGACCTCATTCACACTTTTGTGTTTTACATACGTGTTGCATTCTTTTTTTTTTCCACATATTATAGTCTTTGGAGATATTCACATTTCATTGTTTTTTCACGGACCATGTCTCCGTGCAAAAATTAGACATGATCATTTTCTTTCGGTATCATGGATGCCAAGCGCCAATACAAGTCTATGGGTCTGTGAAAAGCACATAGTTGCCATCAGTGTGCTATATGTATTTAACAGTGCAAGGGATAGGAGAAGCTTTGGAAATTATTTATCCATTTGTGAAAAACATTGATGAATTACTGATGGTAAAAACTGACACCAAGACCAAACACTAATGACACCCATTCCATTATTTCATGTACATGTTTAAACATGAGCCCTGACTCTTTTTAGACTCTAGGGCCCCGTCACACATAGCGATCTCGCAGTGCTGGTCACTGGAGCTTGGTGGAGCTTCACACATACACTGCACCAAATCTGCTGCTGTGTGAAGACATCAGTGACACAGAGCTGTCTCATTCACACAGCAGAGGCTTTGTCACAGAACGGATTACATCAGTGAATACCATCCCCTGTGCAGATTAGAAGCTGCAGACCCCCATCACTGGCCATCACACAGTCTGTTCTCACTGCTGCCAGCAGCCGAGCCCCATCACTGCCAGCCCAAGCCCCATCACTGCCAGCAGCCTGGGACACTGAGGGAAGGAATCACTGATAATGAGTGACTTATGTATTGTAATCATAGAGTGGCCCAGAATACAGGATGATTTTCCCTCCTCACTAGAGTTCCACTTTCCATAGATCACTGTTCAGTGTGTGTCTGGGGAAGGAGTAGCTGGGTGGTTCTGCTCTCTGCACTGAGGCTGCTAGAGGGGGAGGATATGTTACTGTGTGAGGAGGGCTTGTTCATGTGGACGTGGAGGGCCTGTTGCTATGGAGGGTGGGGTTGTTACTATAGAGGGCAAGTTTTTAGTAGAGTATGAGGAAACGACCAGTTCTCATTTCAATGCCAGAACACCCCCTCCCTTGGACGTTCTGCTCAGAAGCAAGAGAGTGATATCTAGAAAACCATGCAAACTGGTGACAGAAGGTAAATTACTTATTGTCACCATTCTGTAGCCCAGATATGTACTGAGATTATGTGAAAAGCCCGGACAACCCCTTTAAGCCAAGTGTACCCTGTAAAACTCAAGAGGATTGAGCGTGTTGAATGTTAACATCTGCTTTCAGGGGAAGGTAGGTCCCGTCCAGAAAAACCAGGGCAGGTGGATCTGCCATTGTTGGTTTATTGGAAACCATAAGAAACAAAAGGGAAAAGGAGGGTGTCAGATATCATATAATATGGCCTGGCGTTTGCAACTAATGGGTACCACTGTTACAAACTTGTCTTCCACAAGTTACAATGAAGTTCTTATACAACAGTTTAGCATCTCTGCTATTTGTCAACTTGGACAATCATGACAGGAGAGTCCGATATTTACCTCCCGGACCCATCACTGGAAGAATACATAATAAAAGTGGGAAAGAATGAAAATCACATCATGCAAACCTCTTCCGCATCACATCTGTTGCAGCTCTCCTCCCGACGTGTTAAGCGTTAGTTACACAGTCTGAGTAATAGCTTTCCGGGGGATAATCCAGGCTATTAACTAGAACCATTAACTAATAAGGAATTCAGTTTTAATATGTGGCAAAGTATTGTCCTGGCAAGTAGGCCCTCGTTTAGATACTTAACGCCTCTCTTTATATCTATGTACTGAGCCATCAAGCTCTTTAGGTCTGTCAAGAGAACTTTTAGCTAAGTTTGACCACTAATCATGTTAATAAACACACTGGGTACGGCGCGGCCGTGATAAGGCGGCAGGTCATTAAATGCTGATCATCTGTGAGAGGGAGGAAAACACAAATTAAGCAGTTTTAGCAAACAAAGAAACAATTAAAAATTCACAGATAAACTTACTTGGCAATTTTGTGTAAGCACAGAAACAATCCAGGAAGCTATAAAGCTGACCAGACTTGAGATAGCTATCGGTCAAATGTTAGGTAGACCGCGTTCTCTCCCGGCTACCCCAAAACACGAGCACTCGGCTCTAAGCTCACTTCTTTTCAATGGGGAGAGAGCAGCTGCCAGGCATTCTTTACTCCAACAATCTCTCAGGGATGAGTCGGGAGACCCCAATACACATCAGACGTTCATCGGGTCCCAGGAAAAGCTCCGAGCTCAGACAACTTTAATTCATCACACATGGTGGTCTTAAAAGCTGAAATCAGGAATTTTTTTCTCAAAATGTAGCTGCATAATTAATGGGTGCAAGTTATTGGGACAGGTACGGAAAAACGTCTTCTAAATAAGAAATGGGATATGTGTATATCAGTGACAGGTGGAGCAGAATTCCTTACTCTGCACCTCAGGCTTATACTTTGTGTGCAGTGATGACGATGAGGACCGCCTCATAAAGGCCATATGGATAATATGTCAACTCTTTGCAACCCCCTTTATTAGCCACAGTGAAGGACATCCATAGGTAACTCACTCTCTGAGACATGACCAGTCTATGCACTGTATGATCATTTGAACATTAGGGGAGGCATAAGGCAAATCTCCTACAGCCGATGTTGGGTTTTCAGTAGTTAGACCCAAACAATGAGCTGCAGAATGGAGTGAGGGCCGTTATGAGACTCTTATAAAAGGAGTTGTCCAATAATGGGAATGCACACTGTCCAATGGTTATGCCTTGTATTGCAGATTAGAACGACCTATATAGGGGTTGAGCTGCAATTCCACAACCAACCTGTAGGCAAGGGTGGCACTGGTTTTTCGAGAAAGCAGTCTTTTTATTCTAGTCTTATATTAAACACTTAAGATATGTTGTGTCTCATGTAGTGTCTTTGACAAACTTGACACTTTTACAACTTGCAAACTGGCTATACCTGTGGCTAATCTGTTCTCAAATCATGCTGGTCCAAGCTTAAGTCAAGCATGTTGCTGCATATTGCAGGGGATGGGGTCAGCTCTTTGACCGAGTCATTTCCAGTGAGAGATAAATCCACAAGAGTGACAGAAAAAAAAAGCAGCCCCTGGAGAAACACCATGGCCCACAATAAGAACTCAAACGGATACTTCCTGCCTAAAAAAAAATAATTAAAAAAAACAAAACAGGAAATGTCAAATTTACAAAATGCAGCCTGCTCATATGGAGCACAGGAAAGGTTTTATATTTGGCTGGGGATACCATTTAACCCCTGAAAGCAGAGGCAGCTTACCCGGGTAGTGCTGCCTAATAGAGCTCCCCGCCATACTGCAGGCACTTTCCACAAGCTGATGAGGCAGAAAGCACTTAGAGAAAGTTCAAGGGGTGTTCTAGTCGAAAGTCTGGCAGCTCCATTTAAAGATACCAATCTCTATTAACCTGGTGCTGATTAACAGTTGTCATTGCTATGAATCATAATCAAATAATTATTTATAAAGCTGAATGCTAAAGCAAGGACGGCAATTTATTCTCCCCCTGTAACTCTGCCGCTCTGCCAACTTATTACATTCATTTCCAATAAAGGAAAGAGAAGGAAAAAAAAAAGGTGAATAATGGACTCTCATTGCAAATTAACTTTCAAAATAATACTGGTTGGATTGGACGCAAGGGTTATTTATATTGTCAGACGCATTTCTTTCAAAGGGTATTGAATGGAGAGGGCAAAATATTGGCGGCAGGATGCCATTCGGATGCCTGGTATGAAGAGGTTGGCGTTTATTTATGGTGCAGCCCAGTAACAGCCGATAAACCCAGATCTCTTGCTGCCACTTGACCTGAATCTTTTCGTTCTTCACCACAAAATACTCATCTTTACGGCAACGCTGGTGTCATAGATTTACTAAATGAAAGCTTTCGGACACCGGGAGTCGATATTTAGAAAGAAAAAAAACAGACAGCCAATAGGCAATCCCTGAAAATGCTCTGTTTTTACTGTTTAATCAGCCCTTATTTATATGCCTGGTATAAAAATTAAGACTCACTACCTGCAGAGAGATTTTGTTCTTCTACCACGACTGGTGCGGATTTCCATTTTGACAGATCCCATATATTTCACTTGGAAGCTCCTTACTTCGGTTACAGGGGAAGCCAGGCTGATGTCACTAATGAACTGCAGAGGCAATCATTTGTCTGCCCCAGTGGTATCATGTACTTACATATTCCGGTCTCTGCTTGCTTTTATGAGCAACTTGCACCACTTTTTAAGAGAGAAATACAGGACAGAGTATAAATTACTGGGCCCCTTTTTATGATTTGAAAGGTAAAATCGATGCTGGATATAAAACAAGCTTAAAGCTATATTCCAATGGCACAAGAAAACAAATGGGTGAGCGGCACCCTACAGATGCCCCATGTGAGCAGCGGCAAACAAGCATGTGCCAAACCGGTAGAAGAAGACAACGTAGGACGCCATCTACTAAATACTGGCAGAAAGAGAAGCTAGCATAACATAATACTAGATATAACGTCACACTCTAGCCCTGTAATACATGGCGTGCGCTTTCCCCTCTCATGTAAGGAGTTTGGGCTGTATGTGCAGTAATGGGGCTCGAGTGGCGAGAACCACTTGAGGAAATGATGCGGCTCCCATAGGATCTTCGTCAGAGCAATCTCGACAACCCTTTACTATATAGTACTATACCCTTGGAGACGCGAGTACAGGATATTCTCCCTCTTTGGATCAATATTGCCACTAATTACAAGACTTCTCCATGTGGAAAAGAGCTGCGAGGATTAACTGTCTCTTGCCTCCAGTCAGGCTCATGGGTGGGATACACAAAGCCATTATTGCTCAATCATATGATCACCACTGATAATTGCGTCGTCCATGGGCGCAGTAAGACAGACGTATAAATTGGAGCAAGATCAGACCCCAGCGCAAAAACTGGCTGGTGGTTCTCCAAACCAGAGCATGACCATTTCATGTAGCGGTCAGGCTCAGGTTGGGAGAGCCGGTGGCCAGTCCGAGCTATACAGCTGTCTGACTGCTCCCTACCAGATAGGAGTTTCTCCCCTTCATTCGGTCCACACCTCATTGCCATTTCCCCTTAATAGGGATGTCAGATCAATATGGTCCTCTACCACTGATACATGTGATCATATTAGTCAAACTTAACCTTGGACCACCATTGATTTCTAAAATGAAGGGGCTAAGTAAGAAGATATCAAACTCCATTCAGAGATTTCTGATACCAGGCACTACGGAGGTCATCGCTGCAGGGATCACAGGTCATGTCAAATCATCATCCCTGGAGTTTAGGATACACAAGTAAGCTGGAAACAGGGCGTAATGGCATGGGAGGGGTTGGAGAGCCTTAAGGTGATTATTACTAATTTTACCATTTAAAAATCATTTTCAGTATTATGTTGAAACATGTAAAAGTTTGGACAAACCCTTTTAAAAAAGGAGTTTGACGCCCAAACTGACAGTATGAATTAAGGATGTTCTGCACACAAGGTGTACAGAACATCCTAACTAGCATATTTGATTAAAAACGGAACCAGTGATTAGATCATCAAAAGGTATGATTTTTTTTTTATAGGTGCTGTATCTCCTATGTGCTTAGTTTATAGTATCAGTTTGATTCCCTTTAAAAGAAGAGCTTTCACTGATTTTTTTCAGTTAAAAAGGACTACCAATTAACACTGCATCGCCAGTTATGGAACAGGTTTTTTTTTTCCAATTCAAAAATTATAAACCCTAGTAATAAAGATAAAAATTTTAGTTTCAACCAGCTGGGCGTGCGCCAGAGAACTTCTATACGCATTTTTTTTTGTCCTCTGATGCTGACCAATCAAAACACGACTGTGCCCAATTCTGTGGTACGCACTCAGTCAGTTGAAGGGAAAATTTGCATCTTTATTTTATGGGGGCATAACTATGGAGCAAACTGGCACCACAGGAGAATAATAAAAAAATAAAACCTGTTCCATAATCAGTTTTGTAGCACCCACAGGAAGTGGGTAATCAAAAAAAAGAAAATCTGTGAAAAGTTTTCTGTAATCTCCACGTCATGAAAACCAGAATTTCTAAAATTATACTATTTCTTCATATTTGATCTGCTTTCAGAAAGAAAAAAAAACCCAGGATTTTGGTTGCTTACCGTAAAATCTGTTTCTCAGAGTCTTCATTGGGGGACACAGAAACCGTGGGTGTGTGCTGCTGTCACTAGGAGGTTGACACTATGCATGAAAAAAAACGTTGCCTCCCCCTACACACCCCTCCGACAGGCTGTAGGACAATCAGTTAGTGAAAAAGCAGTAGGAGGAGACATTATCATGTAAGTCAATCATATAATCATTACAGATAACAAAATCATGGGAGGGAGCTGTGTCCCCCCCAATGAAGACTCTGAGAAACAGATTTTACGGTAAGCAACCAAAATCCTGTTTTCGCTTTCGTCTCATTGGGGGACACAGAAACCGTGGGACGTCCAAAAGCAGTCCCTGGGGGTGTGAAAAGACAAACTTCCTTCAGGTCGGAGAACTTACCACTGCCACCTGCAAGATTCTTCTGCCTAGGCTGGTGTCCGCTGAAGCACCTGAAGACCTTATAGAACCTTGAAAAGGTATGCACGGACGACCACGTGGCAGCCTTGCATAATTGCATGGCTGATACCCTGTTGTGTACCGCCCAAGAGGCGCCCACCGCCCAGGTTGAATGGGCCTAGACCCCAGCAGGGACACCCTGTCCTTCACCCGGTAGGCTTCCAGAATTGCCATTCTGATCCAGCGGGAAATTGTTGCTTTAGAGGCCGGCAGGCCTCTTCTCACCCTATTGGGGGGTAACAAAGAGCGAGTCCGCCTTCCTGAAGGGAGCGGTCCTGGCCAGATAGACCCTTATCGACCTTGACCAGGTCTAGCTTATTCAAAGAACGCTCCAGAGGATGGGTTGGAGCAGGACAAAATGACGGAAGGATTATATCCTCGTTCAGGTGGAAGGCAGATACCACCTTCGGAAGAAAGTTAGGAGGAGGCCGCAAAACAACCTTGTCCTGGTACATAATTAGGAATGGAGGGCGACAGGACAGGACAATGCCGCTAATTCTGAAACCTGCCTAATAGAGGTGATGGCTATGAGAAATACCACCTTCCAGGACAACGAAGACATGGGAGCTTCCAGGAGGGGGTTTGAAGGGTGAACCTGTCAAGGCTTCCAAGACCAAAGTTAAGATCCCCTGGAGTCACAGGGGATCTGCAAGGAGGGGCCGCATGTGCCACTCCTTGCAGAAAGGTCCTAACCTGTAAGCGGGAGGCCAAATTTCTTTGAAAAAGAATAGAGAGCAGATACCTAGCCTTTCAAGAAATTAGGGCCAGACCGCCATCTAACCCTGCCTGGAAAAAAGTGGCAGGGAACACAGCATAGGTGTTTTGTGACTCACACCAGCCAAAATAGGCCTTTCAGGCACCATAATAGACCCTGGATGGCTTCCTAACCTGGATCATTGTATTAATGACTCCGAAATGGTCCGAAAATCCCGGGATTAAATAGACCGAAAATCTCACTGCTCTCAGTATTGTGGTTTCAACGGCCATGCCGTCCAATTGAGCAAACGAGAATTCGGGTGGTAAAATGGCCCCTGAGCCAGAAGATCTGGTCTGTCGGGGAGTCTCCAGGGGGGTGCCTGCGAGATTGATCATTTCTGCGAACCAGGCCCTCCTGGGCCAGTACGGGGCGATCAATATGACCGACACCCCTTCCGCCTTGATCTTCTTTAGCAGTCTGGGCAGGAGAGGAAGGGGAGGGAACAGGTAAGGGAGTATGAACTGTGTCCAGGGAATGACCAGTGCGCGTCAACCCCTATTGCTAGAGGATCGCGGTATCTTGGGACAAACTGTTGGACCCTTCTGTTCTGTCATGATGCCATGAGGTCCACGTCTGGAGTCCCCCATAGCTGGCATATCCGACGGACTACGTCCTGGTGTAAGGACCATTCTCCTGCCGTGAGTCCCTCCCGACTGAGGAAGTCGGCGGCCGTGTTGTCTGTGCCGGGAATGAAAACTGCCAAAATTGCCGGAATTGTGGTTTCTGCCCAGTTGAAGATTCTGGATACCTCGGCCAGTGCCCGGGAACTTCTGGGTCCCCCTTGGTGATTGATGTATGCAACCGCCGTGGCACTGGCCGTTGAATCCGTGCTGGCAGGTTGTTGAGGTATCTTTCCCAATGTAGAAGTGCTAGGAAGACCGCCTTCAGTTTTAGAATGTTGATTGATAGTGAGGATTCTTGCCTCGACCATCATCTCTGGACTGGCAGGTGACGGAATACCGCACCCCAGCCCAGGGGACTGACATCTGTAGTTACTACCTGCCAGTGGACAGGGGGAAAAGGCTATCCCAGATGATCGAGGACAGAGGTCAGCCACCACTTGAGGGACTACCTGGTCTGAATGGAAGGGAGGAAGGGACGATCCAGCGAAGAGATGGACCTGTTCCAATGAAGGAGGATGTTCCTCTGTAGTATCCTGGAACGGAATAGGGCAAAGGGTATTAGCTCTAAAGCTGTCACCATCCTTCCCAGGACTCTCATGGCAGCGCGAAAAGATAGACGCCGGAATTTCAACAGAGAGCGAATTCCCTGCTGGAGGGTAATCCACTTTCTTTCTGGGAGAAAGACCCTCGAGCGGCAGGTGTTGATTACCATTCCTAAGAATTCTAGGCGTTGTGTTGGCGTTAGGTGAGATTTCTCCCTGTTTATGATCCAACCAAACTGGGACAGCGTTTTTAAAACTACCGCTAGATTTTCCTGGGCCTGAGAGAGGGAGGGCGCTTGACGAGAATATCGTTGAGATATGGCACCAATATTATGCCTCTGACCCTTAATATAGCTACCATCGCTGCCACAATCTTTGTGAAAATTCTGGGGGCTGTTGCCAGCCCAAATGGCAGGGCCACAAACAGGAAATGCTGCTTTTGGACAGTAAAACGCAGAAACCTCTGATGTCCCTAAAAATGGGGACGTGTAGGTAGGCATCCCGGATGTCTATGGAACATAGGAATTCCTGATCCTCTATAGACGTAATTACCGACCGAATCTATTCCATCCTGAAATGGCGTAAGCGGACCCATCTGTTTAGACTTTTGAGGTCTAGTATGGGACGAACTGAGCCATCCTTTTGTGGTATCACAAACAGGTTTGAGTAAAAGTCGGCAAAACGTTCCTGCTCGGGAACAGGGACGATTACTCCTGCGTTGCGGAGAGAGTCGACTGCCACAAAAAAAACTAGAGCCCTAGCAGCGTCTTTTAGTTGTGATAGAAAGAAGCGATCTCGCGGAAGGACGTTAAAGTCTATCTTGCATCCTGTCGATACTATCTCCTTTACCCAGATATCCTCTACTGAACTCTGCAAGACATCTCTGAAGAGGAGAAGGCGGCCTCCTAGTCAGGGAGTTGGACTCCATGCTGGCGTCAGGCTGAAGTGGTTCTGCCCGTCCCTGACCAGGTAGTTCTGCTGTTGGAACTGCGGGAATGCCATGAAGGGGTGGTCCGAAAGGATACCTTCCTCCTATCTCTCGGTGCTTGCGACCTCTGTGGGCCCTCAGCATAAGTGCCTGTCGCTGGGGTATGGCGAAAGGGCTGAGCCCTATGTTTGAAAACATATCGACGAGGCTTAGCCTGGGGGAGAGGGAAGCGTCTAGCATTGACCCAAAGAGCCAGGTGCCCTGAAGCGGCAGGTTGGTCAGTGATTTCTTTGAGGACAAATCAGCCTGCCTAGCCCCTAGCCAAATCGTTCGCCGGACGGCTACCACGTTACTGGATGCTTGGGCTGCGCAAGACGCAGCATCGGGGGCTGCGGATACCATATACCTCCCGGCATGGGAGATTTGATCTGCGAATTCCGCCAGTTCCGCTGGTGGTGCCCCGGCCAATATGCCCTGCCTAAGCTGTTTGGCCCATTTTGTAACAGACTTAGCTACCCAAGCTGAGGCGAAGGCTGGACACAATGTGGCGGCTGCTGCCTCAAAGGCGGATTTTGACAGGGATTCTATCCTCCTATCAATGAGGATTTTTTAGGGCTGCCCCACTGGCGCGTGGGAGGACTGGACACTGGTGGATCCACCGAAGGGGAGGCGGTACAGTTGGCAGTGAGATCTGGAGGGAAGGGATATAGAATCCCAAAAACGACTCTCTGAAATCGCCTGGTTGGGTTTTCCCTTTCCCTGGCCAACACTTCCTCAAAATCCTTGTGGGAGGCAAAAACCCTAGAGGGCGACTTATGAAGCTTAAATGAAAAAACCTGATCATTAGGTTTTGATGTGGCGTCCCCAATGTTAGAAGGTCTCATTGACTGCGGCAATGAGGCCCTGAACCATATCCTTGACCTGGGACCGTTCTGGCCCATACTCAGAACCCTCCTCTCAGAGGAGGCAGACGGACAGAGGAATTCTGGCGGTGAGATGGAGTGAGAAGGGGACCTGGGTTGATGGTCCTGTCTAAACCTTTTACGGCCTCTAGAAGGCCCAAAAGGAGGCACCTTTGGTGCTCCTATGTCCACTGGAGTCTACAGTGGCAATCTGATAAGCGCCGTTACCAAGTTCTATGATACCCTGGTAAGGTCGGCCACGGACTTGGATAAGGAAGAAGACCACCCTGGAACCTCGCTGTCTCCCGTGGCGATGGATGGCCCCTGGGCAGCTGGCAAGGTGCTACCTCCTGCTCCAGGGGTAATGTGGGAGCTCTGACAGGCAAAACGGAGGGCTGCACCTGCTCTCTATCGTAGGTGACACCGTAGGTCTGCTGCAATCTGAGCAGAGCGGCGAGGACTGACCTGAAGGAGACCTGACACCAAGGTCACTGAAGCGGATGAGGAGGAGGAGCGGGACTGCTCTCCCTTGGGCATACTGACAGGTTTTACCTGGTGTCGACTGTTGGGGGTAGAAAGCGGAGTGAGGGAGCAACCTATTGTGCAGTACTCACATACCCATGACCTGTGTGCCTGCCGCAGCTGCCGCCCGAAGGCTGATGAGGGTGAGAGAGCGAGGTGAACAGCCCTGCCTAGAAGCCTTACGAAATCCCAGCCCAGAAGCTGTGGGCGGGGCCCTGCTCTGGCCTCCTGGAGCACCAAATGGCGCTGGTACAGGAAGAGGAAGCCGGAGGCGGAGCCTGCCGGAAGCCGGGGGCGGAGCCTGCCAGAAGCCGGAATCTAGCGTCGGCCTTGCTGGGCTCCTGCTGGAGCCCAGGGCCATAACTCCGCCACGGGAGGAGGCTGGAACCACGCTGCACCACGTGCTTGAAAGTAAGTTTTGGCTCTTAACATAAGTATAGAGCCATGGGCTGTAAGCCCGAGTGCTGATTACAGCGGTCACATTCAGCCAGAGCGGCTGGTAAGCGGATCATACAATGCTGCAGCCTCTTACCTCCAGTTCACCCCGTAACAGGGGTCGGTTAGCTGCATGAAAAGATTGCTGTCCCAAACCTTATCTGCAGGGCGTCTCTCTCGATCATCAGGCTCTGGTGGGCGAGTGATGGGAGACAAAGGTCAGGACCAGGAGCTCCACCTGAATACGAGTCCTGTGTTAGGGGATAGGGTCCTGCCCGTTGGATTCATGAGGATACGGGGTGGCAGTACACACCGTACTCATGATCCCGGAGTGGGAATACAGATGTAGCAGCTCTACTCTGTATCCCTCCAAGGTTACCTGACAAGGAACGACTCACACTGAGGTAGGCATGGGTCTGCGAGAGACCCCTGTCCACCTCCTGCTGACACTAAGCAAAACTGATTGTCCTACAGCCTGTTGGAGGGTTTTATACTGTGGAGGCGGAGTTAACTTTTTTCATGCATAGTGTCAACCTCCTAGTGACAGCAGCACACACCCACGGTTTCTGTGTCCCCCAATGAGACGAAAGAGAAACAACAAATCTCTGACCCTTCCTAAAATATATTTTACTAGCACAGATTATTAGATCAATTGAAATATCAAAACCATGTTCAGGGGTACTCACTTATGGGTGGTCTATGATTGAAAAACCAAAAACCAGTTCAACCTCTGAACAAGTATAGTGGTGCAGTTTCTGAAAAAACATATCAATGTTTTTATACTCCTGGATGATTCCTATAATACAAGCTAATATCTGTTCCAAATGCTAAACTTTAGTCCTGACATATTGTACAAACACGTCATAACGCTGAAAACAGGAAAAGGGATCATGGTAGGAAATAAAGCCTTTCAATGCCACTCGCAAGAGACTTGATAGAATCAAGGTGAAGCTCATTTAGAAATAATTGCCTATTGTTACCAGATCATCAGCCACTTGTTTTACTGTAACCTTGACATTTCCCCCCTGTAAAAAAAAAAAAAGGGGGAAGATAAAGGACAAATTGGAATTTGTGACTTTGTACTGTCTGTCACTAAGCAACAGGATTGCTCCATGTTCACATGATGACAATAGCACAGAGCAACACCGAACACTTCATCCAGGAGCATATGTCATCTCCGTCATACACAACATAATAAAGGGACAACTCCAACCTCTACAAAGCTGTCACTAGAACATGGTTCTGCCTCGAATTTTGTGAAATACCACTTTATACCGGCAGTTGCCGAATTATCGGATTGTTTTATGTGTCACTGAATCAATATATGTTATCATAAGCGAATAGACTTCATGCCAAGAAATTACAATGGAGGAGGTTAGAGCCTTTCAGAATTTAATGATCCACTACCCCTAAAGTCGACTGAGCGGTATGGTCTTCTAGAAATCCTGTAGGGAAAAGCCATTCATTTGCTCCTACCCCTCTTCATTTCATAAAAGACTGAGGGAGGAAGATTGGGCTCAGAGTTTCTGGTCTTCTAACAGAGACAAATCAATGGCTTGGACTGGCCCACAGGAGAATCCTCCGGTGGGTCACCACCCTCTTATATGAGTAGCACTTGGCACAATATATTTGAATCACTAGGTACAGACAGAGGTGGCATCTTATTCATTCACCATTCTACCCAGTCCATTGTTATATACAGTTAGGTCCATATATATTTGGACAGAGACAACATTTTTCTAATTTTGGTTTTAGACATTACCACAATGAATTTTAAACAAAACAATTCAGATGCAGTTGAAGTTCAGACTTTCAGCTTTCATTTGAGGGTATCCACATTAAAATTGGATGAAGGGTTTAGGAGTTTCCGCTCCTTAACATGTGCCACTCTGTTTTTAAAGGGACCAAAAGCAATTGGACAATTGACTCCAAGGCTATTTCATGGACAGGTGTGGGCAATCCATTCATTATGTCATTCTCAATTAAGCAGATAATAGGCCTGGAGTTGATTTGAGGTGTGGTGCTTGCATTTGGAAGGTTTTGCTGTGAAGGAAACATGCCGTCAAAGGAGCTCTCCATGCAGGTGAAACAAGCCATCTTTAAGCTGCAAAAACAGAAAAAACCCATCCGAGAAATTGCTACAACATTAGGAGTGGCAACATCTAGTTTGGTACATCCTGAGAAAGAAAGAAAGCACTGGTGAACTCATCAATGCAAAAAGACCTGGGCGCCCACGGAAGACAACAGTGGTGGATGATCGCAGAATAGTCTCCATGGTGAAGAGAAACCCCTTCACAACAGCCAACCAAGTGACCAACACTCTCCAGGAGGTAGGCGTATCAATATCCAAATCTACCATAAAGAGAATACTGCATGAAAGTAAATACAGAGGGTTCATTGCACGGTGCAAGCCACTCATAAGCATCAAGTATAAAAAGGCTAGACTGGACTTTGCTAAAAAAACATCTAAAAATGCCAGCACAGTTCTGGAAGAACATTCTTTGGACAGATGAAACCAAGATCAACCTCTACCAGAATGATGGAAAGTATGGCGAAGGCGTGGTACAGCTCATGATCCAAAGCATACCACATCATCTGTAAAACACGGCGGAGGCAGTGTGATGGCTTGGGCATGCATGGCTGCCAGTGGCATTGGGTCACTAGTGTTTATTGATGATGTGACACAGGACAGAAGCAGCTGAATGAATTCTGAGGTATTCAGAGCCATTCTGTGTGCTCAGATCCAGCCAAATGCAGCCAAACTGATTGGTCGTCGTTTCATACTACAGATGGACAATGACACAAAACATAAAGCCAAAGCAACCCAGGAGTTTATTAAAGCAAAGAAGTGGAATATTCTTGAATGGCCAAGTCAGTCACCTGATCTCAACCCAATTCCCAATTGAGCATGCATTTCACTTGTTAAAGACTAAACGTCAGACAGAAAGGCCCACAAACAGCAACTGAAAACCACCGCAGTGAAGGCCTGGCAGAGCATCAAAAATGACGAAACACAGAGTCTGGTGATGTCTATGTGTTAAAGACTTCAGGCAGTCACTGCCAACAATGGGTTTTCAACCAAGTAATAGAAATGAACATTTTATTTACAATTATTTAATCTGTCCAATTACTTTTGGTCCCTTTAAAACAGGGTGGCACATGTTAAGGAGTTGAAACTCCTAAACCCTTCATACAATTTTAATGTGGATACCCCTCAAATGAAAGCTGAAAGTCTGAACTTCAACTGCATCTGAATTGTTTTGTTTAAAATTCATTGTGGTAATGTCTAGAACCAAAATTAGAAAAATGTTGTCTCTGTCCAAATATACATGGACCTAACTGTACATTTGTGATTGAGGATAATGTCACATGTGTATGTAGCTGAAAAGTGGGGCCCTGGAGTGGGTTACTGGTGGGCCCTTAACACTGGGTAGGGCTGTCTTACAGAAAGACACAGGACCAGCTGTAATTTTTTTTTTTTTTTTTTTTTTGTGGGAAGTGGGGTAATGGTTCTAAAAATATAAAAAAAAAATTTATTGCAGGATCAAGTGAGAGCAAAAAACATGTCTGGCTTATTTAAACATCTGGCGTTCCTCAGCATAAAGTGAAAATAAAAAAGTAGAATACATTTTTCTTTAATCCTCTGTCTTGCAAATCTACTTTGAATAGATGAAAAGCCAATTAGGACTAATTCTTAAATAAACACAACAGCTTATAAACTGGGTAAATTGGATCTATGACCGACAGACATTAACCACACATTGCCCAATCTCACCTTTCTTCATGTAATATTCATCTTCCAGAACATGACAGCCACCTGACACACGGTATGTACAGGCATGAATAGTGATAGTAACTAATGCTAGAAAAAAAACATCTATAAGTAGTATACAGGCAGATCCAGGCCAAAGGCGGAGGAAACAAAAATATACGGTAATTGACTACCTGACGAAGCACATCGCGAAACGTACATTGGGTCAATATATGTGGCTTTACTTTGGCCTAGTTACCCTGTGTGTCAATTTTGGTCTCCACTTCTTTTTAATAGTTTGTTTTTTACATTATATTTACTCATGATAGTATTCTGGGTGATACTCAAAAAGCCTGCTCTCATGCCTCCATTATATTTATCATGCTCTTTGTGCATTTTGTTTTTTAAAATTATTGTATGATCAGTTTTCTACAATAAAGGATTGTATATATAAAGCTATTCTGTTTAGTACCATTTTATTTTAGACTTAGGGTACCGTTTCATTTAGCGACGCCCCAGCGATCCCGACAATGATACGACCTGGTAAGGATCGCTGGTGCCTCGCTAAATGGTCGCTAGTAAGCTACCAAACAGGCAGATCTCTTCAGCGATGCAGCAACGATCCGGCGATCAGTATAACGACCTCGGTGGTCTTTGGTACCTTGTCACACAGCAGCTATTCTGACGATTCCCGCCTGCATTCCTGAGTTCTGCGTCGCCAACGAGGTCGATCGTCGGGGTCAAACACAGCGATGCATGCTAGCCAGCGGGACACCGACGATGAAAAAATGGTCCAGGACATTTGAGCACGATCAGCGATATCCAGCAGGGGGGCCGATCGCTGCTAAGTGTCACATGAAATGAGATCGCTGGCGAGGTCGCTGCTGCATCACAAAATCGGTGACGCTTCAGCGATCTCGCTATGTGAGACGGGGCCTTTAGGTAATATGGGTAATTTGGACTTTAAGTACCTGTATTATAGGGTGTTAATTTACCTGCTAAGTGTTTTCTTGCTGTATTGAGCATAATCTTTTAGATAGGAATGGATAATGGAGCCCTAGAAAGAGGAGAGACTATATGTCATCTGTGATCAAACATGGTGTGAACAAAGGCTTATTTGTAACGTGTTTAAGGGTTCCAAAGCCATATTACCTGCTCAGATCAGTCGAGGGGCTAGGTTTATTACAAAGGGGGATGGGTAAGTGGCTACCAGACCTCACACCATTAAAAAAATACTAGGCAAACTGTTCTCTGTCCGATTTATACAGTTGTTTTGACTACACCCTTACAGGTGGTGATTTGCTTCTGAGGACGATGCTATTTATTCCAGCATAAAATCCATGACACTCAACCAAGTATTCGGTTGCTTTGTCAGGTGATTGCCGGCCTGGGTAGATGGGCCGGTATTCTGGAATATAGATGAGGAATGTGCTGCCGATAAAATGATACAGATGATAGTAATAACATTCGTTCTGTCCTCATCAGTAATTCGTTGGTCTATGTAAACAAGTAAACGAGCGCAAATCTGCTTTTGTATGGCTGATTGGGGCTCTGTAACAGGCCGAGATTGTCCCACGTGTATACACCTTTAGGGTATGTGCACACGTTGCGGATTGGCCTGCGGAATTTTCTGCACAAAATCTGCATCTCTTGGCAGAAAACGCAGGGCAAAATGCTTGCGGATTACTCGTGGATTGTCATGCGTTTTTTGATGTGCGGATTTGCTTTACTCAATGTATAGTCAATGGGTGCAAAAGCGCTGCGTTTCCGCACAAAGAATTGACATGCTGCAGAAAAAAAGCGCTGGGAATCCGCACGGATTTTTCTGCAGCATGTGCACAGCAATTCTCAAATTCCCATTGACTATCATTGGTACTGTACTACACTGCGGATTTGTTGCATTTCCATGCGTCCAAAAACGCTGCGAAAACGCATCAAAATCCACAACATGTGCACACAGCCTTAGGATATGTGTACACGTTGCGGATTTTGATGCGGATCCGCAGCATTTTTGGACGTGCGGAAAAGCATCAAATCCGCAGTGTAGTGCACAGCCAATGTTAGTGAATGGTAAATTAAGAATTGCTGTGCACATGCTGTGGAAAAATCTGCGCAGATTTACAGCGGGTTTTTTTCCGCAGCATGTCAATTCTTTTTGCGGATCCGCAGCAGCATTTTCAGTCTGGCTCAGATCTCTCTCAGAAACACAAGGTAGAAAGTTCAGGATCCATTCCCAATACCACCTAACAAATCCGCACAGCAAAAACGCATTAAAATCCGCGAGAAATCCGCATCAATTCAGGATGAAATCGCAAGTGTTTTCCGCCAAGAGATGCGTATTCTCTGCAGAAAATGACACAGGCTAATCTGCAACGTGTGCACATACTCTCCCACTGTTGGCAAACATACCTTTTCAACAAGAAGAATGGCGACACTTCGTAGTTCGTAGTCAATTAATTCCTACATTTCCAGTAACACCAACTAGAGGAATCCACTGCACAGAAAAGATTATCCAAATTGGCTATTTCATTGGATATTTAAGTAGTTACCAGAACAGCCACGTCAGGTCTTCTCCGAAACCACACGGCCTCTTCCTGGCATGTTGGCATGTAAATACAGTGGTATTCCAATAGGAACCAATTATAAATCGGAGAACAAACACTTTATATCCCAAAAGTGGAATACAGTACTTCCAACAGTGTCAATAGGAAAGCAAGCACTTGACAGAGCAGACCATTAAAGGAGACAAGATAATGTCTATCCTGCCATAGCAGCCGCAGCCGTATGCCCTTCCATGCATGGAGGATATTTAAGATTGAAACCAGAGCCCATATCTTTTGTTTCAGGTCCATAAACCCGACCCAGATTTCTGTAAGCAAGACGTCTCCGGCTCCCTAAAGGTTTTTAGTGGAGAGGAGGATTGTGCAGGGGGGAGAGGGAAAGAATTGTGAAAAGTCATTGATTTAAAATAGACAATTTAGTCCATGACATTGGCGAGAAAATATGCTCTTCTTACAGCAACGAGACTGGAGGAATCGCTCTTTAGATGTTAAATCAAATTTTGCAATTTTTCTGGCAAATGAGGCATGCAAGCACATTATCAAAATCATGGCTTCCAAAATTAATCTGCCACTAAATAATTTATCATGCTGGTGATCTTATTGTAAATACGCTAGAATGGCGATCACGTGGGGACCCCGATCAGCGCTTTATTGGGAGATATCCTTTGCAATAAAGCACTTGCTTATCGGACTATATGAAAGACAGGCAATTATTAAAAAAAAAAAAGAAAAATGTATGGGGGGGGGTGTGGAGGATGAAAAGTCATTTGATACAAAATGTTCATCTGCTTCTCTGCCTTCATAACCACAGTCCTCGGAAATACATTAGCAAGTTAAATGGAAGCAATGTTATGTCTCTACTCTTTCTAGAGGAGGTCACAGATGTGGGGAGCATTTACTTCTTCTGGCAGCTTTAATCAGTTACAAAGTTAGAAAAGTTTATAGGATTTGTCTCAAGAGTCACATATGGCCAAAAAGATGTATAAAAAAATTGTTGGGAGCAAAGGGGCCCCCTATTAGTAAGGCCGCAGCTCCACCCGCAAGGAGCTACTCTTAGACTGAAGGCATGCTAGAAAACTAAAATTTCACAACTTCCCAAAAATATTCCCATGTGAATTCCTATCTGAAGGTGCAGAATTTCTTCTGGCTATATCATAAGGTATTAAAATAAAATTTGCTACATAGGATCCTCCAAATCCCTTTAAACTCTGACACAACTCATTCAAAGCTAACCACACCAGGAAATGCAAGAATACACACCCTGCTGACACATGGGAGAATGGCAGCACTTAGTTGTCAAGTCATTTTAGGCATTTCCAGGAGGAATAACAGAGTAACAGTGGGAGGCAGACTTCTGCAATCATCTAAGACAGACAAGTCAGGACAGCTGCCAAAAGCACAAACATGAATATTAACAGTCAACCCCAAAACCACAAGTCATGACTCTGCGAGTGAGAGATGTAGACAATTGTATTATGGTCATTTATTAGTGCAAGACTATCTTCATTTTTTTACCATTTTTTGAAGTTGTAACAAAAATTCAAATGTCTGTGGTGGAAAAAAAAAAAGAAAGAAAAGCTTGTAGTCCTCTAAATATTTTAGTGCCCTTGCCATCATGACTGCTGGAGATGTGCTGCCGCAGCAATTGGGTGTTTGCGGAGACTGTGCATTTTTAAAACCACTTATCAGCTGAGAGATGCACTAGCTTCCAACGTTTAATAGGTTCTGACTGAAAAGGAACTTAACCCATATGTCAAAGGATCACGAGAGCAAACTATTATATGAAATTACAGCAGATAGAACGGTTCACAGGGATGTTATCAGGGCGTATAGCCCTATACGGTCCAAGATCGCCCAGTCTCCGGAGTACTGCTGCTACTGACATATAATGTCAACAAGCAAAATAGAATGGAGTATAACGGTAGAATGAAGAATTCTAAATGAAAAAATACAATACAGCCACGTAATGCAAGGGAAGTGGGCGGAAAAAAAAACCTGAGATACATGTGACAGAATGAACTAAGCCTTCTACTTTATTCTCTAAAAATAAAAAAAAAAGCATAATCTTAAAAGAAATATGTAACAATACGTACATATAATCAATAGTGAATAACTGTGGCCCATCTCCACCCCCCCCCCCCCCCCCAAAAAAAAAAAAAATGCTAAAACATCATAATAATCGATGATTATGGCCTTACAGAAAAAATAATAATCACCTCCAGTATCAATCTCAGCAGCCCACAACAACATAGAATTAAATTTCTAAGGATGAAAAAGTTTCAGGACAAGCAATACTTGACGTGCCTGTTACACCATTGAGACTTGGTGTCCTTTACATTGAGGAAAGTCATCATATACAATTGCTCTGACTTTTCCAGGTCAAGGCTCCGGGATTCACAGCCATTTCCCTGGACGTTTCTTTAGTCATACATCAGTTTAACAAATGCCACTGTCTCAATGATTTCCTCCACTGCAATGTGTCACACAAATGGGTCTTTCCAAATGTTCGTGGACACTGGATTATCCTCTAAACGGAGCTTTTGATAAAAAAAAAAAAAATGTTTCCTTGCTCTGCAGCCAAGACATCAGATAATTAATATATTTGGTTGGTCTTTCTTCAAAATAGTAACTACCAAACTGACCTTCGACGTGCCAGAACCACAACCTTCAATCCAACTCCAAACAGTCCTGGCAGACACCAGATACACAGTAAAACAATAAAAGAACATTAACCATTCTGTAAAGGAATGAAGTGAAATACCTCGTTAGTGTTCCAACGATGCCTTTCTTTTGGTAAGCTTGAACATTTTGGTAGACATTCGAGCAGCTTCTTGGGTAGAAAGATCTTTACATGACTGCCGTTGCTGTTTCCATGATCATCTAATGAGAGAAAGCAGAAAGTGATGAACAGTTTACACATAAAATACACAGGGGGGGATGTCAAGAGGCCACTTTCAGGGTATCGATAATGATGAAGCAGGTTATGTACTACACGAAGAGATCGCCCACTGAGAAGACATGACTAACAATTATCTGATGAAAGGGGACCTCAAACAGCCTACAAATGTGAAAAAGTGATGCCACCTAATGATCCAGTAACCAGCGCTTACGTTGTACGCGATACACGAAATCCCTACCACCATACCATGGGGCATCATATTCACCCCTACAAGCAACATGTGGAATACACCACACTTACAGCATACAGGAGACTGACTCAATAAATAGAAATGTAATATTGCCACAAAAGATGCAATTTGGCAACAATTTGAAGGGGTTGTCCACTATTTGACAGCTTACGTACTGCTTTAATAAAAGAGAAAAAAATAATACATATATACCATACTCACATTATGGTCCAATGCCGCTCCTGATACTGATCGGCCAAGTGACATACAGCTAATCGGCATCTGCTGATTGAATGCAGGCTTCACTAGTCTGCCAGAGCCCCTGATCTTCGTATTGGTGGGGACCTCAGTAACTAGATGCCAAGCAATTACACACTTATCTATCACGTGAATTGGTGATATTTTATTTTTATAAGGACAATCCCTTTTTGCAAAAATATTCCATCCAGAAGCATTTATCACCAATGGATGAAACGCTGCTAGGAGCAGTTTTGGAAGGATACTGAGCATGTGTCCTGTCTGCTCAGAGCCTCCAAATAGCTGGGAACAGCCGAGTACAGCACAGAGGATTACCTCTTGGAGGAGATTACCTTTTAGGGAATTACATTAGCATTTTCCCACTATCGTGGTATAACGATGATCCCTATCTGATCCCTCCCATATAACATTGAAGAGGCGCAAGTAACTGCAAGGGATGCAGCTCTTGTGAGCAGTCTATACACGGTATACCAGTCGCCATATGAGGCGCGTGTATCTCAAATCACAGTCACTCAAAGGCGGTGTCTGATAAACCTCTCTCCTACACACAGGACAGGTTATAAATGCAGGATCCAGGAGTCTACGACCACTGATGCCTCCAGCAATCACCACTACCCCATTCAGTCTATAATCAACATTTACACAATGGACTTTTAAGTCCACATTCTGAAGGTTGGTGAGGCCCTCAGTAGCCGGACCAACAGTGATAATACATTTATAGTCCATCTTGTAGAGAGCTGATAAATATTTGATATTAATAACTCACTTCCCATTGCTCCCAGTTACAAATGGATAATTCCAATAACAACTGATCACAATGCAATTCCATACAATGCTCATAACCAGAGCTTCATTTTCCTAAAATCTAAGACTCTGAGGCAGCAGTCAGGACAGTGTCCATGTATCTAACATACATGCTACATGCATATAAAGAACTAAAATAAACGGAATAGAGCATACCCTCCAGCCGCCCATTATAACATGCAGAAAAACACGGTCTGTATCTTAACTACACAAGCTACTCCAACACTTCATATTTAGACGCTTAAATCATCAAAAGTGCTTGTCGGGAAAAAAAAAGAAAAAGAGGCGAAATAACAATTCCCAGAAAATGCCTGAAATACAAATAGAATGGTTTTGATTACATTTTTTAATGGGACATTTATGTTGATTAAGTCTTTTAATAAGCCCCGTTATGCATTGGGAGTTATAATTTCCCTTGTTACTCACGCTGTGGGTACTTAGTAATGGAGGATACTCTGGGTTTTATTTGTCCTATTGTACTTAATTAAATATACAATAAGGGGAGGAGGGAAACCAGCAGATGAGAGACATAATTAAAGTGACACCTTCGAGCAACAGTAAGAAGTATGGTCTGATCCTCAAAGTCATTACACTTGTTCTATGGACCAAGAACGGTCATAGACATTAAAGCTCTGGCATAGGGGGCACTCAGACAACGTACATATAGAGGCAAGAGGGAGGTTACATTAAACGAACACCAGATATTCTCTCCTTCACTGACATGATTTTCAGGTTTCTAAGCACTGCTACAAGTGGAACATGCTCTATACTGAGGAATTAGAATAGAGATTATAGAAAAGTTGCGGTAGTAATCACGAGCAGCGATAATATCCAGCCATCCTTCATCTAGTTATCAGTATATCGATAAATTATCTTGCACTTCACCTAATAGAAATTGCCAATTCTAATTTTCAGACCCGATCATGAGTCAATCCAATCAAATCCATGCTCTGCTTATGCTCATATACTACCACCATTCCTACAAAAGAAGAACAGCGTCCACTTTATCCCACATCCACCTGTGCCCTCTGGACTCCACAAATGTCACTTTTTTTGACCAGATTAGGTAAAATAGAAGGAAATGAGTCCCTCTCTTTCACCATCCAAAATGGTTGGGTTGGAGAAATGAACATCCATTAATTGTCCAACCAAAGAGCCTTAAAAATGTTCTGATGGTTTAAAGTGTCTCTCCCATCTCAGATTTCGGCCAGCTAAATCTTTAAAAAAAAAAAAAAAAAAAATATATGAACGATACTGATGTGGTCAATTCCATTTTCTTACCCGTTTTTTTTCTCTAAGAATCCCATGATTCTTACCCAGTGCCACGCAGAGCTGTGCTGACCATTTCCTATAACCTGCGTTATCACTACATGGCAGCATTATGAGGAGTGAGTATACTTGATGCTCGGGTTTTTCCGAGCATGCTCAGGTGATCTTCGAGCATTTTGGCGTGCTTGGAGATTTAGTGTTTGTCAACGCAGTAGCATGATTTGCGGCTGCTAGACAGCCTGAATATATGTAAGGATTGCCTGTTTGTTAGGAATTCCACACATGTATTCAGGTTGTCTTGAAGCCGCAAATCATGCAGCTGCGTCGACAAACACTAAATCTCCAAGCATGACAAAATACTCGGAGATCACCCGAGCATGCTCGGGAAAACCGGAGTAATGAGTATACTCGCTCATCACTACAGCCATGTTAAAAGCATGGACGCTAAAAGCAGTGGAGAATGGCTCCTAGGCTGTAGAGATGTGACCGGCCAAGGAGCTACTGCTCGAGATCCTAGCCATCTACATTGTAAAACTAGGAGCTATGATGATGCATAAACCGCAAACAGTAGTAACAAGGAGCAAGATCTGCTGTTTTCATCCTACACCCTCAGCAGCATCAATTCCAGTGCAGCTTTAGCTGCGACTGGAGAAAAGGACAACTAGCATCTCAAGATCAACCTCAGATAAAGTTATGAAGTTATAGTTACATTTAACCTTAAAATGATGAAAAGTGACCACTGGTGGGTATACGGAGTCGGACATAAAAGTCTACAGATGCTTAAAAAAATATATATATATAAGAAGTTGAAAAAAAAAAAAAAAAAAGCCTCATGAGCAGGAATGCAATTACAGCTAAACTGGAAACGTACAAAAACATGGACGTAGGACAGTAAATGGCAGTCTCCAAGATTAACTCCAAGGCTAAATTGATCTGCAGAGCGCAGGTCCGCACATCACACAGAAATCATTCTGTTTGCAGGCAGATATTTACATCTAAAAATAACCAAGTTGTACTTTTATTTAGCCGGGATATCTCGGGCAGCCAGGAGAAACCGTAGAGACCCCACCATTAATTACAAACAATATGAAATCCCTGATAATTTTATGGCTTTCTTCATGCTCTCTGCACTTTATATTCCCCAAGGAGCTAACATGGATCATAAAATTTTACTGCGCACCACACCAAATCAAAAATGATCTTTGTCATCCACAAGTCTTTTTTTTTTTGTACGTTTTTCTATCCTCCGAGACTTCCGCACTGCATTTCCAAGCTCAGCTGTAAAGGCAATGGATGTCCACGAGCTGCATCAAATGACCGAGTAGAGACTGGCGGCCGTTACCATGGAGCTACGTGCAAAAAGTAAGAAAGAGTTTTGAAGCAGTCGATGCCATGATAGTGTTTGTAGTGACACGTATGACTTTTTCCTTCAGGCGCTTCTTCTGAAATACTGGAAGGGGTTGTTCATTTTGGACAATCGCTTTTTTCTGTTAAAGGGACTGTCCATGACTTTACAATTGATGACTTATACCCTATTCTCTTAGGTGGGAAAGAAGTGCACTTCTCAACAATGGTGACAAACTGTGGTTGCTTATAGCCGCCGCATTTGAAGCCGATTTCAGCTGATAAGTGGGAGGTTGAGGTGTCAGATCAATAAGAAAAAGGTCATCATTTGTAAAGTTTCCCCTTCCTTTAATCAAGGGATGTCCCGTATTTGTGGCCCTGAGTGATCAGTCTTCTCCAGAGCTGGGAGCAGTAGCCATCTACAAAACAAGGAGATTTTCCAACCGATGTGAACGTAGTGCTCTCCATCCACTTCTACAAGAAAAGGTGTTTCATATTTTTTTGTTAAATCTACATGTAAAAGGTGCAAAATAGTGAGCTTACCCCCCAAACACAGGATAGAGACAGACGGCCTACTCGCTCGTTCTTATACCTGGCACGACTAAACTAAAAAAAAAAACCTAAAACGCATCCAACACTTTTCGTGCTTTCTGTTGGAAATTTTCTAAAATAATAAATTGATAAAAATCCTTTCTGGTAAAAACTCTTCTCTCACGGGATCTTCTCTTTGAAAGCTATCACCTTCTTCAACAGCGAGTCTTCACAATATCTGCCATTTTGGCACATTAGCCGGCGTTCAACAAGATAATTGCATAATTACTCTGGTCTATAACACACAAAGCAGCATGACCTTTCTGATGATGCATGGCAATAGAACAAAGGGATTTATTTCCCCCACATTTTTTTTTCAAGGTAATTATTTCCTCTCCAATAAAAAAAAAATGTGTAAGACCTGCAAAAGCCAAAAGACAGAACCCGACAAAGTGCAGAACTGAGAGAATCCTCCTATCTGGCCGGTAAACACGCGCTCTAATTATAGAGATATATTACATATAGGAGACGTGAGGCCAAGCTGCTACTACTCTCCTACCAACTACTCCATTGTAATCTGCTGTACAGGTGAATGCAATCTATTGTCCCCTGATATCAGCCAATTCAGCCAAGAGACATACTACTCCTCAACTAGATAAGTGGAGAGCCCCTGCATCATGATCGTCTATCACAGAGCTGCTGCTGGACTTTACTAACCTGTCAACTTTAGATCGAAAACTTTAAAGAGTTTGATCTAAGGAGCAATGATGGTGAGCTCACAAAATACTGCATTTATAAAACTATTTAAGACGAGCTAAATAATTCTCGAGCAATAAGACAATATACAGAGAACCCACAAGTGAACAGGTCAATATTTCACATGGTTCAGTCCTTCTTATAGTAAAACACGACCACTGATCGACTGCAGCCTATGCCATGTCATCAGATCGGACATCCATGCCGACAGAATACTGAAGAGCTGTGGCTGATTGGCAGCCAATGGAGGTCACGTATTAGTTTATATATATATATAACCCACCAAGAATAGCAGCGCCGCCGTCGCGGCAATGGCGCCTCTGCACAAGGTGAGAATTAACTGAATTTATTTTATATGAGGCAATAAAGAATTAAGCAAGGAGTGCCCAGTAGTGGTCAACTCCTTTAATTCTTAAAGCACAGTAAACTCTGTACCCAGTGATATTATGGAAGTTTTTCTGCATTGGAGACATATAAAGGAGCTCATTCATCCCTGAGGAAAGTTGGGAACACCTCCTACACATCACTTAGTCCCAGTGGTTGAACCAACCAACATTGGTCTAATAGGTATATGAGCCTAAAGTACAGAAATAATAAGGCCAGGAAGATTTCTTGGCCTATTGTCATTCAGTCCTTGAAACATACTAATCAGCCTTGAAGGAACTCTCTGTGATAATGATACTGATGACCTTATCCTCAAGATAGGTCAGCAATATGAGACCCAGCATAGTCCGATGACATCACTGATCAGCTGTTAGGGCTGAGAGAATAGGAGCTGATCTGCAGCAGCCTCCTTTGCTGTTCAGCCACTGTCTGTGTTTACAGCTGGCCAAAGCAGCTGATCGGTGGCAGTGCTGGGGGTCACACTCCCTTGATTGAATATTAATCTTAAAATATATTTTCCCAGGAAAAACATTTAATAGTTAGAAACAGTGATTGGCAGGGATATCACTGTATCACCCCATCATGCATAATGGATTAAATACACTATAATTGGTAGGAAAATTCCTTTAGGTGGCTAATTAGAAGGGACAATAGTTTAGCCCCATATGGAGACATGAGGAGCCCTACCTGGTGTAGAGAGGCCACAGCATGACACAGGGGGTGTACATGTGGACTATACAATAGGGAGAATATGCATTAAAAATCGACATGTTTAATTTCACAGGTCAATATCACCCCAGAAAAAAATCTGCATCAAGAGAATGAGATGTTAAACTCTCATCCACAAGTCAGGTACTGTATTCAACGGCATAAATCTGCAGCTCTTCCTGGGGAGCCCTGGCGCTGGGGTCCACTAACATTGCGAGTGCCAAAAAACCTTCTAATTTTTTATTTCTACATCTCTCATGCACCGCTCCGTCAGGCTTTGCACTAGACATAATACTGTGAGGGAGATTTATTAATACTGTCCTGAAGTCAGACAGGATAAAACTAGACGAGACAGGCAGAAACTGTGCCAAATTTATCAGTGTCGCATGCTGTATGATAAATTTGGCGCATTTTGCTACACAATACACCATAGATAGATGTCAAATAAACCCATAACTGGGCCAACAACTTGACTGACACCTCATATACACGGGCACACTCGGCTTAGCAGTGCATGCATACATTTTCAGCAGTGAAAGGGGAATAAGAAGCTGCAGGACAGTTCTGGCAGAAACTTATCTTCTGTCAGTACAAATTGAAAGGACATATTAAAATCAAAACAAGCCCAACATCTTCCCTTGGCACACCTCCATAGAAACCAGGGAGTTGCGCGCTATATTCATTGGTTTTTGTTTGGCCATCTCTGGACTGACTGGGCCAAATGAAAAAAACGCCATTAAATGGGGTTGCCCACTGAAAATAAGTTATCACCTATCCATACAACTTATTGATCAGTGGTGGTCCAACCGCTGGGAAGGGCATCAATGGGCAGAACAGGGTTTTATACCCATAAAAATGGAACTACATTGCACTTGTTCGACTGTGGCTCCATTCATTCCCTATGGGGCTGCTGAGCGCTGCACTCCCAATTTATCCGACAGCCCCATAAAGAATGAGCTGAGCAGCTGCCGGACATCTGACCTGTCGCTCCATTTTGTATAGGGATTTAAAATTACCCATCGGGAATAAAACACAAAGGTCATCATATTTTGCCGATCAATGTGGGTCCCAGCAGTCGATCAAGTTACCACCTATTTTGGCAATAGGTGATAACCTGGTTTTCTCTGGACAACCCAGTTCACAATACCGTTTGGCCAGACTCATTTTTCTAGACACTTTTTAAAACATTGAAAAATGGAATAGAAAGTGGCTGAAACACAGAATTCCTTAGTTGAAAGCAATGTACAGAATTTGCTTGGCACAATTGGCTTGGTAAACCTTCCCCAGTATATTTGCTTTGCCTGCAGTGATTCTTTCAGTTAGAAATGGCATTTTGGAAGATACCTACTAACAGATTTTTCACAAAAAATAAAAAATTAAAAATGATCAAAATAAAAAGAGTCAAAGTCACCATATCAATTTCCTAAAACACCTCCACCTCGGCTGTTGAAAAAGGTCAGGGTGAGAAAAAAAAAACAAAAAAAATGTGTCATTTATCGAAGCAATCCTTCATTTATCTGCACCAAAACTACAGAACACACAATTGCTATACTTGCACATACAACATTCCCAGATCATACAGGCGGTGAAACATTTTTGCAAAGCACAACAAAAATCAAAAAAGCACACGTACATGCAAAAGTATGGACACAAGTTCCCCTCCCCGCGGCTCTACGTCAAGCTTAGCAAATCGGCACGAGAGACGAGCTGTCTGCCCAGCATTAAACAATCCGGTTTGCCATTTTCTGATCCGTTCATAAAACGACATCATTTAAGGTAATTAACGAAACGCTAAAGTAGATATTTATCTCTGCTGATGGTTCTGATACAGAGCAATGTATAAATAATTGATATTAATGTGGAGCGGGTAGGACTGACACAAGGCAGCTGATGACTGAGGAAAGGGATTCCCTGGTTTACGTTCAGCACCTTGGACAGCGACCAGGAAAATCTCACCCTATGAAGAACAAGGTGCTCCTCTCATCTGAATCTACAAAAACTGCAACTCCCAGCCAGTCCTGACAGCTGCAGACTATGCGGAAATGCTGGGAGTTGTAGTTCTACAACAGCTGGTATGCCACAGGTTGGAGATCCCCTCCTCCCAACCAATGCCTATTTACCAGGGAACCAATATATATGGCTTCTTACAATGATCTATACACCGAGGCAGTATAGATAGGACGCAAGCAATGGCGTCCTCATTATGCCATGCAATGCAGAGAATATATACAGCCGGCGTCAAGTCACACCATTCTGTCTCCAGTTATTTACTTTTATTAAAGTGCAGACAGGAGATGGGGGTAAGGGAGAGGCACTAAATTCACTGGGCCAGACAGACAGCAAAGTAGGGGGAGGCTTTAGGTGAGACGGTTACTGCAATGACTACTCCAAAACAAATGACGACATCCAGGTAAGTTTCCGACAGATAGCACTGTTTTTGGGAACGTGCAATTTTGATCTGTGTCATCAAAAATATTATCAACGACTAAACCAAAAAATAATATTAATCATCTTTGCCAGCGAGCGGACTGGTTGTTTTACTTTCCTATGTCGTCACCATCTCATTTGTTTCCCAAGCATGTAAAGGAGCACCCGCTGACGGAAAGAGGTAGCAAAGCTGGATCTTCACTCTTTGCTTACCATAACGCAGCGAGCTCACCTGAGAAAAGTAAAAATAAAAAGCACAGAGTGCTGATGACGAGCCCAGCTCTCCTACACCTCAAAAGTGGAGGTTAATGTACTCCAAGGCTCGATAGGCTACACGCGGCTTAGGTCTGGACTCCTGGACGCTGGTCTGCAGGCTTGTTTACTGCTGCACAGTCCACTTCTTCCTGAATCTGCATGTTAAACTAATTAACTAGCACATATTCATATACAGATTTATAAAAGACTGGCTGTGTTACCACTGCGATTTCAGATAAATCCTACACTAAGCTAAAGGAATGCAACAAGGGGTAGGAGCGTCATACCATGTCCTTGAGCAAACTGGGGATGAGCGGCAAAAAAACAACAACAAAAATATATATCTATATATATATTATATAAATAAAATGTAAATATATAAAAGTAAAACAAAAATGATCTTCCGATACATTCCTCAGTACTTTACTACTAAAGCCCAAGTCCTACCCAACCGTCAACAATATCAACTAGGATATAAGTCTACAATGAGAAATCCCATCCACTTGAGATCATGCCCTTACTATATCACATGGTGAGGAGGGGAATTAATTGAACACGCCAATTAAAATATACTTTGCTGTATCTCAAGTTAAAATGCAAATGTGCCATTTTTCCGGAAAAAAAAAAAGAGCATTTGTGGGTTGAGGGGGGGGTTGTACACATAATCAGCATGTCTATGGTGGAAGCGTCTTGATAGTGCATCACTACCCCCTTGTGGATTTGAGATATATTGTTACCTCGGCTTTATGGCATTATCTGTTATTTTGGTTTGGCTCATTAAAAAAAAAGGATCCTACTTATTAAAAAACACGGAGGATAACATTAAGGCAAACGGGCGAAGTAACTGCTAATAAAAAAAACGCTGCGTGCAAACAAAGGAAAAAAAACAACTAAAAATGGAATAAACAATGCAAGCTAAAAATGACACATTCTATATATAGTAATTACATATTTACTAAATATTGGACACAATGTTGCAATTGCCTATGAAAAAAGAAATAAGTCCGGGAAAAGTTGGAGGAACGCGGGGAGGACGGGAGCTGGTTTATCTATTTTTCTATAAATGCTGTTCACCTATAAATGATTCCAAGGGGCAGGCGTTCGCTTTACTGCAACGTAAATTAAAAAAAAAAAAAAAAAAAGATGTAATTTTATAAGTATGGGATGTGACTGTAGACGAGGAGCGACGGCCGGAGCGGAGGAGTTCAGGAATATTCCACAGTAAATCACAGCAGTCTGGAGGTGCCATGTGCTGCTGTTTTGCAGCGTGTAGTAAACTTGATGCTCATTTTGTGGAAAGTTTGCTGGATTATCGGAGACGGCTGAGCCTGATCTAAGCCCCTGACACCCCCCCTGCCCCCACTGCCAGGGACGAGCGACTATGGATTATTAGCAGCGCCCACAAATACAACAGATCAATACAACCCCCATCATCCTCGTGCCCTGATCCAGTGTGTGACCATTTACCATACTTTCCAGGTGTCTGCCGCCGGCTCTGGTTGCATAAAGATCCTTCCAGCAGGTTATTCATCGACATGACGAAGACGACGTGGCGACGACGATGAGGATGATGATGACCGTGGTCGTCCAAGGAGCCAATACCCCAACTGTAGGCACCAGTCGAGGAAACATGCCAGGGACCCCCGTCCCCTTGTGGTAGAAAAGCCCAAGGAGCGCAGGTAGATCAGGTGAGGAGATCGAGGAGACGGGAAGGGGGCTGCTGAGGACACTAAATAAGAGATTGGGGGCAGGGGAGGGAAGGAGTCGGGGGTCTCCGAGATACTCCGGGGTAACAGTAGGCTACGTTGTACATAAGGGTCCAAATATGGGAATAAGTTTTGGGGCACAAGGGAAAAAGAAGAGGAAGACGAAGCTTGGATGGAGGCAGCCAATGATGAGCCGGAGGTGAGCTATGTCTCCCCCCCAATGCTGGTAGACCCCTGAAGATGACAGGGAGAAGAGGGGATGTCAAGAGCTGACCCCTGGCTGACCCAGGAGGCTATCACCCCAATGTGTGGGCAGCCCCCCTCTGCCTGGGCTGGAGACCCCGTGCTTGTAGTGTCATGGGGGGGTGACAGCCTCCTTCTCCTCAATGTGTCCAAGTGTGAGGGGAGCGGTGTCAGGAAAGTGTGCCCACTCCTCCTGCTGCTGCCGCTGCCTCCTCACACACAGCCCTCCCCTTCTCCTCCCAACCGCCTCTCTCTCCTCACCTCTCACACCCGCCTGTCTCCTTCAACTCACACACGCACATATCCCCTCCCCCTTTCCACATCCCCCCGGCCTCGGAAAGCACAGTCATCCCCACAGAAAGTGTATCGTTCCCCGCTCTTTACCTTCCGGCTTGTTCTCGGCAGCCATTTCCCCTCCGCGCGCCACATCCTCTCCTCCTCGCCACCGGTAACAACCAAAGCGCGCTCCCGCGGCCGGACCCGATGGGCGGAACCCTCAGTGTCCCAGCCACGCCCACCGCTACCATAAGGATCCTGAGCTGTCGCGCCAATCATACTGATTGAGCGGTCTAACGACCAATCAACGCCAGAGTTTCATGACCCCACCCCTGCCGAGGAGGAGCCGAAAGATTTACGTCACTGACAGTGTTAACTCCACAAGCTACGCCCTCACTATAGTGCCCTACATCCACGCCCTCATGAAAAAACTGGATTGGCTAAAACTGGGTACGCCCATTCAACCTCTAAACAAATGTTGGGATTGGTTGATGAGGAGCTGAGTTAGCGCGCTTGAACCAATCAGAGTAGGGGAAGGCTATCGAGGCGGTAAGGATTGGCTTGCAAGGCAGGAGAGGCGGAGAAAAGGCGGAGCCAAAGTTGTGTGGTAGACCAATTAGGGTGCGGGGCTGCGGAGCTGTCATGGCCGCGCCCTCTCTTGGAGCTGTCACACGTGAAGCGCTGCGAGGTCGGGTAGTCCCCAGCTGTGGTAGGAGCACGGGACTGTACTGCACGTTACTGACCTGCGAGCCCATGTCCCGGCGGGGCCGAACCCTGTGTGTCACCGGCACCACGCGCTGTGCAGGGACAGGGCGTCTCTGTAGCCTAGAAACCGCGGCACGGCAGAACGTGGAGCGGCGAGACCACGGGAGATCTCACTGTCCTCGCAGTCAGTGGCCCCAGCCTCGGGGGACGCATCAATCACGGGGCTGTCAGTGATGCCGGTCCTACACCCACTCCAGCAATCCTCCACCAGGGAGGGTGCAGCAGCTCACAGATCGCCTGTGGATGCAGGGGCTGCCATGTGCAGGACTCCTGGCAGGCAGCGTCCATGTGTTCTGGGCTTGTGGACACCAATCAGCCATAACATTAAGGCCAGCCTAATAGTGTGGATCAGGGCAGGGACAAGGTATCATGGGCCCCCCAATGAACTCACAGCCCCCAAGTAAAGGAATGGGTCAGACACTAACCCATTAACAGGTCCCTTAGTGCTCCCCCTCCCGCTCTGATGAGCACTACCACTAGAATTGTTACCATTTTCTTCCAAAAATGCCAGCAAAAGTAACAAAAAGTGGTGTAATATAGTGGTGAGACCGAACGGGGGTACGTTTTCAAAGTTAGCTATAGAATCAGTCATTGTTTGTGGACTGTTTACACACTAGGAGGGATAAATAGCGACATTCACCCCTGACCTTGCTGAACTATAATGGGGGCTGTTTGGTTTCAATTAAGGTGTCCACTGTCCAGCATTTAGCAGATACCCTACTGGAAACTAAACAGACCCCAGTGTAGATAAAGGGATACGGCTGATCAGAGGGGAACATAGAAATCATGGGACTCCATAGCAGAAGATCTAATTGCCCCCCAAAAAAAACAAACAAATGATTGCTGGGGTCACAAAAGAGTATATCTCACAACTTACCAGCCTTTACATACTAAAGTCCTAGATTTCCCTTTTATTGCCTTAATAAAGTATGATGCCAACAAAAGTGCCCCCCAAGCACAGTATGATAGCCCTATGGTGAGGTCCTCCACATCAGCCTCTACAAGCACAGTATAGTGACCCTACTGTACTTACAAGGCAAAGTATGGTGACCTCAACAAAGTATGATTCCCTAACTGTGGCCCTCACACAGAATAATAGCCCTATACTGTATAATGGCCTGCACTAGCTCTCCACACAGTATTATGGACCCCACAGAAATCTTCACACTGTAAAATTGCTTGCATACAATGTAAAGGCCCCCCGCATAGCCCTCCAAATATTATAATGACCCCACATAACCTTCCACATAGTGTAATACGCCCCCATAATCCTCCAAATAGTATAATGAGCATCCCATAATCCTCCATGTAATATATAATGCACTCCTCATGGTCCTCCATACAATATACTGCATTCCCAATAGTCCTCCATAGAATATAACAAACTCCCCATGGTCCTCCATATAATATATAATTCACTTCCCATGGTTCCTCATACAATAAAATGCACTTGTCATGGTCCTCCATACAATATAATGCACTCCCCATGGTCTTCCATACAATAGAATGCACTTGCCATGGTCCTCCATACAACGTAATGCACACCCCATGGTCCTCCATATAATATAATGCAGCCCCCATGGTCCTCCATACAATATAATGCACTTGCCATAATCCTCCATACAGTGTAATGAACTCCCCATGGTCTTCCATACAATATAATGCACTCCCTGTTCTACGTTTGTTTTATGTGCTGGTTTAGTTGTTATAGCACCATCTAGTGGTGGCTGAATGTATAGAGTGTGGCATTGAGGGATTGAAGCAATGTGTACGAGAAAGATGCCATTTTCTTCTGCCATTTTACTTCATAGGACACACGTGTTTATTTGTCCTCCTGTAACTCCCCAACTTGAGTTTGCTATTTTGATAAAGCATATCTGGTAAGATTAATATTTTTCTTTGCAATGCCTTACAGAGATGTTATTAACTGTATAGCAGCCAGTGCACAGTAGATGTAATTAGAAACCTGTGTATTTCCATGTAAAGTTTGCATCACACTGTATACTTCCCTATAATTGTAAGTGTTAGTTGTGTGATCATCTGTCCAATACTTATCTGTGTTGTTTGTATTCTTATAGTTTTACCGCATGTTCTATACTGTTCACCAATAAACAAGTTAGACTACAGAGAACGGTCTCCTTATTTGGAAGACAGAAAGTGGTTTATGCTGTATGCTAGATTGCACACGGTGTCAACGTGTATGAAGGCAGAACAATAAAACAGATGCTAGACGCCTGCGATAGTGAATACGACTTAAGGAGCTGCTTGTACCCATACCGCACTGCCTGGGATACTGCAGCGGCCGCCATACAGTCACAAGTACCAAGAGTGCAGCCCGCCAACAAGTGTGCTTCATCATTCCAAGCCACCGTGCATTGACTGTTTCCCGCTAATATACTCAGCAGTATGCAGCTAAGCGCACAATGTCTCAAAGCAGCACAGCCTCACTCAAAACGAGGTCATGAGCAAGCTCCAGCAGATCGTCATTAGCAGAGTTTGCTGCTGTCACTCGTGCCAAAGCCGAAGCAGCCAAAGCAAGATCCTCCTTCGCCAAAAGAGAGATGCACTTAAAGCTGAGACAGGCGGAGCAAGATGCAGATACCGCTCGTCTGCAAGCCGAAACCGCACGTCTGCAAGCAGAGAGCGAGGCCGAAACTGCACATTTGCAGGCAGAGAGAAAAGCGGAAACTGCACGTTTGCAAGCAGAGCTAGAAAAACTTGCGGCAGACAAAGAGACAGCAGCTGCAATAGCTAAAGCAGAGTATTTGGAAGCTATGAAGGATCCTGATTGTGAGAGGCGCAGCAACATTCCCGGACCAGATCTAGAGTAGCAAGATCCAGTGCAGCGCGTCACAGAGTACGTCCTTCAACATTCCGGCATGGATGACAGCCGTGACGCACCACATCAACCAGCCTACATTGATTACCAGCGATCCAACCCCGAACTTCACTACCATAGGAGAGGAAACTTCCCGCACAGAGATGTCTGCCACAGCTACCGTTCCACAGAACAGAAGGTACAGCCTCCACCCAGACTGAAAAGAACACCCTTTGCATCAGAACGGTATTATACGGACTATCCTAAGCCTGAAGCTCCTTACATGTGTGAGGATGCACCACACACACAGCATGACAACAGCACACCAGCTCATGTTGGCACTGACCCAGCCACTATGAACTTTGCAAAGTTCTTTGCTCACCGGGAGCTGGTGACCAAGGAACTTGTAAAATTCACCAATTGAGCTGAGAGCTATAGAGCATGGTGAGCCTCCTTCCGTAATGCCATTAGAGACTTATATCTTTCTAGTAGTGAACAGTTAGATCTGGTAAAGCAGCTTGGGAACGAGTCCGCTGAACATGCCTAAAGAATCAGAAACATTAACATAATTTACCTACACATAGGCCTCCGTATTGTGTGGGAGAGACTTGATGAATGTTATGGGTCAGTAGAAGCTATTGAAAATGCTTTATATAAAAGATGATGATTTTCCCAGAATAGGGAATAAGGGTTATCAAAAGCTCATGGAACTAAGTGACTTGTTAATGGAGGTACAGGTTGCTCAGATAGATGGGGACCTGCCAGGGTTGGCATTCCTGGACACTGCCAAAGGTGTCAACCCAATTGTTCAAAAACTCCCTTACAACCTACAAGAGAAGTGGATCAGTCATGGGTCCCGTTACAAACAGACTCATAAGGTCTCATTTCCCCCTTTTAAGGTGTTTGTAGACTTTGTTATTCAACAAGCAAGAGTTAGAAATGATGCCAGTTTTGATTTCACTATGTCATGTAGCACTGCCCTTGGTGTCAAACCCTGTAAAACAACAGTGGTAGTTCACAAAACTAATGTTACTCCCACAGGTTTTCCTTACAGGGTAAGCAAGACCTCCCCGGAGGAAGACAAACCTCAGGAACTCAGCAAACACTGCCCCCTACACAAGAAACCACATCCTCTGCTAAAATGCAGAGCCTTCAGGGAAAAGTCTCTAGAAGACCGCAGAGGTTTCCTCAAAGAAAACAAGATATGTTTTAGATGCTGTGCGACGACCTCGCACTTCGCTAAGAACTGTGAAACCAGTGTGAAATGCAAGGAATGTGGTAGCGTGGAGTACAACACAGCCTTACACTCTGGACCACCTTCAGGGGTATCATTGCAAGTAGAAGAGTGCGGCGAAAGGCCGGTGGTCACCAACGTAAACACTCTAGTAATCACTTCTCAGTGTACAGAGATCTGTAAGGAACTTGTACCAGGAAGATCATGCTCGAAGATCTGCCTTGTCAGAGTCTACCCAGCGAGTCATCGGGATAAAGCAATCAAGGTGTATGCAATCTTGGATGATCAAAGCAACAGGTCTCTAGCCAAGTCCTTTCTCTTCGACACCTTCAACATTACTGGCCCCGGTTCTCCTTACTCCTTGAAAACGTGCGGGTACTGTCGAGACGGCGGGGAGAAAAGCAACTGGGTTAAAGGTAGTGTCTATAGACGGTCAAGCCTGCATAGCCTTGCCATCAATACTGGAGTGCAACCAGATTCCTGACAATAGGTCTGAGATACCTATGCCAGAGGTAGCAGCTCACCATTCTCATCTGAAGCGTATAGCCCATCTGATACCGGAACTGGATCAAGAAGCTCCGATTTTCTTACTCCTCTGAAGAGACATACTACGAGTCCATAAAGTTAGAGGACAGATTAACGGCCTACAGAACGCTGAGAGACTTGACCTGGCATGGGTCATTGTAGGAGACGTCTGTTTAGGTGGAGCACACAAACCGACCTCAGTCAGCAGCATGCTCACCAATACTCTTGAAAATGGACATCCGTCTTTCTTCCAGCCATGTAAGAGTAGCTTCCTGATAAAAGACTTGCCACACAATGCTCCTCTACCTTGTCCGTTAGCTGATCCTTCATGTGAAGACCACACATGTGATGGCGACCAAGATCACATAGGGTGCACAGTTTTCCACAGAACAAGAGAAAGCAACAAGGTAGCAATGTCCATAGAAGACAGTCTGTTTTTGTACATCATAGATCAAGAGATGGTAGAGATGAGTCAAAGAGTTGGAGGGCCCCTCTACCATTTAAACCCCATTGGCATCGCTTACCCAACAACAGAACCTGTCTACGGTCGATTTGTCTCCCTCAAACGCAAACTTCAGAAGGCACCTGAAATGAGAGAGCACTTTTTTGCCTTCATGGAGAAAATACTTCAGAATGGCCATTCAGAAATTGCACCTGTACTTCAAGATTCCGAGGAATGTTGGCATTTACCCATTTTTGGCGTGTATCATCCTAAGAAACCTGGTTAGATAAGAGTAGTATTTGACTCAGGCACCAGATATGAAGGTATCTCGATAAACGATGACTTTTCGTCTTGCCCAGACTTCAATAACAGACTTCTAGGAGCACTTATTCGCTTCCGCAAAGACGCAGTGGCATTCATAGCTATAATAATAGCTGACATGCAACAGATGTTTCATTGCTTCCTTGTCGAAAAAGAACATAGAAACTATTTGAGGTTTTTCTGGTACCGCGATAATAAC
Source organism: Dendrobates tinctorius (assembly GCF_039654945.1). Lineage (NCBI taxonomy): Eukaryota > Metazoa > Chordata > Amphibia > Anura > Dendrobatidae > Dendrobates > Dendrobates tinctorius. The sequence continues at coordinate 8,913,748 of NW_027361993.1, forward strand.
CCCTACAAAGACATCGTGGAGTATCGGATGACAGTACACATCTTCGGGAATGGCCCTTCCCCTGCTGTCGCCATCTATGGTCTTAGACATTCAGCCAGAGAGGGCGAAGCAAACTACGGGTCGGATGTTAGATCGTTTGTGGAGAAGGATTTCTAAGTGGACGACTGCTTGAAATCCACACCCACAGATGAATCGGCAGTTGGTCTCCTAAAAAGGACACAAGAAATGCTCGCTTTGTCCAAATTGAGGCTGCACAAAATTGCTTCCAACAGCCAAAAAATGATGGCAGCTTTTCCCTCTCATGATTACTCAACTGATCTACAAGACTTGGATTTAAGCAGACTCCCTTCCCATGCAACAGAGCCTTGGTTTGCTCTGGAATTTGAAGAGAGATGCATTTACCTTTCGGATCAACGAAGAAGAAAAACCTTTCACACATAGAGGTGTCCTGTCCATGATGAACAGCTTGTACGATCCTCAAGGATTTGTAACCCCTGTAACTATCCAAGGTAAAATGATGTTGCGAGACTTCACCCAAGAGATGAAGAGGAGGATGAATGAACTCATGGAGATGAACATCCGACACTGCGGAGACACCATCACGTTTCTCAACGCAGTGATTCTAGAGCACTGCCCCCATCCCTTATGGGAAATATGCAAAACATGCAAAACAGAAGCCGCGGAGACACCATCACGTGTTTCTCAACGCAAGCAATGACCAGCCAGGTCTTTGTCCGGGAAGGAACAACCACAGGAAGGGCAGTCTCCAATGAAGGAAGCCACCTATGCCAAAACATGGTATCCATCCACATACAGCTGTTTCGGGGTATTGCCCCTCATCAGTGTGGAGCAGGAAACTGGCTGGTAGGAGCAATGCCTAGTAAAAAGACTATGAAGAGGAGGATGAATGAACTCATGGAGATCAACATCCGACACTGCGGAGACACCATCACGTGTTTCTCAACGCAGTGATTCTAGAGCACTGCCCCCATCCCTTATGGGAAATATGGAAAACATGCAAAACAGAAGCCGCGGAGACACCATCACGTGTTTCTCAACGCAAGCAATGACCAGCCAGGTCTTTGTCCGGGAAGGAACAACCACGGGAAGGGCAGTCTCCAATGAAGGAAACCACCTATGCCAAAACATGGTATCCATCCACATACAGCTGTTTCGGGGTATTGCCCCTCATCAGTGTGGAGTAGGAAACTGGCTGGTAGGAGCAATGCCTAGTAAAAAGACTATGAAGAGGAGGATGAATGAACTCATGGAGATCAACATCCGACACTGCGGAGACACCATCACGTGTTTCTCAACGCAGTGATTCTAGAGCACTGCCCCCATCCCTTATGGGAAATATGCAAAACAGAAGCCGCGGAGACACCATCACGTGTTTCTCAACGCAAGCAATGACCAGCCAGGTCTTTGTCCGGGAAGGAACAACCACGGGAAGGGCAGTCTCCAATGAAGGAAACCACCTATGCCAAAACATGGTATCCATCCACATACAGCTGTTTCGGGGTATTGCCCCTCATCAGTGTGGAGTAGGAAACTGGCTGGTAGGAGCAATGCCTAGTAAAAAGACTATGAAGAGGAGGATGAATGAACTCATGGAGATCAACATCCGACACTGCGGAGACACCATCATGTGTTTCTCAACGCAGTGATTCTAGAGCACTGCCCCCATCCCTTATGGGAAATATGCAGAACAGAAGCCGCGGAGACACCATCACGTGTTTCTCAACGCAAGCAATGACCAGCCAGGTCTTTGTCCGGGAAGGAACAACCACGGGAAGGGCAGTCTCCAATGAAGGAAACCACCTATGCCAAAACATGGTATCCATCCACATACAGCTGTTTCGGGGTATTGCCCCTCATCAGTGTGGAGTAGGAAACTGGCTGGTAGGAGCAATGCCTAGTAAAAAGACTATGAAGAGGAGGATGAATGAACTCATGGAGATCAACATCCGACACTGCGGAGACACCATCACGTGTTTCTCAACGCAGTGATTCTAGAGCACTGCCCCATCCCTTATGGGAAATATGCAAAACATGCAAAACAGAAGCCGCGGAGACACCATCACGTGTTTCTCAACGCAAGCAATGACCAGCCAGGTCTTTGTCCGGGAAGGAACAACCACGGGAAGGGCAGTCTCCAATGAAGGAAACCACCTATGCCAAAACATGGTATCCATCCACATACAGCTGTTTCGGGGTATTGCCCCTCATCAGTGTGGAGTAGGAAACTGGCTGGTAGGAGCAATGCCTAGTAAAAAGACTATGAAGAGGAGGATGAATGAACTCATGGAGATCAACATCCGACACTGCGGAGACACCATCACGTGTTTCTCAACGCAGTGATTCTAGAGCACTGCCCCCATCCCTTATGGGAAATATGCAAAACAGAAGCCGCGGAGACACCATCATGTGTTTCTCAACGCAAGCAATGACCAGCCAGGTCTTTGTCCGGGAAGGAACAACCACGGGAAGGGCAGTCTCCAATGAAGGAAACCACCTATGCCAAAACATGGTATCCATCCACATACAGCTGTTTCGGGGTATTGCCCCTCATCAGTGTGGAGTAGGAAACTGGCTGGTAGGAGCAATGCCACTTCCCGTGGTTGTTCCTTCCCGGACAAAGACCTGGCTGGTCATTGCTTGCGTTGAGAAACACGTGATGGTGTCTCTGCGGCTTCTGTTTTGCATGTTTTGCATATTTCCCATAAGGGATGGGGGCAGTGCTCTAGAATCACTGCGTTGAGAAACACGTGATGGTGTCTCCGCAGTGTCGGATGTTGATCTCCATGAGTTCATTCATCCTCCTCTTCATAGTCTTTTTACTAGGCATTGCTCCTACCAGCTAGTTTTCTACTCCACACTGATGAGGGGCAATACCCCGAAACAGCTGTATGTGGATGGATACCATGTTTTGGCATAGGTGGTTTCCTTCATTGGAGACTGCCCTTCCCGTGGTTGTTCCTTCCCGGACAAAGACCTGGCTGGTCATTGCTTGCGTTGAGAAACACGTGATGGTGTCTCCGCGGCTTCTGTTTTGCATATTTTCCATAAGGGATGGTGGCAGTGCTCTAGAATCACTGCGTTGAGAAACACGTGATGGTGTCTCCGCAGTGTCGGATGTTGATCTCCATGAGTTCATTCATCCTCCTCTTCATAGTCTTTTTACTAGGCATTGCTCCTACCAGCTAGTTTCCTACTCCACACTGATGAGGGGCAATACCCCGAAACAGCTGTATGTGGATGGATACCATGTTTTGGCATAGGTGGTTTCCTTCATTGGAGACTGCCCTTCCCGTAGTTGTTCCTTCCCGGACAAAGACCTGGCTGGTCATTGCTTGAGTTGAGAAGCACGTGATGGTGTCTCCGCGGCTTCTGTTTTGCATATTTCCCATAAGGGATGGGGGCAGTGCTCTAGAATCACTGCGTTGAGAAACACGTGATGGTGTCTCCGCAGTGTCGGATGTTGATCTCCATGAGTTCATTCATCCTCCTCTTCATAGTCTTTTTACTAGGCATTGCTCCTACCAGCCAGTTTCCTACTCCACACTGATGAGGGGCAATACCCCGAAACAGCTGTATGTGGATGGATACCATGTTTTGGCATAGGTGGTTTCCTTCATTGGAGACTGCCCTTCCCGTGGTTGTTCCTTCCCGGACAAAGACCTGGCTGGTCATTGCTTGCGTTGAGAAACACGTGATGGTGTCTCCGCGGCTTCTGATTTGCATGTTTCACCCAAGAGATGTCTGAATGGGATGATCCGCTTCCCATGGAAAAGAGAGATTTGTGGGTAAGATGGAAGAAATCTTTAGAAGCCTTGTCAAATTTTTATGTGGCACGACCATACGCTTCTGTACCATCAACAGAAGTCAAGATGCAAAGGCTTTGTATCTTCTATGATGCGTCAACCAAAGCGTTTGCAGCAGTAGCATATCTGAAAACTACTGACATTAAAGAAAAATGCCATGTAAGGCTTGTTATGAGCCGGACAAAACTAGCGCCAGTCCAGGAGCACACAATACCCAGACTGGAACTCTGTGTGGCTGTGCTAGCAGTAGAATTAGCTGAACTTATCTCGACAGAAATGGACCTGGAAATCAAGGACGTTAAGTTCTACTCAGACAGCAAGGTAGTGCTTGGGTACATTTGCAACAAAACTCAACGTTTTTATGTTTATGTCAGCAATCGGGTGCTAAGGATCAGGAGGTCCACTTGCCCTAAACAGTGGTGCTATGTGTCCACACACCACAATCCTGCGGACCACGCAACTAGATCTGCTGAATCAAGACACCTTAAGGACACAACCTGGTTTACGGGCCCTGCATTTTTATACTGTTCAACGCCTTACAGTGACGAATCAGACACCGTTGAACTGGTAGATCCAGATGCAGATGAAGAAATCCGCCCTCAGGTATCCATTCTACGTACGGTGACCTTAGACAATTACCTCAAATCCCACCATTTCAGCAGGTTTTCAACCTGGAACTCGCTTGTTCGTGCCATTGCTTGTTTAATTCATGTGGCTCAGTATCACAAGTCAAGTCTTGTAAAGGTTGGCACCACTGCAAGCACGCATGTACCGCTCCAAACCTGGAAAATGCCAGACCATTGACTGCACTCTCCAGTGACGCTGAAGATCCAACCATTCTCACTCCCGCCATGTTACTCACTCAGAAAACGGACACTGCCAGCACTCCACTAGGAGAATTCAGCAACAAAGACCTCTATTCCTTAGGCTAGTTGCGGAACTAGCTTTATTGCTTTCACCAAAAGAGCCTGTAAGTGGCATCAGTTGATGCCAAGCGGGGAGTGTTCTGCCTTCTGAATATAGGGCAAAATGTTTGTATTATGTTCTGGTTTAGTTGTTATAGCACCATCTAATGGTGGCTAAATTTATAGCCTGTGTCTTTAATAGCAGTATTTATAGCCTGTGTCTTTAACAGCAGACAGAGTGTTGCATTGTGAGATTGAAGCAATGTATACTGGGAAGAGGAAAATGCCATTTTCTTCTGTGTACTTCATAGGACAAAAGTGTTTATTTGTCCTCCTATAACTCCTCAACTTGAGTTTGCTATCCTGGTAAAGCTTATCTGGTAAGATTAGTATCTTTTTTTGCAGTGCAGTGTTGTACAGAGATGTTATTAACTGTATAACAGCCAGTGCACAATAGATGTAATTAGAAACCTGTGTATTTCCATGTAAAGTTTGCATCACACTGTATACTTCCCTGTAATTGTGTTAGCTGTGTGATCATCTGCCCAATACTTATCTATGTTGTTTGTATTCTTATAGTTTTACCGCATGTTCTATACTGTTCACCAATAAGCAAGTTAGACTACAGAGAATGGTCTGCTTATTTGGAATACAGAAAGTGGTTTATGCTGTATGCTAGATTGCACACCATGTCAACGTGTATGAAGGCAGAACACTCTCCATGGTCCTCCATACAATATAATGCACACAACATGGTCCTCCAGCACCATTAAATCCATTATCATCAAATGGAAAGAACATGGTATATCAAACCTGCCAAGAGAGGCCACCCACCAAAACTCTCAGACTGGGCAAGGAGGGCATTAATCAGAGAGGCAGCACAGAGACCAAAGGTAGCCCTGAAGGAGCTGCACAGTACCCAAGCAGAGACTGGAGTATCTGTCCATACAACTACAATAAGCCATATACTCCACACAGGTGGCCTTTTATGGAAGAGTGGGCAGAAAAAAGCCTTTACTTGCAGACAAAACTTGTAAGGCTCATTTTGAGTTTGCCAAAAGTCATGTGGGAGACTCCCCAAATGTATGGAGGAAGGTGCTGTGGTCAAATGAGACCAAAATTTTACTTTTTAGCCACTAAAGTAAACGCTATGTCTGACCCCAAACCAACACCATCCCCACAGTGAAACAATGGGGTGGCAGCATCATCATGTGGGAATGTTTTTTGGCACCAGGGACAGGGAAAATGGTCCCAGTCAAGGGGAAGATGGATAGTGTGAAATGGGATATTCTTGAGCAAAACCTGTTCGAACCTGTCAGTGATTTGAGACTGGAACGGAGGTCCACTTTCCAACAACCCAGAGCATACTGCTAAACCAACACTCTAGTGGTTTAAGGGGAAATGTGTAAATATTTTGGAGTGGCCTAGTCAAAGCCCAGACCTTAGTCCAATTGAGAATTTGTGGTCAGACTTGAAGATTGCTGTTCACCAGAGGAAACCATCTAACTTTAAAGGCTTTGTCCACTACTAGGACAATCTCTTCTTATTCCTCATGCTATGCCTCGGTAGAATAAAAAAACCTATACTCACCTCCGGTTCAAGCTTTCCTGCAGTGTCGATACTTGTGGTCCCGGGGCTCTCGTGTGACTGTATGACACAGGATGCCTGGCACCCAGTCAGTGCTGGCACCACTGTCCCCGCCTTCTGTGCAAACAATCACAGCTCAGCTTTCATCATTTAAACAGCCCTGGTGAAATGAAAGATGCTTAGTAATTGGTTGCTACGGGCAACACAGGCAAGTGTAACCTGTTGTGGTCAAGAAGATGTGCCTATGAAATATATATATTAGATATTTATTAGATATTATACTGGCTTTGCGTGTGGAGTGAGTGTAGCTGTGTGGAGTGGCCGTGGCTTGATACACACACATACATACATACACTCATTTATATATATGTAGACTAGCTGAAAAGCCCGGCGCTGCCATGGCATAGTAACTAACTGCGGTTAGTTATAACAAATTTTAATGATTATATCTATATACTATATATAAAGCTGAGTGTAGAGCCCCGCCCACTCCGCATCATCCTGTCAGCCAGAGCCACCGGATTACTACCCCTAATATCGCACATCATCCCATCATTCAAAGCCACCAGACTATTACCCCTAATATCCCACATCATCCCGTCAGCCAGGGCCACCAGACAACCACCACTAATATCCCACATCAGCCCGTCACAGCCGCCGGACTAGTCCCCCTAATATCCCACATCATCCCGTCAGCCAGAGCCACCGGAATACTCCCCCTAATATCCCACATCATCCCGTCAGCCAAAGCCACCGGACTACTCCCCCTAATATCCCACATCATCCTGTCAGCCAGAGCCACTAATATCCCACATCATCCCGTCAGCCAGAGCCACTGGACTACTACCACTAATATCCCACATGATCCTGTCAGCCAGAGCCACCAGACTACTCCCCCTAGTATCCCATATCATCCCGTCAGCCTGGGGTCAGAACCAGAGTGCTGAGTGGAACAGTCCTAACTTAAAAGAGGCCTGGGGTCAGAACCAGAGCGCTGAGTGGATTTGTCCTGACTTCCATGCCAATAATCCCTTTAATAGAAGCCTGGGGTGAGAATCAGAGCGCTGAGGGATTTACCCTAACTTCCATACCGGAGATCTCTTTAAGAGAGGCCTGGGGTCAGTACCAGAGTGCTGAGTGGATTTGCCGTGACACTTGCATACCAATGATCCCTTTAATAGAACCCTGGGGTCAGAATCAGAGCATTGAGGGATTTGCCCTAACTTACATACAGGAGATCCCTTTAAGAGAGCCTGGGGTGAGAACCAAAGCGCTGGATGGATTTGCCCTGACTTCCATACCGGAGATCCCTTTAAGAAAGGCCTGGGGTCAGTACCAAAGGGCAGAGTGGATTTGCCCTAACTTCCATACCAATGATCCCTTTAAGAGACCCTGGGGTCAGAACCACAGAGCTGAGTGGAACGGTCCTAACTTCCATACCAGGGATCCCTTTAAAAGAGGCCTGGGGTCAAAACCAAAGCCCTGGATGGATTTGATCTGACTTCCATACCAATGATCCCTTTAAGAGGGAAAATGTGCCTATGGGATGGAGAATGTGTGATGGGGATATGGGCAGGGAAGGGGGGAATCATTTCCGTCATGTGGTCTCTGCTCCTTTCGTGGAGCAGACAATGGCTGGGAGCTTATGTTCCCGAAGATGCTAGATTTCTCCCACCATGTCAGAGTCTGCTGAGGTGTTGTCAAGTGGGAAAACTTGCTCATAGCAACCAATCACAGCTCAGCTACTTTTAACCAGCTCTGGTGAAATGAGAGATGCTTAGTGATTGGTTTCAAGGTAAACTGTTGCTCATAGCAACCAATCACAGCTCAGCTTCTTTTGAACAGCTCTGGTAAAATGAAAGATGCTTCTTGATTGGTTGGTGATACACACACACATACAGACATACATTCACTTTTATATATAGAGATTGTCCAAACCAACCTCACAGCAAGTTGCCAGCTTCTGTCAAGTGTACACCCCTGACCCCTTCAATGAGGTAGCCCATCTCTTCAAGACAATCTCCAGTTTGCTTATACTTTGTTGCATTTTTGCAATCATTGCTTTGCCTGAAGTAACCAGAATGCTTTTACTTCAGGGTTACTATTGTGTTTAACTATTGCCCTGCTGGAAAATGCCAGACTAAATTCTTGTGATTAACTGCTTCCATGCCAGAAAATACCAGTTTCCTGTACTGTGATTGTTTGTTCTTATGTGTATCCACACACGTGGCTCTACTTCATCGGCGCTACCTGCTCCATTTGTCCTGCTGTTCTGCTCCTCTATGATCCACATGTCATCTGTCAAGACCAACTCGGTTGCATTATCATCTTTGGGCCATGCTGCTCACCCAGACCTGCAGTTTCGAGAATCCACCTCACCAGATGACCCTATAACAGTAATTGTTGTGTCTAGAGAAGTGTATTCTCAAAGCCCCTCATCTGGATAATCAGCCAAAATGTAGCATGGACAAATGCCGATGCAGTAAGGTGAACTAGTTGGTTCAAAAAAGCCTATGCGGCTGGATAGCAGATGAAGGAACAGACGGATGAAGGGAATGGATGGCAGATGGAGAAACAGTAGCTGTAGAGTCTGGAGAATCAGCATGGAAAGGCCGATGAAGCCTGCACAGCAGAGTAGACTCATCAGTAAAGCAGAGCTGAGTAGACCAGGGACTCACAAAAAAGATGGAGCAGAGTTGAGTGGTGTAACAGAGCCCAGCAAGAAAGCAGAGCCGTAAATGTCAGGATACTCACTTGTGGTGATCTAGCTGAGCCAACCAGTACAGCACAGCTGGGTATGTCAGGAAGCTTGCACACATGTGGAAATATAGCAGATTCCAGTGATATAGCCAAACATGACATGTCAGGACGTATATATATGTAGCAATGGCCAGCGAAGTAGAATAACTGAGTTTGACAGGAAGCATTGTCCTGTCTTCAGCTAAATGAACGGGATTCATATAGCTTAACAAGCAGCTAAACCGCTAAACCGCTATACCACGGTCCAGTAAGGGAGACTGTAGTTGAATCTGTGGTTTATTGAACGTAGGTATATAGATGGTAAAACTACAATACAAGACAGATACATAGAATCAGTGCTGTGTCCATAGGAATACACAATATACATAAGCATACACAATCTGAACTACTAGCTGAATGGGGGAACTAACTAAGCTGACTAATATGAGAGATAGGGATGTATAGAGGGAACATGTCACGTACCAGCGATGCTAACGCAGGGGGAGTAGAAGGATGAGATGCTTCCAGTATGCAGACTTGAGAGAAAATGGCAGACTAAAGAGAAAAGGGGGGCTGGAATAGACCATGGTACTTTGCAAACTTATCCAGGATACATTGTGGATTGGAGGGAAAATGAATCAGGAAATACAATGCATAATAACATTCAGTCACGACTTTGGCCACTAGAGAGAGCCTAAAACACTAAACATTAAACTATGGAAATCTGAACATTCTATACATACAGCAATCATTGTATGTTATCAAAATAGGCAGTTCAAGTGTCATTAATTATGTCGGAGACAGAACACTCCCCGTCTGGCATTGAACAGATGCCACTATTCCTATCCTCTGAAGACAACAATAGGACCAGCTCAGTCACTGGTCTGGAGAATGTCTTAGGTCCATCTCCTTTGGCCATCCTGAGTTCGACTTTGTGGACATTACCATCTTTACTCGGGAATGTAGCAGTCACTAGTCCAAGTGGCCACTGGTTTCGATGGGCCTGACAGTCTTTAACAAGTACGAAGTCACCAATCCGAAGATTAGGCCTGATGGATTGCCACTTTGTCCGTGGCTGCAGGGTAGACAAATATTGTTTGCTCCACCTGTCCCAGAATGCATTAGCAAGACTGTACCTGTCTCCTTTGGCGCTTGTAGAGGTCCATAGCATCGACTCCTTCTGGAGGGGCACTGGACAGGCCTGTTTTCTGGGTGAGGAGAGTAGCTGGAATCAATGTATGAAGTGTAGACACCTGAGCGTGGATTTCAGCACCTGAGTCCTCTCTCACAAGTTCAAAGGTGTCTGGAAAACGTTCCTCAGTGTACAATAGTTTTGGTCCTGAGAGCCATGTTGTGCTCTCTAGTCAACTTGCGTCAACTGCTCTAGTTGCATGATCTGCAGGGTTTTGGTCCGTAGGAATGTAATGCCACTGTTTTGGATGAACTGATCTCCTAATTCAAGAGGTGCATGGAGTGGCTGTACCAGTTTTTGCATCCTATGACTAAGAGTGCACACTAGGTACTCGAAACACGTCAGGCAACTTGATTTTAATATGGCTTAATTTGCCACAATAAAATATTTTTTTTTTCTTTATTCTTGGAGTGCCATCAATCTCCAATTTTCCTGATCTCCTAATTCGTAGAACTCTGTTGTTGACCTAAATGTAGAATCGCCTGGTTTAATTGTGGATGTATCCCAGGACTACTTTGCTGTCTGAGTAGAACTTGGCTTGTGTCAGGTCGATATCCATCTCGGATGTGATTAACTCTGCTAACTCGACGGCTAAGACTGCAGCACAAAGTTCTAACCTTGGTATTGTGTGCTCTGGTTGTGGAGCAAGTTTGGCCTTCCCCATAACGAATCCAATGTGGCATTTGGAGTCCACAGTTTAAGAGTTAGACAACAGCAGTAATTGCTTTGACAGAAGCATCTGCAAATACGTACAGTCTTTGGCTCTGTATCTCTGTAGATGGCACAGGGGTGTATGGCCTTGACACATTCAGGTTGGAGAGAGCTGCTAAAGAGTTCTTCCATGTTTCCCACTGGGTTCTCTTATCAGGTGGCAGAGGTGCATCACAGTCAGAAGTCTCCTTGGTTAAGTCTCTTAGTATGACTGCCTTGTATAGTAACAGGACCTGCAAAACCTAAGGGATCGTACAGGCTGTTGATGGTAGACAGGACAACTCTGCGTGTAAAAGGCTTTTCTTCCTGGTTGACCCGAAAGGTAAAGGCGTCTGACTGTAGATTCCAGAGAAGCCCGAGGCTGCGTTGCATTGGTGTGGGGTCGGATGCCAGGTCCAGGTCTCTGAGACCATTACACAAGTCTTGTGAAGGGAATGCTTTCATGAGTTCTTGGCTGTTTGAGGCTATTTTGTGAAGCCTGAGGTTGGAGCAAGCAAGCATCTCTTGGGCTCTCCTGAGAAGACTGATGGTAGTCTCATTTGAAGGCATGGCTTTCAGACAGTCATTAACATAAAAGTCTTTTTCTATGAATTGTCTGACATCTGATCCGTATTCTGTTTCTCCTTCTAGAGCTGACCTTTTGAGTCCATAGATGGTGACTGCAGGAGAAGGGCTATTGCCAAAGATGTGCACTCTCATGCGGTACTCTGTGACCTCTTTAGTAGGTACCAGAACAATCTTAGGAAGTTCCTGTCTCTCTCTCTCACAAGGAAACAATGAAACATTTGCTGGATGTCAGCGATGAAGGCAATGGAATCCTTACCGAAGCGCATAAGTACTCCCAGCAGTTTGTTATTGAGGTCTGGTCCTGTCAGAAGACCATCATTCAGGGAGACATCATTAAACTTAGCACTGGAGTCAAACACCACTCTAATCTGGCCCGGTTTCTTAGGGTGGTATACTCCAAACATGGGTTGGAACCATCATTCTTCAGAGTCTTTGAGAGTGGGAGCTAGTTCGGCATGGCAGTTCTCAAATATCTTTGACATGAAGGAGAAGAAGTGATCTTTCATCTCTGGTTTCTTCTGCAGATTATGTTTGAGAGAGGAGAAATGTTTGAATGCCTGATCTCTGTTGTTTGGTAGATGTGGTCTGTGGGTTCTGAAGGGGAGAGGTGCGACACAGCTGTTGGTCTCATCTTTTACGAGCCCCTTGTCCATTACCTCTAAGAACAACTTGTCCTCTACCGACATTGTTACTTGGTTGTCTTGCTTAGTTCTCTGGAAGACTGTGCACCCCAACTGATCCTCATAGCTTCCTGACATCATACTGCTGTCATGAGTAAAGTCTATTAAATGATTGGGCAGATGGATGCTGTGTGGTAGTTCCTTATCATGGAACTCGTTATTGCAAGGTTGAAACTGACATGGGCACCCTTTCTCCAATGTATTTGTTAGCAAAATTGTCACAGAAGATGGGGCGTGCATAGGTCCCCAGCAGACGTTTCCTATTATGACCCATCCTAGGTCTAGCTTTTGGGCATAGGGAGCATTGTTGAGTCCATTGATGACTTCTCACTTTATGAACCTTCAGGATATCTCTTCCCAACAGCAGTATTATCTGTGCCTGAGGGTCGAGTTCCGGTAGGTATAAGGTGTGCTATGTGTTTTAAGTGAGCATGATGGATTGCCACATCTGGTGTAGGGATTTCAGACCTGTTGTCTGGGATCTGATTACACTCGATGATTGTAGGTAGTGGCAGGCAGAATGTTCCATCTAAGGACTCAATTTGGTAGTCAGTGGCTTTCCTGCCCGCTGTTGTCACAGTACCTGCACATGTCTTTAATGAGTAAGGAGTGCTGGGTCCTTTAATGTTGAATAGGTCAAAGAATGTTGATCTAGCTAGGGATCGATTACTTTGATCATCCAAGATAGCATACAGTCTCACAGCTTTGTCTCTATGGCCCTTTGGGTACACTCTGACAAGGCATATTTTTGAACAAGACCTACTGTCTATTGTCCCTTTACAGACTTCAGTACATTGTGAAGTGATCTCTGGCGTAGCTACATCAGTGCTCCTTTCCTCCCCGCCATGCTCACTGTCAGCTGGTGTGTTCTGTGTACTCTATGGAGCTGGGCCAGGGTGTAGGGCAGTGTTGTGATTTGTGGTACCACATTCTGTGCATTTTACACTGACCTTACAATCCTTGGCGAGATGAGTGGTGGATGAGCAGCACTTGTAGCAGATACTGTTCTCTTTCAGGAAGCTTCTGCAATTCGGCATAGATTTTCCTCTGAAGGCTCTGCATTTCAGGAGAGGATGAGGCTTTCATGGAGCGGGCACTGCTTGTCATATTCTTGTACCTTTGTCTATGATTGAGAGCGGCCAGCAGACCTGTAATTGGAACTTGGAGAAGAAACATTAGTCTTGTGCACTGCCACAGATGTTCTGCGTGGGTTTGCAGCTGGTGGTGGTGCGGCGGCATATGACATTGCAAAGTCAAAGCTGGGATAATTTCTGATTGTCCCTTGTTCGTGTATAAAGTCTACAAAAACAGAGAAGGGAGGGAATGAAACACTGTGTTTGTATTTGTATGTGGAACCACGTGTGAGCCACCTCTCCTGTAGATTGTAGGGCACCTTTTGGACTATAGGGTTAACACCTTTGGCTGTGTCAAGGTATACAAGTCCTGGTAGGTCACATTTGGCAACTATGTCTCTTAATTTTGGGAGACCTTTGTTAGATATTTTAGGAAAGTCATCGATTCTTTTGAACAAGGCTCTCTCTATAACCTCTGCAGAGCTGTAACACTCGTCTAGCCTCTTCCAGATCTCTTTAAGGCTGATTTGAGGGTGGTTTATATTAATGTCTCTGATCCTTACTGCGTGTTTGACTGACTCTTCTCCCAGGTATTTGACTAAGAGGTCTATCTCTTCCCTGTGTTGCAGCCCCAAGTCTCTTGTGACATTTTGGAAGGAAGTTTTCCAAGCTCTGTAACCTTCAGCGTGGTCAGTGAATTTCAAGAGTCCCTTAGTAACCAGATCACGTCGTGTGAAGATCCTAGCAAGTTCTGATGTGAACTGGTTGTCAGCAGAGTATATTGGTGATGGGTCTCCCTGATAGTGATGTGAGGTGCGTTCATACCTGTTAGTATACTCAGGGTCGCGCCAGCCAGTGTGATATTGCTTCGGTCTGACGTGTGTTGTGTCCGAAAGGTGATTCATGTTGGTTACCTGGTGAGGGTCAAGGTAGACAGCAGAGTTGCTCTGCTCCACGTTTTCCTGGAGCTGAGCCTCATGATGACTCTCACTCGTTTCACTCGATGTAACGTGCTCTTGGTTATAGGTTGGATCAGGAAGTTCATTAACATATTGAGATGTGCGTTGTTGTGAATCTTGTAGCGGCAACTTCAGACTTGACGTGCTGCTACGACTATGCAGCTCAGGGTTGTGCGCGGCTTCTAGTGCTTCTGCCTCTGCCAGTACTGCAGCAGCCTATCTTTTTACCGCTAGGCTCTCTAAGGCAGCATCCACACGCTCCTTCTCTAACTGCATCTTTCTCTCTTGCTCATCTCTTTCTAGGCATAACCTTCTCTCCTGCTCCTCTTTCTAAGCATGACCTCTCTGTCTCTATGCGTGACTTTCCCTCTTGGTCTTCTCTCTCTCTGCATGACCTTCTCTCTTGGTCTTCTAGGCATGCTTTCTCTAAGTTGCATCCGTTCTTCAGCATAGCATGCTCGCATTTTGGCGACTTCCGCATTTGCGAGGGCAATGGCGACCGCGCTGCTGATGGATACAGTTTTTGAGGAGATGGATGTAGCAGATTTTGTCCTGTGTGATTTGTGGGACATGGTGTCTTAGAGGGATGCATGGCTGTGCAGAGATTGCTGTAGCTGTATTAGTCTCTGTATAGCCAGGGACTTGAATCTCACTAGATGGATTTCTGCAGTTTACTAGTTCCTGCAGGATGGATGAAGGCTCTTCTATCTCTGAGTTCCACTAGCTGGAGAGCCGCTGTTCACTGCGGTCCTGCAAGATGGAAAGCGCTTCTCTCTGTATTCCCACTAGCTGTTTCACTGTCCTGTCTTCAGCTAAATCAATGGGATTCAGATAGCTTAACAAGCAGCTAAACTGCTATACCGGGGTCCAGTAAGGAAGACTGTAGTTGAATCTGTGGTTTATTGAACGTAGGTATATAGATGGTAAAACTACAATACAAGACAGATACATAGAATCAGTGCTGTGTCCATAGGAATACACAATATACATAGGCATACACAATCTGAACTACTAGCTGAACGGGGGAACTAAGTTGACTAATATGAGAGATAGGGATGTATAGAGGGAACATGTCACGTACCAGCGATGCTAACGCAGGGGGAGTAGAAGGATGAGGTACTTCCAGTATGCAGACTTGAGAGAAAATGGCAGACTGAAGAGAAAAGGGGGGCTGGAATAGACCATGGTACTTTGCAAACTTACCCAGGATAAATTGTGGATTGGAGGGAAAATGAATCAGGAAATACAATGCGTAATAACATGCAGTCACGACTTTGGCCACTAGAGGGAGCCAAAAACACTAAACATTAAACTAAGGAAATCTGAACATTCTATACAAACAGCAATCATTGTATGTTATCAAAATAGGCAGTTCAAGAGTCATTAATTATGTCGGAGACAGAACAAGCATATCTCATTAATATTGAGATTTACTTAGCATGTGCATTACATTGTGAGGACTCCTGCTGCAGCCAATAAACTGACTTCATGAAAACTATCCCACGACAGCATACACCTCGTGACAGGTTCTCTTAAAATCTTGTACAATGTTAAAAGTTCGGCGAGTTTCTAATACCTTGGAGGGGAGTGACTAAATGTCTACTTGGTATTCAATAGAGCCTCTGATGGTGAGGATAGGCAAGGCTACTGGTAGACACCAGGTACCACTCCCCTTCAGTCCCCGGGATTTTAGCAGGTGACCGGAAGGTCCGATACCTGGGTACGGGGTACAGATGGGCAAAACAAAAGCGAGGTCAGATAGTCCGAGGTTGGGGCAGGCAGCAGAGGTTCAGAATTTGTAGCTGAGGTCAAGACAAACGAGAAGGCAGGCCGGGTCGGTAACGGGTGAGACAAAACAGGAATAAGCGAACACAGGAACTAGAGACAGAACTACTAAGAACCTAAGTCCAGGTGAGGAATGGAGGATAGAGTCACCTAATATATGACCCGTGACAATATTTTAGCTTTGTATGGCATTGTTTTGTAGACACTGCGGCATTAATTTGACTTTTTCGTAGCAGTTTTATATGAACACCAAAAAGTAAGGCAGAATTATTGTGACTTTGCATTTCTGGATTTTAAAACACTTTCTGGTGTTATTAATTGAATATCGTATTGCATTATATAGACACTATATGGAGGTATTATTTTAACACTGTATAGCAGTTTTATTAGGACCTACATGGCAGGATGTTTGGCCCTCTGTATTTTGCTCTGTATCATTCATGGACTTTTATCTGACCATGATCCCGCTTCACATAAGAATCAGATTGCCCCGTAACGTCCTGAACTCCGTCACCAACGTTGCTTTTTTTTTCTGCCAATTAGTGGGTTTTGCTGATGTACAGTTTATTATCTCCTTTTTAGGATTTGGAAGGCTAGAGAATTTAGATTCCTGCTCCTGTCCTCTTGCACCTCCTTGTTTTGTACATCTATCTCTTTTTGGAGTCTATGGGCTCACACACACAACCGATTTTCTCAGATGAGTGCTATCCGTGGTTCCCATGGATAATACTCGTACCTATGATATTCTATGAGGTTGTCCATGTCTAATTATTTTCTACGGACTGAGTGGTCCATGGAAACAATCGGAGACATGTCCAATTTTAATGTACAAAATCATTTGGAACAAAATCAGCAAAAAATTGAAAAAAAATTGACCACACTCGAATGACAATTTTCATAGACTGACAGAATGGAGAAGGTTGACGTCCAAGAGAACTTGATGCCACTCTGATTAACGTCTGATTTGAATAATTGGACTGTTTTCTCGGATGTGGAGAACACGGTTGTTTGACTGTACCCTATATCTGTTTGTAAGTAAAACCAAAGAAAAACATGGCAAACTACAATCCCCAGTATGTATGACGATTCTTAACAGGAAGGAATTTCTCTGTAAGTCCACTTATGATCAGACCTTACAGATTGGGATATGTAAAGTAAATAAACCCATTAATAAATAGTTGTTCCATCCCTGTGATTTTGTTGACTGCACAATTATCCCTAGCTAGCAAGATGAAACATTCATGTTAGTGAATGCAGCTTGAATTTTGCTTTTCCCGTATGTACAGCCTGCTCGGTTGATTGACGTTTCCATATTTCATTGACACAGGCAATCTACAGACGGGCATAATACCATTCATGCTACAATAACCATCACACTCCCATTCTCCTCACAATGAAGAGCAAATGAACAAGCGAGATATGTAAGATAAGCTGCACTAACCCCTCTAGGAAAATATAATACAGCCGTGTCTCCCTTGGTCACCAGATTGCAGAATATACTTGTGATTTGCTATGGGCAACACTATTGTTCTACATGAAAAACCTTTCCTCTGATAATTGAAATGTAAGACCCTGAGAATCATTATTCTATTCATCAGTTTCTCACATATTATAGTCTGTAGGGTTGTCACCTAGCTTTACAACAATGCTGAATAGCTGATAATGTATTTCTTCTCCTTGATTTTAGTGCTTTATTCTGTTCATCAACCAGGAAGAACTGGATGAGCAGGGCTATGTCCTTTTGTGAGCAATGCTACATCTAGGGCTGCAATTTCTGATTGTGGACGTGCGTCACCCGATAACGCTGATCTGCTGTTCCCAGTGTGGGATTCAAATAGGTAGCGGATGTGCAGTTCCCAGCCGCAGCCACTATACAGTCAACATAGCTGTGCTGTGCAGCTGTGTAACTGAGCACTGGGAACAGCTGAGTGGCAGGGAACCAGGTGTCACACCCCCTCTGATCAGACATTGATGATCTATCCTAAGAATAGGCCATCAATGTTAAAGTCCCAGACAACCCTTTTAATATGAATTACATTATTGCTACACACATAAATGTGAGGTTCTTAAAAAGAAGCTGTGATCAGGATTTTATGCCACAAAACTAATGACATGTAAGTAAATCCATAGTGGAAATTGTATGCTGATGAATTACAAGTGCAGTAGGATGGGACCAGGGCTGGACTGGCCATCTGGCAATTCTGGAAAATGCCATTTGGGCCGGTCCGGCTGTGGGCCACATGAATTGTGGATCAATCTGTTAACGGTATCAGCGTCCTCAGGACATCTCCACTCCATTCTCCGTCACTTAGGCTAGTTTCACATTTGAGGATGAATCCGCAGCGTATCTTTCAAAACCTCAAACGCACGAAAAACCGCATGCAAACGGGTGCAAACACTGCGTTTTTTTAGACGCATTAGCTTACGCATGCGGTCAAAAAAATGCAGTGTTTCCATGCTACAGGAGAAAAATCTAGATAAATAGATACTACCAATGGGACAACAGTGGGCATGTCTTATGGGATGTCTTTATATAGACCCTCGGACAGCTGAAAACTTCAGATTTTGCTCCTGTTTCCTGTGTCACAATGGATCTTCGCATGGAGTGCTTTTATTTCAACCTGGATTTGGATAGAAAGATGTTTCTTTGCTTTTGCTTGTGAGCAACAAAGAAACAGAGAAAGATGGAGAATACGGCGTCGGCGTTATTGGAGACACCCCATTATTGAAGTTCAGGAGAGCCGTGGAGCCTACCACACCCTATACAGCGAGCTCAATGCCAACCAGGAGAAATTTGCGGAATATACCAGGATGTCTCGAGACCTTCCAGGATTTGCTTGGTTGTGTCCAAGGAGCAATCCGGAGACAGGACACCCAGCTCCGTAGAGCGATACCTGCTGAGGAACGTCTCCTGGTCACATTAAGGTACGTAATATTTTAACAAAAAATGCCTGTCTTAATTATTATTGTTCTGCCTTGTATTATGTTTTTTTCCTTTCAGTGTTTAGCTAAACCCTGTCATATTATAGTTCTTAATTTTTTTCTTTCTCTGTTTGGCAGATTCCTGGCTACAGGAGAGAGCTTATCATCGCTCCATTTTCAGTACCAGATAGGCATTTCCACCCTGTCAGGAATAGTTGCGGACACATGCCGGGCTTTGTGGAACCTTCTCCGGGATGAATTTATCCCCCTACCCACCGCGAAAATGTGGCTTCAAATTGCCGAAAATTTCTGGCGAGTGTGTGATTTCCCCAACTGTTTGGTAGCAGTGGATGCAAAGCACATTCGTATTACCAAACCCGCCAGAACCTGATCAGAGTACTTTAACTACAAGAAATATTTTTCTGTATGCTCATGGTGATAGCAGATGCAGACTGTCGCTTTATCGCTGTGGACATTGGAGCTTTTGGCCGTGGCATTGACTCCCAAACTTTTAAAAACTCTGATATGGGCCAACGCTTGAATGGGAAAAATTTTAATTTCCCCCTGCCACAACCTCTTCCCAAAACTCAAGGCCCTCCCATGCCCTTTGTTATGGTTGGGGATGAGGCCTTTTATATATCTGAAAACCTACTGAAACCTTACTCCAGTAGGGACTTGAACCATACAATAAAGATTTTTAACTACAGACTGACCAGGGCCTGAAGAACATTTGAGTGTACCTTTGGGATTCTTATCTCCAAATCGAGAATTCTTGGGACCGCCATTGATCTAAAAATGGAGACAGTCGATATGAGGTTGTCAAAGCCTGTGTGGTTCTGTATAACTTATAATGGCTAAAGAGCAACCAAACATTGAACTTGATGAACCTGTTTCAAACCCATTGCCAAATTATCATCATCACCCTCTGCGGTCAACAGTTGAAGTTGCCCAAATGAGGGACCAATTTGCTGCATATTTTGTTTCTGATATTGGACGTGTTGCATGGCAAGATGAAATGATTTAATAAAATGTTGTGTTTTGTCAGTACCTGTAAAGTACCGAGTGTCATATGTATTTCATCTCAAATCCACTTATTATTATGTCAGTAGTAATGTCGGTTACTTCTTTCAATCCATTGTTTCTTCAGTCTGCATAATTGCATGCAGAATGAAGTGAATATGGAGGTAATACTAGGCATACAGTATATATACTTAAAGGTCCAGGTTTCAGAAATTGTGAATTCAGGATGCAAAAAACACAACATCCTGAATTGACTATTTCAGACACCTGGACCGGTGAGTATAGATATGCATTATATTACATCCATCGTCTCTTCAGTCTGCATAATATATTGGACGCCAACTGAAGAGACGATGCAGGTAATACAAAGCATATCTATAGTCACAGGTCCAGGTGTAAGAAATAGTCAATTCAGGATGCACAAAACACAGCATCCTGAATTTGCTCTTTCAGACACCTGATCGGGTGAGTATAGATATGCCTTGTATTACCTCCATCATCTGTTCAGTCTGCTTAACTATAGATTACACACACTGAAGAGATACTGGAGAAAATACAAGTCATATTTGTTTTTGACAACTCATAGCTCCATACCAAACACAAGAAGCAAAGCTGCAGTGTTCTAGTTGTCTAACTCCTGGAGCTATGAGTTGTCAAATACAGAACGTGTACGGCGCAGTGTGTTTAGTCGGCGCACGGTTTGTGTTGCCGGCGGCGAAATACACAAATAACCAAACTGTAGTAGGGGGCCAAAAAAACCACAGATTTATTTACAAAAATGTAGAGACAAACCGGACTTCACAGACACATTGGGATGTGAGGGGGAGGGAGTGCAAGAGTCTGTTGCTTCTTTTTACATCAGTCTTTGTCCTGGGTTCTTCGTTGCTGTCTTCTGTGGAGCGTTGGAGTGGTTTGGTATGGTGCCATGGTGCTGGACAATGTCTTGGCAGGATCCTGGTGCTGTTGCAACCTGGTGCTGGTGGACATGCTGGAAGTATCCTGGTGATGCTGCGACCTGGTGCTGGTGGACGTCCTGGCAGGATCCTGGTGGTGCTGCTGCTGCGGCCTGCCAGGGTCCAGTTGCTGCTGCTGCATGCTGGTGGTGTTGGATGTCCTGCCAGGGTCCGTTGCTGCAGCATGTCGGTGGTGGTGGTGGAGGAGGTCCAAGCAGGAGCAGCACTGTGCATGGTGGTGTCGGTGGACTGTGCAGCAGCACTCGGCATGGTGTCCGGCAGGGCTTGAAATGGTGGTGGCAGTGCAGTAGTATGCAGCAGAACTCTGTATTGAGGTCAAGCATGACAGTGTTGGCACAGGTGGAAATGCCACCACTGACAGCTGCAAATACCGAGTCTGCTGCATAGCCTGCACTTAAGCAGCATTGCAGTCCTGCATTACATTGAGCTGGAGATCAGGACTAAAGTGTTCCGACATGCCCCGTTCAATCTGATTAAAAAAATTATGTGCTGGCCTCTGGAGGTTGGCTTTCAGATGGTCAAGGCTTTGGGTGACATCCTGGATAAGTGTCTTAATATTGCTCTAACCACTGTCCAGTCTGTATCCCAGCGCCTTGATGCCATCATGAAAGACCAAGCTCAAGTGCATGAACTCTGGCATGAGTGTCCTGTCCGAGGCCTACTGCCGCTGTTGGTAAGACCCAACACAAAAAGAGGCAGAGGAGGCCTGGGACAGGGGAACACCTGATGGACCAGCTTCCTGGTCTCCAGTCTGTGTTGCTGGCCCACTTGCTGCTTCGCTGGTGGATTGCTGGGACGGGTCCGTGGCTGTTCGATGAAGGACCGCTCCAGAACCAGGCTCAAGGGTGCTGCTCCAGGTGTTGTGAAAAGAAAAGAAAAACATTAGTACAAAACATTTACAATAGTAAAAGCGCCAACTCCTGTGGAATAGAAAAATACAGATTAGGCAATACAAAACAATCCAATACACCACAAAAATACCTACTGTATATACTCGTGTTTAAGCCGAGATTTTCAGCCCTTTTTTCTCCCCCTATCGGCTTATACACGGGTCGTATACCTGGGGGTCGGCGGGGGAGGGGGAGCGGGGGTGTCAGAGATAATACTTACGTGTCCTGCCGCAGTCTCTGCAGCCTCGCTTCTCCACTGTCTCCCTTCCTGTCTTCAGCGGTCATGTGGTACCACTCTGTTGTGAGTTCATTTTCCCCTTCATCACTGAGGTCTGGTGAACTCCCTATTCTGGTAAAGGAAGGTAATGAGCCTGATTATCAGGCACCTGAGCCTAATGATGATGACTGGCTGAGTGGAGTCATGGACTGGATATAAGGCTGCCGACGCCCTTCTGCCCTGCGGGTGATTTCTCTGTGGACTTCTAGGAAACCAGTCTGATTCCTGCTCCTCTAAAGCTAAGTTTTCTGCTTTGCCTGTTAGCATTTGTGTTTTGTTTTTGTTTGCCTTGCTTTTCTGGATTCTGCCATTCCCTGCTGGGGTGAGCTGGATCTCCTTTTGCCGGTTGCTCTGTCTTCAGAATATTCCTGAGTACTGATATAGTTTTTTGAAGCCTAGCATCTTCAGGGCCTTTTTCACTGTCAGTCTGTTGGCTCTTATTTTCATAGGGTTTTTCACGGATTGCAGACAGCAGCCTTCCTGTCCTTTCCTATCTAGTTAGCTTGGGCCCCGTCTTTGCTCAATCTATCTTTCTGTCTGTGTTAGTGTTCTTTCTTCTTTCTTCACCATCATTATATGTTGGGGGCTGCCTTTTGCTTTGGGGTCTGCTCTGGGGCAGTTTAGATTTCCCTTTCTGTCTTTAGGCTATATAGTCCTCCGGCTGTGATCGAGGGGTCTAGGGCATCGTAGGAACCCCCGACGGCTACTGCTAGTTGTGTTGATAGGTTCAGGGGTCTGTAATCCGATAGCTGCCAACTTCTCTGGTTTTCTGGACTTAGCTAGCTTTTCTGTTTTTGCCTCCTACGGTGACTCATTCATAACAGAATCACTCAATGGAGATAAAGCAATTGTCTGATCATGTGGAGTAGCTCGCTGCGGAAATGCGGGGAATTTCCACCTACCTTGCTCGTTCACATGCTGTTGAACCAAAGATCCCTACACCTGATGTATTTTTTGGGGATCGATCTAAATTTTTGAGTTTCAAAAATAATTGTAAATTATTTTTTGCCTTGAAGCCTAACTCGTCAGGGAGCTCCGCGCAGCAGGTTAAAATTGTCATCTCTTTGCTGCGTGGCGATCCCCAGGATTGGGCGTTTTCTTTGAAACCAGATAATCCTATTCTGACTAATGTGAACGCATTCTTTCAAGCCTTGGGGTTGTTGTATGACGAACCTAATGCTATTGATCAGGCTGAAAAGACCCTGTTGGAATTGAACCCGGGTCGAGATTCTGCAGAGTTGTACTGTCAAAAGTTCCGAAAGTGGGCGGTCCTTACTACCTGGAATGATAATACCTTGGCTGCCCTCTTTCGGAAGGGTTTGTCAGAAGCCGTAAAAGATACTATGGTGTGATTTCCTGTTCCCTCTGGTCTGGACGATTCTATGTCATTAGCCATTCAGGTTGATCGGCGTTTACGTGAACGCAGGATTGCACGAGAGGTGTTGCCACCGATTGAACAGACGTCTGAACCTATGCAATGTGATAGAGTTTTGTCTAGGGCGCAACGTCAGGAGTTCAGAAGGCGTAATAAGCTGTGTTTTTTCTGTGGAGATGCCTCGCATATTATTTCTGTTTGTCCTAAATGAGAGAAACGCTTTGCACACACGTTTTCTGTTGGTGGTGTTCAACCTAAGTTTCTTCTGGCAATTACTCTGATCTGCTCCCTGTCCACATTTTCCGCCAAGGCTTTTGTGGATTCAGGAGCAGCGCTAAACCTAATGGACTTGGATTTTGCTAAACGTTGTGGATTTCCGATGACACCTCTGCAGATGCCTATCCCTTTGAGGGTGATTGATGCTACTCCTTTGGCGAAAAATAAACCTCAGTTTTGGACCCAGGTGGTCATGCGGGTCGCCCCAGACCATCAAGAAAATTGCAGATTTTTAGTGTTGCATGGTCTGCATGATGCCGTTGTTCTGGGGTTTCCCTGGTTGCAAATTCATAATCCAGTTTTGGATTGGAAATCTGTGTCTGTGGTGAGTTGGAGTTGTCGGTGTGCCTTTAGTGAGGCTCCAGTTTTTTCCACCTCTCCTCAGTCGCATGATGTTCCTGACTATTTGGTGGACTTTTATGATGTATTTAGTGAGAATGAGTCTGCATCTTTGCCTCCTCATAGGAGTTATGACTGTGCAATTGAACTGAGCCCGGGGTGTAAATTTCCCAAGGGTCGGCTCTTCAATTTATCTGTACCCGAGCACGAGGCTATGCGATCCTATATTAAGGAGGCGTTGGAGAAGGGTCATATTAGACCATCCTCTTCACCCTTAGGTGCCGGGTTTTTTTTTGTGTCCAAAAAGGATGGTTCTTCAAGGCCTTGTATTGATTATCGTGCCATCAACAAAATTACTATTAAATATCAGTATCCGTTACCCCTGATTTCGGATCTATTCTCTAGAGTTAGAGGTGCTTGCTGGTTTACCAAGCTTGACCTCAGGGGGGCGTATAATCTTATCCGCATTAAGCAGGGGGATGAATGGAAGACGGCGTTTAATACTCCGGAGGGACATTTTGAGTACCTGGTGATGCCTTTTGGGCTCACTAATGCCCCTTCTGTCTTCCAGTGCTTCATGAACGATATTTTCCAAGACTTTGTCGATAAATTTTTGATTATCTATCTGGATGATATTTTGATCTTCTCCAAGGATTGGGATTCTCATGTGGAACATATTCGGACTGTGTTCCGGATCTTGAGGGAGAATTCCCTGTATGTCAAAGGATCAAAATGCCTTTTTGGAGTACAGAGGATTTCATTTTTGGGATTTATTTTGTCTCCGTCAACTATTGAAATGGACCCGGCCAAGGTACAGGCCATTTATGATTGGGTTCATCCCACTTCTTTGAAGGCCCTCCAGAAGTTTTTGGGGTTTGCTAATTTTTATCGGAAATTTATAGCAAAATTTTCTAGTATTGCCAAGCCATTGACTGATTTGACTAAGAAGGGTGCTGATGTGTTGAATTGGTCTCCGGAGGCTGTTGCTTCCTTTCAGGAGCTGAAGCGAAGATTTACCTCCGCCCCGGTTTTGCGGCAACCTGATGTCTCACTCCCGTTCCAGGTAGAGGTGGATGCTTCTGAGATTGGTGCAGGAGCTGTTTTGTCCCAAAAGGATCCTGTAACATCTAAAATGAATCCCTGTGCTTTCTTTTCCCGAAAGTTCTCTCCATCTGAACGTAACTATGAAGTGGGGAATCGGGAACTGTTGGCCATGAAATGGGCATTTGAGGAGTGGAGACATTGGATGGAGGGAGCTAAACATCAAGTTGTGGTCCTCACTGACCACAAGAATTTGATTTACCTAGAGTCGGCTAAACGCTTGAACCCTAGACAGGCTAGGTGGGCCTTGTTTTTTACACGTTTTGATTTTGTGGTCTCTTTTCTTCCTGGAACTTAGAATGTCAAGGCAGACGCCCTCTCTAGGAGCTTCTTTGCTAATTCTCCTGTGGTGACCAAGCCTGCTACCATCTTAGGCGAAGGGGTAGTTCTTTCTGCCATCTCGCCCGATTTGAGACTTGCTCTGCAAGAGTTCCAGGAGGACAAACCTGAGCATTGTCCCAGTGGAAAGTTGTATGTTCCTGACCAGTGGAAGAAGAGAGTGATGCCTGAAGTTCATTGCTCTGCATTGGCTGGTCATCCAGGTATTTTTGGTACTAGAGATCTGGTGAGTCGCTCTTTTTGGTGGTCCACCTTGTCTCATGATGTCAGGAATTTTGTGCAGTCCTGTGGGACTTGCTCCCGGTCTAAATCTTGTTCTCGCTCTAGTGGGTTGTTGATGCCTTTGCCGGTCCCCAGGAGGCCATGGACCCATATTTCAATGGATTTCATCTCTGATATGCCGGTCTCTCAAAGAATGACTGTTATTTGGGTGATTTGTGATAGGTTCTCTAAGATGGTTCATCTTGTACCACTCCCTAAGTTGCCGTCTTCCTCTGAGTTGGTGCCCCTGTTTTTGCAACGGGATTCCTGCACGGGATTCCTGAGAACATTGTATCTGACAGAGGAGTTCAGTTTGTGTCTAGATTTTGGAGGACCTTCTGTTCCAAGCTGGGAATTCAGTTGTCCTTCTCCTCTGCTTTTCACCCTCAGACCAATGGGCAGACAGAGAGAACAAACCAGACCTTGGAGTCGTATTTGAGATGTTTTATTTCCGCTGATCAGGATGATTGGGTTTCATTTTTGCCCTTGGCCGAATTTGCTTTAAATAATAGAGCTAGTTCTGCCACTTTGATGTCAGCTTTTTTTTGTAACTTTGGGTTTCATCCTCAATTTTCTTCAGGGCAGGTGGAGCCTTCTGCCTGCCCAGGTGTTGACACTGTGGTGGAGAGAATGCACCAGATCTGGGACCAAGTGGTGGATAAGTTATCTCTCTCCCAGGAAAAGGCCCAGCGGTTTTCCAATCGACATAGGACCATTGGTCCCCAGTTTAAGATTGGTGATATGGTGTGGTTATCATCAAAAAATATTGCTATTAAGGTGGCTTCTCCTAAGTTTAAGCCTAGATTTATTGGACCTTACAAGATTTTGGAGATTATTAATCTGGTCTCTTTTCGTTTGGCTCTTCCTGTCACATTTAAAATCCATAATGTGTACCATAAGTCCTTGTTGAAGAGGTTTGTTGAACCAGTTGTTCCTGGGGTGGCACCTACAGACCCTGTATTGGTTGAAGGTAACATGGAATATGAGGTAGAGAAAATATTGGATTCCCGTCTGGCTAGACGGAGACTCCAGTATTTGGTTAAGTGGAAGGGTTATGGTCAGGAGGATAATTCCTGGGTCTCTGCCTCTGATATTCATGCCAAAAGACTGGTGCGTGCCTTTCATCGGGCTCACCCTGATCGGTTGAGGGTTCGGTGACCCCTCCTCAAGGGGGAGGTACTGTTGTGAGTTCATTTTCCCCTTCGTCACTGAGGTCTGGTGAACTCCCTATTCTGGTAAAGGAAGGTAATGAGCCTGATTATCAGGCACCTGAGCCTAATGATGATGACTGGCTGAGTGGAATCACGGACTGGATATAAGGCTGCCGACGCCCTTCTGCCCTGCGGGTGATTTCTCTGTGGACTTCTAGGAAACCAGTCTGATTCCTGCTCCTCTAAAGCTAAGTTTTCTGCTTTGCCTGTTAGCATTTGTGTTTTGTTTTTGTTTTCCTTGCTTTTCTGGATTCTGCCATTCCCTGCTGGGGTGAGCTGGATCTCCTTTTGCCGGTTGCTCTGTCTTCAGAATATTCCTGAGTACTGACATAGTTTTTTGAAGCCTAGCGTCTTCAGGGCCTTTTTAACTGTCAGTCTGTTGGTTCTTATTTTCATAGGGTTTTTCACGGATTGCAGACAGCAGCCTTCCTGTCCTTTCCTATCTAGTTAGCTTGGGCCCCGTCTTTGCTCAGTCTATCTTTCTGTCTGTGTTAGTGTTCTTTCTTCTTGCTTCACCGTCATTATATGTTGGGGGCTGCCTTTTGCTTTGGGGTCTGCTCTGGGGCAGTTTAGATTTCCCTTTCTGTCTTTAGGCTATATTGTCCTCCGGCTGTGATCGAGGGGTCTAGGGCATCGTAGGAACCCCCCGGCTACTGCTAGTTGTGTTGATAGGTTCAGGGGTCTGCAATCCGATAGCTGCCAACTTCTCTGGTTTTCTGGACTTAGCTAGCTTTTCTGTTTTTGCCTCCTA
Organism: Dendrobates tinctorius; assembly: GCF_039654945.1. Taxonomy (NCBI): domain Eukaryota; kingdom Metazoa; phylum Chordata; class Amphibia; order Anura; family Dendrobatidae; genus Dendrobates; species Dendrobates tinctorius. The sequence goes on from NW_027361993.1 coordinate 8,941,506, forward strand.
CGGTGACTCATTCATAACACCGCTCATTACACTCATGAATATGCGCATATTCATGAGTGCAATGAGCGGTACCACATGACCACTGAAGACAGGAAGGGAGACAGTGGAGAAGCGAGGCTGCAGAGTCCACGGCAGGATGGGTGAGTATAGCGATATTCACCTGTCCCCCGATCCATCGCTGCTTATCGCTGTCTCTGCTACATCCTGTGTCAGTGACGTTTAGGCAGCAGGGGGCGCGGTAACATGGTTAGTGCGCGCCACCCCTCTGCTGGCTGAACAGTCACTGACACAAGAAGCGGCAGACGGCGGCGATGGACCCAGGAAAGGTGAGTATGGATTTTTTTTGCAGCATATGGGGGCATATTCTATGGAGCAGCATATAGGGCATATTTTATGGGGCAGCATATGGGGGGAATATTTTATGGGGCAGGATATGGGGGGCATATTCTATGGGGCAGGATATGGGGGCATATTCTATGGGGCAGCATATGGGGCATAGTCTAAGGGGCAGCATATGGGGGCATAGTCTATGGAGCAGCATATGGGGGCATAGTCTATGGGGCAGCATATGGGGGCATAAACTATGAAGAAGCATATGGGGCATAATCTATGGAGCAGCATATGGGGGCATATTCTATGGGGCAGCATATGGGGACATATTCTATGGGGCAGCATATGGGGGCATAGTCTATGGAGCAGCATATGGGGGCATAGTTTATGGGGCAGCAAATGGGGGCATAAACTATGGAGAAGCATATGGGGGCATTATCTATGGAGCATCATATGGGGGCATATTCTATGGAGCTGCATATGGGGGCATAAACTGTGGAGCAGTATATGGGGGCATAATCTATGGAGCAGCATATGGGGGCATATTCTATGGAGCAGCATATGGGGGTATAATCTATGGAGCAGCATATGGGGGCATATTCTATGGGACAGCATATGGGGGCATAAACTGTGGAGCAGCATATGGGGGCATAGTCTATGGATTCCACCCTCGGCTTATACACGAGTCAATAAGTTTTCCCATTTTTTGTGGCAAAATTAGGGGGGGTCGTCTTATACACGAGTATATATGGTACGTTCTCTGGGCAAGGACCGGTTTCAAAAACGCCAGCATGCGGTGGTATTTGTATTTTCAAAAAAGAAAAAATCAACTAATCTCATAGAGATTTGAAAGAAAAAAATTTGTGAACATGCAAATCCCCTTAAAAACACACAATTTATTAGGATAATTGCTAAAAAAAACACCTTCCCAGTGAAAAAGTGGCAAATGCCAAAAATAGAAAAAAAGAGACCTGGTCTAAAGTGCTGCACAGCCCTATACTAAGGCCTAGCTGATACCTTCCTGGCTGTGGAGGTTGGCACCCAGTGTTTTTTTAGCGGTTTTTACCACATTTTTCACTATAAAACCGCTATAAAACCGCTAAAAATAAGCTTCCCAGTCATTTCTATGCATTTTGCACTTTTTGTGCACATTGATGCGTTTTTTACCGCCAAAAAAACGCATCGCGGTAAAAAATGCAGCATGCTCATTAATTTTGCGGATTTTTCCGCGGTTTTGGCTTCTTCCATGCAGTTTGAAACCGCTGCGGAAAAAAACGCATCAAAAACGCATCAAAACCGGAAAAATAGGTGCGGTTTCCGGGAAGGGATTCAGGTTTTTGAGCAGAAATTTTCTGCAACATGTGCACTTAGCCTAATAGTACGATATTGGCGCCCCCACTCAACGAGGACTATCCCTCGCTTCCCTAGTAATCCCATAGATCACAGAAGGGAAAACAATTCTCAGATAGTGCAGAGATGAAAAATCAGAATGCCCTAGGACTAGTGCAGACCAGACACAAATACCAAAATATAACGATAAAAGTGCATATTATCCATATCATGATACAGTATCATGTGACCTAAAATATCCTTCAGAGGCATGATGAACAGCGATTCCACATAGAGGGATAGATACAATCAGATGTACTGAATAAACAATAAATGGTCACTTATCATGTCTATGGAGAACCTTCTACGCGTTTCCCCACCGTGGCGGTTCATCAGGAGGTATATACGATGCTCTCACTGATATTGTTGCTGCTTCATACCTGATACCACAATGATGGAGGCATTTTTCTTGACATCTTGTAAAGTGCTTTGATGGTTTAATTTGTTTGTGTGTTGAAGAGATCAGTGCAAGCCCAAAACGTGTAGCTTCACAGTACAGCAGTAAGATATTTTAGTGAATTTTGTCTCAATTGGTGGAATTGCAGAAGGAACCATTTACAATATCAGCAATTACCATATATCCACCACTAGATGAAAAAAAACTAAGGGGGGGACCTATAACTGCCTCTGGAACCCAGCCATTTAAAGGGAATCTGTCACCCCATTTTTCGAGTATCAGCTGCCGGCACCTCCATCAGGGGCTTATCTACACCATTCTGTAATTCTGTAGATAAGCCCCCGATGTAACCTGAAAGATGAAAAAAATGAGTTAGATTATACTCACCGGGGGGCGGTCCTGTCTTGGTCCGATGGGTGTTGCGGTCCGGCGCTTCCCATCTTCTAACGGTGACGTCTTCTTCTTTGCTGCCTGTCGTGGCTCCTGCGCAGGCGCACTGCTCTGCCCTGTTGAGGGCAGAGCAAATTACTGCAGTGCGCAGGCGCCGGACCTCTCCCGGCGCCTGCGCACTGCAGGACTCTGCTCTGCCCTCAACAGGGCAGAGCAGTGCACCTGCGCAGGAGCCACGACAGGCAGCAAAGAAGAAGACGTCACCGTTAGAAGATGGGAGGCGCCGGACTGGACTGTGACACCCATCGGACCAAAACCGGACCCGGACCGCCCCTGGGTGAGTTTAATCTAACTCATTTTTCTTATCTTTCAGGTTACATCAGGGGCTTATCTACAGCTTTACAGGATGCTGTAGATAACCCCCTGATGGCGGTGCCGGCTGCTGATACTCGAAAAATGGGGCGACAGATTCCCTTTAAGCCCCAGACCATGTGACTCCTCCCCCATGTGACTGAACGCATGACTGTGACATCACACAGGTCCTGTCAGCACACCTTGGTGCCAGCTCTGCAGGTGGAGATAAGGTGGACACCCTCCCATCCACTCTATGGATGTCCACATAAAAAATAGCCTATTATTCTTCTTAACTAAATTCTCACAACACTTAAAGGGAATCTGTCACCCCTTTTTTTGGCCTATTAGCTGCCGACATAGACATTGTGGGCTTATCTACAGCATTCTGTAATGCTGTAGATAAGCCCCCGATGTAACCTGAAATAGAAGAAAAACACGTTATATTATACTCACCGAGGTGAATGCTGTAGATAAGCCCCCGATGTCTATGCTGGCAGCTAATAGGCCAAAAAAAGGGGTGACAGATTCCCTTTAATATGCTGGAGGAAATTCTCTGGGTTTCACATCACTGACGCCATTAAGAGTAGTGACACATCTCTTTTCTTGTACTTTACCAGTGGCTTTGTCACAACAACAATGGGGTCAAATCTGCAAACATTTGGGTGCTTGATAGTAGAGCAGGAGCAGGAAATTTAATGAAAACTGGGTAAGTTGGAAGGTCTGGTATTTCACATGCACAGTAAATGCATAAAGTGCTGTTATTTTCTGTTTAAAGTAGCTTGACACAATAATTCAATTGTAATAGTAACTAATGCTGAAAGTAATTATACTGTTATGTAGGCCATTAAATGTATTCTGGTACTTAATTTCGCCATAAAGCTTAACATTTATGCTGCTCCCAGGCCTCGTATGAAGGCCAAATGCTTTTTGATTTTGCCTGTTTTTTTCACATACTGCAGCTTCAGAACCCTTTATGTAAATCATGTCTCACCAAAAACGTCTGCCAAATAAAGTGGGGCACGGAGATACATTAGATCAAAGGCATTTCATTAAAATTGTACAGGCAGCCTTGTTCACAACAGAATAATTCAAACAATTCATCCTTGCCCTGAAGAGATAACAATCTAATTCTGGTACGAGGAAAGTCGCATGAGGGGTAAAGCATGACCCAGCAGGGGGGCTTTGCATCTGTAAACTCAGCAGCTGCCAAAATGAACACATCACAGTGAAAATGCTCATTCGAGGCAGAGGACGGGCTCACGCTTTATAGTCTATGATCACATTTTAAAGAGGAATTAGGATTAAATGCTGTTTTGTTATATAGTAAATAGCCTAAATCAGCTGGAAAATCAGACGCTACTCAGTGTGCAGAACCATACTTTACTGCATCTTAGGACCACCCTTAACCATATGCTATTTAAGAGCATATGGAAGTAATAAAGAAGGGTCTCTGACTCTGAACCTCTGTCTATTAACCAAGGTGAAGAACTGATACAGACCTAAGTTATCTGGCGGCACAGAGCTGAATGGTTGGACACCACGTGGAAAATTAATCGAAAGCATCAACTTCACCTCTAATGTAAACTAATTGCCAGGTGGCCCTATAGTCCTGCATTGGAAACTCTCTCTTTTTATGAATAATTGGTAGCCGTACTTTTCCCCCAGACTGGGCAATCTCTGTATATGGCCAACACTTGGAGACCTGATCAATTTATTGCTTTATTCAGCTTCTTATGACCCATAGACATTTTGGATATGTGACTCTTACGGAATTTAACAGTCTTCCTAATTTTGATTGTTGACTTCCATGCTTTTTGTAAGCAAGTCCCTAGAGAATTAAGGAACATCTGGAGCCAATGATTTGCTTTTGATTTAAGACACTATGAATGCATTAATGTTAAAGAAATGATCCAGAAGTTTAACATTGATATTAAGATTGATTTTATCCATAGGGCTGGTCATTAATATCAGACCCAGGTCCAATTCCTAGCACGACCACCAACCAAATGTTGGAAGTAAAAAAAAAAAGAAGGGAAACTATGTGTTTGCGGGCACTGAAGGAAACTAGATGATCAGGAGAATAGAAAGAAGGGAATTTTATTGGCAACACGTTTTGGAATTAGAAGAACTTCAAAACATGTTGTCAATAAAATTCTCCTCTTTTAATTCTCCTGGTTATCTTGTTTCCTCTGGTCTGGCAGCATCCTCAAATACTGCATTTTCCAGGTTTTCTTCTCATGCTTCATGTCTAACTTGGTCAGGTTTATCGGGTGGAGCAGAAGCCACGTCTTACCATTTCTCAAGCCTTATACAGTCCTCCGCTTGCAATTTGCACAACTTTACTAGCTGAGTGGCCCCCTTGAGTCTCTACCTCTCAGGTTTAACCCACCAGTTTCATACATGGAGTACCTCTGCTTCTTATTCTGTCAGATGATTGACAAGGCCACGGTGAATTGGAAGTTGCACAGGTTTATATATGCATAAAGGCTGTAATTGGTACTGCATGCTCTCTTTTATTCACTTGTATAGTTGAGAGCTTACGGTACCGTTCATGGCCACTACACAATGTACAGGGCTGTGTCAGTTCTAGTGCTCTATAGTCCCTTCAATTAGCTGATCTTGGTGGTGTCGTCAGTTGGATCATCACCACTTATCTGATATTAGTGACTTGTGCTAAGGATAGGTCCTGGAACAAAATTATTTAATACATCATGTAAAATGTTTCATTAAGAATAAAATTCTGCATCAAGACAATGGTACCAAGTAATTCAGGAGAATACCGCTTCTACACACTTAGCCAAATATATATTTTGAGAAGAGCTTTCTTAGCACTGTCACTGGCCCACATTCACCAGACAGATGCCAAAAGAGTGTCTATTTGGCTTTCATCTGTCCAGTATGCATTTGCACACCATTTATGTATTTTTTACTTATAGGAAAGTGCAGCGGGCCCCTAAGTATGAAAAATCTTAGGACATCCTTCTAGACTATGGCCACTGTTGTATGTACACCTCTTGAGCGTTAATAGCCAAAAGAAGTCAAAATTTCTGTGAGCAAGATTAGCTTATCAAACCAAGAAGATGCAGGTGTCCTCAGAACAGGTCACACCAGACCTCAGCAAAGCTTAATGTGGGTACAATCTAGAGGAGAAATAAAGTTCCAATTTCAAGGAACTTTGGTAACGTTTATTTCTGTTTAATTTTCATAAAACTAAAGCAAGTATTTTGAAGGATGGAAGCAGAAAAGTGGTGACACAGAATATCCAAAAAATATGGTATTAGGATTGTTAATGTATGTTTTTTTGCTTTTTCTCACGATGCTGAGGAATGAACTTGTTCTTCTTTGCCATTCTAAATGTAAATGTAGGAAATGAAAGGGTGGTCTCTTCAAGGTTCTGTATATGAATTATATTAATATAGATCCCCTGACTACAATAAGCAATTAGTTATTTAGTGTTCATTATCGTTGCCCCAGGTGCCAAAAAAATCCACTGTCCCGTAGAGACTGGCGCTGCCACTTATTATTTTCTAATTGTGATGGATTACTGGAAACAACTTAGGCTCACAGTAGACCCCAAATTCTCTTTTTCAAAGTGATTGCCAGTATTTACTTCTTGACCTGGTGTCTTCGACTCACCTACAAATAAAGACCCAATTTCCAGGATGCATTTGCTGAATTGTTGCCATCATTACATTAATTATCCCTTTAGGTCTTGCGTTCTTTTCCAAGCCCATTTGGCAAAGAACCTTCCACGGAATGTCAGCACGCAAAAAGAAAAAAATAAATAAATAAATTTACAAAGGGGATTCATCTATCATTGCAGTTTGTCTCCGGTCCAGATATTCTTCGGGATTTTGCATATCTAGTAGGGCTGAGTTGTAAACAGAAAACCTGCAAGCAAAGCTGCAAGGGGAAATATATCACTTTGTGTCTGCTATTGCATAAGATAAAAGCTCTTGGCTGCACCTGAAGCTTTTAGCACATCAAGCCAACCCTTTATGTGTCAGGTAATGCATTGCCCAGTCAGAATAATGGCCTACTATGGAATTGTTATGCTGCAAATGTGATAATAGGCTTCAATAGCCATTCAAAATCACCTCTTCCATTTGGCGCCCAATTGAGATCCAGTTTACTGTCCCACATTAACGTTCTGTTATTTCTTCATATTGGGCATTAAGGCAGTAATGGTCATGAACTACTATAGTTTTAACCCCTCACAGCCCTAGAAAGACTGAACTATATTGGTAAACTTAAAAAAAGAGGTAGTTACATGAAGGAAACCCTCCATTAAAGCTAACCCAATGATGAGCTGAATGCCATGGCTATAGATTTATCTTCAGCTGGGCTCACATTGACCACTCTTTGGCTTGGGTAGTTGACATGCTCACCATTCAATTGAATGGGACAACATGTAATACATGGACAAGCTGGGGTCTGCCAAAATAGAAACCATTGGTGACTATTAGTTCTGGATCAGAGAAGGTACAGTTAAGTAGCCCAACTAAATGCTGTCCATAATATAGCACAGAAAAGGGGTTGTCTTCCTTAAGGCCCTCATACACATTAGGTAAAAATCTGCTGATATTGACAAATTTGGCTGATGGCAATTAATTTTCCAGAGGGGCCACATGAGAGACCGTGACTGTTGTGGAGGACTGAACCAATAGGCTAAAATTAATTCTGCTCAATATTAATGTTAATATATTAATTATAATCATTTTATATGAATATTAAATGTATTACTTAATATTGAGACAAATTAATGATGTTGATATCCCCTATATACAGTATGAGCCCGCACACAGCCCCTGTATACCGTAAGAGCCTACACACAGTCCCTATATACCATAAGATCCCCAAAACAGCCTCCTATATACAGTATGAACCCTTACATTGCCTCAATATACAGTATAAGTCCACACATTGCCACCTATATACAATGTGAGCCCCCACCTAGCTCCCACAATACAGTATGAGCCTCCACATTGTCTCCTAAATGCAGCATGAGCCCCACACAGCCTACGTATATACCAAGTAAGTCCTCACATAGCTCCTTATACAAAGCATGTGCCCCATATAGCCTTTCTATGTACAGTGTTAGGCCTCACATACCCTCTGTAAGGTAGCGCTGTCATTCAAGGTTGGGGACACTCGCTTGGCAGCCAAATAATTACGTCCCGCACGGGTTTTCCATAAAACAATAAGAATCCATGCGGTTTATTCAGGCATCATAAACCCACAGCAGCAAAATAAAGTTCATATAATCAGCATAGCGTTCATAACAGAGCTTCCTTCTGTTAAGCCTGTGGTCACACAGGTTATGCAATGTCCAATACTCAGGCTCTTCTGCCTCACAGATATCTCAGCCCATCAGGGTTACCTCATGGCTGCTTCAGCTCACTGCAGACGTTCATTCCCTCTCCCTGGGAACTGTCAGACGCAGCCATTACTCACAGCATTCACGTGCTGTCAGACAGGAAGCCCCATCTTCCCAGCGGGACCTTCCACAACGGACCAACCGGGTCCAAGCATTCACTCCATGTGACCTACCCTGGCCACCTTATATGGTCCGTAGCCACGCCCACCGTGTCACAAGGCTATGACCTCATCACAGGTCCTTCACACACACTCATATACATTTTACTATGGCGTTCTTAAACACATCCCTGGGTGCTTTTGTAGGTAGCTGATCACACCCATCTCATCAACCACCTGAAGGCTTCTCCCTAACACATTGGTACGAAAGATCAGCTCTGCTGATCAGCACATAATCAAGCCTTCATCTCAAGGCCACCCACCTTGAGATACATTACGATCATTCAGCATCCTACTCCTATCAGGACACTGGAAATGCCTATACACCTGTCCTGGGACACCCACACAGCGCCCCCTAGCGGACACAGTGGTCACTACACCACACCTCCTATCTACAGCATGAGCCCCCAGATAGCCTCCCTATATACAGTATGAGCCCCAATGCAGCCCATATATACTGAAAGAGCCCCCAAACAGCCTCCTATATACAGTATGAACCCTCACATAGCCTACAATATACAGTGTAAGTCCCCAAATACTTTCCTATATACAGTATGAGCACCCACATTGCCTCCTATATACAGTGTGAGTCCCCGCCTAGCATCCTATATGCAGCATGAGCCCCCACACAGCCTCCCTATATACAGTGTTAGCCCCTACATAGGCTCCCTTTTACAATATGAGCCATCACATAGCTCCCTATATACAGTATGAGGCCCTACATAGCCTTCTATGTACTGTATGAGCCACCACATAGCCTCCTATGTACAGTATGAACCCCATATAGCTCCATGTATGCAGTATGAGCCTCCATTCAGCCTCCTATATACAGTAGGAGTTCCCACATAGCCTACATACAGTATGAGCCACATATAGTGTTCTATATACAGTATCAGCCCCCACATAGCTCTATATAAACAGTATAAGCCCCATATAGCCTCCTATATGCAGTATGAGCCCCCTATATACAGTTTGAACCCCCACATAGCCTTCTATATACAGTGTGAGCCCCACATAACGTTCTACATACATTATAAGCCCCTATATACAGTATGAACCCTACATACTCTCCTATATACAGTATAAGCCCCCATATAGCCTCTTGTATACAGTATGAGCCCTCACATAGCCTCCTAAATGCAGAATGAGCCCCTCATAACCTACCTACATACTGTATAAGACCTCCCATTGCCCCTTATATGTAGCATGTGCCCAAATAAACTCTACATACAGTGTGAGCATTCACAAAGTCTCCTATATGCAGCATGAGCCTCCCATATACAGTATGAGCCTCTACATTGCCTCTTATATACAGTATGAACCCCACAAAGCTCCCTGTTTGCAGTATGAACCCCCATATAGCTTCTATAGACAGTATGAGCCCCCACATAGCTTTCTATATATAGTATCAGCCCCCACAAGACTAATATATATGGTATGAGACCCCACATAGCCTCCCATATACAGCATGTGCCCCACATAGCCTGCCATATACAGCATGAGCCTGCATAGCCTCCCATTTACAGCATGAGCCCCACATAGCCTCCCATATACACCATGAGCCCCACATAGCCTCCCATATACAGCATGAGCCCCACATAGCCTTCCATATACAGCATGAGCCAAACATAGCCTCCCATATACCGCATGAGCCAAACATAGCATCCCTATATACCATGTAAGCCCTCACATAGCCCCTTATATGTACAGTTGTGGCCAAAAGTATTGACACCCCTGCAATTTTGTCAGATAATACTCAGTTTCTTCCTGAAAATTATTGCAAACACAAATTCTTTGTTATTATTATATTCATTTAATTTGTCTTAAATTAAAAAACACAAAAATAATTGTCCTAAAGTCAAATTGGATATAATTCCACACAAAGCATAAAAAAGAGGGTGGACAAAAGTATTGGCACTGTTTGAAAAATCATGTGATGCTTCTCTAATTTGTGTAATTAACAGCACCTGTAACTTATCTGTGGCACCTAACAGGTGTTGGCAATAACTAAATCACACTTGCAGCCAGTTGACATGGACTAAAGTTGACTCAACCTCTGTCCTGTGTCCTTGTGTGTACCACATTGAGCATGGAGAAAAGAAAGAAGACAAAAGAACTGTCTGAGGACATGAGAAACCAAATTATGAGGAAGCATGAGCAATCTCAAGGCTACAAATCCATCTCCAAAGACCTGAATGTTCCTGTGTCTACCGTGCGCAGTGTCATCAAGAAGTGTAAAGCTCATGGCACTGTGGCTAACCTCCCTAGATTTGTACAGAAAAGAAAAATTGACAAGAGATTTCAACGCAAGATTGTGCGGATGTTGGATAAAGAACCTCGACTAACATCCAAACAAGTTCAAGCTGCCCTGCAGTCCGAGGGTACAACAGTGTCAACCCGTACTATCCGTCGGAGTCTGAATGAAAAGGGACTGTATGGTAGGAGACCCAGGAAGACCCCACTTCTTACCCCGAGACATAAAAAAGCCAGGCTGGAGTTTGCCAAAACTTACCTGAAAAAGCCTAAAACGTTTTGGAACAATGTTCTCTGGTCAGATGAGACAAAAGTAGAGCTTTTTGGGCAAAGGCATCAACATAGAGTTTACAGGAGAAAAAATGAGGCATTCAAAGAAAAAAACACGGTCCCTACAGTCAAACATGTCTGAGGTTCCCTGATGTTTTGGGGTTGCTTTGCTGCCTCTGGCACTGGGCTGCTTGACGTGTGCATGACATTATGAAGTCTGAAGACTACCAACAAATTTTGCAGCATAATGTAGGGCCCAGTGTGAGAAATCTTGGTCTCCCTCAGAGGTCATGGTTCTTTCAGCCGGACAATGACACAAAACACACTTCAAAAAGCACTAGAAAATGGTTTGTGAGAAAGGACTGGAGACTTCTAAGGTGGCCAGCAATGAGTCCAGACCTGAATCCCATAGAACACCTGTGGAGAGATCTAAAAATGGCAGTTTGGAGAAGGCACCCTTCTAATATCAGGGACCGGGAGCAGTTTGCCAAAGAAGAATGGTCTAAAATTCCAGCAGAGCATTGTAAGAAACTCATTGATGGTTACCGGAAGCGGTTGGTCGCAGTTATTTTGGCTAAAGGTTGTGCAACCAAGCATTAGGCTGAGGGTGCCAATACTTTTGTCTGGCCCATTTTTGGAGTTTTGTGTGAAATGATCAATGTTTTGCTTTTTGCTTCATTCTCTTTTGTGTTTTTTCATTTAAGACAAATTAACCCCTTCCTGACATCCGGCGTACTATCCCGTCCATGGGACCCGGGCCCCTATGCCCATGGACGGGATAGTACGTCTACCGCGATCAGCGGCGCCCACGTGGTGAGCGCCGCTGATCGCGGCCGGGTGTCAGCTGATTATCACAGCTGACACCCAGCACAATGTGTCAGGGGCGGTCACGGACCGCCCACGACACGTTAACCCCTTGCACACCGCGATCAAACATGATCGCGGTGTACCAGGGGTTAAAGGGAAGCATTGGCAGGGAGGGGGCTCCCTCTGTGCTTCCCTGAGCCCCCCACGGCAGCGCAATGTGCAGCGCTGCTGCGGGGGGCTTCTTTCCTGCAGGCCCCCGAATCCAAGATGGCGACGGGGCCTTCGGGGGCCTGCAGAAAGCTGGCTTCCTCAGTGCCTGCAAAGCGCAGGCATGAGGAAGCCTTCTGCACTGCCTGTGACAGATCAGCGATCTGTCACAGTGATCTGTGATGTGACAGATCAGCGATCTGTCACAGGACAGTGATGTCCCACCTGGGACTATTTAATAAAGTTAAAAAAAATAAAAAAAAGTGTTAAAATAATAAAAAAAAAAATCGCCAAATAAATTAGAAAAAAAAAAAATATTCCCCCAAATAAATCCATTTTTTGGAAATAAAAAAAACAATAAAAGTACACATATTAGGTATCGCCGCGTCCGTAACGACCCGCCCTATAAAACTGTCCCATTAGTTAACCCCTTTAGCGAACCCCTTAAAAAATAAAAATTATAAACGAAGCAAAAAATAATGATTTATTATCATACCGCCAAACAAAAAGTGTAATAACGCGCGATGAAAAAGACGCATATAAATATCCATGGTACCACTGAAAACGTCATCTTGTCCCGCAAAAAACAAGCTACAACACAGCATCATCAGCGAAAAAATAAAAAAGTTATAGCTCGCAGAATAAAGCGATGCAAAAATAATTATTTTTTATATAAAATAGTTTTCATTGCATAAAACTGACAAAACATAAAAAAACGACCTAAATGAGGTATCACTGTAACTGAACTGACCCGAAGAATAAAACCGCTTTATCAATTTTACCGCACGCAGAACGGTGTAAATGCACCCCCCCAAAAGAAATTCATGAAACCCTGGTTTTTGTTCATTCTGCGTCCCAAAAATCGGAATAAAAAGCGATTAAAAAATGTCATGTGCCCGAAAATGGTACCAATAAAAACGTCAACTCGTCCCGCAAAAAATAAGACCTCACTTGACTCGGTGGGTCAAAATACGGAAAAATTATAGCTCTCAATATGAGGTGATGCAAAAACTATTTTTACAATAAAAAGCGTCCTTTAGCGTGCGACAGCTGCCAAATATAAAAACCACCATAAATAGTAAATCAAACCCCCCGTTATCACCCCCTTAGTTAGGGAAAAATAATAAAATAAAAGAAAGTATTTATTTCCATTTTTCCATTAAGGTTAGGGTTAGGGCTAGGGTTAGGGTTAGGGCTCGGGTTAGGGTTAGGGTTAGGGCTAGGGCTAGGTTTAGGGTTAGGGCTAGGGTTAGGGTTAGGGCTGAGATTAGGGTTAGGGGTGTGTTGGGGTTCAGGTTGGAGTTAGAATTGGGGGTTTCCACTGTTTGGGCACATCAGGGGCTCTCCAAATGCAACATGACGTCTGATCTCAATTCCAGCCAATTCTGAGTTGAAAAAGTCAAATGGTGCTCCTTCCCTTCCAAGCTCTGCCATGCGCCCAAACAGTGTTTTAACCCCACATGTAGGGTATTAGCCTACTCAGGACAAATTGCAAAACAATTTTTGGGGTCCAATTTCTCCTGTTACCCTTAGGAAAATAAAAAATCTGGGGCAAAAATATCATTTTTGTGTAAAAAAATGATTTTTTTATTTTCACGTCCGAGCGTTATAAACTTCTGTGAAGCACTTGGGGGTTCAAAGTGCTCACCACACATCTAGTTAAGTTCCGTGGGGGGTCTAGTGTCCAAAACGGGGTCACTTGTGGGGAGTTTCAATAGTTTAGGTACATCAGGGGCTCTCCAAACACACATGACACCCGCACACCATTCCATCAAAGTCTGCATTCCAAAACGTCACTGCTTCCCTTCCGAGCCCCGACGTGTGTCCATACAATAGTTTTCTCCCACATATGGGGTGTCAGCGTACTCATGACAAATTGGACAACAACTTTTGGGGTCCAATTTCTCCTGCTACCCTTGGGAAAATGAAAACATTGGGGACTAGTTGATCATGTTTGTGGAAAAAATACGATTTTTTTATTTTCATGCCCGGGCATTATAAACTTCTGTGAAGCCCTTGGGGGTTCAAACTGCTCACCACACATCTAGATAAGTTCCTTTGGGGGTCTTGTTTCCAAAATTGGGTCATTTGTGGGGGTTTCCACTGTTTAGGTACATTAGGGACTCTCCAAAGGCAACATGACACCCGCAGACCATTCCCTCAAAGTCTGCATTCCAAAACGTCACTACTTCCCTTCCGAGCCCCGACGTGTGCCCATACAGTAGTTTTCTTCCACATATGGGGTATCAGCATACTCAGGACAAATTGGACAACAACTTTTGGGGTCCAATTTCTCCTGGTACCCTTGGGAAAATAAAAAAATGGTGACTAAAAGATCATGTTTGTGGAAAAAATACGAATTTTTTATTTTCACGCCCGGGCGTTATAAACTTCTGTGAAGCACTGGGGGGTTCAAAGTGCTCACCACACATCTAGATAAGTTCCTTGGGGGGTCTAGTTTACAAAATGGTGTCATTTTTGGGGGGTTTCCACTGTTTAGGTACATCAGGGGTTTTCCAATTGCGACATGGTGTCCGATCTCAATTCCAGCCAAAAACGTCAAATGGCGCTGCTTCCCTTCTGAGCTCTGCCATGCGCCTAAATAGTGGTTTACCCCCACATGTCGGGTATCAGCGTACTCAGGACAAATTGCACAATAACTTTTAGGGTCCTGTTACCCTTGGAAAAATAAGAATTGAGGGTGAAAAGATCATTTTTGTGGAAAAAATATGATTTTTTAATTGTACCGCTGTACGTTATAAACTTCTGTAAAGCCCTTGTGGGTTCAAAGTTCTCACCACATATCTAGATAAGTTCCTTGGGGGGTCTAGTTTCCAAAATGGGGTCACTTGTAGGGGGTTTCCACTGTTTAGGTACATCAGGGACTCTCCAAACGTGACATGGCGTCCGATCTGAATTCCAGCCAAGTTTGCATTGAAAAAGTCAAACGGCGTTCCTTCCATTCTGAGCTCTGCCATGCGCCGAACCAGTCGTTCTCCCCCACATATCAGGTATCAGCGTACTCAGGACAAATTGCACAATAACGTTTGCAGTCCAATTTCTCCTTTTACCCTTGGTAAAATAAAAAAAATTGAACCTGAAGTATTTTTTTTGTGAAAAAAAGTTAGATGTTCATTTTTTTTTTAAATATTCAAAAAAATTCCTGTGACGCACCTAAAGGGTTAATAAACTTCTTGAATGTGGTTTTGAGCACCTTAAGGAGTGCAGTTTTTACAATGGTGTCACTTTTGAGTATTTTCTATCATATAGACCCCTCAAAGTGACTTCAAATGTGATGTGGTCCTAAAAATAAAATGGTGTTGTAAAAATGAGAAATCGCTGGTCAACTTTTAACCCTTATAACTTCCTAACAAAAAAAATTTTGGTTCCAAAATTGTGCTGATGTAAAGTAAACATGTGGAAAATTTATCAAGTTTTTTGTGTGCTGTATCTCTGTGATTTAAGGGCATAAAAATTCAAAGTTGGAAAATTGCGAAATTTTCAAAATTTTCGCCAAATTTCCGTTTTTCTCACAAATAAACGTAAGTTATTTGAATGAAATTTTACCACTAACATGAAGTACAATATGTCACGAGAAAACAGTGTCAGAATCACTGGGATCCATGGAAGTATTCCAGAGTTATGGCCTCATAAAAGGACAGTGGTCAGAATTGTAAAAATTGGCCCGGTCATGAACGTGCAAACCACCCTTGGGGGTGAAGGGGTTAAATGAAGATAATAATACCAAAGAATTTGTGATTGCAATCATTTTCAGGAAGAAACTGAGTATTATCTGACAAAATTGCAGGGGTGTCAATACTTTTGGCCACAACTGTAGCATGTGCCCCATATAGCCTCTCTACATACAGTGTGAGCCCCCACATAGCTTCATATATACAGTATGAGCCTCTACATAGCATCCTATATACAGTGTGAGCCACCAGATAGCTCTTTATATAAAGTTTCAACCCCAACATAGCATCCTATATACAGTATGAGCCGCACATACAGTTTGAGCCCCACATAGCCTCTTATATACAGTAAAATCCTCCACATAGTCTCCTATACACAGTATGAGCCGCTACATAGCCTCCTATATACAGTTTGAGCCCCAACATAGCCTCCTGTACACAGTATGAACCGCACATAGCCTCCTACATGCAATATGAGCCCTCTATATACATTATGAGCCCTATATATCCTCTTATATACAGCATGAGTCATCACATCTATTATATACATTATGAGCCCCTATAAACAGTATAAGTCCTCACATAGCCTCATATATACAGTATGAGGCCCCATGTAACCTCCTATATACAGTATAATCCCCCACATAGCTCCCTATATATAGTATGAGCCCCCACATATCTCCCTACATGCAGTACCAGCCCTCATATAGCCTCCCACATACAGTATGAGCCCCCACAAAGCCTCCTATATATAGTATAAGCCCTCACATAGCCTGTTATTTATGGTTTGAGCCTTCACATATCCTCCTATATACAGTGTGAGCCCTCACAAAGCTCCTTATATACAGTTTCAGCCCCACATAGCCTCATATACAATATAAGCTCCATATAGCTCCCCATTAACAGTATGAGCCCCACATAGCTCCATATATGCAGTAATAGTTCCTACATGATCACCTTTATACACTATGAGCACCCATATAACCTCTTATTTACAGTATGAATCCCACATAGCTCCCTGTATACAGTATAAGTCCCCACATAGCCTCCTATATACAGCTATATACAGTAAAAGCCCCATATTGCCAATATAGAGCATGAGCCTCCATATAGCCTCCTGTATACAGTATGAACCTCCACATAGCTTTCTATATACAGTATCAGCCCCCACATAGCCTCCTATATACAGTATGAGCCCCTTATATATGGTATGAGCCTCCTCATAGCCTCCCACATACAGCATGAGCCCTCACATAGCCTCCTATATGAAGAATGAGCCCCACATAGCTTACCTATATACCTCATAAGCACTAACATAGCTTCATATATGTAGCATGTCCCCCACACAGCCTCTCTACAATAGGAACGGCGGAACGCACTAAATAAAAAAAATAATAAAGTGCGTTCGCCGCTCGGGGTCCACCGTGCAGTAGGTGATATAACCGCTGCTAAGTGGTGGCAGGAGCAATATGGCGGAAATGCACACAGGGTTAAACTTCATCCAGGTGCGCAGAGCAATCTCAGTTAACTCACAGAGATGTCAAAAAGTACAAACACAAATGACTGAGCCTGTTGTAGTCACAGTACTCAGTAAAAAACGCACACACGGTATACGGTCACAGGAGTAACCTAAGACAGCGGCACTACGTCCGACTAGACCTACCGTGTGCGCGGCGTTGCAATTGCGAACGCAAGCGTGGCGTGAACACTGCCGCTAAACGACAAAGGCACGGCGCAAGCGCAATGTCGGATGCTAGCAGCTGTGGATGTTGCAGCAGAGGAGCGCTGGCGCTGATTCTAACTCAGTCCCTGTCCACATGCGTAATATTAGAGGGAAGGTGTTTCAAATGAGTCAGTCACCAGAATCATGCATCCGACCTCATAAACACAGCAGCAAGTAAGTCTATACTAGCGCATGGCGGAACAACCATGCGCGCCTTTTATAGCAGCTGGGACCTTCTGCAAGCTTCCAGATCTCTGAGATGGACCAATGAGAACTGGAGCGGGACGTGAGCACATGACTCCCGATCTCCAATGGAAGATCGTCCCATGAGCATGCCCAGTAAGAGGACAGAAGGACTTAGCCTCAGGAGAGATTTGCTGCAAGGCAATCTCCTCTGCAATCTCCTCTGCAGTGGAAAAATAGGAGGTGAGTGCAGAATGTGAGGATCTGGATCCCTGCTGAGTAAACGCAGAAATCCAACTCCTAAAGGGCCTGTCACACTAAGCGATATCGCTAGCAATAACGCTATAACGTCACTGGTTTTTGTGATGTTATAGCGATATTGCTAGCGATATCGCTATGTCTGATAATTACCTCCGACCGCTCCCCCGCTGGTTATTGCTGATAGCGCGAGAACATCCTGGACCGTTTCTTGTCGTCAGCTTCCTGCTGGGGCTTCCTGCTGTGGAGACGAGTGACACGTCGACGCGGGCGGGAGGGCGTCAGGATCGCCTCGTCTGACAAGTAAGTAGCGACCCCCGACCCCTGCTATGTCGCTGGTGAGATCTGCCTGTGTGGCAGCTCACTAGCGATCACTTAGAGATGCACCAGCGATCCTGACCGCGTCATATCGCTGGTCGGGATCGCTGGTGCATTGCTAAGTGTGACAGTACCTTTACACTCTATTTGCAGCATGACCCCTCACATGGCCTGCTATTTGCAACGTGAGCCTGCACATTGCCTCTTATATACAGTATGAGCCCCTACATAGCTCCCTATATATAGTATGAACCCCACATAGTCTCCTATATACAGTATGAACCCCTATATAAAATATGAGCCCCCACATAGCCTCTTATTTGCAGCATGATCCCCAAATAGCTCCCTGTATACAGTATGAGCCCACACATAGCCTCCTATATGCAGCATGAAACCCACATAGCCTATCTATACACTGTGTAAGCCAGATTATAGACTCCTCTATGTAGCATGTGCCCCACATAGCATCTTTAATTACAGCGAAAGCCCAGCATAGCCTCCCTATATGCAGTAAAAGCCTTCACAGTGTGAGCACCAACATAGACCGCTATATACAATATGTGGCCCATATAGCCTCCCATATAAAGCATAAGCCCAAAATAGCCTCCCATATAAAGCATGAGTCCCCACATAGCCTCCTATATGCAGTATGAGCTCCCACATAGCCAATTATATACAGCATGTGCCCACATATCCTCCTACATACAGCATGAGACCCCCATATCTTCCCATATACAGCATGAGCCCCACATAGCCTCCCATATACAGTATGAGCCCCACATAGCCTCCCATATAAAGCATGAGCCCCACCTAGCCTTACATATACAACATGAGCCCCACATAGCCTTCCTATATATAGTTTGAGCCCCATATAGCCTTGAAAACAATGAGACCTCACATAGCCTCCCATATACAGTATGAGCCCCCAAATAGCCTCCTATTATCATGCTACTGCAGTGCAGTATAGCGCAACCTCCACCAGGGGTGCTGGTGAGGGAAGAGAGGTTGCACACACAGCATAGCAACACTGAGCAGCAAACCTGAAACCAGGCTGATGCTGAGAAAAGTTAACCCCTGAAATGACCAGACCAGGAGCATAGAAAGACAGAACTCAAACCCAGGTCTGGATCATGACATGATACAGTATGAGCCCCCACTAGCCTCCAATACACAGCATATGCCCTACATATCTTCCCATATACAGCACATACCCCACATAACCTCCTATATATAACATGAGCCCTCACATAGCCTCCTATAAACAGCATGAACCCCACATAGCCTCCCATATACAGCATGAGCACCAAAATAGCCTTCCATATACAGCATGAGCCTCACATAGCCTCCCATATACAGTATGAGCCTCACATATCCTTCTATATACAGTTTGAGCCCTATATGCAGTATGAGCCCCATATAACCTCCTAAATACAGCATGAGCCCCCCTGTCACGGGGTCCTTCTCCGATACCACACAATCAACAGAGAGAGGGAAGTGTGAACAATCCCAAGACCTTTATTATAGGCAAAACTAAAAGGTCCATAAACAATCCACCACACTGAAGATACAATAGTCCTGAACATGAATGCAGTTCAGTAACAGGATGAATGTCCAAGGAGATGAGAGTCCAATAATCCAGCAGACACAGGATAAAATGGGTCCATATGCTTCCCCTTCTCCCTGACATGCTGTCTTCACATGATCATCACCACACCACACAGGGTCTGACTTATACAGCTCCTGTCCTCCCCCTGCCCCCTCCTTATGTCCAGAGTAGTCAGACAGGTTGGGGCAGTTTTCAAGCACAAAGGTGCCTTGGGGATTAAGGCACTACAGGGGGTTCATTAAGAGGCATAGATATAGTCAGGCTGCAGACAGTAAGTGAGCTAATTCAATTATCAGACTTTTGGAAGGTAATTGAGACTATAGACAATATGGGGAATACACGGAATGGTACAGGGCAACAAGAAAACACTATGGAAATCCGTAAAATATAAATAGACACAAAATGATACCCACATAACATATCATACCATAACAACCTCTCCCTCCTCATAATAAGTGAGCACGCCATGAGGCCTACACAGACCTCTGGACTGCTCACTTTAGTCCACATTGCTCAATCATTTACAGTTCCTTGTACAGTCGGCCTGGGGAGCCTATGGTTCTTCTTCTCGAGACAGTCCATCGACGTTCTGGTGTTGGCTTCCCCGCTTGTATTGGATGGAGAAGCTGTAGGGTTGTAAGGACAAGCTCCACCACTAGAGTTGAGCGAAACAGGTCGGTCAAATTCAAAAGTCGAAGACTTTCGCTGAAGTCGGGTTTCATGAAACGAAACCCAACCATAGTGTGAGGTCGGCCACGAGGTCGGCGACCCGAGTGCCAAAGTCGCGTTTCAAATGATGCTTCCAGCGCCCTTTTTCAGCCAATGATGGAGGACGCACACTGTGGGCAACGCGATGACATAGGCATCGGTCACCACCATCTTTGAGAAGGGCATGCAAGTGATTTGCTGGCTTTGTGGGGCGTCACAGGGGCTATAAAAGGGCGTGCACACCGACCGCCATCTTACTTCTGCCGATCTTAGCATTAGGGAGAGGTTGCTGCTGCTGATTCAGAATAAGGGAGAGCGTTAGGCAGGGAAGAAGAACCAAAAAAACTGCTTCTGCTGTTAGCGATTTCCACTGTACAACACAGCAGTTTGTGTGCAGTGACAGGGGAGGCTATATTTTTGTGCATCAGCTCTGTTGGTTATTAGGCTGCCATATAAGGCTCCCTGATAGCTGCATTGCTGTTTGCACACTGCTGTGCAAACTGCTTTTTTAAAAGCAAAAATACTTTTCTTCCTCTTTTCTGCACAGTTACCAAGCGTTCATTTTTCCACCCCTTTATGTGCTACAGTCCTGCTTATTAGGCTGCCTGCGTCCATACTTGGACTGAGAGCATCATTGTCAGCCTCCTAAAATTTCTAGTGAGATCCAAATTCTCACCAATACTATATACACCCTCCACCTTGTCATACACCATCCAATTTCAGCCTCTTACATTGAAGTGTAATCTCTACTGGGCCTGAGACAATAGTTCAGCGTCCTCAAATCTCTAGTGAGATTCAAATTCTCACCAATACTACATACACCCTCCACCTTGTCATACACCATCCAATTTCAGCCTGTTACATTGAGGTGTAATCTCTACTGGGCCTGAGACAATAGTTCAGGGTCCTCAAATCTCTAGTGAGATTAAAATTCTCACCAATACTACATACACCCTCCACCTTGTCATACACCATCTAATTTCAGCCTATTACATTGAGGTGTAATCTCTATTGGGCCTAAGACAATAGTTCAGCGTCCTCAAATCTCTAGTGAGATTCAAATTCTCATCAATACTATATACACCTTCTACCTTGTTTTACAGTACCATATAACTGATGGTATTTTGGGTACATTTTCACAAAAATGAGGAAGTATGGTGGAAGAGGCTGTGGAAGTGGGCGGGGGTTGCCAGCTGGTCCTGATGGTGGTGGTGTTGCTGGTGCATCTGTTGGTAGTGGCAAAAGCACAATAGCACCTAAGGCAGGAGGTGTTGAGCCAGCTTCATCGTCTGGCTCCACAAGGCCTCGAAGGCTCCCTTTTCTGGGAGTAGGTAAACCGCTTTTAAAGCCGGAGCTTCAGGAACAAGTTTTGGCTTACATTGCTGACACAGTCTCCAGCTCTCTCGCCTCCTCTTCTGAAGTTTCAAAAAATAAAAGCACTGAGTCGTCAGTGGAGGCTTCTGGTCAGGAACAACACCTTTCCTTGTGTCCTTCACCCCCACCAAAAGTGAATGATGCAACAGGCCACACTTCACATTAGTCCATGTAGCGCTTTCTATCATACCATGCCTGGGTTATCAAGTCAAATCATGAATTCCCCAGTCCAAGATGAATCTGACATGGAGTGTGGGTGGCCAGCCAGGGCAGTGGGGTTAATCGGTACCGGGCCGGTGTCTCAGAGGGATGTGTCACGTTGGTGGTGATGACCCGTTCCGTGGCCCTGGGCGTCCATGCAAAGGGGTGAATAACGTTTATAGGTGAATGAAACATAATGCCACCTGTGGTTTTTGATCAGATTGACCCGCGCTGCTGTGTCGCTTTTCTAGGACAGATGTTGTGGTGCAGCTAAGATGTAGAAGCCCTGCACAGGTAGGGCCGTAGTTGCAGGGCAGATGAAAGAGTTGGTAGAGGGTGTGCAGTGCAGGATGTAGCAGAGCCATGCGCCAGGCGCAGGAGAAAGATGACAGACACAGTAGTGCAGTTCCTTTACCTGTACTTGGTAAGTGCCGTCCAGGACCCAGAGTACAGGTGGAAAAGGAGTTGGTCAGCCTGGAAGCAAATTTGGAATTCTTTCTCTGCTGATAGGTAGTGTGGCCTCCGTTCTAGCGCTTATCTGAGGTACTCGCAGTACTGAGTTCACTGAAGTTCCCCCTGTTGACTCTCTTTTGGAACTTTCTCATATGGCAGGCAGCCATAGCCTTTTCCTTCTGGCTCACACACGTCGCTGCTGGGGCCTCCGAGCCTTAGTTGGGAACAGAGCATTTACAACTGCTACTTCCTCCGGTTTCTGCTGCAGGACCGTCAGTGTCCCTACAAACTTGGAGACCGGAATTCGGACCATGCGCTCCAGCTAGGAGTGAGTCTTAACTCTGCTCATCCTCCAGCTCCCCTTCTCACATCCACACACTTCCCCTTCCCTTCACAGACTGCCCTAACTTACCTCCTCCTCACCACAGAGAGCAGCTCCTCAGCAGTCAGGTTCAGAGGTCTCCCTGCTGGCCTGGAGTGGGAACTGTGTTGTGTGTTGGTTTAACTGCTAGAGAGATCCTTCGTTGTTCCCAAGTGTGACATCACACTCCCTAGGAAGAAGGTAATGCCACTGTGGCGACTGTACTCCTGGGGGCGCCACAAGTGCACTGATGCCCAGCCACTGCTAGATGATTCTGCTGGTAAATTGACCCAGACCACAACATTTCCCTCGCGCTCTACACAGTCCTAATCTGACCCTGATGAAAATCAGGTTCCCCTTCCCACATACTATACCACCTTAAACGGTGACAAAGAGGAAGGTGCAGATGAAAGTGCAGGTTCCTTGAGCAGGTGGGGGGGCATACTCATGGGTGACGGCACTGGCACAAGACCCCTCATAGTACGCAAAAGTGTCTCTGCTGGTGGGAGTACCCTCCACCCACCATCAGACACACCGCCGTACTATGAGGGGCCCTGTGCCAGTGCCGTCGCCAACGAGTGGGCCCCCCCTGCTTGCTCTTACCGCCGTGACGTCTTCCACGTTTCCTGACAGTGACATTCTGGTCAGAGAGCGCGATGACATCACGTCTGTACGCCCTCTGTCTAAACAGTCCAAGTGTAGTGAGATGGAAGATGGGGACGACGAGGTGTCCAGACTAGAACAGGGATTCCCTAGGAGATTTGTTTAATTGTTTTCAATGTTGGGACAGCAATTTTTGGGGATCACTATACTCTGGAGAATGATATATGAGGCCCACCATACACTGGAGCATTCCAAAGGAGAACATCAAACACTGGAGAAGCATTTACAGGGCCCATTATACACTGGAGCATTAGAAATGGGGCCAATTATATATGGAGCATTATTTGGGCCCATAAGACAGTGGAGCTTCATCCATGGGGACCAACATAAACTGTAGCATTATGTGGAGCTCATCATATACTGTATGGAAATTATATGGGACCAATGATTCTGTATGGAGAAATATATGGGCCTCATTACTCTGTATGGCGCACTATGCGGTGGCCATAATACTGTATGGAGTAATATACTGTCCATTTTTGGAGCTATTGGAGAATTTAAAATTTATATCAGTCATGAGTAGAGTTGAGCGAAACGGGTCGAAAAAATTCAAAAGTCGCCGACTTTTGGCAAAGTCGGGTTTCATGAAACGAAACCCGACCCTAGGATGAGGTCGGCCACGAGGTCGGCGACTTACGCGCCAAAGTCGCGTTTCAAAAGTTTGTTTTGCGCTCTTTTTCAGCCAATCAGGATCCAGGGACACTGTGGGCAACGTGATGACATAGGCACGGGTCACCACCATCTTTCAGAAGGGCATGCAAGTGATTGGCTTGCTTTGGTGGGCGTCACAGGGGGTATAAAAGGGCGTGCACGCCGACCGCCATCTTACTTCTGCCGATCTTAGTATAGGGAGAGGTTGCTGCTGATTCTGTAGGGAGAGCGTTAGGCAGGGAAGAAGACAAAAAAACTGCTTCTGCTGCTAGCGATTTGGCCTGCACAACACACAAGTCACTGTGTGTGCAGTGCAAGGGGAGGCTATATTGTGGTGTATCAGTGGTGTTGGTTGTTGGGCTGCCTTTTAAGGCTTCCTGACACGCTGGCATTGCTGTTTACCCACTGCTCCGCAAACTGCTTTTTTAAAAGCAATCCAATCTCCCTTATCCTCTCGTCACTTTGGTCACAGGCAGCTGTGCCATCGAGCGTGTCACATAGCGCTCAGATATCAGTGGGCCTCACACCATCCACAAGTGTCCAGTGTCCAAAAGTGTACGCAGAGATTCAAAATCTCCATTATCCTCTCGTCACTTTGGTCACAGGCAGCTGTGCCATCGAGCGTGTCACATAGCGCTCAGATATCAGTGGGCTTCACACAATCCACAAGTGTCCAGTGTCCAAAAGTGTACGCAGAGATTCAAAATCTCCATTATCCTCTCGTCACTTTGGTCACAGGCAGCTGTGCCATCGAGCGTGTCACATAGCGCTCAGATATCAGTGGGCCTCACACAATCCACAAGTGTCCAGTGTCCAAAAGTGTACGCAGAGATTCAAAATCTCCATTATCCTCTCGTCACTTTGGTCACAGGCAGCTGTGCCATCGAGCGTGTCACATAGCACTCAGATATCAGTGGGCCTCACACCATCCACAAGTGTCCAGTGTCCAAAAGTGTACGCAGAGATTCAAAATCTCCATTATCCTCTCGTCACTTTGGTCACAGGCAGCTGTGCCATCGAGCGTGTCACATAGCGCTCAGATATCAGTGGGCCTCACACCATCCACAAGTGTCCAGTGTCCAAAAGTGTACGCAGAGATTCAAAATCTCCATTATCCTCTCGTCACTTTGGTCACAGGCAGCTGTGCCATCGAGCGTGTCACATAGCGCTCAGATATCAGTGGGCCTCACACCATCCACAAGTGTCCAGTGTCCAAAAGTGTACGCAGAGATTCAAAATCTCCATTATCCTCTCGTCACTTTGGTCACAGGCAGCTGTGCCATCGAGCGTGTCACATAGCGCTCAGATATCAGTGGGCCTCACACAATCCACAAGTGTCCAGTGTCCAAAAGTGTACGCAGAGATTCAAAATCTCCATTATCCTCTCGTCACTTTGGTCACAGGCAGCTGTGCCATCGAGCGTGTCACATAGCGCTCAGATATCAGTGGGCCTCACACCATCCACAAGTGTCCAGTGTCCAAAAGTGTACGCAGAGATTCAAAATCTCCATTATCCTCTCGTCACTTTGGTCACAGGCAGCTGTGCCATCGAGCGTGTCATATAGCGCTCAGATATCAGTGGGACTCACACCATCCACAAGTGTCCAGTGTCCAAAAGTGTACGCAGAGATTCAAAATCTCCATTATCCTCTCGTCACTTTGGTCACAGGCAGCTGTGCCATCGAGCGTGTCACATAGCGCTCAGATATCAGTGGGCCTCACACCATCCACAAGTGTCCAGTGTCCAAAAGTGTACGCAGAGATTCAAAATCTCCATTATCCTCTCGTCACTTTGGTCACAGGCAGCTGTGCCATCGAGCGTGTCACATAGCGCTCAGATATCAGTGGGCCTCACACCATCCACAAGTGTCCAGTGTCCAAAAGTGTACGCAGAGATTCAAAATCTCCATTATCCTCTCGTCACTTTGGTCACAGGCAGCTGTGCCATCGAGCGTGTCACATAGCGCTCAGATATCAGTGGGCCTCACACAATCCACAAGTGTCCAGTGTCCAAAAGTGTACGCAGAGATTCAAAATCTCCATTATCCTCTCGTCACTTTGGTCACAGGCAGCTGTGCCATCGAGCGTGTCACATAGCGCTCAGATATCAGTGGGCCTCACACCATCCACAAGTGTCCAGTGTCCAAAAGTGTACGCAGAGATTCAAAATCTCCATTATCCTCTCGTCACTTTGGTCACAGGCAGCTGTGCCATCGAGCGTGTCACAAAGCGCTCAGATATCAGTGGGTCTCACACCATCCACAAGTGTCCAGTGTCCAAAAGTGTACGCAGAGATTCAAAATCTCCATTATCCTCTCGTCACTTTGGTCACAGGCAGCTGTGCCATCGAGCGTGTCACATAGCGCTCAGATATCAGTGGGCCTCACACCATCCACAAGTGTCCAGTGTCCAAAAGTGTACGCAGAGATTCAAAATCTCCATTATCCTCTCGTCACTTTGGTCACAGGCAGCTGTGCCATCGAGCGTGTCACATAGCACTCAGATATCAGTGGGCCTCACACCATCCACAAGTGTCCAGTGTCCAAAAGTGTACGCAGAGATTCAAAATCTCCATTATCCTCTCGTCACTTTGGTCACAGGCAGCTGTGCCATCGAGCGTGTCACATAGCGCTCAGATATCAGTGGGCCTCACACCATCCACAAGTGTCCAGTGTCCAAAAGTGTACGCAGAGATTCAAAATCTCCATTATCCTCTCGTCACTTTGGTCACAGGCAGCTGTGCCATCGAGCGTGTCACATAGCGCTCAGATATCAGTGGGCCTCACACCATCCACAAGTGTCCAGTGTCCAAAAGTGTACGCAGAGATTCAAAATCTCCATTATCCTCTCGTCACTTTGGTCACAGGCAGCTGTGCCATCGAGCGTGTCACATAGCGCTCAGATATCAGTGGGCCTCACACCATCCACAAGTGTCCAGTGTCCAAAAGTGTACGCAGAGATTCAAAATCTCCATTATCCTCTCGTCACTTTGGTCACAGGCAGCTGTGCCATCGAGCGTGTCACATAGCGCTCAGATATCAGTGGGCCTCACACCATCCACAAGTGTCCAGTGTCCAAAAGTGTACGCAGAGATTCAAAATCTCCATTATCCTCTCGTCACTTTGGTCACAGGCAGCTGTGCCATCGAGCGTGTCACATAGCGCTCAGATATCAGTGGGCCTCACACCATCCACAAGTGTCCAGTGTCCAAAAGTGTACGCAGAGATTCAAAATCTCCATTATCCTCTCGTCACTTTGGTCACAGGCAGCTGTGCCATCGAGCGTGTCACATAGCGCTCAGATATCAGTGGGCCTCACACCATCCACAAGTGTCCAAAAGTGTACGCAGAGATTCAAAATCTCCATTATCCTCTCGTCACTTTGGTCACAGGCAGCTGTGCCATCGAGCGTGTCACATAGCGCTCAGATATCAGTGGGCCTCATACCATCCACAAGTGTCCAGTGTCCAAAAGTGTACGCAGAGATTCAAAATCTCCATTATCCTCTCGTCACTTTGGTCACAGGCAGCTGTGCCATCGAGCGTGTCACATAGCGCTCAGATATCAGTGGGCCTCACACAATCCACAAGTGTCCAGTGTCCAAAAGTGTACGCAGAGATTCAAAATCTCCATTATCCTCTCGTCACTTTGGTCACAGGCAGCTGTGCCATCGAGCGTGTCACATAGCGCTCAGATATCAGTGGGCCGCACACAATCCACAAGTGTCCACTGTCCACAAGTGTGTGCAGAAATTCTAAAACTCCCCTGTCCTATAGACACATTGTACCTTGTTTTACATTACTATATAGTTTGTTGGATTTTGTCTACATTTCAGCCAAAAATGAGGAAGGCTGGTGGAAGAGGCCGTGGAATTGGGCGGGGGTTGGCAGCTGGTAATGATGGTGTTGGTGGTGGATCTGATGGTAGTGGCAAGAGCAAAATAGGACCGAATGCAGGAGGTGCTGACCCTGCGTCATCGTCTGGCTACATAAGGCCTCGAACGCTTAGTTTTCTAGGAGTTAGCAAACCGCTTTTAAAGGCAGAGCATCAGGAAAAAGTTTTGTCTTACATTGCTGCCTCCAGCTCTATCGCCTCCTCTTCTTCAGTTGTAAAAAGTAAAAGCACTGAGTCGTCATTGGAGGCTCATGTTCATGAACCACACCTTTCCTTGTGTCCTTCACCCCAACCAAGATTGAAGGATGACGCAGGCCATACTACTGATTACTCCATGGAGCTGTTTTCACATACCATGCCTGGATTATCAAGTGAAATGGTGAATTACCCAGGCCAAGATGAATCTGACATGGAGTGCACTGATGCACAGCCGCTGATGGATGATTCTGCTGGTACATTCACTCAGAGCACTACATTGTCCTCGCAGTGTACAGAGCCAGATTCTGACCCTGATGAGACTCAGGTGCCCCTTCCCGCACACTATACCACCATACACGGTGACACAGAGGAAGGTGCACATGACATAGAAGAGGAGGTGATGGATGACCCAGTTGTTGACCCAGATTGGCATCCATTGGGGGAAGAGGGTGCTGCTTCCAATAGCTCAGATGAGGAGCATCCACAGCAGACATCGACATCGCAACAGCTGTTATCTGGCAGGCCCGGAGCACTCCAAAGACAGGTTCCAAACATCAAAAGAGTTGCTGGACAGCTTGTCCAGAGGGTCAAATGATCACAGCGTGCTAGGCCGCAAAATGTCTGCCAAAGTAGGAAGAGTGCAGTGTGGCACTTTTTTGAACAAAATCCTCATGATCAGGCCAAGGTTATCTGTAAGAAGTGCGCAAAGACCTTTAGCCGAGGGAAAAATCTGAAAAATTTGAATACCAGTTGCATGCTTAGACATTTAACCAGCATACACTTGCAAGCGTGGACACAACACCAAACCTCAAGTGCCACATGTGCAACTGATCACAACGAAGGTAGTCAGCAACGCTACATTGTTTCCCCCACTGTAAGCCCACCGGTTAGCACAGCAGCAAATGTTGAGGTGTCGTTGCAAGGCCACAGCAGTCAGGGAATCCCACTGTTATATCAACGAAAGACTGATTCTAGGCCATCAGAAAGAACACCAACTCCATCACCATCATCAACCCTCTCTCAGTCCGCCCTGTCCACCGCTACTTCCACCATATGCAGCTCTCAAGTCCAGCTCACCCTCCCAGACACTATGAGTAGGTCAAGAAAGTACTCAGTCTCTCATCCGCGTACACTGGGTTTGAACGCCCACATTGCCAAACTAATCTCGTTTGAGATGATGCCCTTTCGGTTGGTGGAAAGCACAGCTTTCCGCGAACTCATGGCCTATGCAGTACCACGCTATGACCTACCCAGTCGCCACTTCTTCTCTCGCAAAGCCATCCCAGCCCTCCACCATCATGTGAAAGACCGCATTGTCCATGCACTCAAGCAGTCAGTGAGCGGAAAGGTGCACCTCACAACTGATGCATGGTCCAGTCGGCATGGCCAGGGCCGTTTCGTGTCCATCACTGCGCACTGGGTTAATGTGGTGGATGCAGGGTCCACAGGGGACATCGGTGGTGGGACAGTGCTGCCTAGCCCACGGTATAGGAAACAGTTGGCTGTAGGCGTTCGACCTCCTCCAGAAGCGAAAGCTCGTCCACAGAGCGCAGTCGTACGAGCACTCCATCTGCAGCTGCCACTGTTGCACACGATGTGTCCCCCTATCGAGCAGCTAGTGGAAAGCGTCAGCAGGCTGTGTTGCAGATGATGTGTTTGGGCGACAGACACACCGCCGAGGTGCTGGCCGAGTACTTGAAGCGACAAACTGAGTCATGGCTGGGCAGTGTACATCTTGAGGCAGGCAAGGTAGTTAGTGATAACGGCCGTAATTTTGTGGCAGCCATAGCCCTTTCAAAACTCAGCCACATACCTTGCTTGGCTCACACCTTGAACCTGGTGGTGCAGTGCTTCCTCAAAAATTATCCGGAGTTAACAGCCCTGCTCCAGAAGGTGCGAAGACTGTGCGCGCACATCCGCCGGTCGCCTGTACACTCCGTTCGTATGCAGAAGCTGCAGCGATTGCTCCACCTTCCCAACCACCGCCTCATTATCGACATTGCAACAAGGTGGAACTCCACCCTGCACATGGTGGAGCGGCTGTGCGAGCAGAGGCAGGCCATAATGCATTTGTGGGAGGATACACGGCCAGGCACTTTGAGAGCAGACATGGAGTTGACAGGCGTGCAGTGGTCGAAGCTGAAAGACCTTTGTAAAGTCCTTCAGTGTTTTGAGGAATGCACACGGCTGGTAAGCGCAGACGACGCCATCCTAAGCATGAGCATCCCACTTATGCGTCTGCTCATGCAAACTTTGACGCACCTTAAGGAGCAGGCGTCTGCAGCCAATGTTGATGAGGAGGAAGAGGAGGAGGGAATCCTTGATGACATTCAGCCATTGTCTGCTCAGGGACCTCTCCTGGACGAGGTGGAGGAAGAAGAGGAGGAGGAGGAGGAGGATGATGGGGATGATTACTTAGGGGAGGAGGATGCATCTCGTGGGGCAAGTGAAAATGTTGGCGTGGCAAGGTCTGGTACAGGGTTTGTGCGTGACTGGAGGGATGTGGATTTGCCAGAAAGTGCTCCTCCACCCAGCACTCGCAGTGCATCATTGACACCGGGAACATTGGCCCACATGTCAGATTATGCCTTGCGGATCCTAAAAAGGGACCCCCGCATTGCCAAAATGATGAACGATGACGACTACTGGTTGGCCAGCATCCTGGATCCACGCTATAAAGGCAAATTACAAAACATCATGCCACAGGAGAACCTTGACCTAATATTGGCTAATAAACAAGCAACTCTGGTAAATCGGTTGCTTGAGGCATTCCCAGCACACAGCAGCGGTGATGGTTCTCACAAGAGCCGTACGGGCCGGGGGCAGCTTGGCAGAGGTGTTCGTGGTGCACACAGCAGAAGTGGCGTTGGAGACAGGGGTTTCATGACAATGTTGTGGACTGATTTTTCAGATACCGCTCACACAACTGGTAATACTGCATCGATGGAAAGTGACAGGAGACAGCAGTTGTCAACTATGGTTACAAACTACTTTTCCTCCCATATCGATGTTCTCCCACACAGGTCATTCCCCTTTGACTATTGGGCTGCTAAACTGGACACCTGGCCTGAATTGGCCCAATATGCCTTACAGGAGCTCGCTTGCCCAGCTGCAAGTGTGCTATCGGAAAGAGTCTTCAGTGCAGCTGGATCAATCCTGACAGAAAAAAGGACCCGTCTGTCAACCCAAAATGTGGATGATCTAACCTTCATTAAAATGAACCACGCATGGGTTTCCAAGGATTTTGTCCCACCTTCCCCTGATGACACATAGGGTGACAGAAAAATGGCTTGCTTTGGTCCACCTCTTCCTGGTACTTCACCTATTTCGCCTTTTGCATCAGCTGAATGTCCAACATCAACATATGCCACTTTCTAAAACTCCATAACTGTGCTGCCTCCCCCCCCATGGCCGGGGTCACCACCTATCGCACGACACCGTGCGAGTGCCGTGGCCCTGGACAGGTGGGTAGGCCGACTCTTGGGCGCGGGCACTGGCACAGGGTCCCTCATAGTGCAATCAAGTGTCTCTGACGGTGGTGGTGCACACCCGCCGTCAGACACACCGCTGTACTATGAGGGGCCCAGTGCCAGTACCGACGCCCACGAGTGGGCCCCCCTTGCTTGGCCAGGGCCCCAGCATTTGCAATCTTTACCTCTCCCTGCTCCTCCGCTGTGTAATCTGGGCCGTCAAATCCATACTGTGCCTGACACCGTCTGAGCCTGGCTCCTGAGACATATATTTTGAATGTGTACGCTATCCATACATGTTATCCAGGGATACGGTACCCTTTCTAACCTTTGTGCAATGACGTGCAATCCATACTGGGCCTAACACCGTCTGAGCCTGCCTCATGCTGTATAGACATATATTTTGAATGTGTACGCTATCCATACATGTTATCCGGGGATACGGTACCCCTTCTAACCTTTGTGCAATGACGTGCAATCCATACTGGGCCTAACACCGTCTGAGCCTGCCTCATGCTGTATAGACATATATTTTGAATGTGTACGCTATCCATACATGTTATCCGGGGATACGGTACCCTTTCTAACCTTTGTGCAATGACGTGCAATCCATACTGGGCCTAACACCGTCTGAGCCTGCCTCATGCTGTATAGACATATATTTTGAATGTGTACGCTATCCATACATGTTATCCGGGGATACGGTACCCCTTCTAACCTTTGTGCAATGACGTGCAATCCATACTGGGCCTAACACCGTCTGAGACTGCCTCATGCTGTATAGACATATATTTTGAATGTGTACGCTATCCATACATGTTATCCGGGGATACGGTACCCTTTCTAACCTTTGTGCAATGACGTGCAATCCATACTGGGCCTAACACCGTCTGAGCCTGCCTCATGCTGTATAGACATATATTTTGAATGTGTACGCTATCCATACATGTTATCCGGGGATACGGTACCCTTTCTAACCTTTGTGCAATGACGTGCAATCCATACTGGGCCTAACACCGTCTGAGCCTGCCTCATGCTGTATAGACATATATTTTGAATGTGTACGCTGTCCATACATGTTATCCGGGGATACGGTACCCTTTCTAACCTTTGTGCAATGACGTGCAATCCATACTGGGCCTAACACCGTCTGAGCCTGCCTCATGCTGAATAGACATATATTTTGAATGTGTACGCTATCCATACATGTTATCCGGGGATACGGTACCCTTTCTAACCTTTGTGCAATGACGTGCAATCCATACTGGGCCTAACACCGTCTGAGACTGCCTCATGCTGTATAGACATATATTTTGAATGTGTACGCTATCCATACATGTTATCCGGGGATACGGTACCCTTTCTAACCTTTGTGCAATGACGTGCAATCCATACTGGGCCTAACACCGTCTGAGCCTGCCTCATGCTGTATAGACATATATTTTGAATGTGTACGCTATCCATACATGTTATCCGGGGATACGGTACCCTTTCTAACCTTTGTGCAATGACGTGCAATCCATACTGGGCCTAACACCGTCTGAGCCTGCCTCATGCTGTATAGACATATATTTTGAATGTGTACGCTGTCCATACATGTTATCCGGGGATACGGTACCCTTTCTAACCTTTGTGCAATGACGTGCAATCCATACTGGGCCTAACACCGTCTGAGCCTGCCTCATGCTGAATAGACATATATTTTGAATGTGTACGCTATCCATACATGTTATCCGGGGATACGGTACCCTTTCTAACCTTTGTGCAATGACGTGCAATCCATACTGGGCCTAACACCGTCTGAGCCTGCCTCATGCTGTATAGACATATATTTTGAATGTGTACGCTATCCATACATGTTATCCGGGGATACGGTACCCCTTCTAACCTTTGTGCAATGACGTGCAATCCATACTGGGGCTAACACCGTCTGAGCCTGCCTCATGCTGTATAGACATATATTTTGAATGTGTACGCTATCCATACATGTTATCCGGGGATACGGTACCCTTTCTAACCTTTGTGCAATGACGTGCAATCCATACTGGGCCTAACACCGTCTGAGCCTGCCTCATGCTGTATAGACATATATTTTGAATGTGTACGCTATCCATACATGTTATCCGGGCATACGGTACCCCTTCTAACCTTTGTGCAATGACGTGCAATCCATACTGGGCCTAACACCGTCTGAGCCTGCCTCATGCTGTATAGACATATATTTTGAATGTGTACGCTATCCATACATGTTATCCGGGGATACGGTACCCTTTCTAACCTTTGTGCAATGACGTGCAATCCATACTGGGCCTAACACCGTCTGAGCCTGCCTCATGCTGTATAGACATATATTTTGAATGTGTACGCTATCCATACATGTTATCCGGGGATACGGTACCCCTTCTAACCTTTGTGGAATGACGTGCAATCCATACTGGGCCTAACACCGTCTGAGCCTGCCTCATGCTGTATAGACATATATTTTGAATGTGTACGCTATCCATACATGTTATCCGGGGATACAGTACCCTTTCTAACCTTTGCGCAATGACATGCAATCCATACTGGGCCTAACACCGTCTGAGCCTGCCTCATGCTGTATAGACATATATTTTGAATGTGTACGCTATCCATACATGTTATCCGGGGATACGGTACCCTTTCTAACCTTTGTGCAATGACGTGCAATCCATACTGGGCCTAACACCGTCTGAGCCTGCCTCATGCTGTATAGACATATATTTTGAATGTGTACGCTATCCATACATGTTATCCGGGGATACGGTACCCTTTCTAACCTTTGTGCAATGACGTGCAATCCATACTGGGCCTAACACCGTCTGAGCCTGCCTCATGCTGTATAGACATATATTTTGAATGTGTACGCTATCCATACATGTTATCCGGGGATACGATACCCTTTCTAACTTTTGTGCAATGACGTGCAATCCATACTGGGCCTAACACCGTCTGAGCCTGCCTCATGCTGTATAGACATATATTTTGAATGTGTACGCTATCCAAACATGTTATCCGGGGATACGGTACCCTTTCTAACCTTTGTGCAATGACGTGCAATCCATACTGGGCCTAACACCGTCTGAGCCTGCCTCATGCTGTATAGACATATATTTTGAATGTGTACGCTATCCATACATGTTATCCGGGGATACGGTACCCCTTCTAACCTTTGTGCAATGACGTGCAATCCATACTGGGCCTAACACCGTCTGAGCCTGCCTCATGCTGTATAGACATATATTTTGAATGTGTACGCTATCCATGCATGTTATCCGGGGATACGGTACCCTTTCTAACCTTTGTGCAATGACGTGCAATCCATACTGGGCCTAACACCGTCTGAGCCTGCCTCATGCTGTATAGACATATATTTTGAATGTGTACGCTATCCATACATGTTATCCGGGGATACGGTACCCTTTCTAACCTTTGTGCAATGACGTGCAATCCATACTGGGCCTAACACCGTCTGAGCCTGCCTCATGCTGTATAGACATATATTTTGAATGTGTACGCTATCCATACACGTTATCCGGGGATACGGTACCCTTTCTAACCTTTGTGCAATGACGTGCAATCCATACTGGGCCTAACACCGTCTGAGCCTGCCTCATGCTGTATAGACATATATTTTGAATGTGTACGCTATCCATACATGTTATCCGGGGATACGGTACCCCTTCTAACCTTTGTGCAATGACGTGCAATCCATACTGGGCCTAACACCGTCTGAGCCTGCCTCATGCTGTATAGACATATATTTTGAATGTGTACGCTATCCATACATGTTATCCGGGGATACGGTACCCTTTCTAACCTTTGTGCAATGACGTGCAATCCATACTGGGCCTAACACCGTCTGAGCCTGCCTCATGCTGTATAGACATATATTTTGAATGTGTACGCTATCCATACATGTTATCCGGGGATACGGTACCCTTTCTAACCTTTGTGCAATGACGTGCAATCCATACTGGGCCTAACACCGTCTGAGCCTGCCTCATGCTGTATAGACATATATTTTGAATGTGTACGCTATCCATACACGTTATCCGGGGATACGGTACCCTTTCTAACCTTTGTGCAATGACGTGCAATCCATACTGGGCCTAACACCGTCTGAGCCTGCCTCATGCTGTATAGACATATATTTTGAATGTGTACGCTATCCATACATGTTATCCAGGGATACGGTACCCTTTCTAACCTTTGTGCAATCACGTGCAATCCATACTGGGCGTGAGAACGGCTGGCGAGCTGTTAAGCAAGCTACAGCACCTGTCCAGACAAGTACAGGGATTCCCTAGCGAGGAGACTTATTTGATTGTTTTCAATGTTGGGACAGCAATTTTTGGGGAGCACTATACTCTGGAGAATGATAGATGGGGCCCACCATACACTGGAACATTCCAAAGGTGGACATCAGACACTGGAGCAGCATTTACAGGGCCCATTATACACTAGAGCATTAGAAATGGGGCCCATTATGTTTGGAGCATTATTTGGGCCCATAAGACAGTGGAGCTTCATCCATGGGGACCAACATATACTGTAGCATTATGTGGAGCTCATCATATACTGGTTCAAACATTATATGGGACCAATGATTTTGTATGGAGAAATAGATGGGCCTCGTCATGAGATGTAAAAAGTGAGGTATTTTTCATTGTACTATACCGCTATTTCTCTGCCGTATCGGAGCATGATGAGTTGTGGTATGTGTTAAAGGGGCGCTCTTTCGCCCAGGGCACATGAAAACCTGCAGCCAGCCCTCCCCCCCCACAAATTTAGCCAAATAACCCCCATTTTTCAGTGCGTAACTTGTATTATGAAGTTAATTAAGGTTGACAAGCTTAAGTAAGAAGAATTGATGCTTTTGGCATTCAAATGGGCACTGTAGGTGTGTTTCCTGTCCTCCTCTCACTGCCGACTTTTATTCCCCATTGACTTACATTGGGTTTTGTGTTTCGGGACGACCCCGACTTTTCCCTATAATCGGACGATCTTGCTCGACCCGACTTTTGGAAAAGTCGGGTTTCACGAAACGAAACGCGACCCTAAAAAACCAAAAGTCGCTCAACTCTAGTCATGAGATGTAAAAAGTGAAGTATTTTTCATTGTACTATACCGCTATTTCTCTGCCGTATCAGAGGATCATGAATTGTGGCATGTGTTAAAGGAGCCCAGTGACACTCTTTGGCCCAGGGCCCACGAAAATCTGGAGCCAGCCCTACCCCCCCACTACTTTAGCCAAATAACCCCCAGTTTTCAATGCCTAACTATTATTATAAAGTAAATTAAGGTTGACAAGCTTAAGTAATAAGAATTGATGTTTTTGGCATTAAAATGGGCACTGTAGGTGTGTTTCCTGTCCTCCACTCACTGCCGACCTTGGTTCCCCATTGACTTGCATTGGGTTTCGTGTTTCAGTCGGCCTTCGACTTTTCACGGTAATCGGCCAATTGCATTCGACCTGACTTTTGAGTAAGTCGGGTTTCATGAAACCCGACTCGACCCGAAAAAAGGCAAAGTCGCTCATCCCTATCCACCACAGCAATCTTCCATTGTCCCCCGATACGCGGGTCAGCCATGTGAGGGGGTTTTGGTCTGTAACAATTGTAAAGTCTCTGCTATACAAGTATAGTTGCAATTTTTTTAGCGCCCATACGATGGCAAGGCACCACTTTTCAATAATGGCATAGGCAACTTCCCGATCCAGGTAGTTTCCGACTGGCAAAAGCCACAGGATGTTCTTCTACAGCGGCGTTCACTTGGCTAAGTACTGCCCCAATCTCAAAGGTGGATGCATCTGTCTGCTCGAGGAACCGGCGCTTATAATGAGGGGGAGCCAAGACAGGAGCAGTGATGAGGGCAGTCTTTAATGCTGAAAAGGCATCCTTGCATGCAGTCGTCCACGTCACATTCCTAGGCATGTTCTTGCTGGTCAGGTCGGTTAGGGGCTTGGCCAAGGTGCTGAAATTAAAGATGAATTTTCGATAGTAACCAGCAGTTCCTAAAATTTCAAGTACCTGCTTTTTAGTCTGGGGTCTACATCAGTTGCTAATGGCTTCCACCTTGGCAGGCTCAGGCCTTAGGGTCCCACCCACTACTCTATGCCAGAGGTACTGTACCTCAGCCATCCCTATTTGGCACTTATCAGGGTGAATGGTCAGTCCTGCAGTAAGGATACAGTCTAACACAGTGGTTCCCAAACTCCAGTCCTCGCGGACCCCAACAGGTCATGTTTTCAGGATTTCTTTAGTATTTCACAGGTGATGGAAGTATCATCAAGGCATCAGGAATTCTCTCATATGTGTAACACTATGGAAATCCTGAAAACATGACCTGTTGGGGAACCACTGGTCTAGCACTATGCCCAAGTGTTTAAGATGTTTCTCCCAGGTTGTGCTAAAAATGGCAATGTCATCTAAGTAAGCACAGGCAAAGTCCTGACATTGTTCTAACAGTCAATCTACCAGTCTCTGGAAAGTAGCGGGGGCAGTTTTCATCCCAAAGGGCATTCCCGGGAACTCAAAAAGCCCAAATGGAGCAATGAAGACCGAGCACTCCCGAGTGTCCTCCGTTAGGGGTATCTGCCAGTACCCCTTGCTCAAGTCTAACGTGGTCACAAATTGGGCACTGGCCAGACGATCCAATAGATCATCAATCCTGGGCATGGGGTAAGCATCACTCTTGGTGGCATCATTTAATTGTCTGTAATCAACGTAGAATTGTGTTGCACCATCCTTCTTGGGACCAGGATGACAGGAGAGGCCCAAGAACTGTGAGATGGCTGAACAACTCTCAGTCGTTTCATCTCCTCCAATTTGTCCTTTATCATGCCTTGAACAGCCTCTGAAACTC
Organism: Dendrobates tinctorius; assembly: GCF_039654945.1. Classification (NCBI taxonomy): domain Eukaryota; kingdom Metazoa; phylum Chordata; class Amphibia; order Anura; family Dendrobatidae; genus Dendrobates; species Dendrobates tinctorius. The sequence continues at coordinate 8,980,075 of NW_027361993.1, forward strand.
GGTAGGCAGCCTGCTGGATGGGGCGTTGTCCAGGGATTTGCATATGATGGCTGGTGAGAGTAGTCTTCCCCGGCTTTGAGGAGAAAGCAGCAGCCCTCAGCCTTAGTACGGCGAAAATATCGTCCTTTTGTATATCCAATTAAAGGGAGCCCAGGTGCACTTGTTCCAGTGATTCTCCTGCTTGGGCGACCTGGAGGAGATCGGGGAGACACTCGTCATCCGCTGTATCACTAGGGAGGTGGCAGACGGCTAGAACAGGCAGAGATCAGTCATAGTATTCTTTCAGCATGTTAATGTGGACGGTTTTCTGTCGTCGACCACTAGAGTCCAGGGCAATTACGTAGTTAGTGTCATTAATTTTCTTGACAACCTGATAAGGGCCTTCCCACACTGCTTGAAGCTTGTTGGCAGAGGAAACAGTAATCATGAGCACTTGTCCTTCCATAAATTCCCGGGTCCTGGCATTACGGTCATATCAGGATTTTTGTCTGGACTGGGCCATTCGCTGATGTTCTTTAGCCAAGGAAGCTAGCTGGGCGAGACGGTCTCTGAACTCTAGAACATAGGGAACAATGGGCATTCCAGTATCTGAGATGTCTCCCTCCAAATGTTCTTTCAGAAGAGTGAGAGGCCCACGGACCTTCCGGCTAAACAGTAGTTCGAAGGGAGAGAACCCTGTGGACTCTTGGGGAGCCTCCCGATAGGCGAAGAGGAGATGTGGCAGGTATTTTTCCCAGTCTTTTTCAACGTCAGCAAAAGCCCTCAGCATATTTTTAGGGTTCCACTAAAGCGTTCACATAGTCCGTTGGTCTGTGGGTGGTATGGGGTGGTGCGAATTGCTCGAACACCACAGGTATGTCATAGGGACTGGACTAGATCTGACATGTACTGAGTGCCTTGATACGATAATATTTCACTAGGAAACCCTACCCGGGTAAAGATGGTAACAAGGGCCTCGGCTACCTTTACTGTTGTAATACTGGACAGGGCCACAGCTTCAGGATACCAAGTGGCATAGTCCACCACTGTCAGGATATATTTTTTCCCCGACCGGCTGGGGTGGGCCAGAGGACCTATGATGTCGACAGCTACACGTTGAAGTGGTTCTTAAATTATGGGCAGGGATTGCAGGGGTACCGTATATCGAGCTCGTGGATGCTGCATTCGCTGGCACACATTGCAGTTGCGGCAATAATGGGCTTCTGACTGCGAGATGCCAGGCCAATAAAAATTTTGGGTGAGTCTCCTTTCAGTCCTTTTCCTCCCTTGATGTCCAGCCAAGGGTATGTCATGGGCCAGTTGGACTAGCCGTGCCCTGTACTTCTGAGGGACAGTGAGTTGCCTGGACGTTGCGTCAGGGTTGCCCTTGTCACTGACCTTTGTTACACGATAATACAGTCCGTTTTCTCAAGTGAGATCATCCCCATTATCTCCCATGTGCCCAGTTTCTGCCTTTCGCCTAAGGGCTGCTAAGGTAGTGTCACCCTCGATTTCTCTCCTAAACTCCTCTCTGTCCCAAGACTCTCTCAATGTAGTACAGGGGTGGGATTCAAATTTTTAACAACAGGTTCTGTGTTTATGTGTAGGAAAACCACACCCATTTTAAGCCACACCCATTTTAAGCCACATCCATTTACACACACCTTTTCTCCAAACATATACAAGTAGGGACACAGTCAAACAGTTGAAAAAAAATAAATTGGAATAAGATCAGAACAGTGCACATTCTGGCCAGCGGCTCTCCTGACCCGAGTGTGACAGCTGCATATATTTCTATGCAGCTGTCTCACTTGACTGACCGGCTGGCCAGGCTGTGCACTACATTCTGATATTAGCAGTTCCCATCAAACACCAGATCACACATATAACCAGCAGCTTTTGTTCTGGCCAAAATAATCTTTAAGCTGATACCACGACACGGGAGATTCTTTCGGCCGGGTCCTACTCTACTCTAAACTATTAAAAATAAATATGTATTTAGGTATTTTTCTTTAAGGGAATGAGTCACATACATTTACATTTTTTTTAAACAACCATTAATACCACATACAAGGGACAAATATCGTCACACCATGGCCAGACCACATATTACCACTACATAGTGACTGAATAATACCACATACAGGGAACAAATACCACCACACCATGACCAGACCACATATTACCACCACATAGTGACTTAATACTACAATACTGATCATTAATTAAAAACACAATACTAAGTGCAATTGTATACAGGAACTCTGTATTTACTGTCAGTGTACAGGTAACACACTTACTCACCAGTGACGTCTCTAGCTGAAGTCCTTCATCTTTGCTTTTCTTTTTCATCCAGCACAGACCGCCATCACTTCTTCCAGCCAGGACTCGTCTCTGCATGAAATAAAACAGTTACCTAGAGCACGGCTTCCAGAGCACAATTCCCCACTTTATCCCTTTCTTCTACACTACACATCTGAATACAGACGTGCACCCACCATTAATACATAATTGGTTATTATGCAACCCACTATTCCAAATATAAATTATAATCCACCACTGTGCACCCACTAACTATAAATGCCACTTTCCCCATTTAATATATAAATTAGCACCTGTACTTTTTCCCCCAATTCATTACCAGGCACTTCAACCTCAACACCCCCCACTATGTACCTCCCGCTCTAACCCTAACCCCGATTCATTATATTTAGGCCATGCCCCCAGCAGTCACATGCTTCAGGTCCTGTGGGTCTGAAGCATGCATCTTCTCTGCTGCTGCCCGCTCCACAGGTATCTCTGAGCACAGGTTGTCTTATTCAGGACACGCACACTGGCTCAGTGAGCAAGTGCGGTGCAGTGTTCCTGACTTTATAACTGACCGTGAACTTTTTTTTTCTCTCCTCACTTCTGCAGCATGGACCCAATGCATGCCTTATCTGAGCAGGTGAAATGCTTGACTCAGTCGTTGCAGAAGCTAAGTTTGGAACACCAAGCTCTGGCCCAGTCCCAACGGCAGGTTGCGGACTCGGTTCAGGGGGTGCTTTCCGCAGTCTTTCAGCAGGTGGGGAAAAGAGATGTCATTTTAGTCCCACCTGAATCCCCGGTTAAGTTACCAGATACGTTTGCTGGTGACAAAAATGAATTTAGAGAGTTTAAAGAGGGCTGTAAGCTCATTTTCTCCTTGAGACCCCTCTCCTCTGGGGATGAGAAACAGAGGGTGGGGGTAGTTATGTCCCTCCTTAGGGGGTCCCCACAAGCCTGGGCATTTTCTCTTTCCTCTTCTGCCCCAGAGAGAATGACTGTGGATGCGTTTTTTGAGGCCTTAGGGCTTATTTACGATGAGCCAGATAGAGTGCGTTTGGCTGAGGACAATGTGATGAGTGTCTGTCAGGGGAAGCACTCGGTCGAGTGGTTCTGTTCTGAATTTAGGCGTCGGGCAGCTGAAGTTTCTTGGAGTGATGCCGCCCTTCGGGGGCTGTTCCGTAGACGCCTGTGTGAATGTCTGAAGGATGCCCTGGCACTCCATCCTCCACCTGACTCCCTGGAGGATGCCATGACCCAAGCGGTTCGCATGGATCGCAGACTGCGGGCAAGAGGTGTTATGCAACTTGAAACATCATTATTCTCTAGTGGAGTTGAGACCCGGACTCCTCGGGTGGCTATGGAGCTGAGTGCTGTCACCTGTGATGAGAAGGAAAGAAGACGCCGCTGGGAGAAGCAGTTGGGCTTCTATTGTGGGGAATCTGAACGTTGGAAGAAGGACTGCCCCTCCTGTCCGTCATCTTGCAAGGTGGCGGGAAACGAATAGGTCTGGGTAGTAGTCGAGGAGGCTACCCAGACCTTCAGGTACCTTTTTCCTCACTTGCAAAAATTGTGCTTCGGGTGGAACTGGAACTTGGTGATGGTCCTATTCAGACTACCGGCTTTGTTGACTGTGGCTCTGCTGTTAACCTGATTGATGCCCAGATTATGACTCTTAATAAGATAGGGACAGTCAGGCTTCAGGATCCTGTTAAACTTGTGGCAATTAACTCGTCCGCTCTTACCCGGGACGGTATCTGTTTCAGGTCTGAACTTTTTTCTCTGAAAGTTGGTTCCACTCATGTGGAAAAATTAACTTGTCTTGTGTTAGATAACTTGCCTGCAGGACTGGTACTGGGGATGCCTTGGCTACAACGCCATAATCCTACCATTGATTGGGTGACGGGGGAGATCACTCAATGGGGATGTAAAGATAAGTGTTGTAACCTGGGGCCTTTTGCTAACTCTGTTAAAACCGTATCCGTGTCGTCTGTCGGTCTGGAAGGTATTCCGGAGTACCTGAAGAATTTCGAAGACGTATTTTCCGAAAGTGAGGCTGAGGTGCTGCCACCACATAGACCCTACGATTGTGCCATTGATTTAGTACCCGGAGCCAAGTTACCTAAGGCTCAATTGTTCAATTTGTCCGGGCCTGAGCGCCAAGCCATGAAGGAGTACATAGCTGAGAGTCTCCGCAAAGGGCATATCAGGCCTTCTGTGTTACCCGTGGCAGCAGGATTCTTCTTTGTGAAGAAGAAAGATGGTGGTTTGCGGTGGTTTGTCTCGACTTTCGGGAACTTAACAAGATAACGGTTAGGAACACTTATCCACTTCCTCTCATCCCAGACCTATGTAACCAGTTATCTGGGACCCAATGGTTCTCCAAATTAGATCTCCGGGGGGCCTACAACCTGATAAGGCTTCGGGAAGGGGACGAGTGGAAAACTGCGTTCCTCACATCTGATGGACTCTTTGAAAACCTGGTTATGCCCTTTGTGTTAGCTAATGCCCCCAGCTATTTTCCAGAACTTTATCAATGTTGTGTTTTCTGACCTGATAGGCCATTTTGTTGTCGTTTATTTGGATGACATTTTGGTGTATTCCCCGGACAGTCAGTCTCACTTACAACATCTACAGACAGTTCTCCAGAGACTCAGGGAGAACCACCTGTTTGCTAAATTGGAAAAATGTTTGTTTTTCGTACAGGAACTGTCTTTTTTGGGGCTGATTGTATCTTGTGAGGGGTTTCGTATGGACCCTAAGAAGGTGCTGACGATCGTAGACTGGGTTCAGCCTCATGATCTCAAGGGGCTCCAGCGCTTCTTGGGATTTGCAAACTATTACCGGAGATTCATTAAAGGTTTCTCTCAAGTGGTTAAACCACTCACAGATCTTACCCAGAAGGGGGCTGATTTAAAAAATTGGTCGAAACTCGCTAAGGAGTCCTTCTCAGCTCTTAAGAAATGTTTCATGTCTGCCCCGTTGTTGGTCCAGCCAGACCCGACCAAACCATTTATTGTGGAGGTGGATGCTTCTGAAGTAGGGGTGGGGGCAGTGTTGTCCCAAAGTCCAGCCACCCTTACTAATCTCAAACCCTGTGCCTTCTTCTCCAAGAAGTTCTCATCCGCCGAGAGAAATTATGATGTAGGCAATAGAGAACTTGCGGTCAAGCTGGCATTTGTAGAACGGAGGCACTTTTTGGAAGGGGCGGCTCACCCTATCACTGTTATCACGGATCACAAAAATTTGGCATACCTTGAATCTGCTAAGAGGCTTACTCCTAGACAAGCCCGTTGGTCACTTTTTTTTTCACGCTTTCAATTCTCCATTACTTTTCGACCAGGGTCCAAAAATGTTAAAGCGGATGCCCTGTCCAGAAGTTTTGACCCGGTGTCTCCCCCCGAGCCGCCGTCCTCCATTCTTCCCCCAGGGGTGGTAGTGGTGGGGGTCTCATCAGAGTTGGAACAAGAACTTTGAGGGCTCAGTTCCTAGCTCTGACGATGAGGCCAGGGGATAAATTGTTTGTTCCATATTTATTGCGGCCTAGACTTCTGCAGGAGTTTCATGAGTTTAGGCTGAGTGCTCATCCCTGTATCACGGCCACTAGAGAGGCAGTAGCCAGGATTTTTGGTGGCCTTCACCGGGGTCCAATGTCAAGAAATTCATTGCTGCTTGTGGAGTTTGTGCCCGTTCCAAAAGCTCGCATAACCGGCCGGCTGGGGAACTCATACCTTTACCGGTTCCTGATAGGCCATGTACTCATCTCTCCATGGATTTTATTACCGGTCTTCCACCTACCAGGGGCAATACCGGGATCTGGGTGGTGGTGGATAGGTTTTCAAAACAGGCTCATTTCATTCCCTTGACAGCACTACCCTCAGCAGAAACATTGTCAAGGTTGTTCGTGCAGCATGTGGTCCGATTGCATGAGGTACCCCTGAATGTGGTGTCTGACAGAGGTGTGCAGTTTGTGGCCAAATTTTGGAGGGCATTCTGTATGAAATTGGGCATCTCACTCTCCTTCTCGTCGGCATATCACCCGGAGAGTAATGGTCAGACGGAACCAATCAATCCCTGGAACAAATTCTCAGGTGTCTGACCTCCGCCAGACAGGAGGATTGGTGTGATGCGTTACCGTTGGCGGAATTCGCTTTTAACAACTGGGTGAGTCAGTCCACCAACATGTCCCCTTTCCTAATCAATTATGGGTTTAATCCTCATTTTGGGGAGTTTTCACGGAGGGATTCCGGTTGTCCAGGGGCAGAGGGGTCCGTCCAAAGGTTAAAAAACCTCTGGGCTGAAGTCCAGCTTTCCACATGTAACATCAACTTGAAGGTACCGTCAGCTAAATTGGGACCAAAGTTCATTGGTCCATACGAGATTGTGGAGATAGTCAACCCGGTGGCATATAGGTTGCGTCTCCCCGCCTGGTCCACTGGAAGGGATATGGACCGGAGGATCGCTCATGGGTCTCTGCTCACTCTGTACATGCAGATCGCCTGGTTCGGGCTTTCCATGCCAAGTACCCGGGGAAGCCTGGGGGTCCAGAGGCCCCCTATTGAGAGGGGGGTACTGTCATGATCCCAGTGCAGGTTTTAACCTGCACATTAGGGGTTAATGTCTTGAGCTCAGTGCTGGCTTTGACCTGCACACCTGGGGTTAATTATTGTGGCCTCTCTTTGGTTCAGGCAGAGCTTTTTATTGCCCTGAGATACTCCAATCCCTGTCAGTTATACTTTTGCCTTTGGCCGAGTGTTGTGACCCCTGTGTGCCTGTTCATTGTCTTATAGCTTGCTTATATGGTTCTGATCCGGTTCTGTCCCCCGTTGTGAATTTGCCTGTTGATTCTGTAGTGTATATCTGCTTCTCTGGTTTCTGACTTCTTGGCTACGTCTTGACTATCCGTTCTGTCTTGCCCTTTGGTAATTGTCGTGCTATCTCGTGCTTTGACCCTGGCCTGATCTGGTTTATTTCCCTGTCTATGCCTATTAGTAACTTTGTTCCGTAGTTACCATTCTAGGAGTTTTCCTGCAGCTCCTAGCTCTCGGGAGTTTAGGCCACGCCCCCAGCAGTCACATGCTTCAGGTCCTGTGGGTCTGAAGCATGCATCTTCTCTGCTGCTGCCCGCTCCACAGGTATGTCTCAGCACAGGTTGTCTTACTTAGGACACGCGCACTGGCTCAGTGAGCCAGTGCGGTGTTCCTGACATCACCCCCGACCTTTAATTCATCATTTGCTCTCCTCACCCCCAACCTTCAATTAAATTGCTGTGCCCCATCACTCACACTGAATTCATCATTTGCAGTCCCCTGTCCTCTCCCCCACATCATCATTTGCAGTCCCCCCATTTTAATTTGAAGTCCCCTTACTTCATCCGTTGCAGTCCCCATCATCCCTCACTTCATCTGCAGTGCCCCTTCATCTTTTGCAGCCCCCTATCCCCCTTCCATTTCATCATGTGCAGTCCCCCTTACTCCCCAACTTCATCATGTGCAGTCTCCCTTACCCCCACTTCATCATGTGCAGCCCCACTCCCCCATCATGTGCAGTCACTCTTACCCCAAGATCATGTGCTGTCCCCTTTACTCAATTCATGTGCAGTCCCCCTTACCCCCAATTCATCCTGTGCAGTCCCCCTTACCCCCACTTCATCATGTACAGCCCCATTCCATCATGTACAGCCCCACTCCCCTTCATCATGTGCAGCCCACTAACCCAACTCCATCATGTACAGCCCCACTCCCCCCACTTCATCATGTACAGTCCCACTCCCCCACTCCATCATGTACAGCCCCACTAACCCAACTCCATCATGTGCAGCCCCACTCCCCCAACTCCATCATGTACAGCCCCACTCCAACATGTACAGCCCCACTCCATCATGTACAGGCCTACTCCCCCTTCATCATGTGCAGCCCCACTCCCCCCACTCCATCATGTACAGCCCCTTTCACCCCCCTCCATCATATACAGCCCCATTCACCCCCCTCCATCATGTGCATCCATATTCACCCCCCTCCATCATGTACAGCCCCATTCACACCCTCCATCATATGCAGCCCCATTCACCCCCTCCATCATGTGCAGCCCCATTCACCCCCCTCCATCATGTGCAGCCGCATTCACCCCCCTCCTTCATGTACAGCCCCATTCACCCCTCTCCATCATGTGCAGCCCCATTCACCCTCCTCCATCATGTACAGCCCCCGCACCCCTTCCATCATATGCAGCCCCATTCACCCCCCTCCATCATGAACAGCCCCTGCACCCCCTCCATCATGTGCAGCCCCATTCACCCCCCTCCATCATGTACAGCCCCATTCACCCCCCTCCATCATGTACAGCCCCAGTACCCTCCTCCATCATGTACAGCCCCATTCACCCCTCCATCATGTACAGCCCCCACACCCCCTCCATCATGTGCAGCCCCATTCACCCCCCTTCATGTGCAGCCATATTCACCCCCTCCATCTTGTGCTGCCCCCTCACCCACTGAATTCATTTAAAAAAAAAAGTTTCCCATACTTACCTCACAGCCGCTCCCCAGCAGCGCCACTCTGCAGCCAGTTTCCAGGTACATGTCGCCGTCTGCGTGATGATGTCATCGTGTAGGCCTGACACCTGACCCGGAAGTAGAGGGAGCGGGAGCTGCGCAGCTGTCAAGGAGACGGCCATGCACAGCTCCCTGCCCGATACATTGTGACGCGGGTGGCTGTATTTGCTGCTGGCCGCGTCACAGAACAGAGGGCATGGCCGCACACAGTTCCGGATTGCGGCTGTGAATCTGCCCGTTTCGGGGAACCGGCTGCTTTTTTAACAACCAGTTCCACCGAACCGGGGAGAACCGGCTGAATCCCACCCCTGATTTAGTAGCATCGAACGTATTGCCTACCAACTCTGATGCGGTTCGTGGTGGTTGCTCCCAGGTGAGGTCCGGAAGACGTAGTGCTTGAAGGTCCTGTAGTCGGGTGACTGCTCCCACAAATTGGCACTGTAACTCCCTAATGTCATTCCCAAGGAAGATATCTGCAGGAAGTGCTCCCATAACTCCAAACCAACACAGTTTTTCTCCACAACCATAATCCAAATGCACAGAAGTTCGCTGTATATATTTGCAGGCACCCTCCACCAGGACAATGGGAATTCCCGGACCCTGGTGAATTGCTTCGGGTCGAACCACACGGGGGTCAGCGATAGTCAGGAATGCCCCCGTGTCTCTAAATCTTGACACTTTGTATCCATCAATTAAGACATCCTGCAGGTGGCGTTGCCATTGCTCTGGGTAGCTAAAGGACAAAGGCCGGAGTCCGTACACTCCAGGAGGGGTATCTATGGTGTCGTGGTTGGTGGTCCACTCTGGTGGGGGTGGTGGTAGCTCTTCCTCAGGCGGGATGGAGTGCACAAGATGCACTGGATGAGGTGGGGCTGTGTGGGGCTCCCTCGGAATCCTTGAGGGACAGCCAAACTGCAAATGTCCAGGTTGCCCACACCCATAACATCTCCTCTCTTTGAAACCCCCAGGTCATGGTCGGAAGTGTTGGGGCCCAGGATTGTGAGGCGTGATTGTCATCGGCTTGCGACTAGGTGGAAGGGCAGATATAATCGGAGGGGGACGGGGCGCAGGAGCAGGCCATGGTTCATTGTCCAGAAACCTCCTCCATTGCGGTCGGATAGTGTGGGCTTCATCTGCCAGGGCTGTAGCTCTATCCACGGTACATGGAGTGCGCTCCCGGACCCATTCCCACACCTTTGTGGGGCACTTGGCAAAAAATTGTTCTATAAAGAACGCCTGTATAACATGCTCCACAGTAAAGGCGTTTTCTGCTTCTAGCCATCTCCGACATGCCTGGGATATCTTATGGGTATACATCCTAAACCATCCCCCCGTGGTGCATGGGAGGTCTTGGAACTTGGCCCTGGGGTGAGTCTGGGGTGATAGCATGATAATCCAGGATAGTCCGCTTTACAGTGTTATAATCCCAATTCCGCTGTGAGTCAGTGGTTCGGTAAGCCTCCGCCATGCTTCCGTTCAGGAGTCCCACTAACAAACGCATCCTGTTATGGATGAGTCACCGAAGGAGGAAAAAACAAAAATAATAGCTAAGTCCAGAAAACCAGAGAAGTTGGAAGCTATCGGATTGCAGACCCCTGAACCTATCCACAACAACTAGCAGTAGCCGTGGGGGGTTCCTACTGTGCCCTAGACCCCTCGATCACAGCCGTAGAACTAAATTTGCCTAAAAACAGAAAGGGGAAATCTAAACTGCCCCAGAGCAGACCCCAAAGCAATAGGCAGCCCCCAACATATAATGACTGTGAAGCAAGATGAAAAACACTAACACAGATAGAAAAGTAGGTTAAGCAAATGATGGGGCCCAAGCTAACTAAATAGGACAGGATAGAAAAGCTGCTGTCTGCAATCCGCAAAAACCCTATCCAAAAATGAACCAACAGACTGATAGGAAAAACAGGCCCTGAAGTCGCTAGGCTTCAAAAAGACTATATCAGCACTCAGGTATATTCTGAAGACAGAGCCAGAGATCAACAGATCAGAGACAAAAATGGAATTCAGCTCACCCCCGGCCGGGGATGGCTGAACTCCAAAAAAAAAGGCAAACAAAACCAGAACTAAAGTGTACAAAAGGCAGAGCAAAACTTAGCTTTGAGAAGCAGAAATCAGACTGGTCTCCAAGAATCCAGCAGGAAATCACCAGCGAGGCAGCAGGGCGTCGGCTGCCTTATATCCAGTCATCAGTTCCTGTGACCCAGTCATCATCTACCTGCTCAGCTGTTTGGTGATCAGCCTCACTACCTTCCTTCGCCAGAAGAGGGAGTTCATCAGACCTCACTGGTGAAGGGAAAAATGAACTCACAACAGTACCTCCTCCTTGAGGAAGGGTCACCGAATCCTCACCCATGCCACCAGGGCGATCAGGGTGAGCCCGATGAAAGGCACGCACCAATCTTTTGGCATGAATATCAGAGGCAGAGACCCAGGAATTATCCTCCTGACCATAACCCTTCCACTTAACCAAATACTGGAGTCTCCGTCTAGCCAGACGGGAATCCAGTATCTTCTCTACCTCATACTCCATGTTACCTTCAACCAATACAGGGTCAGGAGGTTCCACCCCAGGAACTACTGGTTCAGCAAACCTCTTCAAAAAGGACTTATGGAACACATTATGAATCTTAAACGTGACAGGAAGAGCCAACCGAAAAGAGACCGGATTAATAATCTCCAAAATCTTGTAAGGTCCAATAAATCTAGGCTTAAACTTAGGAGAAGCCACCTTCATAGCGATATTTATTGATGACAACCAAACCATATCACCCACCTTAAACAGGGGACCAATGGTCCTATGCCGGTTGGAAAACCGCTGGGCCTTTTCCTGGGAGAGAGACAACTTATCCACCACTTGGTCCCAGATCTGGTGCATTCTCTCCACCACAGTGTCAACACCTGGGCAGGCAGAAGGCTCCACCTGCCCTGAAGAAAATCGAGGATGAAACCCAAAGTTACAAAAAAAAAGGTGACATCAAAGTGGCAGAACTAGCTCTATTATTTAAAGCAAATTCGGCCAAGGGCAAAAATGAAACCCAATCATCCTGATCAGCCGAAATAAAACATCTCAAATACGACTCCAAAGTCTGGTTTGTTCTCTCCGTCTGCCCATTGGTCTGAGGGTGAAACGCAGAGGAGAAGGACAACTGAATTCCCAGCTTGGAACAGAAAGTCCTCCAAAATCTAGACACAAACTGAACTCCTCTGTCAGACACAATGTTCTCAGGAATCCCGTGCAAGCGAACTACCTGTTGCAAAAACAAGGGCACCAACTCAGAGGGAGATGGCAACTTAGGGAGTGGTACAAGATGGACCATCTTAGAGAATCTATCACAAATCACCCAAATAACGGTCATTCTCTGAGAGACAGGCATATCAGAGATAAAATCCATTGAAATATGGGTCCATGGCCTCTTGGGCACCGGCAAAGGCATCAACAACCCACTAGAGCGAGAACAAGGTTTAGACCGGGAGCAAGTCCCACAGGACTGCACAAAATTCCTGACATCACGAGACAAGGCGGGCCACCAAAAAGAGCGACTCACCAGATCTCTAGTACCAAAAATACCTGGATGACCAGCCAATGCAGAGCAATGAACTTCAGACATCACTCTCTTCCTCCACTGGTCAGGAACATACAACTTTCCACTGGGACAACGCTCAGGTTTGTCCTCCTGAAACTCTTCCAGAGCACGTCTCAAATCGGGCGAGATGGCAGAAAGAACTACCCCCTCGCCTAAGATGGTAGCAGGCTTGGTCACAACAGGAGAATCAGCAAAGAAACTCCTAGAGAGAGCATCTGCCTTGACATTCTTAGTGCCAGGAAGAAAAGAGACCACAAAATCAAAACGTGTTAAAAACAAGGCCCACCTAGCCTGTCTAGGATTCAAGCGTTTGGCCGACTCCAGGTAAATCAAATTCTTGTGGTCAGTAAGGACCATGACCTGGTGTTTAGCTCCCTCCAACCAATGTCTCCACTCCTCAAAAGCCCATTTCATGGCCAACAGTTCCCGATTCCCCACATCATAGTTACGTTCGGATGGGGAGAACTTTCGGGAAAAGAAAGCACGGGGATTCATTTTAGATGTCACAGGATCTTTTTGGGACAAAACGGCTCCTGCACCAATCTCAGAGGCGTCCACCTCTACCTGAAACGGGAGTGAGACATCAGGTTGCCGCAGAACCGGAGCAGAAGTGAATCTTCGCTTCAGCTCCTGAAAGGAAGAAACAGCCTCCAGAGACCAATTCAGCACATCAGCACCCTTCTTAGTCAAATCAGTCAATGGCTTGGCAATACTAGAAAAATTAGCTATAAATTTCCGATAAAAATTAGCAAAACCCAAAAACTTCTGAAGGGCCTTCAAAGAAGTGGGCTGAACCCAATCATAAATGGCCTGTACCTTGGCCGGGTCCATTTCAATAGTTGATGGAGACAAAATGAATCCCAAAAATGAAATCCTCTGTACCCCAAAAAGGCATTTCGATCCCTTGACATACAGGGAATTCTCCCTCAAAATCCGGAACACAGTCCGAACATGTTCCACATGAGAGTCCCAATCCTTGGAAAAGATCAAAATATCATCCAGATAGATAATCAAAAATTTATCCACACAAGGTCTCGGAAAATATCATTCATGAAGGATTGGAAGACAGAAGGGGCATTAGTGAGCCCAAAAGGCATCACCAGGTACTCAAAATGTCCCTCCGGAGTATTAAACGCCGTCTTCCATTCATTCCCATGCTTAATGCGAATAAGATTATACGCCCCCCTTGAGGTCAAGCTTGGTAAACCAGCAAGCACCTTTAACTCTGGAGAATAGATCAGAAATCAGGGGTAACGGATACTGATATTTAACAGTAATTTTGTTGAGGGCACGATAGTCAATTCAAGGCCCTAATGAACCATCTTTTTTAGCCACGAAAAAAAACCCAGCACCTAAGGGTGAAGAGGATGGTCTAATATGACCCTTCTCCAACGACTCCTTAATATAGGATTGCATAGCCTCGTGCTCGGTACAGATAAATTGAAAAGCCGACCCTTGGGAAATTTACACCCCGGGCTCAGCTCAATTGCACAGTCATATCTCCTATGAGGAGGCAAAGACGCAGACTCATTCTCACTAAATACATCATAAAAGTCAGCCAAATAGTCAGGAACATCATGCGACTGGGGAGAGGTGGAGAAAACAGGAGCATCACTAAGGGCACACCGACAACCCCAACTCACCACAGACACAGATTTCCAATCCAAAACTGGATTATGGATTTGCAACCAAGGAAACCCCAGAACAATGGTATCATGCAAATTATGCAACACCAAAAATCTGCAATTTTCTTGATGGTCTGGGGCGACCCGCATTACCACCTGGGTCCAAAACTGAGGTTTATTTTTCACCAAAGGAGTCGCATCAGTACCCCTCAAAGGGATAGGCGTCCGCAAAGGAGTCATAGGAAATCCACAACGTTTAGCAAAATCCAAGTCCATCAGGTTCAGAGCTGCTCCCGAATCCACAAAAGCCTTGGCGGAAAATGTGGACAGGGAGCAGATCAGAGTAATTGCCAGAAGAAACTTAGGTTGAACACCACCCACAGAAAACGTGTGAGCACAACGTTTCTCTCGTTTAGGGCAGACAGAAATAATATGCGAGGCATCTCCACAAAAAAAACACAGCTTATTATGCCTTCTGAACTCCTGACGTTGCGCCCTGGACAAAACTCTATCACATTGCATAGGTTCAGACATTTGTTCAACAGGTGGCAACACCTCTCGTGCGGTCTTGCGTTCACGCAAACGCCGATCAACCTGAATGGCTAATGACATAGAATCGTCAAGACCAGAGGGAACAGGAAATCCCACTATAGTATCTTTTACGGTTTCTGACAAACCTTTCCGAAAGAGAGCTGCCAAGGCATCATCATTCCAGGTAGTAAGGACCGCCCACTTTCGGAATTTTTGACAGCACAGCTCTGCAGAATCCCGACCCTGGCTCAATGCCAACAGGGCCTTTTCAGCCTGATCAATAGCATTAGGTTCATCATACAACAACCCCAAGGCTTGAAAAAATGCATCCACATTATTTAGAATAGGATCATCAGGTTTCAAAGAAAACGCCCAATCCTGGGGATCGCCGCGCAGCAAAGAGATGACAATTTTAACCCGCTGCGCGGAGCTCCCCGACGAGTTAGGCTTCAAGGCAAAAAATAATTTACAATTATTCTTGAAATTCAAAAATTTAGACCGATCCCCAAAAAACACATCAGGAGTGGGGATCTTTGGTTCAGCAGCATGTGAATGAGTAAGATAGGCAGAAATTCCCCGCACTTCCGCAGCGAGCTGCTCCACATGATCAAACAATTGCATCATCTCCATTGAGAGAAAAAAAAAATTCCCCCTACGGCCTCAGAGATATAGAGGAAAAAATATACACAAAGAAATTCTGACACCTTTTTTTTTTTCTTTTTTTTACAATTCTTTCCTGCTATTGAGTACCCTAGGATCTGCGGTATGGCTGGTGATTCTGTTATGGATGAGTCACCGAAGGAGGAAAAAACAAAAATAATAGCTAAGTCCAGAAAACCAGAGAAGTTGGAAGCTATCGGATTGCAGACCCCTGAACCTATCCACAACAACTAGCAGTAGCTGTGGGGGGTTCCTACGGTGCCCTAGACCCCTCAATCACAGCCGGAGAACTAAATTAGCCTAAAGACAGAAAGGGGAAATCTAAACTGCCCCAGAGCAGACCCCAAAGCAATAGGCAGCCCCCAACATATGACTGTGAAGCAAGATGAAAAACACTAACACAGATAGAAAGATAGGTTGAGCAAATGATGGTGCCCAAGCTAACTAAATAGGACAGGATAGAAAAGCTGCTGTCTGCAATCCGCAAAAACCCTATCCAAAAATGAACCAACAGACTGATAGGAAAAACAGGCCCTGAAGTCGCTAGGCTTCAAAAAGACTATATCAGCACTCAGGTATATTCTGAAGACAGAGCCAGAGATCAACAGATCAGAGACAAAAATGGAATTCAGCTCACCCCCGGCCGGGGATGGCTGAATTCCAAAAAACAAGGCAAACAAAACCAGAACTAAAGTGTACAAAAGGCAGAGCAAAACTTAGCTTTGAGAAGCAGAAATCAGACTGGTCTCCAAGAATCCAGCAGGAAATCACCAGCGAGGCAGCAGGGCGTCGGCTGCCTTATATCCAGCCATCAGTTCCTGTGACCCAGTCATCATCTACCTGCTCAGCTGTTTGATGATCAGCCTCACTACCTTCCTTCACCAGAAGAGGGAGTTCATCAGACCTCACTGGTGAAGGGAAAAATGAACTCACAACAGCATGCAGCCAGAGTGGGGCACCTCCATCACAGCACACTGCTGCTCAAAGTCCTTGAAGAACCCCTCCACAATTCTGGAAGCCTAATCAAATGGCTTAAACTCTGTCCGGGTGATCCGTACAGGGTCCCAGATCATTGGGTTTACACTCCACATTGCATTACTCTTTCAAGCTCCAGTGCTTCTTGTCTCCACTGTGCCCGGCGGGCAGCCTCTTCCTTATACTCCTGAGAGACGCCGGGGCCCAGAACCACCATCTCTTCTTCGTACCACGCCAACCACTGGCTTTTTGGGGTGGGGATCCCTGTCTCCAGTGCTTGTCCTTCAGACATCTGGGAGGAGGTGGCCGTGCCAGCTCCCACCAGTAGGTCAATTAAGGCTTCTTTAGTCAGTCCCTGGTAGTTCAGGCCCAGGTCTCAGGCTCTCTCCTGTAAACTGGATACAGTCCAATTTCTGTACTCACTCTGTGGGTGGTTCTCCATTGGGTTACACTCTGTTGATCCCACTGCTGCCACCAGTTGTCACGGGGTCCTACTCCGATACCACACAATCAACAGAGCGAGGGAAGTGTGAACAATCCCAAGACCTTTATTATAGGCAAAACTAAAAGGTCAATAAACAATCCACCACACTGAGGATACAATAGTCCAGAACATGAATGCAATTCAGTAACAGGATGAATGTCCAAGGAGATGAGAGTCCAATAATCCAGCAGACAGAGGATAAAATGGGTCCATATGCTTCCCCTTCTCTCTGTTGTGCTGTGTTCACATGATCATCACCACATAGGGTCTTCCTTGTACAGCTCCTGTCTTCCCCAGCCCCCTCTTATGTCCAGGGGTAGTCAGACAGGTTGGGGCAGTTTTCAGGCCTCCCAGACCTTACAAAGGTTCCTTGGGGATTATGGCACTACAGGGGGTTCATCAAGAGGCATAGATACAGTCAGGCTGAAGATAGTAAGTTAGCTAATTCAATTATCAGACTTTTGGAAGGTAATTGAAACTCTAGACAATATGGGGAATACATGGAATGATACAGGGCAACAAGAAAACACTATGGAGATCCATAAAATATAAATAGACACAAAATGATACCCACATAACATATCACACCATCACAACCCCAAATAGCCTCCTTTGTACAAACAAACATCCCATAGATGTGAATAAAACATACTCACCTCACTCCTGTTTCCCCAGAGTCCTGCTCCTGTCTCTGGTGCACTGAAATGCCTTGAAATAAGCCACCAGCTGATGTGTCAGTGGGCGCCTTTCTCTTAGACAACATGGAGAGTTGGCTGAAATAGCATTCCTGTGTATGTGAGAGGTGGCCAAGATGGCTTTTGGTTGAAGCATCATTTGGCCAACAGCCATCTAATGTGTATGGCCAACCTTAGCCATACTTTTTATCTTTTATATGATGAAGTTAACAACAGTCTTAATTTTGCTAGGACAGTTCTGTGAACTATAATACAAAATGGGTAAGTTTTAACAAAAAATGGGCATTCATTGGCATTTGGGGTGGTAACAGGCAGTCATAGGGGTTGGACTTAAATGTTTTGATTTTCTAAATATGCTATGTTGTTATACAACTGACAACACACATGCCATGTCACAAGATGGTGAAGTATTAAAGGAGCACTTTAGATTAAACTGATTTGTGGTATCATTTAGCAAAACTGTTGTGAAATAACATTAGCAATCAATCACAAAGCAGCTTTCATCTTTCTAGCTTAGTTTTAGAAGCAAAAGATGACCTAAGATTGGTTGTTATCTGCAACTAAAGTTTTACTGCTTTAGTTTTGATAAATGAGTCCTACAGTGTTATGATCATTGCTGGAGCAGGACAAATGGTTCATGACAGAATGATTCAAAGAGCAGCGAAGAGCGGTTTTTTATTTTATGCACTGCTCCCTTAGGCACCACAAAGCATAGCAGAAACGGTATGTTATGTATAGATAATCAGCAGTGGCTTATGCTGCTTATAGAGTAATTGCCCTTTTGGCAATTTCCTATTAAATAGATACATTTCTGCCAGCCACCACTAGAGGGTGTTTAGAAGCTTATAGAATACAATACAAGTGGGTATACAGTGTGCTCACCCTAGTGGTGGCTGCAGGCTGGTATAATTTTACATAACTCTAAGGGTATGTGCACACGGTGAGGATTGTCCTGCGGATTTTCCTGCGCAGATGTGGCTAAATCCGCAGGTAAAATGACCTGCGTTTTACCTGTGGATTTCCCCTGCGTTTTGACACCTGCTGATTTCTGTAATGGAGCAGGTGTCAAAACGCTGCGGATTCCACACAAAGAATTGACATACTGCGGATTTCAATCTGCAGCTAATCCGTGCGGAAAAATCCGCAGCATGTGCACTGCGTTTTCAATTTTCCATTGACTTTAAGGCTAAGTGCACACGGAGATTTTCCTCCTGCGGATTTATCCGCGCAGATTTGAAGAAATCCGCAGGTTAAATTACCTGCATTTTTCCTGCGGATTTCTTCCTGTTTTTGTGCGGTTTTCTTGCGGTTTTTGTGCTGTTTTCCACTGCGGTTTTCCCCGTGTGGATTTGGAGAATGGAGCAGGTGGAAAACCACACAAAAGAAGTGACATGCTGCATTTTTTGTACTGCACAAAAACCGTGCGGAAAAAAACGCAGCGTCTGCACAGCGTTTTTTTTTTTTTAAATTGATTTACATTGTACTGTAAATCACTTTGCGGATCCGCAGCGCTTCTGCGTGGTAAAATCCGCTGCGGATTCGCAGGAAAGATGCATCGTGTGCACATGGCTTTAAGGTACTATACAATGCAACAGAATCTGCTGCGGATCTGCAGGGCCAAATCCGCTGCGGATCCGCAGCAGAATCCGCAATGTGTGCACATACCCTTAGGGAAACAAAGGATTTGGATCTGTGTTTTTTTTAAGATTTTTGACCCATATAATGATGTATTATCAAATCTGTCAGTGCAAACTATGAGACCTATTAAGATTATTTCTTTTTTTTAGTTGTACAGAATTACTTTCTTTCCATTTTTTTCATACAAGCTTTACAAAAGAAATATCTTCCTTATGCAATCCTATGTTTGGTCAAACTGAACTATGGAGTACTGTGAAGTTTCATAGGTCATGGACTATTTTGCATACAGCAGATAACACTTGGAGAAAAGTAAAATATACATCTGAAGTTAAAATCTAAATTATATATAGCTCAAATATTGACTACTGTCTTTTCATTAGAAACCTTACAAGTGGGAGAATATATAAAGATGCAGGTAACTCAAAACTGAGAGATTACTACTACCTGCAAAGGCAACCAAAGGTCCAACGGCACAAGGTTTCAACAATTGACTTATGATTTAAATTCTCACTCTACACACAAGGTTGAGACATTGCTCCTATCGTATCACTATGCAAGTTCAGTACAAATGATATCACAACATGCCATCAATGGGTTTGGTCCTTTATGTAAAGTGGTGTGGGGCGTCAGTCATGGACGAAGCACTCGTCTGTGGCACTCTGGCACGTTACATGAAAGTGAGTTCCTGGCTGGGTGTGTGGACTTGAGCTGTTAGGGTGCTATGTCCGTACAGGCCGCATGTAAGCAATGTTACTGATTTGCCAGGACCAGGTGCTGGACAGTTCAATAATGGAGACTCAGACCACCATTTTAAAATAAACTTTTTACTGAACAGAAACTTGGTAGGGAATATATACATGAGATAGTGGTTATACAGTCATATGAATGTTTCCTTTTCAACTGGAAGCATTTTTCACACAGTTTCCTTCCTTGGTTTCTCTAAGCAAGCACAGGCAGCTCAGTGTCTCTGCTGGATGGCAGGCTGTATAATGGCATCATGCAACAATGAAGCCTGCCATTTAGATGGAGCAGAGCTAGACACATCGTGGGACAATTTAATTATTATCTTCTCATCGAACAGGTGAGAAATATGATTGTCTAATATTTTAATTATTTTACAGGGGACATTGGCTTTAGAAGATTGGGCATTGAGGTGAGTATACATATTTTGGGAAATTTAGATTCATTAAAGGAGTCTGTGTCATTATTTCAAAAGAGGGACTTTATTCTGGGTGTTACTTTTTTTGCAATTTGACTATGGAGTTAGTAATGGGGGCATCTTATAAACACCTCTCCATTACTAACCTCTGGGCTTGATGTCACCTGACAATACAAAGGTGACATTAACTCCAATACACCCTACTTGCCACCGCACCAGGGCAAGTAGGCAAAGCGAGGCTAAGTGCCAGAATTGGCATACCTTATGGATGCACCATTTCTGAGGCAGCTGAGAGCTGATGTTTTTAGTCTGTAAGGGAGCCAATATCCACGACCCCTTCCTTAGCTATTAATATCAGCACACAACTGTCTGCCTATCCTTTGCTGGTCATTTATTATAAAGGGACACTTCATCATTTTTGGGGGGAGTCCCCCATTTTAATAGCCAATAGCTCTCTTTCTCACTCTCTCTATCTCTCTCTCTCTCTCTCTATATATATATACTGCTCAAAAAATAAAGGGAACACTTAAACAACAGAATATAACTCCAAGTAAATCAAACTTCTGTGAAATCAAACTGTCCACTTAGGAAGCAACACTGCTTGAAAATCAATTTCACATGCTGTTGTGCAAATGGAATAGACATCAGATGGAAATTATTGACAATTATCAAGACACCCTCAGTAAAGGAGTGGTTCTGCAGGTGGAGACCACTGACCACATCTCAGTACCAATGCTTTCTGGCTGATGTTTTGGTCACTTTTGAATGTTGGTTGTGCTTTCACACTTGTGGTAGCATGAGACGGACTCTACAACCCACACAAGTGGCTCAGGTAGTGCAGCTCATCCAGGATGGCACATCAATGCGAGCTGTGGCAAGAAGGTTTGCTGTGTCTGTCAGCGTAGTGTCCAGAGGCTGGAGGCGCTACCAGGAGACAGGCCAGTACACCAGGAGATGTGGAGGGGCCGTAGGAGGGCAACAACCCAGCAGCAGGACTGCTACCTCGGGGAACTGCCAGAGCCCTGCAAAATGACCTCCAGCAGGCCACAAATGTGCATGTGTCTGCACAAACGGTTGGAAATCAACTTCATGAGGATGGTCTGAGGGCCCGACATCCACAGATGGGGGTTGCGCTCACAGTCCAACACCGTACAGGACACTTGGCATTTGCCAAAGAACACCAGGATTGGCAAATTCGCCACTAACGCCCTGTGCTCTTCACTGATGAAAGCAGGTTCACACTGAGCACATGTGACAAACGTGACAGAGTCAGCAGATGCCGTGGAGAGTGATTTTCTGCCTGCAACATTCTTCAGCATCACTGATTTGGCAGGGGGTCAGTAATGGTGTGGGGTGGCATTTCTTTGGAGGGCCGCACAGCCCTCCATATGCTCGCCAGAGGTAGCCTGACTGCCATTAGGTACCGAGATGAGATCCCCAGATGCCTTGTGAGACCATATGCTGGTGCGGTTGGCCCTGGGTTCCTCCTAATGCAGGACAATGCCAGACCTCATGTGGCTGGAGTGTGTCAGCAGTTCCTGCAAGATGAAGGCATTGAAGCTATAGACTGGCCCACCAATTTCCCAGAACTGAATCCGATTGAGCACATCTGCTACATCATGTCTCACTCCATCCACCAACATCACGTTGCACCACAGACTGTCCAGGAGTTGGCGGATGCTTTAGTCCAGGTCTGGGAGGAGATCCCTCAGGAGAACATCCACCACCTCATCAGTACCATGCCCAGGTGTTGTAGGGAGGTCATACAGGCACGTGGAGGCCACACACGCTACTGAGCATCATTACTATATGTAAATGACAGAGAATTGCTCTATGTAAAAGCTCATGTTAAAATCGCATTGCAATCGGATAGCATTTGCATGTTATTTGGATGTCATTCGCATGGTAGGTGATAAAAATCGCATTGTTTTTGCATGAAAATTGCTTGACAGTTTCATCACACTTGTCCCACTTTTCTGGACCAATATTGGACCATTTCTTATATGATGATGGGTATGAGCCCTTAGTTGGGGGATTAGTTGGACCAGATATTTTTGTAGGAAACCCTCAGCTGTTAGAAATGTTAACAGCAAGCAAAGTTCATGAAAAGTTATGTAAAATCACTATAGAAATCTATATATATAATTGCCTTAAATTGTCATCCACTTCTGTCTGGATGTCCCCGAATCCCACAGTCCACCGCGCCGCACCGGAAGTACGCCGACCGCCATATTGGAATACCCAAGTGATGGGTATTCCAATATGGCACCCGCTGGTGGTACCAGGCCTTTCCACAGTACCACCAGCGGGACACCGCCGGGACCCCCCCGCCACCGCCGGACCCTGCTGCCGCCGATGCTGGACCCGACGCCGCCGGACCCGCCGCTGCCTACCCACCCACCTCCGTCACAGCTGGAAGGAAAGACCGCGGCTTGCGGCCTGTGCTGGAGATGAGTGCGGGTGCCCTCTGGTGGTGCCGCACCCCATCTCCAGCACAGGCCACAAGCTGTGGTCTTTCCTGCCGGTTGGCCACCGCCAGGACCCCTGCTGCAGCTGAACCCTCTCGTCGCCACCGCTGGACCCGCCGCTGCTGGCCATGCCACAGGACCCCCCTGCTGGACCCGCCGCTGCCTGCCCACCATCAAGGCTGCCACTAGGAATTTCAGGGCCCCATACTGGTAAAATTTTCGAGGCCCCCTTGAGACTCTGCCCAGGCTCCACCCCAGCCCCGCCTCCACCCCTCGAACTGTCCAAAGTCCCACCGCTATCGCTTGGAAAAACGCCACTTCTCACCAATCACATATTAACAGTTCCCATCACCAGATTACACATATAGCCGGAAGCTTTTCTTTTGGCCAAAAGATTTTTTTAAGCCGCCACCATAACATGGTAGACTCTTTTGGCCATGCCCTAATCTACTGTAACCTATTAAATATTGTTAAAATATGTGATACAATTTGGGTATATTTTTATTTTTCAATTTTTAAAATGACCAATAATATCACATACAAGGGAAAAATACCACCGCACCATGTCTAGATCACATAGTGACCTATAATACCACACAGAAGGAACAATTACCGCCAGACCATGACCAGACCACATATTACCACCACAGTGACCGAATAATATCACATTCAAGGGACAAATACCACCGCACCATGACCAGACCACATATTACCACCACAGTGACTGAATACTACAATATTGATCAGTAATAAAAAAAACACGATACTATTGCCACAAGTGCCATTATTAGAGTTGAGCGACTTTTGCTTTTTTAGGGTCGAGTTTCGTTTCGTGAAACCCGACTTTTCCGAAAGTCGGGTCGAGCAAGATCGGCCGATTATAGGGAAAAGTCGGGGTCGTCCCGAAACACGAAACCCAATGTAAGTCAATGGGGAATAAAAGTCGGCAGTGAGAGGAGGACAGGAAACACACCTTCAGAGCCCATTTGAATGCCAAAAGCATGAATTCTTCTTACTTAAGCTTGTCAACCTTAATTAACTTCATAATACAAGTTACGCACTGAAAAATGGGGGTTATTTGGCTAAAGTTGTGGGGGGGTAGGGCTGGCCTCAGGTTTTCGTGGGCCCTGGGCGAAAGAGCGCCCCTTTAACACATACCACAACTCATCATGCTCCGATACGGCAGAGAAATAGCGGTATAGTACAATGAAAAATACTTCACTTTTTACATCTCATGACGAGGCCCATCTATTTCTCCATACAGAATCATTGGTCCCATATAATGTTTGAAACAGTATATGATGAGCTCCACATAATGCTACAGTATATGTTGGTCCCCATGGATGAAGCTCCACTGTCTTATGGGCCCAAATAATGCTCCAAACATAATGGGCCCCATTTCTAATGCTCTAGTGTATAATGGGCCCTGTAAATGCTGCTCCAGTGTCTGATGTCCACCTTTGGAATGTTCCAGTGTATGGTGGGCCCCATCTATCATTCTCCAGAGTATAGTGCTCCCCAAAAATTGCTGTCCCAACATTGAAAACAATCAAATAAGTCTCCTCGCTAGGGAATCCCTGTACTTGTCTGGACTCCTCGTCGTCCCCATCTTTCATCTCACTGCACAGTATTTCAACTTTGCAAGTGCTGTGATCCTGAGCAAGCAGGGGGGGCACACTCGTTGGCGACGGCACTGGCACAGGGCCCCTGATAGTACGGTGGTGTGTCTGATGGCGGGTGGGCCGAACCTGCACTTTCATCTGCAGCTTCCTCTTTGTCACCGTGTAAGATGGAACTGTATATGGGAAGGGTAACCTGAGTTTCATCAGGGTCAGATTCAGGCCATGTAGTGTGCGAGGGGAATGTAGTGGTCTGGGTCAATGTACCAGCAGATTCATCGAGCAGTGGCTGGGCATCAGTGCACTTGTGTCGCCCCCAGGAGTACGGTCGCCACAGTGGCATTTACCTTCCTCCTAGGGAGTGTGATGTCATGCTTGGGAGCAACGAACGATCTCTCTAGCAGGTTAACTGACTGGGCGGCGTTATTCCCACGTGTCATGACCCTCCAAACAGCGTTCATGAAGGCAAAGTGTTTGTTTTACGTGGGCAGTATGGTTGCAAAGCTGAACCTTAAAGGAATGTCCAGAAGGGAACCACCAGGAGTGGAGCCTACGGTTAAATTCGACTCCACCTGGGAAACCTCAAACATGCCAGCTACAGAACAGATGCACACATTGCAAGCTTAATTCCGTTAACGAACGAGACTCCGTCATGCCCCGCGGTCCGAGTACGGCTTACTAGAGGGACACGCGAGGCTCTGGCACATGAGATTGGCCAATAACTGGTGTGTCATGCCCTTACATGTCCGTGGCTGCATGTGCGCTACACTGAAAAGGCCAGCGTTTGTCGCTTATAGGTGCAGATAACCCGCTGAACAACGTTAGTGATGGGGATCTGGGATTACAATTATTACCCGCGAACGATGATTTCCCAGTAAGTGCAGGTCAACCGCAGTTCCGGAATTAGGCCTAACCGTCATTCCTGAAAAAATGAAAAACTTACGTGTGCAAACCACAGGTGCTGTAGCATGCTTAACAGCTCGCCAGCCGTTCTCACGCCCAGTATGGATTACACGTGATTGCACAAAGGTGAGAAAGGGTACCGTATCCCCAGATAACATGTATGGATAGCGTACACATTCAAAATATATGTCTATACATCAGGAGGAAGGCTCAGACGGTGTTAGGCCCAGTATGGATTGCACGTGATTGCACAAAGGTTAGAAAGGGTACCGTATCCCTGGATAACATGTATGGATAGCGTACACATTCAAAATATATGTCTATACATCAGAAGTCAGGCTCAGACGGTGTTAGGCCCAGTATGGATTGCACGTGATTGCACAAAGGTTAGAAAGGGTACCGTATCCCCGGATAACATGTATGGATAGCGTACACATTCAAAATATATGTCTATACATCAGGAGGCAGGCTCAGACGGTGTTAGGCCCAGTATGGATTGCACGTGATTGCACAAAGGTTAGAAAGGGTACCGTATCCCCGGATAACATGTATGGATAGCGTACACATTCAAAATATATGTCTATACATCAGGAGGCAGGCTCAGACGGTGTTAGGCCCAGTATGGATTGCACGTGATTGCACAAAGGTTAGAAAGGGTACCGTATCCCCGGATAACATGTATGGATAGCGTACACATTCAAAATATATGTCTATACATCAGGAGTCAGGCTCAGACGGTGTTAGGCCCAGTATGGATTGCACGTGATTGCACAAAGGTTAGAAAGGGTACCGTATCCCCGGATAACATGTATGGATAGCGTACACATTCAAAATATATGTCTATACATCAGGAGGCAGGCTCAGACGGTGTTAGGCCCAGTATGGATTGCACGTGATTGCACAAAGGTTAGAAAGGGTACCGTATCCCCGGATAACATGTATGGATAGCGTACACATTCAAAATATATGTCCATACATCAGGAGGCAGGCTCAGACGGTGTTAGGCCCAGTATGGATTGCACGTGATTGCACAAAGGTTAGAAAGGGTACCGTATCCCCGGATAACATGTATGGATAGCGTACACATTCAAAATATATGTCTATACATCAGGAGGCAGGCTCAGATGGTGTTAGGCCCAGTATGGATTGCACGTGATTGCACAAAGGTTAGAAAGGGTACCGTATCCCCGGATAACATGTATGGATAGCGTACACATTCAAAATATATGTCTATACATCAGGAGGCAGGCTCAGATGGTGTTAGGCCCAGTATGGATTGCACGTGATTGCACAAAGGTTAGAAAGGGTACCGTATCCCCGGATAACATATATGGATAGCGTACACATTCAAAATATATGTCTATACATCAGGAGGCAGGCTCAGACGGTGTTAGGCCCAGTATGGATTGCACGTGATTGCACAAAGGTTAGAAAGGGTACCGTATCCCCGGATAACATGTATGGATAGCGTACACATTCAAAATATATGTCTATACATCAGGAGGCAGGCTCAGACGGTGTTAGGCCCAGTATGGATTGCACGTGATTGCACAAAGGTTAGAAAGGGTACCGTATCCCCGGATAACATGTATGGATAGCGTACACATTCAAAATATATGTCTATA
This sequence comes from Dendrobates tinctorius, assembly GCF_039654945.1. Taxonomy (NCBI): domain Eukaryota; kingdom Metazoa; phylum Chordata; class Amphibia; order Anura; family Dendrobatidae; genus Dendrobates; species Dendrobates tinctorius. Next base: position 9,006,889 of record NW_027361993.1, read on the forward strand.
CATAAGGAGGCAGGCTCAAACGGTGTCAGGCACAGTATGGATTTGACGGCCCAGACTACACAGCGGAGGAGCAGGGAGAGGTGAAGATTGCAAATGCTGGGGCCCTGCCCAAGCAAGGGGGGCCCACTCGTGGGCGTCGGTACTGGCACTGGGCCCCTCATAGTACGGCGGTGTGTCTGACAGCGGGTGTGCACCACCACCGTCAGAGACACTTGATTGCACTATGAGGGACCCTGTGCCAGTGCCCGCGCCCAAGAGTCGGCCTACCCACCTGTCCAGGGCAACGGCACTCACACGGTGTCGTGCGCTAGGTGGTGACCCCAGCCATGGGGGGGAGGCAGCACAGTTAGGGAGTTTTAGAAAGTGGCATATGTTGATGTTGGACATTCAGCTGATGCAAAAGGTGAAATAGGTCAAGTCCCAGGAAGAGGTGGACCAAAGCAAGCCATTTTTCTGTCGCCCTATGTGTCATCAGGAGAAGGTGGGACAAAATCCTTGGAAACCCATGCATGGTTCATTTTAATGAAGGTTAGATCATCCACATTTTGGGTTGACAGATGGGTCCTTTTTTCTGTCAGGATTGATCCAGCTGCACTGAAGACTCTTTCCGATAGCACACTTGCAGCTGGGCAAGCGAGCTCCTGTAAGGCATATTGTGCCAATTCAGGCCAGGTGTCCAGTTTAGCGGCCCAATAGTCAAAGGGGAATGACCTGTGCGGGAGAACATCGATATGGGAGGAAAAGTAGTTTGCAACCATAGTTGACAACTGCTGTCTCCTGTCACTTTCCATCGATGCAGTATTACCAGTTGTGTGAGCGGTACTTGAAAAATCAGTCCACAACATTGTCATGAAACCCCTGTCTCCAACGCCACTTCTGCTGTGTGCACCACGAACACCTCTGCCAAGCTTCCCCCGGCCCGTACGGCTCGTGTGAGAACCATCACCGCTGCTGTGTGCTGGGAATGCCTCAAGCAACCGATTTACCAGAGTTGCTTGTTTATTAGCCAATATTAGGTCAAGGTTGTCCTGTGGCATGATGTTTTGTAATTTGCCTTTATAGCGTGGATCCAGGATGCTGGCCAACCAGTAGTCGTCATCGTTCATCATTTTGGCAATGCGGGGGTCCCTTTTTAGGATCTGCAAGGCATAATCTGACATGTGGGCCAATGTTCCCGGTGTCAATGATGCACTGCGAGTGCTGGTTGGAGGAGCACTTTCTGGCAAATCCACATCCCTCCAGTCACGCACAAACCCTGTACCAGACCTTGCCACGCCAACATTTTCACTTGCCCCACGAGATGCATCCTCCTCCCCTAAGTAATCATCCCCATCATCCTCCTCCTCCTCCTCCTCTTCTTCCTCCACCTCGTCCAGGAGAGGTCCCTGAGCAGACAATGGCTGCATGTCATCAAGGATTCCCTCCTCCTCTTCCTCCTCATCAACATTGGCTGCAGAAGCCTGCTCCTTAAGGTGCGTCAAAGTTTGAATGAGCAGACACATAAGTGGGATGCTCATGCTTAGGATGGCGTCATCTGCTCTTACCAGCCGTGTGCATTCCTCAAAACACTGAAGGACTTTACAGAGGTCTTTCAGCTTCGACCACTGCACACCTGTCAACTCCATGTCTGCTCTCAAAGTGCCTGGCCGTGTATCCTCCCACAAATGCATTATGGCCTGCCTCTGCTCGCACAGCCGCTCCACCATGTGCAGGGTGGAGTTCCACCTTGTTGCAATGTCGATAATGAGGCGGTGGTTGGGAAGGTGGAGCAATCGCTGCAGCTTCTGCATACGAACGGAGTGTACAGGCGACCGGCGGATGTGCGCGCGCAGTCTTCGCACCTTCTGGAGCAGGGCTGTTAACTCCGGATAATTTTTGAGGAAGCACTGCACCACCAGGTTCAAGGTGTGAGCCAAGCAAAGTATATGGCTGAGTTTTGAAAGGGCTATGGCTGCCACAAAATTACGGCCGTTATCACTAACTAACTTGCCTGCCTCAAGATGTACACTGCCCAGCCATGACTCAGTTTGTCGCTTCAAGTACTCGGCCAGCACCTCGGCGGTGTGTCTGTCGCCCAAACACATCATCTGCAACACAGCCTGCTGACGCTTTCCACTAGCTGCTCGATTGGGGGACACCTCGTGTGCAACAGTGGCAGCTGCAGATGGAGTGCTCGTACGATTGCGCTCTGTGGACGAGCTTTCGCTTCTGGAGGAGGAGGAGGAGGAGGGTCGAACGCCTACAGCCAACTGTTTCCTATACCGTGGGCTAGGCAGCACTGTCCCACCACCGCTGTCCCCTGTGGACCCTGCATCCACCACATTAACCCAGTGCGCAGTGATGGACACATAACGGCCCTGGCCATGCCGACTGGACCATGCATCAGTTGTGAGGTGCACCTTTCCGCTCACTGACTGCTTGAGTGCATGGACAATGCGGTCTTTCACATGATGGTGGAGGGCTGGGATGGCTTTGCGAGAGAAGTGGCGACTGGGTAGGTCATAGCGTGGTACTGCATAGGCCATGAGTTCGCAGAAAGCTGCGCTTTCCACCAACCGAAAGGGCATCATCTCAAACGAGATTAGTTTGGCAATGTGGGCGTTCAAACCCAGTGTACGCGTATGAGAGACTGAGTACTTTCTTGACCTACTCATAGTGTCTGGGAGGGTGAGCTGGACTTGAGAGCTGCATATGGTGGAAGTAGTGGTGGACAGGGCGGACTGAGAGAGGGTTGATGATGGTGATGGAGTTGTTGTTCTTTCTGATGGCCTAGAATCAGCCTTTCGTTGATATAACAGTGGTATTCCCTGACTGCTGTGGCCTTGCAACGACACCTCAACATTTGCTGCTGTGCTAACCGGTGGGCTTACAGTGGGGGAAACAATGTAGCGTTGCTGACTACCTTCGTTGTGATCATTTGCACATGTGGCACTTGAGGTTTGGTGTTGTGTCCACGCTTGCAAGTGCATGGTGTTTAAATGTCTAAGCATGCAACTGGTATTCAAATTTTTCAGATTTTTCCCTCGGCTAAAGGTCTTTGCGCACTTCTTACAGATAACCTTGGCCTGATCATGAGGATTTTGTTCAAAAAACTGCCACACTGCACTCTTCCTACTTTGGCAGACATTTTGCGGCCTAGCACGCTGTGATCTTTTGACCGTCTGGACAAGCTGTCCAGCAACTCTTTTGATTTTTGGAACCTGTTTTTGGAGTGCTCCGGGCCTGCCAGATAACAGCTGTTGCGTTGTCGATGTCTGCTGTGGATGCTCCTCATCTGAGCTATTGGAAGCAGCACCCTCTTCCCCCAATGGATGCCAATCTGGGTCAACAACTGGGTCATCCATCACCTCCTCTTCTATGTCAATTGCACCTTTCTCTGTGTCACCGTGTATGGTGGTATAGTGTGCGGGAAGGGGCACCTGAGTCTCATCAGGGTCAGAATCTGGCTCTGTACACTGCGAGGACAATGTAGTGCTCTGAGTGAATGTACCAGCAGAATCATCCATCAGCGGCTGTGCATCAGTGCACTCCATGTCAGATTCATCTTGGCCTGGGTAATTCACCATTTCACTTGATAATCCAGGCATGGTATGTGAAAACAGCTCCATGGAGTAATCAGTAGTATGGCCTGCGTCATCCTTCAATCTTGGTTGGGGTGAAGGACACAAGGAAAGGTGTGGTTCATGAACATGAGCCTCCAATGACGATTCAGTGCTTTTACTTTTTACAACTGAAGAAGAAGAGGCGATAGAGCTGGAGGCTGAGTCAGCAATGTAAGACAAAACTTTTTCCTGATGCTCTGGCTTTAAAAGCGGTTTGCCAACTCCTAGAAAACTAAGCCTTCGAAGCCTTATGGAGCCAGACGATGACGCAGCCTCAACACCTCCTGCATTCGGTCCTATTTTGCTCTTGCCACTACCATCAGATCCACCACCAACACCATCATTACCAGCTGCCAACCCCCGCCCAATTCCACGGCCTCTTCCACCAGCCTTCCTCATTTTTGGTAGAAATGTAGACAAAATCCAACAAACTATATAGTAATGTAAAACAAGGTACAAGGTGTCAATAGGACAAGGGAGATTTTGAATTTCTGCAGACACTTATGGACACTGGACACTTTTGGATTGTGTGAGGCCCACTGAATATCTGAGCACTATGTCACAGGCTCGATGGCACAGCTGTGACCAAAGTGACTAGAGGATAAGTGAGATTTTGAATTTCTGCAGACACTTGTGGACACTGGACACTTTTGGATTGTGTGAGCCCATTGAATATCTGAGCTCTATGTCACAGGCTCGATGGCACAGCTGTGACAAAAGTGACTAGAGGATAAGGGAGATTTTGAATTTCTGCAGACACTTGTGGACACTGGACACTTTTGGATTGTGCGAGGCCCACTGAATATCTGAGCACTATTTCACAGGCTCGATGGCACAGCTGTGACCAAAGTGACTAGAGGATAAGGGAGATTTTGAATTTCTGCACACACTTGTGGACACTGGACACTTTTGGATTGTGTGAGCCCACTGAATATCTGAGCGCTATGTCACAGGCTCGATGGCACAGCTGTGACAAAAGTGACTAGAGGATAAGGGAGATTTTGAATTTCTGCAGACACTTGTGGACACTGGACACTTTTGGATTGTGTGAGCCCACTGAATATCTGAGCGCTATGTCACAGGCTCGATGGCACAGCTGTGACCAAAGTGACTAGAGGATAACGGAGATTTTGAATTTCTGCAGACATTTGTGGACACTGGACACTTTTGGATTGTGTGAGGCCCACTGAATATCTGAGTGCTATGTCACAGGCTCGATGGCACAGCTGTGACCAAAGTGACTAGAGGATAAGTGAGATTTTGAATTTCTGCTCACACAAGTGGACAATGGACACTTTTGGATTGTGTGAGGCCCACTGAATATCTGAGCGCTATGTCACAGGCTCGATGGCACAGCTGTGACCAAAGTGACTAGAGTATAAGGGAGATTTTGAATTTCTGCAGACACTTGTGGACACTGGACACTTTTGGATTGTGTGAGCCCAATGAATATCTGAGCTCTATGTCACAGGCTCGATGGCACAGCTGTGACAAAAGTGACTAGAGGATAAGGCAGATTTTGAATTTCTGCAGACACCTGTGGACACTGGACACTTTTGGATTGTGTGAGCCCACTGAATATCTGAGCTCTATGTCACAGGCTCGATGGCACAGCTGTGACGAAAGTGACTAGAGGATAAGGGAGATTTTGAATTTCTGCACACACTAGTGGACACTGGACACTTTTGGATTGTGTGAGGCCCACTGAATATCTGAGCGCTATGTCACAGGCTCGATGGCACAGCTGTGACCAAAGTGACTAGAGGATAAGGGAGATTTTGAATTTCTGCACACACTTGTGGACACTGGACACTTTTGGATTGTGTGAGGCCCACTGAATATCTGAGCACTATGTCACAGGCTCGATGGCACAGCTGTGACCAAAGTGACTAGAGGATAAGGGAGATTTTGAATTTCTGCACACACTAGTGGACACTGGACACTTTTGGATTATGTGAGGCCCACTGAATATCTGAGCGCTATGTCACAGGCTCGATGGCACAGCTGTGACCAAAGTGACTAGAGGATAAGGGAGATTTTGAATTTCTGCAGACACTTGTGGACACTGGACACTTTTGTATTGTGTGAGCCCACTGAATATCTGAGCTCTTTGTCACAGGCTCGATGGCACAGCTGTGACAAAAGTGACTAGAGGATAAGGCAGATTTTGAATTTCTGCAGACACTTGTGGACAGTGGACACTTTTGGATTGTGTGAGCCCACTGAATATCTGAGCACTATGTCACAGTCTCGATGGCACAGCTGTGACCAAAGTGACTAGAGGATAAGGGAGATTTTGAATTTCTGCACACACTAGTGGACACTGGACACTTTTGGATTGTGTGAGGCCCACTGAATATCTGAGCACTATGTCACAGGCTCAATGGCACAGCTGTGACCAAAGTGACTAGAGGATAAGGGAGATTTTGAATTTCTGCAGACACTTGTGGACACTGGACACTTTTGGATTGTGTGAGCCCACTGAATATCTGAGCGCTATGTCACAGGCTCGATGGCACAGCTGTGACAAAAGTAACTAGAGGATAAGGGAGATTTTGAATTTCTGCAGACACTTGTGGACACTGGACACTTTTGGATTGTGTGAGCCCACTGAATATCTGAGCGCTATGTCACAGGCTCGATGGCACAGCTGTGACCAAAGTGACTAGAGGATAAGGGAGATTTTGAATTTCTGCAGTCACTTGTGGACACTGGACACTTTTGGATTGTGTGAGGCCCACTGAATATCTGAGCGCTGTGTCACAGGCTCGATGGCACAGCTGTGACCAAAGTGACTAGAGGATAATGGAGATTTTGAATTTCTGCAGACACTTGTGGACACTGGACACTTTTGGATTGTGTGAGGCCCACTGAATATCTGAGTGCTATGTCACAGGCTCGATGGCACAGCTGTGACCAAAGTGACTAGAGGATAAGTGAGATTTTGAATTTCTGCTCACACTAGTGGACAATGGACACTTTTGGATTGTGTGAGGCCCACTGAATATCTGAGCGCTATGTCACAGGCTCGATGGCACAGCTGTGACCAAAGTGACTAGAGTATAAGGGAGATTTTGAATTTCTGCAGACACTTGTGGACACTGGACACTTTTGGATTGTGTGAGCCCAATGAATATCTGAGCTCTATGTCACAGGCTCGATGGCACAGCTGTGACCAAAGTGACTAGAGGATAAGGGAGATTTTGAATTTCTGCAGACACTTGTGGACACTGGACACTTTTGGATTGTGTGAGCCCACTGAATATCTGAGCTCTTTGTCACAGGCTCGATGGCACAGCTGTGACAAAAGTGACTAGAGGATAAGGCAGATTTTGAATTTCTGCAGACACTTGTGGACAGTGGACACTTTTGGATTGTGTGAGCCCACTGAATATCTGAGCACTATGTCACAGTCTCGATGGCACAGCTGTGACCAAAGTGACTAGAGGATAAGGGAGATTTTGAATTTCTGCACACACTAGTGGACACTGGACACTTTTGGATTGTGTGAGGCCCACTGAATATCTGAGCACTATGTCACAGGCTCAATGGCACAGCTGTGACCAAAGTGACTAGAGGATAAGGGAGATTTTGAATTTCTGCAGACACTTGTGGACACTGGACACTTTTGGATTGTGTGAGCCCACTGAATATCTGAGCGCTATGTCACAGGCTCGATGGCACAGCTGTGACAAAAGTGACTAGAGGATAAGGGAGATTTTGAATTTCTGCAGACACTTGTGGACACTGGACACTTTTGGATTGTGTGAGCCCACTGAATATCTGAGCGCTATGTCACAGGCTCGATGGCACAGCTGTGACCAAAGTGACTAGAGGATAAGGGAGATTTTGAATTTCTGCACACACTTGTGGACACTGGACACTTTTGGATTGTGTGAGGCCCACTGAATATCTGAGCACTATGTCACAGGCTCGATGGCACAGCTGTGACCAAAGTGACTAGAGGATAAGGGAGATTTTGAATTTCTGCACACACTAGTGGACACTGGACACTTTTGGATTATGTGAGGCCCACTGAATATCTGAGCGCTATGTCACAGGCTCGATGGCACAGCTGTGACCAAAGTGACTAGAGGATAAGGGAGATTTTGAATTTCTGCAGACACTTGTGGACACTGGACACTTTTGGATTGTGTGAGCCCACTGAATATCTGAGCTCTTTGTCACAGGCTCGATGGCACAGCTGTGACAAAAGTGACTAGAGGATAAGGCAGATTTTGAATTTCTGCAGACACTTGTGGACAGTGGACACTTTTGGATTGTGTGAGCCCACTGAATATCTGAGCACTATGTCACAGGCTCGATGGCACAGCTGTGACCAAAGTGACTAGAGGATAAGGGAGATTTTGAATTTCTGCAGACACTTGTGGACACTGGACACTTTTGGATTGTGTGAGCCCACTGAATATCTGAGCACTATGTCACAGGCTTGATGGCACAGCTGTGACCAAAGTGACTAGAGGATAAGGGAGATTTTGAATTTCTGCACACACTAGTGGACACTGGACACTTTTGGATTGTGTGAGGCCCACTGAATATCTGATCGCTATGTCACAGGCTCGATGGCACAGCTGTGACCAAAGTGACTAGAGGATAAGGGAGATTTTGAATTTCTGCAGACACTTGTGGACACTGGACACTTTTGGATTGTGTGAGCCCACTGAATATCTGAGCGCTATGTCACAGGCTCGATGGCACAGCTGTGACAAAAGTGACTAGAGGATAAGGGAGATTTTGAATTTCTGCAGACACTTGTGGACACTGGACACTTTTGGATTGTGTGAGCCCACTGAATATCTGAGCGCTATGTCACAGGCTCGATTGCACAGCTGTGACCAAAGTGACTAGAGGATAACAGAGATTTTGAATTTCTGCAGACACTTGTGGATACTGGACACTTTTGGATTGTGTGAGGCCCACTGAATATCTGAGCACTATGTCACCGGCTTGATGGCACAGCTGTGACCAAAGTGACTAGAGGATAAGGGAGATTTTGAATTTCTGCAGACACTTGTGGACACTGGACACTTTTGGATTGTGTGAGCCCACTGAATATCTGAGCACTATGTCACAGGCTCGATGGCACAGCTGTGACCAAAGTGACTAGAGGATAAGGGAGATTTTGAATTTCTGCAGACACTTGTGGACACTGGACACTTTTGGATTGTGTGAGGCCCACTGAATATCACAGCGCTATGTCACAGGCAGAAATTGGCTAGTGTATCACAAACTACAAGGTGTATGTAGAATTGGGCAGAATAGGAATCTCCCTAGAGTGCAGGTCTGTAAGAACGGAACATGTCCTTGACTTATTCTCACAGAGTGACACAGATAGCTTCACTGTGGCTGTGATAACAGCCGTTACACGGTACTGTGTGAGGAGCGTACACCGCTGTATGGTGTGAATAAATGCACGCTCAGTACCTCAGCAGGACAAAAAAAAAAAATTGGGATTGCTTTTAAAAAAGCAGTTTGCAGCTCAGTACCTCAGCAGGACAAAAAAAAAATTGGGATTGCTTTTAAAAAAGCAGTTTGCAGAGCAGTGGGTAAACCGCAATGCAGCTGTCAGGAAGCCTTAGAAGGCAGCCCAACAACCAACACCACTGATACACCACAATATAGCCTCCCCTTGCACTGCACACACAGTGACTGGTGTGTTGTACAGGCACAATCGCTAGCAGCAGAAGCAGTTTTTTTTTCTTCTTCCCTGCCTAACGCTCTCCCTACAGAATCAGCAGCAACCTCTCCCTATGCTAAGATCGGCAGAAGTAAGATGGCGGTCGGCGTGCACGCCCTTTTATACCCCCTGTGACGCCCACCAAAGCAAGCCAATCACTTGCATGCCCTTCTGAAAGATGGTGGTGACCCGTGCCTATGTCATCACGTTGCCCACAGTGTCCGTGGATCCTGATTGGCTGAAAAAGAGCGCAAAACAAACTTTTGAAACGCGACTTTGGCGCGTAAGTCGCCGACCTCGTGGCCGTCCTCATCCTAGGGTCGGGTTTCGTTTCATGAAACCCGACTTTGCCAAAAGTCGGGGACTTTTGAAATTTTTCGACCCGTTTCGCTCAACTCTAGCCATTATACACAGGAGATCTGTACTTTGTATGCAGTGTCTGTGTATAGGTAATACAGTGATCAATGACATTATACACAGGGCATCTAAACAGTGTATAGTGTCAGTGTATAGGTAACACACTAACTCACCAGTGATGTCTCTAGGTGAAGTCCTTCATCTTTGTTTTTCATCTTTCATCCAGCACAGATTGCCATCACGTCTTCCAGCCCGGGCTTATCTCTGCAGGAAATAACACAGTTACCTAGAGCTCCACTTGCAGAACACATTATTTATTTTTCCCAACTTCTACATTACATCACATGAAGAAAAAAAGGCGACATAGTGTCGCTCTACACAGTAACAGTACCACTCCCCCCCATTTAAAACAGTATACTCAAAAAATAAATACATCACTACAGTAATAATATCCCTTAATTAGACCCTGTGGTAATAATATCCCGCATCATAGCCCCAGTGTGTCTCATTCCTGGCTTCAGCCATACGTTCTCTCATCCCACCCTCATGAGTATCCATTCTGCCCCATATGATCTCCCCATCCTGCCCCATCTGTCTCCATCGTATCCATCCTGCCCCATGATCCTGCATGATCTGTCTCCAACCCTGCCCCATCTGTCTCCAATCCTGCTCCCAGTGTCTCCAGTCATGCCCCCATGTCTTTGATCCTACCCCCTGTGTCTCCAATCATGCCCTTATCTCCATTCTGCCCCATTTCTCCAATCATGCCCCATATCTCATTCTGCCCCTTCCTGTGTCTCACTGTCACATTCTGCCCCCATCGTGTCCAGCATTCTGCCCCCATCGTGTCCAGCATTCTGCCCCATCATGTCCAGCATTCTGCCCCATCGTGTCCAGCAATCTGCCTCATCGTGCTCAGCATTCTGCCCCCATCGTGACCAGCAGTCTGCCCTGTTGTGAGTTCATTCTCTGGTTCACCAGTTGTGAGTTCCCCTTCTGTACTCCCTCTGGTGGTGACGGGAGATGGTGAGGCTGGTTTGATCGGTGGAGATCTGCCACCTGAGAATGAGGATGACGATTGGATCTCAGGATTCTCAGATTGGATTTAAGACAGCCGACGCCCTATTCAGTTGCTGGTGATTCCTTCTGGCTTGTCAACTCTTGGTTTTCAGCTCTGTTCCAGTCATCTAAAGCTAAGTTTTTCTGCTAATTTTCACACTTGATTTTGTTGGTCTATTCAATTTTTTGTGTGGTCTGCCAGCCCCGGCTGGGGGCTGAGCTGAATTTGCACTCTTATTTATCAGTATTTTGCCAATTGGCTTTTTGTCCCTTACTAGTTCAGTCTCTTTTTGCTCTGTCTCAGAATATTTCAGAGTGCTGATATAGTGGGAGAAGTCTAGTGACTTCAGAGTTAATTTTGCTATCAGAAGTGTTGGACATTATTTTTGTAGGGTTTTTTGCAGGTTGCAGACAGTGTCTTCCCTTTCCTTTCCTGTCTAGTTAGTTTGGGCCCCATCATTTGCTTAGCCTATTTTCCTGCCGGTGTTTTTGCCTTCATCTTGTTTCACCATCAATACATGTGTGGGGGCTATCTATTCCTTTGGGGTCTGCTCTGGGGCAGTTAGATTTCCCTTCTCTTGCTTTAGGCTTATGTAGTCCTCCGGCCATGACGAGGCGTCTAGGTTCATTGTAGGCACGCTCCACGGCTACTGCTAGTTGAGTGGTAAGATCAGGGATCTGCAGTCTGCATGGTTACCAACCACTCTGGTTTTCTGTGGCTTAGCTTGTTTGCTTTTTTTTCCTCGGTGACCCAATCATAACACTGCCCCCATCGTGACCAGCAATCTGCCCCATCGTGCCCAGCATTTTGCCCCATCGTGCCCTGCATTCTGCCCCATCGTATCCAGCATTCTGCCCCATCGTGTCCAGCATTCTGCCCCCATTGTCACCAGCATTCTGACCCCATAGTCACCAGCATTCTGCCCCATAGTGTCCAGCATTCTGCCCCATAGTGTCCAGCATTCTGCCCCCATCGTGTCCAGCATTCTGCCCCCATCGTGTCCAGCATTCTGCCCCCATCGTGTCCATCATTCTGCCCCCATCGTCACCAGCATTCTGCCCCCATCGTCACCAGCATTCTGCCCCTTCGTCACCAGCATTCTGCCCCCATCATCACCAGCATTCTGCCCCCATAGTGTCCTGCAATCTGTCCCATCGTGGCCAGCATTCTGCCCCCATTGTCACCAGCATTCTGCCCCCATCATCACCAGCATTCTGCCCCCATAGTGTCCTGCATTCTGCCCCATCGTGGCCAGCATTCTGCCCCCATTGTCACCAGCATTCTGACCCCATAGTCACCAGCATTCTGCCCCCATAGTGTCCAGCATTCTGCCCCCATCGTGTCCATCATTCTGCCCCCATCGTGTCCATCATTCTGCCCCCATCGTCACCAGCATTCTGCCCCTTCGTCACCAGCATTCTGCCCCCATCATCACCAGCATTCTGCCCCCATCGTGGCCAGCATTCTGCCCCATCGTGGCCAGCATTCTGCCCCCATTGTCACCAGCATTCTGCCCCCATCATCACCAGCATTCTGCCCCCATAGTGTCCTGCATTCTGCCCCATCGTGGCCAGCATTCTGCCCCCATTGTCACCAGCATTCTGCCCCCATTGTCACCAGCATTCTGCCCCCATCGTGTCCATCATTCTGCCCCCATCGTGTCCATCATTCTTCCCCCATCGTCACCAGCATTCTGCCCCCATCATCACCAGCATTCTGCCCCCATAGTGTCCTGCATTCTGCCCCATCGTGGCCAGCATTCTGCCCCCATTGTCACCAGCATTCTGCCCCCATAGTGTCCTGCATTCTGCCCAATCGTGGCCAGCATTCTGCCCCCATTGTCACCAGCATTCTGCCCCCATCATCACCAGCATTCTGCCCCCATAGTGTCCTGCATTCTGCCCCATCGTGGCCAGCATTCTGCCCCCATTGTCACCAGCATTCTGCCGCCATCATCACCAGCATTCTGCCCCCATAGTGTCCTGCATTCTGCCCCATCGTGGCCAGCATTCTGCCCCCATTGTCACCAGCATTCTGCCCCCATCGTGTCCATCATTCTGCCCCCATCGTGTCCATCATTCTGCCCCTTCGTCACCAGCATTCTGCCCCCATCATCACCAGCATTCTGCCCCCATAGTTTCCTGCATTCTGCCCCATCGTGGCCAGCATTCTGCCCCCATTGTCACCAGCATTCTGCCCCCATCATCACCAGCATTCTGCCCCATCGTGGCCAGCATTCTGCCCCCATCGTCACTAGCATTCTGCCCAATCGTCACCAGCATTCTGCCCCCATAGTGTCCAGCATTCTGCCCCCATAGTGTCCAGCATTCTGCCCCCATAGTGTCCAGCATTCTGCCCCATAGTGTCCAGCATTCTGCCCCCATCATCACCAGCATTCTGCCCCCATAGTGTCCAGCATTCTGCCCCCATAGTGTCCAGCATTCTGCCCCCATCATCACCAGCATTCTTCCCCCATCGTCACCAGCATTCTGCCCCCATAGTGTCCAGCATTCTGCCACCTGCCCCGGGCCCCCCGCTCTCAATAAATGAAAAAAAAAAAAACACAAGCTCTTCTTACCTGGCCGCAGTCCAGCAGCGAAGCTTCTGGCGTCCCTCCATGCAGAAGCGCATGCTCGCTGGCAACTGACAATGACGTCAGACGCCGGCGACGTGCGTGCTGTGGTGGATGTCAGCTGCCAGCCTCCGATTGACTGGTGGCTGTTGACTATTGACGTGCGGGCGCGGGCCCACATGTCAATAGCTATCATCTGCCGCAGCGCCGAGGGCCCGGTTTAGCGTGCCGGTAGGGCCCAGTGAGCAGAAGAAACAAGGCCCGATGCGGGCCCCCTCTGCCCACCGGGCCCCATACGCCAGTCAGGGCAGTAATGCCCTGATGGCAGCCCTGACATACACACACACATACACACACACACACACACTCACATACACACACACATACTCACATACACATACTCACACGTACTCATATATACACACACACGTACTCACATATACACACACGTACTCACATACACACACGTACTCACATACACACACGTACTCACATACACACACACGTACTCACATACACACATGTACTCACATACTCATACACACACATGCTCACATACACACACACACGTACTCACATACACACACACGTACTCACATATACACACACATGTACTCACATTTCCAGCACAGGCCGCAAACCACCCTCTTTCCTGCCGGCTGTGACTGCACGGAGGTGGGTGGGTAGGCAGCTGCGGGACACACACACACACACGTACACACAGACACACACATGTACGTATACACACACACACATGTACTCACACACACACTTGTACACACACATACAGTATGTACATAAAACATATGTACACACATGTACACACACACCCTTCCCTCCTGATGCACACCCTAGTGTTATAATAATGTTATAGAACAAGCTGCCTTTTGTTACAGCCAAGTATTTCACATTTTAATTGATCAGTCCAGACCACCTGCTGCCATTTTTCTGAACCACAGTTCCTATGTTTTTGTGCATAGTTGAATCAGTTTGTATTGTTTACATGTAAAAAGCATGAATTTTGAACGCAACTCTTCCATCAAGAGCATTTCTGGCAAGACTTCTCCGAACAGTAGATGGATGTAGCTGTGTCCTGCTAGTTGTTGTCAGGTCTGAGCTGATGGTACTGCTGGATTTCTTCCAATTTTGAATAGAAGTAAGCATTATTTGTCTTTTATCTACTTCACTAAGTTTCTATGACCGATCACTGTGTCGATGGTCCTCAATGCTGTCGGTTTCTTGGTGTCCCCAATGCTGAGAAATACAGGTAAATCATTAAATAGCATCAGGGAGAATTACTCTCTCCAAATTTATTTTTAAATAGGATAGTGATTCCAAACATGCATCCAATGTCGTTAAAGTAGCACTCCGTTTAACTTTTTCTTTTCCCTAAACCTCTGTCAATGCATTAATATACTCCCTTACTGCTGTCTTCTCAAGTATCCAGCACAGTTCATATATTCTTGTTAGATCTGTGGTTAGTTCCCCAAAATGTTTGGAACAAACTCCATGCTGTTACTATTTTGAAGCCAGAGGGCTGTGTGTGGCAGTGACCAGTGTTATGCGCGACGGTCGCTATGTGTCCCCCAGGATGTGTGTGGAAGCATATGAGGCCGTGGGAGTGCATTGCAGTCACAGGCCTAACTGTGCTTGCAATGCAGAATAAAAGTGAGTGTTGGTCTTGGGGCAAGCTATTTGTTCAAGGCAGATTTAAGAAAACCTGCTCTGGGCTTTTATTTTTTTAAACGGATTACAGGATGAAAAAAAAAATAAATCAACTACGAAAAAATCCGAAAAACGTGTCCAATATTTAAAATAAAATAAATATTTTATTCACAAAATTTAATTACATACAAAAGATGGTGGGAACACAAATACCAAAAGGAAAGGGCAAAACTAGGAATCAATATAGCACCACTATATTGCTCATAGATGTAATATGGCTATATACAATCATGACTGAAATATCAAAAAATAAAAATAAATGAGTCACAAAACAGAATCAGAATATATTATCTGCAAATATAAATATATTGGTAAAGTGCCAGAGTGCAAAAATAAATAAATGGATGCAATAGGAAAATTCACAAAACAGTACTTAATCAAACAATAAGGTGCAAATGCAAGTTATCAGCAGCCTCAAAAAATTGAGATGCATGTGTAATTGTGAAGTGCCACTATAGTAAAAAGGCTTGAACATATCACTATAGAATGTACCAGTATATAAGGTGCTAATGCAAAAAATTTTTTAATTAAGCAATGTATAGTATATATATGGACTCATATAAAATCGGCCCAGTGGCCACTGGATATAAACATTAATGCATTGCGCTATGAGTAAAAAGTATATTGATATATGTTCAAAAAGCGCTCAATTAATACCTGATGCCCGTGATGCAGGATTCCTAGGATGCGCCCAACCCCGACGCGCGTTTTCAGCATCTGCCTTCATCAGGGGGTGGCATCATCCAAAAATAGGTAGGCATTTGTATCATACAGGGCCAATGGGAGAGGGAACAGGATGATGTGACGCGCGCTAATATAAAACGTCACCAGGAGGTCCCGCCCCTCCACCCTACGTGATCCCCGCAGCCGCGAATAGATATCGCGGTCACAGGGGACATAGATGCGGCAGGCTGAGATCCCTGGGACGCAGAAGTCAGCGCGCGTTCCACCCGGCCCTCTATCATTGGTGGGCATGGGTCAGGTGACCAGAAGGTCCTGGAAGGTAAATAGAAAAGGAAGAAAGGTCCTAGTGATAAATCATAATATAATATATAAGTGATTAAAGAAAAATACCTAACAAAAGGTGATATAGCGATAAGTGTATATAGAAAATCTACAAAATAATATGGATGAAAATGTAATAATAAAAATATTAAAAAAAGAGGGGAAGGGAGAAAAAAGAAAAATTAATAATAGAGAATAATAAGAATAGGAAATAAAAAATAAATAAATAAAAAGAAAGAATATATGGAAAATAAATACTATACAGAGCATTATTGAAAAAATGTAGAATGAAAAATAATGATAATTATTAAAGAAAAAATGAAAAATAAAATATAAAATGTAAAATAAATAAAAATAAAAATAATAGTAATAATATTACAGACACCCACATACTCTGATATATCATTTTAACTTAGAGGTGAATATATATAAAAGAAAAAGATGTGGTATTCCCAAATATATAATATATAAAGTGTATAAAAATAAACATAAATAAAATAAAAATGATGAATTGAAAACTTGTGTAATATATAGTGAAGTGTATAAAAATGAACATAGATAAAATAAAAATAATGAATTGAAAACTCATTATGCATTACATAGTGAATAAGGTGAATAGTAATGTTTCTTTTTTTCTTGTTTTCTTTTTCTTTCATTCTCAAATGAAATGCTTCCTCAACCGGACAAAAGACCCAGTACAAATGACCAAAAAGGTCTCCACTGAAGACTGGAATGGAACAACTGTACATACAAAGGTACCCAGAATATGCCAAAGTATCTAAATATAAACAAAAGAAAAATATCAATATCCAAGTATTACATTTTTATTACATATATACTCAGACCCAGAAACTGATAAAAAGAACCCACATGAATAAATATAAATGTAAATAAAATACATATTAAAACCAATATATAAAAACAAGATATAAAATATAATAAATAAATTAAATGGAAGTCAAAGGTGGTCATAGGAATGGAACAAAGCTAATGTTTTCATTTAGACCAACGGGGTGGATGATGACTAATGTCCACATCCATCTTGTTTCCATTTGTGTCAATCTCTGACTAATATTACCTCCCCGTATTGATGATGAAATTTTGTCAATGCCCCTAACTCTTAAGCATGATGGGTCACAGTTGTGGTACTGTTTAAAATGCTTAGAGATGGTTTTCAAAAAGGTTATCTCGTCTTCATTTTTCACGGCAATAATGCCATTTACGTGCTCAAGTACTGGAATCTTCAACTGACGAGTTGTCAACTCTACGTATATTTTAGGGCACGGGCATACTGTGTAATAAATTACCGCTTTTGTCTCACAATCAATGTAGTGATTGATAGTAAAGGTTCTTTGGCCTGAAGAGTCACTAAATTTGTCTGTTCTATCAATGTTTGGACAGGCCACACAGTGTCCACATTGAAAAGATCCCTTCTTTTGTTTCAGTTGTGAAAAAAAGGTTTTGGGTTCATTATGATAATGACTCCTTACTAGTTTGTCCCGGATGTTTTGAGACCGACGATATGCGATAATTGGTTCCTTGGTAAGATATTTGGATAATGTCTTATCCACTGTAAGAATTTGCCATGCCTTGGCTAAGGCATCTCTCATTCTCTGGTTTTCAGTATGGTAATTGGAGATAAAACGAACTTGTGATGTTGCATCAGGTTTAGATGATGAATATAATAAATCATTCCTTTGTGAATGTCTAGCTGTCACGGGGCAACAGGCCCCCTGAACTGCCCCTCAAGCTAAGGGGGCCCTGACTGTCCTTAACTTGGGGGTACACTTAATGATCGTGAGGCCCAAGTCCCCGACCTGTCCCTATCTCCTGTTTAGCCCTGAGCTAAACCTCAACCCCCTCCCCAGGAGGTGAGACAGTGAATAAAGTAAACTACACCAATACCAAAGGAAAAGGTAATACTGACATCTCGGGGTTAAATAAACTAAAAGAAAAGACTTAGCTTGCTCTGCTGCAATGCTCCCAGACAGCAGAGTTAGCCACTTGAAAACAGCATACAACAGAAGAACTGCAGAATTCTGTCAGCTCCTGAACTCCAGCTTGGTTGGTCTCTAAAGATAAACAATATCACCTACAGTTAGTTGGTGCACCTGGTGAGCTTATGTAGGGAGGTGGGAGTGGTTACACCTGTATAGATAATTAATCACAATGCAGTTACACCAACGGCCACCGGGGGAAAAACTCACCAGCAGACTAACTAAAAGTTGTAGTAACACCAGCGGCCACTGGGGGCAAAAACCAATATTGACCCCCGAGGGCGAGAAAGGAAAAAGGTTTATATAAGAGTCCAGACTCCGACACAGATCCAAAAATGGATCGTGACACTAAACCTTTTGTATGCCTTTTTGATACTTCGGTGACTACAGCCTCTATCAATAAACCTCCATTTAAATTCTTCGGCACGTATTTCAAAATCCTTCTCAGTTGAGCACAGACGTCTTAATCTCAGAAATTGTCCCACCGGACTAGATCTTATCAATGACGAGGGATGAGCAGAAAAGGCATGTAAAAGCACATTTGTGGATGTGCTTTTTCTAAAAATATCAGTTTGGAGTATGTTGTTGACGTCACGTTTGACCAGAACATCTAGGAATTCAATTGAACTTTTGTCATAATGACACGTCAAATGGATGTTTAAATCATTTTGATTAAGCTCTGTAATTAATTGGTCAAGGGACTCAGCCGAGCCTTGCCAAATGAAGAAAATATCGTCAATGTCCAAAAGAGAACATGACTGCAGATCTGAAAGAAAAAGGTCCCTCTCCCACAGCCCCCGGAACAGATTGGCGTATGTCGGTGCATATGATGCGCCCATTGCTGTTCCCTGGAGCTGCAGGTAGAAGGACCCTTTAAAAATGAAAAAGTTATGGGTTAAACTAAACTCCAGAATTTCAGTAACGAATTCCCTCATGGCAGGAGAATTGTTAGCCATTAACATGAAGTATTTAGTTGCTCTGATTCCATCTCCATGTTTAATGTTTGAATATAAAGATTCAACATCACATGTAACAAGTAATGTATCAATCTCAACATGAAGGCCGTCATTTTTTTTAAAAAATTCATTAGTAGCACGAGTGAAAGAAGGGAGACATTCTACCAAACGTTGGAGTTTGTGATCTATAAATTTACCCACATTTTCCAAAAAATTCGTATTCCCCGACCCCGGCACAATTTGTCTGCCAGGTGGAAACTCCAAATTCTTGTGTATCTTTGGTAAAAGATAGAAAGTGGGTATACATGGCTCTTTCACAATAATAAGTGCCTGATGGAGTTCTTTTGTTATAATACCCTCAGTGGCGGCTTTATTAAAAATATCACTCAATTTGGAACAAAAAGATGTTAGGGGGTTAAAGGTAAGTTTTTTATAGCAGGCTTTGTTTTTTAGCTGTTTAAACACTTCTGCCTCATACATCGTGGCTGGCCAGATAACAATATTTCCCTCCTTATCTGCCGGTTTAATCACTACGACAGTCAAGTTTTTTAATTTGTCTAGGCTTTTCGTTCTTCAAAATTCAAATTTCCATTGATTATGTGACGTGGTATTTGTCTGAACTCCTCCCTTATGATCTTGACAAAGCGATCAATGTTGGGACAAGTAGAAAAAGGAGGGAATTTTTTGGAACGTGGCATAATACAGGTAGGAATCTTACCACTTTCCATTTCAGAATGTTGTTGAGCAAGTTCCTCTAGAGTCTGTAGCGCCTCTTGCTCCTTGTCTGTAGGAAACATATCATGTGCACTCTCGTTATGAAAATATTTTTTAAACATTAGGGACCTTGCAAAGATATGAGGGTCCTTAATGGAAGAGAAGGTATCAAAATAGGAATCAGGACAAAACGATAGACCCTTATCAAGGACCCCCAAATCAGTTTCTGTCCTTGTGTGGTCAGCGTGGATACATTGAAAAACCCGGTCTTTTTCTTTTTCCTTTGTGACATTTTACATTCTGCTAGGGGTTGTGACTGTTCACAACCTGTAAAGGTGAGTGCACTAACCCTGTATTGTCACCAGAAAAAACCCTTTTATCGCCTTATGTGCGCTCTCTTTCCTTAATTAAAAAAAGAAAAAAATGTATATATATATATATATATATATATATATATATATATATATCTTTTTCCACTAAATATATTTATTTATGTAAATTAAAAAAACAATAAGGCTGAGTTCACACGTGGCGTTTTTTTCGCGTTTCTGCGGCGATTTTAACCGCGCGATTTTGCCACGAAAACGTGAAAAATAAGCATCCCATGCATTCCTATGGGATTCCGCAATGCTGTGCTAATGCTGCGGTTTTTACCGCGGCGGTAAAAAACGCAGCATGCTCATTATTTTGCGGAATCGCGGCGATCCCGCACCCATAGGAATGCATTGTTCCGCTTACTTCCCGCATGTGGCTGTGCACAACATGCAGAAAGTAAGCAGAACATTTGCGGATGGTACCCACGGTCCGGAGGAGAGGAGACTGTCCTCCGGGCTTTGGGTACCATATCCCTGTAAAAAATAGAATTAAAAATATTGTTATTCTCACCCTCCGACGTCCCGCGCAGCCTTCCCGCTTCTCTTCACGCTCCCGTTCCCAGTAGTCCTTTGCGAAAATGCCCGCGATGGCGTCCGATCTCGCGGGATCGCGAAGTCTCGCGGTCATTCGCGCGACGTCATCGCGAATTACCGCGAGACGTCGCGATCCCGCGAGAACTGACGTCATCGCGGGCATTTTCGCAAAGGATTACTGGGAACGGATGCGCGGGACGTCGGAGGGTAAGAATAACAGTATTTTTTTTTTTTTTTTACATTCTATCTTTTACTACTGATGCCGCATAGGCAGCCTCAGTAGTAAAACATTGGTCACACTCGTCAAACACTGTGTTTGACGAGTGTGACCAACCTGTCAATCAGTTCTCCAAGCGATGCTTCAGATCGCTTGGAAAATGCTAGCATTTGGCAAGCTAAATACGCTTGCAAAATGCTAGTTTTTCCGCGGGAAAATTGCGGGAATTTAAAATGCGATTTTCCCGCGGACTGGAATTCCGGAATTCTCGCGGTAATTTCCGCGAGAGTTCCGGTACGTGTGCACTTAGCCTAAAAGTACACATATTTGGTATTGCCGCGTCCGTAACGACCCACTCTATAAAACTGTCCCACTAGTTAACCCCTTCAGTGAACACTAAAAATATAAATAAAAAACTAAGCAAAAAAATGCTTTATCATCATACCGCCAAAAAGTGCAATAAAACGCAATCAAAGAGATGGATGTAAATAAAAATAGTACAGCTGAAAACGTCATCTTGTCCCGCAGAAAACAAGCTTCCATACAGCTCCATCAACAGAAAAATAAAAAAGTTATAGCTCTCAGAATAAAGTAATACTAAAATAATTATTTTTTCTATAAAATTGTTTTTATTGTGTAAAAGCGCCAAAGCATAAAAAAATATAAATGAGGTATCACTGTAATCGTACTGACCCGAAGAATAAAACTGCCTTACCAATTTTACCACACTCGGAATGGTATTAAAAAAACAAAGCAAACAGCAGTTTCTGAATTGCTGGTTTTTGTTCATTCTGTCTCCCAAAAATCTGATTAGAAAGCGATCAAAAAATGTCATATGCCCGAAAATAGTACTAATAGAAACGTCAGCTCGTCCCACAAAAATCAAGCCGTAACATGAGACTCTGTGGGCCAAAATATGGAAAAATTGTAGCTCCCAAAATATAGTGACACAAAAACTAGTTTTTGTAATAAAAAGTGTCTTTCAGTGTGTGACAGCATCCAAACATAAAAACCCGATATAAATCTGATATCCCTGTAATCGCACGGACCTGAAGAATAAAGTCGTCTGACCACTTATACCGCACGAGGAATGGAGTAAAAAATAAATAAAACCAATTCTTCACATGCTGTTTATTTTTTCATTCTGCCTCCCAAAGATCGTAGTAAGGCTTGGCACACATTTATCCTGCGCTCTGCGCTGAGCGCTTACACCAGGGTTTCCTCTGGTGGAAGATTCCCTTTATTAAGGCAGATGGAAGCACTGTTGACTCCGTCTGACCTGTGATCCGGTGGTGTCTGTCTTTTTAGGATTGCATAAAAATGCCGTGGGCCACAGTTTTGTGCACTTTTGAAAAGGACACAGCTGACCAGAGGCCAGACAGAGTCCAGAGTAACTCTGCCGCCTCATTAGAGTGAAGGGAATCCTTGGGGGTTTCATCTGTCACATCACTCGGAGATTTAGATGGAAACCCCAAAGTAAGTGCTCAGCGTAGAGCGCCACATAAATGTGCTCCCCAACGTTATGTAAAATCTACCCAATAAAAGCTTACACTCAGTCCTCTAAAAATGCAAGTCCCCACTCAGATATGTCATTTGTTATCAGAAATATAGGTGGCTTCCTCATTTCTGGTCACACAAAGGCTCTGGAAAAACGAAATGGCTCCTCACACAACAAAAGAAATTCAGCAAATTCTCCGCTCCCAAATCCAAATTCCCCCCTTCTGAGCCCCAGTGTGCCTAAACAACATTTCGAGCCCACATGTTTGGCATTTCTGGAGTGATGAGAGCCCGCCTAATTTACAGGTGCGTGTCTCCAGAAGCATGAGCTGGGCATAATATACTGGTCACTACAGCGTTCTGGTCCCTACAACGGCAGTTTGCAATTTTCACTCGGCAACATCTACTGCTGCCTGTTTCTGGAAAACAGACACGGAGGTAAAATCATCACTACATCTGTAGATAAATTCCTAAAGGGTTATAATTTCCAAAATGGGGTCACTTGAAGGGGGATTCTGCTTTTCTAGTACTTAGAGGCTCTTTATATGGATTCTGCAAACTAGTCTAAGAAAATTTGCGCTCCAGGAATCAAATAGTGCTCCATCCCTCCCGAGTCACTCCGTATGGCAAAGTAGTACTGTACAGCCACATATAGGGTCGGTGTCAGACTGGGGTGCCAAGGGCCCACCAGTGACATTGACTTTGGGGGCCCACTTTTCACCTGCACACAAATATTACACTACTCTCGTTCACAAATTTACTTATATCTCTATATAATAATAAACTGGGTAGTTTGGTTAATGAGTGATGATATGCTGCTTTTTTTCTGTACAGAGTGAATTAAGTGAATTATGCAAAGTCCTGACCATATAGCGGGGTTGGGGGCCCAGATCTGGACAAAGGCCCACTGGGGGATTCCCCTGTTCCCCTTTGGGCCAGTCCCAGCCTGTATGGGGTATTTCTACATTAAGCAGAAATTGTGGGACAAATTTTGGTGCCATTTTTACCCATTTCCCAGTATGAAAATGTAAAACTTGGGGCTAACACACAATATTGGTGGTAAAAATGTTAATTATTTTTTCTTCACTACCCGAAAGTCTGTGACACACCTGTGGTGTCAATATCATTACTGCACCCCTAGATGTATTCATTGAGAGGTTTAATTGGTAAAATGGGGTCACTTAAGGGGGGTTCTGCTGTTCTGTCACTTGAGAACTTCCCTTCCAAGCCCTGCCATGTGCCCAAACAGTTTTCCTCCACCCATGGGGTATCTGCGGCCTTAGGAGAAATTGCACAACAAATTGTGTGGAGCAGTTTCAATTGTTACCCCTATGAAAATGCAAAATTTGGAGCTAAGAAAGTTTTATCTGAGAAAAATATGATTTTTTTTATTTTCTCGGCTTAATGTTATAAACTTTTGTGAAACACTTGGGGTTTCAAGGTAGTCAATACACATCTAGATAAGTTCCCTAATGTGTCTAGATTCCAAAATGGTGTCACTTGTTGGGGGTTTCCACTGTTTAGGCACATCAGGGGCTCTCCAAATGTGACATGGCAACAGCTAATTGTGGTAGCAAATTTTACTTTCAAAAAAATGCAATTGTGCTCCTTCCCTTCCAAGCTCTGCCGTGTGCCCAAACAGTAGATTTCCACCACATATGGGATATTGGCATGCTAGGAGAAATTGCACAACAAAATGTATGGTCGATTTTCTTCTGCTACCCTTGCAAAAGTAAAAAAAAATTAGGTCTAATGGAAAATTTTTGTGAACGAAAAGTAAATGTTTATTTTTTTCTTACACATTCCAAAAATTGCTGTGAAGCACCTGAAGGATTAATAAACCTCTTGAATGTGGTTTTGAGAACCATGAGGGGTGCAGTTTTTAGAATGGTGTCATTTTTAGGTATTTTCTGTATATAGGCACCTCAAAATCACTTCAAATGTGAGGTGGTGCCTAAAAAAATGGTTTTGCAAATTTTGTTGTAAAAATGAGAAATCTCTGGTCAACTTTTAACCCTTATAACTTTCTAACAAAAAAAAATGATGTTTCCAAAATTGTGCTGATGTAAAGTACACATGTGAGAAATGTTATTTATTAACTATTTTGTGTGATATGGCTCTCTGATTTAAGGGCATAAAAATTAAAAGTTTTAAATTTTTGACAAATTTCCATTTTTTTAACAAATAAATGTAAGTCATAGTAATGTAGTAATAGTAATGTAAGTCAAAGTAATTTTATCACTATCATAAGGTACAATATGTCATGAGAAATCAGCATCAGAATCACCGGGAGCCGTTGAAGCGTTCTAGAGTTGTGACCTCATAAAGTGACAGTGGTTGGAATTGTAAAAATTGGCCTGGTCAGGAAGGTGAAACCCGGCTTCAGGGTGAAGGGGTTGATGGAGGAGAAATCAACTGCAAATTAAGCATATTATTCTATAAAAAAAAATGTTATGTATGTATCTTGGCCCGGTTTGGGACACTCAGGGTAATGTCTCTATATAATTCACTGTATTTCTAGTAAAATTGATCTCTGTTCATCTTGAAACATTCAAAGTCTGAGGTACAGGGGGTGGAGAAGGGGGCTGATGGAAAAAAAAGCATTTTAATACAACAAACCGGGTAATGAAACTCCTCTGAAGTGCTTGAAAATGCAGATTAAAAAAATAAGTGAGTTACCTTTCCTGAAATGAGACTGACTTAGAATGAGGGAGACTTCAAAGGAATGCAAATGGCTTTATTTACATGTAGAGTAATTATTTAGAGCCTCCATCAAGGTTAGAGAGACAAAGCTAGGTCTATATTTTGTTAACACGGAGTGTTGAGATGGCTGGGAGCAAGGTCATGAAACTCTTATTCTCTTTCTGAATGTTTTTATACAGCACTAGTGTTGAGCGATACCTTCCAATATTGGGAAATATCGGATTGGATCGGGCCGATACCCAAAATGTATCGGATATCGCCGATTCCGATACTGGAAACCAATGCAAGTCAATGGGACAGGAATATCGGAATTAAAATAAACCCTTTCTTTCCTTGTAGGTTAATTCTACATGAAGGAAAACAACTAAGAATAATGTAGAATGTATTGGGGGAGGTGGAGGAGACATTAAAGGCATAGAAGTTTAGCCCAATCAAATGTAATAGCAGGAATTAATTTTTTTTTTAAGACGTTCGGAGTTACAAAGATATTGACTATGTTAACCTTTTTTATATTTTGTCAGATATGTATGTTTCACTACTTCCATGCTCTTCACCTTCTTTTTTACTTCTCCCACACTTTCTCCTACATGATCCTCAGCAGGAGCAGCATCTTTTTCATCAACTTCTTCTTCACCTTATTCATCTTCTTCACCTTCTTCCTATTATTCTTTTTTTTACATTCTTCATATTCTTCTTATTCAACTATTTTTCTTCTTCTTCATATTCTACTTCTTCATCTTCTTCCTATTCTTCTTCTTCATCATATTTTATTTGTGACAGGCATTCCTGTAGTTGTTATCTATAAAAGTTTGAAGATTACACCTTCCGTTCTGCCTGTCACAAAAGATTTACAACAGGATTTGTCCGTGTTCAGTTTGGCCTGCAGCAGCAGGCATTTTCCAGGGGCACCACGAGGAGGAATGGACTCACCCCCATACACTGCTTAGTTTTCTTCTGCTTATAATTTAGATAATATCTTTTAAGATAAGATAATCCTTTAATGGTCCCACCATGGGGAAATTCAGAGCATTACAGCAGCAAGGCAGGAACAAGTACAGATACAGATGCATAAAGGCATTACATTGACAGTAGGTAGGTACATATACGAAAAAAAAAAAGATATAACCAGACTATCACAACTTTGGATCTATCAGTCCACTGTTTGGGTCGTTCTCCGTTTTGGACAGTGCTGGTTATACAGCCTAACTGCAGCAGGAAGGAAGGACTTCCGATAGCGCTCCCTCTCACATTTAGGATGAAGTAGCCGGTCACTGACAGTACTGCACATCTTTGTCACGGTCTCATGCATGGGATGGGAATCATTCTGCACCATGTAGCTCACCTTGGCCAGTATATATTTTGCTCTGATTTTTAGTCTTATGCTTAATGTTCTTCTGCTTTTTGTTCTTCGGCTTCTTGGTCTTCTGTCTCTTGTTGTTCTGTATCTTGGTGGTTGTCTTCAAGTTCTTTGTCCTCTTGGTCATATTTTTGGTCTTCTATGGGGTGGTCTTCATGGTCGTCGTCTTCAGGGTCGTCGTCTTTGGGGTCGTCGTCTTCTTCGGGGTGGTCTTCAGGGTCATCGTCTTCGGTGTCGTCGTCTTTTTCGGGGTGGTCTTCAGGGTCGTCGTCTTCAGGGTCGTCGTCAGGGAGATCCAGAGTGATTACCAAAAACCATTTCAAAAAGCTTGAACTTGGAAATGTAGCAGAAGGTACAAGAAGGCTGAGGAACTGCCGAGAACCAGCTGACGGTACTGGAACCCGGATGGGTAGCAGAAGGAACAAGAGCCAATGGCACTACCGAGGACCAGCTGATGGTACTGGAACCCAGTTACTAAGCAGGAGGTACCTGTGCTAGAAAGCACTACCAAGGACCAGCAGACGTTGCTGGAACTCGGATACCGAAAAGGAGGCACCTAAGCCACTGCCGAGAACCAGCTGACGGTACTGGAACCCGGATGGGTAGCAGAAGGTACCCATGAAAAACAAAGTTGCAAGGCCGCGATCCGGGCCACAGTTACCGAAACCCACAGTCTTACAGGGGGTGCTTGTCCTATTGGCACTACAGAACCAGCCTTTATTGCCAGATCCCGCAGCCCACATAGGAAGCACCTAAACTGCAGGCACCATAGAGTCGGCTAACCCGACTGCAACACGACAGGACAACGTATTGGTGGCAAAGTGACATTGACACTACCCGGAAACAGCTGGCGTGCTGGAAACAGGCTGGGCAGGAGGGAGTACCCGTGCCAAAGACACTGCCGAGAACCAGCTGACGGTGCTGGAACCCGGATGGGTAGCAGAAGCTACAAGAGCCAATGGAACTACCGAGGAACAGCTGACGGTGCTGGAACCCAGAGGGGCAGCAGAAGGATCAAGAGCCAATGGCACTATCGAGGACCAGCTGATGGTACTGGAACCCGTTACTAAGCAGGAGGTACCTGTGCTAGAAAGCACTACCAAGGACCAGCAGATGTTGCTGGAACTCGGATACCGAGAAGGAGGCACCTAAGCCAAAGGCACTGCCGAGAACCAGCTGACGGTACTCGAACCCGGATGGGTAGCAGAAGCTACAAGAGCCAATGGAACTACCGAGGACCAGCTGACTGTGCTGGAACCTGGAGGGGCAGCAGAAGGAACAAGAGCCAATGGCACTACAGAGGACCAGCTGATGGTACTGGAACCTGGATGGGTAGCAGAAGGTACCCATGAAAAACAAAGTTGCAAGGCCGCGAGCCGGCCGCAGTTACCGAAACCCACAGTCCTACAGGGGGTGCTTTTCCTTTTGGCACTACGGAACCAGCCTTTATTGCCAGATCCCGCAGCCCTCATGGGAAGCACCTAAACTGCAGGCACCATAGAGTCGGCTAACCCGACCACAAAACGACAGGACAAAGTTTAGGAGGCAAAGTGACGTTGACACTACCCGGAAACAGCTGGCGAGCTGGAACCAGGCTGGGCAGGAGGGAGTACCCGTGCCAAAGACACAGCTGGGAACCAGCTGGCGGTGCTGGAACCCAGGGTAAATACTACAAACAGAGTGGAGACAGAGGCCTATTTGGAGCAAATTTAAAATCTGTAGTTGTGTGAGTGTGGACAGACCAGGAGAAATTGCCAGACATACAGCTGTGGATCAGCTGACATTACTGAACCCCAATAACACAGGAGCAAGTATTGACTGTGCAGACGGCACTTCTGAGCAGCAACTGGTGGTGTTGGAGCCAAGGGTTAATACTACAAACATAGTGGAGCCAGAGGCATAAATGGATCAAGATTAATATCTGTTGTAGACTACTACTGATTTTAAACTTGCTCCAATTAGGCCTCTGGCTCCACTCTGTTTCTAGTATTTACCCTGGGCTCCAACACCGCCAGTTGCTGCTCAGAAGTGCCGTCTGCACAGTCAACACTTACTCCTGTGTTATTGGGGTTCAGTAACGTCAGCTGATCCCCTGCTGTTTGTCCGGCAATTTCTCCTGCTCTGTCCACATTCCCACTACTACTAGTAGTGTTTGCAACCAATGTAGATGGATACGGATGGAGTCACACTAACAGGAGAAATCAGGAAAAATGAGCAGCAATAAAACAAAAAAAGGACTATGTATGAGGCAGTGACGCATGCTGAGCGGACCTTTATACTGTTGCCAACCAATTATTTAATCTGGAAGAGGAGTGGCAAATTCCGGCGAGATCCAGGCCTTGTTCATTTTCAGATAAGTAAGCCGGTCAACGTTATCGGAGGATAGTCACATGCAACGGTCTGTTAGTACACCACCTGCGGCACTAAAGACGCGTTCCAAGAGACAAGCCGTCTCTGAGACACATACCTCCCATCAACTATACAACCCTTAGCCATGCCAAAATATATATATATATATATACATACACACACATATACATTTATTCCTCATCTTGGCCCCCCATCCAAGTATATGTATATGCCATCAATCCTGGTACATATGTCCCTCATCCTAGTATATGTAAATGCCCTCCATTCCGGTATTGGTATATATGTACCTCATCCTGGCTCCATCCTGGTATATATATATATATACTAGCTGAAGAGCCCGGCGTTGCCTGGGCATAATAACCAACTGTGGTTAGTTATAACAAATTGTAATGATTATATTGCACATAAAAAACCGTGCATCTAATCCTATCCTGTGTGATACTGTCTGCTGAGCTGTGTATCTAATCCTATCCTGTGTGATACTGACTGCTGAGCTGTGTATCTAATCCTATCCTGTGTGTATAAGGTCCTGGGAAAGAGAGGAAGAGGGGAAAAAAGAAAGAGCGCTATCTAAAGGGGGTTTTACACATAGCGATATCGCTAGCGATATCGCTATAACGTCACCGATTTTGTGACGTTATAGCGATATCGCTAGCGATATCGCTATGTGTGATACTTACCTCTGACCGGCTCCCCCGCTGTCCATCGCTGATCGCACGAGAATGTCCGGCTCCATTTCTCGTCGTCAGCTTCCTGCTGGGCTTCCTGCTGGCGCCGACGAGCGACGCGTGGAGGCGGGCGGGAGGACGTCAGGATCGCTGTGTGTGAAAGGTGAGTATTGTTCGCTGCGTCGCTGCTGCATCGCTGTGAGGTCTGCCTGTGAGACAGCTCACTAGCGATCATTTAGCGATGCACAGGCGATCCTGACCGGGTCAGATAGCTGGTCGGATCGCTGGTGCATCGCTAAATGTAAAGGGGCCTTAAGCGTAGTGGATGAGTCAATTCAGTTTGGTGAGAAAAATACAACTTAAAACTTGCTCACCTTGTGTGGTTGTGCAAAGAGGCACAACACTGGGAACAGTTTGGAAACAAGGGTGATCCTTCCACCGGTGTGCTGCCCGTCTGTAATAGCATGGAGATAATTTTCCTTTCCCAGAAAGAAATTTTCCTCCACGTGATATTGCAAATAAAGAAGTTTCAGGGCTCTACCTTCAGAGTATCTTTGACCCAATTTGCAACAAGAAGGTTATAAAGCCAAATAACTGAGTATGTCTGATGTTAAATCAGATGATATTTTATTGGCTAAGTAAAATGCTACATTTTTTAAAAAACAAATGAAACATTTTTTGTTATAAAAAACACAACGCGTTTCGGCCGTGTAGGCCTTCATCAGATACACCTGATGAAGGCCTATACGGCCGAAACGCGTTGTGCTTTTTTTATAACAAAAATGTTTTATTTGTTTTTTAAAAAATTTTGCATTTTACTTAGCCAATAAAATATCATCTGATGTGTTGAAGCACGTGGTAGTGTGTGACGCATTTTGTGTGTGTGTTCATATCCCCGTGTGTGGTGAGTATCCCATGTCAGGGCCCCAACTTAGCAACTGTATGGTATATAATCTTTGGTGCCATTGCTCTCATTCTTTAAGTCCCCCTTGTTCACATCTGACAGCTGTCAATTTGCCTCCAACACTTTTCCTTTCACTTTTTCCCCATTATGTAGATAGGGGCAAAATTCTTTGGTGAATTGGAATTCGCGGGGTTAAAATTTTGCCTCCCAACATAGCCTATGACGCTCTCGGGGTCCAGACGTCTGACTGCAAAATTTTGTGGCTGTAGCTGCGACGGTGCGGATGCCAATTCCGGACATACATACATACATACACACCCACCCACATTGAGCTTTATATATGTTAGGTTTCAGGTTTCTGCGTCTGAATCCAGAGCCTCACATTCTGCGGTCTCCTGCTGTCTGTCTACTGCAGAGAAGATTACTTTGCAGCCGACCGCTCCAGAGACTAAGTTCATCTGTGCTCATACTGGGCATGCTTATGAGATGATCTCCCATTGGTGATCGGGAGTCATGTGCCCAGGTCCTGCTCCAGATCTCATTGGTCCATCTCGGAGAGCTGGAAGGTCCCGCACGGCTATAAAAAGCGCGCATGACCGTTCGGTCATGAGCTAGTATAGACTATACAGTTGTGGCCAAAAGTATTGACACCCCTGCAATTCTGTCAGATAATACTCAGTTTCTTCCTGAAAATGATTGCAATCACAAATTCTTTGGTATTATTATCTTCATTTAATTTGTCTTAAATGAAAAAAACACAAAAAGAATTGTCCTAAAGCCAAATTGGATATAATTCCACACCAAACATAAAAAAGAGGGTGGACAAAAGTATTGGCACTGTTCGAAAAATCATGTGATGCTTCTCTAATTTGTGTAATTAACAGCACCTGTAACTTACCTGTGGCACCCAACAGGTGTTGGCAATAACTAAATCACACTTGCAGCCAGTTGACATGGATTAAAGTTGACTCAACCTCTCTCCTGTGTCCTTGTGTGTACCAAATTGAGCATGGAGAAAAGAAAGAAGACCAAAGAACTGTCTGAGGACTTGAGAAACCAAATTGTGAGGAAGCATGAGCAATCTCAAGGCTACAAGTCCATCTCCAAAGACCTGAATGTTCCTGTGTCTACCGTGCGCAGTGTCATCAAGAAGTTTAAAGCCCATGGCACTGTAGCTAACCTCCCTAGATGTGGACGGAAAAGAAAAATTGCCAAGAGATTTCAATGCAAGATTGTGCAGATGTTGAATAAAGAACCTCGACTAACATCCAAACAAGATCAAGCTGCCCTGCAGTCCGAGGGTACAACAGTGTCAACCCATACTATCCGTCGGCGTCTGAATGAAAAGGGACTGTATGGTAGGAGACCCAGGAAGACCCCACTTCTTACCCCGAGACATAAAAAAGCCAGGCTGGAGTTTGCCAAAACTTACCTGAAAAAGCCTAAAACGTTTTGGAAGAATGTTCTCTGGTCAGATGAGACAAAAGTAGAGCTTTTTGGGCAAAGGCATCAACATAAAGTTTACAGGAGAAAAAAAGAGGCATTCAAAGAAAAGAACATGGTCCCTACAGTCAAACATGGTGGAAGTTCCCTGATGTTTTGGGGTTGCTTTGCTGCCTCTGGCACTGGACTGCTTGACCGTGTGCATGGCATTATGAAGTCAGAAGACTACCAACAAATTTTGCAGCATAATTTAGGGCCCAGTGTGAGAAAGCTGGGTCTCCCTCAGAGATCATGGGTCTTCCAGCAGGACAATGACCCAAAACACACATCAAAAAGCATTAGAAAATGGTTTGAGAGAAAGCACTGGAGACTTCTAAGGTGGCCAGCAATGAGCCCAGACCTGAATCTCATAGAACACCTGTGGAGAGATCTAAAAATGGCAGTTTGGAGAAGGCACCCTTCAAATATCAGGGACCTGGAGCAGTTTGCCAAAGAAGAATGGACTAAAATTCCAGCAGAGCATTGTAAGAAACTCATTGATGGTTACCGGAAGCTGTCGGTCGCAGTTATTTTTGCTAAAGGTTGTGCAACCAAGTATTAGGCTGAGGGTGCCAATACTTGTGTCTAGCCCATTTTTGGAGTTTTGTGTGAAATCATCAATGTTTTGCTTTTTGCTTCATTCTCTTTTGTGTTTTTTCATTTAAGACAAATTAAATGAAGATAATAATACCAAAGAATTTGTGTTTGCAATCATTTTCAGGAAGAAACTGAGTATTATCTGACAGAATTGCAGGGGTGTCAATACTTTTGGCCCCAACTGTACTTGCTATGTGTGAATGGATGTATGATTCTGGTGACTGACTTATTAAGAAACCACTTCCCTCTGATATTACGCATGTAGATAGGGAATTAGTTCAGCAGTCAGCGCCAGTCAGTGGCAAGCCTTAGGCCACTGTGCACACCGCACCTCTGCGCTAGCATCCGACATTGCACCTGCTTTGTAGCTGTGTCATCCTGCGGCAGGGTCCTACGCCGCGCTGCAGTTGCAGCCCTTCTTGGCGCTCGCAGTAGCGACGCCGCACACATGATAGGTCTAGACGGACGCAGCTCCTCTGTCTTAGGTCCTGCTCCTGTGACCTGGTACCGTGTGTGCATTTACCTGAGGCCTGTGACACTAACAGGCTCAGCCTTTTGTATGTTTATGCTGCGGCGCCTCTGTGTGTGAACAGAGCCCGCTTTGTGCACTTCGGGTGAAGTCTAACCCGTGCGCATTATACCGCCATATTGCTTGTCTGTCATTTTCTAACAGCGGTGTAACACCTACTGCACGGTGGACCCCGAGCACTTTATTATTTATTTTTATTTAGTGCGCTCCGCCGTTCCTAACAATATATTAGATGTCCTCCATCCTTGTACTTGTATATATTTCCCTCATCCTGGTATATATACTGTATGTCTTTCATCCTGGTATATATGTTCCCC
Organism: Dendrobates tinctorius; assembly: GCF_039654945.1. NCBI lineage: Eukaryota > Metazoa > Chordata > Amphibia > Anura > Dendrobatidae > Dendrobates > Dendrobates tinctorius. Next base: position 9,040,124 of record NW_027361993.1, read on the forward strand.
TCCCTGACTCTATCCTAGTACATGTATCCCCCATTTTGGTATATACAGTATATCACAAAAGTGAGTATGCCCTTTCATTTTTGTAAATATTTTATTATAACCTTTCATGGGACCACATTGAAAATCTGACACTTTGATACAATGTAGAGTACTCAGTGTGCAGTTTGTATAAAAGTATAAATTTGGTGTGTCCTCTAAATAACTCAACATACTGTCATTAAGATTTCTAAACCACTGGCAACAAACGCGAGTACACCTCTAAGTTAAAAAGGCCAAATTGTTACCAATTAGCCATTTTCCCTCCTTAGTGTCATGTGATTCATTAGTGTTACAAGGTCTCATGTGTGAATGGCGACCAGGTGTGGTAAATGTGATGTTATCGGTCTCACACTCTCTCAGGGCTCATACTCACTTGCGAGAGACTCACACGATTCTCGTGCGAGACTCTCGCATGAAAACCTGGCACTGCTGCCGTCACTGGGACCGGAGCGTGCAGCTGCATAGAAATACATGTGGCTACATGCTCCGGTCCGAATGCCGGCGGCAGTGCCAGGTTTTCATACGAGAGACTAACATGAGAATCGTGCAAGTCTCTCACAAGTGAGTATGAGCCCTCATACTGGTAACTGGAAGTTCAACATGATGCCTCATGGCAAAGAACTCTCTGAGGATCTGAAAAAAAGAATTGTTGCTCTATATAAATATGGATAGGCTATAAGAAGACTGCCAACACTCTGACACTGAGCTGCAGCCCGGAGGCCAAAATCAAACAGTGGTGTAACAAGACAGGTTCCACTCAGAACAGCCTTGCCATGGTAAACCACAGAAGCTGAGAGCATGTGTTCAACATCATAACCAGAGGTTGCCTTGAAAGGGTAGATGTATGAGGGCTGTCAGCATTATTGCAGAGGTTACACATGTGGGAGAGTCGCCTGTCAGTACTCAGACCATAAGGCTGTGTGCACACGCTGCGGATTTTGCTGCGGTTCCGCAGCGGTTTTGGCCGCTGCGGACCCGCAGCAGTTTTTGCTGCGGTGTACAGTACAATGATTCCCTATGGGAATCAAAAACCGCAGTGCAGACGGTGCGGAATTTTCCGCGCGGATTATCTGCGGTTTTCAATCCGCAGAAAGAATTGACATGTCAATTCTTTCTGCGGATTCTCCTGCGGTTTGCCATCTCCTCCATTGAGGAGATGAAAAACCGCAGGGCAAAACCGCAGAGCAATCCGCAGGTAAAACCGCAGGTCTTTTGACCTGCGGTTTCACCTGCGGATTGTACAAAATCGGCGCGGATGAATCCGCACCTTTTCCGCAGCGTGTGCACACAGCCTTAGCCGCACACTGCATCACATTGGTCTGCATGGCTGTCATCCCAGAAGGAAGCCTCTTCTAAAGATGATGCTCAATAAAGCCCACAAACACTTTGCTGAAAACAAGCAGACTAAGGACATGGATTACTGGAACCATGTCCTGTGGTCGGATGAGACCAAGCTAAGCATATTTAGGTTCAGATGTCAAGCGTGTGTGGTGGCAACCAGGTGAGGAGTACAAAGACAAGTGATTCCTCCATACAGTCAAGCATGGTGGTGGGTGTCATGGTTTGGGGCTGCTTGAGTTTCTGCCAGCTGTGGGGAGCTACAGTTCATTGAGGGAACCATGAATGCCAACATATACTGTGACATACTGAAGCAGAGCATGATCCCCTCCCCTTGGAATCTGGGCCGAAGGGCTGTATTCCAACATGATAATGACCCCCAAACACACTTCCAAGATGACTACTGCCTTGATAAAGAAACTGAGGGTAAAGGTGCTGGACTGGACAAGCATGTCTCCAGACCTAAACCCTATTGAGCATGTGTGGGGCATCCTCAAATGGAAGGTGGAGGATCGCAAGATCTCTAACATCCATGAGCTCTGTGATGTCATTATGAAGGAGGGAAGAGGATCCAGTGGCACCCTGTGAAGCTCTAGTGACCAAGAGAGTTAAAGGGAATCTGTCACCCCTTTTTTGAGATATCATATAATGATAGCATTCAATTGTGTGTCACATAAGGATTCTCTTAGTACTTTTGCTTCCCCCTGACCCCGCACCTTCCATGCATAAAAACCTTTTTTATATCGGTTCAGATGTATGTAAACTGCCGCTGTCCGCTCCGCTGGGCGGGGCTTATTCACCTGCTCCCCCTTCTCTGTCTTGCTCTACGCATTTCTTCTTGTGTAGAGCAAGACAGGGGGGGGGAGCAGTTGAATAAGCCCCGCCCATCGGACCAGACCGTGGCAGTTTACATACATCTGAACCGATATAAAAAAGGTATTTATGCATGAAAGGTGTGGAGTCAGGGGGAAGCAAAAGTACTAGGAGAATCCTTATGTGACACACAATTGAATGATATCATTATATGATATCTCAAAAAAGGGGTGACAGATTCCCTTTAAGGCAGTGCTGGAAAATAATGGTGGCGTGGCCATACAAAATATTGACACATTGAGCACAATTTGGCAATTTTCGCTTATGGATGCATGTACTTTTGTTACCAGTGGTTTAGACATTAATGTGTGTTGAGTTATTTAGAGGGCATGCCAATTTTACACTGATATGCAAGCTGTACACTGAGAACTTTGCATTGTGTCAAAGTTTCAAATGTTCAATGTTGTCCCATGAAAAGATATAATAAAATATTAACAAAAATGTGAGGGATGTACTCACTTTTGTATTATACTATATCCCTAATCCTGGGCCTCATCTTGGTATACCCCCCTATCCTGGTATACATGTCACATATTCTGGCCTCCATCCTGGTATATCCCTTATCCTGGGCCCCATCCTAGTATATATCCCTTATCCTGGGACCCATGCTGGCATGCATATCCCCCATCCTGGTATATACAGGGTGGTCCAAAAGTAGGTGGACAGTATGTGTAATAGGGTTATGAAGGGGAGGTTTATCAAACATGGTGTAAAGTGAAGCTGACTCGGTTGACCTTAGCAACCAGTCAGATTCCACTTTTCACTCTTCACAGACTCTTTGGAAAATGAAAGGAGGAATCTGATTGGTTGCTAAGGGCAACTGAGTCAGTTTCACAAATCCAGTTTTCACAGATAAATCTCCCCCAAATCTGTTTTCTTTTCAAATAATTCAAATAACCCGTAATGGCAAATAATTTAAATACAGATCAAAGAAAATGGATTTTAAGAGTATTGGAAATCTCAAAATGCTGAAACAGTTAGAGTAAATTGGGTTGAAACATTTGGCACTCAAGTCCCAAAGAAACAAACCATTTACCGCATTCGTGACAAATTCGATGCCACTGGTTCAATCCTTAATGCTCCAAAAACTGATAGACCCAAAACAGCCTGTACATAAAATAATAAACAACATGTTGCTGAAACATTTGTTCAGAGTCCAAAAAAGTCCACCAGAAGAGTCTCTTTAGAATTGGGAATTTCACGAGCTTCCATCATGCGAATCCTGAAATCTATTGGGTGGAAAGCTTATCGTCCACGTCTAATTCATGGTTTATTGGAGGATGATCCAGACAGGCGGCTGCAATTTAGTGAGATTATGCTTAACGAAATTGAAGAAAATCCAGTAATTTTAGATAACATTATGTGGAGTGATGAAGCTTCTTTCAAATTATCTGGCCATATTAACAGACATTAGAGTTGAGCGAAACGGGTCGGTCAAATTCAAAAGTCGCCGACTTTCGCTGAAGTCGGGTTTCATGAAACGAAACCCGACCATAGCGTGAGGTCGGCCACGAGGTCGGTGAGCAGAGCGCCAAAGTCGCGTTTCAAATGATGCTTCCAGCGCCCTTTTTCAGCCAATGATGGAGGACGCACACTGTGGGCAACGCTATGACATGGGCATCGGTAACCACCATCTTTGAGAAGGGCATGCAAGTGATTGGCTGGCTTTGTGTGGCGTCACAGTGGCTATAAAAGGGCGTGAACGCCAACCGCCATCTTACTTCTGCTGATATTATCATTAGGGAGAGGTTGCTGCTGCTGATTCTGAATAAGGGAGAGCGTTAGGCAGGGAAGAAGAACCAAAAACTCTTTCTGCTGTTAGCGATTTCCACTGTACAACACAACAGTTTGTGTGCAGTGACAGGGGAGGCTATATTTTTTGTGCATCAGCTCTGTTGGTTATTAGGCTGCCTTATAAGGCTCCCTGATAGCTGCATTCCTGTTTGCACACTGCTGTGCAAACTGCTTTTTTAAAAGCAAAAATACTTTTCTTCCTCTTTTCTGCAGTTACCAAGCGCTCATTTTTCCACCCTTTTGTGTGTGCAGCAGTCCTGCTTATTAGGCTGCCTGCTGCCATACTTGGACTGAGAGCATCATTGTCAGCCTCCTAAAATCTCTAGGGAGCTTCCAATTCTCTCCAATACTATATACACCTTGTACTTTGTCATACACCAGCCAATTTCAGCCTGTTAAATTGAGGTGTAATCTATATTGGTTTGAAAGGTAACTCACCAAACCCTGACTGATGCACTGGCAGGATGCAGCAGAACCCCATTGATAAAGGTTTAGGCAGCACAGGTGCATTCCACTGATAAGGACAGCCAGTAACCATTTGTGGTCCGGCTGCCCCGTGGAAATGCACACAGATGAGGCTTGCATAAGGCATAAGTCACACTGATAAATGTGATGCACAAGTGTCTGAGCAGCCTATTGATCACGCCCATAGTATTAGCAGGCGGGCTGCTCTGCACTATAGATACATGCATCACACAAAGAACCAAGCCAAATATAAAGGGTTCTAGCTGCATCCTGCTGAAAAGTGCAAAAAAGATAAATAGATATGGGGTATTGGTTACTATTTTGGCCAAAGCAGATAAGCTCACAACCCAACGTCAAGGGTCCCCAGATATTGTGAGTCCCTAACACTATATATAAACAAACACTAATCAGAAAAAATCCATAAAAAATCATTTGAAAGGTAACTCACCAAACCCTGACTGATGCACTGGCAGGATGCAGCAGAACCCCATTGATAAAGGTTTAGGCAGCACAGGTGCATTCCACTGATAAGGACAGCCAGTAACCATTTGCAGGATGCAGCCAGAACCCTTTATATTTGGCTTGGTTCTTTGTGTGATGCATGTATCTATAGTGCAGAGCAGCCCGCCTGCTAATACTATGGGCGTGATCAATAGGCTGCTCAGACACTTGTGCATCACATTTATCAGTGTGACTTATGCCTTATGCAAGCCTCATCTGTGTGCATTTCCACGGGGCAGCCGGACCACAAATGGTTACTGGCTGTCCTTATCAGTGGAATGCACCTGTGCTGCCTAAACCTTTATCAATGGGGTTCTGCTGCATCCTGCCAGTGCATCAGTCAGGGTTTGGTGAGTTACCTTTCAAATGATTTTTTATGGATTTTTTCTGATAAGTGTTTGTTTATATTTAGTGTTAGGCTAAGTGCACACGTACCGGAACTCTCGCGGAAATTACCGCGAGAATTCCGGAATTCCAGTCCGCGGGAAAATCGCATTTTAAATTCCCGCGATTTTCCCGCGGAAAAACTAGCATTTTGCAAGCGTAATTAGCTTGCAAAATGCTAGCGTTCTCCAAGCGATCTGTAGCATCGCTTGGAGAACTGATTGACAGGTTGGTCACACTCGTCAAACATAGTGTTTGACAAGTGTGACCAACTTTTTACTACTGAGGCCGCCTATGCGGCTTCAGTAGTAAAAGATAGAATGTAAAAAAAATAAAAAATAGTGTTATTCTTACCTTCCGACGTCCCACGCATCCGTTCCTAGTAATCCTTTGCGAAAATGCCCGCGATGACGTCAGTTCTCGCGGGATCGCGACGTCTCGCGAATGACCGCGAGACTTCGCGATCCCGCGATAACGGACGTCATCGCGAGCATTTTCGCAAAGGACTACTGGGAACGAGAGCGTGAAGAGAAGCGGGAAGGCTGCGCGGGACGTCGGAGGGTGAGAATAGCAATATTTTTTATTTTAAATTCTATTTTTTACAGGGATATGGTACCCAAAGCCCGGAGGACAGTCTCCTCTCCTCCGGACCGTGGGTACCATCCGCAATTGTTCTGCTTACTTTCCGCATGGTGTGCACAGCCACATGCGGGAAATAAGCGGAACAATGCATTCCTATGGGTGCGGGATCGCCGCGATTCCGCAAATTAATGAGCATGCTGCGGTTTTTACCGCGAAGCGATTCCGCCGCGGTAAAAACCGCAGCATTAGCACAGCATTGCGGAATCCCATAGGAATGCATGGGATGCTTATTTTTCGCGGTTAAAACCGCCGCGGAAACGCGAAAAAAATGCAACGTGTGAACTCAGCCTTAGGGACTCACAATATCTGGGGACCCTTGACGTTGGGTTGTGAGCTTATCTGCTTTGGCCAAAATAGTAACCAATACTCCATATCTATTTATCTTTTTTGCACTTTTCAGCAGGATGCAGCTAGAACCCTTTATATTTGGCTTGGTTCTTTGTGTGATGCATGTATCTATAGTGCAGAGCAGCCCGCCTGCTAATACTATGGGCGTGATCAATAGGCTGCTCAGACACTTGTGCATCACATTTATCAGTGTGACTTATGCCTTATGCAAGCCTCATCTTTGTGCATTTCCACGGGGCAGCCGGACCACAAATGGTTACTGGCTGTCCTTATCAGTGGAATGCACCTGTGCTGCCTAAACCTTTATCAATGGGGTTCTGCTGCATCCTGCCAGTGCATCAGTCAGGGTTTGGTGAGTTACCTTTCAAATGATTTTTTATGGATTTTTTCTGATTAGTGTTTGTGTAATCTATATTGGGCCTGAGATAATAGTTCAGCCTCCTAAAATCTCTAGGGAGCTTCCAATTCTCCCAAATACTATATACACACCTTGTGCCTGGTCATTCACCTGCCTATTTCAGCCAGTTAAATTGAGGTGTAATCTATAGTGGGCCTGAGATAATAGTTCAGCCTCCTAAAATCTCTAGGGAGCTTCCAATTCTCCCCAATACTATATACACACCTTGTGCCTGATCATACACCTGCCTATTTCAGCCAGTTAAATTGAGGTGTAATCTATAGTGGGCCTGAGATAATTGTTCAGCCTCCTAAAATCTCCAGGGAGCTTCCAATTCTCCCTAATACTATATACACCTTGTACCTTGTTTTACAGTACCATATAGCTGGTGGTATTTTGGGTACATTTTTCCAAAAATGAGGAAGTATGGTGGAAGAGGCCGTGGAAGTGGGTGGGGGTTGCCAGTTGTACTGATGGTGGTGGGGGTGGTGGTGCATCTGCTGGTAGTGGCAAAAGCATAATAGCACCTAAGGCAGGAGGTGTTGAGCCTGCGTCATCGTCTGGCTCTACAAGGCCTCGAAAGCTCCCTTTTCTGGGAGTAGGTAAACCGCTTTTAAAGCCGGAGCTTCAGGAACAAGTTTTGGCTTACATTGCTGACACAGCCTCCAGCTCTAGGGCCTCCTCTTCTGAAGTTTCAAAAAATAAAAGCACTGAGTCATCAGTGGAGGCTCCTGGTCAGGAACAACACCTTTCCTTGTGTCCTTCACCCCTACCAAAAGTGAAGGATGCAGTAGGCCACACTACAGATTACTCCATGGAGCACTTTTGACATACCGTGCCTGGGTTATCAAGTCAAATCGTGAATTCCCCAGTCCAAAATGAATCGGACATGGAGTGCACTGATGCACAGCCAATGCAAGATTTTTCTGCTGGTACATTCACTCAGAGCACTGCATTGTCCTCGCAGTGTACTGAGCCTGAATCTGACCCTGATGAAACTCAGGTGCCCCTTCCCGCATACTATACCACCTTACACGGTGACACAGAGGAAGGTGCACATGAAATTGAAGAGGATGTGATGAATGACCCAGTTAATGACCCAGTTTGGCATCCATTGGGGGAAGAGGGTAACGCTGCCAATAGCTCAGAAGAGGAGGAGGAGGATCCGCAGCAGGCATCGACATCACAACAGTTGTTATCTGGCAGGCCCGTAGCAGTCCAAAACGGTTTACAAAAACCCAAAGAGTTGCAGGACAGCTTGGCCAGATGGTCAAATTAGCACAGCGTGCAAGGCCTCAAAATGTCTTCCATAGTAGGAAGAGTGCAGTGTGGCACTTTTTTGAACAAAATCCTAATGATCAGGCCAAGGTTATCTGTAAGAAGTGCGCAAAGACCTTTAGCCGAGGGAAAAATCTGAGAAATTTGAATACCAGTTACATGCTTCAACATTTAACCACCATGCACTTGCAAGCATGGACGGACTACCAAACCTCACGTACCACATGTGCACCTGTTCCGAATGAAGGTAGTCAGCAATGCTACATCGCTTCCCCCACTGTAAGCCCACCGGTTAGCACACCACCAGCAGCAAATGTTGAGGTGTCGTCGCAAGGCCAAAGCAGTCAGGGAATCACAATGTTATTGCTACGAAAGACTGAATCTAAGTCATCAGCAAGACCACCAACACCATCACCATCACCAACCCTCTCTCAGTCCGCCATGTCCACCGCTAGTTCCACCATATGCAGCCCTCAAGTCCAGCTCACCCTACCAGAGACTCTCAGTAGGACAAGAAAGTACTCATTCTCTCATCTGCGTACACAGTGTTTGAACGCCCACATTGCCAAACTAATCTCGTTAGAGATGACGCCCTACCGGTTGGTTGAAAGCGAAGCTTTCCGCGAGGTCATGGCCTACGCAGTACCACGCTATGACCTACCCAGTCGGCACTTCTTTTCTTGAAAAGCCATCCCAGCCCTCCACCTGCATGAGAAATTCCGCATTGTCCATGCACTCAAGCAATCAGTGAGTGGACAGGTGCACCTCGCAACAGATGCTTGGTCCAGTAGGCATGGCCAGGGCCGTTACGTGTCCATCACCGCGCACTAGGTTAATGTGGTGGATGCAGGGTCCACAGGGGACAGCGGCGGTGGGACAGTGCTGCCTAGCCCACGGTATAGGAAACAGTTGGCTGTAGGCGTTCGACCCTCCTGCTCCTCCTCCTCCAGAAGCGAAAGCGCGTCCACCGGGCGCAGTCGCACGAGCACGTCATCCGTAGCTGCCAGTGTTGCACACGAGGTGTCCCACTATCGAACACGTGATGGTGTCTCCACAGTGTTGGATGTTGATCTCCATGAGGTCATTCATCCTCATTTTTCACAGTTTTTTACTAGGCATTGCTCCTACCAGCCAGTTTCCTACTCCACACTGATGAGGGGCAATACCCCGAAAGCTGTCTGTGGATGGATACCATGTTTTGGCATAGGTGGTTTCCTTCATTGGAGACTGCCCTTCCCATGGTTGTTCCTTCCCGGGGAAAGACCTGGCTGGTCATTGCTTGCGTTGAGAAACATGTGATGGTGTCTCCGCGGCTTCTGTTTTGCATGTTTTGCATATTTCCCATAAGGGATGGGGGCAGTGCTCTAGAATCACTGTGTTGAGAAACACGTGATGGTGTCTCCACAGTGTTGGATGTTGATCTCCATGAGGTCATTCATCCTCATTTTTCACAGTCTTTTACTAGGCATTGCTCCTACCAGCCAGTTTCCTACTCCACACTGATGAGGGGCAATACCCCGAAACAGCTGTCTGTGGATGGATACCATGTTTTGGCATAGGTGGTTTCCTTCATTGGAGACTGCCCTTCCCGTGGTTGTTCCTTCCCGGGGAAAGACCTGGCTGGTCATTGCTTGCATTGAGAAACATGTGATGGTGTCTCCGCGGCTTCTGTTTTGCATGTTTTGCATATTTCCCATAAGGGATGGGGGCAGTGCTCTAGAATCACTGTGTTGAGAAACACGTGATGGTGTCTCCACAGTGTTGGATGTTGATCTCCATGAGGTCATTCATCCTCATTTTTCACTATCGAACAGCTAGTGGTAAGCGTCAGCATGCCGTGTTGAAGATGATGTGTTTGGGCGACAACAGACACACCGTGGAGGTACTGGCCGACTACTTGCAGCGACAAACTGAGTCATGGCTGGGCTGTCTACATCTTGAGGCAGGCAAGGTAGTTAGTGATAATGGCCGGAATTTTGTGGCAGCCATAGCCCTTTCAAAACTCAGACACATATCTTGCCTGGCTCACACCTTGAACCTGGTGGTGCTGTGCTTCCTCAATAATTATCCGGAGTTAACAGCCCTGCTAATAAGGTGCGAAGACTGTGCTCGCACATCCGCCGGTCGCCCGTACACTCCAATCGTATGCAGAAGCTGCAGCGATTGCTCCACCTTCCCAAGCACCGCCTAATTATCGATGTTGCAACAAGGTGGAACTCCACCCTGCACATGGTTCATCGGCTGTGCAAACAGAGGCAGGCTGTAATGCATTTGTGGGAGGATACACAGGCAGGCAGTTTGAGGGCAGACATGGAGTTGTCTGGTGTACAGTGGTTGAAGCTGAAAGACCTCTGTAAAGTCCTTCTGTTTTTTTCAGGAATGCACACGGCTGGTAAGCGCTGACGACGCCATCATAAGCATGAGCATCACACTTATGCGTCTGCTCATGCAAACTTTGACAAACATTAAGGAGCAGGCGTCTGCAGCTGAGGAGGAAGAGGAGGAGGGAAGCCTTGATGACAGTCAGCCATTGTCTGCTCAGTGAACTCTCCTGGATGAGGTGGAGGAAGAAGAGGAAGAGGAGGAGGATGATGGGGATGATTATTTAGGGGAGGATGCTTCTCAGGGGGCAAAAGAAAATGTTGGCGTGGCAAGGTCAAGTACAGGGTTTGTGCGTGACTGGAGGGATGTTGATTTGCCAGAAAGTGCTCCTCCACCCAGCACTTGCAGTGCATCATTGACACCTGGAATATTGGCCCACATGTGTGATTATGCCTTGCAGATCCTAAAAAGGGACCCCCGCATTGCCAAAATGATGAACGATGTTGACTACTAGTTGGCCAGCATCCTGGATCCACGCTATAAAGGCAAATTCCAAAACATCATGCCACAGGAAAACTTAGAGCTAATATTGGCTAACAAACAAGCAACTCTGGTAAACCGTTTGTTTGAGGCATTCCCAGCACACAGCGGCGGTGATGATTCTCCCACAAGCCGTAGGGGGCAACTTGGTAGAGGTGTTCATGGTGCACAGAGCCGAAGTGGTGTTGGACACAGGGGTTTCATCACCATGTTGTGGACTGATTTTTCAAGTACCGCTCACACGACTGGTAATCCTGCATCGATTGAAAGTGACAGGAGACAGCAGTTGTCAACTATGGTTACAAACTACTTCTCCTCCCATATCGATGTTCTCCCTCACCGGTCATTCCCCTTTGACTATTGGGCCTGTAAACTGGACACCTGGCCTGAATTGGCACAATATGCCTTACAGGAGCTCGTTTGCCCTGCTGCTAGTGTGCTATCCAAAAGAGTCATCAGTGCTGCTGGATCAATCCTGACAGAAAAAAGGACCCATCTGTCATAGAATCATAGAATCGTAGAGTTGGAAGGGACCTCCTGGGCCATCTGGTCCAACCCCCTGCTCAAAGCAGGATTCGCTAAATCAATGATCATCAACCAAAATGTTGATGATCTAACCTTCATTAAAATGAACCATGCATGGGTTTCAAAGGATTTTGTCCCACCTTCCCCTGCTGACACGTAGGTTACCAGAAAAATGGCTCGCTTTTGTCCTCCTCTTCCTCGGACTTTGCCAATTCCTCCATTTTCAGCTGCTGAATGTCCAACATCAACATATGCCATTTTTTCAACCTCCCTAACTGGGTTGCCTCCCCCCCCCAGGGCAGAGGTCACCACCTGGCGCACGCACCTGTGCGAGTACTGTTGCCCTGGACAGGTGGGTGGGCCCACTCTTGGGCGACGGCACTGGCACAGGGTCCCTCATAGTACAATCAAGTGTCTCTGACCGTGGGGGTGCACACCCGCTGTCAGACACACCGGCGTATTATGAGGGGCCCTGTGCCAGTACTGCAGGCCACAAGTGGGGCCCCCCTGCTTGCTCAGGGCCCCAGCACTTGCAATACTTGCCTCTCCCTGCTCCACTGCTGTGCAGTCTGGGCTGTTAAATCTTTCACTGGGACTGCCACTACAAGTTTGGTGAACTGATAGATGATGGTTAAGATGTAGCTATGCCCTGTCCTGCTGGGCTCTATCTTCAGATGATCAATGGCTTCCATTTGTTATGGGTGTCGACTCACAATGAGATGCAGTGGTGGTTTATCATCAGCTTTCACAGTTTTCCTACTCACAGACGTGTGACATTCCTGCCCACATTTTTAAATGTGTCCTCTCATGCCAATCCAATAGAATCGCCTACGGCCTGTGGCTTCTGTCTTTTGCACTCCAAAGTTACCTGACAGATCATGATAGGCAGTGAGGACAATGTCTACATCTCTCCCTGTGATCACAGTTTGATGGAGATGAGTAACGGTGATGGGATCCACGGCACTGCGATACAGCAAACCTTTCTTCACAAGAACTGTTTTCGCTGTCTCCACAGACAAAGTAATTGAGGGTCAGCATCGCCTCTGAGAATTCTCCTGGGAGTTTTTCCCGTGATTAGTAATTCCAAAATTTCTGCAATCACTCGACTTTCCGTCTGTACTTGTAGCCATCTCGTTTCCTCTTTCGGAGAGTTTGGACTGTCTTACTGAGACTGAAATATATATGAAGATTGAAAAATACCCCAACAGTGTATACTGGTTTACGCTTCGAATACATTCCCCTTTTTCTACTTTTTAGATTCTTGTCTAATCCATACTGAGGCTGTGAGTGTCTTTGTCAGACTCCGGAAATAACACGGAGATTTTTAATGTTTAAACTATGCTATATATACCTGGTATCCAGTGATACTGTACCCTTTCTCAACTTTCTACAATCTTGCCGAATCCATACTGGCCCTGAGACCGTCTGAGTCTTCCTCTTGAAATATAGACATAGATTTTTAATGTGTAAACTATGCTACATATATACCTGTTATCCGGTGATACTGTAACTATGGCGCCCCTGAGGCTCAGTCGCCACAGAGGTACTGCACCTTCTCCTAAAGTGTAGTGCCCCACCATCCAGGTAAGGTAGGAAATCCTTTCCACTCTCCAACACTCGCACCCCACACAACAGGGTAGTTCTGCACAACCACATTGCGGCTCAGTGCTTAGAGAGTAGCAGAGCACCTCTGGTGGTTCCCTGCTTGGAACACTGGATGTGCTGGGAGGAGGGTGGAGTTGAGAGATATGAAAGAGTGGGAAAGTGTAGGATTAGAAGTTCAGTCTGACAGAAGTTCAGTGAGGAAGGAAGCCACTTGGAAGGAGTGGGGATCCCTGGAAGAAGGGATGGAGGAAGGAGTGCTGCAGCTGCCTCAGTGATCTGAGCCAGCTGGCACGGGAAAGGGAAAGAAGGAGAAAGACGTAGAACTGCAACCTAAGCTTCCATAAGAGAGATAGAGATCAGTACGGAACGAAGGAGTAGGAGAACAGAGAGGAGACGTGGGTTGGAAGAGGAACCCTGCCTATAAGTTCTCAGCGCAAGGCCGGTGCCCGGTCCCCGAGGTTGTATGGACACTTATGGTTCTGCAGCAGACACCGGTGGAGTAGTTGGCTGTACATGCACTGCTCCCATCTAAGACTTGGTGCGCAACAGCAACACGGATAGAGAGCCGGGACTCAGGAGAAGGGAGTCCCCGAAGTAGGCTACAGCTGTCTGCCATACGAGTAGAGTTCTTGGGAACATCTGACAGGAGGAACTCCAGAGTACCACGGTACTGGAGATCTTCACACTTTAGGACGCAATAGAGGAGTTGTTCAGGAAAGGTACATGTTGGCGGCGTGTTGGAGAGGAGCTTTCCATCTGGCCTGGAGGTTGGCTGAGTCTCTGACCTGGAGGACACGGCCCGGAGGCAGGCACCCTTGTGTACCACAGACTGTGAGTAAAGCTTTGGAACTGCAAGCCTCGGTGTCCTCCATTCATTCTTGCGCCAACCTGCTCAGCACCGCTACATCTGGGTACCATTCTTTACACTGCCTGCGCCTTTCCACAACCATTACAACTACACTGCCCTGGGACATCAGCCCTGCCTGTGGAGGGCTATACCATCACTGCTGCACCATACCATCTGTCCCAGAGGATCTGTCTGCAGCGTCGGCTTAACACCTCCCTTGCCGAGCACCACAGGTGGCGTCACAAACTGTTTCATTCCATTAATTACATTTCCCCATTACTTGGATGCCCAGGGCCACGGACCGGGTCACCGCTGCTGTGACACATTCCCCCCTGACACCGGCCCGGTACCAAGTACCCCACGGCCCTGGGAGGGCGACCCAACTTGGCGTCACGAACAGGATGACGAGACCCGATGCCATCGGGTTCTGTGCGCCTGAGATATATTGGACTTTATACTTTTGAAAATGTGCAGAAGACCTGATTTGATTTACTGTAAAATGGACATTAGAAATGGCCGCTGGCGTGGAGAAGAAGGGCGTGAAGAGATAGGAGGTCCTAGGAAAAGAGCGCGAAGAGTCTTGGGCCTCCCCTGCCTGAATTACTACATGACAGCTACTTGGCCCACCCTCCGAGGGGTTCGTATACTGGCTTGGTATGGAGGCGCTGGAAGAAGATGCCGCCCCTGGAAGGAGGGGCAGAAGAAGCCAATGGCGGGAAAGGGGCCAAGGCAGGAAGACGAATGCCAGAACGCCATTTTGGAGAGTGAGGAAAGGAGGCCTACAGAGCGAGGGGAAACGGATCTCCCTGGCACCATGGCTGAAGGCTCCGACCCCGTCTCTGCGATGAACTGCCAGCAACTGGAGGACGAAATTGCCCAGCTGACGCACCGCCTGCAACTGAGGCAGGAAGCATTATGGACATTGATTCTGCAGCGCGCCCAGGAGGGGCCTACACCTGCGGTACCCGCGACACCGGTACCAGCCGCTGCTGCACCGGACCTTTTCCCGGCAGACCCTGTGGAGACTGCGACCATTTCCATGTCACCGGCAGCGTGCCCTGTTCCCTCTCTGCCACTACTATCGGAGGAGTTATACACAGCCCAGGGAGCTGAAGCGGAGGAAGAGAAGCTCCTGCCCGGACCAGACGTGGCCGCGTAGGTCCCGCCAGCGACCCCTGCAAAGCCGGAGCTGCCATTGGCTCCACTGCCGTCCCCGGTGTCTCACCGGGCAGCGCCCGTTGCCACCATGTCTGCACCAGAGCGGAGGCCACACCGCCAGTAGGCACCAGGTATATACTCCGGCTCTCCTAATGGGTTGACCTCCGAATTTACGTTGTCTGAGGCGGGTTTGCGGCAGCTCAAAATGGGGCAGTTGGAAGAGTCCGCTGGGGGTGCTAGTCAGTCGGAGATGGGGTGGTGGAAGAGGTCCCTACTGAGAAGAGTATGGCTGGAACAGGCGCGCACAATTCGACATCTTCTGGGAATAGATGAGTCTCAGTCGCTTTGCGAAAGTGACCTCGGGATTCCTTCGCTGCCGAACCCGCGTATAGTTGCATATCCGTGCCGACAAGCTGCAGAAGCCCTAGGTGCTAGGCCTCGTACCAGAGCAATGGAATCACCTATTGAGGAGGAACAGTTGATGGGCATTGAGATGCATCATGGGTTCCCTTTGCCACAGTTTTAGTGCCCTATAGCGAGAAACCAGAATCCAGATGAAGATGCCATATCTGGTAGCGGTTCCCAATCAGCTTCCAGAACCCCAGGAGGGGACCACAATTAGTCAATAAGAAAATAGTTTTGTTAGCCAGGAGGGTTTGTTTAGCACCAGTTGTGCCTTATTTTTGTTTATCATGCTTTTTCCAGTTGTTGCCTAGTTTTTGATTGGCAGCGTCCTCCCATTTGAACTACAGTGATCATGAACTTGGAGTGCATCACAAACTCTCTTGTAAATAGTTTGCGGCTCTTTAGGCGCCCTCTCTTGGTTTTACATAAAAGACACTTTGCGAAGATGATGTCAAGATTTTACATAAGGACACTTTGCGAAGATGATGTCTGCCTCAAAGGACACTGCAAGAAATCCCGGCTGGGAGCGGTGTCCAGCACTTACGAGAATCTTTGAATGTTTTACTGTAAAGTATTTGATAATGTGTTTTATAGTAATTGAGAAATGGCCTTTACAGAGAATTAGGAATATTTTGATAGAGAATTAAGAATAAAGAATTGAACATGACAGGTGACGGACCAGGTAATTGCAGTCAGCGTCTTGCATCTAGAAGAGAGAAAAATGATAAAGAAATGTGTTACAGCATACAGCACTTTTGAATTAAGGAAAATTTGAACTGTTTAATTTAGAATTTTAGATAGAATTGCTGGTAACGTCCAAGAATGAGTACCTCCTATACTAGGAAGTTTAGTATAAGAAAAGTTTGTTCAGCATTGCAAAATTTTTGCATGTTTCTTTGCTGTCAACTTTGTTGTCTTGCAGCCCGCGGACATGCTGTGTTTAACGGGGGGGTATGTGGTGCCCCTGAGGTTCAGTCGCCACAGAGGTACTGCACCTTCTCCTAAGGTGTAGTGCCCCACCATCCAGGTAAGGTGGGAGCTCCTTTCCACGCTCCAACACTCGCACCCCACACAACAGGGTAGTTCTGCACAACCACATTGCGGCTCAGTGCTTAGAGAGTGGCAGAGCACCTCTGGTGGTTCCCTGCTTGGAACACTGGATGTGCTGGGAGGTGGGTGGAGTTGAGAGATATAAAAGAGTGGGAAAGTGTAGGATTAGAGGTTCAGTCTGACAGAAGGTCAGTGAGGAAGGAAGCCACTCGGGAGGAGTGGGGATCCCTGGAAGAAGGGATGGAGGAAGGAGTGCTGCAGCTGCCTCAGTGCTCTAAGCCAGCTGGCACGGGAAAGGGAAAGAAGGAGAAAGACATACAACTGCAACCTAAGCTTCCATAAGATTGAGAGAGATCAGTATTGAACGAAGGAGTAGGAGAACAGAGAGGAGATGTGGGTTGGAAGAGGAACCCTGCCTATAGGTTCTCAGTGCAAGGCCAGGGCCCATTCCCCGAGGTTGTATGGACACTTATGGTTCTGCAGCAGACACCTGTGGAGTAGTTGGCTGTACATGCACTACTCCCATCTAAGACTTGGGGCACAACAGCATCACGCATAGAGAGCCGGGACTCAGGAGAAGGGAGTCCCCGAAGTAGGCTACAGCTGTTTGCCATACGAATACGAATAGAGTTCTTGATAATCTGACAAGAGGAACTCCAGAGTACCACGGTACTGGAGATCTTCACACTTTAAGGCGCAATAGAGGAGTCGTTCAGGAAAGGTACATGTTGGCGGCGTGTTGGAGAGGAGCTTTCCATTTGGCCTGGAGGTTGGCTGAGTCTCTGTCCCGGAGGACACGGCCCGGAGGCAGGCACCCTTGTGTACCGCAGACTGTGAGTAAAGCTTTGGAACTGCAAGCCTCGGTGTCCTCCATTCATTCTTGCGCCAACCTGCTCAGCACCGCTACATCTCGGTACCATTCTTTACACTGCCTGCGCCTTTCCACAACCATTACAACTACACTGCCCTGGGACATCAGCCCTGCCTGTGGAGGGCTATACCATCACTGCTGCACCATACCATCTGTCCCAGAGGATCTGTCTGCAGCGTCGGCTTAACACCTCCCTTGCCGAGCACCACAGGTGGCGTCACGAACTATTCCATTCCTTTAACTACATTTCCCCATTACTTGGGCGCCCAGGGCCACGGACCGGGTCACCGCTGCTGTGACACATTCCCCCCTGACACGGGCCCAGTACCGAGTACCCCCACGGCCCTGGGAGGGCGACCCATAACCTTTCTCAACTTTCTACAATCTTGTCGAATCCATACTGGGCCTGAGACCGTCTGAGTCTGCCTCCTGATTAGAGATGAGCGTTGTTTGAGTCGACCTGTTCGCCAAGTTCAAATTCGAGCTGTTTTGGGCGGTGTTTGAGCCGTTCGTCGAACTCGAACACTTTGCTTAAAATTCGGCTGTTCGAGGTTCCGTTCGAGAACGGTTCGTTCACCAAAAGCGTAACTTTAATTTCACATTAATAATGGTTTTCAATGTTAATAGACAGTTTCATGGCATAGTAGCGGTGTGTGGTAGCCAGCGGTGTAGTGCATCGGTCAAGGAGCTACACCATGTGTGTTTCTAATAATTTTTTACCGCATCTTGTCCAGAAAGTCCTGTTGGGCCTTGTAGCACTGTCTGCTACTCAGCAGAGGAGCCCACCCGTGAACCTAGCTATGGCGCCTGTTTATGAAAGAACCAGTTTTTGACTGCATTTAGCCCAGTTAATACTTTGGGCCTAGTAACTGTGTCTGCTACTCAGCAGAGGAGCCCACCCGTGAACCAAGCTGTGCCGCCTGTTAATGTAAGAACCATTTTTTAACTCCATTTAGCCAAGTGAATACTTTGGGCCTAGTACCTGTGTCTACTGCTCAGCAGAGGAGCCCACCCGTGAACCTAGTTATGCCGCCTGTTTATGTAAGCACTGTCTGCTACTCAGCAGAGTTGCCCACCCATGAACCAAGCTATGCTGCCTGTTTATGTAAAGGAACTGTCACACTTAGTGATGTACCAGTGATCCCGACCAGCGATATGACGCGGTCAGGATCGCTGGTACATCGCTAAGTGATCGCTAGTGAGCTGCCACACAGGCAGAACTCACCAGCGACATCGCTGGGGACGGGGGTCGCTACTTACCTGTCACACTAGGCGATACTGCATCCTCCTGCCCGGCTCCACGCTCATCGCTCATCTCTCCACAGGAAGCGCCGCAGGAAGCTGACGACGAGAAACAGTCCAGGACGTTCTCGCGTGATCAGCGATAAGCAGCGGGGGAGCGGGTCGTAGATAAGTAGCACACACAGCGATATCGCTAGCAATATCGCTATAACGTCACAAGTTATAGCGATATTGCTAGCGATATCGCTTAGTGTGACAGTACCCTAAGAACTGCGTGCTACTCAGCAGAGGAGCCCAGCTGTTAAGCAAGCTACAGCACCTGTGGTTTGGACACTTAATTTTTTCACATTCTTTCTGGAATACCGGTTAGGCCTAATAGTCCATGAGCCGGGCCAGATATCGGTACCACCCGGAGTGACTAATTCTCTTTGGTGTTTTTAGGTAGATGCATGTCTGTAGTTTATGTTTTGATAAGATAGCCCTTGCACATCAGTAGCTTAACCCCTTCAGGCCTATTTGTACCCAAATGCCTAGGCCATTTTTTGTAAATCTTACCTGTCACTTCATGCGGTAATAACTTTGGGACGCTATCACCTACCCACGCCATTCTGAGATTGTTTTCTCGTGACATATTGTACTTCATGGTAGTGCTAATTGTGAGTCAATAGATTTTATCTTTCTGCATAAAAAATTACAAAATACACGAAAATTTGGGAAAAATTCGCGATTTTTGAACTTTGAAACTCTCTACTTTTTACAAAAATGCTGATACCCCCCCATAACAGTTATTAGTTTACATTCTCCACATGTCTACTTCACATTGGCATCATTTTGGAAATGAAATTTTATATTTTTCGGATGTGATAAGGCTCATAGTTTTATACGCAATTTTTAAAGTTTACGACTAAATTTCCAAAACCCATTTTTCCAAGGACCAAGTCAGTTCGGACGTCACTTTATGGGTCTTGTATAACAGAACCCACCCATACATTACCCCATTTTGCAAACTACACCCCTCAAGGTGTCCAAAACGGATTTTCAAAACTTTGTTAACCCCTTAGGTGTTGCACAGGAATTGAAGCAAAATAACAGTGAAATATCAAAATTTCAATTTTTTGGCAGATATTCCATTGTAATCCAATTTTACCTGCAACCCAGCAAGGGTTAACAGCAAACCCAAACCCAAAATTGGTTACCCCAATTCCAAAGTTTATAGAAACACCCCACATGTACACGTAAACTAAATTATGGGCGCGCAAGAGGGCTCAGCACAGAAGGAGAGCTAGGCGGTCTTTGGGATAATAGATTACACTGGAAGAAATCCAGTGGGCCATGTTGTATTGGAGAGACCCTGAGGTACCCCCAGAGTGGAAACCCCCAAAAGGTTACCGCATTTTGGAAACTACACCCCCTAAGGAATGTTTTAGGGGGTATAGTAACCACTTTGACCCAACAAGCGCTCCATTGGAGTTTCATGCACTTGGGTGAGGAAATTGAAAAGTACATTTTTTACCGAAAAATGTCGCTTTAGGCCCACATTTTTCATTTTGAAAAGGGGGACCAGGAAAAAGTACACCCCACTTTTTATTCCCCATTGTCTCCCGAACACAGCAATACCACAAGTGTTGTCTAAAACCACAGTATTGGCGCACGGCAGGCTTCGTAAGCGAAGCTGCGGCAAAATTCACTGTAAGAAATCTATGGGGCCATGTCACATTTGGAGACACCCTGAGGTCCCGCACAGTGGAAACCCCAAAAAAGTGACCCCATTTTTGAAACTACACCCCCTAAGGAATGTTTTAGGAGGTACAGTAACCACTTTGCACCGGGAACCGGCTCCCGACCCGCGGCGATCGCCCGGCATATGATCCGAGTACGATTCGCCGTACCGCTACGGCGGCCGGCGCGAAGGGGTTAATGGTATTTTTCACCTTTTGAATAGATCCTACCTATATTTCCAAAAAATAATGATTAAAGGTCGATTTAGGGGAAATGCCAAAATGTCAATACAATGCATGTAGTATTTGTAACAAAATTTAATCCAAGTTATGTAAATACACACTGAACATGTCATGGGCTTGTCCATACTAATGTGTGTGTGTGTGTGTATAATTATATAACGTTACTCCATAATATCTTCAACATCAGACTCTGAATCTGACTGTTGTTCTACTGGCTCGTCTTCAATACCCTTGTTCTGGCATGTCTGTAACCTGCACATGTCCGTGCACTTCAGGCCATTGCTGAGGCAAGTACACTGAGGAAGTTCGCATGACCGCACACACTTGCAGGACAGTAGCTGGATAATAGCTTCTGGTGCTGGTGCCCCTCGCATCCACTTGACAACAAGCTTTCCGTCATTATCTATCATCCAACCGCAGTCTGTTGGGTTTGCAACAAATGGCTGGCTCTGCAGACTTCTCCTCCAGATCGCAGCCTGGTAGTTTGCATGCAGTGCATGCATGAAAAGGCAGTCTTGGCAAGGAGGGAGTTGACTTGACTCTACCACTCCACGTCTGGCACAGAACAGCTGATACCGGAGCCTGTTTACCTCAGTTGTTTGGGTAGTTGGCAGGTACATGTGGCAGGTGATTTCCTGTAACTTCTCAAAGAGTTCGGGAGACACTTCCCATGAACGACCAACTTCCTGAAAGGCATCCTGGTATGTCTTGTTCATCTTCAACTGCTTGAGTGTCGTCATCTTCCCACGGCCAGCGAATGCACTGACTGTGTCACAGCCTGTAAATGCATGCATACCAATCAATGAATCACACACGCTGCCTCCCAATGTTCTGCTCAGAGTGGTGATATCCAGGAATCTTGTCCGGTTCTGTGTACCGCATTTCTGGAACAGGTGGGATGGAATTTTGTGGCACATGCCCAGACACAGGACCATAACATCAGTATCCTCGGAAGTGATGATGACAGACTTGTAACCAGATTCTGCTGCATGAAGAGCATGGAGAAGGAGGTGTGTGTCTGCTTCTTCTTGACTTGACTTAAGGTCAGCAGCCTCTTCCCACTGTTCTTTGGTGATCTTAAAGCAGAGCTGCTCACATGTGACATACATCTCCTTCTCCTCAAGCTTCTCCCTGTGGTGTTTCGCCTTCCATTCTTCTACCAGAAACTTTATGAGACTTGCCTTGTTGGAGGAATTACTTAGTAGCTTTCTCCAATGCTGGATGTTGTGCCCATGTTGAATCTTCTTGAAATGGATCCCTGTGCCTTCATATCTGTTGACTCTTTCTGTATCTTTAATGGATGTCTCCTTGTAGACGTCAAAGACAATATCAATGCTCTTGCTCTTAGCACCCTCATGGATAGCGCGACTCATTGCTGTGCCTGCTAGCTAGGCAAATGTTGCATCGTTTCCCTTCAGTTTCTGAACCAGGCTCATCCCATCAATGATGGTTGCAGAGGGCTCAGGGATCACCTCTGCAGGTGGAGCATTCCTCTCCAACTCCCTTGCTAGGGCAGCCTTGTTGGTCTTGCGGATAGACCCATCACCGTTGGCAAGTGCCCATGGCAATGGCCCCAGGGGATGAGTCAAGACGTCACTCATTTGTAGCTTTCTGTTCTCAGCTACAAGTATCATCTGGCCAAATAGGTTCCTGTCAGCCTTCAAAATTACTTGTCTGTGTGTCTTCATTCTGATGTTAGAGAACGTTTTAAGATTGTACTTCGTCATCTTGTCATGAAACAGTGTAGTTGGAGTATCGGTACCCAAACGCTCATCCTTGAATGTGTGATATGCATCCTCTCCTATACTGTATGCCCCTAGAAGGTCTTTGGCTACATCTGGTGGTGCTGCAGTCGCTGTTGATAAACTGATAAGTTCACCATTATGCTCTTTGTTGAAGGGGTTCAACCAACCAGTCTCCAGCAGTTGAACAAAAGATCGGACATCGACTTCATCTCTTCTAATCCTGGACACCTGTAGGTCTGAATGACTGAAGTCAGTATATTGTTGGCCTACTAGGGCCCTCAGCTGCCTCAAGTACATGCTGCGGTACTCCGATGTCAGGTAGAATCTGGCGACAGCTCCAACTTTGAGGCTGAAGCCTTTTGTGCCCCCTGGTGTCTTGGTGTCTTTGTTGATTGTTTCTTCGATGGTCTGGTCCACAGGAATCCGTCCAAAAGGATTCTTGCTACCGATCTGGACCGAAAAGCCACCTTTCATGAAGTATTCATGGACCTCTGGGTGGTCTATGGGCAGCCGAGACATCGTAGCATAGTAATAGGTTAGGTATCGGGCATAGTTGACCTTGTCATAGGCAAAACACCACGGTATCATCTGTCGGATTGCTCCTAGGTGAAGCATCCAGTTGCCTTCTCTTGAAGCTCGAACCAGGGCCAGCATGGTCTCGACCATGTCCAAGTATGACATCCAGAATGCTGAGAGTTGTTCATTTCTGAAGGTCTCAAGATAAACTTGAAAGAGCTTCAGGGTAAGTGTGCAAGATTCATTATCCAAGAACTTTTCGAAGGATCCCTGCGACACACTGATGCGAAAGTTTGTGATGTTCTTCAGTGTTTCATCCAGATGGTGAAGGTCCCTTGCATGGTTTTCTTCTAGCCATGGAAGGAAGTTTTTCCATGCAAGCCTCATAAGTGCTTCATAGACCAGCTTGTGTAGTCTCACTGCTCTGTTGTACCTCCGGCCGTCCATCACTCCAGACACTGATCCTTCAGCGATGACACCGGATTCAACACACAGATCTCTAAGGCCTGCATCCTGAAATCTCTTACCTATGATGGAGAGGAGATTACAGATTGTGTGGAAGACACCCATTCTAATTATAATGTTCTTGAACTTCTCCTGTTTCCAGATAACCTCGGCAGCTTTGGCATAGAGTGCTTGATCAAACACGCACACAATTCTGTTAAGCTTCAGGGTCTGCATGATGGCATGTGTTTGCTCCAAGACTTCATTCACAGTGGACATGGCTGTTGCAGGAGCATTGATAGTGGGCAGGTAGCTTACAGTGTCCTGGGCCACTACAATGTCGCTGCGGATTTGGATGTTGAACCCAGTCCAACTGCTAATGGTCTGATCCTCATGGTCTGAATTCTAGCCAGAAGCCAGATATGGTTCTTGGTTTTTGAATCCTGGACCTCCTCGGTAGTGTTAACATTCGCAGTCTCAATCCTGGGTGGCCCTCCCCGCCGCCCAACATTGTATATTGGTAGCATTAATTCTGTCGGAATTATGCTTCTTTTCTTCGACTTGGTTACATCTGGCAGGACTTTTGTCACAGAGCATGAAACATTGGACTGAACAGCGATGCCATTGACTCTATGAGATGTACCTGCTCCACTTAGTGTGTCCTCAAGTCTGTCAATGTTATCCCAGGCCAAGGTTGTGAACACACCAGGGTAGATATTTGCTGGCATTGGGATGTCATCCGTTGAACATTCCAACTTCTGGATACAAAGGGCTGTATCGATCTCCTTAGCCGTTGAATATGACACACAGTGGCCAAAACGATTCAGAGTTCGAACCAGTTCTGTATTGCCGGTCAAAGACTTAATTGCAAAGGACAGCAGTACGTGCTTGGGTGGCTTTGTCTTTCCATTGGTAACAGCAAAAACCAAGTCACTGCCGAAGGATGTGGCAAGACGTTGAGCTCTTTCAGAGGGAGTTTGGCACTCACAATCTCCTGTAAGCAGGGTTTGCAGGAATTGAGTGACTAATGCAGGAACGACATTCTGATCTGTATCGGGAGGCCATGGCTGACTCACATCTTGCTTCTTGATCTCATTCCTCAGCTGCATTGCTGCTTTGGTTACGACATCTCCAGAGTTAGCGGCTCTTGCTTCTTGCAGATCTTTTGTCATGCTGTGTGCTTGCCGGGCAAGGTCGTCCATTGATAGGCTATATGGATAGACTAGAAGCTTACCTTTCTCATCGGAGAGAAAGCGGAGTGATTCACCAAACTCTGTTTCAAGTTTTCGGCGAACATGTTTCTTTGTCGATGGTTTCAGTTTGATGATACCACGGGACATCATGCATCTCTGAAGCCTAGATGTGAGGTTTATCATAGGCAGTACTTCTGGGTTTGGGAACAATTCAGTCCTTATATACAAGAAGAGTTCCTCAAGGGCTTCTCTCTCTCTGCCTCTCCGTAGCGTACTTCCTTGCTTTCTTCCTGATTTTCTGCTGCACCAGACCTACAGGCCACTTGGGAATCATCTTTTGTGAATAGTTTGTAGCACGACTTGTGGTAGTGCCCCTCTGAAGCAACAAGGTCTCTGCTAAGTAAACCAAGGATTCTCTGTGTGCCTTTCCTTATTGCTGCTCTGCGGATCGTCTCATCTGCTCGTAGCTCAACACACTGGACGATTGGCTCCCTTGTTTTTTCTCCTTTGAGATACTTGCTTGACTTCTCGCAGAACATACATACTTTGGCATACACCCTGCTATCACTGGGGGTACCCCTCGGTAGCCTCCTCCTGGGGATTTCGCTTGCTGTTTCGACATTGACACCTTTGGCAAGGATAGAATCCAGTGACTTCTTCATTGTAAAGAGACTACGACATTTACGGTGATATTGTATGTGTGGTATCTCTCGTTCTTCAAGGCCCTTAGCTGCTTCCAGGACGGATTCATGCTGTCTGATCTCTGCAGCCCTAAGCAATGTTTTCCAGGAGTCCAAATCCTGTAGGGACGCCAGATCATCACTGTCATCATTAGAGCAGTGTATGATACAGTCGATCCGTGATTTCTTCCTCGCTGGTACTTCCATCATGCCATTAGATATGTCAGTAAACACCTGCAAACACAAAGAAAAACATTAAAACCCTTGGCACACACACACACACACACACACACACACACACACACACCTACACACACACACAGACACACACATTAGTATGGACAAGCCCATGGCATGTTCAGTGTGTATTTACATAACTTGGATTAAATTTTGTTACAAATACTACATGCATTGTATTGACATTTTGGCAATCATTATTTTTTGGAAATATAGGTAGGATCTATTCAAAAGGTGAAAAATACCATTAACCCCTTCGCGCCGGCCGCCGTAGTGGTACGGCGAATCGTACCCGGATCATATGCCGGGCGATCGCCGCGGGTCGGGAGCCGGTTCCCGGTGCAAAGTGGTTACTGTACCTCCTAAAACATTCCTTAGGGGGTGTAGTTTCAAAAATGGGGTCACATTTTTGGGGTTTCCACTGTGCGGGACCTCAGGGTGTCTCCAAATGTGACATGGCCCCATAGATTTCTTACAGTGAATTTTGCCGCAGCTTCGCTTACGAAGCCTGCCGTGCGCCAATACTGTGGTTTTAGACAACACTTGTGGTATTGCCGTGTTCGGGAGACAATGGGGAATAAAAAGTGGGGTGTACTTTTTCCTGGTCCCCCTTTTCAAAATGAAAAATGTGGGCCTAAAGCGACATTTTTCGGTAAAAAACGTACTTTTCAATTTCCTCAACCAAGTGCATGAAACTCCAATGGAGCGCTTGTTGGGTCAAAGTGGTTACTATACCCCCTAAAACATTCCTTAGGGGGTGTAGTTTCCAAAATGCGGTAACCTTTTGGGGGTTTCCACTCTGGGGGTACCTCAGGGTCTCTCCAATACGACATGGCCCACTGGATTTCTTCCAGTGTAATCTATTATCCCAAAAACCGCCTAGCTCTCCTTCTGTGCTGAGCCCTCTTGCGCGCCCATAATTTAGTTTACGTGTACATGTGGGGTGTTTCTATAAACTGCGGAATTGGGGTAACCAAGTTTGGGTTTGCTGTTAACCCTTGCTGGGTTGCAGGTAAAATTGGATTACAATGGAATATCTGCCAAAAAATTGAAATTTTGATATTTCACTGTTATTTTGCTTCAATTCCTGTGCAACACCTAAGGGGTTAACAAAGTTTTGAAAATCCGTTTTGGACACCTTGAGGGGTGTAGTTTGCAAAATGGGGTAATGTATGGGTGGGTTCTGTTATACAAGACCCATAAAGTGACGTCCGAACTGACTTGGTCCTTGGAAAAATGGGTTTTGGAAATTTAGTCGTAAACTTTAAAAATTGCGTATAA
The DNA here is from genome assembly GCF_039654945.1 of Dendrobates tinctorius. Classification (NCBI taxonomy): domain Eukaryota; kingdom Metazoa; phylum Chordata; class Amphibia; order Anura; family Dendrobatidae; genus Dendrobates; species Dendrobates tinctorius. Next base: position 9,066,805 of record NW_027361993.1, read on the forward strand.
AACTATGAGCCTTATCACATCCGAAAAATATAAAATTTCCAAAATGATGCCAATGTGAAGTAGACATGTGGAGAATGTAAACTAATAACTGTTATGGGGGGGTATCAGCATTTTTGTAAAAAGTAGAAAATTTCAAAGTTCAAAAATAGCGAATTTTTCCCAAATTTTCGTGTATTTTGTAATTTTTTTAATGCAGAAAGGTAAAATCTATTGACTCACAATTAGCACTACCATGAAGTACAATATGTCACGAGAAAACAATCTCAGAATGGCGTGGGTAGGTGATAGCGTCCCAAAGTTATTACCGCATGAAGTGACAGGTCAGATTTACAAAAAATGGCCTAGGCATTTGGGTACAAATAGGCCTAAAGGGGTTAAGCTACTGATGTGCAAGGGCTATCATATCAAAACATAAACTACAGACATGCATCTACCTAAAAACACCAAAGAGAATTAGTCACTCCGGGTGGTACCGATATCGTCAAAATTGGCTCTTGGCTCATGGACTATAATTCCGGAATTCCGGTTGACCTGCACTTACTGGGAAATCCTCGTTTGTGGTGAAGAATTGGAATCCCAGATCCCCATCACTAATGGGGTTCAGCGGGTGATCCGCACCTGTAAGTGACACACGCTGGTCCTTTCAGTGTAGCGCGCATGCAGCCTCGGACATGTAAGGGCATGGCAGACCTGTTATTGCTCGATCTCGCATGCCAGAGCCTTGTGTGTCCCTCTAGTAAGCTGGACACGGACCGCGGGGGCATGCTGGAGTCTCGTTCATTAACGGAATTAAGCTGACAAATCGCTAGCACAACTAAAAATGGCCATGCACCACCACCCCCAGAATCGACAAAGCTTGCAATCTGTCTATCTTTTCCGTGGCTAGCATGGTTGAGGTTGCCTGTGTGGAGTCCAATTAAGCCGCAGGCTCCACTCCTGGTGGTGCCCTTCTGGACATTCCTTTAAGGTTCAGCTTTGCAACCATACTGCCCCCGGAAACCAAACACTTTGCCTTCATGTATGCTGTTCGGAGGGTCGTAGGAATAACGCCGCCCGATCGGCAGTTGGCATAATTTATAGTGGGAAGTCCGACGGTATATGATTGTCTTCGATTTTAGAATTTTAGATTTTTAGTCCAGCCTTTCTTGACTTTATAAGGGCATGACATGCCTATATCTGTGTTTTCTCCTCCTTTTACTCCTCCACCTCTTTTCTCTTTGTAGTTGCCCTTTTCCATATGTTATTTTTGTCTTCTGATCATTTTGTCTGCTTTGGGACACCTTTTAAGGTGTTTTGTAATTGTTTTCTATGTGTTTGTATGTGTTTGCCTGCCATTGTTTTCAATGGGGCTCGACGGTGTTCGTCGGACGTTCGACGAACATTCGACGAACTTGCCTCCTGTTCGACGAACCGAACTCGAACACTAGCGGGGTAGCTCAACACTACTCCTGATATAGATGAACATTTTCCATGTTTAAACTATGCTATATATACCTGGTATCTGGTGATACTGTACCCTTTCTGCCAGGAAGTCCTCCTCCACCCACCACTCTAAGTGTATCATTGACACCTGGAACATTGTCCCACATGTGTGATTATTTCTTGCAGATCTTCTTTTTATATTGTGGTGTGATCCAGCCTGAGCGTGTGAGAGTCTGTGGGTTACTCCTGCAATTTATATGTAGATTTACAAATTACCCCAACACTGTATACAGCTCTACGCTTGTGATATATTACCCATTTACTGCTTTTTATATTCTGGTCTAATCCAAACTGACCAAGTGAGAGTCTGTTTCTGACTGTGGAAATAAATACTGAGATTGACAATGACCCCTACACTGTGTACAGCTGTACGCTTCTGATCCATTACCATTTTACGGCTTTTTATATTGTGTTGTAATCCATACTGAGCCTGAGAGCGTCTGTGTCTGCCTCCTGAAATATATACGGAGATTTAGAATGTTTAAACTATACTTTATATACCTGGTATCTGATGATCCTGTACCCTTTTTCTACTTTTTATATTCTTGTCTAATCCATACTGAGCCTGTGAGCGTCTCTGTGTGACTCATGAAATATATAGGGAGATTGACAATTATCCTTTGACTGTATAGAGCTGTACGCTTCTGTTACAGTACCATATATCTGATGTTATTTTGGGTACATTTTCTCCAAAATTTGGAAGTATGGTGGAAGAGGCCGCGGATGTGAGCATGGGGGGCCAGCTGGTAGTGATGGTGGTGGTGCATCTGCTGGTAGTGGCAAAAGCACAATAGCAGCTAAGGCAGGAGGTGATATGCCTGCATCATGGTCTGGCTCCAGAACGCCTGGAAGGATACCTTTTCTGGGAGTAGGTTAACCGCTTTTAAAGCTGGAGCATCAGGAACTGGTTTTGGCTTTCATTGCCGAAATAGACTCCAGCAAATATGCCCTCCTCTTCTGAAGTTTCAAAAAATGTAAGCACTGAGTCGTCAAGTGCTGGCTCCTGGTCAGGAAGAACCCCTTTCCTTGTGTCCTTCACCCCCACCAAAAGTGAATGATGCAGCAGGCCACACTTCACATTAGTCCATACGTCATGATCCATGCTGGATCATGACAGATAAAAGCACATGTAACCTTTTTTTTTCTTAAGCAGTGTGCTTAAGTTTGGTTTTGCCCCCGGTGGCCATTAGGATTATTACACAGTGGTGTCTTTTGCTCTAGTTTGCCCCCAGTGGGGGTGAGCGTCATTGCACTCTGGTTTCTTTAGTTTAGTGCATGTGATTGCTCTGGCTCTGCTATAAAAGAGTGTCAGGTGTTGCAATCACTGTTGGTGATAGTGTTCATTTCAACCATCCTTGGTGGAGGAAGGATCTAGAGAGAGGTCCTGGCAGCTCAGTCAGAGCCCTGATGTGGAAGGAGTCGGAGGGGATTTCCTTGCAGCGCTGACAGAGCTTGGTGGCAGCTATTCAGGAGGAAAGCTGCATTCTGGTGGTGGACTCTGTTGCTGGAAGCAAGGACAACAGAGCAAAGCAAAGTGGTGTTTCCCTGTTTGTATTTTTCCCTGGTGTGCATTAGTGGTCACCAAGGAGGAAAAAACCTAAACAAGCTAAGCCCCAGAAAAACCAGAGAGGTTGGTAACTATGCAGATTGCAGATCCCTGATCCTAACCACACAACTAGCAGCAGCCGTGGAGCGTACCTACGATGAACCGAGACGCCTCGTCATGACCGGAGGACTAAATAAGCCTAAAGCAAGAAAAGTGGAAAACTAACTGCCTCAGAGCAGACCCCAAGGAATAGACAGCCCCCACACATGTATTGACGGTGAAACAAGATGAAAACAAACACAGGCAGGAAAATAGACTGAGCAAATGATGGGGCCCAAACTAACTAGAAAGGAAAGACACTGTCTGCAATCTGCCCAAAACCCTACAAAATAATGTCCAACACTTCTGATAACAAAATTAACCCTGAAGTCACTAGACTTCTCCCACGATATCAGCACTCTGAAATATTCAGAGACAGAGCAAAAAGAGGCCAATCTAATAAGGGACAAAAAGCAAATTGGCAAATACAGATAAATAAGAGTGGAAATTCAGCACAGCTCCAGCCGGGGCTGGCTGACCACACAAGAAACTGAATGGAACAACAAAATTAAGTGTGAACATTAGCAGAAAAACTTAGCTCGAGCTGACTGGAACAGAGCTGAGAACCAAGACCTGACAAGCAGAAGGAATCACCAGCACCAGAGTAGGGCGTCGGCTGTCTTAAATCCAATATGAGATTCCTGAGGTCCAATCGTCATCCTCATTATCAGGTGGCAAATCTCTACTGATTAAATCAGCCTCACTACCTCCTGTTACCACCAGAGGGAGCCTGGAAGGAGAACTCACCACTGGTAGACCAGAAAATGAACTCACAACAGCGGTGGGGCCAGTGCCTGCATCACCCAGCTCCCTAGCAAGGGATAGGTGTAGGGTGTGCTAGGGTGACAGGTATCCTGATCGGCGCCCAGTGCAGAATTGGCCTAGGGAACGTTAGGAGTGTGAGGGACACTGACTCAGGGGAGTGCAGGAGGTCTCAATGTCCCCGTTCCCTATCGCAGGGCCCACCGTTGTAACTGTTTCCCCTTCCCCCGTGTCTTGTTGTTTTAGTTACCGGCCTGCGGGCCGTGCCACACAGGACAGTTTCACATGCCGTGTCTTGTTGTTTCAGTTACCGGCCTGCTGGTCGCATCACACAGGACTGGTCCACGTGACACCATGTAGCTCTTTCCCACGTACCATGCCTGGGTTATCAAGTCAAATCGTGAATTCCCCAGTCCAAGATGAATCTGACATGGAGTGTGGGTGGCCAGCCAGGGCAGTGGGGTTAATCGGTACCGGGCTGGTGTCTCAGAGGGATGTGTCATGGTGGTGTTGACCCAGTCCGTGGGCCTGGGCGTCCATGCAAAGGGTTGAATAACATTTATAGGTGAATGATACGTGACGCCACCTGTGGTTTCTGATCAGATTGACCAGCGCTGCAGTGTCGCTTCTCTGGTACAGATGTTGTGGTGCAGCTAAGCTGTAGAAGCCCTGCACAGGTAGGGCCATAGTCACAGGGCAGATGAAAGAGTTGGTAGATGGTGTGCAGTGCAGGATGTAGCAGAGCCGTGCACCAGGCGCAGGAGAAAGATGACAGACACAGTCATGCAGTTCCTTTACCTGTACTTGGTAAGTGCCGTACAGGACCCAGAGTACAGATGGAGAAGGAGTTGGTCAGCCTGGAAGCAAATTAGGAATTCCTCTCTGCAGATAGGTAGTGTGGCCTCCGTTCTAGCGCTTATCTGAGATACTTGCAGTACTGAGTTCGCTGAAGTTCCCCCTGTTGACTCTCTTTTGAAACTTTCTCGTATGGCAGGCAGCCGTAGCCTTTTCCTTCTGGCTCACACAAGTCGCTGTTGGGGCCTCCGAGACTTAGTTGGGAGCAGAGCATTTACAGCTGCTACTTCCTCCGGTTTCTGCTGCAGGACCGTCAGTGTCCCTACAAACTCGGAGACTGGAATCCGGACCATGCGCTCCAGCTAGGAGTGAGCCTTAACTCTGCTCATCCTCCAGCTCCCCTTCTCACATCCACACACTTCCCCTTCCCTTCACAGACTGCCCTAACTTCCCTCCTCTCGACCACAGAGAGCAGCTCCTCAGCAGTCAGGTTCAGAGCTCTCCCTGCTGGCCTGGAGTGGGAACTGTGTTGTGTGATGGTTTAACTGCTAGAGAGATCCTTCATTGCTCCCAAGCCTAACATCACACTCCCTAGGAGGAAGGTAATGCCACTGTGGCGACCGTACTCCTGGGGGCGCCACAAGTGCACTGAAGCCCAGCCACTGCTAGATGATTCGGCTGGTACATTGACCCAGACCACTATATTCCCCTCGCACTCTACACAGCCAGAATCTGACCCTGATGAAACTCAGGTTCCCCTTCCCGCATACTATACCACCTTACACAGTGTTAGGAACGGCGGAACGCACTAAATAAAAACAAATAATAAAGTGCGTTCGCCGCTCGGGGTCCACCGTTCAGTAGGTGTTACACCGCTGCTAGGTAATGACAGAGGAGCAATATGGCGGTATGATGCGCACGGTTTCACCTTCACCCGGAGTGCGCAGAGCGGGCTCTGTTCACACACAGAGGTGCCGCAACAAAAACATGCAAAATGCTGAACCTGTTAGTGACACAGGCCTCAGGTAAATGCACGGTATCTGGTCACAGGAGCAGGACCCAAGACAGAGGAGCTGTGTCCCTCTAGACCTACCGTGTGTGTGGCGTCACTTCTGCGAGCGCCAAGAAGGGCTGCAACTGCAGCGCGGCGTAGGACACTGCTGCTCGACGACAAAGCCAGAAAGCAAGCACAATGTCAGACGCTATAGTAGCGGTGCGGTGTGCACAGTGGTTTAAGGCTTGCCACTGACTGGCGCTGACTGCTAAACTAATTCCCTATCCACATGCGTAATATCAGAGGGAAGGGGTTTTAAAATGAGTCAGTCACCAGAAACATACATCCGTCACCATTCACACATAGCAAGTATAGTCTATACTAGCGCATGGCCGAACGGTCATGCGTGCTTTTTATAGCCGTGTGGGACCTTCCAGATCTCCGAGATGGACCAATGAGATCTGGAGCAGGACCTGGACACATGACTCCTGATGTCCAATGAGCATGAGCATGCCTAGTAGGAGCACAGAGGAACTTAGTCTCTGGAGCGGTCTGCTGCAAAGTAATCTTCTCTGCAGTAGATAGACAGCAGGAGACCGCAGAATGTGAGGCTCTGGATTCCTGCAGAGCAGACGCAGAAACCTGATGCCTAACACACGGTGACAAAGAGGAAGGTGCAGATGAAAGTGCAGGTTACTTGAGCAGGTGGGGGGGGCATACTCATGGGCGATGGCACTGGCACAGCGCCCCTCATAGTATGCAAAAGTGTCTCACCCGTTGTCAGACACACCGCCGTACTATGAGGGGCCCTGTGCCAGTGCTGTCGCCAATGAGTGGGCCCCCCCTGCTTGCTCAGGATCACAGCACTTGCAAAGCTGAAATACTTACCTCTCCCTGCTCCACCGCCGTGACGTCTTCCGTGTTTCCTGACAGTGACATTCTGGTAAGAGAGCGCGATGACACCACGTCTGTACACCCTCTGCCTAAACAGTCCAAGTGCAGAGAGATGGAAGATGGGGACGACGAGGAGTGCAGACTAGTACAGGGATTCCCTAGCGAGGAGACTTATTTAATTGTTTTAAAGGTTTGGAGCAATTTTTGGGGAGCACAATACTCTGGAGAATGATATATGAGGCCCACCATACACTGGAGCATTCCAAAGGTGGACATCAGACACTGGAGCAGCATTTACAGAGCCCATTATACACTGGAGCATTAGAAATGGGGCCCATTATATATGGAGCATTATTTGGGCCCATAAGACAGTGCAGCTTCATCCATGGGGACAAACATATACTGTAGCATTATGTAGAGCTCATCATATACTGTATCGAACATTATAACCAATTAGAACATTATTAGAACCAATGATTCTGTATGGAGAAATATATGGGCCTCAGTACTCTGTATAGCGCACTATGCGGTGGCCATAATACTGTATGGAGTAATATACTGTCCGTTTTTGGAGCTATTGGAGAATTTAAAATGGATATCAGTCATGTGATGTAAGAAGTGAAGTATTTTTCATTGTACTATACTGCTATTTCTCTGCTGTATCAGAGGATCATCAATTGTGGCATGTGTTAAAGGAGCCCAGTGACACTCTTTGGCCCTGGGCCCTCGAAAATCTGGAGCCAGCCCTACCCTCCCCCACAACTTTAGCCAAATAACCCCCAGTTTTCAATGCCTAACTATTATTATAAAGTAAATTAAGGTTGACAAGCTTAAGTAATAAGAATTGATGTTTTTGGCATTAAAATGGGCACTGTAGGTGTGTTTCCTGTCCTCCACTCACTGCCGACTTTTCTTCCCCATTGACTTGCATTGGGTTTCGTGTTTCAGTCGGCCTTCGACTTTTCACGATAATCGGCTGATTTCATTCGATCCGACTTTTGCGAAAGTCGGATTTCATGAAACCCGACTCGACCCGAAAAAAGGCAAAGTCGCTCATCTCTAGCAGACATAATTATATTTACTGGTACAGAACATGCATTTAACATTAGAGTAACAACTAAATGAGCCTGTTGTCAATGTTTGGGGCGGTATTTCAAGTTTTGGTGTTTTTTTGGACCATTTATTTTTGCTGGAACAGTCACAGGAGAAAAGTATCTCAAAATTCTAATGAATCAAGTTGTTCCCCAGTTACAGCAACAGCCTAATTCAAATGACCTTTATTTCCAACAAGATGGGACCCCAAGAGTAGTCTGCGAGTATCTTGATGAAACATTTCCTAATAAATGGATTGGCGGAAGAGGACCACGTTCACCAGACTTGACTCCAATGGATTTTTTCTTTTGGAGAGTACTCAAGGACAAAGTTTATAGTCGAAAACCAAAAAGTGTCAGTGATTTGAAAAATTACATAAGAGATGCATTTCAAGAAATTAATACCTAGAGAGACTTGTGCAAAAATGTTTGTAGAAGCGTAAGAGGCAGACTTCAAAGCTGTGCAAATTGTGATGGAAAACAGTTTGAGCACCTGCATTGATAAAATTTATGGGCTTTTGTATTATTGTTCAGAATAAAATTTAATTGTAAATGTTATGCTTGTGTTACCGTAGTAAAAATAATTTTATATATAAATCAAAATAAATGTCAATATTTTCTGCCCACCTACTTTTGGACCACCCTGTATGTCCCTTATCCTGGTATGTACTGTATGCTCCCTATCTTGATATATAAATCCCCCATTCTGGTATATGTCCCACATTTTGGCATAAATGTCCCTTATCCTGCACCCCAAACTGGTATATATGTCCCCCATCCTGGTGTATGTCCCCCTGTTTTGCCACTGTTCTTTAATGGATAGAAAAAAATAAACAATTCTTTTCACCTTCCCCCTGCTCCCGCCGTGAGACGGCATCTTCTGAAGCCGATAGCTGACCAGCATGCAAACGATGGGAGCGCATGATGTCACTGCCATGCACCCCTAGACATGTGCACGCCGACGTCAGCTACTGGCCTCTGATTGGCTGGCAACATGTATTGCCAGGCATGGACCTGACGAGTCTCTGTGCCCTAATACACGTCAGCTGGATGTGCGTCTGAGGACACACATCCAGTTGACGTTTGTGCTAGCGTCAGCGGACCCCTCACCTTCACAGGACCAGTCACGATTACTACGTCTGAGTGTCTGCTTCCTGTAGATGAACTCTACCGAAAAAAGTGCACAGCAGCACTCACGTTCACACTGCCATCAACATTACAGTCTATGGTCCCACTGACACATGCATCCAGACCCTGTTTTGCGGGGATTTCAAATGTATGCCCCAACAGGAACAGAGAATGCAATGTGAAACCACCATTAGTTTTTTTAGGGTAATTGTTTGCATAACATTTATCTTAAATTAAAAATTTAAGAAACCGTTTGGTCATTTTTTGCAGTGTTCTACAATCCCAGCTCCATCCGCCTTATGCTTTATTTCCTTTAGAAAGTCGGGCATTATTTTTTAAATGTCATTTTGCAACAAATATGTTTTAAAATGTCAGATTTGAACAGCACAAGTTAAAAGAAATAACCTTGACCAAATGTATATTATTAGCCACCTTTTATGCTATTAGAATGTTGTTTTGGCTTATTTCGTATTTATTTGTTGTTATGTTGTTTTTTTTTTTAGCTCAGCTAAATATAAATCTGATATTTTCAGATATAAACCGTGATGGTTAGATACAATGGTATGGTAACATACAGCAATACCAAAGCCATTTCAACATGCAATTACTTGCAGTGTGTTCATTATCAGATACAAGTGCAGAACATTCCCTGATCACTACCTTATCTCTCAGAATTTTAGTTTTACTTCATCAAAGAAGCCTCCTGTCATAGTTGTAATTACTGTATCTCTTATTAAGATCAGATTGGGTCAAGCGCCAAACACTTAAAGGGATATTCCAATCTGCAAAAAGTAATCCACTGGACTGATATACCGTAATTTCCACCACTAGGATCCCCACCAATTGCCAGAAAGAGGAACCTTTGTCTTCCTTACTCCTGTTATTCTTCCTGGCTGAACAACTGTGGCCAGGAGAAGTTGAATGGAACTATTGCTCATGCATGCTCCTAGTTCACCATATGTCATGCATGCACCTAGTGCACATTTTAACATCTATGGTGCTGTGATCAGCTAACATAATCATTCCAATAGCAAACTTGTCATAGCTGTAGTCATACAACCATGACAATGTTCCCCATTGGGGCAATCTGTGGATGTACCAACAGTGAGATTCATGCTGGTCTAAAAATTATTACCTAGCTGGTGGATAAATGATAAGTTTTGGACACTGGAATACCCCTTTAAAGGGGTATTTTTATTTTGAGGATTTATAATATGGCCTCAGAGTTTTCTGATTCACAGCAGAATAACTTGAATATAAACTTCATTCAGTAATGGTACTGTGGCCTTGTACGATTGCAACTCAGGACTTACTAAAACCCACCCCACATCGGACAATACTTGGTGCTTGTACGTGACCTGAAATGCATCAGGGAGAGAAGACAACAGATAAATGTTCATTACCGCATTGAATGTAACATTAAATTATGAGTCCCATAATAGATCAATCTCTTACCTGAAAAATGCTTTTCTTTATATTTTCTTGTGGAAACGGGTGCACTTTACTCAGAAAACAGAGAGCAGGCATTGCATTACAAATCTCTCGCATTTTGTGCTGTTTTGGCAGCGAGTTTAATGTATTTGACAGATATAACGCACTGCCATGCAGAGGTAACTATTTGTTCACTGTAATGGGCACTCTTTATCAAAATGCTTAAAAGGCCTCGTGAACAGAGGAAAACCGAGACAAGGTTCAGTTTATAGAGCTCGCCTACAATGTTCTCATAAAGAGCAACCTAAAAGTATACAAGTGGTTCAAATATCGGCCCATTGTGTGCCATTTCAGACGCTTGTCTAACCAGACATGATATTCACACGAAATCTTACATCATTAAACTCCAACAAACCGATCAAGAGATGTTAGGTATAAGACCTTCAGTCATCGTCTTGTATCAAGCTAGAAAAATTCTTACATCTCCAAGGAGCTAGTACTCAGCTTTCTGTGGGGCACTTCGGCTATATCTGGCGATGCACCCCTGACCGTCTGGCGCGCTCTGATCATGCTGGAGTTAACTCATTGCAGTAACGTGGTGTTCAGGATGTACTTCCTTTCCAAGTGAAGGACCCTCCCCTTCATTATAAAAACTGCAGCAACTTGGCTTCCTGTCTCTCTCCTCATCTGACATCCAGAGCAGGTTGCTCTGCTGGTAAGAAGATGACTGACCCCCTCTATGATGCGGTCTTGGAGAGAATCAGAAGAGAAGGTGCTACCTTACTGTCCAGCATTTTGGAGGAACACAGCACCTTAACTTCTGAGGCTCAGAGACTAAAGGGGGTTTTACACATAGCAATATCGCTAGCAATATCGCTAAAGCTTCACCGATTTGGTGACGCAGCAGCGATATCGCTATGTGTGATACTTACCTCCGACCGGCACCCCCGCTGTCCGTCGCTGATCGCGCGAGATCGTGCAGCTCCATTTCTCGTCGGGCGCTTCCTGCTGGCGCCGACAAGCGACGCGTGGACGCGTACGGGAGGTCGTCAGGATCGCTGCGTCTGAAAGGTAAGTAACGGCCGCTGTATCGCTGCTGCATCGCTGTGAGATCTGCCTGTTTGGCAGCTCACTAGCGATCATTTAGCGATGCACCAGCGATCCTGACTGGGTCATATCGTGGTCGGGATCGCTGGTGCATCTCTAAATGTAAAGGGGCCTTTACCCTTGGTGGCTGGCGGAAGCCAGCCAGGCAAATCCGCCCACCAGAGCGTCTGAGCCCATCAATCACAGCCTCCAGGAGCATTACTATCCAGGCTTCCAGCACCACGTGTGATTACTTCCCCTCCTCCTCCCCTACAGCAGACTTCCCCTCCTCCTCCCCTACAGCAGCCATCTCCGGCTGTGTGCAGTGCACTCAGCCTCACTCACTGCCCCCACCTTTGCACAGTTCAGGTAAAAATAGAAATCCCTTGCATTCACAGCAGTTATCTATGCAAATGGGAGGTAATCAGAGCAGAAGCTCATCCTCTGTGGATAAGGCAACTATTAACCCCTTAAGTACCTTTCCCTCCAGTAATCCTCAAGCCCCTACCATTAACCCATTACCTACTGTTAGCTCAATTAATGCACAACCTCCTATTAACCCCTTACTTGTTGTAACAGCATCGAGTGCCCAAGCTTCTAATGTTAATCTCTTAAATACTGCTGACCCAATAAATCCACAAGATCCTCCAGATCGCCCCTCGCCTGATTTTGTACCACAGGGGCAATTTCTCATGCCTTATTCTAACCCGGCCTTACATATACCCAATCAGCCCCCGGCTGTAATAACACCAATCCTGCCGCAGACCTCAGCGCAGTTTCCACCTGCATTATCCCACCAACGGCCCCAATACATGCAGGCTAGTCTTGAAGCAGCTGTGCTGCCTACCTTTCCATCACTGCCTCCCTCACAAATAATACCTTCGACGGCGCCTTCCAGAACACTGCCAGATGCTGGGTCCCCGGCTCATTCACGATGTGATGAGCGCAGTAACCGCTACTACAGACCCTCCTCCTCATCTTCATCCCGCAGCCCTCCTCAACGTCGCTGCTCGAGGACGGCTTGTAGTCGGCAGTCCTCTCGTCATTCACATTCATCCAGGGAACATCGCCGTTCTAGTTCATCTCGCCGGCGATCGCATGCATCTTCACCTGAATCAACATAGCCATAGCCATCGTGACTCTCATCATACTGCTGCATCCCATCGCAGTAACGCTGAATCTGTTATCAATCCGTCGGATCCAACACCTCAAGTCTGTGGTGAGTACCAGTATGCGGGTGCATGGGGTGGGATGGGAGACCCCAAGAGACTGATGGAATCCTTAAAAACATTCCTAGACCATGGCAATAAAATACTAGTAAACCCACATCTGCTTAGCAACAATGTTCCCATTCGGGACCCACGCGCTGATATCCATAAAGACGTTTTTTATTGCGGCGTTACTTCCCTGGGTTCACATCTGGAACCTGAAATTTTAAATAATATTTGGACAAATGACTATGTCAATATTTGGACATTAGTCTCTCCTGATCAGCATAACATTGATACAGAGCGTCGTCCGACGGATCGCCCCTATGAACAGAAACCCAAAGTAGCGAAAACAATAAACAACTGGCTTCAAGCCTTCTTCGTCCTGGGTTGTATCATGGGACAAAAACACCCCGAACGTTGCTCAGAGATGTTCATTTATATGAACACTATTTATAATTCTTATAAATCCCATGGCGGGAGCACGTGGTGGCGTTATGATGAGGAATTTCGTCATCTAGCCATCCAGCCCCAGTTAGGATGGATGTGGCATCAAGGCCACAGACTCATTGTTCCGCTTGATGATGGCTCAAAAGCAAAACCCCTTTCAGGTCACGGCCACTGGCCCCAATGCAAACTCAGGGTCAGTGGCCATCCGCCGACCCGGGGCGTGCTGGCTCTTCAATGAAGGGCACTGCCATTTCTACGGATAATGTAAATACAAGCACGAGTGCTCTGCTTGTGGAGGCCCCCATGCAGCAGCAAAATGCTCCTGTCTCCCATTCAAGCAACCAGCAACAAAACCTCCTGGTCCGCATGAGACCAATGACCCCAGTGAGCGTAGCCACGATGGGACCTTGGCTCGACAGGTATCCCAATAAGAATGCAGCTTCACAAATACGTTGTGGTTTTACCTTTGGTTTCTTTATCCCTTTCAATTTATCCCATACTCCTACTTTTTCTACGAACCTGAGGTCAGCCCATGATCTACCCCACATTTTGTCAGAAAAAATTCAGAAAGAGGTGGATCAGGGGAGACTTTGTGGTCCTTTCTCTTCACCCCCCTTTTACAACCTGCGGAGATCCCTGCTGGGTGTTGTCCCAAAAAAAGATCTGGGAAAATATCATTTAATACACCATCTCTCCCACCCAGGAGGTTCATTGGTAAATTACGGCATCCCAGAGGAGGACTCCTCCGTCTCTTATGGCTATTTTGACTGAGCGGTTGCGCTAGTTAGGGACGCTGGCCCTGAGGCTTTAATGGCAAAATCTGACATTATGTCAACTATTTGTCTTCTCCCGGTTCACCCTGATTGTCACCACCTTCTGGGCTGTTTCGTGGATGGGGCGTTCTATTATGATACTTGTCTGCCAATGGGATGCTCTATCTCATGAAACTATTTTGAGTTGTTCAGCTCATTCCTGGAGTGGGTCGTTAAAATGGAGTCTGGATCGCGTGCGGTTACACACTAACTTGATGATTTTTTCTTTGTCGGACCCCATGGTTCCGATTCCTGTCAAGCCATTTTGGAAAAGTTTTGTCAGATGATGGAGACATTTGGAGTTACCCTATCCCCGGATAAAACGGTAGGACCAGTTACTACCCTATCCTTTCTAGTACTGAGATTGATTCGGTATCCATGACTTTTCGCTTGCCGTTAACCAACCCCAACAATTTTTCAATTTTGTCTAACGGTTTTTGTTCTGTAAGAAAGGTCACCCTTTTACAAATGCAGTCCCTGTTGGGCCTTCTCGCTTTCGCTTGCCACGTTATGCCAATTGGCAGGATTTTTTCTAGGTGATTATCCTTGGCCTCTAGAGGAGTCAGGCTGCCTCATCATAGGATCAGCATCACACCTGCTCTTCATGATGATTTGATGGTCTGGAAACACTTCCTAGTTAATTATAATGGCATGACCTGTTTCCAATCTCTTGAACAAACCAGTCACAACATTTCTCTGTATTCTGATGCCGCCGGTTCCGTTTTTTTTGGTGTGATTTACGGTAACTCCTGGTGTGCCAAAAGATGGCCGGATCTTGGTACCTCAGAGGTTGGGAAAAAAATTTAACGCTGCTAGAGCTTTTTCCCATTGCTGTGGCCGTTGCTCTATGGGGACCCGTTCTGCGTAATAAACGCATTGTTTTTTGGATGGACAACATCAGTGTCGTCTTATCCGTCAAAAATTTGTCTTCCTCATCCCTTCAGGTCATCAAGTTGATTCGATTCATAGTCCTAAAATGCCTAACCTTCAACATATGCTTTAGGGCACGCCATGTTCCAGGTGTTCTTAATTTGTTAGCTGATGCTCTCTCTCGCTTTGATTTCCAGATGCTCCGGTAGTTGTGTTCCACCACGGATAGGGAAGGCCAGCGTTGTCTGGACTACATGTGGGAAGTGGTAGAGAACAGCTCATGCCGCTGGTCAGAAATTCCCTAGCTCCATGCACATGGGCTGCTTACGGTATGGCTTGGAATGCGTGGTGTGCATTTGCAAGGGACAGACCTGTTGAGTCATCCGACACCATTCGCTCAGAGGTGACGAGTTCTTACTTGTATAGCTTATTCAGTTCTGGCCTGTCCAGTGTGGTTGCTCAGCACCGCCTCTCTGGGATTGCTTTCCATTTTAGGCTCCGTGGATGGACTGATATTACCAAATCCTTAATTATTCGCCAGGCTATTTGTGGATGGAGACGTGGGCACACTTGTGGTGAAAAGAGGCGCCCAATTTCTTTTTCTCTTCCAAGGCGCATCATTGATAATTGTTCCTCCATTTGCTCCTCCCCTTACGAGGTGACCCTCCTCTCCGCTGCTTTTGGTCTGGCATTTTTTGATGCACTTCGTGTTAGTGAGATGGTTCCCTGTTCCGCTAAGTAACCTGGTGGTCTGCAGCATGACGATGTAGCAATATGTAATGGGTGCTTGTGGATATGCATACGTCGGTCAAAAACTGATCCGTTTAGTTTAGGCACCTGGCTCACGAGTTTTTCCATAAAAGGACCGGTTTGCCCTTTTCAATTGATCAGTCAATACATGTCAAATAGTAGCTCCAGCCTTTCTTTTTTTACCCATGAGGATGGTTCCCCCTCACAAGTTTTCAATTTTCAATTCTGAGGAGAATTATATGCCTTTTGGGTTTACCCTTGCGGGACTATGGTACCCATTCATTCCGAATTGGGGCCGCCACTGAAGCCTCTCGGGCCAGTTTGCCCAACTCTGAGATTCAGCGTATTGGCAGGTAGCGTTCCTCTTGTTTTCACAGGTACATAGGGCCAGAGTTGGAGCTTGATTAATGATTTATTCAATTACAGTTGACTAACATATTTTTCCTCGTAGGGGGTGAAAGACCCAGCGTTTGGATCTTGGGGCCCGCCTACATTTTTTGGGCAGCCCAGCGTGCAGAAAATCGCCCTGGCGGGAGAGGTCTAGGCTTTTACGGCATAGACATACATTGGAGAGGTATCCGTGGACTGACCTGGCCTCAAGTATTGCCGGAAGTGGTTCGTGTTTCTCGTGCATGCACATCCCCGACAGTCCTTGTCCTTCATGCAGGAAGCAATGATCTTTGTGCTTTGCATCTTGTGGAACTACTTACGATCATGAGGTCGGATATGGACAAGTTTAATAGTTTTTTTTTCCTGAACTGATTTTGGTGTGGTCGAAAGTTATCCCACGTGCGACATGGCAAGGCGCCATTGAAACAGCGGCAATCGAGCACTCTCACCGCACTCTAAACAATAGAATCACTCACTTTGTGAGATTCAAAGGAGGTGTGGTGGTTTGTCATCGGCAGCTTGAGGGGGATAATTCCCGCCTTATGGTGCCTGATGGAGTGCACTTAACAGATATCGGTTTGGTTATTTTTCTGTCCGGCCTACAGGATGGGATAGAACAGGCTTTGAATATGCTGGGTGGTGGGGGTCAGAGCATGGTCTAGCGACCAGCTCCATCTTGGCGGATTGATGGTGTCAAGTATTCTTTCAAAGGCAAACTTGTCCCCGGGGGACCGGGGGGCAAAGTGCTTCATGGCAAGTTTATAGGCCCCTCGGGCCGTATGTTTAAAGCTGTGACCGACCCCTGCGAAAAAAGATAACTAAGTCTGGTTCACTGATGTTAAATAAAGTAAAGGTTTTCAAGTTGATGGTTGGGGTGTCAGTCATTGCATGGGAGCTCCTGGTGGTTTGTTCGGGTCTCGGCGGTCAGGTAGTTGTTTAATTCTTGTACATAGGAGGCAGTATTATAGTAGTTATTGTAAGGCTTTCATCTCTGTGCGACAATGAGGCATTGACCCAAGAAAGTTCAACTTAAACGTCTTTATTTCCATAACTCACAAAATAAAGGTAAACATTATCCTCCGGATCGCAGCCTGGTCGTCCATACCAGTCCGTATCAAACCTGTTGCGATTGCACCGCACTCGTGGTTGCATCTATGGCTTTGTCTTCTCTGGCCTGTGTTCAGTCTTCACACACATCTGTCCTGCACAGAGCTCCCTGCTCTAATGCTTAAAAACAACACACTGACACACCCAAACCTTAACTGAGATGTTTAAATGGGTTTAAATGGGTTTTGTTGACATGGGCCACTCCCAAAACCCAGAATGGAGGGAGAGATCCTGCAGATCTCTCCAAAAATAAAACCCATTTTGGGTTTTCCTCTAATCTGACTTGGTCAAATAGTTTGACCAAATCCACTCTTATATTCTGTATTGTAACCACAGGCGCGGTTGTAATCACAATGCTCCCCAGCAGGTTCAATATACCTCTAAGCGCATCCTTGGGGACACATTCTGGCCCTCGTATATATTCTTATACATCAGAGAAGTATAATAGTAGTTATATTCTTGCACAGTGGAGCAGTATTATAGTAGTTATACTCTTGTACATAGGAGCAGTATTATAGTAGTTATATTCTTATATATCAGAGCAGTATTATAGTAGTTATATTCTTGCACATTGGAGCAGTCTTATAGTAGTTATACTCTTGTACGTAGCGGACAGTATTACAGTAGTTATAATCTTGTACATAAGGGCAGTATTATAGTAGTTATATTCTTGTACATAGGAGGCAGTATTACAGTAGTTATATTCTTGTACATAGTGGCAGTTTTATAGTAGTTATATTCTTGTACATAGGGGCAGTATTATAGTAGCTATATTCTTGTACATAGGGGCAGTATTATAGTAGTTATATTCTTGTACATAGGGGCAGTATTATAGTAGATATATTCTTGTACATAGGGGGCAATATTATAGTAGTTATATTCTTGTACATAGGAGAAGTATTACAGTAGTTATATTCTGTACATAGTGGCAGTATTATAGTAGTTATACAGAATTTTAGTAGTGTAAGGTAGCGCTGTCATTCAAGGTTGGGGACACTCGCTTGGCAGCCAAATAATCAGATCCGGCATGGATTTTCCATAACACCATAACAGTCCATGCGGTTTATTCAGGCATCATAAACCCACAGCAGCAACATAAAGTTCATATCCATAGCATAACGTTCATTACAGAGCTTCCCTCTGTTATCTCTGTGGTCACACAGGTTACGCAATGTCCAGTACTCAGGCTCTTCAGCCTCACAGTTATCTCACCCCGTCAGGGTTACCTCATGGTTGCTTCAGACTCCAGATGCTCATTCCCTCCCCTGGGAACTCTCAGATACTGGCAGCCATCACACACAGCCACTTCACGTGCTGTCAGGCAGGAAGCCCCATCTCCCAGCGGGACCTTCCACAACGGACCAACTGGGTCCCAGCATTCACTCCATGTGACCTACCCTGGCCACCTTATATGGTCCATAGCCACGCCCACCGGGTCACATGGCTATGACCTCATCACAGGTCCTTCACACTCACATAGTCTTTTACTACCAGCATTTTCAGACACCCCTGGGTGGATTTGTAAGTAGCTGGTTCCACCCATCTCTCCAGCTACCTGAAGACTTCCCTAAGACATTGACATGCAACCTCAGCAGTATCACTGCTGATCAACACATACACAAGTCTTCATCTCAAGGCCACCCACCTTGAGATACATTACGATCATTCAGCATCCTACTCCTATCAGGACACTGGAAATGCTTATATGCCTGTCCTGGGCCACCCACACAGCGCCCCCTAGCAGATACAGTGGTCACTACACTACACCACATACCTCCCCCCTCTGTTCAAACTTGTGGGGTTGAACACACAACATTACACCGGGATCTTGAGACCGGGCACTCATTACACCTTGCTCAACAGGTCGAGAAAACTGTCTCCATCTGTCATACGGCCTTATCCCTACTTTAGGCCTCCCCCACCCCCAGTGGTCAGAATATCAGCCCTGACCTTTGGCCCTCCAGTCACAGTCTGTCTGCGTCATCAGACACTGTTTAGTCACCACACTCCTTTCTCTCACTGACCGGCTCTCCCGGTTGGTGCGGTCATAAGTCTTAATTGAGCCTACTGTCTCGCCTGAGTCTGACCCATTCAGCATCTCACAGGAACTAAGGTCTCTCAGCCTCGTACAGCCCGTCGAACTGCCACTTGCTGACATTCTTCGGCCACCTGCCATGTCGCTACTTGGAGGAACCCTTCGGATCCTTACATCTTCGGTTGAAGGCGGCCGCCACCTGGTGTTCCGTACCTCTTTATTGATTCGCCGACGGTCCAACTGCTCAATCTCTTGCAGGTACCCCACTCGATACTCCAATAGTAACCCCGCCGAGTTACAGGAAGCTGCTTGTCCCCTTTGTAACCCCGCTGAGTTACAGCAAGCCGCTTGTCACCTTCGTAACCCCGCCAAGTTACAGCAAGCCGCTTGTCACCTTCTTGACCCCCACTGAGCCACCGCAGGCTGACTTGAAAGGGAAAAGAAAAAAAACACATGCAACACAAAACTCACGTGTCCTGTCTGTGTGCTCTTCAGGATGTCCTTCTCCTCTCCTGAGACCATCCAACACACAGGGTGCACTGGGTGCTATTAAGGGAGCCGACCCTCCTCCCAGGGTCTCCCAACACACCGGTCTCACCAGGTCCAGGGGCTCAGCGGGTGCTATTCAGGACATCCGTCTCTGCCTGAGACTGCCCAACACTCATGCCTCACCAGGTCCAAGGTCACACGTGCTCCAGGGGTCCGATTCTTCTCCCAGAACCTCCCAACACTGACCCTCCAGGACTTTTGCACACTGAACCCTCCAGGTACACGGTCTCTCTCACTGACCCCAGTCATTACAACACGAACACCTGTCCGTTACCTGTGTCGGCCACACAGGTCCTCGGGTACCTCATATTCACAGAGGCACCCTATCACAATCCACAGTCTCTTTCTCTGACACCGGTCAGCATATGACATGGTTTTAACAACCGACACCTGCTGGCCGTGCAGGTTCTCGGACCCCTCTACCGCAGAGGTGTCCTATAAGTCTCTTCCACTGACCCCGGTCAGCATATCACATGGCTTTCAAGACCGTCAGCCCTCCTGGCTCAGCATTGCCAGCACTGCAACATGTGCTTTTGGAAACCATTGCCCTTAGCAACCGAATTCTGCAGACCTCATCTGTTGCACCTAGCAACAAGGCTACAACATTGCCCTTTGCATTTCTCCACCAATTGTAAGGTAGTGCTGTCATTCAAGGTTGGGGACACTCGCTTGGCAGCCAAATAATCAGATCCGCCACAGATTTTCCATAAAACCATAACAGTACATGTGGTTTATTCAGGCATCATAAACCCACAGCAGCAACATAAAGTTCATATCCATAGCATAACGTTCATTACAGAGCTTCCCTTTGTTATCCCTGTGGTCACACAGGTTACGCAATGTCAAGTACTCAGGCTCTTCAGCCTCACAGTTATCTTACCCTGTCAGGGTTACCTCATGGTTGCTTCAGACTCCAGACATTCATTCCCTCCCCTGGGAGCTCTCAGATACTGACAGCCATCACACACAGCCACTTCACGTGCTGTCAGGCAGGAAGCCCCATCTCCCAGCGGGACCTTCCACAATGGACCAACCGGGTCCCAGCATTCACTCCATGTGACCTACCCTGGCCACCTTATATGGTCCGTAGCCGCGCCCACTGGGTCACATGGCTATGACCTCATCACAGGTCCTTCACACTCACATAGTCTTTTACTACCGGTGTTTTCAGACACACCCCTGGGTGGATTTGTAAGTAGCTGGTTCTGCCCATCTCTCCAGCTACCTGAAGACTTCCCTAAGACATTGACACGGAACCTCAGCAGTATCAATGCTGATGAACATGTACACAAGTCTTCATCTCAAGGCCACCCACCTTGCGATACATTACGATCATTCAGCATCCTACTCCTATCAGGACATTGGAAATGCTTATACGCCTGTCCTGGACCACCCACACAGTGCCCCCTAGCGGACACAGTGGTCACTACACCACAGTAGTTATATTCTTATTCATTGGGGACAGAATTATAGTAAGAAAAAAATGGAGAATTGTACCACTCTTGCAAACTCAGTAGATAAAAATGTTAAAAAATTCAGCCCATGGAACAGAGAAGAGGGTGCAGTATTATAGTAGATATATTTCTGTTCACAGCGTTATTTTAGCAGAAAGGCAACTTTTAAAAACAAACTTGCTCTTGGGTAGTTTAATATATTGCACTGCACACATTCAAGGTTACTAAAATTATTGACTATATTTCATAAACCATTTAATGTTTTTGGCTCCAATTATCAGTTATTTATTTTTGCTTCAATAATATATTTCAGCATGATTTGTGGTGCAACATTTTTTTAGTGTTTTATAACGTTATCACTTCATATAATTAACTTTACCACTTTAGTAATCTTGTGTATAATTAGGGAGAATTCTTTTAAATATATGTTTTTGTTATTTTACATTACGGATGCAACTGGGCCCAATGTATCATTTAACCCATTATCTAGGCATTATTACAGAATACAAAAAAAGACTCCCACAACATTCCAAAAATCACACTTATTAACAGAATTAAGTTGTACCCAAACTTTACACAGATTGCTACTCACATTGATGGGAATATGATCAAATAGCAGAAATTTCCCTCAGTGACAGCAGCTGACCTTCATTGATGGGAATATGATCAAATAGCAGAAATTTCCCTCAGTGACAGCAGCTGACCTTCATGGATCTCCTGCTATTGACTCATCATTGTAATAATTTGCTTGTAAACGGGTTGCTTACTTAAAAGAAACTTGACGTGTTGTTCTTGCACTTTTCTCAGAAGGCAAGATGTTATAAAGCAGAGGGAGTGAAGTTCACTTATAGTGATTGACAGTAGAGATGAGCACTGCTTGATACGCGATTAAGCATCGGGGTGCTGGGATACGCTCATTACTGGATCGAGTATCACAGGTGCTCGAGCACCATGCTGATGCAGAAGTCCCCACCCTGAATATTTTGCGGCTGTTAGCCAATAAAAATGCTGATATCGCCTGCCATACACGGTAATGACATAGCCATGTTGGCTACTGGCGTTACTGTGATTGGCCGGCTGCATTGTGTTATCATATCTTATATAAGACCCGCTGATGCGATGCTCAGCACACTGTCCTCTGGAAGTAGTTCTGGGACAGTTAATCTAGGTGGGAGAGCTTAGATTAGAGTAAGCATATAGACAGTTTTTAATTTCTATTGCAGTACCTGTATACCGCTGCTGCACTATTAAAACAAAAGTCCTTTTCGGGGCTACCGACTTTCCTTTTTCTAGTAAAATGACTGTTACCTACATTCAGTGTAGGGATAGCTTGTAGAGGAGTGATAGTTTTGGATTAGAGGCATATAGGCCGGGTTTATTGCCATACAGTCCTTCTATAGGTATCCTGCTGCTGCAACCTAAAAACAAAAGTTCTTTTCAGGGCTACATGCTTTCTTATCCCTATTAATACCGGAAAGTTTGCAGGCATATATTATATACCTAATTTAAAATTCCAAGGCGTGTGGTAAGGGGCGAGGAAGTGAACACACTGCTGATAGTACACAAAGAGGCTGTGGCCATGGGCCAGGTGAAACTGTGCCTGCTGCGGGAGCACATGAAACATGCTCATCCATGAGATCTAGCTTCCTGTCCCACTTTGCAGGGGGGCGTGAGACACCATTCTGCGAGCCAAAACAGTGCAAACAGGTGGTCGGTTGGATGGCAGATAATACTTCCAGTATGTTTTCCCAGCACTACTCTGTTTTCCACAAGGTTTAGTCTCACTAGCAGAAGTCGGGATGACATAATCCTCACCCTGATCCTCCTCCCTCTCAACATGGTGTGTCCCAGGAGACAAGTGATCATACACTCGGACACTCTGAGGAGCTCTTTACATTTCTATTTATTGATTCTGGCCTCTCACCTTACACATTTCAAGAGGGATGTGAGGAGATTGTGTGTAGTGATGCCCAAATATTTGAGCAGCCACGGTCATAAGAAGACGACAGTGGGGAACGCCAATTAGTATTTCACAAGGTAGATGATGATGAGACATAGTTGCCAACAAGTGATATTATTAAGTCAACAAGTCAGGAGGACCTGAGTATGGAAATGTAATACGAGGTGGTGGACAATGAAGTCACTGACCCAACCTGGGAAGGTGCCATGCAGAGTGAGGACAGCAGCGCAGAAGGGGAGGGATCCACAGCACCGCAACAGGCAGGAAGATGCAATGGGGTGGCTAGAGGGAAAAGGCAGGCAACTGTCCCCCAGCGCACCCACATATGGTAAGTTCCCCGGGCCAGGGGTTAGATGTTCTCAAGTCTAGTGCTTTTTTAAAGAAAGTGTGGATGATAAAAGAAAAGCAATTTGCAAACTGTGCTGTACCAAGTTCAGCAGGTTCCTGACCACTACCAGTCTGACCATCACAGCATGCTCTGGCACATGTCATCAAAGCACCTGACTAGGTGGGCCAAACTCCTTGGTCCACAATTAGTATCTGCAGAAGACACCACTGCCTCTTCGCCTGGGCAACATGCTTGCCAATCCCCTGTACACGATGCAGGTGCCGATGCTTCCCACCCTGCACCCGTCATTGCACAGTCGCAAGCGCCATCAGCAACAATGTCTAAATCTTTGTCTGAGCTCAGCGTACAGCTGCTGTGTATTTTTTCCCCCGTCTACTATGTAATCTACTGTAGTCATAGGTTATGGTGAGAGATGGCCCGGCTGTTAAGGTGTGGAGAATGCGGGGTTGTTTTTTTAAATTTTGTTTTATATACAAGTCATGATACAGGAAATAATGTTTCCTAATATTTTTTCCTGTAAAATCCATTTTAACTTTGGTTTTGCATGTTTTAATGTCACTCCGTAAAAGTGGAGTAATACTGTTCCCAGCAGCGACCTGGGAGTCAGAGATGAGTTCTGGCCTCTTTCCCATGCTGCTCCCATTCCATTTGAGCGCTCTTTCCATTAATTTCAGCAATTTTCCTGGCCCTCCATCCCCTCACCCTCCTATTAGGGTCTTCCGGAAAAATGCTTACGTTTCCCATTGACTTCCATTATACTCGGTACTTGAGATGAGCCCATCCAAGCGTCCAACCTGCTCGATTTGAGCACTTGAGCATTTCAGTGCTCGATCAACAGGTATATAGTATCTGTGTATGCCCAGTCATACTGGGAAGGCAGACGTCTACAAATAAATTAGTCTTGAGAGACCCAGGTGCCACAAATGGAAATCTGTGCCAGCTTTGAGCTAATGTAGGTTTCTGCTGTAATATATTTTATATTATTACACTATAAATTATAGTAAATTCATCAGACCTGTTATGACAGGGCCTTATCCCACTAAGTCACAAAGACTTTTTAGAAAAGTGTAAGAGTAGTGTGATAATTTACACCAGTAGGGCTGGTTCATTAAACATGTCAGTGAATTTGTGGCAGAAGGTGCGGGATGCCAACTTTGACGCTAGTCACTTCTCACGGCCAAGCCGTGAGTCCGTGTGGTCAAGGAGTCCAAGGTCAGAAGCCAGGAGGGTACATCATAAACAGAAGGAAGAGACAAAAGCGTAGTTAGGTAACGTTCTGAGGTCAGAGAATCGGGAGGATAGCGGATCAGAGCTGAAAGGGTTAAACAGGCACATGGTCTGAACGAAGTCCAAGGTCAGGCAACAGATTTGGGCCAATCACCCTCCCTTCTAAAATCATCTTTTTATGGACATTTCTGATACAAAATAACATCTGTACTGTGGGGGGAGTGGGAGCTTTTGTTCCACAGAATGTAGAATGATCCATGAAATCCACTAGCCAGCTGCAGTATACCTGGCGGCCCCAGCTCAGTGAGCATCACTGCATTACAGCCCCATTCACTGGGTAACGGAGGTAACAATTCAGCAAAGATCAGGCGTTCTGTGCATATGCAAAAAAAGTTACCATCTGTTGTACTAATCCTGTCACTTTAGCGCGGAGCTTAGAAAATAATCATGGCGTGTTATTGAGCTCTCCTCTGCGAATTTCTGAAAATGTTCCGTAACATATAAAATCAGTTTTGTGTTAGCATATTCACAACATATGGTGGATATTTCAGTGTATATGTGTAAGAGCAATCGAGACATGAAATTAAAAAGAACTTTTTTTACTTTAATAAAATATACAGGCACGAATGCAAGCGCTTTAACAAGCACTTCCGGCAATCATGCTGGAAATACGCACACCGGTGACCCACATCACGTGATAGCGGGTCACTGGTGTGTTGGCATGACAAGCAGAGGTCTCCTGGAGACCTCTGTGATTGTCAGTGTCGGCTTGCTGTGAGCGCCACCCAGTGGTCGGCGCTCATAGCAAGTGAGTAAATCTGCTATTTAGAGGCAATCTTATCATCGGCTCTATGTAGCAGAGCCAATCGGGTTGTGGTAGCTTCTAGTCTCCCATGAAGACTATTGAAGCATGCCAAAAGTTAAAGAAAAATGTTTTTAAAAATATCTAAAAAAATAAAAAGATATAAAAGTTCAGATCACCCCCCCTTCGCACCATTCGAAATAAAACAATTAAAAAAAAAATCAAACATACACATATTTGGTGTCGCCACATTCGGAATCGCCCGATCTATCAATAAAAAAAGATTTGCCTGATCACTAAACAGCGTAGCGAGAAAAAAAGTAAAAACGCAATAAAAAGTGTCTTAGCATGTGACAGCTGCCAAACATAACAACCCACTATAAGGCCTCTTTCACATGTCCTGATATTTCCGGTACTGGAGATGTCAGTGTCCGTGTGTGTAATATTTGTGGCAATCGTGTTCCGCATCAGTACGACACAGATGGGTGCCAGGGAAGAAGCGTTGCAGTAAGCGCTGCTCTTCGGCGCTGGGTGCTGAACACAGCTCTCATTCTCCCCTGCTCTGCCGGCAATCAGTGCAAGCAGGGAAGAATGATGAGAGTTACATTTAATTGATAAAAAAGACAGCAGGTGGCAGCTGATGGGACTCTTACTCCCATCAGCCTACCTCTGCTACTGCTCATAACAGCGACAGCAGGAGCAGTTGATGGGGGTGTTCATCAGTCACTGCCTGCGCTATAAATAAATAAATGAGAAAAATGGCTTGGGTTCCCCTGTATTTTCTATAACCAGGCAGGCAAAACTCACAGCTGTGGGCTGCAGTCCTCAGCTGTCAGTTTTAGCAAGTTTGGTTATCAGGAATAAAGGGGAACCCTGTCATAAATTGGTCCCCCTTATTTATGACAACCACCCTTGCTAAAGCTCACAGCTGGGGGCTGGTATTCTCAAGCTGGCAAGGGGACATTGATATAGGCCCCAAGCCTAAAAATAGGAGCCCACAGCTGCCCAGAAATGGCACATCTATTAGAAACAAATAGTAGTTTTCTCCCACATATGGGGTATCAGCGTACTCAGGACAAATTGAACAAGAACTTTTGGGGTCCAATTTCTCCTGTTACCCTTGGGAAAATTAAAAATTGGGGACTAAAAGATCATTTTTGTGGGAAAAACATGATTTTTTTAATTTCACAGCCAGGCGTTATAAACTTTAGTGAAACACTTGCGGGTTCAAAGTGCTCACCACACATCTAGACAAGTTCCTTGTGGGGGTCTAGTTTCCAAAATGGCATAAATTGTGGTGGGAGGTTTCCACTGTTTAGGCACAACAGGGACTCTCCAAATGCAACATGACGCCCACAGACCATTCCACCAAAGTCTGCATTCCAAAATGTCACTTCTTCCCTTCCAAGCCCTGACGTGTGCCCAAACAGTAGTTTTCTCCCACATATGGGGTTTCAGGGTACTCAGGACAAATTGTACAACAACTTTTGGGGTCCAATTTCTCCTGTTACCCTTGGGAAAATACAAAATTGGGAGAGAAAAGGTCATTTTTGTGAAAAAAATATGATTTTTTATTTTTACGGCTCTACGTTATAAACCTCTGTGAAGCACTTGGGGGTTCAAAGTGCTCACCACACATCTAGATAAGTTCATTAGGGGGTCTACTTTCCAAAATGGTGTCACTTGTCAGGGTTTTCCACTGTTTAAGCACATCAGCGGCTCTCCAAACACGACATGGCGTCCGATCTCAATTCCAGCCAATTTTGCATTGAAAAACCAAACGGCGCCCCTTCCCTTCTGAGCTCTTCCATGCGCCCAAACAGTGGTTTACTTGCATATATTTGGTATCAGCATACTCAGGACAAATGGCATAACAACTTTTGGTATCCAATCTTTCCTGTTACCTTTGGTAAAATAAAAAAAAATTGGATCTGAAGTAAATTTTTTGTGAAAAAAAGTTAAATGTTAATTTTTTTTAAACATTCCAAAAATTCCTGTGAAGCACCTGAAAGGTTAATAAACTTCTTGAATGTGGTTTTGAGCACCTTCAGGGGTACAGTTTTTAGAATGGTTCTCACTTTTGGGTATTTTCTATTGTATAGACCCCTCAAAGTGACTTCAAATGTGATGTAGTCCTTAAAAAATGTGGTGTTGTAAAAATGAGAAAACGCTGGTCAACTTTTAACCCTTATAACTTCCTAACAAAAAAATTTTGGTTCCAAAATTGTGCTGATGTAAAGT
The DNA here is from genome assembly GCF_039654945.1 of Dendrobates tinctorius. NCBI lineage: Eukaryota > Metazoa > Chordata > Amphibia > Anura > Dendrobatidae > Dendrobates > Dendrobates tinctorius. Next base: position 9,094,317 of record NW_027361993.1, read on the forward strand.
AAACATGTGGGAAATGTTAGTTATTATTTAATGTGACATATTGCTGTGATTTAAGGGCATGAAAATTGGAATATTTTCACCAAAATTCTGTTTTTTTCCACAAATAAACGCAAGCCATATCAAAGAAATGTTACCACTATCATGAAGTAAAATATGCCACAAGAAAACAGTGTCAGAATCACCGGGATCCATAGAAGCGTTCCAGAGTTATTACCTCATAAAGGGACTGTGGCCAGAATCTTAAAAATTGGCCTGGTCATTAACATGCAAACCACCCTTGGGAGTAAAGGGGTTAACAAATTTGGAAGAATGCCGAAAGCCGTGCATGCAGATAATGGAGCCGAATATACTGAAGTGGTAAGGTGCAAACTATTTTGAAAAAGGATGGAATCGTGTTCCAGGCTACCATTCCATACAACCCAGAACAAAATGGCATTGCAAAGAGAAAGAACCGTACTCTCTGTGAAAGTGGAAGAAGTATGTTGTTTGATGCAAATCTACCTACAACGTATTAGGGAGAAGTCATCATGACAGCTTGCTGTCTTCAAAACAGAGTGCCAGGTAAAGCCACAAATAAAACTCCATATGAGCTATGAAGGTGCGAAAAGCCTAACCTGAAGCACCTCAGGATATTTGGAAGCAAAATATTTATGCATGTTCCGAAAGAAAAACGTTCCAAGTGGGAATCACACGCAAAGCAAGGAGTCCTGGTGGGCTATAGCGAAAATCAAAAGGGATATAGAATCCTGCACCCAGAGACCAATACAGTAACATCAGCAGAGATGTAGTGTTTGATGAAAACTCTGTATCGCTCAAATTCCATGAAGTTACACCAGTTATTCAACCTAAGAAGCAAGAACAAGAATCTCAATCACCAAACCCAGACACAAAAAAGGAAAACACTTAAGTGTGGATAATTCTGAAGCCACAAAGGAAGACACAGAATAACCAAGTCAACTTCCAGTCAGGAGATTAGAAAGGCCAAACAAAGGTATCCCAGCTAGACGCCTTTCTTATATGGTCAGAACACTTCCTGAACCAGAGCTACGGTCATGGCAAGAGATGCAAAAAACTGCCTGTCAGCGAGAAGCAGAAGTGGATAAATGCCGCTAATGAAGGAGTCCCTTCACCAACACCAGATATGGAAGCTTACTGAACTAGCACAATAAAAAAGAAATTGCAAAGCTAGGTGAAATTCTCAACCATTATTTTGAGACTAAGGACCATGGAAATGTTACATATTATTTGGGAATCTAAATTCAGAGAGAGGAAGATGGGAGTTTTCTTCTCAACCAAAGTTCTAAAATTTCCGCAATCCTAAACCAGTTTGGAATGTTAGAAGCTAAAGGTGCATCAACACCAATGGATCCATCCTACTTAAAGTTGGAAGGAGAAGATCTGCTACCCAGCAATGAGAGCTACAGACAAGCAGTGGAGGCTCTTCTGTACATAGCAACCACAACTCGTCCGGATATCACAGCCACAGTTGGAATTCTCTGCCGACGTGTAAGCAAGCGACACCAAAGAGACTAGAATGCAATTAAGAGAATTCTTCAATATCTTAAAGAAACTCAATGGCTAAATCTTAAGATATCTGCATCAGGAGATCTCACTTTCAGAGGTTATGTGGATGCCGATTGGGCTGGAGATTCAAGTGATTGGAAATCAACAAGTGGTTACTTGTTCAAGTTAGGAGAAAATTCAATTTCTTGGTCCAGCAGAATTCAAGGCGCAGTCGTATTATCTTCTACAGAAGCAGAATATATGTCTGCTGCTTATGCAGGGCAAGAAGCAATTTGGTTGAAACAACTTTTGGAAGATTTCGGCAAGCCATTAGCTCAACCAACAATTATCTATGAGGACAACCAAGGATGCATTAAACTTGCCCGCAGTGAGAAGATTAGTGCAAGGACTAAGCACATTGATGTAAAACATCACCACTTACATGACTTAGTGGAATGTGGTGTACTCAAGTTTGTTTATTGCGAGTCTGACAAGATGATAGCTGATGGTATGACAAAGCCATTATCAAGAGCCAAGTTTGTGGGCTTCAGAGCTGCAATGGGACTAACAGGATAAGTAGTTGTTGAGTGGGGGTGTTGGAATATGTTTGGTGCAAGAACTTCATTCTTGTCTATGAATGTTTAGTTGCTAGATTTGTATGCTGTTCATAAAGTAAGAACAAAAAAAAAGTCCCAGAGGCTCACACAGGGAGAGCATGTGACTGCATTTCCTTTTTTCCTGTGTCTATGTATGAGAGAAGCATAGATGCTGTAGATGATGCACAGATAGAGACACACAAATTAGTTATTCCTGATGTATTAAGCATATTGTTCCTGGTTGTTCCTGAGTAAAGAAATTCTGTTGTCATACGCTTTGAGAGTATCCTGAATAATCCGTTGCCAACAGTTTTCTTCTCCGAAGATGCTCTTATCTGTACGACAAGTCAATGGGAAGGCAGTAAAAGATGCCTGGATGTTTTTTTGAGAGTTTTATTGATTTTTTCTCTCGAAAAACCTCTAATGGTTTCTTCATTGCTGAATGGAATATAAAAAAAGTCTAGAAAATCCTTGTAAAAATATACGCCCCCAAAAGACAGATTAAAAAAAAACACTGATGGTAGAAAAATGCTCAGGAAATGAGCAAAAAGCACATTACTGCATTAGTAGTTCAGCCTAAAGTCAGCCATAAACAGTTGTGGCCAAAAGTATTGACACCCCTGCAATTCTGTCAGATAATACTCAGTTTCTTCCTGAAAATGATTGCAAACACAAATTCTTTGGTATTATTATCTTCATTTAATTTGTCTTAAATGAAAAAACACAAAAGAGAATGAAGGAAAAAGCAAAACATTGATCATTTCACACAAAACTCCAAAAATGGGCCAGACAAAAGTATTGGCACCCTCAGCCTAATACTTGGTTGCACAACCTTTAGCCTAAATAACTGCGACCAACCACTTCCGGTAACCATCAATGAGTTTCTTACAATGCTCTGCTGGAATTTTAGACCATTCTTCTTTGGCAAACTGCTCCAGGTCCCTGATGTTTGAAGGGTGCCTTCTCCAAACTGCCATTTTAAGATCTCTCCACAGGTGTTCTATGGGATTCAGGTCTGGACTCATTGCTGGCCACCTTAGAAGTCTCCAGTGCTTTCTCTCAAACCATTTTCTAGTGCTTTTTGAAGTGTGTTTTGGGTCATTGTCCTGCTGGAAGACCCATGACCTCTGAGGGAGACCCAGCTTTCTCACACTGGGCCCTACATTATGCTGCAAAATTTGTTGGTAGTCTTCAGACTTCATAATGCCATGCACATGGTCAAGCAGTCCAGTGCCAGAGGCAGCAAAGCAACTCCAAAACATCAGGGAACCTCCGCCATGTTTGACTGTAGGGACCGTGTTCTTTTCTTTGAATGCCTCTTTTTTCTCCTGTAAACTCTATGTTGATGCCTTTGCCCAAAAAGATCTACTTTTGTCTCATCTGACCAGAGAACATTCTTCCAAAACATTTTAGGCTTTTTCAGGTAAGTTTTGGCAAACTCCAGCCTGGCTATATTATGTCTTGGGGTAAGAAGTGGGGTCTTCCTGGGTCTCCTACCATACAGTCCCTTTCCATTCAGATGCCGACGGATAGTACGGGTTGACACTATTGTACCCTCGGACTGCAGGGCAGCTTGAACTTGTTTGGATGTTAGTCGAGGTTCTTTATCCAACATCTGCACAATCTTGCGTTGAAATCTCTTGTCAATTTTTCTTTTCCGTCCACATCTAGGGAGGTTAGCCACGGTGCCATGGGCTTTAAACTTCTTGATGACACTGCGCACGGTAGACACAGGAACATTCTGATCTTTGGAGATGGACTTGTAGCCTTGAGATTGCTCATGCTTCCTCACAATTTGGTTTCTCAAGTCGTCAGACAGTTCTTTGGTCTTCTTTCTTTTCTCCATGCACAATGTGGTACACACAAGGACACAGGACAGAGGTTGAGTCAACTTTAATCCATGTCAACTGGTTGCAAGTGTGATTTAGTTATTGCCAACACCTGTTAGGTGCCACAGGTAAGTTACAGGTGCTGTTAATTACACAAATTAGAGAAGCATCACATGATTTTTCGAACAGTGCCAATACTTTTGTCCACCCTCTTTTTTATGTTTGGTGTGGAATTATATCCAATTTGGCTTTAGGACAATTCTTTTTGTGTTTTTTCATTTAAGACAATTTAAATGAAGATAATAATACCAAAGAATTTGTATTTGCAATAATTTTCAGGAAGAAACTGAGTATTATCTGACAGAATTGCAGGGGTGTCAATACTTTTGGCCACAACTGTATATGTCATATGGACGAATATTCATTTGGCTGGCAGCTTTCTCTCCCGACTCCCCGATACTCGGTCGAGTATTCATTTGTTTTCTACAGAGAGAGTGGGGGCCAGACTTCGATTTCCAGCCCAAAAAAGAGCAGTTTGGAATTGACTGCAATGACACAAAAATATTAAAAAAAAATATCCAAAAAGCTAAAATTAACAACCCATCAAATTAAAATTTACTTACATCTATTAAACCAGTATATAGCAAAAAAAAAAAAAGTGAAATTGTCATTAAATAGCCCCTTCATCATTAACTGGTCAATAAAAAAACATAAAGAGATACAAAATAACATCATAACATTATAATAATATAAATAATTGCATTGAAACTGAAAATAAAAAAATATTGAATTTTTGTTGTTAAGCTTTTCATCAAAATCATATCCACTGAATTCGAAAATAATCAGATATTGATGACGACTGGGGGTCACAAACTTTGTCACGAAAACTCATTGATCGCATCAGCAGCTTCCTACGGAGATATACTATGGAAAAAAATGTACCTGCCGCTGTGTAGCATTGGACGACGTTTGCTGAAAAGATTTTTTTTTTCCTGTTATCGTCAAGAGAGGGATTTAAAATGGAGGTTTGGTATAAACAGCAGATTGCATTATAAACCACAGTGAATTATTTAAGACCCTCTTCCCCGCACCTGGGTAAATTATTGATCCTTCGTCACCACAACAAACTCTTAGATATTAAGGCACAAATCTCAGGTGATAACATAGTAACCTTCTACGTAAACGCAGCGTGTGAAAAAAAAAACAATTAGAAAATTCATTATATATTGGGCCCATACATCGTATTCTTGATTTTTTTAGACACACTGAAACCTGTATATTTAATTTCGGTTACAATTTTATGGACCATTATTATGACGTAACTATAAGAATTAAAATGAATGCTACTTTCTTTAAAAAGGAAACAAAAGGTGATTGATTGTATTTTTCTTAGGATCCCCTTCCAGTTCCTGCCTCATTTGCTTTGTAGTCATTTATAAAGCTTGTTTTGTTGTGTGAAATCAACTTTAGTATTCATTTAATAAAACATAAAAACTTTGCAAACATTTTGCTTTACTTCTTTTGCATCGATTTCGAGTTCCCCCATTTCCTATAATTCAATCTCATCCACTAAAAAATAATTACACATTTAAAGCTTTCATACTGTATGACTTCATTTCTTACTACATCCCCTGCTGGTTCAGTGTCTGCACTCATAATAAACCGCTGCTGTTTATTGTGTAAGATATAGGCCCCGATTCATCATTTGTATTTTTTTGTTTTAAGTGTCATTTTTAAAATTCTTCAAAATTATTGCACAAATTCAAAAACGGTCTTTATTTTTATCTTTAACTTTTTTTGCACCTTTTATAAATGTTTGCACTGAAAATTTCTGGCATACAGAAAAAAAATCACTCCAGAGGAGGACTGAATTACATTTTGAACAAAAATTTAGCCACTTTTTAACATGTTGCTATAAATCTAAAACACATGAAAAAGTCACATTGATGTAAAAATAAGAAAATGATCTAAACAGCAAAAGGCTATTGTAAAAAAAAAGGCACAAATCCTTTGATGCATTGAAAGCAAATTCCACCCCAAAAAAATCTCAAAATTGAACATAAGGGCTCGTGCATAAGGTTGAATGTTTGGTCCGAGAGCGATCTGACAAAATATCAGAAAGCCTTCGGACCAATGTTATGCTATGGGACGGTGCACATGTGTGATTTTTTTCCTTGGACTGATACGATCAGAGGTAAGAGGTCTCTGCATGCCCAAGTTTGATCAGATATTCGGATCGCACTCTGTCATTGAATTCTTGGAAACCACCAGACTGCACTTAGGTGACATTTGAGTACAGTCCAAATTCCATGGACTGATAGAATAGAGAAGATGGAGATTTTTTTTCTCCATCTTCTCCTCATTTGAGAGAGTCGGATAACACTTTGAATTAAAGGGAATCTGTCATTATTATACTGACCGGCGGGTCGGTCCGGTCTTGGTCAGATGGATGATGCGGTCCGGCGTCTCCCATCTTCTAACGGTGACGTCCTCTTCTTTGCTCCCTGTCGTGGCTCCTGCGCAGGTGCACTGCTCTGCCCTGTTGAGGGCAGAGCAGAATACTGCAGTGCGCAGGCGCCGGACCTCTCCCGGCGCCTGCGCACTGCAGGACTCTGCTCTGCCCTCAACAGGGCAGAGCAGTGAGCCTGCGCAGGAGCCACGACAGGGAGCAAAGAAGAGGACGTCACCGTTAGAAGAAGGGAGGCACCGGACCGGACCGCGACACCCATCGGACCAAAACCGGACCTGGACCGCCTCTGGGTGAGTATAATATAACTCGTTTTCTTATCGTTCAGGTTACATTGGGGGCTTATCTACAGCATTACAGAATGCTGTAGATAAGCCCATGATAGCGGTGCCGGCTGCTGATACTCGAAAAATGGGGTGACAGATTCCCTTTAAACTCTGATCACAATTTGACCTGAGTATGTATGATTAGCATAATTGACCCAATTCTCTTGGATGAGAGAATACACGGTCACCTGCACCTAGCCATTGCTGTGTACATTTTTTGCTTCTTTTAAATGCTCTTTGGGCTTCTTCGTTTGGAAGCCACCCACTCCTTATAGTTGAATGAACAGGAAAAAGACGCCTCCACCATAAATGATGGTAGTTCCGCAAGCGAAGCCACTTCAGGCAACTTTTCCCCTGAAAAATCAAATGCAAATCACGATATTTGGACCGGATGCAGTTTTGCCGAATTGCACTCGAGAATATCGGACAAGTGATAGACCTTAAAACAAATATTTGTTTTTTCCTATTAAAAAACCCAAAAGGGACAAACAAATTAAAGTGATAGACCCAATAAATGCAAATTGCATATTTAATTATTTTAGTTGACCATATGAATATGTTATTTCTAATATGAAAAAATAACAAAAAATAAAAATAATAAAAGTATGAGAAGATATTTATAATCTTCATTTTTTTGTATGGCAGTCCTCTTTACCTTTCCTTTTTTTCCCTTTTAAATAATTATCTTCATCTCTAGAAATAAACCTATATTACCAGTTGTTAAATTTTATTTGCAGAGTATTATTTTAAATTACCACAAAAGTATTACACCGGCAGCACATTAAAAATTCCCATTCTGGATTCAGCTCACAAGTTAATAAAGAGCTAAAAAAGATGTAAAGGGATGACAGAATTAACTCATCTCAGCTGGATTATGTTGGATCGGAGGTGTAAATTTAATTTTTCTCCATGTATGTCAGCAGTAGGCAACTATCACAACCTTCTCCACGAATAGGCTTAAAAGGATTGCCCCCTTTCTGAAAACTCAGAGTTAAGCTGGAGTCACACTAGCGATTTTAAAATCGGTCTGATTTTGATGCAGGAGAGTCGGACAAGTGTAATGCAAGTGTCATGCGTTTTTTATGTGAGTACAATCCAATTTTTAACACCTAGCATCCGATTTACATCCGAATGCAGTGTGATGACTATCCGACTGCAATGCGATTTTAACATGAGCTTTCAATTACAACAATTGTCTAAGTTATTTACACATCGTTTTCAAAGGAAATATCTATATATATATCTATATAGGAAATTGGGAAATATCTAGATAGATAGATAGCTATATAAAAAACCTGACCAGCACCTCCTAAGTGTGAATAGGTGCAAGCTGCAGTGATTGCAAAACATATATGAAAAAGGCACAGCAGCACCCTGTGAATGCCAAGACATATTGTCATGGTCCAGTCCGGAGTGTATCTTCTGCTGTCTTCACTCCGGACTGGTCATGCAGGGGGTTAATCTCCTCAGCCTCGTTCTGGAGCTATCTGGGCTATTTAAATCCCTCACAGCCTGCTGACCAGTGTTAGTGATAGCTCAAGCTTGCAGTTTAGAGCCGCTGACCCTTGTACCCTGGTGATCCTCCTGCCTTTGACTGATATTTACGTGTATGACCCGGACTAATTTCTGACCCCGTCTCTTGGTATTCGTCTCTGCTGTTACGTTCCCTCTCTGGCATCTGACTCCCTGGCTTGTACCCCGACCACGTATTTCGTCTCACGTTTTGGACCCCGTGCTCATGTTCTGGCTTTCTGACTCTCGGCTTTGGTATTTTGACTACGTGTATTGCTGCTCCTTCTGGTACGTCTGCTCCTGTTAGTTTCTGACTCGGTTTGTCTGACTATTCTCTCTCGTTACCTGTGGCACCTGTGCTGTTGCTCAGGGTTGCTGCTCTTAGTGTATAACCTCGCTTCCCTCACCAGCTCCCCCTGGTGGAGGTTTCACTACACATATGATGTCAATGGAAATAACAACTTCCAAACGCTCTGTCCCTCATCAAAATGTACTTACAAAAGCGAAGGTTCTTAGCGCATGATTTGGCCAATTCATGTGTGCCCGTCAACCGCGGCAAGGTGACACTTCTCTGACGGGTCCTGTCTAAACCCTTCCATATCCTACTGTATATGCCACTTTCTGGTTAAAAAAACCTACTATAATGGACAAACATGTCTCTCCTGGGCTGCAAGCCTAAAATTTGAATGGGCAAGTAAAACAAGTTGAGAAAACCTGCAGGTTAACGGGAGGAGTGCAAGTGTCAGAACAGAGGGAGTCACACCCCCCTAAAAATAGCTATACAAAAAACCTGACCAGCACCTCCTAAGTGTGAATAGGTGTGTGACGAGGTCAGCTTACGCTGAGTCGACTTTTCTTTAGAGTGGACCCTCTGGGTCCTGGCACCCACCCACCTAGGGCGAGCAGACCTTGTGAGGAACCACCCCCTATACAGGGAGTGTCAGGGGCAAGACCAAGGGGGTGAGCCACCATGACTGCTGGCACCAGACGGCCGGCTCAGGTAGACACTAGGTACGAGTGTCTGACGACAAGGACGAGCAGGAAGCAAGACAAGACAAGACGTAAGTTCAAGGTATCTTCAATAAGACAACTTCAGGAAAACATTCAGTGCAAAATGTGAAAACAAGCAAACATGGCAAGGTGCATGCAAGGCACGCCAAGGTCCATGGCATGGTACGTGCCAGGAGGCAAGCCTGGTTACCGGCAAGGACATGATGGTATCAGACTCCGGACAGCAGGCAATGATCAACAGGGTCATCAGGTTCCGGAGCTCTGATGGCGATCGGCAGGATCCAGGCATCCGGCAAACCAGGGTACAGGCAAGGAGGCACGACAGATATCCAGGCATGGTGCGTGTCAGGGAACACGCCGAGGTCCAAGGCAGGATTCCAGGCAGGGTGAATGCTAGGGGTACACCAGGGTCCAGGGCAAGGTGCAAGGCAGGGTGCATGTGTAGGGGACACGCCAGGGTTCAAAGCAAGGTGCAAGACAAGGTGCGTGTGTAGGGGACATGCCAGGGTTCAAAGTTCAACAAACAAGACAGGGTGCGTGTGTAGAGGACACGCCACAGTTCAAAGTTCAACAAACAAGACAGGTGTGCATTTGTAGAGACACGCCAAGGCACAAGGTACATGGCAGAGTCCTGAGTGTGCAGTGAGACACGCCAGGGTCAGGGTTCAAGGCAGAGTCCTGCGTGTGCAGAGAGACACGCCAGGATCAGGTTCAAGGCAGAGTCCTGCGCGTGCAGAGAGACACGCCAGGGTCAGGTTCAAGACAAAGTCCTGCGTGTGCAGAGAGACACGCCAGGGTCAGGTTCAAGGCAGAGCCCTGCGCATGCAGAGGGCACGCCAGGTTCAGGGTTCAAGGCAGAGTCCTTCGCGTGCAGAGGACACGCCAGGGACAGAGTACAGGCAAGGACCTGTACGTGCGAGAGGGCACGACAGGGTACATGGCAAGACCTGCGCGTACTTTTACAGACGCATGGGGAGGTATGCCATGTGGCAGACGAGGGCCTGCAAGTGCTAAGAGAAGAACGGAGGGCACAGTGCTGAGACAGCTTGAGTGCAAGGAAGCACAGAGAGCATGACTGGGGCACTGGCTAGCTGGACGGGCTGCAGCACAAACTGGCGGGTAAGACTCCAGCGAACCCGACTGGGCCATAGCAGGTGACACAGCTGTCACTGACCGACGAGCACGGCTGAAGCATAAGCAGGCGGGCACGCCTAGGGCGGGCATGGCTGAGACACAACCAGGAGGCTAGGAAGGCCAGGCCCATGCAAAGGGCACACGGAGAAACAAGGCAAGGCAAAGCAAGAAACAAGGCAAGGCTAGGCGAGAAACAAGGCAAGACAAGGTACAGAACACAGAGTGGAACAAAGGCAGAAACACAGAGCCAGATCAGAGCGAGAACAGTGCTAGCACCGGAGCGTAGACCGAAGCCCAGAGCCGGGTCAAGGGAGAACCTTGAGACTAGCGTGAAAATGTGCAAGAGATCACGAAAGGTAAGAGAGGAGGAATGGTGCGTGTGCCAGGAGGCACAACAGAGCACCATAAGTAAAAGGAGAGGAATGGTGCATGTGCCAGGAGGAACTTCAGAGTACCATAGGTAAGATAGGAGGAGTGGTGTGTGTGCCAGGAGGCACAACAGAGCACCATAGGTAGGAGAGGAGGAATGGTGCATGTGCCAGGAGGCACAACAGAGCACCATAGGTAAGAGCAAGGAAGAACAAGCAAAGACAGAGAACATAGGAAGGACCATAAGGCAAAGCATAGCAAATTCAAGATATGGCAAAGCAGGCAAGGCAGAGAACACCAGAAGGACTACAAGTCCAAGCATGACAAGGACAAAACATGGCACAATGGACAAACACAGGACAAGGCACGAGACAAGAGGCAAAGTACAAGCACAGAGCGTGTGCAGAGACGTACGACAGGGCAGAGTGCAGGGGCACAGAATACAGAGAGCGACCGAGCAGACCAAGCGGCCATGCAGGGAAGCAACACGATACTCAGGCACCGACCATAGGAAGGGGCAGTCTGATATAGCACCATAGCACCTGGACTTTCGGGTCAGGATCAGGGAATGACTTCTGGTTCAGATCCTCCAGGATCATAGAGAGCGTTGCTAGATCAGACTGGGCTGAACCATAGTGAAGGTCACATGATCAGGGGTTCCAGGATTACATAGAGGATTGCAGAATCAGACAGTGTTGGAACACAGGAACGGTCACATGATCAGTGGTTCCAGGAATTCATAGAGGATTGAAGAATCAGACAGCACTGGAACATAGGAAAGGTCACATGATCAGGGGTTCCAGGAATACAGAGGATTGAAGAATCAGAGCAGAGACGGATGGTTACCTAGCAACGGCGTGCAGACATGAGGTAAGGCGCGCGTGCACACCGCTCCAGGCATCTTGCAGCATTAGACATAACGGGCATGAGAATTCAGTGCACGTGCACACCGCTCCAGGAGTCATGCGGCATAACTGACATGGCGGGCATGACAGGCATAACGGACATGACAGGCATAACGGACATGGCGGGCATGACAAGGTGCAAGCTGCAGTGACTGCAAAACATATGAAAAAGGCACAGCAGCACCCTGTGAATGCCAAGACATATGATGTCAATGGAAATAACAACTTCCAAATGCTCTGTCCCTCAGCAAGATGTACTTACAAAAGCGAAGGTTCTTAGCGCATGATTTGGCCAATTCATGTGTGCCCGTCAACCGTGGCAAAGTGACACTTCTCTGACGGGTCCTGACTAAACCCTTCCATATCCTACTGTATATGCCACTTTCTGGTTAAAAAAACCTACTATAATGGACAAACATGTCTCTCCTGGGCTGCAAGCCTACAATTTGAATGGGCAAATAGAACTGGTTGAGAACACCTGCAGGTTAACGGGAGGAGTGCAAGTGTCAGAACAGAGGGAGTCACACCCCCCTAAAAATAGCTATACAAAAAACCTGACCAGCACCTCCTAAGTGTGGGTAGGGGAGATATTGTCTGCCACACACTGTAATGCCGCAGCCATGTTGGTTGAGGCATTAGAGTGATTGGCTGGCTGCACAGCGTCATCAGGTCTGTATCAGATGTGGCACCGCTATGCTCGTCACAGTCTACTCCGGAACCAGGCGTGTAGGGAGAGTTGCTGCTGAGCTAGATAGAGATTTGCTTGTGTCTTAGTTAGTGTTTTCTAGACATAGCCCCAGGTATCAGGGACCAGGAATACATTTTTTGGGGATCTTAATCCTGATTATTTGCTTAAAAAGCAATCCAGAGAACACCGTTTTTCTGCTCCATTTCCTTGTTGGCACTGCAGAATACAGCCATATCCTTTCAATATTACAGTGCTAAAAATCCATCTATTCCTCACCCTGATCCTCCTTCCTCCCACCATGCCGAGTGCCCAAAGACAACTGACCGCACACTTGGAAACGCCGAAGAGCTGTTCACTTTTCCATTTATAGATTCGGGCCTTTTGCCCCATCCACTTCAAGTGGGGCAAGAGGAGATTGCATGTAGCAATGCCCAGATATTTGAGCAGCCACGATCACATGAAGGTGATGGTGGGAAAGTGTCACAAGAGGTGGACGATGATGAGACAGACACAATTTCCAGAAAGTCAGGAGGAGGACAAGGGTGCGGAAGTGGAAGATGAGATGGTGAATGATTTAGTAACTGACCAAAGCTGGCAGGAAGACATGCAAAGCGAGGACAACAGCACATGGGGGAGAGAGGCGTAACCTCAACAGGTAGGAAAAAGCAGTGTGGTGATCGCAGACAGAAGGCGAGCAACCGTTCCCGGTAACACCAACACGACGGAAGTTGCCAGTCTAACTGTTAGGTCTTCTTGAGTCTAGTTGTTTCTTAAAGACTCTGCCGACAACCCCAAAAAGGCCATTTGCACCACCTGCCAGGCCAGCATTTGCAGGAGTAGTAAAATTACCAGCCTGACCACCACCAGCATGATCAGGCACATGGCAGCAAAGCACCCGACTTTGTGGGCCAAACCCCAGGGTCAAGTAATGGTGTCTGCGGGTGACACCACTGCTTCATCCGCTGTTGTGCGTGCAAGCCAATCCCATGTCCATGGTGCATGCGAAGATGCCTCTTGCCCTGCACCTGTCATTGCACACACTCAACTAGCACCATCAGCAAGCGCGTCCACGTTCTTGCCACAGTGCAGCGTTCAGTTGTCCATACCCCAGTCCTTGGAACGCAAGCGCAAATACGCAGCCAACGCCCCATAGACCACACTACTAAATTAACACATTTTGGGACTGCTTTCACTCGAAATGTTGCCTTTTAGGCTTGTGGAAATGGAATCTTTTCGCAACCTGATGGCAGCGGCCGTCCTTCGGTACTCAGTTCCCAACTGCCAATATTTCTCCCGGTTTTGCCCTCCCTGCATTCCACAAGCACGTGTCCCACAACATTAGCCGTGCCCTTAACAATGCAGTTACTGGGAAACTCCACCTAACCACGAGCACGTAGACAAGTGCTTGTGGGCAGGGACAGTACATCTCACTGACGGCACACTGGGTTAACATAGTGGAAGCTGTGACCCCGTCGGACCTTGGGATGGAACACATTCTCCCGACACCAAAGATTGCAGTCCCTAGGTTAATCAGGGTTGCCCCCACAGTCTTCAGCTCCTGCACCTCATCCTCCTCCACTTCAGCCTCCATGTCCGAAATTACCACAAGCTGGAAGCAATGCAGCAATGCCTCAGCCAAGCGGCAACAGGCTGTGCTGAAGCTAATTTGCTTAGGTGACAAACCACACAATGCTGAAGAGTTGTTGACAGCTGTGAAAGAGGAGGCAAATCTGTGACTGACACCCCTGAACCTACAGCCAATCATGGTCATGTGTGATAATGACCGGAACCTGGTGGCAGCTCTGAGGCGAGCTCACACATGACACAATGCCTGGCCCATATGCTTAAACTCGTGGTTCAGCGGTATCTCAAAAACTAAATGGAGCTGCCGGATCTGCTTGTCCAAGTACGCCGCCTGCCTGTGTCAGATTCAAGTTATTTCTGTGACAATTGTGGGTTTTTCTGTCATTAAACGAGGGTTACCAACAATTTTGACCACGTGTGTATGCACCTTTCTCCAATACTTTGAGGACTCCATCAAAATGGTTAGTGGCAATGACGCCATAATTAGCATCACCATCCTGCTTCTCTGTGTTCTGAAACAATCTCCGCTCACAAAGACAATCCATTGCAGGCAGAGCACGATGAGATGGAGCAAGGAACCATACAGGGTGATTACACACAGCCCAGCCTCATCTCATCTAGACGTGGATTGGGTGACTATGAGGAAGAGGAGGAGGAGGAAGAACAGGAGCTAGTTTTATGCGCTATAGATGGCACTATCTGCACAACTGTCATACCGCCTGTTCAGCATGGATGGCCTGAGGACAGGGAGGAGGAGGAGAGCATGGTCAGTCGATCTCTTGGTGAGGACATGGAAGTTTTGCCTGTTAGCAGTCTGAATAATACTTAAGAAGCAGGCTGTCATGAAGTCCAAAATATCATCTTTATTAAACATATAAAAAGTTCATACAAGCAGACAGATATAAAGGGCTAAAAGGAAGGTACCATAATGACACCAGCATCAAAAAACTTTGCCCAAGGTGGGTATGCCCATAGGAGTCACAGCATCCTCAATAGGGAGAGTAGACTTCAGCACAGTACAATTATATTCCAACAATCATGATAATCTTACTCAAGTATCCAAAGAGTTACCTAGCTGTATCAGAACAATACCTTATGTGAAGTAAACCGCTCTCCCAGACAGACCCGCCCACCCCGATGCACTTTTCGGCAGAGCCTTCCTCAAGGGACTGTTAGCAGTCTGGCATGCATGGCTGAGTTTATGTTACGCTGCCTTTCCCGTGACCCTTGCATTCTCAAAATTTAGGGTGACAGTCATTACTGGTTGTTGACACTTCTAGACCCATGCTACAAGGAGAACTTTCTATCTCTTATTCCCTAGGCGGACAGGTCTACTAAAATGGAGCAGTACCAGAAGGCCCTTGTTGCAGAATTACTAAAAAAATTCCAATCTGAAAATGCTGGCGGCAGAGGTCACAGTTCGTTGGACAACCAAGGAGTGTAAACAAGGTGGCAAGGGATGGAAGTCATAGCCGAGTCTACTAGGTCACAGTCAGTGAGTACCCCGGCCCCTTGTACATGAATAGATAGTTCTGGTTCCAGCCCCAGGTCACAGTTGGTTACTTCATAATCACGGCTGCTCTCCATGCTGGAACAGCATCCCCTGGATACACAACATGTCACACTTTGTAGGTTCCAACATTGGCAACTTGTATTTAATAAAAGTGATGAAGAAAAGGTACATTTCCTAAGCTATCCCTATTCAAGGCAACGGCTGCAGCAACAGAGGCAATAGCTTCCTGTTGGCTCCGAATGGCTCCTGGAGGCTCACAGTCACCTGGAGGACACTATCACAGTTCCAGTGCCCTGTTCCACTGCCCAGCAGTCCTTGGCAGCTTGAAGTCCCCAGCCTGGGGTCCCTTCTGTCCCAGATGGATATCTACATATACCCCAAATAGGGGTCCTTACGGTTCCAGACGGGAACACATTTTATGCCCCAGATGGAGGTCTCTTCTGTCCCGGACGGGGATACACATTTGCCTCAGACAGGGGCTCTGTCTGTCCCATGCAGGGATGCACCTGTGCCCCAGATGGGGACACACACCCTGCCTCAGGCCGTCCTGCTTGGGCTCTGTTTCTGAGGCAGAACCTTTCTGCTTCTTTGAGGCTGCTAACCCAGCCCCCTTAATTAACTCTTCTATCCCTAACCTAATTACATAGCAATAACATGGGATGTGCAAAGCATTACACATGACAATAAACACAGTACATTACATATTAAGGCAGAACAGTTTAAAACATAAGGCAACCACTGAGGTGCCGCACGGGCTACATGTGCCTGGTATACAGGAAGGCACATGAGGTTTCTTGCCACCTCCTTTCACAGGCCCTGAGGCGCGTGGTAGTCTCATAAGGAGTGCAAAGTTTGGTAAGATGAAGAGGGAGCACCTTGCTGACCGTACCAATGTCCTCCATGATTCCTCCGTGCCTTATAATTATTGGGTATCCAAGCTGGACAAGTGGTATGAACTGGCTCTCTATGCCTTGGAGGTAGTGAGGAGCGAGTGTGCTCACTACTCGAGTTTTCCGAGCATGCTCGGGTGTTCTCCAAGTATCTTGGACGTGCTTATAAATTATGTCTGAATCTCCACAGCTGCATGATTTGCGGCTGCTAGACAGCCTGAATACATGCAGGGATTGCCTGTTTGTTAGGGAATCCATACATGTATTCAGGATATCTAGCAGCTGCTAATCATGCAGCTACGGGGACTCATACATAATTTACAAACACGCCCAAGATACTCCGAGAACACCCGAGCATGCTCGGAAAACTCAAGTAACAAACACACTCGCTCATCACTACTTGGAGGTCCTGGCCTGTCCTGCTGCTAGCGTTTTGTCAGAGCGGGTTTTCAGTGCCGCTGGTGGAATTATAACTGATAAGCACATTCACCTGTCAACTGAAAATGCTGACAGGCTGACTCTTATAAAAATGAACAAGGGCTGGATTGGGCCAGACTTCTCAACACCACCGAATGATACCAGTGTAACATAAACTCAAATCCAGTGTCTTTTTTTGGGAGGTCTATTCCCATGCATCTCTTCACACCCACATATGGGTATACGATTCCTGATTTTGGCCTTTTGCTGTTGTCCTCCTTCTCCTCATCCTCATCCTTCACCACCACTATATCACCAGGGTGACTGTGGTCCGTGATGCAACACTCACACAATTTTTTTAAAGGGTGTTTATGATGCTTGTAAAAAAAATTGGTATACAGTATGTTCATGTATACCCCCCAGGGGTAAATATTTGTCAGCCCATACACTTAGTGCATGGGCATTACAAGTATAGGAAAACCCGCTCCTTTCTAATGGGAACATTTTTTCATGAAGCACTCCTCTACGTCTCTTCAAAGGTGCATTGGAGTGCCTCCAAATTTTTGGCAGCCCTTGCATTCACTGCATAGACAGACAGTATGGGAAACCCACTTCCTTATAATGGGAACATTTTTTCATGAGGCCCTCCTCTATGTCTCTTCAAAGGGGCATTGGCGTGCCTCCAAATTTTTGGCAGCCCTTGCATTCATTGCATAGACAGACAGTATGAGAGACCCACTTCCTAATAATGGGAACATTTTTTCATGAGGCCCTTCTCTATGTCTCTTCAAAGGGGCATTGGAGTACCTCCAAATTTTTTGCAGCCCTTGCATTCACTGCATAGGCAAACAGTATGAGAGACCCACTTCCTAATAATGGGTCATTGTTTTCAGGAGGCCTTCCTGTGTGTCTCTTCAAAGGGGTAATAGGGTGCGTCCAAATTTTGGGCAGTCCTGCCGCTCACTGCATACGCAATAAAAGTATAGGAGACCTACTGTTTAATAATGGGAACAACTAAGGATAGCCGGCAGATGGCTCTCTAAGAAATGTGAGGACCAACTGCTGGCCCTTTAAGAATAGTAAAGGCCG
This sequence comes from Dendrobates tinctorius, assembly GCF_039654945.1. NCBI lineage: Eukaryota > Metazoa > Chordata > Amphibia > Anura > Dendrobatidae > Dendrobates > Dendrobates tinctorius. Next base: position 9,112,150 of record NW_027361993.1, read on the forward strand.
CCTGATGGCCCTATATTCACAGCAGTGACCTGGGAATCAGAAATGCTTCCAAGGGTCTTCCCCATGATGTTTCCATGTCATATGAGCACTGTTCCCATCGATTTCCGCAATTTCTAGTCCCTCTGCAGATCACCGGGGGGCTGCTGGAAAAATGCTCAAGTTTCCTATAGACTTACATTGGGCTTGTTGCTCGGGTCGAGCACCCGAGCATTCCAATTTGCTCGACCCGAGCTACGAGCACCCGAGCATTTTAGTGCTCGCCCACCACTACTTGCAGTTCCCTCAGACAAGGAATAGCAGTTCACAGGCACTGAGCACAGGTGTTCAGTGTCTGCTGGATGAGAGGCTGTATGGACGCATCCATGCCGCCTGCCATCTATGTAGATGTAGCAGAGCTTGACCTGTCATAGGACAAATGGATTTAAAGCTTCTCTGTCGAGAGGTGAGGAATTTTGCTCTTTGTTATTTTACCTCTTTTGCAGATAACGAGGGCATCGGGGGAATTGGCGAGGTCGTAAGTATGGTTTAATTCAGATTATTAAAGGAGTCTGTGTCTTTCTTTCAATTATAGGACTTTTTTCTGTGTGACTCTGTTTTTATACAGTGTAACTATGGGGTTAGTAATGGGGGTGTCTTATTGACTCCTCTCCATTACTAACCTCTATGCTTGATGTCACTTGACAATACAAAGGTGACATCAACACCCCAACTATCACCCCACTTGCCACCGCTACAGGGCAAGTGGGAAAAGCGAGGCTAAGCGCCAGAATTGGAGACTCTTTGATACACGTCTTTTCTGCAGTGGCTGAGAACTAATGTTTTTAGCTTGGCGGAGCCAGTATCCATGGCCCCTTTCTAGGTTATTAATATCAGTCCGCAGCTGTCTGCATTGCCTTTGCTGTTATAGCGGGACCTGACTTCATTTTTTTGGGGAGGTCCCCCAATTTAATAACCAGTAAAGGCTAAGTATACAGTTGTGAGCTGATATTAATAGCCTGGGAAGCTCCATGGGTATTTCCCCCTTCCCAGGCTATAAACATCTGCCCCAGGCGTCAGCTTTCCCTCTGCTGGTTACGAAAATTGCGTGGAAACCTACGCCATTTTTTTCGGAAAAATAGTCTTTTATTAATTAAATACATGTACAGTAAGCTGCACACACACTGAACTAATTGTATTTGTCACAGTCATCTATATATCTAATTCTATTTGTATTTACTATATGCAATCCATCTCTTCTATACTGTTAGCTCCTGCAGTGATTTTACATTACACAGCTGCTGAATTGCTGGCTTTTCTTCTATCTATGTAATATGTACTGCTCAAAAAAAATAAAGGGAACACTATTCCATTTGCAACAGGCTGCTTGTGTTCGCTTTGTTTTTTTTTGAGCAGTATATACAGTATATATATATATATATATATGTCACTGACATCTATATATCTATTTATTCTTTGTGTATACTTCATGTAATTCATCTCTTCTATCCTATCGGCTCCTGCAGTGATTTTACAGTACATGGCACATGAATTGCGGGCTTTTCTTTTATCTATGTATCTATGTAATATACAGTGGGTACGGAAAGTATTCAGACCCCTTTAAATTTTTCCCTCCTTGTTTTATTGCGGCCATTTGGTAAATTTTTTCTTATTAATGTACACTCTGCACCCCATCTTGACTGAAAAAAACAGAAATGTAGAAATTTTTGCAAATTTATTAAAAAAGAAAAACTGAAATATCACATGGTCATAAGTATTCAGACCCTTTGCTCAGTATTGAGTAGAAGCACCTTTCTGAGCTAGTACAGCCATGAGTCTTCTTGGGAATGGTGCAACAAGTTTTTAACACCTGGATTTGGGGATCCTCTGCCATTCTTCCTTGCAGATCCTCTCCAGTTCCGTCAGGTTGGATAGTGAACGTTGGTGGACAGCCATTTTCAGGGCTCTCCAGAGATGCTCAATTGGGTTTAGGTCAGGGCTTTCCGTACCCACTGTATATCACAAAAAAAAGCAGATTGACACCATTCTGAAAACTGCACCGTTAAGGTGTTCAAAACCACATTCCAGAAGTTTTTAACCTTTCGGTGCTTCACAGGAATTTTTGCAATGTGGAAGGAGAAAATGAACATTTTAATTTTTTTCACAAAAATTTTACTTTAGATTCAAATTTCTTTATTTTCAAAAGGGTAACAGGAAAAAGAACATGGAACCCAAAATAGGTTATGCAATTTCTCCTAAGAATGCCGATACCCCATATGTGGGGGAAAAGTACTATTTGGCACACATCAGGGTTCAGAAAGGACGGAGCACCATTTGACTTTTTGCACACAAAATTGGCTGACATAGAGAGCAGATGCCATGTCGCGTTTGGCGAGCTCCTGATGTGCCTAAACAGTGGAAACCCCCCACAAGTGACCACATTTTGGAAACTAAACCCTCAAACAACTTATCTAGATGTGTGGTGAGCACCTAGTCCCCCCCAGGTGCTTCATTGAAATTTATAAAATTGAGCTGTGAAAACAAAAAATCTAATTTTTTCCACAAAAAATTTTCTTTTAGCCCCATTTTTTTATTTACACAAGGGTAACAGGAGAAAATGCACCCCAAAAATCATGCAATTTCTCCTGAGTACTCCGGTACCCCATGTGTGGGGGAAAATAACACTTTGGGTGCACGTCAGGGCTCGGAAGGGAATGAGCACCGTTTGACTTTTTGAGTGCAAATTTGGCTAGAATCGAGAGCAGACACCTTGTCACATTTGGGGAGTCTCTGACATGCCTAAACATTGGAAATCCCCCACAAATTATCCCATTTTGGAAACTAAACCTATATGTAGGAGAAAACTACTGTTTTGGCGCTTGGCTGGGATCGGATGGGAAGGAGGGCCATTTGACATTTTGAATGCAAAAATTGCTGAAATCATTAATAGATGCCATGTCCCAATTTGGAGAACACTTCATTTGCCCAAACAGTGGAAATCCCCATACATGACCCCATTTTGGAAACTATACCACTCAAGGAACTTATCTAGATGTGTGGTGAGCACCTTGAACCCCCAGGTGCTTCACAGAAGTTTATAACGTTGAGCTGTTGAACATTTTCCCCACTAAAATGTTATTTTAGTCCCAATTTTTTATTTTCACAAGGGTAACAGGAGAAAATGGACCTCCAAATTTGTTGTGCAAGTTATCCTGAGTACGCAGATACCCCATATGTGGGGGAAAACTACCATTTGGACACATGGTAGGGTGTTATGTGAGGTCTGGATGTGTGTCAAGCACCTTGAATCTCAAGGTGCTTCACAGAATTTTACAACATTGACCTGTGAAGATGAAGAAAAAATATTTTTCCCACAAAAATATTAGAGCTCAAGTTTCATTCATTTTTTACATAGTAGCAGAAAATAAACCACATAATATGTTGCGCAATTTCTCCTGAGTACCCCGATACCCCAAATGTGAAATGCCAAAACAGCAGAACCCCCCAAATGTTACCTCATTTTACAAACTACACCCCCTAATAAATTCATCTAGAGGTGCAGTGATCATATTGATACCTCAAGTGCATCACAAAATTTTATACCATTGGGCAGTGAATAAAAAATGATTACATTTTTACCACTAAAATTTTGCTTTAGCCCCAGATGTTACATTTTCACACAGAAGTGGGTAAAAATGTCACCAAAATTTGCCCGTAGTTTCTGCTGAATGTGGCAATACCCCATATATGGTTGTACAGTGCTGCTTAGCCATATGGCGAGACCAGGGAGGGACAGAGCGCTATTTGCCTCTTGGAGGGCATATTTTGCCAGAATAGTTTGCTGACTCATATACAGAGACCCTAAGTGCTAGAAAAGCAGAATTCCCCCTCAAGTGACCCCATTTTGGAAATTATACCTCTTTGGGAATTTATCTACAGGTATAGTGACGATATTGACTCCATGGTTATTTTCCAGAAGCAAGCAGAAGGGGATGTTGCTGAGTGAAAATTGCACACTGCCGTTGTCTTGCCCATGCCTGGTAAATTGCAGTCTACCGTGCGTTATAGTGACAAGTACGTTGTAGTGATCAGTACGTGGTAGTGCCCAGTTCATGTTTCTGTAGTCATGCAACCGTAAATTATGTGGGCTCTCATCACTACAGAAATGCCAAATATGTTGACGCTAAATGTGGTTTATACACACTGGGGCTCAGAAAGGAGGGGCACATTTTTGGGGGTACATAATTTGCTGAACTAATAACGTGGAAGCCCCCTATATTTCCATTGATGGATGATGAACCTGAATAGTGACTTGCTTTTTTTATTAATTGAGTTGAACATTTTACATAACATTTGGGATCATATTTAGTCTGTGCTCTATGCTAAGCACTTATATCGGAGTTTCCATCTAAATGTTCAAGTGACGTGATTCAGATGAAATCCACGAAGGATCAATTCACTAAAATGAGGCGGCAGAGTTACTCTGGACTCCATCTGGCCTCTGTTGAGCAGTTTCCTTCTGTAAAAGTGCACCAAATTGTTGTCGACTGCTCTTTTATGCACGCCGAAAAATACAGACACCACCGGATCACAAGTCAAACGCATCCACAGTGCCTCCATCAGCCTCATTACAGGGAATCTTCCGCCAGATGTTCCGTCTGAATCATTTATTTCAGAGATTTACACTGAAACCCCGGTGTAAGCGCTCAGCGCAGAACACAGGAAAAATGTGAGCCGAGCCTTACTGTGATTTTTGGGAGACAGAATGAACAAATCAGCAGCAGATGAAGAATTGGTTTTATTTTTTTATGCTGTTATTGGTGCAGTATAAGTGATTAGACGACTTTATTCTTCTGGCCGGTCTGACTACATCGATACCAGATTTATATATTTTTTATGTTTGGCTGCTGTCACACACTAAAAGATGCTTTTTTTGTTGTTGCAAAATATAGCTTTTGCATCACCATAACTAGATAAGCTTGTTTTTTGAGGGATGAGTTGACGTTTTTATTGGCACCATTTTTGGGCACATGACATTTTTTAATCTTTTCCTATTCCGATTTTTGGGAGACAGAATGAACAAAAACCAGCAATTCAGGAATAGTTCCTTTGTTTTGTTTTTGTGCTGCTCTGCATGTAGTTAAATTGATAAGGCAGCTTTATTCTTTGGGTCAGTGTGATTACAGTGATAGCACATTTATAGCTTTTTAATGTTTTGGCACTTTCACACAACAAAAATATTTAATAGAATTTTTTGGGGAATCGCTTTATTCTGAGAGCTGTACCTATTATGGTTTCACTGACGGAGCTGGCTTGTTTTTTCGACAAGATGACATTGTCAGAAATACCATTTTTATTTACATTTCTCTTTTTTTATCGTGTTTTATTCTACTTTTTGCTTGACAATATGATAAAGCATCTTTTTTGCCTTTTTTATGGTGTTCTCTGAAGGGTTTAACCAATGTGGCATTTTTATAGAGCATGTCTTTCTGGACTTCGTGATAGCAAATACAGTGCGTTGCAAAAGTATTCGGCTCCCTGGAACTTTTCAACCTTTTCCCACATATCATGCTTCAAACATAAAGATACCAAATGTAAAGTTTTGGTGAAGAATCAACAAGTGGAACACAATTGTGAAGTTGAACGAAATTTATTGGTTATTTTAAATTTTTGTGGAAATGCAAAAACTGAAAAGTGGGGCGTGCAATATTATTCGGCCCCTTTACTTTCAGTGCAGCAAACTCACTCCAGAAGTTCATTGTGGATCTCGGAATGATCCAATGTTGTCCTAAATGACTAATGATGATAAATATAATCCACCTGTGTAGAGTTGAGCGACTTTTGGTTTTTTAGGGTCGCGTTTCGTTTCGTGAAACCCGACTTTTCCAAAAGTCGGGTCGAGCAAGATCGTCCGATTATAGGGAAAAGTCGGGGTCGTCCCGAAACACGAAACCCAATGTAAGTCAATGGGGCAATGGGGAATAAAAGTAGGCAGTGAGAGGAGGACAGGAAACAAACCTACAGTGCCCATTTGAATGCCAAAAGCATCAATTCTTCTTACTTAAGCTTGTCAACCTTAATTAACTTCATAATACAAGTTACGCACTGAAAAATGGGGGTTATTTGGCTAAATTTGTGGGGGGGGAGGGCTGGCTGCAGGTTTTCATGTGCCCTGGGCGAAAGAGCGCCCCTTTAACACATACCACAACTCATCATGCTCCGATACGGCAGAGAAATAGCGGTATAGTACAATGAAAAATACCTCACTTTTTACATCTCATGACGAGGCCCATCTATTTCTCCATACAAAATCATTGGTCCCATATAATGTTTGAAACAGTATATGATGAGCTCCACATAATGCTACAGTATATGTTGGTCCCCATGGATGAAGCTCCACTGTCTTATGGGCCCAAATAATGCTCCAAACATAATGGGCCCCATTTCTAATGCTCTAGTGTATAATGGGCCCTGTAAATGCTGCTCCAGTGTCTGATGTCCACCTTTGGAATGTTCCAGTGTATGGTGGGCCCCATCTATCATTCTCCAGAGTATAGTGCTCCCCAAAAATTGCTGTCCCAACATAGAAAACAATCAAATAAGTCTCCTCGCTAGGGAATCCCTGTACTTGTCTGGACAGGTGCTGTAGCTTGCTTAACAGCTCGCCAGCCGTTCTCACGCCCAGTATGGATTGCACGTGATTGCACAAAGGTTAGAAAGGGTACCGTATCCCTGGATAACATGAATGGATAGCGTACACATTCAAAATATATGTCTATACAGCATGAGGCAGGCTCAGACAGTGTTAGGCCCAGTATGGATTGCACATCATTGCACAAAGGTTAGAAGGGGTACCGTATCCCCGGAAAACATGTATGGATAGCGTACACATTCAAAATATATGTCTATACAGCATGAGGCAGGCTCAGACGGTGTTAGGCCCAGTATGGATTGCACGTCATTGCACAAAGGTTAGAAAGGGTACCGTATCCCCGGATAACATGTATGGATAGCGTACACATTCAAAATATATGTCTATACAGCATGAGGCAGGCTCAGACGGTGTTAGGCCCAGTATGGATTGCACGTCATTGCACAAAGGTTAGAAGGGGTACCGTATCCCCGGATAACATGTATGGATAGCGTACACATTCAAAATATATGTCTATACAGCATGAGGCAGGCTCAGACGGTGTTAGGCCCAGTATGGATTGCACGTCATTGCACAAAGGTTAGAAGGGGTACCGTATCCCCGAATAACATGTATGGATAGCGTACACATTCAAAATATATGTCTATACAGCATGAGGCAGGCTCAGACGGTGTTAGGCCCAGTATGGATTGCACGTCATTGCACAAAGGTTAGAAAGGGGACCGTATCCCTGGATAACATGTATGGATAGCGTACACATTCAAAATATATGTCTATACAGCATGAGGCAGGCTCAGACGGTGTTAGGCCCAGTATGGATTGCACGTCATTGCACAAAGGTTAGAAGGGGTACCGTATCCCCGGATAACATGTATGGATAGCGTACACATTCAAAATATATGTCTATACAGCATGAGGCAGGCTCAGATGGTGTTAGGCCCAGTATGGATTGCACGTCATTGCACAAAGGTTAGAAGGGGTACCGTATCCCCGGATAACATGTATGGATAGCGTACACATTCAAAATATATGTCTATACAGCATGAGGCAGGCTCAGACGGTGTTAGGCCCAGTATGGATTGCACGTCATTGCACAAAGGTTAGAAGGGGTACCGTATACCCGGATAACATGTATGGATAGCGTACACATTCAAAATATATGTCTATACAGCATGAGGCAGGCTCAGACGGTGTTAGGCCCAGTATGGATTGCACGTCATTGCACAAAGGTTAGAAAGGGTACCGTATCCCCGGATAACATGTATGGATAGCGTACACATTCAAAATATATGTCTATACAGCATGAGGCAGGCTCAGACGGTGTTAGGTCCAGTATGGATTGCACGTCATTGCACAAAGGTTAGAAGGGGTACCGTATCCCCGGATAACATGTATGGATAGCGTACACATTCAAAATATATGTCTATACAGCATGAGGCAGGCTCAGACGGTGTTAGGCCCAGTATGGATTGCACGTCATTGCACAAAGGTTAGAAGGGGTACCGTATCCCCGGATAACATGTATGGATAGCGTACACATTCAAAATATATGTCTATACAGCATGAGGCAGGCTCAGACGGTGTTAGGCCCAGTATGGATTGCACGTGATTGCACAAAGGTTAGAAAGGGTACCGTATCCCCGGATAACATGTATGGATAGCGTACACATTCAAAATATATGTCTATAAGGCATGAGGCAGGCTCAGACGGTGTTAGGCCCAGTATGGATTGCACGTCATTGCACAAAGGTTAGAAGGGGTACCGTATCCCCGGATAACATGTATGGATAGCGTACACATTCAAAATATATGTCTATACAGCATGAGGCAGGCTCAGACGGTGTTAGGCCCAGTATGGATTGCACGTCATTGCACAAAGGTTAGAAGGGGTAACGTATCCCCGGATAACATGTATGGATAGCGTACACATTCAAAATATATGTCTATACAGCATGAGGCAGGCTCAGACGGTGTTAGGCCCAGTATGGATTGCACGTGATTGCACAAAGGTTAGAAAGGGTACTGTATCCCTGGATAACATGTATGGATAGCGTACACATTCAAAATATATGTCTATACAGCATGAGGCAGGCTCAGACGGTGTTAGGCCCAGTATGGATTGCACGTCATTGCACAAAGGTTAGAAGGGGTACCGTATCCCCGGATAACATGTATGGATAGCGTACACATTCAAAATATATGTCTATACAGCATGAGGCAGGCTCAGACGGTGTTAGGCCCAGTATGGATTGCACGTCATTGCACAAAGGTTAGAAAGGGTACCGTATCCCCGGATAACATGTATGGATAGCGTACACATTCAAAATATATGTCTCAGGAGGCAGGCTCAGACGGTGTCAGGCACAGTATGGATTTGACGGCCCAGATTACACAGCGGAGGAGCAGGGAGAGGTAAAGATTGCAAATGCTGGGGCCCTGGCCAAGCAAGGGGGGCCCACTCGTGGGCGTCGGTACTGGCACTGGGCCCCTCATAGTACAGCGGTGTGTCTGACGGCGGGTGTGCACCACCACCGTCAGAGACACTTGATTGCACTATGAGGGACCCTGTGCCAGTGCCCGCGCCCAAGAGTCGGCCTACCCACCTGTCCAGGGCAACGGCACTCTCACGGTGTCGTGCGCTAGGTGGTGACCCCGGCCATGGGGGGGGAGGCAGCACAGTTAGGGAGTTTTAGAAAGTGGCATATGTTGATGTTGGACATTCAACTGATGCAAAAGGCGAAATAGGTGAAGTACCAGGAAGAGGTGGACCAAAGCAAGCCATTTTTCTGTCACCCTATGTGTCATCAGGGGAAGGTGGGACAAAATCCTTGGAAACCCATGCGTGGTTCATTTTAATGAAGGTTAGATCATCCACATTTTGGGTTGACAGACGGGTCCTTTTTTCTGTCAGGATTGATCCAGCTGCACTGAAGACTCTTTCCGATAGCACACTTGCAGCTGAGCAAGGGAGCTCCTGTAAGGCATATTGTGCCAATTCAGGCCAGGTGTCCAGTTTAGCGGCCCAATAGTCAAAGGGGAATGACCTGTGTGGGAGAACATCAATATGGGAGGAAAAGTAGTTTGTAACCATAGTTGACAACTGCTGTCTCCTGTCACTTTCCATTGATGCAGTATTACCAGTTGTGTGAGCGGTATTTGAAAAATCAGTCCACAACATTGTCATGAAACCCCTGTCTCCAATGCCACTTCTGCTGTGTGCACCACGAACACCTCTGCCAAGCTGCCCCCGGCCCGTACGGCTCGTGTGAGAACCATCACCGCTGCTGTGTGCTGGGAATGCCTCAAGCAACCGATTTACCAGAGTTGCTTGTTTATTAGCCAATATTAGGTCAAGGTTCTCCTGTGGCATGATGTTTTGTAATTTGCCTTTATAGCGTGGATCCAGGATGCTGGCCAACCAGTAGTCGTCATCGTTCATCATTTTGGCAATGCGGGGGTCCCTTTTTAGGATCCGCAAGGCATAATCTGACATGTGGGCCAATGTTCCCGGTGTCAATGATGCACTGCGAGTGCTGGGTGGAGGAGCACTTTCTGGCAAATCCACATCCCTCCAGTCACGCACAAACCCTGTACCAGACCTTGCCACGCCAACATTTTCACTTGCCCCACGAGATGCATCCTCCTCCCCTAAGTAATCATCCCCATCATCCTCCTCCTCCTCCTCCTCTTCTTCCTCCACCTCGTCCAGGAGAGGTCCCTGAGCAGACAATGGCTGAATGTCATCAAGGATTCCCTCCTCCTCTTCCTCCTCATCAACATTGGCTGCAGACGCCTGCTCCTTAAGGTGCGTCAAAGTTTGCATGAGCAGACGCATAAGTGGGATGCTCATGCTTAGGATGGCGTCGTCTGCGCTTACCAGCCGTGTGCATTCCTCAAAACACTGAAGGACTTTACAAAGGTCTTTCAGCTTCGACCACTGCACGCCTGTCAACTCCATGTCTGCTCTCAAAGTGCCTGGCCGTGTTTCCTCCCACAAATGCATTATGGCCTGCCTCTGCTCGCACAGCCGCTCCACCATGTGCAGGGTGGAGTTCCACCTTGTTGCAATGTCGATAATGAGGCGGTGGTTGGGAAGGTGGAGCAATCGCTGCAGCTTCTGCATACGAACGGAGTGTACAGGCGACCGGCGGATGTGCGCGCACAGTCTTCGCACCTTCTGGAGCAGGGCTGTTAACTCCGGATAATTTTTGAGGAAGCACTGCACCACCAGGTTCAAGGTGTGAGCCAAGCAAGGTATGTGGCTGAGTTTTGAAAGGGCTATGGCTGCCACAAAATTACGGCCGTTATCACTAACTACCTTGCCTGCCTCAAGATGTACACTGCCCAGCCATGACTCAGTTTGTCGCTTCAAGTACTCGGCCAGCACCTCGGCGGTGTGTCTGTCGCCCAAACACATCATCTGCAACACAGCCTGCTGACGCTTTCCACTAGCTGCTCGATAGGGGGACACATCGTGTGCAACAGTGGCAGCTGCAGATGGAGTGCTCGTACGACTGCGCTCTGTGGACGAGCTGTCGCTTCTGGAGGAGGAGGAGGAGGGTCGAACGCCTACAGCCAACTGTTTCCTATACCGTGGGCTAGGCAGCACTGTCCCACCACCGCTGTCCCCTGTGGACCCTGCATCCACCACATTAACCCAGTGCGCAGTGATGGCCACGTAACGGCCCTGGCATGCCGACTGGACCATGCATCAGTTGTGAGGTGCACCTTTCCGCTCACTGACTGCTTGAGTGCATGGACAATGCGGTCTTTCACATGATGGTGGAGGGCTGGGATGGCTTTGCGAGAGAAGAAGTGGCGACTGGGTAGGTCATAGCGTGGTACTGCATAGGCCATGAGTTCGCGGAAAGCTGTGCTTTCCACCAACCGAAAGGGCATCATCTCAAACGAGATTAGTTTGGCAATGTGGGCGTTCAAACCCAGTGTACGCGGATGAGAGACTGAGTACTTTCTTGACCTACTCATAGTGTCTGGGAGGGTGAGCTGGACTTGAGAGCTGCATATGGTGGAAGTAGCGGTGGACAGGGCGGACTGAGAGAGGGTTGATGATGGTGATGGAGTTGTTGTTCTTTCTGATGGCCTAGAATCAGTCTTTCGTTGATATAACAGTGGGATTCCCTGACTGCTGTGGCCTTGCAACGACACCTCAACATTTGCTGCTGTGCTAACCGGTGGGCTTACAGTGGGGGAAACAATGTAGCGTTGCTGACTACCTTCGTTGTGATCAGTTGCACATGTGGCACTTGAGGTTTGGTGTTGTGTCCACGCTTGCAAGTGCATGCTGGTTAAATGTCTAAGCATGCAACTGGTATTCAAATTTTTCAGATTTTTCCCTCGGCTAAAGGTCTTTGCGCACTTCTTACAGATAACCTTGGCCTGATCATGAGGATTTTGTTCAAAAAACTGCCACACTGCACTCTTCCTACTTTGGCAGACATTTTGCGGCCTAGCACGCTGTGATCTTTTGACCCTCTGGACAAGCTGTCCAGCAACTCTTTTGTTGTTTGGAACCTGTCTTTGGAGTGCTCCAGGCCTGCCAGATAACAGCTGTTGCGATGTCGATGTCTGCTGTGGATGCTCCTCATCTGAGCTATTGGAAGCAGCACCCTCTTCCCCCAATGGATGCCAATCTGGGTCAACAACTGGGTCATCCATCACCTCCTCTTCTATGTCATGTGCACCTTTCTCTGTGTCACCGTGTATGGTGGTATAGTGTGCGGGAAGGGGCACCTGAGTCTCATCAGGGTCAAAATCTGGCTCTGTACACTGCGAGGACAATGTAGTGCTCTGAGTGAATGTACCAGCAGAATCATCCATCAGCGGCTGTGCATCAGTGCACTCCATGTCAGATTCATCTTGGCCTGGGTAATTCACCATTTGACTTGATAATCCAGGCATGGTATGTGAAAACAGCTCCATGGAGTAATCAGTAGTATGGCCTGCGTCATCCTTCAATCTTGGTTGGGGTGAAGGACACAAGGAAAGGTGTGGTTCATGAACATGAGCCTCCAATGACGACTCAGTGCTTTTACTTTTTACAACTGAAGAAGAGGAGGCGATAGAGCTGGAGGCTGAGTCAGCAATGTAAGACAAAACTTTTTCCTGATGCTCTGCCTTTAAAAGCGGTTTGCCAACTCCTAGAAAACTAAGCGTTCGAGTCCTTATGTAGCCAGACGATGACGCAGGGTCAGCACCTCCTGCATTCGGTCCTATTTTGCTCTTGCCACTACCATCAGATCCACCACCAACACCATCATTACCAGCTGCCAACCCCCGCCCAATTCCACGGCCTCTTCCACCAGCCTTCCTCATTTTTGGTAGAAATGTATACAAAATCCAACAAACTATATAGTAATGTAAAACAAGGTACAAGGTGTCTATAGGACAGGGGAGTTTTAGAATTTCTGCACACACTTGTGGACAGTGGACACTTGTGGATTGTGTGCGGCCCACTGATATCTGAGCGCTGTGTGACACGCTCGATGGCACAGCTGCCTGTGACCAAAGTGACGAGAGGATAATGGAGATTTTGAATCTCTGCGTACACTTGTGGACAGTGGACACTTGTGGATTGTGTGCGGCCCACTGATATCTGAGCGCTATGTGACACGCTCGATGGCACAGCTGCCTGTGACCAAAGTGACGAGAGGATAATGGAGATTTTGAATCTCTGCGTACACTTGTGGACAGTGGACACTTGTGGATTGTGTGCGGCCCACTGATATCTGAGCGCTATGTGACACGCTCGATGGCACAGCTGCCTGTGACCAAAGTGACGAGAGGATAATGGAGATTTTGAATCTCTGCGTACACTTTTGGACACTGGACACTTGTAGATTGTTTGAGGCCCACTGATATCTGAGCGCTATGTGACACGCTCGATGGCACAGCTGCCTGTGACCAAAGTGACGAGAGGATAATGGAGATTTTGAATCTCTGCGTACACTTTTGGACACTGGACACTTGTGGATTGTGTGAGGCCCACTGATATCTGAGCGCTATGTGACACGCTCGATGGCACAGCTGCCTGTGACCAAAGTGACGAGAGGATAATGGAGATTTTGAATCTCTGCGTACACTTGTGTACAGTGGACACTTGTGGATTGTGTGCGGCCCACTGATATCTGAGCGCTATGTGACACGCTCGATGGCACAGCTGCCTGTGACCAAAGTGACGAGAGGATAATGGAGATTTTGAATCTCTGCGTACACTTGTGGACAGTGGACACTTGTGGATTGTGTGCGGCCCACTGATATCTGAGTGCTATGTGACACGCTCGATGGCACAGCTGCCTGTGACCAAAGTGACGAGAGGATAATGGAGATTTTGAATCTCTGCGTACACTTGTGGACAGTGGACACTTGTGGATTGTGTGTGGCCCACTGATATCTGAGCGCTATGTGACACGCTCGATGGCACAGCTGCCTGTGACCAAAGTGACGAGAGGATAATGGAGATTTTGAATCTCTGCGTACACTTTTGGACACTTGTGGATTGTGTGCGGCCCACTGATATCTGAGCGCTATGTGACACGCTCGATGGCACAGCTGCCTGTGACCAAAGTGACGAGAGGATAATGGAGATTTTGAATCTCTGCGTACACTTTTGGACACTGGACACTTGTGGATTGTGTGCGGCCCACTGATATCTGAGCGCTATGTGACACGCTCGATGGCACAGCTGCCTGTGACCAAAGTGACGAGAGGATAATGGAGATTTTGAATCTCTGCGTACACTTTCGGACACTGGACACTTGTGGATTGTGTGCGGCCCACTGATATCTGAGCGCTATGTGACACGCTCGATGGCACAGCTGCCTGTGACCAAAGTGACGAGAGGATAAGGGAGATTGGATTGCTTTTAAAAAAGCAGTTTGCGGAGCAGTGGGTAAACAGCAATGCCAGCGTGTCAGGAAGCCTTAAAAGGCAGCCCAACAACCAACACCACTGATACACCACAATATAGCCTCCCCTTGCACTGCACACACAGTGACTTGTGTGTTGTGCAGGCCAAATTGCTAGCAGCAGAAGCAGTTTTTTTGTCTTCTTCCCTGCCTAACGCTCTCCCTACAGAATCAGCAGCAACCTCTCCCTATACTAAGATCGGCAGAAGTAAGATGGCGGTCGGCGTGCACGCCCTTTTATACCCCCTGTGACGCCCACCAAAGCAAGCCAATCACTTGCATGCCTTTCTGAAAGATGGTGGTGACCCGTGCCTATGTCATCACGTTGCCCACAGTGTCCGTGAATCCTGATTGGCTGAAAAAGAGCGCAAAACAAACTTTTGAAACGCGACTTTGGCGCGTAAGTCGCCGACCTCGTGGCCGACCTCATCCTAGGGTCGGGTTTCGTTTCATGAAACCCGACTTTGCCAAAAGTCGGCGACTTTTGAATTTTTTCGACCCGTTTCGCTCAACTCTACACCTGTGTGTAATCAAGTCTCTGTATAAATGCACTTGCTCTGTGATAGTCTCAGGGTTCTGTTTGAAGCACAGAGAGCATCATGATGACCAAGGAACACAACAGGCAGGTCCATGATACTGTTGTCGAGAGGTGTAAACCCAGATTTGGATACAAAATGATTTCCAAAACTTTAAACATCCCAAGGAGCACTGTGCAAGCGATCATATTGAAATGAAAGGAGTATCATACGACTGCAAATCTATCAAGACCCGGCCGTCCCTCTAAGCTTTCATCTCAAACAAGGAGAAGACTGATCAGACATGCAGCCAAGAGGCCCATGATCACTCTGGATGAACTGCAGAGATCTACAGCTGAGGTGGGACAGTCTGTCCATAGGACAAGAATCAGTCGTAAACTGCACAAATCTGGCCTTTAGGGAAGAGTGGCAATAAGGAAGCCATTTCTGAAAGGTATCCATAAAAAGTGTTGTTTAAAGTTTGCAACAAGCCACCTGGGAGACACACCAAACATGTGGAAGAAGGTGCTCTGGTCAGATGAAACCAAAATCGAACTTTTTGGCAACAATGCCAAATGATATGTTTGGCATAAAGGCAACACAGCTCATCACACTAAACACACCATCCCCACTGTCAAACATGGTGGTGGCAGCATCATGGTTTGTGCCTGCTTTTCTTCAGCAGGGACAGGGAAGATGGTTAAAATTGATGGGAACATGGATGGAGCCAAATACAGGACCATCCTTGAGAAAACCTGTTGGAGTCTGCGAAAGACCTGAGACTGGGACGGAGATTTGTCTTCCAACAAGACAATGATCCCAAACATAAAGCAAAATCTACAATGGAATGGTTCACAAATAAACGTATTCAGGTGTTAGAATGGCCAAATCAAAGTACAGACCTGAATCCAATCGAGAATATGTGGAAAGAGCTGAAAACTGCTGCTCACAAATGATCTCCATCAAACCTCACTGAGCTCGAGCTGTTTGCCAAGGAAGAATGGGCAAGAATTTCAGTCTCTCGATGTACAAAACTGATAGAGACATACCCCAAGCGACTTGCAGCTGTAATCGCAGCAAAAGGTGGCGCAACAAAGTATTAAGTTAGAGGGGCCAAATAATATTGCACGCCCCACTTTTCAGTTTTGACTTTCCACAAAAATTTAAAATCTAATATATAAAGTTCAATGTGTGTGTGTGTGTATGTTTGTTTGTATGTATGTATGTCTGGGATTGGCATCTGCACCGTCGCAGCTACAGCCACAAAATTTTGCACACTCACACGTCGGGACCCCGAGAGCGTCATAGGCTATGTTGTGAGGTGAAATTTTAATGCCGCGTGTTCCAATTCACCAAACAATTTTGCCTATTATTCTTATCATTTCTATGGTGTTATTGTCCTTCTATAAAGCTGGAAATAACACAATTTATTACCATGCCAACACAGACCACCCTCTGACACAGACTGCAGGGGGAGCCCAGTATCACACAGGATAGGATTAGATACACAGCTCAGCAGTCAGTATCACACAGGATAGGATTAGATACACAGCACAGCAGTCAGTATCACATAGGATAGGATTAGATACACATCTCAGCAGTCAGTATCACACAGGATAGGAATAGATACATTGCTCAGCAGACAGTATCACACAGGAAAGGATTAGATACACAGCTCAGCACACAGTATCACACAGAATAGTATTAGATAGACGGCTCAGCACACAGTATCACACAGAATAGGATTAGATACATGGCTCAGAAGTCAGTATCACACAGGATAGGATTAGATACACGGCTCAGAAGTCAGTATCACACAGGATAGGATTAGATACACGGCTGAGCAGTCAGTAACACACATGATAGGAGTAGGTACACGGCTCAGCAGTCAATATCACACAGGATAGGGTTAGATACTCGACTCAGCAGGCGGTATCACACAGGATAGGATTAGATACACTGCTCAGCAATCAGTATCACACAGGATAGGATTAGATACACGGCTGAGCAGTCAGTAACACACAATAGGATTAGATACACAGCTCAGCAGAAAGTATCACACAGGAGAAGATAAGGTACACAACTCAGCAGACATTATCACACAGGATAGGGTTAGATACACAGCTCAGAAACAGGATGTGCCAAAGGAGAGCACATTTTCATTCCAATAATTCCACTCATTCCATCTGATTTTTTTTTTATTTTAAATGCCTCAAGTTTCCAGTTCAAACAAAATAGGATTAGATACACGGCTCAGCAGTCAGTATCACACAGGATAGGATTAGATACATGGCTCAGCAGTCAGTATCACACAGGATAGGATTAGATACACGGCTGAGCAGTCAGTAACACACATGATAGGATTAGGTACACAGCTCATCAGACGGTATCACACAGGATAGGATTAGATACACGGCTGAGCAGTCAGTAACACACGATAGGATTAGATACACAGCTCAGCACACAGTATCACACAGAATAGTATTAGATAGACGGCTCAGCACACAGTATCACACAGAATAGGATTAGAAACATGGCTCAGCAGTCAGTATCACACAGGATAGGATTAGATACATGGCTCAGCAGTCAGTATCACACAGGATAGGATTAGATACACGGCTGAGCAGTCAGTAACACACATGATAGGATTAGGTACACAGCTCAGCAGAAAGTATCACACAGGAGAGGATTAGGCACACAGGTCAGCAGACATTATCACAGTAGCGTAGTTACCGGGGGGGCAGAGGGGGCGGTGGCCCCGGGCCCCACACTCTGATGGGGCCCACCCAAGCTATGCTATGTAACTATATGGGCGTGCAGATCGCGCCGATACAATTACATGCTGCAGCAGGGAGTGAGTCATGTGACCGCTCTTCTGCAGAGGAGAGGGGGAGGTGTTATGAATGAGTCACCGTAGGAGGCAAAAACAGAAATACTAGCTAAGTCCAGAAAACCAGAGAAGTTGGCAGCTATCGGATTGCAGACCCCTGAACCTATCAACAACAACTAACAGTAGCCGTGGGGGGTTCCTACGGTGCCCTAGACCCCTCGATCACAGCCGGAGAACTAAATAGCCTAAAGACAGAAAGGGAAATCTGAACTGCCCCAGAGCAGACCCCAAAGCAATAGGCAGCCCCCAACATATAATGACGGTGAAGCAAGATGAAAAAACACTAACACAGATAGAAAGATAGGCTGAGCAAATGATGGGGCCCAAGCTAACTAAATAGGACAGGATAGAAAGCTGCTGTCTGCAATCCACACAAAAACCCTATCAAAACATGAGCCAACAGACTGATAGGGAAAATAAGCCCTGAAGGTGCTAGGCTTCAAAAAAACTATATCAGTACTCAGGTATTTTCTGAAGACAGGGCAAAAAGGAATTCAGCTCACCCCAGCAGGGAATGGCAGAAATCCAGAAAAACAATGCAAAACAAAACCAAAACACAAATGCAAAAAGCAGAGGAGAAAACTTAGCTTTTGAGGAGCAGGAATCAGACTGGTCTCCTAGAATCCCTCAGAGAAATCACCAGCCAGGCAGAAGGGCGTCGGCTGCCTTATATCCAGTCAGCAATTCCCGTCACCCAGTCATCATCATTCAGCTCAGGTGCTTGGTAATCAGCCTCACTACATTCCTTCACCAGAAGAGGGAGTTCATCAGACCTCAATGGTGAAGGGGAAAATGAACTCACAACGGGGAGGGGAGGTCACTCACCCAATCCTGGCTGAGCGCGCTCTCCTTGAAAGCTCCCTGCTGCAGAGAAGACATCAGCTCCAGCAGCAACCTGGACGCCGGGGGCTCTGCCTCTGCCTGTGAGCTGAGTTCACTGTCTGCTCTGCACTTGATTGCTTCTGACTGAGAGGAGCCTGAAAGCTGAGGAGTGTGCTTCTCCAGGACCAGTGGACACTGCACACAGCATAGGAATTGATGAGTATCTATGTTAATTACTATTTGAAGTGTCTGATCTGTTGCTTTGGATATATACATACAACTTATTGCTATTTGCGTGTAATATTCATTACATGATGCTCTCCTTACATGTTACATAGTTTTCAGGCACTTTGCAGCGGTCACTGATGCGCTATATGGCGATGCTTTGTCTTGGCCTGGGAATTTACTACACTTTGGGACTGAGAGATAACCAGGAAAAGTGCAAACTAGAGATTGCACTGCTGGCTGCAGTCATTGAGCTGTGCAGAGAAAGCGGCGCATCCTCCCCGGCAGGCAGAGGGAGGGTTAAACCAGTGTATCGATCACCTTATCTCGCTGTTTGTGCTGGCGTGCAATTATTAACCTACCCGTTACCAGGCTGACAGCGAGTCCTAGAGGATTAGGGTATGTGCACACGTTGTGGATTACTCTTACGGCTTTTTCCGCGAGGATTTGGCCAAATCCACAGGTAAATCCGCAGGTTAAATGACCTGCGTTTTACCTGCGGATTTAGTGCAGATTTTGTGCGGATTTTCCCTGCGTTTTTACACCTGCGGATTCCTATAATGGAGCAGGTGTCAAAACGCTGTGGATTCCGCACAAAGAATTGACATGCTGCAGATTTAAATCTGCAGAAAATCCGCAGTATGTGCACTGTGTTTTTCATTGCTCATAGACTGTACTGTACAACGCAGCAGAACTGCTGCGGATCCGCAGGACCAAATCCACTGCGGATCCGCAGCAGAATCCGCAACATGTGCACACACCCTAACTAGTGTTTGCTGCTCCCAGAGTGCTCCTACTGGGGAGTTAAGTCTGGCACTTGTAGTGCCACAGCAGCAGTTAGTGCTTGATGACAAATAGCTGTGGAATAGTGTTTTTCTATACAGCGATTGTTAGTGGCATGGACATTTTACTAGTGTGATATAATATATTAGTATCAGTAATGCAGGTGACTTATTGTTGGAGTGAATCCTACAATGTGGTGAGCTACAGGGGGAGGGAGGTCACCCCGGGACCAGCGCTTTGAGGGGACCCACCCACAGCACGCAATAGTGTTACATTCTGAGGTAGATCAGGCAGAATCGATCTCCCTGATCTGCCACCCGGCCGCTATGGGGCCCCTGAGCAGGCACAGGGGCCCTGCGCCAGCAGTGGGTTCCCACCTGTCATTGCAAAATCAACTGTGTTGGCTGGATGCCATTTCAGCTGACTACATTGATGAGAGAAGGAGCATTACGCTCCCTTTCCCATCATCTCCCTCTCATCAGCTTCTGATGTCACTAACGCCAACACTGACAGGGGGTTGCAATGACGTCACTACTCGGTGCCTACAGTCCGGAGATGTGCGGGAGCTCGCAGCAGTGAAGACACCAGGAGGAAAGGTGAGTTTTGGATTTATTTTTTATGAGGCTGCCTATGGGGTGCATTATATAAAGGGCTGCATTATTCTATAGGGTCTGCCTATGGGGAGTGCATTATACTATATTGAGGACTATAGTGAACTTGTCTGGCACATTATACTGTATGGAGGCTACCTAGCGGGCCATCATACCGTGTGGAGAATACAGTGTTGGAGCTATCAAACAATTTGGGGAATACTAAGCGGTCAGTGTATATACAGTGAGGGGGATTAGACTGTGTATAAGAGAGCATCATACTGTGTATAGGGGAGCATCATACAGTGTATAGGGGAGGAGACTCATGACATTATTAAATGTAAAGTGGGCACTTATTGTTATAGGGAACTCAGGTAACTGTGACTGTCAAAGGGGCACAAATGTCGCTATTATTTTCTAGGGGACAAAATATGGGCACTTTTTTCGAGAGTTGATTTAGAATTTAGAGGGCACAGAGAACCACACAGCAGGTACAGTTAAAGGGACACATACAGCAGCAGCGGCTCAGCATTGGGGTATCAGCAGGGTAAGGAGTTTGTGCAGGTAGGGAGTAGTCCCATTGGTGACAGTGCTGAAAATATGAGACATGAAATGTATCTTTGTTGTAATCTCTGCAGACAAGTCCTGGCTGGAAGAAGTTGTCATGTTGGTCTGGGCCAGATGGAAAAGTGAACGATTCCATCAGAAAGAACATCAGCTGTAAGTTACCATCTGTAACTGTGCTGTGATCTCTTATACGGTATGTTGTGTAGGACGGATATCTACCACTCACTATATGGCGGTAATATCAATATTGGTCTTTATTTAGAAATTATATTCAGCAACAGCGCGGTCCTCTGCTGAGGTTCTCCTCCACTATTATTGTGCGTCACCGAGTTGTAATCAAAGTTACCTGGTTGGGGGCCCACTCAGAAGTTTCGACCCCCCCGAACCAAAACTCTAGCTACGCCTCTGCATTATCACATAGGATAGGGTTAGATACACAGCTCAGAAACAGGATGTGCCAAAGGAGAGGACATTTTCATTTCACGAATTCCACTCATTTCATCTGATTTGCTTTTTGATTTTAAACGCCTCCAGTTTCCAGTTCAGCTGCTATTTGCAATGTCCATTAACAATGCTCAGGGACAGTCCTTGAAAGTAGTAGGGATCGATTTAAGTAGTAGGGATCGATTTGCAATCTCCTTGCTTTTTTCATGGTTAACTTTATGTGATCTGTTCAAGAGTTGGAACTGCCAAAAATCTGTTAATCTTTGCACTGAAAGGAAAAACCAAAAATGTTGTTTATCAAAAGGCTCTGAATGAAATGAAAATAAAATACTATCAATACTTGCGTAATCGTTTAGTTAATTTGTGTTGCAAATCTGTAGTGTTGAATATATGATGTGAAATGTTTTTATGTGCAATATAATCATTATAATTTGTTATAAAAAACCACATTTGGTTATTATGCCCAGGAAACTCCGGGCTCTTCAGCTAGTAACCTATAAATTTCGTTCAACTTCACAATTGTGTCCCATTTGTGGTTGATTCTTAACCAAAAATTTACATCTGGTATCTTTATGTTTGAAGCATGATATGTGGGAAAAGGTTGAAAAGTTCCAGGGAGCAAAATACTTTCGCAAGACACTGTATATGTACTTTTTTTGTATGTTTTTTTTTTCTTTTCATAAAAATATTTATTTATGGGTGTGATATATATTTTTTGTTTTATTATTATTTTGTAATTTATGTTTTTTTATTATTTTGACAACTTTTTTTTTCACTTTTTTTACTTAGTCCCACTATGAGTCTTTTACTTTCAGTACTCTGAGAGCAGTTATAATGCAGAAACACTGCTATGCTTTATAGCTGTCAGTGCTACACTGACACAAGTTAGTTAGATCATGTACTGCGCATGATAAAACTAAGTTGCTAGCGCCTTGTGACCCTGACATCATGAAGATAACATCTGATCATCATGGCAATAATCAAGCCACCACAATGATGTTGCAGTGGTGCCGATCGGAGGGCATAGGGGCCTCCCTCCCGCTACCTGCCTTCTAAATCTGCAATCACTATCAATTGCAGCATTTAGGGGTTAAACTGTGCAAAAGCGTACTGACATATCCATACTTCCAACGTCGGTAAGTACTTACGCATGGGCGTATGGATATGTCAAAGGTCGTGAAGGGGTTACAGGGAACCTGTCACCTGAAAAATGCTATTAACCTGAAGATACTCTGCAGATAAATAGTGTTGTAAACTTGCCCGCACTGGCACTTAGACCCAAACTGCCGGCAGGAAATTAACTTTACTCCCCCCGGCAGCGTTCGGTGTTCAGTCACGGAGGGGCGGTGGCACTGGCGTGGGTTCAGTGAGCATCAGCTGAAAACGCAACCCCTGGTACTGACTGACAGCAGGATCAGCATTAGGGCCGGCTGTCAGTTAGTGCCGAGGGGCGTGGTTTCAGCCACCACTCTCTGTACACATAGCGGTGAGTGATCCCGAGCCGCCGCTGCCCCCATGACTCAAGCTGGAACACTGCCGGGGAAATAAAGTTAATTTTCCTCCTGGCAGTGTGGGTCCAAATGCTTGCATCTGGCAGATTCACAGCACTATTAACCTGCAGATTAACTCTAGTTTTTAAGGTGTTAATATTTTTTCAGGTGACAGGTTCCCTTTAATTCTACTTAGGTCTATTATAGGCTGTCTATATCTATTATGTACTTTATATTGAAACATTTTATTTTTTTATTTATTCAGTCTCTTGATAGCACATGCCACTTTAATTTATATCACTTGTTTTATATTTGGCCATACACTAATATGGCTGCTATATTTATATTATCTATCATGGCTATTGATTTAGTACATCACTAGCACTTTTTGATATATTTTTTTAATTTTTGATCACTTTGATGATTCAACATTATTTATTTGTCTAAGTATCTATTTCCCTGATGTATGTATGACTCTCCCTGTTCATTCATGTAATTGACAATTTGAGTATCTATTAGTGTTGAGCATTCCGATACCGCAAGTATCGGGTATCGGCCGATACTTGCTGTATCGGAATTCCGATACCGACTTCTGATATTTTTTCAATATCGGAAGTCGGCATCGGAATCGGAAGTTCAAAGTTGATTGACAGCCTGACGTCATCATGATGCGCGGTGTGTGCGCATCATGATGCGCCGTCATTTCGGGCCTTCCGGGGGTCTCTGCCGGCCTGCCGGGGGGCTGTGCCGGCCTGCCGGGGGGCTGTGTGGACTGCCCGGGGTCTGTACCGGCCTGCCGGGGGGCTGTGCCGGCCTGCCGGTGGTCTGTGCACCCTGTGGGGGTCTGTACCGGCCTGCCGGGGGGCTGTGCCGGCCTGCCGGTGGTCTGTGCACCCTGTGGGGGTCTGTGCCGGCCTGCCGGGGGGCTGTGCCGGCCTGCCGGGGGGCTGTGCTGATGTCCGGGGGTCTGTGCAAGCATCGTCCGATGGGACTACAAGTCCCATCTGGCGATGCCTGCTACCATGACAGTGATTGACACATTAGCCAATGATGGGACAGTAGTAGTCCCATCACCTGGCTAATGTGTTAAATGTTAAAAAAAAAAAAAAAAAAAAAAAAAAATACTACATACATACTACATACATACTACATGCATGCTACATACATACTACATGCTACATACATACTACATACATACCACATACATACCACATATATACCACATACATACTACATACATACTACATACATGCTACATACATAACACATATATACTACATACATACTACATACTACATACATACTACATACATACTACATACATACTACATGCTACATACATACTACATATATACTACATGCATGCTACATACATACTACATGCTACATACATACTACATATATACTACATACATGCTACATACATACTGCATGCTACATACATACTACATACATACTACATACATACTACATGCATGCTACATACATACTACATACATACTACATACATACTACATACATACTACATGCTACATACATACTACATATATACCACATGCATGCTACATACATACTGCATGCTACATGCATGCTACATACATACTACATACATACTACATGCTACATACATACCACATATATACTACATACATACTACATACAATACATTAATACAATACATACATAGACATACAGTACATATAACATAGAGTAACATACTTACCAATACTTGTCACATTGTTCCCCGAAGCCATTGTCTTTTACGGAATAAATATTAACATAACAAACCACAAAAATACTCACCCACGATCCGAAGCAGTCCACGAGTGTATCCCACGACGATCTTGGGTAGAGAACTGCAGCATCAGCTGTTGCTGCCGTTCTCTATGGGCTGCAGGAATCCAATGACGGAAGGTAGGTATCCTTCCGCACTGTATTCCTCCGCCACTTAAAAAAAAAAAAAAGTCCCTAGTCTCACTTTATGCCATTGCTGTGTGGGAAATTCCCACGCAGCAATGGCATAAAGTGAGACTAGGGACTTTTTTTTTTTTAAGTGGCGGAGGAATACAGTGCGGAAGGATACCTACCTTCCGTCATTGGATGCTTGCAGCCCGTAGAGAACGGCAGCAACAGCTGATGCTGCAGTTCTCTATCCAAGATCGTCGTGGGACACACTCGTGGACTGCTTCGGATCGTGGGTGAGTATTTTTGTGGTTTGTTATGTTAATATTTATTCCGTAAAAGACAATGGCTTCGGGGAACAATGTGACAAGTATTGGTAAGTATGTTACTCTATGTTATATGTACTGTATGTCTATGTATGTATTGTATTAATGTATTGTATGTAGTATGTATGTAGTATATATGTGGTATGTATGTAGCATGTAGTATGTATGTAGCATGCATGTAGCATGCAGTATGTATGTAGCATGCATGTAGTATATATGTAGTATGTATGTAGCATGTAGTATGTATGTAGTATATATGTGGTATTTATGTAGCATGTAGTATGTATGTAGCATGCATGTAGTATGTATGTAGCATGCATGTAGTATATATGTAGTATGTATGTAGCATGTAGTATGTATGTAGCATGCATGTAGTATATATGTAGTATGTATGTAGCATGTAGTATGTATGTAGTATGTATGTGGTATGTATGTAGCATGTAGCATGCATGTAGTATGTATGTAGTATATATGTGGTATGTATGTAGCATGTAGTATGTATGTAGCATGCAGTATGTATGTTGCATGTAGTATATATGTAGTATGTATGTAGCATATATGTAGTATGTATGTAGTATGTATGTAGCATGCAGTATGTATGTAGCATGCATGTAGTATATATGTAGTATGTATGTAGCATATATGTAGTATGTATGTAGCATATAGTATATATGTAGTATGCATGTTGCATGCATGTAGTATATATGTAGTATGTATGTAGCATGTAGTATGTATGTAGCATGTATGTAGTATGTATGTGGTATGTATGTAGCATGTAGCATGCATGTAGTATGTATGTAGTATATATGTGGTATGTATGTAGCATGTAGTATGTATATAGCATACATGTAGTATGTATGTAGCATATATGTAGTATGTATGTAGTATGTATGTAGCATGCATGTAGTATATATGTAGTATGTATGTAGCATATATGTAGTATGTATGTAGCATGTAGTATATATGTAGTATGCATGTTGCATGCATGTAGTATATATGTAGTATGTATGTTGCATGTAGTATATATGTAGTATGTATGTTGCATGTAGTATATATGTAGTATGAATGTAGCATGTAGTATGAATGTAGCATGTATGTAGTATGCATGTTGTATGTATGTAGCATGTAATTTTTTTTTTTTTTTTTTTTTTACATTCAACACATTAGCCGGATGATGGGACTACTACTGTCCCATCATTGGCTAATGTGTCAATCACTGTCATGGTAGCAGGCATCGCCCGATGGGACTTGTAGTCCCATCGGACGATGCCTGCACAGACCCCCGAAGCCTGCACAGCCCCCCGGCAGGCCGGCACAGCCCCCCGGCAGGTCGGCACAGCCCCCCGGCAGGCCGGCACAGACCACCGGAGCCTGCACAGCCCCCCGGCAGGCCGGCACAGCCCCCCGGCAGGCCGGCACAGCCCACCGGAGCCTGCACAGACCCCCTGGCAGGCCGGCACAGCCCCCCGAAAGGCCCGTACAGACCCCAGAGAGGCTGTACAAGGGAAAAACAGGATTTTTCTTATTCCGATACCGGAAGTCCCATAGACTTGAATGGGACTTCCGGTATCGGAATCGGCGATACCGATACTTTTTTTTAAGATCGGCCGATCCATTCCGATCCGATACTTTGAAGTATCGGACGGTATCGCTCAACTCTAGTATCTATGGAATGATACCTATTTTATGTATTTAAGTTTCCCACATCATGTATTTTTATGACATTTTTGTGTAATCCCTTTCTCTTGAACTATTTTATTACTATTGTTTGTGAGTATATGATTGTAATGAAATGTATACTATATATATATTTATATTTATACTGTAGGTGTATATATATTTACAGTAGTTATACAGCAGGTTGTCGGGGCTTAGAAATGTGCAATTGATTAAAACTGTTTAATATGCATATAATGATGCTAGGACTGAGCAGGAATATACACAGGATGATTTCCAAAAAATCTGAGAATTGCCAAGGTTATGTCACTGGAATGTGTGAATTGATCAGCTGAACCCTCATAAATATTAATCCCATCAAAATGGCTTCCTCCTCAGGGAGCCCACTTCCTGCTGACTGGATGGGAATCACCACTTATAAACATTGCACGCTTTGCTAAAATAGGATCCTTAAAGACTTTCTGCAAATACATTTCTAGAAACGTTAGACAGAAATAGGAATGTGTGACTTGTGTACCCCCAAGACTCCTAGACCCCACATTTTGTATGTTTTTACACTAGAGTTAAATGCTAATACTTGTCACTTCTTATGTGGCAGTGGGACTTTTAGTCCCAGACAACAGAACTAATTCCTCTGGTTTCAATAGATGTTTGTAGCCCAAACTTAAAATAAATAGACAATTTGATATAACTGCTTCCCTGCATGTCTCTTTACTTGTTCTTCCAAGGTCCGTTTCACATTGCATCGTTGCCATGTCAGTGGACCAGATTCAAGCTTCTGTCTGACAATGATGAGATGCGGATGAGAGGACAATGATGGGATGCTGGAGAGAGGACAATGATGGAGGTGGGGGACAGTGCAATGATGGAAGAGGGGGAGAGGACAATGATGGAGGTGGGGGAGAGGACAATGATGGAAGAGGGGAAGAGGACAATGATGGAAGAGGAGGAGAGGACAATGAAGGAGGTGGGAAGAGGACAATGATGGAGGTGGGGGAGAGGACAATGATGAAGGTGGGAGAGAGGACAATGATGGAGGTGGGAGAGAGGATAATGATGGAGGTGGGGAGGGTGCAATGATGAAGGTAGGGGAGAGGACAATGATGGAGGTGGGGGAGAGGACAATGATGGGATTCAGGGGAGAGGGCAATGGTGAAGGTGGGAGAGGTGACAATGTTGGGATGAGGAGAAGGGGACAATGATAGCATGCAGGGCAGAGGACTATGGTGGGATGTGTGGAAGAAGACAATGATGGGCGGTGAGGGTAAGGACAGTGATGGAGGTGGGGGAGAGGACAATAATGGGATGCAGGGGAAAGGATAATGATGAAAGTGGGGAGAGGACAATGAAGGTAAGTGGGGAGAGTACAATGAGTTATGTAGGTAGAGGACAATGAGGGGGTGGGGGAGATGATAATAAAGAGGTGGAGAGATGACAATGAGGGATGTGGGAGAGAAGACAATGAGGGCTTTGGGGGAGAGGACAATGATGGATGTGGGTAAAGGGCAATAAGGGGGGTGAGGAGATGACAATGAGGGATATGGGGGAGAGGATAATGAGGAATGTGGAGGGCAGGACAATGAAGTGGTTGGGGGAGAGGACAATGAGGAGGGTGGGGTATTGGGATGGGCGTAAAAGGGACTTATAATGGATTATGATTTGGGAGGAGGCTGAGAATGTTGAGTACCTGATAATGAATTTGGGGGTGGGAGAAGACATTTTGATGCTATCAAGGACTTATAATGAGTAGGGGGACACAGAACAGGGAGTAAGGCTATGTGCAATGTTTCAGGATTTACAGGAGAAAATTCTGATGCATATCCTAATGTGCATAAAATACATTTTTGACATGCATTTGTTGCATATTTTCCCACACTCATTAGTATGGGTGAAATACGCTGCAAGAATTGATATAATGTAGATTTTTATCTGCTGCAAATCTGTAAGGAAAAAAGAAAAAAACAAAGACAGAAACATAATGATTGAATACACTGGAGTAAATAAATAAATTGCATAGTGCATGAAAATAATATACAGTATTTAGTTAAAATGTTTTTTGATAAAAAAAAAAAATATGAAAGCCATCCCACTTCTTCACGGCAACCGTAATTGGAACAGATAAGGTTTGAGAGGGACTGAGCCCAACAAGGACAAAATAAGCAACATGTACAGGAGACTTCTGGGATCTCATTCACTTTTCTTGTACTGTAAAACCTTGCATATGTGTGCATGGCCTTAAAGTTAATTGGGGACAGTAACAAAGATTGAATAATTGATATTATTGGGGGGCCGAGATTATAGTTAATGGGGTGAACAGTGCTTAGCACTATATTTTGATTGATGAGTGGCTAATAGTATATTAATGGTGGGGTACATATCTGTACACAGGGGCACAGTGCGAGAGAGACACATGTATGTATACAATGTATATGATCTTGTTATTTTCAGGGCATCGTAACGATACAAGTTGTGACTGGAAAATGTTGACATGTAGGTCCGACCAGATGGAGAAGAAACAGCAGAAAATGACTAATTTACATCCAGGATTCGGATTTCTGCATTTACTCAGCAGGGATCCAGATCCTCACATACTGCACTCTCCTCCTATTT
Organism: Dendrobates tinctorius; assembly: GCF_039654945.1. Classification (NCBI taxonomy): domain Eukaryota; kingdom Metazoa; phylum Chordata; class Amphibia; order Anura; family Dendrobatidae; genus Dendrobates; species Dendrobates tinctorius. The sequence continues at coordinate 9,141,544 of NW_027361993.1, forward strand.
TTCCACTGCAGAGGAGATTGCAGAGGAGATTGCCTCGCAGCAAATCTCTCCTGAGGCTAAGTCCTTCTGTCCTCTTACTGGGCATGCTCATGGGACGATCTCCGATCGGGAGTCATGTGCTCAGATCCCGCTCCAGTTCTCATTGGTCCATCTCAGAGATCTGGAAGCGTGCAGAAGGTCCCGGCTGCTATAAAAGGCACGCATGGCTGTTCCGCCATGCACTAGTATAGACTTACTTGCTGCTGTGTGTATGACGACGGATGCATGATTCTGGTGACTGACTCATTTAAAACCCCTTCCCTCTGATATTACGCATGTGGATAGGGACTGAGTTAGAATCAGCGCCAGCGCTCCTCTGCTGCAACATCCACAGCTGCTAGCATCCGACATTGCGCTTGCGCCTTGCCTTTGTCGTTTAGCGGCAGTGTCCACGCCGCGCTGCAGTAGCATTCGCAGTTGCAGCACCCCGCACACGGTAGGTCTAGACGGACGTAATGCCGCCGTCTTGGGCTACTCCTGTGACCGTATACCGTGTGTGCGTTTTTTACTGAGTACTGTGACTACAACAGGCTTAGTTATTTGTGTTTGTACTTTTTGGCATCTCTGTGAGTTAACTGAAATTGCTCTGCGCACCTGGGTAGAGTTTAACCCTGTGTGCATTTCCGCCATATTGCTCCTGCCACCACTTAGCAGCGGTTATATCACCTACTGCACGGTGGACCCCGAGTGGCGAACGCACTTTATTATTATTTTTATTTAGTGTGTTCCGTCGTTCCTAACAGTAAATATTATTCTGTGCCTGCACTGTGTGATGTGTGTGATAATGTTGTCTGTAAAATCCCTTATTCTATACTCTCACATTTGTGGAAAATGTTTGTGTGCTGCCAGATATTTTTATCAGACGGCACAAGGACTCATAGACCCTGAGAGTTTAGAGTTTATAGATCCATTCAAACATCTGTGAAAATCAAGGACCTGAGAATGAGATATGTGAGGGTCAGAGAATGTTTTATTCTGATCCGATTTTGAGGATCAGAGTAGGAAAAACTCAATGCTTCTGTAAAAGCGGGCAGCACACTGACACTGCACACTGATGCAGCAATGTAGCCTTATTTTGAATAGTACAGTCCCTTAGCATATAGCATACTCACTGATGTATAGCAGAGTCCCTTAGTATATAGTGTACTCAGTTATTATGTATAGCACAGTCCCTTAGTATATAGTATACTCATTTATCATGTATAGCACAGTCCTTTGTAATATAGTGTAGCCACTTTTTATGTACAGCATAGTTCCTTAGTATATGGTGTATTCACATATTATGTTATGTATAGCACAGTACCTTAGTATATAGTGTACCCACTTATGTATAGCACAGTCCCATAGTATATGGTGTACTCATTTAATATGTATAGCACAGTCCTTTAGTATGTAGTGTACTCACTTATTATGTAAAGCACAGCCCCTTAGTATATAGTGTACTCATTTATTATGTAAAGCACAGTCTCTTAGTATATATTATACTTACTTGTTATGTTTAGCACAGTCCCTTAGAATATAGTGTATTCACTTATGTATAGCATAGTAGTTTAGTACATAGTGTACTTACTTATTATGTATAGCACAGTCTCTTAGTATATAGTGTACTAAATTATGTATATCACAGTCTATTAGTATATAGCATACTCACTTAGTATGTATAGCACAGTCCTTTAGTATATACTGTACTCACTTATGTATAGCACAGTTCCTTAGTATAGAGTGTACTCATTTATTATGTAAAGCACAGTCTCTTAGAATATAGTGTACTCACTTATGTATAGCACAGTAGTTTAATAAATAGTGTACTTACTTATTATGTATAGCACAGTCCCTTAGTATATAGTGTACTCACTTATGTATATCACAGTCCATTAATATATAGCATACTCACTTAATATGTATAGCACAGTCTTTTAGTATATAGTGCACTCATGTATTATGTGTAGCACAGTCCCTTAGTTTATAGTGTATTCACTTATATATAGCATAGACACTTAGCATATAGTGCATTCATGTATGTATAGCACAGTCCCTTAGTATATAGTGTGCTCCATTTTTATTTATAGCATGGTCCCTTAAAATATAGTGTACTCACTTATTATGTATAGCACAGTCCTTTAGTATATAGTGTACATACTTATTATGTATACCACAGTCCCTTAGCCCTCCGTTAGGAACAATATCTTTACTAATGAGTTAAGGAATAATGTGCCTGTCAGACGCAGGCTAGAAAAATACCTATAATATCTAATTTTTGCAATTTCAGTGCTCTAAAAGTGATCAGTGACCTTCATAGGGATGTAATAAAAGACACTACACATAATCAGGTGCAAAAAGATCACAATTTGAAAACCAATTGTCAGCTGTTATATTGCGACCTGATACAAATAAGGGCTCAGCCATTTTTTTTACAACATCACTGGGTTTGTTGCTGACACAGTAATGACCTTCTGGTTGCTTTCCTGCATAAATTTCAAGGTTGTATGTGCAGGTCTTACTGGTATCAACAAGGGCATAAATTTTTATTCCGTATTTGCTAGGCTTTGATGGAATGTATTGACGAAATGCGCATCTGCCACGAAAACCAGGGAGCATTTTGTCAATAGTGAGATTCGCCCCAGGGCAATAGCTTTTTTTACAGTTTTCCACAAATTCTTGGAATAAATCGTGAATTGGAGCAAGTCGGCCATATGTTTTACGTTCAGTTCGGGTAGTTCTGTCGTCAAACCGAAGGCAACGAATTAGAACCTTGAATCTTTTTAGAGACATAACAAGGCCAAATTTTTCAATTCCATCACCATCTTTACTCCAAAGTTCCTCCAAACTTTGTCAATTTGCCCTATAAGCTCCTGCAAGGTATAGCAATCCAAAAAAAGCATGCAGTTCTATTTCATCTGTTGATGATTCTGTTGCAGATGAACGTGTCCTTTATAATGTCTATATATTGGTTTGTGTATGTGACAATAGAGTCCAGAATGTCATCTGTGAAAAAACTATTCCAGCTTTCAGCTGCAGTTTTTGCATTACTTGCTGTTCCTATAACTGCAGGAAGGTGAGTGATAATGTTTTGAGGTTCCCTACATTTTTTCATGGGTGGCTTCTTGTTCCATTTGTTTTTTTATCTTTTCCCATATAATATGATTCCACATCTTCTTCATCCTCATCACTGTCACCATCTTGCTCTGTTTCAGAATCTATTTCACATACTTCCAGTGTATATAGTGCACTCACTTATTTTGTACAGCATAGTATACAGTGTATTTACTTATTATGTATAGCATAGTCCTTTGGTATATAGAGTACTCATTTATTATGTAAAGCACAGTCCCTTGTTATATAGTGTACTCACTTATTATGTGTAGCACAGTTCTTTAGTATATCATGTACTCACTTATGTATAGCACAGTCCCTTACTAAATAGTATATTCACTTATTATGTATAGTACAGTCCTTTAGTATATAGAGTACTCACTTATTATGAGTATCACAGTCAATTAGTATACAATATATTCATATATTATGCATAGCACAGTCCCTTAGTATATAGTGTATTCAAATATTATGAATGGCACAGTCATTAAGAATATAGTGTACTAATGTATGTCTCCGTCCTTAGTTATATAGTTTCCTCGGTTCCATGACAATTGTGTACAAGACAATTGTGTACGGACAATTGTGTACAGAAAATTGTGTACAGGCCAATTGTGTCCAAGGACAATTGTGTACAAGGACAATTGTGTACAGGGCAATCGCCTTGTACACAATTGCCTTGTACACAATTGTCATTGTACACAATTGGCCTGTACACAATTGTCTGTACACAATAGTCCGTACACAATTATCTTGTACACAATTGTCCTGTCACCAGTTTCCTCTTTTATTATGGATGACACCGTCTCTTATTACATATCATCCTCTCTAGTTATATACAGTATGATGACGTCACTTATTATATAGCTTCCTCTGCTATCATATTCCACAGTGCTTTACAGTTTGCACACATTATCATCGCTGTCCCCAATGGGGCTCACAATCTAAAATTCCCTATCAGTATGTCTTTGGAATGTGGGATGAAACCAGAGTACCCAGAGGAAACCCACGCAAACACAGGGAGAACATACAAACTCCTTGCAGATGTTGTCCTGGATGGGATTCAAACCCAGGACTCCAGCGCTGCAAAGCTGCAGTGCTATCCACTGAGCCACCGGTTGCACAGTATTATGTCTTGTTATATATAGCACTTATATGGTGTATTCTTGTTATTTTTCTTATTCACAGGCTCCTCTCGCAATTACATAGTCCTCTCTTGTTAGATAAAAAATGACTGCTGATGGAACAGCCGGTGACCAGAACACCAGTCCATCAGCCCCTCCATTAGAAAAGAAGCTTTCCCATGCTCCATCAGCTTTCATTGCATTATATATTTAACAAGAGAGGATAGTGTAGTGGTGTGGGCCAGACTCAGGGGTGGTCCCTCATTTACTGCGCACAGACGTCACAGACACAAGATGGAGGCAGATTTCGGGTACAACAGGTCCAAGTTTATTTTAGTTGTCCATCTGACGACTCCAGCAATACACCGCACTTCTTCCACAGCCCTCCGTTTCCAGGCCCGGGTACATACACCATACTTTTTAGCTTAGTGACATTCCTACCAGCTCGGTCACTGTGGCCGCCTTAGGCCTGTTCACCAACAGCAATTTACTGGTCAGAGGTCGTTGTCAATTTGGTATATTTCCCCCGGGGCCTCGTCTGTTCTGTGGTTCTTCATGTCGGGGCCACCCCCTGACTTCCTTTCTCCTCAGTCCCCTAGTTGAGCTCTCCACACAGCACACACTTCGTCACAGACTCCTCTCGTCTTGAGCTCCTCCTGGGACTGGAACTTTCTGGAACCCTCCTGTCCTATTTATAACTTTCCCGGTTCCCTGTAACTCCGCCCCCCCCATGACCAACGGTTTCTAAGGCCCTAAGCTGCTGTCAAGTCCTGAACTCACGCTCTCCCCTGCCATCTTGTGGTCAACCCAAGGTACTGCACTCAATCTACACTTTTCCCAGCTGTTTCCCTTCTGTCATAACTAACATCTGTCTAAAGTGCACAAACCATCCTTTCTTCTTGCTGACAAGTCCGTCCGGTCACCTTCCCCACACTAGTACGTAATAAAGACAAGTCTCTGTATAATCTTATATGTAAGGTACGGTGCTGTATATAACAAGTGAGGGCACTGTGTAATAAGGGATGGCAATGAACATAATAAAGGTGACTATGTATGAGATGTATGTACTGGAGGGGAGATATGTGTCACTACGCTTAATGGTGTCAGTGATGTGAAACCTAGAATTTTTTCCTTCAACACACTAAGTGTTGTGAGGATTAAGCTAAGTTGCATAAATGGGCTGTCTGTTATGTGGACATCCATAGAGTGGGTGTGAGAATGTCCACCTTATGTACACCTGCAGAGTTGGCACTGCTGTGTGCTGACTGGACCTGTGTGATGTCACAGTCATGTGATCAGTCACATGGGGTAGGAGTCACATGTTCTGGATTTTAAGTAGCTGGGCTCCAGAGGCAGTCTTTGTTCAGCAGGGCTGGATAGCGGATTCTTCAGTGGTTTGTGTCCTGAGGGGGAAAGACTGAACCTGCGGTGCTGCTGAGAATGCAGCTCCCCGCAAACTTTTGGACTGTGTTCAGCATTTTTGTTTTCTTTGCAGTTTTGCCCAGAGGTCCGTGCTTATTTTCCCAGCATGGTTTATGCTGACAGTGTTCCGTTTCTACCTATGTGTGTGTATATATATATATATATATATATACTGTATATATATATATATACAGACACAGGTGCTTCTCAAAAAATTAGAATATCATCAAAAAGTTAATTCATTTAAGTTCTTCAATACAAAAAATGAAACTCTTTTATTACATAATGTTATTACTAACTGATTTATCTTTCTAAAGTGTTTATTTCTGTTAATGTTGATGATCATGGCTTACAGCCATTGAAAACCCAAAGTCATTAAGTCAGTAAATTAGAATAATTATCAAAAAACACCTGCAAATGTTTCTTAAGGGTTTAAAAAGGTCCCTCCCTTAGTCTGTTTCAGTAGGTTCCACAATCATGGGGAAGACTGCTAAATTGACAGATGTCCAGAAGGCCAGTCATTGACACACTCCACAAGGAGGGTAAGGCCTCTTTCACACTTCAGTTTTTTGTGTCAGTTAAAATCCGCCAAAAAGGCGGAAGAGCGGATCCGTTCTTAACTGATGTGAACGGATGCCACAGGATCCGTTTTGTGACGGATCCTCAGAATGAAGAATTTTAAAGGAACCGCTGGTCGGGAAGGAGAGAGAGAGAGAGAGAATTTTTTTCATCCGCCAGAAAGGATTTCAGGGTTAATTTTCTCCCTGACTTCCTTTCTCCGGGCATGCGCAATGGAAAATGCGGATCCAACAACAAAGAAAACGTTGCATGGTCCGTCCAAGCATGCCGGAGAACGAAAAAAATTTGGAGGATCCTCACAAAAACGGATCCAACGGATGGCCATCCATTAAGATCCGCCAGTAATGCAACTCAATGGGGAAAAAAACGGATCCGCAAAAAACCTGGCGGATTTTGACTGATGGTCAAAAACGGAAGTGTGAAAGAGGCCTAAGCCACAAAAGGTCATTGCTAAAGAAGCTGGCTGTTCATAGAGTGCTGTATACAAGCATATTAATGTAATGTTGAGTGGAAGGAAAAAGTGTGGTACAAAAAGGTGCACAAGCAACTATAAGCATAACCGCAGCCTTGAAGGGATTGTTAAGAAAAGGCCATTCAAAAATTTGGGAGAGATTCATAAAGAGTGGACTGCTGCTGGAGTCCTTGCTTCAAGAGCCACCACACACAGACATATCCAAGACATGGGCTACAAGTGTCGCTTTCCTTGTGTCAAGCCACTCATGACCAATAGACAATGCCAGGAGCATCTTACCTGGGCAAAGGAGAAAAACAATTGGACTGTTGCTCAGTGGTCCACAGTTTTGTTTTCAGATGAAAGTAAATTTTGCATTTCATTTAGAAATCAAGGTCCCAGAGTCTGGAGGAAGAGTGGAGAAGCACACAATCCAATCTGCTTAAAATCTAGTGTGAAGTTTCGACAATCAGTGATGGTTTTAGGAGCCATGTCATCTGCTGGTGTAGGTCCATTGTGTTTTATCAAGACCAAAGTCAGCGCAGCCGTCTACCAAGAAATTTTTAGAGTACTTCATGCTTCCCTCTGCCAATGAGCTTTTTGGAGATGAAAGTTTCATTCTCCAGCAGTACTTGGCACCTGTCCACACTGCCAAAAGTACCAATACGTGGTTTACAAACAACAGTATCACTGTGCTTGATTGGCCAACAAACTCACCTCATCTTAACCCCATATAGAATCTATAGGGTATTGTAAAGAGGAAGATGAGTGACACGAGAACCAGCAATGCAGATGAGCTGAAGGCTGCTATCAAAGCAACCTGGGCTTCTGTGAGCAGGTAGTGGGATGCAGTAACGGGCAAGAGGCAGACCAAGGGTTAACAAAGGGTTTAATTAACAGGAGGTTACTCCTCGCAGGGAGATATTTAAATGAGGGGGAGAGTTCTTCCCTAATACAAAGAATACTTCCAAGTGGGTTTTAACTAATAGGGGAAGATAATATAAATTATACACTTATCCCTTTGGACTCCAGTCACAGAAGTGCCCCTCTCTTTAACTGGGGCCACTTGGAATGAACCACAATGGGGATCTGTTACAGTCCTGTGGAAAATTGGGGAAGCTTTTATGGCATTGAGAATGTCCTCTTGTGGTCCTGACGGTGTCGATGTCCTCTATAATACTGGTGATGACGGTGTTTTCTTTCGATCCTGACAATGGCGATGATTGCCCAGGGTTCTAGCACGGGCACTGGCCCCAACTGATGCAGGGAAGAAGGGAGGATAGACTCTTCCCTCAGCGGTGAGAATCCTTGTACTATCGGGGCCTCTTGACACAGTTCACAGTGGCCTGTTCGGTCTGCTGTGTTGTACCGTTGATCACCGGTATCCCTTACACAGACCTTGCATTCCCCGGTCAGTACTATTGGCTGGGGCAGTTGTGTCAGTGTCGTCAGCCGAGTTTGCAGTCTCGTTAAGGTCCTTAATGTAGTCAGGGACAGCGGTGTTAGCGGGGACATCGGTACATGCAGTGTGTCAGCGGGACCCCGTCGGTCGGTTCCTGTCAGCGCGTCCTTTCGTACCTGGCTTCTCTTAGCTACGCCCCCTCGCCTCACAGCTGAATTTACCTCACAGGACTGACACGCGCTCAATAGTTTGAATTTCTGCTCTCGCATTTTCTGCTTGCTTAGCCACACCCCTTTTCTCGAGCACAGTGAACATCCAGTTACTCTAAGCGCTCCCCCTGTAACTTAGGTTTTGGACCCGTTACGGATGAGACAAGCCTGGCTTGCTTCTTCTCCTTACACTTCCATAACACCTCAGCAGTGCCACAGGCTGATCGCCTCCATGCCACGCCGCACTGATGCAGTAATTGATGAAAAAGGAGCCCCGACCAAGTATTGAGTGTATTTACTGAACATATTGTACATTTCAGTAGGCTAACAATTCGAATTTTAAAATCATTTTTTCAATCTGGTATTATAAAGAATTCTAATTTACTGAGATAATGACTTTTGGGTTTTCATTAGAGATGAGCGAATATGTTCGGCTCCCTCCTTATTTGGCAAACTATAGCGCTTACCGAATATGCTACAGAGGGAACCCTGATACCTGGAGCGCTGCTGCTGATCAGCTGTCTGGCGCCGCATCTGCATATTTTGCAACTGTTTCACTGTCACAACACATTTGTGGAGATCCTGTTTGTTGGGTTCTCCATGCATGTGTTGTGACTGTCACACAGCCGCGACACGTGCAGCTGCGGCGCCAGACAGCTGATCAGCAGGAATGATCCAGGTAATGTTTGGAAAACTTTAGATTTTCCATAGAAATAAAAAATAATACTTTGCTGTTTATATGAGGAGTTTTTTTTCAACACTGAAGGCTTCAGTAAACCTTCAAGAAAAGAAAAACTCCACAAAAAAGAGTAGCTGTTCAAAACGACAATGCAGTGCACGTGTTCCAACTTATGTCACTTATGTCCGCTTCAGGGTATGGAAACGCTGAAGCTGTTATACAGTCATATGTAAAAGTTTGGGCACCCCTATTAATGTTAACCTTTTTTCTTTATAACAATTTTGGTTTTTGCAACAGCTATTTCAGTTTCATATATCTAATAACTGATGGACTCAGTTATATTTCTGGATTCAAATGAGGTTTATTGTACTAACAGAAAATGTGCAATCTGCATTTAAACAAAATTTGACCGGTGCAAAAGTATGGGCACCCTTATCATTTTCTTGATTTGAACACTCCTAACTACTTTTTACTGACTTCCTGAAGCACTAAATTGGTTTTGTAACCTCATTGAGCTTTGAACTTCATAGCCAGGTGTATCAAATCATGAGAAAAGGTATTTAAGGTGGCCACTTGCAAGTAGTTCTCCTATTTGATTCTCCTATGAAGAGTGGCATCATGGGCTCCTCAAAACAACTCTCAAATGATCTGAAAACAAAGATTATTCAACATAGCTTTTCAGGGGGAAGGATACAAAAAGTTGTCTCATAGATTTAACCTGTCAGTTTCCACTGTGAGGAACATAGTAAGGAAATGGAAGAACACAGGTACAGTTCTTGTTAAGCCCAGAAGTGGCAGGCCAAGAAAAATATCAGAAAGGCAGAGAAGAAGAATGGTGAGAACAGTCAAGGACAATCCACAGACCACCTCCAAAGACCTGCAGCATCATCTTGCTGCAGATGGTGTCACTGTGCATCGGTCAACAATACAGTGCACTTTGCACAAGGAGAAGCTGTATGGGAGAGTGATGCGAAAGAAGCCGTTTCTGCAAGCACGTCACAAACAGAGTCGCCTGAGGTATGCAAAAGCACATTGGGACAAGCCAGTTACATTTTGGAAGAAGGTCCTGTGGACTGATGAAACAAAGATTGAGTTGTTTGGTCATACAAAAAAGCGTTATGCATGCGCTGTATTGTTGACCGATGCACAGTGACACCATCTGCAGCAAGATGATGCTGCAGGTCTTTGGAGGTGGTCTGTGGATTGTCCTTGACTGTTCTCACCATTCTTCTTCTCTGCCTTTCTGATATTTTTCTTGGCCTGCCACTTCTGGGCTTAACAAGAACTGTACCTGTGTTCTTCCATTTCCTTACTATGATTCTCACAGTGGAAACTGACAGGTTAAATCTCTGAGACAACTTTTTGTATCCTTCCCCTGAAAAGCTATGTTGAATAATCTTTGTTTTCAGATCATTTGGGAGTTGTTTTGAGGAGCCCATGATGCCACTCATCATAGGAGAATCAAATAGGAGAACTACTTGCAAGTGGCCACTTTAAAAACCTTTTCTCATGATTTGATACACCTGGCTATGAAGTTCAAAGCTCAATGAGGTTACAAAACCAATTTAGTTCTTCAGGAAGTCAGTAAAAAGTAGTTAGGAGTGTTCAAATCAAGAAAATGATAAGGGTGCCCATACTTTTGCACCGGTCAAATTTTGTTTAAATGCAGATTGCACATTTTCTGTTAGCACAATAAACCTCATTTGAATCCAGAAATATAACTGAGTCCATCAGTTATTAGATATATGAAACTGAAATACCTGTTGCAAAAACCAAAATTGTTATAAAGAAAAAAGGTTAACATTAATAGGGGTGCCCAAACTTTTACATATGACTGTAAGAAATGCTCATTCTCATGCTCATTTTCCAGGCACCCTCCACTCCAAAGGCACCTGCGCACTATATTTCACAGTATAGACTAAAAGACACCACAACAAGAGAAACAGCAAAATCGCCGGCCTTTTCCTGAAGCTACTTCGCCTGGCAAAACTCGGCAACTGTATGGATTATAAAAGAATTTGTGTACATATAGCCTAAAATGGCTTCAATAAACCCTTCAAAAAAAGAAAAGCTCTTCCAAAAATTTCCACAAAAATAGTAGCTGTTCCTGAAGTGGTTCTGCTTGAAATACTTTTGGTTTTTGACCCCTCAACAAACTTAGAATATGAACATAGCCACCAAAACTTCCCCCAAAAATGAGTTTCCTGGAGCAATTTCTAATAGAAAAATTTTCTTTTTTTGAATGTCTGAAAAAACTCCAAGTGAACATAGTCTTAAATTACGCAGGATAATATGTAGTTTAAGACCTCATCCAGATAGTCGATTTATCATGTACAAGAAAAACGGACCTATTTTGATTAGACTTTCATCAGAGCTTGATTACAGGGTGGTCCAAGTGTCATCGTTTTTTCTCGGACCGCATTCAGACGTCATCCAAGTGTGGTCTAATTTTTTCAAAGACCCATAGGCCTGAATACAAATCGAGCCATTATACAGCGGGGGAGCTAATATGAGAGCCACTTTACAGCAAAGTAACTAATTTGGGGGCAATATACAGAGTAGCAGCTAATATGGGAGCCATTATAAATCATAGAAGCTAGTATGGGGCCATTACACAGTGTGGGAGCTAATATGGGGAAAATTATACAGGTGGGACCTAATATGGGGGCCATTATACAGCATGGAAGCAAATGTGGGCCCATTATACAGAGTGAAAGCTAATGTGAAAGCCATTATACAGCGTGGAAGCTACTGATAAAGCCATTATACAGTGTGGAAGCTAATATGAAAGCCATCATACAGTTTTGAAGCAAATGTGGGGTCCATTATACAGCATGGGAGCTAATGCAGGGATTATTACACAGTATGGGAGGTAATGCAGGGGCCATTACACAGTGTGGTAACTAATGCAGGAGCCAATTTACAGTTTGGAGCCTACCTTGGGGGCCATCATATGATGTAAGGTCTACTGTAATGGCCAGTATACAGTGTGGGAGATATTGCAGGGGCCATTATACAGTGTGGGAGTAATGTGGGGGCCATTATACAGTGTGGGAGCTAATATGGGGGCCATCATACAGTTTGAAAGCTACTGTGATTGCCATCATACACTGTGGGGACTTTATACAGTGTGGAAGCTACTGTGGGGTGCTATTGTAAGTCAGCCAGGGTGGCAGTTGTGGCAACAAGCTGTAATGGTCCCACACCCTGGTGCCCCACAGATGAAACACCAAGTCTTTTCTGTAGTGTGTGCAATGCGTACAGTAGATTACTCACTTCAGTTGCTGGAGTCCTCTCTGTCTCTGTCACTCCAGTTTCATATGCCCCAGTACCATAAAACACTTGTCATGATCCAAGGTGGATCTGACAAGTAAATGGACAAAGTGAACTTTTTTTCCTTTGGCTTGGTGCCAAAGTGGGTTGATTGCCCTCGGTGGCCATTAGAATTATTACACGTGGTGTCATTTGTTCTAAGTTGCCCCAGTGGTGGTGAGTGGTATTACACTTTAGTTCTTTGGTTTAATGTGCACGTAATTATAAATCAGGTGTGATGCTCTATAAAAGAGTGTCAGGTGTGTTCAATCACTGTTGGTGATATTGAGAGTTAGTCATTTACAAGGAAGCCTGGGTGAAAGATGTAGCTGAGCTAGAGTCCTGGGCAGCCCAGCCAGAGGGGATGAGTGGCAGCTTTGGAGTCTGCAAGGAGTACTGGCATGGATTGGTGGAGTCCAACGAGGTGGTCTGCAAGAAGGGCTGGCATGGCGTGGTGGAGTCGCAGTTTATGGTGTCAGCAGGAGGTGCTTGCATGGCTTGGAGGAGTGGCGACTATGTTGAGAGTTGCACTCAGCATGCTGGACTTGGTTGCTGAAAACTGGACTCAAGCATGCTGGACTTATGGGCAGAAAAGTTGGACTCAAGCATGCTGGACTTTTTGGCAGAAGCTGGACTCATCTTTGGGACTCTGTTTACTGGGCAGCTGCAACTGCTCCAAGGCTGCACTATGGTGATGGATCCAGTTATGGTAATGGATCCGGTTGAAGGAGAAGATGCACGCAGGTGGTGGGCTCTGTTGCTTGGAGCGTACGCAACAGAGCAAAGCTAAGTGGTGTTCCCCCTGTATTGTCATTTTTCCTCATGTGTATTTAGTGCAGTGGTGGGATTAGTTTCCACACCGACCAATTCCCTAGTGAGGGCTTAGGTGCAGGGCGAGTCAGGGTTTGAGGTACGCGTGCGTCGCCCGGTGCGGAACCGGCATAGGGAATGTTAGGAGTGCAGGGACACTGGCTCAGGGGAGTACAGGAGGTCTCCACGTCCCTTTTCCCTATCGAAGGGCCCTCCATTGCTATTGTTACCCAGGTTTCCCCTTTATTATTTAAATTCGCCTTACTGAAGGCGGGGTTTCCTGACCTACGTGTATTACCTAAATTCGCCTGTTGGAGGCGGCGTATCCAGCTGCACGTATTATTATTTAAATTCGCCCAACTGGAGGCGGTGTATCCAGGGTCACGCGTGTCATGGGTTTGCCCTGCGATTGTCGCTGTGTCCAGACACACGTGACCGTGACATTATCACCAACCTTACTTTTTCATTTCTGGTCAGCCTTGGCCATGTGGAGACCGCTGAGTAATTGCTGCCGGGCCTCACTGAGGTTGTGAGAAGCTGCATGGTGTGAAGCAGTTCCAGCAGCAGTATTCAGGGTCTGGGGCCTTTCCTTGGGCTCAACCAGAAAATCAAATGGCGGCTGCGGTCTGGCAAAAAGCCCCTAGAGTCGCTGCTTGGGAGCGGGACTTGCTCATGCATGCGGAGGTACCCAGGCTGGTGGGAAGAGTTGGTGCCCCACGGAGCTGCCGGGTATTACCCGAGGTGAAGGGGTACATCCCTGTGGTGAGCAGACTGGTGTATAGTCTGCGGGGCTCACGCCAAATCTTCCATACCATTGAAGAAGCTGTCCCCTCCTGGTCGTGTGGAGGCAACCAGAGAGTGTATTTTTCCTCCATATTCCTGTGGCTCTGGCAAAGTGCCCCGTAGAGTCGCTGCAGGGGAGCGGGACTTGTTCATACAGGTGGATGTACCCAGACAGGTGGGTGGAGTTGGTGATCCCCATGGTGCTGTCTGGGGTTCCCCGAGGTGAAGGGGTACATCCGTGTAGTGAGCAGACTGGTGTTATAGTCCGCGGGGCTGACGCCAAATCTTCTATACCACCGAAGAGGCCGCCCCCTCCTGGTCGTTTGGAGGAAGGCGACCAGCGAGTGTATATTTCCTCCATATTCCTGTCCCCTTCTCCTCCAGGTGTGAGCGGCAGGTGTGCTGTGGGGGAGTAGGGACAAATCTCACCCCTCACCATTAACCAACCCTGGGAGGCGCAGACATCATGGTGAAAGGGTTGGAGGGTGGTGTCCCTTGGTGAATAGCGGGGATGTGAGTGTGGTGATACAGGGGGATGCCTCTGTTGTCGAGTCCAGAATGAGTTCACCAAAATATGACAAACGAATGTGTGGCAGTAAACGTTCAGGTCCAGACCTGTGTGTGAACGAGCATGTATGGGTGGCCACTAAAAAACATCTTGTGGAGGTGTGTTGTGGAGTCTGATCAGCTCATAGCAAACATACACATACATAAACTCGTTCCCCAGGTCGGCGCTGTGGAGATGAGTGGTGCCTCCAGAACATGTATTGCCAATACCAGCGGTGCGTTTGTCCTAAACCTGAAGTTTCAGGTGGTGGTGGGATGAACCCAGGATCTTGGCATCCCTGTTGTAGGTGTTTCCCTAATGAGGAGTGGTCTTGAGGGTCCAGAGGCCCCTCATTAAGGAGGGGGTACTGTCATGATCCAAGGTGGATCTGACAAGTAAATGGACAAAGTGAACATTTTTTTCCTTTGGCTTGGTGCCAAAGTGGGTTGATTGCCCCCGGTGGCCATTAGAATTATTACACGTGGTGTCGTTTGTTCTAAGTTGCCCCGGCGGTGGTGGTAAGTGGTATTACACTTTAGTTCTTTGGTTTGATGTGCACGTAATTATAAATCAGGTGTGATGCTCTATAAAAGAGTGTCAGGTGTGTTCAATCACTGTTGGTGATATTGAGAGTTAGTCATTTACAAGGAAGCCTGGGTGAAAGATGGAGCTGAGCTAGAGTCCTGGGCAGCCCAGCCAGAGGGGACGAGTGGCAGCTTTGGAGTCTGCAAGGAGTGCTGGCATGGATTGGTGGAGTCCAACGAGGTGGTCTGCAAGAAGGGCTGGCATGGCGTGGTGGAGTCGCAGTTTATGGTGTCAGCAGGAGGTGCTTGCATGGCTTGGTGGAGTGGCGACTATGTTGAGAGTTGCACTCAGCATGCTGGACTTGGTTGCTGAAAACTGGACTCAAGCATGCTGGACTTATGGGCAGAAAAGTTGGACTCAAGCATGCTGGACTTTTTGGCAGAAGCTGGACTCATCTTTGGGACTCTGTTTACTGGGCAGCTGCAACTGGTGGTGGACTCTGCTCCAAGGCTGCACTATGGTGATGGATCCAGTTATGGTGATGGATCCAGTTGAAGGAGAAGATGCACGCAGGGGGCTAGGAGCGTACGCAACAGAGCAAAGCTAAGTGGTGTTCCCCCTGTATTGTCATTTTCCCTTGTGTGTGTTTAGTGCAGTGGTGGGATTAGTTTCCGCACCGACCAATTCCCTAGTGAGGGTTTAGGGTCAGGGCGAGTCAGGGTTTTAAGGTTCCTGTGCGTCGCCCGGTGCGGAACCGGCATAGGGAACGTTAGGAGTGCAGGGACTCTGGCTCAGGGGAGTGCAGGACGTCTCCACATCCCTATTCCCTATCGCAGGGCCCACCATTGTTATTGTAACCCAGGTTTCCCCTTTATTATTTAAATTCACCTTACTGGAGGCAGGGTTTCCAGACTACTTTATATATTCGTGTAATATCTAAATTCGCCTGTTGGAGGCAGCGTAACCAGCTGCACGTGTTATTATTTAAATTTGCCCCACTGGAGGCGGTGTATCCTGGGTCACGTGTGTCACATGGGTTCACCTTGAGGTACTCGCTGCGTCCAGACACACGTGACCGTGACAACACTGCAGAGTCATCCTTTTCAAACAATTCAACTTTATTGATAACATGGGTACCCATCACTTTGGCAGCACAATTCACACAGAGCCGAATATCCTGCACTTTCCATTCCTTCCGGGCAGACTCCATTCCTTCTATATCTTCTCCTTCTGTTCTCCCCGCAATTCCGGCCATCTACGTGGACAATCCATGTCTCATCTGTACTTCCTGCATCGCCAGAATCAGACCAGCAGCTAGTCTATAAGATGAGTCTTTTCTGGCACTTAGCCTCTCTATTCCCATTGCCCTATAGTGGTGACTAATGGGTTAATAATGGGCTAATGTCACCTTGCTATTGGACACCTATCAATTATTAACCCTACAATAGTAAAGGGTTAAAAAACACACACAGACATTAATTAAAAATTATTTTAATGAAAAACACACCAAGTTTTTGACCAAATTTATTCATCTGCTATTCCAAAAAATGCCATGGATCTGTAAAAAAATAAAACAAAAAAGCAACAATATACATACCTCTCCGCTGTTCAGTCAGGTCCCCAGCTGCAATCCATCAAAAGGGGTTATCTGGTTTACAATGGGACCGGTGCTAATGTGACCAGCCCCACTGTAAACCACTGCCGAATGAATTAGTTCATCTCTGCGCAGCCTCCCCGGCTGAATGGACATGAACTAATGAGCGTGGGAAAGTTTCTGAACTTTTTCCCACGCTCATCAGTTCACCTCAGGTCAGCCAGGGGACTCCGCGCAGCCTCAGTGACATCAACGGTATCTGGGGTGTCTGGGGGCAGATTTTTGTAGTCGGGGGGTCCAAAAACAATGGTCCCTCTCAAGGCTACTAATATCTGCCCTCACTCAATGGCTTTCCCTCTCTGGTTGAGAATTTACCGCGGGAGCACACGCAATTTTTTTCAACGAACTAACCCCTTAATTTAACATCTAGATGTCCCAAATTTTACACACATACCCTAATCTAATTATTAGTCAAAGACATATAAAAAACTAAATGAAATGAAATGGTTTACTGTATGTAAACCATGTGTCATTTCATGTCAGGTTTTGTAATGATTTTACAGAAGCCGGCGATTGATTTAGCGGCTATTCTGCAATGTAGAACTCTATGAAATATATATATATATGTGTCTCAATGACATGTGTATATATATATATATATATGTATTCTATGTGTCTATATCTATTCTTTCTACTCTTTATTAAACATGTCAGTGTGATTTTACTGTATCACAAAATGAATTGCCAGCTTTTGTTAAAGGACACCTGTGCGCATGTCTCGCAAGTCACACGTCTGGTCCATGTGTAATCCGTAGTTTTCTCACACTCATAGACTTACATTGGCATATTTTTGGAGGAATATGCTGACAATGGCAGCATGCTGCGATTTTCTCAGCCTGTTAAATACGGCTGACAAATATATGGCTGATGGGAGCTGCACCATAGAGAAACATTGGTCCGAGTGCAATGCGTTGTTTTTGCGAGTCTCACTCGTCCGTATTTCTCTCTAGTGTGACACCGGCTTAAGACGTAAAGTCATCTACAATACATAGAAGCAGTGATCTGTTTGTAGCATCCTGTCCATTGCAATATGGTTTTGTGCTCTGCCTTTGTCTGATACGGTGTTGCACAAACACATTTATTCTCTACTTATATTTAAGTGCACGTTCAAGTGGAAAAAAGATAATTACTTTTTTACTTGCATTAAAATTGTCAAATGTAATCCACACATGACCCTAAGCAGAAAGATAAGCATAATTTGAAATCAATTTCTTACCTAATTGGGTAAAACCTGCAGTAATGTAGATAAAACCACAAGTAATAATCATAAGGTGTGAATACAAATAGAATATATAAGCGATCACCTATCGCTGCCAATGTCACTTTATACAATGAAGTACTGTAATAATTGCTGCAGGTTCAAGCATTTAAGATATTTTTTCCAAGTTTTCCTTCACTAACAGCAAGTTGAGATCTTTGTAAAGTTTTAAAGTTCTCACTTTTTTTTTTACAATCTGGACAATGCCCTTTAGGGCACAGTGATGTCATAGCAGAGGCACTGTTCTAGGAGTGGAGAGCTGCTGATAAGCAGCAGCCCTTTCTCTGGCAGACCTTTTCAATCCATTCATTTCAATAACCACTTGTAATACTTAATTTCCCCTGCAGGGATTGCTGTTTCAATTAATTACAGTAGCAGCGTTCCTATTAAAGGGGCAGGAGCATAATCTTCCACCATGCTACTTGCTAGGTATAAATAAATGACAATGCTACATTACACCCTTTTTAAAACAATCTTAGCAAAAGTTCTTTTCATGCAGGAAGTTAAGCGATGCCATAATTCTCATTTTCTTTACCTCCGGAGTTTATCTTCATATTACGCTCATTCTCCAGAGGGTATTTACTGAATAACTCAAGAAGCCAGCGGGTGTCATTTTTACACATAATAAGGAAATTTGTGAACACGACATCTGCACAGACTTGTCAGGGAGTGGAGATGATTTAAACCGTCCACTTACAGATTAGCCGCGTACATCTCCGTACCTATTACATCGATGTTGCCTTCAATTTGGACTCCTCTTTTTTCCTGCATTTTGCTTAATACGCAGCGGTGACATATAATAAAGAAAATTTATGAGGATGGGGCAAAGCAAAATCCAGACAAGATGTTTTTGTTTTTTTCCTCATTTAATGTTCATGTTCAGTTGAGTGAAATAAAGCATAATCTATATGAGGATGCAGCAGAGCTGGCGTGGTATTTTCTTTACGCAGAGGAATAAAACAATCATCCCTTAATAATTCATGGAGTGAGATTTAAAGAGGACCAAATGCAGTTGTATAACTTCTAAATGTATTCAGGATAAAACAAATGGAAATTTTATATGTTTATCCTTTTGTATGCAAATTCTCATTTACAGCTTCATTTTGAAAAAATGTGATGGGCATGGACGGTGGAAGGGTTAAAAAAAAGCTTCTTGCAACAGCTTGCAATGAAAACACTCGCTGCCTGAAAACTACTTGCATATACGCCAACACTGTGTATCTAAGCTTATCGTGGGTGATACTGTAAGAGAGATAAATTGTTCTTCTGCGTTCCTGCCACTGAAGACAACAATTACACCATGTGTGCAATGTCATGCGGTTTTACATGCGATGTGAATAGTGATGTATGTCTCTTATATTATGTTATGGTGATGTACAGCATCTAAGTAATGCAGGGCAGCCATCAGGGCATTACTGCCTTTACTGTTGTATGGGGCCCAGTGAGCAGAAGAAAAGAGGGGGGTCCAGACCTAGTCCATACCCCCCACTTCTTTTTTTTGCATCTGCTCACCGGGCCCCAGGGTATAATAATACAATGTGCGGCGCACATCTCTGCATAGGGAGCTTTACTGGAGCTCCATGGCCATCAAAACAAAATGGCGAGCAGCTCCAGGGGTGCTCCCGCCACCTCTTCTGTGACATGCTGGTGATGGCACCTATGAGGTGACATCATCATGTAGGCGACTGCATTAACACACCCAGTATACCAGTCCAAAAGTGTAGATCCAGGGGATCGTATGAGAGGTAAGTATGAAAAACTTTTTTTTTTCAATAAAATGAATTACATGGTTGTGGGGGGAGTAAATAATGATGAATTGAGTGTGGGGGATGAGGGACTGCAAATGATGATGTATTGAGATGGAGGAGCTTAAATAATGATAAATTGGGGGTGGGGTAGAGCAAATGATGAATTGAGGGTAGGAGAAAGCAAATGATGAATTGAGGTTGGAGGATAGGGGACAGCAAAAGAGGAATTGAGGGTGTGGGAAAGCAAGTGATGATGAAGGTGGGAAGAGCAAATGATGAATTGAAGGTGAGGCGTGTGGACAGCAAATGATGATAACTTGAGGGCAGTGGGTGACAAAGAGCAAATAATGATCAGTAAATGATGATGATTTGAGAACTGAGGGATGGGGAGAGCAAATGATGATGAGTTGAACGTAAAGGGTAGGGGGGCACAAATAATGATAAATTGATGGTGGGAGAGAGCAAATGATGCTGTATTGAGGGTGGGGGAGACAAAATGATGATGAATTGAGAGTGGTGGAGAGCAGTTGATAATAAATAGAGGGTGGGGGTGGGAGTGAGAAGACATGACATAATTAATTGTGGTGGAGCGGGACATGTAAATATAATGAATCAGGGGAGTGGAGGTACAGAGTAGGGGCGTTGAGGATGCAAGTGTTTGAATGGTATTGAATTGGGGAAAGAGTTCAGGTGCTAATTAATTTATATATTTATGGAGGGGGGAAGTGGCTATTTATAGTTAGCGGGGGCTCAGTGGTGGATTACAATTTATATTTGGAATGGTGGGTTGCAAAGTAACTAATTATATATTAATAGTAGGAGCACGTCTGTATAGTGCAGAAATTAGGGAAAATGTGGAGAATGTGCTCTGGAAACAGTGTTCTAGATAACTTTGTAATTTACTGCAAAGACATGTCCTGACTGGAAGAAGTGTTGGCGGTATGCGCTGGATGAAGAAAAGCAAAATTAAGGACTTCGATAAGAGACGTCACTGGTGAGTCAGTGTATTACCTGTACACTTACACTACACACTGACACTATATGCAGAGTTCTTGTGTATAATGTCACTGGTGATCACTGACTTACCTGTACACTAACACTATACACTATATATCATATTCAGAGCTCCTGTGTATAATGTAACTGGTGATCCCTGTGTTGTCTGTACACTATACTCTATATACAGAATGCCTGTGCATAATGTCATTGGTGATTTTTGTATTATTGGTACACTATGTACACTATTCACTATATACAGAGCTCCTCTGCATACTGTAACTGGTGATCACTGTATGACCTGTACTCTGACACTATATACAGAGCTCCTGTGTATAATATCATCAATCAGCACTGTATTATCTGTGCAATAACACTATATACAGCGCTCCTGTCTCTGTTGACACTGGTGATCACTGTATTACCTATACACTGACACTGTATACAGAGCTCCTGCATATAATGTCACTGGTGATCC
This sequence comes from Dendrobates tinctorius, assembly GCF_039654945.1. Lineage (NCBI taxonomy): Eukaryota > Metazoa > Chordata > Amphibia > Anura > Dendrobatidae > Dendrobates > Dendrobates tinctorius. The sequence goes on from NW_027361993.1 coordinate 9,162,653, forward strand.
CTGTATTACCTGCACACTATACACTATATATAAAGCTCCTGTGTATAATGTCACTGTTGATCCCTGTGTTACCTGTACACTGATACTATTTACATTGTGTATAATATCACAGATGATCACTGTAATATTTGTACACTGACACTATTCAGAGCTCCTGTGTATAATGTCACTGGTGATCCCTGTATTACCTGTATATTGACACCACATTCAGAGCTCCTGTGTACAATGTCACCGGTGATCACTGCATTACCTGTACACCGACACTATATACAGACCTCCTGTGTATAATGTCATTGGTGAGCTCTGTATTATTGGTACACTATGTACACTATACACTATATACAGAGGTCCTGTATATTGTGATTGGTGATCTCTGTATTATCTGTACATAGAATTGAGCGAAACGGGTCGGTCATATTCAAAAGTAGGCGACTTTCGCTGAAGTCGGGTTTCATGAAACGAAACCCGACCATAGCGTGAGGTCGGCCATGAAGTCGGCGACCAGAGCACCAAAGTCGCGTTTCAAAAGATGCTTCCAGCGCCCTTTTTCAGCCAATGATGGAGGACGAACACTGTGGGCAACGCGATGACATAGGCATCGGTCACCACCATCTTTGAGAAGGGCATGCAAGTGATTGGCTGGCTTTGTGTGGCCACACAGGGGCTTTAAAAGGCCGTGAACGATGACCGCCATCTTACTTCTGCCGATATTAGCATTAGGGAGAGGTTGCTGCTGCTGATTCAGAATAAGGGAGAGCGTTAGGCAGGGAAGAAGAACCAAAAAACTGCTTCTGCTGTTAGCGATTTCCACTTCCAACACAACACTTTGTGTGCAGTGACAGGGGAGGTTCTATTTTTGTGCATCAGCTCTGTTGGTTATTAGGCTGCCTCATAAGGCTCCCTGATAGCTGCATTGCTGTTTGCACACTGCTGTGCAAACTTAAAAGCAAAAATACTTTTCTTCCTCTTTTCTGCACAGTTACCAAGCGTTCATTTTTCCACCCTTTTGCGTGTGCAGAAGTCCTGCTTATTAGGCTGCCTGCGTCCATACTTGGACTGAGAGCATGACTGTCAGCGTCCTCAAATCTCTAGTGAGATCCAAATTCTCACCAATCCTATAGACACCCTCCAGCTTGTCAGGCACCATCCAATTTCAGCCTGTTACATTGAGGTGTAATCTCTACTGGGCCTGAGACAATAGTTCAGCGTCCTCAAATCTCTAGTGAGATCCAAATTCTCACCAATGCTATAGACACCCTCCACCTTGTCATACACCATCCAATTTCAGCCTGTTACATTGAGGTGTAATCTCTCCAGGGCCTGAGACAATAGTTCTGCGTCCTCAAATCTATAGTGAGATTCAAAATCTCACCAATCCTATAGACACCCTCCACCTTTTCATTCACCATCCAATTTCAGCCTGTTACATTGAGGTGTAATCTATCCTGGGCCTGAGACAATAGTTCTGCGTCCTCAAATCTATAGTGAGATTCAAAATCTCACCAATCCTATAGACACCCTCCACCTTGTCATACACCATCCAATTTCAGCCTGTTACATTGAGGTGTAATCTCTACTGGGCCTGAGACAATAGTTCTGCGTCCTCAAATCTATATTGAGATTCAAATTCTCACCAATCCTATAGACACCCTCCACCTTGTCATACACCATCCAATTTCAGCCTGTTTCATTGAGGTGTAATCTCTACTGGGCCTGAGACAATAGTTCAGCATCCTGAAATCTATAGTGAGATTCAAATTCTCACCAATCCTATAGACACCCTCCACCTTGTCATACACCATCCAATTTCAGCCTTTTACATTGAGATGTAATCTCTACTGGGCCTGAGACAATAGTTCTGCGTCCTCAAATCTATAGTGAGATTCAAATTCTCACCAATAGTAGATAAACTTTCTACCTTGTTTTACAGTACCATATAGCTGGTGGTATTTTGGGTACATTTTCAAAAAAATGAGCAAGTATGGTGGAAGACGCCATGGAAGTGGGCGGGGGTTGCCAGCTGGTCCCGATGGTGGAGGTGTTGCATCTGTTGGTAGTGGCAAAAGCACAATAGCACCTAAGGCAGGAGGTGCTGAGCCTGCATCATCATCTGGCTCCACAAGGCCTCGAAGGCTCTCTTTTCTGGGAGTAGGTAAGCCACTTTTAAAGCCAGAGCTTCAGGAACAAGTTTTGGATTACATTGCTGACACAGCCTCCAGCTCTATCGCCTCCTCTTCTGAAGTTTCAAAAAATAAAAGCACTGAGTCGTCAATAGAGGCTCCTGGTCAGGAACAACACCTTTCCTTGTGTCCTTCACCCCTACCAAAAGTGAAGGATGTGGCAGGCCACACTACCGATTACTCCATGGAGCTCTTTTCACATACCATGCCTGGGTTAGCAAGTCAAATCGTGAATTCCCCAGTCCAAGATGAATCTGACATGGAGTGCACTGATGCACAGCCACTGCTAGATTTTTCTGCTGGTACATTCACTCAGAGCACTACATTGTCCTCGCAGTGTACTGAGGCAGAATCAGACCCTGATGAAACTCAGGTGCCCCTTCCCACATACTATACCACCTTACATGGTGACACAGAGGAAGGTGCACATGATATTGAAGAGGAGGTGATGGATGACCCAGTTGTTGACCCAGATTGGCATCCATTGGGGGAAGAGGGTGCTGCTGCCAATAGCTCAGAAGATGAGGAGGATCCGCAGCAGGCAACAACATCGCAACAGCTGTTATCTGGCATGACCGTAGCACTCCAAAAACATGTTACAAAAACCAAAAGAGTTGCGGGACAGCTTGGCCAGACGGTCAAATTAGCACAGCATGCAAGGTCTCAAAATGTCTTCCATAGTAGGAATAGTGCATTGTGGCACTTTTTTGAACAAAATCCTAATGATCACGCAAAGGTTATCTGCAAGAAGTGCGCAAAGACCTTTAGCCGAGGGAAAAATCTGAGAAATTTGAATACCAGTTGAATGCTTAGACATTTATCCACCATGCACTTGCAAGCGTGGACGAACTACCAAACCTCACGTACCACATGTGCACCTGCTCCGAATGAAGGTAGTCAGCAACGGTACATCGCTTCCCCCACTGTAAGCCCACCGGTTAGCTCACCACCAGCAGCAAATGTCGAGGTGTCGTCGCAAGGGCAAAACAGTCAGGGAATCACAATGTTATTGCTACGAACGACTGAATCTAGGCCATCAGCAGCACCACCAACACCATCACCATCACCAACCCTCTCTCAGTCCACCATGTCCACTGCTAGTTCCACCATATGCAGCTCTCAAGTCCAGCTCACCCTACCAGAGACTCTGAGTAGGACAAGAAAGTACTCATCCTCTCATCCACGTACACTGGCTTTGAACGCCCACATTGCCAAACTAATCTCGTTAGAGATGATGCCCTACCGGTTGGTTGAAAGCAAAGCTTTCCACGAGCTCATGGCCTGCGCAGTACCTCGCTATGACCTACCCAATTGGCACTTCTTTGCGAAAAGCCATCCCAGCCCTCCACGTGCATGTGAAAGACCGCATTGTCCATGCACTCAAGCAATCAGTGAGTGGAAAGGTGCACCTCACAACAGATGCTTGGTCCAGTAGGCATGGCCAGGGCCGTTACGTGTCCATCACTGCGCACTGGGTTAATGTGGTGGATGCAGGGTCCACAGGGGACAGCGGTGGTGGGACAGTGCTGCCTAGCCCACGGTATAGGAAACAGTTGGCTGTAGGCATTCGACCCTCCTCCTCCAGAAGCGAAAGCTCGTCCACAGAGCGCAGTCACACGAGCACTCCATCCGCAGCTGCCAGTGTTGCACAAGAGGTGTCCCACTATTGAACAGCTAGTGGTAAGCGTAAGCAGGCTGTGTTGAAGATGATGTGTTTGGGCGACAACAGACACACCGCGGAGGTACAGGCCGACTACTTGCAGCGACAAACTAAGTCATGGCTGGGCAGTCTACATCTTGAGGCAGGCAAGGAAGTTAGTGATAACGGCAAGAATTTTGTGGCAGCCAAAGCCCTTTCAAAACTCAGACACATACCTTGCCTGGCTCACACCTTGAACCTGGTGGTGCAGTGCTTCCTCAGTAATTATCTGGAGTTAACACCCCTGCTCCATAAGGTGCGGAAGACTGTGCTCGCACATCTGCCGGTCGCCCGTACACTCCAGTCGTATGCAGAAGCTGCAGCGATTGCTCCACCTTCCCAAGCACGGTCTAATTATCAACGTTGCAACAAGGTGAAACTCCACCCTGCACATGGTTCAGAGGCTGTGCAAACAGAGGCAGGCGTAATTCATTTGTGGGAGGATACACGGGCAGGCAATTTGCAGGCAGACATGGAGTTGTCTGGTGTGCAGTGGTTGAAGCTGAAAGACCTCTGTAAAGTCTTCAGTGTTTTGAGGAATGCACACGGCTGGTAAGCACAGACGACGCCATCATAAGCATGAGCATCCCTCTTATGCGTCTGCTCATGCAAACTTTGACACACATTAAGGAGCAGGCGTCTGCAGCCGAGGAGGAAGAGGAGGAGGGAAGCCTTGATGACAGTCAGCCATTGTCTGCTCAGGGAAATCTTGTGGGCGAGGTGGAGGAAGAAGAGGAGGAGGAGGAGGAGGATGATGGGGATGATTATTTTGGGGAGGAGGCTGCTTCTCAGGGGGCAAGAAAAAATGTTGGCGTGGCAAGGTCAGGTACAGGCTTTGTGCGTGACTGGAGGGATGTTGATTTGCCAGAAGCACTCGCAGTGCATCATTGACACCTGGAACATTGGCCCACATGTCTGATTATGCCTTGCAGATCCTAAAAAGGGACCCCCACATTGCCAAAATGATGAACGATGACGACTACTGGTTGGCCAGCATCCTGGATCCACGCTATAAAGGCAAATTTCAAAACATCATGCCACAGGAGAACCTAGAGCTAATATTGGCTAACAAACAAGCAACTCTGGTAAACCATTTGTTTGAGGCATTCCCAGCACACAGCGGCGGTGATGTTTTTCCAACGAGCCGCAGGGGGCAACATGGAAGAGGTGTTCGTGTTGCACACAGCCGAAGTGGCGTTGGACACAGGGGTTTCATGACCATGTGGACTGATTTTTCAAGTACCGCTCACACGACTGGTAATACTGCATCGATCGAAAGTGACAGGAGACAGCATTTGTCAACTATGGTAACAAACTACTTCTCCTCCCATATCGATGTTCTCCCTCACCGGTCATTCCCCTTTGACTATTGGGCCAGTAAACTTGACACCTGACCTGAATTGGCACAATATGCCTTACAGGAGCTTGCTTGCCCTGCTGCTAGTGTGTTATCTGAACGAGTCTTCAGTGCTGCTGGATCAATCCTGACAGAAAAAAGGACCCGTCTGTTGACCCAAAATGTTGATGATCTAACCTTCATTAAAATGAACCATGCATGGGTTTCAAAGGATTTTGTCCCACCCTCTGTCCCACGTAGGTTGCCAGAAAAATGGCTTGCTTTTGTCCTCCTCTTCTGCAGACTTTTCCAATTCCTCCATTTTCAGCTGCTGAATGTGCAACATCAACATGTGGGCTGCCTCCCCCCACAGGGCCGGGGTCACTACCTGGCGCACGCACCCGTGTGAGTGCCGTTGCTCTGGACAGGTTGGTGGGCACACTGTTTGGCAACGGCACTGGCACAAGGTTCCTCATAGTGGAATCAAGTGTCTCTGACGGTGGGGGTGCACAACCGCCGTCAGACACACCGGCGTACTATGAGGGGCCCTGTGCCAGTACCGCCGCCCACGATTGGGCACCCCCTGCTTGCTCAGGGCACCAGCACTTGCAATACTTACCTCTCCCTGCTCCACCACTGTGTAGTCTGGCCTGTTAAATACTTCACTGGGACTGCCAATACAAATTTGTTGAAATGATAAATGATGGTTAAGACGTAGCTATGCCCTGTCCAGCTGGGCTCTATCTTCAGATGATCAATGGCTTCTATTTGTTATGGACGTCGACTCACAATGAGATGCAGTGGTGGTTTATCATCAGCTTTCACGGTTTTCCGACTCACAGACGTGTGACATTCCTGCCCACATTTTTAAATGTGTCCTCTCATGCCAATCCAATAGAATCGCCTACGGCCTGTGGCTTGTGTCTTTTGCACTCCAAAGTTACCTGACAGATCATGATAGGCAGTGAGGACAATGTCTACATTTGTCCCTGTGATCACAATTTGATGGAGATGAGTAACGGTGATGGATTCCACGGTACTGCGATACAGCAAACCTTTCTTCACAAGAACTGTTTTCGCTGTCTCCACAGGCAAAGTAATTGAGGGTCAGCACTGCCTCTGAGAATTCTCCCAGGAGTTTTTACCGTGATTAGTAATTCTAAAATTTCTGCAATCAGTCGACTTTCCGTCTGTACTTGTATCCATCTCGTTTCCTCTTGCGGAGAGTCTGGACTGTCTTACTGAGACTGAAATATATATGAAGATTGAAAAATACCCCAACAATGTATACTGGTGTACACTTCGAACACATAACCCTTTTTCTCCTTTTTAGATTCTTGTCTAATCCATACTGAGGCTGTGAGTGTCTTTGTCGGACTCCAGAAATATACACGCAGATTTTTAATGTTTAAACTATGCTATATATACCTGCTATCCAGTGATACTGTACCCTTTCTCAACTTTGTACAATCACGTCAAATCCATACTGGGCCTGAGACCCTCTGAGTCTGCCTCCTGATATATAGACATAGGTTTTTCATGTGTAAACTATGCTACATATATACCTGTTATCGGGTGATACTGTACCCTTTCTCAAATTTCTACAATCTTGTCGAATCCATACTGGGCCTGAGAACGTCTGAGTCTGCCTCCTGATTAGAGATGAATGGTGTTCGAGTTGACCTGTTAGCCAAGTTAAAATTCCAGCTGTTTTGGGTGGTGTTCGAGCCGTTCATCGAACTCTAACACTTTGCTTAAAATTCGGCTGTCCGAGGTTCCGTTCGAGAACGGTTCGTTCACCAAAAGCGCAACTTAATTTTCACATTAATAATGGTTTTCGATGTTATTAGACCGTTTCATGGCATAGTAGTGGTGTGTGGCAGCAAGCGGTGTAGTACACCTGTCAAGGAGCTACACCGTGTGTGTTTCTAATTATTTTTTACTGCATCTTGTCCAGAAAATCCTTTTGGGCCTTGTTGCACTGTCTGCTACTCAGCAGAGGAGCCCACCAGTGAACCAAGCTATGCCGCCTGTTTGTGTAAGAACTGCGTGCTACTCAGCGTAGGAGCCCAGCTGTTAAGCAAGCTAGAGCACCTGTGGTTTGGACACTTAATTTTTTCATTTTTTCTGGATTGCCGGTTAGGCCTAATTCCGGAATTCCGGTTGACCTGCACTTACTGGGAAATCCTCATTCGCGGGGAAGAATTGTAATCCCAGATCCCCATCACTAACGGGGTTCAGCGGGTTATCTGCACCTGTAAGCGTCACACGCTGGACCTTTCAGTGTAGCGCACATGCAGCCCCGGACATGTAAGGGCACGACAGACCTGTTATTGATCGATCTTGCGTGCCAGAGCCTCACGTGTCCCTCGAGTAAGCTTGACGCGTACCGCGGGGGAATGCCGGAGTCTCGTTCATTAATGGAATTAAGCTGACAAATCGCTAGCACAACTAAAAACTGACATCCACCACCACCCACAGAATCAACAAAGCTTGCAATCTGTCAATCTTTTCTGTGGCTGGCATGGTTGAGGTTTCCCGGGTGGAGTCGAAATAAGCCGCAGGCTCCACTCCAGGTGGTGCCCTTCTGGACATTCCTTTAAGGTTCAGCTTTACAACCATACTGCCCCCGGAAACCAAACACTTTGCCTTCATGGACGCTGTTTGGAGGTTCGTGGGAATAACGCCGCCCGATCAGCAGTTGGCCTAATTTATGGTGGGAAGTCCGACGGTATATGATCGTCTTCGATTTCGGATTTTTACTGTTTTTTGGTATTTTACATTTTTATTCCAGCCTTTCTTGACTTCATAAGGGCATGACATGCCTATATCTGTGTCTCCTCCTCCTCCTTTTACTCCTCCACCTCTTTTCTATATATAGTTGCCGTTTTCCATATGTTATTTTTGTATTCTGAGCATTTTGTCTGCTTTGGGACTCCTTTTAAGGTGTTTTGTAATTGTTTTCTATGTGTTTGTATGTGTTTGTGTTTGCCTGCCATTGTTTTCAATGGTGTTTGACGTTGTTCGTCGAACGTTCGACAAACATTCGACGAACCAAAACGAACTGGAACACTAGCGGGGTGGCTCAACACTACTCCTGAATATATAGACGTACATTTTTAATGTTTAAACTATGCTATATATACCTGGTATCTGGTGATACTGTACCCTTTCTGCCAGGAAGTCCTCCTCCACCCACCACTCTAAGTGTATCATTGACATCTGAAACATTATCCCACATGTGTGTTTATTTCTTGCGGATCTTCTTGTTATATTGTGGTGTGATCCATCCTGAGCGTGTGACAGTCTGTGGGTTACTCCTGCAATTTAGATGTACATTTAAAAATTACCCCAACACTAGTGTATACAGCTCTACACTTGTGATACATTACCCATTTACTGCTTTTTATATTCTGGTCTAATCCAAACTGACCAAGTGAGAATTATTTTCTGACTGTGGAAATAAATACTGAGATTGACAACAATGATCCCTACACTTTGTACAGCTGTACTCTTCAGATCCATTACCATTTTACGGCTTTTTATATTGTGTTGTAATCCATACTGAGCCTGAGAGCGTCTGTGTCTGCCTCCTGAAATATCTATGGAGATTTAGAATGTTTAAACTATACTATATATACCTGCTATATGATAATACTGTACACTTTTTCTACTTTTTATATTCTTGTCTAATCCATACTGAGTCTGTGAGCGTCTCTGTGTGACTGATGGTATATATAGGGAGATTGACAATCATCCTTTGACTGTATAGAGCTGTACGCTTCTGATACAGTACCATATATCTGATGTTATTTTGGGTTCCTGTTCTGCAACATTTTGAAGTTTGGTGGAAGCGGCCGCGGACCTGGGCGTGGGGGGGCCAGCTGGTGCTGATGGTGGTGGTGCATCTGCTGGTAGTGGCAAAAGCACAATAGCAGATAAGGCAGGAGGTGTTGAGCCTGCGTCATGGTCTGGCTCCGGAACGCCTGGAAGGCTACCTGTTATGAATGAGTCACCGTAGGAGGCAAAAACAGAAATACTAGCTAAGTCCAGAAAACCAGAGAAGTTGGCAGCTATCGGATTGCAGACCCCTGAACCTATCAACAACAACTAGCAGTAGCCGTGGGGGGTTCCTACGGTGCCCTAGACCCCTCGATCACAGCCGGAGAACTAAATAGCCTAAAGACAGAAAGGGAAATCTAAACTGCCCCAGAGCAGACTCCAAAGCAATAGGCAGCCCCCAACATATAATGACGGTGAAGCAAGATGAGAAAACACTCACACAGATAGAAAGATAGGCTGAGCAAATGATGGGGCCCAAGCTAACTAAATAGGACAGGATAGAAAAGCTGCTGTCTGCAGTCCGCCAAAACCCTATCAAAACAAGAGCAAACAGATTGATAGGGAAAAAAGCCCTGAAGACGCTAGGCTTCAAAAAGACTATATCAGTACTCAGGTATTTTCTGAATACAGAGCAAAAAGGAATTCAGCTCACCCAGCAGGGAATGGCAGAAATCCAGAAAAGCAAGGCAAAACAAAACCAAAACACAAATGCAAAAAGCAGAGCAGAAAACTTAGCTTTTGAGGAGCAGGAATCAGACTGGTCTCCAAGAATCCCTCAGAGCAATCACCAGCAAGGCAGAAGGGCGTCGGCTGCCTTATATCCAGTCAGCAATTCCAGTCACCCAGTCATCATCATCCTGTTCAGGTGCTTGGTAATAAGCCTCACTACCTTCCTTCACCAGAAGAGGGAGTTCATCAGACCTCAATGGTGACGGGGAAAATGAACTCACAACAGCTACCTTTTCTGGGAGTAGGTTAACCGCTTTTAAAGCCGGAGCATCAGGAAATGGTTTTGGCTTACATTGCCGAAACAGACTCCAGCAAATATGCCCTCCTCTTCTGAAGTTTCAAAAAATGCAAGCACTGAGTCGTCAAGTGCTGGCTCCTGGTCAGGAAGAATCCCTTTCCTTGTGTCCTTCACCCCCACCAAAAGTGAATGATGCAGCAGGCCACACTTCACATTAGTCCATGTAGCTCTTTCTATCATACCATTCCTGGGTTATCAAGTCAAATCGTGAATTCTCCAGTCCAAGATGAATCTGACATGGAGTGTTGGTGGCCAGCCAGTGCAGTGGGGTTAATCGGTACCGGCCCGGTGTCTCAGAGGGATGTGTCACGTTGGTGGTGATGACCCATTCCGTGGCCCTGGGCGTCCATGCAAAGGGGTGAATAACGTTTATAGGTGAATGACACGTGATGCCACCTGTGGTTTCAGATCAGATTGACCCGCGCTGCAGTGTCGCTTCTCTGGGACAGATGTTGTGGTGCAGCTAAGATGTAGAAGCCCTGCACAGGTAGGGCTGTAGTCACAGGGCAGATGAAAGAGTTGGTAGATGGTGTGCAGTGCAGGATGTATCAGAGCCGTGCGCCAGGCACAGGAGAAAGATGACAGACACAGTCGTGCAGTTATTTTACCTGTACTTGGTATGTGCCGTCCAGGACCCAGAGTACAGATGGAGAAGGAGTTGGTCAGCCTGGAAGCAAATTTGGAATTCTCTCTCTGCAGATAGGTAGTGTGGCCTCTGTTCTAGCGCTTATCTGAGGTACTCGCAGTACTGAGTTCACTGAAGTTCCCCCTGTTGACTCTCTTTTGGAACTTTCTCGTATGGGGCAGCCATAGCCTTTTCCTTCTAGCTCACACATGTCGCTGCTGGGGCCTCCGAGCCTTAGTTGGGAACAGAGCATTTACAGCTGCTACTTTCGCCGGTTTCTGCTGCAGGACCGTCAGTGTTCCTACAAACTCGGAGACCGGAATCCAGACCATGCGCTCCAGCTAGGAGTGAGCCTTAACTCTGCTCATCCGCCAGCTCCCCTTCTCACGTCCACACACTTCCCCTTCCCTTCACAGACTGCCCTAACTTATCTCCTCCCGACCACAGTGAGCAGCTCCTCAGCAGTCCGGTTCAGAGGTCTCCCTGCTGGCCTGGAGTTGGAACTGTGTTGTGTGTTGGTTTAACTGCTAGAGAGATCCTTCGTTGCTCCCAAGCATGACATCACACTCCCTAGGAGGAAGGTAATGCCACTGTGGTGACCGTACTCCTGGGGGTGCCACAAGTGCACTGATGCCCAGCCACTGCTAGATGATTCTGCTGGTACATTGACCCAGACCACTACATTCCCCTCGCACTCTACACAGCCAGAATCTGACCCTGATGAAACTCAGGTTACCCTTCCCGCATACTATACCACCTTACACGGTGACAAAGAGACAAAGAGAAAGGTGCAGATGAAAGTACAGGTTCCTTGAGCAGGTGGGGGGGCATACTCATGGGCGACGGCACTGGCACAGGGCCCCTCATAGTATGCAAAAGTGTCTCTGCCGGTGGGAAGGGAGGGCCCACCCCCACCCCCACCCCCACCCGCAGTCAGACACACCGCCGTACCCTCCCCACCCGCAGTCAGACACACTGCCGTACTATGAGGGGCCCTGTGCCAGTGCCGTCGCCAACGAGTGTGCCCCCCACTTGCTCAGGATCACAGCACTTGCAAAGCTGAAATACTTACCTCTCCCTGCTCCACTTCCGTGACGTCTTCTGCATTTCCTGACAGTGACATTCTGGTCAGAGAGCGCGATGACATCACGTCTGTATGCTCTCTGCCTAAACAGTCCAAGTACAGTGAGATGGAAGATGGGGACGACAAGGAGTCCAGACTAGTGCAGGGATTCCCTAGCGGGGACACTTAGTTAATTGTTTTCATTGTTGGAAAAGCTATTTTTGGGGAGCACTATATCTTGGAGAATGATATATGAGGCCCACACTGGAGCATTCCAAAGGTGGACATCAGACACTGGAGCAGCATTTACAGGGCCCATTATGCACTGGAGCATTAGAAATGGGGCCCATTATATATGGAGCATTATTTGGGCCCATAATACAGTGGAGCTTCATCCATGGGGACGAACATATACTGTATCATTATGTGGAGCTCATCATATACTGTTTCAAACATTACATGGGACCAATGATTCTGTATGGAGAAATATAAGGGCCTCATTACTCTGTATAGCGCATTATGCCGTGGCCATAATACTGTATGGAGTAATGTACTGTCCGTTTTTGGAGCTATTGGAGAATTTAAAATGGATATCAGTCATGAGATGTAAGAAGTGAAGTATTTTTCATTGTACTATACCGCTATTTCTCTGCCGTATCAGAGGATCATGAATTGTGGCATTTGTTAAAGGAGCCCAGTGACACTCTTTGGCCCTGGGCCCATGAAAATCTGGAGCCAGCCCTATCCCCCCACAACTTTAGCCAATTAACCCCCAGTTTTCAATGCCTAACTATTATTATAAAGTAAATTAAGGTTGACCAGCTTAAGTAATAAGAATTGATGTTTTTGGCATTAAAATGGGCACTGTAGGTGTGTTTCCTGTCCTCCACTCCCTGCCGACCTTGGTTCCCCATTGACTTGCATTGGGTTTCGTGTTTCAGTCGGCCTTCGACTTTTCACGATAATCGGCCGATTTCATTCGACCCGACTTTTGAGAAAGTCGGGTTTCATGAAACCCAACTCGACCCGAAAAAAGGCAAAGTCGCTCATCTCTACCTGTACACAGACACTATATACAGAACTCCTGTGTATAATATCACCAGTTAGCACTGTATTATCTGTGCACTAACACTATATACAGAGCTCCTGTCTCTAATGTCACTGGGGATCACTGTAATACCTTTACACTGACGCTATATACAGAGCTCCTGCATATAATGTCACTGGTGAACCCTGTATTACCTGCACACTATACACTATGTACAGAGCTCCTGTGTATAATGTCACTGTTGATCGCTGTGTTACTTGTACACTGATACTACGTTCATTGTGTATAATATCAGAGATGATCACTGTATTATTTGTACACTGACATTATACACAGAGCTCATGTGTATAATATCACTGGTGATCACTGCATTACCTGTACACTGACACTATATACAGAGCTCATGTGTATAATGTCATGTCACCGGTGATCACTTTATTACCTATACACTGACACTATATACAGAGCTCCTGTCTATAATTGTCACTCGTGACCCCTGTATTACCTGCACACTATACACTATATACAGAGCTCCTGCATATAATTTCATTGTTGATCGCTGTATTATCTGTACACAGACACTGTATACAGAGCTCCTATGTATAATGTCACTGGTGATCACTGTGTTACTTGTACACTGACACAGATCTCCTGTCCTGTATGATACTAAAGACAGGGGGTCAATTAGTCCATGAGTAAAAAATAAGTAAATCTTTATTAACTATTAATTACAAACAAAGCAATAACGTTTTATATACTGTATATAGACAATTAACACAGCCATCAGAAGAAGCCCATGTGAAACACACGTTGGGAGCCAGCTTCCAAGTCTGGTGTCGCACAGGGGAACATACGGGTAAGTGTGGCTTATCTGGGTATATAAAGTTATACTGTCCTTTGACTTAATGTTCACAAAGGTACTTTTCAGGATTGATTAAGTTATAATTATCATAGATGTGCTCACTGCCTCTTTTCATCCCTGCAGATGTGAGTCTAATATGGGTATATAATACTAGCCCTGTTTGATTTAAGTACTAGTGTTCCCAGGTGACTCATTCTCCCTGACTTCAAGCTTTGTTTTGACACCATACCTTCATGCTTGAGCCTTTTTTCCAATTATCTTGTCTATATAAATGTACTACATGTTATTGCATTGTCTGTAATTAAGAGTTAATAAACATTTACCTATTTTTACTCATGGACTATTTGACTCCCCATCTTTAGTATCATATTCTATGCTTGGAGTGTTCAATCTACTTATGATTGTTGGCGTATTAGGCAATTTGGGCCCTTTCCCTGTTTTACATACCGTATTTTTCAGATTATAAGACGCACTTTTTTCCCCCCAAATTTGGAGGGAAAATGGTGGTGCGTCTTATAATGCAGATATACCTTACCGACCGCAGTGGAGCAGAATCCCAGGGTCACTGCTGGAGGAGGCAAGAGTGAACTATTGCTGCTGGCCGCAGGCTGGGATTAGGGGATGTTCCGATGTGTGCCGCTGCGGGTGAAAAAGGCTGCGGTGCTCTGTGGTGTAGGGGGGCTCATCCGACATTTTGTGAAAGCTCAGAGCACCCCGCATATCCATTACTGCGATGCGGTGGCCTCTGGGAAAATGGCCGCCGGGGGCGGCACATGCTCAGATTGATATCTCAGCAATGAGATCTCGTCCCGAGATCTCGGGATCAGGGATCTCATTGCCGAGGTCTCAATCTGAGCATGCGACGCCCCTGACGGCCATTTTCCTGGAGTCCACCGCATCTCAGTAATGGATGTACGGGGGGACCTGGGGTTTTCACAAAAAAAAGGCAGAGTCCCCCACACCACAGAGCTCCGTAGCCATTTTCACCCGCAGCGGAAATCCCCCTCTTCCCAACCTGCGGCCTGCAGCAACGCGCCACTCTTGAATCCTCCAGTAGTGACCCTGGGACCTCGCTTCACTGCAGCCACCACCCCCAGTAAGCTATAAGACGCATGTATTATAAGAGGCACCACCATTTTATGAAAAAAAGTTTTTTTCCTATATTTCTCCTCAAAAGTTGGGGTGCATCTTAGAATCCAGTGTGTCTTATAATCCACAAAATACAGTACATATCATGGTTTCTGTTCTAATGACACTATATACAGGTCTCCTGTATATAATGTTGTTGGTGATCACTGTATTACTTGTACACTGACACTATATACAGAGCTCCTGTGAATAATGTTACTTATGACCACTGTGTTATCTGTGCACTGACACTATATACAGAGCTCTTGTGTATGTCATCGGTGATCACTGTATTACCTGTACACTGACACTATACACTGCATACTATGTTCAGAGCTCCTGTATATAATGGCACTTGTGATAATATTAGTATTGTGTTTGTTATTAATGATCAGTATTGTAGTATTTGGTCAGTATGTTGTGGTTATATGTGATCTTGTCATGGTGTGGTGGTATTTGTTCCTTGTATGTGCTATTATTCAATCACTATGTGGTAGTAATATGTGATCTGGTCATGGTGTGGCGGTATTTGTTCCTTGTATGTGGTATTATTGGTAATTTTAAAAAATGGATATGACACAGTCCCTTAACCCCTTCACCCCCAAGGGTGGTTTGCACAGTCATGACCGGGCCAATTTTTACAATTCTGACCACTGTACCTTTATGAGGTCATAACTCTGGAACGCTTCCATTGATCCCAGTGATTCTGACATTGTTTTCTCGTGACATATTGTACTTCATGTTAGTGGTAAAATTTCATTCAAATAACTTGCGTTTATTTGTGAAAAAAATGGAAATTTGGCAAAAATTTTGAAAATTTCGCAATTTTCCAACTTTGAATTTTTATGCCCTTAAATCACAGAGATACGGCACACAAAAAACTTGATAACTAACATTTCCCACATGTTTACTTTACATCAGCACAATTTTGGAACCAAAATTTTTTTTGATTAGGAAGTTATAAGGGTTAAAAGTTGACCAGCGATTTCTCATTTTTACAACACCATTTTATTTTTAGGACCACATCACATTTGAAGCCACTTTGAGGGGTCTATATGATAGAAAATACCCAAAAGTGACACCATTCTAAAAACTGAACCCCTTAAGGTGCTCAAAACCACATTCAAGAAGTTTATTAACCCATTAGGTGCGTCACAGGAATTTTTTTGAATATTTAAAAAGAAATGAACATCTAACTTTTTTTCACAAAAAAAATACTTCAGGTTCAATTTTTTTTATTTTACCAAGGGTAACAGGAGAAATTGGACTGCAAAAGTTATTGTGCAATTTGTCCTGAGTACGCTGATACCTGATTTGTGGGGGGGAACGACTGTTTCGGCGCATGGCAGAGCTCAGAAAGGAAGGAGCGCCGTTTGACTTTTTCAATGCAAAATTGGCTGGAATTCAGATCGGACGCCATGTCACGTTTGGAGAGTCCCTGATGTACCTAAACAGTGGAAACCCCCTACAAGTGACCGCATTTTGGAAACTAGACCCCCCAAGGAACTTATCTAGATATGTGGTGAGAACTTTGAACCCACAAGGGCTTTACAGAAGTTTATAACGTACAGCAGTACAATTAAAAAATCATATTTTTTCCACAAAAATGATCTTTTCACCCCAATTTTTATTTTCCCAAGGGTAACAGGACCCTAAAAGTTATTGTGCAATTTGTCCTGAGTATGCTGATACCCCACATGTGGGGGTAAACCACTATTTGGGCGCATGGCAGAGCTCGGAAGGGAAGCAGCGCCATTTGACGTTTTTGGCTGGAATTGAGATCGGACATCATGTCGCGATTGGAAAACCCCTGATGTACCAAAACAGTGGAAACCCCCCACAAATGACACCATTTTGGAAACTAGACCCCCTAAGGAACTTATCTAGATGTGTGGTGAGAACTTTGAACCCCCAAGGGCTTCACAGAAGTTTATAACATAAAGCCGTACAATTAAAAAATCATATTTTTTCCACAAAAATGATCTTTTCACCCTCAATTCTTATTTTTCCAAGGGTAACAGCACCCTAAAAGTTATTGTGCAATTTGTCCTGAGTACGCTGATACCCCACATGTGGGGGTAAACCACTATTTGGGCGCATGGCAGAGCTCGGAAGGGAAGCAGCGCCATTTGACGTTTTTGGCTGGAATTGAGATCGGACATCATGTCGCGATTGGAAAACCCCTGATGTACCAAAACAATGGAAACCCCCCACAAATGACACCATTTTGGAAACTAGACCCCCTAAGGAACTTATCTAGATGTGTGGTGAGAACTTTGAACCCCCAAGGGCTTCACAGAAGATTATAACATAAAGCCGTACAATTAAAAAATCATATTTTTTCCACAAAAATGATCTTTTCACCCTCAATTCTTATTTTTCCAAGGGTAACAGCACCCTAAAAGTTATTGTGAAATTTGTCCTAAGTACGCTGATACCCCACATGTGGGGGTAAACCACTATTTGGGCGCATGGCAGAGCTCGGAAAGGAAGCAGCGCCATTTGACGTTTTTGGCTGGAATTGAGATCGGACACCATGTCGCGATTGGAAAACCCCTGATGTACCTAAACAGTGGAAACCCCCCACAAATGACACCATTTTGTAAACTAGACCCCCCAAGGAATTTATCTAGATGTGTGGTGAGCACTTTGAACCCCCCAGTGCTTCACAGACGTTTATAACGCCCGGGCGTGAAAATAAAAAATTCGTATTTTTTCCACAAACATGATCTTTTAGTCACCATTTTTTTATTTTCCCAAGGGTAACAGGAGAAATTGAACCCCAAAAGTTGTTGTCCAATTTGTCCTGAGTACGCTGACACCCCATATGTGGGAGAAAACTACTGTATGGACACACGTCAGGGCTCGGAAGGGAAGTAGTGACGTTTTGGAATGCAGACATTGATGGAATGGTCTGCGGGTGTCATGTTGCCTTTGGAGAGCCCCTAATGTACCTAAACAGTGGAAACCCCCACAAATGACCCCATTTTGGAAACTAGACCCCCTAAGGAACTTATCTAGATGTGAGGTGAGCACTTTGAACCCCCAAGGGCTTCACAGAAGTTTATAATGCCCGGGCATGAAAATAAAAAAATCATATTTTTTCCACAAACATGATCAATTAGTCCCCAATTTTTTCATTTTCCCAAGGGTAACAGGAGAAATTGGACCCCAAAAGTTGTTGTCCAATTTGTCATGAGTACGCTGACACCCCATATGTGGGAGAAAACTACTGTATGGACACACGTCAGGGCTCGGAAGGGAAGTAGTGACGTTTTGGAATGCAGACTTTGATGGAATGGTCTGCGGGTGTCATGTGCGTTTGGAGAGCCCCTGATGTACCTAAACTATTGAAATTCCCCACAAGTGACCCCATTTTGGACACTAGACCCCCTCACGGAACTTATCTAGATGTGTGGTGAGCACTTTGAACCCCCAAGTGCTTCACAGAAGTTTATAACGCTCGGACGTGAAAATAAAAAAATCATTTTTTTCCACAAAAATGATATTTTTGCCCCCAAATTTTTATTTTCCTAAGGGTAACAGGAGAAATTGGACCCCAAAAATTGTTTTGCAATTTGTCCTGAGTAGGCTGATACCCTACATGTGGGGGTAAAACACTATTTGGGCGCATGGCAGAGCTTGGAAGGGAAGGAGCACCATATGACTTTTTCAACTCAGAATTGGCTGAAATTGAGATCAGACGCAATGTTGCATTTGGAGAGCCCCTGATGTGCCCAAACAGTGGAAACCCCCAATTCTAACTCCAACCCGAACCCCAACACACCCCTAACCCTAATCTCAGCCCTAGCCCTAACCCTAGCCCTAACCCTAACCCTAGCCCTAACCCTAACCCTAGCCCTAACCCTAGCCCTAACCCTAACCCTAGCCCTAACCCTAGCCCTAACCCTGGCCCTAACCCTAGCCCTAATGGAAAAATGGAAATAAATACATTTTTTTTATTTTATTATTTTTCCCTAACTAAGGGGGTGATAACGGGGGGTTTGATTTACTATTTGTGTCGGTTTTTATGTTTGGCAGCTGTCGCACGCTAAAAGACGCTTTTTATTGTAAAAATAGTTTTTGCATCACCACATATTGAGAGCTATAATTTTTCCGTATTTTGACCCACCGAGTCATGTGAGGTCTTATTTTTTGCGAGACGAGTTGACGTTTTTATCGGTACCATTTTCGGGCACGTGACATTTTTTGATCGCTTTTTATTCCGATTTTTGGGACGCAGAATGAACAAAAACCAGCGTTTCATGAATTTCTTTTGGGGGGGTGCGTTTACACCGTTCCGCGTGCGGTAAAATTGATAAAGCGGTTTTATTTTTTGGGTCAGTACGGTTACAGCGATACCTCATTTATGTAGTTTTTTTATGTTTTGGCGCTTTTATGCAATGAAAACTATTTTATATAAAAAATAATTATTTTTGCATCGCTTTATTCTGCGAGCTATAACTTTTTTATTTTTTGCTGATGATGCTGTGTGGCGGCTCGTTTTTTGCGGGACAAGATGACGTTTTCAGCGGTACCATGGATATTTATATGTGTCTTTTTGATCGCGCGTTATTACACTTTTTGTTTGGCGGTATGATAATAAATCATTATTTTCTGCTTCGTTTTTTATTTTTATTTTTTAAGGGGTTCGCTAAAGGGGTTAACTAATGGGACAGTTTTATAGGGCAGGTCGTTACGGACGCGGCGATACCTAATATGTGTACTTTTATTGTTTTTTTTTATATTATTTTCAAAAAATGAATTTATTGGGGAATATTTTTTTTTTTTACTAATTTATTTGGCGATTTTTTTTAAATTTATTTTTACATTTTTTTTTAATTTTTTTTTACTTTATTACATAGTCCCAGGTGGGACATCACTGTCCTGTGACAGATCGCTGATCTGTCACATCACAGATCACTGTGACAGATCAGCAATCTGTCACAGGCATTGAAGAAGACTTCCTCTTGCCTGCGCTTTGCAGGCACTGAGGAAGCCAGCTTCCTCAGGTCCCCGAAGGCCCCCGTCGCCATCTTGGGCCTGGAGGATAGGAGCCCCCCGCAGCAGCGCTGCACATTGCGCTGCCGTGGGGGGCTCAGGGAAGCACGGAGGGAGCCCCCTCCCTGCCGATGCTTCCCTTTAACTCCCGGTACACCGCGATCATGTTTGATCGTGGTGTGCAAGGGGTTAACATGTCGGGGGCGGTCCGTGACCGCCCCTGACACATAGTGCCGGGTGTCAGCTGTGATAATCAGCTGACACCCGGCTGCGATCAGCCGCGCTCACCACGTGGGCGCCGCTGATCGCGGTAGACGTACTATCCCATCCACGGTCATACGGGCCCGGGAACCGTGGACGGGATAGTACGTCGGATGTCAGGAAGGGGTTAAAGAAAAGTAAAGAAATATATACCTAAAGAGGGTATTGGATATTTTAAGAAATTTTTAATAGGTTAGAGTAGGGCCCGGCAAAAAGAGTCTACCTTGTCGTGGTGGCGGCTTAAAAAAATATTTTGACCTAAAGAAAAGCTGATATGGTTTTTGATGGGAACTGTTAATGTGTGATTGGTGAGGATGTGGTGCAGAAGTGAAGTTTTTCAGTGGGACTGTGGAAGGTTCAAGAGGTGGAGGATGAGATGTTTTCGAGCCTGGGTGGAGTCTCAAGTAGGCCCGAATTTTAAATTTTGCCAGTATGGGGCCCTGAAATTCCTGGTGGAAACCCTGAATGTGAGGAGGTTTATAGTGCAGGGTAAGCAGAGGATTAGACGTCCACAAGATAGTGATAAGGTGCATAGTGTATATTGATGGTAGCTAGTTCATGGCAGAGGGATAAGATATAGTTAATGTGTAGAACTAGCCCACTCCTTCACCGATCAGACATTGATGACATCAATATTAAATTCTCGGACCACTTCTTTAAGGCTAATGTGATTGATTTTAACTGCTGGACTGATGTGTCTAAGCTTATCGCGTTATTCTATCTGCTGAGCTAAAGCATCCAAACCTACTGCGCATGATACGATCTGCTGAGATGATGCATCTAAGTATGTAATGTGCAATACTGTCTGCTGATCTAATGTTTATAAGCTTCTCGTGTGTGATGCTGTCTCCTGAATATATAAGCTTATTCTGGCCCAGAGTATCTAAAAATATACCTTCTGCTCCCTGTGACTATCTAAATCTGTTATGTGTAATACCATGTTGTTGACCTGATATAGAATAAAGTGCATATTTTTGGCAGTTGTGGAAAAATTCTGCATAGTAAGAATGTTTCAGCAGGAACACTTGCACAAAGTCAGTGATTATGTGGGATTGTAGTCATGTGTATGAGTAACCAATTATACCAAACAGGTGATGATGATCATCATTTTTGTTTGTAGGTAGAAACATGGTTATTAACTGAAACAGAAACAGCTGTGTGCACACACCCTAAAGGGAAAAAATGTAAGCATTTCACAGTGTGCACTTAAATTAAAGGTCTGTCCAAGTCATTCACAAACATTCAACCCTTCCTTGTAGCAGCTTTCTGCTTTGGTTAAGAAACGGCGTTCCTGGGTAGAGAATCCCTCTTCATTAACTAAGAGATCTCTATTAAGATAATTAAATATGGGTTTATAAACCAAACAACCCCTAAAAATTTAGACTAGTCTCAATAACCCTCCATCTAATGGTAGGTTGACAGAGGCCCAATATGGTGAGGGGCTGCAGAGGCTGTTGCCCAGGGAACCAAATTTTATGAGGATGGAAAATTTTGCACCCCTTGCAGCTTTTTGTTGGAATTGCACAGGGTAAGTAATTGCTCGTCTGGAAGCTAGCGAACTAGATGATTAAAGCAGCCAGGGACAGCTTTGACATATAGGTCCTTACCACAACTTCAAATGCGGAGCGCAGCTATCAAGATGAGTTTGTCACAGGCTGCTGTGTTTCACATATTCAGCGACCGAGATAACAAAGCTCTCAGAATAAAGAAGTAAACTTTGTCATCTTGGTCACTGCCTATGCAGAGCACAGCAGCCAATTACAAATTCAGCTTGATTGTTGTGCTCTGCGTAGGCAGTAACAGAGTTGTGAAAGGTAGCATTGTGCTCTATTCCACAGTTCCATGCCTTTCCCCTTATATGACTGATTGGTGGAGCCGCCGTTCAAAACTGCCAGAGAAGCCACTTCAGCAGCCTCTAAAATGAAAACTTTGTGGGGTCCACTGGTGATTTAAAGATGCCATGTGCACATACCCTTTAAAGAGGATCGTTTTCTGATTTTTTTTTATTTATACTGAGTGCATTTCCCAATAGGTGCCTCTCCATTCATTTTGAAAAAGTTCTTTTTATTTTGTTCCTCTTTGTTCCAAAGTTATGTTCTCTGGTATTGAAGAAGCATATTTTTCCTTCAACCAACTGGGCATATACCGCAGAACTCCTTTGTAAGCAGGCACCTCCATGTTTTAACTGGCTGGCATCAAAAGAGAAAAAGCAAAACACTCACAGAGAAGTTCTGTAGTATGGACAGTTGTTAAAAAGTAAATCTGTGTAGTGTAAATTTGTATGGAGGTTTAAGGGGTAATGTCTCTCCCTGTTGAGAGTGACATGCCAGTGTAAGGAGACTTATAAACCATGCATGCTCCTCTGGGAATTTAAATATGCAAGTGAACTCTTCAGAAAGGAAGAGGACTTGAACTCTAGTGCCACCTACTGGAAGCAGTAAAACTAAAAGTCAATATTGACCCTTTAAAGACTTGCTACATGAAATAGGATAAAAGCCAAACTAGAACCTCAATTTGCAGACACGTGTTTCGGGGTGGTTTCTCCTCCTCAGTGCAAAGCATGAGATCGGATTTGGCTGGTTATAACTAGCGCTAATACATGTACCCAGGTACTAAAATAATAAATAAATACTGTGAACCAATAAGCATAGAGGAGGGCTAATCAGAATCCAAATAGGGTGCACAGCAAAACAAAGGATAAATTACCTTTGTGTAGTCTCAAACTGCATGAAGGAGTGATTATCCTTAGAGTGAGTTCCTTTAGAAAAGCTGAGTGAATATCCTTTCTGTTTGCGGTTGGTGTGTGGGAGGAACGGCTCCCGTCGAGTGTCAGGGCCGGAACCAAGGGAGAAACAATTCCTGGGGGACAGAGTTCGGGGTCGGACCGTTGTGACAGACAGATGGGCTGGGGGAGGGACCAGTATAAAGGGGGCGGGGAATCCCCGGGACAATGAGTCAGCAGACCGGGGCAGAGGCAGCAGGAGACCGTGGGAGCGACTGAGAGCTAGAGCGACTTGCCAGTGCCAGGGAAGACGCTCGCTGAGGACTCCAGAGGGACGGCGCCAAGACGATCATCCGGGACTTGCCGCCCCGCTCCAGCCCGCGGCCACTGCAGCCCCAGTCCAGCCCGCAGCCGCTGCCGCATCACCTCAGCCCGCGGCTGCGGCCTGTCCCCCGCCACCCGCAGCCGCCCTGCCCTCACCAGTGGCCGCGGCAAGTACAGTGCTGTCGGCGGCCACCACTGTCCCGCTCCGGTCCGCGGCAGGGGCCGAGCCTCTGCTTGCTGCGGATTCCCCGTCGCAGGTGGCCTGCCCTTCACCACCCCACATCGCTGCCGCTTGCCCCAGTCCGGGGGCTGCAGCCCATCCGTCCAATAGAGGACAGCCCCTTTAAATTCCCAATGCAGTAATTTATTTTGTGATGCCCCCTCAGTAGAGATCAAGTGACATCAGTAACTTTTGTTTGTAACATAAATATCATGATAACCTATGCATCATGACACAAAATGCAATTTCTGCTAGCTTTTGAATACTGGAGAAAAGAAATGAACAAAATTTACATTAAAGCAAGAAATGTTCCGCATCCATCTGAGCCCTGTAGAGCAGAAAGGTGAATTTCAATTTCACTGCACTGCATAGTTGCATTGCCGTGTCTAATGGAAGATATACCCACAGGTAGGCTGCCAGGAAACCTTGAGGCCAAGGTGAGGCTGCATTATTATTGTCTACGTAATAATATTCAGCTGAATTTCTCGGCACAAGGTCAGATGTAGTCCCAGTAGGTATAGTTTAAAGCACAACTTTATTGGTATCGCAGACTTGTTATGTATCCTAGCACCACATATATTAAGCAATAAAGGAATATTTCTTCAATCTCCAATGCCTTTGACTAAATTCAGGGTCTGTTGTTTGCCTCCTATAATCAATGAGCTAACTACCAAAGTAACAATTGCACCTGCATTTTCCTCAGACATATATGATGAGGAATGTTGTGCTTTGTGATGTCTCAAAGATCAAATAGCAAATTAAAGGGTTAAAGGACTACTCCCAGGGCTTATCCAGCAGATGTCACAACCGCCACTGGGCCTGTGCGAGCGAGAAGCCTGCCGATGCCAATGCAAACTTCAACAGGATGTGCGTCCTTGTATTGCAGCGCAGGGGTCCGTGAGCTGCAATGTACGCAGCTGGCCAACCAGTGGCCATCAGCTGACGTCAGTGTGCACATGACTGGGAGCTCATGGCAGTCATGTCATGCTCTCCCATTGAACGCTGAAGTCTACTGCCGGCTTTAGAAGAGGACGCCTCATGGCATGAGAGTGGAGGGATTGTGAGTAGAATCATTTATTTTTTCCCATGCATTAAAGAACTCCGACAGTATCGGGGACATATACCAGGATAAGGGATATATTTACCAGTATGGAGCCCAGGAAAAGAAACATATATACCAGGATGGGGCCCAGGATAAGGGACATATACCAGGTTGGGGTGTATATATATATATATATCAGGATGAAGCTCGGAATAGGGGACATATACACCAGGATGGGGCCCAGGATAAGGGACTAATATACCAGAATGGGGAACATACATAGCAGGATGGAGTAAATATAAACCAGAATGGGGGACATATATACCAGGAAGGAGCCAAGTATGGGAGACATTAAAACATAATGGGGATGGGGCAACTTATATGTCAGTATAGTATTTAGAAGGGCCCATACATCTAACCAACATGAGGGGGTGGATTGGGATGTTTGGGTGTGGTTTTTCACCGGGGTCCATCAGGCTCTAGTGGCAGCACTAGTTACTCCTAAAATATTCATAATACTGATCACTTGGTGCCTGACTGATGGGACTCCCTGGGATACAAAGATTGAGTCTCTAGAACCTAGGAATCAGGTCTTGAATGGAGGAGAGGTGGGCATGCTTCATTGTCCATGGGACTACCGGAAACAGCGGAACACTGTGACCTAGTGGACTCGCCCATGACTACTACCCCGTGCCACCTTGTTACAAGTGAATGGAGCAGAGGTCTAAGGTGCTGACTGCTTATGATTGGTCAGCATTATACAGGAAGAAGTACATGTCCCCAGTGAAATCTCTCTGATAACTTTTGCCAAGTCCAAGAGGGTGTTATCTCATGAGGTACCAAATACCATACTTTGATTGCTAATATCTCTACAATGGAGTAGCGAAATTAAAAATTAAAAATGTTTTATTCTGCTCTACAGCCATTATAACATCGTGTCCAGTTCAACAAGACAAATTTAGTGAAAGGCCCTATTTAATAGTTTGAGATCAACCCTTTAAATATATTGAATTAGTAGACTGTATCTCACAAGATTGGCTAGCAGGAGGATTGAGAAAGTCTACGATCCCTTTTGCAAAATATATTCAAATATTCCATGGACCCAACTGTTATTTGCTGGTTTGCGCTATCATTTTGAAAGTTGCAATGGGATATTTTTCATTTTATTGTGTGTGAAATACCACATGAAAGCATGGCAGAGCACATAAAGCACAGGATGTTCCTGCATGTAGGGGGTCAGACACACATATGATGAGATGAGCTCAAGCAGAGTTTATGCTGGTTAATGCAGTCACCATTAAGAAGCTAGCGGTGGGGTTAAATAAGAACTCACTGTAAGGGCTCGCTCACACAAGCATATACATCAGACAAGTGCTATCCGATGTTTTGTAGGATAGGACGCGACCCAATGCTATTTTATGGGTCAGTTCCGAAAAGCGCTTTTTTTTCTGAAGACGATTTGGCATGAGACAAAAATTGCCGCATGAAGCGGGTGCATCCAGTGATCGAATCATGCGCACCCATACAAGTCTATGAGTGCGTGTAAAACTTTGTACTGAAATTGGATGTTATATGTGTGAAGTCTGATGTACACTCACAGAGACAATGGGGAAGATGGAGAAATTATGTTCTCCATCTTCTCCACACTTGTGCTTCTATTTTCCCATGTGAGATAATCAAATCACACTAAGATGACGCTTGGATCAAACTCTGACAGTATGAGCCGAGTGTCATTAGCATAATTGCCTCGCCTCGCCTTCTGACCCCAGCCTATAGGGTGTGTGCACACGCTGCGGATTCTGCTGCGGATTCGCAGCAGTTTTTGCTGCGGTGTACAGTACCATTATAACCTATGAAAAACAAAAAACGCAGTGCCCACGGTTCAGAATTTTCCGCGCGGATTTGCTGCGGTTTCAAAACCACAGAATGTCACTTCTTTCTGTCGAATCCGCAGTGGTTTCACAACTTCTCCATTGTAGAGGTGTCAAACCGCAGGGGAAAACCGCAGGCTAATCCGCAGATAAACCGCAGGTATTTTAACCTGCGGATTTACCTGCGGATTTTGCAAAATCAGTGCAGAAAAATCCGCAGGTGAATCCGCAGCGTGTGCACACAGCCTAAGGGCGCAGTCAGACAACTGTATAACAGGAACGACGATCGCATTGCAATGCTCGTAATGGCAGGAATCTGCCGACCAGTTCGTACATTGCGATGTGATCATCGTCGGTGTTATACCGCTATCTTACTCTGACCACAAGGTGTTCCCTCCCAGAGCTGAGAAAGGACGATGGAGCTGTACCGTGGTATATGACCTGTATCAAAAAACTAATTGTATGTTTGATAAGTAAACCACTAGTGTTGAGCATTCCGATACTGCAAATATCGGGTATCGGCCGATATTCGCTCTATCGGAATTCCGATACCGAGTACCGATATTTTTACAATATTGAATACCGGAATCGGAAGTTCCCATAATGCAATGAGCCAGTTGTGTTAGCCATGTTAACTAATGGCATGGCTATGATTGGCTGCTGAAATGATGTCATCATGATGCGCGGTCTGTGCGGGCCTGCCGGGGGTCTGTGCGGGCCTGCCGGGGGTCTTTGCGGGCTGCCGGGGGTCTGTACAGGCCTGCCGGGGGTCTGTGCGGGCTGCCGGGGGTCTGTACGGGCCTGCCGGGGGTCTGTGCGGGCTGCCGGGGGTCAGTGCGGGCCTGCCGGGGGTCTGTGCGGGCTGCCGGGGGTCTGTGCGTGCCTGCCGGGGGTTGTGTGTGTGTGTGCAGCCATCGTCCGATGGGACTACAAGTCCCATCAGGCTATGCCTGCTACAATGACAGTGATTGACACATTAGCCAATGACGGGACAGTAGTAGTCCCATCATCCGGCTAATGTGTTGAATGTAAAAAAAAAAAAAAAACATACATACTACATACATAATACATATATACAACATTCATACAACGTACATACATACTACATACATACTTCATATATACAACATTCATACAACATACATACATACTACATACATACTTCATATATACTACATTCATACAACATACATACATACTACATACATACTACATTCATACAACATACATACATGCATACTACATACATACTACATTTATACTACATTCATACAACATACACACATACATACTACATACATACTACATATATACTACATTCATACAACATACATACATACTGCTTACATACTACATATATACTACATTCATACAAAATACATACATACTACATACATACTTCATATATACTACATTCATACAACATACATACATACTACATACATACTTCATATATACTACATTCATACAACATACATACATAGTACATACTGCATACATGCTACATACATACAACATACATAATACATGCTACAGACATACAACATACATACTACATATATACTACATACATACAACATACATAAAACATGTTACAGACATGCAACATACATACTACATACAATACATTCATACATTCATACAATACATACATATAGACATACAGTACATATAACATAGAGTACATACTCACCATCACTTGTCACTTTGATCCCCGAAGCCAGTGTCATCTCACTGTAAAAAATATTAAAATAACAAACAACCAATATACTCCCTGATCCGCAGAAATCCTAAGACGATCTCCTGCAGTGCATCACTGAGCGGTTACTATAGTTCACTGGTCTCACTTTATGGAAAAAGCTGCGTGGGAACTTTCTCACACAGCAATGCCAAAAGTGAGACTAGGGACTATTTTTTTACAGTGGCGGAGGAATACAGTGCGGAAGGATACCTATCTTCCATCATTGCATTCCTGGGGCCCCTAGAGAGTGGTCGCATCAGCTGATGCTGCTGTTCTCCACGGGAGATCGTCGTTGGACACTCGTGGATTTCTGCGGATCAGGGAGTATATCAGTTGTTTGTTATTTTAATATTTTTTACAGATGACACTGGCTTCGGGATCAAAGTGACAAGTGATGGTGAGTATGTACTCTATGTTATATGTACTGTATGTCTATATGTATGTATTGTATGAATGTATTGTATTTAGTATGTATGTAGTATGTATGTTGTATGTCTGTAGCATGTTTATGTATGTTGTATGTATGTAGTATATATGTAGTATGTATGTTGTATGTCTGTAGCATGTTTTATGTATGTTGTATGTATGTATGAATGTAGTATATATGTAGTATGTATGTAGTATTTATGTATGTATGTTGTATGAATGTAGTATATATGTTGTATGTATGTATGTTGTATGAATCTAGTATATATGAAGTATGTATGTAGTATGTAGTATGTATGTATGTTGTATATATGAAGTATGTATGTAGTATGTATGTATGTTGTATGAATGTTGTATATATGTAGTATGTATGTAGTATGTATGTTTTTTTTTTCTTTTTTTTTTACATTCAACACATTAGCCGGATGATGGGACTACTACTGTCCCATCATTGGCTAATGTGTCAATCACTGTCATTGTAGCAGGCATAGCCCGATGGGACTTGTAGTACCATCGGGCGATGCCTGCACACACACACAACCCTCGGCAGGCCCGCACAGACCCCCGGCAGCCCGCACAGAACCCCGGCAGGCCCGCACAGACCCCTGGCAGCCCGCACAGACCCCCGGCAGGCCCGCACAGACCCCCGGCAGGCCCGTACAGACCCCCGGCAGGCCCGCAAAGAGCCCCGGCAGCCCGCACAGACCCCCGGCAGGCCCGCACAGATCCCCGGCAGGCCCGCACAGACCCCCGAGAGGCCCGTACAGATCCCGCCCGCACACACAGACACGCACAGTGTCCGCCCACGCACCGCCCACACTCTTCCCCCCTCCCGAACTGGATGTGCATGGAAAGAAAGGGCTTATTTTCATTCCGATATTTGTGCCTCATTGACTTGCATGGGTTTCCGGTATCGGAATCGGCGATACCCGATATTTTGGGGGTATCGGTCCGATCCAATCCAATCCGATATTTCCCGATATCGGAAGGTATCGCTCAATACTATTAACCACCCTTGTAGTAAAGTTTGGCTGTTCCTCACCTACTTTTAAGCCTCCAACACAGGTGTTTCTGTTTCAGTTAATAACCATGTTTCTACCTACAAACAAAAATGATGATCATTATCACCTGTTTGGTATAATTGGTTACTCATACAACTGACTACAATCCCACATAATCACTGACTTTGTGCAAGTGTTCCTAGAAAAATTAATGAAGGCAAAGGGCAGTCTCACCAAATATTGATTTAATTTTGATTTCTCTTTTGTTTATTTGCTTTGCCATTTCTTTAGTAATAAAAACAAACCGTGAACACTTCTATTTGTTGAAACAAAAGAATTTTTCCACAACTGCCAAAAATATGCACTTTATTCTATATCAGGTCAACAACATGGTATTACACATAACAGATTTAGATATTCACAGGGAGCAGAAGGAATATTTTTAGATACTCTGGGCCAGAATAAGCTTATATATTCAGGAGACAGCATCACATACGAGAAGCTTATAAACATTAGATCAGCAGACAGTATTGCACATTACATACTTAGATGCATCATCTCAGCAGATCGTATCATGCGAAGTAGGTTTGGATGCTTTAGCTCAGCAGATAAAATAACATGATAAGCTTAGATACATCAGCCCAGCAGTTAAAATCAATCACATTAGCCTTAAAGAAGTGGTCCGAGAATTTAATATTGATGTAATCAATGTCTGATCGGTGAAGGAGTGGGCTAGTTCTACACATTAACTATATCTTATCCCTCTGCCATGAACTAGCTACCATCAATATACACTATGCACCTTATCACTATCTTGTGTACGCCTAATCCTCTGCTTACCCTGCACTATAAACTACTCACATTCAGGGTTTCCACCAGGAATTTCAGGGCCCCATACTGGCAAAATTTAAAATTCGGGCCTACTTGAGACTCCACCCAGGCTCGAAAACATCTTATCCTCCACCTCTTGAACCTTCCACAGTCCCACTGAAAAACTTTACTTCTGCACCACGTCCTCACCAATCACACATTAACAGTTCCCATCAAAAACCATATCAGCTTTTCTTTAGGTCAAAATATTTTTTTAAGCCGCCACCACGACAAGGTAGACTCTTTTTGCCAGGCCCTTCTCTAACCTATTAAAAATTTCTTAAAATATCCAATACCCGCTTTAGGTATATATTTCTTTATTTTTCTTTAAGGCAATGTGTCACATCCATTTTTTAAAATTACCAATAATACCACATATAAGGATCAAATACCGCCACACCATGACCAGATCACATATTACCACCACATAGTGATTGAATAATAGCACATACAAGGAACAAATACCATCACACCATGACAAGATCACATATAACCACAACATACTGACCAAATACTACAATACTGATCATTAATAACAAACACAATACTAATATTATCACAAGTGCCATTATACACAGGTGCTCTGTACATAGTATGCAGTGTATAGTGTCAGTGTACAGGTAATACAGTGATCACCGATGACATGCACAAGAGCTCTGTATATAGTGTCAGTGTACATATAGTACAGTGATCACCAGTGACATTACACACAGGAGCTCTGTATATAGTGTCAGTGTACAGGTAATACAGTGATAACTGGTGACATTACAAGCAGCAGGTCTGTGTATAGTGTACAGGTAATACAGCTGTCACCAGTGACATTGTACATAGATTCTCTGTATATAGTGTCAGTGTACAGATAACACAGTGGTCATAAGTAACATTATACACAGGAGCTCTGTATATAGTGTCAGTGTACAAGTAATACAGTGATCACCAACGACATTATATACAGGAGACCTGTATATAGTGTCAGTGTACAGGTAATATAGTGATCAATAGTGACATTATACACAGGTGCTCTATATATAGTGTATAGTGTACAGGTAATACAGAGATCACCGGTAACAATATACACAGGAGATGCAATATCATTAGAACAGAAACCATGATATGTACTGTATTTTGTGGATTATAAGACACACTGGATTCTAAGATGCACCCCAACTTTTGAGGAGAAATATAGGAAAAAACCTTTTTTTAATAAAATGGTGGTGCCTCTTATAATACATGCGTCTTATTGCTTACCGGGGGTGGTGGCTGCGGTGAAGCGAGGTCCCAGGGTCACCACTGGAAGATTCAAGAGTGGTGCGTTGCTGCAGGCCGCAGGCTGGGAAGAGGGGGAGTTCCGCTGTGGGTGAAAATGGCTACGGTGCTCTGTGGTGTGGGGGACTCTGCCGTTTTTTTGTGAAAATCCCGGGCCCCCCCGTACATCCATTACTGAGATGCGGTGGACTCCAGGAAAATGGCCGTCAGGGGCGTTGCATGCTCAGATTGAGACCTCGGCAATGAGATTTCTGCTCCCGATATCTCGGGACGAGATCTCATTGCTGAGATATCAATCTGAGCATGTGCCGCCCCCGGCGGCCATTTTCCCAGAGGCCACCACATCGCAGTAATGGATATGCGGGGTGCTCTGAGCTTTCACAAAATGTTGGATGAGCCCCCCTACACCACAGAGCACCGCAGCCTTTTTCACCCGCAGCGGCACACATCGGAACATCCCCTAATCCCAGCCTGCGGCCCGCAGCAATGGTTCACTCTTGCCTCCTCCAGCAGTGACCCTGGGATTCTGCTCCACTGCGGTCAGTAAGGTATATCTGCATTATAAGGCGCACCACCATTTTTCCCCCAAATTTTGGGGGGAAAAAAGTGCGTCTTATAATCAGAAAAATACGGTATGTAAAACAGGGAAAGGGCCCAAATTGCCTAATACGCCAACAATCATAAGTAGATTGAACACTCCAAGCATAGAATATGATACTAAAGATGGGGAGTCAAATAGTCCATGAGTAAAAATAGGTAAAGTTTATTAACTCTTAATTACAAACAATGCAATAACATGTAGTACATATATATAGACAAGATAATTGGAAAAAAGGCTCAAGCAAGAATGTATGGGGTCAAAACAAAACTTGAAGTCAGGGAGAATGAGTCACCTGGGAACACTAGTACTTAAATCAAACAGGGCTAGTATTATATACCCATATTAGACTCAGATATGCAGGGATGAAAAGAGGCAGTGAGCACATCTATGATAATTATAACTTAATCAATCCTGAAAAGTACCTTTGTGAACATTAAGTCAAAAGACAGTATAACCCAGATAAGCCACACTTACCCGTATGTTCCCCTGTGCGACACCAGACTTGGAAGCTGGCTCCCAACGTGTGTTTCACATGGGCTTCTTCAGATGGCTGTGTCAATTGTCTATATACAGTATGTAATACGTTATTGCCTTGTTTGTAATTAATAGTTAATAAAGATTTACTTATTTTTTACTCATGGACTAATTGACCCCCTGTCTTTAGTATCATACAGGACAGGAGATCTGTGTCAGTGTACAAGTAACACAGTGATTACCAGTGACAATATACATAGGAGCTCTGTATACAGTGTCAGTGTACAGATAATACAGCGATCAACAATGAAATTATATGCAGGAGCTCTGTATATAGTGTATAGTATGCAGGTAATACAGGGGTCACGAGTGACAATTATAGACAGGAGCTCTGTATATAGTGTCAATGTATAGGTAATAAAGTGATCACCGGTGACATGACATTATACACAGGAGCTCTGTATATAGTGTCAGTGTACAGGTAATGCAGTGATCACCGGTGACATTATACACAGGAGCTCTGTATATAGTGTCAGTGCACAGGTAGTACAGGGATCACCAGTGATATTATACACATGAGCTCTGTATATAGTGTCAGTGTACAATGAATGTAGTATCAGTGTACAAGTAACACAGGGATCAACAGTGACATTATACACAGGAGCTCTGTATATAGTGTCAGGGTACAGGTAATACAGCGATCAACAGTGACATTATACACAGGAGCTCTGTATATAGTGTATAGTGTGCAGGTAATACAGGGTTCACCAGTGACATTATATGCAGGAGCTCTGTATATAGTGTCAGTGTATAGGTAATACAGTGATCCCCAGTGACATTAGAGACAGGAGCTCTGTATATAGTGTTAGTGCACAGATAATACAGTGCTAACTGGTGATATTATACACAGGAGCTCTGTACACTGTGTTCCAAATTATTATGCAAATTATATTTTTCTCTGATTTTCCTAAATAGTCGGTACAAATGACAGTCAGTCTAATAAAAGTCATCACCCGTTAGAGTATACATCGAATTTTATTGAAGAAACCTCCCAATGATAACTGTATAATCTCCAAAATGACTAAAAACTCAAATTGAACTGTTCCAAATTATTATGCACAGTAGAATTTCTAAACATTTGATATGTTTTAAAGAACTGAAAATGCTCATTTGTGGAATTTGCAGCATTAGGAGGTCACATTCACCGAACAAAAAAGCTATTTAACTCCAAAACATCCTAACAGGCCAAGTTACATGTTAACATAGGAACCCTTCTTTGATATCACCTTCACAATTCTTGCATCCATTGAACTTGTGAGTTTTTTGGAGAGTTTCTGCTTGTATTTCTTTGCATGAAGTCAGAATAGCCTCCCAGATCTGCTGTTTTGATGTGAACTGCCTTCCACCATCATAGATCTTTTGTTTGATGATACTCCAAAGGTTCTCTATAGGGTTGAGGTCAGGGAAAGATGGTGGCCAAACCATGAGTTTATCTCCATAGCAGTCAATGACTCAGAGGTATTCTTTGCAGCATGAGATGGTGCAGTGTCATGCATGAAGAGGATTTTGCTCCTGAAGGCACATTTCTGCTTTTTATACCATGGAAGACAGCTGTCAGTCAGAAACTCTATATACTTTGCAGAGGTCATTTTCACACCTTCAGGAACCTTAAAGAGCCCTACCAGCTGTTTCCCCATGATTCCGGCCCAAAACATGACTCCTCCACCTCCTTGCTGACGTCGCAGCCTTGTTGGGACATAGTGGCCATCCACCAACCATCCACTACTCCATCCATCTGGACCATCCAGAGTTGCTCGACACTCATCAGTAAACAAGACTATTTGAAAATTAGTCTTCATGTATGTCTGGGCCCACTGCAACCATTTCTGCTTGTGAACACTGTTTAGGAGTGGCCGAATAGTAGGTTTATGCACCACAGCAAGCCTTTGAAGGATCCTACACCTTGAGGTTCGAGGGACTCCAGAGGCACCAGCAGCTTTAAATATCTGTTTGCTGGTTTGTAATGGCTTTTTAGCAGCTGCTCTCTTAATCCGATGAACTTGCCTGGCAGAAACCTTCCTCATTCTGCCTTTATCAGCACAAACATGTCTGTGCTCAGAATCAACCACAAATCTCTTAACAGTACGATGGTCACGTTTAAGTTTTTGGGAAATATCTAATGTTTTCATCTCTTGACTGAAGCATTGCACTATTTGATGCTTTTCAGCAGCAGAGAGATCATTTTTCTTTCCTAAATTCCTTGAAACCTGTGCCCTGCTTAATAATGTGGAACATCATTCTTAAGTAGTTTTCCTTTAATTGGGCTCACCTGGTAAACTAATTAGCACAGGCGTTTGAGATTGATTTCAGTGATCCAAAGAGCCCTGATACACAATACCATCTATGAGTTTATTTGAAAAACAAAAAATTACATCTTTATGACACTTAAATCCAATTTGCATAATAATTTGGAACACAGTGTATATAGAGTCAGTGTACAGGTAGACATGAGTGACTTTATTCGGGTCGAGTTGGGTTTCATGAAACCCGACTTTCTCAAAAGTCGGGTAGAACGAAATCGGCCGATTATCGTGAAAAGTCGAAGGCCGACTGAAACACGAAACCCAATGCAAGTCAATGGGGAACCAAGGTCGACAGGGAGTGGAGGACAGGAAATACACCTACAGTGCCCATTTTAATGCCAAAAACATCAATTCTTATTACTTAAGCTTGTCAACCTTAATTTACTTTATAATAATAGTTAGGCATTGAAAACTGGGGGTTATTTGGCTAAAGTTGTGGGGGGGTAGGGCTGGCTCCAGATTTTCGTTGGCCCAGGGTCAAAGAGTGTCACTGGGCTACTTTAAATAGCGGTATAGTACAATGAAAACTACTTCACTTCTTACATCTCATGACTGATATCCATTTTAAATTCTCCAATAACTCCAAAAACGGACAGTAAATTACTCCATACAGTATTATGGCCACCGCATACTGCGCTATACAGAGTAATGAGGCCCATATATTTCTCCATACAGAATCATTGGTCCCATATAATGTTTGAAACAGTATATGATGAGCGCCACATAATGCTACAGTATATGTTGGTCCCCATGGATGAAGCTCCACTGTGTTATGGGCCCAAATAATGCTCCATATATAATGGGCCCCATTTCTAATGCTCCAGTGCATAATGGGCCCTGTAAATGCTGCTCTAGTGTCTGATGTCCACCTTTGCAATGCTCCAGTGTATGGTGGGCCTCATATATCATTCTCCAAGATATAGTGCTCCCCAAAAATAGCTGTCCCAACATTGAAAACAATTAAATAAGTCTCCACGCTAGGGAATCCCTGTACTGGTCTGGACTCCTCGTCGTCCCCATCTTCCATCTCACTGCACTTGGACTGTTTAGGCAGAGAGCGTACAGACGTGATGTCATCGCACTCTCTGACCAGAATGTCACTGTCAGGAAATGCGGAAGACGTCACAGCAGTGGAGCATGGAGAGGTAAGTATTTCAGCTTTGCAAGTGCTGTGATCCTGAGCAAGCGGGGGAGCCCACTCGTTGGCAACGGCACTGGCACCAGGCACCTCATAGTATGGCGGTGTGTCTGATGGCGGGTGGGCCATCCCACCAGCAGAGACACTTTTGCATACTATGAGGGGCCCTGTGCCAGTGCCGTCACCCATGAGTATGCCCCCCCACCTGCTCAAGGAACCTGCACTTTCATCTGCACCTTCCTCTTTGTCACCGTGTAAGGTGGTATAGTATGCGGGAAGGGGAACCTGAGTTTCATCAGGGTCAGATTCTGGCTGTGTAGAGTGCGAGGGGAATGTAGTGGTCTGGGTCAATGTACCAGCAGAATCATCTAGCAGTGGCTGGACATCAGTGCACTTGTGGCGCCCCCATGAGTACGGTCGCCACAGTGGCATTATCTTCCTCCTAGGGAGTGTGATGTCATGCTTGGAAGCAACGAAGGATCTCTCTAGCAGTTAAACCAACACACAACACAGTTACCACTCCAGGCCAGCAGGGAGACCTCTGAACCTGGCTGCTGAGGAGCTGCTCTCTGTGGTCCGGAGGAGGTAAGTTAGGGCAGTCTGTGATGGGAAGGGGAAGTGTGTGGATGTGAGAAGGGGAGCTGGAGGATGAGCAGAGTTAAGGCTCACTCCTAGCTGGAGCGCATGGTCGGGATTCCAGTCTCCGAGTTTGTAGGGACACTGACGGTCCTGCAGCAGAAACCGGAGGAAGTAGCAGCTGTAAATGTTCCCAACTAAGGCTCGGAGGCCCCAGCAGCGACATGTGTGAGCCAGAAGGAAAAGGCTATGGCTGCCGGCCATACAAGAAAGTTCCAAAAGAGAGTCAAAAGGGGGAGCTTCAGTAAACTCAGTACTGCGAGTACCTCAGATAAGCGCTAGAACGGAGACCACACTACCTATCTGCAGAGAGAGAATTCCAAATTTGCTTCCAGGCTGACCAACTCTTCTCCATCTGTCCTGGATGGCACTTACCAAGTACAGGTAAAAGAACTGTATGACTGTGTCTGTCATCTTTCTCCTGTGCCTGGCGCACGGCTCTGCTACATCCTGCACTGTACACCATCTACCAACT
This sequence comes from Dendrobates tinctorius, assembly GCF_039654945.1. NCBI lineage: Eukaryota > Metazoa > Chordata > Amphibia > Anura > Dendrobatidae > Dendrobates > Dendrobates tinctorius. The sequence goes on from NW_027361993.1 coordinate 9,199,896, forward strand.
CTTTCATCTGCCCTGCGACTACAGCCCTACCTGTGCAGGGCTTCTACATCTTAGCTGCACCACAACATCTGACCCAGAGAAGCGACACTGCAGCGCGGGTCAATCTGATCAGAAACCACAGGTGGCGTCACGTATCATTCACCCATAAACGTTATTCACCCCTTTGCATGGACGCCCAGGGCCACGGAACGGGTCATCACCACCAACGTGACACATCCCTGTTATGATGAGTCACCGAAGGAGGAAAAAACAAAATACCAGCTAAATCCAGAAAAACCAGAGAGGTTGGCATCTATCGGATTGCAGACCCCTGAACCTATCCACAACAACTAGCAGTAGCCGTGGGGGGTTCCTACGATGCCCTAGACCCCTCGATCACAGCCGGAGAGCTACATAGCCTAAAGACAGAAAGGAAAAAACTAAACTGCCCCAGAGCAGACCCCAAAGCAATAGGCAGCCCCCAACATATAATGACGGTGAAGCAAGATGAAAACACTAACACAGATAGAAAGATAGGTTGAGCAAAAGATGGGGCCCAAGCTAACTACATAGGACAGGATAGGAAAGCTGCTGTCTGCCATCCGCAAAAACCCTATCAAAATGAGCCAACCGACTGATAGGAAAAACTGGCCCTGAAGTCGCTAGGCTTCAAAAGACTATATCAGCACTCAGGTATATTCTGAAGGCAGAGCAAAATATCAACAGATCAGAGACAAAAATGGAGTTCAGCTCACCCCCGGCCGGGGATGGCAGAACTCCCAAAAAACAAGGCAAAACAAAAACAAAACTGAAGAGTACAAAGCAGAGCAGAAAAACTTAGCTTTGAGATGCAGGAATCAGACTGGTCTCCAAGAATCCAGCAGGAAAATCACCAGCCAGGAAGAAGGGCGTCGGCAGCCTTATATCCAGTCCTCAATTCCAGCCACCCAGTTATCATCTAGCTGCCCAGGTGTTTGGTAATCAGTCTCACTACCTTCCTTCACCAGAGGAGGGAGTTCATCAGACCTCAATGATGAAGGGAAAAATGAACTCACAACAGTACCTCCCCCTTGAGGAGGGGTCACCGAACCCTCATCCATGCCACCAGGGCGATCCGGGTGAGCCCGATGAAAGGCACGCACCAATCTTTCAGCATGAATATCAGAGGCAGAGACCCAGGAATTATCCTCCTGACCATAACCCTTCCACTTAACCAAATACTGGAGTCTCCGTCTAGCCAGACGGGAATACAGTATCTTCTCTACCTCATATTCCATGTTACCTTCAACCAATATAGGGTCAGGAGGTGCCACCACAAGAACTACTGGTTCAACAAACCTCTTCAACAAGGACTTATGAAACACATTATGAATTTTAAATGTGACAGGAAGAGCTAACCGAAAAGAGACCGGATTAATAATCTCCAAAATCTTGTAAGGTCCAATAAATCTAGGCTTAAACTTAGGAGAAGCCACCTTCATAGCGATATTTTTTGATGACAACCAAACCATATCACCCACCTTAAACTGGGGACCAACGGTCCTATGCCGGTTGGAAAACCGCTGGGCCTTTTCCTGGGAGAGAGACAACTTATCCACTACTTGGTCCCAGATCTGGTGCATTCTCTTCACCACAGTGTCAACACCTGGGCAGGCAGAAGGCTCCACCTGCCCTGAAGAAAATCGAGGGTGAAAACCAAAGTTACAAAAAAAAAGATGACATCAAAGTGGCAGAACTAGCTCTATTATTTAAAGCAAATTCGGCCGAGGGCAAAAATGAAACCCAATCATCCTGATCGGCAGAAATAAAACATCTCAAATACGACTCCAAAGTCTGGTTTGTTCTCTCCGTCTGCCCATTGGTCTGAGGGTGAAACGCAGAGGAGAAGGACAACTGAATTCCCAGCTTGGAACAGAAAGTCCTCCAAAATCTAGACACAAACTGAACTCCTCTGTCAGATACAATGTTCTCAGGAATCCCGTGCAAGCGAACCACCTGTTGCAAAAACAAGGGCACCAACTCAGAGGAAGATGGCAACTTAGGGAGTGGTACAAGATGGACCATCTTAGAGAATCTATCACAAATCACCCAAATAACAGTCTTTCTCTGAGAGACAGGCATATCAGAGATAAAATCCATTAAAATATGGGTCCATGGCCTCCTGGGCACCAGCAAAGGCATCAACAAGCCACTAGAGCGAGAACAAGGTTTAGACCGGGAGCAAGTCCCACAGGACTGCACAAAATTCCTGACATCACGAGACAAGGCGGGCCACCAAAAAGACCGACTCACCAGATCTCTAGTACCAAAAATACCTGGATGACCAGCCAATGTAGAGCAATGAACTTCAGACATCACTCTCTTCCTTCACTGGTCAGGAACATACAACTTTCCACTGGGACAACGCTCAGGTTTGTCCTCCTGAAACTCTTCCAGAGCACATCTCAAATCGGGCGAGATGGCAGAAAGAACTACCCCCTCACCTAAGATGGTAGCAGGCTTAGTCACAACAGGAGAATCAGCAAGGAAACTCCTAGAGAGGGCGTCTGCCTTGCCATTCTTAGTGCCCGGAAGAAAAGAGACCACAAAATCAAAACGTGTGAAAAACAAGGCCCACCTAGCCTGTCTAGGATTCAAGCGCTTGGCCGACTCCAGGTAAATCAAATTCTTGTGGTCAGTAAGGACCACGACTTGGTGTTTGGCTCCCTCCAACCAATGTCTCCACTCCTCAAATGCCCATTTCATGGCCAACAGTTCCTGATTCCCCACATCATAGTTACGTTCGGATGGGGAGAACTTTTGGGAAAAGAAAGCACAAGGATTCATTTTAGATGTCACAGGATCTTTTTGGGACAACACAGCTCCTGCACCAATCTCAGAAGCGTCCACCTCCACCTGAAACGGGAGTGAGACATCAGGTTGCCGCAAAACCGGAGCAGAAGTGAATCTTTGCTTCAGCTCCTGAAAGGAAGAAACAGCCTCCGGAGACCAATTCAGCACATCAGCACCCTTCCTAGTCAAATCCGTCAATGGCTTGGCAATACCAGAAAAATTAGCTATAAATTTCTGACAAAAATTAGCAAAACCCAAAAACTTCTGGAGGGCCTTCAAAGAAGTGGGCTGAACCCAATCATAAATGGCCTGTACCTTGGCCGGGTCCATTTCAATAGTTGACGGAGACAAAATAAATCCCAAAAATGAAACCCTCTGTACCCCAAAAAGGCATTTCGATTCCTTGACATACAGGGAATTCTCCCTCAAAATCCGGAACACAGTCCGAGCATGTTCCACATGAGAGTCCCATTTCTTGGAGAAGATCAAAATATCATCCAGATAGATAATCAAAAATGTATCCACAAAGTCTCAGAATATATCGTTCATGAAGCACTGGAAGACAGAAGGGGCATTAGTGAGCCCAAAAGGCATCACCAGGTACTCAAAATGTCCCTCTGGAGTATTAAACGCCGTCTTCCATTCATCCCCATGCTTAATGCGAATAAGATTATACACCCCCCTGAGGTCAAGCTTGGTAAACCAGCAAGCACCTTTAACTCTGGAGAATAGATCAGAAATCAGGGGTAACGGATACTGATATTTAACAGTAATTTTGTTGAGGGCACGATAGTCAATACAAGGCCTTAATGAACCATCCTTTTTAGCCACGAAAAAAACCCCAGCACCTAAGGGTGAAGAGGATGGTCTAATATGACCCTTCTCCAATGCCTCCTTAATATAGGATCGCATAGCCTCGTGCTCGGGTACAGATAAATTGAAAAGCCGACCCTTGGGGAATTTATACCCCGGGTTCAGCTCAATTGCACAGTCATAACTCCTATGAGGAGGCAAAGACGCAGACTCATTCTCACTAAATACATCATAAAAGTCAGCCAAATAGTCAGGAACATCATGCGACTGGGGAGAGGTGGAGAAAACAGGAGCATCACTAAGGACACACCGACAACCCCAACTCACCACAGACAAAGATTTCCAATCCAGAACTGGATTATGGATTTGCAACCAGGGAAACCCCAGAACAATCGTATCATGCAAATTATGCAACACCAAAAATCTGCAATTTTCTTGATGGTCTGGGGCGACCCGCATTACCACCTGGGTCCAAAACTGAGGTTTATTCTTTGCCAAAGGAGTAGCATCAATACCCCTCAAAGGGATAGGCGTCCGCAGAGGTGTCATAGGAAATCCACAACGTTTAGCAAAATCCAAGTCCATCAGGTTCAGAGCTGCTCCTGAATCCACAAAAGCCTTGGCGGAAAATGTGGACAGGGAGCAGATCAGAGTAATTGCCAGAAGAAACTTAGGTTGAACACCACCCACAGAAAACGTGTGTACACAATGTTTCTCTCGTTTAGGGCAGACAGAAATAATATGAGAGGCATCTCCACAAAAAAAAACACAGCTTATTACGCCTTCTGAACTCCTGACGTTGCACCCTAGACAAAACTCTATCACATTGCATAGGTTCAGACATTTGTTCAACAGGTGGCAACATCTCTCGTGTAGTTTTGCGTTCACGTAAACGCCGATCCACCTGAATGGCTAATGACATAGAATCGTCAAGACCAGAGGGAACAGGAAATCCCACCATAGTATCTTTTACAGTTTCTGACAAACCCTTCCGAAAGAGGGCTGCCAAGGCACCATCTTTCCAGGTAGTTAGGACCGCCCACTTTCGGAATTTTTGACAGTACAACTCTGCCAAATCCCGACCCTGGCTTAATGCCAACAGGGTCTTTTCAGCCTGATCAATAGCATTAGGTTCATCATACAACAACCCCAAGGCTTGAAAAAATGCGTTCACATTATTCAGAATAGGATCATCAGGTTTCAAAGAAAACGCCCAATCCTGGGGATCGCCGCGCAGCAAAGAGATGACAATTTTAACCTGCTGCGCGGAGTTCCCCGATGAGTTAGGATTCAAGGCAAAAAATAATTTACAATTATTCTTGAAATTCAAGAATTTAGACCGATCCCCAAAAAACACATCAGGAGCAGGAATCTTTGGTTCAGAAGCATGTGAATGAGCAAGATAGGTGGAAATTCCCCGCACTTCAGCAGCGAGCTGCTCCACACGATCAGACAATTGCTTCATCTCCATTGAGAGAAAAATTCCCCCTACGGCCTCAGAGATATAGAGGAAAAAATATGCACACAAAAAAAAAATTCTGACACTTTTTCCTTTTTTTTTTTTTTCCTTCCTTTTTTTTTTCCTTTCTTTTTTTTTTTTTTTTACAATTCTCTCCTGCTATTGAGTACCCTAGGATCTGCGGTATGGCTGGTGATTCTGTTATGATGAGTCACCGAAGGAGGAAAAAACAAAATACCAGCTAAGTCTAGAAAAACCAGAGAGGTTGGCATCTATCGGATTGCAGACACCTGAACCTATCCACAACAACTAGCAGTAGCCGTGGGGGGTTCCTACGGTTCCCTAGACCCCTCGATCACATCTGGAGAGCTACATAGCCTAAAGACAGAAAGGGAAAAAACTAAACTGCCCCAGAGCAAACCCCAAAGCAATAGGCAGCCCCCAACATATAATGACGGTGAAGCAAGATGAAAACACTAACACAGATAGAAAGATAGGTTGAGCAAATGATGGGGCCCAAGCTAACTACATAGGACAGGATAGGAAAGCTGCTGTCTGCCATCCGCAAAAACCCTATCAAAATGAGCCAACCGACTGATAGGAAAAACTGGCCCTGAAGTCGCTAGGCTTCAAAAGACTATATCAGCACTCAGGTATATTCTGAAGACAGAGCAAAATATCAACAGATCAGAGACAAAAATGGAGTTCAGCTCACCCCCGGCCGGGGAAGGCAGAACTCCCAAAAAACAAGGCAAAACAAAAACAAAACTGAAGAGTACAAAGCAAAGCAGAAAAACTTAGCTTTGAGACGCAGGAATCAGACTGGTCTCCAAGAATCCAGCAGGAAAATCACCAGCCAGGAAGAAGGGCGTCGGCAGCCTTATATCAGTCCTCAATTCCAGCCACCCAGTTATCATCTAGCTGCCCAGATGTTTGGTAATCAGTCTCACTACCTTCCTTCACCAGAGGAGGGAGTTCATCAGACCTCAATGATGAAGGGAAAAATGAACTCACAACACATCCCTCTGAGACACTGGTCCGGTACTGATTAACCCCAATGCATCTTGGACTGGTGATTCATGATTTGACTTGATAACCCAGGCATGGTATAATAGAAAGATTAATGTGAAGTGTGGCCTGCTGATCATTCACTTTTGGTGGGGGTGAAGGACACAAGGAAAGGGGTTCTTCCTGACCAGGAGCCAGCACTTGACTGCTCAGTGCTTGCATTTTTTGAAACTTCAGAAGAGGTGGGCATACTGCTGGAGTCTGATTGGGCAATGTAAGCCAAAACCAGTTCCTGATGCTCCGGCTTTAAAAACGGTTAACCTACTCCCAGAAAAGGTAGCCTTCCAGGTGTTCCGGAGCCAGACCATGACGCAGGCTCAACACCTCCTGCCTTATCTGCTGTTGTGCTTTTGCCACTACCAGCAGATGCACCATCAGCACCAGCTGGCCCCCCACGCCCAAGTCCGCGGCCTCTTCCACCAAACTTCAAAATGTTGCAGAACAGGAACCCAAAATAACATCAGATATATGGTACTGTATCAGAAGCGTACAGCTCTATACAGTCAAAGGATGATTGTCAATCTCCCTATATATACCATCAGTCACACAGAGACGCTCACAGACTCAGTATGGATTAGACAAGAATATAAAAAGTAGAAAAAGTGTACAGTATCATCAGATAGCAGGTATATATAGTATAGTTTAAACATTCTAAATCTCCGTAGATATTTCAGGAGGCAGACAAAGACGCTCTCAGGCTCAGTATGGATTACAACACAATATAAAAAGCCGTAAAACGGTAATGGATCTGAAGAGTACAGCTGTACAAAGTGTAGGGATCTTTGTTGTTAATCTCAGTATTTATTTCCACAGTCAGAAAATAATTCTCACTTGGTCAGTTTGGATTAGACCAGAATATAAAAAGCAGTAAATGGGTAATGTATCACAAGCGTAGAGCTGTATACACTAGTGTTGGGGTAATTTTTAAATGTACATCTAAATTGCAGGAGTAACCCACAGATTGTCACAAGCTCAGGATGGATCACACCACAATATAACAAGAAGATCCGCAAGAAATAATCACACATGTGGGACAATGTTCCAGGTGTCAATGATACACTTAGAGTGGTGGGTGGAGGAGGACTTCCTGGCAGAAAGGGTACAGTATCACCAGATACCAGGTATATATAGCATAGTTTAAACATTAAAAATGTACGTCTATATATTCAGGAGTAGTGTTGAACCACCCCACTAGTGTTCCAGTTCATTTTGGTTCGTCGAACACGAGGCAAGTTCGTCGAATGTTTGTCGAACGTTCGACGAACACCGTCGAACCACATTGAAAACAATGGCAGGCAAACACAAACACATAGAAAACAATTACAAAACACCTTAAAAGGTGTCCCAAAGCAGACAAAATACTCAGAATACAAAAATAACATATGGAAAACGGCAACTACATATAGAAAAGGGGTGGTGGAGTAAAAGGAGGAGGAGGAGACACAGATATAGGCATGTCATGCCCTTATGAAGTCAAGAAAGGCTGGAATAAAATTGTAAAATACCAAAAAACAGTAAAATTCTGAAATCGAAGATGATCATATACGGTCTGTCATGATCCAGGACGGGGTTTCGCTTTGGCCTGTCCTGATCAGACTGGGGGTTAATTGTTCCGCCTCTCTCTGGCAGAGAGCGGCTATTTAATGCTCACTGGACCTAGGTCCGGTGTCAATTATACTCCTGCCCTCGGCTGAGTTAGTTGACCTTGTGCATACGTGTGCCTTGTGCCTGATATCTTGCTTGCTTGTTTGGTTTTGATCTGGTTCTGCCCCTGTTACAAGTTCTGCCTGGCCCTCTTGTACTGCGCTACCTCTCGTGTATGACTCTCTGCTTGTGACCCGATTTCTCTCTGCTCGTCCCCTTGGTACTATGTCGCCCTCTTGTTTATGACCTTTGGCTTTGTCTGACTACCCGTCTGTTTGTCCCTCCTGGGCCTCGTTTGCCCGTACTGTTGTGACCTCCGTTTTGCCTGACTCTGAGTTGTTGTATGGTGTCCTGTCATATCTGAAAGCAGGACGTTAAGCCCCGCCCCCTTGCAGTCACCTGACCATAGGTCCTGTGCCAGCTTGCTAATTTCAGTGTCCGCAGGTCCTGTGCCTCTTTACTTTCCGGCGCTGACTGGACCCTGACACCAATAGTTTGTAGCACGCATTGTCACCTCTGCTGCCCTGCTCCACAGGTATCTTTTAGCACTGTTTCTGTACTCAGGACACGCGCACTGGCTCTGTGAGCGAGTGTAGTGCGGGGTCTCTGACACCGTCGGACTTCCCACCATAAATTATGCCAACTGCTGATCGGGCGGCGTTATTCCCATGAACCTCCGAACAGCGTCCATGAAGGCAAAGTGTTTGGTTTCCGAGGGCAGTATGGTTGCAAAGTTGAACCTTAAAGGGCACCACCCGGAGTGGAGCCTGTGGCTTAATTCGACTCCACCCGGGAAACCTCAACCATGCCAGCTACAGAAAAGATTGACAGATTGCAAGCTTTGTTGATTCTGTGGATGGTGGTGGATGTCCGTTGTTAGTTGTGCTAGCGATTTTTCAGTTTAATTCCGTTAAAGAGCGAGACATGCCCCCGCGGTACGCGTCAAGCTTACTAGAGGGACACGCGAGGCTCTGGCACGCGAGATCGATCAATAACAGGTCTGTCATGCCCTTACATCCGCAGCGTGTGCACACACCCTAAAGGTTTGCATTGTCATGAAAATTGGAGTCACAGAGTTCAGAAAATCAAAGATTGAAAAGTGGAAAGCTGATTCTTTGCTTAGGACTCCCTCTAAAATCCCTGATTGAGAGCCACTAAAACTTGCATCTCTTGCTTTGGTAGGCCAAACAGGTCTCCTATTAGACAATTACTACCGCATCACTAAGGAAGCCATCAATAAGTGTCTGTTTTATACCCCAGTGATACCAGTGGATCTTCAGGGATCTCAGCAGGACCCCCTATACCTAAACCATGGTCAACTCAGCAGCGATTACTGGACAGGGGCTGAATAAAGTCAATGATGTCATATGTCTTAAGGAACCATACCAAACTAACTCGTTGAGCATTTTTCGATAAGATGCCAGAGCAGCAGATGTTATATTTAACCCAATGTGTTTTCTGAGTGTTACAGCTTGAAGACGTCAATAAACAAGCCACCTGTTGCTTCCACACTAGTAAAGTTATAAAAGTCATCTTTATAAATGCCGATCCCTCTGGGGATATGTCAAGTGGCTTAAAAAGTATCAGATCAAAAAGAAACAGCATTCAACCGTGTGGAAAATCATTCTGATAAAAAAGAGAGTCATAAAAAGAGAATTTCTTTATACTGTTCAGGTAAAATGTTACTGGTAATATGCAAGACAATTGTATACATGGAGCTAACAATATGTATGGCCAGACATTAGGGGTTTCTTATGTAACTTTTATTTCAACAAATTTGGCACATTAAAAGTTTTCTATCTGCTCAACTCTATATTCATAGTTATAAGAGCAGTATTATAGAAGTTATATTCTTATAAATAAGACCAGTATTATAGTAGTTATATTTTTGTACATAGGAGCAGTATTATAGTATACAAAAAAGTTTAGTGTCTGCTAACTTCCTCCAGGATCCTGCTGTGTGGCAAGTTTTCAGAATTTAGAAAAAATAAGTCCAGCGCTGTATGTCCAAAAAATCCATTTTTCTTTCATTCCATAACTTCAAATGGCATAAAAACAATTAAGTCATTGTCCAGACATTAAAAACAAACGCGTTTCAACACTAACCGTGCGTCTTAATCATTAACTAATGATCAATGATTAAGACGCACGGTTTTGCTGCCACCAACGCAAATAGGGTCATGGGATGCATTAGAAGAGGTCTGGGGACACGAGATGAAAACATAATTCTCCCTCTGTACAAATCACTCGTCAGACCACACTTGGAGTATTGTGTGCAATTTTGGATGCCGGTGCTCAAGAAAGACATTACTGAACTTGAAAGGGTCCAAAGGCGGGCTACTAAAATGATAAATGGAGTTGGTTCACTACAATACCCAGAAAGGTTATCAAAATGAGGTCTATTTACTCTAGAAAAGAGAAGACTTAGGGGAGACTTAATATATATGTACAAGTATATCAGAGGGCAATACAGAGATCTCTCCAATGAACTGTTTGTACCAAGGACTGTGACAAGAAAAAGGGGGCATTCTCTGTGTTTGGAGGAAAGACAATTTCTGCACCAGCATAGAAGAGCAGTGAGGCTCTGGAATTCTCTTCCTGAGGAAGTGGTGATGGCCAACTCACTGAATGAATTTAAGAAAGGAATGGATGCTTTTCTTGTGAGTAACAGTATAGAAGGTTACGAATAACAGAATATTATAGGTAGATGGTTGACCCAGCTTAGGGGAAGGAATTTTTTTCCCTATGGAGAAAATTGGCTTCTACTCTGTGGGTTTTTGCCTTCCCCAGGATCAACAATACAGAACAGCTGCACTAAAAATAGGCTGAACTAGATGGACATAAGGTCTTCCTTCAGCCTTCAAAACTATGCTACTATGTTACTATGTTACTATGAACTTTATATGGGACCAATGATTCTGTATGGAGAAATATATGGGCCTCATTACTCTGTATGGCACTGGGTCGCCCTCACACCCAGGGCTGTGGGGTACTCGGTACCAGGCCGGTGTCAGGGGAATGTGTCACAGCAGCAGGGAAGAAAAACCAGGGGAAGAGTCCTGAGGAGATCATTTGCATATTCCCAGTGCCTTCTGGGAAAAGTGAAGAGTCTCCGCGAGCTCAACGATCACTTGGTTTTGGCCGTTGCAGCTGAAAAGAGGAAATTGGAAAACCAGGGGAAGAGTCCTGAGGAGATCATTTGCATATTCCCAGTGCCTTCTGGGATAAGTGAAGAGTCTCCGCGAGCTCAACGATCACTTGGTTTTGGCCGTTGCAGCTGAAAATAGGAAATCGGAATTTTGGCTCATCTTTCATCGTTTTTAAGAAATCTCAATATGGAAGAGGCCAGGAGCCATTTGGTGACCTGCATTTCTTGCTACATGTTCACAGACTTACCAGTGGAAAAGCCAAACTTCACATGCCACAAATGCAAGCTTGTGTCCCAGTTGGAGGAAAAGTTGCAAAATCTCGAAGAGAGGTTAGCTACGTTGAAGCTCATTAAGGAAGGTGAAGAGTTCTTAGACAGAGCAGAATTATCTCTTCATGTTACAGAAAGAGAAGAAATTCGAAGTGCACCTGAAGAAACAGAGAAAAGGAAACATGTGACCCAGAGAAGCAGGAGGATCAGGAGGCAGTCAGCACCCATATTTCTCAGGAACCAGTACCAGGCTCTCACGCAGGAAAACGATGAAGAAATACATCAGGATAAGACTTTGCCCACAAACAGCAACCTTGTACGCCTTCAGAGTCCTCCTGGATCGAGAAAGAAAAATGTTGTTAAGAAGAAACGGAGAGTGGTGGTCATGGGGGATTCCCTGTTGAGAGGAACAGAGGCCGCTATCTGCAGACTGGATATAACTTCAAGAGAAATGTGCTGTCTTCCAGGTGCAAAAATTAAAGATGTGTCTGACAGGATATCAGGACTCTTCAGACCTACATATGACTACCCATTCCTGCTACTGCATGTGGGGACAAATGACACCGCAAGAAACGACCTGGAAACCATCACCAGAGACTTTAAAAACTTAGGCAAGATAGTGAAAGAACTGGGAGCGCAGGTGGTCTTCTCTTCCATCCTCCCAGTGGATGGCCATGGAACAAGGAGGTGGACTAAGATTCTGCAGGTGAACAACTGGCTACGTCGATGGTGCCGTCAGCAACGATTTGGATTTCTGGATCACGGAGTGAATTACCTATACGATGGACTACTTGCTAGAGATGGGGTGCACCTTACGAAGACTGGAAAACATGTATTTGGAAGTCACCTTGCTACACTTGTAAGGAGAGCTTTAAACTAGAACAGCATGGGAAGGGAAGCAAAAGACCAGAAAAAGCCATACACCTGACAAATGCTATTGAGAACTCTGCTATTAGAAGTGGAAAGGAAGAACAAAGACAAATTAATCTAATTAATAAAAATATTGGCGAAAGAGAAACCAATCACAAACTAAAATGTTTCTATACTAATGCACAAAGCATGGGCAACAAACAAGGAGAATTGGAACTACTAACACAGGAAAAGAAATATGATGTCATTGGAATCACTGAAACTTGGTGGGACGATACACATGATTGGAATACAAGGCTAGAAGGATACAACTTATTTGCAAGAAACAGACTTGATAAACGAGGAGGAGGTGTCGCATTGTATGTTAGAAATGCGTTTATCTGCACAGAGATTGAAGCTTCAGAGACTGGGAGTTCTGTGGAAACTGTTTGGGTAAGAATACAAGGACAGAACAATGTAAAGGACACCATTGTAGGCATTTACTACAGGCCGCCTGTGCAAGCTGAAGATATGGATGAACTCTTTATGCATCAAATGGCCAAGTTCTCCAAAAAATATGACATAGTTGTCATGGGAGATTTCAACTATCCAGACATTTGTTGGGAATCTCTCTCAGGCAAAACTAACAGGTCAAGGAAATTCTTATCCTCTCTTGCTGACAACTTTATCTTCCAAAAGGTAGGGGAGAAAACAAGGGGAACTGCTACCTTGCATCTAATCCTTAAAACAGGGAGGAAATGGTTGAGGAGGTAAAAGTGGCTGGGAACCTAGGAGGTAGCGACCATGCTATTTTAGAATTTTGGATAACTAGAGGAGGAAGACCTGTGAAGACTCAGACGTCAAGGTTAGATTTCAGAAAGGCAGATTTTAAGGGATTCAGAAAGAGAGAATTGGAGGGATCCAATGGCTGGATATCCTTAAAGATAAAAATGTCCCGGAAGGATGGGAAATCTTGAAAAATGAAATTCTCAAAGCACAATTGTTAACAATTCCGAAAAGAGGGAAGAATAGGAAGCATTTAAGGAAACCAGGATGGATGAACACAGAACTTAAGCACATGCTAAAAAGGAAGAAAAAAATGTTTATAAAATGGAAAGAGGGAGGCATATCTAAAGAAGAATATAATGCTGTCTGCAGAACCTGCAGGGCACAAATCAGATTATCTAAAGCTGACAATGAATTGAGGCTTGCAAGAGATGTCAAAAGCAATAATAAAGGATTTTGGGGATATGTCAAAAGTAAAAGAAAAGTCAAAGATGCTATAGCATTTTTACAGGATGAAAATGATGAAATGGTAAGACAGGATGTTGAGAAGGCCGAACTTTTAAATTCCTATTTTGCAACTGTTTTCTCTCAGAAAGGAAATGTAACATCAACTGTTCTTCACTGTCCTATTAAGGGAATAGAAGAATCCAGGATATCTATAAACAGAAAGATAGTGAGGAAACACTTAGCTAACCTAAATGAATTCAAGTCTCAAGGTCCAGATGAATTACACCCCAGAGTACTGAAGGAGATAGCAGAAGAAATTTTTGAACCCCTATCCATAATCATTAAAAATTCTTGGAGAACAGGAGAAGTCCCAGAAGACTGGAGAAGAGAAAATGTTGTTCCTATCTTCAAAAAGGGGAAGAAGGTGGACCCAGGCAACTATAGGCCGGTGAGTCTGACTTCTATACCAGGAAAGATCTTTGAACAAATTATTAAACAACATGTATGTCAGTACCTGGATAAGAATGAAGTGATTAAACAGAGTCAGCGTGGGTTTGTAACTAATAAGTCATGTCAGACTAACTTAATTTCCTTCTATGACGGAATCACTGATTGGGTGGATCAAGGAAATGCTGTAGATATAGTATATCTTGACTTCAGCAAAGCATTTGACAAAGTATCTCATACAATCCTTATTGAAAAAATGACTAAGTATGGAATGGACAAGGCAACTGTTATGTGGATTCATAACTGGCTTAGTGATCGGACCCAAAGAGTGGTCGTAAATGGCTGCACATCCAGTTGGAAGAATGTCTCAAGTGGGGTACCACAGGGCTCTGTCCTGGGCCCTGTTTTGTTCAACATCTTTATCAATGAGTAAGATGAAGGAATTGAGGGTAAACTGATTAAATTTGCTAATGACACAAAGCTAGGAGGGATAGCTAATACTAGAGAAGAGAGAGAGAGGATTCAAAAAGATATAAATAAACTGGAGAAGTGGGCAGCAACTAACAGAATGTTTTTTAACAGGGAAAAATGCAAAGTACTACATCTGGGCAATAAAAATGAAAAGAGCATATACAGAATGGGAGGAATAGGCCTAAGCAACAGCGCATGTGAAAAAGACTTGGGTATACTAATAGATCACAGACTGAATATGAGTCAACAGTGTGATGCAGCAGCAAAAAAGGCAAATGCAATTCTAGGATGTATTAACAGAAGCATACAGTCTAGATCACGTGAAGTCATTATTGCCCTCTACTCCTCTTTGGTCAGACCTCATCTGGAATATTGTGTCCAGTTTTGGGCACCACATTTTAAAAAAGACATCAACAAACTGGAGCAAGTTCAGAAAAGAGCGACCAGAATGGTGACCGGTTTGCAAACCCTGTCTTATGAGGAAAGGTTGCAGGATTTGGGAATGTTTAGTTTGCAAAAGAGGAGACTGAGAGGAGACTTAATAGCCGTCTACAAATATCTAAAGTGCTGTCATATTGTGGAAGGATCATCTTTATTCTCATTTTCACAAGGAAAGACTAGAAGCAATAGGATGAAACTGAATGGGAGGAGACACAAATTAGATATTAGAAAAAACTTTTTGACAGTTAGAGTGATCAATGAGTGGAACAGGCTGCCATGAGAAGTGGTGAGTTCTCCTTCAATGGAAGTCTTCAAACAGAGGCTGGACAGACATCTGACTGGGATGATTTAGCGAATCCTGCTTTGAGCAGGGGGTTGGACCAGATGGCCCAAAAGGTCCCTTCCAACTCTACGATTCTATGATTCTATGACCCGGTCCGTGGCCCTGGGCGCCCAATGTCAATGGTGGTTTGTTGTTAATGAAATAGAATAGTTTGTGACGCCACCTGTCGTGTTTGGCAAGCAAGATGTTAAGCAAACGCTGCGTACAGATCCTCTGGGGCTGGTGGTGTTTTGCAGCATAGTTGGTATAGCTCCCCACAGGTGAAGCTGTAGCCCCAGGGCAGTGTGTAGGCGCAGGTAGTGTAAAGGAAGATACCCAGATGTAGCGGTGCTGACGGTGTTGGCGCACAATGACTGGAAGATACCAGGGCATGCAGTTTCAATGCTTTACTCACAGTTCTTGGTAACCACTGGTGCCCGCTTCCATGCCGTGTCCTCCGGGGCAGAGACTCAATCAACCTCCCAGGCAAGTTAGGCTTCTCCTCTCCAACACTCCGCCAACATGTACCTTTCATGAACGACTCCTCTATTGCGCCTTTTAGTGTGAAGAGCTCCTGTACCGTGGTTACTCTGAAGATCCTCCTGTCAGATGTTCCTAACAACTCTACTTGTATGACAGACAGCTGTAGCCTGATCAGGGACCTCCTGGATCCCGGCTCTCTATCCGTGTTGCTGCTGTGTCCCAAGTCTAAGATGGGAGTAGTGTATTTACAGCCAACTACTCCACCGGTATCTGCTGCAGAACCATAAGTGTCCATACAACCTCGGGGACCGGGCCCCGGCCTTGCACTGAGAACCTATAGGCAGGGTTCCTCTTCCAACCCACAACTCCTTTCTGTTCTCCTACTCCTTCATTCCGTGCTGTTCCTTCTCTCTCTTATGGAAGCTTAGGTTGCAGTTCTACGTCTTTCTCCTGTTCTCTTTCCCGTGCCAGCAGGCTCAGGTCACTGAGGCAGCTGCAGCACTCCTTCCTCCACCCCTCTTCCAGGGATCCTCACTCCTGTCTGAGTGACTTCCTACTCCTCTGACCTTCTGTCAGACTGACCTGTAATTCTAAGCTTTCCCACTCTTTTATATCTAACTCCACCCACCTCCCAGCACATCTCGTGTTACAAAGCATGGAATCACCAGAGGTGCTCTGCTACCCTCTAAGCATGAGCCGCAATGTGATCAGTGCTGAACTGTCCTGTGTGTGGGATGCAGGTGTTGGAGTGAGGAAAGGAGTTCCCAACTTACCTAGGTGGTGGAGCACTACACCTTAGGAGAAGGTGCAGTACCTCTGTGGCGACTGAGCCTCATAGGCGCCACATACCCCCCCGTTAAACACAGCATGTCCGCGGGCTGCAAGATAACAAAGTAGACAGCAAAGAAACATACAAAAATTTTGTAATGCATAACAAACTTTTCTTATACTAATCTTCCTAGTATAGGAGGTACTCATCTTGAACGTTACAAACAATTCTATCTTAAATTCTATCTAAAATTTTTAATTCTAAGTGCAATTCTCAATTCAAAGTGCTATTCTCTGTAACACATTTTCTCTCATTTTCCTTCTCTAGTACACATTTATTTCTCTACTTTCACTGTCTCTTCTAGACACAAGATGCTGACCGCAAGTACCTGGTCCGTCACCTGTCTACTTTCAATTGTTTATTCACATCACTCATCTCTAGATCAGACATTCCTAATTCTTCTATAAAAGCCATTTCTCAGTTACTAATACTCATAAAACACATTATCAAATACTTCACAGTAAAACATTCAACAGTTATTCTTGTAAGGTGCTGGACACCACTCCCAGCTGGGATCTCTTGCAGTGTCCTTTGAGGTAGACATCATCTTCGAAATGTGTCCATGCAAAAACATTTTCTTCGCAAAGTGTCTCTATATGTAAAACCAACAAAGGGCACCTAAAGAGTTGCAACTATTTACAATAAAAGTTTTTGGATCACTCCAAGTTCATGATCGCTAGTTCAAATTGGGAAAACGCTGCCAATCAAAACAGGGAAACAAAAGTGCTACCAGAAAAACAAAAACATGATAGCAAAAATAGAAAAATAGAAAAAGGCACAACTGGTGCAAACAAACCCTCCTGGGTAACAAGATTTACTGAAAGTTTTTAGCGCTGGTCCCCTCCTGGGGTTCTGGAAGCTGAACTGGAACTGTTCTCAGAAGGGGTATCCTCATCCTGCTGACTACTTGCTAGTCGCATATACTCTGCCTCCCACAGGGTGAGATAGGGACTGGTCGGGGTAATGGATAGGGCCATTGTAACGTCTACTGCCTGCAGGGATGGCATATCCGCCACCTTCGATGGCGCTTCTGCGGCGGTTGGGGACTCAGCCATTGCAGCCGCTGATTCCTCAGAATCTGATTCCTCAGTGTCCATCGGGACCTCAGCTAATGGTATGGCAGTCGGGGGTTGTCGGCGGAGGTCAATCGGGCCACTCCTATCCGTAGGTTCCTCTCCCAAAGCTAGGGTCAACCCCGGGGCAGGATTCATACCTGGCGTTTCCAGTCGCGGCTCCGACTCCGGTACCAGGTGGTAGATGGCAGCAGCCGCAACTCCCGGGGTGACTGGTGGGATGGGCCGCAGTTGGATCCGTGCCGGAGCCAGGTCAGTCTCAGTCGGGGTCATCAGTGGAGGTCGGTGCAGTCGCGCCCGGTCCAGGCGGGGGCACGGTCCCGGCCCTCCGTTCTGCTCCAGAGCTCTCATATATCTCCTCCAGATGGAACTCACCCAATGGCAACATCGGTTATAAGGCGGTGGTGGCCGCTGCCGAGGATGTATCAGCGGTTGCAGCCTCCGTAGGGGTGGCCTAGGAGCGAGGGGTCTCCCCTCCCCCTGTTTTTCTGACTTCTCATCTTCTTTCATCATGGTGTTCTGGCGTTCTTCTTCCTGCCTCGGCCCCTTTCCCGCCACTGGCTTCTTCTGCCCCTCCTTCCGGGGGCAGCGTCTTCTTCCAGCGCCTCCATACCAAAGCAGTATACTAACCCCTCGTGGGGTGGGCCATGTATCTGTCACATACTAATTCTGGCAGGGAAGGCCCAATACTCTTCGCGGTCTTTTCCTAGGACCTCTCATCTCTTCACGCCCTTCTTCTCCGCGCCAGCGGCCATTTTTAATGTCCATTTTGCAGTCTATTAAATCAGATCTTCTGCACATTTTCAAAAGCAAATAGTCTCACAAATTTCATGCGCACAGAACCCGATGGTATCGGGTCTCGTCATCCTGTTCGTGACGCCAAAATTGGGTCGCACTCACACCCAGGGCTGTGGGGTACTCGGTACCAGGCCGGTGTCAGGGGAATGTGTCACAGCAGCAGTGAACCGGTCCATGACCCTGGGAGCCCAATGTCAATGGTGGTTCATAGTTAATGAAATAGAATAGTTCGTGACGCCACCTGTGGTGTTTGGCAAGCAAGATGTTAAGCCAACGCTGCGTGCAGATCATCTGGGGATTATGGTGTGTTGCAGCATAGATAGTATAGCTCCCCACAGGTGAAGCTGTAGCCCAAGGGCAGTGTGTAGGCGCAGGTAGTGTAAAGGATGATACCCAGATGTAGCGGTGCTGACGGTGTTGGGGTGCACAATGACTGGAAGACAACTGGGCTTGCAGTTTCAACGCTTTACTCACAGTTCTTGGTAACCACTGGTGCCCGCTTCCATGCCGTGTCCTCCGGGGCAGAGACTCAATCAACCTCCCGGGCAAGTTAGGCTTCTCCTCTCCAACACTCCGCCAACATGTACCTTTCCTGAATGACTCCTCTATTGCGCCTTTTAGTGTGAAGAGCTCCAGTACCGTGGTTACTCTGAAGTTCCTCATGTCAGATGTTCCTAACAACTCTACTTGTATGACAGACAGCTGTAGCCTGATCAGAGACCTCCTGGATCCCGGCTCTCTATCCGTAATGCTGTTGTGTCCCAAGTCTTAGATGGGAGTAGTGCATTTACAGCCTACTACTCCACCGGTGTCTGCTGCAGAACCATAAGTGTCCATACAACCTCGGGGACCGGGCCCCGGCCTTGCGCTGAGAACCTATAGGCAGGGTTCCTCTTCCAACCCAAAACTCCTTTCTGTTCTCCTCCGCCTTCATTCCGTGCTGTTCCTTCTCTCTCTTATGGAAGCTTAGGTTGCAGTTCTACGTCTTTCTCCTTCTGTTCTCTTTCCCGTGCCAGCTGGCTCAGGTCACTGAGGCAGCTGCAGCACTCCTTCCTCCACCCCTCTTCCAGGGATCCTCACTCCTGTCTGAGTGACTTCCTACTCCTCTGACCTTCTGTCAGACTGACCTGTAATTCTAAGCATGGAATCACCAGAGGTGCTCTGCTACCCTCTAAGCATGAGCCGCAATGTGATCAGTGCTGAACTATCCTGTGTGTGGGATGCAGGTGTTGGAGTGAGGAAAGGAGTTCCCAACCTACCTAGGCGGTGGGGCACTACACCTCAGGAGAAGGTGCAGTACCTCTGTGGCGACTGAGCCTCAGGGGCGCCACAGGACACTATGCGTGGCCATAATACTGTATGGAGTAATATACTGTCCGTTTTTGGAGCTATTGGAGAATTTAAAATGGATATCAGTCATGTGATGTAAGAAGTGAAGTATTTTTTATTGTACTATACCGCTATTTCTCTGCCGTATCAGAGGATCATGAATTGTGGCATGTGTTAAAGGAGCCCAATGACACTCTTTGGCCCTGGGCCCACGAAAATCTGGAGCCAGCCCTAACCCCCCACAACTTTAGCCAAATAACCCCTAGTTTTCAGTGCCTAACTATTATTAGGTTAGGCATTGAAGAATGAAGTAATTAAACAGCCAATGTAACAACCCTGCTGGCATCGCTGCATGGCCTCCCATTCCCCATACATCAACTTACTCACTGCTCCGGGTCATGCTGTGAATTCTATTTGCTGCCAGTCCTATGCTCTGTGCCTCTGCTCTCCTGTATGTTTCTTGGCTATGTGTGTATAGGGGGGTGGCGCCAGAACTCTCTGGTTCTTATGCAGTCAGGGTGCACCTGTCTAATCTGTCCCTAACCAATCACCTAGAGCCCTTGACTATTTAGTTCTGCCACACCCACTGAAACATGGCCTGTGCAATGTCTATACTCAGTAACTTGCTGCTGAGGAAGCCAGGCCCTGTTCTGTGTATCTCCTTCTCTGGAGGAATACGTCTTGTCTTGCTTTGTACCTTGTCTGCCTGCCAGGAGGCTGAATATCCTGGTCCTTGAGTCTTGTTTCCAGTACCTTGTCTGTACTCTGTCCTACCTTTGTCTCCCTTTCTCCTTGCTTGTGGCTTCCTTCCCTGCTGTGTCTTTCCTTGTGTCCTCCCTGTCTGTGCATCTGCACCCTTGCAGCTCTGTCTGTGCATCTGCACCCTTGCAGATCTGTCTGTGCATCTGCACCCTTGCAGCTCTGTCTGTGCATCTGCACCCTTGCAGCTCAGTCTGTGCATCTGCACCCTTGCAGCTCTGTCTGTGCATCTGCACCCTTGCAGCTCCGTCTGTGCATCTGCACTCTTGCAGCTCTGTCTGTGCATCTGCACTTTTGCAGCTCTGTCTGTGCATCTGCACCCTAGCTGCTCTGCCTGCTCTGCTCCCTAGCCGCTCTGCCTGCTCGGCTCCCTAGCCGCTCTGCCTGCTCGGCTCCCTTGCTGCTCTGCCTGCCCAGCTCCCGTGCAGCCCAGCCTACTAGGCTCCCTTGCAGCCCAGCCTACTCCAGACTCCTGCGGCTCCGCCTACCTGCACCTCCTGTGTGAACAGGTCCAAACCTGTTCCCTCATATAACACTCCTGCTTGCCCTGTGTCTCAAGCCTTGCCCGCCTGTCCTGTGTCTCAAGCCATGCCCACCTGTCCTGTGTCTCAAGCCGTGCCTGCCTGTCCTGTGTCTCAAGCCATGCCCGCCTGTCCTGTGTCTCAAGCCATGCCTGCCTGTCCTGTGTCTCAAGCCATGCCCGCCTGTCCTGTGTCTCAAGCCGTGCCCACTTGTCCTGTGTCTCAAGCCGTGCCCACCTGTCCTGTGTCTCAAGCCGTGCCCGCCTGTCCAGTGTCTCCAAGCCGTGCCTGCTTGCCCAGTGTCTCCAAACCGTGCCTGCTTGCCCAGTGTCTCCAAGCCGTGCCTGCTTGCCCAGTGTCTCCAAGCCGTGCCTGCTTGCCCAGTGTGTCCAAGCCACGCCTGCTTGCCCAGTATCTCAGCCATGCCTGTCATGTCTAGATGCCTGCCTGTCTGTAGCACCTGTCCAAGTGACTTGTCCCCGAGTGGGATCAGCAGCCACAGCCAGACACCACCCTGGAGTGGCACCCGACAGCTACCTGCCGCACAAGCCTGACCTCACCATCAGAGGCTCCAGTGAAGACCGAGGTAGCTGTCGCAGTCACGCCCCTTCCAGGGTAGTCTGGTTTGTGGCACAGTGGGGCCACAAACCCCCGGCTCACACCATTCAGCCAAGGCGCGAGTGTGACAGTTTGCACAGGCCATGGTCCCCGCTGAGTCTCATGTCCTTTCGCTCCCGGAGCGTGATGAACTGTTTTACCCAAATGGGCAATTGAATAAAGTCTTTACTGACTCTGAAGTCCGATCCTTAACTGCTCCACCCACCATTGTGGTCTCCAATGAACTGTTTGCGCAGCAGGAGGCTGGCATTCCTAAAGTTGAACCCCCTTCGGAGCCACCAAGATATGATGGGAATCCTGAGCAGTGTCGTGTCTTTTTGGAACAGTGCCTACGGTACTTCCAATGGCATGCTCCTTTCTTTGCCACTGATCGGGTAAAGGTAGGACTGCTATTGACCTACCTAACAGGAGATGCCTTGGAGTGGCTTACCCCCTCTAGGAAGCAGGGGATCCCATCACCTCGAGTCTTCCAGCCTTCATGGTGGCCTTCTGCAGAGCCTTCCACAAGCCTAGTACCGCACCTCCTGAGAAGTCTTCCCCCCCAAGCTTCCAGAAATGGACCAGATGAAGAGAACCTCGAGGTGTTATGAATGAGTCACCGGAGGAGGAGAAAACAAAAATACAAGCTAAGTCCAGAAAACCGGAGAGGTTCGTAGCTATCGGATTGCAGACCCCTGATCCTATACACCACAACTAACAGTAGCCATGGGGGGTTCCTACGGTGCCCTAGACCCCTCATCACAGCCAGAGAACTACATAAGCCTAAAGAAGGAAAGGGGAAATCCAAACTGCCCCAGAGCAGACCCCAAAGCAATAGACAGCCCCCAACATGTATTGTAGGTGAAAAACAGATGAAAACACAAACACAGACAGAAAGACAGGCTGAGCAAACGATGGGGCCCAACTAACTAGATAGGACAGGACAGAAAAGATGCTGGCTGCAATCCGCAAAAACCCTACCAAAAATGTCCCAACCGTCTGATAGGGAAAAATTCCCTGAATTCGCTAGGCTTCAAAATCACTATATCAGCACTCAGGTATATTCTGAAAACAGAGCAAAGAGATCAACTGATCAGAGACAAAAATGGAATTCAGCCAGTCCCAACGAGGACTGGCTGAATACAAACACTAAGGAAACCAGACAAAATCTCATGGAATAATAGCAGGGCAAAAACTTAGCTTTTAGTAGACAGGAACTAAGTTGGATGCAAGAGCTCAGAGCAGAAAGGATCACCAGCAGCCCTGCAGGGCGTGGGCTGCCTTATATCCACTCAGAAATTCCAGATGTACAATCACACTCCGCCTGTTCAGATGACAGGTTCTTCCCATCCCAATCAATTTCACTACCTCTCTTCACCAGCAGAGGGAGATCATCAGACATCAAAGGTGAAGGGGAGAATGAACTCACAACAGTACCTCTCCCTTGAGAGGGGTCACCGAACCCTCATCCACGCCACCAGGGCGATCAGGATGGGCCCGATGAAAAGCACGAACCAATCTTTCGGCATGAATATCAGATGCAGGGACCCAAGAATTATCCTCCTGGCCATAACCCTTCCATTTAACCAAATACTGGAGTCTCCGTCTAGCCAGACGAGAATCCAGTATCTTCTCAACCTCATATTCCACATTACCTTCAACCAATACAGGGTCAGGAGGTGCCACCACAGGAACTACTGGCTCAACAAACCTCTTTAACAGAGACTTATGAAACACGTTATGGATCTTAAATCTAACAGGAAGAGCCAATCGAAAAGAGATTGGATTAAGAATCTCCAAAATCTTGTAAGGTCCAATAAATCTAGGTTTACACTTTGGAGAAGCCACCTTCATAGAGATATTCTTTGATGACAACCAAACCATATCACCCACCTTAAACCGGGGACCAATGGTCCTATGCCGGTTGGAAAACCGCTGGGCCTTTTCCTGGGAGAGAGACAACTTATCCACCACTTGGTCCCAAATCCGGTGCATTCTCTCCACCACAGTGTCAACACCTGGGCAGGCAGAAGACTCCACCTTCCCTGAAGAGATTTGAGGACGAAACGCAAAGTTTATAAAAAAAAGGTGACATCAAAGTGGCAGAACTAGCTCTATTATTTAAAGCAAATTCGGCCAAGGGCAAAAATGAAACCCAATCATCCTGATCAGCAGAAATAAAACATCTCAAATATGACTCCAAAGTCTGGTTTGTTCTCTCCGTCTGCCCATTGGTCTGAGGGTGAAACGCAGAGGAGGACAACTGAATTCCCAGCTTGGAACAGAAAGTCCTCCAAAATCTAGAAACAAACTGAACTCCTCTGTCAGATACAATGTTCTCAGGAATCCCGTGCAAGCGAACCACCTGCTGCAAAAACAATGGCACCAACTCTGAGGAAGATGGCAACTTAGGGAGTGGTACAAGATGGACCATCTTAGAGAATCTATCACAAATCACCCAAATAACAGTCATTCTCTGATAGACAGGCATATCAGAGATAAAATCCATTGAAATATGGGTCCATGGCCTCCTGGGCACCGGCAAAGGCATCAACAACCCACTAGAGCGAGAACAAGGTTTAGACCGGGAGCAAGTCCCACAGGACTGCACAAAATTCCTGACATCACGAGACAAGGCGGGCCACCAAAAAGACCGACTCACCAAATCTCTAGTACCAAAAATACCTGGATGACCAGCCAATGCGGAGCAATGAACCTCAGACATCACTCTCTTCCTCCACTGGTCAGGAACATACAATTTTCCAATGGGACAACGCTCAGGTTTGTCCTCCTGAAACTCTTCCAGAACACGTCTCAAATCGGGCGAGATGGCAGAAAGAACTACCCCCTCACCTAAGATGGTAGCAGGCTTGGTCACAATAGGAGAATCAGCAAAGAAACTCCTAGAGAGGGCTTCTGCCTTGACATTCTTAGTGCCCGGAAGAAAAGAGACCACAAAATCAAAACGTGTGAATAATAAGGCCCACCTAGCCTGTCTAGGATTCAAGCATTTGGCCGACTCCAGGTAAATCAAATTCTTGTGGTCAGTAAGGACCACGACTTGATGTTTTGCTCCCTCCAACCAATGTCTCCACTCCTCAAATGCCCATTTCATGGCTAACAGTTCCCGATTCCCCACATCATAGTTACGTTCGGATGGGGAGAACTTTCAGGAAAAGAAGGCACAGGGATTCATTTTACATGTTACAGGATCTTTTTGGGACAAAACAGCTCCTGCACCAATCTCAGAAGCGTCCACCTCTACCTGAAACGGGAGTGAGACATCAGGTTGCCGCAAAACCGGAGCAGAGGTGAACCTTTGCTTCAGCTCCTGAAAAGAAGAAACAGCCTTCCGAGACCAATTCAGCACATCAGCCCCCTTCTTAGTCAAATCAGTCAATGGTTTGGCAATACCAGAAAAATTAGCTATAAATTTACGATAAAAATTAGCAAAACCCAAAAGCTTCTGGAGGGCCTTCAAAGAAGTGGGCTGAACCCAATCATAAATGGCCTGTACCTTGGCCGGGTCCATTTCAATAGTTGACGGAGACAAAATAAATCCCAAAAATGAAATCCTCTGTACACCAAAAAGGCATTTCGATCCCTTGACAAACCGGGAATTCTCCCTCAAAATCCGGAACACAGTCTGAACATGTTCCACATGAGAGTCCCAATCCTTGGAAAAGATCAAAATATCATCCAGATAGATGATCAAAAATGTTTCCACAAAGTCTCGGAAAATATAATTCATGAAGCACTGGAAGACAGAAGGGGCATTAGGGAGCCCAAAAGGCATCACCAGGTACTCAAAATTTCCCCCCAGAGCAGGGGTCCCCAACCGCCGGTCCGCGGCCCAGCACCGGGCCGCTGCAGTGCCCTTGCCGGTCCGCGGACACAAAGGGAGCCAGGGGCGGTCAGTGGCGTAGCGGGGGTTGGGGCGGCGTGCAGCAATTCTTAGACTGCCCTCATGTGTAGCGGCGGCCAGGGAGCGATCCAAGCAGCTCCGCTGCCTGCAAGAGGGAATAGCAGGAGCGGAGCTGCAAGGACCCATCCAGCTTCCTGCCCTCCACCCGCGCTTCCTGTCTCTGACTGACACAGAGAGGAGCACGGCCGCTGCTGTGTCAGAGCGAGGAAGCGCGGGCGGCGGGCAGGTGAGAGGAGAGAGGTGGTGTCTGTGTGTGTATATATAATGTGTGTGTGTGTGTATATGTATGTCTGTCTGTGTGTGTGTGTTTGTCTGTGTTTGTGTAGGTGGAGCCTGGCCTTGGAGGAGATGGGGACATGAGGAGAAGACCGTGATGGGGAGAGAAGACCATGATGCCTGGGGTGATGGGAGAAGGCCATGAGGGGGTAATGGGAGAAGGCCATGATGGGGGTGATGGAGAGAAGGCATTGATGTGAGTGATGGGGAGAAGAGAGTGATGGGGTGAAGGCAATGATGGGGAGAAGGGAGTGATGGGGGTGAAGGCAATGATGGGGAGAAGGGAGTGATGGGGTGAAGGCAATGATGGGGAGAAGGGAGTGATGGGGTGAAGGCAATGATCGGGAGAAGGGAGTGATGGGGTGAAGGCAATGATGGAGAGACAGCAGTGATGGGGTGAAGGCAATGATGGAGAGACGGCAGTGATGGGGTGAAGGTAATGATGGGGAGAAGGGAGTGATGGGGTGAAGGCAATGATGGGGTGATGGAGCAGGCAAGGATGGGGGTGATGGAGCACTCATTCAAAACCTATGGTGAGTTGAGTCACATTATAAATGTTATCATTTAATTATAAGTATGCACTGCTACACTACAACCGCGTCCATAGCCCCGCCCCCTTATGACCAAAGCCCCGCCCTGCCACACCTCCATCCCCGCCCTGCCGGGCCATGGAAGAATGGTCTTGCTTGAAACCGGTTCCTGGTGCAAAAAAGGTTGGGGACCACTGCTCCAGAGTATTAAACGCCGTCTTCCATTAATCCCCCTGCTTAATGCTAATAAGATTATACGCCCCCCTGAGGTCAAGCTTGGTAAACCAGCAAGCACCTTTAACTCTGGAGAATAGATCAGAAATCAGGGGTAACGGATACTGATATTTAACAGTAATTTTGTTGAGGGAACGATAGTCAATACAAGGCCTTAATGAACCATCTTTCTTGGCCACAAAAAAAACAGCACCTAAGGGTGAAGAGGATGGTCTAATATGACCCTTCTCCAACGACTCCTTAATATAGGATCGCATAGCCTCGTGCTCGGGTACAGATAAATTGAAAAGTCGACCCTTGGGAAATTTACACCCAGGGCTCAGCCCAATTGCACAGTCATAACTCCTATGAGGAGGCAAAGACGCAGACTCATTCTCACTAAATACATCATAAAAATCAGCCAAATAGTAAGGAACATCATGCGACTGGGGAGAGGTGGAGAAAATAGGAGCGTCACTAAGGGCACACTGACAACCCCAACTCACCACAGACACAGATTTCCAATCCAAAACTGGATTATGGATTTGCAACCAGGGAAACCCCAGAACGATGGTATCATGCAAATTATGCAACACCAAAAATCTGCAATTTTCTTGATGGTCTGGGGCGACCCGCATTACCACCTGGGTCCAAAACTGAGGTTTATTCTTCGCCAAGGAGTAGCATCAATACCCCTCAAAGGGATAGGCGTCTGCAGAGGTGTCATAGGAAACCCACAACGTTTAGCAAAATCCAAGTCCATCAGGTTCAGAGCTGCTCCCGAATCCACAAAAGCCTTAGCGGAAAATGTGGACAGGGAGCAGATCAGAGTAATTGCCAGAAGAAACTTAGGTTGAACACCACCCACAGCAAATGTGGGTGCAAAACGTTTCTCTCGTTTAGGGCAGACAGAAATAATATGAGAGGCATCTCCACAGAAAAAACACAGCATATTATGCCTTCTGAACTCCTGACGTTGCGCCCTAGACAAAACTCTATCACATTGCATAGGTTCAGACATTTGTTCAACAGGTGGCAACACCTCTCATGCAGTTTTGCGTTCACGCAAACGCCGATCAACCTGAATGGCTAATGACATAGAATCGACAAGACCAGAGGGAACAGGAAATCCCACCATAGTATCTTTTACGGTTTCTGACAAACCCTTCCGAAAGAGAGCTGCCAAGGCACCATCATTCCAGGTAGTAAGGACCGCCCACTTTCGGAATTTTTGACAGTACAACTCTGCAGAATCCTGACCCTGGCTCAATGCCAACAGGGCCTTTTCAGCCTGATCAATAGCATTAGGTTCATAATACAACAACCTCAAGGCCTGAAAAAATGCGTTCACATCAGTCAGAATAGGATCATCAGGTTTCAAAGAAAACGCCCAATCCTGGGGATCGCCGCGCAGCAAAGAGATGACAATTTTAACCTGCTGCGCAGAGCTCCCCGATGAGTTAGGCTTCAAGGCAAAAAATAATTTACAATTATTCTTAAAATTCAGAAATTTAGACCGATCCCCAAAAAACACATCAGGAGTAGGGATCTTTGGTTCAGCAGCATGTGAATGAGCAAGATAGGCGGAAATTCCCCGCACTTCAGCAGTAAGCTGCTCCACACGATCAGACAATTGCTTAATCTCCATTGAGAAAAAATTCCCCCTACGGCCTCAGAGAAATAGAGGAAAAAATATACACCAAAAAAAAAATTCTGACACTTTTTTTTCCTTTTTTTTTTTTTTTTACAATTCTTTCCTGCTATTGAGCACCCTAGAATCTGTGGTATGGCTGGTGATTCTGTTATGAATGAGTCACCGGAGGAGAAAACAAAAATACAAGCTAAGTCCAGAAAACCGGAGAGGTTGGTAGCTATCGGATAGCAGACCCCTGATCCTATACACCACAACTAACAGTAGCCGTGGGGGGTTCCTACGGTGCCCTAGACCCCTCGTCACAGCCGGAGAACTACATAAGCCTAAAGAAGGAAAGGGGAAATCCAAACTGCCCCAGAGAAGACCCCAAAGCAATAGACAGCCCCCAAACACAGACAGAAAGACAGGCTGAGCAAACGATGGGGCCCAACTAACTAGATAGGACAGGACAGAAAAGATGCTGGCTGCAATCTGCAAAAACCCTACCAAAAATGTCCCAACCGTCTGAAAGGGAAAAAGTCCCTGAAGTCGCTAGACTTCAAAATCACTATATCAGCACTCAGGTATATTCTGAAAACAGAGCAAAGAGATCAACTGATCAGAGACAAAAATGGAATTCAGCCAGTCCCAACCGGGACTGGCTGAATATAAACACTAAGGAAACCAGACAAAATCTCATGGAATAATAGCAGGGCAAAAACTTAGCTTTTAGTAGACAGGAACTAAGCTGGATGCAAGAGCTCAGAGCAGAAAGGATCACCAGCAGCCCTGCAGGGCGTCGGCTGCCTTATATCCACTCAGAAATTCCAGATGTCCAATCACACACTCCGCCTGTTCAGATGACATGTTCTTCCCATCCCAATCAATTTCACTACCTCTTCACCAGCAGAGGGAGTTCATCAGACATCAAAGGTGAAGGGGAGAATGAACTCACAACACCGAGGCTAATTCGTCTCATCCGTCTATGACCGTCCATGACCCATTTGTTCCACACCTTGCCAAGACTGCCCCCCGTGCAAGATCCAAGAGGTCTAAGAAAAAGGGGCTTGCTAGGTTGTCGCCAGAGTCCAGTCCTGAGAAGGAACATCCTGACGGTCTCTGCCCTGTGAAGCCAGCGCTCCAAGATCCTGGGCCTGTAGGAGAGACGGCCCTTGGCCATGAGCACGCCCTCTCCATTAAAAGCTTGGACTGTTTCTCTGCCTTCTGGGAGCTTTGGTGTGTATGAACCGCCAGCCATACGGAGTCAGTGTGTAGTCTCTGTCATACAGCTCCCGAAGCCGGCATGGGCGATGTCTCGAGGTGACCAAGCACTGTTGGAGAACAGTCTAGTCCTGCAAGGACAACTACAGCTCCAGATCGGAGCACTGTACACAAAGAGGTTTGTCTTTAGTTTTCTGTCTGGTGTGCCCATGGGTCATTTTGAGCCAGAGATCCTTGTGCCCATTTATGTTTGGAGACCCTGCAGGGTACCACGCTTGAAACCAACTGACAGAGGGTGTCTGGTTCCCATGCATCAGACTCAGTCAGCTATGTCATCTTCTTCGCCTGGTCTGCTGGTTGTCGAGTCTAGGGGTGATGACGCCTCTGAAGAAGGCGAAGCGGAGGCCTCCTTGTCACACATCTCCAGCAATAATACCAGTGATCTGCTCCCTAGAGCATCCCTGCCTCCTGATTGTCTTCCCCAGGATAAAGGGCTGAAGATGGATCCTGAGAGGATGTCCTCGGCACCTCTTTGGCCGGTGGGTGAAGGTCCCAAGATGGAGCATTACTCATCCTCTAACCTGAAAAAGGGGGCCCAGTTTTTTCTGAGTAATAGGTTGAAGTGGCTCCCTGTATGTATGCCTCCAGCTTCCGTATGGCAGGTGGATGCAGAGGTGGGAACAGTGGCCTACGTATCTCCGTTGTTCACTCACCTGGAGGTGATCTAATTTTCTTTGGATAACGGGCTAAAAATGGACTCTGTGCAGGTGTCTTCAGTTTCTAGCTGGCCGGCTGATGTAGGGGCTAAGTCTGAAGCTGCCAGGGCCCCGCTTTTTGCCAATCTGGAGGAAGAAGTCCTTGTACCCTCTGTGTTGGAAACTGACTCCCTTGGGCACCAAGAAACCGGGCAATCTGGGATTCCTGATGGCACACATAATCTATTCTACCTGATGAATATCATGTTAGCCTGGACTGTGTGTGGTCCCACACTCCTTCTGCAGGTCATTCTTGCAGGCTTGAGGAAGTGGGGCCGTAAAGGGGGAATACTGTAACAACCCCGCTGGCATCACTGCATGGCCTCCCATTCCCCATACATCAACTTACTCACTGCTCCGGGTCATGCTGTGAATTCTATTTGCTGCCAGTCATATGCTCTGTGCCTCTGCTCTCCTGTATGTTTCCTGGCTATGTGTGTATAGGGGGGCGGCACCAGAACTCTCTGGTTCTTATGCAGTCAGGGTGCACCTGTCTAATCTGTCCCTGACCAATCACCTAGAGCCCATGACTATTTAGTTCCACCACACCCACTGAAACATGGCCTGTGCAATGTCTATACTCAGTTAGTAACTTGCTGCTGAGGAAGGCAGGCCCTGTTCTGTGTATCTCCTTCTCTGGAGGAATGTCTTGTCTTGCTTTGTATCTTGTCTGCCTGCCAGGAGGCTGAATATCCTGGTCCTTGATTCTTGTTTCCTGTACTCTGTCCTACCTTTGTCTCCCTTTCTCCTTGTCTGTGGATTCCTTCCCTGCTGTGTCTTTCCTTGTGTCCTCCCTGTCTGTGCATCTGCACCCTTGCAGCTCCGTCTGTGCATCTGCACCCTTGCAGCTCCGTCTGTGCATCTGCACCCTTGCAGCTCTGTCTGTGCATCTGCACCCTTGCAGCTCTGTCTGTGCATCTGCACCCTTGCAGCTCTGTCTGTGCATCTGCACTCTTGCAGCTCTATCTGTGCATCTGCACTCTTGCAGCTCTATCTGTGCATCTGCACTCTTGCAGCTCTGTCTGTGCATCTGCACTCTTGCAGCTCTGTGCATCTGCACCCTAGCCGCTCTGCCTGCACGGCTGCCTAGCCGCTCGGCCTGCTCGGCTCCCTAGCCTCTCTGCCTGCTTGGCTCCCTAGCCGCTCTGCCTGCCTGGCTCCCTTGCAGCCCAGCCTACTCGGCTCCCTTTGCAGCCCAGCCTACTCCAGACTCCTGCGGCTCCACCTACCTGCACCTCCTGTGTGAACAGGTCCAAACCTGTTTCCTCATATACCACTCCTGCTTGCCCTGTGTCTCAAGCCGTGCCCGCCTGTCCTGTGTCTCAAGCTGTGCCCACCTGTCCTGTGTCTCAAGCCGTGCCCGCCTGTCCTGTGTCTCAAGCCGTGCCCGCCTGTCCTGTGTCTCAAGCCGTGCCTGCTTGCCCAGTGTCTCCAAGCCATGCCTGCTTGCCCAGTGTCTCCAAGCCGTGCCTGCTTGCCCAGTGTCTCCAAGCCGTGCCTGCTTGCCCAATGTCTCCAAGCATGTCTCAAGTGGGGTACCACAGGGCTCTGCTCTGGGCCCTGTATTGTTCAACATCTTTATCAACGATTTAGATGAAGGAATTGAGGGTAAACTGATTAAATTTGCTGATGACACAAAGCTAGGAGGGATAGCTAATACTAGAGAAGAGAGAGAGAGGATTCAAAAAGATATAAATAAACTGGAGCAGTGGGCAGCAACTAACAGAATGGTTTTTAACAGGGAAAAATGCAAAGTACTACATCTGGGCAATAAGAATGAAAAAAAGCATATACAGAATGGGAGGAATAGGGCTAAGCCACAGCACATGTGAAAAAGACTTGGGTATACTAATAGATCACAGACTGAATATGAGTCAACAGTGTGATGCAGCAGCAAAAAAGGCAAATGCAATTCTAGGATGTATTAACAGAAGCGTACAGTCTAGATCATGTGAAGTCATTATTGCCCTCTACTCCTCTTTGGTCAGACCTCATCTGGAATATTGTGTCCAGTTTTGGGCACCACATTTTAAAAAAGACATCAACAAACTGGAGCAAGTTCAGAAAAGAGCAACCAGAATGGTGACCGGTCTGCAAACCCTGTCTCATGAGGAAAGGTTGCAGGATTTGGGAATGTTTAGTTTGCAAAAGAGAAGACAGAGAGGAGACTTAATAGCCATCTACAAATATCTAAAGTGCTGTCATATTGTAGAAGGATCATCTTTATTCTCATTTGCACAAGGAAAGACTAGAAGCAATAGGATGAAACTGAATGGGTGGAGACACAAATTAGATATTAGAAAAAACTTTTTGACTGTTAGAGTGATCAATAAGTGGAACAGGCTGCCATGAGAAGTGGTGAGTTCTCCTTCAATGGAAGTCTTCAAACAGAGGCTGGACAGACATCTGACTGGGATGATTTAGCGAATCCTGCTTTGAGCAGGGGGTTGGACCAGATGGCTCAGGAGGTCCCTTCCAACTCTACGATTCTATGATTCTATGATTATAAAGTAAATTAAGGTTGACAAGCTTAAGTAATAAGAATTGATGTTTTCGGCATTAAAATGGGCACTGTAGGTGTGTTTCCTGTCCTCCACTCACTGTCGACTTTTCTTCCCCATTGACTTGCATTGGGTTTCGTGTTTCAGTCGACCTTCGACTTTTCACGATAATCGGTCGATTGCGTTCGACCCGACTTTTGCAAAAGTCGGGTTTCATGAAACCCGACTCGACCCGAAAAAAGGCAAAGTCGCTCATCTCTAATGGTGATACACCACACACTAGATATGACTATAACCCACCGGCTCATACCAGCACTGATGGAGCCACCATGGACTTTGCAAAGTTCTTTGCCCGCCGAGAACTGGTTACAAAATGACTTGTAAAGTTCACTGATAAACCCGAGAACTATAGGTCATTGCGAGCCTCGTTTCGGAACGCCATTCATGGTCTGGACCTTTCTTGTAGTGAGGAGTTAGATCTCCCAGTAAAGTGGCTCGGAAGCGAGTCGGTTCAACATGCCAAAAGACTGAGAGACATTACTGTAAAGCATCCTTGCACAGGTCTACGTAAAGTGTGGGAAAGACTTGATGAATGCTATGGGACAGTAGAAGTCATAGAGAATGCTTTATATAAAAAAATTGATGATTTTCCTAAGATAGGACCTAAAGGTTATCAAAAGCTTAGAGATTTGAGTGATTTATTGATAGAGTTACAGGTTGCTCAGGAGGACGGAGATTTGCCCGGATTGGCATACTTAGACACCGCTAAAGGTGTCAATCCAATAGTACAGAAACTTCCTTATAACCTACAAGAAAAGTGGGTTACATGTGGTTCATCGTATAAACAAAATCATAATGTATCATTTCCTCCTTTCATTGCATTTGTTGATTTTGTCACCAAACAATCTAGGAACAGAAATGACCCTAGTTTTGACTTTACTCTGTCATGTTTCACTGCCCCTGGTGTCAAACCTAGTAGGACACCCATGGCAGTCCACAAAACTAACATTGTTTCCAAAGGCTCTCCTCACAATGTGAATAAACCTCCTCCAGACGAGAGCAAGCCTCAGGATGTCAGTAAACATTGTCCTCTACACAAGAAACTACATCCTCTACTAAAATGCAGAGCCTTCAGAGAGAAGTCTTTAGAGGATCGCAAAGGTTTCCTCAAGGAGAACATCATCTGCTTCAAATGTTGTGCCACAACCTCTCACTTCACCAGGAACTGTGAAGCTAGCGTGAAATGTGCAGAATGCAGGAGAATGAATCACAATACAGCCATGCACCATGGATCAACTCTATGAGTGTGGTCACAAGCAGAGGAGCACGATGAGAAACAGAAAAACACCGATGAAGACATCCCTGTGGTCAGCTCTAAATGTATGGAGATCTGTAAGGGACTCACAGGAGGAAGGTCCTGTTCAAAAATCTGCCTTGTCCGAGTCTATCCTGCAGGCCGCAAGGACAAAGTCCACAAGATATACGCAATCCTGGATGACCAAAGTAACAGGTCCCTAGCCAGGTCCATTTTCTTTGACAACTTCAGCATTGTAGGCCCTGGTTCTCCCTACACCCTGAGGACGTGTTCAGGTACCGTTGAGACGGTGGGGAGAAAAGCAACCGGATACAAGATGGAGTCCATAGATGGCCAAACCTGCCTATTGTTACCGACCATCCTGGAGACTTGGATTTAGATACAGACTCTCTTCCCATGCAACGGAGCCTTGGTTTGCTCTGGGATTTGAAGACAGATGAATTTACCTTTCGGATCAACGAAGAAGAAAAACCTTTCACATGTAGTGGCATCCTTTCCATGATAAACAGCCTGTACAATCTTCTAGGATTTGTAACCCCTGAAACTATCCAAGGTAAAATGATGCTGAGAGACTTCACCCAAGAGATGTCTGAATGGGATGATCTGCTTCCCATGGAGAAGAGAGATTTGTGGGTAAGATGGAAGAAATCTTTAGAAGCCTTGTCAGATCTTTACGTGGTGCGACTATACGCTTCCATGCCATCAACAAAAGTCAAGATGCAAAGGCTCTGTATCTTCTGCGATGCCTCCACCAACACGATTGCAGCAGTAGCATATCTGAAAACTACTGACATCAAGGAACAATGCCATGTAAGGCTTGGTATGAGCCGGGCAAAACTAGCACGAGTCCAGGAGCACACAATACCCAGACTGGAACTCTGTGCGGCTGTGCTAGCAGTAGAGTTAGCTGAACTTATCTTGACAGAAATTGACCTGGAAATCATGGACGTTGAGTTCTACTCAGACAGCAAGGTAGTGCTTGGGTACATTTGCAACGAAACTCGATGCTTTTATGTTTACGTCAGCAATCGGGTGCTAAGGATCAGGAGATCCACTTGCCCTACACAGTAGCGCTATGTGTCCACACACCACAATCCTGCGGACCACGCAACTAGATCTGTTGAATCTAGATACCTTAAGAACACAACCTGGTTTACAGGCCCTGTATTCTTATACCGTTCAACGCTTTACAGTGATGAATCAGACATGTTTGAACTGGTAGATCCAGATGCAGATGAAGAAATCCACCCTCAGATATCCGCTCTAAGTACGGTGACTTCAGACAATCACCTCAAATCCCATCATTTCAGCAGGTTTTCAACCTGGAACTCGCTTGTTCATGCCATTGCTTGTTTAATTCATGTGGCTCATTCTTACAAGTTAACATCACCCACCAGTCAGAAGTCTTGTAAAGATTGGCACCACTCCAATCACGCCTTTACAGCTCCAAACCTGGAAAACAAAGTGGCATCAGTTGATGCCAAACGGGGAGTGTTCTGCCCTCTGAATATAGGGCAAACATATTTGTATTATGAGCTGGTTTAGTTAGCACCACCTAGTGGTGGCTGAATTTATAGCTATGCTTTTGATAGCATTTACAGCCTGTGTCTTTAACAGAGTGTTGCATTGTGGGATTGAAGCAATGTATTTTGGGATGAGGAAGATGCCATTTTTCTTCTGTGTATTTCATGGGATGCATGTGTTTATTTGTCCTCCTGTAACTCCCTTACTTATTTCGTTATCCGGGTAAAGCATATCTGATAAGATTAATATTCTTTCTTGCAATGCAGAGTTGTACAGAGATGTTATTAACTGTATAACAGCCAGCGCACCCCAGATGTAATTAGACAACTGTGCATTTCATGTAAAGTTAGCATCACACTGTATACTTCCTGTAATTGTAGTGTTAGCTGTGTGATCATCTGCCCAATACTTACCCATGTCGTTTGTATTCTTTATAGTTTTACCGCATGTTCTATACTCTTCTGTTGTGAGTTCATTTTTCCCTTCATCATTGAGGTCTGATGAACTCCCTCCTCTGGTGAAGGAAGGTAGTGAGACTGATTACCAAACACCTGGGCAGCTAGATGATAACTGGGTGGCTGGAATTGAGGACTGATATAAGGCAGCCGACGCCATTCTTCCTGGCTGGTGATTTTCCTGCTGGATTCTTGGAGACCAGTCTGATTCCTGCATCTCAAAGCTAAGTTTTTCTGCTCTGCTTTGTACTCTTCAGTTTTGTTTTTGTTTTGCCTTGTTTTTTGGGAGTTCTGCCTTCCCCGGCCGGGGGTGAGCTGATTTCCATTTTTGTCTCTCAGCTGTGAATCTTTTGCTCTGTCATCAGAATATACCTGAGTGCTGATATAGTCTTTTGAAGCCTAGCGACTTCAGGGCCTGGTTTTCCTATCAGTCGGTTGGCTCATTTTGATAGGGTTTTTGCGGATGGCAGACAGCAGCTTTCCTATCCTGTCCTATGTAGCTAGCTTGGGCCCCATCATTTGCTCAACCTATCTTTCTATCTGTGTTAGTGTTTTCATCTTGCTTCACCGTCATTATATGTTGGGGGCTGCCTATTGCTTTGGGGTCTGCTCTGGGGCAATTTAGTTTTTCCCCTTTCTGTCTTTAGGCTATGTAGCTCTCTGGCTGTGATCGAGGGGTCTAGGGCACCGTAGGAACCCCCCACGGCTACTGCTAGTTGTTGTGGATAGGTTCAGGGGTCTGCAATCCAATAGCTGCCAACCTCTCTGGTTTTTCTGGACTTAGCTGGTATTTTGTTTTTTCCTCCTTCGGTGACTCATCATAACAGAATCACCAGCCATACCGCAGATCCTAGGGTACTCAATAGCAGGAAAGAATTGTAAAAAAGAAAAAAAACAAAAAAAAGGAAAAAGTGTCAGAATTTTTTTTTTTTTCGTGTGCATATTTTTTCCTCTATATCTCTGAGGCCGTAGGGGGAATTTTTCTCTCAATGGAGATGAAGCAATTGTCTGATCGTGTGGAGCAGCTCGCTGCTGAAATGCGGGGAATTTCCACCTATCTTGCTCGTTCCCATGCTGCTGAACCAAAGATTCCTACTCCAGATGTGTTTTTTGGGGATCAGTCTAAATTCTTGAATTTCAAGAATAATTGTAAATTATTATTTGCCTTGAAGCCTAACTCGTCGGGGAACTCCGCGCAGCAGGTTAAAATTGTCATCTCTTTGCTGCACGGCGATCCCCAGGATTGGGCGTTTTCTTTGAAACCTGATGATCCTATTCTGAATAATGTGAACGCATTTTTTCAAGCCTTGGGGTTGTTGTATGATGAACCTAATGCTATTGATCAGGCTGAAAAGACCCTGTTGGCATTAAGCCAGGGTCGGGATTCAGCAGAGTTGTACTGTCAAAAATTCCGAAAGTGGGCGGTCCTTACTACCTGGAATGATGGTGCCTTGGCAGCCCTCTTTCGGAAGGGTTTGTCAGAAACTGTAAAAGATACTATGGTGGGATTTCCTGTTCCCTCTGGTCTTGTCGATTCTATGTCATTAGCCATTCAGGTGGATCGGCGTTTACGTGAACGCAAAACTACACGAGAGATGTTGCCACCTGTTGAACAAATGTCTGAACCTATGCAATGTGATAGAGTTTTGTCTAGGGTGCAACGTCAGGAGTTCAGAAGGCGTAATAAGCTGTGTTTTTTTGTGGAGAAGCCTCGCATATTATTTCTGTCTGCCCTAAACGAGAGAAACATTGTGTACACACGTTTTCTGTGGGTGGTGTTCAACCTAAGTTTCTTCTGGCAATTACTCTGATCTGCTCCCTGTCCACATTTTCCGCCAAGGCTTTTGTGGATTCAGGAGCAGCTCTGAACCTGATGGACTTGGATT
The DNA here is from genome assembly GCF_039654945.1 of Dendrobates tinctorius. Taxonomy (NCBI): domain Eukaryota; kingdom Metazoa; phylum Chordata; class Amphibia; order Anura; family Dendrobatidae; genus Dendrobates; species Dendrobates tinctorius. The sequence continues at coordinate 9,237,495 of NW_027361993.1, forward strand.
TTGCTAAACGTTGTGGATTTCCTATGACACCTCTGCGGACGCCTATCCCTTTGAGGGGTATTGATGCTACTCCTTGGCGAAGAATAAACCTCAGTTTTGGACCCAGGTGGTAATGCGGGTCACCCCAGACCATCAAGAAAATTGCAGATTTTTGGTGTTGTATAATTTGCATGATACCATTGTTCTGGGGTTTCCCTGGTTGCAAATCCATAATCCAATTCTGGATTGGAAATCTTTGTCTGTGGTGAGTTGGGGTTGTCGGTGTGCCCTTAGTGATGCTCCTGTTTTCTCCACCTCTCCCCAGTCGCATGATGTTCCTGACTATTTGGCTGACTTTTATGATGTATTTAGTGAGAATGAGTCTGCGTCTTTGCCTCCTCATAGGAGTTATAACTGTGCAATTGAGCTGAACCCGGGGTGTAAATTGCCCAAGGGTCGGCTTTTCAATTTATCTGTACCCGAGCATGAGGCTATGCGATCTTATATTAAGGAGGCATTGGAGAAGGGTCTTATTAGACGATCCTCTTCACCCTTAGGTGCTGGGTTTTTTTTCGTGGCTAAAAAGGATGGTTCATTAAGGCCTTGTATTGACTATCGTGCCCTCAACAAAATTACTGTTAAATATCAGTATCCGTTACCCCTGATTTCTGATCTATTCTCCAGAGTTAAAGGTGCTTGCTGGTTTACCAAGCTTGACCTCAGGGGGGTGTATAATCTTATTCGCATTAAGCATGGGGATGAATGGAATACGGCGTTTAATACTCCGGAGGGACATTTTGAGTACCTGGTGATGCCTTTTGGGCTCACTAATGCCCCTTCTGTCTTCCAGTGCTTCATCAACGATATATTCCGAGACTTTGTGGATAAATTTTTGATTATCTATCTGGATGATATTTTGATCTTCTCCAAGAATTGGGACTCTCATGTGGAACATGTTCGGACTGTGTTCCGGATTTTGAGGGAGAATTCCCTGTATGTCAAGGGATCGAAATGCCTTTTTGGGGTACAGAGGGTTTCATTTTTGGGATTTATTTTGTCTCCGTCAACTATTGAAATGGACCCGGCCAAGGTACAGGCCATTTATGATTAGGTTCAGCCCACTTCTTTGAAGGCCCTCCAGAAGTTTTTGGGTTTTGCTAATTTTTATCAGAAATTTATAGCTAATTTTTCTGGTATTGCCAAGCCATTGACGGATTTGACTAGGAAGGGTGCTGATGTGCTGAATTGGTCTCCGGAGGCTGTTTCTTCCTTTCAGGAGCTGAAGCGAAGATTCACTTCTGCTCCGGTTTTGCGGCAACCTGATGTCTCACTCCCGTTTCAGGTGGAGGAGGACGCTTCTGAGATTGGTGCAGGAGCGGTGTTGTCCCTAAAAGATCCTGTGACATCTAAAATGAATCCTTGTGCTTTCTTTTCCCGAAAGTTCTCCCCATCCGAACGTAACTATGATGTGGGGAATCAGGAACTGTTGGCCATGAAATGGGCATTTGAGGAGTGGAGACATTGGATGGAGGGAGCCAAACACCAAGTCGTGGTCCTTACTGACCACAAGAATTTGATTTACCTGGAGTCGGCCAAGCGCTTGAATCCTAGACAGGCTAGGTGGGCCTTGTTTTTCACACGTTTTGATTTTGTGGTCTCTTTTCTTCCGGGCACTAAGAATGTCAAGGCAGACGCCCTCTCTAGGAGTTTCCTTGCTGATTCTCCTGTTGTGACTAAGCCTGCTACCATCTTAGGCGAGGGGGTAGTTCTTTCTGCCATCTCGCCCGATTTGAGACGTGCTCTGGAAGAGTTTCAGGAGGACAAACCTGAGCGTTGTCCCAGTGGAAAGTTGTATGTTCCTGACCAGTGGAGGAAGAGAGTGATGTCTGAAGTTCATTGCTCTGCATTGGCTGGTCATCCAGGTATTTTTGGTACTAGAGATCTGGTGAGTCGGTCTTTTTGGTGGCCCGCCTTGTCTCGTGATGTCAGGAATTTTGTGCAGTCCTGTGGGACTTACTCCTGGTCTAAACCTTGTTCTCGCTCTAGTGGCTTGTTGATGCCTTTGCCGGTGCCCAGGAGGCCATGGACCCATATTTCAATGGATTTTATCTCTGATATGCCTGTCTCTCAGAGAATGACTGTTATTTGGGTGATTTGTGATAGATTCTCTAAGATGGTCCATCTTGTACCACTCCCTAAGTTGCCATCTTCCTCTGAGTTGGTGCCCTTGTTTTTGCAACAGGTGGTTCGCTTGCACGGGATTCCTGAGAACATTGTATCTGACAGAGGAGTTCAGTTTGTGTCTAGATTTTGGAGGACTTTCTGTTCCCAGCTGGGAATTCAGTTGTCCTTCTCCTCTGCGTTTCACCCTCAGACCAATGGGCAGACGGAGAGAACAAACCAGACTTTGGAGTCGTATTTGAGATGTTTTATTTCTGCCGATCAGGATGATTGGGTTTCATTTTTGGCCTTGGCCGAATTTGCTTTAAATAATAGAGCTAGTTCTGCCACTTTGATATCACCTTTTTTTTGTAACTTTGGTTTTCACCCTCGATTTTCTTCAGGGCAGGTGGAGCCTTCTGCCTGCCCAGGTGTTGACACTGTGGTGAAGAGAATGCACCAGATCTGGGACCAAGTAGTGGATAAGTTGTCTCTCTCACAGGAAAAGGCCCAGCGGTTTTCCAACCGGCGTAGGACCGTTGGTCCCCAGTTTAAGGTGGGTGATATGGTTTGGTTGTCATCAAAAAATATCGCTATGAAGGTGGCTTCTCCTAAGTTTAAGCCTAGATTTATTGGACCTTACAAAATTTTGGAGATTATTAATCCGGTCTCTTTTCGGTTTTCTCTTCCTGTCACATTTAAAATTCATAATGTGTTTCAAAAGTCCTTGTTGAAGAGGTTTGTTGAACCAGTAGTTCCTGTGGTGGCACCTCCTGACCCTATATTGGTTGAAGGTAACATGGAATATGAGATAGAGAAGGTACTGGATTCCCGTCTGGCTAGACGGAGACTCCAGTATTTGGTTAAGTGGAAGGGTTATGGTCAGGAGGATAATTCCTGGGTCTCTGCCTCTGATATTCATGCTGAAAGATTGGTGCGTGCCTTTCATCGGGCTCACCCGGATCGCCCTGGTGGCATGGATGAGGGTTCGGTGACCCCTCCTCAAGGGGGAGGTACTGTTGTGAGTTCATTTTTCCCTTCATCATTGAGGTCTGATGAACTCCCTCCTCTGGTGAAGGAAGGTAGTGAGACTGATTACCAAACACCTGGGCAGCTAGATGATAACTGGGTGGCTGGAATTGAGGACTGGATATAAGGCTGCCGACGCCCTTCTTCCTGGCTGGTGATTTTCCTGCTGGATTCTTGGAGACCAGTCTGATTCCTGCATCTCAAAGCTAAGTTTTTCTGCTCTGCTTTGTACTCTTCAGTTTTGTTTTTGTTTTGCCTTGTTTTTTGGGAGTTCTGCCTTCCCCGGCCGAGGGTGAGCTGAGTTCCATTTTTGTCTCTTACCTGTTGATCTTTTGCTCTGTCTTCAGAATATACCTGAGTGCTGATATAGTCTTTTGAAGCCTAGCGACTTCAGGGCCAGTTTTTCCTATCAGTCGGTTGGCTCATTTTGATAGGGTTTTTGCGGATGGCAGACAGCAGCTTTCCTATCCTGTCCTATGTAGTTAGCTTGGGCCCCATCATTTGCTCAACCTATCTTTCTATCTGTGTTAGTGTTTTCATCTTGCTTCACCGTCATTATATGTTGGGGGCTGCCTATTGCTTTGGGGTCTGCTCTGGGGCAGTTTAGTTTTTCCCCTTTCTGTCTTTAGGCTATGTAGCTCTCTGGCTGTGATCGAGGGGTCTAGGGCACCATAGGAACCCCCCACGGCTACTGCTAGTTGTTGTGGATAGGTTCAGGGGTCTGCAATCCGATAGCTTCCAACCTCTCTGGTTTTTCTGGACTTAGCTGGTATTTTGTTTTTTCCTCCTTCGGTGACTCATCATAACACTCTTCACTAATAAGCAAGTTAGACTACAGAGAACAGTCTGCTTATTTTGGAAGATAGAAGGTGGTTTATGCTGTATGCTAGATTGCACAATGTGTCAACGTGTACGAAGGCAGAACACACGGACTTACTTGTTTCTAGAATTATCAAGTGCAAACTGCGCTTCACAGACTGTTTTGCAGATTGAATTTCTCTCTGAGGTTTCCCACAGACTTGTTAAGTAGTTATTCTAAGTGTTATGGACTTGAGTTTTCTCTGCACTTGTTTGAAGCACTGTGTGTTTATAATATAGACTTTTTTCACCTACAAACTGTGGTCTGTAGTGTCTTGCTCCATGCAAAAAGACTCCTGAGTCCTCCAGTATAATTATAAGCAGTATTATACAGTGCTGTGCAAATTAATTGGGACAAAGCATTTTTTTAAGTAAAATCGTAAGTTGGTTACCAGTCAGTGATTCAAACCCGTTTTAACTGCTTTGAACAGGCACTCACATCTGTTCAAAGCAGTTAAAACTGGTTTGAATCACTGACTGGTAACCAATTTACGATTTTACTTAAAAAATTGCTTTGTCCCAATTAATTTGCACAGCACTGTAGTAGTTATATTCTCGTACATATGGGGAAGTGCAGGGTTGGACTGGCCATCTAGCAATTCTGACAAATGCCAGAAGGGCCTGTCTGGGTTGTGGGCTGCCTTGTCTGCTGCATTGTTAGCAGAATCAGTGCTCTCAAGACACCCATACTGTTAAGAGTTGTGACGGTGCACAAAGTCGCTGACTCCGTCACTTACCCCAGCAGGCCACAGGTATCATTAGAAATACTGGTCTTGTAGTAAATCTTGTTTCCTCCATCCAAGGTAATAATAGTAGTAATATATCCCATCTGGTGCTTGGGGATGGTGACAGCATGGGCCTGCGTGGTTTCAAATGCCAGGGCTGAATTTCAGCCCCAGTCCGTACCTGGGGCAGTAATTATATTCTTGCATATAGGAGCAATATTATAGTAGTTATAATCATGTACATAGGAGCAGTATTATAGTAAATGTATTCTTGTACATAGAGGGCAGTATTATAGTAGTTATATTCTTGTACATAGGAGCAGTATTATAGTAGTTATATTCTTGTACATTGGGGCTATCACAACACAGCTGACGGGTGACCCGGGACCAGGGCCTTCTTTCTTGTCCCTAACACTTGGGGGTGCCCTAGCTCACCCTGCTCCCTGGGATACTTCAGATGGCGAAGATGCCGGGGCCTCCACACTTTCCTTATGTCCTACGTTAGCCCTCTGTCTGTTCTCTTCCCCCACCCAGCATGCAAGATAAAAAATGTTGGTGAGCGCACATGAACTGTTCCAATTAAATTATGTTGATATTAAGGCAAACCAATAGCCAAAGGGCTACTATCCTTTAAGTGTTATGCAAGTCCTGCATATCCTTGGTGACAGGCGAAAGTCAAAATTGGGGGCAAACCTGATGAAGACGGCGGTTTGCCGTTGAAACGCGTCTTGGATACACTCCTTTAATATAGGTTTGCACATTTTTAATACTTTTTTGCCTTTCCATCTTTGCTCCAAGTACTCCATTAAGACCGTGGTTTTCTTTTATTTCCCTTCCCCCACCCAGGGAAGATTGGGTGCTATTGTGCACCGCAGTACACCAACCCGACAGAGTAACACAGACAAGGGTTAACAGAAAACTCCAGACATACAAAACATTCACTCACATACAGTATAACAGAGGAATTCACTAGGGTGTGCAGGAAGGGGGGGGAACAAAATAGAGAAGGATAAGGAATTACCACGCTGTAATGTAGCGCTTGTTATTTAGGTAGGGGACACTCGCTAGGCAACCAAATAACCAGGTCCGGCACAGGTTTCTCATATAACTCCAACAGTCCATGCGGTTTATTAAGCATCATAAACTATGAACAGCAACAGAAAGTTCATATCAACAGCATAGCGTCCATGACAGAGCTCCACTCTGTTAACCCTGTAGTCACACAGGTTATGCAATGTCCAATATGCATGCTTTCTAGCCTCACAGTTATCTCACCCCGTCAGGGTTATCTCATTGTTGCTTCACCACACTGCAGACGTCCATTCCCTCCCCTGGGAACTCTCAGACACGTGCAGCCATTATACACACAGGCACTTCAGGAAGGTAGACACATCTTCCAGCGAGACCTTCCAAATGGACCAACCGGGTCCAAGCATTCACTCATGTGATCTACCCTGGCCACCTTATATGGTCCGTAGCCACGCCCCCCGGATCACATGGCTATGACCTCATTACAGGTCCTACAAGCACACTCACATAGTCTTTACTATAGGCGTTTTTAAACACACACCCCTGGGTGGATTTGTAGGTAACTGGTTTCGCCCATCTCACCAGCTACCTGGAAAGCTCCCTGTCACAGTGTAGCAAAAGCTTAGCAGTACCTCTGCTGATCAACACACATATTCAAGCTTCCATCCCAAGGCCACCTACCTTGGGATACATAATGATCATTCAGCACCCTGCCACTCATCCTCTCTCCAGAGACACCCACACAGCGCCCCCTAGTGGACACAGTGGTCACTACAGCACAACGCGTACTAACCAAACAACAGTCACTAATAACTCCTCCAACTCTCCTTCTCATACCAACTCCTTTCCCTCCATTAGCCATGCAGCACTAAAGCTAGCTCTGACGAGGATTAGTAATAGAGCCCAGATTATGAAGGGAAAAGGAGTGGCTAACCGAGCACAGCTGAGCACAGGGATTTACAACATGGCCGCTTAACCCTTGTTCTGCCAAAAGAAATAAACAAAGCGCCGGAGTAGGAGCAATCAGATGCTGAGCTCTTCTGACTCCACACTGTCGCGGCAACCCTGTGACAGGGTCAGTATTATAGAAGTTACACTATATTCTTTTACATTGGGGCAGTATTACAGCAGTTATTTTTTTGTACATAGGGGGCAGTATTATTGTAGTTATGTTCTTGTATATAGGGGCAGTATTATATTAGTTATATACTTGTGCATAGGGCAGTATTATAGTAGTTATAGTCTTGTACATAGGGGCAGTATTATAGTAGTCATATTCTTGTACATAGGGCAGTATTATAGTAGTTATAGTCATGTACATAGGAGCAGTATTATAGAAGTTATATTCTTATACATAAGAACAGTATTATAGTAGTTATATTCTTGAACATGGTGCAGTATTATAGAAGTTATATGCTTGTACATAGGAGCAGTATTATAGTAGTTATATTCTTGAACATGGTGCAGTATTATAGTAGTTATATTCTTGTACATAGGAGCAGTATTATAGTAGTTATATTCTTGTACATATAGGGCAGTATTATAGTAGTTATGTTATTGTACATATGGATCAGTATTATAGTAGTTATTTTCTTGTACATAGGAGCAGTATTATAGTAGTTATATTATTGTACATAGAAACAGTATTATAGTAGCTATATTCTTATACATAGTGGACAGTATTATAGTTGTTATATTCTTGTACATAGGAGCGGTATTATAGTAGTAGTGGATAATACTATAGTAATTATATTCTGCTGCATAGAAGACAGTATTAATGTAGTTATAGTCTTAAAAAAATAAATTATTAAAAGAAGCCATCACCATTCCATAAGCAAAAATAGTTCAAAACTCACCAGAAGCAGTTATGAGCTCCTTCCAGGTAACACCAATAAAGCATCATACGATCTTCCAGTGAGCCTATTGTCTGACATTGTAATTGGTACAACTTACAGCCTTTAAAGGGCCCTTGAGGGCCACCAACTGAAAACTCCATCTAATAACTATTATCCAATGAGTATGGGGCAAATCTGTTCTGTACGAAATACCTTAGTAATAATCACAATACCTCATAACTGCATATGGCTGTTTCCATTTTCTTAGCATAAAAGTATACAACACAACGTGTCTCTTCGTTTCCCGGAGCAGCGATAGTGCACAATGTAAAAGATTTTTAATTGGGTATTCTGTGCTGATTACTGTGCTTGTTCTCCTGACTATGGGGCTCTGCCTTTTCCTCATTACAGCACACATATTTCTTAATTTCCTTAACAAATACAAACATTAAGTAGACAGAACCCATATTTAATTTGCTTATTTGTTATTTTACTTCTCTTCTGTCTTCCTGAGCCGCTTCCTACGACTGGCAGCAGACTCGCAGGGAACTGTGGATTGAAGCAGCGGGAGTTTTTCAGGTCAATGTGGAGGTGTGTAGGCTGAGCTCTTCAAGGGAATGTAATAGTATCACCTGCAGGCGGCTTTCCTTATTAAAGTCATTCAGACTCATTTCCATACGTAATAAGGTCTTTTCATTTCTGATTAACAAAGCTTGGTGTTCTTTAACAACATGGATAATGAGTGATTAGGCTAAATGAATACAATTTTCACAGTCCACCTTTGTGTGCCCTCCATAAATTCATACCTCGTTAAGTAAAAAAGGAAAGTCAGACTGGAATCACATTATTTACACATTGAAATTGTTTGCATCTTGGCTGGAATTGATTTCTCATTATAAAAAGGAATGGTATTTGGCTAATAGTATCTGTTATCAGAGATTCTTAATGCCATTGGTTTCCCTGATCTTCAACCTCAAGGCTCATTCACATGTCCGATTTTCACGGATAGAAGTGGTACCTATGATTTTCTATGGGACTGTGCACATGTTTGATTTTTTTCCTCCAGCCAAGTGGTTCTCGGAAAATATCGGGGACAAGTCCCATTTTGATCAGAGTTGTATCAAAATCAGCAATTTCAAGCTAGTGGGTCTGATCAGAATAATTGGTCCATTTTTCTTGTGCGCGAATGAGTCCACAGGGTATGTACAAGCAACATCTTTTACACGTGAATGATCACCAAGAGGTAAAAGCTTCAGGGAACATCAGCAAATTTTTGTACTGAAATGTCTCATTTTCACATCTTTTTCACTGTTTTCTGAGAGCTTGTTTGTAATCTTTGACCGCCGATGGTTTTTACGTAGTTTATTTAGGTCGTCTTTTGTACTACTGTTTTCTGGTGATTTTTTTTCTCCATACAAAAATGAAGAAACCACTAGAACTTTTGAAGCAAAAATGCTGGGAAAATGCTTAAATAGAAAGCTGGGCATAGAATCATTCATAGAATCATAGAATGGTAGAGTTGGAAGGGACCTCCTGGGTCATCTGGTCCAACACCTGCACAAAGCAGGATTCAATAAATCATCCCAGACAGATGTCTGTCCAGCCTCTGGTTTGAAGATTTCCATTGAACGAGAACTCACCACCTCTCGTGGTAGCCTGTTCCACTCATTGATCACCCTGTCAAAATGTTTTTTCTATTATCTAATCTGTGTCTCTCCCATTCAGTTTCATCCCATTTTCTTCTGGATATATTTGGATCCTCAACGTTGATGGGTCGCCCTTACACCCAGGGCAGCGGGGTACCCAGTACCGGGCTGGTGTCAGGGGGATGTGTCACAGCAGCAGTGACCCGGTCCGTGGCCCTGGGCGCCCAATATCAATGGCGGTGATGTTAATAGTATAGTTTATATGGATAGTTTGTGACGCCACCCGTGGTGTTTGGCAAGTAAGATTTTGAGCCAACGCTGCATGCAGATCCACTGAGACTGATGGTGTGGTGCAGCAAAGATGGTGTAGCTCCCCACAGGTGGAGCTGTAGTCCCAGGGCAGTGTAGGTGCAATGGATGAGGAGAGGCGCAGAATGGTGTAGATGCTGGTACCCAGATGTAGCGGTGCTGAAGGTGTTAGCGGCGAATTAATGGAGGACACCAGGGCTTGCAGTTTCAAAGCTTTACTCACAGTTCATGGTACCCACTGGTGCCTACCTCCGTGCCGTGTCCTCCGGGGTAGAGACTCAATCAACCTTCTGGGCAAATCAGGGTTCTCTTCTCCAACACTCCGCCAACATGTGCCTTCCCTGAGCGACTCCTCTATTGCGCCTTTTAGTGTGAAGAGCTCCAGTACCGTGGTTACTCTGAAGTTCCTCCTGTCAGATGTTCCTAACAACTCTACTTGTATGACAGACAGCTGTAGCCCAATCAGGGACCTCCTGGATCCCGGCTCTCTATCCGTGATGCTGTTGTGTCCCAAGTCTTAGATGGGAGTAGTGCATTTACAGCCGACTACTCCACCGGTGTCTGCTGCAGAACCATAAGTGTCCATACAACCTCGGTGACCGGGCCCCGTCCTTGCACTGAGAACCTATAGGCAGAGTTCCTCTTCCAACCCACAACTCCTCTCTGTTCTCCTACTGCTTCGTTCCGCGCTGTTCCTTCTCTCTCTTATGGAAGCTTAGGTTGCAGTTCTACGTCTTTCTCCTTCTGTTCTTTTACCCGTGCCCGCTGGCTCAGATCCCTGAGGCAGCTGCAGCACTCCTTCTAAACTGAACTCAAACTGAACTCAAAACTAACTTCAGAACTGATCTCCTCTCGCCTGACCTCCTGTCAGACTGACCTGCAATTCTAAACCTTCCCACTCTTTTATATGGATCTCAACTCCACCCACCTCCCAGCACATCTCGTGTTACGAAGCAAGGAATCACCAGAGGTGCTCTGCTACCCTCTAAGCATGAGCCGCAATGTGATCAGTGCTGAACTATCCTGTGTGTGGGATGCAGGTGTTGGAGTGAGGAAAGGAGTGGGGCACTACACCTTAGGAGAAGGTGCAGTACCTCTGTGGCGACTGAGCCTCAGGCGCCACATTGACTTGAATTGTAGAGTATATTATATCTTCAGGGTAGAACATGCCAGAAGAATAGACACTTCAAATCTTTTAGCCGTTTGTTGTTTTTTTTAAATCTGAAGTGTTAGAAGATATTCAAAAGCCTGAACATATAACAGCAAGTCGTGTTTACATACAAATGCATATGGTCATTCTTTTAATTTTTTTTTTAGCGTTTTTCAGGCAAGCATCAGTACCTGTCTGACAAAGATGTAGTGTGCATATACCTTTATAACCTACACATGGTTTGTATTTTCCCAGACAGATTGACAGATAGCAGTCCTCATATTGCATGTTGGTAACAGTGGCGCAGAATTGGAGTGAAGCAGCATCATCACCAGTAGCTTAGTCACAATACAGGGGCAAAACCAAAAGATCAAGCAACGGTCAAGGTGAGAGGCTGGGTCAAAACAATAGTAAACTAGGTCAAAAAGAATGTACTCTACACTCACTGGCCACTTTATTAGGTACACCATGCTAGTAAGGGGTTGGACCCCCTTTTGCCTTCAGAACTGCCTCAATTCTTCGTGGCAGAGATTCAACAAGGTGCTGGAAGCATTCCTCAGAGATTTTGGACCATATTGACATGATGGCATCACACAGTTGGCGCAGATTTGTCGGCTGCACATCCCTGATGCGAATCTCCCGTTCCACCACATCCCAAAGATGCTCTATTGGATTGAGATCTGGTGACTGAGGAGGCCATTTGAGTACAGTAAACTCATTGTCATGTTCAAGAAACCAATCTGAGATGATTCGAGCTTTATGACATGGCGCATTATCCTGCTGAAAGTAGCCATCAGATGTTGGGTACATTGTGGTCATAAAGGGATGGACATGGTCAGCAACAATACTCAGGTAGGCTGTGGCGTTGCAACGATGCTCAATTGGTACCAAGGGGCCCAAAGAGTGCCCAGAAAAAATTCCCCACACCATGACACCACCACCACCAGCCTGAACCGTTGATACAAGGCAGGATGGATCCATGCTTTCATGTTGTTTACGCCAAATTCTGACCCTACCATCCGAATGTCGCAGCAGAAATCGAGACTCATCAGACCAGGCAACGTTTTTCCAATCTTCTACTGTCCAATTTCGATGAGCTTGTGCAAATTGTAGCCTCAGTTTCCTGTTCTTAGCTGAGAGGAGTGGTACCCAGTGTGGTCTTCTGCTGCTGTAGCCCATCTGCCTCAAAGTTCGACGCACTGTGCGTTCAGAGATGCTCTTCTGCCTACCTTGGTTGTAACGGGTGGCAATTTGAGTCACTGTTGCCTTTCTATCAGCTCGAACCAGTCTGCCCATTCTCCTCTGACCTCTGGCATCAACATGGCATTTCCGGCCACAGAACTGCCGCTCACTGGATTTTTTTTCTTTTTCGGACCATTCTCTGTAAACCCTAGAGATGGTTGTGCGTGAAAATCCCAGTAGATCAGCAGTTTCTGAAATTCTCAGACCAGCCCTTCTGGCACCAACAATCATGCCACGTTCAAAGGCACTCAAATCACCTTTCTTCCCCATACTGATGCTCGGTTTGAACTGCAGGAGATTGTCTTGACCATGTCTACATGCCTAAATGCACTGAGTTGCCGCCATGTGATTGGCTGATTAGAAATTAAGTCTTAACACACAGTTGGACAGGTGTACCTAATAAAGTGGCCAGTGAGTGTATATATAGCTCACCAGGTGAACTGGATCTTCTAAGCCTTAGGTCCGGTGGGCACGCAAATACCGGGCATCAATGCAGGAAGACATGTCAGCAGCAAGGACTGTAAAGGCTCACCCAGAATCTCAGGAATAGCAGGACAGCTGAAGGTAGAAAGGATTGTAAATACAGTGCCCCCCTAGAGCCAGAGTTATTCGGTACCAGGCCGGTCAGTCCTTCAGCGAATATGTCACCGCAGCGGTGACCCGTTCCGTGACCCTGGACGTGCAATGTAAATAAAAGATGGGGGTAGTAGTTTATGGGGAAACATATTCGTGACGCCACCCATTGTGCTCGGCAATGAAGGTGATAGCCAACGCTGCAAAAGAGACTGCTGGAGTTGTTACAGCTATCCACGGGTAGAGCTAAGCCCCAGGGCAGTTATAGGTGTTAGAGATTATGATGGTAGTTGTGGTGCAAGGCAGGTGATGCAGTAAATAAATCCGAAGACACAGCAGTGTGTAGTTTCCACACTTTTACTCACAGTTCTCCAGTTACATTCCCCAGCCGGAGTGCTGAGTCCTTCAGGTTGGTGGTCCAGCCAGCTCTCAAGTAATTTGGGATACACCGTGTCAGAACCCCCTTCAGATGTTCCTTCCCTGGCCGTGTCACTGCGCTGGTTCCCTCCTCTCCTGCCCTGCGCCTTCACACACAGTGTCCCGAGCCAGCAGCCCCGGATCCTGTCGGGTGATGTACTCTAGGTCCCCTTGAACCTATATGGCTGCCTTTTCAGCGATTGTATGCGGATATGGCTGCAGCACATGGAGATATTGCAGCCTCCGGTTAGATAGCTGAGTCCTTAGTTTCTCCACTAGTCTGGGGCTGGTCCCCTACTGTGACATGATCTCTCCACCCGACTACAGTCGGCGTGGATTCGGGCACCACGGGTGGATGGAGCACCCACCAGGGCAGTGGGGATACTCGGTACAGGCCGCTTCTTAAAGGACCAGTATCACAGAGGCGGTGACCCGATCTGTGGCCCTGGGCGTCCAATAAAAGGGGTATATTTACAAGGGATGAAAGTAAAGAGTTTTTGTAATGAGTGTTCATGATGCCACCTGTGGTATCTGACCATCTAACATCTGCACCCAACACACACCCTATAGCAGCAGGGCATCTGGATGTACCCTACGGGAGGCTGCCTGGGTGGTAAAGGGTGTTGGGAGGTAGGTGGAGCTAGTTGGATGAGAGCGGGAGAAAAGAGTTTTGTGAGAAGACCGCCCTGAAGGAAGTGGAAGGACGTGAGTGAAGCAGCTCCCGGTGAGGAGAAGCTGCTTGGAAGAAAAGAGACTGAAATAAGCTCCCTGAGGAGGGAAGGGATTCTAGAGGCATGGGCAGCAACCATACTGTCCGTAGGGCTTGTTCCATGCTGGCTAATGTCGGGTGGAGGGATCAGGTCGCAGTATAGGGACTGGCCCTAAAACTAGTGGAGTGGACAACAGACCAGAGGATACGAGCATTGCAAGTGCTGCAGCCAAATCCACAATTATTTGCTGAAAAGGCAGACACATACGATCCAGGGACCTAGAGGTTATTCTGACAAGATCCGAGTCTGCTGGCTTGGGACACTGTTTGTGAAGGTGCTGGACAGGAGGGAGGAAATCAGCACAGAGATATAGCCAGGAAAGGAGCACACTGAAGGGAGTTCTGGAAAGGTGTACTCCATCTGCCTGGGAGTTTGCTGGACCCCTCACCTGGAGGATGCAGCGCCAAGCAGGTATTCCTGTACACAAGAACTGTGAGTAAAGCTTTATTGTTATCTTCCATTGGATACAACTCAGTCCATTGTCATGCGGACGCAGCTCTGACAATCATACTATAACAAGCTGAGCCCTGAAGGTAATAAAGAAGGTTTCTATTAAGTAACAGTAAATAGAGATATTGAAATCTATAGTATTGAGGATTTAATACAGTATGTGTATCGGAAAATTGTATAACTTTTCTTTATATACGTAAGAATTTTTTTGCTGAACATCCCTGAATATACGTATATGCATAGATCGTGGTACTCCTATAAATGAGGGCAATTTATACATATATATTAATCGTAATCTTATTATTATCAATATTGATGGGTTATTGAACTTTTATATATTTTCTCCATAGGTCATTATCATTAATCAAACTATAAAGGCGGCTGCATGCTACATAGCCAGCGCCTTCCTTTAACTGCAGTGATCAGAGCTAACCCCAATTGCTGCAGCTTAATAATTTCAAAGCCGCTGTTGATCTCTCTCGGCGACATTTAAATTACATCTTTGCCAGTTTGCACATGCACTGGCTCGCATCCCCCCGTGACGTGACTGCGGGACTTGAAGTGCTATCATGACAGTAAGGGATCTGCTAAAGACTCCTATAATTTCCATGCGATGCTAAACAGGCCAACCGCATTGGCTCCTGTGATTTCACTATATACTGCAGTATTGTAGTATATATATTGCAGCTCCCTAAAGAGACTAAAAAAAAAGAACAAATGAAAATTAAAATGTTTTAACAGTATATATAAAAAAAAATATAAAAGTTTAAAGAGCTTAGAGCATCTTAACAGCGTGACTCAACAGTTTTAGAGCTAAATTGTTGAATTGAGGCTCAATTTCATTAATTTAAGGCTGAAATATTTGGTATCTTGGGTTGATGTATTCTAAAAATGTATAGTTTTCTTTACATGGATCCCTTTATATATTTTTACATTTTTGGCAGCTTTAATCATACTATTCAGTATTTTCTTTAACCTGTGTAAATTTTATATTTATCACTTTTCTTTTGCTAATTATATTTTTCAATAATAATTTATAGTGTCAGCTGCCATCTTGCCTGCATCATGTGAAAAAAAAAAGTCACTGTAGGCTAAATCATCAGCACCTAGCCTGGAAATGGGATAGATGCTCTAAACAGTATTTAGAAAAAAAAGTTGCAATTTTGCTAAAAATTGCTAAAGTTGTACCAAAATTGTGCCAAAAACTTGTGTAAGTAGGTTTAAATTGGATCATATCAATTGAAAATGGATCATTACAACTACAATCCAACAACCGTTATCTTTGATGTGTCCAGCTTTTTATTTCATTGGTCATTATGCAACGCATCATATCTTGGTGGCAATGTTTCCTCCGCTAGGTTTTCCATAAAGGGGAAAACCAGTGATCAGTTTACTTTTGGGGGTTTATAACAAAAATGGTAGATAACTCCCTTATGGAAGTGTGGCTGGTTAAGATGGGCCCTCAGTTTCTTCAATCAGCATTGAACAGTTTGCCCCTTGAAAAGTCTATGGGAGCAATATTCTGGATGTAGAGGTCTATAGTGAGGCTTTACTGTATATATATGTACATTTTCTGCAAATCACTTCTACTGCCTCTATGGACTACTTGCCTTTCCATATTTTGTCTTTGCTCTCCTGCCTATGGCTACTTGCTTCCCGACCACTGCTACAGGTGGCAATGGGTGACCATGATGACGGGCCTTGTCTAATAATTTCATAAGCTAGTGAACAACTAGCTTTCCTATTGTTACACACTTGTCCCAGTTATCCCGGACTCCGCTCCCTTCTCCTGAGATAGCAAAAATGTTGTGTTTGGTGGTGGTAGATGTAGCAGAGTTAGGTAGGGGACACAGTGACACAGGAAGAATTGGAGGACACAGCTAGGTGCAGTTCCAAAGGTTCACTTTGAATGACAGTAAGCAGAAAATTTGTAACCTGTGAGGAATTGATGCAGAAAGAAAATTATTGAAAATTACAAAACAAAAGTAACTGTTCTGCCTTCTTCCACGTATGACACTGTGTGGATTCAAGCATACGACTTAACCTTTCATTCACTCCCAGAAACAAGACTGTATGGGTGCTTAACCCCTTCCTGCCATCCGACGTACCATCCCGTCCACGGTACCCGGGCCCGTAAGACCGGGGACGGGATAGTACGTCGGCGCGATCAGCGGCGCCCACGTGGTGAGCGCCGCTGATCGCGGCCGGGTGTCAGCTGATTATCACAGCTGACACCCGGCACTAATCAGCGAAAAAATAAAAAAGTTATAGCTCGCTGAATAAAGCGATGCAAAAATAATTATTTTTTATATAAAGTAGTTTTCATTGCATAAAACCGACAAAAACATAAAAAACAACCTAAATGAGGTATCGCTGTAACCGTACTGACCCGAAGAATAAAACCGCTTTATCAATTTTACCGCACGCGGAACGGTGTAAACGCACCCCCCCAAAAGAAATTCATGAAACGCTGGTTTTTGTTCATTCTGCGTCCCAAAAATCGGAATAAAAAGCGATCAAAAAATTTCACGCGCCCGAAAATGGTACCAATAAAAACGTCAACTTGTCCCGCAAAAAATAGGACCTCACATGACTCGGTGGGTCAAAATACGGAAAAATTATAGCTCTCAAAATGTGGTGATGCAAAAACTATTTTTACAATAAAAAGCGTCTTTTAGCGTGCGACAGCCGCCAAACATAAAAACCGCCATAAATAGTAAATCAAACCCCCCGTTATCACCCCCTTAGTTAGGGAAAAATAATAAAATTAAAAAAATGTATTTATTTCCATTTTTCCATTAGGGTTAGGGCTAGGGTTAGGGTTAGGGGTGTGTTGGGGTAGGGTTAGGGTTAGGGTAGGGTTAGGGTTAGGGCTAGGGCTAGGGTTAGGGTTAGGGTTAGGGTTAGGGCTAGGGTTAGGGCTAGGGTTAGGGTTAGGGGCGTGTTGGGGTTCGGGTTGGAGTTAGAATTGGGGGTTTCCACTGTTTGGGCACATCAGGGGCTCTCCAAATGCAACATGGCGTCTGATCTCAATTCCAGCCAATTCTGAGTTGAAAAAGTCAAATGGTGCTCCTTCCCTTCCAAGCTCTGCTATGCGCCCAAACAGTGTTTTACCCCCACATGTAGGGTATCAGCCTACTCAGGACAAATTGCAAAACAATTTTTGGGGTCCAATTTCTCCTGTTACCCTTAGGAAAATAAAAAATTGGGTGCAAAAATATCATTTTTGTGGAAAAAAATGATTTTTTTATTTTCACGTCCGAGTGTTATAAACTTCTGTGAAGCACTTGGGGGTTCAAAGTGCTCACCACACATCTAGATAAGTTCCATGGGGGGTCTAGTGTCCAAAATGGGGTCACTTGTGGGGAGTTTCAATAGTTTAGGTACATCAGGGGCTCTCCAAACGCACATGACACCCGCAGACCATTCCATCAAAGTCTGCATTCCAAAACGTCACTGCTTCCCTTCCGAGCCCCGACGTGTGCCCATACAGTAGTTTTCTCCCACATATGGGGTATCAGCATACTCAGGACAAATTGGACAACAACTTTTGGGGTCCAATTTCTCCTGGTACCCTTGGGAAAATATAAAAATGGTGACTAAAAGATCATGTTTGTGGAAAAAATACGAATTTTTTTATTTTCACGCCCGGGCGTTGTAAACTTCTGTGAAGCACTGGGGGGTTCAAAGTGCTCACCACACATCTAGATAAGTTCCTTGGGGGGTCTAGTATACAAAATGGTGTCATTTGTGGGGGGTTTCTACTGTTTAGGTACATTAGGGGCTCTCCAAAGGCAACATGACACCCGCAGACCATTCCATCAAAGTCTGCATTCCAAAACGTCACTACTTCCCTTCCGAGCCCCGACGTGTGTCCATACAGTAGTTTTCTCCCACATATGGGGTATCAGCATACTCAGGACAAATTGGACAACAACTTTTGGGGTCCAATTTCTCCTGGTACCCTTGGGAAAATATAAAAATGGTGACTAAAAGATCATGTTTGTGGAAAAAATACAAATTTTTTTATTTTCACGCCCGGGCGTTGTAAACTTCTGTGAAGCACTGGGGGGTTCAAAGTGCTCACCACACATCTAGATAAGTTCCTTGGGGGGTCTAGTATACAAAATGGTGTCATTTGTGGGGGGTTTCCACTGTTTAGGTACATTAGGGGCTCTCCAAAGGCAACATGACACCCGCAGACCATTCCATCAAAGTCTGCATTCCAAAACGTCACTACTTCCCTTCCGAGCCCCAATGTGTGCCCATACAGTAGTTTTCTCCCACATATGGGGTATCAGCATACTCAGGACAAATTGGACAACAACTTTTGGGGTCCAATTTCTCCTGGTACCCTTGGGAAAATAAAAAAATGGTGATTAAAAGATCATGTTTGTGGAAAAAATACGAATTTTTTATTTTCACGCCCGGGTGTTATAAACTTCTGTGAAGCACTGGGGGGGGTCAAAGTGCTCACCACACATCTAGATAAGTTCCTTAGGGGGTCTAGTTTCCAAAATGGTGTCATTTGTGGGGGGGTTCCACTGTTTTGGTACATCAGGAGTTTTCCAAACGCGACATGGTGTCCGATCTCAATTCCAGCCCAAAACGTCAAATGGCGCTGCTTCCCTTCCGAGCTCTGCCATGCGCCCAAATAGTGGTTTACCCTCACATGTGGGGTATCAGCGTACTCAGGACAAATTGCACAATAACTTTTAGGGTCCTGTTACCCTTGGAAAAATAAGAATTGAGGGTGAAAAGATAATTTTTGTGGAAAAAATATGATTTTTTAATTGTATGGCTTTATGTTATAAACTTCTGTGAAGCCCATGGGGGTTCAAAGTTCTCACCACACATCTAGATAAGTTCCTTAGGGGGTCTAGTTTCCAAAATGGTGTCATTTGTGGGGGGTTTCCACTGTTTTGGTACATCAGGGGTTTTCCAAACGCGACATCGTGTCCGATCTCAATTCCAGCCAAAAACGTCAAATGGCGCTGCTTCCCTTCCGAGCTCTGCCATGCGCCCAAATAGTGGTTTACCCCCACATGTGGGGTATCAGCGTACTCAGGACAAATTGCACAATAACTTTTAGGGTCCTGTTACCCTTGGGAAAATAAAAATTGGGGTGAAAAGATCATTTTTGTGGAAAAAATATGATTTTTTAATTATACTGCTGTACGTTATAAACTTCTGTAAAGCCCTTGTGGGTTCAAAGTTCTCACCACATATCTAGATAAGTTCCTTGGGGGGTCTAGTTTCCAAAATGGGGTCACTTGTAGGGGGTTTCCACTGTTTAGGTACATCAGGGACTCTCCAAACGTGACATGGCGTCCAATCTGAATTCCAGCCAATTTTGCATTGAAAAAGTCAAACGGCGCTCCTTCCATTCTGAGCTCTGCCATGCGCCGAAACAGTCGTTCCCCCCCACATATCAGGTATCTGCGTACTCAGGACAAATTGCACAATAACTTTTGCAGTTCAATTTCTCCTGTTACCCTTGGTAAAATAAAAAAAATTGAACCTGAAGTATTTTTTTTATGAAAAAAAGTTAGATGTTCATTTTTTTTTAAATATTCAAAAAAATTCCTGTGACGCACCTAAAGGGTTAATAAACTTCTTGAATGTGGTTTTGAGCACCTTAAGGGGTGCAGTTTTTAGAATGGTGTCACTTTTGGGTATTTTCTATCATATAGACCCCTCAAAGTGGCTTCAAATGTGATGTGGTCCTAAAAATAAAATGGTGTTGTAAAAATGAGAAATCGCTGGTCAACTTTTAACCCTTATAACTTCCTAACAAAAAAAAATTTTGGTTCCAAAATTGTGCTGATGTAAAGTAAACATGTGGGAAATGTTAGTTATCAAGTTTTTTGTGTGCCGTATCTCTGTGATTTAAGGGCATAAAAATTCAAAGTTGGAAAATCGCGAAATTTTCAAAATTTTCGCCAAATTTCCGTTTTTCTCACAAATAAACGCAAGTTATTTGAATGAAATTTTACCACTAACATGAAGTACAATATGTCACAAGAAAACAATGTCAGAATCACCGGGATCCATGGAAGCGTTCCAGAGTTATGACCTCATAAAGGTACAGTGGTCAGAATTGTAAAAATTGGCCCGGTCATGAACGTGCAAACCACCCTTGGGGGTGAAGGGGTTAAGGGCCCCGTTACACATAACGACGCTACAGCGATCCCGACAACGATACAACCTGATAAGGATCGTTAAAGATGAGAGAAAGGTTATAACATGGAGGACTGTGAAACCAAGTATAAACACTATAGAGTAAAAGGTCCTCCAAGGATATTATATAAAATATTCAAATTTTATGAAATAACACAAAAAATAAAAAGAAACAGCAAACCATACAGAAAGAGGAAAATAGCATGACACTGGGTGACAAACATAAGAACTATAAAATGACTGGTACAATAATGTAGCACATGAGAGAATATAAAACAATTCTTAAAGTGCTGGTGCAGCAAGCTGAAATAGAAAATATTAATGATATAATCTCACATATTAGAGCCTAATAGCATGTTAAATGAAGCCTGCGGCGACATTATGCACAATGAAATAGATGAAACCCAGGCATTGCTGGTTTCCCCATAGCTGATCTCCTCAGAAGGAAAAAATCCTTCCTAAAAAATAAATGCTCCCCTTCTGAGGAAGATATTCATCGAAACGCGTGTTAAGGGGGACCCTGTGTGATTCTTTCATTCTGGTAAATATGTTATTGCTTTAATTCTCTAGCCATGAGGTGTATTTCCCTTACTTGATCCTCTCTATACCCACATCATTTATTTTTTAGGAAGGATTTTTTCCTTCTGAGGAGATCAGCTATGGGGAAACCAGCAATGTCTGGGTTTCATCTATTTCATTATGCATAATGTCGCTGCAGGCTTCATTTAACATGCTATTAGACTCTAATATGTGAGATTATATCATTAATAATATCTATTTCTGTTTGCTGCACCAGCACTTTAAGAATTGTTTTGTGTTCCCTCATGTGCTACATTATTGTACCAGTCATTTTATAGTTCTTATGTTTGTCACCCAGTGTCATGCTATTTTCCACTTTCTGTATGGTTTGCTGTATCTTTTTATTTTTTGTGTTATTTCATAAAATTTGAAAATTTTATATAATATCCTTGGAGGACCTTTTTCTCTATAGTGTTTATACTTGATAAGGATCGTTGTTGCATTGCTATGTGGTCGCTGGTGAGATGCCAAACAGTCAGATGTTCCCAATGACGCAGCAACAATACGGCGACCCATAGCGACCTTTGTAACGATGTTGGCGGTCGTTGTAACCCTGTCACATTAGCTTCTACTCTGATGATTCAGGTCTCGATGAGGGATGTACTGTGTGACGTTGTAGGCACACAGGCGTGGTTTTGCGGTGGCGTTTCCACGCCCCCTCAGCTCTGATTGGTGGTCACTACTGCGTTCTGAATGGTGGCCTTGCATTAAAAGAAGGCAACAAAGTAGCGCTTTTGTTGTTTGTTTCTGCCTGCGTGCTTGTTTTACAGATCGTAGTAGCATTCTCCGGCTGCGACTCCACACCGATTTATATATTCTTCCACTGTTCTTTGGACACCTATACTCTGTGCATGATAGGTATCATTGGGGTCTCAAATGCATTTCCATTTTATCTAATTTAAAGAAAAACTACAAATTATCTGCTATCATCGCTCTGGAGGGAGGGAGGGCATGGCTTCTATCTGTATTCATATGCTTTTGCATGGGCAGCCATTTTAGGTGTTCTCGTGTGCACACACCAATAAAGCACGTTTTCTGGCCAACAGTAGTGCACTTGAAACGTTATTTTTTCTGTTCTAAAGGTACCGTTTGGGGTCTCAAATGCGTTTCCATTTTAACAAGTTTATAGAACAACTAACAGTTATCTGCTATCATTGCTCTGGAGTGAGGGGCATGGCTTCTATCTGTGGATGGGCAGCCATTTTAGGTGGTCTCTTGTGCACACACCCAATAACGCACGTTTTCTGGCCTACAGTAGTGCGCTTCAAACGTTATTTTTTAATTTTTTAAAATGTTCCATGTATGCACACTGTATGCTATTCTTTATTTCAGATGTCTTACAATAGTGAGGAATTTGTCCGTGAACTTATAGAGCTGTATCGGTCTCTGCCCTGCCTTTGGCAGATTAAATCGGCCGAGTACAGCAATAGAAATAAAAAAAAGGGAGCCATACGAGAAACTGATTGCCCTCTTTAAGCGGCATAATCCATGCGAGAAGGTGGATGAAAGCCTTGTTCGAAAAAAGATCCAAGGTCTATGCACCGTGTATAAAAAGGAGCTCAACAAGGTGGAGAAGTCAAGGAAGTCTGGTGCCGACACAGATGAGGTTTATGTGCCCTCGTTGTGGTACTATGACTTGCTTGGCTTCACCCATGACCAGGAGCTACCTCAGGCAACTGTATCATCGATGCGGCCGACCCTGGAACAAGACCCTGAGATCCATACTGATCCATACTCCTCTGAAAGAAATGTAAGTACTTTCTTTTCTTCCCTGGAAATAGCATTTTAACCCTGTATGTACATACATGCCATAGTTGAACTGAAAATAGTAACTAAGGTTTTACCTGTTTAATTCTGCAGTTTGCAAAAGATTTCCCTTCCAGTTCAGATAAGTACACTACTTTACTATTTTCGCCAGACTCCATTCTCATTACGTTGAATTTACCCATGCTGGTCATGATAAATCCAATGCCAACACATTATTTGGTGTGGTGCTGGATGTTCTAAAATATTTTTTTAGTTTTGCTTTAACCTTAATTTTCTGTTCCCGCAGCACCATCAGCAAGATCTTGTAACCCCAAAAAGTGACGACATCACGGGTAGTGAGCATATTATGGAGGAGCCTTGTGAGGGGTCGAGTCAAGAGCCTGCGCCCTCAACTGTACCTCGTCAACTACAAAATTCTCGAAAAAGAAAGGCCACCTTGCAGCCATCACCTGATCTACTCTCTTTGGCTAATCAAATTTTAATTAATCAGGCCAACACCAGCATGGACAGCTTTGCGAACTTTGCAGACTGTGTAAGCTGGATGCAAGACAGAGGAGCCATGCCGAAAGGGTGATTTTTGAGACTTTGAGTAAAGCGGCAGCCGGTCAACTAGATGAATCGTCGACCGTACAAAGTGTGAACGACCGTGATCCTTGTCAGCATTCATGGACACAAATGCCGGAGCCACTTTGGAGCACACCAGTGCGGAGGATTGGTCCTCCGCAAAACCTGCCGATTGCCCCACCCAGTATCCCGTGTTTTCGCAGTCTTTTTTATCCCAAGTTTCTTCTCCACCCAGGCAAGGTTATTTGAATGCCGAAAACCAGTACCAAGAATTGTAGCGACGTTTAACTTTAGGTTTTAATTTTGATTGTTATATTGTAAAGTTATTGTAAATTTAGCAGTTAATTTATTTATGTAATTGTAAAAATATTTGTTGTATTGTAATAACAAAAGTTTTTTGTCTTAAACCTTGCAGCCTGCTTTACTGAATTAAGCATATGGTTATTATCAGGCCAACTTGGCGGGGTAATGGGCTTGGTGCATCTATATAGATGCATAGATGTAAAGGTACTGTCACACTTAGCGATGCGCCAGCGATCCCGACCAGCGATATGACGCGGTCAGGATCGCTGGTGCATCGCTAAGTGGTTGCTAGTGAGCTGCCACACAGGCAGATCTCACCAGCGACATAGCAGCGGGGTCGTTACCTACCTGTCAGATGAGGCGATCCTGACGTCCTCCCGCCCACGTCCACGCGTCGCTCATTGGCGCCACAGGAAGCCCAGCAGGAAGCTGACGACGAGAAACGGTCCAGGACGTTCTCGCGCGATCAGCGAGCCGGTAGGAGGTAAGTATCACACATAGCGATATCGCTAGCAATATCGCTGCTACGTTGCAAAAACCAGTGACGTTATAGCGATATTGCTAGCGATATCGCTTAGTGTGACAGGCCCTTAAAGGATGTGAGTAATGAAACTTTGCATTTTTTTAAAGAAAGAACAGACCACAACAGCGGATATCAAATATAACAATTTTTTATTAACAAAGCAAAAACAATGCCCTGAAAATGAACCTGAGAAAACAACAAAACAAAAATAAAAAAAAATTTAGTGGCTGCCGCCATACAATTATAAAAAAATATTTTTTCCAAAAAAAAAAGATCTTTTCACCCCCAATTTTTATTTTCCCAAGGGTATCAGGACTCCAAAAGTTATTGTGCAATATGTGCTGAGTACGCTGACACCCCATATGTGGGTGTAAACGACTATTTGACCGCATGGCAGAGCTCGGAAGGGAAGTAGCACCATTTGACTTTTTTGGCTGGAACTGAGATCGGACGCCATGTCGCGTTTGGAAAGCCCCTGATGTGCCAAAACAGTGAAAACCCCCACAAATGACACCATTTTGAAAACTAGACCCCCCAAGGAACTTATCTAGATGTGTGATGAGAACTTTGAACCTCCCAGGGCTTCACAGAAGTTTATAACATACAGCCATAAAAATAAAAATTAATATTTTTTCCACAAAAATGATATTTTCAGCCTCAATTTTTATTTTTCCAAGGGAAACAGGACCCCAAAAGTTATTATGCAGTTTGTCCTGAGTACGCTGAAACCCCACATGTGGGGATAAAACAATGTTTGGGCGCATGGCAAAGCTTGGAAGGGAAGGAGCACCATTTGACTTTTTCAACTCAGAATAAGTCTATTATTTATTAAAATAAAAAAATAAAATAAATAAATCTTTATTTTTATATAGCGCTAACATATTCCGCAGCGCTTTACAGTTTGCACACATTTTCATCACTGTCCCGGGTGGGGCTCACAATCTATATTCCCTATCAGTATGTCTTTGGAGTGTGGGAGGAAACCGGAGTGCCCAGAGGAAACCCACGCAAACACGGGGAGAACATACAAACTCCTTGCAGATGTTGTCCTTGGTGGGATTCGAACCCAGGACTCCTGCAGCGCTAACCACTGAGCCACCGTGCTGCCCTATTTATTGTGATGATATGGACTACAATGGGAGATGATAACAAATGGTATAGTAGAACACAGTAGTAGATAAGATCAGGGGTTGTTGAACACAGTTATGGATGATGCAGCAGATTGTTGTACAAAATGTGGATGATTCAAATATTGTTGAACACAATGTGGATGATTTAGGTAAAATCTATAAGAGACAGATAATGCAGCATGTCAGTACTGGTAGATAATATACAATACACAAATACTGGCAGGTAATCACAGCAACACAAAGGTACTATCACAACAGTAGCATTAATACAGGATGCTGTTATCATGCATTATATAAAAGCTGAGCAATACAACATACACAGCAGTAAAAGAGAAAGATGTCTAAAACAACTAATGGCTGCCAGCTTGCACTCACTGACAAAAGAATGCATATCCAGAAGATGCATATAACTAACATGGTGAAATAGCATTACAGAAGCTGAACATGCATTGCAAACATCATGGGGGGCTGCATTATGGCTGCTAACACAGATGCATAGCACATAATTGCATTAGTCCTACCGGAATCCGCTGGTATAAGCAATGGTTTTGCAGACAGCTGAGCTGAGCACATGTGAGCTACTCAGAAGAGCAGGAATGGTTACATGTTGTTGACCAGGGCAGGAAGAAGGGACGCTTCTGAAAAGTTAACCATTTGGGAGAACAGAAGATTCCAAACACATGAATAGGAACGAGAAAGGGCAACTTATGACACCTACTGGTGATAGCTGGAACAGCACTTAAAATATCTTGCTGCACAGAATGGGCAGAACAGTAACATACTATTGAACAGCAGGTGGCAAGAGATACAAAATAACATGATCAAGCACATCATCCAGTTATGGGGTCTGGAAAAGCTGGGTGACAATCTGTATGAAAATGGTACTTTTTTCTCACCCAAATTTTCCAGAAACAAATATAAGGTAAGGATGGCCGAAAACTATTTTTGAGTTCCTAAATACATTGGAACCTGGGTTCTTCTTTTGTAACTGGAGTGCAAATCACTTACAAATAGTACTGATTTCTCTGGAAGATCTAGCATATCCACACTGTCATGATTCTGACCGGGTTTTTTGAGTCCTGTCTTCCCCTTTTTCCGTTCTGGTCATGCTAGGGATTAACTTTCTCAGCCCCAGTCTGGTCTCAGGTTTGCTATTTATCTCCGCTGCGTCCTGCAGACCAAGTCAGTTATAGTTTCTGCCTACAGCGTGTGTACCTGACCCCGTTTGCCCTGATTTGTCCTGCTGCTTGCTTACTGAACTCATGTCTGTGTATCCCCTCTTCCCTTCCCGATTCAGTGTTCTCCTTTCATGTATTGACTCCCTAGTTTTGACTTGGCTTGTACCCTGATTTGTTGTTTTGTCTCTTGTCTTCAGCATATCTGCTCCTGACTGGTACTGACCCATTTGGCTTGTTTGTGACTGTGTTTGCTTATTCCGTTTGTACTGAACTACAGTCTTATATCAACCCGGTTTGTTTGACTATTCTGCTGCCACCTGGTGGTGGCCTCGCCGCTGCATTGCAGGTCTGGTCTTGCTATGTGCAGTCCTCCCTCCACTCTATTGTCATCTAGTGGAGCTTGCATTTACCTGCATTTCTGTGGCATGACACACATTACAAATCTCAGTGGTATCTTGTAATACTTCATTTACCCTGCGTTTGAGCTGTAGGCAACCTGAACACTGCCTTCCCAGCACTTGTGATAAGTTTATTTTTGTTGGTTGTGGGCGTTTCTAAAAAAAATAGTTGCTCAAAGTGCACCCCTTTAAACTAGCTATAGAAATAATCCAAATATCTGTTGGCTATTTATTAGCTGCATTCTGCTACTATAATTTTGCTCTTCTTCTGAACACCCTCCTGGTCTTGTAAAATTTGGGAAAATCCTCATTACGTTGCCATTATTTTTTTGTATTATTTTTTTTGCATTATGGGATACCAGTCTGAAACAATTTTATTAAATATTGTGAGTTTGGTGTAATTGGCGCTGGCTGGGTTTGTGGGAAATCTTTTACTGTATGTATATGTATGGGGTGTACATTGCATATAAATTAAGCAGCACCAATTACATTAAAGACGCAAATTCACAGATGAATACGGGTCAATAAAATTAATCTGATTTTCTTCCTATTTTTAATTCTTTTTTTTTTTATTACATTTTCAGCGGCCGGAAGACTGTGATAAATAATCCCAAGATATCCCACTGGCCAAGATTACATGCTAATTGATTGTCTTCAGAGTACACTCTGGTCTATACGAGGCCTGTATTCATTTACACCCTTGAATTGAGCATTTGTGCAATAAATCACGTTGTCAGGCCTGGTTCTTCCTTTTCATAGAATGTAAAAATTCATTTTATAGAGTTATAACAAATATCGTTGGATTTGTTTCTTTGCTGCAGATAAGGCGTCTCCTGAGTGTTGGAAGCACAGTAGTAATAGTTGTTATGCAAAAGCTATTGAAAAAGAGAATAAGATACAGAAAACATATCCCAAGGACAGAGGTTCATGGGACCGTATTCACAGGCGAGATATCTGGGATGTCCTCTATTATGAATGCCAATTTGCATAGGTCATCTATACACAAAGCCCATTATTTTAAAAGAAAACTCTTGGCATACTACTTTCAGTAGTTGCCATTGCCAATTGTTCTTAGTTTTTTCAAGGTCGGCTCTGTATTTTTTTAAGATATTTTGTTCTTTTTATGCTTTATTAATATTCAGAAATATTCAAAAAGGGAAAAATAAAGGGAATTCACAATAGAACTAGAATAAAATAGCTGTTTGCGTTTACAAATAGCACCATGCCTATCCACAAGTTGTGTCAAGTATTGCAGCTCAGTCCCGTTCAGAAAACCTGTGGATAGCTTTGAAGAAAGCAGAAATGTTATATCAACCCTGTATTGTCTGATGATTAAAGATGCTTTCAATGGCCAGAATGTGAAATAAAAATGTTTGGGTGTTAGCAAAAGAACATGAAATGTTAGGAAATATAATCAAAGTTTTATTATAACAGGTCCCTCCCACTTCCAGGGGGACATATATGTTCTTCTCCTTAAAGTAACTTTGGATTGGTGTGTTCTTAAAGGGGTTGTCTCAGGAAGCTTTAAAAGGTCAAAAGATTTCCAATGCAGTAGCCCTCTGCAAGTGATCTATTAAATGTAATATTTATGAAAACCTCAAAAAGAGGAAAAACTCCTCCAAAAAAATTCAGATACAAACCAGACAGGCCTAAATGCATCTGCACTAATACAAGGTGCAGCGGACCCAAGTAAAATGGCAGCTGCACAGGTGCATAAATACCAAATGAAACAGCCAGCCTACAATCAGGGATTGGCCGTGTGGTACACCAGTGCAGAAGAAATAATTCGCATGTGGCAGTGTTCACACAGGGAATGCAGGGCTTCTGGTTCACAACCTCTTAGTAACACCATAGAGGGGGCTGCCCAGTGCCAACTAGAATGCATCCCGTGTGAACAGAGGCCACAAGTTTGCAGAACCATTTGGGCCCAACTGCACCCTGAAAGAAATATAAAAAGTGCACAAAAAACATATCAATATATGTAAGGTGAACACTGCCACATGCGAATTATTTCTTATGCACTGGTGTACCACACGGCCAATCCCTGATTGTAGGCTGGCTGTTTCATTTGGTATTTATGCATCTGTGCAGCTGCCATTTTACTTGGGTCCGCTGCACCCTGTATTAGTGCAGATGCATTTAGGCCTGTCTGGTTTGTATCTAAATGTAATATATAGACAAGTTGGTTTTAACAGAACAAAAGAACCTCTTTGTGAGTGTCTCTCTGCTCTGGCTTGTAGAAGAGAACCTTTATTAAATGGGTTGTCCAGGTTTGGTCACTCTATGTAACTGCAGACTTGAGAATCCTGACAGTGAGCACCAGGGTTGCCCCTAGGAATTCAGGGGCCCCATACTGGCAAAATTTTCGGTGCCCCCTTGAGACTCCGCCCAGGATCCAACCCAGCCCCACTTCCACCCCTCAAACTGTTCACATTCCAACCGCTCTCTCTTGGAAAAACTCCACTTCTTACCAATCACACATTAACAGTTCCCATCACCAGATCACACATATAAGGCCAAAAGGTTTTTTTTAATCTGCCACCATGACAAGTTAGACTCTTTTGACCGGGCCCTACTCTACTCTAACCTATTAAACATTTGTTAAAATATGCAACACAATTTAGGTATTTTTTTTAATTTTCAATTTTTAAAATGACCAATAATATCACATACAAGGGACAATTAACACCGCACCATGACCAGACACCATATTACCAACACATAGCGATCTGTAATACCACATACAAGGAACAAATACCACCACACCAAGTCCAGACCACATATTACCACCACAGTGACCAAATAATAACACATACAAGGGACAAATACCACCGCACCATGTTCAGACCACATATTACCACCACATGGTGACCAATAATACCACATACAAGGAACAAAGAAAAAACACAAGAATTGATCTTGACTTGGGTTGGTACACATGCAGCACATAAATGCAAGTTCACATTGGCCATAAAACATATAAAACCTACAAGAGAAAAAAATAAGCAAAAACCCTGCTGTAATTAAGTAAAAAGCAAAAAGTGCATTTAAATAACACAGGGTTTTTTGGAATACTTTTTTAATCAAAATAACATAAAACCCATCCCACCGCGACAAGGTAACTCTGATCGGGACAGTCCTACACTGTCTAAATTTAAAAACCTTACCATGTGTCAAAATTGACCTTAGTGTGTGAATAAGGGCAAACAAAAGGATTGGGCCCAACCAGTGGAACACCAGTCTGGGGAAGCCTTATATACAATTTCCAGCTCAGGAGAGGGAGGCTACACCCCGGCTTGCACAGAATGCAATGTTTTATGGCCAATGCAAAGATGCGTTTATGTGCTGCATGTGTATCATCTCAAGTCAAGCTCAATTTTTGTGTTTTTTCTTTGTATTATTGCATTCTGTGCAAGCCGGGATGTGGCCTCCCTCTCCTGAGCTGAGCTGGAAATTGTATATGAGGCTTCCCCAGACTCGTGTTCCACTGGTTGGGCCCAGTCCATTTTTCTTCCCTTATTCACACACTGAGGTCAATTCTGACACATGGTAAGGTTAGGGATGAGCGAGCATAATCGTGGGTATTCGGTACTCCGCGAGTAATGCGGTACTCGCAGAACTAGGAACATAGCCAGTACTTCACTAGTCGCCTCGCACTACTCGGATCTCCTGCCCAGCAGTTGCCAATCACAGTAATGCCGCAGCCTTCTTGCATTACTATGATTGGCTGGCCGCCCAGCGTCATCATAGGCTATGAGTCATCATAGCCTGGCTCTAAGCCCTGCCGCCACCATTTTCTGCACATTGCATGCAGAACACAGCAAGTGTAGGGAGAGTGTGAGCAGTTGCTAGGGAGAGTTGTGTTTTTTTGTGCAAATCATCCAGAAATCCTCTGTAAAACCCAAAAGCTCTTTTCAAAGCTGAAAGTCTAAGGTCAGGGACTGAGTAGTGACAGTTTTCCCAGCTATTTATAAATGAGCTATTTTTGGCGTCACATTTACCCCTGCAGGGCAGGTTTTTTGTGCTGTTGCGGTGATGCTGCTGTTATCATGGCGAATAGGACTCATGTACGGTACTGCACAACTGACACGCAGCAAGCACCGCTGTCTTGTGTGGTGACTGAGGTGCATATTCTTGGCTTAAACCTCAGGGGATTTTTTTTGTGCTGTTGCGGTGCTGTGTTCACAGTGAATAGGACGCATGCACAGTACTGCACAACTGACACGCAGCCAGCACCGCTGTCTTGTGTGGTGACTGTGGTGCGTAATCTCGCCTTAAACCTCAGGGCAATTTTTTTGTGCTGTTGCGGTGCTGTGTTTACAGCGAATAGGACGCACGCACGGTACTGCACAACTGACACGCAGCCAGCACCGCTGTCTTGTGACTGGGGTGCGTAATCTCACCTTAAACCTCAGGGCAATTTTTTTCTGCTGCTGTGGTGCTGTTTGTAAAACACAAAGCAGTACTAGGCTGTAGTGCTACCTTCCACAAAGCACTAACTGCTCCTTGTTCCCCAATATCTGCATCTGAACATCTGCAACTATGGCAGAAAATCCAAAATTCCTAAAAAGGCTGTTGTGAAGGGACAGGGACATGGACGTGGGGTCGTTGGTGCCCAACAAGGCACAGAGTCTTGGAGACCGAAGAAGGTTGATGCATCTAGGTTCCCGGCGAAATTTCCCTGTCTGGAACATAAACGGGTCTGGAAGCCAGAAAAACAAGAGCAAATAATGTCTTGGATGGCTGATAAGGCCTCAACGAAATGTTCTAGCAGCACCCAATCGTCCATGACAAAACAGTCTACTGTCCATACAGATAGCGCTGGGTCATCCTATTCTCAACCTGTTCCTAGTTCATCACCAGGTCTGGAGTCACAGGAAACATTTGACCCCAACCTTGGTCACTCTGAGGATCTGTTTGATCCATTTCCTTGCATTGCCTCTGGCCTCTCACCGCACGACATTGAAGAGGAACGAGAGGGGGTATCGTCTGTTGATGATGGCCAAATATTTGAAACCCCACGGCTAGAAGAAAGCCATTTCATCCACGTGATATACCGGGTGAAGAGGTGGAGGCTGATGGTGATGACACATAGTTGCCATCTGGCCAGTCGCCAATATCAGCACGGAAGGAGGATGACATGGACGACGAGGTGGTCGATGATGAGACCACCGATCCGACCTGGACCGTTGGCACGCATAGCCAGCTCAGCAGCACAGAGGGCGAAGGTGGATATGTAGCACCAACAAAGGCACCAAGGGCTACTGGTTTGAGCAGTGTGCGAAGTTTGTCAACTGTTGCCAAGAGCAATCCCTCTGTGCCCCAAGTCAAGGCAAGGGTGCGTTCAGCCCCTGTCTGGAAATTTTTTTCCGATAGTCCTTCTGAACCAAATGTTGTCATCTGTAGCATCTGCCATAGGAAGCTGAGCAAAGGCCACGGCAAAGGCAACCAAAGCACCACCAGTTTGCGGAAACACATGGCAGCCAAGCACCCTAGTCGGTGGGCTGAACAACAGGGTACCAAATCAGTGTCTGCGACTGTGGGTCAAAGCACTGCCATGTCGCCTGTGATACGTCCTTCCCAATCTGTTGGGCAGGAAACAGGTGATCATCATACCTCTTGCTCACAAGCTGCGGTTGCACAGACACAGGCCACAACAAGCTCATCCACTTGTTTGTCCCAGGAAATCATCCAATTGTCCGTGCCCCAGATGTATGAAAGGAGGCGTAAATACCAAACAACGCACCCACAAGCACAAATACTGAATGCGCACATTGCCAAGTTGCTAGCCTTGGAGATGTTGCTGTTTAGACTTGTGGGGACACAGTCTTTCCGTGATCTTTTGGCTGTGGCTGCCCCACGATACTCAGTTCCCAGCCGGCACAATTTTTCCCAGTGTGCCGTCCCCGCGTTACACCAGCAACGTCTTAAACAATCTAAAGCGTGCTCTCACCAACGCAGTAACCAGGAAGGTCCATCTTACAACAGACACGTGGACAAGTACTTGTGGCCAGGGACGATACATCTCTGTCACGGCACACTGGCTCAACCTGGTGGAGGGTGGGACAAAGTCTCAAACTGGACCATCAACACATATCCTACCAACGCCACGAATAGCGGGCCCAACCTCAATCAGGGTTTCCTCCTTATCATATACGTCCAGTCTCCCCTCTTCCTCCTCCTCCTCTGCCTCGTCATCCTATGCTGAATTACCCTCCACATCACTCCCAAGTTGGGAGCTGTGCAACAGCGCATCGGCAAAGTGACAAAATGCTCTGCTGAAGCTGATCTGCTTAGGTGAAACACCACACACTGCAGCAGAGCTGTGGCAAGGAATAAAACAATAGACCGATCAGTGGCTCTCTCCACTGCAACTCCAACCTGGTCTGGTTGTCTGCGACAATGGGTGTAACCTGGTGGTGGCTTTAAAGCTCGGGAAGCTGGTACATGTGCCATGCATGGCTCACGTGCTGAACCTAGTGGTGCAGAAATTTATAAAAACATACCCTGACTTGCTGTACCTACTTGAGAAGGTGCGCCGTATTTGCGCCCATTTCCGCCACTCCTCAACCGCTGTTGCCGATCTTGCAGCGCTTCAAAAGCAATTTAATTTGCCAAACCACAGACTTATTTGCGACCTGCCAACACGGTGGAACTCAACATATAATATGTTGGCAAGGGTAAGTGAACAGCAGAGGGCACTTTCTGAATACCAGCTTAAAAATGCCCATCACACTGAGACTCAGCCAAGACACATAACAACTGTCAAGTGGGTGTGGATCGCTGATATTTGTGAGGTGCTTGACAACTTTGAGTACTGCACCAAGCTTGTGAGCGGTGATCAGGGTATTATCAGCATAACCATCCCTATGCTATGTCTGCTGAAAAAATCGCTGAATCAAAAAATGGAATCTTTGCGTGCCCAGGAGATGGATATGGAGCAAGATTTCACAATGGGTGATCCTACCCAGCCCAGCCAATATCATCAGGTAACATTGGGGGATGAAGATGATGATGAAAATGAGGAGGGAGAGGATATCTTTTTCAGTGGTACCGAGGGGACACCTCATGCTACAGAGGGGAATCCCAACCCCAGCTTCATGTCTGGCCAGCATGGGTGGGCTGGAGAGGAGGAGGTGGAGGAGGAGAATCAGTGTGAGGAGAGGATGGGTATTGTTCCTCCTTCAGGGGTCACAGAACATTTGTCTCTTTGCAGCTTGGCACACATGGCACACTTCATATCTGACTGTCTGTGCCAAAACCCTCACGTAATCCACATTTTCAATAGCAACCTATACTGGTTGGCCACCTTTCTAGACCCACGGTACAAGGACAAATTTCCTTCGCTACTGTTGCAGTTACCAAGGGGTTTCACAATGGAATCCTTCAAGAAGGCCGTTGTCGATCATTTGATGGCAACAGCACCCTCAGACACCACTGCTAGCAGAGATACCAAGAGCGTGCAACAGTGAGAGATACGCCAAGCAGGTTCAAAAGAGGTGGTGTTAAAATGTCCACAAACTGGGTCATCTTCAATAAACCTGCTCATCATCAAGGACTAGCTGGAACAGTAGCAATGTCATAGAGGGAGAAGTTGAACAAGATGGTCAACGACTATCTAAGTGACCATACCTGTGTCCCTCCTGACGCTTCTGTACCATTTAATTACTGGTTATCTAAGCTGCATAGTTGGCCCGACCTCTCCTTCTATGCCTTGGAGGTGCTGGCCTGACCTGCTGCTAGTGTGATGTCAGAGCGTGTTTTCAGTGCCGCTGGGGCAATCATCACAGATACACGCACACGGTTGACTACAGAAAATGCAGACATTCTGACTCTGATAAAATTTTACAAGGACTGGATTTCGCAACAGTATTTAAGCCCTCCAGATGACAGTATCCCAACCTAAAGTCACCCAAAACGTTATTTTTTTTTAAATTGGTTATCACGTCCATCCCTTCCCATACAAGCCCCTTTTCTTCTTCTTAAGGTACTGTCACACTTAGCGATGTACCAGCGATCCCGACAACGATATGACACGATCAGGATCGCTGGTACATCGCTAAGTGGTCGCTAGTGAGCTGCCACACAGGCAGATCTCACCAGCGACATCGCAGGGGTCGGGGGTCGCTACTTACCTGTCAGACGAGGTGATCTTGACGTCCTCCCGCCCGCGTCCACGCGTCGCTCGTCGTCACAGCAGGAAGCCCAGCAGGAAGCTGACGACGAGAAATGGCCCAGGACGTTCTCACGCGATCAGCGATAATCAGCGGGGGAGCGGTCGGAGGTAAGTATCACACATAGCTATATCGCTAGCAATATCGTTATAACGTCACAAAAGCCAGTGACGTTATAGCGATATTGCTAGCGATATTGCTTAGTGTGACAGGCCCTTTACACATGTTTTCAAAATCTGCTTCTGACACATGTACCTCATGGTCAGTAAGCTAAAAACAATGTTACGTTAATTAATATTTCCCATCAGAGGCACTTGTGATGACAGTGAGACCCTTCTTCCTTTATCAACCATGGTATCATGCCCCTTGGGCTAATTTTTGGAGACACTATGGCTATACCTGGACACTGGGCACTGCCACCTCTATGCTAGTAGTCCTAGCTTCATCATAATTGTTTGGCCCTTCAGACCTGTCTTGCTTCATTCATCAACTATGAAACAGCCCCTTGGGCTAATTTTTGGAGACACTATGGCTATGCCTGGACACTGGGCACTGCAACCTCTATGCTAGTAGTCCTAGCTTCATCATAATTGTTTGGCCCTTCAGACCTGTCTTGCTTCCTTCATCAGCTATGATACAGACCCTTGGGCTAATTTTTGGAGACACTATGGCTATGCCTGGACACTGGGCACTGAAACCTTAATGCTAGTAGTCCTAGCTACATCATAATTGTTTGGCTCTTCAGACCTGTCTTCCGTCCTTCATCAACTATGATACAGCCCTTTGGGCTAATTTTTGGAGGCACTATGGCTATGCCTGGACACTGGGCACTGCAATCTCTATGATAGTAGTCCTAGCTACATCATAATTGTTTGGCTCTTCAGACCTGTCTTGCTTCCTTCATCAACCATGATACAGCCCCTAGGGATAATGTTTTGAAGACACTATGTCGATGCCTACACGTTGGGCAGTGGCACAGCAAGGAGAGTAGTCCAAGCTTTATAATTGTGAATCCCTTGTGATGAAGATAATGATGGGTGGCTTCTTCCTGCGTTAACCATAACACAGCCCCTAGGGCAGATTGCTCTCCTTACACTAGTTACACACTTAGCTGTCAGAAGACTGCCTCCATCATCACTCGCTCTTACGGCACTTCTGATATATCACTGGCACTACATAAGTGGCGTACGAGTCCCGCTCTGCCAGCAAAAAACCACACAACTTCAAATAGTGTTTGTACATTCTAGTGAAGGAGTGGTGTAAAACCACTCGTGCAGCCCCTGACCAGGTGCCCCCATGTTATATACATTTGTTTACAGCATACATTTTTTTTAACATTTACACATTTTCTAGCTTTTTCCTCAGCCCCCAGACCACTTTGTAGGGTCCAGCAGACAATTACTCACATTTTCCATTGACTATCATTGGACTTGCTACTCGTACCGAATACCCGAGTATTATGGTATACTCGGTACGAGTATAGCGAGTCTGAATACTTCACTACTCGCTGATCCCTAGGTAAGGTTTTTAATTTTAGACAGTGTAGGACTGTCCCGATCAGAGTTACCTTGTCATGGTGGGATGGCCTTTATGCTATTTTTGATCAAAAAAGTATTACTAAAAACTCTGTTACTTAAATTCACTTTTTGCTCTTTATTTACTTAGTTACAGTAGGGTTTTTGCTTATTTTTTCTCTTGTAGGTTTTATTTAAGGAACAAATACCTAAACAATATTACCACCACACAGTGAATGAATAATAGCACATACAAGGGAAAAATAACACCACACCATGACCAGACCACATATTACCACCACACAGTGACCAAATAATAGCACACACAAGGAACAAATACCCCCACACCATGGCCGGACAACATATTACTACCACATTGTGAATGAATACTACAATACTGATCATTAATGAAAAAACACAATACTATCAGCAGAAGTGCCAAGATACACAGGAGATCTGTACTTAGTATGCAGTGTCTGTGTACAGGTAATACAGTGATCACCGGTGACATTATACACAGGAGCTCTGTATATAGTGACAGTGTACAGGTAATACAGGTGTCACCAGTGACATTATACACAGGAGCTCTGCATATACTGTCAGTGTACAGGTAATACAGGGATCACCAGTGACATTTTCCACAGGAGCTCTGTATATACTGTCAGTGTACAGGTAATACAGGGATCACCCATGACATTATACACAGGAGCTCTGTATATAGTGTCAGAATACAGTTAATACAGTAATCACCAGTGACAATATACACAGGAGCTCTGTCTATAGTGTCAGAGTAAAGGTAATACAGTGATCACTGGTGATATTGTACACAGGACCTCTGTATATAGTATACAGTGTATAGTGTCAGTGTACAGTTAACACACTGACTCACCAGTGACGTCTCTAGGTGAAGTCCTTCATCTTTGCTTTTCATCTTCATCCAGCACAGACTACCATCATTTCTTCCAGCCAGGGCTCATCTCTGCAGGAAATAACACAGTTATGTAGAGCTCCACTTGCAGAACACATTACTTAATTTTTCCCAACTTCTACACTACACAGTAACAGGACCATTCCCATTTAAAACAGTATCCTCAAAAAATAAAATAAATACATTACTGCAGTAATAATGTCCCTTAATTAGCCCCTATGCTAATAATATCCCCCATCCTGGCCCCCATGTATCTCATTCCTGGCTCCAGCCATATGTTCTCCCATCCTGGCCCCAATATGTTCTCCCATCCTGCCCTCATGAGTATCCATTCTGCCCTCATAGGATCTCCCCATTCTGCCACATCTGTCCCGTGATCCTGCCCCTCCTGTCCCATGATCCTTCCCCATCTGTCTCCATTGTATTCATCTTGCCCCATGTGTTTCCATCCTGCACCATGATCCTACCCCATCTGTCTCCATTCTGCTCCATGACCCTGCCTTATCTGTCTCCATCCTGCCCCATGACCCTGCCCCATCTTTCTCCATCCTGCCCTATATTCCTGCTCCATCTGTCTCCATCCTGCCCCGTGTCTCCATTCTGCCCCTGTGTCTCCATCCTGCCCCGTGTCTCCATCCTGCCCCATGTCTCCATTTTGCCCCATGACTCCATTCTGTACCATGTGTTTACATCAGGTCAGCACGGAAATAGAGTTTAACTGAACCTGCGTCTCGGACGCAGGTTCAGTTTCTGCACCGGCAGAATCCTGTCGCTGAGGCCCGAAGAGCGGGCCCCCTATGCTCATCGGGCCCCATATGCCAGTCAGGACAGTAGTGCCCTAATGGCGGCCCTGGTGTACACAGTGCAAGCTTTCAGGATTCTCCAGTGGTGGTGCAGGGAGCAGGTGGTCATGTGGTTACCAGTATGTGGTATGCATACGCTCAAGCCAATACAAGTGAATTGAGCAAGGCCGTGAATCCTGACAGCGCACGCCAGGCAAACTGTGTGGATCCACAAGAGTGCAGTCACATACAATGACTGCAGAGCTTTGTGCCAAATTTGGACGACAACCTCTTTTTTTTAGGCAGTAACTTTTGGAAGTTGAACGATTTGCATTAGACAACAAAAAAAAAGTAAACATATAAAGAAAACTATACATTGGCACATCAATAAAAAATACTATATACAGTAAATTGACACATCAATGAATGCAACAATTCCCTTGTGAAAAAAAAGAATTAAAAATAGACCAACAGAGATAGGAATGCAAAAAGGAAATGCGCAAAAGATAAGTTGAAGCTGCTCTTTTGATTGCCAACCCCATCCTTAATGTAATCTGTTTCCAAATCAATGGAAATAATTATGAGACTGTTCAGCTCTGACTAATACTGTCCTTC
The DNA here is from genome assembly GCF_039654945.1 of Dendrobates tinctorius. Lineage (NCBI taxonomy): Eukaryota > Metazoa > Chordata > Amphibia > Anura > Dendrobatidae > Dendrobates > Dendrobates tinctorius. The sequence goes on from NW_027361993.1 coordinate 9,276,302, forward strand.
TAATTAATGGTGATGTGGGGCAATGCCAGAAAACGCACTTGTTTTGTTCATTGAATGTCATTGGAATAATCTGATTTCTCAGTTACTTTTGCTCCTGACAGAAGAGTGGGGGTACTTACAATGGTGGAAATCTGCATCCTGAACAGCAAGGAATTGACGATTGTGATGTCATTGTGCATATTTAAAATAGTATTGACTTCACCGTGTTCATTAACTTCCCAAAGTTGTGGTACTTGTGGTACTGGGTGCCCACAAAGTCTGATACCATCCTCCATTGCTGGCTCTACCAATGCTTAGATGTTCCTAAAGCCCCCCATACACATTAGATATTCATTGCCCCAATGATCATTTGGCTGACATCTATCTCCCCTGAATCCCCCCTACACAGGATGCCTGTCTTTCTCTGACAGTCCCATAGAGAATGAAAGGAGTCGCGGCTGAGTATGACGGCTGGTGCTCCATTGTTATCGGGATAAAAAGTTTCCCATTCCGACGATCAGTGCTGATCACAGCAGTCGGACCCCCACCGATCAATATGTTATGGCCTTTCCATTGTAAAGGTGATAACTTTTTTGCCACAGGAGAATCCCTTTAGGGTATGTTCCCATGTTCAGGAATTGCTGCGGGTTTGATGCTGCGTATAAATATACTTTCTTTAAATATTCCCTACCCCTTCCCCATCTACACTATCTAAATGCTATTGTATTTTTTCCCTACATCCTGTCTGATGACGATTACTTTAAGAATCCCAGTGCATGCTGGTACACTGAAATAAAGCATCATAAGGGGGAGAGACTGTGGTCACTGACACAACTTCTGCCCCAACCTGACACAAAGCGTCATCCATAAGCAGATTATAATGAGAGCATTCTGGGCTACCGCCTGGGGCCCGAGGCTCCAGGGGGCCCATCGCCAGATTGCCCTCCTTGTAATGCAGATGACGGCGCAGCAGGGAGATTTCCTGGCATGTGATGCAGAATCACAGCACAGCTCCAGAGGAGCTCCCATTGCCATTGCTGTGCCAGCGTAATGACGTTGTGGCGCCCCTGAGGGTCCAGTTGCCACAGAGATGCTGCACCTCACCCAGAGGTGTGGTATCTCACGACCAGGTAGGGTGGAGACACCCGACCACATTCCACACCCACATCCAACATACATGTAGCATAGCAGAGCACCCTTTATTGCCCCTGCTTTGGAACACGAAGGGTGTTGGGAGGTGGGTGTAGCGTAGATGGAGAGCGGGAAAATTATAGGATTGAGGAGAGTTCCCTCAGAGGGAGGGAAGGAGACAGGTGTGTCTTTTGCAGCTCCAGTCAGCAGGAGTTGCTGGACGGATTGGCTTATGTAGAAAAATCCCTAAAAAGAAAGGTAGTTCTTCTGAGACACGGTTGGAGCATACTCTCTGTGGGGCTCATTCCACGCTGACAGACGTCAGGTGGGGAAGAACTTGGTCGCAAAGGGTCACGGCCCCTAGCCTAGTGAGCGTACCTCAGGGCGCCACTAGCAAGCCGATAGCTGTGGTGGCTTTATGGACCACAGACCCTACCGCAGTTATTCTTACCAGAAAGGCAGCTACATAGGATCACAGAAGCGAAGGGTACACGCTGACAGGATTCACAGCTGCTGGCCTGGGACGTTAACTGTGAAGTGCTGGAAAGGAAGGAAAGTGGAAGGAAGCATTGTGTGGAGACTGCCAGGAAAGGGTACATACTGACATGGAATGCTGGAAGGGTGTACTTCATTTTACCTGGAAGTTGGCTGAATCCTTCACCTGAAGGACACAGCACTGAAGCGGGCATCTGTACCGCAGACAGAACTGTGAGTAAAGTCTAGGAAATGCATTCAACTGTGCCTCTGTCTTCTACCTGCGTCTTCAACTCAGCACTGCTACATCCTTTACTCCACACTAGACCACCACCTCTAAATTCCTCTCAACTGCCCTGGGACTACAGCTCTGCCTGTGGAGAGCTATTACACCTCAGCTGCCTCATGCCATCTGTCCCATAGGATCTGCAGTGCAGCGCTGGTCACCTCTGACCAGAATACCACAGGTGGTGTCACAAATTTAATACAAACTCTATTCCTATTTAATTCACTTAATTTTACATGAACGCCTGGGGCCATGAACTGGGTCACTGCCACTGTGACACATCCCTTTAAGACAACCGGCCCGGTACCGAGTAACCCACGGCCCCTGGGGCACTTCAACGTTATCGCACTAGCATGTACGCACCGGCCAGACCAGAAGTGGAGCCTCGGAGATCACAGCAGAGCGCCAGGGGAATGGGAGTGAGGTGAGTATGTTTGTGTGTCTTTTTTTTAATAATATGTATACAGGAGGCTATACAGGATCTCACAAAGTATACAGGAGGCTATATAGGGGATCAAAATGTATACAAGAGGCTATATACAGGCTCATACTGTATATAAGAGGCTATATATGGGCTCACAATGTATACAGGAGGCTATACAGGGACTCACACTGTATACAGGAGGTTATACAGTATATGGGATCACACTGTATACAGAAGGCTATATGGGCGCTCACAATGTATACAGGAGACTGTATAGAGGCTCACATTGTATACTGGAGGCTATACAGGACATATAGAGGCTCACATTGTATACAGGAGGATATACAGGTTCTCACACTGTATACAGGAGGCTATAACGAGGCTCACATTTACAGGAGGCTATACAGGAGCTTACACTGTATACAGGAGGCTATATAGGGGCTCACAATGTATACAGGAGCTATACAGGGGCTCACACTCTATATAGGAAGCCATATAGTGGCTCACACTGTACATTGGAGGCTATGTGTGACCTGACACTGTATATAGGAGGCTATGTGCAGGCTCATACTGTATATAAGAGGTTATATATGGGTTCATGCTGTATATAGGTTATATAGGGTCTCTCATTGTATACAGGAGGCTATACAGGGGCAACATTGTATACAGGAGACTATATAGAGGCTCACATTGTATACTGGAGGCTATGAGGAAATGGAAGTGGATCCAGCTCAACACACCGGGCAATTAGTTAAAATTCAACAATCTTTATTGGCAAATCCTTTTAAAACTTGTAGAAAAGACAAAAAAATGGACATCTCAGATGACAAAGCATATACTATGGGGTGGTGTGTATAAAAAATATTTCCATACGCATTTCGAGAGAAAAACTCTTGAATACTGACTAAGGGGGCTTACACTGTATACAGGAGGCTATATAGGGGCTCTCAATGTATACAGGAGGCTATACAGGGGCTCACACTCTATAGGATGTCATATAGGGGCTCACACTGTATATAGGAGGCTATGTGTGACCTGACACTGTACACAGGAGGCTATGTGCAGGCTCATACTGTATATAAGGGGCTATATATGGGCTCATACTGTATATAGGAGGCTATATAGGGGCTCACACTGTATATAGTAGGCAAAGTGTGGGCTCAAAATATATATATGAGGTTATATGTGGCCTCATACTGTATATAGGCGGCTATATGGGGGCTCACACTGGTAGATAGGATGTTATATGTAGGTTCATACTGCAGATAGGAGGCTATGTGCGGGCTCATACTATACAGTGGCATTTAAAAGTTTGGGCACCCCTGGTCAAAATTACTGTTATTGTGACCATTTAAGCAAGTTGAACATGAAATAATCTCTAAAAGGGCTAAAGTTAAAGATGACACATTTTCTCTGTATTTTAGGCCAAAAAAATTATATATTGACATTTTTTACATTTTAAAAATTACAATAAGGAAAATAGGCCAATGCAAAAGTTTGGGCACCCTGCATAGTTAGTACCTAGTAGCACTCCCTTTTAAAATATCACAGCTTGTAAACGCTTTTAGTAGCCAGCCAAGAGTATTTCAATTCTTGTTTGATGGATTTTCATCCATTCTTCCTTGGAAAATTCTTCCATTTCTGTGAGATTCCTGGGTCGTCTTGCATGCACTGCTATTTTGAGGACTAGCCACAGATTTTCAATGATGATCGAATCGGGGGACTGTGAGGGCCATTGAAAAACCTCTAGCTATCGCCTTTTGAGGTAGTCTATTGTGGATTTTGATGTGTGTGATCATTATCCATTTGTAGAAGCCATCCTGTTTTCAAATTCAGCTTTTTTACACATGGTGTTATGTTTGCATCAAGAATTTGTTGAAATTTCATTGACTCCATTCTTCCCTCTACCTGTGAAATGTTCCCTGTGCCATTGTCTGCAACACAACTCCAAAGCATGATTGATCCATCCCCATGCTTAATGGTTGGAGAGATGTTCTTTTCCTGAAATTCTATGCAATTTTTTCTCTGCACATACCTTTGGTCATTGCGACCAAAGAGTTTTATTTTAACTTCAACGATTCACAGGACTTGTTTCTAAAATGCATTTGGCTTGTTTAGATGTTCTTTTGCATACCTCTGATGCTAAATTTTAAAGTGAGGGTGCAGGAGAGGCTTTCTTCTGATGACTCTTCCATGAAGGCCATATTTGATAAGGTGTCTCTGAACAGTAGAACAATTACCACAACTCCAGAATCTGCTAAATCTTTCTGAAGGTCTTTTGCAGTCAAGTGGGGGTTCTGATATGCCTTTCTAGCAATCCTACAAGCAGCTCTCTCTGAAATTTTGCTTGGCCTTCCAAACCTTATCTTGACCTCCACTGTTCCTGTAAACTGCTATTTCTGAATTACATATTGAACTGAGGAAAGGACAACTTGAAAACGCTTTGCTATCTTCTTATAGCCTTCTCCTGCTTTGTGGGCCTCCACCATTTTCATTTTCAGAGTGCTAGGCAGCTGCTTAAAAGAACCCATGGTGGCTGTTTTTTCGCACAAGGTTAGAGGAGGCTATGTGTTTCTAAACCTGTGGAATCTGCATCAGCTGGCCTTTCCTAACATTGAGGGTGAACAAGCCATATCCCTTACAGGCTATTTAAGGTCTGAAACCTTGGTCAAAGTTATCTGAGCACACAAATCTCCAAAGGTGCCCAAACTTTAGCATCGGACCATTTTTCTTTTTGTAATTTTTAAAATGTGAAAAAATGACAATATGTATTACTTTTTAGCCTAAAATACAAAACAAATGTGTCATCTTTAACTTTAGGCCTTTTAGAGATCATTTTATCTTCAACTTGCTTAACTGTTCACAATAACAGTAATTTTGACCAGGGGTGCCTAAACATTTGCATGCCACTGTATACAGGAGGCTATGTGCAGGCTCATACTATATACAAGAGGCTATGTGCAGACTCATACTATATATAGGAGGTTATGTGCGGGCTCATACTGTATATAGGAGGCTATGTGTGGGCTCAGACTACACTAATACTGAATATAGTGTAAAGTAGCCCTTGTTATTCAGGTAGGGGACACTCTCTAGGCAGCCAAATAACGAGGTCCGGCACGGATTTCTCATATAACTCCAACAGTCCATGCGGTTTATTAAGCATGATAAACCTTGAACAGCAACAGAAAGTTCATATCAGATCAGCATAGTGTTCATGACAGAGCTCCACTCCGTTAACCCTGTAGTTACACAGGTTATGCACTGTCCAATACGCAGGCTCTCTAGCCTCACAGTTATCTCACCCGGTGGCCGGGTTACCTCATGGTTTCTTCCCCACACTGCAGATGTCCATTCCCTCCCCTGGGAGCTCTCAGGCACTTGCAGCCATTAAACACAGCGTCCACATGTGCCTGCAAGAGACCTCCCATACGGACCAATTGGGTCCAAGCATTCACACATGTGACCTACCCTGGTCACCTTATATGGTCTGTTGCCCCGCCCACCGGATCACATGGCTATGACCTCATCGCAGGTCCTTCACACACATCCACTTTACTATGTCGTTCCAGACATCACCCCTAGGAGGGTTTGCAGGTAGCTGGTCTCGCCCGTCTCACCAGCTACCTGGAAAGCTCTCCCTGACACAGTGTAACGAAAGCTCAGCAGTACCTCTGCTGATCAACACACATATTCAAGCTCCCTTGGGATACATAACGATCATTCAGCATCCTGCCACTCATCCTCCCTCCTGGGACACCCACACAGTGCCCCCTAGCAGACACAGTGGTCACTACACCACATACCTCCCCCTCTGTTCAAACTTGTGGGGTTGAACACACATTACCCCGGGATCTCCAGACCGGGCACTCATTACACCTTGCCCAATAGGTTGAGAGAACTGTCTCGTCTGTCATACGGCATCATTCCTACGTTAGGCCTCTCCCGCCCCCAGCAGTCAAAATATCGGCCTTCGTCTTTGACCTTCCAGTCACGGTCTGTCTGCGTCGTCAGACACTGTTTAGTCTCACAGGGGCTAAGGTCTCTCAGCCTTGTATTGCCCATCGCACTGCCACTTGCTGACATTCTTCGGCCATCTGCCATGTCACTACTTGGAGGAACCCTTCGGGACCTTACATCTTGCGTTGAAGGCGGCTGCCACCTGGTGTTCCGTACCTCTTTATTGATCTGCAGACGGTGCAGCCTCAACTGCTCAATCTCTTGCAGTTACCCCACTCGATACTCCAAGAGCATCTGAAAGTTTTTCAGGCTTTCCACGGAGCCAACCACATGATGGGAATCTTACCCTTTTCACTGGATACCTGGTCTTCATCATCAGGAGGGATCCTCACCTTTCCCACACTGAAGATATTTACAAGGTCTTGCATTACCTTCCCGAGTCTTCCAATGATTCTCCCAATCAGACCTTTGGGTACCGGAATTACCTCTTTCCGCAAACCCAGCCGATCCATAGCCTCACATGCTAACTCTAGGCGACGAGTAGCTTTCATATTACTCCCCCTGACAAACTGTTTGGCGTGGAGACATTGCAAATGCATCTCTTTCAGGAAGGCTACCCGGTTTGCTGTATCTTCCCTGACTGATATTATCACCAACTGCCGAGTCTCAGGCGCCCAGTGCACCTTACACGTTTTGACGGTGTCCTTAAAAGCCTGATGCACCCCTTCCTCAGCACAGGCTTCTTGCATGTCCTCGGACACGTCAATCACAGACTTGAAGGTCGTGGTCTTGCTTTTTTCCAGGACAGAAGGCTCTGGCTTTACCATGGACACTTCTCTCACTACAGTTGACCCGACCGAGTGACTGTCTTCTTCAGTTCTAAGCTCACAAACTTCATGAGATTGTATCTCTTCACGGCCCTTTGCCAAGATGGGTACTGGCAGTTCCGTCTTGTTATCACTCGTGCCCGGCCGCTGTAAATCTTTGTCCAAGCTCTTCTCCCGCAGAAGACCTTTTACTACTCCTCTGAGTTCTTCCATCTCCTCCCTAAGGGTCTTGTTCACGCTTTGCCAGGTTGACAGGTGACCTCTGAGCTCCAAGACTTCTTTCTCGAGCCCCTCCACCCTGTGCTTGGCCATTTGTCTCAGGACCCTTTCTCGTTCGAGATGTTCTGCCACTGTCTCTTTTATCAACTGTATCTCATGGTCTTGTTCTTTTTTGGCCATCACGTGTCGCACCACTACTTTTCTAATTATATCTTCAATGGGTACCACTGGGTCAGCCCCATCAGTTGAGTGAACCCTCCAGTCATCTTCTGACCGTGTGTCTACTCCAGTCGTCTCATCTACCAGCTCACCATCAGTCATGTCATGAGTAGAGTTGAGCGAAACGGGTCGAACAATTTCAAAAGTCGCCGACTTTTGGCAAAGTCGGGTTTCATGAAACGAAACCCGACCCTAGGATGAGGTCGGCCACGAGGTCGGCAACTTATGCGCCAAAGTCGCGTTTCAAAAGTTTGTTTAGCGCTCTTTTTCAGCCAATCAGGATCCACGGACACTGTGGGCAACCTGATGACATAGGCAGGGGTCGCCACCATCTTTCAGAAGGGCATGCAAGTGATTGGCTTGCTTTGGTGGGCGTCACAGGGGTTATAAAAGAGCGTGCACGCCGACCGTCATCTTACTTCTGCCGATCTTAGCATAGGGAGAGGTTGCTGATTCTGTAGGGAGAGCGTTAGGCAGGGAAGAAGACAAAAAAACTGCTTCTGCTGCTAGCGATTTTGCCTGTGCAACACACTAGTCACTGTGTGTGCAGTGCAAGGGGAGGCTATATTGTGGTGGATCAGCGGTGTTGGTTGTAAGGCTGCCTTCTAAGGTTTCCTGACAGCTGCATTGCTGTTTCCCCACTGCTCTGCAAACTGCTTTTTTAAAAGCAATCCCAATTTTTCACAGCCACAGTGAAGCTATCTGTGTGTCACTGTGGAAGGATAAGTGGAGGACTTGTTCCGTTCTTACAGACCTACACTCTAGGGAGATTCCTATTTTGCCCAATTCTACAATTCACTTTTTTCACACCTGTGCCATGGAGCCTGTGACATAGCGCTCTGATATTCAGTGGGCCTCACACAATCCAAAAGTGTCCAGTGTCCACAAGTGTCTGCAGAAATTCAAAATCTCCCTTATCCTGTAGTCACTTTTTTCACACCTGCTGCATCAAGCCTGTGACATAGCGCTCTGATATTCATTGGGCCTCACACAATCCAAAAGTGTCCAGTGTCTGCAGAAATTCAAAATCTCCCTTATCCTGTAGTCACTTTTTTCACACCTGCTGCATCGAGCCTGTGACATAGTGCTCTGATATTCATTGGGCCTCACACAATCCAAAAGTGTCCAGTGTCCACAAGTGTCTGCAGAAATTCAAAATCTCCCTTATCCTGTAGTCACTTTTTTCACACCTGTGCCATTGAGCCTGTGACATAGCGCTGTGATATTCAGTGGGCCTCACACAATCCAAGTGTCCAGTGTCCACAAGTGTCTGCAGAAATTCAAAATCTCCCTTATCCTGTAGTCACTTTTTTCACACCTGTGCCATCGAGCCTGTGACATAGCGCTGTGATATTCAGTGGGCCTCACACAATCCAAGTGTCCAGTGTCCACAAGTGTCTGCAGAAATTCAAAATCTCCCAGAAATTCAAAATCTCCCTTATCCTGTAGTCACTTTTTTCACACCTGTGCCATCGAGCCTGTGACATAGCGCTGCGATATTCAGTGGGCCTCACACAATCCAAGTGTCCAGTGTCCACAAGTGTCTGCAGAAATTCAAAATCTCCCTTATCCTGTAGTCACTTTTTTCACACCTGTGCCATCGAGCCTGTGACATAGCACTGTGATATTCAGTGGGCCTCACACAATCCAAGTGTCCAGTGTCCACAAGTGTCTGCAGAAATTCAAAATCTCCCTTATCCTGTAGTCACTTTTTTCACACCTGTGCCATCGAGTCTGTGACATAGCGCTGTGATATTCAGTGGGCCTCACACAATCCAAGTATCCAGTGTCCACAAGTGTCTGCAGAAATTCAAAATCTCCCAGAAATTCAAAATCTCCCTTATCCTGTAGTCACTTTTTTCACACCTGTGCCATCGAGCCTGTGACATAGCGCTGCGATATTCAGTGGGCCTCACACAATCCAAGTGTCCAGTGTCCACAAGTGTCTGCAGAAATTCAAAATCTCCCTTATCCTGTAGTCACTTTTTTCACACCTGTGCCATCGAGCCTGTGACATAGCGCTGTGATATTCAGTGGGCCTCACACAATCCAAGTGTCCAGTGTCCACAAGTGTCTGCAGAAATTCAAAATCTCCCAGAAATTCAAAATCTCCCTTATCCTGTAGTCACTTTTTTCACACCTGTGCCATCGAGCCTGTGACATAGCGCTGTGATATTCAGTGGGCCTCACACAATCCAAGTGTCCAGTGTCCACAAGTGTCTGCAGAAATTCAAAATCTCCCTTATCCTGTAGTCACTTTTTTCACACCTGTGCCATCGAGCCTGTGACATAGCGCTGTGATATTCAGTGGGCCTCACACAATCCAAGTGTCCAGTGTCCACAAGTGTCTGCAGAAATTCAAAATCTCCCTTATCCTGTAGTCACTTTTTTCACACCTGTGCCATCGAGCCTGTGACATAGCACTGTGATATTCAGTGGGCCTCACACAATCCAAGTGTCCAGTGTCCACAAGTGTCTGCAGAAATTCAAAATCTCCCTTATCCTGTAGTCACTTTTTTCACACCTGTGCCATCGAGCCTGTGACATAGCGCTGTGATATTCAGTGGGCCTCACACAATCCAAGTGTCCAGTGTCCACAAGTGTCTGCAGAAAATCTAAATCTCCCTTATCCTGTAGTCACTTTTTTCACACCTGTGCCATCGAGCCTGTGACATAGCGCTGTGATATTCAGTGGGCCTCACACAATCCAAGTGTCCAGTGTCCACAAGTGTCTGCAGAAATTTAAAATCTCCCTTATCCTGTAGTCACTTTTTTCACACCTGTGCCATCGAGCCTGTGACATAGCGCTGTGATATTCAGTGGGCCTCACACAATCCAAGTGTCCAGTGTCCACAAGTGTCTGCAGAAATTCGAAATCTCCCAGAAATTCAAAATCTCCCTTATCCTGTAGTCACTTTTTTCACACCTGTGCCATCGAGCCTGTGACATAGCACTGTGATATTCAGTGGGCCTCACACAATCCAAGTGTCCAGTGTCCACAAGTGTCTGCAGAAATTCAAATCTCCCTTATCCTGTAGTCACTTTTTTCACACCTGTGCCATCGAGCCTGTGACATAGCACTGTGATATTCAGTGGGCCTCACACAATCCAAGTGTCCAGTGTCCACAAGTGTCTGCAGAAATGCAAAATCTCCCTTATCCTGTTGTCACTTTTTTCACACCTGTGCCATCGAGCCTGTGACATAGCGCTGTGATATTCAGTGGGCCTCACACAATCCAAGTGTCCAGTGTCCACAAGTGTCTGCAGAAATTCAAAATCTCCCTTATCCTGCAGTCACTTTTTTCACACCTGTGCCATCGAGCCTGTGACATAGCACTGTGATATTCAGTGGGCCTCACACAATCCAAGTGTCCAGTGTCCACAAGTGTCTGCAGAAATTCAAAATCTCCCTTATCCTGTAGTCACTTTTTTCACACCTGCTGCATCGAGCCTGTGACATAGCGCTGTGATATTCAGTGGGCCTCACACAATCCAAGTGTCCACTGTCCACAAGTGTCTGCTGAAAATCTAAATCTCCCTTATCCTGTAGTCACTTTTTTCACACCTGTGCCATCGAGCCTGTGACATAGCGCTGTGATATTCAGTGGGCCTCACACAATTCAAGTGTCCAGTGTCCACAAGTGTCTGCAGAAATTCAAAATCTCCCAGAAATTCAAAATCTCCCTTATCCTGTAGTCACTTTTTTCACACCTGTGCCATCGAGCCTGTGACATAGCGCTGTGATATTCAGTGGGCCTCACACAATCCAAGTGTCCAGTGTCCACAAGTGTCTGCAGAAATTCAAAATCTACCAGAAATTCAAAATCTCCCTTATCCTGTAGTCACTTTTTTCACACCTGTGCCATCGAGCCTGTGACATAGCGCTGTGATATTTAGTGGGCCTCACACAATCCAAGTGTCCAGTGTCCACAAGTGTCTGCAGAAAATCTAAATCTCCCCTGTCCTATAGACACCTTGTACCTTGTTTTACATTACTATATAGTTTGTAGGATTTTGTCTACATTTCTACCAAAAATGAGGAAGGCTGGTGGAAGAGACCGTGGAATTGGGCGGGGGTTGGCAGCTGGTAATGATGGTGTTGGTGGTGGATCTGATGGTAGTGGCAAAAGCAAAATAGGACCGAATGCAGGAGGTGTTGAGCCTGAGTCATCGTCTAGCTCCATAAGGCTTCGAAGGCTTAGTTTTCTAGGAGTTGGCAAACCGCTTTTAACGCCAGAGCATCAGGAAAAAGTTTTGTCTTACATTGCTGACTCAGCCTCCAGCTCTATCGCCTCCTCTTCTGAAGTTGTAAAAAGTAAAAGCACTGAGTCGTCATTGGAGGCTCATGTTCATGAACCACACCTTTCCTTGTGTCCTTCACCACAACCAAGATTGAAGGATGACGCAGGCCATACTACTGATTACTCGATGGAGCTGTTTTCACATACCATGCCTGGATTATCAAGTGAAATGGTGAATTACCCAGGCCAAGATGAATCTGACATGGAGTGCACTGATGCACAGCCGCTGATAGATGATTCTGCTGGTACATTCACTCAGAGCACTACATTGTCCTCGCAGTGTACAGAGCCTGATTCTGACCCTGATGAGACTCAGGTGCCCCTTCCCGCACACTATACCACCATACACGGTGACACAGAGGAAGGTGCACATGACATTGAAGAGGAGGTGATGGATGACCCAGTTGTTGACGAGATTGGCATCCATTGGGGGAAGAGGGTGCTGCTTCCAATAGCTCAGATGAGGAGCATCCACAGCAGACATCAACATCGCAACAGCTGTTATCTGGCAGGCCCGGAGCACTCCAAAGACAGGTTCCAAAAATCAAAAGAGTTGCTGGACAGCTTGTCCAGAGGGTCAAAACATCACAGCGTGCTAGGCCGCAAAATGTCTGCCAAAGTAGGAAGAGTGCAGTGTGGCACTTTTTTGAACAAAATCCTCATGATCAGGCCAAGGTTATCTGTAAGAAGTGCGCAAAGACCTTTAGCCGAGGGAAAAATCTGAAAAATTTGAATACCAGTTGCATGCTTAGACATTTAACCAGCATGCACTTGCAAGCGTGGACACAACACCAAACCTCAAGTGCCACATGTGCAACTGATCACAAAGAAGGTAGTCAGCAACGCTACATTGTTTCCCCCACTGTAAGCCCACCAGTTAGCACAGCAGCAAATGTTGAGGTGTCGTTGCAAGGCCACAGCAGTCAGGGAATCCCACTGTTATATCAACGAAATACTGAATCTAGGCCATCAGAAAGAACACCAACTCCATCACCATCATCAACCCTCTCTCAGTCCGCCCTGTCCACCGCTACTTCCACCATATGCAGCTCTCAAGTCCAGCTCACCCTCCCAGACACTATGAGTAGGTCAAGAAAGTACTCAGTCTCTCATCCGCGTACACTGGGTTTGAACGCCCACATTGCCAAACTAATCTCGTTTGAGATGATGCCCTATCGGTTGGTGGAAAGCGCAGCTTTCCGCGAACTCATGGCCTATGCAGTACCACGTTATGACCTACCCAGTCGCCACTTCTTCTCTCGCAAAGCCATCCCAGCCCTCCACCATCATGTGAAAGACCGCATTGTCCATGCACTCAAGCAGTCAGTGAGTGGAAAGGAGCACCTCACAACTGATGCATGGTCCAGTCGGCATGGCCAGGGCCGTTACGTGTCCATCACTGCGCACTGGGTTAATGTGGTGGATGCAGGGTCCACAGGGGACAGCGGTGGTGGGACAGTGCTGCCTAGCCCACGGTATAGGAAACAGTTGGCTGTAGGCGTTCCACCCTCCTCCTCCTCCTCCAGAAGCGAAAGCTCATCCACAGAGCACAGTCATACGAGCACTCCATCTGCAGCTGCCACTGTTGCACACGAGGTGTCCCCCTATCGAGCAGCTAGTGGAAAGCGTCAGCAGGCTGTGTTGCAGATGATGTGTTTGGGCGACAGACACACCGCCGAGGTGCTGGCCGAGTACTTGAAGCGACAAACTGAGTCATGGCTGGGCAGTGTACATCTTGAGGCAGGCAAGGTAGTTAGTGATAACGGCCGTAATTTTGTGGCAGCCATAGCCCTTTCAAAACTCAGCCACATACCTTGCTTGGCTCACACCTTGAACCTGGTGGTGCAGTGCTTCCTCAAAAATTATCCGGAGTTAACAGCCCTGCTCCAGAAGGTGTGAAGACTGTGCGCGCACATCCGCCGGTCGCCTGTACACTCCGTTCGTATGCAGAAGCTGCAGCGATTGCTCCACCTTCCCAACCACCGCCTCATTATCAACATTGCAACAAGGTGGAGCTCCACCCTGCACATGGTGGAGCGGCTGTGCGAGCAGAGGCAGGCCATAATGCATTTGTGGGAGGATACACGGCCAGGCACTTTGAGAGCAGACATGGAGTTGACAGGTGTGCAGTGGTCGAAGCTGAAAGACCTCTGTAAAGTCCTTCAGTATTTTGAGGAATGCACACGGCTGGTAAGCGCAGACGACGCCATCCTAAGCATGAGCATCCCAATTATGCGTCTGCTCATGCAAACTTTGACGCACCTTAAGGAGCAGGCGTCTGCAGCCAATGTTGACGAGGAGGAAGAGGTGGAGGGAATCCTTGATGACATTCAGCCATTGTCTGCTCAGGGACCTCTCCTGGACGAGTTGGAGGAAGAAGAGGAGGAGGAGGATGATGATGGGGATGATTACTTAGGGGAGGAGGATGCATCTCGTGGGGCAAGTGAAAATGTTGGCGTGGCAAGGTCTGGTACAGGGTTTGTGCGTGACTGGAGGGATGTGGATTTGCCAGAAAGTGCTCCTCCAACCAGCACTCGCAGTGCATCATTGACACCGGGAACATTGGCCCACATGTCAGATTATGCCTTGCAGATCCTAAAAAGGGACCCCCGCATTGCAAAAATGATGAACGATGACGACTACTGGTTGGCCAGCATCCTGGATCCACGCAATAAAGGCAAATTACAAAACATCATGCCACAGGAGAACCTTGACCTAATATTGGCTAATAAACAAGCAACTCTGGTAAATCGGTTGCTTGAGGCATTCACAGCACACAGCAGCGGTGATGGTTCTCACACGAGCCGTACGGGCCGGGAGCAGCTTGGCAGAGGTGTTCATGGTGCACACAGCAGAAGTGGCGTTGGAGACAGGGGTTTCATGAAAATGTTGTGGACTGATTTTTCTAGTACCGCTCACACAACTGGTAATACAGCATCGATGGAAAGTGACAGGAGACAGCAGTTGTCAACTATGGTTACAAACTACTTTTCCACCCATATCGATGTTCTCCCACACAGGTCATTCCCCTTTGACTATTGGGCTGCTAAACTGGACACCTGGCCTGAATTGGCACAATATGCCTTACAGGAGCTCGCTTGCCCAGCTGCAAGTGTGCTATCGGAAAGAGTCTTCAGTGCAGCTGGATCAATCCTGACAGAAAAAAGGACCCGTCTGTCAACCCAAAATGTGGATGATCTAACCTTCATTAAAATGAACCATGCATGGGTTTCCAAGGATTTTGTCCCATCTTCCCCTGATTACACATAGGGTGACAGAAAAATGGCTTGCTTTGGTCCACCTCTTCCTGGGACTTGACCTATTTCGCCTTTTGCATCAGCTGAATGTCCAACATCAACATATGCCACTTTCTAAAACTCCCTAACTGTGCTGCCCCCCTCCCCCATGGCCGGAGTCACCACCTAGCGCACGACACCGTGCGAGTGCCGTTGCCCTGGACAGGTGGGTAGGCCGGCTCTTGGGCGCGGGCACTGGCACAGGGTCCCTCATAGTGCAATCAAGTGTCTCTGACGGTGGTGGTGCACACTCGCCGTCAGACACACCGCCGTACTATGAGGGGCCCAGTGCCAGTACCGACGCCCACGAGTGGGCCCCCCTTGCTTGGGCAGGGCCCCAGCATTTGCAATCTGTACCTCTCCCTGCTCCTCCGCTGTGTAGTCTGGGCCGTCAAATCCATACTGTGCCTGACACCGTCTGAGCCTGCCTCCTGATGTATAGACATATCTTTTGAATGTGTACGCTATCCATACATGTTATCCGGGGATACGGTACCCTTTCTCACCTTTGTGCAATCACGTGCAAGCCATACTGGGCCTAACACCATCTGAGCCTGCCTCCTGATGTATAGACATATCTTTTGAATGTGTACGCTATCCATACATGTTATCCGGGGATACGGTACCCTTTCTCACCTTTGTGCAATCACTTGCAAGCCATACTGGGCCTTACACCGTCTGAGCCTGCGTCCTGATGTATAGACATATCTTTTGAATGTGTACGCTATCCATACATGTTATCCGGGGATACGGTACCCTTTCTCACCTTTGTGCAATCACTTGCAAGCCATACTGGGCCTTACACCGTCTGAGCCTGCCTCCTGATGTATAGACATATCTTTTGAATGTGTACGCTATCCATACATGTTATCCGAGAATACGGTACCCTTTCTCACCTTTGTGCAATCACGTGCAAGCCATACTGGGCCTAACACTGTCTGAGCCTGCCTCCTGATGTATAGACATATCTTTTGAATGTGTACGCTATCCATACATGTTATCCGGGGATACGGTACCCTTTCTCACCTTTGTGCAATCACTTGCAAGCCATACTGGGCCTTACACCGTCTGAGCCTGCCTCCTGATGTATAGACATATCTTTTGAATGTGTACGCTATCCATACATGTTATCCGGGGATACGGTACCCTTTCTCACCTTTGTGCAATCACTTGCAAGCCATACTGGGCCTTACACCGTCTGAGCCTGCCTCCTGATGTATAGACATATCTTTTGAATGTGTACGCTATCCATACATGTTATCCGGGGATACGGTACCCTTTCTCACCTTTGTGCAATCACGTGCAAGCCATAGTGGGCCTAACACCGTCTGAGCCTGCCTCCTGATGTATAGACATATCTTTTGAATGTGTACGCTATCCATGCATGTTATCCGGGGATACGGTACCCTTTCTCACCTTTGTGCAATCACTTGCAAGCCATACTGGGCCTTACACCGTCTGAGCCTGCCTCATGATGTATAGACATATCTTTTGAATGTGTACGCTATCCA
The DNA here is from genome assembly GCF_039654945.1 of Dendrobates tinctorius. Taxonomy (NCBI): domain Eukaryota; kingdom Metazoa; phylum Chordata; class Amphibia; order Anura; family Dendrobatidae; genus Dendrobates; species Dendrobates tinctorius. The sequence goes on from NW_027361993.1 coordinate 9,292,929, forward strand.
TACATGTTATCCGGGGATACGGTACCATTTCTCATCTTTGTGCAATCACTTGCAAGCCATACTGGGCCTTACACCGTCTGAGCCTGCCTCCTGATGTATAGACATATCTTTTGAATGTGTACGCTATCCATACATGTTATCCGGGGATACGGTACCCTTTCTCACCTTTGTGCAATCACTTGCAAGCCATACTGGGCCTTACACCGTCTGAGCCTGCCTCCTGATGTATAGACATATCTTTTGAATGTGTACGCTATCCATACGTTATCCGGGGATACGGTACCCTTTCTCACCTTTGTGCAATCACGTGCAAGCCATACTGGGCCTAACACCGTCTGAGCCTGCCTCCTGATGTATAGACATATCTTTTGAATGTGTACGCTATCCATACATGTTATCCGGGGATACGGTACCCTTTCTCACCTTTGTGCAATCACGTGTAACCCATACTGGGCGTGAGAACGGCTGGCGAGCTGTTAAGCAAGCTACAGCACCTGTGGTTTGCACACGTAAGTTTTTCATTTTTTTCAGGAATGACGGTTAGGCCTAATTCCGGAACTGCGGTTGACCTGCACTTACTGGGAAATCATCATTCGCGAGTAATAATTGTAATCAGTGATCCCCATCACTAACGTTGTTCAGCGGGTTATCTGCACCTGTAAGCGACAAACGCTGGCCTTTTCAGTGTAGCGCACATGCAGCCACGGACATGTAAGGGCATGACACACCAGTTATTGGCCAATCTCATGTGCCAGAGCCTCACGTGTCCCTCTAGTAAGCCGGACTCGGACCGCGGGGCATGACGGAGTCTCGTTCGTTAACGGAATTAAGCTTGCAATGTGTGCATCTGTTCTGTAGCTGGCATGGTTGAGGTTGCCCGTGTTGAGTCAAATTACGCCGTAGGCTCCACTCCTGGTGGTGCCCTTCTGGACATTCCTTTAAGGTTCAGCTTTGCAACCATACTGCCCACGTAAAACAAACACTTTGCCTTCATGAACGCTGTTTGGAGGGTCATGACTCGTGGGAATAACGCCGCCCAATCAGTTAACCTGCTAGAGAGATCCTTCGTTGCTCCCAAGCATGACATCACACTCCCTAGGAGGAAGGTAATGCCACTGTGGCGTCCGTACTCCTGGGGGCGACACAAGTGCACTGATGCCCAGCCACTGCTCGATGAATCTGCTGGTACATTGACCCAGACCACTACATTCCCCTCGCACACTACCCGGCCTGAATCTGACCCTGATGAAACTCAGGTTACCCTTCCCATATACAGTTCCATCTTACACGGTGACAAAGAGGAAGCTGCAGATGAAAGTGCAGGTTCGGCCCACCCGCCATCAGACACACCACCGTACTATCAGGGGCCCTGTGCCAGGGCCGTCGCCAATGAGTGGGCCCCCCCTGCTTGCTCAGGATCACAGCACTTGCAAGGTTGAAATACTGTGCAGTGAGATGGAAGATGGGGACGACGAGGAGTCCAGACTAGTACAGGGATTCCCTAGCGAGGAGACTTATTTGATTGTTTTCAATGTTGGGACAGCAATATTTGGGGAGCACTATACTCTGGAGAATGATAGATGGGGCCCACCATACACTGGAACATTCCAAAGGTGGACATCAGACACTGGAGCAGCATTTACAGGGCCCATTATACACTAGAGCATTAGAAATGGGGCCCATTATGTTTGGAGCATTATTTGGGCCCATAAGACAGTGGAGCTTCATCCATGGGGACCAACATATACTGTAGCATTATGTGGAGCGCATCATATACTGTTTCAAACATTATATGGGACCAATGATTCTGTATGGAGAAATAGATGGGCCTCGTCATGAGATGTAAAAAGTGAAGTATTTTTCATTGTACTATACCGCTATTTCTCTGCCGTATCGGAGCATGATGAGTTGTGGTATGTGTTAAAGGGGTGCTCTTTCGCCCAGGGCACATGAAAACCTGGAGCCAGCCCTACCCCCCCACAACTTTAGCCAAATAACCCCCATTTTTCAGTGCGTAACTTGTATTATGAAGTTTATTAAGGTTGACCAGCTTAAGTAAGAAGAATTGATGCTTTTGGCATTCAAATGAGCACTGTAGGTGTGTTTCCTGTCCTCCTCTCACTGCCGACTTTTATTCCCCATTGACTTACATTGGGTTTCGTGTTTCGGGACGACTCCGACTTTTCCCTATAATCGGGCGATCTTGCTCGACCCGACTTTTGGAAAAGTCGGGTTTCACGAAACGAAACTCGACCATAAAAAACCAAAAGTCGCTCAACTCTAGTCATGAGACGTCAGGTCCGTAAGTTGGGTCGACGCACCCCCTCTTCCGGTCCCTTCTACATCTGACCTGTCAACTTTAGGAGGCATCACCATCTCACTGTCTGCTAGCCCAACAGTAGAAATGTCTCCAACCCCTTGCTGTAGAGGAACTCCCCTCTCCCACAAGCCAGAGAACAGTCTAGAGTCGCGGCCTATAACCACCGGGCAGGACAGATTCGTGACTATCGCTACATCCTGTCCCTCGATGTCCCAACCTGTCTCAAAGACTACCCTGGCGACCGGGCAACTCTTAGTGCGCCAGTGGTTGCAAGTAACCTCCACCTTTCTGCCGGGTATCTCAGGAGCAACCTGCACTAGAATCACCGGGCTCCCAGGGTCGACGAGACCAACTATATCTTCATTATCTATCTGGAGGCCACACCCCTTTGGCATCGTGGTGGCTGGGTAGTTCACCAGGCAGATAGGACAGACATAGGACATTTGCTCCTGGCAACAGTTCATCTTTACCAGCCTTTTCACATCGGGATGCTCCGCCCCCATTCCCCGGGACTCCAGCCCCTTTTGGGTGACTATCCCCTGTTGGGACTCCACCCTTTTTTGGGTTACCACCCCCATTTGGGTCATCGCCTCCCTCTGAGACTCCACCCCTTTTTGGGTTACCACCCCGATTTGGGTCACCGCCCCCTTTCGGGATTTCCCCATGTCCTTTCTATAGGTCTCCTTAGACCACAGTTCACACCAAAACAGTTTATGTCTTTAACGATACCACACAAGTTCTTGCTGTCATCACCACAGCCCCTGCTGTCACCGTTCACACACAGCTGCTGGTGTCACCTTCGTAACCCCGCCGAGTTACGGCAAGCCGCTTGTCATCTTCGTAACCCCGCCAAGTTACAGCCGGCCGCTTGTCACCTTTGTAACCCCGCCGAGTTACAGCAAGCCGCTTGTCACCTTCTTGACCCCACTGAGCCAATGCCAGCTGACTTGACAGGGAAAAGAAAAAAAAAAGCACAACACAAAAACTCACCTGTCCTGTCTGTGTGCTATTCAGGATGTCCGTCTCCTCCTGAGACCGTCCAACACACAGGGCGCACCGGGTGCTATTCAGGGAGCTGACCCTCCTCCCAGGGTTTCCCAACACACCGGCCTCACCAGGCCCCGGGGGCTCAGCGGGTGCTCTTCAGGACCTCCATCTCCACCTATGACTGTCCAGCACTCACGCCTCACCAGGTCCAAGGTCACAGCACGTGCTCCAGGGATCCGTTTCTTCTCCTAGAATCTCCCAACACTGACCCTCCAGGACCTTGCACACTGAACCCTCCAGGTACACAGTCTTACTCACTGACCCGGTCAGTTCAACCTGACAGGTTCTCGGGTACCTCTTCTCCACAGAGGCACCCTATAGCAATCCACAGTCTCTTTCTCTGACCCCGGTCAGCACATCACACGGTTTTCACGGCCGTCACCTTCCGGACGCACAGGTTCTCGGACCCCTCTACCGCAGAGGTGTCCTATAAGTCTATTCCACTGACCCCGGTCAGCATATCACATGGCTTTCAAGACTGTCCGCCCTCCTGGCTCAGCATTGCCAGCACTGCAGCATGTGCTGTTGGAACCGTTGCCCTTAGCAACCGAATTTTGCAGTCCTCATCCATTGCCCCTAGCAACAAGGCTACAACACTGCCCATAGCATTCTCCACCAATGGTAAGGTAGCGCTTGTTATTCAGATAGGGGACACTCACTAGACAGCCAAATAACCAGGTCCGGCACGGGTTTCTCATATAACTCCAACAGTCCATGCGGTTTATTAAGCATCATAAACCATGAACAGCAACAGAAAGTTCATATCAGATCAGCATAGTGTTCATGACAAAGCTCCACTCTGTTAACCCTGTAGTCACACAGGTTATGCACTGTCCAATACGCAGGCTCTCTAGCCTCACAGTTGTTTAACCCCGTGGCTGGGTTACCTCATGGTTGCTTCACCACCGGGTAGACATCCATTCCCTCCCCTGGGAGCTCTCAGGCACTTGCAGCCATTAAACACAGCATCCACACGTGTTGTTAGGAAGACAGACACATCTCCCTGCACGAGACCTTCCATACGGACCAATCGGGTCCAAGCATTCACACATGTGACCTACCCTGGTCACCTTATATGGTCCGTAGACCCGCCACCGGATCACATGGCTATGACCTCATCGCAGGTCCTTCACACACATCCACTTTACTATGGCATTCGAGACATCGCCCCTAGGTGGGTTTGTAGGTAGCTGGTCTCACCCGTCTCACCAGCTACCTGGAAAGCTCTCCCTGACACAGTGTAACGAAAGCTCAGCACTACCTCTGCTGATCAACACACATATTCAAGCTTCCATCCCAAGGCCACCTACCTTGGGATACATAATGATCATTCAGCATCCTGCCACTCATCCTCCCTCCTGGGGCACCCACACAGCGCTCCCTAGCGGACACAGTGGTCACTTTGTATTGAAGCACTGAAATAAATTAACTTTTTGATTATATTCTAATTTTGTGAGAAGCACCTCTGTATATATTAGTCCATGTCCGTAGAAACATGACTATGAGGTATATGTAGTGTTGAGCGATACCGTTCGATACCCAAAAATATCGTATCGGATGGTATCGCCCGATACGAAAAAAATATCGGATATCGCCGATTCCGATACCGGAAGTCCCATTCAAGTCAATGGGACTTCCGGTATCGGAATTAAAAAAAAGCCCTTTATTTCCTTGTTGGCTAATTCTACATAATTGAAAACAAATAAGAATCATGTAGAATGTATTGTGGGAGGTGGAGGAGACATTAAAAGCATAGTGGTTTATTCAAATCACATGGCATAGCATTAATTCCAATTTTTTTTTTCAGTACGTTCGGAGTTAAAAAAATATTGACTATGTTAACCTTTTTTATATTTTGTCAGATATGTATGTTTCACAACTTCCATGCTCTTCACGTTCTTTTGTACTTCTAAAAACACTTTCTCCTTCATGATCCGCAGCAGTAGCATTTTTTTCATCAACTTTTTCTTCACCTTATTCATCTTCTTCTTCTTCATCTTCTTCCCATTAATTTTTTTTTCCATTCTTCATATTCTTCTTATTCAGCTATTATCAATTTTAATATGCTATTTCTTCATCTTCTTCCTATTCTTCTTTGTCTTCATTTTCTTATGGTGACAGGCATTCCTGTAGTACTTATCTATAAAAGTTATAAGATTACACCTTACGTTCTGCCTGTCACTAAAGATTTACAACAGGATTTGTCCGCGTTCAGTTTGGCCTGCAGCAGGGGGCACCACGAGGAGGAACGGACTCACCCCCATTTACTGCTTAGTCTTCTTCTGCTTATAATTTTGATTTCCTCTATGCTGATTTTTAGTCTTATGCTTAATGTTCTTCTGCTTTCTGTTCTTCTGCTTTTGCTTCTTCTGCTTCTTGTTCTTCTGTCTTTTGTTCTGTATCTTGGTGGTTGTCTTCATGTTCTTTGTCCTCTTGGTCTTATTATTTAGGGTCATATTTCTGGTCTTCTTTGGTGTGGTCTTCAGGGTCGTCGTCATCAGGGTCGTCGTCATGGAGATCAATAAGGATTACCAAAGACAATTTCAAAAAGCTTGATCTTGGAAATGTAGCAGAAGGTACAAGAAGGCTGAGAAACTGGCGAGAACCAGCAGACAGTGCTGGCACCCGGATGGGTAGCAGAAGGAACAAGAGCTAATGGCACTACTGAGGACCAACTGACGGTGCTGGACCACGGTTACTAAGCAGAAGGTACCTGTGCTAAAAAGCACTACCAAGGACCAGCTGACGGTGCTGGACCTCGGATACCGAGATGGAGGCACCTAGGCCAAAGGCTGTGGCGAGAATCAGCAGACAGTGCTGGTACCCGGATGGGTAGCAGAAGGAACAAGAGCCAATGGCACTACCGAGGACCAACTGACGGTGCTGGACCACGGTTACTAAGCAGAAGGTACCTGTGCTAAAAAGCACTACCAAGGACCAGCTGACGGTGCTGGACCTCGGATACCGAGATGGAGGCACCTAGGCCAAAGGCTGTGGCGAGAACCAGCGACAGTGCTGGAACCCGGGTGGGTAGCAGAAGGTACCCATTGAAAGCAAAGTAGCAAGGCCGCAAGCCGGCCGCAGTTACCGAAACCCACAGTCCTACAGGGGGTCCATGTCCCATTGGCACTATGGATCCAGCCTTCAGTGCCAGTTCCCGCAGCCCACATAGGAGTCACCTAAACTGCAGGCACCGTAGAGTCGGCTAACCCGGCCGCAAGACGACAGGACAACGGATTGGTGGCATAGTGACCTTGACACTACCCGGAAACAGCAGGCGTGCTGGAACCAGGCTGGGCAACAGGGAGTCCCCGTGCCAAAGACACTGCCGAGAACCAGCTGACGGTGCTGGAACCCAGATGGGTAGCAAAAGCTACAAGAGCCAATGGCACTACCGAGGAACAGCTGATGGTGCTCGACCACGGTTACTAGGCAGGAGGTACCTGTGCTAGAAAGCACTACCAAGGACCAGCTGACGGTGCTGGAACTTGGATACCGAGATGGAGGCACCTAGGCCAAAGGCTCTGGCGAGAACCAGCAGACAGTGCTGGAACCCGGGTGGGTAGCAGAAGGTACCCATTGAAAGCAAAGTAGCCAGGCCGCAAGCCGGCTGCAGTTACCGAAACCCACAGTCCTACAGGGGGTCCATGTCCCATTGGCACTACAGATCCAGCCTTCAGTGCCAGTTCCCGCAGCCCACATACGAGTCACCTAAACTGCAGGCACCGTAGAGTCGGCTAACCCGGCCGCAAGACGACAGGACAACGGATTGGTGGCATAGTGACCTTGACACTACCCGGAAACAGCAGGCGTGCTGGAACCAGGCTGGGCAACAGGGAGTCCCCGTGCCAAAGACACTGCCGAGAACCAGCTGACGGTGCTGGAACCCAGATGGGTAGCAAAAGCTACAAGAGCCAATGGCACTACCGAGGAACAACTGATGGTGCTGGACCACGGTTACTAGGCAGGAGGTACCTGTGGTAGAAAGCACTACCAAGGACCAGCTGACGGTGCTGGACCTCGGATACCGAGATGGAGGCACCTGGCCAAAGGCTCTGGTGAGAACCAGCAGACAGTGCTGGAACCCGGGTGGGTAGCAGAAGGTACCCATTGAAAGCAAAGTAGCCAGGCCGCAAGCCGGCCGCAGTTACCGAAACCCACAGTCCTACAGGGGGTCCATGTCCCATTGGCACTACGAATCCAGCCTTCAGTGCCAGTTCTCGCAGCCCACATAGGAGTCACCTAAACTGCAGGCACCATAGAGTCGGCTAACCCGGCCGCAAGACGACAGGACAACGGATTGGTGGCATAGTGACATTGACACTACCCGGAAACAGCAGGCGTGCTGGAACCAGGCTGGGCAACAGGGAGTCCCCGTGCCAAAGACACTGCCGAGAACCAGCTGACGGTGCTGGAACCCAGATGTGTAGCAAAAGCTACAAGAGCCAATGGCACTAACGAGGAACAGCTGACGGTGCTGGACCACGGTTACTAGGCAGGAGGTACCTGTGCTAGAAAGCACTACCAAGGACCAGCTGACGGTGCTGGACCTCGGACACCGAGATGGAGGCACCTAGGCCAAAGGCTCTGGCGAGAACCAGCAGACAGTGCTGGAACCTGGGTGGGTAGCAGAAGGTACCCATTGAAAGCAAAGTAGCCAGGCCGCAAGCCGGCCGCAGTTACCGAAACCCACAGTCCTACAGGGGGTCCATGTCCCATTGGCACTACGGATCCAGCCTTCAGTGCCAGTTCCCACAGCCCACATAGGAGTCACCTAAACTGCAGGCACCATAGAGTCGGCTAACCCGGCCGCAAGACGACAGGACAACGGATTGGTGGCATAGTGACCTTGACACTACCCGGAAACAGCAGGCGTGCTGGAACCAGGCTGGGCAACAGGGAGTCCCCGTGCCAAAGACACTGCCGAGAACCAGCTGACGGTGCTGGAACCCAGATGGGTAGCAAAAGCTACAAGAGCCAATGGCACTACCGAGGAACAGCTGATGGTGCTCGACCACGGTTACTAGGCAGGAGGTACCTGTGCTAGAAAGCACTACCAAGGACCAGCTGACGGTGCTGGAACTTGGATACCGAGATGGAGGCACCTAGGCCAAAGGCTCTGGCGAGAACCAGCAGACAGTGCTGGAACCCGGGTGGGTAGCAGAAGGTACCCATTGAAAGCAAAGTAGCCAGGCCGCAAGCCGGCTGCAGTTACCGAAACCCACAGTCCTACAGGGGGTCCATGTCCCATTGGCACTACAGATCCAGCCTTCAGTGCCAGTTCCCGCAGCCCACATACGAGTCACCTAAACTGCAGGCACCGTAGAGTCGGCTAACCCGGCCGCAAGACGACAGGACAACGGATTGGTGGCATAGTGACCTTGACACTACCCGGAAACAGCAGGCGTGCTGGAACCAGGCTGGGCAACAGGGAGTCCCCGTGCCAAAGACACTGCCGAGAACCAGCTGACGGTGCTGGAACCCAGATGGGTAGCAAAAGCTACAAGAGCCAATGGCACTACCGAGGAACAACTGATGGTGCTGGACCACGGTTACTAGGCAGGAGGTACCTGTGCTAGAAAGCACTACCAAGGACCAGCTGACGGTGCTGGACCTCGGATACCGAGATGGAGGCACCTGGCCAAAGGCTCTGGTGAGAACCAGCAGACAGTGCTGGAACCCGGGTGGGTAGCAGAAGGTACCCATTGAAAGCAAAGTAGCCAGGCCGCAAGCCGGCCGCAGTTACCGAAACCCACAGTCCTACAGGGGGTCCATGTCCCATTGGCACTACAGATCCAGCCTTCAGTGCCAGTTCCCGCAGCCCACATACGAGTCACCTAAACTGCAGGCACCGTAGAGTCGGCTAACCCGGCCGCAAGACGACAGGACAACGGATTGGTGGCATAGTGACCTTGACACTACCCGGAAACAGCAGGTGTGCTGGAACCAGGCTGGGCAACAGGGAGTCCCCGTGCCAAAGACACTGCCGAGAACCAGCTGACGGTGCTGGAACCCAGATGGGTAGCAAAAGCTACAAGAGCCAATGGCACTACCGAGGAACAGCTGACGGTGCTGGACCACGGTTACTAGGCAGGAGGTACCTGTGCTAGAAAGCACTACCAAGGACCAGCTGACGGTGCTGGACCTCGGATACCGAGATGGAGGCACCTAGGCCAAAGGCTGTGGCGAGAACCAGCAGACAGTGCTGGAACCCGGGTGGGTAGCAGAAGGTACCCATTGAAAGCAAAGTAGCCAGGCCGCAAGCCGGCCGCAGTTACCGAAACCCACAGTCCTACAGGGGGTCCATGTCCCATTGGCACTACGAATCCAGCCTTCAGTGCCAGTTCTCGCAGCCCACATAGGAGTCACCTAAACTGCAGGCACCATAGAGTCGGCTAACCCGGCCGCAAGACGACAGGACAACGGATTGGTGGCATAGTGACCTTGACACTACCCGGAAACAGCAGGTGTGCTGGAACCAGGCTGGGCAACAGGGAGTCCCCGTGCCAAAGACACTGCCGAGAACCAGCTGACGGTGCTGGAACCCAGATGTGTAGCAAAAGCTACAAGAGCCAATGGCACTAACGAGGAACAGCTGACGGTGCTGGACCACGGTTACTAGGCAGGAGGTACCTGTGCTAGAAAGCACTACCAAGGACCAGCTGACGGTGCTGGACCTCGGACACCGAGATGGAGGCACCTAGGCCAAAGGCTCTGGCGAGAACCAGCAGACAGTGCTGGAACCTGGGTGGGTAGCAGAAGGTACCCATTGAAAGCAAAGTAGCCAGGCCGCAAGCCGGCCGCAGTTACCGAAACCCACAGTCCTACAGGGGGTCCATGTCCCATTGGCACTACGGATCCAGCCTTCAGTGCCAGTTTCCACAGCCCACATAGGAGTCACCTAAACTGCAGGAACCGTAGAGTCGGCTAACCCGGCCGCAAGACGACAGGACAACGGATTGGTGGCATAGTGACCTTGACACTACCCAGAAACAGCAGGCGTGCTGGAACCAGGCTGGGCAACAGGGAGTCCCCGTGCCAAAGACACTGCCGAGAACCAGCTAACGGTGCTGGAACCCAGATGGGTAGCAAAAGCTACAAGAGCCAATGGCACTAACAAGGAACAGCTGACGGTGCTGGACCACGGTTACTAGGCAGGAGGTACCTGTGCTAGAAAGCACTACCAAGGACTAGCTGACAGTGCTGGACCTCGGATACCGAGATGGAGGCACCTAGGCCAAAGGCTCTGGCGAGAACCAGCAGACAGTGCTGGAACCCGGGTGGGTAGCAGAAGGTACCCATTGAAAGCAAAGTAGCCAGGCCGCAAGCCGGCCGCAGTTACCGAAACCCACAGTCCTACAGGGGGTCCATGTCCCGTTGGCACTACGGATCCAGCCTTCAGTGCCAGTTCCCGCAGCCCACATACGAGTCACCTAAACTGCAGGCACCGTAGAGTCGGCTAACCCGGCCGCAAGACGACAGGACAACGGATTGGTGGCATAGTGACCTTGACCTACCCGGAAACAGCAGGCGTGCTGAAACCAGGCTGGGCAACAGGGAGTCCCCGTGCCAAAGACACTGCCGAGCACCAACTGGCGTTGTTGGAGCCCAGGGACAATCATGGTGCAGGCCGAGGCCTATTAGGAGCTAGGTGTAAAGCTAAGGTATTTTGACTTTGGAGGGAGCAGGACACTTTGCCCTCCACACAGCAGGGGATCAGCTGACATTACCGACCCCCACTTTCACATGAACGAGTGTGTTTTTCTGTGTGGACAGCACTTCCGAGCACCAACTAGCGTTGTTGGAGCCCAGGGAGAACCAGGGTGCAGGCCGAGGCCTACTTGGTGGCAGTTTTAGATTGTTTGTAGGCTACAACAGACTGTCAACATGCTCCAATTAGGCATCTGTCTCCACTCTGTTTCCAGGATTTCACATGACTACCAACACCGCCAGTTTATGCGTACAGTAGCCGTCTGCCCAATCCACACGTGTTCCTGTGTTACTGGTGTTCTGTAATGTCAGCAGATCCCCTGATGTTTGTCTGCCAATGTCTCCTGCTCTGTCCACATTCCCACCACTTGCAGTGGGAAGGTGGACAGCGCAGGAGACAGTGCCGGACACACATTGGGGGATCAGCTCACGTTACAGAACACCAGGAACAAGTGTGGAATGCGTGGACGGCAACTGTGAGCAGGAACTGGCGGTGTTGGAGGTCAGGGGAAATACTAGAGACAGAGTGGAGACAAAGGCCAAATCAGAGAATGTTTAAATCTGAAGTAGTTACAATTTGGAGGCAGCAGCAGTTTGCCCTCCACACAGCAGGGGATCAGCTGACATTACCGAACCCCACTTTCACATGAACGAGTGTGTTTTTCTGTGTGGACAGCACTTCCGAGCACCAACTGGCGTTGTCGGAGCCCAGGGAAAATGAGGTAGTAGGCCGAGGCCTACTTGGAGCCAGGTGTAAATCTGAGGTTGTTTGACTGTGGAGGGAGCAGGACACTTTGCCATACACACAGCAGGGGATCAGCTGACGTTACCGAACCCCACTTTCACATGAACGAGTGTGTTTTTCTGTGTGGACAGCACTTCCGAGCACCAACTGGCGTTGTCGGAGCCCAGGGAAAATGAGGTAGTAGGCCAAGGCCTACTTGGAGCCAGGGGTAAATCTGAGGTTGTTTGACTGTGGAGGGAGCAGGACACTTTGCCATACACACAGCAGGGGATCAGCTGACGTTACCGAACCCCACTTACACATGAGCGAGTGTTTAGTCTGTGCGGACAGCACTTCCGAGCACCAACTGGCGGTGTCGGAGCCCAGGGAAAATCAGGTAGTAGGCCAAGGCCTACTTGGAGCCAGGTGTAAATCTGAGGTTGTTTGACTGTGGAGGGAGCAGGACACTTTGCCATACACACAGCAGGGGATCAGCTGACGTTACCGAACCCCACTTACACATGAGCGAGTGTTTTGTCTGTGCGGACAGCACTTCTGAGCACCAACTGGCGGTGTCGGAGCCCAGGGAAAATCAGGTAGTAGGCCGAGGCCTACTTGGTGGCAGTTTGCGATTGTTTCTAGACTACTACTAACTGTCAACGTACTCCAATTAGGCCTCTGTCTTCACTCTGTTTCGAGTATTTCCTCTGGCTTCCAACCACGCCAGTTGCTGCTCTGAAATGCCGTCTGCACAACCCACACTTGTTCCTGTGTTACTGGGGTTCTGTAACAGCAGCTTCTCCCTAGAGGTGAGTCAGGCAATGTCTCCTGCTCTGTCCACATTTCCACTACAAGTAGTGGGAATGTAGACAAAGCAGGAGACATTGCCGTGCTCAACTCTGGAGATGAGCAGATGTTACAGGACCCAGGTACCACAGGAACAAGTGTGGATTGTGCAGACGGCACTTGAGAGCAGACACAGGCGGTGTTGTAGGCCGGAGGAAATACTCAAAACAGAGTGGAGACAGAGGGCAAATCAGAGAACATATTAAATCAGAGGTAGTCAGAAGTTGTAGGCAGCAGGAGAGTTTGCCGTACACACAGCAGGGGATCAGCTGACATTACCGAACCCCACTTACACATGAGCGAGTGTTTTGTCTGTGCGGACAGCACTTCTGAGCAACAACGGGCGTTGCTGTAGCCCAGGAAATAAAGTTCAGGTCATAGAAACATGAACACAACAGGAGACCTGGATCCTGTTGCCAGCCAATTATTTATTCTGGAAGAGGACTGGCAAATTCAGGTGAGATCCAGGCCTTGTTTATTTTCACAAAAGTAAGCCGATCAACATTATCGACGGATAGTCGCGTGCGACGGTCTGTTACCACACCACCTGCAGCACTAAAGACACGTTCCGATAATACACTGGCAGCAGGGCAAGCCAGCACCTCCAATGCATACTGGCTAAGCTCTGGCCATGTATCCAGCTTAGAGACCCAATACTTGAACGGGGAAGAGCCGTCTGGGAGAACACTAACAGGGCACGACAAGTAGTCTGTCACCATCTGACGGAAACGTTGCCTCCTGCTGACTGGAGCCGTCTGTGATGGTGTAGCCGTTTGTGGCGGTCCCACAAAACTTTTCCACATTTGGGCCATACTGGCCTTGTCTTGTCCTGCGGCACTGCCTCTGCTACCTCTTTGTGCAGAGCTTCCTCCACTGCCTCTACCCACATGGCTGCTTTAAAAAGCACTACCAGCAACACTTGTGGGGGGAATGGAGAACATGATGGCCTGCACAAGTGTTTCTTGGTACTCCCGCATTTTTCGCTCCCGGTTCAACTGTGGTATGAGGCTTTGTAAGTTGTCCCGGTAGCGAGGATCTAGGAGGGTGTACACCCAATAATCAGCCGTGTGGAGAATGTTGGCGATGCGGCGGTCATTTAACAAGCACTGCAGCATGAAATCAATCATGTGCTGCAGACTGCCAACTGGACCGGAAACGCTGTCCCCAGCTTGAGGCAGCATCTCTGCCTGCTCAGCATCACCCCACCCTCGCTGTACACACTGACTACTAGAGCCTTGTGTACCTCCCTCCTCTGGAGAGATGTGTTCCTCCTCCTCCATTGACTCCTCGTCATCCTCCTCACTAAGTGTCCCCTGCCTGGGCCTTTGTGTGGAAGCACGTTGCGCAGACTTGCCAGAAGCAGATGGCATTTCTGACTGCTCATCCTCGACCTCTTCAAAAACCTCCTCACTTAGTGCTTGTAAGGTTTTTTGAAGCAGACAGATGAGGGGGACAGTCATGCTGATTAGTGCATCATCTGCACTGGCCATCCACATGGAGTCATCGAAGGCACACAAAACTTGGCAGATGTCCCTCATAGTGGCCCACTCAGTGGTGGTGAAGTGTGTCCGGTGCACAGTGCGACTTGTTTGCGCCTGATGCAGCTGGTACTCCATTACTGCTGCCTGCTGCTCACACAACCGCTCCAACATATGTAACGTTGAATTCCACCTGGTGGGGAGGTCACATATGATGCGATGTTCTGGCAGGCGGAATCGGCGTTGCAGATATGCAATGCGCGATCTTGCCATGCTGGAAAGCCGCAAGTGAGCACACTCTAGGCGAACCTTGTGCAGCAGTGCATCAAGATCCGGATAGTCCCTCAGAAAGCTCTGCACAACCAAATTGAGCATGTGTGCCAGACATGGTATGTGAGTGAGGTTGCCTAGGCCCAGAGCTGCCACTAGATTTCGGCCATTGTCACTCACTACCAAACCTGGCTGGAGATTCGCTGGCACAAACCACACATCGCTCTCCTGCTTGATGGCATTCCAGAGCTCCTGTGCTGTGTGGCTCCGATTCCCCAAAGAAATTAATTTAAGGACGGCCTGTTGACGTTTGGCCACACCTGTGCTCATATCTGGCCTAACAGGCTCACGCAGTGCTGATTCCGAGGAACTAGAGTAGGAGGAGGACTCAATATGTACAGACTGCATTCCTGCAATCCTTGGAGTTGGCAGAATACGTACAGAGCCACTCTCCAGATCTGTACCCGGCTCCACAACATTGACCCAATGGGCAGTGAGGGAAAGGTATCGTCCCTGTCCATGGCTACTGGTCCACGCATCGGTGGTCAGGTGGACCTTGCTACTGACGGCATTTAGTAGCGCATTTTTAATTTTTCCCTCCACATGCTTTTGCAGGGCAGGGACAGCTTGCCTGCTGAAATAAAAGCGGCTGGGCACATTGTATTGTGGAACTGCCAATGACATAAAGTTCCGGAAGGTGTCAGTCTCCACCAGCCTGAATGACAGCATCTCCAGGGCCAGTAGTTTGGCAACGCCGGCATTCAGAGCCAGTGCTCGGGGATGGTTTGCCGAGTATGGCCGCTTTTTCTCCCATGCCTGTGCTACCGATTGCTGGTGAGTGGCCTGGAAGTGTGCTGATGACTGCGAACGTGGTTCAGTGGGTGGAATTTCACTGGGTCTCTGGACAACAGTGGCAGTGGTTCTTCCATGGCGTTCCAGTGAGGAAGCCGAACCAGCTGTGTGTGAGCTGGAGGAAGAGGCCCCAACACGAGCTGAAGAGGTGGTAGGTGCTGCTGAAGGTTGGCCTACATCTTCAGTGTGTCTGTGTAACTCCACCTCGTGCTTGGTACGCACATGTTTCCACATATTTGTGGTATTGAGGTTGGTCACATTTTTCCCTCGTTTCACTTTCTGATGACACAGCTTGCATTTGACAAAGCAAATGTCATCTGCAACTGTGTCAAAAAAAGACCACGCACTGCAAGTCCTGGGAGCGCCCGTTTTGTGTTTTGGAAGAGGATTGCTCCTCACGGGTGCCAAAGTGGAGGCTACAGGCAACCAAGTCTGCCCCCGCACTCTCCCTCCTCTTTTGGCCGTTCGGGGAATCTCTTCCTCAGAGCTGCTCCCACCACCTTCCTGTGGCTGACGCCATGATGGGTCAAGGACCTCATCATCTCCACTCCCCTCTTCAAGCACCGGCTGGTCCTGGGTTGTCTCGCCAGCACCGTACGCACCAGAAATTGGCAACTGAGTCTCATCATCATCTGATGCATACTGAGGAGTGCTGACCATAGGCACTGGCCCACCCGCCTCTTCAGATTCAGAGGGACAAAGCAGTTGCGCATCCCTGCATACTCCCTCTTCTTCACGCTCTAGAATGCTTCTTGGCTGGCCACCTCTTTCCAAGCCAACAGATTCTGAGAACAGAAGTAAAGATTGAGATGGCTCCTGTCCAGGGCTCTCAGACTGCCTGGGCAATTTGGCAGGTGGTGAAGAGACAGATGGTTGCTCTTCAGTGCTCTGGCCTTGGGAGGATGCGGAAGTCATTGAAGTGGATGCATTAGCTGCCATCCATCCGACAACGGCTTCAATTTGTTCGTCACGCAGCAGTGGGGTACGGCGAGGTCCTACAAAGCTGCGCATGAAGGACTGTTGCCTGGTAAAAGTGGGGGATGCCGGGTCACTGGTGGCCGCAGCAGACACCGAATCCCCACGTCCTCTCCCTGCTGAATCCCCCCGTCCTCTCCCTGCTGAAACTCCACGGCCACGACCACGTGCCTTACTCCCTGCCTTCTTCATCTTGGTAGACTGATAAAGATAGGCAGAAAAGTAAAAAAGGGGTGGCTTAGTGTTCTTATTCCTGAACTAGTATAAGAAACACTAATTTGGCTAAGAGTGTGTGTACTACACTTTAATATGATCTAATGTGGCCTAGACAACTGTAAAGTGGAGTGTTTGGTGAACTTTATTTCCTTTTTTTTGGGTGGGGGGAAAGGAAAGGATGTGACCAAAGTTTGAAAGCTATAGTATCACAAACTTTTTGGAGCGATTACAATGCAGGAAGCTAACCTACAATGCAATTGATGAGGCTCCAAAAAATAGGGTGATACTAGCCTGGCTGGCCCTGAAGGGCACAAGCCAGCAAAAAGGCTCCTCTATCTAATCCTATATAGTGTTTGCAACCAACCAATGACAATGGATGCGGTTGGAAGCACACTAATATAGGAGCAAAAATCTGGCTAAATTAGCTGCAAAAAAAGGACTATGTATGAGGCAGTGACGCACGCTGAGCGGACTACAGCTAGCGGTGGCTGTAGAACACACTGCAACGTGAGCTGCACTCACACACAGAGAGACCTATCAGATAGCCAAAAACAGTGCAGAGAAATGGGCTATAGCACTGAAAGGCTGCTGAAAGGCTCCGCTGTCCACTCCTTTAGTGTTTGCAACCAACGTATATGGATACGTATGGAAGCACACTATACAGGAGAAAAAAAAAGCAGCAATAAAAGAAAAATGTGTATGAGGCAGAGACACACGCTGGCTGGCCTACAAGCAGACGTGCCTGCAGGACACACTACACAGCGTGGGTCTGCACTCACACAGCCCTTGCAGACAGCTGTGAAAACAGCGCTGCTAGGGAAAAGCAAGCTACAGTGGTGGTTTATGTAGCCTGGGTTAAGCACTATATGTTTTGTGGAATCGCTATTTCTAACTGTCCCTCACAGTCTTCAACAGCAGCCTGTCCCTAACTGAATTCACAGCAGAGTGACCAGAAATGTCGGCTGCAGCGCTTTTTATAGTGCATCATGACATCATTTCAGCAGCCAATCACAGCCATGCCAGTAGTTAACATGCCTACATGCCTAACAGGATATGCCCACACTTCTGAGGATCCCCATTGGCTGAATCAAATCGAGCGGGCTCCTAGCATTATGGGAACTTCCGATTCCGGTATTCGATATGAAAAAAGTATCGGAACTAAGTATCGGAATTCCGATACAGCTAATATCGGCCGATACCCGATACTTGCGGTATCGGAATGCTCAACACTAGGTATATGGATGTTTTGTGGTGTTAATGGCACGGCCACATGACTGGCCATTTATAATCTGAAGTGTTATTGATGATATGTATATACAGTATAAGTACCCCTCAGCCCACTAATATCTACATTTATATATTTATATATGTTCATTATTTATTATCTGATCCACTATAGAGGATGCCTGGTCAGTCAGAGTAGTCGTTGAGCTACAGAGGAGCGGGAGCGCCATACTGTTTCACTTAGGGTGCCAACCTCGGCTATCAGGAAGGGAAGTGAAGGGCAAAACTAGTCCCGATCTCCTCTCATTTCTACTCTTTTTTAATATTGCTGGTTTTCTGTGCAAATGTGTGTGCATGTATGTCTGTATGTATTGGGTTTATAAACTAACTAGCTAAAAGAGAGAATTGTTTAAGGGTTTTTTTGTTATGGTTTACATGTAGAAGGGCTCCATAGGTTAATTGCTCTGGTTGTTGATTGAGGGGGCTACGTGGGAGCTCATATTGTAATTAGGGGGGTAAGTCATGGGTCATACTGTATATAGGGGGATGTTATTAATAATAATTTTTTATATTATATTAATATTGAGCAGAATTAATTTCAGCCTATTGCCTCCACAATAGTTACGGTTTTTCATGTGACCCCTTGGGAAAATTAATGTCCCACCCCTGCTCTATTTTGTATTGCGCTATGTTATTTATAGTGCCACACATAAGGGAGAAATGTGCACCTCACGCTACACACAGCAATATCTCTGATGTTTTCCATGTACGGTGTTACTTTCATGACCTATCACATGATCTATTAGGGGATCATGTGAAATGTCACGATACATCAGGTACCTAAGGAGGGCCCACACCTTTTAAACTGCCCAGGGCCCTGGCTACTCTTAATCAACCCCTGGTGTTGTTAGTGACTCTATTTTCAGGGGCTAGTCCCTGTACTGTCTCCTACACACTGTCACCCGTCTCCTACGTGCTGACCGCTGTCTCCTTGTGTGCTTATCCCCTGTCTCCTGTTTGTTCTCCCGTCTTCCATGTGCTGTCATCTGTCTCCTGTTTGCTGTCCCCTGTGTGCTGTCACCTGTCTCCTGTGCGCTGTCCTGTCTCCTGTGTGATGTTCCTTGTCTTCTGTCCCCTGTCTTTTATGTATTGTCGCTTGTCTCCTATGCATTGTCACCTGTCTCCAGTGTGTAATCCCCGGTCTCCTGTCTGCTGTCCTGTCTTATATGCACTGTCCCCTGTCTCCTTTGTTCTGCCACATCTCCTGTGCTCTGACCCCTGTCTTCTGTGCACTGTTTTCTTCTCCTGTGTGTTGTTCTCTGTCTCCAGTGTGCTGTGTCCTCTGCACAGCATCTGATCTGTTGTCGACGTAGATTAAGAGTAATAAGCCAGCAGTAGAGCGACATCACTGGTCTTTGCCGGGTATTCTGACACATTTCTTCTTCTGGCTTATTACTATTTATCTAAGCTAATGTGGTGCCCCCAGGAGTATGGCCGCCACAGTGTTTTTGCCTTCCAATGCCAGGCTTGGAGGCAATGATGGGTCTCTCTCGCAGTCAATCCAAACATGCAACACAGTTCCACTCCAGGCCAGCAGGGGGAACTCTGAACCAGAATTAAGGGGAGGGGTGCCCTCTGAGGGCCAAGAGGAT
Organism: Dendrobates tinctorius; assembly: GCF_039654945.1. Lineage (NCBI taxonomy): Eukaryota > Metazoa > Chordata > Amphibia > Anura > Dendrobatidae > Dendrobates > Dendrobates tinctorius. The sequence goes on from NW_027361993.1 coordinate 9,312,243, forward strand.
GGAGTGGTCAGTTAGTCTGCGGAGGGTGAAGTGTGCAGACGTGTGGAAAGAAGCTGGAGGTTGAACTAGGAAGGAGAGCTCCCTCAGCTTGACAGCGCACGAACTGGAGCCTGGTCTCCACGACTGTACGGATACTAAGGGTCTTACAGCAGATACCAGAGGAGTAGGAGGCTGTAAATGCCCTACTCCCATCTAAGACTTGAGGCACAAAAGCAGCTTGGATAGAGAGCCAGGACTCAGAGAGACAGGAGTCCCCAAGAGAGGCTACAGCTGTCTGCCGTGCAAGTGAGTTTCTTGGGAACATCTGACAGGAGGAACTCTAGAGTAACTAAGTACTGGAGTGCTTCACACCACAAGACGCTAGGAAGGAGACTGCACAGCCCGTCTGTGAGAGAGAATCCCTGAGTTGCTTCCAGGCTAGCCTGCTCCATTACCATCTGTAATCAGGACCCTGGACTGCAGTTATAAAGTAAAGGTACAGAAATTGCACCCCGCTGTGTCTTGTCTGCTTCCTACCCTTAGGGCACTGCTACATCACCGTGCCATCCACCTCTACACTGCCCTGGGACATTAGCCCTGCCTGTGGAGGGCTATACCATCACTGCTGCACCACACCATCTGTCCCAGCGGAGCTGTCTGCAGCGTCGGCTTAACATCTCCCTTGCCGAACACCACAGGTGGCGTCACAAACTATTCCATTTCATTAACTACAACCCCCATTACTTGGGCTCCCAGGGCCACGGACAGGGTCACCGCTGCTTTGACACATTCCCCTGACACCGGCCCGGTACCGAGTACCCCACAGCCCTGGGAGGGCGACCCACTAACATCAGGGTGGATGTTGTGCACAGGGCGCTGGAGACAGTGCAGGGACCAGCGCCTGAAACTAGAGTCACTGATGACACTTTGCTTCATGGAGGGGCAGAGGCTATGACAGTGACCGCAGCCTCCGCCTACTGATGATGCTTTTTTTAGTATCCCAGCATGCACTGGGATTCTCAAATGATGTCAGATAGGAAGTAGGCAAAAAAAATGCAAAAGCAGTTAGACAGTGTAAATAGGCCACAGTAGGGAATTTTTAAAGCAAGTATATTATAAAATAAATTAGATTATGGTATCAAATAGAGTGTTAGGAAGAAAATTACCTTGCCTTCGGACCATCCCTTTAAGCTTAGGTTCCTGCAATGTTTCCAATGAACTGTTTTGGTAACTGGACCAGAAATGTAATTTAAAGGGGTTGTCTGGCCTTATAATATTGATGAACTGTCTCCAGGATAGGTCATAAATATCAGATTGGTGGGGGGCCAAAAAATGGCACTCTCACTGATCAGCTATTATACGCTACGTCAGAGGCTGAGAGTAAGCATTGAACGAAGCTGCTCTATCCACCTTCTTTCAATGTTTAGGGGCCACTGCCGGGTTTTGCAGAACTGCTTTATTTCAGGACCATAATTATTTAAAACAGTGCTTTTAATCTTTGCGCCCCAGAGAACAAGATTGGGGGGCTATGTAGTGGGTACAGATACACGGGGCCATATTGTAGAGAGGAGACAAGTTTCACAAGTCTCCGGGACTCGATTTTGGACGTAGAGTATCTCCACCTTCAAAACATGAATGCTGGAAATGTAATGTTACTCTATGCAGAGAACTTACTGTATATTGCAGCCTTTATTTAATAATGACCAGAACTGTTCTCCATGTACAGTATATAGTTTAATCTGCCTGCACTGCATATAATACTGCCACCGGGTAGGAGCCATCAAAAAAAATGTCTGTCCTTTATTTTGAAAGATGCACCCCCTACATACTCAGTGTTCTAAAGTAAAAAGGTCTGTCTGGGCACAGAAAAAAAAATGCACATTTTATGCTGCATCTTACCAAGTTCTAAACATTCTCATTTATTTAGACCTAGTATTCTCTTAAGATGTTGCCATTAATTTCTGTGGGTTTTCAGAAATATCATAATTCCTTACATAAATATTTTATCGAATAGGCCAATTGCCTTCTTACTCTACAGAGGGTGATAACAATTATTATCATTTATTTATAATGTTGCCTTGTGCTGCCTCCATGGTACTCAATACCGGAGCACAATTCCTATAAAACATAGTTTAGGAGCACTAAATATTGCAGTGAAGAGGCAAGAAAAATGTAAATGTGAAGTCATAGAAGCTGGTTAAGTGCATACATGAGCACATCTATCGGCAATGTTTAGAAAAAAAAGTTTGATAATCTGGCACTAAAAGAATCAGTCCCTGCTACTGAGGTGTCCACATCCCCTACACCCAATGGATACTATATTGTTATCATTCACAGAAAATGAGCCCTACCAAATTGGACCAGGACAGGGTATGCTATTTTGATTTTTTTATAGGTTCCTTTTTTCTACTACTTACAGCTTTGCTTTAAAGAATATGAAATCTTCCGGCAATTTTTTTTAACTTAAATGATTATGTTTTTGACTAAAAGTCATTTTGACTTCATTATTTGCACTATTTGCATACTATAAACCTTGTGTTGTACTGTCTATTCTAAGCTACAGAATGAGTTAATTGAGAGTCAGTCAGTGAGCTCTTTCTGCTTAGAGAGTTTATAACTCCTAAAGGTAATTGCATACAATGTCTTTTTCCGGTTGAGTATTCAGTATATACAAAAGAATGAATATAACAACGTAATAACCACCTTCTGTTCATGCGTTCAGTCTTTTCAGCTTCTTTCAACCTCTTCAAGTTTCCAAAGACATGAAACGGTTAAAAGACATGATCCATCAATTCTTCAGGCGGCTTCTGATGAAAACTGCTGCTAGATGCTGAGGGGTAAAACTGCCGCAAAAACTGTTGAAAAAACAACTCCAAAGAAGACGCTGCAGGAAAAACACTGCTGACGTATTCTTGAAGCGTCTTCCTGTAGCAAAACTCAGTGGGTACGACTGCATTTAAAAGATATTGTGTGTACATGGCCTCATCTTCTAGGCTTGTGGCCACAGGAAAGTTGAGCTGAACTTTGTGCACGTTGAGTAAAACAACCGAGAGGAGCTTAGAAGGAATATAAGAGCTAAAATGTCTCCTACCAGAATAATCTCACTGATGGATTCTCATTTAAAAGGAATATTTGGGATTTTGTTAAAAATAAGAAAAAAAGTGCCTAAACACTATCGAAAAACGTTGTTGCTACCTACCTAACTGTTGTGCCCAGCGCTGCTCTTCCCCGTCGCAGAGCTGTGACCACTAGGCAGTGGGAATCTGGCTGTCAATCAGAATTACGTCAGTAGTCCCTCCCTGTCAACAGAGCAGAGCAGAAAAGTAGCCGTCAACGTCACGTCAGCAGAGGCAGCTGAATCGCCGGTAGGAGCGGTCTGTGACCACTCTGCTGGGGAAGAACGGCACCATGCACAAGTAGCAGGCAAGTAGCAACTACCTACCTATTAGTGTTTAGACACAATTTTTTTATTATAAAGTCCTAGATATCCCCTTTAACTCATTCTCCATCCCGCAATAAACAGCGCAACACGGAGACTGTTGAAGGAGAACAGTGAAACATCTTTAATGCAGCCAAAATGGCATAGATAGATGGATAGATATAGACAGATAGAAAGATAGATAAATAGATAGATAGATATAATAGATAGATAGATAGATATAGAGATAATAGATAGATAGGTATAGATAGATAGAGAGATCGATAAATAGATATTTATAATAGATAGATAGATAGATAGATAAAAGATAAATAGATAGATAGCTAATAGATAGGCAGATAGATAGATAATATATAGATAAATAATAGATAGAGGATAGATAGATAGATAGATAGATAGATAGATATGTAATAGGTAGATAGATAGATATATAATAGCTAATAGATAGATAGATAGATGATAGATAGATAGATAGATAATATATAGATAATAGATAGATATCTAATAGATAGATAGATAGATATATAATAGATAGGAAGATAGATAGACAATACATAGATAGAAGATCGATAGAAAGATAATAGATAGATAGACAAATAGATGATTGATAATAGATAGATAAATAGATAGATAGATAGATAGACAAATAGATAATAGATAGAAAGAGAGATAATAGATAGATAGTGTGCTGAGAGGTAACTGAGAAATTACGACTTACATTGAATTCAGCTGTCTGTGTATCCTGGTCTTAGTATGGGTCACGATGCATGGACCAGCCGCAGGTTTCCTGATCAGAACTTGAAAGCCTCGTAGGCATATATGAGGATGTTGAGTTTGGGTCAGGAGAACCTCAGTTAATCTGTGCATCGTGGCTGGTAATTGGACAGTGGTCTATGGATGTCTGAATTCAGCCTCAGAAGGGAGGAGTGCTCAGTTAATATTGAGGCAATCTCTACCATCAAATGTAAGTATGTCTGAGAGATAAGTTTAATTTTGATAGAGTAGGATCTCCTCTACAGGGTACACCTTTGCAGATGGGTACTTGTCAACTGGCCAATTTCTGAGATAAGAACCTCAATTTTCTAAGTATAATCTATATGGCAAACAAATAAAGTAGCCCTCTGTAGTGCTACAGCATGTAAACATGAAATTTATGAAATTTGAATTGCATTACTATCCTATATAATACGAAAAAATGGAGATGCTTAGCACATAACTTTGATAATTCATGCATGCCCAGCAGCCAACTGCAAGGCGATTACTGGTTGCTGGCTCTCTTTTCATTCTAAGAGATGATTAACATTAGATAGGTTCCCAACAACAGAAGATTGCCTCATAATTGGCTGCTGGGCACACATGAATTGGCCAAGTTATGTGTTAAGCATCTCCATTTTTTCTTATCTAGAGCAGTAATGCAATTAACATTTCATATATTTCATGTCTACATGCTATAGCGCTACAAAATGCAACTTTATTAGCTTGTTGTGTATAGAGATGGCTCCTCTTAGTTTGCACCTGTACACACAAGTATTTCTGTTTTGAAAGTGCCAGCCAGCCTTTTGTTATTAATCTTTATAACAGTAATACGGTTAAAAATTCATAAATTCAATGTTTTCATATATATTGGCACTATCAGGTTACTGCTGCATCTGTTGTTTTTTTTTATGGCCATCACCTGTTCACATTTCACTCATTTTGCCAGGAGGACAATACCTGGATAGACTGATACGGATGGAGCAGGTTTATTTAAGTTTTCCACTTAATGAGCTTATCCAGGATTTGTATTATTTTTGTGTGTGGGGCTAAGAACTAAGAGGTAATCAGTTGCTAACTACCTGCCTGTTATACACAGGGACGATCTCTGCCACCTCAGCCAGTGATTCGCCTTTGTCCACAGAGCAGCTCTTTCTCCTCCGCTCTACTCTGTTTAGGAGGCGCCACTGCAGGCATCATAACCCCTTTATAAACAACATCATCATAGCAGCTAGTGTCATAACACTGCTAATTCATACATGATGGATAGATAGTAGATAAATAATAGATAGATAATATATATAGATAGATGATAAATAAATAATAGGCAGATGATAGATAGATAGATAATAGACAGATGATAGATAGATAGATAATAGATGGATAATAGATAAATGATATATAGATAGATAATACATAGATAGACAGACAGACACACAGATAGATAGATAGATAGATGATAGATGGATAGATAATAGCTAGATAGATAGATAATAGATGGGTAGATAATAGCTAGATAGATAATACATAGATAATAGATAGATGATAGATAGATAATAATCTTTTATTTTTATACCAGCTGAAGAGCCCGGCGTTGCCTGGGCATAGTGACCAACTGTGGTTAGTTATAACAAATTATAATGATTATATTGCACATAAAAACCGTGCATCTTATCCTATCCTATGTGATACTGACTGCTGAGCCGTGTATCTAATCCTATCCTGTGTGATACTGTCTGCTGAGTCGTGTATCTAATACTATTCTGTGTGATACTGCGTGCTGAGCTGCGTATCTAATCCTATCCTGTGTGATACTGGGCTCCCCCTGCAGTCTGTGTCAGAGGATGGTCTGTGTTGGCACGGTAATAAATTGTGTTATTTCCAGCTTTACAGAAGGACGATAACACCATAAAAATGATAAGAATAAAAGGCCTCAGTTACCACAACTGTCTACAAAGAAAACTGTTGGTGATAGCAACCAATCACAGCTCATTTTTCATCTTTTAAACAGCTCTAGGACAGCGTGGCGAGTTTTGAGTGGCGACTTTTGTGTTTCGACTTTTATGTGGTGAGGTTGGTGAATGTGTGTGTAGGATAGGTGAGAGAGTGTAACCAACAGGGATGGGGGTGACCCACTTCTTGCCGCCGACAGACACGAGACTGAGACAAGGGTTGTTTTCAATAGGTCCGTCTTTATTGGCCGCCTCACTGACGACCACCGCAATTCACCACAGGAATTTCACACTTCTTTTATTCACAGACCCAGGTACCTTCACTTCTTATTTACATCGTCATGGCGACCTTTGTGGCTCTTCTCACAGTGGCTGCCCTAGGCCTATCCACCACAGCGCTTCACCATTCCATGTACGCCGTCCACTTGGTACCCTCTGACCGTCTGCGACTACTGTCCTTTGGGCCACCCCCCGTGGCCGTCTCAACTATCAGTTCCTCTGTGGAGCCTTTCTACCGTCTCTCTCTCTACAGCAGAACCTCCTTACTAGTGTGCGCCCCTGGCTGACTGGACTTTCCAGAACCTTCCTTCACTATCACTCCACTATCACCTGACAGTTTCTTTGACCAATGTCAGTTACACAGTCAAACTCCTACACTCCCCACTGCCCTCTAATGGTCAAACTACAACACAGCACCCCTTTCTCTTTATCTCAGCGCTTTTGTACCTACACTGCACTACCCCTCTGCCTCCTCCTACAGGCAGATCTATCTGTCAGTTCAACCTCCCTACACTATCCCTTCCTTTGTCCATTATCATCCTTGACAATCTTGTCCTACTCGTCTGGGGGTACGTTGTACTGGGGGCCTGACTCAAGAACCACTGTCTGTCTACATTCTTCCTGTCTCGTCGTCCTGCCAACTTAAATACGTCATGGTCGGCATACTTCAAGTACCCGGGACCTGTTGAACACACATTTTTCTTTTTTTTATAACACTTCAACATGTCAAATTCACTACACACCTTACCACGTTTACTGCAATATATTTTTATCAAAACATTTTTTTTTTAGCCTTTTACTTTTTTTTTTAACCAAAAACTATTCACTCTTAAAAAAAAAAATATTAACCAAATGAGGACAGGGTGCTCCCCCTTCCTTTGAGAAAAACACTCCCTTTAAGCATCCCCACTGCACCAGGAGGAGGATCTCCTTTCCCATGGGGATGCGGAACAGTCCCCTTATTGTGCAGCAGTGCACTGCAGTCCTGGCAGTCCATTGTAATAGGTGTTCCGGGCCACCTCCTGGCGGCCGATGTTTCGCCAAACAAGAGACTCCACAGTCGTGGGGTCTCTGGGATGCTTGTAGTATCCCTGGGCCTCGAGTGTCCCTGATGCTCGAGACGCAGGAGTCCTCATCTCTTTAAGGGGGCTTGTACCCCTCAGGGAAGGCGATGACGGCTCCACATAGTAACCGCGGGGACAATATTCTTTGTAATAGGAGACTAGGTCTCCCTCCTGCGGAACCCGGCCGTGCTTGATGAAGGCCACATTTAAATAAATTTTATAGCCGGTGATGAGATCTCTAATAAAACCATAGCCCTTGCCGGTGTCCATATATACCAGCCGCCCGTATGACCGAGGAACAGACATGGCGACCTCCCCCTTCTCGTGGAGTAACGCCCACACCTCCCGTTCCTTAGCCTTCCTCTTTTCGATGATCTCCGCAACCCAAGCCGAGGGTTCGGCACAGGCTGCAGAGTCCGGTGGGCGGGCCGCAACCGAGGTTGGAGCAGAGTCGGTTGCAGACACTGGGGAGCAGGCCGCAACCGGAGTAGCGGACGGGGCAGAAACGGCCACAGGTGTCATCGGGTAGGCTGTGGAGTCGGCCGCAGCCGGGATCAAGGAGGCCGTGGGCTCCAGTGAGTAGACTGCAGCCATGGCCGCGGATGGAACAGTGGCGGCCGTGGGTACTGGTAAATAGGCCGCGGTGACCTGCGGCGGGCCCGAAGTGACGGCAGGCTCCCACGAACAGGCTGCGGCCGAAAGACAGATCACGGCAGGGACAGCCGCAGGTTGGCTTCGCACCGGCGCCGCCGGGCAGGACAGGTCGGGATGGTCATCAAGAGCCATGAAGTCATCCAGGGCCGTCACTGGAGAGCGAGAGGTCGGCCGGGGAAGTCGAGGGCCGGCGTCAGGGTCCGGGGGCCTGTTTTGTGCACTAGGCATGGGGGCGGGATCTGCTTGCGATGCCGCCGGCTGGGCCGGGGGAACGCTCACCTTCCCCGGCGTCGCGGCTCCCAGCAGGCTTTCCCGCAGCTCCTCCAATAGCCATGGATCTTCACCCTGCTGTCCGGCAGGGCCGGCCTCCAGGCCCGATGCCTCCGCGGAAGGTACTTGTGCAGCTTCTTCCAACGGCTGTTGCAACAGGGGACGGGGTACCGAGAATGGCTCCCAGAGGCAGGTCTCCTGGCGGGTTTCAATCTCCTGACGCCATTTCCACTTCAGGCATCCGAGGCCACGGCAACTGCAGCGTCGCATATCGCCTGAGTTCCCGTAGCTCAATGGCGCCAAACAGCTACACCCAGTCTCTTCACCAGGGTCACTCCCGCTCGGGGGTGGGGCGTTGGTCGACCTCTTCACCCATTTTCCAAAGTTCAGCATGGGAGGCCGGCTGTCTCCTGTTGTAGGCCGCTCCGCCCAGGGGCGGATGTGACATAGTCTTAGATTTTCCTTTACAGCTGCAAACTACTGTGTCTCTTCCTGACGCTGCAATGCCACAGCCATTTTTAACAGAACACTCCTCTGCTCCAGTTTCACTTATTGACAGCCAGCAATCCGAAGCACAGCCCCAAATTGTAATCCACAGGAGAAAGAAAAAAAATAAATAAAATTCTTCACCCCGTACAGCTTGGGGGCCTTTGTTACTTGGTGGCAGGCTTGTCGCTGAAGGTGTTGCATTTGCGGCAATTATCCTGCCGACTACGCCAAATGTAGGATAGGTGAGAGAGTGTAACCAACAGGGATGGGGGTGATCCACTTCTTGCCGCCGACAGACACGAGACTGAGACAAGGGTTGTATTCAACAGGTCCGTCTTTATTGGCCGCCTCACTGACGACCACCGCAATTCACCACAGGAATTTCACACTTCTTTTATTCACAGACCCGGGTACCTTCACTTCTTACTTACATCGTCATGGCTTCCTTTGTGGCTCTTCTCTCTGTGGCTGCCCTAGGCCTATCCACCACAGCGCTTCACCATTCCATGTACGCCGTCCGCTTGGTACCCTCAGACCGTCTACGTCTGCGACTACTGTCCTTTGGGCCACCCCCCGTGACCGTCTCAACTGTCATTTCCTCCGTGGAGCCTTTCTACCATCTCTCGCTCTACAGCAGAATCTCCTTACTAGTGACCTCCCCTGGCTGACTGGACTTTCCAGAACCTTCCGTCAACCTCTTATACGCCCAGTCCTGGTAGCTCCGCCCACTATCACCTGACAGTTTCTTTGACCAATGGCAGTTACACAGTCAAACTCCTACACTCCCCACTACCCTCAAATGGTCAAACTACAACACAGCACCCCTTTCTCTTTATCTCAGCTCTTTTGTACCTACACTGCGCTACCCCTCTGCCTTTTCCTACAGGCAGATCTATCCGTCAGTTCAACCTCCCTACATGTGGTGAAATGTGTGCTGAGGGTGGTATATGTGTTGAAGCACGTGGTAGTGTGTGGCGCATTTTGTGTGTGTGTTCATATCCCCGTGTGTGGTGAGTATCCCATATCAGGGCCCCACCTTAGCAACTGTACGGTATATACTGTTTGGCGCCATCGCTCTCATTCTTTCAGTTCCCCTTGTTCACATCTGGCAGCTGTCAATTTGCCGCCAACACTTTTCCTTTCACTTTTTCCCCATTATGTAGATAGAGGCAAAATTGTTTGGTGAATTGGAACACGCGGGGGTTAAAATTTCTCCTCATAACATAGCCTATGATGCTCTTGGGGTCCAGACATGTGACTGTGCCAAATTTTGTGGCTGTAGCTGCGAAGGTGCAGATGCCAATCCCAGACATACATACATGCATACACACACTCACACATTGATCTTTATATATTAGAGAGCGCCAACATATTCCGCAGTGCTTTACAATTTGTACACATTATCATTGCTGTAGATAATAGATATATCAATAGATAGATAATATATAGATGGACGATAGATAGATGTGTGAATGAAGCAGGTTTTGGCTTTACCACTTAATAACGACATCACAGTAGCAGTTTGTGACATCACATTGCTAATTCATATAGAGACTAGTCAGATTTGTATGTAAAATAAAAGCTGTGTGATGACGTTCGGCTATTTTATTCACAGCTTTCATTGTTTTCATCCATTTTGTGGAGGATAAACACCTACATCCTTATGGAAGCCGCTGTGGAAAAATATAATAAATAATCAACATTGTAGCTTAGCATCAGATATTTCCCCCTACTGGCGTTCAATGATGCGTTCAAATCGCCTGAACTGCTCAGGATATCTCGGCATTTGTAACTTCATGAAGCCTGGGCTGGAATTTCAGATACTTTGACTGGATGTCAGATGTGCAGAGTATTAAATAAGAGGCCGTCTAATCATTCACCTTTCCATGCATGCACACAAGTAATACGAGGGCGTTGTGTGCGCTGAGATTTCTATGAAATATTTAACTGGAGAATAAAAACAGCCTGCAGGGCAGCGAACAGCAAGTTACATTCAATATATTGCTAAAACACTACTATAAAGAAGAGCTGCTCTGCACAGACACGGGACAGTGTTTTCAGTGCTGTGAGTACTACATTGGGGTGTAGCTATAGGGGGTGCATATGTAGCAGACACACAGACCCTTACTTCTCCCGATAGGAAGACTCGAGTGCTTCAAATCGCACATGGTAGGAACAGGAGCTTCCCAATAAGGCCACATTCACACTATCAGTATTTGGTGAGTTTTTTACCTCAGTATCTATAAGCCAAAACCAGGAGTGGAACAGTCAGAGGAAAAGGATAATAGAAACACTTTAATATAGAAAAATTAGAGGGCACCACATATAAGGGATACACAAGAAGTCTGTAAAACAACAACCATAAGAAAAAGAGAAAGGCTGGGGTCACACTAACCGACGCAAAATACGGTCCGTAGTTTACATGCGTAATATGGATGAATGGCCCCTAAACAGTGCTCCGTATGTCATCCGTAATCAAGGTGTGGTCGCGTATTTTGCGCATGTAAGCATCCGTATGTAATCCGTATGGTGAGATTTTCTCGCCGGCTTGCAAAATGGACATATAATGGAGCCCTATGACAGGTTTTATAACACAAACCAAAGAATAGATATAGACACATAGAATACATATATATATATATATATATATATATATATATATACACACACACACACACACACATGTCATTGAGACACATATATATATATGTCACAGAGTTCTTCATAGCAGAATAGCCGCTAATTCAATTGCCGGCTTTTGTGAAATCATTCCCCAACCCGACATGAAATGACACATGGTTTACATATGGTAAACCATTTATTTCATTTCATGTTTTGTATGTCTTTTATTAGTAATTAGGTGAGGGTTGATGTGTAAAATTTGGGAGGTGTAGGTGTTAGTTTAAGGGGTTAATTCGTTGTTAAAAAATGTGTGGGCTCCAGCGGTAATTTGTCAATGCGGGAGCCCACACATTTTTTAACAGCGAATTAACCCCTTAAATTAACACCTACACCTCCCAAATTTTACACATCAACCCTCATCTAATTACTAATGAAAGACATACAAAACATGAAATGCTTTACTGAATGTAAACCATGTGTCATTTCATGTCGGCTTGGGGAATGATTTCACAAAAGCCGGCAATTGAATTAGCGGCTATTCTGCTATGAAGAACTCTGTGAAATATATATATATATATATATATATATATATATATGTGTCTCAATGACATGTGTTTATATATATATATATATATGTATGTATGTATTCTATGTGTCTATATCTATTCTTTCGTTTGTGTTATAAAACCTGTCAGTGTGAGTTTACTGTATCGCGCACTGAATTGCCGACTTTTCTAAAGGACACTGAGTGTGTATTTCTCGCAAGTCACACATCTGGTCCGTGTGTAATGCGTATTTTTAGCGCACCCATAGACTTGCATTGGCGTACGACGGGCGTAGTACGCTGACAATCGCAGCATGCTGCAATTGGCAAGGACCGTAGAATACAGACGAGAAATATACGGCTGATGGGAGCTGCCCCATAGAGAATCATTGGTCCGTGTGTAATGCGTGCTTTTAACGCCTCTCACTCGTCCGTATTCCTCGCCAGTGTGACCCCTGCCAAAAGCTACAGACTGAAACCAGGATCACCTAAACAAAATCATTTTATTGGATACAAAAAAGGACATAACCCATTAAAAACATTTAAAAAGTCATGGATATGACAGTAAACCCTGCTGGCCCAAAATAAGGCTAGAAAACTCCCTAAAAAAAAAAAGAAATGATGTACACAAATGGTTAATGTTGGTTCACATCGCAGAAAAAAATTTTTTTGAGCAGAACAATACATATAAAAGTCAATGGTAATAGCTCAATAACTATAAATAATTAGATATGGGCATAATAAGTCAACTCCATTTAGGAAAAGATAGAACAGTACCCATATCTATAAACAGAAAGATAGTGAGGAAACACTTAGCTAACCTAAATGAATTCAAGTCTCCAGGTCCAGATGAATTACACCCCAGAGTACTGAAGGAGATAGCAGAAGAAATTTTTGATCCCCTCTCCATAATCTTTGAAAATTCTTGGAGAACAGGAGAAGTCCCAGAAGACTGGAGAAGAGCAAATGTTGTTCCTATCTTCAAAAAGGGGAAGAAGGTGGACCCAGGCAACTATAGGCCGGTGTGTCTGACTTCTATACCAGGAAAGATCTTTGAACAAATTATTAAACAACATGTATGTCAGTACCTGGATAAGAATGAAGTGATTAAACAGAGTCAGCATGGGTTTGTAACTAATAAGTCATGTCAGACTAACTTAATTTCCTTCTATGACGGTATCACTGATTGGGTGGATCAAGGAAATGCTGTAGATATAGTATATCTTGACTTCAGCAAAGCATTTGACAAAGTATCTCATACAATCCTTATTGAAAAAATGACTAAGTATGGAATGGACAAGGCAACTGTTAGGTGGATTCATAACTGGCTTATTGATCGGACCCAAAGAGTGGTCGTAAATGGCTGCACATCCAGTTGGAAGAATGTCTCAAGTGGGGTACCACAGGGCTCTGTCCTGGGCCCTGTATTGTTCAACATCTTTATCAATGATTTAGATGAAGGAATTGAGGGTAAACTGATTAAATTTGCTAATGACACAAAGCTAGGAGGGATAGCTAATACTAGAGAAGAGAGAGAGAGGATTCAAAAAGATATAAATAAACTGGAGAAGTGGGCAGCAACTAACAGAATGTTTTTTAACAGGGAAAAATGCAAAGTACTACATCTGGGCAATAAAAATGAAAAGAGCATATACAGAATGGGAGGAATAGGCCTAAGCAACAGCGCATGTGAAAAAGACTTGGGTATACTAATAGATCACAGACTGAATATGAGTCGACAGTGTGATGCAGCAGCAAAAAAGGCAAATGCAATTCTAGGATGTATTAACAGAAGCATACAGTCTAGATCACGTGAAGTCATTATTTCCCTCTACTCCTCTTTGGTCAGACCTCATCTGGAATATTGTGTCCAGTTTTGGGCACCACATTTTAAAAAAACACATCAACAAACTGGAGCAGTATGTCTCAGGAGGCAGGCTCAGACGGTGTCAGGCACAGTATGGATTTGACGGCCCAGATTACACAGCGGAGGAGCAGGGAGAGGTAAAGATTGCAAATGCTGGGGCCCTGCCCAAGCAAGGGGGGCCCACTCGTGGGCGTCGGTACTGGCACTGGGCCCCTCATAGTACAGCGGTGTGTCTGACGGCGGGTGTGCACCACCACCGTCAGAGACACTTGATTGCACTATGAGGGACCCTGTGCCAGTGCCCGCGCCCAAGAGTCAGCCTACCCACCTGTCCAGGGCAACGGCACTCGCACGGTGTCATGCGCTAGGTGGTGACCCCGGCCATGGGGGGGAGGCAGCACAGTTAGGGAGTTTTAGAAAGTGGCATATGTTGATGTTGGACATTCAGCTGATGCAAAAGGCGAAATAGGTCAAGTTCCAGGAAGAGGTGGACCAAAGTAAGCCATTTTTCTGTCACCCTATGTGTCATCAGGGGAAGGTGGGACAAAATCCTTGGAAACCCATGCATGGTTCATTTTAATGAAGGTTAGATCATCCACATTTTGGGTTGACAGACGGGTCCTTTTTTCTGTCAGGATTGATCCAGCTGCACTGAAGACTCTTTCCGATAGCACACTTGCAGCTGGGCAAGCGAGCTCCTGTAAGGCATATTGTGCCAATTCAGGCCAGGTGTCCAGTTTAGCGGCCCAATAGTCAAAGGGGAATGACCTGTGTGGGAGAACATCGATATGGGAGGAAAAGTAGTTTGTAACCATGGTTGACAACTGCTGTCTCCTGTCACTTTCCATCGATGCAGTATTACCAGTTGTGTGAGCGGTATTTGAAAAATCAGTCCATAACATTGTCATGAAACCCCTGTCTCCAACGCCACTTCTGCTGTGTGCACCACGAACACCTCTGCCAAGCTGACCCCGGCCCGTACGGCTCGTGTGAGAACCATCACCGCTGCTGTGTGCTGAGAATGCCTCAAGCAACCGATTTACCAGAGTTGCTTGTTTATTAGCCAATATTAGGTCAAGGTTCTCCTGTGGCATGATGTTTTGTAATTTGCCTTTATAGCGTGGATCCAGGATGCTGGCCAACCAGTAGTCGTCATCGTTCATCATTTTGGCAATGCGGGGGTCCCTTTTTAGGATCCGCAAGGCATAATCTGACATGTGGGCCAATGTTCCCGGTGTCAATGATGCACTGCGAGTGCTGGTTGGAGGAGCACTTTCTGGCAAATCCACATCCCTCCAGTCACGCACAAACCCTGTACCAGACCTTGCCACGCCAACATTTTCACTTGCCCCACGAGATGCATCCTCCTCCCCTAAGTAATCATCCCCATCATCCTCCTCCTCCTCCTCTTCTTCCTCCACCTCGTCCAGGAGAGGTCCCTGAGCAGACAATGGCTGAATGTCATCAAGGATTCCCTCCTCCTCTTCCTCCTCATCAACATTGGCTGCAGACGCCTGCTCCTTAAGGTGCGTCAAAGTTTGCATGAGCAGACGCATAAGTGGGATGCTCATGCTTAGGATGGCGTCGTCTGCGCTTACCAGCCGTGTGCATTCCTCAAAACACTGAAGGACTTTACAGAGGTCTTTCAGCTTCGACCACTGCACACCTGTCAACTCCATGTCTGCTCTCAAATTGCCTGGCTGTGTATCCTCCCACAAATGCATTATGGCCTGCCTCTGCTCGCACAGCCGCTCCACCATGTGCAGGGTGGAGTTCCACCTT
This sequence comes from Dendrobates tinctorius, assembly GCF_039654945.1. Classification (NCBI taxonomy): domain Eukaryota; kingdom Metazoa; phylum Chordata; class Amphibia; order Anura; family Dendrobatidae; genus Dendrobates; species Dendrobates tinctorius. The sequence goes on from NW_027361993.1 coordinate 9,327,937, forward strand.
GTTGCAATGTCGATAATGAGGCGGTGGTTGGGAAGGTGGAGCAATCGCTGCAGCTTCTGCATACGAACGGAGTGTACAGGCGACCGGCGGATGTGCGCGCACAGTCTTCGCACCTTCTGGAGCAGGGCTGTTAACGCCGGATAATTTTTGAGGAAGCACTGCACCACCAGGTTCAAGGTGTGAGCCAAGCAAGGTATGTGGCTGAGTTTTGAAAGGGCTATGGCTGCCACAAAATTACGGCCGTTATCACTAACTTCCTTGCCTGCCTCAAGATGTACACTGCCCAGCCATGACTCAGTTTGTCGCTTCAAGTACTCGGCCAGCACCTCGGCGGTATGTCTGTCGCCCAAACACATCATCTGCAACACAGCCTGCTGACGCTTTCCACTAGCTGCTCGATAGGGGGACACATCGTGTGCAACAGTGGCAGCTGCAGATGGAGTGCTCGTACGACTGCGCTCTGTGGACGAGCTTTCGCTTCTGGAGGAGGAGGAGGAGGAGGAGGAGGGTGGAACGCCTACAGCCAACTGTTTCCTATACCGTGGGCTAGGCAGCACTGTCCCACCACCGCTGTCCCCTGTGGACCCTGCATCCACCACATTAACCCAGTGCGCAGTGATGGACACGTAACGGCCCTGGCCATGCCGACTGGACCATGCATCAGTTGTGAGGTGCACCTTTCCGCTCACTGACTGCTTGAGTGCATGGACAATGCGGTCTTTCACATGATGGTGGAGGGCTGGGATGGCTTTGCGAGAGAAGAAGTGGCGACTGGGTAGGTCATAGCGTGGTACTGCATAGGCCATGAGTTCGCGGAAAGCTGTGCTTTCCACCAACCGAAAGGGCATCATCTCAAACGAGATTAGTTTGGCAATGTGGGCGTTCAAACCCAGTGTACGCGGATGAGAGACTGAGTACTTTCTTGACCTACTCATAGTGTCTGGGAGGGTGAGCTGGACTTGAGAGCTGCATATGGTGGAAGTAGCGGTGGACAGGGCGGACTGAGAGAGGGTTGATGATGGTGATGGAGTTGGTGTTCTTTCTGATGGCCTAGAATCAGTCTTTCGTTGATATAACAGTGGGATTCCCTGACTGCTGTGGCCTTGCAACGACACCTCAACATTTGCTGCTGTGCTAACCGGTGGGCTTACAGTGGGGGAAACAATGTAGCATTGATGACTACCTTCGTTGTGATCAGTTGCACATGTGGTACTTGAGGTTTGGTGTTGTGTCCACGCTTGCAAGTGCATGCTGGTTAAATGTCTAAGCATGCAACTGGTATTCAAATTTTTCAGATTTTTCCCTCGGCTAAAGGTCTTTGCGCACTTCTTACAGATAACCTTGGCCTGATCATGAGGATTTTGTTCAAAAAAGTGCCACACTGCACTCTTCCTACTTTGGCAGACATTTTGCGGCCTAGCACGCTGTGATCTTTTGACCCTCTGGACAAGCTGTCCAGCTACTCTTTTGATGTTTGGAACCTGTCTTTGGAGTGCTCCGGGCCTGCCAGATAACAGCTGTTGCGATGTCGATGTCTGCTGTGGATGCTCCTCATCTGAGCTATTGGAAGCAGCACCCTCTTCCCCCAATTGAATGCCAATCTGGGTCAACAACTGGGTCATCCATCACCTCCTCTTCTATGTCATGTGCACCTTCCTCTGTGTCACCGTGTATGGTGGTATAGTGTGCGGAAAGGGGCACCTGAGTCTCATCAGGGTCAGAATCTGGCTCTGTACACTGCGAGGACAATGTAGTGCTCTGAGTGAATGTACCAGCAGAATCATCCATCAGCGGCTGTGCATCAGTGCACTCCATGTCAGATTCATCTTGGCCTGGGTAATTCACCATTTCACTTGATAATCCAGGCATGGTATGTGAAAACAGCTCCATGGAGTAATCAGTAGTATGGCCTGCGTCATCCTTCAATCTTGGTTGGGGTGAAGGACACAAGGAAAGGTGTGGTTCATGAACATGAGCCTCCAATGACGACTCAGTGCTTTTACTTTTTACAACTGAAGAAGAGGAGGCGATAGAGCTGGAGGCTGAGTCAGCAATGTAAGACAAAACTTTTTCCTGATGCTCTGGCTTTAAAAGCGGTTTGCCAACTCCTAGAAAACTAAGCGTTCGAGGCCTTATGTAGCCAGACGATGACGCAGGCTCAACACCTCCTGCATTCGGTCCTATTTTGCTCTTGCCACTACCATCAGATCCACCACCAACACCATCATTACCAGCTGCCAACCCCCGCCCAATTCCACGGCCTCTTCCACCAGCCTTCCTCATTTTTGGTAGAAATGTAGACAAAATCCAACAAACTATATAGTATGTAAAACAAGGTACAAGGTGTCTATAGGACAGGGGAGATTTTGAATTTCTGCACACACTTTTGGACACTGGACACTTTTGGATTGTGTGAGGCCCACTGATATCTGAGCGCTATGTGACAGGCTCGATGGCACAGCTGTGACCTAAGTGACTAGAGAATAAGTGAGATTTTGAATCTCTGCACACACTTTTGGACACTGGACACTTTTGGATTGTGTGAGGCCCACTGATATCTGAGCGCTATGTGACAGGCTTGATGGCACAGCTGTGACCTAAGTGACTAGAGGATAAGTGAGATTTTGAATCTCTGCACACACTTTTGGACACTGGACACTTTTGGATTGTGTGAGGCCCAATGAATATCTGAGCGCTATGTGACAGGCTCGATGGCACAGCTGTGACCTAAGTGACTAGAGGATAAGTGAGATTTTGAATCTCTGCACACACTTTTGGACACTGGACACTTTTGGATTGTGTGAGGCCCACTGATATCTGAGCGCTATGTGACAGGCTTGATGGCACAGCTGTGACCTAAGTGACTAGAGGATAAGTGAGATTTTGAATCTCTGCACACACTTTTGGACACTGGACACTTTTGGATTGTGTGAGGCCCAATGAATATCTGAGCGCTATGTGACAGGCTCGATGGCACAGCTGTGACCTAAGTGACTAGAGGATAAGTGAGATTTTGAATCTCTGCACACACTTTTGGACACTGGACACTTTTGGATTGTGTGAGGCCCACTGATATCTGAGCGCTATGTGACAGGCTTGATGGCACAGCTGTGACCTAAGTGACTAGAGGATAAGTGAGATTTTGAATCTCTGCACACACTTTTGGACACTGGACACTTTTGGATTGTGTGAGGCCCAATGAATATCTGAGCGCTATGTGACAGGCTCGATGGCACAGCTGTGACCTAAGTGACTAGAGGATAAGTGAGATTTTGAATCTCTGCACACACTTTTGGACACTGGACACTTTTGGATTGTGTGAGGCCCAATGAATATCTGAGCGCTATGTGACAGGCTCGATGGCACAGCTGTGACCTAAGTGACTAGAGGATAAGTGAGATTTTGAATCTCTGCACACACTTTTGGACACTGGACACTTTTGGATTGTGTGAGGCCCACTGATATCTGAGCGCTATGTGACAGGCTTGATGGCACAGCTGTGACCTAAGTGACTAGAGGATAAGTGAGATTTTGAATCTCTGCACACACTTTTGGACACTGGACACTTTTGGATTGTGTGAGGCCCAATGAATATCTGAGCGCTATGTGACAGGCTCGATGGCACAGCTGTGACCTAAGTGACTAGAGGATAAGTGAGATTTTGAATCTCTGCACACACTTTTGGACACTGGACACTTTTGGATTGTGTGAGGCCCACTGATATCTGAGCGCTATGTGACAGGCTTGATGGCACAGCTGTGACCTAAGTGACTAGAGGATAAGTGAGATTTTGAATCTCTGCACACACTTTTGGACACTGGACACTTTTGGATTGTGTGAGGCCCAATGAATATCTGAGCGCTATGTGACAGGCTCGATGGCACAGCTGTGACCTAAGTGACTAGAGGATAAGTGAGATTTTGAATCTCTGCACACACTTTTGGACACTGGACACTTTTGGATTGTGTGAGGCCCACTGATATCTGAGCGCTATGTGACAGGCTCGATGGCACAGCTGTGACCTAAGTGACTAGAGGATAAGGGAGATTGGATTGCTTTTAAAAAAGCAGTTTGCGTAGCAGTGGGTAAACTGCAATGCCAGCCTGTCAGGAAGCCTTAAAAGGCAGCCCAACAACCAACACCACTGATACACCACTATATAGCCTCCCCTTGCACTGCACACAGTGACTGGTGTGTTGTGCAGGCCAAATTGCTATCAGCAGCAGAAGCAGTTTTTTTTTCTTCTCAGCAGGACAAAAAAAAAAAATTGGGATTGCTTTTAAAAAAGCAGTTTGAGGCCCAATGAATATCTGAGCGCTATGTGACAGGCTTGATGGCACAGCTGTGACCAAAGTGACTAGAGGATAAGGGAGATTGGATTGCTTTTAAAAAAGCAGTTTGCGGAGCAGTGGGTAAACAGCAATGCCAGCCTGTCAGGAAGCCTTAGAAGGCAGCCCAACAACCAACACCACTGATACACCACTATATAGCCTCCCCTTGCACTGCACACACAGTGACTGGTGTGTTGTGCAGGCCAAATCGCTAGCAGCAGAAGCAGTTTTTTGGTCTTCTTCCCTGCCGAACGCTCTCCCTACAGAATCAGCAGCAACCTCTCCCTATACTGAGATCGGCAGAAGTAAGATGGCGGTCGGCGTGCACGCCCTTTTATACCCCCTGTGGCGCCCACCAAAGCAAGTCAATCACTTGCATGCCCTTCTGAAAGATGGTGGTGACCCGTGCCTATGTCATCACGTTGCCCACAGTGTCCGTGGATCCTGATTGGCTGAAAAAGAGCGCAAAACAAACTTTTGAAACACGACTTTGGCGCGTAAGTCGCCGACCTCGTGGCCGACCTCATCCTAGGGTCGGGTTTCGTTTCATGAAACCCGACTTTGACAAAAGTCAGCGACTTTTGAATTTTTTCGACCCGTTTCGCTCAACTCTACCAAGGAGGCTTCGTCAGGGACAATCTGCTTATACGTGTTCACATGATGTAGCATTGTGTGTTCTTTATTCTATGCGTATTCAATTAGGCTTTTTTTGGTATATGTGCGTATTGTAAGGCAACTGACCTTTGAGATCTCTTAAGCTATCTGTGTGTTGTTCTTATGAATGCATCATGTGTATGCTAAATTATTTAGCATCTCAAGTTGTTTCGAGGTCACCTTCTATTTGATGAAGCTTCTACTCTCTATTGTTGTACTATTCACACAGGTTTTTCTTTGCGATATTGTTTATCTTGCCCTTAGTTGCGCTCCTTTATAATCACATTGCACCTGAGCATTTGTTAGTCTTTAGGCTACTGCGCATGGGCCGATAGGTTTTGGGATATAAGCAATGGTAGATATATATTCATGTTTACAAATCATTATTTGATGACCTATTTCCTACCTTACTATTGGTGCATCTAAATTGCCCTTGATGCACTCATCTTGTGTAATTGTCATCATTGAACTGTAATTGGTTACTCTTGTTATTCCCCTCCGCCTATGATACATTTTTTACTCCAGATTTCAGTGCTGTAAGCAGGCGGCATGTGAGTGCGCAGGCGCGGACTCTTGCTAGGGGCTACTATTTTTTTACTATACTCAGATATGCGCAACATTAGGTTATTTAACGTGGTATATCCACAGTACTAGTGATCGATGCATGGAGGAGGCGGTATGTGACTGCGCAGGTGTAGGGAAGGTGACCTGACGGACGGGCAGACTTGTCAGAATAGCGAAAGGAAGGTTTGCACAGTTTAGACAGGTGTCAGTTATTACAGTGGGGAAACAGCTGAGAAAGTGTAGTGGACGTGCAGTACCTTGGGTTGACCATTAGAGGGCAGGGAGGAGTGTGAGCAAAGGATTTGACAGCAGCTTACGGCTTAGGAAACCGTTGGTCATGGGGGGCGGATTTACAGGGAACCGGGTTTGGTATAAATACTGAGGGAGGGTTCCAGAAAGTTCCAGTCCCCAGGGGGAGCTCCAGTGACAGGAAGACTACGACAGTTTGTGCACTATGAGGAAAACTAAACCAGGGGGACTGAGGAGAGAGAAAGTCAGGGGGTGGTCCTGACACAAAAGTACCGCAGTATAGATGAGGCACCGAGGTAAAGCATACCATATTGAGGGAGACGACTGATCAGTAAAAGTACTGTTGGTTTACGGGCCTAAGGCGGCCACAGTGACGGATCTGACAGGAGCGTCGAAGAGCGAAGAGGGGACGGTGCGTATATGTACGTCCCCGGTATAAAGTACGGTGTGCGTGAAGCGGCCCTGGAAACGGAGGGCCGATAAGTGAAGTGAATTGAAGTGCGGTGTACTTCGGAGGCCGTCATGCGGACGGCAAGAGTATAAACTTGGACCTGTTGTACCCGACCCTTGCCTCCATCGTGTCTCTGTTACGTCTCTGCGCGGTAAGAGAGGGACCACCACCCCAGTCCGGCCCACCGACCCTACACAGGCGCTGACTTTTGCTAAAGACTCCTGCTCATTTGTTGATCACAAACAGACAAGCGCAATGCTGGACCATTTATTTTGGCATATCAACATACATAATACTAGCGATCGTTGTCTTCTATAACTATTATCTTAGTATCACTAGTGCATTAGAATCGTCCTTTATGCACTTCTGTTGTGCGATCGCTATCTTTGCACTGTACAACATGCCGTGCATTTGCTTCTCCTGTTACCATTGCTACTCCCTTTCCCCTGTGACGTACTTTCGTGTTGTGAGTAGGCGGCATGCGACTGCGCAGGCGCTGACCCTTGTTGGAGATCTGTGTCAGTCATTACACCAGGCGAGTAATTTGATTGCGCAGGCGCCAACTGCTCTGAGACCTGCGCGTCCAATACACTTCCGTGGTCTACTTGATTTTGTCTCTATGCACGTGTGATGTTTACGCGCTCCCATTCTACCCTCTGAGGACTTGCCGCCGCTTCTGAAGGCATGTGTGTGACGAGGTAACACTGCAGCTGCATTTTAATTATTTGCTAATTTGTGGAATACTTATATTGGATATGTTCTGGGTATAACTACTTGCCCCTGACGAAGCCTCCTTGGTGTGGCGACACGCGTCGGGCATTTCCACAGGCTCCCCCTGCAATAGATATGCCTAGTTGATTATATTCAGCTTCTACTTGGAGGGATTGGTATTTGTGACATTCAGGCGGTTTTCTGTATGTATATCTTTTGTGATTATTGCATCTTGCATTTTGTGGGATGGTTTTCCTTCCCTCCTTGTGATTTCCTATGGATTTCACACAGTGATTGTAGCTATTGAGGCATATTTAGGCTATGTGCACACATAGTTTTTTGTCTCTGCGGATTTTGTAGAGAAAACCGCAGGAAATCCGCAGGACAAAGTCCTGCGGTTTATCTGCGGTTTTGCCCTGTGTTTTACACCTCATAATGGATGAGGTGTAAAACTGCAGAGTTTCTGCACCAAACAATTGACATGCTGCGTTTTGAAAACGGCAGCAAAACCGCGCGGAAAAAAACGCAGCATGTGCACAGCTTTTTTTTATTTCCATAGGAAATAAAGGTACTGTACAATGCAGCAGAATCTGCTGCGTTTCTGCAGAGCCAAAAACTCTGCGGAAACGCAGCAGAAACCGCAAAGTGTGCACACAGCCTTATGGTCGCATGTTTACAATTTATATCATCTTGTTGGTGACTAATGAATGGGTACTGTTCTATCTTTTCCTAAATGGAGTTGACTTATTATGCCCATATCTAATTATTTATAGTTATTGAGCTATTACCATTGAATATTATATGTATTGTTCAGCTCAAAAAAAAATGTTCTGCGATATGAACCAACATTAACCATTTGTGTACATCATTTGTTTTTTTGGGGGGGAGTTTTCTAGCCTTATTTTGGGCCAGCAGGGTTTACTGTCATATCCATGACTTTTTAAATGTTTTTAATGGGTTATGTCCTTTTTTGTATCCAATAAAATTATTTTGTTTATTTAGGTGATCCTGGTTTCAGTCTGTAGCTTTTCTCTTTTTCTTATGGTATAATAGAAATACGTCACCACTTCTGGATTTATCACCCACTCCAGGTTTTGGCTTACACATACTGACCAAATACTGATAGTGTGAACACGGCATAATCCTGAGTATTCCCACAAGCCTTGATTAGAAAAATCAAGAGGCAAGATCCAAAATTAGCAGGTAAGTTAACCTGCTTGCCGCTGGTTTCCATAAAGCAGTATATTTGCTACCTTAGCTGATTATATAGCCAATGTTAGGTCAAGTTAAAGGAGTTGTCCGACTTTAGGCTACAAGTCTGTAATCACTTGTGAAAATCTACTGCTTAGCTCCCTGCACTCTCGCGCTCCCACCAACATTTTTAACCAGATTCGCATGGCACTCCTGGGGGATTTCAGTGGCATCCCAGTTGGGAACCACAGGTGTAGAGACAAAGCCATAGACAATGGGGATGTAATATTCAGTTTATTAATAGTTTGTCAGGAGGAACAAGGGAATAATGATACAACACAAGCTTGTAATAAAAAATACTCCATCTTGGTTTATTATGGGCAATAATAAACCAGAACTGTCAGGAGAACGGAAAGCTCCTCACTGAAATGAAACCTATTTAACATTGCTAGCTCCTATTAAAAATGCCATGTCTAACATTTATATTCATAACTGTTTTGTTCTTTTTTTTCCATGCAGCGTAATAAAAAATCCCATGCTAGATGGAAACTGTCAACAAGTAGGTTAACGGTTCATGATGTCTTTTATGGTGGAATTGTTAAGGCTGTGCCTTATGTCTCAGTACTAATTGTGTATTATACTGTGGGCAGTGAGGGACACAGTCAGAAGACGGGCCCTGTGCATAACTAGTATATGGGCCCCTCTTTGTGTCTGTGACAAAAGCTGTTTGTTGCTTTGCAGGTGGTAGTGGCCCCCATACCCTTTGGGCCCCTGTGCGGCTGCACAGGTTGCACCATTGGTACGTACGTCACTTGACTTAGTAAGTCTTAAACTAGGACTACTGGACTCGTGACCCCGCCTAGAACTACTGAAAGGAGTCATTTTGACTCCTTGCTTGTTTTCGTTTATTTTTAGAGTTTCATTTGTGGTTATTTATTAATAATTATATTTTTTGTAATGTATTATTATTGTGAGATCCAACAGTAATGCTTTTGATTGTTTTTTTTCTGCTTTTCTTATTTTTCTAAATAACAATAATTATAATAGACGTTTTTCAAACATTTTTTTTTATTCAAGTGCACACATATAAACAACAACTAAAGAACAAAAAGCAGAGAAAATGTAGGTGGAGGAGCATAAAAATGAAAATATGGCGCAGAATTCACCTTCTAAACATTTGGTGTTTCGCATTTTAGGCATTGCCTTTGATTTATGGCAGTACATTGCCCACACAAAGACTTACCACAAGTCTTACAATTGCCGACAGATCTATTTTTCTTGCACTTTTCTTTGATCTGGCAAAATTTTGTTTGAACCATCACTTCTGAGCATGTAGAAACTTGGGACGTGGAACTCTTTTCCCTATCTGTGACATAAGGACCACTCAACTCTCTCACAAGCGTTTGCAAAAATGCCTTGCGTGACATTTTTTGGTGGGTAATCTCCTTGAATATTATCCATGCATTTATACCCGCAAAGTCTAAGGCATTTTCAAATGCATGAACAGGCCATCTCCTTGTGCATGTTCGTGTGGTATATTTTCGTGCCATCTGATCCACTACATCTACTCCATATTTTGTTTCATTATAAAACTTTACTGTTTCTGGAGTTTTTTTAGCGGAATCAGACGCAACAACAACATCTGGATGGACGGAACTCAAAATGACAACATTTTTGTTGGGCTTTCCTTGATATACTGTAAGTGTAAAATTGTCTTCATTTCTAAACACTTTAGTGTTGTACAATTCCTCTTTCATGGATTTTATTTCTTTAGGCACTTCTCGCCTTATCTTGTTCAGTGTTCCCACGATGGTTGTTCCTTTGCTTTTTAGCTGTTTAGCTAATTTTACTGAAGTAAAATAATTATCGGTTGTAACATTGCGACCTTTTTTCAAAAACGGGTCCAATAACTTCATTACCACATGGTCAGCTAAACGGTCCTCAGCACGGCGTGTGTCATCTTTTGCCTAGATAAGGGAAGCCATTTGCCAGATATTTGCTCTCCTTATCAACAGCTAGCCAATATTTGTGGCCATATTTATCTGGTTTGGAAGGCATGTACTGCGTGAATGGACACCTAGTTTTGCTTGGGAAAAGTTGCTCATCCACCGTTATGTATGGGCCAGGTTTGTAACACGCAATACAATTTTCAATAAACCTGTCCCACACAGTAGAAAATAGAGCAAACTTGTCCGTTTGCAGTCTCTCCGATCGAGTAGATTTCTCATCAAATCTGATAAGATAAGAGCCTAGAGTAAACAAGCTATTTTGTTCAGTATTACACAGTAATACAAGCAGGTAAAACACAAGGAAAATGTGAAAAGTTGACATGTAAATTGAACTACATCTATATGAACATCAGGGTAAATAAGACAGAGTGAAAAAATTATGCACAAAACTTTATAGCAACATTTAGTGACAAAAGGACCTCAAAATATAGTAGGGAGTCAAAATGACTCCCTTCAGTAGTTCTTGGTAAATTTTGAAAAAAACGCGCAAATTTTTCACCAAAATTATTTATTCTCGCAAAATCTTTTTTCACATCATATTTGAGGAAAAGTCACCGAGTTTCAAGCCGGAATTCTGAAAAATGTAGTCACAGAAGAGAAATAAAAAACGAAAGGAGTCAAAATGACTCCATCAGTAGTTCTAGTGTTGTAAGGCACCGCTCATGATCAGGTGCTATGTTTTAAATAGATCCATCAACTGTAATATTTTGATGGTTTCAGTGTAGCTAAAGGGTCATTTTTTTAGGTAATTAGTTTATTTATGGGGGCAATAGGCATGATAGAGCTTGTATGACTATATGCCGGATCTGTGAGTCGGACAGTCTTTTGGATTTTCCTTGATTAAAGTGAGACCCAGACTTTTTTACTCCATAGATTTACACTATGTGTATGGAGATGAACTTTCCGGGATGAATAAAAACTTCAAAGTTAGAATTCGAGACAGCAGGTTAAGTGGCCAAATACCTATAACAGACAATGAAATCTGGCAGAACTCGACAAAACTCACGCCAGCCTGTGAGATTCAGAGTGACCTGAAAAGGTTCTGCTGACGTGAAATATATTTTTATAAGTCTAAAAGATTGCCCTTCCAAATGCTCATTAGTTTTCTCTTAGTTCAGCAGCAATAAAGGAGGGAAGACTTCAAGAGAAGAACAATATCACACCAGCTACAAAGAAGTGAAAAACACAAATGCACAAATAACTTTAGCAGGATGCTCAAAGGGGAAGATAAATGGAAAGGGTGGGTGGACAGGGAGGAGATGAATTGCTGAAGTGGGGGTCTCGAGTCAGAGATCCAGCAAAAGTAAGATGTAAAGGCACAGCTCAATTTCTCCTGAGGGACAGAGTCGTGTCAGCCCAACCCTGCTGCTCAAGCAATTGTATAATCTATTGGGATTGAAAATAGATTTGTTTGTGAATTCACTATGTGTGACTTGCCTCCAGTTCTCTCGAATCGATTCCTTGTGTGAACCGTTGCTTGGAATAATGAGCATGTATAAATATGCAAGTGAGGTATCTGAGGTTATCCTGCCGCACCACAGTAACTACTGGAAAGCTGAACTGGGAGTTTCTTATAAATTTGGAAGAAATTCTTGCAACAGAATTTTGGAAGCTAATGCATCCCAACCAACATCTTAAGGGCCACCCCACCTATGGTAGGCACGGTACCATATAGAGAACGTGCCTCTGACTGCTGAGCCCATAGTAAATTAAGCTAAAAAGAAACTCTGTGCAGTGCCTCCCCCTCCCCACTACTTCCCAGGTGATGCCATATTTAGGACGCCCACTGACCAGCGGGAAGAAAGAGGAAGGGGCATCCGGCTACACGCTCAGGGGTAAATTCTGGTGCTAGGGTCGGAGACTTCCTCTTTCTCCCCAGCTGACCATTTGGAAGTTTTTGTCCAACCCTCCCTCCTTTATAAATTCTCGGTAGTGCTGCTCGAGTTTTGTCTATAATGTTTATACAAAAACAAAAAAAAAATTATTTACTTTGTTATTGTGGTATTTAAGTCACAGCGGTAGTGTATAGGGGGCAAAGGTTCATAACCGTTCATCAGCTTGCTGGCCCACCGTCAGTGACGGAGCTTACAGCGTTGAGTCCATTGCGAATTCGTATTTGCCTCTCTCTGCTTATAAAATTTAATAAACTGTGACCAACCTGTTCAACTCATCCAGGCCTGTTGGTGTTTACATACATTTATTAGTGTCATCATTGAATACAATGATGGGTAACTGGTGTCCTGATGCAATATTCAGGTATGCTCCCAATGGTCCCAAGCTCCCATCTTCCATATGTGTAATATAATAGATTATCTTCACATTGTAAAGTCCCAAACACTTTGAAGATAAAATGTGTAAGCTATCTCTGGTGGGTTTTTGTAGCAATACACATTTATGATGTGTATCATATAGACTGCAATGTACGCTTGTAACAAGGTGGCATGGGGTGGTAGTTATGGCCGAGTCACTTAAAGTTACAGTCCACGAACAGAGTCCACTGAGCAAACAGTCAGCGAGCCCCTTGCACATAGAATATACAGGACAGATGAACCCTAGGCGATTTACCGCTTCTCCACAGTCACTGCAACATGACAATCAGGATCCAGGAACACCGTTAAAATCCAACAGGGATAACAGTTAATTGTAAAGTAGAGAAAAGGTAATAAAAGTAGAAAAATGTGGAAAAAGATACCGTAGTTACAATAATTCAGGTAAACTTCTTGCTTTTTTCCCTAGTTCCTTCTCAATGGCAACCGCCGTAACAGTCAAAGTCCTCACCCCGATTCCTGGACGCTTAAAGTCCTTGATGGGGCACTACTCAGTCCTGGTGCCCACTTCACTGCCCGTGGGTCAGGGGCAGCAGTCCTTACTTCCCCCTCCTGGGGTATACTCAACTCTTGGTCACTGCGGAGCACCTTGCCCTGGGCAAGCCTGCCAGGGTACAGACTGAAACAGGAACTTCCCATTCCTTTTTAGGGCTATTAGCCCAACCCTCTGGGTTAACCCCTTCTGTCCCTGCCTCTAACACCTGCAAACAAATAGGACAGTATAGAGCACAGAGAACAATACACAGTAAAAGGGGCATTACACACTGCATTAACACCAGCAAGACATTAATGTATTTAAATACACCATTCGGGTGCCGCATAAAGTGCACAGGCCCAACGCACGGGAGGAAAGGGGCAGATGAGGGTCTCCGCCACCTCCTTACACGCTGCATTTTAGATGATCAGAATTGAATAAGTAGGCCATTGCTGACCTAAACACAAATGGCTTTGTTTTATGTAGAATCTATGTGCAATATCTAAGAGGCCAGGTTGCCAATACTATTAGACTTATACATCTCCACAAAGCTACTGTATTGCTCTCTGCATATTATCAGCTGCAGATTCAGAAGGTGAAGCTTCCATGTTCGGTGCCTTGACTAATTTTAAATTGATCCCTAACTTCAAATGCTAGTTTTTCTGGTGACTTATAGAAAACATGAATTATACAATATGTAACTTGCAGTGCACTGCCTGCTATGAAGAGTAATACATCTACAGCAATCCAGGGAAAAGTGCGGCCTGCAGGTCACAGCCGACTCTCTGGGTGTTCCAGTCAGGCCTTCGAACAGATGTAGCTGAAGGGCTGAAACGGTGGCCCATGAGCTGCACAGTGCCCAACCACACCACTGCCTGTCTGCCACCATTGCCACCATTATTCGCATCCTTGGGATGCAGACAGCGGTGAATACATTGGTGGAGAAGGGACCACCAGCTCCTTCTTCCACCAGAGTATGTGACAGCTGACGGGTTGACGTCATTTCATCGCGTCAGCTGTGCACTATGGAGTGTCAGTGCACCACAGAGAGTCAGTGCACCAGAGAGAAGAGCAGAGGCAGAGCACTGGGGGAACGGGGGCGAGGTTAGTAGGTGGTATTTTTTTCATGCATATGGGATGTTTTTATATATATAGGAGGCTATGTGGGGCTCACACTGTATATAGGAGGCTATGTGGGAGTCATGCTGCATAAAGGGAGTATATGTGGGCCTCATGCTATACATAGGGAGGCTATGAGGGGCTCATACTGTATATATGAGGGTATGTGGGGGCTTATGCTGTATATAAAGAGGCTATATCAGGCTCATACTGTTTATGGGAGGCTATGTGGGGGGCTCACAAAAGAGAGGCTGTGGGCCTCATGCTGTGTATGGGAGGCTACATGGAACTCATGCTGTATATTGTGAGGCTATGTAGGGGATCCTGCTGCATATAAAAGGCTATGTGGGGCTCATGCTGTATATGAGAGGCTATCTGGAGGTTATGCTGTATATGGGGGCTATGTGGGGCTCTTGCTTTATATGTGAGGCAATGTGGGGCTCATACTGTATATGGGAGGCTGTGTGGGGTTCATGCTGTATATGGGAGGCTGTGTGGGGCTCATGCTGTATATGGGATACTATGTGAGATTCATGCTGTAATAGGGAGGCTGTATGGGGCTCAAGATATATAGGATGCTATGTGAGGCTTATGCTGTGTATGGGAGGCTTTGTGGGGCTCATGCTGTATATAGGAGGCTATGTGGGTGCTCATACTGTATATAGAAGGCTATATGGTTGCTCATACAATACATAGGGGGTTATATGGTGGCTCCTCCATGTATATGGTGCTGTGTGAGGACTTTTACATTATCTAGGGGGGCTGTGTGCATGCCCATACAGTATATAGGGGTATATTAGTTTACTTAATTCTGCTCACTATTAAGTGATACAGTAATATTAATATAAAATACTTATAAATAATATGTTAATATTGAGCTGAATTAATTTCAGCCTATTGGATCAGCCCTCCACAATAGTCATGGTCTCTCATTTGGGACTTGGGAATATTTATTGCCCATCCCTGATCTATAGCATCAGAGACAGCAAGTTTGATTACAGGACATTGGAGCAAGTATTTTCTCTTGCTTTCCTGTCTGTCATCCTGTATACAGACCTAAGCCAACGAGTTGCTTTTGCCCCCAATATAATGTATTGGTAATGTGTAATGCATAGAATCCTTAGGCCGGAGTCACACTGGCGAGGAATACGGGTGCGTGAGAGGCGCAAAAAGCACGCATTAGACACGGACCAATGATTCTCTATGGGGGTCACACGCACCAGGCGTATATTTCTCCTCCGTATCCTCCGCTCCGTGCCACTCGCAGCATGCTGCGATTGTCAGCGTACTACGCCCGTAGCACGCCAATGCAAGTCAATGGGTGCACAAAAAATACGGATTACACACTGAACACACGTGTGACCTGCGAGCAATACGCAGGTCTTTTGGCTGGTGAACAGGAAATGGGCCAATCCATCATCAGGAAGCGTAGACATGCAAATGAGCTCAAAAAGCACTCCAGACATCCAGGAAGTACGCCTCCACGGAGTACAGCAGCAGCATGGCGTCCACTTACATAAATGTGGCGATGCTAATTGTGCTGGTGCAGGAGCGTCCAGAAATATGGGACCCACGCGACGCAAACTATGCGAACCGCACAAGAAAGGAGGCGTCATGGAGGCGCATCTGTCGCCACATGTACCATGACTTCGGTGACAGACCACGTGAGGAGCAGCAGAAAATTCGTAAGTGCAACCATAAAAATATAATTAACGTTAGCGCGCGCTATAAAATGACTCTACAATCAGCCCCCCCCCCCTTCCTGGGCATGTAATTTTAGCCTCATGAGGCCGTTACATTAGGATGTGACACGTGGCTTCACACAGCCATAATTAGGGGTTAGGCCACAAGCTCCTCATCCTCCTAGCCACAAAAATTAGTTTCAGGGGAGCTAATGAGACCCTGGGTATCGGCCCAATTACATATGCCACCATGGGTAGAACGCACACCCCATAAGGCCCCATGCCTAGACTACTGTTTGAAAATGTGACCTCTCCAATATGTGATTTTAACAATCTTTCCTGTCACATTGCAGTGGAAGATGTGATGAAACGGTGGAGAAGCATCCGGGACCAATACCGCCGGGAATGCCAGCAGCGGTCCAGGAGTGGGGATGCTGGCCATGTCAAGCGGAAATATATATATTATGACCGGCTGAACTTCCTCGCCCCAATTCTGGCTCTGAGACCGTAAGTACATACCTCACACCACATGACACAAAAACATTACACAAATACTTTACAGGGACAAAAATATTGATGTATTTTTGCCTCTGTTCTATTTCATAACAGAACTCAATCCAACCTTACGGATCGAGGAACGGCCTCAGAGGCAGAGCCCGTTATTGATCCTGTAGGGGATGAGGTGGCTGGCCCATCTTCTCCCCCTACAAGAAGGATGTCTGAAGAGGAGGCATCACAAGAGCACACAATGGCTGCCCGACACAACACACCACCAGGACGGTCAGCAGCTGCAACCTCACCCATCCTGGAAGAGATGGGCAACTTGAGCAGCAGCCCAACTGCCCAGATCAGGCCCTCCCCACAGGCTGCTCTAGCAACACGGCGAATAAGAAGAAGGCGCCAGGTCGCCATTCAAGAGAGCAGGACCAATGTGGACACTGGGGTGCTGACTTACTTGTCCAGAGTCACTACAGATGATGGTGAGGAGGCCTATGCACGTAGCCTCACCCTTTATCTCCGTGCCCTTACCCGTGAGGTCAGGCTCCGTATTAGGGGTGTATTCAGATCCTGCTTGATGCAAGCACCCCCCCCAATACCCCATATGAGGTGTTTGAATTTCTGGAGAGGTGGCAGCTCTCACCAAGAAATTTAATGCGCATGAGACCATCCACACTGATGCTTGCTCAAGCAGGGTCTGAACAGCCCCTAATACGTGGGCCAACACCTCAACCCCTTCCTCCCCCTACCCATCCTTCTATTCCGCAGCCCCAAATGTCTTCATCAAGCCAACCCCACCAATATGGCCACTTGTACCCACCCAGTGTTGGAGGCTGGTCCCAACCTGGTTGGGGACGATCTGGCTATCTTGGTGGGTATGAGCCACGGGCCTACCAGAGCCAACAAGAAGCCCCTCACCATCATCATTATTACTCTGGGCAGTATCACCAACAGGCCCAGGAGGCTGGACAACAACAGCATCATGGGCAACAGTATGGCCCCACACAGGGCGATGTTGCCCACAATGTCCAGCAGCACCCACAGGCTGTTCCTCCCCGTTCCCCTTCCCCTACATATGAGGATTTATGAATCCAAACTTTGGAGATGTCCAGTGACATGTAACTGGTGCTTCTAATCTAGAGAAAAAAACAGGTGTTCTCCTTCACCAACATTTAGAACATAATTTAACACTCACATTTGTAAACAATGTTTTCCAAACATATGAAACAATCCATCATGACAGGCAACGCTACCTCACGCCTTTCACACAGATATTACATGTGTGTATAAAAGAGAATATTTAAATGCGCTATGCTGTTACCTGAAAGGATGAAAATACACTAATCACTTGTTAATGCATAGGAAAGGCGTGCTTGCCTTTAGTTAAGTAGTCAACTTTGTTATTAGCATTCTCTAGTAAACCAATTTGAGGCGAACAGCATTCACAATATCACGCTCTCTCTATGTCTTAACAAGTGAGTTTTGTATTTTCATCCTTTCCAGTATAGCATGCTTAAATATTGTCTGTTCTACAGACAGGTAATATCTGTGTGAAAGATGTGAGGTAGCCTTGCCTGTCATGGTGGAATCTTTCTATGTTTGGAAAACATTATGAGGAAATGTGAGTGTTATCTTATTGACTTTATTTTGGTGATGGAGCTCACCCTTTGTTGCCTAATCCGGGATAATGTAGGCATGCAGCAATGTTGTTATTGCATAATGTTTGTTGCAGTTTTTTTCTGTTATGTTAATGTTACATCAAGTTAACGAAGGCCCAAAGGGTCATTTTGGCCATTGCCAAATTTGTGTTATGGCAAAATTATGTTTGCCTTTAATCAAAACCCAAAAAACAAAGGCAAAACTAAAAATTTGTCTACTCTAGTTAACGTCTCTGTGTGATTTCTCACTATCCCTCACAACATACTAACAGACACCAACCAATGCAAAGAAACACTCATAGAATCATAACAAGGCTTGAGTAATATATATTTAGACACACTTTGAACCAAAAAAAATTAGAACATAGACACAGCATTCTCTTTCCAAGAAGTAGCCCCCTCAGGTGAGATAAAGTAATTAGTGAATATATCACACACTTTGAGGCCAGAGAGCGGTCTACGTTGAGGGATGATAGGTGGTCTCACCCTGCGCACATTGTCCGGCCTACGCACAACACCATCAGAGGAGGAGCAATCTTGTATCCTGGTGAAGTTATGCAGAACAACACAGGCTTTGACAACTTCATTCACATTTTGCTCACTCAACTGAATGGCAGACTGGAGTACCCGCCATTTGGCACAAAGAATCCCAAAGGAACACTCCACCAGTTGCCTAGCACGTGATAGGCGCAAGTTAAAAATTCTGCGCCTGTGGTCAAGGTTGCGCCGGGGATATGGCATCATGACATTGCGCGATAACTGAAAGGCCTCATCTGCCACAAGGACATAAGGGACTGATTGTTCGGGGGAGCCTGGTAGCTGGCGTGGCGGTGGTAGATCCAACTGGTTGGTGCGTAGCCGCCGACTCATTATGGAAGTATTGAAGACTCTAGAGTCTCCCGTCCTTCCATAGGCCCCAATGTCCACAATTATAAACTTGTATTGAGGGTCTACCAGAGCCAACAAAACAACAGAAAAGTATTGCTTATAATTGAAGAATTGGGACCCTGAGTTCGGCCGCTTACGCACCCTGATATGTTTGCCATCCAGGGCCCCAATACAATTTGGAAACTGGCAGTCCTCCTCAAAGTCCCTTGAAATCCTTAACCAGTCTTCCATCCTGGGCTCGGGTAGGACCACCTGATGGAGTCTTGTCCAGATTTGTGCACATGTAGACCTCACTATGCCTGAAATGGTGGACTTTCCAATGAGAAACTCATGGTGGAGGGCGGCATAAGACAGGCCAGTGGACAGGAAGCTGTAGAACAACAGAAATAGTCCAGGTTAGAATGGCAAAAGTAAAAAAAAATCAGTTACATGCCGACCAAACTTGGTAGGAAATGAGAGAGAACAACACACACATATTTGGTGGCACAATGACTAAGTGATATGCAGTACATATTAGATGTAACATTGTGCTGTGTCAGGTGAAACATATTTTGAGTAAGATGAGGGTATTAAACATTGTCCAAGAAGGCCAAAAAACATAAATTAACACACACATTATGAACATAGAGAATGTGGTTGTGGAGTACATACCGTATTGTGAGTAGAAGTCGCTCCTCTGCAGATATGGCTTGGCGCATCCTAGTGTCCTGAAATGTGATCCCAGGGCGCACTGTCTCCAAGAGGCGATCAAATGTGGAAATGCTCATTCGACAGTACTGGTAAAATTTGTCCGGATGCTCCCGCAGAGACGAATAGAGGCGGTGAAAATGCCCTCTTGTGAGTCGTTGCCTCAAAAGTGGATGTACCCACATGCGTCTCCTCCTCCGCGGATCCACTATCACAGGATATGGTTGGCCAAAGCGCCGTGACAAAAGCCAGGTAAAGAGAACCTGCTCGGTTGTATTGAATGTCAGACCCTCTGCCATGCTGCACAAAGAACACCAACACACCTCGTGAAAGCAAGGTGACAAATGTACAGAATGTAGGCAGCCACCTATTTCTGAGTGTCTAAATAGGGTGCAGGCTAATGATTTAAATTGTTTGCAGGCCTCAAAACCGTTAAATGTCCATTTTGCAAGGCTGCGAGAAAATCTCGCCATACGGATTGCATACGGAGACACACATGCGCAAAATACGCGACCTCACCTTGCTTACGGATGACCTACGGACCACTATTTAGTGGTCATTGATCCGTATTACGCATGTAAAATACGGAGCGTATTTTGCGCAGGTTAGTGTGACTCCAGCCTTAGGGCTCATTCAAATGTCAGTTTTTCTTGTATGAGCTATCCATGTTTTTTATGGAAAGCATTTATAGCTATGATAGTCTATGGGGCTTTTCAAATATCCTATTTTTTTATCGGACCGAACAGTCTGCAGAATAGCAATTAAGCTTGACTGAAATTGATCCAAGAAAAGCAGATGAAACTGTGACCAAACTCTGCTGAAACTGATCAAAAAAATTGATGAAACTCGGACCGTTTTTCTTGTACAGGAAAAATCTCAGTTTCTTCTAAAGTTTCTCAGGGCTCATTCAGACCTTTTTTTTTCACGTACTTAAAAAGCTATCCTAGTCTCATCAATGTTTTTTTTTCTGCATGTCAGAGTTTGGACTAAGTTTAGTGTTTTTCTATTTGGCAGCACTCAGATGGCATCCAAGTGCTGACCGATATTTTCACGGACCTATAGACTTACATTGCTGATTTTGATCCAACTCTTGGATCAATATTGGACTTGTCGCTGTCAATTTAATTGGACCATTCAGTATGCAAAAAAGACAGACATGTGAGCAGTCTCAGACTAATACTAGATATGAGTGCTATCCATGAAAACCACGGATAAAACTTGTATGCATAAAATGCATGTCGGAATGAGCCCTTATTGTGCAGCTAACATATAATTTGCTTCAGATAGGGTAAATGAATATCAGGCTGTGACATGTAACCATGTAATTTCTGTTGAATAAATTAATATCAACCGAACAAATCGCGGTCACACTTTTTGCCTTCCTTACAAAACACATGGTCTGTCTCTATGCTCGTGTTTAATGGGGTTGGGTGGCAGTTTTCTCCGTGAACTGGCCCTCTTCAATGCAATATATACAGAATTGTATGGAGTAAGAAAGTACAATAATTGCATCTCATAAAATATTAATTGCCCCCATCCTCCCGTAAAAGGGAACTGAACAGTAGCTTTTGCAGAATATAACAAACTAAAATTTAGGGAAAGCACCATAACCATGGGGTTTATTACATTCAATGTGAATGATACATTCATGCATTGGCTGCTTGTTATGGAAAGGGTCATTTATCTCCTGTTGTCTAAACACAGGGATGCCCTTACACAGACTAAGGTATCACTGAATCTCAAGATGTTTAATGATCTCCCAAGGGAATTATGTAGGATACTTTATATATCGCCTTTATGAAGAAAGTCGCTAGTGAAGAAACCCACAGGTGAGCCTGAATAATGACTGATAGAAGGCGACTGTTTCCCCTATGGTATTACTATGACGTGTTTCATTGTTCGAGTTGTAACCTGTTTTTGCAAACATATTTTTAAAGGTAAAGTACATTTTTTACCCTTATAGAGAACCTGGTGTTTAACACTTTGTTAAAAGAATGTAAAAAAAAACAGAATTAGTGGATGTAATTGTATACACAAAATTATTTCCCCAAATCAAGTCCTGGTCAGAAGGTCTGTAAAATAACTTGTCATATGCATGTGTAACAAGGTCGCACAGGGTGGTAGTCGTGGGCAAGTTTACTAAGCTACAGTCTGTGAGCACTCCAGCACCTTGCACATGAAAAGGCAGGTGAAGTCCCAGTCCTGTGGTACAGTCAGTTACCTTCAGCACACATTCACTTTGGTTGCAGGGGGATGAGGTCTCAGGAAACACCACAAGCCAAAGTTCTGTTTCAATGGTAAAACTTTACTGAACATGGTGCAGACAAGAAAATGCTTCCTGTGCTTTCCCTGCAGCCTCTGTATGTTGCATGCCATCATATCCTGGTCCCGAACCCTGTAGTTCTCCTGGGGATGATCCCGCAGAGCCAGTGTCTGTCCACACTGCCCGTCAGTCTAGGGCAGCTTTTATCCCCACAACCAGGGAATCCTCTTGTCCTCGCTATGGCGCAGGTCTCGCCCTGGGCAAGCCTGCCCGGGCTCTACCCTGAAGGCAGGAAGTCCTTTCCCTAAGTTCAAAGGCTCTGCACAGTCCCCATTTTAACTCCTCCCAACTGGTTAACGCTTAGTACTCTATCCCTAAGCTAATGAATACATTTTATGTTACAGTATTAAACATCACATACAAGAACATTAGAAAACCGCACATAACACAGGTGCTCGTTATTCAGGAGGGAGAAGGCAATTGAGGGTCCCCGCTACCTCCTTACACATGTTTGACATTGAAATTTCTCAGGCATTTAGGATTGCTAAGAGATGTACCTGACACACTGTTCTGCAGCCCGGATCATCAAAGGGTTCATTTGCTCCCAATCTGTGTAAGTTGCAATATTTTTCACTATTGATAAAGTAAATTCAGGAAGCAATAGCATAATCAGTGGTAAACATATAGAAATTCACATAACTATAACAAATCCCCAGCAAATCTTTAAATGATAAAATACTGCCTGCCTTCAGTCACCACTAGGGGGAGTTCAGGAGCTTACTAAATACGATCTATAAATTGACCTTAAAGATCCAGCCTTGGGGCAAAAAGTCTGCAGTTGCTCTATGTGTCTGCAGACAATTGAATTGTGACAGCATGCTATGCGAATGCTGTCCCGATTCACTGGTATTATTCATTCCAATTGGCAGTCATGTGACCGTATATACATTATGCGGTTTGTATCCTTGTGGTTGTATGTCAACCGCGCTCATCTGACTTCTTTCAGTTCACTTTTGTTGGAAGGGGCCAAATGCATCTAGTCGACATCTGATCACAAGTATGGAAATCACATATATGCAGTCATGTGACCGCCCGCTCACACTAGGAGGAATCGTGACAGCGTGCGCACATAGAATAGCTGCAAACTTTTGTCCAACATCTGGACAATCCCTTTAATAGCGGAATTAGCTCATTTTCAGCTAATCTTTCTCATGTTAAATATCCCAGAAAAGAAGCGTTTAATTGTGTGCACTTAAATATAATTACCTTGAACTAGTTATCGATGTGGCGGGAAGCAAGAGTCAGCAGGGCGTGCATATTTAATTTTTTATTGTTCTTTTTCTCTTTTACTTTATTTTCAGAACACTGTTTGTATGTTTCGATTATCACTACGTCGCTTTTTAAATTTAATTGAAGGGGTGCGCAAAATTGACCCCTTGCAGTCACATGTACATGTGGTGCGAAAATGTTTATGGGACAGTCAGCATAAGTAAAACCATGTTGGTGCAGATAATGAGCCTCATAATAAGGTGGTGGGAGGTTATGATTGCAAATAAAGTTGACAGATTCCCTTAAGTATTAAAGGGGTTGTGACTGCAGATTTGTGAATCCTCACAGCGAGCACAGTGCACACTTTCAGGATTCTCTGGTGATGGGAGCGGGCGGTCATGTAACCTCAAGTATGTGATTTGCACACTTCCTGCCACATTCCTAATGGATGTGTCCAACCTCACACAATTTACTTGTACTGAGCAAGGCCGTGCACGTCTAGTCAGCATGTGACTACATGTATGCAAATTGCATCTTGTGGTCATGCATCTGCCCTCTCCTACTGTTCAGACGGAAGAATCCTGACGGCATGCACATGTAAGGAGGTGGTCCAGACAGTGAGTACCTGCATGCCTGGTACAGAACTGAAAGGGCTGCATCCTCTGTTTCTGGGGGGGAAGCCTGAGGGAGGCGGACCTTCCCCTGCTGCAGGAGGGAAGGAAAGGAGAGACGGAGTTTCCTGCTGACAAGAGGGGGCTGGGAGAGCCTAGGGAGAGCACGCTGACACAGAGCTATAAGAAGGAAAATCAGGTGCTGCAGCAGGAGTTGGCACCAAGTAAGTGCTGCACGCAGAGAAGAGCACGCCCTGCTTCCCCCTCCTGAGAGTGCTGGCCCTGTGACAGGCTGTGCTGCTGTCCAGAATTGGAGCTGTGGTGCTGGGGGAAATAGCCATGCCAGCAGAGTGGAGCGTGCAGAGCTAAGCCAGGTGCCGTACACTAGAAGACAGTGAGTACCGGGCCCGTTCTGCTCAAGAGTGACCGCATACTCAAAAGAGCCCTCCTGCTGAAGACTGAGACAGTCCGACAGTACGCGGTGAGCGTCGTCTGTGTGAACTTGGACCTGCCAGTGTCATGATCCATGCTGGATCATGACAGATAAAAGCACTAGTAACCTTTTTTTTTCCTTAAGCTCTGTGCTTAAGGTTATTTTTGCCCCCGGTGGTCATTAGGGTCATTACACTGTGGTGGTTTCAGTTCTAGTTTTGCCCCCAGTGGCCGTTAGGGTCATTGGTCATTAGGGTCATTACACTGTGGTGGTTTCAGTTCTAGTTTTGCCCCCAGTGGCCGTTAGGGTCATTGCACTCTGGTTACTTTAGTTTAGTGCATGTGATTATGAAGCAGGTGTGATTGCTGGCTCTTTCCTATAAAAGAGTGTCAGGTGGTTGCAATCACTGTTGGTGATATTGCTCATTTCCAACCAAGACTGGTGAAGGAAGGAACTACAGAGAGCAGCTCAGGGGAGCTCTGGTGTAAAGTCTGGTGAAGGAAGGAATTACAGAGAGGTGTTCCTTGCAGCTCTGGCAAAGCTTGGAGGAGTAGCAGCTATTCTGGAGGAAAGCTGCATTCTGGTGGTGGACTCTGTTACTAGGAGCAATAGCAACAGAGCAAAGCTAAGTGGTGTTATCCCTGTTTGTATTTTTTCCTGGTGTGTATTAGTACAGCGATGGGGCCAGTGCCTGCACCACCTAGCTCCCTAGCAAGAAATAGGTGTAGGGTGTGCTAGGGTGACAGGTTCCTGCTCGGCGACAGGTGAGGAGCCTGTATAGGGAACGTTAGGAGTGTGAGGGACACTGACTCAGGGGAGTGCAGGAGGTCTCCACGTCCCCGTTCCCTATCGCAGGGCCCACCGTTGTAACTGTTTCCCCTTCCCCTTTCCCCGTGTCAAGTTGTTTTAGTTACCGGCCTGCGGGTCGTGTCACACAGGACAGTTACACGTGCCGTGTCTTGTTGTTTTAGTTACCGACCTGCGGGTCGTGTCACACAGGACGGGTCCACGTGACAGCCAGCCTCCGTGATCGGAGGAGACTCCCTTGACAAGCCTGAGACAGTCGCTAGTGTGTGCAGACCTGGTGTGTGCAGTGACAGATCTGATCCCCTGAGAGTAGTAGCTGGACTGACGGAGGAGCACTGTCCCTGCACTGACACATACTGAGTGTGGACTTGTGATTAAGAGTGGAGAGAGCAGGACCCCTCTTACCGCCCGCCCAGCAACCTGTTGTTTTCCACAGAGGCTGTTTTTTTTATCGTTGACAGAGACTTGAGAGATTGCACGTGCCGCTGTTGTTGGTGCCACCGTTGGATCCCCGCTTGTCAGAGACTGCATCGAGATGACCCGCGCCGCTGTTGCTGGTGCCACCGTTGGAACCGTGACACTTCCCCTGACAAAGCCGTCTTGGTATGGCAACACGCATTGGGCTTTTCCCTCTGTTACCCTGCTTGTACTGACGCCATGGTATGGATCCTTCACATGGATTTTATCATATTTTGATCCACATGTGATCCTTTGCCCCTTGCAATTGGATGGTTTTATCACTCTATGCACTGGTGTGCTATGAGTATCCTTATTTGGGACACCATCTTTTGTTGCCCTCCTTGTGTGACTTTTGACGTTCATAGTCTCCACGTGGCATGTGGAATTATGTTATTTTGGGTCCTATGGTTGCACAATTAGTGCTTTGATTTGGGACAGGCTCCATTTTTGTCCTTGTCCCATGCATTGTCAAATTTCCAAGGGAGTGCTTCTTGTGGTTATTGTGACAGACATTTTGTCTATTGCGATATCCTACCTAAAGGTGTTTTTTATTCATGAGTCTATATTAAGGGGTGATTGTATCAGTATTACATTTTTTGTGCATGGTATAGTGATATGACCACATGTATCTTTGTGTATACACCTGATAGTGGATACTCTCCCCATTTATCAATTCATGTACATTGACATATTTATGTTATATGTATGAGACGCTATCTATATTTTTTGCACGGATCAGGGTTAACAGTGGGAATATGATTGTTCTTGTTTTTACTTGTTTTTAAATTGACATGGTTGTTAATAAAAGCTTTTTTCCTTGTATTACATATATTTGTGGTGTGCATTTCTCCTTCTGGTCCTGCTTTTTCTCTTCACTCTTCAGCATTATTTCATGTGACCATGGATTTGCACCCCGCCATCTTATATGTGTCATTTTCAACCATTGGAACCGTGAACTTCCTCACAACAGAAGACTACAGTCCAATAAGTTTAACCTCTTTATTACTGAACTCTCATTCATCCCTCACCTACCTTGCCATCCTTCTCAGTCAAGGAGTGGACTCAAGAGCTGAGCTCACATCACAAGTGGCAGATGCAAGCTAAATTAAATAGCCAGCCTATATGTCAAAAAGGTGCGGCCAGAGCTCAGCTCTGCTCATGGCAGTTCACCATTTAAACGCTGTTGTCAGTATCTAACAACATTTAAATGACACGTGTATCAATGCTTGCTCGTACTGTCTTCCATCGCTTCCCCCGAAGTGATCATAGTAATCTGCTGAATGCCCCCATCTTTGCCATCATGGTCCTCCTCTGAAAGTCAGTTACTGGTGCTTCTCGCAAAATTTGAATATCTTCAAAAAGTCAATTCTTCAATACAAAAAGAGAAACCCATAAATTATATAGCGTCAATACAAACAGAGTGATCTATTTCACGTGTTTATATCTGTTAATGTTGATAATTTTTTCACTTTTTCCTTCCACTCCACTTTCCATTAATATGCTTGGATATAGCAGTCTGTGAACAACCAGCTTCTTTAGCATTGACCTTTTGTGGCTTACCCGCCTTCTGGAGTGTGTCAATGACTGCCTTCTGGACATCTGTAAAGTCAGCAGTCTTCCCCATGATTGTGGAGCCTACTAAACAGACTATGTGACCATTTTAAATGCTTAAGAAGCCTTTGCGGGTATTTTTTGTTAATTATTCTAATTTACTGAGATAATGACTTTTGGGTTTTCATAGGCCATAAGCGATAATCATCAACATTAACAGAAATAAACACGTGAAATAGATCACTCTGTAATGACTCTATATAATATGAGTTTCTCTTTTTGCATTGAAGAACAGGAATAAATTAACTTTTTGATGATATTCTAACTTAGTGAGAAGCACTTGTAAATTTTCATTACATACAACAAAACTATGGTATTGCAGTATGTAGTATAAGCAATTAAAGGTTCAAGTTCCATAAGGGAACTACAAAATAAGAGTAAAAATATTTTTAAAAAGTTTTATAAAAAAGTATAAAAGTTAAAATCTCTCCCAGAAAAATTAAGAAGTGTAGAAAATAAATAGAACAAACATTTGGCATCACCATGTCTGCAAATGTCCAATATAAAATAAGTTACCTGTACAGTAAACACTATAAAAAGTAACAAAAAAATCAAAATGCCAGATTTGCATTCTTTTGGGTCCCCAATTACCTAAAAAATACAACAAGCGATTAAAACGACATATATACCCTAAAATGGTGTTAAAAAAATTGTCAGCTTGCCACGCATAAAAAAGAGCACTGACACAGCTGCATTAATGAAAAAATAAAACGTCACAAATCTTGGAACATGACAACTGAAACCAATGTATTTTTTATTTAAAAATTTACAAACTTTCTTCACCACTTAAATAAAAAAATTATATGCAAATATAGTATTAACAGTAAAAACAAACAAACAAAAAAAAATTCATCCCATAATGAAAGATGTCAGCCAAAATTACCACTCATCCTGCAAAAATCAAGCCCTAGACACAAAAATAAAAAAGTAATGGAAGAACAAAAAGAGAAAGCACAAAAATGAAGAATCACCCTGGGCTCTAACAAGATAAAGGAAACCTGTTAAGTTAAAAATGGTAAAACCAAAGAAATGAGCCGAGGTATAAGCTGGTATGCATGCAAAGTCTAAGAGCATGTTCACACTGTGGTCATTTCACAGATAATTCCCAAGAAAATGCAAAATGAGCATATACCCTATAGTAAGTAAATAGTAATATCACATGTAAATAACATCGGGTACTTCGTTAATTCTATTTTGATTTAAAAAAAAAAAAAGCATAAAAGTCATCCCACTGGGACAAGGTGTACCCAGTTGGGACGGTACTAGCCTCTTTTTAGTATTACAACCTTAAATTCTGTCAGCAAACCTCAATGTGAATAATAGCAGAACAGGACAGCATCCCGATTGTTCAACCACCCGTCCATGGGAAGCTATATAGTTGAAATTCCTAGCTCAAAAATGCCCCTATTTGTAAGAAATGGCATCTAATCTGCAGGCAGGATTGCTGGTGTTGAATCCTGTGGGCGGTCCTATTCTGTGATCCCTGAGCATGCAGAGTGAGCTGGCATTCACTAGTAGGACCGCCCACTGGACTTATTCATACAAGTACTATGGATTTCAATGAATAAAATGCATGTTATACTTAATGTTTTTTCTACCTTTAAAAAAAGCAGTTTAAAGAAATTTTGTCATGAATTACCTTCTTTGTCTATTCAGGGAATTTGGAGCGCTAATCATAAAATTGGAGATCTGATGAACATAATATAAAAAGAAGCCTTAGATACTGATACAAGGTCCAATTAGAATACAAGTTTTCAGCAGGATACAGACAAGCCGCATTGTTATAAAAGGACAGGTGCAAAATATTGGTAATCATTCACATGTACCTTTCAGCCATGAATGGGGAGTTAATGCTTAGTATTGTAATTGCACTCATAATAAGGTTTCTATAAGATGCCAGTCACTTTTAAGCTCCCTCTAGTGGCAGTTGCAGACATTTGATCGGCTGTTTAGAGTTTGTGACAACGAAAAAATATATTTAGTAAATGATCAGCTCTGAATGTTGGTCCGAAAATGACTTAGGGATAAAAGGTGGACATTCATTTTAATCAGAAAAGAAAACATATGCCTAGTTATAACAGCTCAAGATATTGTAAAACAATGTGCAACCATGTAAAAATGCAATAAATAATTAACATTTCAATATGGTTATATCATTCTAAATGTGTGCACAGATTGCCAGCATATAGAAGAGGCTCCTCTGGGATATTCTGTCGTTAGTTATGAGTACACTGTAGTATGATTTCACTGCTGGAGGCCTTACTCTGAGATGAGGGATATAATAGACTTGGAGTCTCATCATGCAGGATTTTGCAAACTTACTTAAATTTTTCACATGGCACGGACAAGCAGCAATGTAAAAGCACTGTGAATAAGCCATAACATGTGCATCAATATTAATGGAACTCTGCTATCCTTATTGTAACTGTAGTCCCATTGTTCTAAATGGAAAGTGTCATGGACCAGTCCGGAGTTTATCTTCTGCTGCCTTCACTCCGGACTGGTCATGCGGGGGTTAATCTCCTCAGCCTCGTTCTGGAGCTAGCTGGGCTATTTCAGTCTCTCACAGCCTGCTGACCAGTGTTAGAGATAGCTCAAGCTTCCAGTTTAGAGCCTCTGACCCTTGTACCTTGGTGATCCTCCTGCCTTTGACTGATATTCACGTGTATGACCCGGACTGATCTCTGACCCCGTCTCTTGGTATTCGTCTCTGCTGTTACGTTCCCTCTCTGGCATCTGATCCCCCCGGATTGTACCCCGACCACGTATTTCGTCTCACGTTTTGGACCCCGTGCTCACGTTCTGGCTTTCTGACTCTTGGCTTGGTATTTTGACTACGTGTATTGCTGCTCCTTCTGGTACGTGCTCCTGCTAGTTTCTGAGTCGGTTCGTCTGACTATTCTCTCTCGTTACCTGTGGCACCTGTGCTGTTGCTCAGGGTTGCTGCTCTTAGTGTGTAACCTCTCTTCCCTCACCAGCTCCCCCTGGTGGAGGTTTCACTACAGAAAGTTTTTCTTGTATTGCAGAAAACTCGCCATAATGGAGCATACATAACATGTATGCTCCAAGTTTACTGCATATGTATTGTATCCTCCATATGTATATGGATACGTGTTATCATAAAGATCAATGGATTGATCTGTGGAGGTTCGAGTTGAATTTCCTGAAATTCGTGGTTTCACAAGAATTTGAACACTATGAGATTCTATTTGCAGTTTGCAAAAAAATTGCCCTCCACTATTTCCTACAGTGCAGCCAGTGGCGGAACTAGAGTGCTTCTCACTAAATTATATCATCAAAAAGTTAATTTTTTTAGTTCTTCAATTCAAAAAGTGAAACTCATATATTATATAGAGTCATTACAAACAGAGTGATCTATTTCACGTGTTTATTTCTGTTAATGTTGATGATTATGGCTTACAGCCAATGAAAACCCAAAAGTCATTATCTCAGTAAATTAGAATAATTAGCACAAAACACCTGCAAAGGCTTCCTAAGCATTTAAAAAGTCCCTTAGTCTGTATCAGTAGGCTCCACAATCATGACGAAGACTGTTGACTTGACAGATGTCCAGAAGGCAGTCATTGACACACTCCACAAGGACTGTAAGCCACAAAATGTCACTGCTAAAGAAGCTGGCTGTTCACAGAGTGCTGTGTCCAAGCATATTAATGGAGAATTGAGTGCAAATGTCGTAGAAAAAGGTGCACAACCTGGGCTTCCATAACACCTCAGCAGTGCCACAGACTGATCGTCTCCATGCCACGCCGCATTTATGCAGTAATTGATGCAAAAGGAGCCCCAAGTACTGAGTGCATTTACTGAACATGCATTTCAGTAGGCCAACGTTTCAGATTTTAAAATAATTTTTCAAGCTGGTGTTATAAAGTATTCTAATTTACTGAGGTAATGACTTTTGGATTTTCATTGGCTGTAAGCCATAATCACCAACATTAACAGAAATAAACTCTTGAAATAGATCACTCTGTTTGTAATGACTCTATATAATATATGAGTTTCCTTTTTTGTATTGAAGAATTGAAATAAATTAACTTTTTGATGATATCTTAATTTAGTGGGAAGCATTTGTATATATAGTCATTTTTTACATTTTAAAAATTGCAAAAATAAAACTGGGCCTTTGCAAATGTTTGGGCACGCTGCCTGCATGGTTAGTACCTTGTAGCATCCCCATTTGAAAGTATCACAGCTTGTAAACGCTTTTTGTAGCCAGACAAGAGTCTTTAAATTCTTGTTTGAGAGATTTTCATGCATTCTTCCTTGTAAAATTTTTCAAGTTCTGTGAGATTCCTCGGTTGTCTTACATGTGTGATGGAAATATTTGTATTTCATCTATATCTCACTTGCATGTCATATGCTATATACACCTATATACAACATAGATATATACTCACAGCTGACATCTCTAATATGTGACCTATAGTCAATGGAATCAATGGTGCTATATAAACAAATAATAATAACAATAATAATAATATTAGGGATGTGCGTCGACTAAGCTTCATAGCCCATGTTTTTTCACGGTTCCAGTGCAAACAGAACCAGAGAAATGGATTCCTCCTGAACCGAGGTGAATAGACATCCAGTGTTTGGAGTCAGCAGAAAGCTGATTTCAAGATAAGCTGGGTGATGTGTCTGACGTCATTCTGCTAGGTTCTCAAGCCAAGTTATGAGTATTATAAGTTTTCTAGCCAGATTATCCCTCTGAAAGCAAGGGGAGGGTGGCCATAACTCAGCCCCTTTAGTGATGTCACAAGCCCAAAGGTATAAAGCAAGGCAACTTACAGCTCTCATTCTAGCCTGGGATGCTGTGGCTCCAAGATCTCAAATGCATGGTGACGTCTGGCTCCTACTTCCCCGGCATGGCTTTGCCTAAAATGATCTAAGCAACATGTGAGTGTTCATTCACTGTTTTCATCCTTTTTTATTTGTAATTGCATTGTACATACTTTTAAATTTTCACATTTTGTAAAATCCTTTTATTACCTTCTGTAAACACTGCCTACCCTTTTTGGAGTAAATATAAAATTTATTAGTTCTGTCTCCTTGCTCTGTGACGAATTCATACATGCCTGAAGTTATTATACTACTAATTCGGGTTGGCTTCGTACCCCTTTATTCATTTTAAATATTAAAAGAGAGAACGGAAGCTGGTGGCAGCAAAGTGTGTTTTGGCTAGGTGGATAGCGC
Organism: Dendrobates tinctorius; assembly: GCF_039654945.1. Classification (NCBI taxonomy): domain Eukaryota; kingdom Metazoa; phylum Chordata; class Amphibia; order Anura; family Dendrobatidae; genus Dendrobates; species Dendrobates tinctorius. Next base: position 9,360,095 of record NW_027361993.1, read on the forward strand.
TGGCAGTGACTGAGCAGGTTTTATAAGCTGATTGTGTGACTGTGGCCCAAAGCATTTATAACTCCCTAAAGCTGAAGTTCTTCGTATGTGCTCTGAAGAACGTATGTAGATTGGCAGGGCTTCTCCCTGTTAATGGGTCTCTTGCGGTTCGCCGCATAACGGGTGTGTGCTTTTACTGTGGCAAAAAGGGTTATTTCATTGGGGTGTGTCCATACCTAAATACCAGAAACTGTCAGAAAACTTCTGACACCAGGTTGTGTGAAGGTTTACAACCTGGGTGTATATATCTCCTCCACAGATGTGTCTCAGTTTTTCCTACCTGCTGTAGTGGTTATAGATATGGAAACTGAGACAATATCTGTCCTACTGGATAGTGGTTCAAAAGCAAATATGATGGATGATTGGTTCACTCAGATCCATGGCATCTCCTGTAGTAACCTGGCAAAATCTATTCCCATATTTGAGATAGACTTTTCTTGGTCGGGGAAGGTTTATGTAAACAGCGCATACTTTCTATACAGGGAGGTTCTTTCTTGTTACCTTCTGGAAGGCCTCCTTACTCCTATTGTGTTGGGTCTTCCCTGGTTGACTATGCATAAACCGGTCATGGACTGGCAGGCCATAGAGATAATTAAGTGGAGTGATTTTTGAAAAAATAATTGCCTAGGTACTATTATCACTAATGTCTCCACTAAGAACATTCCATCTGATTTTGAGGAGGTGTTCTCTGAAAAGTGGTGTAAAGAACTGCCTCCCCATCGTGTGTATGATTCTCTGGAGAGCTTGCTTACGGGTGCAAAGTTTCCAAGACCAGATTATATGATCTGTCAGGTCCTGTGAGAAAGGTCATGAAAGACTATATCTCTGATAGTCTTGTCAAGTGACATATTACACCCTCATTTTCGCCTGTAGTTGCAGGGTTGTTCTTTGTTAAAAAGCAATATGGGGCCTGGGTCTCTATTTTGAGTTTTGTGAGTTAAAATGGATTGCTATCCAATTCCCATATCCCCTCCCACTCATTCCTTATTTGGTCAGTCTGATTATTGGGACAAAATGGTTCTCCAAGTTGGATCTCAGGGGAGCATATACTCTGATTAAGATTAAGGAGGGGGATGATTGCAAGATGGATTTTAACACCCCAGAAGGGCATTATGAAAATCTTTTGGTTTGACTAATGCTCCCACTGTGTTCCAACACTTCGTTAACAACATCTTTCTTCACCTCATGGGTAGATTTGTAGTAGTGTATCTTCAAGATCTTTTGATCTACTCGCTTAATCTCAAGTCTCATCCGGTACATGTCAGGTAGGTGTTACAGGTTCTACAGGATAATAAGCTTTATGTCAAGTTGCAGAGGGTTTCCTAATGTCAGCGGCAGGTTTCCGCATGGATCCTGATAAAGTCCGAGAGGTTCTGGAATGGGAACTCCAAGGAAATCTGAAAATCTTTGCGACACTTTTTGGGGTTTGCAAACTATTACTGGAAATGCATCCGAAACTTCTCTTTTATTGTCAAACCCCTCACTGGCATGACTAGGAAAGGTACAGACTTCTCTAGGTGGTTTGAGAGTGCTCGGCAGGCATTTTCTTCTTTGAAGAGAGGTTTTTCATTTCACCGATACTCATCCAACCCGATGCATCTCAACCAATAGTCAAAGTTGATGATTTTGAGGCGGGGGTCAGGGATGTATTGTCTCAAGGGTCATCCCCTGGTAAGTGGCGTCCATATGCCTCCTTCTCCAAAAAGTTGCCACTGGCTGAAAGAAATTTTGATGTCAGTAATAGGGAACTTTTGGCCATTAAATCAGCATTTGAGGAGTGGTGTCATTTTTTGGAGGGGGCAGTTCATCTGGTCGCAGTCATCACTGATTACAAAAACTCTTGATGCACCTTGAATCTGCTAAACATCTAAATCCCAGGCAGGCTAGATGGTTTGTTTTTCACCAGGTTTAATTTTGTGGTCACTTACTGTCCTGGGATTAAGAACGTCAAAGCGGATGCTTTGTCTCTGAGTTTCCCTGGGGGTGGGAATACTGATGATGCTGTCCCTATTTTACAAGACAGGTTGGTCGTCTCATCAGTGTGTTCTGAACTTGAGGGTGAGTTAATGAAGGCTCAAAGGGATGCCCCAACTGGTCCTTCAGGGAAATTGTTTGTACCTGTACATCTACATCTCAAAATTTTAGAGGCACATTATAACTAGTCTTTGACTGGTCACCCAGGTAGTAAGGCGACCTTTTACCTCCTTTCTCGCTGTTTTTGGTGTCCAAGATTGCAAAACAATGTGTCAATGTGTCTATATGTCCTCCTGTAGTGTCTGTGCTCGTTCTAAGACCCCCCATACTTGTCAGTCTGGGACTCTTACCATTAACCATTCCTGATCGACCATGGACTCATTCATCCATGGATTTCATTATTGATCTTCTTTCATCCTCTGGTAAAATGGTTATCTTAGTTGTGGTGGATAGGTTTAGTAAAATGAGTACAAGGAGAAAAACGGAGGGCGCTACCAAAAAGACAATAAACACTAAATGATGAATGGGATCATCTGCAGCATGTAATTTATGCAATATGAAAAAACAAAAGAAAAAACACATGCTGAATAATAAGGATCACCAAAAATAAAGGTAAATGTAAAATGTTTTATTTAATAATCAACAATATATATATATAGGACGGCGCATATTCTCATAATTGGTAAATCAAGTGAGCTGTCTCAAGACTTTCACAACCTTATTGTTGCAAAACATACTGAAGGCATTAGTTAAAGAATTTCTAAACTCCTGTAGGTTCCAGTGAGCACTGTTGGGGCTATAATATGGGAGGTGGAAGAGCATCATTTTGCCATAAACTGGCCACAACCAGGTGTTCACTGCAAGACATCAGACAGAAGAGTGAAAAGAATTATCAGAAGAGTAGTCCAAGTGCCAAGGACCACATGCGGAGAGCCACAGAAAGACCTGGAATCAGCAAACATAATTGTTTCCAAGAAAACCATCAGTAATCCATTCAACCTCCATGACCTGTATGCACACTCAAAACGCAAGACCCCATTGCTGAATAAAAAGCAAGATCAAGCGCATTTAAAGTTTGCTGAACAACATTTAGATAAGCCTATGAAATGCTGAGAGAAAATAGTCTGGTCAGATGAGACCAAAATTGAACTCTTTGGATGCCATAATGCTCACCATGTTTGGAGGCCAAAATGGTTGTTGTCTATCCAGAGAAATGATGGTAGTGGGAATTCAGAACCAAGAATATAAATTTAGTAAAGCAATTTGTTGGAATTTGGTGCAACATCTCCATTCCTATCTGAGTGTTTAGTTGCTAGATTTGTATGCTGTTTATGAGGTTAGATAAAAAAAACTCCCAGAGGCTCACACAGGGAGAACATGTGACTGTATTTCCTGTTTTTCCTGTGTCTGTGTATGAGAGAAGCAGCCTGCTGTAGATGCTACGCAGATAGAGACACACAATTGATTTATTCCTGATCTATTAAGCTTATCATATATTGTTCCTGTTTGTTCCTGAATAAAGAAGCTCTATTGTCACACGCTTGGAAGGTATCCTGTATAATCCACTGCCAACAGGTTATGGGCCCAGAGTGACACAGAACCCCAGAGTAACACAGCAAGCAGAAGCACAGAGCAAAAGCAGCACAGAGCAACATAGAAGATATCCACTAGCAGCAATTCTGTCAAGTTCTCAGTGCAAAGCCTCAATAATAGAGTTGAGCGACTTTTGGTTTTTTAGGGTCGCGTTTCGTTTCGTGAAACCCGACTTTTTCAAAAGTCGGGTCGAGCAAGATCGTCCGATTATAGGGAAAAGTCGGGGTCGTCCCGAAACACGAAACCCAATGTAAGTCAATGGGGAATGAAAGTCGGCAGTGAGAGGAGGACAGGAAACACACCTACAGTGCCCATTTGAATGCCAAAAGCATCAATTCTTCTTACTTAAGCTTGTCAACCTTAATTAACTTCATAATACAAGTTACGCACTGAAAAATGGGGGTTATTTGGCTAAATTTGTGGGGGGGGAGGGCTGGCTGCAGGTTTTCATGTGCCCTGGGCGAAAGAGCGCCCCTTTAACACATACCACAACTCATCATGCTCCGATACGGCAGAGAAATAGTGGTATAGTACAATGAAAAATACCTCACTTTTTACATCTCATGACGAGGCCCATCTATTTCTCCATACAAAATCATTGGTCCCATATAATGTTTGAAACAGTATATGATGAGCTCCACATAATGCTACAGTATATGTTGGTCCCCATGGATGAAGCTCCACTGTTTTATGGGCCCAAATAATGCTCCAAACATAATGGGCCCCATTTCTAATGCTCTAGTGTATAATGGGCCCTGTAAATGCTGCTCCAGTGTCTGATGTCCACCTTTGGAATGTTCCAGTGTATGGTGGGCCCCATCTATCATTCTCCAGAGTATAGTGCTCCCCAAATATTGCTGTCCCAACATAGAAAACAATCAAATAAGTCTCCTCGCTAGGGAATCCCTGTACTTGTCTGGACAGGTGCTGTAGCTTGCTTAAAATCTCGTCAGCCGTTCTCACGCCCAGTATGGATTGCACGTGATTGCACAAAGGTTAGAAAGGGTACCGTATCCCTGGATAACATGTATGGATAGCGTACACATTCAAAATATGTCTATACAGCATGAGGCAGGCTCAGACGGTGTTAGGCCCAATATGGATTGCACGTCATTGCACAAAGGTTAGAAAGGGTACCGTATCCCCGGATAACATGTATGGATAGCGTACACATTCAAAATATATGTCTATACAGCATGAGGCAGGCTCAGACGGTGTTAGGCCCAGTATGGATTGCACGTGATTGCACAAAGGTTAGAAAGGGTACCGTATCCCCGGATAACATGTATGGATAGCGTACACATTCAAAATATATGTCTATACAGCATGAGGCAGGCTCAGACGGTGTTAGGCCCAGTATGGATTGCACGTCATTGCACAAAGGTTAGAAGGGGTACCGTATCCCCGGAAAACATGTATGGATAGCGTACACATTCAAAATATATGTCTATACAGCATGAGGCAGGCTCAGACGGTGTTAGGCCCAGTATGGATTGCACGTCATTGCACAAAGGTTAGAAGGGGTACCGTATCCCCGGATAACATGTATGGATAGCGTACACATTCAAAATATATGTCTATACAGCATAAGGCAGGCTCAGACGGTGTTAGGCCCAGTATGGATTGCACGTCATTGCACAAAGGTTAGAAGGGGTACCGTATCCCCGGATAACATGTATGGATAGCGTACACATTCAAAATATATGTCTATACAGCATGAGGCAGGCTCAGACGGTGTTAGGCCCAGTATGGATTGCACGTCATTGCACAAAGGTTAGAAGGGGTACCGTATCCCCGGATAACATGTATGGATAGCGTACACATTCAAAATATATGTCTATACAGCATGAGGCAGGCTCAGACGGTGTTAGGCCCAGTATGGATTGCACGTCATTGCACAAAGGTTAGAAGGGGTACCGTATCCCCGGATAACATGTATGGATAGCGTACACATTCAAAATATATGTCTATACAGCATGAGGCAGGCTCAGACGGTGTTAGGCCCAGTATGGATTGCACGTCATTGCACAAAGGTTAGAAGGGGTACCGTATCCCCGGATAACATGTATGGATAGCGTACACATTCAAAATATATGTCTATACAGCATGAGGCAGGCTCAGACGGTGTTAGGCCCAGTATGGATTGCACGTCATTGCACAAAGGTTAGAAGGGGTACCGTATCCCCGGATAACATGTATGGATAGCGTACACATTCAAAATATATGTCTATACAGAATGAGGCAGGCTCAGACGGTGTTAGGCCCAGTATGGATTGCACGTCATTGCACAAAGGTTAGAAGGGGTACCGTATCCCCGGATAACATGTATGGATAGCGTACACATTCAAAATATATGTCTATACAGCATGAGGCAGGCTCAGACGGTGTTAGGCCCAGTATGGATTGCACGTGATTGCACAAAGGTTAGAAAGGGTACCGTATCCCCGGATAACATGTATGGATAGCGTACACATTCAAAATATATGTCTATACAGCATGAGGCAGGCTCAGACGGTGTTAGGCCCAGTATGGATTGCACGTCATTGCACAAAGGTTAGAAGGGGTACCGTATCCCCGGATAACATGTATGGATAGCGTACACATTCAAAATATATGTCTATACAGCATGAGGCAGGCTCAGACAGTGTTAGGCCCAGTATGGATTGCACGTCATTGCACAAAGGTTAGAAGGGGTACCGTATCCCCGGATAACATGTATGGATAGCGTACACATTCAAAATATATGTCTATACAGCATGAGGCAGGCTCAGACGGTGTTAGGCCCAGTATGGATTGCACGTGATTGCACAAAGGTTAGAAAGGGTACCGTATCCCCGGATAACATGTATGGATAGCGTACACATTCAAAATATATTTCTATACAGCATGAGGCAGGCTCAGACGGTGTTAGGCCCAGTATGGATTGCACATCATTGCACAAAGGTTAGAAAGGGTACCGTATCCCCGGATAACATGTATGGATAGCGTACACATTCAAAATATATGTCTATACAGCATAAGGCAGGCTCAGACGGTGTTAGGCCCAGTATGGATTGCACGTCATTGCACAAAGGTTAGAAAGGGTACTGTATCCCTGGATAACATGTATGGATAGCGTACACATTCAAAATATATGTCTCAGGAGGCAGGCTCAGACGGTGTCAGGCACAGTATGGATTTGACGGCCCAGATTACACAGCGGAGGAGCAGGGAGAGGTAAAGATTGCAAATGCTGGGGCCCTGGCCAAGCAAGGGGGGCCCACTCGTGGGCGTCGGTACTGGCACTGGGCCCCTCATAGTACAGCGGTGTGTCTGACGGCGGGTGTGCACCACCACCGTCAGAGACACTTGATTGCACTATGAGGGACCCTGTGCCAGTGCCCGTGCCCAAGAGTCGGCCTACCCACCTGTCCAGGGCAACGGCACTCGCACGGTGTCGTGCGGTAGGTGGTGACCCCGGCCATGGGGGGGGAGGCAGCACAGTTAGGGAGTTTTAGAAAGTGGCATATGTTGATGTTGGACATTCAGCTGATGCAAAAGGCGAAATAGGTGAAGTACCAGGAAGAGGTGGACCAAAGCAAGCCATTTTTCTGTCACCCTATGTGTCATCAGGGGAAGGTGGGACAAAATCCTTGGAAACCCATGCGTGGTTCATTTTAATGAAGGTTAGATCATCCACATTTTGGGTTGACAGACGGGTCCTTTTTTCTGTCAGGATTGATCCAGCTGCACTGAAGACTCTTTCCGATAGCACACTTGCAGCTGGGCAAGCGAGCTCCTGTAAGGCATATTGGGCCAATTCAGGCCAGGTGTCCAGTTTAGCGGCCCAATAGTCAAAGGGGAATGACCTGTGTGGGAGAACATCGATATGGGAGGAAAAGTAGTTTGTAACCATAGTTGACAACTGCTGTCTCCTGTCACTTTCCATCGATGCAGTATTACCAGTTGTGTGAGCGGTATTTGAAAAATCAGTCCACAACATTGTCATGAAACCCCTGTCTCCAACGCCACTTCTGCTGTGTGCACCACGAACACCTCTGCCAAGCTGCCCCCGGCCCGTACGGCTCGTGTGAGAACCATCACCGCTGCTGTGTGCTGGGAATGCCTCAAGCAACCGATTTACCAGAGTTGCTTGTTTATTAGCCAATATTAGGTCAAGGTTCTCCTGTGGCATGATGTTTTGTAATTTGCCTTTATAGCGTGGATCCAGGATGCTGGCCAACCAGTAGTCGTCATCGTTCATCATTTTGGCAATGCGGGGGTCCCTTTTTAGGATCCGCAAGGCATAATCTGACATGTGGGCCAATGTTCCCGGTGTCAATGATGCACTGCGAGTGCTGGGTGGAGGAGCACTTTCTGGCAAATCCACATCCCTCCAGTCACGCACAAACCCTGTACCAGACCTTGCCACGCCAACATTTTCACTTGCCCCACGAGATGCATCCTCCTCCCCTAAGTAATCATCCCAATCATCCTCCTCCTCCTCCTCCTCTTCTTCCTCCACCTCGTCCAGGAGAGGTCCCTGAGCAGACAATGGCTGAATGTCATCAAGGATTCCCTCCTCCTCTTCCTCCTCATCAACATTGGCTGCAGACGCCTGCTCCTTAAGGTGCGTCAAAGTTTGCATGAGCAGACGCATAAGTGGGATGCTCATGCTTAGGATGGCGTCGTCTGCGCTTACCAGCCGTGTGCATTCCTCAAAACACTGAAGGACTTTACAAAGGTCTTTCAGCTTCGACCACTGCACGCCTGTCAACTCCATGTCTGCTCTCAAAGTGCCTGGCCGTGTATCCTCCCACAAATGCATTATGGCCTGCCTCTGCTCGCACAGCCGCTCCACCATGTGCAGGGTGGAGTTCCACCTTGTTGCAATGTCGATAATGAGGCGGTGGTTGGGAAGGTGGAGCAATCGCTGCAGCTTCTGCATACGAACGGAGTGTACAGGCGACCGGCGGATGTGCGCGCACAGTCTTCGCACCTTCTGGAGCAGGGCTGTTAACTCCGGATAATTTTTGAGGAAGCACTGCACCACCAGGTTCAAGGTGTGAGCCAAGCAAGGTATGTGGCTGAGTTTTGAAAGGGCTATGGCTGCCACAAAATTACGGCCGTTATCACTAACTACCTTGCCTGCCTCAAGATGTACACTGCCCAGCCATGACTCAGTTTGTCGCTTCAAGTACTCGGCCAGCACCTCGGCGGTGTGTCTGTCGCCCAAACACATCATCTGCAACACAGCCTGCTGACGCTTTCCACTAGCTGCTCGATAGGGGGACACATCGTGTGCAACAGTGGCAGCTGCAGATGGAGTGCTCGTACGACTGCGCTCTGTGGACGAGCTTTCGCTTCTGGGGGAGGAGGAGGAGGAGGAGGGTCGAACGCCTACAGCCAACTGTTTCCTATACCGTGGGCTAGGCAGCACTGTCCCACCACCGATGTCCCCTGTGGACCCTGCATCCACCACATTAACCCAGTGCGCAGTGATGGACACGTAACGACCCTGGCCATGCCGACTGGACCATGCATCAGTTGTGAGGTGCACCTTTCCGCTCACTGACTGCTTGAGTGCATGGACAATGCGGTCTTTCACATGATGGTGGAGGGCTGGGATGGCTTTGCGAGAGAAGAAGTGGCGACTGGGTAGGTCATAGCGTGGTACTGCATAGGCCATGAGTTCGCGGAAAGCTGTGCTTTCCACCAACCTAAAGGGCATCATCTCAAATGAGATTAGTTTGGCAATGTGGGCGTTCAAACCCAGTGTACGCGGATGAGAGACTGAGTACTTTCTTGACCTACTCATAGTGTCTGGGAGGGTGAGCTGGACTTGAGAGCTGCATATGGTGGAAGTAGCGGTGGACAGGGCGGACTGAGAGAGGGTTGATGATGGTGATGGAGTTGGTGTTCTTTCTGATGGCCTAGAATCAGTCTTTCGTTGATATAACAGTGGGATTCCCTGACTGCTGTGGCCTTGCAACGACACCTCAACATTTGCTGCTGTGCTAACCGGTGGGCTTACAGTGGGGGAAACAATGTAGCGTTGCTGACTACCTTCGTTGTGACCAGTTGCACATGTGGCACTTGAGGTTTGGTGTTGTGTCCATGCTTGCAAGTGCATGCTGGTTAAATGTCTAAGCATGCAACTGGTATTCAAATTTTTCAGATTTTTCCCTCGGCTAAAGGTCTTTGCGCACTTCTTACAGATAACCTTGGCCTGATCATGAGGATTTTGTTCAAAAAACTGCCACACTGCACTCTTCCTACTTTGGCAGACATTTTGCGGCCTAGCACGCTGTGATCTTTTGACCCTCTGGACAAGCTGTCCAGCAACTCTTTTGATGTTTGGAACCTGTCTTTGGAGTGCTCCGGGCCTGCCAGATAACAGCTGTTGCAATGTCGATGTCTGCTGTGGATGCTCCTCATCTGAGCTATTGGAAGCAGCACCCTCTTCCCCCAATGGATGCCAATCTGGGTCAACAACTGGGTCATCCATCACCTCCTCTTCTATGTCATGTGCACCTTTCTCTGTGTCACCATGTATGGTGGTATAGTGTGCGGGAAGGGGCACCTGAGTCTCATCAGGGTCAAAATCTGGCTCTGTACACTGCGAGGACAATGTAGTGCTCTGAGTGAATGTACCAGCAGAATCATCCATCAGCGGCTGTGCATCAGTGCACTCCATGTCAGATTCATCTTGGCCTGGGTAATTCACCATTTCACTTGATAATCCAGGCATGGTATGTGAAAACAGCTCCATGGAGTAATCAGTAGTATGGCCTGCATCATCCTTCAATCTTGGTTGGGGTGAAGGACACAAGGAAAGGTGTGGTTCATGAACATGAGCCTCCAATGACGACTCAGTGCTTTTACTTTTTACAACTGAAGAAGAGGAGGCGATAGAGCTGGAGGCTGAGTCAGCAATGTAAGACAAAACTTTTTCCTGATGCTCTGCCTTTAAAAGCGGCTTGCCAACTCCTAGAAAACTAAGCGTTCGAGGCCTTATGTAGCCAGACGATGACGCAGGGTCAGCACCTCCTGCATTCGGTCCTATTTTGCTCTTGCCACTACCATCAGATCCACCACCAACACCATCATTACCAGCTGCCAACCCCCGCCCAATTCCACGGCCTCTTCCACCAGCCTTCCTCATTTTTGGTAGAAATGTAGACAAAATCCAACAAATTATATAGTAATGTAAAACAAGGTACAAGGTGTCTATAGGACAGGGGAGTTTTAGAATTTCTGCACACACTTGTGGACAGTGGACACTTGTGGATTGTGTGAGGCCCACTGATATCTGAGCGCTATGTGACACGCTCGATGGCACAGCTGCCTGTGACCAAAGTGACGAGAGGATAATGGAGATTTTGAATCTATGCGTACACTTTTGGACACTGGACACTTGTGGATTGTGTGCGGCCCACTGATATCTGAGCGCTATGTGACACGCTCGATGGCACAGCTGCCTGTGACCAAAGTGACGAGAGGATAATGGAGATTTTGAATCTCTGCGTACACTTTTGGACACTGGACACTTGTGGATTGTGTGCGGCCCACTGATATCTGAGCGCTATGTGACACGCTCGATGGCACAGCTGCCTGTGACCAAAGTGACGAGAGGATAATGGAGATTTTGAATCTCTGCGTACACTTTTGGACACTGGACACTTGTGGATTGTGTGCGGCCCACTGATATCTGAGCGCTATGTGACACGCTCGATGGCACAGCTGCCTGTGACCAAAGTGACGAGAGGATAATGGAGATTTTGAATCTCTGCGTACACTTTTGGACACTGGACACTTGTGGATTGTGTGCGGCCCACTGATATCTGAGCGCTATGTGACACGCTCGATGGCACAGCTGCCTGTGACCAAAGTGACGAGAGGATAATGGAGATTTTGAATCTCTGCGTACACTTTTGGACACTGGACACTTGTGGATTGTGTGCGGCCCACTGATATCTGAGCGCTATGTGACACGCTCGATGGCACAGCTGCCTGTGACCAAAGTGACGAGAGGATAATGGAGATTTTGAATCTCTGCGTACACTTTTGGACACTGGACACTTGTGGATTGTGTGCGGCCCACTGATATCTGAGCGCTATGTGACACGCTCGATGGCACAGCTGCCTGTGACCAAAGTGACGAGAGGATAATGGAGATTTTGAATCTCTGCGTACACTTTTGGACACTGGACACTTGTGGATTGTGTGAGGCCCACTGATATCTGAGCGCTATGTGACACGCTCGATGGCACAGCTGCCTGTGACCAAAGTGACGAGAGGATAATGGAGATTTTGAATCTCTGCGTACACTTTTGGACACTGGACACTTGTGGATTGTGTGCGGCCCACTGATATCTGAGCGCTATGTGACACGCTCGATGGCACAGCTGCCTGTGACCAAAGTGACGAGAGGATAATGGAGATTTTGAATCTCTGCGTACACTTTTGGACACTGGACACTTGTGGATTGTGTGCGGCCCACTGATATCTGAGCGCTATGTGACACGCTCGATGGCACAGCTGCCTGTGACCAAAGTGACGAGAGGATAATGGAGATTTTGAATCTCTGCGTACACTTTTGGACACTGGACACTTGTGGATTGTGTGCGGCCCACTGATATCTGAGCGCTATGTGACACGCTCGATGGCACAGCTGCCTGTGACCAAAGTGACGAGAGGATAATGGAGATTTTGAATCTCTGCGTACACTTTTGGACACTGGACACTTGTGGATTGTGTGCGGCCCACTGATATCTGAGCGCTATGTGACACGCTCGATGGCACCGCTGCCTGTGACCAAAGTGACGAGAGGATAATGGAGATTTTGAATCTCTGCGTACACTTTTGGACACTGGACACTTGTGGATTGTGTGCGGCCCACTGATATCTGAGCGCTATGTGACACGCTCGATGGCACAGCTGCCTGTGACCAAAGTGACGAGAGGATAATGGAGATTTTGAATCTCTGCGTACACTTTTGGACACTGGACACTTGTGGATTGTGTGCGGCCCACTGATATCTGAGCGCTATGTGACACGCTCGATGGCACAGCTGCCTGTGACCAAAGTGACGAGAGGATAATGGAGATTTTGAATCTCTGCGTACACTTTTGGACACTGGACACTTGTGGATTGTGTGCGGCCCACTGATATCTGAGCGCTATGTGACACGCTCGATGGCACAGCTGCCTGTGACCAAAGTGACGAGAGGATAATGGAGATTTTGAATCTCTGCGTACACTTTTGGACACTGGACACTTGTGGATTGTGTGCGGCCCACTGATATCTGAGCGCTATGTGACACGCTCGATGGCACAGCTGCCTGTGACCAAAGTGACAAGAGGATAATGGAGATTTTGAATCTCTGCGTACACTTTTGGACACTGGACACTTGTGGATTGTGTGCGGCCCACTGATATCTGAGCGCTATGTGACACGCTCGATGGCACAGCTGCCTGTGACCAAAGTTACGAGAGGATAAGGGAGATTGGATTGCTTTTAAAAAAGCAGTTTGCGGAGCAGTGGGTAAACAGCAATGCCAGCGTGTCAGGAAGCCTTAAAAGGCAGCCCAACAACCAACACCACTGATACACCACAATATAGCCTCCCCTTGCACTGCACACACAGTGACTTGTGTGTTGTGCAGGCCAAATCGCTAGCAGCAGAAGCAGTTTTTTTGTCTTTTTCCCTGCCTAACGCTCTCCCTACAGAATCAGCAGCAACCTCTCCCTATACTAAGATCGGCAGAAGTAAGATGGCGGTCGGCGTGCACGCCCTTTTATACCCCCTGTGACGCCCACCAAAGCAAGCCAATCACTTGCATGCCCTTCTGAAAGATGGTGGTGACCCGTGCCTATGTCATCACGTTGCCCACAGTGTCCGTGGATACTGATTGGCTGAAAAAGAGCGCAAAACAAACTTTTGAAACGCGACTTTGGCGCGTAAGTCGCCAACCTCGTGGCCGACCTCATCCTAGGGTCGGGTTTCGTTTCATGAAACCCAACTTTGCCAAAAGTCGCCGACTTTTGAATTTTTTCGACCCGTTTCGCTCAACTCTACTCAATAACCATAACTACCAGTCCTGGAAAATCAAGGTGAAGATGCTGCTCATAAGAGAAGGTACGAGAAAATATACTCAGGAACAAGTGCCTCATCCATTACCAGATGATTAGCTAGAGAAGGATAAGAAAGCACAAAGCACTATCTCCCTCAGTGTAGATGATAATCAGATATGCAAGTGTGCAACTGCAAAGGAGATGTGGGATGAGCTACAGAAAGTGCATGAAAGATCAAATCTCAGCAATAAACTTTATCTCATGAGAAAGCAGTATCATTCTAAGCTAATTGGACTGGATTCACTGGTGATCTAGCTTACCTGACTTTGGGTCAGAATGAAAAGCAGCTACGACAGTTTTGGCGCCCAACGTGGGGCCGTGGAAACCAGCCTATTCGGAATCCATATGTGGGAGCTTCCTGGGAGGTTGAATATGCAAAATCCAGGCTGCAACAGGTGAGAACATTTATTCTTATATTGATTTTGCGTTTGCATCCTCTCTAAGGATGTCTACATATCTCTGGGTAAGGCTGTACAACATGGTTCAAAAGAACCTACATCACCAGTGAGCAGTGAGTATGTCCATATGAGAGTTGAATAATAGAGTAATAAGATAATTGTCATCTGTATTATATGTCAATCTGTTCTGGCAATATACTAACTAGTTGTGTACTGGTGTACTGTGTAGCACAGAGCCTGGGATAGACCCCGTGCAGTGTTGATTTTGGATTGGCAGTATGGCAATAAATCATATGAGGCTGTATTTTGTATAGGGCTGTGGTTTTTGGTTGTTTTGGGTTTTGCTGATTCTTGTTGTTTAAGAAATTTGCTTTGGTGCTCTTAGAGTGTCAGTGGACACTGCTGTAGTTTCATAAGATGTTAATTCCAAAGTGCAAAATAGGCAGGCTTTGTGAATCCTTGTATGTATGTCTATGAGAACCTCTGAATGAGATGAGAGGAGTAATTGCGTTTAAGGGATTTTTGTAATCTTTTCTTTGTAAAATCAAATGACCACTGAAAAGTGAAAAAAATAAATAAATCCCTGAATGAGCACGTATGAATGAATCATCACACATCATTTTGTGTCAAGAGATTGTTACCTTTCTAGTTTTTGTGGAAGATCGCGGACAGATGCGTTATGGATATTTCAATCTACATCTGAGATTGAATGAATTGAGTAATGATATATCTAGTGTTATGTGGCATTACATTGTAAAGTTACCTGGATGCATTTAGTCAGAAAAGGGTAAGACTCGATTACTCACATTATACAGTTACCTGCTCTTACAGTGAAATCCCGTGATTTTGAGGGTTTTTTTTAGAAATTGATTTTGATTAAGTCTAAAGAGCTACGGCATTCTGTTACTTTATGAAGGACACTACATTCTGATGGGGGGAATGAAAGGGCTGTGCGGTTTTGCTCTCCTCTCCTCTCGTCTTATCTCTCCTGAGTGTCTAATGGAAGGGGCACAGAGCTGCGCTTAAGATTCTCTGTGGTTGTCCTTGGTGAAATGCTTGCTATTAGATTTGTGCATTTTAAAGCAACAGTATTTAATTGAAGTGGAATTAAATTTTGTAAGTCGGAACTTGAAAGTAAAATATAGTGCCTAATTTAGAAGGAAATTGTAAGTGATTGTTTGGTCATTAATGTGTTTGAACCTGATTCCAGTTGTGTGATTAATTTGTATAGCATGTTGTGGATCAACAAAGGAGGTAGCCGACTGTATGGCTGATAAAGTAGGTTAGAGGCCTATCACACCTGGGCCTTCTTACTTTAGTCAGCGGGTTTTTTTGTTGTGAGTGAGAGGTGAGGGCAAGGAGCCTTCTGGATACACCTTGGCAGGCTCACTCTGACTTGCTATGTGTGGGCTGTAAGACAGAGGTCCAGGCACACAGAAGGGCATTTCAGAAGAAAGATGAGCTGTCTAAGTTGAAGCAGCCTTCCCACGTTCCATGGAGCTGGGCTGGAAGGAAAAAGGCCTATTCCTATTCTAGCCAGCTGATCTAACAAGTGAGAGGCAGAGAGCCTTCTCGTTACATCCTGTAGGTCTACCGGGTAAGAGGCAAGGAGCCTTCCTGCTACACCTTGGCAGGCTCTCTCTGACTTGCTATGTGTGGCCTGTAAGACAAAGTCAGGCACACTGAGAGGGCATTTCAGAAGAAAGGTGAGCTGTCGGGAGGAAAAGTTGAAGCCATGGGCAACTTTTTCTGTGTACAGTCGGTGCCCCCAATGGGATCCAAGACAGCTATGCAGATTGTAAAAGACAGAGAAGAAAGGAAGCAGTAAAACAAGTGGGACCAATATTGAAAAAGGCAAAAATACCAGAGTGTGAATGTTTGGATGTACAAAAAGGCACAGACAAGGGAAGAAAATAGCAAGTGAATAAATGATGTTTGAGAATGTGCAGCAGTGTGGAAGGTGTATTCTGAATGTTTTGATTGACAAAGTTTAACCAGAGACCCAGACAAAACAGATGGACTTGTAAACACTGTGGTCAGACTCAGACAAACCCAGACTGAATAGCTACTTGTGTGACCTGTGCTACTGACCTAAACGAGTTGCGCTAAATCCTGTCCAGACAAGATCATATGTAGTGACATAAGAAGCTGACATAATAGTGTGGTTAGTGGGTAGTAGGGACATTGACCTCTGAGGAGTAAGCTGACAGTAGACCTCAGATGACCAACCACATCAAAACCTAGAGAAGTTGGTGAGTTTAAAGGCAGGCAACATACTAGGACATCTAATTAAGACACATACAGATGTGGCAAAGAATCAGGCTTGGGGCATGGATGATAAATCTGCACGGTCTGGGGAGACATACTGTAAGTCACTACCTCAATGGGCTACAATGGAACAATCAGAGCAGTCTGTACTCCTGACTAACGTGACACAGCAAAAAGGAGAGAGTGTAGAGATGTACTTTGGAGGGTTACAGCTGAAATGGGCAGACATGGGGTACATTTGCATAAACCCACTTGATGATAGAATACTGGTGAATGCATTCATTGACGGTATGAACAAAGACTTACGAGACGCAGTACAGACAGCCAGACCTGAATGGAGATATGTAGATCCGAAAGACCTCCTTAAGGTAGCTAAAGAAGTTGAGCAAACAAGGGCGATAAGACAACCTGTCATGTATGCTGGAGCACAAAGAAAACAGTGGAGACGTAATAGGGGACCAAGGGACCTAGAAACAGTGAGGTGTTAGAATTGTGGTACTTACAAAACTTATTGTTAGTGACAATACCCCCATGAATTTACTGTCATGATTAAATTGGAATAAAAAGCTGAACAACTCCTCCTTGTTTAAAGCAATACCCCTTGAGCCTAGTCAAATCAATGGCCCTGAGTAGGGATATTAAAGAGTATGATAAGGCAGGGGTTCTAGTGCAAAGATCTTCCCCCTGCAACACCCCTTTGTATCCCATTAAAAAAAAGGATCGAAGGGTTCCCCTGACACTTACAGAATGGTTCATGACTTAAGGGCTATTAATGATGTTACAGGAAGTGTGACCTCAATTGTCCCTAACCCACACACAATACTGTCACAGATCCCAGCAACGGCAACATGTTTTATAGTCATTGATTTGGCAAATGCATTTTTCTCTGTACCCCTGCACCCTGACTGTCAGTATCTTTTTTCCTTTACTCATGAAGGTAAACAATATTGTTGGGCAGTCCTCCCACAAGGAGGAAAGAACTCCCCTACCATCTATTCAACAGCAATGGCAGGGGTCCTTGAGCAATGGCAACCACCTCATCCACAGGTAGTATTTTTGCAGTACGTGGATGACCTTTTGCTCTGCTGCCCGGACCAGACGTCCTGCAAGGAAGCTACAGTTTCCTTGCTATGTTTTTTAGCAGAAAAGGGCTTCAAGGTCTCATGTGACAAATTACAGTATTGCAAACAAAAGGTGACATTTTTGGGACATTGTATTGCCGAAGGTACGAGACACCTGACTGAAGACAGAAAACAGGCAATTCAAAATCTTCCTCTACCTAGGTCACATCAGCATCTACGCACCTTCCTAGGTTTGGTGACCTACTGCAGGCCTTGGATAAGGTCTGCTTCACAAATGATGCAACCACTTTATGACTGCTTGTCATCAGACCCCTATGATCTCACTCAAGAAGCAATTGATTCCTTCCATTCTCTCAAACTGCTCATTGTGTCAGCCTCGGCATTAGGCATTCCAAACTATCACCAGCCATTTTTCTTGTTTTGCACAGAGCAGGGAGGACATGCTACCGCAGTACTGACACAACAACATGGAGGGAAACAGAGACCAATAGCTTACTACTCAGCACAATTAGACCCAGTGATCAGAGGGTCACCTACGTGTGTCCGTGCGGTAGGAACAGCTGCACTACTACTAGGAAATGCATGTGAGATCAAACTGATGTTTCTTTTGATAATCTATTCCCCACATGACATCCATTCCATACTCGTACAAGTTCAACCAAAACATCTGTCTATGGCCAGACAGCTCCGACTTGAGTGTGCTCTACTAATTCCTGAGTATGTCACCCTCAAAAGATTTAACGTTCTGAATCCAGCCACCCTCCTGCCTGTTGATTCAGAAAAGGGGGAATTGGTGACCGTATTAGCAAGTGAGGAAGAATACTTTGACATGACGCATGAACATGACTGCATAGAACTGATGAGTCAGGAGACAGTGTGTTTTGCACACGTTCATGAAAAACCTGTTCCTAATGCAGATTTTGAGTTTTTTGTAGATGGCTCCAGATACCACCAGGATGGACGATTCTACACTGGATATGCACTAGTATCCTCACATGAGGTAATCCAAGCTGAACCACTTCCTCCTCAAAAGTCGGCACAGGAGGCAGAGTTGAAGGTACTCACTGAGGCGTGTAGAGCCGCTGCAGGTAAAGTCGCTAATATTTACATGGAATAGCCCATGATTATGGCCCCATCTGGAGAAGCAGAGCGTTCCTTACATCAGCCGGTAAGCCCATTAAAAATGCAGAGCTGGTGAAACAATTAATGGAGGCATTGATGTTACCAGTCCAGGTTGGCATTGTCAAGGTAAAAGCACACACAAAAGGTGACTCCGTGGAGCTAGAGGGCAACAGAAGGACGGATGAGGCTGCTAAAGTAGCAGCAAGGCGGCCTAGGGAGCACTGGACGGTGGCGGGAAGTCAGCATATTCCAGCCACACTGAGCCTAGATGTCCTGAAATCTCTCCAGCAACAGACTGCCCAAACAGAGAAGGAACACTGGGGGAGACTGGGAGCTGAGCTGAACTCATACGGAGTATGGGAGAATAAGATTAAATTGTGCCTAACGAAGTCCCTGTTCCCAATCATGGCACAAGCAACACATGGCCCCACTCAAGCCTCAAAAAATCACATGTGTGCCATGGTAGATGCCTTCTGGATCGCTCCTGGTTTCAGTTACGCAGCCGCGAAACTTGAACAATTATGCCTCATCTGTGCACAGCACAACCCAGGTAAAACAGTAAAAGTCCCTAAGAAAGCGACACCTAGGCCTCTCTACCCATTTCAGAGACTGCAGATTGACTACATACAGCTACCAAAGGTAGGAGTGTATGCAAATGTCCTAGTATGTGCAGATCTCTTCTCTGGTCGGCCGGAAGCCTATCAGGTAAAATGTGCAACTGCTAAACCGACTGCAGACAAACTGATGAAAGAACTGATCTGCAGGTATGGTGTCCCAGAAACCATAGAAAGTGATAGGGGTACACACTTCACGGGAGAAATAATGAGGGAAGTCATGCAGGCCCTGGGTATACAGCAAGCATTTCATACACCATATAGGCCACAAAGTAGTGGGAAAGTGAAAAGACTAAATGGGACAATTAAACTGAAAATTCAAAAGGCCATGGCAGAGACAGGAAAGGGCTGGGTAGAGTGCTTGCCTCTTGCACTCTTTTCAGTCAGACACACTCCAAATAGAAAGACAGGATTGTTTCCCTTTGAAGTCCTGTTTGGTAGTGCACCTAAGACTGGTCTGTACTTCCCACAGGTGCTACAAATGCTACACGGTTCTATGACAGTCTATGTCCAGGCCTTGCAGGAAAACCTTAATGTGGTGCATAAACATGTGTTCTCATCCATTCCAGATCCTAATGAAAGTGCAGATGTGCATCAGCTGAATCCAGGTGATTGGGTGGTTATACGCAGACACGTGAGAAGGAGCCTGGACCCACGATTTGACGGCCCCTTCCAAGTCCAGCTGACCACATCCACCTCAGTAAAACTTGAGGGAAAGCCCACCTGGATCCACGCCAGTCACTGCAAGAAGGTCCTGTCCACAGTAGAATGACTGTACTCCTCATCACCTTGCTGGTAGTGATAGGGTTACTGCACTCTACAGAGACACAGGATAAACTCTTAAATGCTGACTGGGACAACAAGCTTATTTGGCATCATGCTCTTCTTATAAAGGACATAGAAGGCCAGAAACCGAAAGACTGTTGGATCTGTACACACAGCCCAGTATCTGCAAGGACTATGCTGTACTTCACCTTACCTCTGGAGCCATGCAAGGTATTAACCCCACACTGCATACACAATGAGACTTGGACTCAATCTAGATTTTGGGGAAAAGATGTGCTCTGTGATATATCTGTCTCATTTGCACCCCAGACTGAACTGTGAACTGTGGTTCAGTCTTCAACACACCGGAGCAAATACCTGTGGTGAGGACAATAATTGCTTCCGTATATACACTCATGATCAAACACAGGTTAATGAGATGGTGTACCGAGATGGTGTTGAAGGCTGTAAAGCATCTACCGGTAAAATAATAAGGAAAGAAAGGGGTAAATGTACATCTGGTATAAGGGGATAACAAACGAATAATATCTGGTGTGCCCATAAGCCCTTTCTTGGATTTATTTTTTTTTTGCATTGTACAGACTTGTATGCAAATTTTGTTGTTTTGCTTAGTGTTTTATGTAGCCATAAAAGCGCCAATATACAGTGGGGAAAAAAAGTATTTAGTCAGTCAGCAATAGTGCAAGTTCCACCACTTAAAAAGATGAGAGGCGTCTGTAATTTACATCATAGGTAGACCTCAACTATGGGAGACAAACTGAGAAAAAAAAATCCAGAAAATCACATTGTCTGTTTTTTTTTCATTTTATTTGCATATTATGGTGGAAAATAAGTATTTGGTCAGAAACAAAATTTCATCTCAATACTTTGTGATATATCCTTTGTTGGCAATGACAGAGGTCAAACGTTTTCTGTAAGTCTTCACAAGGTTGCCACACACTGTTGTTGGTATGTTGGCCCATTCCTCCATGCAGATCTCCTCTAGAGCAGTGATGTTTTTGGCTTTTCGCTTGGCAACACGGACATTCAACTTCCTCCAAAGGTTTTCTATAGGGTTGAGATCTGGAGACTGGCTAGGCCACTCCAGGACCTTGAAATGCTTCTTACGAAGCCACTCCTTCGTTGCCCTGGCAGTGTGCTTTGGATCATTGTCATGTTGAAAGACCCAGCCACGTTTCATCTTCAATGCCCTTGCTGATGGAAGGAGGTTTGCACTCAAAATCTCACAATACATGGCCCCATTCATTCTTTCATGTACCTGGATCAGTCGTCCTGGCCGCTTTGCAGAGAAACAGCCCCAAAGCATGATGTTTCCACCACCATGCTTTACAGTAGGTATGGTGTTTGATGGATGCAACTCAGTATTCTTTTTCCTCCAAACACGACAAGTTGTGTTTCTACCAAACAGTTCCAGTTTGGTTTCATCAGACAATAGGACATTCTCCCAAAACTCCTCTGGATCATCCAAATGCTCTCTAGCAAACTTCAGACGGGCCCGGACATGTACAGGCTTAAGCAGTGGGATACGTCTGGCACTGCAGGATCTGAGTCCATGGTGGCGTAGTGTGTTACTTATGGTAGGCCTTGTTACATTGGTCCCAGCTCTCTGCAGTTCATTCACTAGGTCCCCCCGCGTGGTTCTGGGATTTTTGCTCACCGTTCTTGTGATCATTCTGACCCCACGGGGTGGGATTTTGCGTGGAGCACCAGATCGAGGGAGATTATCAGTGGTCTTGTA
The DNA here is from genome assembly GCF_039654945.1 of Dendrobates tinctorius. Classification (NCBI taxonomy): domain Eukaryota; kingdom Metazoa; phylum Chordata; class Amphibia; order Anura; family Dendrobatidae; genus Dendrobates; species Dendrobates tinctorius. The sequence continues at coordinate 9,381,824 of NW_027361993.1, forward strand.
TGTCTTCCATTTTCTAATTATTGCTCCCACAGTTGATTTCTTCACTCCAAGCTGGTTGGCTATTGCAGATTCAGTCTTCCCAGCCTGGTGCAGGGCTACAATTTTGTTTCTGGTGTCCTTTGACAGCTCTTTGGTCTTCACCATAGTGGAGTTTGGAGTCAGACTGTTTGAGGGTGTGCAAAGGTGTCTTTTTATACTGATAACAAGTTTAAACAGGTGCCATTACTACAGGTAATGAGTGGAGGAAAGAGGAGACTCTTAAAGAAGAAGTTACAGGTCTGTGAGAGCCAGAAATCTTGATTGCTTGTTTCTGACCAAATACTTATTTTCCACCATAATATGCAAATAAAATGAAAAAAAAACAGACAATGTGATTTTCTGGATTTTTTTTTCTCAGTTTGTCTCCCATAGTTGAAGTCTACCTATGATGTCAATTACAGACGCCTCTCATCTTTTTAAGTGGTGGAACTTGCACTATTGCTGACTGACTAAATACTTTTTTTCCCCACTGTATGTATTACTTAAGCTACTGAATAATATATGTGTGAAAAAGGAATCTGAGGCTGAACCTTCTGTAGTGTATCATATACCCCAGATAGCCATTGCTGATGGGGAAAGTGAGTGTCCACACTGAGGGTGGATGGGCGAGGCAAGTAGGAAGCCCCCTTATGGGTACTAGACCCATGAGACAGTAGCTCCTTTGTGGACATCAGCTGACCCTGTGGCAAAGGTTATACCATTTACTAAAGGGGGAAATTGATATAGAAGAGTTAATGGTTTGCCTTTCTATCCCTTTAATTGCCTTTAAGACTTCAATTGCCTTTTGCCTATTATTGCTAGAATTATTCTTATGTAGACTATTAGTCTCTGTTTCAAGGAAACTATACTTGTTATCATATATGTTCTCAATAATCAGCAGCAACATGTTCTGGGTACATTGTAAACAAGGTATGACCCTGAGGAGTAGAGAGCTACATGAGCCACATAGAATTACATTTGTTGTAAATGGTATAAAGTATTGCCTTGTGTTGCATTACGTGATATAAAGTGATCTGCCCATGGCCTGTGTGTGAGCACTCTCTTTCATCTCCAAGCGCTTGTAAATTAAGGGCGAAAACTCCTAATCTGGACTCACTGGTGATCTAGCTTACCAGACTTTGGGTCAGAATGAAAAGCAGCTACAACATGTTCCAGACTACCATTCCATACAACCCAGAACAAAATGGCATTGCAGAAAGAAAGAACCGTACTCTCTGTGAAAGTGGAAGAAGCATGTTGTTTGATGCGAATCTGCCTACACTGTATTGGGAAGAAGCCATCATGAGAGCTTGCTATCTTCAAAACAGAGTGCCAGGTAAAGCCACAAATAAAACTCCATATGAGCTATGGAACTGCGAGAAGCCTAACCTGAAGCACCTCAGGATATTTGGAAGCAAAACGTTTATGTATTTTCCCAAAGAAAAACATTCCAAGAGGGAATCACATGCAAAGCACGGAGTCCTGGTGGGCTCTACCGAAACTCAAAAGGGATACAGAATCCTGCACCCACAGACCAACACATTAACAATCAGCAGAGATGTAGTAATTGATGAATGCTCTATATCGCTCAAATTCCATGGTTACAGTAGTTTTCAACCTAACAAGCAAGAACAAGAATTTCAAATCACCAAACCCAGATGCCGAAAAAGAAAACACTGAAGTGTGGATAAGCTCTGAAGCCACCGAGGAAGACACAGAAGAACCAAGTCAACCTCCAGTCAGGAAATCAGAAAAGCCAAACAAAGGTATTCCAGCTAGACGCCTTTCTTATATGGTCAGAATACTTCCTGGATCAGAGAAACAGTCATGGCAAGAGATGCAAAAACTTCCTGTTCATGAAAAGCAGAAGTGGATAAATGCCGCTAATGAAGAGATGGAGTCCCATAACCAACCCCAGACATGAGCGCTTACTGAGCTACCACAATGAAAGAAAAAATGCAACGCTAAAGGGGGTTTTACACATAGCGATATCGCTAGCAATATCGCTAAAGCGTCACCAATTTTGTGACGCAGCAGCGATATTGCTAGCGATATCACTACATGTGATACTTACCTGCGACCGGATCCCCCAGTGGCTATCGCTGATCGCGCGAGATCGTCCACGTCACACGTGGGCGGGAGGATGTCATCATCGCTGCGTCTGAAAGGTAAGTAACGACCGCTGCTGCGTCGCTGGATCGCTGTGAGATCTGCCTGTTTGGCAGCTCACTAGCGACCATTTAGCGATGCACCAGCGATCCTGACGGGTCATATCGTGGTCGGGATCGCTGGTGCATCTCTAAATGTAAAGGGGGCTTAAGTGAAATTCTCAACCAGCACTTTGAGACTAAGGACCTTGGAATGTGACAAATTATTTGGAAATCCAAATCCAGAGAGAGGAAGATGTTAGTGTTCTAAAATTTACGCAATGCTAAACCAGTTTGGAATGTCAGAAGCCAAATGGATCAACACCAATGGATCCATCCTACTTAAAGTTGGAAGGAGAAGATCTGCTACCCAGCAATGAGAAATACAGACAAGCAGTGGTGGTGCTTCTGTACACAGCAACCACAACTCGTCCAGATATCACAGCCACAGTCCGAATTCTCTGCTCACGTGTAAGCAAGCCATGCCAAAGAGACTGGAATGCAATTAAGAGAATTCTTTAATATCTTAAAGAAACTCAGAGGCTGAATCTTACGATACCTGCATAAGGAGATCTCACTCTCAGAGGTAATGTGGATGCAGACTGGCTGGAGATTGAAGTGATCAGAAAATAAACAAGTGATTACTTGTTGCAGTTAGGAGAAAATTCAATTTCTTGGTCCAGCAGAAAACAAGTGTCAGTCGCATTATCTTCTACAGAAGCAGAATATATGTCTGCTGCTTATGCAAGTCAATAAGTAATTTGGTTGAAACTACTTTTGGAAGATTTCAGTAAGCCATTAGTTCAACCAATAGCTATCTATGAGAACAACTAAGGATGCATTAAACTTGCCAGCAGTGAGAAGATTAGTGCAAGGACTAAGCACACTGATGTAAAACATCACCACTTACATGACTTAGTGGAACGTGGTGTACTCGAGTTTGTTTATTGCTAATCTGACAAGATGATAGCTGATGGTATGACAAAGCCATTATCAAGAGTCAAGTTTGTGGACTTCAGAACCGCAATGGGACTAACACAATAAGTAGTTGTTGAGTGTTGGAATGTGTTTGGTGCAACAACTTCATTCCTGTTTGAGTGTTTAGTTGCTAGATTTGTATGCTGTTTATAAAGTTAGAGCAAAAAAAAATCTCCCAGAGGCTCACACAGGGAGAGCATGTGACTGTATTTCCTCTTTTCCTGTGTCTGTCTATGAGAGAAGCAGCCTGCTGTAGATTATGCACAAATAGAGACACACAAATTATTTATTCCTGATCTATTAAGCATATTGTTCCTCTTCGTTCCTGAATAAAGAAGCTCTATTGTCACATGCTTGGAGAGTATCCTGTTGTGAGTTCATTTTCTGGTCTACCAGTTGTGAGTTCTCCTTCCAGGCTCCCTCTGGTGGTAACAGGAGGAAGTGAGGCTGATTAATCAGTGAAGATCTGCCACCTGATAAGGAGGACGACGATTGGACCTCAGGAATCTCATACTGGATTTAAGACAGCCGACGCCCTATTCTGGTGCTGGTGATTCCTTCTGGCTTGTCAGGTCTTGGTTCTCAGCTCTGTTCCAGTCAGCTCAAGCTAAGTTTTTCTGCTAATGTTCACACTTGATTTTGTTGGTCTATTCAGTTTTTTGTGGTCAGCCAGCCCCGGCTTGGGCTGTGCTGAATTTCCACTGTTATTTGCCAATTTGCTTTTTGTCCCTTATTAGATTGGTCTCTTTTTGCTCTGTCTCAGAATATTTCAGAGTGCTGATATAGTGGGAGAAGTCTAGTGACTTCAGGGTTAATTTTGTTATCAGAAGTGTTGGACATTATTTTTGTAGGTTTTTTGGCAGATTGCAGACAGTGTCTTTCCTTTCCTATCCTTTCTAGTTAGTTTGGGCCCCATTGTTTGCTCAGCCTATTTTCCTGCCTGTGTTTGTGTTTTCATCTTGTTTCACACATGTGTGGGGGCTGTCTTTCCTTTGGGGTCTGCTCTGGGGCAGTTAGTTTTACCCTTTTCTTACGTTAGGCTTATTTAGTCCTCTGGCTGTGACAAAGCGTCTAGGTTCATCGTAGGAGCGCTCCACGGCTGCTGCTAGTTGTGTGGTTAGGATCAGGGATCTGCAATCTGCATAGTTACCAACCTCTCTGGTTTTCTGTGACTTAGCTTATTTTGTTTTTTCCTCCTCGGTGACCCATTCATATCAGAATCACCAGCCATACCACAGATTCTAGGTTACTCAAAAGCAGGAGAAAATTGTTAAAAAAGAAAAAAAAAGTGTCAGAATTTTTTTTCTTTATGTATTTTTTCCTCTTTTTTTTTTCTGGGGCTGTAGGATGGTTTTTTTTTCCTAATGGAGATTAAGCAATTGTCTGATCGTGTGGAGCAACTTTCCACTGAAGTGCAGGGAATTTCCACCTACCTCATTCAGTCACATGCTGCTGAACCTAAGATCCCTACTCCTGATGTGTTTTCTGGGGATCGGTCTAAATTTCTGAATTTTAAGAATAATTGTAAATTATTTCTGGCCTTGAAGCCTAACTCATCGGGTAGCTCTGTGCAGCAGGTTAAAATTGTCATCTCCTTGCTGCGCGGCGATTCCCAGGATTGGGCTTTTTCTCTGACACCTGAAAATTCTATTCTGACTAATGTGGATGCATTTTTTCAAGCCTTGGGGTTGTTGTATGGTGAACCTAATGCTGCTGATCAAGCTGAGAGAACCCTGTTGGCATTAAACCAGGGTCAGGATTCTGCAGAGTTATACTGTCAAAAATTCTGAAAGTGGGCGGTCCTTACTACATGGAATGATAGTGCTTTAGCAGCTCTCTTTCAGAAGGGTTTATCAGAGACCGTAAAAGATGTTATGGTGGGATTTCCTGTTTCCTCTGGTCTGGATGATTCTATGTCATTAGCCATTCAAGTTGATCGGCATTTACATGAACGTAAAACTATACGGGAGGCGCTGCCACCTTTTGAACAAACGTCTGAACCTATGCAATGTGATGGGGTTTTGTCTAGGGCGCAACACCAGGAATTTAGAAGGCGTAATAAGCTGTGTTTTTTCTGTGGTGACGCCTCTCATACTATTTCTGTCTGCCCTAAACGAGAGAAACGTTTTGCATACACATTTGCTGTGGGCAGTGTACAAACTAAGTTCCTTTTGGCAATTACTCTGATCTGCTCCTTATCCACGTTTTCCACTAAGACTTTTGTGGATTCAGGAGCAACGCTGAATCTGATGGATTTGGACTTTGCTAAACGTTGTGGTTTTTCTATGATGCCTCTGCGGACGCCTATTCTTTTGAGGGGTATTGATGCTACTCTTTTGGTGGAGAATAAACCTCAGTTTTGGACCCAGGTGATAATGCGAGTTTCCCCAGACCACCAAGAAAATTGTAAATTTTTGCTGCTGCATAATTTGCATGATACTATTGTTCTGGGTTTTCCCTGGTTGCAAACTCATAATCCAGTTTTGGATTGGAAATCTGGGACTGTGGTGAGTTGGGTTGTCAGTGTGTTCTTAGGGACGCTCCTGTTTTCTCCACCTCTCCTCAGTCTTATGATATTCCTGATTATCTGGCCGATTTTTCTGATGTATTTAGTGAGAGTAAGTCTGCGTCTTTGCCTCCTCATAGGAGTTATGACTGTGCAATTTAGTTGATGCCTTGGTGTAAATTTCCCAAGGGTCTGCTTTTCAACTTATCAGTACCCGAACATGATGCTATGCGATCCTATATTAAGGAGTCGTTGGAGAAGGGTCATATTAGACCATCCTCGTCACCTTTAGGTGCTGGGGTTTTTTTGTGGCCAAGAAAGATGGTTCATTAAGACCGTGTATTGATTATCGTTCCCTTAACAAGATGACGGTTAAATATCAGTACCCGTTACCTCTGATGTCTGATTTATTCTCCAGAGTTAAGAGTGCCTGCTGGCTTACAAAGCTTGACCTCAGGGGGCGTATAATCTTATTCGCATCAAGCACGGGGATGAATGGAAGACGGCGTTTAATACTCCGGAGGGACATTTTGAGTACCTGGTGATGCCTTTTGGGCTCACTAATGCCCCTTCTGTCTTCCAGGCCTTTATGAATGATATTTTCCGTGACTTTGTGGATAAGTTTTTGATCATCTATCTGGATGATATTTTGATCTTTTCTAGTGATTGGGATTCTCATGTGGAACACGTCCGGACTGTGTTCCGGATTTTGAGGGAGAATTCCCTGTTTGTTAAGGGATCAAAATGCCTCTTTGGTGTACAGAGGATTTCATTTTTGGGATTTATCTTGTCTCCATCGACTATTGAAATGGACCCGGCCAAGGTACAGGCCATTTATGATTGGGTTCAACCTACTTCTTTGAAGGCCCTCCAGAAGTTTTTGGGTTTTGCTGATTTCTATCGTAAATTTCTAGGTAATTTTTCTGGTATTGTTAAACCACTGACTGATCTGACCAAGAAGGGCGCTGATGTGTTGAAATGGTCTCCTGAGGCTGTCTCAGAATTTCAGGAGCTTAAGCGGAGATTTACTTCAGCTCCAGTTTTACGGCAACCTGATGTCTCACTTCCATTTCAGGTGGAGGTAGATGCTTCTGAGATTGGTGCAGGAGCTGTTTTGTCCCCAAAAGACCCTGTGACTTCTAAGATGAATCCCTGTGCCTTCTTTTCTCGAAAGTTCTCCCCATCTGAATGCAACTATGATGTGGGGAATCGGGAATTGTTGGCCATGAAATGGGCATTTGAGGTGTGGAGACATTGGTTGGAGGGAGCTAGACATCAAGTTGTGGTCCTCACCGATCACAAGAATTTGATTTATCTGGAGTCGGCCAAACGCTTGAATCCTAGACAGGCTAGATGGGCCTTGTTTTTCATGCGTTTTAATTTTGTGGTCTCTTTTCTTCCGGGCACTAAGAATGTTAAGGCAGGCGCCCTTTCTAGGAGTTTCTTTGCCGATTCTCTTAATGTGACCGAGCCTACTACCATCCTAGGTGAGGGGGTAGTTCTTTCTGCCATTTCGCCCGATTTGAGACACGCCCTGGAGGAATTTCAGGAGGATAAAACTGAGCGTTGCCCTATGGGAAAATTGTATGTTCCTGACCAGTGGAGAAAGAGAGTGATGTCTGAAATTCACTGCTACGCATTGGCTGGTCATCCAGGTATTTTTGGTACTAGAGATTTGGTGAGTCGGTCTTTTTGGTGGCCCGCCTTATCTCGTGATGTCAGGAACTTTGTACAGTCCTGTGGGACTTGTTCTCGGTCTAAACCCTGTTCTCGTTCTAGTGGGTTGCAGATGCTCCTGCCGGTGCCCAAGAGGCCATGGACCCATATCTCAATGGATTTTATTTCTGATCATCCTGTCTCTCAGAGAATGACTGTTATCTGGGTGATTTGTGATAGATTTTCGAAGATAGTCCATCTTGTACCACTCCCAAAGTTGCCATCTTCCGCTGAGTTGGTACCCTTGTTTTTACAACAGGTGGTTCGGTTACATGGGATTCCTGAGAACATTGTGTCCGATAGAGGAGTCCAGTTTGTTTCCAGATTCTGGAAAGCCTTTTGTTCCAATCTGGGAATTCAGTTATCCTTCTTCTCCGCGTTTCATCACCAGACCAATGGACAGACTGAGAGAATAAACCAGACCTTGGAGTCTTATTTAAGATGTTTTATATCTGCTGATCAGGATGATTGGGTGTCATTTTTGCCCTTGGCCGAATTCGCACTGAACAATAGAGCTAGTTCTGCCACTTTGATGTCACCCTTTTTCTGTAATTTTGGGTTTCATCCTCGATTCTCTTCAGGGCAAGTGGAATCCTCGTCCTGCCCAGGTGTGGACACTGTGGTTGAGGGAATGCAGCAGATATGGGACCAAGTGGTGGATAATTCGTCACTCTCTCAGGAAAAGGCCCAACGATTTTCCAACCGGCATAGGACCATTGGTCCAATGATTTTCCAACCGGCATAGGACCATTGGTCCCCGGTTTAAAGTGGGTGATATGGTTTGGTTGTCGCCTAAGAATATTCCTATGAAGGTTGCATCTTGGTGTGGCGTGCTGGGGTAGTGGCATATCAACCAGGGACAGGAATAGGCTGGACAAACTGATTAGAAGGGCTAGCTCTGTCCTGGGATGCCCCCTTGATCCAGTTCAGGAGGTAGGCGACAGGAGGATACTGGCCAAGGTGAGCTACATGGTGCAGAATGATTCCCATCTCATGCATGAGACCGTGACAAAGATGTGCAGTACTGTTAGTAACCGGCTACTTCATCCTAAATGTGAGAGGGAGCGCTATCGAAAGTGTTAAATATTAATAATCCGTTAATTTCTTATAAGACTCAGTTCTGTACATTGCTTTAGCTTACACGACATAGGCTATTTTTAAGCTTGGCTCATGGTACAGGACAACTCCATATATACCAGGATCACGTGCTTCAAGAGACGTATATAATTCATGGCTAACTGTAGAGGTGGCTGGATCATTCCCTCACCATCATGAGACACAGACGCAAGATGTCATCTCTTCACGGGCATAGCTGAACAGCTGGTATGTAACCTTGCTATTTGAGAAGCTGAACAGAGCCAGACGCCATTTTACCATTTGCCATCCCAGAGAAAGAAGGTGACAAGCTTTTGCTATGAACTAATGGACAATCTCTTTCACCTATTTTTATGTTTTTCTGTAATAATCTTTTCTTTGGTAGAAGAATCAAAATAAACCACTATATTTTTATCTGGTAACTAGTCCTGAGTATTTCACAAGGATAAGCATTATTTTACATTGGAGAGCCAGCCAGATCTGAATTTTTGTATTTTTTTTTGCGGATTTCCCTCAACTTGCCCAAAAGGGGGATTGAACTTTGCTAACGTCATATGTGCAAGTTATCAGGAACTCCACTATTCACAAAAATCAGACAGAACCTAGAAGTGAGGACTAAGAATTGCCTGATAGATTGAGAAGTACTACAAGTGCCAAAGTGCCAGAAGTGCTGAAGCCAGACGTGTGAAGACAAGAGCCCAGCGTTGTCCATCAAAGGAACAAGCTGAGACATTTCAAGGTAAGAGAAATAAAATGGATGTCATTAATTCTCTTGCTAAGCAGAGTAAATTGAAATTTAAGTCTGTAGACAAGTCTAATCCAGAAGTATTATGGCTTAGCTTATATGCCGAGAGCGAACTGGAGAATCAGAAGTTAGATTGTAAGTTTTTCAATAGAGAAAGAGAGAAATTAAAAAATATTCTACAGATGGTAGATATATATCATAGATCTGTGTCAGAGAAATCCAAAAATGATTGTGTAAAGGAAAATAGTTATGTTCCCGAGATACATTGTAATGTAGAAAAGCAGTTACAAGATGAAAGGCAAATAGTAGCAGCAGCCATTCAAGGTGACCTTGCAGACGTTGAACAAGATGGAGAAGTAGGAGGAGACTTCAGAACTGACGTAGATGACGTACAAGGGAAAGACGTACCACTAAAAATAGACGACTCACAGGCCCAACTCCGAAGTAACATAAGGAAAAATTTGATAAAAATATGCAAAATCATTCCTGCATATGATAACAAAATCCATGTTTGTAGAAACTCTGAGGTTTTTGAAAGCTGTGTTGACAAATTTGATTTATCTAACGAGAAGAATCAGTTGTTCAAAATGTGGATCCCTGTAAACTTTGCTAGGAGATTGACTTTAAAGATATCTGGTGAAACACATGAGAATTTAACTGATAAGGACATATTACAAATTCTTATTTTTTGTTCATCAAATGAAAATCATCCAGATATTGATATTCTTCAAAAATTAAGATTGGTCGGAAGGAATGTACTTTTATGTTTATGTCCATATATGAACGTCTGTACAAAATGCTGAGTGAGAATGTCAAAACACAGTCCCTGATAAAGACTTTTGTAAGCAAATTTTGGTTTCTAAATCCTGCATCTCGTGTTATTGTGTCACAAAAAGATTCTTTATTTGAATGTGCGCAATCCCTTGATTTTGACAGAAAACACGAGAATCGTGAAAGGAAAGTAAATCGTGCTAATTTTGTGAAGACAGGCAGAGTAAAATCTTATCAGAAGCCTGTATTGGCAAAGCCTTCTAAAATGAGTTTTCCCCAAAATCAAATCTATGAAGAACGAAGAAAATCACGTTTGTTATAAGCCATATGGAATGATGCAAAGGATCACCGAAAAAACTTCACAGTTTAAGCCCTATAAAATTCCAAGTTCTGATTTTCTTTCTGTAACAAAGATGGCCGAATTTGACAGACAGAAGCAGATAGTGAGTGACATCATGGCCTGTAAACTGAATACTCTGCTCCAAGAATCTATCAGCTTCAAAATGGCAAGAACTTTTCAGGATATTTTTTGCAGAGAAATAAGTATGGGTGTAGGAATTGGCTAGAAAAAGTAATTATATATTGTGTAAAAGAATTATACAATGTATTAGTCAGTTATATGTAATTATTTTATAGAGTATAATCCTGTAGTTCTATAGTTTTGTATATACATATACATACAGTATATACAGTATATAGTGTTTGTAGAAGTAGAGATTGTAGAATTGTATTTTTTAGTGAAACTCCAGTAATATTTAGAATTATGAATATGATATTAACGTTATCTTTTATTTTTCCTTAGAATTTTCATTTCAAAGCAGGACTTAATCGGAAAAAATTCTCTTACAAGGATTTATGCCTTTATTTACACAGGAAGTGGCAATTATTGCATGATTTTATATTTAACACTTAAAAGGAAATAACTAACTGCATTTTAAAATGTGTTCTGTGTGCCTTTACTGCATGGCTTGAATGACAACCACAGCATGTGAAATTTGAACCTTGTTCTAATAATAGGTATACCAGTATACTATGTCCCTGTTCTTTAGGAAAAGAATTTAAAGGGGGTCTCAACTTTTGCAAACCAATGGAATTTTTTTTTCAGGCCTAAATGTCAAGTATAGCTATACAACATATATTTATGTCATGTGTATTTGGGGAATATTCAAAGAAATATTAAGACTAAATTTAAATAGTTTACAATGCATTGATAATTTGGGTTAAAATACGTGTATTCATCACACCTTTGTATGTGGGATAATATGTGACACAGTCTGAGTGACAGTGACTGAGTGTATGAGCAGCTGCTGAGTGAGTAATGTGATACGTTTGATGTATGAGGCCTCAGGATTCTGAATGCAAGAGGAAAAAAAAAAAAACAAAAAACAAAATCTTTATCTTTAGGAGAAATATGCAGATCAGTTAAATTATTAGAATATTAAGATATAATAATATTATCTACACAACATATATTTATATATTTCTATAGTAATTATTATTTCTTGATTTAGTTAATTGTGGATAGGTGCAATCATACATCAAAATGGTTTATGAAGAAAATCTACATTTAAATTAATTTTTCCAAAGGATAATTTTATGATATTCAAATTAATTTTAATGGTTACACATCTTCAGACAAATAATGGTATAAGCAAGTATAAATTCACACAATTTATAAATTAATTATTTTTAATTTTGGTTTTGATAAATTAATTATTTCATAAAACAATATTTTTTTTGTATTAAGGGGGAAAATATGTTTTTGATCCTGACTACATCACCACATTTGATTAATACTAGAGTTGAGCGACTTTTGTTTTTTTAGGGTCGCGTTTCGTTTCGTGAAACCCGACTTTTCCAAAAGTCGGGTCGAGCAAGATCGTCCGATTATAGGGAAAAGTCGGGGTCGTCCTGAAACACGAAACCCAATGTAAGTCAATGGGGAATAAAAGTCGGCAGTGAGAGGAGGACAGGAAACACACCTACAGTGCCCATTTGAATGCCAAAAGCATCAATTCTTCTTACTTAAGCTTGTCAACCTTAATTAACTTCATAATACAAGTTACGCACTGAAAAATGGGGGTTATTTGGCTAAAGTTGTGGGGGGGGAGGGCTGGCTGCAGGTTTTCATGTGCCCTGGGCGAAAGAGCGCCCCTTTAACACATACCACAACTCATCATGCTCCGATACGGCAGATAAATAGCGGTATAGTACAATGAAAAATACCTCACTTTTTACATCTCATGACGAGGCCCATCTATTTCTCCATACAGAATCATTGGTCCCATATAATGTTTGAAACAGTATATGATGAGCTCCACATAATGCTACAGTATATGTTGGTCCCCATGGATGAAGCTCCACTGTCTTATGGGCCCAAATAATGCTCCAAACATAATGGGCCCCATTTCTAATGCTCTAGTGTATAATGGGCCCTATAAATGCTGCTCCAGTGTCTGATGTCCACCTTTGGAATGTTCCAGTGTATGGTGGGCCCCATCTATCATTCTCCAGAGTATAGTGCTCCCCAAAAATTGCTGTCCCAACATTGAAAACAATCAAATAAGTCTCCTCGCTAGGGAATCCCTGTACTTGTCTGGACAGGTGCTGTAGCTTGCTTAACAGCTCGCCAGCCGTTCTCACGCCCAGTATGGATTGCACGTGATTGCACAAAGGTTAGAAAGGGTACCGTATCCCTGGATAACATGTATGGATAGCGTACACATTCAAAATATATGTCTCAGGAGGCAGGCTCAGACGGTGTTAGGCCCAGTATGGATTGCACGTGATTGCACAAAGGTTAGAAAGGGTACCGTATCCCTGGATAACATGTATGGATAGCGTACACATTCAAAATATATGTCTCAGGAGGCAGGCTCAGACGGAGTCAGGCACAGTATGGATTGCACGTGATTGCACAAAGGTTAGAAAGGGTACCGTATCCCCGGATAACATGTATGGATAGCGTACACATTCAAAATATATGTCTCAGGAGGCAGGCTCAGACGGTGTTAGGCCCAGTATGGATTGCACGTGATTGCACAAAGGTTAGAAAGGGTACCGTATCCCCGGATAACATGTATGGATAGCGTACACATTCAAAATATATGTCTCAGGAGGCAGGCTCAGACGGTGTTAGGCCCAGTATGGATTGCACGTGATTGCACAAAGGTTAGAAAGGGTACCGTATCCCTGGATAACATGTATGGATAGCGTACACATTCAAAATATATGTCTCAGGAGGCAGGCTCAGACGGTGTCAGGCCCAGTATGGATTGCACGTGATTGCACAAAGGTTAGAAAGGGTACCGTGTCCCTGGATAACATGTATGGATAGCGTACACATTCAAAATATATGTCTCAGGAGGCAGGCTCAGACGGTGTCAGGCACAGTATGGATTGCACGTGATTGCACAAAGGTTAGAAAGGGTACCGTATCCCCGGATAACATGTATGGATAGCGTACACATTCAAAATTTATGTCTCAGGAGGCAGGCTCAGACGGTGTTAGGCCCAGTATGGATTGCACGTGATTGCACAAAGGTTAGAAAGGGTACCGTATCCCTGGATAACATGTATGGATAGCGTACACATTCAAAATATATGTCTCAGGAGGCAGGCTCAGACGGTGTCAGGCCCAGTATGGATTGCACGTGATTGCACAAAGGTTAGAAAGGGTACCGTATCCCTGGATAACATGTATGGATAGCGTACACATTCAAAATATATGTCTCAGGAGGCAGGCTCAGACGGTGTCAGGCCCAGTATGGATTGCACGTGATTGCACAAAGGTTAGAAAGGGTACCGTATCCCTGGATAACATGTATGGATAGCATACACATTCAAAATATATGTCTCAGGAGGCAGGCTCAGACGGTGTTAGGCCCAGTATGGATTGCACGTGATTGCACAAAGGTTAGAAAGGGTACCGTATCCCTGGATAACATGTATGGATAGCGTACACATTCAAAATATATGTCTCAGGAGGCAGGCTCAGACGGTGTCAGGCCCAGTATGGATTGCACGTGATTGCACAAAGGTTAGAAAGGGTACCGTATACCCGGATAACATGTATGGATAGCGTACACATTCAAAATATATGTCTCAGGAGGCAGGCTCAGACGGTGTTAGGCCCAGTATGGATTGCACGTGATTGCACAAAGGTTAGAAAGGGTACCGTATCCCCGGATAACATGTATGGATAGCGTACACATTCAAAATATATGTCTCAGGAGGCAGGCTCAGACGGTGTCAGGCCCAGTATGGATTGCACGTGATTGCACAAAGGTTAGAAAGGGTACCGTATCCCCGGATAACATGTATGGATAGCGTACACATTCAAAATATATGTCTCAGGAGGCAGGCTCAGACGGTGTTAGGCCCAGTATGGATTGCACGTGATTGCACAAAGGTTAGAAAGGGTACCGTATCCCCGGATAACATGTATGGATAGCGTACACATTCAAAATATATGTCTCAGGAGGCAGGCTCAGACGGTGTCAGGCCCAGTATGGATTGCACGTGATTGCACAAAGGTTAGAAAGGGTACCGTATCCCTGGATAACATGTATGGATAGCGTACACATTCAAAATATATGTCTCAGGAGGCAGGCTCAGACGGTGTCAGGCCCAGTATGGATTGCACGTGATTGCACAAAGGTTAGAAAGGGTACCGTATACCCGGATAACATGTATGGATAGCGTACACATTCAAAATATATGTCTCAGGAGGCAGGCTCAGACGGTGTTAGGCCCAGTATGGATTGCACGTGATTGCACAAAGGTTAGAAAGGGTACCGTATCCCCGGATAACATGTATGGATAGCGTACACATTCAAAATATATGTCTCAGGAGGCAGGCTCAGACGGTGTCAGGCCCAGTATGGATTGCACGTGATTGCACAAAGGTTAGAAAGGGTACCGTATCCCTGGATAACATGTATGGAGAGCGTACACATTCAAAATATATGTCTCAGGAGGCAGGGTCAGACGGTGTCAGGCACAGTATGGATTGCACGTGATTGCACAAAGGTTAGAAAGGGTACCGTATCCCCGGATAACATGTATGGATAGCGTACACATTCAAAATATATGTCTCAGGAGGCAGGCTCAGACGGTGTTAGGCCCAGTATGGATTGCACGTGATTGCACAAAGGTTAGAAAGGGTACCGTATCCCTGGATAACATGTATGGATAGCGTACACATTCAAAATATATGTCTCAGGAGGCAGGCTCAGACGGTGCTAGGCCCAGTATGGATTGCACGTGATTGCACAAAGGTTAGAAAGGGTACCGTATCCCCGGATAACATGTATGGATAGCGTACACATTCAAAATATATGTCTCAGGAGGCAGGCTCAGACGGTGTCAGGCACAGTATGGATTTGACGGCCCAGATTACACAGCGGAGGAGCAGGGAGAGGTAAAGATTGCAAATGCTGGGGCCCTGCCCAAGCAAGGGGGGCCCACTCGTGGGCGTCGGTACTGGCACTGGGCCCCTCATAGTACAGCGGTGTGTCTGACGGCGGGTGTGCACCACCGCCGTCAGAGACACTTGATTGCACTATGAGGGACCCTGTGCCAGTGCCCGCTCCCAAGAGTCGGCCTACCCACCTGTCCAGGGCAACGGCACTCGCACGGTGTCGTGCGGTAGGTGGTGACCCCGGCCATGGGGGGGGAGGCAGCACAGTTAGGGAGTTTTAGAAAGTGGCATATGTTGATGTTGGACATTCAGCTGATGCAAAAGGCGAAATAGGTGAAGTACCAGGAAGAGGTGGACCAAAGCAAGCCATTTTTCTGTCACCCTATGTGTCATCAGGGGAAGGTGGGACAAAATCCTTGGAAACCCATGCGTGGTTCATTTTAATGAAGGTTAGATCATCCACATTTTGGGTTGACAGACGGGTCCTTTTTTCTGTCAGGATTGATCCAGCTGCACTGAAGACTCTTTCCGATAGCACACTTGCAGCTGGGCAAGCGAGCTCCTGTAAGGCATATTGGGCCAATTCAGGCCAGGTGTCCAGTTTAGCGGCCCAATAGTCAAAGGGGAATGACCTGTGTGGGAGAACATCGATATGGGAGGAAAAGTAGTTTGTAACCATAGTTGACAACTGCTGTCTCCTGTCACTTTCCATCGATGCAGTATTACCAGTTGTGTGAGCGGTATTTGAAAAATCAGTCCACAACATTGTCATGAAACCCCTGTCTCCAACGCCACTTCTGCTGTGTGCACCACAAACACCTCTACCAAGCTGCCCCCGGCCCGTACGGCTCGTGTGAGAACCATCACCGCTGCTGTGTGCTGGGAATGCCTCAAGCAACCGATTTACCAGAGTTGCTTGTTTATTAGCCAATATTAGGTCAAGGTTCTCCTGCGGCATGATGTTTTGTAATTTGCCTTTATAGCGTGGATCCAGGATGCTGGCCAACCAGTAGTCGTCATCGTTCATCATTTTGGCAATGCGGGGGTCCCTTTTTAGGATCCGCAAGGCATAATCTGACATGTGGGCCAATGTTCCCGGTGTCAATGATGCACTGCGAGTGCTGGGTGGAGGAGCACTTTCTGGCAAATCCACATCCCTCCAGTCACGCACAAACCCTGTACCAGAACTTGCCACGCCAACATTTTCACTTGCCCCACGAGATGCATCCTCCTCCCCTAAGTAATCATCCCCATCATCCTCCTCCTCCTCCTCTTCTTCCTCCACCTCGTCCAGGAGAGGTCCCTGAGCAGACAATGGCTGAATGTCATCAAGGATTCCCTCCTCCTCTTCCTCCTCATCAACATTGGCTGCAGACGCCTGCTCCTTAAGGTGCGTCAAAGTTTGCATGAGCAGACGCATAAGTGGGATGCTCATGCTTAGGATGGCGTCATCTGCGCTTACCAGCCGTGTGCATTCCTCAAAACACTGAAGGACTTTACAAAGGTCTTTCAGCTTCGACCACTGCACGCCTGTCAACTCCATGTCTGCTCTCAAAGTGCCTGGCCGTGTATCCTCCCACAAATGCATTATGGCCTGCCTCTGCTCGCACAGCCGCTCCACCATGTGCAGGGTGGAGTTCCACCTTGTTGCAATGTTGATAATGAGGCAGTGGTTGGGAAGGTGGAGCAATCGCTGCAGCTTCTGCATACGAACGGAGTGTACAGGCGACCGGCGGATGTGCGCGCACAGTCTTCGCACCTTCTGGAGCAGGGCTGTTAACTCCGGATAATTTTTGAGGAAGCACTGCACCACCAGGTTCAAGGTGTGAGCCAAGCAAGGTATGTGGCTGAGTTTTGAAAGGGCTATGGCTGCCACAAAATTACGGCCGTTATCACTAACTACCTTGCCTGCCTCAAGATGTACACTGCCCAGCCATGACTCAGTTTGTCGCTTCAAGTACTCGGCCAGCACCTCGGCGGTGTGTCTGTCGCCCAAACACATCATCTGCAACACAGCCTGCTGACGCTTTCCACTAGCTGCTCGATAGGGGGACACATCGTGTGCAACAGTGGCAGCTGCAGATGGAGTGCTCGTACGACTGCGCTCTGTGGACGAGCTTTCGCTTCTGGAGGAGGAGGAGGAGGAGGAGGGTCGAACGCCTACAGCCAACTGTTTCCTATACTGTGGGCTAGGCAGCACTGTCCCACCACCGCTGTCCCCTGTGGACCCTGCATCCACCACATTAACCCAGTGCGCAGTGATGGACACGTAACGGCCCTGGCCATGCCGACTGGACCATGCATCAGTTGTGAGGTGCACCTTTCCGCTCACTGACTGCTTGAGTGCATGGACAATGCGGTCTTTCACATGATGGTGGAGGGCTGGGATGGCTTTGCGAGAGAAGAAGTGGCGACTGGGTAGGTCATAGCGTGGTACTGCATAGGCCATGAGTTCGCGGAAAGCTGTGCTTTCCACCAACCGAAAGGGCATCATCTCAAACGAGATTAGTTTGGCAATGTGGGCGTTCAAACCCAGTGTACGCGGATGAGAGACTGAGTACTTTCTTGACCTACTCATAGTGTCTGGGAGGGTGAGCTGGACTTGAGAGCTGCATATGGTGGAAGTAGCGGTGGACAGGGCGGACTGAGAGAGGGTTGATGATGGAGATGGAGTTGGTGTTCTTTCTGATGGCCTAGAATCAGTCTTTCGTTGATATAACAGTGGGATTCCCTGACTGCTGTGGTCTTGCAACGACACCTCAACATTTGCTGCTGTGCTAACCGGTGGGCTTACAGTGGGGGAAACAATGTAGCGTTGCTGACTACCTTCGTTGTGATCAGTTGCACATGTGGCACTTGAGGTTTGGTGTTGTGTCCATGCTTGCAAGTGCATGCTGGTTAAATGTCTAAGCATGCAACTGGTATTCAAATTTTTCAGATTTTTCCCTCGGCTAAATGTCTTTGCGCACTTCTTACAGATAACCTTGGCCTGATCATGAGGATTTTGTTCAAAAAAGTGCCACACTGCACTCTTCCTACTTTGGCAGACATTTTGCGGCCTAGCACGCTGTGATCTTTTGACCCTCTGGACAAGCTGTCCAGCAACTCTTTTGATGTTTGGAACCTGTCTTTGGAGTGCTCCGGGCCTGCCAGATAACAGCTGTTGCGATGTCGATGTCTGCTGTGGATGCTCCTCATCTGAGCTATTGGAAGCAGCACCCTCTTCCCCCAATGGATGCCAATCTGGTTCAACAACTGGGTCATCCATCACCTCCTCTTCTATGTCATGTGCACCTTTCTCTGTGTCACCGTGTATGGTGGTATAGTGTGCGGGAAGGGGCACCTGAGTCTCATCAGGGTCAAAATCTGGCTCTGTACACTGCGAGGACAATGTAGTGCTCTGAGTGAATGTACCAGCAGAATCATCCATCAGCGGCTGTGCATCAGTGCACTCCATGTCAGATTCATCTTGGCCTGGGTAATTCACCATTTGACTTGATAATCCAGGCATGGTATGTGAAAACAGCTCCATGGAGTAATCAGTAGTATGGCCTGCGTCATCCTTCAATCTTGGTTGGGGTGAAGGACACAAGGAAAGGTGTGGTTCATGAACATGAGCCTCCAATGATGACTCAGTGCTTTTACTTTTTACAACTGAAGAAGAGGAGGCGATAGAGCTGGAGGCTGAGTCAGCAATGTAAGACAAAACTTTTTCCTGATGCTCTGCCTTTAAAAGCGGTTTGCCAACTCCTAGAAAACTAAGCGTTCGAGGCCTTATGTAGCCAGACGATGACGCAGGGTCAGCACCTCCTGCATTCGGTCCTATTTTGCTCTTGCCACTACCATCAGATCCACCACCAACACCATCATTACCAGCTGCCAACCCCCGCCCAATTCCACGGCCTCTTCCACCAGCCTTCCTCATTTTTGGTAGAAATGTAGACAAAATCCAACAAACTATATAGTAATGTAAAACAAGGTACAAGGTGTCTATAGGACAGGGGAGATTTAGAATTTCTGCACACACTTGTGGACAGTGGACACTTTTGGATTGTGTGAGGCCCACTGATATCTGAGCGCTATGTGACAGGCTCGATGGCACAGCTGCCTGTGACCAAAGTGACGAGAGGATAATGGAGATTTTGAATCTCTGCGCACACTTTTGGACACTGGACACTTGTGGATTGTGTGAGGCCCACTGATATCTGAGCGCTATGTGACACGCTCGATGGCACAGCTGCCTGTGACCAAAGTGACGAGAGGATAATGGAGATTTTGAATCTCTGCGCACACTTTTGGACACTGGACACTTGTGGATTGTGTGAGGCCCACTGATATCTGAGCGCTATGTGACACGCTCGATGGCACAGCTGCCTGTGACCAAAGTGACGAGAGGATAATGGAGATTTTGAATCTCTGCGCACACTTTTGGACACTGGACACTTGTGGATTGTGTGAGGCCCACTGATATCTGAGCGCTATGTGACACGCTCGATGGCACAGCTGCCTGTGACCAAAGTGACGAGAGGATAATGGAGATTTTGAATCTCTGCGCACACTTTTGGACACTGGACACTTGTGGATTGTGTGAGGCCCACTGATATCTGAGCGCTATGTGACACGCTCGATGGCACAGCTGCCTGTGACCAAAGTGACGAGAGGATAATGGAGATTTTGAATCTCTGCGCACACTTTTGGACACTGGACACTTGTGGATTGTGTGAGGCCCACTGATATCTGAGCGCTATGTGACACGCTCGATGGCACATCTGCCTGTGACCAAAGTGACGAGAGGATAATGGAGATTTTGAATCTCTGCGCACACTTTTGGACACTGGACACTTGTGGATTGTGTGAGGCCCACTGATATCTGAGCGCTATGTGACACGCTCGATGGCACAGCTGCCTGTGACCAAAGTGACGAGAGGATAATGGAGATTTTGAATCTCTGCGCACACTTTTGGACACTGGACACTTGTGGATTGTGTGAGGCCCACTGATATCTGAGCGCTATGGGACACGCTCGATGGCACAGCTGCCTGTGACCAAAGTGACAAGAGGATAATGGAGATTTTGAATCTCTGCGCACACTTTTGGACACTGGACACTTGTGGATTGTGTGAGGCCCACTGATATCTCAGCGCTATGTGACACGCTCGATGGCACAGCTGCCTGTGACCAAAGTGACGAGAGGATAATGGAGATTTTGAATCTCTGCGCACACTTTTGGACACTGGACACTTGTGGATTGTGTGAGGCCCACTGATATCTGAGCGCTATGTGACACGCTCGATGGCACAGCTGCCTGTGACCAAAGTGACGAGAGGATAATGGAGATTTTGAATCTCTGCGCACACTTTTGGACACTGGACACTTGTGGATTGTGTGAGGCCCACTGATATCTGAGCGCTATGTGACACGCTCGATGGCACAGCTGCCTGTGACCAAAGTGACGAGAGGATAATGGAGATTTTGAATCTCTGCGCACACTTTTGGACACTGGACACTTGTGGATTGTGTGAGGCCCACTGATATCTGAGCGCTATGTGACAGGCTCGATGGCACAGCTGCCTGTGACCAAAGTGACGAGAGGATAATGGAGATTTTGAATCTCTGCGCACACTTTTGGACACTGGACACTTGTGGATTGTGTGAGGCCCACTGATATCTGAGCGCTATGTGACACGCTCGATGGCACAGCTGCCTGTGACCAAAGTGACGAGAGGATAATGGAGATTTTGAATCTCTGCGCACACTTTTGGACACTGGACACTTGTGGATTGTGTGAGGCCCACTGATATCTGAGTGCTATGTGACACGCTCGATGGCACAGCTGCCTGTGACCAAAGTGACGAGAGGATAATGGAGATTTTGAATCTCTGCGCACACTTTTGGACACTGGACACTTGTGGATTGTGTGAGGCCCACTGATATCTGAGCGCTATGTGACAGGCTCGATGGCACAGCTGTGACAAAAGTGACTAGAGGATAAGGGAGATTGGATTGCTTTTAAAAAAGCAGTTTGCGGAGCAGTGGGTAAACAGCAATGCCAGCGTGTCAGGAAGCCTTAAAAGGCAGCCCAACAACCAACACCACTGATACACCACAATATAGCCTCCCCTTGCACTGCACACACAGTGACTTGAGTGTTGTGCAGGCCAAATCGCTAGCAGCAGAAGCAGTTTTTTTGTCTTCTTCCCTGCCTAACGCTCTCCCTACAGAATCAGCAGCAACCTCTCCCTATACTAAGATCGGCAGAAGTAAGATGGCGGTCGGCGTGCACGCCCTTTTATACCCCCTGTGACGCCCACCAAAGCAAGCCAATCACTTGCATGCCCTTCTGAAAGATGGTGGTGACCCGTGCCTAGGTCATCACGTTGCCCACAGTGTCCGTGGATCCTGATTGGCTGAAAAAGAGCGCAAAACAAACTTTTGAAACGCGACTTTGGCGCGTAAGTCGCCAACCTCGTGGCCGACCTCATCCTAGGGTCGGGTTTCGTTTCATGAAACCCGACTTTGCCAAAAGTCGGCGACTTTTGAATTTTTTCGACCCGTTTCGCTCAACTCTAATTAATACCTCTTCTTCACACATTTTAATAGAAAAGAAATATTAATAAGGTACAATGGTATAAGTATTGGGTATAATAATAAGTATTATAAAGAGTCATTTCTTTACACTAAGAGGAATATTATATGCAAAGTTGCATAATTTGAATATTTTGGTAACACAAGTTTATGACAATTATGAAATAATCCAGATCATGGAAATATAAAGGGTATATGTTACTGAAGACATAACTACTCTGCATCAACATAAAGGCCTTATTTTTATTTTTATTCTTATTTTAATTTTCAATTTTTTAATCTATTTTTATTTTAATTCTTAAATTTTTATTTTTTCTTTCATCAATATTTAGTAAAGTAATATCTACTGAGAATATTGCTTCATTAAATATAGCAATGATATGGTTCTATTACAAAGAAAAACGTTTCACTTCTGAGTTCTATGCAACAATTCTTTTATTCATTCATTCATTCGCTCACTCATATTCTTATTTTGGTTCATGGCTATACATTCCTACATTATTAGTATAATAAATATATTCCTTATTAATAGATGAAAACACTGGTTACGTAAAACACAGTGACACCTATGGGTTGAAAAAGGTAATTACACCTATGACAGAAAAAATGTTCTATCACACGAAAAAATATGGATAATAATGTATTATCACTTACTATTGTTTTATGATTTCAAACATTGAAATTCATATACGGTACAAATTCTGATAATTATATGGATATTACTGATTGCTATAGTACGCTGTGATATTATAGGATAGGAAAATTACCAGATTTGGTATAGAATAGGGAATGAAGACTTCAAGCAAGATACTGAAATTACGTTAATAAAGACTTTTCATATTTCTAAACTTTATTGATTCTAACCAGTTGCAAGAAGAAGAATGCCGCTATCCAGAAGTCCCAGAAGGTAACAAAGCTATGATTTCTCAGTAAGACTGTGTTACTTACAAATGCAGAATTCACCACCGACAGTCACAAGTGCAGTATCCACCACCGACAGTCACAATTAAAGTGTCTAACCTGACAACCAGAGGACGATGATCCTATGATGCTGATGTGAACAGTGTTATCACGTTCTTACCAAGTTCCAGAGGTTTCCAATCACCTGAAAAGCTTCGATGTAAAGCTGGTGAACAATAAGGTAATTGTCAGGAAGCTACAACCCTGACATATGTCCTGTGCATTAGGACAAGGACTGGTTATGGTGCTATGTTTAGCAAGGAAGAGTCATTTTAACCCTTGCTTTGCTGACCAAAGACGTCAAACCTGTTCAAAGACCAGTACCGATGGAGGATTCCAGAATATCCAAGGCGAGCCAATGTAAGCCCAGGTTTTTAAAGATGACACTGCACAGATATTAAAGCTGCATTTCATCTATAAACTTTGTTTTCTTATCAACATTTGAATTTATGGACTTTGATTTGATACACAACACGATTTCTACAACATCTATATGCTATAGAAAAAACTATTTTTAAAAGAACCAAGAAGAAGACAGAAGACATCAAAATGAAGACCAGATGACACCAGATGATGATGACTGGACCTGAGATGCTTCAATTTAGACTTAGGGAAGTATAATTATACATATTGTATATGAATATTGTTCACGGCTTACCATAACATGAATTCACATCAATTATGTCATTGAGTACTTATAATGGTAATCTGATATTATCATTATTATTGATATTAAATTATTTTGTCAAAGAAGAAGAAAAGAAGAAAGAAGATCTTGTTATATTTTGAGGGTTCCAATTAATGTCTGTCTCCCTCAAAAGGGGGAATTGTTAAATATTAATAATCCGTTAATTTCTTATAAGACTCAGTTCTGTACATTGCTTTAGCTTACACGACATAGGCTATTTTTAAGCTTGGCTCATGGTACAGGACAACTCCATATATACCAGGATCACGTGCTTCAAGAGACGTATATAATTCATGGCTAACTGTAGAGGTGGCTGGATTATTCCCTCACCATCATGAGACACAGACGCAAGATGTCATCTCTTCACGGACATAGCTGAACAGCTGGTATGTAACCTTGCTATTTGAGAAGCTGAACAGAGCCAGATGCCATTTTACCATTTGCCATCCCAGAGAAAGAAGGTGACAAGCTTTTGCTATGAACTAATGGACAATCTCTCTTTCACCTATTTTTATGTTTTTCTGTAATAATCTTTTCTTTGGTAGAAGAATCCAAATAAACCACTATATTTTTATCTGGTAACTAGTCCTGAGTATTTCACAAGGATAAGCATTATTTTACAGAAAGTCCTTCCTTCCTGCTGCAGTTAGGCTGTATAACCAGCACTGTCCAAAATGGAGAACGACCCAAACAGTGAACTGATAGATCCAAAGTTGTGATAGTCCGGTTATATCCTTTTTTTTATATGTACCTACCTACTGTCAATGTAATTGCCTTTATGCATCTGTATCTGCACTTGTTCCTGCCTTGCTGCTGCAATGCTCTGAATTTCCCCATGGTGGAACGGTTAAAGGATTATCTTATCTTATCTTATCTCCAAAATTTAAGCCAAGATTTATTGGACCTTATAAGATTTTGGAGATTCTTAATCCTGTTTCGTTTCGATTGGCTCTTCCAGTTACGTTCAAGATCCATAACATATTTCACAAATCTCTGTTGAACAGGTTTGTTGAGCCAGTGGTTCCTATGGCAGCACCTCCTGACCCTGCGTTGGTTGAAGGCAATGTAGAATATGAGGTAGAGAAAATATTGGATTCTCGTTTGGTTAGACGGAGACTCCAGTATTTGGTCAAATGGAAGGGTTATGGCTAATTCTTGGCTCTCTGCCTCTGATATTCATGCCAATAGATTGGTTCGTGCTTTTTACTGGGCCCATCCTGATCGGCCTGGTGGCGTGGATGAGGGTTCGTTGACCCCTCCTCAAGGGGGGGTACTGTTGTGAGTTCATTCTCTGGTTCAACAGTTGTGAGTTCTCCTTCCAGACTCCCTCTGGTGGTAACAGGAGGTAGTGAGGCTGATTTAATCAGTGGAGATCTGCCACCTGATAAGGAGGATGACGATTGGACCTCAGGAATCTCAGACTGGATTTAAGGCAGCCGACGCCCTATTCTGGTGCTAGTGATTCCTTATGGCTTGTCAGGTCTTGGTTCTCAGCTCTGTTCCAGTCAGCTCAAGCTAAGTTTTTCTGCTAATGTTCACACTTGATTTTGTTGGTCTATTCAGTTTTTTGTGGTCAGCCAGCCCCGGCTGGGGCTGTGCTGAATTTCCACTCCTATTTATCTGTATTTGCCAATTTGCTTTTTGTCCCTTATTAGATTGGCCTCTTTTTGCTCTGTCTCAGAATATTTCAGAGTGGTGATATAGTGGGAGAAGTCTAGTGACTTCAGGGTTAATTTTGTTATCAGAAGTGTTGGACATTATTTTTGTAGGGTTTTTGGCAGATTACAGACAGTGTCTTTCCTTGCCTATCCTTTCTAGCTAGTTTGGGCCCGATCGTTTGCTCAGCCTATTTTCCTGCCTGTGTTTGTGTTTTCATCTTGTTTCACCGTCAATACATGTGTGGGGGCTGTCTTTCCTTTGGGGTCTGCTCTGGGGCAGCTTTCCCCTTTTCTTGCTTTAGGCTTATTTAGTCCTCCGGCTGTGACGAAGCATCTAGGTTCATCGTAGGAACGCTCCACGGCTGCTGCTAGTTGTGTGGTTAGGATCAGGGATCTGCAATCTGCATAGTTACCAACCTCTCTGGTTTTCTGTGACTTAGCTTGTTTTGTTTTTTCCTCCTCGGTGACCCATTCATAACAGTATCCTGAATAATCCACTGCCAACACATCTTCATTCAAATATTTTACTATCAAACATTTCAAGACAACTCTATTTTAATCAATACCTTGACTTTATGTTTGTGTCTTGTCAGGGAATATAGTCAGAATTGCAATAATCTCCTCCCCCGAGGAGCCAAGAAATATCTTTGCATAAGGTTGAAATGGCTCACCAGAGGGCAAAAATACCCTATGGCGGCTCTAAGCTATAACCTGGAAATGAGCCCCAAAATATTGCAAGAAGAAACTCTATTTAGATGTGAATTTTCAGCTGATTACTTTCTACTATGATCTAATTCTTATGGGCTTATACACAAATGTACCATTAGGCCTTATTGAAGTTTTGTCTCGTCTGTACAGTGGTGACCCAGAAGATTTCAATGCAATTAAAAGTGTGCATACGGAGTTATCTATAGATTGAGGTTGGGCCCTCATCTACTTCATCTACTCTAGTGGGCACTCTAGTTGGCACAAGAGACGCAATCCAACATAAAGCTGCTTTGTGTATCCCACCCTAAAAGTGAAGGTCTAATATTACACATGATCAACACAATGATAACATATTCCTCCTCCTCCATTAGGTATATTACTATTTATATCCTGTCCGAAAAAGCACGAAGGATTAATCTTTGGGCCCTAAACATTTCAGAGGTCACTGCTGTATAATGGATAACACAGCCAATATTAATATTTAATAGCAAAAGTTAAGAAGGTGAGAGAACATTATTACACTTGTCAACAATAAAATTTGCTGCAGATTTTCAGTTGCAAAGACAGGACCATCAATTATTTGTGGGATACAGAATGTTAAATATTAAATACCAAAGCCTTGGACACTGGTAGGACACAACGATAAGGTGATATTGCTCAGCAGCAATAAAAACTGAATTTCTGCTCTACAACCAACATCATAGAACTTCAGAAAACATGGGTAAATTTGGCAGATGTTCAAAGGCTAGCTTTGCTATGTGTTATAACTTAGAACAATGCATTTACTATAAAAATAAATTACATGAGAGTCGGCTAAAAAAATCTTTGGATCTACCATAATATACCCTTGTTTAAATGCTTTGAATTTGTAGTTCAATTACTTTCATTTAAAGACAGCCTATCACCAAGTCAAAAGTGCACAGTTTTTGTTTTTATTTTATTTCCAGCACTTCTCCTAAATATTCCTTTTTTATTTCCTACTTATTTTAATCTGTCGTACGGTTCCAGATAACGTGCACATTTTTTCGGTTCTTTACTAAGAGCGGTGCTTACAGGGAAAAAAATGCAAAGCATCCCGAAGACAAGCCCCCAGATAATCTATTAACCACGCCCCTTTTGTAAAGACTAGACACATTAGCACTAAATATAAAGGTTCACATCTCTGGACCTGTATGACGGATTTTAAAAAACAAAAGACAGAATACACAGAGGAGCAGCCTGAATGAAATAAAAGCAAAAAACTGACCAATTTTGACCTGCTGATAGTTCCCCTTTAATTGCCAATGATGGACACATCCTATGTTACAGTTTCTGGAGAAAAACATGTATATTTTATTGTTACCTCTTGCAACCTTTTTTATTTGATCAACGCAATACGTTCTAATGTATACAGTTGTCAAAGTAGTTGTCACCTGTTTCAGCTAATGCATGGCTGGAGTATGAAATCAAATGGTATGGGATGTATGATAACAGCATCGGAAACCAGCTTGATGGGGATTGTCACCCAGCCCATGACACCAAGTAACACAATGGAACAATCTCTATTTTTTTGGATAACCTGACAGAATGACTAGTATTGGTACTTGTTACCTTTGCTTTTCCTAATGATGGGGTCATGATACACAATAATTTAAAATATTGCTGTGTTTTCTAAATTAATTAAAAAGGAATTCTAGGATGTAAGGCTCAAGCTTTATCTCAGTGAGGGAAGAAGTAGCTAGCTTGTCCTGCCACTTCGGTTTGTATGTAAATCTATGTAGTTGATTGGCTACGAAAATTTGAAGGGAACCTATCAGCAAAAAAAAAAAAACCCAACAGTATTTACCTGCAGCCATTGTGGTAAGCTCTAGGTAAATACTGTTTTAAACATGTGGAGCTGTCTAATTGGAAGTGCAGCTGCAGGGAGAAAATGAAGTTATATTCTCCCTGCAGCTGCTTGATTCCAGCCTTTGGGGTGCCGTGGGCTGCAAAAAATCAGTGATCACTACACAGTGACTGCATTTGCTCTTTCATTGACATCCCGCACTTCAGTGTGTCTACAGAGCAGGTCAGTCAAGGACTAGTGCAGCTAGTCACAAGTGGCTGCAGGGAGAATATTCCTTAATTTTCTCCCTGTATCCTCTCTTCCAATTAGACTGTTGCACATGTTTAAAACTGTATCTTACCTGCCCTATGGCTGCAGTTCAGTTCCATTTTTGTTTTCTGTAAGGTCTCCTTTAAATGGGTTCTCTGACTTTTTCTCAGCAGTAGTATGGCTTACCTGATTGAATCCCCTTGGATTCATCTCAGACCATTCCAGTGGTCTGCACCAGAGCTGGAAGCAATAACATCCTGTTCTGTGGTCACCCTACTGCTGAAGCCTATAATTGGTTGCAGTACTCAGGTACCCGAAGCAGCGCCCCATCTGAAGCCATATCCCCTCAATTTTAAAAGATGAGAAGACAGGACTGACATGTACTTCAGCACATACTTTTTTTCTTCGCTTAATCACCTTTGTGTTCCCACCCACTATTAGGGTATGTGCACACGCTGCGGTTTCTGTTGCAGATCTGTTGTACAGTACAATATTAGCCAATGGGATTTCAAATCCGCAGTACATATGCTGCGGATTTTTCCGTGCGGATTTGCTGCAGTTTTAAATCCGCAGCATGTCAATTTTTTTCTGCAGATTCCGCAGCAGTTTGCCACCTGTTCCATTGTCCAGGTGTCAATCCGCAGGGGAAAACCGCTGGCAAATCTGCAGGAAAACCGCAGGTCACTTTACCTGCAGTTTTACCTGCAAATCCGCGCGGAAAAATCCGCAGCGTGTGCACTCAACCTTCGCAAACAAAATGACCAGAAAACAAGTGTCTCCTAATACAAGGGAGTGAGGGGTGAGCTGGTACCAGGACGTGCATCCAGCTCCATGTTTCCACTGCGTATATCCCTATATAAAACCTTAAACATATTGATGAAACAATGAATACATTTACACCCTTAAATACCCAGAGGTTATGGTATATTATTTCAGTCATAAAAACTAGGACAGAAGGAAACTTTAATTATAGACTTAAACCAGTCTGTGCTATTCCAGCTCTGTCTCCCGCCAGTAATACAAGAAGGGGGTTTATTATCCCCTAACAAGAATATTGTTATATAATTCACCAGGGCTCTTTGGGAAATTGCCTGGATGAACTTAGATTACCATACAGGAACCACTTTTTTATTAATGTTATTTTTTATGTTCTTTTAATACCGGTGCGCCAAATGCAGAGCTACATTGCAATGTTAAATAGCCTTACTACAAGCCAAAGACACGCAAAATACTTTGTTTTCTAGTGCACCCGTGCCCTCTGGGCAGTAACCAGAATGAAGGGATTTAGAAAAAGAAAAAAGCATCGTTCCTGACATGTATCTTAAATGAAAAGGTAGAGCTGGAAAGTGCAGAACCAATTACCTCAGACAACGGATGAAGCAATAAGGAGGCATTTTATTGTAGCCTTAGCGAGGACAGAATGAAATAGAGGAAAAAAAAACATTTCTGAGGTGATACAATGGAATTGTATGTATTTAAATATTATGTCTGCAATGTTGTATAATCAGGAAGATAAGAAGTATTGCCATCGATTTGGTCACTGGGTCTGGGAGTGGTCTGCTTGATGGACCCCAAAGCACATAACTTGGCGCCCTAGACTGAGCTTGCTTGCCAATTGAGTGTATACTTGTGGCTCCTAAATGGGATAATTGTCAATCATAAAAATTTTTCTGTTGGAAAATTAAAATGCTGCTGTAACATTGGATGAATAGACATGAATTCTGTTTTTAATTACCTGGAGTACTACTTCTACTTTTTTGGTTACTGTAATTAGAGATGACGGTCCAGTCTCGAGAAGCTTTGCACCCATATTGAAGTTTTGGGTTTTTTTTTTTGCTTTGACTGAGCTGCTCTTTTTCCACCATACTGTAGCTAAATTAGTCATATGCTGTGAAGCAGTGACCCCTATTACAGCTAGGGGGTGCTGTGTGTTCTCTCCAGGATACGCATGGAGGTGTATTGAGGCTATGGGAATGCATTGCGGTCACAGGCGTAGCTGGGATTGCAATGGTGAAGCAGTGACCAATGTCACAGGTAGGGATCACTGTGTAGTCTCCCCAGGATATGCACAGAGGTGTATGAAGGCCATAGGTGTGCATGGCAGTCATGGGCGTAGCTGTGACTGCAATGCAGACTGATAATAAAAGTAAGTGTTAGTCTGGGACATGTTAGTGTCCAAGGCAGAGGTATGGAAAACCTGCTCTGGATGTTGTGTTTGAAACAGATTGCAGTATTGAGGTCTGAGTGAGTCTGAGGAGTCTGAGGAGTCTCAGGTGTGTCAGGGCCAGAGAGAGGCCTGGCAAACCACAGCGTACACCGTGGTGCTGCCATCCACGGTGACTGGTATCAGATGTGGATGTCTTGTGCCCGGAGGTAGACAGTTCCTGTGCCCAAAGAAAGACTGGCATGGGTAACGGCTGCAAACTGATGGATATGGTGCCCTTCTGCGATCCGGAGGATATCAAGTACTGTACACGGCTGTGTGCATGAGTAAAGAGACTAACAGAGACTGTAAGTGAGAGACATTGGCATGGCGCGCAGTCGCCTATGGAAACTGGACAAGGTGACCTGAACTCCTCTATCAGAAACAATGTTTTTAGGAACATCATGCAACTTAATGACATGAGAGATAAACAATGTAGCTAAACTCTTAGCTGTAGGCAATTTTGGTAAAGGTATTAAGTTAATCACCTTGACGAAATGGTCCATCACCACCTATACTACAGTATTGCCACCATAATTAGGCAAATCTGTGACAAAATCCATAGACAAATAAGTCCAGGTTTGAGACGGAACCTCGATAGACAAAATAAACCCTGCCGCAGCCTGGTGAGAGGCTTTAGACCAGGCGCAAACTCTGCACTTACTTGCTCATTAACATCTTTTTGAACACTCTGCCACCAAAAGGACCAGGAAACAGTTCTCCGGGTGACAGAGGAAACAGGATGTCCGGCCATCACAGAGTCATGTACTTTGATAAGAAGATCCGTGCAAATAGAGGATGACACAAAAGCTTGCCTGGTGGCAAGCCCTCATGTGCACCAACCTGAGCTTCCATAATGTGTTGTCTGAGATCAATCCCTAAGGAACCCACCACCTTCACTAAAAATTTTGATGTGATTTTCGTCTCTCAATTCCAGAACAAAACTATGTGATAAAGCAAAAGCCTTAACATTCTTAAACTCAGGGAGAAAGGTCACAGAGAAATCAAACCAAATGAAAAAGAGGGACCACCAGGCCTGTCTAATATTCATGAGCTTAGCGGCATCAACATACAGTACATTTTTATAATCAGTAAAGAGCATTACTCTATACCTAGCCCCCTCCAACCAAAACCTCCACTCGTCAAAAGCTCTCTTAGCAGCCAAGAGATTCCAATTGCCTATATCATAGGTGGACTATGATTGTGAGAATTTCTGAGAAAAGAAAGCACAAGGATGAAAGTAACCTTCCTTCTTCTGTGAAAGAACATCAACCATCCCCACAGAAGAAGAATCTACCTCAAACACAACAGGGAAATCAACATCGAGTTGACTGAGGACAGGAGCTTTAGAAAAGGCTGTCTTGAGAACAGCAAAAGCATTATCAGCCTCAGTAGATCAAAAGGAAAAGTCAGTACTCTTCTTGGTCATATCACTAAGAGGTTTGACTATGACTACAAAGTTCTTAATGAACTTACGATAATAAATAGCAAAACCTAAGAACCACTTGAAAATCTTTATCATCCAAGATGTTATCCAAATATATTACTATTAAGGGTAAGTACACACAGAACTTTTTTGCTGCTTTTTTTCTGCAGCAAAACCTGATCTTCTTAGGCCTGTTTCACACTTACGTTTTTTGTGTCAGTAGTCATCCGCCAAAAAGGCGGAGAACGGATCCGTAGCCATGGAAACACCAATGGGAGCCACTGGACCGTTGGTGCGCCGGGATCCGCCAATGAGGGAAAGTTAAAGGAACCGCGCTGAAATAAAAATACTGCCGATGTCGCGGGAAGAGGCCGGGCTATCGCGGGAATGTCCGCCAAGAAGAGGGCGGGCTATCGCGGGAAAAGGGCGGACTATCGCGGGAAGTGGCCGGGCTATCGCTGGAATGTCCGCGAAGAAAAGGGCGGGCTAACATGGGAAGAGGCTGGGCTATCACGGGAATGTCAGCGGCAAATGGTCATGATGAAGATGTCGGGTCGCCGCAATGTCGTTTGGGATATCGTCAGTCACGCGGAGAGGAGAGAGAGAGAGAATTTTGTCCAGCAGCCACATTGCATTTAGGGCTAAACCTGTAGTGAAAGGCAAAAATGCGGATCCGGCCGCCAAAAAAGCGTTGCATTGTCCGTCCTGTGATGTCAACAGACGCCAAAATTTTGGCGGATCCGCAGAAATACGGATGGGACGGTCAACCATCAGTCAAAATCCGCCGAAAATGCAAGTCAATGGGGAAAAAAGCGGATCTGCCAAGAAAAATAGTGGATCCGTTTTTTTTGCAAAACGGCGGATTTTGACAGATGGTGAAAAACTGATGTGTGAAACAGGCCTTAGCAGGAAAGAAGCTGTGGCAAAAATACAGGTTTAGGTGCGTTTTTTTATGCGTTTTTGGTGTGTTTTTTTGTCTCTTTGTCCATGCTAATGTCCATGACTTTTCAGCAGCAAAAATGCTGCAAATAATAACACCTGCGTTTTTGGTGTGTTTTTGCAGCATTTTTTCAACACACATTCAAGTCAATGGGTGAAAAACACTGAAAAAACGCAGCAAAAACGCTGAATGAAGTGACATGCTCTATGTCCAAAAAATGCAGAAAAGCACAAAATCCTGATCACACAAAAAACCAATGTGTGTACATGAGATTTCTGAAATCTCATAAGCTTTGTAGGTAATGGAAAAATCAGCTGAAAATTAGCATTAAAAAATGAAAAAAAAAATGCAGCAAAAAGGTCTTGTGTGAACTTACCCTTAATCTACCCACTAAAAAAGAAAAATTATAATTTATGAAATTCTGAAACACTGCTGGAGCATTGGTCAAACCAAATGGCATCACCAAATTTTCAAAGTGACCTCGGTTGTTTTGAAGGCAGCCTTCCACTCATCACCTTGACAAACCTGTATAAGGTTACAGTATATGCCCCTCTCAGATCCAGTTTAGAAAACCATTTGGACCCTGCTAGTTGATTAAACAGATCAGATATAAGAGTGGGTAAGCATTCCGTACAGCAAGCTTACTAATTTCTCTAAAATCCAAACACGGATGCAACTCTCCATCTTTTTTCTTGCCTATATGACCCATGGAGAGACTCTTTTGAATGTACTCTTTCAAGATATCTCTTACAAAAAGAGATAGGTTAAACAGGCAATAATTTAGGCAATTTGGCCCCTGGTATAAACTTGATAGCACTATCATATGACCTACGCGGTGGAAGAACTTCAAATTCAGTCTCAGAAATAAACATACTCAAAATCCTGAATAAAATCTGTAAGAAGAAATCTCATAGATGCCAGGCATATAAATAAATAACTGGAAAAACAAAAATTCCCTCAAGCCTTAACCTCGCAAGTCTCCCAATTAACGTTAGGATTGTGTTTCACCAACCAGGGCATACCCCACCCAATCTTAGCTGGTAAGGAAGGAAATATCATGAATGAGATAGATTCTGTGTGTTAAACTCCCACTCTCATGCTCACCTTCTCAACCTTAGAAATAGTGTGGCGCCCCCAGGAGTATGGTCGCCACAGTGGCATTGCCTTCCTCCTAGGGAGAGTGATGTCATGCCTGGAAGCAATGAAGGGTCTCTCTGGCAGTTAACCATAACATGCAACACAGTTCCCACTCTGGGCCAGCAGAGGGAGCTCTGAACCAATACTAAGGGGAAGAGCTTCTCTCTGGGGGCCAGGAGGGGAAAATCATCAGTGAGTGTGAGGAGGGCGTCGGGTGCAGACGTGGAGGAGAAGAGCTGGGGAGACTGAGGAAATTGGAGAGCTCAGTCCCAGTGATAGCGCATGATCTGGAGCCTGGTCTCCAAGAGTGTATGGATACTGACGGTCCTGCACCAGAAACCAGAGGAATAGGAAGCTGTAAATGCCCTATTCCCACATAATCCTCGGAGGCACAACAGCGACGGGTGAGCGAAGAGAGAGAAAAGGCTATGGCTGCCTGCCATGCGAGTGGAGTGTGGATAACATCAGAAAGGAGGAACTCCAGTGTAACTCAGTACTGGGAGTACTTCATAGAGAGCGCTAGTAAGGAGACTGCACAACCCATCTGCGAGAGTGATTCCTGATTTGCTTCCAGGCTAACCAGCTCCTGTGCCATCTGTACTCAGGACCCTGGACTGCATTTGCCAAGTAAAGGTAAAGAAACTGCAACCTATTGTGTCCTTGTGTGGCGCCCCTGAGGCTCAGTCACCACAGAGATACTACCTTCTCCTAACGTGTAGTGCCCCACCAACTAGGTAAGTTGGGAACTCCTTTCCACACTTCAACACCTGCACCCACACACAGGATAGTTCAGCAATGGACCAGATTGCGGCTCCATGCTTAGAGGATAGCAGGGCACCTTTCGTGGGTCCTTGCTTCGTAACGCGAGATGTGCTGGGAGGTGGGTGGAGTTGACATATATAAAAGGTTGGGAAGGTTTAGAATTACAGGCCAGTCTGGAGGTCAGTCTGGAGGTCAGTCAGTCAGGAGAGTCTGAGGACGGATCCCTGGAGGAGGGATGGAGGAAGGAGTGCTGCAGCTGCCTCAGTGATCTGAGCCAGCTGGCACGGGAAAGGAACAGGAGAAGGATGTAGAACTGCAACCTAAGCTTCCATAAGAGAGAGAAGGAACAGCGCGGAACGAAGCAGTAGGAGAACAGAGAGGAGTTGTGCGTTGGAAGAGCAACCCTGCCTATAGGTTGTCAGCGCAAGGCCGGGGCCCAGTCCCCGAGGTTGTATGGACACTTATGGTTCTGCAGCAGACACCGGTGGAGTAGTTGGCTGTAAATGCACTACTCCCATCCAAGACTTGGGGCACAACAGCATCTGTATAGAGAGCCGGGACTCAGGATAAAGGGAGTCCCAGAAGTAGGCTACAGCTGTCTGCCATACAAGGAGAGTTGTTAGGAACATCTGACAGGAGGAACTTCAGAGTACCACGGTATTGGAGATCTTCACACTACAAGACGCAATAGAGGAGTCGTTCAGGAGAGGTACATGTTGGCGGAGTGTTGGAGAGGAGAAGCCTGGCTTGCCCGGGAGTTTGATTGAGTCTCTGCCACGGAGGACACGGCACGGAGGCAGGCACCAGTGTGTACCACGAACTGTGAGTAAAGCTTTGGAACTACAAGCCCTGGTGTCTTCCATTCAATTGTGCGCCAACGCCGCCAGCACTGCTACATCTGGGTACCAACATTCCTCACACAGTCTGCGCCTATACACTGCCCTGGGGTTGCAACTTCACCTGTGGGGAGCTACACCATCTATGCTGCAACACACCATCAGCCCCAGAGGATCTGCACGCAGCGTTGGCTTAACATCTTGCTTGCCAACCACCACAGGTGGCGTCACGAACTATCACATAAACTATATTGCAAACCACCATTGATTTGGGCGCCCAGGGCCACGGACCGGGTCACTGCTGCTGTGACACATCCCACTGACACCGGCCCGGTACCGAGTACCCCACAGCCCTGGGACGGGGCGACCCACTTGCCTTCTTGCTGCAACCTCCCCGACACTGCTACATCTCTGTGCCTGACACTGCACCTTCCTTCCCAACACCCACCTACACTGCCCTGGGACTACAGCCCTGCCTGTGGAGGGCTATAACATCATTGCTGCACTACACCATCTGTCCCAGAGGATCTGTCTGCAGCGTCGGCTTAACATTTGCCGAACACCACAGGTGGCGTCACAAATCATCTATTCATAAACTTTATTCCATCACTTCACTCCCTTACATGGACGCCCAGGGCCACGGACCGGGTCACCACTACTGTGACACTTCCCAGTGAAATATCGGCCCGGTACCGAATACCCCACTGCCCTGGCGGGCGTTCCAATTTGGCGTCATGAACAGGATTAACGGAGCCCGGCATCCCCGGGTCCTGTGTGCCAGAGACTGTGTTTGGTGCTATAGACTGTGTGCGTAATTGGCGCCATGGCCGCCATTATCCCGCTGATTGGCGCGAGCGGGAAGAAAAGGGGCAGACCTTCATGGGCAGAGCCAGCCGAGAAGCGCGAAAGGAGAAGAGCGCGCGGGAAGTGAGAAGCTGAGGCCTGCAGTTCCGGCGTCCCCTGATCCAGCCGAGGAGCGGCATCCGGTAAGTCAGCGCAACCCCGCGGCCTGGCCCACGTTAACTAGGGGGGAGAGAAAATGTCTGTGGACAACACCAATGCAGCGGCGGATGCTCCCGCTAACCTCCCAGCACCGCCAGATGCAGGGTCCAGCGCAGCTGCGGCTCCAACAGCGCCACTGAATCCGGCAGCCAGCGCTGCCTCCAGGGCACCGCAAGAATCAGCGCCCACCGCAGAGGTCCCTATAATGACACTGTCCATGCCCTATATACCGGGAGCAGCCTGGCTACCGCAGTACTTGGGTGAGTCACATACCCTGAGTGAATTCAAAGAGAGACTGTGCAGCTTGTTCGAAGTGTATCCCCTGTCTGAAAGTCAGAAAGTGAACATTCTTATTGGGCAGCTAACAGGTGCAGCACAGAGAGAAGTAAAAGCCTGGCAGGACACTGATAAAGAGACTGTTAAAAAGATTCTGGCTAAGCTCAGAAGTACCTTTGACACCAGCACTGCAGCTGAAATAAAGATGAGATTCTTTGGATGTAAGCAGAGAGCGCAGGACAGTATACAGGACTATGCTCTTAACCTGCAGGAGGCGCTGCGGGCCATAAAGCAGATGGATCCAGACAGTGTGCAGGACGGAGACAGACTGTTAAAGGAGCAGTTTATTGAAGGACTCCTATCCAGTACCCACAGAGCACAGCTGCGCATTATAGCCCTGCAGAACCCTGACCTGGATTTTGCAAACTTCAAGGACAGGGCTATCTGGGTGCTGCATGAACCAACTGTCAGCCGTCCAGTGCCCCCTAGGCGCCCAACGATCACCTACCACCAGGAAACAACATCTTTCCCCCTCAGCCCTGTGGAGGCTGATGCACAGACTCTGGAAAATGACCCATCTTCAAAACTGCGTCTTCAGGTCCAGGAGTTGACCAAAGGTATGGCTGCACTTGCCAAAACCATGCAGTCCCTGCAGGAGTCCTCCAAGGAGAAGATCCAGTTGGCCTCCAGTCCAGTGGATGTCCCGTGGATGCGGAGGAAGAGGATCCCGCCACACCGAGGGAGGAACAGCGATCGCTATGACCAGAACGGACGTCCCATCTGTCGTCACTGCCACAAAGCAGGCCACCTCGCAAGATTCTGTCCTTTAAACGAGTAACCCATGGGGCAGAGGGCCAACCCCCAGGAGTAGGACCACAAGGCCCAAGGAACTGGCGAGCCAAGTATGTTGGAGGGCGACCGGTCCTCCCAGTGGTGATTGATGGCATCCCCATGAATGTTGTGCTGGACACTGGCTCTCAGGTGACCACTATGCCATATATCCTTTACAAGCGGTATTGGTCTGACTCTGAACTTACTCATGGCCCAACTGATGAACTGATGGTAGTTGCTAGTAATGGTCAGTCTTTACCGCAGATAGGATGTAAAGAAATTACTGTTAAAGTGGGTCGAGTAGAGTTAAAATATCAAGGTCTGATAGTTGTGGATATTGATCGACGAGAATGTAACCCAATGATGACTCTAGGTACCAATGTGATTGAAAATTGTCTTTCCGAGGTTATTGTCTTGTTGCAACAGGTGGCTGAGACTGCTGGGTCCAGTGAACAACAAGTCCTGCAGAAGGAGATCAAGGCCCTGATGCAAAGACAGCAGGTAGAACTCTCTGGCGGAGAAATTGGCAGCGTCAGAGTGAGTGATTCTTTCCCCATTGCAATACCCCCCAGACGTGAAATGTTGATTTGGTGTCAGGCAGTCATAGGCCTCAGAGGAAAGGATTACCAGGCAGTGGTAGAACCAGTGTACTCTGTTACCCGGCCCACTGTCCTGACAGCCAGAGGGGTAGTTGATGTTCGCAAAGGGAGAGTACCTGTACGCCTCTTGAATTGTGGGGAGGAGGAGGCCACAATACCTCGGTATGCCACAGTTGCTATGCTGCTTACTGTCAGTAACAATGCAATATGGGCAGCAGAGCCCTTGGTCTCATCCGACCAGGTGGAGGACAATGGCTCTGTAAAGCAGCTGGAGGAGTGGTGCCAGCAACTGCAGGTGGGGACTGACTCCACCTTTTCATACCAAAAGAATGGGGTTTACCGGGTGACTCAGGAGTATGAGCGGGTATTCAGTAAACACCCTCTAGATTTTGGGAAGGCAAAAAGGGTTCAACACCATATCCCCACTGGAGCCCATCCACCCATAAAAGAAAGGTACCGGCCTATACCCCCAACACAATACCAGTGTGCTAAAAGTATGTTGCAGGAAATGAAGGAAGCTGGGGTGATCAGAGACAGTTGTAGCCCCTGGGCAGCTCCAATAGTATTTGTGAAAAAGAAAGATGATACCATGAGAATGTGTGTTGATTACAGAAAAAATAACAGCATTACACATAAGGATGCCTACCCATTACCCAGAATTGAAGAGTCATTAGCCGCACTTAAAACTGCTAACTATTTTTCCACCTTAGATCTCACTAGTGGGTATTGGCAGGTTCCCGTGGCAGAGGCAGACAAGGAGAAAACAGCTTTTACCACCTCAATGGGTCTCTGTGAGTTCAACTACATGCCATTCGGGCTCTGCACCGCTCCAGGGACATTCCAACGGCTGATGGAGTGCTGTCTGGGACACAAGCACTTTGAGACAGTCCTGTTGTACCTTGATGATGCCATTGTTTTCTCGAAGACTTATGAAGACCATCTGAAACACCTGGCTGAGGTGTTTGAAGCCTTGTCCAACTTTGGCCTGAAGGTGAAGCCTTCCAAATGCCACCTCCTGAAGCCCAAGGTTCAGTACCTCGGTCATGTAGTGAGTGCAGAAGGTGTGGCACCGGATCCTGACAAAGTCACAGTCATCCGGGACTGGCAGAAGCCCAGCAACCTCCATGAAGTACGTTAATTCTTCGGGTTGGTAGGCTACTACCGAAGGTTCATCAAAGGCTTCACTGAGATAGCCACCCTTATGCAGAATCTTCTGGTGGGCCAGCCAAAGAAGGCCAGAAACAAGAGTTCTACATTTGAATGGAATGAGGAACTGGAGAGGTCCTTCACTCGACTGAAAATGGCTCTCACAGGAGATGAAGTTCTGGCCTACCCAAATTATGACCAACCATTTGTTCTGTATACTGATGCCAGCAACGTGGGACTGGGAGCAGTACTGTCACAAGTACAGAATGGCAGAGAAAAAGTGATCTATGCCAGAAGGAAGCTTCGTCCCACCAAGAGAAACCCTGACAACTACAGTTCCTTCAAGCTGGAGTTCCTTGCCATAGTCTGGGCTGTGATTGAACGATTCAAGCATTACCTAGCTTCAGCCAAGTTTACCATCTTCACGGATAACAACCCGTTGACTCACTTGGAAACTGCAAAGCTAGGTGCACTGGAGCAGCGATGGATGGCTTGGCTGTCTAACTATGAATTTACCATCAAGTACCGAGCAGGGCACAAGAATGCCAATGCTGATGCGCTGTCCAGGATGCCTAATCTGCCAGATGCAGGAGAAGACCCTGAGGCACTCAAAGAAGTAGAGTTACCTGCCTTCCACCGGCCAGTTGCGGCCCAACGTGCCCAGGGAGTGAGAAACAGACGGTCTATCCTGAAAGAGGCCATCCTAAATCCATTGCCTCATCATGACAGGGCAGAAACCCAAGATAGCGACCCCGAAGTCCACCTGGTGAAGGAGTTACTGTCACAAGCTGACTTACGCCCAGAGTCGGATGCTCCTGAAGAAACCCAGCAGTTGTGGAAGGAAAGAGGCCAGCTGTTCATCTATGAAGGAAAGCTGTGTCAGAGTGTATCAATGCCCGCACTCATGAGTTGGTTTGGCAAGTGATAGTCCTAAAGTGGGAGGCATCAATGGTCTTGGAAGCATACCACAATGGAGCTGGACACTTCAGATGGAAGAAGTTGGAGGCCTTGCTCCAAGAGAGAATCTACTGGGCTGGTATGAGGAAAGCCATTGAAAATTGGTGCCGGGAGTGTGGACAATGAAACCTGCGCAGGAAGGACCGTAACAGTCAGCGAGCTCCTTTGCAGCCAATAATAACCAAACAACCACTTGAGTTGGTCGCCCTGGACCATGTGACGCTGGTCCCAAGCCGTTCAGGTTACGTTTATACTCTTACCATCGTTGACCACTACTCAAGATTCCTGGTAGTTGTGCCTGTCAAGGATCAAACAGCCAGGACAGCAGCCAGAGCATTCCAACAGCACTTTTGTCGACCACACGGTTACCCTGAGCGAGTGCTTACAGATCAAGGTCCAGCTTTTGATGCAGAAGTGTTCCAGGAATTCTGTAACTTGCACGGGTGCAAGAAGATCAGGACAACCCCGTACCATCCAGAGACCAATGGCATGTGTGAAAAGATGAACCAGGTGGTGATTGATCTACTGAAGACCTTGCCTTTGGAAGAGAGGAATCTGTGGCCAGAAAAGTTGCCCGATCTGGTAGATGTCTACAATCACATTTCTGTGAATTCCACCAACTGCACTCCAGCTACCTAATGAGAGCGAGGCTTGGCAAGTTGCCTATTGATTTGGATATGGGAGTTCTTACCCCTGAAGTAACATCCCCAGATGCTGACTGGGATACAGAAAGGCAACAGCAATATTGAAGGGTACAAGAGTGTTTGGAAAACAGTCTAGCTCAGGCAAGACAAAAACAAGAGAAGAACTACAACCAAAATGCACCTGCAGTTCCCTTGTCACCAGGAGAACAAGTCCTCAAGAGGAAAAGAAGGCTGCATAAATTGGATGACCAATGGGTAGCTGAACCCTACACCGTCTTAACATCGAACTTCGACAACACCAAAGTGTGCCTTATCAGTAAGGATGGAGGTGAGACCTCAGCAGCAGTATCAAGGGATCATCTGAAACTGTGCCCTGACCAGTTAAAAGAAAGGATGGAAGAACAAAACAATCTTCAGCCCATTGAAGAAGAGGAAGAAAAGGTCTGCACTGTACTTGGTGCATTCCCTGCAAACTGGACAAGAATAGGTCCCACCATTGTAGTTCCTGTCCTAACCTATCCCCAGCCTACTGCAACTGAAGTAGCAGAGACTCAAGAGAACGTTGAAAATCAGGAAATTCAGGCAGCGGATGCCACACCAGCAGTGGAGCCAGAGAATCCTCGCCCTGCCAGTGGTGAATCTGTCATGCCCACAGTGAGTCTAAGAGTTCGCAGATGGCTACTCCCAAGATTACCCACACAAGAGCTACGTAGGTCTACCCGTGGTACCAAAGGTATACCGCCCATCAGATTTCGCATATAAATAAGCTAAAGTAAATAATGATAGTGTCTAATGTTCTATAGTAATAGTGAATGGTTTAATAAAAATGTAAATATGTAACCTTTCTCAAGTTTTGTGCCTACAGAAACTCTGTAAGAACCTGTATATAGTTCACCAATTGCCCAGGAATGGGACCATGGACATTGGCGCATGGACTTATCGTCATAGGACTCTTTTTGCGCATTTGTTTTTTGCAAATTTTTCCTTTTTGAATCTTGTACACTTATAATTGTTTATTTGTTTATATTGGATACATGTTTTTCTTCAGCCCAGGAGTGCTGAATTGCACTAGGGAGGAGTGTGGCACCCCCAGGAGTATGGTCGCCACAGTGGCATTGCCTTCCTCCTAGGAAGAGTGATGTCATGCCTGGAAGCAATGAAGGGTCTCTCTGGCAGTTAACCATAACATGCAACACAGTTCCCACTCCGGGCCAGCAGAGGGAATTCTGAACCAATACTAAGGGGAAGAGCTTCTCTCTGGGGGCCAGGAGGGGAAATTCGTCAGTTAGTGTGAGGAGGGTGTCGTGTGCAGACGTGGAGGAGAAGAGCTGGGGAGACTGAGGAAATTGGAGAGCTCAGTCCCAGTGATAGCGCATGATCTGGAGCCTGGTCTCCAACGGTGTATGGATACTAACGGTCCTGCACCAGAAACCAGAGGAATAGGAAGCTGTAAATGCCCTATTCCCACATAATCCTCGGAGGCACAACAGCGACGGGTGAGCGAAGAGAGAGAAAAGGCTACAGCTGTCTGCCATGCGAGTGGAGTGTGGATAACATCAGAAAGGAGGAACTCCAGTGTAACTCAGTACTGGGAGTACTTCATAGAGAGCGCTAGTAAGGAGACTGCACAACCCATCTGTGAGAGTGATTCCTGATTTGCTTCCAGGCTAACCAGCTCCTGTGCCATCTGTACTCAGGACCCTGGACTGCATTTGCCAAGTAAATGTAAAGACACTGCAACCTATTTTGTCCTTGCCTTGTTACTGCAACCTCCCCGGCACTGCTACATCTCTGTGCCTGACACTGCACCTTCCTTCCCAACACCCACCTACACTGCCCTGGGACTACAGCCCTGCCTGTGGAGGGCTATAACATCATGGCTGCACTACACCATCTGTCGCAGAGGATCTGTCTGCAGTGTCGGCTTAACATTTGCCGAACACCACAGGTGGCGTCACAAATCATCTATTCATAAACTTTATTCCATCACTTCACTCCCTTACATGGACGCCCAGGGCCACGGACCGGGTCACCGCTACTGTGACACTTCCCAGTGAAATACTGGCCCGGTACCGAGTACCCACTGCCCTGGTGGGCGATCGCGATCAATAGCATGACTATGGGTAAGGGTAGAATTATCAATTGCAGATACTTGAATAGGATGACTGAGAGTTGAAACTGTGCACCCACACTTGATAGCAAAATTGCTGTCAATGAGATCTAAGGTGGAACCTGAATCAACAAATGCAGAGCTAATTATAACTCCAGATTTGCTAACCAAAGACACTTGCGCAAAACAACAGTAGAATGCATTAGATCTAACTTCAAACATTTAGAACCAGTGTCCTTACATAGAATCATAGAATGCTAGAGTTGGATTGAACCTCAAGGGTCATCGTGTCCAATCCCCTGCTCAATGCAAGATTCTCTAAACCATCTCAGACAGATGTCTGTCCAGCCCCTGTTTAAAGACTTCCATTGAAGGAGAACTCACCACCTCTTGTGGCAGCCTTTTGCACTCATTGATCAACCTCACTGTCAAAAAGCTTTTTCTAATATCTAATCTGTATCTTCTCCCTTTCAGTTTCATTCCATTGCTTCTCATGTTTCCATGTGCAAATGAGAATAATGATGATCCCTCTACACTGTGACATTCCTTCAGATATTCATAGACAGCTATTAAGTCTCCTCTTAGATTTCTATTTTGCAAGCTAAATATTCCCAGATCCTTTAACTATTCCTCGTAGACCTACTTTGCAGTCCACTCACCATCCTGGTAGCTCTTCTCTGAACTTGCTCCAGTTTTAATGATTTATTTTTCTCTTTACCTTTAACAAATTCATTATTATATCTGAAACACTGAATTATTGCATGACTCGTTTAACCGCTGTATATGTAAAGGTCGGCCAGGGCAGTAGTCATGACTGAGCTTATCTGGCTTTGCAGGCCCTGACCTCACTTTACATAAAAATCATTTTTCACTTTCAGCTTACTTGCCTCTCCGTTCTCTGCGACGTCAGGGTTGTTCCTATGCTCTCTAAAGTCACCTTTGGCCATTTGTGGAATAACAG
Organism: Dendrobates tinctorius; assembly: GCF_039654945.1. Classification (NCBI taxonomy): domain Eukaryota; kingdom Metazoa; phylum Chordata; class Amphibia; order Anura; family Dendrobatidae; genus Dendrobates; species Dendrobates tinctorius. The sequence continues at coordinate 9,425,725 of NW_027361993.1, forward strand.
AGACATAGTCCTGTTGTAACTCAAAATGCAAAACTTTACTATCATAATTTCGCAGCACATCCAGGTTGTCACGTCCGCCATGTCTGTGATGCCGCAAGTTGCCTGGAGCAGTGTGCACGCGCGCCTTACCTCATGGCTGCACGCTGTTGCTGGGTAACCATTCATCTCTGTCTGACTCTGCAATCCGCTGTATTCCTGGAAACCCCTGATCATGTGACCTTTCCTATGTTCCAGCCCTGCTCTGGTTCTGCAATCCGCTGTATTCCTGGAAACCCCTTATCATGTGACCCTTCCTATGTTCTACTCCCCTGCTCTGGTTCTGCAATCCGTTGTATTCCTGGAACTCCTGATCATGTGACCTGCTCTATGGTTCTACCCAGGCTGTTCTAGCAATGCTCTCTGTGATCCTGGAGGATCTGAACTCAAAGTCCCTCCCTGGTCCTGACCCGGAAGTACTGGTGCTATGGTGCTATATCAGGCCGCCCTCCTGATTATTGTGTTGCTTCCCTGCATGGCTGTTTGGTCTGGTCGGTCGCTCCCTGTATACTGTGCCCCTGCACTCTGGCCTGTCGTGCATCTCTGCACACGCTCTGTGCTTGTACTCTGCCTCTTGTCTCATGCCATGTCTTGTGTTGTCTCTCGTGCCAAGTTTGTCCTTGCCTTGCTTTGCCTTGTGGTACTTCCGCTGTTCTCTGCCTTAGCCTATTTTGCTATGTCTCGCCTTAGCTGTTCTTTGACTTGTAGTCCTTCCTCTGTGCTCTGCCTTGCCTGTTTTGCCATGTATGGTCTTTGATATTCTGAGCCTTGTAGTACTTCTCATGTTTCTTGTCTCCGCCTGGTTTTCCGTACTCTGTTCTATTGTGCTCTCTTGCACATTTCTATGTCTAGTCCCAAGGCTCTGCTTTGGCCCGGCTCTGGGCTTCGGCCTACGCTCCGCTACTAGACCCTGTCCTCTGGTGCTCTCTAGCACACTCCCTGACTAGTCCCAAGGCTGCTAGTTCTATGTCTCATTTCCTGGCTAGTCCCAAGGCCCTGCCTTGGCCCGGCTCTGGGCTTCGGCCTACGCTCCGCTGCTAGCTCTGTTCTCGCTCTGATCTGACTCTGTGTTTCTGTCTTTGTTCCTCTCCGTGTTCTGCTCCCTGCCTTGCCTTGCCTAGTTCCCTGTCTTGCCTTCCCTGAACCCCAGCGTGGGTTCCCTTGCCGCCTCCTGTGCCTTGATCATGCCTCGTGTTTGTGTACAGCCGTGTGCACTGGCCAGTGAGGCATGACTCCTAGCACGCACCCTGCCTTGAACCCTGGCGTGGCTCCTAGCACGCACCCTGCCTTGAACCCTGGCGTGGCTCCTAGCACGCACCCTGTCTTGAACCCTAACCCTGGCGTTCCCTCTGCATGCGCAGGACTCTGCCTTGAACCCTGACCCTGGTGTGTCTCTTTGCACGCGCAGGACTTTGGTTTGTTTCTTGTGCTTTGGCGTGTCTCTACACATGCACCCTGTCTAGTTTGTTGTACTTTGAACCCTTCTGTCTTGTACCTTGTGCCTTGGCGTGTCTCTACACACGCACCATGTCTTGTTTGTTGAACTCTGAACCCTGGCGTGTCCCTTACACACGCACCTTGCTTTGAACCCTGGCGTGTCCCCTACACACGCACCTTGCCTTGCACCTTGCTTTGAACCCTGGCATGTCCCCTACACACGCACCCTGCCTTGCACCTTGTCCTGGACCCTGGTGTGCCCCTAGCACTCACCCTGCCTGGAATCCTGCCTTGAACCTCGGCGTGTTCCCTAACATGCACCATGCCTGGAGATCTGTCATGCCTCCTTGCCGGAACCCTGGTTTGCCTGCCGGATGCCCGGAACCTGCCGATCGCTGCCAGAGATCGGAGGCCTGATGACTGCGGCCTGATGTCCGGAGCTGCTGTCCGCAGCCTGATGCCCTGATCTTGTCGATCGTTGCCAGCTGTCCAGAGTCCGATGCCATTGTGCCTTTACCTGTACCCAGGCGTGCCTCCTGGCCCGTACCATGCTATGGACCTTGGCTTGCCCACGCACGCACCCTGCCGTGTTGCTTGTTTTCACGTTCGCACTGAATGTTATCCTGAAGTTCTTAATGAAGATACCTTGAACTTACCTCTTGTCTTGTCTTGCTTCCTGCTCGTCCTTGTTGTCAGACACTTGCACATAGTGTTCCCCTGAGCCGGCCGTCTGGTCCCAGCAGTCATGGTGGCTCATCCCCTTGGTCTTGCCCCTGACACTCCCTTTATATGGGGTGGTTTCTCACAAGGTAAGCTCGACCTCGGTGGGTGGGTGCCACGACCCAGAGGGTCCACTCAAAAAATTGGCTCAGCAGAAGCTGAGTCCATCACACAGGTTCAATACAGCATCTTCAGAAGGTTTCACATTACATGTCACTTCAGCTTTCCCTTCACTTCTGTCCCTGCCACACGGCTCAAGATCGAGTCGCACCGTATTGTACGCTTTCTCGGCATCCTCCCTGTCCAGACTTACTGCCACTGGGTGTTCCCTCAGTTGTTTTGCCCTGGATCTGAGGGCATCAGCCCAGGTTAAGACCTGCCACATGGTGAGCGATCCGCCCATCTGTCCTGCCGTGTCCACCTCTGCAGCTTTCACACTTGTAGCTCAATCTTCTTTAACTCCTGCAGCTGAGTCTGTGCTGCTGCCCACACACTATATGCCTAGGCATTTCCTTGGAATTAACATTACGGGGTCTTACAGTTGCCCGGGCTAATAGCCCACCTGAGCTCTATGGGCGCTCTATGGCAGTGACCCCTCCTACAGTTAACTATTTACACTATTGCTAAGCCTCAATCCTATGCTATACTCTCTCTCTATCTAGTGGTCTAATACTAATATTACACTTTCCCTCTATAACACATATATAGTAACATTTACACATTTTAGAGCAGCAGACAATACACATCTTAACAACATTATGAAGTACTGCAACAAAAATTTCCCAAGTTCAGCTACATGGAAAAAATGAAGAGATCCCATAATATAAAATCACAATTTTTATTCAATTATACAATAAAAACTATAAGGTAAAAAAGCAAAATGCCGTATGAAGGACGCTGGAGCACAAAATATTAAACCATGGCTTAAAAATAACATATAATAAAGCCAAGATAGTATATAAAGCCAAAATATATTGCCCAAAACACGGTAGACATTACACTAATAAGATAATATTATTATGATGCGGCCCCAAGAGATGTAACACAATAGCTACCATAACTCCCGTGCATAATAACACTACAAGATTTCAGATGGAATAATTACCATTATAATTCCACAATAAGGCCCGCAATAACAAATGTGTAAGAAAATGTGTATTACAGCTGAATGGAGACTCGTGCTCACAGCGTCCTCTCACCCCGACGCGCGTTTTGCCGCCTGCTTCTTCCGGGGACGTGTCCAGGGTGAGAGGCGGCCCGGTTTTTATACAGATCAAAAAAGGCGCTGATCTCCGTGGGAACCAATTGGTAAACATCGGCGCGTGATGCTTTACACCCGCCCCCTATGTCGTACTTCCTCACAACCCTCAATGACACGCAAGCTAAGCCGTGCGTGTCAGTGTGTGAGGGCTATCGGAAGCGACGGGAGTCAGGGAGAACAGCGCACGCGCACTTACCACAGGGTCCGATAGAAAAAAAGAAAAAAAGAATAAATAGGGAATCCAATTTATATCTGCATTAATGTATATATCAAATGAATAAGTAACAATATCCTAACTATTATGCCTCACATAAATGCCTCAATCAAAAATTTGGTACAGAGCACCATAATTGTGCCCATTATTATAGAAATAATAATTTTTTGATGCAAATTGTATTATAGTGACAATATATAAAGTGACCATATATTAAAAGTTATACATCAATGAATAATATAATAATACTATATCTAAGAGTAAATTCTTGGTGATATTATAATAAATAAAGTGACAGTGCTTAATCACAGCCATGCCCAGACACTAATCCATTTATTGCACTAATTCTATTAAAGTGACAGTGCATACAAAAAACAAAAAAATAAAAAATAATAAAAATAAAAATAATAATAAAAAATAATAGAAAGATGAGAATCATGAATGAAGACATAATCTCTCCTGGCTCCTCAGTACAGATGAAGGATTCCGAATCAATGGACCTCATACCCCGGAATAATCGACCCTATTATACTAGAATGAAAAGAAGAATGATTAAAATCAAGAAAAATAAAATTATCAGAATACTATAATGATAACATATATAAAAACCACCTACCCAAACCCAGAAGACAGATGCCTATTCACAAAAAAGCAGAATAACCCATGTTTTCATTTATTCCATGAGGATTGAGTGTCCCTAGACGGTAGATCCATCGACATTCCAACTGTGAAAGTGACCGAAATAAATCGATACGGCGTCCACATGTTCCTTGGATTTTATTAGGATAATTGTGGAGCATAATACCATCACTTTGAAAAATGTTGACAGTGATTTAGAATCTATCTACAAGTCTTTACAAAATAGTATGTCTAAGGAATCTTTAGATAATTGGTTGAAGGACCTTGGCAAGGAAGTCGACAAATGGGAGGAGGATGTGAGTCAGGGGAAGCTCAAAAAGTTTTCTCGGGACTCAAAGGATTATGAATCACATAAGGTATACCGCTGGCAGCAATCTAACAAAATTGATACATCGGTACCTCAAATATCTAAGGATAAATCAGATACTTCAAGTGTCTCGGGTAGTGAGAGCGGCTCATCCTCCAATGAGTCTAGATATGGAAGAGATTTTCATCTAAGGAGTGGAGGAAGACGAAGATATCCGGATATGTTTCAGAGATCTTATAAACCGAGGAAATCTAAGGATCAATTAAAGGTGATTAATCTCTCCACTCATGTTTTGTCTATACCACAGATTAAAATACTTGAAAAAGGTTTGAATTTTTCTCCATCTTCTCGTCTAGATCCCTTTACTGCGGTAAAGGACCTCAATCTATTTGCCAGGAAAATTGTCCTTAAAAAATTGCATTTTAAAGTAGAAGATCCTATTTTTGACACTTCAACTACAGTAATGGAGAGAGAGGCAATTGAAGTGTTGGACTCTTTAGCTAGAGAAAGTACTATTCCATCTAATTTGTTCAAGAAATCAAAAAATTTTCCCCCGTTGAGTTTATGTCCGGCTGTTGAAGTTTTCACCCGTTTGGTCACTAAGGATATTGAAATGTTGTCACAGATTCAACGAAATAGAGATAATCTATCTAAAGAGGAAAGAGATGCTCTACAAGAGCTTAAAAGCTGGGATGATGTCTTGTTTAAGCCAGCGGATAAAGGGGGAAATTTGGTGATTTGGCCAAAGAAGATGTACGAACACCAGGCTTACCAGCTTTTGAATAATGCAAAATGTTATAAAAGACTAACGCATAACCCAATTTCCTCTTTCCAACAGAGTCTGATTTTGATTTTGGAAAAAACATTCTCTGATGGCTTAATTTCCAAAGCTTTTTTGGATAGAATCCGCGATCTTCAACGTAGATTATCCACATTTTACCTCATTCCCAAGGTACACAAGCATGCTTTGGATCCACCGGGGAGACCTATTGTGGCTGGGAATGGGGGTTTGTGTGAAATTATTTCTGATGTTGTGGACTATTTCTTAAAAGCTATTGTGTCCACTTTACCTTCCTTTATCAGGGACACCAATCAGGCCTTGCAACGCATTGACCAGATGCAATTGGAAGATAATCAGATTTTGGTGACCGCAGATGTTGAGGCGCTTTACACCTCCATAAAACATAAAGATGGTTTGGCCGCCACTGCCTTATTTCTTAAAGCCAGCAATATTGAAAGTTCTATGGCAGATCTCATCCTAATTTTATTGGAATTCATCTTGAATCATAATGTGTTCACCTTTGATAAAAGAACTTACCCCCAGTGTCAAGGTACAGCAATGGGGGCTTCATGTGCCCCTTCCTACGCTAATTTATTTTTGGGTGCGTGGGAAAGAGAGATTTTTCTTGGGGCCAGGATTGTTGACATTAATAAGGTGAATAATTTGATGAGATATATTGATGACGTGCTATTCGTCTGGGAAGGTGATGAAATGGATTTGGGAAACCTGATGAGGGAACTCAATAACAATGATATTAACGTAAAGCTAGCCTTTAAATATGGCAGGTGTTTGGAGTTTCTGGACATCTTAATAGATGTGACAACTGATGGAACCATTCACACGGATGTTTTCAGGAAGCCCACCGCCACAAATTCCTATCTTCGGGCGGACTCCTCGCATCCTGCCAGTACAATTTGTGGAATCCCTATAGGTCAGTTTTTAAGGATTAAGAAGATTTGTTCTGAAACTTCCAGTTTTGAGAAACAATGCCTTGAACTGACTAGAAGATTTAAAGACAGGGGATATAGCCGTAAGATGATAAGAAGAGGCTATAGGAGAGCAATACGTACATCATGAAATGAGTTATTGTATAACAACAAAAGAATTGAAAGGGTTGAAACCAATCAATTAAGATTTATTTCCACCTTCAATAGTCAGTGGTCAAATTTGAGGAAGATTGTCCACAAACATTGGGCAGTCTTATTGACGGATCCGGTACTGAAAAAGGCTTTGCCCTCAGCTCCACAATGTGTAGCCAGACGATCGGCCAACTTTAAGGACTTACTAGTACACAGCCACTATGAACATGAGGGAGGCTTAAAATTGAGACCTTTAGTTCCCGGCTTTTTTCCGTGTGGCTTGTGCAAGGCCTGTCTTAATTTGGTAAAATCAAAAAAATTTGGAAATCATGACGGATCACGACAATATGATATCCGAAAACATCTTACATGTTCCTCAACAGGGGTAATTTACCACGCGGAGTGCCCTTGCCATAAAATATATGTTAGTTTGACAACAAGGGAGTTAAAAGTACGCGTTAGGGAACATGTTTTGGATATAGAGAAAGCCTTGAACACTGAGGATTACACCTCTTTGAAGACACTAACTAGGCATTTTAAGAAATACCATGGGTGCAATCCTCGGGGTTTAAGGGTTAAGGCCATTGACCAATTTGATTTGGGTACTAGAGGTGGCGATTTATTTCGGTCACTTTCACAGTTGGAATGTCGATGGATCTACCGTATAGGGACACTCAATCCTCATGGATTAAATGAAAACATGGGTTTTTCTGCTTTTTTGTGAATAGGCATCTGTCTTCTGGGTTGGGGTAGGTGGTTTTTATATATGTTATCATTATAGTATTCTGATAATTTTATTTTTCTTGATTTTAATCATTCTTCTTTTCATTCTAGTATAATAGGGTTGATTATTCCGGGGTTTGAGGTCCATTGATTCGGAATCCTTCATCTGTATTGAGGAGCCAGGAGAGATTATGTCTTCATTCATGATTCTCATCTTTCTATTATTTTTTATTATTATTTTTATTTTTATTATTTTTTATTTTTTTGTTTTTTGTATGCACTGTCACTTTAATAGAATTAGTGCAATAAATGGATTAGTGTCTGGGCACGGCTGTGATTAAGCACTGTCACTTTATTTATTATAATATCACCAAGAATTTACTCTTAGATATAGTATTATTATATTATTCATTGATGTATAACTTTTAATATATGGTCACTTTATATATTGTCACTATAATACAATTTGCATCAAAAAATTATTATTTCTATAATAATGTGCACAATTATGGTGTTCTGTACCAAATTTTTGATTGAGGCATTTATGTGAGGCATAATAGTTAGGATATTGTTACTTATTCATTTGATATATACATTAATGCAGATATAAATTGGATTCCCTATTTATTCTTTTTTTCTATCGGACCCTGTGGTAAGTGCGCGTGCGCTGTTCTCCCTGACTCCCGTCGCTTCCGATAGCCCTCACACACTGACACGCACGGCTTAGCTTGCGTGTCATTGAGGGTTGTGAGGAAGTACGACAAAGGGAGCGGGTGTAAAGTGTCACGCGCCGATGTTTACCAATTGGTTCCCACGGAGATCAGCGCCTTTTTTGATCTGTATAAAAACCGGGCCGCCTCTCACCCTGGACACGCCCCCGGAAGAAGCAGGCGGCGAAACGCGCGTCGGGGTGAGACGACACTGTGAGGAATTGTGGAATTATAATGGTAATTATTCCATCTGAAATCTTGTAGTGTTATTATGCACGGGAGTTATGGTAGCTATTGTGTTACATCTCTTGGGGCCGCATCATAATAATATTATCTTATTAGTGTAATGTCTACCGTGTTTTGAGCAATATATTTTGACTTTATATACTATCTTGGATTTATTATATGTTATTTTTAAGCCATTGTTTAATATTTTGTGCTCCAGCGTCCTTCATACGGCATTTTGCTTTTTTACCTTATGGTTTTTATTGTATAATTGAATAAAAATTGTGATTTTATATTATGGGATCTCTTCATTTTTTCCATGTAGCTGAACTTGGGAAATTTTTGTTGTAATGTTGTGTGAAGTGCCCAGTTGCACTTAACAGGACCTTGTTGATTCAACATTATGAAGTAATGGTATATATAAATATACATTTATATACACTCTACACCAGGACATGCTTAGAGGTTCAGGACAGCTGCTGTTGCCCTCTTAAATATAGACAGAGACAAGCAGGTGATCCACGTTCAATTATCTACTTGGACTCTCTGCAGGCCTCAATTTGCATAGGTTCTCCTGCCTTATTAGGATGAGAGGATGAAGTAACTTAAACACTTTAAAATGTGTTCTTATCCCTAAGACGTCTGTATAAATGTACTTCCAGTGACATATCTTCCTCCAGAGACAATGGGGAGGAACTATAAATCATCTTATTTCAAATCTGGCTAGAAAGAAACAATAAAGGCCACTATACACTATTGGCGCTGTGAAGGTGACCCTCATACAATACTGAGGCTGTGAGGAGGATCAACATACTGTAGGGGGGTTGCAAAGAGGTTCATAATACTATATGGAGGCTGGAGGGAACCATTATACTTTTTGGGAGCTGTGAGGGGACCATCATACTGTATTCTATATAGGGGCTGTAGGGGACTATCAATCTGTATTGGGACTTTGAGGGAGACCATCATACTAAATGGGGGCTGTGGAGGACCATCATACTATATGAAAGGCTGTGGGGAGACAATCATACTGTATTGGGGCTGTAAAGGGAGAAGATATTATAAGGGGGACTGAGGGTTGATTATCACACTGTATTGGAGCTGTGTTGGACCATCATACTATGTTTGGGGACATCTTAATGTGTGGGGCAATGTGGGGGAACCACGATACTGTGAGGGGCTGTGGAAACCATCATACTGTGAAGGGGAATGTGGTGGAACCATCATAATTTTTTGAGGGCTGCCTAGACCATCATGCTGTAGGATAACCATGTTACTTTGGTGTTCCATCATCCTGTGTGGGGAATGCATCATACTGTGCAGGAGGGCTGTGGAGAGCATCATACTATGTGAGGGACTATGGTGGGACCATCATCTTGTGTGAGGGAACCGTAATACTGTGTGAGGACTGTTATGGGACTATCATCCAGTGTGGGGGGAACCATCCTACTTTGTAGAGGGCTGTGGAGCTCATCATACTGTGTGTGAACAGTAATGACTATCAAAATGTTTAGGGACCATCATACTGTATTGGGGCTACAGGGGCCGTCATACTATGTGGAGGGCAAGTGAAAGGAATTTAGGTACATCCAGCCATAGATAAAAAATTAATTCATTTTATTAAAAGTCCATTAAAAAAAAAACTTTAAAACTGATGCGATTCTGGTAGATAACCACCGTTAATTACAGCATTATTAGTAAAATGAAATGTATTTTTTTTGACAGATGGATGTGCCTAAATTCCTTTCACTTACCTATTTGTGCTAACTCTGCCAGTTGAATATGGCACCCTTTATTTGAGATATACAGCACAAATAGCAACATTAAGTAGCGCTGGTGAGCTTTTTTTTCCTATGTGGAGGGCTGTGGGGGCAACCGTTATACTATATGGGGGCTCCATCATACTGTATTGGGGCTGCGGGGGAATCACCGTGATACTTTGTGGGGTGCTAAGGTGAACATTAAACTTTGTTGGGGTCAGTGGTTACAATCATAATATGTGTGGGGTTGTGGTGACCATCATAATGTCTGGGTGCTGGAGCCATTATAAATAATAATAATAATACATTTTATTTGTATAGCGCCGACATATTCCGCAGCACTTAACATTTCAGAGGGGATTTGCACAGACAATAGACATTACAGCATAACAATAATCACATAGATTATAACAAATACCAAGAGGAATGAGGGCCCTGCTCGCAAGCTTACAATCTATGAGGAAAAAGGGGAGACACGAAAGGTGGGTGGTAACAATTGCCTTGATTGTTTGGACCAGCCATAATGTTAAGTGTGTAACAGTACAGACACAGAGGGCTGATGGATGCATAAAGCATGTGGGAACATGATGCGGGGAACCTGGTTATGGTAAAACTTTTGACTGTGCCACCCAGGGATAGATTAGGTTAATGTGTTGAGGCGGTAGGCCAGTCTGAATAAATGCGTTTTCAGGGCACACTTAAACTTGTGGGGATTGGGGACTTATCGTATTGACCTGGGAAGTGCATTCCAAAGAATTGGCGCAGCACGTGTAAAGTCTTGGAGATGGGAGTGGGAGGTTCTGATTATTGAGGATGCTAACCTCAGGTCATCAGCAGAACGGAGGGCGTGGGTAGGGTGGTATACTGAAACAAGGGAGGAGATTAGGGTGGTGCTGAGTCAGAGAGCTTTGTGAGTGAGGGTAATAAGTTTGTACTGGATTCTGGAGTGGATGGGTAGCTAGTGTAATGACTGGCACAAGGTAGAGGCATCGGTGTAACGATTGGCAAGGAATATGATCCTGGCTGCAGCATTCAAGACAGATTGGAGAGGGGAGAGTTTGGTAAGAGGGAGACCGATTAGAAGAGAGTTACAATAGTCGAGACGAGAATGAATAAGAGAAACAGTAAGAGTTTTTGCGGAGACGAAAGTAAGAAAAGATCGAATTCTAGAAATGTTTTTGAGGTGCAGATGACAAGAGCGAGCCAGTGATCGAATGTGGGGGGCAAAGGAAAGCTCGGAGTCAAGTATGACCCCAAGACAGTGGGCATGTTGCTGGGGAGTAATAGTGGAACCACACACGGAAATGGCAATGTCAGGTATAGGTACATTAGTAGAGGGAGGAAACACAAGGAGTTCAGTCTTTGACAGATTCAGTTTCAGATATAATGAGGACATGATGTTAGACACAGCGTTTAGATAATCGTCGGTGTTTTCTAGAAAGGCTGGCGTGATGTCAGGAGAAGAAGCGTATAATTGGGTGTCATCAGCATAGCTATGGTACTGGAAACCAAATCTACTGATTGTTTGACCAATAGGGGCAGTGTACAAGGAGAAGAGGAGGGGGCCTAGAATTGATCCTTGAGGAACCCCAACAGTAGGGGGCAGGTGAGAGGAGGAGGAACCGACAAAAGATACAGTAAAGGAGCCGTCAGAGAGATAGGAGGAAAACCAGGAGAGAATGGTGTCCTTGAGGCCAATGGAACGGAGCATAGTGAGGAGGAGCTGATGATCCACAGTGTCGAATGCTGCAGAGTGATCAAAGAGAATCTTATTTTATGATGTTTGTAGGGCCATTATGCTGTGTAGGTAGAAGAATGTGGGAACATAATTCTGTATTGGGGAATTTAGGGGGGGGGCATCATACCATGGAAGGAGTATCATAGTGAGCAAGAACCCTAAGGGGCTTCAGTAGGGACAAAACAACTATGTAAGTTCAGTAACACATATCCCTCTCCATGTCTTAAAATAAAAGTTTTGGAGGTATGACCTGTGTCTGCTCTATGTGCCGTGATAGGACTTTTGAAAAGGAGTCCTGTATGTAAACCCTGCTCAGGAGCATTATTATTTGTGAATCATTGGGCAGTAAGCACAAAACCAATGACCTATTGCAGAGATTCATGTGCATGCATGACCTCTTTCTTTTTAGGGCATGCTGACACAATTTTTTGCAAAGATTTAGAAAGGGATTTTTACTGCAAATCTACATTAAAAATGCTTCAAATACTGTTTGAATACGTTTCCTGCTGATTTTAATTGTAAATGTTCAAAATAGGGTGGAAAAAAACAGCTCTGTGTGCGTTAAATAGTAGCTATTCTATGTGGGATATTATGTGGATTTAGGAGCACAAGCTATTTGGAAATACTCATCAAAAACCTGTAAATGTACGAGTGCTGATTTTTGGAGGTATGTAGAAATTGTATCAGACATTTATTGTACAGGTGCTTCTCACAAAATTAGAATATCATCAAAAAGTTAATTTATTTCAGTTCTTCAATGCAAAAATTGAAACTCATATATTATATAGAGTCATTACAAGCAGAATGATCTATCTCACGTGTTTATTTCTGTTAATGTTGATGATTATGGCTTACAGCTAGAGATGAGCGACTTTGCCTTTTTTCGGGTCGAGCCGGGTTTCGTGAAACCCGACTTTCGCAAAAGTCGGGTCGAACGAAATCGGCCGATTATCGTGAAAAGTCGAAGGCCGACTGAAACAGGAAACCCAATGCAAGTCAATGGAGAAGCAAAGTTGGCAGGGAGTGGAGGACAGGAAACACACCTACAGTGCACTTTTGAATGCCAAACACATCAATTCTTATTACTGAAGCATTTCAACCTTAATTTACTTCATAATACTAGTTACGCACTCAAAAATGGGGGTCATTTAACTAAATTTGTGGGGGGGTAGGGCTGGCTTCAGGTTTTCATGTGCCCTGGGCCAAAGAGCGCCCCTTTAACACATAGCACAACTCATGATGCTCCGATACGGCAGAGAAATAGCGGTTTACTACAATGAAAAATACTTCACTTTTTACATCTCATGACTGATATCCATTTTAAATTCTCCAATAGCTCCAAAAAAGGACAGTATATTACTCCATACAGTATTATGGCCACCGCATAGTGTGCATAGTGCATACAGAGTAATGAGGCCCATATATTTCTCCATACAGAATCATTGGTCCCATATAATGTTTGAAACAATATATGATGAGCTCCACATAATGCTCCAGTATATGTTGGTCCCCATGGATGAAGCTGCACTGTTTGATGGGCCCAAATAAAGCTCCATATATAATGGGCCCCATTTCTAATGCTCTAGTGTATAATGGGCCCTGTAAATGCTGCTCCAGTGTCTGATGTCCACCTTTGGAATGCTCCAGTGTATGGTGGGCCCCATATATCATTCTCCAGAGTATAGTGCTCCCCAAAAATTGCTGTCCCAACATTGAAAACAATTAAATAAGTTTCCTCGCTAGGGAATCCCTGTACTAGTCTGGGCACACAGACGTGATGTCATTGCGCTCTCTGATGAGAATATCACTGTCAGGAAATGCGGAAGACGTCATGGCAGTGGAGCAGGGAGAGGTAAGTATTTCAACTTTGCAAGTGCTGTAATCCTGAGCAAGCAGAGGGGGCCACTCGTTGGCGACGGCACTGGCACAGGGCCCCTCATAGTACGGCGGTGTGTCTGACGGCGGGTGTGCACCCCCACCATCAGAGACACTTGATTGCACTATGAGGGACCCTGTGCCAGTGCCTGCGCCCAAGAGTCGGCGCACCCACCTGTCCAGGGCAACGACACTCGCACGGTTGCGTGCGCTAGGTGGTGACCCTGGCCATGGGGGGAGGAGGCAGCCCAGTTAGGGAGGTTTACAAAATGGCATATGTTGATGTGGGACATTCACCTGCTGCTAAAGGCGAAATTGGTCAAGTCCCAGGAAGAGGAGGACCAAAGAAAGGCTGCCAGAAAAATGGCTATGTGTCATCAGGGTAAGGTGTGACAAAATCCTTGGTAACCCATGCATGGTTCATTTTAATGAAGGTTAGATCATCCACATTTTGGGTCAAGAGACAGGTCCTTTTTTCTGTCAGGATTGATCCAGCAGCACTGAAGACTCTTTCCGATAGCACACTTGCAGCTGGGCAAGCGAGCTCCTGTAAGGCATATTGTGCCAATTCAGGCCAGGTGTCCAGTTTAGTGGCCCAATAGTCAAATGGGAATGACCTGTGAGGGAGAACATCGATATGGGACAAGAAGTAGTTTGTAACCATAGTTGACAAGTGCTGTCTCCTGTCACTTTCAATCAATGCAGTATTACCAGTCGTGTGAGCGGGACTTGAAAAATCAGTCCACAACATGGTCATGAAACCCCCTGTCTCTAACGCCACTTCTGATGTGTGCACCACCAACACCTCTTCCAAGCTGCCCCCGGCACCTACGGCTCGTGTGAGAACCATCACCGCTGCTGTGTGCTGGGAATGCCTCAACCAACCGGTTTACCAGAGTTGCTTGTTTGTTAGCCAATATTAGGTCAAGGTTCTCCTGTGGCATGATGTTTTGGAATTTGCCTTTATAGCGTGGATCCAGGATGCTGGCCAACCAGTAGTCGTCATCGTTCATCATTTTGGCAATGCGGGGGTCCCTTTTTAGGATCTGCAAGGCATAATCTGACATGTGGGCCAATGTTTCCGGTGTCAATGATGCACTGCGAGTGCTGGGTGGAGGAGCACTTTCTGGCAAATCCACATCCCTCCAGTCACGCACAAACCCTGTACCAGACCTTGCCACGCCAACATTTTCTCTTGCCCCATGAGAAGCATCCTCCTCCCATAAATAATCATCCCCATCATCATCCTCCTCCTCTTCCTCTTCTTCCTCCACCTCGTCCAGGAGAGTTCCCGGAGCAGACAATGGCTGACTGTCATCAAGGCTTCCATCCTCCTCTTCCTCATCATCCTCGGCTGCAGACGCCTGCTCCTTAATGTGCATCAAAGTTTGCATGAGCAGACGTATAAGTGGGATGCTCATGCATATGATGGCGTCGTCTGCGCTTACCAGCCGTGTACATTCCTCAAAACACTGAAGGACTTTACAGAGGTCTTTTAGCTTCGACCACTGCACACCTGTCAACTCCATGTCTGCCCTCAAAGTGCCTGCCCGTGTATCCTCCCACAAATGCATTACAGCCTGCCTCTGTTCGCACAGCCACAGGGTGGAGCTCCACCTTGTTGCAACGTCGATAATTAGGCGGTGCTTGGGAAGGTGGAGCAATCGCTGCAGTTTCTGCATACGACTGGAGTGTACCGGCGACTGGCGGATGTGCGAGCACAGTCTTCGGACCTTCTGGAGCAGGGATGTTAACTCTGGATAATTATTGAGGAAGCACTGCACCACCAGGTTCAAGGTGTGAGCCAAGCAAGGTATGTGTCTGAGTTTTGAAAGGGCTGTGGCTGCCACAAAATTCCGGCCGTTATCACTAACTACCTTGCCTGCCTCAAGATGTAGACTGCCCAGCCATGACTCAGTTTGTCGCTGAAAGTAGTTGGCCAGTACCTCCGCGGTGTGTCTGTCGCCCAAACACATCATCTTCAATACAGCCTGCTGATGCTTTCCACTAGCTGATCAATAGGGGAACATCTCGTGTGCAACACTGGCAGCTGCGGATGGAGTCCTCGTGCGACTGCGTTCTGTAGACGAGCTTTCGCTTCTGGAGGAGGAGGAGGAGGGTCGAACGCCTACAGCCAGCTGTTTCCTATACCGTGGGGCTAGTCAGCACTGTCCCACCACCGCTGTCCCCTGTGGACCCTGCATCCACCACATTAACCCAGTGCGCAGTGATGGACACGTAACGGCCCTGGCCATGCCTACTGGACCATGCATCAGTTGTGAGGTGCACCTTTCCACTCACTGATTGCTTGAGTGCATGTACAATGCGGTCTTTCACATGAAGGTGGAGGGCTGGGAAGGCTTTGCGAGAAAAGAAGTGGTGACTGGGTAGGTCATAGCGTGGTACTGCGTAGGCCATGAGTTCGCGGAAAGCTGCACTTTCAACCAACCGATAGGGCATCATCTCTAATGAGATTAGTTTGGCAATGTGGGCGTTCAAACCCAGTGTACGCAGATGAGAGGATGAGTACTTTCTTGTCCTACTCATAGTCTCTGGTAGCGTGAGCTGGACTTGAGAGCTGCATATGGTCGAACTAGCGGTGGACATGGCGGACTGAGAGAGGGTTGATGATGGTGATGAAGATGGTGTTCTTTCTGATGGCCTAGATTCAGTCTTTCGTTGCAATAACAGTGTGATTCCTTGACTGATTTGCCCTTGCGACGACAACTCAACATTTGCTGCTGGTGGTGTGCTAACCGGTGGGCTTACAGTGGGGGAAACAATGTAGTGTTGCTGACTACCTTCTTTGGGAGCAGTTGCACATGTGGTACGTGAGTTTTGGCAGTCCATCCATGCTTGCAAGTGCATGGTGGTTAAATGTCTTAGCATGCAACTGGTATTCAAATTTCTCAGATTTTTCCCTCGGCTAAAGGTCTTTGCGCACTTCTTCAATATAACCTTTGCCTGATCATTAGGATTTTGTTCAAAAAAGTGCCACACTGCACTCTTCCTACTATGGAAGACATTTTGAGGCCTTGCACGCTGTGCTATTTTGACCATCTAGCCAAGCTGTCCTGCAAACTCTTTTGGTTTTTGTAACCTGTTTTTGGACTGCTCCGGGTCTGCCACATAACAGCTGTTGTGATGTCAATGCCCGCTGCGGATGCTCCTCCTCCTCTTCTGAGCTATTGGCAGCGGCACCCTCTTCCCCCAATGGATGCCAATCTGGGTCAACAACTGGGTCATCCATCACCTCCTCTTCAATGTCATGTGCATCTTCCTCTGTGTCACCGTGTATGGTGGTATAGTATGCGGGAAGGGGCACCTGAGTTTCATCAGGGTCAGATTCTGCCTCAGTACACTGCGAGGACAATGTAGTGCTCTGAGTGAATGTACCAGCAGATAAATCTAGCAGTGGCTGTGCATCAGTGCACTCCATGTCAGATTCATCTTGGCCTGGGTAATTCACCATTTCACTTGATAACCCAGGCATGGTATATGAAAACAGCTCCATGGAGTAATCTGTTGTATGGCCTGCGTCATCCTTCAATCTTGGTTGGGGTGAAGGACACAAGGAAAGGTGTGGTTCATGAACATGAGCCTCCAATGACGACTCAGTGCTTTTATTTTTTACAACTTCAGAAGAGGAGGCGATAGAGCTGGAGGCTGAGTCAGCATTGTAAGCCAAAACTTTTTCCTGAAGCTCTGGCTTTAAAAGCGGTTTGCCAACTCCTAGAAAACTAAGCCTTCGAGGCCTTGTGGAGCCAGACGATGACGCAGGCTCAACACCTCCTGCATTAGGTGCTATTTTGCTTTTGCACTACCAGCAGATCCACCACCAACACCATGCGCACTTCCACAGACTCTTCCACCACACGTCCTCATTTTTGGGGAAAACGTACCCAAAAAACCACCAACTATATGGTACTGTAAAAAAAGGTACAAGGTGTATATAGGAGTGGGGAAAATTTGAATCTCTGTAGACTTCAGGACACAGTTGGATTCTGTCAGGCCCTGTTTATATTACACCGCAATGTGACAGGCAGATTCTGGATGGTGTAAGTAAGGTGTATAGAGGACTGTGGAGAATTGGAATCTCTCTAGACTTCAGGACACAGTTGGATTCTGTCAGGCCCTGTTTATATTACACCGCAATGTGACAGGCAGATTCTGGATGGTGTAAGAAAGGTGAATAGAGGACTGTGGAGAATTGGAATCTCTCTAGACTTCAGGACACAGTTGGATTCTGTCAGGCCCTGTTTATATTACACCACAATGTGACAGGCAGATTCTGGATGTTGTAAGAAAGGTGGATAGAGGACTGTGGAGAATTGGAATCTCTCTACACTTCAGGACACAGTTGGATTCTGTCAGGCCCTGTGTCTATAACACCGCAATGTGACCGGCAGAAATTGCCTAGTGTATGACAAATTACAAGGTGTATATAGAATTGGGCAGAATTGGAATCTCCCTAGAGTGTAGGTCTGTAAGAACGGACAAACTCCTCGACTTTTCCTTATAGAGTCACACACGTAGATAGCTTCAATTTGGCCATGATAACAGCCGTTACACGGTACTGAGAGAGGAGCGTGCACGTACACCGCTGTACGGTGTATGTAAAATTATCAAGCTCCGTGTTTTTGTATACGGACTGACACACGCTGTCTCTCTCTAGTTTTGAATGTAATCAAACAGCAAATATACTAAACTGTTTGAAAAACTGACAAAACTATAAGGTGTAGGTCTGTAAGAACGGACAAACTCCTCGACTTTTCCTTACAGAGTTACACACATAGCTTCAATTTGGCCATGATAACAGCCGTTACACGGTACTGAGAGAGGAGCGTGCACGTACACCGCTGTACGGTGTATGTAAAATTGTCAAGCTCCGTGTTTTTGTATACGGACTGACACACGCTGTCTCTCTCTAGTTTTGAATGTAATCAAAGAGCAAATATACTAAACTGTTTGAAAAACAGACAAAACTATAAGGTGTAGGTCTGTAAGAACGGACAAACTCCTCGACTTTTCCTTACAGAGTCACACACGTAAATAGCTTCAATTTGGCCGTGATAACAGCCGTTACACGGTACTGTGTGAGGAGCGTACACCGCTGTACAGTGTGTGAAAAAATGAACGCTCACTACCTCACCAGGACAAAACACTACAATTTGGATTGCTTTTAAAAAAGCAGTTTGAACACCAGTGTGCACACAGCAATGCAGCTAGCCTTAAAAGGCAGGCTAATCACCACCAGCGCTGCTGCACAAAAGCAAAAATCTTCACTTTTCACTGCACAGGAGCTACAGTGAAAAGCGCTAGCAGCAGAAGCAGTTTTTTTTTTCTTTTTGCCTTCCTAATGCTCTCCCTATATAATCAGCAGCTGCAGCAGCTCTCCCTATTCTGAGATCAGCATGAGTAACATGGCGGTCGGCGTCCCCGCCCTTTTATACCCCCTGTGACGCCACACAAAGCAAGCCAATCACTTGCATGCCCTTCTCCAAGATGGTGGTGACCACTGCCTATGTCATCACGTTGCCCACAGTGTCCATTCTTCCTGATTGGCTGAAAAAGGGCACTAAAGCATCTTTTGAAACGCGACTTTGGCGCTAAAGTTGCCGACCTCGTGGCCGACCTCACGCTAAGGTCGGGTTTCGTTTCATGAAACCCCACTTTGGCGAAAGTCGGCGACTTTTGAATTTTTTCGACCCGTGTCGCTCAACTCTACTTACAGCCAATGAAAACCCAAAAGTCCTTATTTCAGTAAATTAGAAAAAATTAACAATAAACACCCGCAAAGGCTTCTTAAGTGTTTTAAAAGGTACCTTAAGCCCCCGTCACACACAGCAATCTCGCTAGTGAGATCGCTGCTGAGTCACAAGTTTAGTGTGACACCTATGAGCCACCCGCCCCCCTGCCGGGTATCGCTGATCGTGCTCAAAAGCCCTGGACTTTTTTTTGATCGTTGGCATCGCTGCGTGTGGCAGGCGGGAGAGCAACGATCAGCGAGAAACCCTATGTGTACCTTAGATACCAGCGCGCTGGTGCAGGGAGCTGGTAATCAAGGTAAACAGAGGGTTTCTAAGCACCTCGCGGCACTTAGAAACCCGCTGTTTACCTTGGTTACCAGCTCCCTGCACCAGCGCGCTGGTATCTAAGGTAGACAGCAACACGCGCGCTCGTCGTCGCTGGTGCTGATCGCTGGTGAAGCTGCCTGTTTGGCAGCTCATCAGTGATCATGTAGCGACACACCAGTGATCCTGACAAGTTCATATCGTTGTCGGGATCGCTGGTGAGTCGCTATGTGTGATGGGGCCCTTATTCTGTTTCAGTAGGCTCCACAATCATGGGGAAGACTGCTGATGTGACATCGGCGGCCGTGCCCGCCGATGCCCCTTCAGCGGCGGTGCCCGCCGCAGCGTTCCCTCACCTGCGCGCTCCTGTCCACGCGCACTTCCGCTCTGCCCTCCGCCCTGCTGCGGGTCCCCGCACCGGCCTTAGGCCGCGCGCGCGCGTTCCCCCGCTCTCTTCCGCTAGTGGGGGGCGTCGCTGAGGGGCGGACCTGTAGGACGTACTTCCTGGTTCAGGATATATCAGGCGTCCGCCCTATTCTGAGGGCGCCTGGTGATTGTGTGACTTCCCTGCACTCACCGGCCGCATATCTGCTCTAGAGTACCCTGCCTGTCCTTCTGTCTAGGGCTATTTCCCCCTGTGTGCCTTGTGTCCTGCTCCGCTCCCGTCTGCCTGTCTCTGCCCTGTCCCCTCCGCTCCGACTCTCCTCCTGTGGACTTCTGCCCAGTGCCCTCCGCTATTCCATCCTGGTACTCTTGTTCTGCCTGCCTGTCCTTCGAGCCGTCCCTCCTGGTACCGGCTGTCGCGGTTCTGCCCCCTGCGGTCCTTCCCCTAACGATCCCTGTACAGGGGTCGGTCTTCACCTGGTGAGCTCGGCCCAGGGGCTCCTGATCCACGACCCAGAGGGTCCACTCTCGGACGTATTTGGCCAGAATCGTCACAGTATCACCAGGCCATGGATCCCGCCGGTGCCGCGGCCGCTACACAGAAGGAACTGCTTTTCCTACGAGAAAATCAGACCCGGATAATGTCCTTCATGAAGTCAATGGACACCCGGCTATCCGCCTTGCAGACCTCAGACCCCGGGCACGCCCCCCTCCTGGCCAGCCTCCAGCAGGAGCTCGCGCAGCAGCGCGACGCTCAATCCCACATCTTAAGTTACATGGCATCCGTGGATGATCGATTGCTTGCTCTGCAATCCTCTGCGGCCGCAACAACTTCCCCCCGGGACGTAGTCTCAGCTCCGTCTCCCCGTCTGGGTAAACCCCCCAGGTACAGCGGAGACCCTAAGTTATGCCGGGGTTTTCTGAATCAGTGCAGACTGCACTTTGAGCTGGCCCCCCTCCAGTATCCTACTGACCGCGCCAAGGTGGCGTTCATTGTGTCCCATCTCGAGGGTGAGGCTCTGTCCTGGGTGAATCCGTTGTGGGAGAGGGATGACCCCGTAGTGTCTAGCATTCAGAATTTCTTGGAAACCTTTCGCAAGGTATTCGATGAACCGGGTCGCTTAGCGTCCACTACGGAGGCCCTTTTTAACCTCCGCCAGGGTTCCCTTACTGTGGGGCAGTACGCCATCCGCTTTCGGACCCTGTCTTCAGAGTTGGGATGGAACAATGAGGCTCTTGTGGGAGCCTTTTGGAGAGGTCTCTCCAGTAAGATCAAGGATGAGCTTGCCGGGCGAGACACTCCCACCACCCTGGAGGACCTTATTTCTCTGGCCACTCGTATTGATCTACGCTTTCAGGAGCGCGCTCGAGAGGCGGTCGGGGAGAGAAGGTCCTTTAGGCTGTACCAGGCTCCTGTCCCTCGTTTCCCTGCATCTCCTGTTAGTACCGCTCCTGAGCCCATGCAGATTGATCGTGTCAGACTGTCCGAGCAGCGGCGCAGGGAGAGGATGACCAAGGGACTCTGCCTGTACTGCGGAGGGGCCAACCATTTTGTGCGCTCTTGTCCGGAGAAGCCAGAGAGGCCGGGAAATGCCTCCACCTAGGTCAGGTAAGAGAGGACCCCCTAGGTGATCAAAATTCCTCTCTCCCCCTTACCCTTTCAGCTTTGATAATTGCAGGTCGGGAGCGTGGATCTGTGGAGGCGTATGTGGACTCGGGTGCTGCTGGTAATGTCATCCACCAGGAGGAGGTTGATAAACTCCGGATCCCGGTAAATGTATTGAGGAACCCTCGTGCTATTTCCTCCGTCGATGGTAAACCTCTACCCGGACTCATCACCATGGTTACCGTCGAAGTAGATCTTCAAATCGGAGCACTCCACCTCGAGAGAATAGCCTTTTATGTCCTGCCGCAACTAGCCCATGCTGTTCTTCTTGGGTTACCCTGGCTCAGACGGCACGAGCCGGTGATTGACTGGCGCTCTGGGGAAGTTCTCCGTTGGGGGCACTCCTGCCAGGAGCACTGCCTGCGGGCTCTCATTCGTCCCCGTCCGTGGTCGAAGCCAGCCGACCTTCCGGGCCTTCCCGCACCCTATCACGCGTATGCCGATGTATTCAGCAAGAGGGAGGCGGACTCTTTACCACCTCATCGCTCCTATGACTGCCCTATCGACCTGATCCCCGGAGCCACCCCTCCCAGAGGGAGAACTTATCCTCTATCCCCAGCAGAGACCACGGCTATGACGGAATACATACAGGAGAATCTGGCCAAGGGGTTCATCCGGAAATCCTCGTCCCCTGCGGGCGCGGGTTTCTTCTTCGTTCGGAAGAAAGATGGGTCCCTGCGACCCTGTATTGATTACCGGGGCCTGAACAACATCACTGTTAAAAACCGGTACCCGCTCCCGCTGATTCCAGAACTCTTCGACCGGCTGAGGGGGGCCAGGATCTTCACGAAGTTGGATCTGTGGGGAGCTTACAACTTAATCCGAATCCGAGCAGGGGACGAGTGGAAGACGGCCTTCAATACTCGGGACGACCATTATGAATACTTGGTCATGCCGTTCGGTCTCTGCAATGCTCCGGCGGTGTTTCAGGAATTCGTAAACGAGGTATTCCGGGACCTACTCTATTCCTGCGTGGTGGTATATATGGATGATATCCTCGTTTTCTCGGCCGATCTGTCCTCCCATCGGAGAAGTGTACGCATGGTCCTGCAGCGCCTTCGAGAAAATCGTCTTTACGCCAAGATTGAGAAGTGCCTCTTCGAGCAAACAGCGTTACCTTTCTTGGGATATATCATCACGGATTCCGGCCTAAAGATGGATCCGGAGAAGCTGTCCGCGGTACTCCAGTGGCCTCGTCCAATTGGCATAAAGGCCATCCAGCGTTTCCTCGGCTTCGCTAACTATTACCGACAGTTTGTACCCCACTTTTCTACAGTTACCAAGCCCATCACGGTCCTGACCCGTAAGGGGACGAAGTCTAACGGCTGGTCTTCCGAAGCCGAGGATGCCTTCCTTGCCCTGAAACGCTCTTTTGCCTCTGCTCCGATCCTACACCACCCAGTGGCCAGTAGGCCCTTCATCCTAGAAGTGGATGCCTCCTCCACTGGAGCTGGGGCGGTCCTTTCCCAACAGGCTCCATCCGGACATCTAGTCCCCTGCGGGTTCTTCTCCAAATCCTTTTCCCCTGCGGAGTGCAACTACTCCATTGGGGACCGGGAATTGTTGGCCATTAAGATGGCGCTGGAGGAATGGCGATATCTGCTCGAAGGGGCAGTGCATCCCTTTAATATCTTCACGGACCACAAGAACTTGGCCTACCTGCAATCCGCCCAGAGACTCAACTCCAGACAAGCCAGGTGGGCCCTGTATTTTTCCCGTTTTGAGTTTAAGCTCCACTTCCGGCCCGGCAGTAAGAACATCAAGGCTGATGCACTTTCCAGGTCCTTGCAGTCACCTGAAAAGGAGGAGGATCCATCATATATTATCGAGCCGGCTAAAGTTATCTCCATGGCTCCTGTGAGATTCTCTACTCTTCCGCCTGGCAAGACCTTCGTCCCTTTGAACAAGCGTCTGGAGGTGCTGCGCTGGGGGCATTCCTCCAAGGTTGCTGGGCACGTTGGGATTAAGAAGACCCTTTTGCTTCTCTCCCGGTATTACTGGTGGCCCTCTCTCCACCAACACGCAAAGGACTTTGTAGCCTCCTGCAGGACCTGTGCTCAGAACAAGGTTCCGAGGACTCTGCCCTCCGGTCTCCTTCACTCGTTGCCTGTGCCAGAGGCCCCTTGGCAGCAAATCGCAATGGATTTCATGACTGATCTGCCTCGCTCTGCTGGATGTACTACCATCTTAGTCGTCGCAGACCGCTTCTCCAAGATGGCCCACTTCATTCCCTTGTCCGGACTGCCATCTGCTCCAAAGTTGGCCGAGATCTTTATCCACCAGATCTTCAGACTGCATGGTCTTCCTCTACGAATCGTGACCGATCGAGGGGTCCAGTTTACCTCCCGATTCTGGAGGGCTCTCTGTCGGCTCCTGGGCACGTCTCTCGACTTCTCCTCAGCGTATCATCCGCAAACCAATGGCCAAGTGGAATGGATTAATCAAATTTTGACTACCTACTTACGCCACTTTTCTAACGCCCATCAGGATAATTGGGTCTCACTCCTACCTTGGGCAGAATTCGCTCATAATAATCATCCCAGCGAATCAACGGCCAAGACGCCGTTCTTTGTAGTAACTGGGCTAAATCCTGGTGTTCCGCTGCCCTTTTCCGCATCGTCTGGAGTTCCTGCAGCAGATACTCTCGCCAAGGAATTTTCGCAAATCTGGAGGGAGACCAGGGAGGTGCTCGAGGTAGCCAGCATTCGAATTAAGAGACACGCAGACAAGAGACGAAGGGATCTACCCCCATACCATCCCGGGGACAAAGTCTGGCTTTCAACCAAACATATCCGCCTAAAAGTCCCTGCTTACAAGTTAAGTCCTCGATACATCGGGCCTTTTGAAGTACTTGGGCGCATTAACGAGGTAGCCTACAAATTGAGGTTGCCGGCATCGCTCCGAGTCCCTAACGCCTTCCATGTCTCGCTCCTTAAACCTGTAGTTCTGAATCGGTTCCAACCAACCTCCATGTCCCCTCCTTCGCCAATTTGTTCGGACGATGTCTTTGAAGTAAAGGACATTTTGGCCATGAAAAGGGTCAAGGGTAAGACTCTTTTTCTTATCGACTGGAAGGGTTTTGGTCCAGAGGAGAGGTCCTGGGAGCCCCGAGAGAATGTCGATGCCCCCCTTATCATGAAAAGATTTCTGGCCAACCTCAGAAGGGGAGGACCTATGGGGGGGTACTGTGACATCGTCGGCCGTGCCCGCCGATGCCCCTTCAGCGGCGGTGCCCGCCGCAGCGTTCCCTCACCTGCGCGCTCCTGTCCACGCGCACTTCCGCTCTGCCCTCCGCCCTGCTGCGGGTCCCCGCACCGGCCTTAGGCCGCGCGCGCGCGTTCCCCCGCTCTCTTCCGCTAGTGGGGGGCGTCGCTGAGGGGCGGGACTGTAGGACGTACTTCCTGGTTCAGGATATATCAGGCGTCCGCCCTATTCTGAGGGCGCCTGGTGATTGTGTGACTTCCCTGCACTCACCGGCCGCATATCTGCTCTAGAGTACCCTGCCTGTCCTTCTGTCTAGGGCTATTTCCCCCTGTGTGCCTTGTGTCCTGCTCCGCTCCCGTCTGCCTGTCTCTGCCCTGTCCCCTCCGCTCCGACTCTCCTCCTGTGGACTTCTGCCCAGTGCCCTCCGCTATTCCGTCCTGGTACTCTTGTTCTGCCTGCCTGTCCTTCGAGCCGTCCCTCCTGGTACCGGCTGTCGCGGTTCTGCCCCCTGCGGTCCTGCCCCTAACGATCCCTGTACAGGGGCCGGTCTTCACCTGGTGAGCTCGGCCCAGGGGCTCCTGATCCACGACCCAGAGGGTCCACTCTCGGACGTATTTGGCCAGAATCGTCACAGCTGACTTGTCAGATGTCCAGAATGCAGTCATTGACACACTCCACAAGGAGGGTGTGAGAACCGGCTGTATATATTTTTCAGAAATCACAAATGTCATAGAAGGTGTTATCTTTTTAATTTTTCGTGCTGCGCTGAATTGGTTTCATAGGACAATGTGAACCAAAAAGGGTTTTGCTCCCTTATTATAGAGGGAGACTCATACTATCATGTCTATTTGCCCTAATAACGTAAATCCACAATGGTCTCGTTCATGAGACAACATCACGTCCTTCCCTTGGGACTTCCTTCTATGAGCCATAGAGCAGCTCATACTTTATGAGACAATCCCTTTAAGGGCTAGAAGTTAACCCACGAAAAACTTTAGATTTTTCTGACCTTGGTACAATATTTAGTATTTCTGTGAATACAGAAAATAAAACTGCGCAAACACTGTGTCATAAAGTTCACGTAACTTACAGCCTCTGAGTCTATTGAATTATGATTGATGACGAATTCTTAAATTACACGTCCTAGGAAGCACAGCTTTGGGCTACTTGATAAAGAATTTATGGGAGTTGAGAGATGGATAAGACTATTCAAAGCAATGGATATAACATCTCCGTTATGAGTCTGTGAAGCATTGCCGAGACACCCGGGTCACATCAGGCTTCTCAAGAAGCCCCTTAACTCAAGGCAATTCGAAACAACCTCCAAACAATAAGACTCTAAAGGGAGATGGCTTTAGAGCGACTGCTTTATGTGCCGCTCTCCTCAACTCCAATCAGGTCAAATACAAGCTTGTTAAAGGAGAAACCTCCAATAACAGTAACGTTTAATAGTTTCACGCAAGGATGGGGTTACGGAAGAATAATCTTTCTGCTATCTCGGTGGCAGCCAAGAATTTTGCAAACAGGGAGCTTAATATTGACAGATATGTCAAAGACGCTTCAGACTCATGTTTTTGTGTCGGGTTTGTGATGGAAGTGTTAATTTGTAACAGCGAATTGCAAAATATAAAAATCGAGCCAAAGAGAAAATCAACTTCCAATGGAGTATATCTGATGCAGGATTGCAAATGTGAATGGATATTAATTGAAAGGTTCATTTGTCTGTAATTTAAAGGTTGAAAATTATATATACTGATTATATATCAGGGATGGACTGATTCTTGGTCATTAGGGTCAAGACTGTGGGCTCTTGAACACTTCCTTAATGCAGTCTTTTTATATACAGAATTAAAAGGTTATAAGTAGAGATGAGCAAATATATTCAACTGGAAATTAATTGTTGTCGAACATTATAAGAACCAGAAATCACCAAAATTTGAATTTTTTTATAATTCACTTTTTTTAACCATAAAGGGCTATCAAAAGTTTAAAAAATAAAAAAAAAGCTTATACTCACTTTACCACTTACCTTTCCGGTCCCTTCGCTCTGGACCATTTTTCATCTGGCCATCGGCGGATCTTTTTATCACAGTCATTGAGTGCTGAATCCCCAGGTTTCTTCATACTAGCCCAGGACTTCAGACTGATGTAACCCCGGACATTTACATGTATTGGTGCGCAATGTCACAGTTCACGTTGTGACATCATGATGTACCCCACCTTAAACATCCCGGGCCTCATCCTGGTCTAGTGAGAAGTGGCCTAGGGATCTATCGCTTAGTGAAGGAAATATGTAGATGCACCGAAGACCAGATGGTGAAGGCTGAAGGGGCTGGAGAGGTGAGCGATAACTTGAGAATAAGGATTTTTTTAAATTTTTTAGCTCTTACATGCATTATGCTCTGGGATCTGAAGAGACCCCATAGAATAATAAGGGACATTCATTATATGGAGAATAATCTCTCTGCAATCGAATTTCCTGTAAAAATCGACACAATATTGCGAATTTGAATTTTGTTAGATCCCCTCATCTCTAGTTTGAACAATTTAATATGCATAAAAAGTTGAATAACTTTGTACTGTGTAGTATTTAAATTTCTACTATCTGGTACTCTCCATAATCATAGACTATTTTATAATCCAGAGATGCAATCGAAATTATGTACAATTCAGAGCTGAAATCTTGCAGCAAGCACAATGTCTCTAGAAAACCTGCTTGTGATTTGCATTCTAGGGTGTAAAGTCTTTAAACCAGGTACCTACCTCTAAAATAATGTCTGAAATAAGTTCTATTGCTTTGTAATAAACTCCTATAGGTTTATTAACTATTTACAATGACATTCAGCAGAAAAGTTAGTGCAACTCTGGAGTATAGATACAGTCGGTAATTTAAAATCAGTACAGAATAAGTAAGGGTCAAGGGTTATATTATTCTTAAAAAGCATTCCAGTTTGAAACCAGCATTAACCAGGCTATCTATGCCCTGACAAACTAGCAAAATGCTTGTTTAGTGGGTGAAATGATTTTTAAGCTTGCTTAAAAATCTTCATTGTCGGCAGCACACCATCCTGTGTAAACTTGACGTGATGCCAAGAACAATGACTATCTATGCGCACAGAACAATCAATTAGGCCAGAGACACACTAGCGAGGAATGCGGACGAGTGCTATGCGATAAAACATCTCATATCACTCGGACCGCTGTTAATCTATGGGGCAGCTCCCATCACCATTTTTTTCTCGGCCGTATTATACGTGCGAGTGAAATCGGCCGAGACTCGCCAATGCAAGTCTATGGGTGCGTTAAAGATCGAACACCACACGGACCATCCATGTGACTTGCGAGAAACACGCAAGCATTCTCCAGGTGATAGGTAATTGCCTCATCTATTATCAGGGAGCTTTGGCATGCAAATTTTCCTGGCAACCTCTAGAAAAATCCTGGAACATGCCTCCACGGAGTCCAGCAGCATGGCTACACACATCAATGTCAAGATGCTGATAGTTCTGGTTTAGGAGAGGACAGAACTATGGGACCAGCGTGACGCACATTATTCTGACCGAGCACGTAAGGATGCCGCATGGAAGTGAATCTGCACCCAAATGTTCCCCAATTTTGAGGAAAACCTCGTGAGGTCCAGCAAGAAATTAGTAAGTAAAATCATAAAACTCATATAAAAAGTTACACATGAAGCAACAAATAAACATAATATAATCATATGTAATATTGTTTGTAATATCGGCCCTATTTCAGACATTACACTTGGCAAGTAGCATGCCACATTACACTATAGCCTACATTTTGCAGCCAAACAGTGCGTTTGAAAGTTAAAACCTTTATTGTGTTACTTTGCAGTGTCTGATGTCACCAGACAGTGGCGCAGCTGCCGAGACCAGTATCGGCGTGAGCGCCAGCAGGGGGCTGAGAGTGGTGATGCAGCCAAAAAAACCCGTAAATATCTATATTATGACAGACTTAATTTTCTGGCTCCCGTTATGGATCTCAGACCATAAGTGCATGCATGACCCCACATTTTACACAGGGACTTAAGGCCAAATCTTAATGTTTTTTTTACCACTTTTTGCTTAAAAACAGAACTGACTCAAACCTTACCAAGAGGGAAACTGCTTCCAACTCAGAGGTGAACAATAACCCAGTTGGTGAAGGTGATGAAGTGGCTGGCCCATCTTCGGCACCATCATCCAGCACCCAACCACCAATACCAGCAGCGCTTTCGGCACAACATGAGGCCAATCCAGAGGACAAGGACTGGGGCCACAGAAGCAGTTCAAGATTGCCACTGGATACATCACCCCAGGCTGCCACAAACCCATGTCGTGGCCGGCGCAAGAGGGAGCTTTGCACCACAGGCAACAGAAGACGAGTGGACACTGGGGTGTTAGACTATCTTACTGTGAATGACGATGGGGAGGAAGCTAATGCACGCAGTCTGGCACGTTACCCATGTGAGGTAAGGCTGTGGGCCAGAGGGGTGATCCAAATTTTGCTCAATGCTTGCACACCCCCAAATAATCCCAACCAAGTATTTGTATTCCTAGAAAGGTGGCAAATGTCAAGCAGTAACCTGCTTCAAATGCCTGGAATACAAGATGGGCAGGCACTATCAGTTGCTGAGCCACCTCCCCCACGTATACCAACACCTCAGCAACAGCACGCCCAAACCCAACATGGCCCAATGTATGTACAATATTTTGATACTGCTGCACCTACCTAATATGGCCACTTGAGCAGACCCACTGTTGCAGGCAGGTCCCAACATGGGTATGCTTGACATGGCCATATTGGGGGTATGAACAAATGGGGCACACCACTACCCAGAATTACCAGTATTATGCTCCCCAACAGGATCCTTCCTTGGTCCGTAATCATGGGTCATCTTCATGCATTTCGCATGGTCAAAGTCAGGTTGTCCCAATGAGCATCTGCCGGAACTTAATAAGCTGCGTCAAATGGGCAATTGGAAGGCGAAAGGAGTAAGATATGCGTGTCAGCTGCAGAGTGGAACGGACCTGAAGACCTTTGAGACATTGAGAGAGGAATTTGATTTGCCTTCGGTATGGGGGTTTCAATACTATATGCTTCGACATGCTTGGAGGGCACAGTGTAGATTGGGAGCCATGACGGTTCAGGGCGACATTGTACTAGACTTTGTGTCTATGAAGGGAGGGACGAGGGGAGTTATATCGAGCATATATCATGATCTACTACACTCCTATCTGGGGGACAATCACCTCACTGCAAAGAGTAAATAGGAAAGGGAGGTGGGTACCCTCACAACAGAACAATGGGAGACTATTCTTGAATATGTCCTGAAGATCTCTCTAAGCGAGCAGGCACGGCTCTCCCAATTATATGTAATACATAGAACATACAAAACACCGCTAGTCCTATTCAAGGCGGGCTTGAGGGGAGACTCTAGCTGCCCTAGATGTGGCACAGACCAGGCCGGACTGTTACATATGTTATGGTCGTGTCCGCGGCTGGGGGCTTACTGGCTGGTCGTTATCAACAAAATTGAGAGAGCTTATGCATGTACGCTCGACAGGAATCCAGTGCTGTGTGTTTTGGGGGAGGTGGATGGGATACCTGTCTCAGAACATTACAAAGTGGCAATAGCGAGGTTGCTGTATGTGGCACGCAAACTAATAGCACGAAAATGGAAAGATTCGGAACCCCCCACTAGGAGGGAATTTATTGCTCAGACACGTATGGTAATGCATTTAGAGGAAAGCATTTACAGGCGAAGGCATGGTGAAAGCACTTTCGAAAAAATATGGTCCGCCTGGATGGCGGTGATATGATTGCTAAGACTCTCAAGTATACCCGGCATAAGGAGTATTGGGGGAGGGGGGGATGGCTTTGATTGTATTACTACAAGATATGTGAATTGTTACATGTATATTGATATCCACTGTTTATTGTTTAAAATCTTTTGAAACCTAAATAAAAATAACTGGTTTAAAAAAAAAAAAAGTCAGGTTGTCCCACAAAGCAGCCAAACCTCGCATGCTGGCCACCCGCCATCACCAACCCCAACATATGGCAAAGTGGTATAGTCACTTTTTTTTTTACTTTTATATAGGCCCAATTTTATTGGACCCATATGCCATATGCTACAAATATGGTTTATTTGTTATCCCAAAATATGTTGTGCTTAAAACAAGTTAAATCAATGAGTGTTTTTTTGGTGTTATGACTATATTGATGATGTGGTTTTTTTCAAATTTTAATCATTATTAGCCACACTCAAAACAAGCTTCAAACATTAACATAAGTTTATTTATGGTCTACAAAATTTACTAAATCACAACATAGAGACTGCATTGTCTTGCCATGGAGTATACCCCTCTGGTGAAAGAAAATAATTAGTAAACACATCCCGCACTTTAAGGCCAGAGGGCTGACGACGTGGAAGAAGTACATGTGTAGTAGCCATGCCATTATTTCCATCCGCCACTTCATCACCATCATTTGATGTACAGTCATTGATTCTGATGAAGTTATGAAGTATCACACATGCTTTTGTGGCGCCCCTGAGGCTCAGTCGCCACAGAGGTACTGCACCTTCTCCTAAGGTGTAGTGCCCCACCACCTAGGTAAGTTGGGAACTCCTTTCCACACTCCAACACCTGCACCCGACACACAGGATAGTTCAGCAAAGGACCAGATTGCGGCTCCATGTTTAGACGGTAGCAGAGCACCTTTCGTGGGTCCTTGCTTCGTAACACGAGATGTGCTGGGAGGTGGGTGGAGTTGAGACATATAAAAGGTTGGGAAGGTTTAGAATTAGAGGATCAGTCTGGAGGTTCAGTCTGACAGGAGGTCAGAGGGGAAGGAAGCCACTCGGGAGGAGTGGGGATCCCTGGAGGAAGGGATGGAGGAAGGAGTGCTGCAGCTGCCTCAGTGACCTAAGCCAGCTGGCACGGGAAAGGAAAAGAAGGAGAAAGTCGTAGAACTGCAACCTAAGCTTCCATAAGAGAGAGAAGGAACGAAGGAGTAGGAGAACAGAGAGGAGTTGTGGGTTGGAAAAGGAACCCTGCCTATAGGTTCTCAGCGCAAGGCCGTAGCCCGGTCCCCGAGGTTGTATGGACACTTATGATTCTGCAGCAGACACCGGTGGAGTAGTTGGCTGTAAATGCACTACTCCGATCCAAGACTTAGGACACAACAGCAACTAAATAGAGAGCAAGGACTCCGGAGAAGGGAGTCCCCGAGAGAGGCTACAGCTGTCTGTCATACAAGTAGAGTTGTTAGGAACATCTGACAGGAGGAACTTCAGAGTACCACGGTACTGGAGCTCTTCACACTACAAGGCGCAATAGAGGAGTCGTTCAGGAGAGGTACATGTTGGCGGGGTGTTGGAGAGGAGAAACCTGACTTGTCCGGGAGGTTGATTGAGTCTCTACCCCGGAGGACCCAGCACGGAGGCAGGCACCAATGTGTACCACGAAGTGTGAGTAAAGCTTTGGAACTGCAAGCCCTGGTGTCCTCCATTCATTTGTGCGCCAACCTCGTCAGCACCACTACATCTGGGTACCAACATTCCTCACACCGTCTGCGCCTATACACTGCCCTGGGGTTACAGCTTCACCTGTGGTGAGCTACACCATCTATGCTGCAACACACCATCAGCCCCAGAGGATCTGCACGCAGCGTTGGCTTAACATCTTAAGCACGCTGTCTTAAGCACGCTTAAGCACGCTGTCTACAAATATCTAAAGGGCTGTCACATTATAGAAGGATCAACTTTATTCTCATTTGCACAAGGAAAGACTAGAAGCAATGGGATGAAACTGAATGGGAGGAGACACAGATTAGATATTAGAAAACCTTTTTGACAGTTAGAGTGATCAATGAGTGGAACAGGCTGCCACGAGAAGTGATGAGTTCTCCTTCAATGGAAGTCTTCAAACAGAGGCTGGACAGACATCTGACTGGGATGGTTTAGCGAATCCTGCTTTGAGCAGGGGGTTGGACCAGATGGCCCAGGAGGTCCCTTCCAACTCTACGATTCTATGATTCTATGATCTTGCTTGCCAAACACCACAGGTGGCGTCACGAACTTTCACATAAACTATATCTCAAACCACCATTGATTTGGGCACCCAGGGCCACGGACCGGGTCACAGCTGCCGTGACATATCCCACTGACACCGACCCGGTACCGAGTACACCACAGCCCTGGGACGGGGTGACCCACTTTTATAGCCTCATTCATATTTCCTTCACTAAGTTGAATGGCGGACTGCAGGACCCACCATTTGTCACAGAGAATGCCAAAGGCAGACACTACCAGTCGTCGTGTACGTGATAAGTGGAAATTAAAGACTCTGCGCTGTTGGTCCAGGGCGCTACGTGGAAAGCAGCTCATGATGGTGTGGGTTAATTGAAAGGCCTCATCAGCAACAATCACATAAGGCACCGCATCCATTGTAGATCCTAGAAGCTGATGTGGAGTTGGTATGTCCAACTCACTATTGCGCAGCCGCCGACCCATCATGGAAGAATTGAAGACTCTGGAGTCTCCAGTTCTTCCATAGGCTTCAATATCTACAATTATAAACCTGTATGTGCTGTCGACCAGGGCAAACAGCACTGTAGAAAAAAAACTGTTTATAATTATAATATTGGGACCCTGAGTTTGGCGGCTTACGCACACGGATGTGCTTCCCATCCAGGGATCCAATGCAGTTAAGAAACTGGCACGTGTCCTCGAACCCACGGGCTATCCGCAGCCAGTCTTGATTTTTTTGGCTCAGGCATTACTGATTGATGCAGCCGGGACCATATTTCAGAGCATGTAGAACGGACAATGCCAGAGATAGTGGACTTCCCAGTTAAAAATTCAAGATGAACAGCCACATAGGAGAGCTCACTGGATAGTAATCTATAAGTGAAAAGAAAAAAAATTAGATTAACATATCAAGGTCTCAAAAAAGCAGTTTAGGACTTCCTGAAAATTATGGGCAGTGTAAACTAAGCCCTGTCTAAACAAAATACCACACAATTCAATGCCTTTGGAACAACTACAAACAGCATGGAATGTCAAAGGCAAAATGTTCTGCCTTCTTCCACATATGACGCTGTGTGGATTGCAGCATACGGCTTAACCTTTCATCCACTCCCAGAAACAAGACTGTATGGTTGCTTAATTCTATTATTTATTGGGATGATATGGACAACAATGGGAGATGATAACAGATGGATAACTCAGCAGATTGTTGTACAAAATATGGATGATTCAGGTAAAACTACAAAAGACAGATAATACAGCATGTCAGTACTTAGACAGTATACAATACATGAATACTGGCAGGTAATAGCAATGCAGAGTACTATCACAACAGTAGCAATGACACAGGATGCTGTCATCATGCATCACACAAGAGCTGAGCAATACAACGCACAGCAAAGGAGAAAGAAATATCTAACACAACTAGTGGCTGCCAGCTTTACACTCACTGAGCAGAGGATGCATAATTAGAGGATGCTTATAACAAACAAGCAGTAAAATAACATCACAGGAGCTGAGCACACAATGCAAACATCATAGGGGGCTGCATTATGGCTGCTAACAGAGATGCATAACTCATAATTACATTATCCTTAGTGGAATCCGCTTGTTATAGCAATGGTTTGCAAAGAGCTGAGCTAAACACATGTGGGTTGCTTGGGAGATGGCTGGAGAGTGGTTACATGTTGTTGACCAAGGCTAGAAGAAGGGGCGGTTCTGAACAATTAACCATTCGGGGAACAGAAAATTCCAAACACAGGAATAAAAGAGAAGGGTAACTTGTGACACCTACTGACGATAGCTGGAACAGCACTTAAAAATATCTAGCTGCACAAAATGGGCAGAACACAAAATGTGACCAAAAAAATGTTAACCTAAAAAGGGAGCAAACCACTACAACCAAAGGAGTGGATCAGTGTATTTCCCTAAAACACGAGTAAAAAACATCAAAAACATAGAGGAGTAATATATACCATAAAGTAAGTAAAAGGCGCTCCCCTGCGGAAATACACTTGCGCATCTTGGTGTCCTTGAAGGTGATCCCTGGGTGCACAGCCTCCACAGATTGTGAAATGTTGGCAGACTCATCTGACAATACTGGCAGAACTTGTCAGGATGGCTGCGTAGAGAAGCATACAGACGGTGGAAATGCCCTTTAATCAGCCATCGCCTCATAAGCGGTTGTATCCACATTCTTCTCTGCCTCCTCGGATCCACAATCACTGGGTAAGACTCCCCAAAACGTTGGGACAAAACCCAGTGGAAAAGAACCTGCTCAGTGGTGTTGAAAGTAAGCCTGTCTGACATGTTTGAAATAAAGCAGCAAAACCAAAACACAATCACGGACTCTATTGCAAAGATTGGAGAGTGGAACCTGTTGTTGAGCCAATAAATAGGGTTGATAATTAGAAATGTAATTTATTTCAGGCCATAGATTAATTATATGTCCATTTTGCAAGGATGCAATAAAATCACGGCATACGCATGACATACGTATGCCATACGGATGTCACACGGATCCATAGATGCGAGGAAAGCGCATCATCGCATTGCAAACGGATTACATACGGATCACCATATGGAGAACATTGGTGCGATTCTTGGCCGAGTGAATCTGACCGATTTTTCATACAGCAAATGTGACTCGGCCTTATTGATATAATTGGAAGTAAGGTTGGCCTGAATGAACATGCTTTTAAATAACTGCCAATCAGCAAACATCTAGCCAATCAGTAAATTACAAAGAAAAAAACACAAAAATAGAGCTTGGTTTGAGTTGATACACATTCAGCATATAAATGCATGCTGACATTGGCCATAAAACCTAAAACCTGCAAAAGACAAAATGAGCAAAAACCCTGCTGTAACTAAATAAGTAAAAGCAAAAGTGCATCTAAATAATACAGAGTTTTTAGTAACACTGTTTTTGATCAAAAGTAGCATGAAAGCCATCCCACCACGACACGGTAACTCTGTTCGGGATAGTCCTACACTGTCTAATATTAAAAACGTTGCCTTGCGTCAAAGTTGACCTCAATGTGTGAAAAACTCTGTATTATTTAGATGCACTTTTGCTTTTACTTATTTAGGTACAGCAGGGTTTTTGCTCATTTTGTCTTTTGCAGGTTTTATGTTTAATGGCCAATGTCAACATGCATTTATATGCTGCATATGTATCAACTCAAACCAAGCTCAATTTTTGTGTTTTTTCTGTGTATTATTGCATTCTGTGCAAACTGGGGTGTGGCCTCCCTCTCCTGAGCTGCAAATTGTATATACGATAAGACTTCCCCAGACTGGTGTCTACTGTTTGGGACCCAATTCTTTTGTCTGTCCTTGTTCACACATTGAGGTCAACTTTGACACAAGGCAAGGTTTTTAATATTAGACAGTGTAGGACTATCCCGAACAGAGTTACCGTGTCGTGGTGGGATGGCTTTCATACTACTTTCGATCAAAAACAGTATTACTAAAAACTCTGTATTATTTAGATGCACTTTTCCTTTTACTTTATTTAGTTACAGCAGGGTTTTTGCTCATTTTGTCTTTTGCAGGTTTTATGCCAATGTAAATTAGCTTGATGAAATCCTGTGCAGACTGTATGAGATATCTGGAAGAATGAGAAAAGTGCTACCATGTATAATGCCAATGCTTTTCATCCATGGGAGGGGTCTCACTCACAATTTTGCCAAAGATCACTGCCATGAATAAAGAATGCGATCTAAACATCCTCCAAGAGCAACTCCTCCCAACCATCCAGGAGTGATTTGGTGATGAACAACTATTTTTCCAGCATGATAGAGACATGTCACAAGGTCAAAGTGATAACTAAGGTTTGATGAACAAAACATTGACATTTTGGCCAAGAAACTCCCCAGATCTCAATCCTACTGTAAACCTGTGTTGAATCCTCAAAAAGAGGGTGAACAAACAAAAGAACATAAATTATTAGCACTGATTAGACAAGAATGTGAGGTTATCAGAGAGGATTTGTCCCAGAAGCTGATATCCCGCTGCCAGTACGAAGGGCAGAAGTCTTGAAATATACAGTAAGGGGCAACAATGTAAATATTGAATCTTTGCATAAATTTGATGTATTTGTCAATAAAAATGTAAAAACTTATGAAATGCTGATAATTATATTTCTGTAGCATAAAAAAATCTGACTAAAGGATCTAGACCCACAGAACCAACAATCTTTGCGAAAAGCTAAATTTGTATCATTTTCAAACCTTTTGCTCACAACTGTATGCGCGCAGTGACTCAACCAGCAGAATAGTGAGTGCAGCTCTGGAGTATAATAAAGAATGTAACTCAGGATCAATATAGGATAAGTTATGTAATGTATGTACACAGTGATTCAACCAGCAGAATAGTGAGTGCAGCTCTGGAGTATAATACAGGATGTAACTCAGGATCAGTACAGGATCAGTAATGTAATGTATGTACACAGTGACTGCACCAGCAGAATAGTGAGTGCAGTCCTGGAGTATAATACAGGATGTAACTCAGGATCAGTACAGGATAAGTAATGTAATGTATGTACACAGCAACTGCACCAGCAGAATAGTGAGTGCAGCTCTGGGGTATAATACAGGATGTAACTCAGGATCAGTACAGGATAAGTAATGTAATGTATGTACACAGCAACTGCACCAGCAGAATAGTGAGTGCAGCTCTGGAGTATAATACAGGATGTAACTCAGGATCAGTAATGTAATGTATGTACACAGTGACTGCACCAGCAGAATAGTGAGTACAGCTCAGGGGTATAATACAGGATGTAACTCAGGATCAGTACAGGATAAGTAATGTAATGTATGTACACAGTGACTGCACCAGCAGAATAGTGAGTGCAACTCTACTCAGCTGTTGTTCACTGTGGTGATTGTGGGTGTATTCGCTGCTGATCCTGGGGTGTCCTCCAGAGCTCTGAGAACCAATACCTCTTTACCTGGGGACCTGCTCTCTCGCTTACCCAGGGAAGGAGTGAGTTTCCTGGGATGAGCGAAGTAGCCAAGTCCCAAGCTTCTGTTTCTGGGACCAGGCTGGCGGGGGGAAGAAGAAACCAGCAACCGGCCTGCACATCAGAGGACTCGGGGCTGAGACGCTCCACCAAGAGTTGCAGCAATGTGGCTCCTACTCCCCCTGCGTTTGCGAAGACCCAGAGAAACTGCAACGCTTCTATTATGGAGGAGAAGCCTGCAAGCATGCGAGATGGCGGTCCTTCCAGAGGAAAGCTGAGTGCTCACATAGGTGAGGCAGACCTCTCTGAAGAAGGTTGGTTGCTCTAAAGAAGGGGGAGAGATCACTAATGCTAGAGGTTCAATAGATTGATCTATCCTTCTGAATGGAGATGCATGGCCTCGGGGCCTTCTGAGAGCAAAAATGGGGGGATACAGTGTGGTCCCTCCCAACAGCCGGGCCGGGTAGTGTGCGGAGGAATGTGGTTAGTCTTCGATGGAGGGACAGTGATGCATGTCCTCCAAGGTCTAAGGTTGTGCAGCTCCTGCTGAAGATGGGCTTCAAGGTGATTGACATCTACGCCTTGATACATCCCTATTTCACGCCTGAGTTTGATGTCAGCTTTGTTCGACCAGAGAGGCTTGAGCTGTTCTGGTCGAATAATGAGTTTGCCATTCAGTCCGTGTCTCGCCAAAACCAAGTTAAGAAAGTGACCATGATGATTTGTAATGAGTCGCTTTTTTGTTATGACATCATGACGTGGCTAGGCCAGTATGGACAGGTGGTGGAGATGTCAAAGAAAAACTGTGATGAGTTTGGTATCTGGTCATGGATGTTTATGGTAAAACTTAAGTGCTCAGGTGGTATAGTTGCCCAGATTCCATCATCTGCCTTCCTAGGTAGGGATCGTATCCTGGTCTTCTACCAAGGACAACTGAAGCTCTGTCACAGCAGCGACCAGACACACTTCAGTGCAAACTGCGTTATGCAGAAATGTGCATAAAACATTGAAGACCCTTTAAGTGTCTGGGTTGCACCTAATCCACAATGGCCCGTACCTTCCCAGGGTCCATACAAAACCCCTTGTCAGTCAGAATAAACCCCAGAAAGGACAATGCTTGGACAAAGAATGAGCATTTTTCAGGTTTCGCAAAAAGCGTGTTCTCTAGTAAATTCTGGAGAACAGCACGTAGATGATCTACGTGGACTTGCTTGTTAGATGACACAAGGATATCATCTAAATACACCACCATAAAGCACCAAATAAAATCAGAAAATACATGGTTAATAAAATTCTGAAGCACAGCTTGCGCATTAGTGAGACCAAAGGGCATAACCAAATTCTCAAACAACCCTTCAGAAGTGATAAATGTGGTTTTCCACTCATCCCCCTCATGAATGCGGATTAGATTATACACTCCCCTGAGATCCAATTTAGAGAATCATTTGGCCCCCCCCAATTGATTGTACAAATCAGGGATGAGCAGAAGGGGATAGGTATTTCTCACTTTGATCTTATTTATTTCCCCAAAATCGAGGCACGGGCGCAAACCACCATCTTTTATTTTTTTACAAAAAAGAATCCAGCCGCCACAGGAGAGACTGAGAGATGGATATTGCCTATACGTAGGCTTTCAGAAATATACTCCTTCATAGCGGTTCGCTCAGGGCCAGAGAGGTTGTACAAAGGGCCTTGGGCAATTTAGCACCCGGAACCAGTTTAATAGCACAGTCAAAAGTGCGATGTGGTGGTGAAACCTCGGCCTCCTTTTTGGAAAAACATTTTTAAAATCCTTCAGGTACTCCCGAATACCTTCCAGATTAACGGATGACACAAGTACAGTAGTAAGGCAACTTTTGTTTTGTTGATTGGCTTAAGACCTTGTATGGTGGGGCAGAGTTTCCCGCTTGTGAACGGTTGGATTGGCAGTTCTTTTGAGGTCGGGTCTGATGTTCATCAGGGTTGTCCCTTGGGCCCTCAGCTGTACGTGTTTGTGATTGACTTACTTCTTAGGAGGGTGGAGCATGGACTGTTAGCCGGGATTGGGATGGACCGGGTAGCACCAGAAGCCACTCTTAGGGTGGTGGCGTATGCCGATGATGTCACTGTTTTTGTTTCCTCTCACGAGGAGACAGGGTGGCTAATGGTAGAGGTAGATCGCTATGAATGTCACCGCATGGACATCTTCCGGCTTATGCTATCTTGGCTCTGAAGGTAATTCGCCAGTGGGGTCTGGGAATGTGGGAGATCAGGATTCTGCCAAAGAAACTCCTTAACAATAGGGTTCTGTTGCCCAATTTCCAGAGGCCCCTGGTGCTCAGGGATTGCCCAAGATGGGATCTTGGGGTGGGTTTGCATCTTCTGAATTCTATCAGGATCCCCTCAAAGTTTTAGGACTTGGCTTAGCACTGCTTCCATGGGAAACTTTGTGTGAGAGACAATCTGAAGTGTAGGAGCTCTGAGGACAGGAACTGTCCTCGGAAGCATTGTGGTACCTTGCTGGAAAGCATGGAACACTTCCTGCTACGTTGTCCGTTGAACACAGAGGTGTACAACAGGGTGGGTGTTTCCTTTGGATCTCGGCTAGTCGGTCTCTCCTATTCGGAATGGGCCTATGGGGCATTCGGAGACCTTGGTGGTCAAGACCGCTTCACCTAATTTCTAGTTAGTGCAGTGGTTAGGTATCACACATGGAACGCACGGTGCTTATTTTCGACGCAACAGAAAATTCTCCCAGTGGACAATGTGCTTAGGACAAACTCGGTGACCTGGTGAAGGTGCGCTCTCTGGAGTATGAGAGACTGGGCACACGTAAGGCCGCTCTCCTCTGGAGGGGCTTTTCTTTTATTGTGCCCTAGTCTCGTCTTCTCCTTTCCTGGTGGTGGGCTGCTGCTGACACTGTACATTTTTGTTTTGTTTTGATCAGCATAATATAGTGATGTAGAGCTGCAGGCGCCGAACTTTGGCTTTGTGATTTGTGGTTATTGTACTGTGTGCTGCTCTATATATTGTATATAGGGATAGGTGTTAGGTTGGGTGGTAGGAAAAGGGGGGAGGTGGGTTTATCTTGTGGGACTATGGGACACTGGGGTGTTTGGGGGAAAAACTGGCACTGCCTGGTCTGGCTCATGGACGTTGGAGATGCACTAAGG
Source organism: Dendrobates tinctorius (assembly GCF_039654945.1). Lineage (NCBI taxonomy): Eukaryota > Metazoa > Chordata > Amphibia > Anura > Dendrobatidae > Dendrobates > Dendrobates tinctorius. Next base: position 9,466,711 of record NW_027361993.1, read on the forward strand.
AATGAGATGCAGGACCAGCTCTCAGGTCAGTTCGGGGATAAGGGAATGGTGGGCTTGAGTGTGGGGTGGTGATTAGCTTAGTATTGCATATATTTGTATAGTTTGTGGTTATTTTATTTAAAATTTAAAAAAATATATTAAAAAACTAAAAAGTACTTAATATTAGTTTTTATTCTGTATATACTGTATGTATAATATGTGTGAAAGGAGAGAATGAGCTGCTGGCCAAGTGTTCATTATACTGATTAGTTTTCTGACCAATATTTTTGTTTTGTTTTTGCTATTGCTATTGTTATGTTTTTCATTTTTATAATAAAAGATCTACAGGATGTAACTCAGGATCAGTACAGGATCAGTAATGTAATGTATGTACACAGTGACTGCTCCAGCAGAATAGTGAGCACAGCTCTGGGGTATAATACAGGATGTAACTCAGGATCAGTACAGGATCAGTAATGTAATGTATGTACACAGTGACTGCACCAGCAGAATAGTGAGCGCAGCTCTGGGGTATAATACAGGATGTAACTCAGGATCAGTAATGTAATGTATTTACACAGTGACTGCACCAGCAGAATAGTGAGTGCAGCTCTGGAGTATAATACAGGATGTAACTCAGGATCAGTACAGGATCAGTAATATAATGTATGTACACAGTCACTGCACCAGCAGAGTAGTGAGTGCAGCTCTGGAGTATAATACAGGATTTAACTCAGCATCAGTACAGGATCAGTAATGTATGTACACAGTCACTGCACCAGCAGAATAGTGAGTGCAGCTCTGGAGTATAATACAGGATGTAACTCAGCATCAGTACAGGATCAGTAATGTAATGTATGTACACAGTGACTGCACCAGCAGAATAGTGAGTGCAGCTCTGGAGCATAATACAGGATGTAACTCAGGATCAGTACAGGGTCAGTAATGTAATGTATGTACACAGTCACTCCACCAGCAGAATAGTGAGTGCAGCTCTGGAGTGTATTACAAGATGTAACTCAGGATAAGTAATATATTACAATTGTATTTAAAAGGTGACTCAAAATTTTATATAGAGTATATTTATCAGTATAAACAAAAAGTGAGTTTAAAATTAAACATAATCTTTAAGAGATAGATAGATCGATAGATAATAGATAAAAAGAAATTTGAAAGCAGTAGTAGCAAACAGATGAAGTAGTATGAGTGCCAGACCTTCCAGGCATAGACCAATCCTCCAGAAAATTAAAAAATGAAGACAGCACGCCATTGTAGAAGAAAATAGAATATGGTATATGATTTAATAGCCCATTGGGGCTCAGTGACGTTTCAGTTTAAAATGAGAACCTTTTTTTTTTTATTATTTTTTTTTATATCAAATACTTTTTATTCAAGAAAGCATTCAGGATATTATTACATACATAAGTATACATTAGAGTACAAATTATAATACTTTTCCCATTTTTTAATAAATGCAAATACACCAAACACATCCCTCCCCCTTCCCATAACAAGAAAACCTCCCCCCGTCACGCATCCACAATCCTTATCCATGCATTACAATGTTGCACACTTTATTATAACCCTAATAACCTATTTTTGACGAGTTTTGCGGAAGCCAATCCGGGAAAGTCCAACTAGCCCCCCCAGATATTCTCGTAGTGATTCATCTTGCCTCTTTTCATGAATATGCTTCGCTCCATAAGGATTACAAAATTAACTCTATTTACAAATTCCTTCCTAGTAGGAGGATTTTCATCTAACCAGTGCAATGTGATAGTCTTCCTTGCAACATAAAGCATTCTGGCTATTGCTAGCCTACCCCATTCATCCGACGCCACCTCCTCTACATGTCCTAAAATACACGTCAATGGATCTCGAGTAATATTTGCTTCCGTCACTCTTTCCACCAAATCCAGGACCCCAATCCAAAATGCCTGTAATCTTGGACAAGACCATAGCACATGAAGAATATCAGCTTCATCCATCATACATCTTGGACATCCAAAGTCTGCCCTTAGTCCAGCCTTTTTCATCCCCACAGGTGTCCTGTATACCCTATGTATAGTATAACTGCGACACCTTCCCAGATTCACTTATAGATATTCTAGTGACATATTGTAAAACCGACTCCCACTGCTCATCCGATATGTCTCCCAAATCCCTTGTCCATTTGGATCTAGCCATCAATGGGTGTCTATCCAAAAACGTACCCATCAATCCCCTGTAAATTATCGATATAAGACCCCTAGTACCCCTCTGGAGGCCAAGCATATTCAGCATACTGTCATTTTGTATCACTATCAGTGACCTTCTCCACTGTTTAGAGAATGCGTGTCGCAGCTGCAGATACTGGTAAAACATTGTAAGCTCCAAAGGGAACTCTTCCCTAAGGCTACTTTCACACATCAGGTTTTCGGCGTCAGGCGCGATCCGGCGTTGTGCCGGAACGCCGGATCCGGCAAATGTTTCTGAAAACCGGATGTGACGGATCCGGTTTTCTGCCGGATCCGTCTTTTTCTGGACAGACAAAACCGGATCCGTCTCATCCGGTTCATCCGTTTTTCTATCCGTTTTTTCGACGGATTACGCCGGATCCGGTTTTTAAAATTGACCCTTGTGGCCTTCCGAACGGGATTGGCTACTGGAAAACTATATATAGCGTGTTCCTACAGCCCTTCTTTGACAGGTTGTAGAGGAGAAAGTGCAGGTTGGAGAGAAGAGCAAGTTACTGGCGAAGATGGATGTTGTGATTGGAAATATTTTGAAGAATTTGGCGGATTTTACAGCGGAGGCGAATCGTTTGAGGGTGATTGTTCTGGAGAAGGAGAGAGCGAGACAGCAGCGCATCAGGCATCGTAGACAACGTTTGTGGATCCACCCCATCACAGCCAAGAGAATGACGCGTGGGGTCTATTCTACACTATGCATGGACCTTCGACGAAACCCGGATAAATTTTTTGGATATGTTAGGATGAAAATGGAGAATTTTGATTACTTGGTGGAGCGCATTGCACACCTCATAAGAAAAGCGGACACCTATTGCCGCTTCTCTGTTTCACCCGCAGAGCGTCTGATGGTGACTTTAAGGTAAGCCACATTTATTGGATATGATCGCATCAGAGCACACTTTCACTGCAATCTTGTTGGTGGTAATTTGTATCTCCAAGTGTTATAGGTCAGTTTTGGTATGTAATGCTGTGATTTAAAACTAATTTATTGTTTTTTAATTCCCCACAGATTTCTTGCAACTGGAGAATCCCTTTCGTCACTGCATTTCCAGTACAGACTCGGGATTTCCACCATATCTGGAATTGTGAAGTACACATGCCGTGCACTGTGGGACTCCTTAGCTGAAGAGTTTTTACCAGAGCCCACAACAGAGAGGTGGATTGAAATTGCTGACAAGTTTCAACAGATATGTCAGTTTCCAAACTGCTTGGGCGCTGTGGACGGGAAACATATCCGCATTGTAAAGCCAGCTGGATCGGGATCGGAATATTTCAATTACAAGAAATATTTTTCAATTGTCCTCATGGCCATCGCTGACGCGGAATACAAATTTATTGCGGTTGATATTGGGGCCTATGGCCGCTCCAATGACTCTCAAGTTTTCAAACTGTCTGCCATGGGGCGTAAACTGTATGGAAACACCTTCCAGTTCCCACCACCTAGACCGCTGCCGCAAACATCTGGTCCACCTATGCCATTTGTCTGTGTAGGGGATGAAGCCTTCCAGCTGTCAGAACACCTTTTGAAACCGTACTCTAGCAGAGGATTGACAAGACCAAAATGCATTTTTAATTACCGCCTCACAAGAGCAAGAAGAATGGTTGAATGTACCTTTGGTATTCTGACAGCCAAATGGCGGGTCCTATTGACTGCGATCAACCTCAAGACAGAAACTATGGACGAGGTGATCAAAGCGTGCGTGGTACTCCACAATTTTGTTATCTGCAAGGAACCCATTTCCATTGAGGACACCTCTGAAGAAACCACCTTGCAAGATTACCATGACATTACCACTAGAAGTTCTGTGACGGTTTCAGTAATGAGGGACAATTTTGCACTATACTTTATGTCACCTCAAGGCAGAGTACACTGGCAGGATGACAGAGTGTGAAAGATTTGTGCCCTAACCAAACTTGTGTACCTTCTGGACCAACAGTATATACCTTTGCCAACCAAAGTTGGCTATCTTGTCATGGTCTCTATTTTTAGCTTTAGGCCACAGGTGTGTACCTGGTTGTGTTTTATGCAAAGTATTTCACCTTTTAACAAAAGTTGTGTACATTGTTAGGAAATCACCAACAATAAACACAACTTTTTAGGTGAAATACTTTGCTTCAAACACAACCAGGAACACAACTGTGGCAAAAAGCTAAAATTTACCCACAGTTATATACCTAGTTTTGAATACCATTTCACCTTTTAAATACCCTGTATTTAACCTTTTTCGCCGCAGAAAGAAATGACAGACAACCAGTGTAAAATAATTTAACTTTTATTGAAAAATGGTTTTTTTAGTAAACTTTTTTAAAATTTTAATAAACTTGTTTAATAAAACTTTGAAACTATAAAACTGAAACCATAAAACTGGTCATTTTTATTTAAATACACACATTATAATTCTGTGTAGTGTGTGGTGGAAATACTGCTGTAGGGGCTGCGGGACACTTCGACACTGGGAGTGTGGAGAGAGGACTGGGATCGTGGTGGGGAAGGAACAGTTAGAGGTGAAGGTGTGGAAAAAACTACAGAATGGGTGGACATGTGGGAAGCAGAAGAGGTGGTGGGTGGTGGAGTGGAGGGTTGGGCAGGGACTGTAGGAGCAGATGATGTTGATGGCAAGTTGTATGGGGAAGGAGTTTGGTACGGGGCAGGTTGCTGGAAGTGGGGAGATGTCTGGTACGGGGCAGGTTGCTGGAAGTGGGGAGATGTCTGGTACGGGGCAGGTTGCTGGAAGTGGGGAGATGTCTGGTACTGGGGAGGTTGCTGGTACTGGGGAGTTTGCAGGTACTGTGGAGGTTGCTGGTACTGGTGAGGTTGCTGGTGCTGGGGAGGTTGCTGGTGCTGGGGAGGTTGCTGGTGCTGGGGAGGTGGATGGTGCTGGGGAGGTGGATGGTGCTGGGGAGGTGGATGGTGCTGGGGAGGTGGATGGTGCTGGGGAGGTGGATGGTGCTGGGGAGGTGGATGGTATGTAATAGGAGGGGGAGGATGGAAAGTGGCTGGAGGTGGATGGTATGTAATAGGAGGGGGAGGATGGAAAGTGGCTGGAGGGGGTGTAGATGTAATAGGAGGGGGAGGATGGAAAGTGGCTGGAGGGGGTGTAGATGTAATAGGAGGGGGAGGATGGAAAGTGGCTGGAGGGGGTGCAGGTGGAGGAACTACTGTGGTGGGAGGAGGAGGAGGTTGGGAGGTAACTTGCTGGAGAGCAGCGTGGCATGAATGCATTACATGCATCTGCTGGGCAGGAGAGAGCGTTTCCATGCGCTCCACAACAGACCTGAAAAAGGTGTGGTTTGGCGAAGATCTTGCTTCTGAATGCATGGTTTGCAGAAGTGTCTTCACCTCCAGAATGCTGGAGTTGATCTGCTGATAGCCTGCGGATATTTGCTCTGACAAGACTTTTAGACAGTTCTGGAAAGATGCATTCAGATGCAAGAACTCTGGCGCATAAGTCTTTTCCTGACCCCTCTGCCGCTGCCGCCCAGTACCCGCAGGTGTACTAGAGGTGGCAGGGGCAGAAGGGTGGGGTAAAGGGAAAGCGATCTCCTCACCAGCAGCTTCATGTAATGTAGGCGGCCACGATGCTCCTGTGCTGGTGGATGGGACAGATGGGTCGAATGTGTGGGAAGGCTGGGAAGGTGCAGATGTACCGGGGCGGTCGAAGTGTCCCTCGGTGCCGGTCTCCTCAGGGATCGCCTCAGAAGGGTCCAATCGTGCCGGCTCCCGAGTGCTGCTCACCGTGCTGTGGAATAAAGAGAAAAAAAAACAATTAAAATACTGACATGGTATGGCCCTGGCTGAAAAAAATTTTTACATATAACATTTTTTTTCACATGTGGTGTGTAATATTTACCTTCTGGTGAGCATTGTTTCCCGGAGGAACGACAGGGCTTGTGCGTACTTGTACTTGCTCCTGCGTCCTCCAGATCCACTCGGGGCCCGCATCTCTTTATTGAACTCCTTCTTGAAACGATCCCTCACAGACCGCCACCGATTCACAATTCTGTTCCCTGAAACAAGAAAGGAGTGGTTAGTATACAACATCAGTGTTTCCCAAACTCCAGTCCTCATGGTCCCCAGGGGTCATGTTTTCATGATTTCTATAGTAAATAGAAATCCTGAACACATGATCCGTGGGGACCACGAGGACTGGAGTTCGGGAAACACTGGTTTACATCAAGCAACCGTTACTGTATATACTTACGCTCTTTAATCTGGGCCCGAGCTTCGAGGTCCTCCCAGCGGCCCACAAGGAGAGAACAGATTTCCTCCCAGAGTCGTCGGGTAACAATCAGGTCAGCGTGGCGGCGGTCAGCCATATTCCAGAGCGGCTCCCTTTCTCTGACGAGATCGATGAGGCGGTCCACATCAATCCCTCCATCCTCACCGTCAGAGTCGGGAGCACGCTGTGAAGGCTGTTAAAGAAAAAGACAAAAATAACATAATTAGCCTCCACAAAAGAAATGAAATAAAAAGTGCAAAAAAACAAAGCAAAAATATTTATACTTACACGCTGGTGACCGCCGCGTTGCTGTCGCCGACGACCCTGGGAGGCACTGCGAGGACCTCTTGGCCAAGCACCAGATTGGAAAGACTAGAGAAGAAAACAAAAAAAGTTATGTCTTTGGATGTAGGCATTTGTTTGCTGTGTGTGGTCTGCAGAACATTGTTTTCTATGTGTTGTGTGTAGTGTGATGTTGTGTTTCTGCGTTTGATGCAAAAAACTTACGAATTGTGAGCCCACTCCAAGTGTCTGTCCACCCCTTCCTTCTTCTTCTGGGAGCTCCTCTTCATCTTGTGATTCCTGTTTTGAAATAAAAGGCAATGAATAGACATATATTACAGAGAAGATGGATTTTGGAAATAAAAACTTACCGTCAAACGCTGACGATGCGAGGGAGGGCTCCCAGAAGATGTGCTGTCCTCTTGCTGGCCAGACTCCATGGCTGTGGGTGGTGTTACAGCTGCTGCCAGTGAAGCCAGTGCTGCTGCTGCTGCTGCATCTCTTGGGCGGCTGTTGAATAAAGAGAAACAAAGGGCCAATGAATATCTTGATATTCAATAGCCCTAGTTTGGAGGAATGGGGGATTTGATAATTACCGTCTCTCATCTGCTGCTGGCCTCCCCTCCTCAGCATGTTCTATTTGCTGCTCCATTTGGGGTGGTGGTGGTGCGGATGGTGCTGCAGTGGTCTCCTGCCTTCTCCTGCGCCTGGTTGCTGTCTTGGGTGGCATGTTGGGTGTGGCTGTGGGTCCCACTGTCTTGCTTTTATATATGTCTTGTGGGCAGAGCTACTGAGCATGCTCAGACCAAAAAAACGGATCCGGCCGACGGATCCGGCTTTCGCCGGATCCGGCGCATTGCGGCGCTCATAGGCTTTCGTTGTGTGAAAAAGCCGGACGCGCCGGATCCGGCGTGTCCGGCTTTTTCGACGGAGACAAAAAACGTTACAGTCACCGTTTTTTCCAGACGCCGGATCGCGACACATTGCCGGATCCGGCGAAAACCGGATGAAACGCCTGGCCATCCGGCGCGATCCGGCGCAAATGCAAGTCAATGGGGGGGAAAACGGATCCGGCATTGCATTTCGCCGGATCCGGTTTCTGTCAAAAGCGCCGGATCGCGCCTGACGGCGAAAACCTGATGTGTGAAAGAGGCCTTAGTGTCACACCATCTAGCAACTGCGACACATACCATTTACCTATTCTCCACTGTCCAAAATTCCGTAGACTTAGCAGTTCAGTCAGCTGGGGGTCAAACCAAATGGCTGTGTATCTCGTGTATTCCCCTATACCCCTCCATAGCTTTATTTTTTTCCACAGTTTTTCAAGCAACGCCACAGTTGGAAACCTTTTAATAATAATAATAATAAATTTTATTTTTATAGCGCCGACATATTCCGCAGCACTTTACATTTCAGAGGGGATTTGTACAGACAATAGACATTACAGCATAACAATAATCACATTCAGTAGATTATAGCAAATACCAAGAGGAAAGAGGGCCCTGCTCGCAAGCTTACAGTCTATGAGGAAAGAGGTAGACACGAAAGGTGGGTGGTAACAGTTGCCCTGATTGTATGGACCAGCCATAATGTTAGGTGTGTGACAGTACGGACACAGAGGGCTAATGGATGCATAAAGCATGTGGGAGAATGATGCGGGGAACCTGGTTATGGTAAGACTTTTGGCTCTGCCACACAGGGATAGATTAGGTTAATGTGTTGAGGCGATAGGCCAGTCTGAATAAATGCGTTTTCAGGACACGCTTAAAATTGTGGGGATTGGGGACTAATCGTATTGACCTGGGAAGTGCATTCCAAAGAATTGGCGCGGCACGTGTAAAGTCTTGGAGACGGGAGTGGGAGGTTCTGACTATTGAGGATGCTAACCTCAGGTCATCAGCAGAACGGAGGGCGCGGGTAGGGTGGTATACTGAAACAAGGGAGGAGATGTAGGGTGGTGCTGAGCCATGGAGGGCTTTGTGAGTGAGGGTAATAAGTTTATACTGAATTCTGGAGTGGATGGGTAGCCAGTGTAATGACTGGCACAAGGTAGAGGCATCGGTGTAACGATTGGTGAGGAATATGATCCTGGCTGCAGCATTCAAGACAGATTGGAGAGGGGAGAGTTTGGTAAGAGGGAGACCGATTAGAAGAGAGTTACAATAGTCGAGACGAGAATGAATAAGAGAAACAGTAAGAGTTTTTGCAGAGTCAAAGGTAAGAAAAGGTCGAATTCTAGAAATGTTTTTGAGGTGCAGATGACAAGAGCGAGCCAGTGATCGAATGTGGGGGGCAAAGGAAAGCTCGGAATCAAGTATGACCCCAAGACAGCGGGCCTGTTGCTGGGGAGTAATAGTGGAACCACACACAGAAATGGCAATGTCGGGTATAGGTACATTAGTAGAGGGAGGAAACACCAGGAGTTCAGTCTTTGACAGGTTCAGTTTCAGATATAGTGAGGACATGATATTAGACACAGCGTTTAGACAATCGCCGGTGTTTTCTAGAAAGGCTGGCGTGATGTCAGGAGAAGAAGCGTATAATTGGGTGTCATCAGCATAGAGATGGTACTGGAAACCAAATCTACTGATTGTTTGACCAATAGGGGCAGTGTACAAGGAGAAGAGGAGGGGGCCTAGAACCGATCCTTGGGGGACCCCAACAGTAAGGGGAAGATGAGAGGAGGAGGAACTGGCAAAAGATACAGTAAAGGAGCGGTCGGAGAGATAGGAGGAGAACCAGGAGAGAACGGTATCCTTGAGGCCAATGGAACGGAGCATAGTGAGGAGGAGCTGATGATCCACAGTGTCGAATGCTGCAGAGAGATCCAAGAGAATTAGCATGGAGTAGTGACCATTTGATTTAGCTGTTAGCAGATCATTAGAGACTTTAGTGAGGGCAGTTTCAGTGGAGTGTAAAGAGCGGAAACCGGATTGGAGACGGTCGAGAAGAGAGTTTTCTGAGAGATAGCGGATAAGACGGGAGTGGACCAGGCGTTCCAGGAGTTTAGAGATGAAGGGAAGATTAGAGACAGGTCTATAGTTAGCGGCACAGTTTTGGTCGAGGGATGGTTTTTTAAGTAGTGGATGTATGATGGCATGCTTAAATGAGGAGGGAAAAATACCAGAAGAGAGAGAGAGGTTAAATATTTTAGTTAGGTGAGGGGTGACAGCAGGGGAAAGGGACTGGAGGAGCTGTGACGGAAATGGGTCACTGGTGCAAGTAGTTGGGCGAGAAGATGCAAGGAGCCTGCTTACTTCTTCTTCTGTGACTGGTTCAAAATCAGAGAGTGAGTTAGATGCAGTGGGGGAGGGAGGACAGTGCATGGTATGAGGTGATTGGGAGATAATTTCCTGTCGGATCTGGTCAATTTTTTCTTTGAAGTAATTGGCCAGATCGTCAGCTCGGAGCTCCGTGGTTGGGGCCTGTACTCTTGGATTGAGTAGAGAATGAAAAGTGTCAAAGAGACGTTTCGGGTTATTGGACAGTGAGGTGATGAGGGTGTTGAAATAGGTTTGTTTTGAGAGGTGAAGGGCAGTGTTGTATGTTCTAAGCATAAACTTAAAATGGATGAAATCTTCGGGTAGATTGGATTTTCTCCACAGACGTTCGGCGCACCTGGAGCACCGCTGCAGGAAACGTGTTTGCACCGTGTGCCAGGGTTGTCGCCGTCTGCGTTGTGGTGTTCTATTTATAGGGGGTGCAAATTCATCCAGGGCAGTTTGAAGTGTTTCATTGTAATGCTTCAATGCAGAATCAGGACATGAGAGGGAGGAGATAGGGGCCAATGAAGACTGCAAGTTCTTCATAAGTTTCTGGGTGTTAATGGCCTGTATGTTTCTATAAGTCTGGACAGTGGGGGTGACCTGAGCAGCCTGGCAGTTCTTGATAGAGAATGAAAGAAGATTGTGGTCAGAGAGCGGGAGAGGGGAGTTTGCAAAATCATCCACTGCACAAAGCCGAGAGAAGACCAAATCGAGGGAGTTTCCGTCTTCATGCGTTGGAGAATTAGTAAGCTGCGAAAGGCCAAACGAGGAGGTTAGAGATAAAAGGTGAGTAGCAGATGGTGAGAGGGGAAGAGCAATGGGGATGTTGAAATCTCCCATGATGAGGGTAGGGATGTCACAGGAGAGAAAATGTGGAAGCCAAGTGGCAAAATGATCCAGGAACTGATGGGAGGGGCCGGGAGGACGATACACCACCGCCACTCGCATGGAGAAGGGGGTGTAGAGTCTGACGGCATGGACCTCAAAAGAAGGGAAGACAAGTGAGGGTACTTGAGGGATAACCTGAAAGGTACATTTTGGTGATAGGAGCAGACCAACGCCTCCACCAGCTCTACTGTCTGATCTTGGGGTATGAGAGAAGTGAAGCCCCCCGTATGAAAGAGCAGCAGCAGCGGTAGTGTCTGACTGCTGGATCCAGGTTTCAGTAAGAGCCAGGAGGTTAAGAGAATTAGAAAGGAAAAAGTCATGAATAAAGGAGAGTTTGTTACACACTGAGCGAGAATTCCAAAGTGCACAATTAAGAGAGACAGATGGCATGCAGGGAATATTAATAAGATTAGAGGGGTTTCTAAGTGTAGCAGTCGGGGGGTTTGACTCTCTATAACATGGGGGACCAGGGTTGGGAGCAATGTCTCCTGCGACTAGGAGAAGGAGGATAGAAAGAGTGAGCAGATGGTTAAGTGATTTGTGAGAGCGTCTCTGATGTTGAATGGTGGGACTGACTGGATCTGTGCAATTTAACAACGTGAAAAGAGCATGAGTGCTATACATAGGAGAGGAAAGAAGCGAGGGGCCAATGTGGATGGAGTGTAGAGAGTTAATGCCAGGGCGGTGGATTTGTGTGAATGCAGCGGCCAGGATTAAAATTACACAAGTGCATATGGTATATATTTGTTGTACTCCAAATGTACAGGGAGTAGATGTATATAAATGTCTTACCTGTCTCCTGCCCTGTCACTGCCATGTTATAACTGCCAGTACTTTGATAAACTGTACTTGGATAAAGTGTGCATAAATGCCCCCTGCATAAATGCTATCCCCAAGCTATGTCTGAATATATAGGAGGATAAGACTTAGAACTTTTTTTTTTTTTTTTTGGCCTCTCTCTCTTCTCGTTAATCAATCACACTAAATTGAGACACCAGGACCCAATAAAATGTTGTGGTCAAATAAACACATGTCCAGCACTACATGGATCATAAAGCACTTTGAAAAGTTTCTTGACCTCACAACATAAGGGGACAAGCAGAGTAAGGCCTCTTTCACACATCAGGTTTTCGCCGTCAGGCGCGATCCGGCGCTTTTGACAGAAACCGGATCCGGCGAAATGCAATGCCGGATCCGGTTTCCCCCCCATTGACTTGCATTTGCGCCGGATCGCGCCGGATGGCCATGTGTTTCATCCGGTTTTCGCCGGATCCGGCAATGTGTCGCAATGTGTCTGGAAAAAACGTCTACTGTAACGTTTTTTGTCTCCGGCGAAAAAGCCGTACCCGCCGGATCCGGCGCGTCCGGCTTTTTCACACAATGAAAGCCTATGAGCGCCGCAATGCGCCGGATCCGGCGAAAGCCGGATCCGGTGGCCGGATCCGGTTTTTTTGGTCTGAGCATGCTCAGTAGCTCTGCCCACAGGAGATATATAAAAGCAAGACAATGGGACCCTCAGCCACACCCAACATGCCACCCAAGCCAAGAACCAGGAGCAGGAGAAGGCAGCAGACATCTGCAGCAGCAGCACCATCAGCACCACCCCAAATGGAGCAGCATGCTGAACGGGAGGGGAGTCCAGAAGCAGATGAGAGACGGTAATTATCAAATCCCCCATTCCTCCAAACTAGGGCCATGGAATATCAAGATATTCATTGGCCCTTTGTTTCTCTTTATTCAACAGCCGCCAAAGAGATGCAGCAGCAGCAGCAGAAATGGCATCACTGGCAGCAGCAATACCCACAGCCATGGAGTCTGGCCATCAACAGGACAGCACATCTTCTTCTGGGAGCCCTCCCTCGCATCGTCAGCGTTTGACGGTAAGTTTTTATTTCCAAAATCCATCATCTCTGTAATATATGTCTATTCATTGCCTTTTATTTCAAAACAGGAATCACAAGATGAAGAGGAGCTCCCAGAAGAAGAAGGAAGGGGTGGACAGACACCTGGAGTGGGCTCACAATTGGTAAGTTTTTTGCATCAAACGCAGAAACACAACATCACACTACACACAACACATAGAAAACAATGTTCTGCAGACCACACACAGCAAACAAATGCCTACATCCAAAGACATAACATTTTTTGTTTTCTTCTCTAGTCTTCCCAATCTGGTGCTCGGCCAAGAGGTCCTCGCAGTGCCTCCCAGGGTCGTCGGCAACAGCAACGCGGCGGTCACCAGCGTGTAAGTATAAATATTTTTGCTTTGTTTTTTTGCACTTTTTATTTCATTTCTTTTGTGGAGGCTAATTATGTTATTTTTGTCTTTTTCTTTAACAGCCTTCACAGCGTGCTCCCGACTCTGACGGTGAGGATGGAGGGATTGATGTGGACCGCCTCATCGATCTCGTCAGAGAAAGGGAGCCGCTCTGGAATATGGCTGACCGCCGCCACGCTGACCTGATCATTACCCAACGACTCTGGGAGGAAATCTGTTCTCTCCTTGTGGGCCGCTGGGAGGACCTCGAAGCTCGGGCCCAGATTAAAGAGCGTAAGTATATACAGTAACGGTTGCTTGATGTAAACCAGTGTTTCCCGAACTCCAGTCCTCGTGGTCCCCACGGATCATGTGTTCAGAATTTCTATTTACTATGGAAATCCTGAAAACATGACCCCTGGGGACCATGAGGACTGGAGTTTGTGAAACACTGATGTTGTATACTAACCACTCCTTTCTCGTTTCAGGGAACAGAATTGTGAATCGATGGCGGTCTGTGAGGGATCGTTTCAAGAAGGAGTTCAATAAAGAGATGCGGGCCCCGAGTGGATCTGGAGGACGCAGGAGCAAGTACAAGTACGCACAAGCCCTGTCGTTCCTCCGGGAAACAATGCTCACCAGAAGGTAAATATTACACACCACATGTGAAAAAAAATGTTAGATGTAACTTTTTTTTTTCAGCCAGGGCCATACCATGTCAGTATTTTAATTTTTTTTCCTCTTTATTCCACAGCACGGTGAGCAGCACTCGGGAGCCTGCACGATTGGACCCTTCTGAGGCGATCCCTGAGGAGACCGGCACCGAGGGACACTTCGACCGCCCCGGTACATCTGCACCTTCCCAGCCTTCCCACACATTCGACCCATCTGTCCCATCCACCAGCACAGGAGCATCGTGGCCGCCTACATTACATGAAGCTGCTGGTGAGGAGATCGCTTTCCCTTTACCCCACCCTTCTGCCCCTGCCGCCTCTAGTACACCTGCGGGTACTGGGCGGCAGCGGCAGAGGGGTCAGGAAAAGAGTTATGTGCAAGAGTTATTGCATCTGAATGCATCTTTCCAGAACTGTCTCAAAGTCTTGTCAGAGCAAATCTCCGCAGGCTTTCAGCAGATCAACTCCAGCATTCTGGAGGTGAAGACACTTCTGCAAACCATGCATTCAGAAGCAAGATCTTCGCCAAACCACACCTTTTTCAGGTCTGTTGTGGAGCGCATGGCAACACTATCTCCTACCCAGCAGATGCATGTAATGCATTCGTGCCACGGTGCTCTACAGCAGGTTACCTCCCAACCTTCACCTCCCACCACTGTAGTTCCTCCACCTGCACCCCCTCCAGCCACTTTCCATCCTCCCCCTCCTATTACATCTGCACCCCCTCCAGCCACTTTCCATCCTCCCCCTCCTACTACATACCAGCAACCTGCCCAGTACCAGCAACCTCCCCAGTACCAGTCATCTCCCCACTTCCAGCAACCTGCCCCGTACCAAACTCCTTCCCCGTACCAAACTCCTTCCCCGTACCAAACTCCTTCCCCATACAACTTTCCATCAACATCATCTGCTCCTACAGTCCCTGCCCAACCCTCCACTCCACCACCCACCACCTCTTCTGCTTCCCACATGTCCACCCATTCTGTAGTTTTTTCCACACCTTCACCTCTAACTGTTCCTTCCCCACCACGATCCCAGTCCTCTCTCCACACACCCAGTGTCGAAGTGTCCCGCAGCCCCTCCAGCAGTATTTCCACCCCACAGTACACAGAATTGTAATGTGTGTTTTTTGTAATAAAAATGCCCATTGGGTTTAAAACCTTTATTAAAAAAGTTTTTTGCACTTTAAAAACATTTTACAAAAAAAAAACTATGTTTTAAAAAAAGGTTAAATACAGGGTATTTCAAAGGTAAAAAGGTATTCAAAACCAGGTATAACTGTGGGTAAATTTTAGCTTTTTGCCACAGTTGTGTTCCTGGTTGTGTTTGAAGCAAAGTATTTCACCGAAAAAGTTGTGTTTATTGTTGGTGATTTCCTACCAATGTACACAACTTTTGTTAAAAGGTGAAATACTTTGCATGAAACACAACCAGGTACACACCTGTGGTCTAAAGGTAAAAATAGTAAGACCATGACAAGATAGCCAACTTTGGTTGGCAAAGGTACATACTGTTGGTCCAGAAGGTACACAAGTTTAGGGCAAAAATCTCTC
Organism: Dendrobates tinctorius; assembly: GCF_039654945.1. Classification (NCBI taxonomy): domain Eukaryota; kingdom Metazoa; phylum Chordata; class Amphibia; order Anura; family Dendrobatidae; genus Dendrobates; species Dendrobates tinctorius. The sequence continues at coordinate 9,482,061 of NW_027361993.1, forward strand.
ATACTCTGTCATCCCAGTGTACTCTGCCTTGAGGTGACAAAGTATAGTGGAAAATTGTCCCTGAAACCGTCACAGAACTTCTAGTGGTAATATTTCCAATGACAACATCCATCTTCGCCAGTAACTTGCTCTTCTCTCCAACCTGCACTTTCTTCTCTACAACCTGTCAAAGAAGGGCTGTAGGAACATGCTATATCTAGTTTTCCAGTAGCCAATCCCGTTCGGAAGGCCACAAGGGTCAATTTTAAAAACCGGATCCGGCGTAATCCGTCGAAAAACGGATAGAAAAACGGATAGAAAAACGGATGAACCGGATGAGACGGATCCGGTTTTGTCTGTCAAGAACAAGACGGATCCGGCAGAAAACCGGATCCGGCACTTCAGGTTTTACAAAACATTTGCCGGATCCGGCATTCCGGCACGACGCCGGATCGCGCCTGACGCCGAAAACCTGATGTGTGAAAGTAGCCTAAGTTGAAAAAAAACTATATACCATATATAAGCTTGCAGAGTTGAAAACACAGAGATAGCATTCAGGATTAACTGCTTGCTGACATTGAATGGAGACACAGGAGTGGATTCAGAGCAGAGACTGGAAAAGCTGGTTACCATATATAAGCTTGCAGAGTTGAAAACACAGAGATAGCATTCAGGATTAACTGCTTGCTGACATTGAATGGAGACACAGGAGTGGATTCAGAGCAGAGACTGGAAAAGCTGGTTACCTGTATGAAGAGAATAGAGATGCGTGTCACATTCATCCATGTTATAACTGCCAGTACTTTGATAAACTGTACTTGGATAAAGTGTGCATAAATGCCCCCTGCCCCCTAAATGCCCCCTTTTAGGATTCAGATGAAACTTACCCACCTCCAGAGCAGCCAGCAGCGGGCCCCTCCCTACCACATGAGAAATAACCTTCCATACTGAGCTTATAAGATCATGATCCCCCCATCCTATCAAATGCTGGCATTGGGACCCAATATAATACAGCCATGGGTTGGGAACCGCCAAACCTCCATCATCTTTTGGATGTTGCAACAGTTCCAACTTAATACGAGCTCGACCTCCTTTCCAAATCAAATCACGGAAAATGGCGTTAATTTTATAAAATCTATTTTGAGACAGCCAAACCGGTGCATTGTGTAGCACAGACAAAAGCTGAGGCATAAGTATCATCTTTATTAAGTTAGCACGCCCAGCCATTGTTAAATTTAATTTCCTCCATGCCGTAATTTTCTGTTTAAATTTACCCAGCAGCGGGTTCAAATTAAGTCTTTCATAATCTTCAATATTATTTGACACCCTAATGCCCAAGTAAGTGAATTCTGTAACAACTTGAACCGGAGTTGGCTGATCTCCTACCAGAGTCCCACCACCCAGGGCAACAAAACTGACTTATCCCAATTAATGCAGATCCCAGATATATTCGTCTAGAACCCTCATCACCCTCCCCAAGGAACCTTCCGCATCTCCCAAAAACAGCAACATGTCGTCAGCATAGAGTGCCACTTTTTCCTCATGTATCCCATATTTAAATCCTACAATATTTTGGTCCCTTCTAATCACTGCTGCCAGTGGCCCTACTGCTATAGCAAACAATAAAGGGGATAAAGGGCATCCCTGGGTTCTCATTTGAATCAAAATGTTGCTGTCTTATTTTTTTAAATTCGATAGATAGGCATCAGATAGACGATAGATAATAGATAGCTAGAAAGATAGATAATTGTTGTAGCAGCATATAACCCCCTTCCTTATGAGAAACACAATCTTCGATAGGCAGACAGCACTATCATACACTTTCCCCCTCCACTCGTCTCTAATTCATATAAGATGGACTTTTTGAAGACTGTGGAGGTTTCTGAACAATTACAGAGAGCCTGCAGACAGATAAAGGGGAACCGCTGGAAGGTGACAAAGATGATTTTTTCCCAGGGTAAGAATTACAAACTTTCATATATTCATATATGTACCTCTGATTTATGCTAAAATAGTGTTAATGATAGGACCTAGAGAAAGTAAAGTTGTCAGCCATGACACCCAATATTTCTCAAGCTTATTATATGCTACAGTCAACTCGCCCCTTTGTATTTTGCATAGGCTCTTTGTTCTTGGTTGACCCTGGCTAGCGCAAACTTTTATTCCAATACTCATTTGACTATGAGACGTGAATACCAACCCGAGAGAAGTAACTTCAGAAGGACACTCCTCCAACACCTTGCTCATTAAATGCCACTCGTCACCCTTGAAGAGTCTTAATGAGTATTAACGCACATTAGCATCATCTGCTTTCAGCCAGAAGGCATCAACCAGAATGACAAGGGCGATCAGTTACAGAGAAACAAGCAACATCGAAATCCATAGTGCGGGGTGATTAACAATATGCTCTATGTGATAAAAATATACACCTAGGCGATTAATAAAAGATCAAATTACTAACACATTGCTCTAGCAACCCCATTACCCTCCTGATTACAGTGTCACTACTGATTGGAAGATTTATATGGTTTCAAATGAGGAAGGAGACTCTGGATGCAGTTTCCATCTTGTAAGGAGATGGCATTGTTGTATACTTTATAGCATATTGAATCATCGTAAATACTTTTGTCCTTCAAGGGTTTGTCCAAGAATTAAAAAACATTGCTACTTTCTTCCAAAAACAGTTCCATACCTGTCCACATATTTTGTCTTCTCCATTTGTTTTAATGGACAAGTGTGGCACTGTTTCTGAAAGAAAGCATATGTCATATATTTGTTTCATAATAAAACCAATTTGGTAAAATCAGCCAAAAATATGGTTGCTTCAGTGTATTTCGAGCAGTAATTCGCATTGATATTAAGTCTAAGGTGGTTTTGTTGCTTGGCTTCCCATCTGTTATAGATTTCAGTGGTCTGTGCTGACCCAGGCAGGGTGCTATCTTGTGGTCCAATATGAACCATCTTCAAGAATTTATGATAACCAGAAGAGGAAGTTCCAGTAATGGCCGGATATTTAAGTAAGAACATTAATGTATACAGGAAAAGGACACCTGGTGTACAGAAAGACTGACTGCAAATGGAGGTGGGAAAGACGAACTCAGAGAACATTATTGTGGACTTCTTATGTGCTGTTGAGTTTTTGCCCCAATGTTCATTTCTAGACAATCCTTTAGACTCAGAGTCTAATCAAAGTAATAAGCAGACATAATTGTAACATAGACTGTTAAAAGGAACCTGTCACCAGAAAAAACTCTATTAACCTGGATATATGGGGTTAATCTGAAGGTTAATAGACTTATTAACCTGCTCGGACCCCGCAATTAGCCAAACACTGTGGAGAGAAAATGAACTTTCCTCTGGCCAGCAATGTTCTGGTTTCACTCACGGGGCGCAAGTTTAATCACCGCTCTGAGTATACAGAGCGGCAGCTGTAACTGCGCCCCCAACCCAATGCAGAGTCAGCTAGGGCCAGGGACGCGGTTACACCAGGCACTCTGTACCCCCTTTAAGTTATTAGACATTCCATGGTGCACTGTGAAGATGTTCATCATGAAGTGGGTTAAATTTGGCACAACAGTGAAATTACTTAGAACTCGCCATCCCTCAAAAATTTACAAAAATACAAGAAGAATATTGGTCCAGAAAGCTGCCAAGAGGCTTACAGCAATATTAATGGAGCTACAGGACTGGCAAGGACTGGTTACGTACTGTATGTGACAACAATTCACGTATTCTTCATATGTCTGGGCTGTGCGCTAGGGTGGCAAGACAGAAGCCTTTTCTTAAAAAGAAAAACACCCAAGACCGGATAAATTTTGCCAAAATCTACATCAAGTTTGACAAAAAGCATGTGGGAAAATGTGTTATGAATTATGATCTGATGAGATAAAGATTGACCTTTTTGGAAATAAATCCAAAAAGGTATATTTGGAAAAAAGCCAACACTGCACATCACCAAAAGAACATAATGAAATGAAAAAAGAAGGGTTATTTCAGGCACCAAGATCCAGCATTAGAGTGTGTTCACACTACCTGTGTCCTCTTAATTAGCCTCGCAGGAAATCTTCTGGGTGGTGCAAATGCTTGCAGTGCATATAATGAATCGTAAGAAATAGAAAGAAATGCAGCACTCACAGAATCCTGTATGATCTTGTGGTTTATTCCATTAAGTAGAAAACATGGTTACATGTGGTGGTGCAGGTGTCAGGGGAGTGATTCATAAGAATAGGGGACCTGACGGACTACGGCCATTTCACGCCTTTCTGGCGCTTCTACGGGTCTATTTCTTACAATTCAAAAGAACATCATATCCACAGTAAGGCATGGTGGAGGCAGCATTATGTTTTGGGGCTACTTTCTGGCCTCATGATCTGGGGCTTTAGTAAAGATGGAGGGAATTATAAACATCTCGAAATATCAGTCAATTTTGCATCATAACCTTCAGGTCTCTGCTAAAAAGATAAAGACTATGAGGAATTCCACCTTTGAGCACAACAACAACACTAAGCATACCTTCAAATAAACAAAAGAATGGCTTCACCAGTAGATCAACGTTTTAGAATGGCCCAGCCCGAACCCAGGCCTGAATCAAAGTGTAAATCTGTAGATTATCTGAAGAGGGTGTTATAAATAAAGCGGGTTTTACACTAAGCGATATCGCTAGCAAAATCGCTAAAACGTCACTGGTTTTGTGACGTTATAGCGATATAGCTAGCGATATCGCTATGTGTGATACTTACCAGCGACCGGCTCCCCCGCTGTCCATCGCTGATCGCGCGAGAATGTCCGGCTCCATTTCTCGTCGGGCGCTTCCTGCTGAGACTTCCTGCTGTGACGTCCAGCGACGCGTGGAGGCGGGCGGGAGGACGCAGGATCGCTGTGTGTGAATGGTAAGTATCGTGCGCTGCGTCGCTGCTGCATCGCTGTGAGATCTTTCTGTATGAAAGCTCACTAGCGATCATTTAGCGATGCACCAGCGATCCTGACCGGGTCGGATCGCTGGTTGGATCGCTGGTGCATCGCTAAATGTAAAAGGGCCTTAAGTGATGCCCTTGTAATCTGACAAATTTGGAGCACTACTGCAAGGAAGAATGGGCAAATATTGCCAATTTTAGATGTGCCATGCTGATAAACTCCTATCCAAAAAGACTAAATGCTGTCAGATATTCAAAGAGTGTTTCAACAAAGTTTTATTTTGAGTGCATATTTATGCAACGCTAGTTTAGTTTTTATTCCACCCAAAAAGATTTCAATTTATTTTCCATTAAATTGTACAGATTGTAGGTGACATTAAAGGTGGAAAAATTTCTGAAATTTTTGTTCTTAGTATGTTTTATATGTAAGGAGAAAACCCGGACCAGGCCTACCTACTCTGTGACGGATCTGAAACTGTCGGGGCTGTCACCCAGGTTGCACGGGGGAAAGCTTAAGGCCCTGGACCGACCTCTGCACCTAGGAGTAGGGGGCGTGGCTAAGATAAAAAGGGTGACAGCGTGCCGAAAATCAATTGGTTGCCGTGGGAACGTGCAGCGCGCAGGAGGGCAATGTCAGGGCTTCTGCGAATAAACCAACTGCCAGAGAGGGCCAAAACGAGCAGAGGCAAAAAGCTGCTAACAGAGACTGCGGACAATAACGTACCTGGTCCCCGCTGACAATGCTGACCGTGACTGACAGTGCACAAAACAGAGAAAAAGCTACTGACCAAAAAGGACTGGGATCACCACAATATATATACACAAAATAATTTTATTGAATATCAAACAGACCATGACATGATTAAAAATATTAAAAAGTCACTCCATGACTATTGGAGTGAACCAATGAGGTTAGTAATGTAGCCCTCTAAGACTTCCCTAATACATTTGTATAGTATGGGTAAAAGTTGATACATGGTCACAACATTGATACAATAGCTAGGCAAATGTGATAATACCCTATCTATGCATGAAGATATAACCAAAATAAATCATGAACCAAAAGGTATCTAATATCCTGCAAGAGAAAGAAATGCACTAATCCCCAGCCTACCCCCCTCATCAAAGAGGAGACATAATATGGAGGCAAATAAACAGGAAAGGTGTTTCTGAGCCCTGATTCAATGGTTCAGAAACCAGGTAGCCAAAAGCGCATACAATAAGCGCTGTGTGCATAGCTCTCATACAATACCACAAAATAAGGGGAGCCTGTGGATGATGCCCATGACTGTGAGTGACAGGATGCCCAGTCAGGACATCAGCGCACGCACCGACGGGAGAATTGAGACACCCACTGTGAAGGGTTTCGCTTTGTACCTGAGTCGAGTTGCTCGTTGTCCCTGTATGCTGACAGGGGGAAAGACTGCTCTGTCTGGCTCGTCGTTTCCTGACACACCGATCACCAAATGGACCACGAGGAATCACCGTCGCCGCCAGGAGCCAAAACGTCATCTTTTCCACAACTACACCAGACCACGAGGAATCACCGCCGCTGCCATGATCCAGGACTCCTTCTTTTCCAGGACCATACCGGACCCCTTATGTGCCACTGCTTTACTTCCAAAGTCCACATCCTGAACTAACCGCATTCTGAAGTCGACTGATAAGTTTGCTAATCTTTTCTATTCTTCACACCTGTTTCCCCTGGGTTACATACCCTGTGTTCCTTTATACTGTTTACCCTGTTTTCTCCCTGTGAGGAGTATACCTGTTAAATTAAACCCCACGTTAACCCTTCCTCTGCCTCCAACCCGCTACTTCATCTTAGTACTTTCTCACACTTGGCATAGACGGCAGGATGCAGTCTACTGGCACGGAGGGGGCAGACCAAGCGTCTGGGGAGAGCCCTAGGTCCAGCATTTCTCTGGGGGCAATGTTAAACAACCTACCTAAATTTAATGGGAGTAACACCAGGTTGTGGAGCTGGACTGAACGTATTAAAGGGAGGATGAGTATGCACTCTATGATACCAGACCTACAGGCGGAGGTCGCCATGATGGCCCTGGAAGTGGAGGCGAGGGATTCAGTGATGCTATGGCCCCCCAGACAGCGGGATACGCTTGACAAGGTGTTAGGTATACTGGAAGAAACACATGGGGACCCCACAGATGTAGGAGAGCTGCGCATGCGACTGTTTAGCCGGATTCAAAAAGAGGGCGAGACGGTGACACAGTTCATGAACTTATTGCAGGAAATACACACTGCCATATCCCATAAAGACGGTCTGGGGGTAGGGTCGATTGACATGGTGCTGAGTGATCAGTTAGTGACCGAGTTGAGAGATGCGCTGCTGAAACTGGCCCTGCGGGAGCGCTTGCGTGTGAACCCACACATGACTTTTGCAGAAGTTGGAAGTGAGGTGCTCGTGCGTGTGAGCGAGAACAGGGGATGACAGTTCCGGTGGTGAAGGTCCGGAGCAGAGAGGTGGCCATGAATGCAGTGGCTGCGCCTGGATTGGAGGAATCCAAGAAATGAGGGAAGACTTGACAGAAACTAAAAAGAAGGTGACCTCGCTGAGCTCATCTGGGAGCAGAGCTTTCTCAGAACCGCGACGGAGCGGAAGAGTGTCTAGACGGGAGAAACTTCCTACCTGCTTCCTCTGTGGAGAGCTGGGGCACATGGCTCAGATGTGCCCACAACAGGGGCAGCCTCTCCAGCGCCGCCCGGAGCCAGAACAGCCAGTAAGAAGAACCAGAAGTCCCACCAATTTAGTTTCAATGTGTCCGTTAGTCTGGGCCGAAATAGATGGATGGGCCGTACGCTGTCTGGTAGATACCAAGTAACCACGATGCCCGAGAAAGTATTTCAGAAACCATTTCCCTGAAGTGATGAGGCCTGAGTGGGGACAGGTGATAAAGTTGATGGCAACCAATCAGCTCCCCACCTCGGTCGCAGGGGTGGCATGGATGCAAATTAAAGTCTGTGGCAAAGACTTGGGCCACAGAGGTGTGGTACTGACTTCAGGTGACACAGAGTGTGGATATACTGTTACCCTGGGGATGAATGTGCTTAAGGAGTTCAGACGTTTGCTTATCAACGAGTCCCCAGACCTGTTTCTGAGACAAAGGAGCCCCCAAACACCTCAAAGGAAAATATTTCAACAGTTGATTCGGACAGCTTAGGAGCAAGAAGTCTCCTGCGATGGAAAAGTGCTGGGCAGAGTGGTCATTCCAGCTGCGAAAAGTCTTGAAATACCTCTGGGGCAGACCGTGCTCTCTGTCCGTGTCCGGGCCTGCACCCCTCTGGAAGGAGTGGAAGTACAACTAGAACCAGCTGCTATAGAGAACCTACCACCTGGACTGCTAATTGCCCAAACATTGGCTACCGTACAAGATGGGAAGTTTTTCCCCAGGTTTTCCCCACTGGCACTTTTCCCCAGGCATGAAATAGCACAAATAGTCAGCATGCCAGAGGAGCTGATACCATTACAGACCGTACAGTTGAAAGCAAAAAAAGGAGACTCTTGGACTGTAGCAGTAGAAACTCATTCAAAGTCGGAACCCCCACAGCAAAGAAAAGGGCAAAGAATCTTAGAACAAATGCGGGCTGAACTAACAGAGCTCACACCGCTGCAGATACAGCAGGTGGAAGATGTACTCGGATGCTATCAAGACGTATTTGCTCGTCATGAGGACAATTTTGGCTGTACCGCTGCAATTGCTCACGAGATCCTAATGGGTAATGCTGAGCCCATAAGAGAACGCTACCATCAAATTCCTCCACATCTGTACCAGGAGGTGAAGGGAATGCTCTCACAGATGTTACAGAACGGTGTCACCCGGGAAAGTCAAAGCCCATGGGCTGCTCCTATTGTCCTAGTACAAAAAAGACGGCACTCTGAGATTTTGTGTAAACTATCGCAAGTTAAATGCCTGAACTGTGCGGGATTCGTTCCCGCTACCTCAGAAGGAAGAGTCCTTATCCGCCCTGGGACAAGCGAGATACTTTTCTACCCTAGATCTGGCCAGTGGTTATTGGCAAGTGCTGATGTCCGAACGCGACCGAGCGAAGACAGCCTTCATACTACCTATGGGCCTGTTTGAGTTTAATAGAATGCTTTTCGGGCTCTCCAAAGCTCCTGGAACTTTTCAGGGACCGATGGAGAGGTGCTTGGGTGACCTGAATTTCGAAGCCACTTTGATCTATCTGGATGATATACAGTGCCTTGCGAAAGTATTCGGCCCCCTGGAACTTTTCAACCTTTACCCACATATCATGCTTCAAACATAAAGATACCAAATGTATATTTTTGGTGAAGAATCAACTACAAGTGGGACACAATTGTGAAGTTGAACGAAATTTATTGGTTATTTTAAGTTTTTGTGGAAATTAAAATACTGAAAAGTGGGGTGTGCAATATTATTCGGCCCCTTTACTTTCAGTGCAGCAAACTCACACCAGAAGTTCATTGTGGATCTCTGAATGATCCAATGTTGTCCTAAATGACTAATGATGATAAATATAATCCACCTGTGTGCAATCAAGTCTCCGTATAAATGCACCTGCTCTGTGATAGTCTCAGGGTTCTTTTTGAAGCACAAAGAGCATCATGAAGACCAAGGAACACAACAGGCAGGTCTGTGATAGTGTTGTGGAGAAGTTTAAAGCTGGATTTGGATACAAAATGATTTCCAAAACTTTAAACATCCCAAGGAGCACTGTGCAAGAGATCATATTGAAATGGAAGGAGTATCATACCACTGCAAATCTACCAAGACACGGCCGTCCCTCTAAACTTTCATCTCAAACAATGAGAAGACTGATCAGTGATGCCGCCAAGAGGCCCATGATCACTCTGGATGAACTGCAGAGATCTACAGCTAGGGTGGGACAGTCTGTTCATAGAACAACAATCAGTCATACACTGCACAAATCTGGCCTTTATGGAAGAGTGACAAGAAGAAAGCCATTTCTCAAAGATATCCATAAAAAGTGTCATTTAAAGTTTGCAACAAGCCACCTGGGAGACACATCAAACATGTTGAAGAAGGTGCTCTGGTCAGATGAAACCCAAAATCAAACTTTTTGGCAACAATGCCAAACGATATGTTTAACATCACAAAACAATCACTGACCTCAGGGAGACCAGTCAAAGAAAACACTGCGGCAGCCGGCAAAGGCGCTCAATCAGTGAAATCCTAGCTGCAACGCTCCCTGGGAAATACAAATATGCAAATAAAGTCCGTGGAGCTCTCAAACACGGGACTAGCCAGATCTTCCTCCAGGGAAGGACCCAGCCAAGGGGTGGCTCCTTTCGGAAACCACCATTACCACCATATTAAGTGGCCCTTTAAGTCAATATCCAGCTCTTTAAGAGTTTACAGATATGACAAGGGAAATACCAAGGCCAGGTATCCATCCACAGACAGCTGTTTCGGGGTGTTGCCCCTCATCAGTGTGGAGTAGGATTCTGGTTAGGTGGGAACAATGCCTAGTAGACCAACATCACAAAACAATCACTGTCCTCAGGGAGACCAGTCAGAGAAAACACTGCGGCAGTCGGCAAAGGCGCTCAATCAGTGAAATCCTAGGTGCAATGCTCCCTGGGAAATATGAATATGCAAATAAAGTCCGTGGAGCCTCATTTAAGAGTCTCAAACACGGGACTAGCCAGATCTTCCTTCAGGGAAGGACCCAGCCAATGGGTGGCTCCTTTCGGAAACCACCATTACCACCATATTAATTTGCCCTTTAAGTCAATATCCAGCTCTTTACGAGTTTACAGATATGACAAGGGAAATACCAAGGCCAGGTATCCATCCACAGACAGCTGTTTCGGGGTGTTGCCCCTCATCAGTGTGGAGTAGGATTCTGACTAGTCCCGTGTTTGAGACTCTTAAATGAGGCTCCACAGACTTTATTTGCATAAACGATATGTTTTGCACAAAGGCAACACAGCTCATCACTCTGAACATACCATCCCCACTTTCAAACATGGTGATGGCAGCATCATGGTTTGGGGCTGCTTTTCTTCAGCAGGGACAGGGAAGATTGTTAAAATTGATGGGAAGATGGATGGAGCCAAATACAGTACCATTCTTGAAGAAAACCTGTTGGAGTCGGCAAAAGACCTGAGACTGGGACGGAGATTTGTCTTCCAACAAGACAATGATCCCAAGCATAAAGCAAAATCTACAATGGAATGGTTCACAAATAAACGTATCCAGGTATTAGAATGGCCAAGTCAAAGTCCAGACCTGAATCCAATCAAGAATCTGTGGAAAGAGCTGAAAATTGTTGTTCACAAATGATCTCCATCAAATCTCACTGAGCTCGAGCTGTTTGCCAAGGAAAAATAGGCAAGAATTTCAGTCTCTCGATGTACAAAACTGATAAGGACATACCCCAAATGACTTGCAGCTGTAATCGCAGCAAAAGGTGGTGCAACAAAGTATTAAGTTAAAGGGGCCAAATAATATTGCACGCTCCACTTTTAAGTTTTTGAATTTCCACAAAAATTTAAAATAACCAATAAATTTTGTCCAACTTCACAGTTGTGTCCCACTTGTTGTTGATTCTTCACCAAAAATGTACATTTGGTATATTTATGTTTGAATCATGATATGTGGGAAAAGGTTGAAAAGTTCCAGGGGGCCAAATAGTTTCGCTAGGCATTGTAGTTGTCTATGCCACCACGTTCGAAGAACACCTGCAGCGTTTGGAGCAAGTACTGAGCCGGCTCCAGAGACATGGACTGAAGGTAAAACCGTCCAAGTGCCATTTGTTCCACACCCAAATCGAATACCTAGGACATGTGATCTCTGCGGAAGGAGTACGTCCGTCCCGTGAAAAGATTGCAGCAGTGCAAGATTGGCCCACTCCGAAGACTGTCAAGGATGTCTGGGCTTTTCTGGGAATAACCGAGTACTTTTGACGGTTCGTGAAAGACTTGACGCGCATCATGAATCCGTTATTAGAGCTACTGAGAGGAGTTCCATCTGCAGCCAAAAACTGGGAAATCCAGTGGGGAGAACAGCAGGAGAAAGCATTTCAAACCTTGAAAGTGGCTTTAACAGAAACAGAAGCACCCATCCTGGCTTACACTGACTTCTCTCGGCCCTTCATTCTACATACTGATGGAAGCTTGCTTGGACTAGGAGCTGTGTTGTCGCAGGTTCAGGACGGAAAGGAGAGAGTCGTTCTCTTCATGAATCTGAACGTAATTCGGACAACTGCAGTTCGTTCAAGTTGGAGCTGCTGGTGTTAGTGTGGGCCAAGACGAAGAAGTTCGCGGAATACCTCTCGGAGTCTGAAGTTCTGGTGTGCATCGACAACAACTCACTGGCCCACCTGGAAAACGCCAAGTTAGGGGCCCTGGAACAACTGTGGGTGGCAAGAATGGCTAAATACCGGTATAAGATCACCTACAGAAGGGGAGTTGAAAACATTCACGCGGATGCGTTGTCCAGAGTGACACATGAGAAGAAGCTTGTCCTAGCCGAGATGAAGAACTTGAGGCTGAAGAGGTCCCTGAGTTGTAGAGTCCTGCCAGGACATTGGCAGCCATGCAGGAACACGTACAAGCGGAGCCCTAGGAAGATGTATTGGGACAGCTTCGGGATGAGTGGGTGCAGATTTAACAGGAAGATGGAGAGCTTGCACAAATTTGGCAGTGGGTGGCCTGCAAAAAGCTGCCTAGCAAGAATGAGAGGGAGGCCCTGTCTCCTCGGGCCCTACAAATTCTTCGACAATGGAGAGATTATACCTAAAGGACAGACTGTTGTATAGGAAAATTCAACTACAGCGAGCCCTATCCATCACCTGGAAGGTGGTGGTTCCCAAGGCCCTGTTGGACAAAGTGGCCGTGGAGGCACCCGAAAAAGAAGTACATTTCGGCCAAGAGAAGACCTATCAATGGCTACAGAAATTTGTTTATCATCCCTTACTGAGGACGAAGGTAGAAGGAGTGTCAACATTGTAGAAGCTGTGAATTGTCCAAACCTCCTGAACAGAGGGCCCCCAGGCAAACTATTGTGACCTCGGCCCCACTGGAGTTCTTGATGATCGACTATTTGACAATTGGGTAGGCCCATCAAGGGTATGAACACTGCTTGGTAATGGTGGATCATTTCACCAAATTTGCCATTGTGACTCCTTCCCGAGACCAAACTTCTGTGTCCGCAGCCTATGCCATCTGTAAAAACTTTATCCAGGTGTACGGCTGTCCGAAGAGGATACACTCAGACCAGGGGGCCTGTTTTCTAGGACTAGTGATGGAGGAATTACATTGTATGTACCAAATTTGGAAGTCTTGAACGATGCCCTATCATCCACAGGGTAATGGAGCCTGTGAACGATTCAACTGGACTCTCAGTCAGATGTTGAGAACGTTGGAGGAAGATCGTAAGATATACTGGCCTGAATTCGTAGCAGAACTGGTATGGGTATAAAACAACCGCGTACATCGCACCACAGGGTACACCCCACCCTGCTCTTTGGCAGAACAGGCAAAGAGATCACAGAGCTGGAGCTGGACCCAAAGGAGGACTACCCACGGATGGGGGTGTCCACCTGGGTACGAGCACATCGCCATCGGCTGCAAACACTACATTGCCTACAGACCTGGTTTCAAGAGTTGGAGCGTTCTGAGAAAACTCCTCTACGAGGGATAGCTCTACAGGCCAGAGACCAGGTGTTGGTACGAGAGAAGCGCCCTCAAGATAAACTTGACTATCGATGGGAAAAAACACCGTACCGGGTAAAGCGGCGGGTCAGTTCTGAAGGACACGTCTACGAAGTCCAGCCTGAGGGGGAAGAAGATGAACCCATTCGCACAGTACACCAAACCATACTCTGCCCCTGCGTGTCCAGGGATCCTGTTTTAGAAGAAGAAAAACCCAATGTTGCCAAGAGCCCTCCCTTATTTCATAGCGATAGTGAAGAAGAATATCCGAGGCTACCGATAGTGAGGCTGAAAAGAGAGCTAATATCCAAAACCCCTGGAACTTCTGAAATTCCTGAAATGGCTGCGTCACCAGAACTAAGAGCATCCACGCCGCCGTCATTCAACCTGATTCAACTACTCAACTGGATTCAACGGAAACTCCTAGTTTACGACATTCTGAACTTTGGACATCAGGAAAAACCCCTAACCGGTGTGATCAGGATCATTTTGTTTGGCGACAAATCGTTCAAGGAATGGGAGAATGTCAACACATACTGCAGGAACTCTCGCCCGTGGAATGGCAAGCACAAAGAGTGGGAAAATGTAGTGGGAGTGGGAGAAGATCCGGACCAGGCCTACCTACTCTGGACGGATCTGGAACTGTCGGGTTATCCCCCAGGTTTCACAGGGAAAGCTTAAGGTCCTGGACCGACCTCTGCACCTAGGAGTAGGGGGCGTGACTAAGATAAAAAGGCGACAGAAAATCAGTTGGTTGCCATGGGAATGTGCAGCACACAGGAGGGCAGTGTCAGGGTTTCTGTGAATAAACCAACTGCCAGAGAGAGCCAAAACGAGCAGAGGCAAAAAGCTGCTGTTACAATCCATTTTTAGATCTGTGTCAGTGTGGGAACTTTTTTCCTTTCAGGCCATCGAGGGTTAATGTCAGTTTTTGCCCCCGGTGGCAGCTGGTGTTACTACATGTTTTGTGAGTCTGTTATTGCTGGTGGTGACCACTCCCTCCTTCCTATATAAGGTCACCTGGTACACCAGCTGACTGTTGGTAATACAGGTGCTTTGAAAACCAACCGTTCTAAAGAGAGGAGTTATCTGGAGCAGTGGTGTTAGCAGTAGGGATGAGCGAGTACTGAAGTATTCGGACTCGCTATACTTGTACCGAGTATACCCTAATACTCAGGTATTCAGTACGAATAGCGAGTCCAATGCAAATCAATGGAAAATGCGATTAAAAAAAGGTCAGATTTCTGGACTGAAAAAGGGTGGAGTGTTATGCCAGTGTCATGCGATTTCTATGCGATTTTTTATTTTTCCATCCGTTTTCCATCCGTTTTTTTTCCCCAGAAACTCTTTTTCTACAGTCATTTACAGGACCATTTACAGTGTTCTATACCTCAGTATGGTTATGTATCTGTTAAAAACGGATGGAAAACGGATGGTCCGTTTTTGGTGCGTTTTTTTAATCGCACCCATTGGCTTCTATTGTGGAAAATCGCTGCAAATCACAGCATGCTGCAATTTTTTTCTCAGACCGATTTTGGCTGAGAAAAAAATCGCAAGTGAGATGTCACCCATTCACTTACATTGATCAGAGTGCAATCCGATTAAAAATCGGATTGCAATCGTCCGATTTTATCGCCAGTGAGTATGAGGCCTAAATGTTAAAAAAGTCCTGTGGTTTTTTGTCGGAAGAGCGGGACTCATATGCCACTTACGCAGTGCCAGTGATATATCAGAAGTGCCGTAGGAGTGACTGATGATAGAGGCGATCTTCTGACAGCTAAGTGTGTAAGTGGTGTAAGGAGCGCAATCTGCCCTAGGGGCTGTGTTAAGGTTAGCGCAGGAAGAAGCCACCCATCATCATCTTCACAACTTGGGATTCACAATTATAAAGCTTGGACTTCTGTCCTTGTTGTGCCACTGCCCAGTGTGTAGGCATAACAATAGTGTCTCCAAAAATTAGCCCTAGGGGCTGTATCATGGTTGATGAAGGAAGCAAGGCAGGTCTGAAGCACCAAACAATTGTGACAAAGCCAGGGCTAATAGCATAGAGGTGGCCGTGCCTAGTGTCCAGGCATAGGCATAGTGTCTCCAAAAATTAGCCCAAGGGGCTGTATCATAGTTGATGAAGGAAGCAAGACAGGTCTGAAGGGCCAAACAATTATGATGAAGCTAGGACTAGTAGCATAGAGGTGGCCGTGCCCAATGTCCAGGCATAGCAATAGTGTCTCCAAAAATTAGCCCTAGGGGCTGTATCAGGGTTGATGAAGGAAGCAAGGCAGTTCTGAAGGGCGAAACAATTATGATAAAGCCAGGACTACTAGCATAGAGTTGGCCGTGCCCAGTGTCCAGTCATAGCCATAGTGTCTCCAAAAATTCGCCCTAGGGGCTGTATCATAGTTGATGAAGGAAGCAAGACAGGTCTAAAGGGCCAAACAATTATGATGAAGCTAGGACTACTAGCACAGAGGTGGCCGTGCCCAGTGTCCAGGGATAGCAATAGTGTCTCCAAAAATTAGCCCTAGGGGCTGTATCATGGTTGATGAGGGAAGCAAGAAAGGTCTGAAGGGCCAAACAATTATGATGAATCTATGACTACTAGCATAGAGGTGGCAGTGCCCAGTGTCCAGGCATAGCAATAGTGTCTCCAAAAATTAGCCCAAGGGGCATGATACCATGGCTGATGAAGGAAGAAGGGTCTCACTCTCATCACAAGTGCCTCCGATGGGAAATATTTAATAATGTAACATTGTTTTTAGCTTATTGACCATGAGGTACATGTGTCAGAAGCAGGTTTTGAAAACATGTGTAAGAGGAAGAAAAGGGGCTTGTATGGGAATCGATGGATGTGATCACCAATTTAAAAAAAAACATGTTGGGTGACTTTTGGTTGGGATACAGTCATCTGGAGGGCTTAAATACTGTTGCGAAATCCAGTCCTTGTTAAATTTTATCAGAGTCAGCCTGTCTGCATTCTCTGTAGTCATCCGTGTGCGTGTATCTGTGATGATTGCCCCAGCAGCACTGAAAACACGCTCTGACATCTCACTAGCAGCAGGGCAGGCCAGCACCTCCAAGGCATAGAAGGAGGGGTCTGGCCAACTATGCAGCTTGGATACCAAGTAATTAAATGGTACAGAAGCATCAGGAAGGGCGCAGGTATGGTCACTTAGATAGTCGTTGACCATCTTGTTCAACGTCTCCCTCCTTGACATTGCTACTGTTCCAGCTAGTCCTTGGTGATGAGCCGGTTTATTGAAGATAGCCCAGTTTGTGGACATTTTACCACCACCTCTTTTGGACCTGCTTGGTGTATCTCTCCCCATTAATTCATGCTGTTGCACAGAGCTGTTATCTCTGCTAGCAGTGGTGTCTGAGGGTCCTGTTGCCATCAAATGATCGACAACGGCCTTCTTGAAGGATTCCATTGTGAAACCCCTTGATGACTGCAACAGTAGCGAAGGAAATTTATCCTTGTACCGTGGGTCTAGAAAGGTGGCCAACCAGTATAGATTGCTATTGAAAATGTGGATTACGCGAGGGTCTTGGCACAGACAGTCAGGTATGAATTGTGCCATGTGTGCCAAGCTGCAAAGAGGCAAATGTTCTGTGACCCCTGAAGGAGGAACAATACCCATCCTCTCATCACACTGACTCTCCTCCTCCACCTCCTCCTCTTCAGCCCACCCATGCTGGACAGACATGAAGCTGAGGTTTGGATTCCCCTCTGTAGCATAAAGTGTCCCCTCGGTACCACTTAAAAAGAATTCCTCTCCCTCCTCATTTTCATCATCATCTTCAACCCCCAATATTACCTGATGATATTGGCTGGGTTGGGTAGGATCACCCATTGTGAAATCTTGCTCCATACCCAGCTGCTGGGCACGCAAATATTCCATTTTTTGATTCTGCAGCGATTTTTTCAGCAGACATAGCATAGGGATGGTTACGCTGATAATAGCCTGATCACTGCTCACAAGCTTGGTGCAGTATTCAAAGTTGTCAAGCACCTCACAAATATTAGCGATCCACACCCACTCGACAGTTGTTATGTGTCTTGGTTGAGTCACAGTGTGACGGGCATGTTTAAGCTGGTATTCAGAAAGTGCCCTCTGCTGCTCACTTACCCTTGCCAACATATGATATGTTGAGTTTCACCATGTTGGCATGTCGCAAATGAGTCTGTGGTTTGGCAAATTAAATTGCTTTTGAAGTGCTGCAAGACCAGCAATAGCGGTTGAGGAGTGGCGGAAATGGGCTCAAATACGACGCACCTTCTCAAGTAGGTATGGCAAGTCAGGGTATGTTTTTATAAATTTCTGGACCACTAGGTTCAGCACGTGAGCCATGCATAAAGCTCGTGTACCAGCTTCCCGAGCTTTAAAGCCGCCACCAGGTTATGCCCATTGTCGCAGACAACCAGACCAGGTTGGAGTTGCAGTGGGGAGAGCCACTGATCGGTCTGTTGTTTTATTCCTTGCCACAGCTCTGCTGCAGTGTATGGTGTTTCGCCTAAGCAGATCAGCTTCAGCAGAGCATTTTGCCGCTTTGCCAATGTGCTCCTGCACAGCTCTCAACTTGGGAGTGATGTGGAGGGTAATTCAGCATAGGATGACGAGGCGGAGGAGGAGGAAGAGGGGAGACTGGACTTATATGATAAGGAGGAAACCCTGATTGAGTTTGGGCCCGCTATTCGTGGCGTGGGTAGGATATGTGTTGATGGTCCAGTTTGAGACTTTGTCCTACCCTCCACCAGGTTGAGCCAGTGTGCCGTGACAGAGATGTATCGTCCCTGGCCACAAGTACTTGTCCACGTGTCTGTTGTAAGATGGACCTTCCTGGTTACGGCATTGGTGAGAGCCCGCTTTAGATTGTTTAAGACGTGCTGGTGTAACGCGAGGACGGCACACTGGGAAAAAGAGTGCCGGCTGGGAACCGAGTATCGTGGGGCAGCCACAGCCAAAAGATCACGGAAAGACTGTGTCCCCACAAGCCTAAATGGCAACATCTCCACAGCTAGCAACTTGGCAATATGCGCGTTCAGCATTTGTGCTTGTGGGTGTGTGGCTTGGTATTTACGCGTCCTTTCATACATCTGGGGCACGGACAATTGGACGCTTTCCTGGGACAAACAAGTGGATGAGCTTGTTGTGGCCTGTGTCTGTGCAACCACAGCTTGTGAGCAAAAGGTATGATGATCACCTACTTCCTGCCCAGCGGATTGGAAAGGACGTATCACAGGCGACATGGCAGTGGTTTGACCCTAAGTCGCAGACACTGATTTGGTACCATGTTGTTCAGCCCACCGACTAAGGTGCTTGGCTGCCATGTGTTTCCGCATACTGGTGGTGCTTTGGTTGCCTTTGCCCTGGCCTCTGCTCAGCCTCCTATGGCAGATGCTACAGATGACAACATTTGGTTCAGAAGGACTATCGGAAAAAAAAATCCAGACAGCGACTGAATGCACCCTTGCCTTGACTTTTGGCACAGAGGGATTGCTCTTGGCAACAATTGACACACTTTGCACTCTGCTCAAACCAGTAGTCCTTGGTGCCTTTATTAGTGCTACTTATCCACCTTCATCCTCTGTGCTGCTGTGCTGGCTATGCGTGCCAATGGCCCAGGTCGGATCGGTGGTCTCATCATCAACCACCTCGTCGTCCATGTCATCCTCCTTCCGTGTTGATATTGGTGACTGGCCAGATGGCAACTGTGTGTCATCACCATCAGCCTCCACCTCTTCACCCGGTATATCACGTGGATGAAAGTGGCTTTCTTCTGGACGTGGGGTTTGAATTATTTGGCCATCTTCAACAGACGATACCCCCTCACGTTCCTCTTCATTGTCGCGCAGTGAGAGGCCAGAGGCAATGCAAGGAAATGGATCAAACAGATCCTCGGAGTGACCAAAGTTGAGGTCAAATGTTTCCTGTGACTCCTGACCGGGTGATGAACTAGGAACAGGTTGAGAATAGGATGACCCAGCGTTATCTGTATGGACAGTAGACTGTTTTGTCATGGACGATTGGGTGCTGCTAGAACATTTCGTTGAGGCCTTATGAGCCATCCAAGACAGTATCTGCTCTTGTTCTTCTGGCTTCCAGTCCTGTTTATGTTCCAGACCGGGAAATTTCGCCAGGAACCTAGATGCATCAACCTTCTTCGATCTCCCAGACTCTGTGCCTTGTTGGGCACCAACGACCCCACAACCACGTCCCTGTCCCTTCACAACAGCCTTTTTAGGAATTTTGGATTTTTCTGCCATAGTTGCAGGTGTTGAGATGCAGATATTGGGGAACAAGGAGCAGTTAGTGCTTTGTGGAAGGTAGCACTACAGCCTAGTACTGCTTTGTGTTTTACAAACAGCACCGCAGCAGAAAAAAATTGCCCTGAAGTTTAAGGTGAGATTACACACCCCAGTAACGAAACAAGACAGCGGTGCTGCCACTAAAAAATTGCCCTGAGGTTTAAGGCATGAATGAGCAGCCCAGACACCACGCAAGACAGCGGTGCTGGCTGCATGTCAGTTGTGCAGTACCGTGCGTGCGTACTATTCGCTGCCTGTACACAGCACAGCAACAGCACAAAAAAACTGCCCTGACGTTTAAGGCGAAAATATGCACCCCAGACACCACACAAGACAGCAGTGCTGGCTGCGTGTCAGTTGTAAATAGGAAATTAGAAAGAGGACAATATGTCAACAAGACAGCCAGTGGATTAATAAGTGACCAATGTGCCCTCTCCCAAAAATTGGATGGCAAACCACCCGGTTTATAATTAATAAAACAACTCACTGGAGATGGTGAGATAGACCGAAAGAAGCCATGTAAATAAAATTGTTGATAATAATAAAAGATGAAAAGAGAACAATGTGGCGAAATAAAATAGCCTTTATTTATAAAAATAGCTCAACAACATTTACATAGTGCATTAATATATTTAAGGCAAAAAAACGCATAAATATATTGGATATACAGGATCCTATAACAATGTATATAATGGATCCAAATAGTACTTATTATAAATAATCTATACCCCCCAGGCCTGTAGCAGGTAAGTATATAAATGAATGAAAGGCACCACTGGTTAAAGCCTCAATAATGGGCATATAGCGCTAAACATATATGGTGCAAAAAATATATTATGCAAAAAATATAAGAAAATGCACACCACTGGTTAGGACCTCAGTAAAGTGCATATAGTGCTAAACATAATAGTACAGAGTAAAAGATGGTGCAAGAATTATATATTATATTAAATGCAAAAACACCCAGAGTGCTATGAATGATTAGCAGTGAAACAATATCAATAAACAGAACACTTGTGCACACATGTGCTAAAGGAGAATCTCATAATGAAGCTACCAGTGGTAATAATGTATAAATCCAGTTACCTGCAATATCAGGACAAGATATGGAAGCGGTGTGCCTATATAACGCGCCCCGACGCGCGTTTCGGATGTCTCCTTCGTCAGGGGGATAACGGAGACTTAGCAACAGGGGTTATTTATAGTCCATCACATCCGGGGTACAGAGTATAACGGCGCTTGCGTCGTCGATGTGAACCAGGAAGCGGCGCAGCAAGCGGCGTCATGTGAGCCACCGTTGCCGCTCAACCAGCCAACATGTCAGGCTGCCCATGAGCACTGTCTGTCAACCAGGATGTAATGGAGAAACCGACAAGCGGCGTCATGTGAGGCTCACTCCAATCAAGACGCATGTTGCATTTCGGCGCGCACGGCGCACCGTCAAAAGTGCGCAGCACGCTACTTTCACACTGGCAGCGCATGATCTGCGCACCCTATGCTAAAGATAGGGTGCGCCGATCGCATGCGTGCAAATGCGAAAGTAGGTGGTGATCCCGGATGGGGCGGGCAGGGAGCCGGCTCGGGGCGGGGCTTAACGACGCAGGGCGCAGCGTTGTTTTAACGCAAATGTGAAACCAGCCTAAATGAGGCATAATGACTTGTGTCTAGAAAATACTTTTTATAACAAATATATGGAAAATTAATAATACAAGAGCATATATAAACACAAGAAGGAACACATGAACATTAATAGAGGGAAAGAGAGAATAGTTCTTCTTCACTTGCATCTTCAAAAGACAACTTTTCAAAGGAAATCCAATAGGTCTACATTAGAAAAGAGACATTCCACTAAAGCTGAGAAAATGGAATAAAAATAAAAAATTAATACACTAAAATTATAAAAAAAAGGTATAAAAGAAAGACTCTCATTGAGACCCAACGGTGACACCATGCGTAGTGTCCAAATCCATTGGGACTCTAATTTGGCTAGTTTTTTACTTATATTTCCTCCCCTAATATTAGCATTAATCATATCAATTCCGGAAACCTTGAGCATAGTAGAATCACAATTGTTATAAAGATTAAAATGTTTAGGCAGTGTTTTTAAAGAAGATATATCCTCTTTGTCCTTAGCTGCTTTTATGCCTAACACGTGCTCACGTACCCTCACCTTGAGTTGTCGGGTGGTGAGACCCACATAGATGAGGGAACATGGGCACGTGGCATAATAAATAACTGCCATGGAAGAACACCTAATGTGTTTTTTTATGTTATATGTACAAGATTTGACGGAATTGGTAAAAAAATTAGTTCTAACAATGATAGGACATGCCACACATAGTCCACGAGGTTTACATCCTGTGGTAGGGATTGGTTTTTGAAGAAAACTAGTGGTATTACTACTGACTGATTCCTGTATGTAATGACTTTTGACTAACCGATCACCCAGATTGGGTGATCTCCTAAATGTGATGCTAGGGCGGTCACTGATGTATTTAGATAAAATTAGGTCAGATTTTAATATTGGCCAGAATTTAAACAAGAGCTCAACTGTTCATGTTGTCCATTAAATTGTGTAATAAACCGGACAATATCATTGGATTTAGGAGTGTTTTTACTATACAATGCATCATGGCGCTGTACATGTCTGGCTCGATTAAATGCTCTTTTTATGGAGTGCTTACTGTACCCACGTTCCACAAACCTGTCCCTCAAAGCATCAGCCTGTTTATAAAAATCAGTCTCAGTTGAGCAAATACGTCTGAGAAGTAAGAATTGTCCAATCAGAATTGAATGAATTAATGCTCTAGGATGAGAAGATGAAGCATGGAGCAAAAAATTGACTGAAGTTTGCTTCCTATATAAATTTGTCTGCAGACAATCATCAGAATCCCTCATGATTCGCACATCCAGGAACTCAATGGCCTCTCTGTGACATTGATATGTAAAATGCATACTGATAGAATTAGAATTTAATTTGGAAATGAAGTTAGACAAAGCAATTGCAGAATCCTGCCAGATAAAGAAAACATCGTCTATGTAACATGTCCAAAATGGGACACTCTCAATATTATCAAATTGGCCGGATAGAAAGAGGTTCCTCTCCCACAGACCCAGGAATAAGTTGGCATAAGAAGGTGCGAAAGAAGCACCCATAGCTGTTCCCTGGGTCTGTAGGAAAAATGACCCCCTAAATACAAAAAAATTATGAGATAAAGCAAATTCCAGTAAATTAGTTAAAAAATATTATAAAAGCTCTGCTGCAATGCCATAGGTATGTTTAATGTTGGTGTATAGAGACTCCACATCACAGGTGACTAACATGGAGTCTCTTTCAATATGCATACCATCAATTTTTTTCAGGAAGTCACCAGTATCCTTCGTGTACGAAGGGAGGGATGTGACAAAAGGTTGAAGGATAAAATCAACATACTTATTGACATTTTCCAGGAAATTACTTCATTATGAGATTCTCCTTTAGCACATGTGTGCACAAGTGTTCTGTTTATTGATATTGTTTCACTGCTAATCATTCATAGCACTCTGGGTGTTTTTGCATTTAATATAGTATATATTACTCTTGCACCATCTATTACTCTGTACTATTATGTTTAGCACTATATGCACTTTACTGAGGTCCTAACCAGTGGTGTGCTTTTTCTTCTATTTTTGCATAATATATTTTTTGCACCATATATGTTTAGCACTATATGCCCTTTATTGAGGCTTTAACCAGTGATGCCTTTCATTCATTTATATACTTACCTGCTACAGGCCTGGGGGGTGTAGATTATTTATAATAAGTACTATTTGGATCCATTATATACATTGTTATAGGATCCTGTATATCCAATATATTTATGCGTTTTTTTGCCTTAAATATATTAATGCACTATTTAAATGTTGTTGAGCTATTTTTATAAATAAAGGCTATTTTATTTTGCCACATTGTTCTCTTTTCATATTTTATTATTATCAACAATTTTATTTACATGGCTTCTTTCAGTCTATCTCACCATCTCCTGTGAGTTGTTTTATTAATTATTTGCGTGTCAGTTGTGCAGTACCATGCATGCTATTCGCTGTGAACACAGCACCGCAACTGCACAAAAAAACTTCCCTGAGGTTCAAGGCAAGAATACGCAGCCCAGACACGACACAACACAGCGGTGCTGGCTGCATGTAAGTTGTGCAGAACCGTGCGTGCGTTCTATTCGCTGTGATTATGTGAACGCAGCACGGCAGCAGCACAAAAAAATGCCCTGAGGTTTAAGGCAAGAATACGCAGCCCAGACACCACACAAGACAGCGGTGCTGCCTGCGTGTCAGTTGTGCAGTACCGTGCGTGCGTCCTATTCGCTGCCTGTACACAGCACCGCAACAGCACAAAACAACTGCCTTGAAACTTAAGGCAAGAATACGCAGCCCAGACACCACACAACACAGCGGTGCTGGCTGCGTGTCAGTTGTGCAGTACCGTGCGTGCGTTCTATTCGCTGTGATTATGTGAACACAGCACAGCAGCAGCACAAAAAAATGCCCTGAGTTTTAAGGCAAGAATACGCAGCCCAGACACCACACAAGACAGCGGTGCTGCCTGCGTGTCAGTTGTGCAGTAGCGTGCGTGCGTACTATTCGCTGCCTGTACACAGCACCGCAACAGCACAAAAAAACTTCCCTGACCTTTAAGGCAAAACTACGCACCCCAGACACCACACAAGACAGTGGTGCTGGCTGCGTGTCAGTTGTGCAGTACCGTTCATGCATACTATTCGCTGTGATTATGTGAACACAGCACCGCAACAGCACAAAAAAACTGCCTTGAAGTTTAAGGCAAGAATACGCAGCCCAGACACCACACAAGACAGCGGTGCTGGCTGCGTGTAAATTGTGCAGTACCGTGCGTGCGTACTATTCACTGTGATTAAGTGAACACAGCACTGCAACAGCACAAAAAAACTGCCATGAGGTTTAAGGCAAGAATACGCAGTCCAGACACCACACAAGACAGCTGTGCTGGCTGCGTGTCAGTTATGCAGTACCGTGCTTGCGTCCTATTCGCTGTGAACACAGCACCTCAACTGCACAAAAAACCTGCCCTGCAGGGGTAAATGTGACCTAAAAAAAAAGCTGGGAAAAAGGTCACTACTCGGTCCTTGACCTTATACTTTCAGTTCTGAAAAGAGCTTTTGGGTTTCACAGAGGATTTCTGGCTGATTTGAACCAAAAAACACAACTCTCCCTAGCAGCTGCTCACACTCTCCCTACACTGGCTGTGTTCTGCATGCAATGTGCAGAAAATGGCGGCGGCAGGGCTTAGTGCCAGGCTATGATGACTCATAGGACGCTGGGCGGCCAGCCAATCATAGTAATGCCGCCCACAACCAAGAAGAGTGCGGCATTACTGTGATTGGCAACTGCTAGGCGGGCAAACTGAATAGCGAGGCGAGTAGTGAAATACTCGCCATTTTCTGAGTTCCGCGAGTACCACATTACTTGTCGAGTACCGAGTACCAACGAATATGCTCGCTCATCCCTAGTTAGCAGCTCATCTGGTGCAGTGGCCATACAGCTGAAAGCGGTGTTCGGGTGCCTTACTCTGCTATCCGGTGCATGACAGGAGAGGAAGCTAAGTGCTGTTTGTTTTTCCCTGTCTGTTATTTTTCCTTGGTGTTTTGCTAATACAGCGGCGGGACCAGTGTCCGCACTTGCCAGTTCCCTAGTAAGGGATAGGTGCAGGGCAAGTGAGGGACCAAGGTATCCTGGTCGGCGACAGCTTGAAAGAACCTGTATAGGGAACATCAGGAGAGTTCAGGGCACTTCCTTAGGAGAGTGCAGGAGGTGTCCATTTCCCCGGTCCCTATTGCAGGGCCCACCATTGTAATTGTGTCCCTGGTGTCCCCTTGTTTGTCTTTGTTGGCTTTGTGACCAACCGATCGTCGGGTCAAGTCACGCAGGGCCAGTCACCTCGTGACAGCTGCTAACAGAGACTGCCAACAATGACGTACCTGGTCCCCGCTGACAACACTGACTGTAAGCGACATGACACCCAGTCAGGACATCAGCGCACGCACCGACGGGAGATTTGGGACACACGCTGTGAGGGGTTTCCCTTTGTACCTGAGTCGAGTTGCTCATTGTCCCTGTATGCTGACAGGGGGAAATGCTGTGCTCTGTCCAGCTCGTCGTTTCCTGACACACATATCACCGTCAGGAGCCAAGACGTCATCTTTTCCAGGACTACACCGGACAATGAGGAATCACAACCACCGCCAGAATCCAGGATGCCATCTTTTCCAGGACCATACCGGACCCCTTATGCGCCACTGCATTGGCGCCAAAGTCCACATCCTGAACTAACCGCATTCTGAAGTCATCTGACTGATAAGTTTGCTAATCTTGAACTTCCTTTCCTATTCTTCACACCTGTTTCCCCTGGGTTACGTACCCTGTGTTACTTTATACTGTTTTCCCTGTTTTCTCCCTGCGAGGAGTATACCTGTTAAATTAAACCCCATGTTAACCCTTTCTCTGCCTCCGGCCCGTTACTGTATCTTAGTACCTGCTCACATATATATAACAAAAATCTGTCATTTTAATAGGGGTGGGTAGCATTTTTACGGTGCCATGTAAATGTTTTAGAGCCCCTGGTCAAAATTACTGTTATTGTGAACAGTTAAGCAAGTTGAAGATTAAATGATCTGTAAAAGGGCTAAAGTCAAAGATGACACATTTCCTTTGGATTTTAGTTAAAAAAAAAACATATAGTCATTTTTTAAAAATTCCAAAAAATAAAAATAGGCCTATGGTTTGGGTACCCTTGGAGATTTAGAATCATAGAATCATAGAATCATAGAGTTGGAAGGGACCTCCTGGGCCATCTGGTCCAACCCCCTGCTCAAAGCAGGATTCGCTAAATCATCTCAAACAGATGTCTGTCCAGCCTCTGTTTGAAGACTTCTATTGAAGGAGAACTCACCACCTCTCCTGGCAGCCTGTTCCACTCATTGATCACTCTGTCAAAAAGTTTTTTCTAATATCTAATCTATATCTCCTCCCATTCACTTTCATCCCATTGCTTCAAGTCTTTCCTTGTGCAAATGAGAATAAAGATGATCCTTCTGCAATGTGTGCTCACATAACTTTAACCAAGGATTCAGACCTTAATGAGCCTGCTTGGCTTAGGGCTTTTTCACAATAATCGTTAGGAAAGGCCAGGTGATGCAAGTTTCCCAACTTTATAAGAACTTAGCCTCCTCTAAATTTGTGCCAAAACAGCAGTCATGGGTTCTTGTAAGCAGCTGCCTAGCACTCTGAAAATGATGACAATGAAAATGGTGGAAGCCCACAAAGCATGAGAAGGCTATAAGATAGCAAAGTGTTTTCAAGTTGCCCTTTCTTCAGTTCGATATTTAATTAAGAAATGGCAATTAAGAGGAACAGTGGAGGTCAAGATACGATCTGGAACACCTGCACAAATATGGCCTTCATGAAAGAGTCATCAGAAAAAACCCTCTCATGTTGCCTCACCATAAAATTCAGCATCAGAAGTATGTAAAAGAACATCCAAACAAGCCTGATGCATTTTGTAAACAAGTCCTGTGGACCAATGAGGTTAAAATAGAACTCTTTGGCCACAATGATCAAAGGTATGTGTGGAGAAAAAAAGGCACAGAATTTCAGGAAAAGAATATCTTGCCAACCATTAAGCATGAGGGGGTGGATCAATCAAGCTTTGGGATTGTGCTGCAGCTAATGGCACAGGGAACATTTCACGACTAGAGGGAAGAATGAATTCAATGAAATTTCAACAAAATCTTGATGCAAACATAACACCATCTGTAATAAAAGCTGAAAAGAGGATGGCTTCTACAAATGGATAATGATCCTAAACACACATCAAAATCCACCATAGACTACCTTAGGTGCAAGCTGAAGGTTTAACAATGGCCCTCACAGTCCCCTGATCTGAACATCATTGAAAATCTGTGGCTAGACCTCAAAATAGCAGTGTCATGATCCAGGATGGGCTTTGTCTTTGGCCTGTCCTGGTCAGACAGGGGTTAATTGTTTCTGCCTCTCTCTGGCAGAGGGCGGCTATTTAATGCTCACTTGACCTAGGTCCGGTGTCAGTTATACTCTGCCCTCGGCTGAGTTAGTTGACCTTGTGCATACGTGTGCCTTGTG
Organism: Dendrobates tinctorius; assembly: GCF_039654945.1. NCBI lineage: Eukaryota > Metazoa > Chordata > Amphibia > Anura > Dendrobatidae > Dendrobates > Dendrobates tinctorius. The sequence continues at coordinate 9,510,127 of NW_027361993.1, forward strand.
CCTGATATTTTTGCTTGCTTGTTTGGTTTTGAGCTGGTTCTGTCCCTGTTACGAGTTCTGCCTGTCCCTCTTGTACTGCGCTACCTCTCTGTGTATAACCCTCTGCCTGTGACTTGACTATTCTCTGCTCGTCCCTCTGGTACCGCACAGCCCTCTCCGTGTACGAACCCTCACTTGTCTGACCTGCGTTTTCCTCTACTACAGTTTCCCTGCAGTAGGTACATTATATCATCTGCAGCAGTAGGATGCTAAGCCCCGCCCCCTGCAGTCACATGATCTAGGTCCTGGGACTCCTTACTATTTTCAGTGCCACAGGTCCTGTCTGCTTGAACCGTCACTACTGTATTGGACCCCGCGCTCTCCCATAGTGGGGGTAAGTCACCCTGCTCGGCGTGGCAGTTTGATGACGCTGAAAGGGTCCTAACATTTGAGTCCTGACAAGCAGAGCATACAAGACAACCCAGGAATTTCACAGAACTGGAAGAATTTTCCAAGTAAGAATGGATAAAAATCTCCAAACAAAAAAGAAAGACTCTTGGCTGTCTACAAAAAGTGTTTACAAGCTGTGATACTTGCAAAAGGGGGTGATAGTAGGTACTAACCATGCAGGGTGCCCAAACATTTGCATTGGCCCATTTTTTTGTAGTTTTTAAAATTTAAAAAATGACAATTTTTTTGTCTAAAATGCAAAGGAATTATGTCATCTTTAACTTTAGGCCTTTTAGAGATCATTTCATCTTCAACTTGCTTAACTGTTCACAATAACAGTCATTTTGACCAGGGTGCCCAAACTTTTACATGCCACTATATAACCATTGTATTTGCCATGGACCAGCTTTCCTCCTGGATGCTCCATCATGTACAGGCAGGAAGATATGATGAGCTCAGGTGCTGTGATTCACAGCTTCTGCAACCCATGATCCTGGCCATAATTGAGCTCAACATCTAGGGAGATTTTCAGATAGAAGGTGCTTTGTCTATGTGCTTATTTTTGACCCATGACATTGTAACAAGGGCAACCGGGGGGTAGTTGCGGCCGAGCTATTTAAGGCATAGCTCACAGGCAAAGTCCACTGAGCACACAGTCAGGGAGTCAGAGAGCCCCTTGTACATGTACAGTTTTTCCCAACAGATTACCTTCTCTTCTGGCCACAGCAGTCCAGACAATTGGAAGTACACAAAGGCAACTGTTGTCCAACAGGGAAAAGAATTCTTTAATGAACAGTGGTAAAGAAGTAGAAGAAGAAGGGTACGAGTACAACACTGGTTTTCCTATTCTCTCCCTGTCACGCTCTCCAACCGCATCCACAGCAGCTGCAGCATCCGATGATTATAGGAATTCCACACGCCGGGATAACCCCTTCAGAAGCTGAGGCCCTTCCAGAGTCCTGGGGTCTGTGTTGCAGTCCTTAGCCCTTTTGTCCAGTCCTTGGTCCAGAGCAACAGACCTCCCCCGTCCGGGGAATCTGGCAGTGCTCCGTCTTGAAAACACGTCTGCCTGGGTCAACGTATCTGGGCAGTTCTGAGGAAGCAACAGCTTCCTCTCCCCTGGTGGCTGCAAGTCCAGCCTCTCTGCTGCTGCTGCTGGACCAGCCCCTATTTTAACTATTGCCAGTCCCTAACTCTGCAATAGTGACACATATAGGAACATTATACATTGCATATACAAGCAATTAAAGGGAAACATCCCAATACATTACAGATACATAACACATACAGCATAATGACACAATAACATACAGATGCATCATATGGCGATATACAGGGTACATCACATATATTGCAATAATGAACATATCTATATCAAGTGCACGGAGGGTCACAAGGAAGGAGGAGGGGGCACAACTGAGGGGACCGGCCACCTCCTTACAACATGATAACATAGAAGCACTAAACATAAATTCTGCACGGGATGCCATCTAAACTATGTGTATCCCATGCCAATTGCAATGGCTGGAACCTTGAGTGTCACACTTATGTCTTTTTATGTAGGATGGATTCTTGCATATAAACTAAAACCCAGATATTTAGAAACTAAAACTCGTTGAGCACCAGGTATCAATATAGTATTGCTTCCATGTTTGTAGAACTGATATATAATGTCTGAAACCCTTTTAAATTCCACCCAACTTACAGCTTCAGGCTGTCCTTCACCTCTGGGTCCTGCCTTCATGAAACAAAAGTGAACTCTTAGTTGAAATGCAATAGAAAGAAAATAAGGATGAATTATTTGTTCAGAGGTGTTACTTACTAAGCAAAACTTTTTCAAACAACTAATTTTTCGCTTGATCTCATTAGGAGGTGATCGGGAAGCTGTGTTTGCCTCCAGTGCTTCACCGGGAAGTATTTTGTATAGGAATGTACTTTTATAGGCTGAAATAAGCCAATGCAATTGAAATCTTAAAATGGGCAAATGTGAGGAAATAAAATCAGTCCCCACTTCCCTTTATTGTCATGACTAATTTATGCTCTGAGGTTCCAACAAGCAACAGAAGAAAAGTTTTACTCAATGGTTTGGCTGAAAAGTCATGATAATTATGACAAATGGGAACAGGGAGCTCCTATTGTGCTCCACAGGCTTTTGGCCAATGAACTGCTAAATTTTCTAAAAGCAAAAATGCATCCCTTTAGGTTTATGGATTTGGTTGGTAGAAGACTGTGATACATGAATTGCAATAGTAAACTCGTCGAAATGTTAAATCGCTCGCTTTGCTTTACACTGCTGTACAATTATATACATCTGCACAAAGAGAGGTGTTCCTGCACTCACCAAAAGTTAGTGGTTAGAAACAACAGTTTACTGAAGAAATATTGAAATCCATTAACACATGATAAGAAAAAAACACGTTTGCAGGTAGTTACGTGTTCCGAACCCTAGCTCCCGAGTTCTTAGTAGCCATTTTCGACTAGTGCTGGAACAGTTCACTAATGAAACCAATTGGATGCTGTCATTTTGGAAGGTGAGCTGAACTACCTACCTATTTTCGGAACATGTATATAATTTAAGTTATATCATTTATACAGAATAATGGAAATCTGTCAGCCTGTAACCGCAAACATGATCCGAGAATGCAACAGTGCAGTAATGGCGACTCAATGATAACTTACAACAATTATTTATTTTATAAGACAAATGAAATAGTTAGAAGTAATAGAATGTGGATAGGAAACAGTACAGATGACTATCAACAAGCGGATCAATTCACAGTCGGTAATTTACAAATTATACAGTACAGACAAGATTTTACCTTATGAAATCAGTTACTTAGGACATTTGTTAACAGACACTACCTATGTTACTTGATATGTATACATGTTAGTCCATTAACCTCTCAACTGGGTCATACGCCGTAAACAACTAGAAACATAAATATCCTTATGAGAAACCTCAAAGATACAAGGAATGTATAGAAATATATCAAAATTGATTTTTATTAATTTATACAATAAAATACATGTCACAACAATGGATGCTACTTAGTCAACCAGAAACAGACAGATGGGAAATGACACATAACAACAGGAATAGTTGTCAATATCATGAAGCCGAGTGGTCTATATATGATTAGGACTAGCAGCAGGCAACAAAAACTTCCATATGACAGCGATGTTACCATGCAAAAATGCAACCACCAACCAATTTAAAAGCTCACAAGAAGACTACAAAAGACAGCCATATATATAACAAGGCATAGTGCCAAAAAATGAAAAAATGTCCTATACTCAAATAAGACAGACAATAAGAAACTGGCTTAATGTACAAAGTGTCTATGTGCAGCTGATAAAAAGTGCCTACAGTGCAAATCAAAAAGTTTACTGCCAAGGATTTGTCCCTAAATACTGTGGTACAGATAAACCATCATAAAGTGCTTGAAATATATTACCTGTGCTGATTGTCAAGACCCACCACGTCTCCCCCCGATGCGCGTTTCGGCTTTCCTTCTTTAAAAGGGGCACTATGCCTTGTTATATATATGGCTGTCTTTAGTAGTCTTCTTGTGAGCTTTTAAATTGGTTGTTGGTTGCATTTTTGCATGGTAACATCGCTGCCATGTGGAAATTTTTGTCGCCTGCTGCTAGTCCTAATCATATATAGATCACTCAGCTTCACGATATTGACAACTATACCTGTTGTTATGTGCCATTTCCCATCTGTCTGTTTCTGGTTGACTTAGGGTACCGTTACACCTAGCGATGCACCAGCGATCCTGACCAGCGATATGACGCGGTCAGGATCGCTGGTGCATCGCTAAGTGGTCGCTAGTGAGATGCCACACATGCAGATCTCACCAGCAACATCGCTGGGGACGGGGATCGCTACTTACCTGTCAGACACGGCTCCACGCGTCGATCGTCGGCGCCACAGGAAGCCCAGCAGGAAGTGGCCGACGAGGAATGATCCAGGAGCTTCTCGCGCGATCAGCGATAACCAGCAGGGGAGCCGGTCGGAGGTAAGTATCACATGCAGCGATATCGCTAGCAATATCGCTGCAACGTCACAAAATCGGTGACTTTACAGCGATATTGCTAGCGATATCGCAGTGTGTAAAGGGGGCTTAAGTAGCATCCATTGTTGTGACATGTATTTTGTTGTATAAATTAATTAAAATCAATTTTGATATATTAATATATAAATATCAATTTTGATATCCTTGACTCACAGCCCCACCATGCTTTGACGGCAATCCGAAGCTCTGCCGTGGGTTCATCAATCAGTGCTGGCTACACTTTGAACTCCTTCCTCATCACTTCCCATCAGACTGAACAAAGGTGGCATTTCTTATGTCACATCTTCGAGGTGAGGCCCTGGCGTGGTTGAATTTATTATGAGGACCCTATCATCTCCAATTTGTCTGTACTCTTGGAAGCCTTTTGCAAAGTATTCGATGAACCTGGGCGAACCACCTCTGCAGCTTCTGCTCTTCTTGGCTTACGCCAGTCCAACGCATCTGTGGGACAATATGCGGTATGCTTCCGTACTCCAGAGTCCGAGCTCAGTTGGAATAATGAAGTGTTGGTGGCAACATTCTGGGAGGGTCTCTGGAAACATAAATGATGAGCTAGCTGGTCGAGACTTACCAACTACCCTCGATGACCTGATCTCGCCATACATCTAGACTTTCGTTTCCGTGAGTGTGCCTGTGAGGTGGCACACGAAAGAGGACTGCGGCGCCTGGCTCCGTCTTTTCAAAGGCTGCTTGTTCCTTCGCCCCCCCCTTGTCGAGGACTCATCTGAATCCATGCAAATCGACCACCTTGCCCTTGCTAGACAGCGACTGAGGGATTGATGCATTAATGACCAGAGGATTGTCTTCTATGTTGTTTCCCACATGTCTCATGCCTTTCTCTTAGGCCTACCATGGCTACGACAGCACGAACCTGTGTTGGACTGGAGAGGGACTCCGCTGGGGACTTTACTGTCATGAGAAGTGTCTGGCTCAAGTACTTCCAGCTAAGGCCCCATCTTGTCCGGCATCGCTGCCCGGTTTGCCGTCTGCCTATTGGTCCTTTGCCAATGTATTTGGCAAGAAGGAAGCAGAGACTTTGCCACCCCACAGGCCGTATGACTGCCCTATTGACTTGATTCCCAGATCTACACCCTCTAGAGGCCGAATTTACCCTCTGTCCCCAGCTGAGACTCAAGCTATGTCGGACTACATTCAGGAGAATTTGGCCAGGGGGTTCATTCAGAAGTCCTCCTCACCTGCTGGGGCCAGATTTTTCTTTGTTAAAAAGAAGGATGGATGACTCCAACCCTGTATAGACTATCGGGGCCTCAACCAGATCACGGTAAAAAATAAATACCCTATCCCTGAGTTGTTTAACAAATTAAGAGGTGCCAGGATCTTCACCAAACTAGATTTGAGGGGCGCCTACAATCTAGTCCACATTTGCCTGGGAGACGAATGGAAGATGGCTTTCAACACCAGGGACAGACATTATGAATACCAAGTGATGCCCTTCAGCATCAGTAATGCACCGGCAGTTTTTCAAGAGTTCGTCAATGATATCTTCCGGGACCTGCTTTATTCCTGCGTGGTTGTGTATCTAGACGATATTTTGGTATTGTCCCCGGATATGGCCTCCCACAGACAAGAAGTTTGGCAAGTTCTTCAACATCTTAGGGAGAATCGACTCTACGCCAAGTATGAGAAATGCATTTTTGAACAGTCCTCCCTTTCCTTCTTAAGTTACATTATCTCAGATACCAGACTCAGGATGGATCCTGAGAATGTCTCTTCCATCCTTAAATGGCCATTGCCTGTTGGAGTCAAAGCCATCCAGAGATTCCTTGGCTTTGCTAACTATTATTGGCAATTCATACTCTGCTATGACCCAAAAAGGAGCCGACCCTAAGAACTGGTCCTCCGAGGATGAGGAGGCCTTCTGCTCTATTAAAGGGTCCTTTTTCCACCGCTCCTGTTCTGCATCATCCGGATTTGAGCAAACAGTTCTTCCTAGATGTGGACGCATCCACTCAGAAATCTTCCTCGGGTCGCCGCGTGTCCTGCGGTTTCTTCTCAAAGGCCTTCTCTTCTCCAGAATGTAACTACTCCATTGGTGAACGAGAGTTATTTGCCATTAAGATGGCTTTGGAGGAATGGCAATACCTGCTGGAAAGCGCTGCTTATCCATTGGTTATCTACACGGACCATAAAAACCTGGCGTACCTCCTGTCCGCCCAGAGACTTAATCCATGCCAAGCCAAGTGGTCTTTGTCTTTTGCCCGCTTTAACTTTTTGTTCTATTTTAGGACCCATGACAAGAATGTCTGAGCCGATGCCCTCTCTCGCTCTTTTCTGTCCGCGGATCAAGAGGAGGTTCCTCAATTTATCATCGAACCGTCCAAGATGGTCACTGTCGCTCCAGTCAGTCTGTCATGAATTCCCCCAGGAAAGACCATTCTGGCAGAATCTGAGAAGGAGCAAGTTTTGTCTTGGGGCCACTCATCCAAGGTGGCTGGTCACGTGGCACAAAAGAAAACACTACAATTGATTTCTCACCACTACTGGTGGCCATCCATGAGGAGGGAGATCTCTGCTTACGTGGCTACTGGTCCGATTTGTGTCCGCAATAAAGTCCCCAGAAGACTTCCTACCGATTCTCTCCTGCCACTACACATACAAGCTGGTCCATGGCAGCACATAGCTATGGATTTCATTACGGATTTGCCAGTATCCGAGGGTTGCACCGTCATCTGGGTAGTCATGGATCGCTTCTCCAAAATGGCGTATTTTACCCCGTTGTCTGCTCTTCCGTCCACTCCTGAACTGGCTAACAGCTTCATCTAACATTTTTTCTGCCTGCATGGATTTCCTCGTCACATTGTGTCCAATCGAGGTTCACAGCTCACTTCCAGATTCTGGCGAGCTCTCTGTAAACATCTGGATATCGTCTTGGAATGTCTCCTCAGCCTATCACCTTCAGTCCAATGGGCTAGTGGAGCATGTCAACCAGGTCCTGCGCAACTACCTGCGACACTTCGTCAATGCACACCATCACGTTGGTGAAGCCTCGGGAGAGTCTCCGTTCTATATTTTGTTCGATTGGCAACTCGAGGTTCCCCTTCCAGTGACGGTTCCTTCTGATATTCCTGCAGCAGATGTCCTCTCCGAAGATTTTGTAAAGTTGTGGGAGGACACCAAAGTCACTTTAGAAGCTTCCTCCGCCCGTATGAAGAGACATGCAGACAAAAGGCACCTGGATCCTCTGTCCTTCCGCCCTGGTGACAAGGTATGGCTCTCGTCCAGGTACGTCTGGCTGAAGGTTCCATCTTACAAGTTGGGTCCTCATTTTATCGGGCCTTTCAAAGTGTTGAAGTGGATCAACGAGGTTTCCTATAAATTGAAGCTGCCTACTTCATTACGGATTCTGAATTCCTTCCATATATCTCTGCTGAAGCCAGTCATCCTTAGTGATGATGTGTTTGAAGTGGAGAACATCTTGGCCATGAAAAAGGTGAGAGGCAAGACCTTCTTCCTTGTTGACTGGAGAGGATTTCATCTTGAAGAGAGATCGTGGGAGGCGAAGGAAAACATTCACACTCCGATTCTCCTCCGGAAATTCCTTGATGGCCTGAAGAGGAGGGGCGTAAATGGGGGGTACTGTTAGCACCACCTCCCCTGCTCTGATAGGCAGGGTCTCTGGCGTGTCACTTCACTCACCTGCGCTGTGGTCATTTCCCCCCTTCTTCATGCTCTGCATGCATCCCCCAGAGCTTCCAGCCTGGCTTCCAGTCATGTCCTTAGGCCATGCGCGCCCCCTTTTTCAAACCTGTCAGGAACTTTCTAAGAAGAACCGGGGCATTAATGTTCTCCTCAGGCTCCCAGGATCTCTCCTCAAGGTCGTATCCCTTCCAGTCAACCAGAAAGAGTAACCTTCCCCCTCTTCTCTTCATGGCCAGGATGAACTTCACTTCATAGACGTCTTCGGAACTGTCAGGAGAAGGAAATTTACATGGATTCTGTGTAAAATGACTGAGAACAAATGGCTTCAGCAGAGAGACATGGAAGGAGTTATGGATCCGTAAGGAGGCAGGCAACTTCAAACAATAACACACATTGTTGATCCGGTGGAGCACTTCAAAGGGACCGATGAAACGAGGAGCCAGCTTATAAGAAGGGACCTTCTTATAAGACGGATGTGCCTGGATAACAGCCATACCTTATCTCTGGGTTGGAAAGGTGGCGGATCCAGACATCTCTTATCCGCATGCTCCTTGGTTTGAACCGATGCCTGCTCCAGTGAGGTTCTGGTCTCAGTCCAGACCTTTGAGAAGTTCTTGGACAGGGACTCAGCAGCAGGATTGCCAGAAGCAAGAGGCAGTGCAGTCGGGATCTTAGGATGCTGGCCATAAGCAATGAAAAATGGGGAGTTAGAGGAGGACTCACCAACATGATTGTAGTAGGAAAACTCTCCCATGGCAGCAGGTCGGCCCAGTCGCTTTGGTGACCATTCACAAAGTGTCGCAGATAGTTTGTGAGGACTTGATTCACTCTCTCCACTTGGCCGTTAGATTGTGGGTGATAGGCCGAAGAGAATTCCAGGGTGACTGACATCCAACAGCTTACAGAGGGATCGCCAGAAGCATGAAATGAATTGAACTCCTCTGTGAGAGACAATGTGGAATGGAAGTCCGTGAAGCCGAAGGACATACCGAATGAAGAGCTCTGCGAGTTTAAGAGAAGAAGGAAGACCAGACAGTGGAATGAAGTATCCCATCTTGGAGAACCGGTCCACAACAACCCAGATTACTGTACAACCGGACGATGCTGGCAGATCCGTGATGAAGTCCATGGCAATGTGTTGCCAGGGAGCAGACGGAAGCGGGAGTGGGAGGAGGCGACAGGCTGGAAGCTTCTTGGGTGTTTTATTATGAGCACAGGAGGGACAGGCTGCAATGAAGTCCAGAACATCTTGGCGCAAGGTGGACCACCAGTAGTGTTGACATATTAGTTGTAACATTTTCTTTTGACAGGCGTTTCTGGCAACCTTAGAACAATGACCCCAGTGTAGAACTCACTTCTTGTCTCTTTCAGTTATAAGAATCTTACTGGGAGGGATCTGCGACAGCCTAACTGGATCATTTTGGACGGTTCAATGATATGCTGAGGCTCCTCTTCAAGGTCGTCTGTCAAGAAGGACCTGGAAAGCACATTGGCTTTGATATTCTTTTCTGCAGGATGGAAATGGAGAGAGAAATTGAACCAAGCAAAAAATAAAGACCAGCCTGGCAAGGGTTGAGTCTTTAAGCTGACTGGAGGTAGGACAGATTCTTATGACCGTGTAAATGATGACTGGATGAACTGCGCCTTCAAGCAGATATCGCCATTCTTCTAAGGCTAACTTACTTGCCAGTAACTCTCTATCCCTAATTGAGTAGTTACTTTCGCAGGGCGAGAATGCCTTGGAAAAGAAACCACAGGTCACCATCTTACCAGTAGACAGTTTCTGTGTGAGGACTGCTCCGGCTCCGGATGATGAAGCGTCCACTTCAAGGAAAAACTGCATCTTGATCATTGGTCTGTGAAGAGCCAGGGCAGTAAAGAAGGCTTGTTTGAGGGATGTAAAAGCTGACTTGGCCTCAGGAGTCCAATCCTTTGGTTTGGCACCTTTACAAGTCAAGGCGGTGAGTGGTCTTACCAGAGAGGAGAAGTGAAGAATGAATTGCCGATAGTAGTTGGCGAATCCCAGGAACCGCTGTATGGCCTTGATTCCCTCAGGTCGGGGCCAATTCAGTATGGTGGAGACCTTCTCTGGATCCATCTTGAGACCTGTATCAGAAATGATAAGGCCAAGAAAGGGTAAAAATCTGTGTTCAAACAGACATTTCTTAAACTTCGCGTAGAGATGATTCACCCTCAATCGTTGAAGAACGAGACAAACATTCCTCCTGTGAGTTGGTAAGTCGGGAGAAAATACCAGGATGTCATCCAGATACAACACCACACAAACATAGAGCAGGTCACGGAATACATCATTGACAAACTCCTGGAAGACGGCGGGCGCATTGCTTAGCCCAAAGGGCATCAGCCGATATTCATAGTGACCATCTCAAGTGTTGAAGGTGGTTTTCCACTCGTCCCCAGATCGTATCATGATGAGTTTGCAAGCCACACAGAGATCCAACTTGGTAAAAATCCTGGAACCTCGAAGACAATCAAAAATGTCTGGAATTAAGGGAAGAGGGTATCTGTCCTTTACAGCTATTAGATTGAGACCACGGTAGTCAATACATAGCCGAAGAGACCCATTGTTCTTCTTGATGAAGAAGAACCCAGTTCCAGCCGGAGAGGAGGACTTCTGGATAAACCCTCGAGCCATGTTCTCCTTGATGTAATCAGACATGGCTTGAGTCTCAGTGGGAGAAAGAGGGTAGATCCTACCTCGAGGCAGAGTAGATCCGTGGATTAGGTCGATGGGACAATCGTAAGGCCTGTGAGGGTGAAGCATTTCAGTCTCCTTCTTGTCGAATACATCTGCGAAGGACCAGTAGGCAGCGGGTAACCCGGCTAAGGCTGCAGGAGGACGCGGGGTAGAACCAGGCCGTACGGGTTTGAAGCAGTGATCATGGCAGGACTCACCCCATCGAAAGACATCTCCTGACTGCCAATCCAGGACAGGTTCATGGTGGTGCAGCCACGGAAGACCTAGTAGAAATGGTGGAGAAAGATTCAGTAACAAAAAGAAGGCAATTCTCTCCTTGTGGAGTGCTATGATTTGAAACTCCACCTCTTCGGTGATACCAAGAATGGGATCTTTCAGGGGTCTTCCATCTATGAAGTTGATTGTCATGATACCAGGGCTGGGTAACCAGCACTGCTGGGGTTAATGTTCTGACCTCAGTGCAGACTCTCACCTGCACACCTAGGACCTATTAGGGTGGCCTCTCATTGGTTCTGGGGAGGCTTCTTATAGCCTCAGGAAGCTCCCATCCCCCGTCAGTTATACTTTCGCCCTTGGCATTGTGTGGTGACCCCTGAGTGTGTTAGTGCTGTGTTCTGGTTGCTTGATTTCCTGTGTATGACTCGGTCTGTTCTCTGGATATCGCTTTGGATTCTGCTTGGTACCTTCTATGTCCGTTTGGTTTTTGATCTCTGCTTGGCCCTGACTGTCCGTTCTGTCGCATCCCTGGTACTGTAATTCTATCTTGTGTATGACCTTTGGCTTTGTCTGACCTCCCGTCTGTTTATCCCTCCTGTACCTCGTTTGCCTGTATTGTGCCTGATCTCTGCTTTGCCCGACTCTGAGTTTTCTTCCTCCTCTGAAAGCAGGACGCTAAGCCCCGCCCCCTGGCAGTCACATGACTGTTCACATGACCGTAGGTCCTGGGCCGGCTATCTAAAATTCTACATTCAGGTCCCATGCATCTTTATTGTCCGGCTGTTCTTGTCCCTAGGGATCCCTACGGTGCGGGTGAGTCCCTGCTTAGCGGAGGCTGTACGCCGGAGCTGTCAGGACCCTGACATTGATGTGCTGAGTCTTCTGCAGAGGAGCGATAGGGATCCCGAACCGCCTAGCCACTGCTTGCTGGATGAAGTTTCCACCAGACCCAGAGTCCAGTTAGGCCGTCTCGGAGAACCGCACCTTTCCGAAGATCACCTGTATGGATATAGTTAGTGGACGGGAGGAATCATTCTCACCTAGGGAGGCCTTTCTTACCTGTCCCAGGCGGAATAGTTTCTCCAGTCTCTCCATTCCACTGCATAGACTGGGAGCAGAGCTTCCACCATAACGATTGGGATTCCTAGCGGGCATCTCCTCCTGCCGATTCTTCTTCACCTTAATGCGGTCAAGCTCCATGGGTTCATCCTTAGAGACCAAAGTGGGACAATGCGGAAACCAAGGTTTTGGTGAAGAAGATGCTGGATGAGGAAATCGCTTCTTGATTATCCTCTCTCTGGAGCGTTCCTGGAGACGCAGGTCAATTCAAATTGCGAGGGATATGAGATCATGCAGGGTCTCAGGTAGATCCCTGACTGCCAATTCATCCTTGATTCTTCCGGATAATCCTCGCCGGAAGGCTCCGACCACAGGCTCATTGGTCCACTGGAGCTCCAAAGCCAGGGTGCGGAAACAGATGGCATACTGACCGACAGAGAGAGAGCCCTGCTGCAAATTGAAGAGAGACTCCTTGGCAGATGTGGCATGGCCACGCTCATTGAATATCTTGGGGAAGATGTCCATGAATACCTGCAGATCAGACACGATGGGATCATTCCGCTCCATTAGGGGGTTGAACCAGCCTAAAGCCTCTCCCTCCAGGTGAGAGGCAAGGAAAGCCACCTTGGTCATGTCTGTCGGATAATTCTGTTGTTCAGGCACCTCCCTTAAAGGGAATCTGGCACCTATACAGTGGGGCAAAAAAGTATTTAGTCAGTCAGCAATAGTGCAAGTTCCTCCACTTAAAAAGATGAGAGGCGTCTGTAATTTACATCATAGGTAGACCTCAACTATGGGAGACAAACTGAGAAAAAAAAATCCAGAAAATCACATTGTCTGTTTTTTTTCATTTTATTTGCATATTATGGTGGAAAATAAGTATTTGGTCAGAAACAAAATTTCATCTCAATACTTTGTGATATATCCTTTGTTGGCAATAATCTTTGAAAATTCTTGGAGAACAGGAGAAGTGCCAGAAGACTGGAGAAGAGCAAATGTTGTTCCTATCTTCAAAAAGGGGAAGAAGGTGGACCCAGGTAACTATAGGCCAGTGAGTCTGACTTCTATACCAGGAAAGATCTTTGAACAAATTATTAAACAACATGTATGTCAATACCTGGATAAGAATGAAGTGATTAAACAGAGTCAGCATGGGTTTGTAACTAATAAGTCATGTCAGACTAACTTAATTTCCTTCTATGACGGTATCACTGATTGGGTGGATCAAGGAAATGCTGTAGATATAGTATATCTTGACTTCAGCAAAGCATTTGACAAAGTCTCTCATACAATCCTTATTGAAAAAATGATTAAGTATGGAATGGACAAGGCAACTGTTAGGTGGATTCATAACTGGCTTAGTGATCGGACCCAAAGAGTGGTCGTAAATGGCTGCACATCCAGTTGGAAGAATGTCTCAAGTGGGGTACCACAGGGCTCTGTCCTGGGCCCTGTATTGTTCAACATCTTTATCAACGATTTAGATGAAGGAATTGAGGGTAAACTGATTAAATTTGCTGATGACACAAAGCTAGGAGGGATAGCTAATACTAGAGAAGAGAGAGAGAGGATTCAAAAAGATTTAAATAAACTGGAGAAGTGGGCAGCAACTAACAGAATGGTTTTTAACAGGGAGAAATGCAAAGTACTACATCTGGGCAATAAAAATGGAAAAAGCATATATAGAATGGGAGGAATAGGGCTAAGTGACAGCACATGTGAAAAAGACTTGGGTATACTAATAGATCACAGACTGAATATGAGTCAACAGTGTGATGCAGCAGCAAAAAAGGCAAATGCAATTCTAGGATGTATTAACAGAAGCATACAGTCTAGATCACGTGAAGTCATTATTTCCCTCTACTCCTCTTTGGTCAGACCTCATCTGGAATATTGTGTCCAGTTTTGGGCACCACATTTTAAAAAAGACATCAACAAACTGGAGCAAGTTCAGAAAAGAGCGACCAGAATGGTGACCGGTCTGCAAACCCTGTCTTATGAGGAAAGGTTGCAGGATTTGGGAATGTTTAGTTTGCAAAAGAGAAGACTGAGAGGAGACTTAATAGCTGTCTACAAATATCTAAAGGGCTGTCACATTGTAGAAGGATCAACTTTATTCTCATTTGCACAAGGAAAGACTAGAAGCAATGGGATGAAACTGAATGGGAGGAGACACAGATTAGATATTAGAAAAAACTTTTTGACAGTTAGAGTGATCAATGAGTGGAACAGGCTGCCACGAGAAGTGGTGAGTTCTCCTTCAATGGAAGTCTTCAAACAGAGGCTGGACAGACATCTGACTGGGATGATTTAGCGAATCCTGCTTTGAGCAGGGGGTTGGACCAGATGGCCCAGGAGGTCCCTTCCAACTCTACGATTCTATGATTCTATGATTCTATGATTCTATGACAGAGGTCAAACGTTTTCTGTAAGTCTTCACAAGGTTGCCACACACTGTTGTTGGTATGTTGGCCCATTCCTCCATGCAGATCTCCTCTAGAGCAGTGATGTTTTTGGCTTTTGACTTGGCAACACGGACTTTCAACTCCCTCCAAAGGTTTTCTATAGGGTTGAGATCTGGAGACTGGCTAGGCCACTCCAGGACCTTGAAATGCTTCTTACGAAGCCACTCCTTCGTTGCCCTGGCGGTGTGCTTTGGATCATTGTCATGTTGAAAGACCCAGCCACGTTTCATATTCAATGCCCTTGCTGATGGAAGGAGGTTTGCACTCAAAATCTCACGATACATGGCCCCATTCATTCTTTCATGTACCCGGATCAGTCGTCCTGGCCCCTTTGCAGAGAAACAGCCCCAAAGCATGATGTTTCCACCACCATGCTTTACAGTAGGTATGGTGTTTGATGGATGCAACTCAGTATTCTTTTTCCTCCAAACACGACAAGTTGTGTTTCTACCAAACAGTTCCAGTTTGGTTTCATCAGACCATAGGACATTCTCCCAAAACTCCTCTGGATCATCCAAATGCTCTCTAGCAAACTTCAGACGGGCCCGGACATGTACAGGCTTAAGCAGTGGGACACATCTGGCACTGCAGGATCTGAGTCCATGGTGGCGTAGTGTGTTACTTATGGTAGGCCTTGTTACATTGGTCCCAGCTCTCTGCAGTTCATTCACTAGGTCCCCCCGCGTGGTTCTGGGATTTTTGCTCACCGTTCTTGTGATCATTCTGACCCCACTGTGTGGGATTTTGCGTGGAGCACCAGATCGAGGGAGATTATCAGTGGTCTTGTATGTCTTCCATTTTCTAATTATTGCTCCCACAGTTGATTTCTTCACTCCAAGCTGGTTGGCTATTGCAGATTCAGTCTTCCCAGCCTGGTGCAGGGCTACAATTTTGTTTCTGGTGTCCTTTGACAGCTCTTTGGTCTTCACCATAGTGGAGTTTGGAGTCAGACTGTTTGAGGGTGTGCACAGGTGTCTTTTTATACTGATAACAAGTTTAAACAGGTGCCATTACTACAGGTAATGAGTGGAGGAAAGAGGAGACTCTTAAAGAAGAAGTTACAGGTCTGTGAGAGCCAGAAATCTTGATTGCTTGTTTCTGACCAAATACTTATTTTCCACCATAATATGCAAATAAAATGAAAAAAAAACAGACAATGTGATTTTCTGGATTTTTTTTCTCAGTTTGTCTCCCATAGTTGAGGTCTACCTATGATGTAAATTACAGACGCCTCTCATCTTTTTAAGTGGTGGAACTTGCACTATTGCTGACTGACTAAATACTTTTTTGCCCCACTGTATTTAGTGATATCATGTAAAGATATCACTAAATTGTGCGTCCCATAAGGATTCTAGTCGGGCCTTTGACTCCCCCCGACCCCGCACCTTTGAGGCATAAATACCTTTTTTAGCGTCTTGTGGATGCATGCAAATCGCCACGGTCCAGCCCGTTGGGCGTGGCTTAGGAGTCTTCTCCACCCCACCTCCTCGGCTTGCTTCACGTAATCTTCGTCTGTGAATACCAGAGACACCTTTGGTTTCCGCGCTTGCGCAATGTAAAGGCCCCCGGCGCCTGCGCAGTATGCTTTGCCTGACTGTGGGCGAAGCATATAATCGCTACTGCGCAAGCGCCGGTATTTTCCAGCGCGGTCTATGCCCCAGAAGTCTTCACATGCAAGACACACTTCCGGGGCATAGACCACGCTGGAAAATACCGGCACTTGCGCAGTAGCGATTATATGCTTCGCCCACAGTCGGGCAAAGCATACTGCGCAGGCGCCAGGGGCCTTTACATTGCGCAAGCGCGCAAACCAGCTGTGTCTGTGGTATTCACAGATGAAGATTACTTGAAGCAAGCCGAGGAGGTGGGGGGGAGAAGACTCCTAAGCCACGCCCATCGGACCGGACGGCGGCAATTTGCATGTATCCACAAGAAGCTAAAAAAGGTATTTATGCCTCAAAGGTGCGGGGTCGGGGGGAGTCAAAGGCCCGACTAGAATCCTTATGGGAAGCACAATTTAGTGATATCTTTACATGATATCACTAAATATAGGTGACAGATTCCCTTTAGGGGAAGATGCCTTTTATGCACAGAACATCACAGCACAGACAGCCCTAATAGAAAACAGGTGCCCTGCTGTTTTAAGTATGAGCAGGAAGCGGGGTGCGCCTCCTAATTGCATTACCAGGAGACCTGCCAAGAGGATGCAGGTTCTTAGCAGGGAAAGGAGCCGCTGATCATCTGGAACCATGGACAGGGTGAGTAGTACTAGTGGAGCTGCCAGATAAGCGCCAGTCTCCCTGCGCAGCGGAGACTGGGCCTGCGGCTGAGGGCATGACACCTGTTCTGCATCACATAAGTAACACATTGATTTAAGTGGAAACTGTGCAATAACTAATTTTCCTCTGTGGAGGTGCTGCAGGTAAATTAATCACTTATTACCCGATTTATGGTAGCTTTTACGCCAGTATGTAAAAACCTTTGAAAAGTCGTAAAATTTTGTCTCAATTCGAGGCTGCAC
Organism: Dendrobates tinctorius; assembly: GCF_039654945.1. Taxonomy (NCBI): domain Eukaryota; kingdom Metazoa; phylum Chordata; class Amphibia; order Anura; family Dendrobatidae; genus Dendrobates; species Dendrobates tinctorius. Next base: position 9,527,275 of record NW_027361993.1, read on the forward strand.
TTTTGCAACTCGCCATTTTTGCTCAGCTTCATCACAAGTGGTGGCATTCACTAGATAACAAATCTTACTCCAGCAGGGACTAGAGTAGGAATTGCAGCAAGGTGCACACACAGGTGTACGCCATTTGCCAGACTACTGCATGTCCCCTCATCAATACTGCATGAACATCCCCGGTCGTGATAAATCTGAACCATACCGTCAGATTTCTCTACAGATTACAGCTTATTTATGGTGGTCCCATAAAAAGTACATTGTGGTCAGCTAATTACGAAAAGTAGGGTTTGTCAAAGTTGAGCACTTTTTAAGTTTAGGCAGCATGACTGATCCACCTTTCACTTGACAATTCTCATTAGTCATGACTGGGATTAATACTATATTGTATTGTACTAGGTTCCTTTGCTGTAAACTACATTATATATTTCACTATTTTAGGCATTAAAGCTTAATTAGCTCTTTTAACAAATAACTTTCATCATTTTCAAGAGATTTTCAACCTAATTTGCCAGGGGAAAAAAAGTGGCAAGATTCTTTTGAGTGTCTTTTCTTAATTACTTTTCTGTACCTCTGCTCTGTCCCCCCCAGCACAGTCATTTCAGGTATTCAAGAAGTAGTTTTTAATACTTATATCCGAGAACTCCCGATAGGGGATGTTTTAAAGAATAGCCTTTCATGAGCACAGATGCATTAGTGGAAATGACTGATGGTCCTACATGTGCTCAGATGGAGGAATCCCCCGAGTCTAAATTATTAGGTATCTTTAAGGACACGGTGAGCCATTGAGTAAGAGCAAGACACAGTGCCATGGGACTTCACTCCTCACTGCTCTGTGTATATGCAAAACAAAAAGATACAAGGAAGACATGGTTTTAAATCTACATTGAATGTTTACTCTATACAAAGGAAGAGCTGAATTTCTGAAATCAAGTCTCTGAGTCATTTTTCAACTAAATAACATGTTCATGCAGAGCTGTATCAAGGCTTTCTGGCACCCAGGGGCAAGAATTCGGTTCGGCGCCCCCTCCTTCCCCAAATGTGATTTGCACACTTAGGCTATGTGCACGCGCTGCGGTTTTTGCTGCTGATCAACTGAGGTTTTGGCAGCTGCGGATCTGCAGCAGTTCTGCAGACAGTGTACGGTACAATGTAAGTCTATGTGATTTACAACCTGCTGTGCACATGCTGCAGATTTTTAACTGCGGAAAAGCTGCGGTTTTGAATCCGCAGAAAGAAATGACATGTCACTTCTTTTCTGCTGATTCTGTTGCGGTTTACCATCTCCTCCATTTTGCGAGATGATAAACCGCAGGGCAAAACCGCAGGCCAATCCGCAGGTAAAACCGCAGGTGATTTTACCTGCGGTTCCGCAGATACAAATCCGCAGACCAATCCTCACCGTGTGCACATAGCCTTAGTCATGTACCTGCGAGCTGCTCTCCCTAATGCTCTCAATGTTCAGTGAAAAACTGAGAGAAGCAGGAAGAGAAGCTCGTTGTCACAGGACCATAAGTAGGAAAATCACATATGAGTGAAGTGTCCATGTGATGAGTACTGGAACCTGCAGAGCTGAGTCGTGACATTGCAGCTTCTGAATTCTCACAACGAATGCACTGCACACTTTTAGGATTCTCCCGTACCTGTGGTGCGAGTACACAGTCATGTCAGCACAAGTATGTGATTTGTATACTTCTGGCCACATTCCGACTATACGTGCCGGGCCTCACTCCGTTCATTTTCATTGAGTGAGGCCACACTTGTCTAATCAGCATGTGACCACATGTATGTAAATTGCCGGCACGAGAGAATCCTGACAGCGTTCAGTGAGCTCTGTGAGAATTCAGCAGTCGACAGTCACAAGGAATGACTGCAGACTCGTCACAAACCTTGACAACCCCTTTAATGTTCCTAACATAAATAAAAACATGAGAATAAGTCAGTTTCACAAATAATATTTACATCCAGGTACCTTATAGATGATGTCGTCTCTGGAGTCCTTCTTTTCTTCTTCTTGTCCAGACCCCATAATGAGTTTTCTCACCCACATCTCGTCTCTGCAGACTTCCATTTTCTCCGGTCTTCTGCAGGAAATCTCCACACGATCCCCTTAAAGATAGAAGTGTCATTATAATTCTCCTAAATGAAAAATATCTGCAATATACTGTCGCCTCACACTATTCCCCTCCCTCCTCATACTGTCTCCTCTCACATCTCCCTGTTCATCATACTGTCTCCTCAGTATCATAGTTGATGAAGGAAGCAAGACAGGTCTGAAGAGAGAAACAATCATGACGTAGCTAGGACAACTAGCATAGAGGTTGCAGTGCCCAGTGTCCAGGCATAGCCATAGTGTCTCCAAAAATTAGCCCAAGGGGCTGTATCATAGTTGATGAAGGAAGCAAGACAGGTCTGGAGGGCCAAACAATTATGATGAAGCTAGGACTACTAGCATAGAGGTGGCAGTGCCAAGTGTCCAGTCATAGCCATAGTGTTTACAAAAATTAGCCCAAGGGGCATGATACCATGGTTGATGAAAGAAGAAGGGTCTCACTCTCATCACAAGTGCCTCCAATGGGAAATATTAATTAACGTAACATTGTTTTTAGCTTATTGACCATGAGGTACATGTGTCAGAAGCAGGTTTTGAAAACATGTGTAAGAAGAAGAAAAGGGGCTTGTATGGGAAGGGATGGACGTGATCACCAATTTTTTAAAAAAGAAAGTTTTGGGTGACTTTAGGTTGGGATACTGTCATCTGGAGGGCTTAAATACTGTTACGAAATCCAGTCCTTGTTAAATTTTATCAAAGTCAGCCTGTAGGATTTCAAATATCCTGTGTCTAAGTTGCATATGGATGTAGCCTTATCCTTTTGTTCTATTGACTTTAGTCCACATTACAATTATGTAGTTCCTTCACAGTCTACCTCATTGAACTGTGAAACATCTGGTTCTTTCAAACCCACAACATTAGCTACATGCGGCGTGCATGTGCGTAAGGCCCTCACAGCAGAAGTCCACACACCCAGCCAGGACCTCCACTTTCGTGTAATGTGCCGGGGTGCTGAAAATGAGTGCTTCGCCCAAGGCTACTGCCCCCAGGGCCGGCGTTAGCAGCAGGCAGACCAGGCACCTGCCTAGGACCCCGCTCCCCCAGGGGCCCCCAGCCAGTTGCCTGCTGCCAGCGCTGACTCCCCCAGCCAGCGTTGATTCCCCTCCCGCCAGTGCCGATGCATTCAACTATACTGGTACAGTTCAAAGCAATGATGCTCCTCTGCCTCTGAGACTGCAGGTGCATGATGACATCACTTCATCACGTACCCGCTGTATGAGACAGGAGCCGAGCCGGGAGCAGCGCAGTGCACGAGGAGAGGTGAAGATTGTGTGTGTGTTTTTTTAAATATATCAGTGAGTACTGGTCTGTGGGGCCATTCTCGGGGGGGCTGTATTATATTCCATGGGAGGTGCATTATATTCTATGGGGAGGTGGGCTGTATTATATTCTATGGGGGGTACATTAAATTCTATGGGGAGGTGGGCTGTATTATATTCTATGGGGGGTACATTATATTCTATGGGGAAGTGGGCTGTATTATATTCTATTGGGGTACATTATATACTATGGGAAGGTGGGCTGTATTATATTCTGTGGGAGGCTACATAATACTGTATTCTATGGGGGGCTGCATTATATTCTGTGAGGGTGGATTGCATCATACTCTTATGGGGCTACATTATATTCTATGGGGAGTCGGGCTGTATTATATTCTATGGGGGGCTACATTATATTCTTTGGGGGCCTAAATTACATTTATTATATTCTATGAGGGATGATTGCATCATACTCTATGAAGGAGCTACATTATACTATATGAGGGGGCTACATTGTATTCTATGGGGGCTGCATTATATTATATGGGGGGCTAAATTATATTGTATGAGGGCTTCATTATACTCTATGAGGGGGCTACATTATATTCTATGGGGGACTGCATTATATTCTAACGGGACTACAATACACTCTGAGGGGGCTACCATATATTCTATGGAGGGGCTGCATTATATTCTATGGGGGACTGCATTATATTCTAAGGGGACTGCAATACACTCTATGAGGGGGCTACCATATATTCTAAGGAGGGGTTGCATTATACTATATGGGGGGCTGCATTATATTCCATGGGCGTTACATTATATTGTATGGTGGGGCTGCATTATACTCAGGGGCCTACATTATATTCTGTGGGGTGGCTGCATTATACTCTGTGGGGTGGCAGCATTATACTATATGTGGGCTGCATTATTCTGTATCGAGGACTAAGGGGAAATCATTATACTATATGAAGAACTATAGGGTGCATTATATTATGGGAAGAGACTTGTACTACATGGATGACTATGGCGGTGCATTATACTATATGGAGCACTATGAGGAGTGTATTATACTATATGGGATACTGTGGTGTGTATTATACTATATGGAGGACAGAGCAGTGTATTTTAATATAAGGAGGACTATGAGGAGTGTATTGTACTACATGGAGGACTATGAGGAGTGCATTATACTATATGGAGGATTGAGGAGTGTATTATACAGTGTTGTGCAAATTAATTGGGACAAAGCATTTTTTTAAATAAAATTGTAAGTTGGTTACCAGTCAGTAATTCAAACCAGTTTTAACTGCTTTGAACAGGTGTGAGTCCTCCTTATATTAAAATACACTACATTGTCCCAATTAATTTGCACAGCACTCTACTATATGGAGGACTATAGGGAGTGTATTATACTATATTTAGCACTATGAGGCATGTAATACACTTTATGGAGGACTGAGCAATGTATTTTAATATATGGAGGACTATGAGGAGTGTATTATACTATATGGAGGACTATGGGTAGTATATTATACTATATGGAGGACTATGGGGCGTGCATTTTACAATATGGAGAACAGTGGTGCACATTATTCTATGTGGAGGACTATGGGGTGTATTATACTAAACAAGCAAAATGCTGCATATTCATTGAGTGATTGGATTATTTATGCCGGAACAAAAATCATTGTTCTCAGCGGCACATCTCCAGTGTAAACTGTAGATATGCTGCTGATAACATGACACTGTATGGGGACAGATTGATTTAATAGTTATTGTTCGAATGACTTCAATATTGTCGATCACATTCGTTTTGTGGCCTGAACTCAGCGCATGTAAATACAACAGAAATGTTTCTTTGTGATGTGCAATATGTTAGCATTTGGGGCCCTATTTTAAACTTTTGCCTAGGGCCCCACTTTGCTTAAAACCGTCCCTGACGGTCCCACACCACGATACACATGTACCTGTTAAAATATGCACTGGTCTACCTTCCAGGTCAAATAGCTCTCAATGGTACAAAACTGTATTTTGTCCAGCACCAAAGGAAGGTAGTCAAAACTCAGCCTTTATCATATAGTATAAAAAAATTGGCAAAATGTGCACAAATTAAAAAAACACAATGTATACCTGTTTTGGGTTGAGAAACCCTTAACCATAGCTCTGATAGCTATGATTTAGGGCTCATTCAGATGTCCTTGCAAATCGTTCTCAGCATGAACCACTAATGCACAGACTGATCTAGGGTGTCCCGACCCAATTGTGACAGCTTCATGTATTTCTGTAAAGTTGTCACACTCAGGACTGGACATTGAACCAGTAGGGAAATCTGAGACATCAGAAGCCTGTAGAATAATGAATTCAGCTCTGAAGCATTGTCACTTAGGATCAAAAATCATATCTACTACGTAAGGGAGGGACAGGACTGTAGTTGTGACCTGAATTACTGCAACATCTATGTCCAGTCCTTCCCCTACAGAAAACTGTACTCTTCTCTTCAGCGTACCTGTCTCTCCAAATTCAGCTTCCCCTGGGCACATCCCAGGCAACGATGGTCCCTCTTCCAGGTGACCCCCAGCAATGGAGACACAGTCCAAGTTAACTTTAACATTCTCTTTGCTGTATACTTCACACGTTACATCCACAGTTGGTACATCGTGACATTTACTTGTTTCCTCATCTTTCCCTTTCTGGCTGTCACTTCTGTGCAGTACACCCCCGGACTGGACCACCCTAGACTGCTCCCCAATTCGTTCCTGGCCTGACCTCGCCATGATGACAATTCCTTCTACCTGTTTCACCCCAGACACGAAATCATCAGTCACCAGGTTCGGTGGCCTCTGGTAAAGCATCCGGCCCATCTGTACTGATCTCTTCAAAGCTCCAACTTCCTTCATCTCATCAGTGCAACCGACTCCTGCCCTAAAAGTATCTGCCCAGGCGATGAGTCACCACATCTTTCCTTTCCTGTTCTGGCCCACTGCTACGATGCACAGTGGCCGTGAATAACGTGGGCTGCAGCTCTTTAACGTTACGTGGCTGCTGAGCTGTCTGGGCCTATAGCCAATGTAGACACTTGGGCACCCTGGCCCTATCTGACCTAACTTTCTAGAAACTTCCCTCTTACAACCCGGGAGCCCCTCCTACACCTAACCCTCTATGAACATCCTATCAACTATATCTAACAGTGCACACTAGTATGCCCCCATCTAGTGGCCCATAAAGGAACTACATCTACCCTTAGCTATAGGAACTATATACTAAAGTGCCGACCTTTAATGTCCTCAAAAGGCTGCACTTTACTTACCCTAAACTGTACATGAACATCAGTCACGTTATATTATACTAAAGCAACACAAAACAATATAATACAGTTCTCTACAGAATGTTAACACAAATGTACATGAGGCAATACCATAAAAGATGAACGATAATTAGGGATGAGCGAGCATAATCGTGGGTATTCGGTACTTGGCGAGTAATGCGGTACTCAGAACATAGCGAGTATTTCACTACTCATCTCGCACTACTCGGATCTCCCGCCCAGCAGTTTGCCAATCACAGCAATGCTGCAGCCTTCTTAGTTGTGATTGGCTTGTAATTGGCTTGCCGCCCACCGTCATCATAGGCTATGGAGTCATCATAGCCTGGCTCTAAGCCCTGCCGCCACCATTTTCTGCACATTGCATGCAGAACACAGCAAGTGTAGGGAGAGTGTGAGCAGTTGCTAGGGAGAGTGGTGTTTTTTTGTGCAAATCATCCAGAAATCCTATGTAAAACCCAAAAGCTCTTTTCATAGCTGAAAGTATAAGGTCAGGGACTGAGTAGTGACAGTTTTCCCAGCTATTTATAAATGAGCTATTTTTGGGGTCTCATTTACCCCTGCAGGGCGTTTTTTTTTGTGCTGTTGCGGTGCTGCTGCTGTGTTCACAGCGAATAGGACGCACGCACGGTACTGCAAAACTGACACACCGCCAGCACCGCTGTCTTGTGTGGTGACTGTGGTGCGTAATCTCGCCTTGAACCTCAGGGCAATTTTTTTGTGCTGTTGCGGTGCTGTGTTCACAGCGAATAGGATGCACACACGGTACTGCACAACTGACACACCGCCAGCACCGCTGACTTGTGTGGTGACTGGGGTGCATAATCTCGCCTTAAACCTCAGGGCAATTTTTTAGTGGCAGCACCGCTGTCTTGTGTGGTTACTATGGTGCGTAATTTCACCTTAAACCTCAGGGCAATTTTTTTGTGCTGTTGTGGTGCTGTGTTCACAGCGAATAGGACGCACGCACGGTACTGCACAACTGACACGCAGCCAGCACTGCTGTCTTGTGTGGTGACTGTGGTGCCTAATCTCGCCTTAAAGGGAATCTGTCACCCCTTTTTTGAGATATCATATAATGATATCATTCAATAGTGTGTCACATAAGGATTCTCTTAGTACTTTTGCTTCCCCCTGACCCCGCACCTTTCATGCATAAATACCTTGTTTATATCGGTTCAGATGTATGTATACTGCCACGGTCCGGTCCGCTGGGCGGGGCTTATTCACCTGCTCCCCTCTCCCTGTCTTGCTCTACACAAGAAGAAATGTGTAGAGCAAGACAGGGAGGGGGGGAGCAGGTGAATAAGCCCCGCCCAGCAGACCGGACAGCGGCAGTTTACATACATCTGAACCGATATAAACAAGGTATTTATGCATAAAAGGTACGGGGTCAGGGGGAAGCAAAAGTACTAAGAGAATCCTTATGTGACACACAATTGAATGATATCAATATATGATATCTCAAAAAAGGGGTGACAGATTCCCTTTAAACCTCAGGGCAATTATGTACTGGCAGCACCGCTGTCTTGTGTGGTTACTGGGGTGCGTAATCTCACCTTAAACCTCAGGGCAATTTTTTTCTGTTGCTGCGGTGCTGTTTGTAAAACACAAAGCAGTACTAGGTTGTAGTGCTACCTTCCACAAAGCACTAACTGCTCCTTTTTCCACAATATCTGCAACTATGGCAGAAAAATCCAAAATTCCTAAAAAGGCTGTTGTGAAGGGACAGGGAAGTGGACGTGGGGTCGTTGGTGCCCAACATGGCACAGAGTCTGGGAGACTGAAGAAGGTTGATGCATCTAGGTTCCTGGTGAAATTTCCCGGTCTGGAACATAAACAGGAAGCCAGACGAACAAGAGCAGATACTGTCTTGGATGGCTGATAAGGCCTTAACGAAATGTTCTAGCAGCACCCAATCGTCCATGACAAAACAGTCTACTGTCCATACAGATAACGCTGGGTCATCCTATTCTCAACCTGTTCCTAGTTCATCACCCGGTCAAGAGTCACAGGAAACATTTGACCCCAACCTTGGTCACTCCGAGGATCTGTTTGATCCATTTCCTTGCATTGCCTCTGGCCTCTCACCACGTGACATTGAAGAGGAACGTGAGGAGGTATCGTCTGTTGATGATGTCCAAATATTTGAAACCCCACGGCCAGAAGAAAGCCACTTTCATTCACGTGATATGCCGGGTGAAGAGGTGGAGGCTGATGGTGATGACACACAGTTGCCATCTGGCCAGTCGCCAATATCAACGCGGAAGGAGGATGACATGAACGACGAGGTGGTCGATGATGAGACCACCGATCCGACCTGGACTGTTTGCATGCATAGCCAGCACAGCAGCACAGAGGATGAAGGTGGATATGTAGCACCAACAATGGCAACAAGGGCTACTGGTTTGAGCAGAGTGCGAAGTGTGTCAACTGGAAATTTTTTTCCAATAGTCCTTCTGAACCAAATGTTGTCACCTGTAGCATCTGCCATAGGAAGCTGAGCAGAGGCCAGGGCAAAGGCAACCAAAGCACCACCAGTATGCGGAAACACAAGGCAGCCAAGCACCCTAGTCGGTGGGCTGAGCAACAGGGTACCAAATCAGTGTCTGCGACTGCGAGTCAAACCACTGCCATGTCACCTGTGATACGTCCTTTCCAATCTGCTGGGCATTAAGCAGGTGATCATCATACCTCTTGCTCACAAGCTGCGGTTGCACAGACACAGGCCACAACTAGCTCATCCACTTGTTTGTCCCAGGAAAGTGTCCAATTGTCCGTGCCCCAGATGTATGAAAGGAGGCGTAAATACCAAGCCATGCACCCACAATCACAAATACTGAACGCGCACATTGCCAAGTTGCTAGCCGTGGAGATGTTGCCGTTTAGGCTTGTGGGGACACAGTCTTTCCGTGATCTTTTAGCTGTGGCTGCCCCACGATACTTGGTTCCCAGCCAGCACTATTTTTCCCGGTGTGCCGTCCCCGTGTTACACCAACACGTCTTAAACAACCTGAAGCGTGCTCTCACCAACGCCATAACTGGGAAGGTCCATCTTACAGCAGACACGTGGACAAGTACTTGTGGCCAGGGACAATTCATCTCTGTCACGGCACACTGGCTCAACCTGGTGGAGGGTGGGACAAAGTCTCAAGCTATCAAAATGCATGCCATGTGAACAGACACCGCAGTTTACAAGACCAAATGGGCCCAACTGCACCCTGAATAAAAAGTGCAAAAAACACATTAAAAAATGTAGGATTTAGTGTTAGGTACCCGTAAACGTGGAGACCTTTGGCACAGGTTACGGGCTCACGTATTTTGGCCAAAATATCAGCTAATACTCCACATTTTTTAATGTGTTTTTTGCACTTTTTATTCAGGGTGCAGTTGGGCCAATTTGGTCTTGTAAACTGCGGTATCTGTTCACATGGCATGTATTTTGATAGCGCTGGGCAGCCCGCCTGAGCTAATAGAAGGGTGTCACTACTAGGCTGGCCTGGATGCTGTGCATGGCCATAGGGTGAACAGCGCCGCATACAAGTTTTTTATTGTGCATTAACATACCAGGCAACCGCCCCCTCCATGTATTGGTAGGCTGTGAGCGGTTGTTTCATCGGTATTCTTGCACTTGTGTTGCCATCTTAATTATATGGGTCCACTGCATCCTGATAGTGCATTTGTCTGGAGGCCTGGACGAGTAAACCTTTTTGCTCTTTTGTTGTTTTCTATTATTGGAGGATTTTTAAGTCCTCTTTCTGTGCTATTTCAGTGTTCAGATTGAAGCATGCCAAAAGTAAAAACAAAAAATGTTTTTAAAAATGTAAAAAAATGTAGAAGGTCAAATCACCCCCGTTTCGCCCTATTCAAAATAAAACAATATAAAACCAAGCATACACATATTTGGTATTGCCGCATTCAGAATCACCTGATCTATCACTAAAAAAAGGATTAACCTGATCGTTAAACGACGCAGCGAGAAAAAGTCAAAATGCCAGAATTACGTTTTTTGGTCGCCACAATATTGCATTAAAATGCAATAACAGGCGATCAAAAGAACACATATGCACCAATATGGTATAATTAAAAACATCAACTCAGCACGCAAAAAATAAGTCCTAAGCAAACCTGAGATCACAAGAAATGGAGATGCTACGGGTATCGGAAAAAGGAGCAATATATTTTTTCTTTTTTAACAATGTTTGGAATTTTTTTCACCACTTAGATAAAAAAGAACCTAGACATGTTTGGTGTCTATGAATTCATAATGACCCGGAGAATCATAATGGCAGGTCAGTTTTAGCATTTATTGAACCTAGTAAAAAAGCCAAGCAAAAAACCAGTGTGGGATTGCACTTTTTTTGCAATTTCACCGCACTTGGAATTTTTTTCCCATTTGCTAATACATGGCATAGTAAAATAAATGGGTCGTTCAAAAGTACAACTCATCCCGCAAAAAACAAGCCCTCACATGGCCATATTGACGGAAAAATAAAAAAGTTATGGCTCTGAGAAGAAGGGGAGCAAAAAATGTCTGACAGTAACATATTTTGAGGACTCGTCACCCCATGTGTTTGAGTGGTGGCAATAAGTTAAGAAATTTGCTCACTTTATAGCCGTAAACAGAGGCTGAAAGCTGGATTGAGTGAGAGGAGATCAATGAACTCTTCAGGTGCACTCCACATCAAGTGTTGAGAAGTGTGTACTTGACAGAAATTACCTTTCAAAAATAAACTCCTAACTAGAGTTGAGCAAAACGGGTCGAAAAAATTCAAAAGTCGCCGACTTTCGCCAAAATTGGGTTTCATGAAACGAAACCCGACCTTAGCGTGAGGTCGGCCATGAGGTCGGCGACCATCACACCAAAGTCGCATTTCAAAAGATGCTTTAGCGCCCTTTTTCAGCCAATCAGGAAGAACGGACACTGTGGGCAACATGATGACTTATGGGCGTGCACACCGACCGCCATGTTACTTATGCTGATCTCACAATAGGGAGAGCTGCTGCTGCCGCTGCTGATTCTGTAGGGAGAGTGTTAGGAAGGCCAAAAGAAAAAAAAAATGCTTCTGCTGATAGCGCTTTTCACTGTAGTTATTGTGCAGTGAAAGGTGAAGATTTTTGCTTTTGTGCAGCATCGCTGGTGGTGATTAGCCTGCCTTTTAAGGCTACCTGCATTGCTGTGTGCACACTGGTGTTCAAACTGCTTTTTTAAAAGCAATCAAAATGTTATTGTTTTGTCCTGTGAGGTACTGAGCTGTTATGAATGAGTCACCGTAGGAGGCAAAAGCAGAAAGACAAGCTAAGTCCAGAAAACCAGAGAAGTTGGCAACTATCAGATTGCAGACCCCTGAACCTATCAACACAACTAGCAGTAGCCGTGGGGGGTTCCTACGATGCCCTAGACCCCTCGATCACAGCTGGAGAATTACATAGGCCTAAAGAAAGAAAGGGGAAATCTAAACTGCCCCAGAGCAGACCCCAAAGCAATAGGCAGCCCCCAACATATAATGACGGTGAAGCAAGATGAAAATACTAACACAGACAGAAAGATAGACCGAGCAAAGACGGGGCCCAAAACTACCTAGATAGGAAAGGACAGGAAGGCTGCTGTCTGCAATCTGCCAAAACCCTATAAAAGACATAAGCCAACAAGCTGATATGAAAAAGGCCCTGAAGCAGCTAGGCTTCAAAAACTAAATCAGCACTCAGGTATTTTCAGAAGACAGAGCTAAATGAAATCAGCACACCCCAGCAGGGAATGGCAGAAATCCAGGAAAACAAAGCAAAACAAAGTCAAAGCACCAAAGCAAAAGGCCGAGCAGCAAACTTAGCTTTAGAGGAGCAGGAATTCAGACTGGTCTCCAAGGATCCCACAGAGAAATCACCCGCAGGGCAGAAGGGCGTCGGCAGCCTTATATCCAGTCAGTAACTCCACTCAGCCAGTCATCATCATCAGCCTCAGGTGTTTGATAATCAGGCTCACTACCTTTCTTTACCAGAAGAGGGTGTTCCTCGGGCCTCAGTAATGAAGGGGAAAATGAACTCACAACAGTACCTCCCCCTTGAGGAGGGGTCACCGAACCCTCAACTACGCCACCAGGGCGATCAAGGTGAACCCGATGAAAGGCATGCACCAATCTTTTGGCATGAATATCAGAGGCAGAGACCCAGGAATTATCCTCCTGACCATAACCCTTCCACTTAACCAAATACTGGAGTCTCCGTCTAGCCAGACGGGAATCCAGTACTTTCTCTACCTCATATTCCATGTTACCTTCAACCAATACAGGGTCTGGAGGTGCCACCCCCGGAACAACAGGTTCAACAAACCTCTTCAACAAAGATTTATGGAACACATTATGGATTTTAAATGTGACAGGAAGAGCCAAACGAAAAGAGACCGGATTAATAATCTCCACAATCTTGTAAGGTCCAATAAATCTAGGCTTAAACTTAGGAGAAGCCACCTTCATAGCAATATTTTTTGATGACAACCAAACCAGATCACCCACCTTAAACTGGGGACCAACGGTCCTATGCCGGTTGGAAAACCACTGGGCCTTTTCCTGGGAGAGAGACAACTTATCCACTACTTGGTCCCAGATCTGGTGCATTCTCTCCATCACAGTGTCAACACCTGGGCAGGCAGAGGGCTCCACCTGCCCTGAAGAAAATCGAGGATGAAACCCAAAGTTACAAAAAAAAGGTGACATCAAAGTGTCAGAACTAGCTCTATTATTTAAAGCAAATTCGGCCAAGGGCAAAAATGAAACCCAATCATCCTGATCAGCAGAAATAAAACATCTCAAATATGACTCCAAGGTCTGGTTTGTTCTGTCTGCCCATTGGTCTGAGGGTGAAAAGCGGAGGAGAAGGACAACTGAATTCCCAGCCTGGAACAGAAAGTTCTCCAAAATCTAGACACAAACTGGACTCCTCTGCCAGATACAATGTTCTCAGGAATCCCGTGCAAACGAACCACCTGTTGTAAAAACAGGGGCACCAACTCAGAGGAAGACGGCAACTTAGGGAGTGGTACAAGATGAACCATCTTAGAGAACCTATCACAAATCACCCAAATAACAGTCATCCTCTGAGAGACAGGCATATCAGAGATGAAATCCATTGAAATATGGGTCCATGGCCTCTTGGAGACAGGCAAAGGCATCAATAACCCACTAGAGCGAGAACACGATTCAGACCGGGAGCACGTCCCACAGGACTGCACAAAATTCCTGACATCACGAGACAAGGAGGGCCACCAAAAAAACCGACTCACCAGATCTCTAGTACCAAAAATACCTGGATGACCAGCCAAAGCAGAGCAATGAACTTCAGACATCACTCTCTTCTTCCACTGGTCAGGAACATGCAACTTTCCACTGGGACAACGCTCAGGTTTGTCCTCCTGGAACTCTTCCAGAGCACGTCTCAAATCGGGCGAGATGGCAGAAAGAACTACCCCTTCGCCTAAGATGGTAGCAGGCTTGGTCACCACAGGAGAATCAGCAAAGAAGCTCCTAGAGAGGGCGTCTGCCTTGACATTCTTTGTTCCAGGAAGAAAAGAAACCACAAAATCAAAACGTGTAAAAACAAGGCCCACCTAGCCTGTCTAGGGTTCAAGCGCTTAGCCGACTCTAGGTAAATCAAATTCTTGTGGTCAGTGAGGACCACGACTTGATGCTTAGCACCCTCCAACCAATGTCTCCACTCCTCAAATGCCCATTTCATGGCCAACAGTTCCCGATTCCCCACATCATAGTTACGTTCAGATGGAGAGAACTTTCGGGAAAAGAAAGCACAGGGATTCATTTTAGATGTTACAGGATCCTTTTGGGACAAAACAGCTCCTGCACCAATCTCAGAAGCATCCACCTCTACCTGGAATGGAAGTGAGACATCAGGTTGCCGCAAAACCAGGGCGGAGGTGAATCTTCGCTTCAGCTCCTGAAAGGAAGAAACAGCCTCCGGAGACCAATTTAACACATCAGCACCCTTTTTAGTCAAATCAGTCAATGGCTTGGCAATACTAGAAAATTTTGCTATAAATTTCCGATAAAAATTAGCAAATCCCAAAAACTTCTGGAGGGCCTTCAAAGAAGTGGGCTGAACCCAATCGTGAATGGCCTGTACCTTGGCCGGGTCCATTTCAATAGTTGACGGGGACAAAAGAAATCCCAAAAAATAAATCCTCTGTACTCCAAAAAGGCATTTAGATCCTTTGACATACAGGGAATTCTCCCTCAAGATCCGGAACACAGTCCGAATATGTTCCACATGAGAATCCCAATCCTTGGAGAAGATCAAAATATCATCCAGATAGATAATCAAAATTTTATCGACAAAATCTCGGAAAATATCGTTCATGAAGCACTGGAAGACAGAAGGGGCATTAGTGAGCCCAAAAGGCATCACCAGGTACTCAAAATGTCCCTCCGGTGTATTAAACGCCGTCTTCCATTCATCCCCATGCTTAATGCGAATAAGATTATACGCCCCCGTGAGGTCAAGCTTGGTAAACCAGCAAGCACCTTTAACTCTGGAGAATAGATCAGAAATCAGGGGTAACGGATACTGATATTTAACAGTAATTTTGTTGAGGGCACGATAATCAATACAAGGTCTTAATGATCCATCCTTTTTGGCTACAAAAAAAAAACCGGCACCTAAGGGTGACGAGGATGGTCTAATATGACCCTCCTCCAACGCCTCCTTAATATAGGATCGCATAGCCTCATGCTCGGGTACAGATAAATTGAAGAGCCGACCCTTGGGAAATTTACACCCTGGGCTCAGTTCAATTGCACAGTCATAACTCCTATGAGGAGGCAGAGACGCAGACTCATTCTCACTAAATACATCATAAAAGTCCGCCAAATAATCAGGAACATCATGCGACTGAGGAGAGGTGGAAAACACCGGAGCCTCACTAAAGGCACACCGACAACCCCAACTCACCACAGACACAGATTTCCAATCCAAAACTGGATTATGAATCTGTAACCAGGGAAACCCCAGAACAATAGTATCATGCAGATTATGCAACACCAAAAATCTGCAATTTTCTTGATGGTCTGGGGCGACCCGCATTACCACCTGGGTCCAAAACTGGGGTTTATTTTTAGCCAAAGGAGTAGCATCAATCCCCCTCAAAGGGATAGGCGTCTGCAGAGGTGTCATCGGAAATCCACAACGTTTAGCAAAATCCAAGTCCATTAGGTTTAGGGCTGCTCCCGAATCCACAAAAGCCTTGGCGGAAAATGTGGACAGGGAGCAGATCAGAGTAATAGCCAGAAGAAACTTAGGTTGAACACCCCCAACAGAAAACGTGTGTGCAAAGCGTTTCTCTCATTTAGGACAGACAGAAATAATATGCGAGGCATCTCCACAGAAAAAACACAACTTATTACGCCTTCTGAACTCCTGACGCTGCTCTCTGGAAAAAGCTCTATCACATTGCATAGATTCAGACATTTGTTCAACAGGTGGCAACACCTCTCGTGCAGCTTTGCGTTCGCGCAAACGCCTATCAACCTGAATGGCTAATGACATAGAATCGTCAAGACCAGAGGGAACAGGAAATCCCACCATAGTATCTTTTACGGCTTCTGACAACCCCTTCCAAAAGAGAGCAGCCAAGGCATTATCATTCCAGGTAGTAAGTACTGCCCACTTTCGGAATTTTTGACAGTACAATTCTGCAGAATCACGACCCTGGCTCAATGCCAGCAGGGTCTTTTTAGCCTGATCAATGGCATTAGGTTCGTCATACAACAACCCCAAAGCTTGAAAGAATGCGTTCACATTAGTCAGAATAGGATCATCTGGTTTCAAAGAAAACGCCCAATCCTGGGGATCGCCACGCAGCAAAGAGATGACAATTTTAACCTGCTGCGCGGAGCTCCCTGACGAGTTAGGCTTCAAGGCAAAAAATAATTTACAATTATTTTTGAAATTCAAAAATTTAGACCGATCCCCAAAAAATACATCAGGTGTAGGAATCTTTGGTTCAGCAGCATGTGAATGAGCAAGGTAGGCGGAAATTCCCCGCACTTCCGCAGCGAGCTGCTCCACACGATCAGACAATTGCTTTATCTCCATTGAGAGAAAAAAAAAAATTCCCCCTATGGCCTCAGAGATATAGAGGAAAAATATACACACTTTTTTTTTTTTTTTTACAATTCTTTCCTGCTATTGAGTACCCTAGGATCTGCGGTATGGCGGGTGATTCTGTTATGAATGAGTCACCGTAGGAGGCAAAAGCAAAAAGACAAGCTAAGTCCAGAAAACCAGAGAAGTTGGCAACTATCAGATTGCAGACCCCTGAACCTATCAACACAACTAGCAGTAGCCGTGGGGGGTTCCTACGATGCCCTAGACCCCTCAATCACAGCTGGAGAATTACATAGGCCTAAAGAAAGAAAGGGGAAATCTAAACTGCCCCAGAGCAGACCCCAAAGCAATAGGCTGCCCCCAACATATAATGACGGTGAAGTAAGATGAAAATACTAACACAGACAGAAAGATAGACTGAGCAAAGACGGGGCCCAAAACTACCTAGATAGGAAAGGACAGGAAGGCTGCTGTCTGCAATCTGCCAAAACCCTATAAAAGACATAAGCCAACAAGCTGATATGAAAAAGGCCCTGAAGCAGCTTGGCTTCAAAAACTAAATCAGCACTCAGGTATTTTCAGAAGACAGAGCTAAATGAATTCAGTACACCCCAGCAGGAAATGGCAGAAATCCAGAAAAACAAAGCAAAACAAAGTCAAAGCACCAAAGCAAAAGGCCGAGCAGCAAACTTAGCTTTAGAGGAGCAGGAATTCAGACTGGTCTCCAAGGATCCCACAGAGAAATCACCCGCAGGGCAGAAGGGCGTCGGCAGTCTTATATCCAGTCAGTAACTCCACTCAGCCAGTCATCATCATCAGCCTCAGGTGTTTGATAATCAGGCTCACTACCTTTCTTTACCAGAAGAGGGAGTTCCTCGGGCCTCAGTAATGAAGGGGAAAATGAACTCACAACACTGAGCGTTCATTTTTTTCACACACCGTACAGCGGTGTATGCTCCTCACACAGTACCGTGTACTGGCTGTTATCACGGCCATATTGAAGCTATCTGTGTGTGACTCTGTAAGGAAAAGCCGAGGAGTTTGTCCGTTCTTACAGACCTACACCTTAGAGTTTTGTCCGGTTTTCAAACAGTTTCGTATATCTGCTGTTTGATTACATTCAAAACTAGAGAGAGACAGCGTGTGTCAGTCCGTATACAAAAACATGGAGCTTGACAATCTGTGTGTGACTCTGTAAGGAAAAGCCAAGGAGTTTGTCCGTTCTTACAGACCTACACCTTAGAGTTTTGTCCGTTTTTCACAGTTTCGTATATCTGCTGTTTGATTACATTAAAAATTAGAGAGAGACAGCGTGTGTCAGTCCGTATACAAAAACATGGAGCTTGACAATCTGTGTGTGACTCTGTAAGGAAAAGCCGAGGAGTTTGTCCGTTCTTACAGACCTACACCTTAGAGTTTTGTCCGTTTTTCAAACAGTTTCATATATCTGCTGTTTGATTACATTCAAAACTAGAGAGAGACAGCGTGTGTCAATCCGTATACAAAAACACGGAGCTTGACAATTTTACATACACACACCGTACAGCGGTGTGCGTGTACGCTGCTCACACAGTACCTTGTACCGGCTGGTATCACGGCCAAATTGAAGCTATCTGGGTGTGACTCGGTAAGAAAAAGCTGAGGAGTTTTTCCGTTCTTACAGACCTACACTCTAGGGAGATTCCAATTCTGCCCAATTCCATATACACCTTGTAGTTTGTCATACACTAGGCAATTTCTGCCTGTTACATTGCGGTGTAATATACACAGGGCCTGACAGAATCCAACTGTGTCCTGAAGTCTGTAGAAAGATTCCATTTCTCCCCAGTCCTCTATACACCTCTTTTACACCATCCAGAATCAGCCTGTTAATTTGAGGTGTAATATACCCAGGGCCTGACAGAATCCAACTGTGTCCTGAAGTCTGTAGAGAGATTTCATTTCTCCCCAGTCCTCTATACACCTTTTTTACACCATCCAGAATCAGCCTGTTACTTTGAGGGGTAAAATACACAGGGCCTGACAGAATACAACTGTGTCCTGAAGTCTGTAGAGAGATTCCATTTCTCCCCAGTCCTCTATACACCTTTTTTTACACCATCCAGAATCAGCCTGTTACTTTGAGTTGTAAAATACACAGGGCCTCACAGAATACAACTGTGTCCTGAAGTCTGTAGAGAGATTCCATTTCTCCCCAGTCCTCTATACTCCTTTTTTACACCATCCAGAATCAGCCTGTTACTTTGAGGTGTAATATACACAGGGCCTGACAGAATACAACTGTGTCCTGAAGTCTGTAGAGAGATTCCATTTCTCCCAAGTCCTCTATACACCTTTTTTACACCATCCAGAATCAGCCTGTTAATTTGAGGTGTAATATACCCAGGGCCTGACAGAATCCAACTGTGTCCTGAAGTCTGTAGAGAGATTCCATTTCTCCCCAGTCCTCTATACACCTTTTTTACACCATCCAGAATCAGCCTGCTAGTTTGAGGTGTAAAATACACAGGGCCTGACAGAATACAACTGTGTCCTGAAGTCTGTAGAGAGATTCCAATTCTCCCCAGTCCTCTATAGACATTTTTTTACACCATCCAAAATCAGCCTGTTACATTAAAGTGTAACATATACTGGGCCTGAGAGAATACTTCAGTATCCAGAAGTGTGAAAGGAGATTCAAATTCTCCCCAGTCCGCTATACACATTTTTTACAGCATCCAAAATCAGCCTGTTACTTTGCGGTGTAATATACACTGGGCCTGAGAGAATCCTTCAGTGTCCTCAAGTCTGTAGAGAGATTCCAATTCTCCCCAGTCCTCTATACACATTTTTTACACCATCCAAAATCAGCCTGTTATATTGTGGTGTAATATACACAGGGCCTGAGAGAATACAACAGTGTCCTCACATCTGTAGAGAGATTCCAAATCTCCTCAGTCCTCTATAGACATTTTTTGCACCATCCAAAATCAGCCTGTTACATTGCGGTGTAATATACACTGGGCCTGAGAGAATCCTTCTGTGTCCTCTCTGTAGAGAGATTCCAGTTCTCCCCACTACTATATACACCTTGTACACCTTGTACCTTGTTTTACAGTACCA
Organism: Dendrobates tinctorius; assembly: GCF_039654945.1. NCBI lineage: Eukaryota > Metazoa > Chordata > Amphibia > Anura > Dendrobatidae > Dendrobates > Dendrobates tinctorius. Next base: position 9,547,178 of record NW_027361993.1, read on the forward strand.
TATAGTTGGTGGAATTTTGGGTACATTTTCCCCAAAAATGAGGAAATGTGGTGGAAGAGTCCGTGGAAGTGGGCAGGGGTTGCCAGCTGGTAATGATGGTGTTGGTGGTGGATCTGCTGGTAGTGGCAAAAGCAAAATAGCACCAAATGCAGGAGGTGTTGAGCCTGCGTCATCGTCTGGCTCCACAAGGCCTCAAAGGTTCCCTTTTCTGGGAGTAGGTAAACCGCTTTTAAAGCCGGAACTTCAGGAACAAGTTTTGGCTTACATTGCGACCCACCTTCCAGCTCTATCACCTCCTCTTCTGAAGTTTTAAAAAATAAAAGCACTGAGTCGTCATTGGAGGCTCATGGTCATGAACCACACCTTTCCTTGTGTCCTTCACCCCAACCAAAATTGAAGGATGCGGCAGGCCACACTACAGATTACTCCATGGAGCTGTTTTCACATACCATGCCTGGGTTATCAAGTCAAATCATGAATTACCCAGGCCAAGATGAATCTGACATGGAGTGCACTGATGCACAGCCACTGCTAGATTTATCTGCTGGTACATTCACTCAGAGCACTACATTGTCCTCGCAGTGTACTGAGCCATAATCTGACCCTGATGAAACTCAGGTGCCCCTTCCCGCATACTATACCACCAGACACGGTGACACAGAGGAAGGTGCACATGAAATTGAAGAGGAGGTGATGGATGACCCAGTTGTTGACCCAGATTGGCATCCATTGGGGGAAGAGGGTGCCGCTGCCAATAGCTCAGAAGAGGAGGAGGAGCATCCGCAGCAGGCATCGACATCGCAACAGCTGTTATCTGGCAGGCCCGGAGCAGTCCAAAAACGGGTTACAAAAACCAAAAGAGTTGCAGGACAGCTTGACCAGACGGTAAAAATAGCACAGCATGCAAGGCCTCAAAATGTCTTCCATAGCAGGAAGAGTGCAGTGTGGTACTTTTTTGAACAAAATCCTAATGATTAGGCAAAGGTTATCTGTAAGAAGTGCGCAAAGACCTTTAGCCGAGGGAAAAATCTGAGAAATTTGAATACCAGTTGCATGCTTAGACATTTAACCACCATGCACTTGCAAGCGTGGACGGACTACCAAACCTCACATACCACATGTGCAACTGCTCCCAAAGAAGGTAGTCAGCAACGCTACATTTTTTCCCCCACTGTAAGGCTGAGTTCACACGTGGCGTTTTTTTCGCGTTTCCGCGGCGGTTTTAACCGCGCGATTTTGCCGCGAAAAATAAGCATCCAATGCATTCCTATGGGATTCCACAATGCTGTGCTAATGCTGCGGTTTTTACCGCGGAGGAATCGCTTCGCGGTAAAAACCGCAGCATGCTCATTAATTTGCGGAATCGCGGCGATCCCGCACCCATAGGAATGCATTGTTCCACTTATTTCCCGCATGTGGCTGTGCACACCATGCGGAAAGTAAGCAGAACAATTGCGGATGGTACCCATGGTCCAGAGGAGAGGAGACTGTCCTCTGGGCTTTGGGTACCATATCCCTGTAAAAAATAGAATTTAAAATAAAAAATATTGTTATTCTCACCCTCCGACGTCCCGCGCAGCCTTCCCGCTTCTCTTCACGCTCTCGTTCCCAGTAATCCTTTGCGAAAATACTCGCGATGACGTCCCTTCTCGCGGGATCGCGAAGTCTCGCGGTCATTCGCGCGACGTCATCGCGAATTACCGCGAGACGTCGCGATCCCGCGAGAACTGACGTCATCGCGGGCATTTTCGCAAAGGATTACTGGGAACAGATGCGCGGAACGTCGGAGGGTGAGAATAATACCGTTTTTTATTTTTTTTTTTACATTCTATCTTTTACTACTGAGGCCGCATAGGCAGCCTCAGTAGTAAAAAGTTGGGCACACTTGTCAAACACTATGTTTGACGAGTGTGACCAACCTGTCAATCACTTCTCCAAGCGATGCTACAGATCGCTTGGAGAACGCTAGCATTTTGCAAACTAATTACGCTTGCAAAATGCTAGTTTTTCTGCGGGAAAATCGTGGGAATTTAAAATGCGATTTTCCCGCGGACTGGAATTCTGGAATTCTCGCGGTAATTTCCGCAAGAGTTCCGATACGTGTGTACTTAGCCTAAGCCCACCGGTTAGCACACCACCAGCAGCAAATGTTGAAGTGTCATCGCAAGGCCAAAGCAGTCATGGAATCACAATGTTATATCAACGAAAGACTGAATCTAGGCCATCTGAAAGAACACCAACTCCATCACCATCATCAACCCTCTCTCAGTCCGCCATGTCCACTGCTAGTTCCACCATATGCAGCTCTCAAGTCCAGCTCACCCTACCAGAGACTATGAGTAGGACAAGAAAGTACTCATCCTCTCATCCGCGTACACTGGGTTTGAACGCCCACATTGCCAAACTAATCTCGTTAGAGATGATGCCCTATCGCTTGGTTGAAAGCGCAGCTTTCCGCGAACTCATGGCCTACGCAGTACCATGCTATGATCTACCCAGTTGCCACTTCTTTTCTCACAAAGCCTTCCCAGCCCTCCACCTTCATGTGAAAGACCGCATTGTCCATGCACTCAAGCAATCAGGGAGTGGAAAGGTGCACCTCACAACTGATGCATGGTCCAGTAGGCATGGCCAGGGCCGTTACGTGTCCATCACTGTGCACTGGGTTAATGTGGTGGATGCAGGGGGCCACAGGGGACAGCGGTGGTGGGACAGTGCTGCCTAGCCCACGGTATAGGAAACAGTTGGCTGTAGGCATTCGACCCTCCTCCTCCTCCTCCAGAAGCGAAAGCTCGTCCACAGAGCGCAGTCGCACGAGCACTCCATCCGCAGCTGCCAGTGTTGCACACGAGGTGTCCCCCTATCGATCAGCTAGTGGAAAGCATCAGCAGGCTGTGTTGAAGATGATGTGTTTGCGCGACAGACACACCGTGGAGGTACTGGCCGACTACTTTCAGCGACAAACTGAGTCATGGCTGGGCAGTCTACATCTTGAAGCAAGCAAGGTAGTTAGTGATAACGGCCGGAATTTTGTGGCAGGCATAGCCCTTTCAAAACTCAGACACATACCTTGCTTGGCTCACACCTTGAACCTGGTGGTGCAGTGCTTCCTCAATAATTATCCGGAGTTAACAGGCCTGCTCCATAAGGTTCAAAGACTGTGCTCGCACATCCGCCGGTTGCCGGTACACTCCAGTCGTATGCAGAAGCTGCAGCGATTGCTCCACCTTCCCAAGCACCGCCTAAATATCGACGTTGCAACAAGGTGGAACTCCACCCTGCACATGGTTGAGCGGCTATGCGAACAGAGGCAGGCCATAATGCATTTGTGGGAGGATACACAGGCAGGCACTTTGAGGGCAGACATGGAGTTGACAGGTGTGCAGTGGTCGAAGCTGAAAGACCTCTGTAAAGTCCTTCAGTGTTTTGAGGAATGCACACGGCTGGTAAGGGCAGATGATGCCATCATAAGCATGAGCATCCCACTTATGCGTCTGCTCATGCAAACTTTGACGCACATTAAGGAGCAGGAGTCTGCAGCCGAGGTTGATGAGGAAGAAGAGGAGGAGGGAAGCCTTGATGACAGTCAGCCATTGTCTGATCCGGGACCTCTCCTGGACGAGGTGGAGGAAGAAGAGGAAGAGGAGGAGGATGATGATGGGGATGATTATTTAGGGGAGGAGGATGCTTCTCATGGGGCAAGAAAAAATGTTGGCGTGGCAAGGTCTGGTTCAGGGTTTGTGCGTGACGGGATGTGGAGGGATGTGGATTTGCCAGAAAGTGCTCCTCCACCCAGCACTCACAGTGCATCATTGAGACCGGTAACATTGGCCCACATGTCAGATTATGCCTTGCAGATCCTAAAAAGGGACCCCCGCATTGCCAAAATGATGAACGATGACGACTACTGGTTGGCTAGCATCCTGGATCTACGCTATAAAGGCAAATTCCAAAACATAATGCCACAGGAGAACCTTGACCTAATATTGGATAACAAACAAGCAACTTTGGTAAACCGGTTGGTTGAGGCATTCCCAGCACACAGCAGCGGTGATGGTTCTCACTCGAGCCGTAGGGGCTGGGGGCAGCTTGGAAGAGGTGTTCGTGGTGCACACATCAGAAGTGGCGTTGGAGACATGACCATGTTGTGGACTGATTTTTCAAGTCCCGCTCACACGACTGGTAATACTGCATCGATTGAAAGTGACAGGAGACAGCAGTTGTTAACTATGATTATAAACTACTTCTCGCCCCATATCGATGTTCTCCCTCACAGGTCATTCCCATTTGACTATTGGGCCGCTAAACTAGACACCTGGCCTGAATTGGCACAATATGCCTTACAGGAGCTCGCTTGCCCTGCTGCTAGTGTGCTATCGGAAAGAGTCTTCAGTACAGCTGGATCAATCCTGACAGAAAAAAGGACCCGTCTGTCGACCCAAAATGTGGATGATCTAACCTTCTTTAAAATGAACCATGCATGGGTTTCCAAGGATTTTGTCCCACCTTACCCTGATGACACATAGGTTGACAGAAAAATGGCTTGCTTTGGTCCTCCTCTTCCTGGGACTTGACCAATTTCGCCTTTAGCAGCAGCTGAATGTCCCACATCAACATATGCCATTTTGTAAACCTCCCTAACTGGGCTGCCTCCCCCCCAAGGCCGGGGTCACCACCTAGCGCACGCAACCGTGCAAGTGCCCTTGCCCTGGACAGGTGGGTAGGCAGACTCTTGGGCGCGGGCACTGGCACAGGGTCCATCATAGTGCAATCAAGGGTCTCTGACGGTGGGGGTGCACACCCGCCGTCAGACACACCACCGTACTATGAGGGGCCCAGTGCCAGTACCGACGCCCACGAGTGTGCACCCCCTGCCTGGGCAGGGCCACAGCATTTGCAATGTTTACCTCTCCCTGCTCCTCCGCTGTGTAGTCTGGGCTGTCAAATCCTTCACTGGGACTGCCACTACAAATTTGTTGAACTGATAGATGATGGTTAAGACGTAGCTATGCCCTGTCCAGCTAGCCGGGCTCTAGCTTCAGATGATCAATGGCTTCCATTTCTTATGGACGTCGGCTCACAATGACATGCAGTGGTGGTTTATCATCAGCTTTCACAGTCTTCCTACTCACAGATGTGTGATGGAGATGAGTAACGGTGATGGGATCAACGGTACTGCGATACAGCAACACTTTCTTCACAAAGAAATGTTTTCGCTGTCTCCACACACAAATTAATTGAGGGTCAGCATCGCCTCTGAGAATTGTGACGGAAGGTTTTCCCGTGAATAGTAATTCCTAGATTTCTGCAATCACTAGACTTTATGTCAGTAATTGTATGCATCTCATTTCCTATTGCGGAGAGGCTGGACTGTCTTACTGCGACAGAAATATATACAGTATGAAGATTTAAAAATACCACCAAAAGTGTATACTGGTGTACGGTTCAAATACATTTCCTTTTTTCTACTTTTTAGATTGTTGTCTAATCCATACTGAGAACACGGAGATTTTAAATGTTTAAACTATGCTATGTATACCTGCTATCCAGTGATAATGTACTCTTTCTCACCTTTGTCCAATCACGTCTAATCCATACTGGGCCTGAGAATGTCTGAGCCTGCCTCCTGATATATAGACATAGGTTTTTAATGTGCAAACCATGTTACATATATAAGTGTTATCCGGTGAAACTGTACCCTTTATCAACTTTCTACATTGTTGTCGAATCCATACTGGGCCTGAGAACGGCTGCCGAGCTGTAAAGCAAGCTACAGCACCTGTGGTTTGGACACGTAATTTTTTCAGTTTTTCAGGAATGCCGGTAAGGCCTAATTCCGGAATTGCGGTTGACGTGCACTTACTGGGAAATCATCGTTCACGGGGAAAAATTGGAATACCAGATCCCCATCACTAACGGTGTTCAGCGGGTTATCTGCACCTGTAAGAGACAAAAGCTGGTCCTTTCAGTGTAGCCCGCATGCAGCCCCGGACATGTCAGGGCATGATAGACCTGTTATTGCTCGATCTCGCGTGCCAGAGCCTCGCGTATCCCTCTAGTAAGCTTGACGCGTACCGCGGGAGCATGCCAGAGTCTCGGTCATTAACGGAATAAAGCTGAGAAATCGCTAGCACAACTACAAACGGACATACCACACCATACACAGAATCGACAAAGCTTTCAATGTGTGCAATTTTTCTTTAGGTGGTATGGTTGTGGTTTCCCGGGTGGAGTCCAATGAAGCCACAGGCGCCACTCCTGGTGGTGCCCTTTTGGACATTCCTTTAAGGTTCAGCTTTGCAATCATACTGCCCCCGGAAACCTAACACTTTACCTTCAAGGACGCTGTTTGGAGGTTCGTGGGAATAACGCCGCCTGATCGGCAGTTGGCATAATTTATTGGTGGGAAGTTCAACGGTATATGATCGTGTTCGATTTCAGAATTTATTTTTTTTTGCTTGTATTTTACATTTTTATTCCAGCCTTTCTTGACTTCATAAGGGCATGACAAGCCTATATCTGTGTCTCCTCCACCTCCTCCTTTTACTCCTCCACCTCTTTTCTATATGTAGTTGCCATTTTCCATATGTTATTTTTGTCTTCTGAGCATTTTGTCTGCTTTGGGACACCTTTTAAGGTGTTTTGTAATTGTTTTCTATGTGTTTGTATGTGTTTGTGTTTGCCTGCCATTGTTTTCAATGGGGCTCGACAGTGTTCGTCGAACGTTAGACGAACATTCGACGAACTTGCCTCCTGTTCGACGAACCGAACCGAACTCGAACACTAGCGGGGTGGCTCAACACTACTCCTGATATATAGACGTACATTTTTAATGTTTAAACTATGCTATATATATCGGTTATCTGGTGATACTGTTCCCTTTCTGCCAGGAAGTCCTCCTCCACCCACCACTCTAAGTGTATCATTGACACCTGGAACATTGGCCCACATGTGTGATTATTTCTTGCGGATCTTTTTATATTGTGGTGTGATCCATCCTGAGCGTGTGAGAGTCTGTGGGTTACTCCTGCAATTTAGATGTACATTTAAAAATTACCCCAACACTGTATACAGCTCTACGCTTGGGATACATTACCCATTTACTGCTTGTTATATTCTGGTCTAATCCAAACTGACTAAGTGAGAGTTATTTTCTGACTGTGGAAATAAATACTGAGATTGATAACAATGACACCTACACTGTGTACAGCTGTACTCTTGAGATCCATTACCGTTTTACGGCTTTTTAGATTGTGTTGTAATCCAATACTGAGCTTGAGAGTGTCTGTGTGTGCCTCCTCAAATATCTACGGAACGTTAGAATGTTTAAACTATACTATATATACCTGCTATCTGATGATACTGTACACTTTGTCTAATTTTTATATTCCTGTCTAATCCATACTGAGCCTGTGAGCGTCTCTGTGTGACTGATGGAATATATAGGGAGATTGACAATTATCCTTTGACTGAATAGAGTTTTACGCTTCTGATACAGTGCCATATATCTGATGTTATTTTGGGTCTATTTTCTGCAAAATTTTGAAGTTTGGTGGAAGAGGCCGCAGACATGGGCGTGGGGGGGCCAGCTGGTGCTGATGGTGTTGGTGCATCTGCTGGTAGTGGCAAAAGCACAATAGGAGCTAAGGCAGGAGGTGTTGAGCCTGCGTCAGGGTCGGGCTCCGGAACGCCTGGAAGGCTACCTTTTCTGGGAGTAGGTTAACCTCTTTTAAAGGCGGAGCATGAGGAACTGGTTTTGGGTTACATTGCCAAAACAGACTCCAGCAAATATGCCCTCCTCTTCTGAAGTTTCAAAAAATGCAAGCACTGAGTCGTCAAGTGCTGGCTCCTGGTCAGGAAGAACCCCTTTCCTTGTGTGTTTCACCCCCACCAAAAGTGAATGATGCAGCAGGCCACACTTCACATTAGTCCATGTAGCACTTTCTATCATACCATGCCTGGGTTATCAAGTCAAATCGTGAATTCCCAAGTCCAAGATGAATCTGACATGGAGTGTGGGTGGCCAGCCAGGGCAGTGGGGTTAATCGGTACCGGGCCGGTGTCTCACAAGGATGTGTCACGGTGGTGGTGACCCGTTCCGTGGCCCTGGGCGTCCATGCAAAGGGGTGAATTACGTTTATAGGTGAATGATACGTGACGCCACCTGTGGTTTCTGATTAGATTGACCAGCGCTGCAGTGTCTCTTCTCTGGGACAGATGTTGTGGTTCAGCTAAGATGTAGAAGCCCTGCACAGGTAGGGCCGTAGTCGCAGGGCAGATGAAAGAGTTGGTAGATGGTGTGCAGTGCAGGATGTAGCAGAGCCGTGTGCCAGGCACAGGAGAAAGATGACAGACACAGTCATGCAGTTCCTTTACCTGTACCTGGTAAGTGCCCTCCAGAACCCAGAGTACAGATGGAGAAGGAGTTGGTCAGCCTGGAAGCCAATTTCGAATTCTCTCTCTGCAGATAGGTAGTGTGGCCTCCGTTCTAGCGCTTATCTGAGGTACTTGCAGTGCTGAATTCAATGAAGTTCCCCCTGTTGACTCTCTTTTGGAACTTTCTCGTACGGCAGGCAGCCGTAGCCTTTTCCTTCTGGCTCCCACACGTCGATGCTGGGGCCTCCGAGCCTTAGTTGGGTACAGAGCATTTACAGCTGCTACTTCCTCCGGTTTCTGCTGCAGGAACGTCAGTGTCCCTACAAACTCGGAGACCGGAACCCGGACCATGCGCTCCAGCTAGGAGTGAGCCTTAACTCTGTTCATCCTCCAGCTCCCCTTCTCATGTCCACACACTTCCCCTTCCCTGCACAGAGTGCCCTAACTTACCTCCTCCCGACCACAGAGAGCAGCTCCTCAGCAGTCAGGTTCAGAGGTCTCCCTGCTGGCCTGGAGTGGAAATTGTGTTGTGTGTTGGTTTAACTGCTAGAGAGATCCTTCATTGCTCCCAAGCATGTCATCACACTCCCTAGGAGGATGGTAATGTCACTGTGGCGACCGTACTCCTGGGGACGCCACAAGTGCACTGATGCCCAGCCACTGCTAGATGATTCTGCTGGTACATTGACCCAGACCACTACATTCCCCTCGCACTCTACACAGCCAGAATCTGACCCTGAGGAAACTCAGGTTCCCCTTCCCGCATACTATACCACCTTACACAGTGACAAAGAGGAAGGTGCAGATGAAAGTGCAGGTTCCTTGAGCAGGTGGGGGGGCATACTCATGGGCGACGGCACAGGCATAGGGCCCCTCATAGTACGCAAAAGTGTCTCTGCCGGTGGGAGGGGGAGCCCACCCCACCCGCCGTCAGACACACCGCCGTACTATGAGGGGCCCTGTGCCAGTGCCGTCGCCAACGAGTGGGCCCCCCTGCTTGCTCAGGATCACAGCACTTGCAAAGTTGAAATACTTACCTCTCCCTGCTCCACCGCCATGATGTCTTCCGCGTGTCCTGACAGTGATATTCTGATCAGAGAGCGCAATGACATCACGTCTGTACGCCCTCTGCCTAAACAGCCAAGTGCAGTGAGATGGAAGATGGGGACGACGAGGAGTCCAGACTAGTACAGGGATTCCCTAGCGAGGAGACTTATTTAATTGTTTTCAATGTTGAGACACCAATTTTTGGGGAGCACTATACTCTGGAGAATGATATATGGGGCCCACCATACACTGGAGCATTCCAAAGGTGGACATCAGACACTGGAGCAGCATTTACAGGGCCCATTATACACTAGAGCATTAGAAATGGGGCCCATTATATATAGATCATTATTTGGGCCCATAAGACAGTGGAGCTTCATCCACGGGGACAACATATACTGTAGCATTATGTGGAGCTCATCATACACTGTATGGAAAATTATATGGGACCAATGATTCTGTATGGAGAAATATATGGGCCTCATTACGCTGTATAGCGCACTATGCGGTGCCCATAATACTGTATGGAGTAATATACTGTCCGTTTTTGGAGCTATTGGAGAATTTAAAATCGATATCAGTCATGAGATGCAAAAAGTGAAGTATTTTTCATTCTACTATACCGCTATTTCTCTGCCGTATCGGAGCATCATGAGTTGTGGTATGTGTTAAAGGGGCGCTCTTTGGCCCAGGGCACATGAAAACCTGGAGCCAGCCCTACCCCCCCACAACTTTAGCCAAATTATCCCCATTTTTCAGTGCGTCACTATTATTATGAAGTAAATTAAGGTTGACAAGCTTCAGTAATAAAAATTGATGTTTTTGGTATTCAAATGGCCACTGTAGGTGTGTTTACTGTCCTCCACTCCCTGCCGACTTTGCTTCCCCATAGACTTGCATTGGGTTTCGTGTTTCAGTCGGCCTTCGACTTTTCACGATAATCGGCCGATTTCGTTCTACCCGACTTTTGCAAAAGTCGGGTTTCACAAAACCCAACTCGACCCGAAAAAAGGCAAAGTCGCTCATCTCTACTCCTAACTGAATGGTAACTTGGTAAGGTCGGGATCACACTACCGTGTGTAATGCGAGAAACTTGCACGAGTCTCTCGCATAAACACCTAGCACTGCCGCTGGCACTCAGGACCGGAGCTGCGGCTGCATAGAAATACATGCAGCGTCAGCTCCGGTCCTGAGTGCCGGCGGTAGCGTTAGCCGGCAGTAGCGTTAGGTGTTGATGTGAGAGACTTGTGCGAGTTTCTTGCCTCATACACGGCAGTGTTATCCCGGCCTAAGGGTTATTTACAAGTGATAGCGGCTACAAAGTCTTATGAACATTTCTTTTACATTATGATGCATTTTTTGCACAGTATCCCTCCTCTGTAGTATACTCCAGGGCTTTCAAGGCACACTGTTTCTCCCTACTTCACCACAACACAGCTATAATGCTACAGTCCTGATTAGTAAGTCTCCTTTACTTGCTCATCAGTTCCGCATCCTATTTCTTTTACTACTGGTGCCATGGATCCTCCCTTGCTATCCTTCTCATGTGCCAGTCTCTCAGTCCTGTTAAGTACTGCAACCTTCTTCATTAAAAGCTCAAGGTCTCATGGTTAGCTGTCCTCTCCTAGGACCCGACTGCGAAAGGCCACTTTGTCCTTTTGTCACTTTTCCACAGTATCTCACTATCCCTCCTCTTCCGTCTCCTCTCACTCAGGTTCACCCTCCAATGCAGCAAGCACTGCTCATTTTGCATGCTAGACCCTATCTGACAACCTAGCAGGGGCACTAACCCCTCACTTTGTGGGCCAGTCCTAAATATTGACTCTAAACTTTCCCTATAGTCAACTATACAGGTGCATCTCACAAAATTATTATATCATCAAAAAGTTAATTTATTTCAGTCCTTCAATACAAAATTTGAAACTGTTGTTTTTAAACTAGGAATTGGTGCTTTTCGCAGTGTGGACAGGTGCCAAGTCCTGCTGGAGAATGAAATTTCCATCTCCAAAAAGCTTGGAAATCAAGGTCCCAGAGTCTGGAGGAAGAGTGTAGAGGCACACAATCCAAGCTGCTTGAGGTCTAGTGTGAAGTTTCCACAATCAGTGATGGTTTGGGGAGCCATGTCATCTGCTGGTGTAGGTCCACTGTGTTTTATCAAGACTAAAGTCAGCGCAGCCGTCTACCAGGAAATTTTAGAGCACTTTATGTTTCCCTCTGCCGACAAGTTTTTTGGAGATGGAAATGTCATTCTCCATCAGGACTTGGCACCTGTCCTCACTGCCAAAAGTACCACTACTTGGTTTAAAAACAACAGTATCATTGTGCTTGATTGGCTAGCAAACTCGCCTAACCTTAACCACATAGCGAATCTATGGGGTATTAATATGAACCCCCATCACAGACTGGTGTGGCAGTATTCGGTGGTGCTCGGTACTGCGGGGGCTCCACCAACATTTTGTGAAAGCTCGGAGCCCCCCGCATTTCCATTCCATTCCACATCAACGAAACCTGAAAGATCTGGAGAAGATCTGTATGGAGGTGTGAGCCAAAATCCCTGCTGCAGTATGTGCAAACTTGGTCAAGAACTACAGGAAACATCTGATCTCTGTGATTGCAAACAATGTTTTCTGTATCAAATACTAGGTTCTGTTTTTCTACTGTATCAAAAACTTATTTCATGCAATAAAATGCAAATTAATTATGTAAAAATAATATTGCTTTATATTTACAGCTAAGGGACTGGTATTGTAGATATTGGCTAGTCTTAAGTCCCCAACCTAATGGGTGTCACTCTCACTACTGGGCCCGTCACCATTATTCTTCTCTAGGCAGCTTCAAGAAACACACAAGCCCTAACGAGGGTCACCGGAATTACTGCTGAGCTGCAAGTCCCAGATTGGGGAGTTACTTGGTACACGGTACGCTCGTCACACTGTTGTCTTCATTACCTGAAGCACAGCCCCGGCCCACACTGTACCATATGTCTACACTGAAAGTAACGGCTCACATGAATGTGCCTTTCTGTGATCTAGTCGTCTTCCTCTGCCCTGCCTCGTCTCACTCGTTTCGGATGTCTCAGCCCTGGCCTCTGGTCACCTGATCTTGTGACTCAATGCTTATCCTGGATCTAGGTACTCGGCCCTTCACTCGCAGCTGGTCACTTGTAATGGCGTCTGTAAGCCAACTCCGCTGCACCAGATGTCCATCTTACTACAGGTCCAAGAATTGACTCCTCCCTTTCTTTTCCTTCCCAGGCTTTATATAATTATTGATTGCTCCATGGCTGTCACCTGACCTGGTGTCTTCTGCAATCACCTCCCTGCGGGAACATGCACTTCACTCTTGGGTAACTACTAATACAATTCTTTTTGCTTTTACTTTTTCTTTCATCTTTAACCAGCAGATGACGATATTCGCTTACAGACACTCGGCTTAAACACTATTATGTGTGTCTCTTCCCATCTTCATCCCCTTGCACATACTCCGTGCACCACACCCAGACCACAGACAGTCCTCCCGGAAGTTTCCTGCAATACTTTTCTCTAACACAGGAGTGGTGAGCTGAATTGACACTTTTTATATTTTTTTGTACCAAAATCTAAAACCTACCTTACAGAAGTTGAGTAGAAAAGGTTACGACAAATCTGCTGACTATTTCCATTAACTACTCATAAAAAAGAAAGCAGCTCTAGACAGTAAATGGTGTAAATTAGCCCTTTTCTTCTCAGATATCCTGGTGGAAATTGCAAAGATAACACATTTTGGGGCAAATCAAAAGATTAGCAAGTATGACATTTTACAATGGACAAAAATTTAAAGGGGTTTCACAACAATGATATTGATCACCTATCGGTGGAGGTATGACACAACTCAAACTCTCTGCTCATCAGCTGCGATTAGCTTCACCAGCTCATTTGGTAAATATATTCCTTGGTGCATACTATATTGACAATCCATACCCTGGTCAGGACTATTTGTCCTGTACTTAGGTCATATTTGTGTTTTTGACAGGGAATTAGTCAATTTGAAAAAGTGTTTAACTACATTTAAAAGGATTGTCTTTTTTAATCAATGTTTTTTATTAAAAAACATAAAAGCCATAACACCACAACCCAACCAGGACATTCATAACCTGTCTCTAATATTAAAATAACCTTAGCATGTGTCAAATAACATCAATGTGAATAAGCGCAGAGATGGACAGGGCCCCAACTCAGACACCCAACCATGTCTTGAAATTGACAACCAGTACATGCTCAGTAGAATAGGGACTAGCCCAGCCCCAGAAATGTAAGTCATTGATAACATCCTGATTCAGGGTGGTGGCAAAATTCCAGTCTCCAGATGTAGTTAGGGCAGGAAAAGAACCAGAGTTGAGTGACAATAGCTGCGGCCACCCGGTGACGTTCTCTTTAAAATTCCTCGGTGCATGCTAAAGAGACTCAAAAAAACGTCATCGGAAATGGAAAAAATCAGACACTAAAAGTTAAAGAACCTCTGAAGCACAGATTTTTTAATTTTTGGTAAGGATTTTTTAATTGATGTACATTTCAAAAGTATTAAGTTTTTATTGTTAAAATTAAATCAGTATTGAATATTAAGTTCATTGTCACATTTTGGACTACCCCTTTTGAAGGATGTTTGCAAATTAGTTTTCTACTCCTTTAACTTCTTTTTATATATTTTATACTATTGTAAAAAAATGCTTTATCCAACTTATATCCTATTAAAAATAAATTGCAATTCTTTTAATTTCTTAATCATTACGTTAGACCGAATTTCATTTTTATGCTAAAGTACACCAACTAAAAGCACATACATTATTAATTTTCAACTCAGTAAAAGAACAGGACTCAAAGAAAATTCCCTGATGAAATACCACTTCTGGACGAGAAAGTTTATTGTCTTCCCTGGGAGAAATCTCATGGTTCAAAATAAAAATATTATAAATGAAGCCACACTTTATAAACAGTGGCATGGCAAAGTTTGGACCCCCTAGCCAAAATTACTGTTCTTGTGAACAGTTAAGGCCTGTTTCACACTTCAGTCTTTTGGAATCAGTCACAATCCGTCAAAGTGTTAAAAAAAACGGATTCAGTGCAGATTGCAAAAAACTGATGCACCGGCTCCATTTTTTTTACAGATCCGTCGCAGCAGCTAGTGTATGAAATTTAAAAGAACATAACTCTAGAAAGGAGAGAGAGAGTGAGATTCCATCATGTGACGGACCGCGACGGATCCGTTGCTCATAGGCGTCCATTCTACCAGACGACGGACGGCGACGGATCCGTCACCTTCCGTCTTTTCGATGCAGACAAAAACGCTCCTATGGACGTTTTTTCCTGCCGACGAACAGCAATTTTATGACGGATGAAACAGCAGACCATCCGTCACAATCCGTCGCTAATACAAGTCTATGGGGAAAAAGACGGAACCGCCAAGCAAATTCGTCGGATCCGTTTTTTTCTGCTAATGACGGATTTTGACTGACGCCAGAAAACTGAAGTGTGAAACAGGCCTAGGCCAGTTGAAGATGAATTGATCTCTAAAAGTCCTAAAGCTAAAGATGACATATTCCCTTTGTATATTAGGTAAAACATATAAATATATATTCATGTTTTACATTTTAAAAATTACAAAAAGGAAAATGGGCCAATGCAAAATTTTGGGCACCCTGCATGGTCAGTGTCTAATTGCCCCCCTGCAAGTATCACAGCTTGTAAACACTTTTTGTAGGCCGCCAAGAGTCTTTCAATTCTTGTTTGAGGAATTTTCATCTATTCTTCCTTGGAAAATTCTTCCAGTTCTGTTAGATTCCTGGGTCGTCTTCCATGCACTGCTATTTTGTGGTCTAGCCACAGGTTTTTAATTTTCAATTTTCAGATCAGGGGACTGTGAGGGTCATTGTAAAACCTTCAGCTTGCGCCTTTTGAGGTTGTCTATTGTGGATTTTGATGTGTGTTTAGGATCATTATCCGTTTATAGAAGCCATCTTCAATTCAACTTCTGCTTTTTTTTACAGATGGTGTTATGTTTGTATCAAGAATTTAATGATGTTTCATTGAATCCATTCTTGAATATATTGTAAAGTGCTGTGGAATATGTTGGGGCTACAAAAATAAAAAATATTATATTATTATTCCGTCTACCCATGAAAGGTTCCCCATGCCATTGGCTGAAACACAACCCCAAAGCATGATTGATCCACCAACATGCTTAAAGGTGTTGTCCACTACTAGGACAACTCCTTCATAAACTAAATGTTTGGACCAATAAAATAATAAAGCTTATCCTCACCTCCCGTGCCGGTGCCGTTCCAGCGGTGTTGGCACTCGCTCTCCCTGGAGCTGTGATGCAGTGTTGTGACACGTGACGCCAATGGCCGATCTCAGCTGGCATCACTGTCTCTGCCTTCATACAAACAGAATATGAAGAGGAAGCCAGGGATGCAGTTCATCCCGGACTTCCTCTTCATGTTCAATTTGTTTGAAGCTGGAGATAGTGATGCGAGCGCTGATTGTGCGCCGGGCATCATGTGTCATTCCACAGCATCACAACCCCGGGACCACGAGTGCTGACACCGCTGGAACGGATCAGGCATGGGAGGTAAGTGTAGGCTTTATTATTTTATTGGGGCCAAACATTTAGTTTAAGAAGGGGTTGATCTAGTAGTGGACAACCTCTTTAATGGTTGGCGAGATGTTCTTTTCCTGAAATTCTGTGCCCTTTTTTCTCCATACATACCTTTGATCATTACAGCCAAAGATTTCTATTTTAACTTCATCTATCCACAGGACTTGTTTCAAAAATGCAACACGCTTTTTTAGATGTTCTTTCACATACATTTGATGCTCAATTTTATAGGGAGAATGCAGGAGAGGTTTTCTTCTGATGACTCTTTCATGAAGGCCATATTTGTGCAGGTGTCTCTGAACAGTAGAACAATGTACCACAACTCCAGAGTCTGCTAAATCTTTTTGAAGGTCTTTTGCAGTCATGCAGATGTTCTGATTTGTCTCTCTAGCAATCCTACAAGCTGTTCTCACTGAAATGTTACTTGGCCTTCCAGATTTTATCTTGACCTCCACTGTTCCTGTTAACTTTCATTTCTTAATTACATTTCAAACTGAGGAAAGGGCAACTTGAAAACGCTTTGCTATCTTCTTATAGCCTTCTCCTGCTTTGTGGGCCTCCACCATTTTAATTTTCCAAGTGCTAGGCAGCTGCTTAGAAGAACCCATGGCTTCTGTTTTTTTGGCACAAGATTAGAGGAGGTTGAATATTTATAAACCTGGGAAATTTGCATCGCCTGGCCTTTCCTAAGGCTGATAGTGAACAAGTCATTACCCTAACAGGCTGATTAAGGTCTGAAACCTTGGTCAAAGTTATCTGAACACACAAATCTCCAAGAGTGCCCAAACTTTTGCATCTGAACATTTTCCATTTTGTAACTTTTAAAATGTAAAAAATTACAATATCTATTATTCTGTTCCCTAAAATACAAAGGAAATATGTCATCCAGACATGATGGATTTGTTTCAGAACATAATATATTAAAATTAGTGTTGAGCATTCCGATACCGCAAGTATCGGGTATCGGCCGATACTTGCTGTATCGGAATTCCGATACCGACTTCCGATATTTTTTCAATATCGGAATTCGGCATCGGAATCGGAAGTTCAGTTGATTGACGGCCTGACGTCATCATGATGCGCGGTGTGTGCGCATCATGATGCGCCGTCATTTCGGGCCTTCCGGGGGTCTCTGCCGGCCTGCCGGGGGGGCTGTGCCGGCCTGCCGGGGGGCTGTGTGGACTGCCCGGGGTCTGTACCGGCCTGCCGGGGGGCTGTGCCGGCCTGCCGGTGGTCTGTGCACCCTGTGGGGGTCTGTACCGGCCTGCCGGGGGGCTGTGCCGGCCTGCCGGGGGGCTGTGCTGATGTCCGGGGGTCTGTGCAAGCATCGTCCGATGGGACTACAAGTCCCATCGGGCGATGCCTGCTACCATGACAGTGATTGACACATTAGCCAATGATGGGACAGTAGTAGTCCCATCATCCGGCTAATGTGTTAAATGTTAAAAAAAAAAAAAAAAAATACTACATACATACTACATGCATGCTACATACATACTACATGCATGCTACATACATACTACATATATACTACATACATACTACATACATGCTACATACATACTGCATGCTACATACATACTACATACATACTACATGCATGCTACATACATACTACATATATACTACATACATGCTACATACATACTGCATGCTACATACATACTACATACATACTACATGCATGCTACATACATACTACATACATACTACATACATGCTACATACATACTGCATGCTACATACATACTACATACATACTACATACATACTACATACATACTACATGCATGCTACATACATACTACATGCATGCTACATACATACCACATATATACTACATACAATACATTCATACAATACATACATAGACATACAGTACATATAACATAGAGTAACATACTTACCAATACTTGTCACATTGTTCCCCGAAGCCATTGTCTTTTCCGGGATAAATATTAACATAACAAACCACAAAAATACTCACCCACGATCCGAAGCAGTCCACGAGTGTGTCCCACGACGATCTTGGGTAGAGAACTGCAGCATCAGATGATGCTGCCGTTCTCTACGGGCTGCAGGAATCCAATGACGGAAGGTAGGTATCCTTCCGCACTGTATTCCTCCGCCACTTAAAAAAAAAAAAGTCCCTAGTCTCACTTTATGCCATTGCTGTGTGGGAAATTCCCACACAGCAATGGCATAAAGTGAGACTAGGGACTTTTTTTTTTTTAAGTGGCGGAGGAATACAGTGCGGAAGGATACCTACCTTCCGTCATTGGATTCCTGCAGCCCGTAGAGAACGGCAGCATCATCTGATGCTGCCGTTCTCTACCCAAGATCGTCGTGGGACACACTCGTGGACTGCTTCGGATCGTGGGTGAGTATTTTTGTGGTTTGTTATGTTAATATTTATCCCGGAAAAGACAATGGCTTCGGGGAACAATGTGACAAGTATTGGTAAGTATGTTACTCTATGTTATATGTACTGTATGTCTATGTATGTATTGTATGAATGTATTGTATGTATGTAGTATATATGTGGTATGCATGTAGTATGTATGTAGTATGTATGTAGCATGCATGTAGTATGTATGTAGCATGCATGTAGTATGTATGTAGCATGCATGTAGTATATATGTAGTATGTATGTAGCATGTAGTATGTATGTAGCATGCATGTAGTATATATGTAGTATGTAGCATGTAGTATGTATGTAGCATGCATGTAGTATGTAGCATGTAGTATGTATGTAGCATGCATGTAGTATATATGTAGTATGTATGTAGCATGCATGTAGTATATATGTAGTATGTAGCATGTAGTATGTATGTAGCATGCATGTAGTATGTAGCATGTAGTATGTATGTAGCATGCATGTAGTATATATGTGTTATGTATGTAGCATGTAGCATGCATGTAGTATGTATGTAGTATATATGTGGTATGTATGTAGCATGCAGTATGTATGTAGCATGCATGTAGTATATATGTAGTATGTATGTTGCATGTAGTATTTATGTAGTATGAATGTAGCATGTATGTAGTATGCATGTTGTATGTATGTAGCATGTAATTTTTTTTTTTTTTTTTTTTTTACATTTAACACATTAGCCGGATGATGGGACTACTACTGTCCCATCATTGGCTAATGTGTCAATCACTGTCATGGTAGCAGGCATCGCCCGATGGGACTTGTAGTCCCATCGGACGATGCCTGCACAGACCCCCGGAGCCTGCACAGACCACCGGCAGGCCGGCACAGCCCCCCGGCAGGCCGGCACAGCCCCCCGGCAGGCCGGCACAGCCCCCCGGAGCCTGCACAGCCCCCCGGCAGGCCGGCACAGCCCCCCGGCAGGCCGGCACAGCCCCCCGGCAGGCCGGCACAGCCCCCCGGAGCCTGCACAGCCCCCCGGCAGGCCGGCACAGCCCCCCGGAGCCTGCACAGACCACCGGCAGGCCGGCACAGACCACCGGAGCCTGCACAGACCCCCTGGCAGGCCGGCACAGCCCCCCGAAAGGCCCGTACAGACCCCAGAGAGGCTGTACAAGGGCAGGAAAGGGTTTTTCTTATTCCGATACCGGAAGTCCCATAGACTTGAATGGGACTTCCGGTATCGGAATCGGCGATACCGATACTTTTTTTAAAGATCGGCCGATACCATCCGATACGATACTTTGAAGTATCGGACGGTATCGCTCAACTCTAATTAAAATCTATTAAAATTCATTCTGATTCAGGGGGGATATTTGAAAGAGAAGAGCGATGTACAAAAAAACTACACTAGACCAGCTCCAGATTTTCTGTCTAAGGAAAACTCTTTAGAGCCACATGGATTTTTATGTTTGCAATTTCCTACTACAAAATGTTTATGTGTTTTTAGATAATAATTAAATATTCAAGGTAATAATTTGTAAGAATAATTCTGTTTTGCATCGCAAATTGTGATGGACAGAAGAGTAATCAGACAAACTATAAGTTTATGTCCCCAAAGAGTTCATTATATCGGATGGAAAGAAGAGACAAGGAAGTTTCTGCAACATTATTCTTTTCTACTAATGAGCATCAAAGTGAGCTGAGAGCTGCAGCAATTACCATTTGCTACACGTATAGACAGGCGGTATATGTTCTTGAAAAATGTTTGCACAAAATTCTTATTTTACAGAAATTTTTTCCTGTGATATTTTTGATTAATCATTCCAAACAGGGTTTTAGTTTCCCATTCAGGCAATGTTCACATGTTCAGTATTTTTTGTAAGCCAAAACCTGGAGTGCAATGTGTTTCCATTATACTATTCCTCTGATTTTAGCTTATAAATATTGAGGCCAAATACTGAACTTGTGATCGTGGCCTTGTAAGGAGGAGAGGTCCGTTGAATGCAGTGAATAGCTGGAGACAGAGAAGGGGTTTACCAGGTTTTACTGAACAGGCAATAAACAAGTAATACTCCATGCAGGGAGGCAAGACCAGTAAAGGAGCAGCGGAAATTACATACAAACACAATACTCGGGGATAAGATATATAAAAACACGGTAACTTATAGCTTACAGTTCTTGCAGGGAAAGGGCTGGAAAATCTCTCGATGGCGTCGCAAATCGTGGGTCTGTGGCTCTGCTATGGAGATACGAGAAGCACTCCAGACGGTGCTGATGGATTCGGTCCAGCTTGACTTGAGTGCGCCGAAACGTGGAAACAGTCCTTTATGTGGATTCCTCAAAAATGGCGCTGGACACGGGACATGGGCGTGCTTACAGGCCGCGGCACCTGGCGGCCTTATGGAGTAGTCTTTAGGTAGTTTATTGTTATGATGAGTCACCGAAGGAGGAAAAAACAAAATACCAGCTAAGTCCAGAAAAACCCGAGAGGTTGGCAGCTATCGGTTTGCAGACCCCTGGACCTATCCACAACAACTAGCAGTAGCCGTGGGGGGTTCCTATGGTGCCCTAGACCCCTCGATCACAGCCGGAGAACTAGATAGCCTAAAGACAGAAAGGGGAAAACTAAACTGCCCCAGAGCAGACCCCAAAGCAATAGGCAGCCCCCAACATATAATGACGGTGAAGCAAGATGAAAACACTAACACAGAAAGATAGGTTGAGCAAATGATGGGGCCCAAGCTAACTACATAGGACAGGATAGGAAAGCTGCTGTCTGCCATCCGCAAAAACCCTATCAAAATGAGCCAACCGACTGATAGGAAAAACAGGCCCTGAAGTCGCTTGGCTTCAAAAGACTATATCAGCACTCAGGTATATTCTGAAAACAGAGCAAAAGATCAACAGATCAGAGACAAAAATGGAATTCAGCTCACCCCCGGCCGGGGATGGCAGAACTCCCAAAAAACAAGGCAAAACAAAAACAAAACTGAAGAGTACAAAGCAGAGCAGAAAAACTTAGCTTTGAGATGCAGGAATCAGACTGGTCTCCAAGAATCCAGCAGGAAAATCACCAGCCAGGAAGAAGGGCGTCGGCAGCCTTATATCCAGTCCTCAATTCCAGCCACCCAGTCATCATCTAGCTGCCCAGGTGTTTGATAATCAGCCCCACTACCTTCCTTCACCAGAGGAGGGAGTTCACCAGACCTCAATAGTGAAGGGAAAAATGAACTCACAACAGTTTATCCTCTATCACAGGCAAAACAGGGATATCCAAAAGTACGGGTTCAGACGGTAAATTAATAGCGTCAAAGGAAGTCTTAAGGTCAGCACGCTGAGGATTGTGTGACGTGGAGTTGTCAGCGCGAGCAGCGGAGAAGGAGTCAACGTCTCTTGTTGCCTTCCCGCCAAGTCTGACCTGTTCCCGCGCTCAAGTCTCCTTACACACCCCACGCCCTCTGCTGTCCAACAGAAAGCGCTCTCCATCCTAGAAGAAACCTCCCCCGCCAACAGTGGTGACAGTCCTAATAGTTCGGGCCTTAAAGGGCACCGGACACCCCTGACTCTGTCTCGGCTCATCTTCTTACAGCCTCAAACTGAGTTATTTACATGTTAGTATTAGAATTAGATTTTTAGAATCTAACACAGATTTCCTATGTCTTACCATGTTTATTGTCAGTGACAGCACCCTGTCGGCGATACTATTAGGGTCCCTCAGCTTCTGCGTCCTGGGTAATTAGAGACAGACTGATTGCGACAGAAGAGCCACTTTTGTAGTGAGCACCGTAATGCACAATAAGAAATTAAACTCAGTGGCCTGGGACACATCTGTAGGAAAATAACATTAAGACATGATAAGAAACATTATAATTCTATACTTTGAGAAACACGAGAAATGCCTTTTACAAACATAAGTGTAGATTTAGGGAATACATGCCAACTTTTGTTGGTAGGAAAAATATGACTGGGACAAAAGCACACAGATTGGGAGGGCAATATCGTAAGGGCAAAATGAGCAAAATGGGGGTGAGGGTGATGGTAGCTGTCACCTATAGAATAATAGCAAGCCATAGCTGCAGTCCCATGGCTGGAGCAGAGATTCTTCCATGTAGCAGTTTACTTGTTCAGAGGGTGTCACAATGTGCAGCCTTCGCTTACTGAAATAATAATGTCTAGAGAGTTTAAACAAGGTTTTTAATTCACACCAACATGTTTCAGAGGTGGACTGGAACCTTATCAATTTAATAAAAAGCAATACTATCTTTTTATAACCTTGATAAAGGCACAAATCCGTGTTGGTTTGAATGAAAACCTAGTTTATACTCTCCGGACATTATTACTGCTGTAAGCGCAATTGGCACATGGTGACATCCTCCGATCTGGTTAACTTTTGATGGTAGACATTTTGGAGAAAGGTAACACCATAGAGATGTTCACCCATAGCCACTCTACCTAGTGACACCTTATCCATGACCATTCCCTGCACATTCTCCTCACCCTTCCTGACCCAGTCTCTACCTCTACAAGGTTAGGTTCCATAAAAAAATTTCCAAAATTTTGGCCAGGAGTTTCTTCTTTTTCCGAGTAGTTGGCAAGTATAAATTATGCTGATACAATGATTTATTTCCCAGTACTATAAATCTCCAGTCACAGGTTTACCGTGACAGAGAGGAGCCAGAAAACCGCAGTGTCTGATTTCTTCTAATCCTGCACTGATTAGTAGTACTTAACCTTCATATTAAACAGTGCAAGTTTTTATTTTAGCGGTGCAGGGATTAATCTGCTCAGTTGACAGCTCCTGGAACCTTTCCTGCATTAAGACTCTAATCTCCTACATAATCTGGGTCCTGGCTAGCACTCATTGCCAGAGCTAGCTTACGCTGCATGGCTGGAGGTTGTTGCTGGTTGTAATTGGAAAAGGTGTTTATCTGTGACTGTTGCTAGATTTTGAATGTGTGATAATTCCCTTTCTACTCCTACTTTGATTTTACCCTATCCTCCACTACCTGGTGCTGTCCTCTGTTTTCTGTGTGAGTATATTTGTATGTTTAGTATTATTCGTGCTCCCTGTTCATTACCTTGTTAGTCTGGCTGTTGTATTACGGTACACTACTACTCCCCTTCTCCCTGGGTGGGGGAAGGGTACAGAATGAGGGTGATTTCAGGAGCTAAAGCAAGGTACGTGGCCCCTGTGTCCTCACTTGCAGAAGTAATCTGGAGAATAAGAGCGAGCTGGGACACCTCTAGTGTTAGGGACAGTAAAGGAGACCCTGGTCCTGGAACACCCGACAACAGAGTTGTGACATCTCCCTTCTGATGCCAAAGTAGACATTTCACTGAATTTTTTTAATTTAACCCCTTCCAGACATATGATGTACTGGTACATCATATGTCAAGTCCTCCTCTTTGATGAAGACTCAGGAGTTGAGCCCTCATCTTCCTAAGCCATCATCTGCCTCTAACAGCCTCAAGTGAAGCAGAGCAGAGCCTGCAGCTGTTCACCTGTTAACCACTGCTGTCAATCTATGGCAGCTGCATTTACGGCACAGGCCCTGGGAGGTGCGCTGTTCTATCGCGGGGCACTGATGAGTTGCCATTACAAGCGGGAGAGCTCATGGCTTGTAGTACAAGTGATTGGCCAATGTCAGGTTCAAGTTCTATAAGGGGGCTGTAAAATACAGTAAAAATGTAAGAGAAATATTTACAAAAAATATGAAAAAATTAAAAAATATATAAAAATTGGAATCACTCACCCCCAGTCTGATCTATAAAAACATAAAATGAATTAAACCGATTGGTAAACACTACAATGAGAAAGAAAAATCAAAACATTGTTTCTACCCAACAAAGAGTATCAATAAAAATGTCAGCTCAAAGTGCTAAAATAAGCCCTCATGAAAATGGATCACCCCCAGGGCAGGTGTGGGATTATTCGGTACTGGGCCGGTGTCTTAAAGGGGAAGTGTCGCGGTGGCGGTGACCCGGTCCGTGGCCCTGTGTGTCCATCTAAAATAGGTGGAATGAAGCTGAATAAAGTTTATAGGTAGATGATTTGTGATGCCACCTGTGGTACTCAGCAATGAAGGTGTTAAGCCGACGCTGCAATGCAGATCCTCTGGGACAGGTGGTATAAGGCAGCAAAGATGGAATAGCTCTCCACAGGTAGAGCTGCTGTCCAAGGGCAGTAGTAGTAGTTGTTGAGGTAGATGGTGTAGTGTTAGGCACAGAGATGTAGCAGTACTGAGTGGGTTGGCGCAGGAAGGAGG
Organism: Dendrobates tinctorius; assembly: GCF_039654945.1. Lineage (NCBI taxonomy): Eukaryota > Metazoa > Chordata > Amphibia > Anura > Dendrobatidae > Dendrobates > Dendrobates tinctorius. Next base: position 9,571,877 of record NW_027361993.1, read on the forward strand.
CAATGACACAGCTGAGTGCAGTTCCAATTCTTTTACTCACGTTTCTGGCACAGACACGTGCCCGCTTCAGTGCCGCGGTCTCCAAATCAGGGGCTCAGCCAAATCCCAGGCAGATGGAATTAACCCTTCCAGCACTCCCTTTTGTGTGCCTTTTATGAATGTCTCCTTTCTAGCGCTAATCTGAAGTACTTGTAGTTCTGAATTACACTCAAGTTCCTCCTTCTTGATGTTACTTATAACTCCACTAGTATGACGGGCAGCTGTAGCCTGCTTCGGGGACTCCTTACAATCATGTCCCGGCTCACACACGTTGCTGCTGCGTCTTCGAGTCATAGGTAGGAATAAAGTGGTCACAACTTCTATTCCTCCGGTTTCTGCTGTAGGATCATTAGTATCACACACAGCCTTGGATACCGGCATCCGGCCTTGGCGCATTAAACTTAGGAAAGGGCTCTGCACTAGCCCCAATACCCAGTCTCTCTCCTCCTCACATTCCGTTCTTATCTATCTTCCTTCTGAACAACGGATTCTTCTTTCTTTCTCTTTCCTTGCAAACAGCTCCAGCTCACAGGGAGCTGCTGCAAACACGTCCTTTCCCTCCTTCCCCCGTAGGGGAACTGTGACTGCAGAGAGGTCTTCTTCCTGCTTTCACCTGCCGGAAACTTCTGATTAACTTCCTGTCAGCTTTCCCCTTTAGTGTTTCTAAGCTCCACCCACCACCCAGCACCCTTCATGAACCAAAGCAGATGCCATAAAGGGTGCTCTGCTGTTCTAAGGTGTCTGTGCTGGATGTAGGTGCTGGAGTCTGGTCAGGTGTTACCATCTTACCTGGGAAGTGGGATACTACACCTCAGGAGGAGGTGCAGTACCTCTGTGGTGACTGAACCCTCAGGGGCGCCACATACCCCCCGTTAACCACAGCACATCTGCGGGCTGTAAACAATGAGAAAACAAGATGTTACAGGAACATACAAAATTCTGCTTTTTAAATTAACAGTATAAAAGAGCTTCTCTTAAGGAGAGGATTATTACTTGAACGTTGCATAACATATTAATAACAGCCTATGTCCTAATACTATCTTATATTATGTCCTAAGTGCTACCTAATCCTTGTCATATTGTCATCATCCTTAAAGTGCTACTGGGGCAACTTCTTTCACCTATCAGGTTCGCCACCAGATCTGGACATTCTTATTCCCTGTCTTATATAGTAATACACATATATCAAAACATTCCTATTTTACCTATATGACATTTTCAATAAAATGCTATTCTCTAAATTCTTTAGTGACAACCGCCAAACTAAGGTTCGCCACTGCTATCTATATAAATATATATATATATATATATATACAGTATATATATATATATATGCTTATGTTTCTTTTATCCCACAGTAAAAGGTATTTTTTATCAAAAAGTTATCAAAATCCTATTCTTATAAAACATTCTATTCTTAGCATATATTACAATTACAATAACACTTTTATTTGTACATATACTGCAATGATCAATGAAAAATGACAGATATTCTCCCAGCTGGGGTATCTTCAAGTGTCCATGTTCTTTGTGGAGGACCCGCTCAAAACCTCCAACGGTGGTCCTGGGTGGGCTGCAGGACACGCTGGTCTCGTCGCTTAGACCCTGTCTTCGGCCACACCCAACGGGTTTTTCTTCAGGTCTACTGTAATGATGAGTTGGTGGAAATTGACAAATGACTTAATGTTCCTAAAAAGGGTTCAAGTAAAACCAAGAAGAAGCACCTTAAAAAGTTCCAACTTATTTACAAATGGAGTGTCCGGATCACTCAATGATCATGATCTCCACAGTTCTATATAAAGGAACAATTTTTTCCAAAAACTCACCTGGGGTTAACTATTTACAAAAGAAAATTTTTAAAGTGTAGTGTTCACTTTAAGGGGAAACTTGTAGAACCCTCCTGGGTAACTTATGTACAAAGACTTACTGGAGAAGTCAGTTCAGTTCTCCTGATTAGCATAGCGTCACTGCTCAGAAGCATCAGGTTTTGGTCGCTTGCATGGTAGCTTGCGAGGCTGGCGAATCCCTGGCAGGGGAAATCCATGATGCATGGTAACACCCATAACCATCAATTGCTCAGGTTCTGCCACCAAGGTTTGGGTAGCTTGCTCACGCACTTTGGGGTTGCATTGAACTGCAGTTGTACATGATGCAGTGGGTACCGATATTACAGCTGGTGGTACCAAAGGGGTTAATGAATAGGCTGTCGATGCTGCAGCCGTACCTGCCAGTGGCGTCATCTCGTTATCAGCCTTCTCCTCCATTGAGATCAGGGGTGGTCGGATGGGATGCGGCTCCACTAAATATTCTCCTTTCCGCAGGGACATTTTCCACTTTTCCATTGCTGTCAGCTTAGTGTCCTGGAATTGATGACGCAACTCCTCCGCTTGTTCCATGAGGAGCGCCAGCCTGTCACACACGGTGGACGGTAGCGTGGGTATAGGAGCAGGTTCTAGGATACCCCCCTTGGGTGCCATTCCCCGGTTCCAGGCTTCATCTAGGATGACCTGACCAGATTTCGGGGTTGGTCGCCTTCCAATGGGGCCTAGCAGGGCCTCCCATGTCCCAGGGACGGCGGACATACCTGCTCCTCCAGGGTTGCGGTGCTCCTCATCAGCCTCCGGTACCGGTGCTGGTGGTACCAGGGAGGTGCAAGTGGGTACCGGTGGTGAGCCCTCAGGGGCGCCACAAAAATGTCACAAATTGCGTTAAATGGTGATTCAAGCAAAATCTTTTTTTCTAAAGAAATTCTGATTACTTTCTTTTTTATCTGAATGAAAAAGTATGCATGTTTGGTACTTATGGATATGTAAAGACCTGAAGAATCTAACTGTCAGGTTATTTTTACAGTTTTAAGAACATCATAGAAACAAAACTCAAAAAACAACTCTGCAATCAAGTTTTTTTTATGATTTTGCCACACTTGGAATTTGTTTCTTATATTTCTTGTACATCACATTATAAAATGGAAGGTGTTATTCAAAAGTACAACTAACTCATCTTGGAAAAAGGAAGCCCTCTTTAAGCTATGTCAGCAGAAGTATAAAAAATGTTATGGCTCTCGGAAGAAAGGGAGGAAAAAACAAAAGTAGAAAATCGTTATATTCGGAAGTGGTAAAGCAGTGTAATTCCTCCAAGAGGTGGTGCTCCACTGATTCTGGAACAGTTTACTTTTCTTCTATTCCCCTCTGTTCCAAAGACATGCCCCCCCAAAAAATAATGATGCGAATATTCCAACTGGGCACATACCAAGGAACTTCCTCATGGGTGTTTTGCTTTTTCACCTCTGATGCTGGCCAATCAAAACATGGCCATGCCCACAAAGAACTTCTGTGGTACACACCCAATTGATTGAAAAGAAAATGTATATCTCTGCTACTATGGGTCATAACTTTAGAATGGAGTGGCACAGAAAAAAGAGAAAAACTGTTCCAGAATCATTGGAGCAACGGCAACTGGAGAAGGTGCTCAATTTAAATAAAAAGTCACGTGAAAGGCTTAAAGGCTAATATTTTGGATTTTATGTAATCACCACTAGTTGAATATCACTGCATACAGATTGCATGCGCCTGCCTCCGTACTGTGTTCTCCAGGTCAGTGCTCCAGCCAACCTCCAGGCCAGATAGGGTTCTCCCTTCCACACTCCGCCAATATGTACCTTCACTGAATGACTCCTCCAATGCGCCTTTAGGTGCAAAGCACTCCTGTACTTAGTTACCCTGGAATGCCTCTCTCTAGGTGTTCCTAGTCTCTACTTGTATGACAGACAGCTGTAGCCTGCTTCGGGGACTCCTCACTGCGTCCCGGCTCTCTATTCAGTTGCTGTTGTGTCCCAAGTCTATGATGGGAGCAAGGCGTTAGTGGCTCACTACTCCTCCGATGTCTGTTGCCGGACATAAAGATCCAATCAATCTCGGGGACTGGGCCCCGGCCTTTGCGCTCTGGACTGGAAGGGTTCTCTATCTTTCTTCAACCAGCTTCCCACCGTCCTTCTATTCTCCTTCGTTCCTATCTGTTCTATCTCTCTTATGGAAGGTTAGGTTATCAATCTTATCAGTCCCTTTCTCTGGTCTTTCTCGTGCCAGCAGCCCAGATCACTGGGACCTGCTGCAGCACGTCCTTCAGACACCCATCTTCTCTCTTCTCTCTCCAACTAACCAACAACCTCTAACTCTCACTCTTCCCACTCTTTTATATCATCTCACTCCGCCCGCCTCCCAGCACATCTCATGTTACGAAGCAGGGTTCCACGAGGGGTGCTCTGCTAACCCCAGCCTGAAGCTGTTAGGTGGCCCCACTGAACTATCCTGTGTGTGGAATGCAGGTGTGGAGTGTGGTCAGGAGTTCCCTCCTTACCTGGATGGTGGGGCACTACACCTTAGGAGAAGGTGCAGTACCTCTGTGGCGACTGAAGCCTCAGGGGCACCACAAATCCATATACATTAAATCTACACAATGTCAGGAGCACCAAATTCTATTGCTGTGAGAAGGGAAAGCATTTTAAAAAGCTATCACAAATTAATTGCCATGGAATCTGTAGAATAGATGCAATTATAAGTACACTTTAACCCTGAACCACTACAGAAATTTCCCAACTTACAGGGATATTATATCATTACCCAAGGGCAACAAGGGCAGCACAGTAAACCCCATTTACCTCTTTAACTATTGTAAAAAAAAAATAGACATTACCCTCTTAATCTCCTTAGACCACATGAGATAAATCATGATTATTAATGATAAACTCTATATACCACTAGTCTGTCCTAACAAGGAAAATTCCCCTTCCTTCTCACTATTAAAATGCTGTTTTCTGAGACTGTGTCCGATGAACACATTGTTTAATATCCATAATGCAGCAGATTTGATTTAAAATAAAAATGTAAAATGTATTGTACAGTTACGAGAAATATTTCAGCCTGTTCTATCTTAACTATGTCTTTGCTGCTCCAGAGTTTTTTCAGTGCATAATGCATCATAAATTATTCACATTACGGTCATTTATGTAACCACTAAGGATCTTTTTAATGAGAAAATACATTTTAAATAATAGTACTTGAAGTTTTAATAGTTACTTTAGTCATGTGACCCGGCATGAAGAATATCTTAACTGTGAACACTACAAGTTAATTATTCCCAAAGAAAGTCAGAATTAGAGTTGAGCGAAACGGGTCGAAAAATTTCAAAAGTCGCCGACTTTTGTCAAAGTCGGGTTTCATGAAACGAAACCCGACCCTAGGATAAGGTCGGCCACGAGGTCGGCGACTTACGCGCCAAAGTCGCGTTTCAAAAGTTTATTTTGCGCTCTTTTTCAGCCAATCAGGATCCACGGACACTGTGGGCAACGTGATGACATAGGCAGGGGTCACCACCATCTTTCAGAAGGGCATGCAAGTGATTGGCTTGCTTTGGTGGGCGTCACAGGGGGTATAAAAGAGCGTGCACGCCGACCGCCATCTTACTTCTGCCGATCTCAGTATAGGGAGAGGTTGCTGCTGATTCTGTAGGGAGAGCGTTAGGCAGGGAAGAAGACAAAAAAACTGCTTCTGCTGCTGGCGATTTGGCCTGCACAACACACCAGTCACTGTGTGTGCAGTGCAAGGGGAGGCTATATAGTGGTGTATCAGTGGTGTTGGTTGTTGGGCTGCCTTCTAAGGCTTCCTGACATTCCTGCATTGCTGTTTACCCACTGCTCCGCAAACTGCTTTTTTAAAAGCAATCCCAATTTTTTTTTTGGTCCTGCTGAGAAGAAAAAAAAACTGCTTCTGCTGCTAGCAATTTGGCCTGCACAACACACCAGTCACTGTGTGTGCAGTGCAAGGGGAGGCTATATTGTGGTGTATCAGTGGTGTTGGTTGTTGGGCTGCCTTTTAAGGCTTCCTGACAGGCTGGCATTGCTGTTTACCCACTGCTCCGCAAGCTGCTTTTTTAAAAGCAATCCAATCTCCCTTATCCTCTAGTCACTTTTGTCACAGCTGTGCCATCGAGCCTGTGACATAGCGCTCAGATATCAGTGGGCCTCACACAATCCAAAAGTGTCCAGTGTCCAAAAGTGTGTGCAGAGATTCAAAATCTCCCTTATCCTCTAGTCACTTTGGTCACAGCTGTGCCATCGAGCCTGTCACATAGCGCTCAGATATTCATTGGGCCTCACACAATCCAAAAGTGTCCAGTGTCCAAAAGTGTGTGCAGAGATTCAAAATCTCCCTTATCCTCTAGTCACTTTGGTCACAGCTGTGCCATCGAGCCTGTCACATAGCGCTCAGATATTCATTGGGCCTCACACAATCCAAAAGTGTCCAGTGTCCAAAAGTGTGTGCAGAGATTCAAAATCTCCCTTATCCTCTAGTCACTTTGGTCACAGCTGTGCCATCGAGCCTGTCACATAGCGCTCAGATATTCATTGGGCCTCACACAATCCAAAAGTGTCCAGTGTCCAAAAGTGTGTGCAGAGATTCAAAATCTCCCTTATCCTCTAGTCACTTTGGTCACAGCTGTGCCATCGAGCCTGTCACATAGCGCTCAGATATCAGTGGGCCTCACACAATCCAAAAGTGTCCAGTGTCCAAAAGTGTGTGCAGAGATTCAAAATCTCCCTTATCCTCTAGTCACTTTGGTCACAGCTGTGCCATCGAGCCTGTCACATAGCGCTCAGATATTCATTGGGCCTCACACAATCCAAAAGTGTCCAGTGTCTAAAAGTGTGTGCAGAGATTCAAAATCTCCCTTATCCTCTAGTCACTTTGGTCACAGCTGTGCCATCGAGCCTGTGACATAGCGCTCAGATATCAGTGGGCCTCACACAATCCAAAAGTGTCCAGTGTCCAAAAGTGTGTGCAGAGATTCAAAATCTCCCTTATCCTCTAGTCACTTTGGTCACAGCTGTGCCATCGAGCCTGTCACATAGCGCTCAGATATTCATTGGGCCTCACACAATCCAAAAGTGTCCAGTGTCCAAAAGTGTGTGCAGAGATTCAAAATCTCCCTTATCCTCTAGTCACTTTGGTCACAGCTGTGCCATCGAGCCTGTCACATAGCGCTCAGATATACATTGGGCCTCACACAATCCAAAAGTGTCCAGTGTCCAAAAGTGTGTGCAGAGATTCAAAATCTCCCTTATCCTCTAGTCACTTTGGTCACAGCTGTGCCATCGAGCCTGTCACATAGCGCTCAGATATTCATTGGGTCTCACACAATCCAAAAGTGTCCAGTGTCCAAAAGTGTGTGCAGAGATTCAAAATCTCCCTTATCCTCTAGTCGCTTTGGTCACAGCTGTGCCATCGAGCCTGTCACATAGCGCTCAGATATTCATTGGGCCTCACACAATCCAAAAGTGTCCAGTGTCCAAAAGTGTGTGCAGAGATTCAAAATCTCCCTTATCCTCTAGTCACTTTGGTCACAGCTGTGCCATCGAGCCTGTCACATAGCGCTCAGATATTCATTGGGCCTCACACAATCCAAAAGTGTCCAGTGTCCAAAAGTGTGTGCAGAGATTCAAAATCTCCCTTATCCTCTAGTCACTTTGGTCACAGCTGTGCCATCGAGCCTGTCACATAGCGCTCAGATATCAGTGGGCCTCACACAATCCAAAAGTGTCCAGTGTCCAAAAGTGTGTGCAGAGATTCAAAATCTCCCTTATCCTCTAGTCACTTTGGTCACAGCTGTGCCATCGAGCCTGTCACATAGCGCTCAGATATTCTTTGGGCCTCACACAATCCAAAAGTGTCCAGTGTCCAAAAGTGTGTGCAGAGATTCAAAATCTCCCTTATCCTCTAGTCACTTTGGTCACAGCTGTGCCATCGAGCCTGTCACATAGCGCTCAGATATCAGTGGGCCTCACACAATCCCAAAGTTTCCAGTGTCCAAAAGTGTGTGCAGAGATTCAAAATCTCCCTTATCCTCTAGTCACTTTGGTCACAGCTGTGCCATCGAGCCTGTCACATAGCGCTCAGATATTCATTGGGCCTCACACAATCCAAAAGTGTCCAGTGTCCAAAAGTGTGTGCAGAGATTCAAAATCTCCCTTATCCTCTAGTCACTTTGGTCACAGCTGTGCCATCGAGCCTGTCACATAGCGCTCAGATATTCATTGGGCCTCACACAATCCAAAAGTGTCCAGTGTCTAAAAGTGTGTGCAGAGATTCAAAATCTCCCTTATCATCTAGTCACTTTGGTCACAGCTGTGCCATCGAGCCTGTGACATAGCGCTCAGATATCAGTGGGCCTCACACAATCCAAAAGTGTCCAGTGTCCAAAAGTGTGTGCAGAGATTCAAAATCTCCCTTATCCTCTAGTCACTTTGGTCACAGCTGTGCCATCGAGCCTGTCACATAGCGCTCAGATATTCATTGGGCCTCACACAATCCAAAAGTGTCCAGTGTCCAAAAGTGTGTGCAGAGATTCAAAATCTCCCTTATCCTCTAGTCACTTTGGTCACAGCTGTGCCATCGAGCCTGTCACATAGCGCTCAGATATACATTGGGCCTCACACAATCCAAAAGTGTCCAGTGTCCAAAAGTGTGTGCAGAGATTCAAAATCTCCCTTATCCTCTAGTCACTTTGGTCACAGCTGTGCCATCGAGCCTGTCACATAGCGCTCAGATATTCATTGGGTCTCACACAATCCAAAAGTGTCCAGTGTCCAAAAGTGTGTGCAGAGATTCAAAATCTCCCTTATCCTCTAGTCGCTTTGGTCACAGCTGTGCCATCGAGCCTGTCACATAGCGCTCAGATATTCATTGGGCCTCACACAATCCAAAAGTGTCCAGTGTCCAAAAGTGTGTGCAGAGATTCAAAATCTCCCTTATCCTCTAGTCACTTTGGTCACAGCTGTGCCATCGAGCCTGTCACATAGCGCTCAGATATTCATTGGGCCTCACACAATCCAAAAGTGTCCAGTGTCCAAAAGTGTGTGTAGAGATTCAAAATCTCCCTTATCCTCTAGTCACTTTGGTCACAGCTGTGCCATCGAGCCTGTCACATAGCGCTCAGATATCAGTGGGCCTCACACAATCCAAAAGTGTCCAGTGTCCAAAAGTGTGTGCAGAGATTCAAAATCTCCCTTATCCTCTAGTCACTTTGGTCACAGCTGTGCCATCGAGCCTGTCACATAGCGCTCAGATATTCTTTGGGCCTCACACAATCCAAAAGTGTCCAGTGTCCAAAAGTGTGTGCAGAGATTCAAAATCTCCCTTATCCTCTAGTCACTTTGGTCACAGCTGTGCCATCGAGCCTGTCACATAGCGCTCAGATATCAGTGGGCCTCACACAATCCCAAAGTTTCCAGTGTCCAAAAGTGTGTGCAGAGATTCAAAATCTCCCTTATCCTCTAGTCACTTTGGTCACAGCTGTGCCATCGAGCCTGTCACATAGCGCTCAGATATTCATTGGGCCTCACACAATCCAAAAGTGTCCAGTGTCCAAAAGTGTGTGCAGAGATTCAAAATCTCCCTTATCCTCTAGTCACTTTGGTCACAGCTGTGCCATCGAGCCTGTCACATAGCGCTCAGATATTCATTGGGCCTCACACAATCCAAAAGTGTCCAGTGTCTAAAAGTGTGTGCAGAGATTCAAAATCTCCCTTATCATCTAGTCACTTTGGTCACAGCTGTGCCATCGAGCCTGTGACATAGCGCTCAGATATCAGTGGGCCTCACACAATCCAAAAGTGTCCAGTGTCCAAAAGTGTGTGCAGAGATTCAAAATCTCCCTTATCCTCTAGTCACTTTGGTCACAGCTGTGCCATCGAGCCTGTCACATAGCGCTCAGATATTCATTGGGCCTCACACAATCCAAAAGTGTCCAGTGTCCAAAAGTGTGTGCAGAGATTCAAAATCTCCCTTATCCTCTAGTCACTTTGGTCACAGCTGTGCCATCGAGCCTGTCACATAGCGCTCAGATATCAGTGGGCCTCACACAATCCAAAAGTGTCCAGTGTCCACAAGTGTCTGCAGAAATTCAAAATCTCCTCTGTCCTATAGACACCTTGTACCTTGTTTTACATTACTATATAGTTTGTTGGATTTTGTCTACATTTCTACCAAAAATGAGGAAGGCTGGTGGAAGAGGCCGTGGAATTGGGCGGGGGTTGGCAGCTGGTAATGATGGTGTTGGTGGTGGATCTGATGGTAGTGGCAAGAGCAAAATAGGACCGAATGCAGGAGGTGTTGAGCCTGCGTCATCATCTGGCTACATAAGGCCTCGAACGCTTAGTTTTCTAGGAGTTGGCAAACCACTTTTAAAGCCAGATCATCAGGAAAAAGTTTTGTCTTACATTGCTGACTCAGCCTCCAGCTCTATCGCCTCCTCTTCTTCAGTTGTAAAAAGTAAAAGCACTGAGTCGTCATTGGAGGCTCATGTTCATGAACCACACCTTTCCTTGTGTCCTTCACCCCAACCAAGATTGAAGGATGACGCAGGCCATACTACTGATTACTCCATGGAGCTGTTTTCACATACCATGCCTGGATTATCAAGTCAAATGGTGAATTACCCAGGCCAAGATGAATCTGACATGGAGTGCACTGATGCACAGCCGCTGATGGATGATTCTGCTGGTACATTCACTCAGAGCACTACATTGTCCTCGCAGTGTACAGAGCCAGATTCTGACCCTGATGAGACTCAGGTGCCCCTTCCCGCACACTATACCACCATACACGGTGACACAGAGGAAGGTGCACATGACATAGAAGAGGAGGTGATGGATGACCCAGTTGTTGACCCAGATTGGCATCCATTGGGGGAAGAGGGTGCTGCTTCCAATAGCTCAGATGAGGAGCATCCACAGCAGACATCGACATCGCAACAGCTGTTATCTGGCAGGCCCGTAGCACTCCAAAGACAGGTTCCAAACATCAAAAGAGTTGCTGGACAGCTTGCCCAAAGGGTCAAAAGATCACAGCGTGATAGGCCGCAAAATGTCTGCCAAAGTAGGAAGAGTGCAGTGTGGCACTTTTTTGAACAAAATCCTCATGATCAGGCCAAGGTTATCTGTAAGAAGTGCGCAAAGACCTTTAGCCGAGGGAAAAATCTGAAAAATTTGAATACCAGTTGCATGCTTAGACATTTAACCAGCATGCACTTGCAAGCGTGGACACAACACCAAACCTCAAGTGCCACATGTGGAACTGATCACAACGAAGGTAGTCAGCAACGCTACATTGTTTCCCCCACTGTAAGCCCACCGGTTAGCGCAGCAGCAAATGTTGAGGTGTCGTTGCAAGGCCACAGCAGTCAGGGAATCCCACTGTTATATCAACGAAAGACTGATTCTAGGCCATCAGAAAGAACACCAACTCCATCACCATCATCAACCCTCTCTCAGTCCGCCCTGTCCACCGCTACTTCCACCATATGCAGCTCTCAAGTCCAGCTCACCCTCCCAGACACTATGAGTAGGTCAAGAAAGTACTCAGTCTCTCATCCGCGTACACTGGGTTTGAACGCCCACATTGCCAAACTAATCTTGTTTGAGATGATGCCCTTTCGGTTGGTGGAAAGCACAGCTTTCCGCGAACTCATGGCCTATGCAGTACCACGCTATGACCTACCCAGTCGCCACTTCTTCTCTCGCAAAGCCATCCCAGCCCTCCGCCATCATGTGAAAGACCGCATTGTCCATGCACTCAAGCAGTCAGTGAGCGGAAAGGTGCACCTCACAACTGATGCATGGTCCAGTCGGCATGGCCAGGGCCGTTACGTGTCCATCACTGCGCACTGGGTTAATGTGGTGGATGCAGGGTCCACAGGGGACAGCGGTGGTGGGACAGTGCTGCCTAGCCCACGGTATAGGAAACAGTTGGCTGTAGGCGTTCGACCCTCCTCCTCCTCCTCCTCCTCCAGAAGCGAAAGCTCGTCCACAGAGCGCAGTCGTACGAGCACTCCATCTGCAGCTGCCACTGTTGCACACGATGTGTCCCCCTATCGAGCAGCTAGTGGAAAGCGTCAGCAGGCTGTGTTGCAGATGATGTGTTTGGGCAACAGACACACCGCCGAGGTGCTGGCCGAGTACTTGAAGCGACAAACTGAGTCATGGCTGGGCAGTGTACATCTTGAGGCAGGCAAGGTAGTTAGTGATAACGGCCGTAATTTTGTGGCAGCCATAGCCCTTTCAAAACTCAGCCACATACCTTGCTTGGCTCACACCTTGAACCTGGTGGTGCAGTGCTTCCTCAAAAATTATCCGGAGTTAACAGCCCTGCTCCAGAAGGTGCGAAGACTGTGCGCGCGCATCCGCCGGTCGCCTGTACACTCCATTCGTATGCAGAAGCTGCAGCGATTGCTCCACCTTCCCAACCACCGCCTCATTATCGACATTGCAACAAGGTGGAACTCCACCCTGCACATGGTGGAGCGGCTGTGCGAGCAGAGGCAGGCCATAATGCATTTGTGGGAGGATACACGGCCAGGCACTTTGAGAGCAGACATGGAGTTGACAGGTGTGCAGTGGTCGAAGCTGAAAGACCTCTGTAAAGTCCTTCAGTGTTTTGAGGAATGCACACGGCTGGTAAGCGCAGACGACGCCATCCTAAGCATGAGCATCCCACTTATGCGTCTGCTCATGCAAACTTTGACGCACCTTAAGGAGCAGGCGTCTGCAGCCAATGTTGATGAGGAGGAAGAGGAGGAGGGAATCTTTGATGACATTCAGCCATTGTCTGCTCAGGGACCTCTCCTGGACGAGGTGGAGGAAGAAGAGGAGGAGGAGGATGATGATGGGGATGATTACTTAGGGGAGGAGGATGCATCTCGTGGGGCAAGTGAAAATGTTGGCGTGGCAAGGTCTGGTACAGGGTTTGTGCGTGACTGGAGGGATGTGGATTTGCCAGTAAGTGCTCCTCCACCCAGCACTCGCAGTGCATCATTGACACCGGGAACATTGGCCCACATGTCAGATTATGCCTTGCAGATCCTAAAAAGGGACCCCCGCATTGCCAAAATGATGAACGATGACGACTACTGGTTGGCCAGCATCCTGGATCCACGCTATAAAGGCAAATTACAAAACATCATGCCACAGGAGAACCTTGACCTAATATTGGCTAATAAACAAGCAACTCTGGTAAATCGGTTGCTTGAGGCATTCCCAGCACACAGCAGCGGTGATGGTTCTCACACGAGCCGTACGGGCCGGGGGCAGCTTGGCAGAGGTGTTCGTGGTGCACACAGCAGAAGTGGCGTTGGAGACAGGGGTTTCATGACAATGTTGTGGACTGATTTTTCAAATACCGCTCACACAACTGGTAATACTGCATCGATGGAAAGTGACAGGAGACAGCAGTTGTCAACTATGGTTACAAACTACTTTTCCTCCCATATCGATGTTCTCCCACACAGGTCATTCCCCTTTGACTATTGGGCCGCTAAACTGGACACCTGGCCTGAATTGGCCCAATATGCCTTACAGGAGCTCGCTTGCCCAGCTGCAAGTGTGCTATCGGAAAGAGTCTTCAGTGCAGCTGGATCAATCCTGACAGAAAAAAGGACCCGTCTGTCAACCCAAAATGTGGATGATCTAACCTTCATTAAAATGAACCATGCATGGGTTTCCAAGGATTTTGTCCCACCTTCCCCTGATGACACATAGGGTGGCAGAAAAATGGCTTGCTTTGGTCCACCTCTTCCTGGGACTTCACCTATTTCGCCTTTTGCATCAGCTGAATGTCCAACATCAACATATGCCACTTTCTAAAACTCCCTAACTGTGCTGCCTCCCCCCCCATGGCCGGGGTCACCACCTAGCGCATGACACCGTGCGAGTGCCGTTGCCCTGGACAGGTGGGTAGGCCGACTCTTGGGCGCGGGCACTGGCACAGGGTCCCTCATAGTGCAATCAAGTGTCTCTGACGGTGGTGCACACCCGCCGTCAGACACACCGCTGTACTATGAGGGGCCCAGTGCCAGTACCGACGCCCACGAGTGGGCCCCCCTTGCTTGGGCAGGGCCCCAGCATTTGCAATCTTTACCTCTCCCTGCTCCTCCGCTGTGTAATCTGGGCCGTCAAATCCATACTGTGCCTGACACCGTCCGAGCCTGCCTCCTGATGTATAGACATATATTTTGAATGTGTACGCTATCCATACATGTTATCCGGGGAAACGGTACCCTTTCTAACCTTTGTGCAATCACGTGCAATCCATACTGGGCCTAACACCGTCTGAGCCTGCCTCCTGAGACATATATTTTGAATGTGTACGCTATCCATACATGTTATCTGGGGATACAGTACCCTTTCTAACCTTTGTGCAATCACGTGCAATCCATACTTGGCCTAACACCGTCTGAGCCTGCCTCCTGATGTATAGACATATATTTTGAATGTGTACGCTATCCATACATGTTATCCGGGGATACGGTACCCTTTCTAACCTTTGTGTAATCACGTGCAATCCATACTGGGCCTAACACCGTCTGAGCCTGCCTCCTGAGACATATATTTTGAATGTGTACGCTATCCATACATGTTATCCGGGGATACGGTACCCTTTCTAACCTTTGTGCAATCACGTGCAATCCATACTGGGCCTAACACCGTCTGAGCCTGCCTCCTGAGACATATATTTTGAATGTGTACGCTATCCATACATGTTATCCGGGGAAACGGTACCCTTTCTAACCTTTGTGCAATCACGTGCAATCCATACTGGGCCTAACACCGTCTGAGCCTGCCTCCTGAGACATATATTTTGAATGTGTACGCTATCCATACATGTTATCCGGGGATACGGTACCCTTTCTAACCTTTGTGCAATCACGTGCAATCCATACTGGGCCTAACACCATCTGAGCCTGCCTCCTGAGACATATATTTTGAATGTGTACGCTATCCATACATGTTATCCGGGGATATGGTACCCTTTCTAACCTTTGTGCAATCACGTGCAATCCATACTGGGCCTAACAGCGTCTGAGCCTGCCTCCTGAGACATATATTTTGAATGTGTACGCTATCCATACATGTTATCCGGGGAAACGGTACCCTTTCTAACCTTTGTGCAATCACGTGCAATCTTTACTGGGCCTAACACCGTCTGAGCCTGCCTCCTGAGACATATATTTTGAATGTGTACGCTATCCATACATGTTATCCGGGGAAACGGTACCCTTTCTAACCTTTGTGCAATCACGTGCAATCCATACTGGGCCTAACACCGTCTGAGCCTGCCTCCTGATGTATAGACATATATTTTGAATGTGTACGCTATCCATACATGTTATCCGGGGAAACGGTACCCTTTCTAACCTTTGTGCAATCACGTGCAATCCATACTGGGCCTAACACCGTCTGAGCCTGCCTCCTGATGTATAGACATATATTTTGAATGTGTACGCTATCCATACATGTTATCTGGGGATACGGTACCCTTTCTAACCTTTGTGCAATCACGTGCAATCCATACTGGGCCTAACACCGTCTGAGCCTGCCTCCTGATGTATAGACATATATTTTGAATGTGTACGCTATCCATACATGTTATCCGGGGAAACCGTACCCTTTCTAACCTTTGTGCAATCACGTGCAATCCATACTGGGCCTAACACCGTCTGAGCCTGCCTCCTGAGACATATATTTTGAATGTGTACGCTATCCATACATGTTATCCGGGGAAACGGTACCCTTTCTAACCTTTGTGCAATCACGTGCAATCCATACTGGGCCTAACACCATCTGAGCCTGCCTCCTGATGTATAGACATATATTTTGAATGTGTACGCTATCCATACATGTTATCTGGGGATACGGTACCCTTTCTCACCTTTGTGCAATCACGTGTAATCCATACTGGGCGTGAGAACGTCTGGCGAGCTGTTAAGCAAGCTACAGCACGTGTGGTTTGCACACATAAGTTTTTCATTTTTTCAGGAATGACGGTTAGGCCTAATTCCGGAACTGCGGTTGACCTGCACTTACTGGGAAATCATTGTTCGCGGGTAATAATTGTAATCAGTGATCCCCATCACTAACGTTGTTCAGCGGGTTATCTGCACCTGTAAGCGACAAACGCTGGCCTTTTCAGTGTAGCGCACATGCAGCCACGGACATGTAAGGGCATGACACACCAGTTATTGGCCAATCTCATGTGCCAGAGCCTCACGTGTCCCTCTAGTAAGCCGGACTCGGACCGCGGGGCATGACGGAGTCTCGTTCGTTAACGGAATTAAGCTTGCAATGTGTGCATCTGTTCTGTAGCTGGCATGGTTGAGGTTTCCCAGGTGGAGTCAAATTTAACCGTAGGCTCCACTCCTGGTGGTGCCCTTCTGGACATTCCTTTAAGGTTCAGCTTTGCAACCATACTGCCCACGTAAAACAAACACTTTGCCTTCATGAACGCTGTTTGGAGGGTCATGACTCGTGGGAATAACGCCGCCCAATCAGTTAACCTGCTAGAGAGATCCTTCGTTGCTCCCAAGCATGTCATCACACTCCCTAGGAAGAAGGTAATGCCACTGTGGCGACCGTACTCCTGGGGGCGACACAAGTGCACTGATGCCCAGCCACTGCTCGATGAATCTGCTGGTACATTGACCCAGACCACTACATTCCCCTCGCATGCTACACGACCTGAATCTGACCCTGATGAAACTCAGGTTACCCTTCCCATATACAGTTCCATCTTACACGGTGACAAAGAGGAAGCTGCAGATAAAAGTGCAGGTTCGGCCCACCCGCCATCAGACACACCACCGTACTATCAGGGGCCCTGTGCCAGTGCCGTCGCCAACGAGTGGGCCCCCCCTGCTTGCCCAGGATCACAGCACTTGCAAAGTTGAAATACTGTGCAGTGAGATGGAAGATGGGGACGACGAGGAGTCCAGACAAGTACAGGGATTCCCTAGCGAGGAGACTTATTTGATTGTTTTCAATGTTGGGACAGCAATTTTTGGGGAGCACTATACTCTGGAGAATGATAGATGGGGCCCACCATACACTGGAACATTCCAAAGGTGGACATCAGACACTGGAGCAGCATTTACAGGGCCCATTATACACTAGAGCATTAGAAATGGGGCCCATTATGTTTGGAGCATTATTTGGGCCCATAAGACAGTGGAGCTTCATCCATGGGGACCAACATATACTGTAGCATTATGTGGAGCTCATCATATACTGTTTCAAACATTATATGGGACCAATGATTCTGTATGGAGAAATAGATGGGCCTCGTCATGAGATGTAAAAAGTGAGGTATTTTTCATTGTACTATACCGCTATTTCTCTGCCGTATCGGAGCATGATGAGTTGTGGTATGTGTTAAAGGGGTGCTCTTTCGCCCAGGGCACATGAAAACCTGCAGCCAGCCCTCCCCCCCCACAACTTTAGCCAAATAACCCCCATTTTTCAGTGCGTAACTTGTATTATGAAGTTAATTAAGGTTGACAAGCTTAAGTAAGAAGAATTGATGCTTTTGGCATTCAAATGGGCACTGTAGGTGTGTTTCCTGTCCTCCTCTCACTGCCGACTTTTATTCCCCATTGACTTACATTGGGTTTCGTGTTTCGGGACGACCCCGACTTTTCCCTATAATCGGACGATCTTGCTCGACCCGACTTTTGGAAAAGTCGGGTTTCACGAAACGAAACGCGACCCTAAAAAACCAAAAGTCGCTCAACTCTAGTCAGAATGATTTAACAAACTGACGACTCACCAAGTGCCACAACTGTGTGTATGACTGCGAGCGTGTATCTCTACTGTCCTGACAAGGAAAAGCATGTCCATTAAGACATGCAGATAGGAAAATATATTTAAAGGGGTTGTCCAAGGCAATTTATTTTTACTATCATTCTAAAAACTTAACAGGCTGGTAGTTGTTAACAGAGGCAACTACTCGCCTGTTCTACCCAGCACCGGCTCGGAGTGGTCACTGTTGTGAGTTCATTTTCCCCTTCACTACTGAGGCCCGAGGAACTCCCTCTTCTGGTGAAGAAAGGTAGTGAGCCTGATTGTCAAACACCTGGGGCTGATGATGATGACTGGCTGAGTGGAGTTAATGACTGGATATAAGGCTGCCGACGCCCTTCTGGCCTGCGGGTGATTTCTCTGTGGCCTTCTAGGAAACCAGTCTGATTCCTGCTCATCTAAAGCTAAGATTTCTGCTTTGCCTTTTTGCATTAGTGTTTTGTTTTCCTTGCTTTTCTGGATTCTGCCATTCCCTGCTGGGGTGAGCTGAATCTCCTTTTGCCTGTTGATCTGTCTTCAGAATATTCCTGAGTACTGACATAGCTTTTTTGAAGCTTAGCGTCTTCAGGGCCTTTTTTACTGTCAGTTTGTTGGCTATTATTTTCATAGGGTTTTTTCACGGATTGCAGACAGCAGCCTTCCTGTCCTTTCCTATCTAAGCTAGCGTGGGCCCCATCTTTGCTCAGTCTATCTTTCTGTCTGTGTTTTGTTCTTTCTTCTTGCTTCACCGTCATTATATGTGGGGGGCTGCCTTTTGCTTTGGGGTCTGCTCTGGGGCAGTTTAGATTTCCCTTTCTGTCTTTAGACTATGTAGTCCTCCGGCTGTGATCGAGGGGCCTAGGGCATCGTAGGAGCCCCCCACGGCTACTGCTAGTTGTGTTGATAGGTTCAGGAGTCTGCAATCCGATAGCTGCCAACTTCTCTGGTTTTCTGGACTTAGCTAGCATTTCTATTTTTGCCTCCTACGGTGACTCAATCATAACAGAATCACCCGCAATACCGCAGATTCTAGGGTACTCAATAGCAGGAAAGAATTGTATTAAAAAAAAAAAGGGTGTATATTTTTCCTCTATATCTCTGAGGCCGTAGGGGGAATTTTTTTTTTTCTCTCAATGGAGATAAAGCAATTGTCTGATCGTGTGGAGCAGCTCGCTGTGGAAGTGCGGGGAATTTCCGCCTACCTTGCTCATTCACATGCTGCTGAACCAAAGATTCCTACACCTGATGTATTTTTTGGGGATCGGTCTAAATTTTTGAATTTCAAAAATAATTGTAAATTATTTTTTGCCTTGAAGCCTAACTCGTCAGGGAGCTCCGCGCAGCAGGTTAAAATTGTCATCTCTTTGCTGCGTGGCGATCCCCAGGATTGGGCGTTTTCTTTGAAACCAGATGATCCTATTCTGACTAATGTGAACGTATTTTTTCAGGCCTTGGGGTTGTTGTATGACGAACCTAATGCCATTGATCAGGCTGAAAAGACCCTGCTGGCATTGAACCAGGGTCGTGATTCTGCAGAATTGTACTGTCAAAAATTCCGAAAGTGGGCAGTACTTACTACCTGGAATGATAATGCCTTAGCTGCTCTCTTTCGGAAGGGGTTGTCAGAAGCCATAAAAGATACTATGGTGGGATTTCCTGTTCCCTCTGGTCTTGACGATTCTATGTCTTTGGCCATTCAGGTTGATCGGCGTTTACGCGAACGCAGAGCTGCACGAGAGGTGTTGCCACCTGTTGAACAGATGTCTGAACCTATGCAATGTGATAGAGTTTTTTCCAGAGAGCAGCGTCAGGAGTTCAGAAGGCGTAATAAGTTGTGTTTTTTCTGTGGAGATGCCTCGCATATTATTTCTGTCTGTCCGAAACGCGAGAAACGCTTTGCACACACGTTTTCTGTTGGTGGTGTTCAACCTAAGTTTCTTCTGGCTATTACTCTGATCTGCTCCCTGTCCACATTTTCCGCCAAGGCTTTTGTGGATTCGGGAGCAGCTCTAAACCTAATGGACTTGGATTTTGCTAAACGTTGTGGATTTCCGATGACACCTCTGCAGATGCCTATCCCTTTGAGGGCGATTGATGCTACTCCTTTGGCTAAAAATAAACCTCAGTTTTGGACCCAGGTGGTAATGCGGGTCGCCCCAGACCATCAAGAAAATTGCAGGTTTTTGGTGTTACATAATCTGCATGATACTATTGTTCTGGGGTTTCCCTGGTTACAAATTCATAATCCAGTTTTGGATTGGAAATCTGTGTCTGTGGTGAGTTGGGGTTGTCGGTGTGCCTTTAGTGAGGCTCCGGTGTTTTCCACCTCTCCTCAGTCGCATGATGTTCCTGATTATTTGGCGGACTTTTATGATGTATTTAGTGAGAATGAGTCTGCGTCTCTGCCTCCTCATAGGAGTTATGACTGTGCTATTGAACTGAGCCCGGGGTGTAAATTTCCCAAGGGTCGGCTCTTCAATTTATCTGTATCCGAGCATGAGGCTATGCGGTCCTATATTAAGGAGGCGTTGGAGAAGGGTCATATTAGACCATCCTCGTCACCCTTAGGTGCCAGTTTTTTTTTTGTAGCCAAAAAGGATGGATCATTAAGACCTTGTATTGATTATCGTGCTCTCAACAAAATTACTGTTAAATATCAGTATCCGTTACCCCTGATTTCTGATCTATTCTCCAGAGTTAAAGGTGCTTGCTGGTTTACCAAGCTTGACCTCAGGGGGGCGTATAATCTTATTCGCATTAAGCATGGGGATGAATGGAAGATGGCGTTTAATACTCCGGAGGGACATTTTGAGTACCTGAGCCTTTTGGGCTCACTAATGCCCCTTCTGTCTTCCAGTGCTTCATGAACGATATTTTCCGAGATTTTGTCGATAAATTTTTGATTATCTATCTGGATGATATTTTGATCTTCTCCAAGGATTGGGATTCTCATGTGGAACATATTCGGACTGTGTTCCGGATCTTGAGGGAGAATTCCCTGTATGTCAAAGGATCTAAATGCCTTTTTGGAGTACAGAGGATTTCTTTTTTGGGATTTATTTTGTCCCCGTCAACTATTGAAATGGACCCAGCCAAGGTACAGGCCATTTACGATTGGGTTCAGCCCACTTCTTTGAAGGCCCTCCAGAAGTTTTTGGGTTTTGCTAATTTTTATCGGAAATTTATAGCAAAATTTTCTAGTATTGCCAAGCCATTGACTGATTTGACTAAGAAGGGTGCTGATGTGTTAAATTGGTCTCCGGAGGCTGTTTCTTCCTTTCAGGAGCTGAAGCGAAGATTCACCTCCGCCCCGGTTTTGTGTCAACCTGATGTCTCACTTCCATTCCAGGTAGAGGTGGATGCTTCTGAGATTGGTGCAGGAGCTTTTTTGTCCCAAAAGGATCCTGTGACATCTAAAATGAATCCCTGTGCTTTCTTTTCCCGAAAGTTCTCTCCATCTGAACGTAACTATGATGTGGGGAATCGGGAACTGTTAGCCATGAAATGGGCATTTGAGGAGTGGAGACATTGGTTGGAGGGAGCTAAGCATCAAGTCGTGGTCCTCACTGACCACAAGAATTTGATTTACCTAGAGTCTGCTAAGCGCTTGAACCCTAGACAGGCTAGGTGGGCCTTGTTTTTTACACGTTTTGATTTTGTGGTTTCTTTTCTTCCTGGAACTAAGAATGTCAAGGCTGACGCCCTCTCTAGGAGCTTCTTTGCTGATTCTCCTGTGGTGACCAAGCCTGCTACCATCTTAGGCGAAGGGGTAGTTCTTTCTGCCATCTCGCCCGATTTGAGACGTGCTCTGGAAGAGTTCCAGGAGGACAAACCTGAGCGTTGTCCCAGTGGAAAGTTGTATGTTCCTGACCAGTGGAAGAAGAGAGTGATGTCTGAAGTTCATTGCTCTGCTTTGGCTGGTCATCCAGGTATTTTTGGTACTAGAGATCTGGTGAGTCGGTCTTTTTAGTGGCCCTCCTTGTCTCGTGATGTCCCGGTCTAAATCGTGTTCTCGCTCTAGTGGGTTGTTGATGCCTTTGCCTGTCCCCAAGAGGCCATGGACCCATATTTCAATGGATTTCATCTCTGATATGCCTGTCTCTCAAAGGATGACTGTTATTTGGGTGATTTGTGATAGGTTCTCTAAGATGGTTCATCTTGTACCACTCCCTAAGTTGCCGTCTTCCTCTGAATTGGTGCCCCTGTTTTTACAACAGGTGGTTCGCTTGCACGGGATTCCTGAGAACATTGTATCTGACAGAGGAGTCCAGTTTGTGTCTAGATTTTGGAGAACTTTCTGTTCCAAGCTGGGAATTCAGTTGTCCTTCTCCTCTGCTTTTCACCCTCAGACCAATGGGCAGACAGAGAGAACAAACCAGACCTTGGAGTCATATTTGAGATGTTTTATTTCTGCTGATCAGGATGATTGGGTTTCATTTTTGCCCTTGGCCGAATTTGCTTTAAATAATAGAGCTAGTCCTGCCACTTTGATGTCTCCTTTTTTTTTGTAACTTTGGGTTTCATCCTCGATTTTCTTCAGGGCAGGTGGAGCCCTCTGCCTGCCCAGGGGTTGACACTGTGGTGGAGAGAATGCACCAGATCTGGGACCAAGTGGTGGATAAGTTATCTCTCTCCCAGGAAAAGGCCCAGCGGTTTTCCAACCGACATAGGACCATTGGTCCCCAATTTAAGGTTGGTGATATGGTGTGGTTATCATCAAAAAATATTGCTATGAAGGTGGCTTCTCCTAAGTTTAAGCCTAGATTTATTGGACCTTACAAGATTTTGGAGATTATTAATCCGGTCTCTTTTCGTTTGGCTCTTCCTGTCACATTTAAAATCCATAATGTGTTCCATAAATCTTTGTTGAAGAGGTTTGTTGAACCTGTTGTTCCGGGGGTTGCACCTCCAGACCCTGTATTGGTTGAAGGTAACATGGAATATGAGGTAGAGAAAGTACTGGATTCCCGTCTGGCTAGACGGAGACTCCAGTATTTGGTTAAGTGGAAGGGTTATGGTCAGGAGGATAATTCCTGGGTCTCTGCCTCTGATATTCATGCCAAAAGATTGGTGCGTGCCTTTCATCGGGCTCACCCTGATCGCCCTGGTGGCGTGGTTGAGGGTTCGGTGACCCCTCCTCAAGGGGGAGGTACTGTTGTGAGTTCATTTTCCCCTTCACTACTGAGGCCCGAGGAACTCCCTCTTCTGGTGAAGAAAGGTAGTGAGCCTGATTGTCAAACACCTGGGGCTGATGATGATGACTGGCTGAGTGGAATTAATGACTGGATATAAGGCTGCCGACGCCCTTCTGGCCTGCAGGTGATTTCTCTGTGGACTTCTAGGAAACCAGTCTGATTCCTGCTCATCTAAAGCTAAGATTTCTGCTTTGCCTTTTTGCATTAGTGTTTTGTTTTCCTTGCTTTTCTGGATTCTGCCATTCCCTGCTGGGGTGAGCTGAATCTCCTTTTGCCTGTTGCTCTGTCTTCAGAATATTCCTGAGTACTGACATAGCTTTTTTGAAGCCTAGCGTCTTCAGGGCCTTTTTTACTGTCAGTTTGTTGGCTCTTATTTTCATAGGGTTTTTTCACGGATTGCAGACAGCAGCCTTCCTGTCCTTTCCTATCTAAGCTAGCGTGGGCCCCATCTTTGCTCAGTCTATCTTTCTGTCTGTGTTTTGTTCTTTCTTCTTGCTTCACCGTCATTATATGTGGGGGGCTGCCTTTTGCTTTGGGGTCTGCTCTGGGGCAGTTTAGATTTCCCTTTCTGTCTTTAGGCTATGTAGTCCTCCGGCTGTGATCGAGGGGCCTAGGGCATCGTAGGAGCCCCCCACGGCTACTGCTAGTTGTGTTGATAGGTTCAGGAGTCTGCAGTCCGATAGCTGCCAACTTCTCTGGTTTTCTGGACTTAGATAGCATTTCTATTTTTGCCTCCTACGGTGACTCAATCATAACAGGTCACTGACCGCTCCTGACGGCGATTTGGCTGCTTCACATAAACACAGCAGTTCTTCCTCTTCCAGGCTGCTCTGTCGAAGAGGTGTGACTGCTGACATCATGATTGACAGCTGGCTACCCGCAGTTAGGTAGAAGTGATGCCTCGTCAACAGACCAGAGCAGATGAGAAGCCAATGCTCTGTCAACATGATGTTAGTGGAAGCCACTCAATCACTGGCAGGAGCGGTCTGTGACTGCTTAAGCCAATAGAGATCACAACAGGCAGGTAGGTAGCAACTAACTGCTTGCTCTATTTACTGCCAGCTCAGAGCAGACACTGGCTGCTCCTGCTGGCGTTTCAGCTGCTCCATGTCAACAGCTCTTCTTCTTCTGGGCTGCTCTGTCAATGGGATGTGACTGCCGACGTCATGCTGATTAACAGCCAGTTTCCCGCAATTATGCAGCGGGAAGTCGACTGTCAAAAAGCATGACATCAGTAGTCACACCCTGTTGACAGAGCAGGGTGGGTGAGAATCTGCTTCTCTGTCGATGTGACATCAGCAGAAGCCACAGCAATGCCAGCAGGAGCAACTATCTGCCTGTTAGTTTTTGGACAAATAGTAAAGCATTTATATACAGTCCAGGACAACCCTTTTAAGGTTTTTAGATAACTTTTCAGATATTGTATTCCCTGTTATGTAATGCTGATCAGTGGAGGTCAGGGTCCTGAAACCTCCATCAAATGCTTAAACCAAGGCTCAGTCATTTTTGGAATTGTATATAGACCAATAGACTATTTATTAAAAGAAAACACAACACCACTCTGAGAATATATAAGTTCTTTCCCCTTGGCTTGAGTGCTTAATAGGGATCTCAGCACTTTGCCCCCCATTAATCATCAATACTTAAAGAGAACCTGTGAATTTCCAATAATATGTAATTATTTACCTGATTTAAATGCTTGCAGTTTGCCTGAAACTGGTGTTGCTTTTATTTTTACTCCTCTCTGTTCCCGAGATATAGCCCCATATTCCCTATTTGTAAATCTAGTCTACTCTTATTAGCTAAGGCTACTTTCACATTAGCGTTTTTTAGCATAGCGCTTCGTGTGCAATAGAAACGCATGCAAAAAACACATCATGCGTTTTGCATGCGTTTGCATTTTTAGGCGCAATAGTTTTAACCAGTTTCAAGCCATGATAACTCTTAAAACGCATACGTCTTTAACGCAGGCGTGCGCATGTCCTGCATTCCCATAGACTGTAATGCGTTATTTTGGCGCATTACGTGCGCAAGTGTGCGCATGCGTTTTTTTTGTGCCATTGGACGGACCCAAAAATGCAACAGATTGCATTTGGCGCACACCTTAAAAAAATGCATGCGCACGAAAACGCATATGAACGCGTGCAAACGCTAGACCATGCGCCCCCCATGTTAAACATAGGTGCGCATGGACGCGCACAATGCGCTGTGCAAGAAAACACTAATGTGAAACCAGCCTAAGTTTGCGTGATTCTCGTGAAGACGCAGGGGTCATATCTCAGGAATGGAGAGCAGTAGAAACAAAAGAAAAACATTGCCAGATTCAGGAGAACGGCGACATTTACACCAGGTAAATAATTACATATTTATGGCAAGTGACAGGTCTTCTGACAGATATTAAAAATGATGTAAATGTTTAGTTACGCTTTAGACGTGGCATTCATCAATATACGGTGCACTACAACACATTTCATACGGGAAGGTTAGCCCTCTTCTCAGATAAGTAGGGCCCACTTCTTGCTTGCTCCTCTCTTTACCCATGAAGTTCCCTGGAGATTTCACATTACTTTTTTACTTTAAGAGTATGCATAAACTAGAGTGATATCCCTTAGTTGCTACCCCTCTCTTCCATTATCCTCTGGTGCGTACCACATACCTGGTAATCAAAAGATATATATGCACTTTATCGGGGTTACGGCAGACAAGGAAAACAATTCAGTGCTGGCCTCCATCTGTCTTGAGTTTATAGCCAATTACTGGAGCAGCATCGGGTGGCAACCAAGTAATGGATTCTCCAGCCTTGGGATAACTATCCAAGGTAGGGTAAACGAGCACCATGAGAGGGGCTACATTTTAATTTGCCCTTTAGCCACACCTGCCTTTGTGGGTATCTAGTATTTAAACTTTGTTTCCATTTCTTTTAGGTAGGATTTTCTAGAGATAAGATGTTGGCTATGTTCTGAGCTGCAGATTAGCTATTGTCCAGCAAGGTCATTTGGATGCTAAGATTTAAGAGCTGTGACACTGTTTATCTAAAGGAGCAAAGTGGATACTGTTTATTTCCCACTCGGCAAGGGGAAGGGTCCTCAGGCTAGCTCTAGGTCACATCTTCCCCATGGTCCTGATTCATTGTCATGTCATTTGTGTCCTATGTAAGCAAAGTAACAATTATACAGAAATAAATTGGGTTCCTTCAAAGAGATCTATTGCCAAAAATGTACAAATGTGTTCTCCTTTCAGAGCCAAACGTGAAGGTGACGGTCCAACTCCTGCAGATGTATATTTCACTCTTAGCAAAGTTATGACTCCTATTAGCTACTGGAGCAATGTAGAATCCCCCACACCAGACTTTATTGGTTCTCTATATGAGAATGCACGCTTGACGTGGGATATACTTCTCATTCTCTCTCACAAGTGACCTTTCTGAGTTCTCTTTAATAAGAAACAACTCCTTCAGATGCTGCTCTTTCATTGAATAGTACTGAGATATATTAGAATAATGATCTGCCAATGATGTGTAAGCTATAGAGTCCTTGCATCTTCACAATTCTGAAATCTATTCTTTTATAGAATATCCTGTCTTATAGCACATACAGTTTCTTAGGCGACATCTGAATTATCACTTTCAAACTACACCAAGTATGATCAAAATATGTACATATCACACGATTCTAGTAGATGCTGTATGTCCTCATACAGCATTATAGTAGTTACAGTATATTCTTGTATATAGGGGTAGTATTATAGTAGTCATATTCTTGTACATAGGAGCAGTGATATTAGTACTTATATTCTTGTACATAGGGGGCAGTATTACAGTAGTTATATTCTTGTGCATAGGGGCAGTATTATAGTAGTTATATTCTTGTACATAGGAGCAGTATTATAGTAGTTATATTCTTGTACATAGGGGCAGTATTATAGTAGTCATATTCTTGTACATAGGGGCAGTATTACAGTAGTTATATTCTTGTGCATAGAGGCCGTATTATAGTAGTCATATTCTTGTACATAGGAGCAGTATTATAGTAGTTATATTCTTGTACATATAAGTAGTATAATAGTAGTTATATTCTTGTACATAAGAGCAGTATTATAGTAGTTATATTCTTTTACACAGGAGCAGTATCCTAGTAGTTATATAGTTGTACATAGGAGCAGTATTATAGTAGATATATTTTTGTATATAGGGGAGAGTATTATAGTAGTTATATTCTCGTACATAGGGGGGTAGTTTTATAGTAGTTATGTTCTTGTACATCGGGGCATTATTATTGTAGTTATATTCTTGTGCTTAGGAACAGTATTACAGTAGTTATATTCTTGTACATAGGGTATTATAGTAGTTATACTCTTGTACATAGGAGCAGTATTATAGTAGTTATATTCTTGTGTGGCGCCCCTGAGGCTCAGTCGCCACAGAGGTACTGCACCTCCTCCTGAGGTGTGGTGCCCCACCTTCCAGGTAAGGTGGAGGCCCCTGACCACACTTCAACACCTGCATCCCCCACCACAAAGTAACAAAGTAGTGTAGCAAAGCACCTTCGGCGGCTCCCTGCTTGGAGTGTAGCAAAGCACCCATTGGTGGCTCCCTGCTTGGAACACGAAACGTGCTGGGTGGTGGGTGGAGCTTAGTGACATTAAAGAGAGCGGGAAGAGTTTAGGTGAGGAGTTGTTGTTCAGTTAGAGAGAGAAGAAGATCCCCAGAGAGAGGGATAGATGGATGGAAGTGCTGCAGCAGATCCCAGTGACCTTGGTCTGCTGGCACAGTAAGAGAGAGAGAGCGACATAGACTGAAAGCCTGATTTTCCATAGAAAGAAAGATTAGTATGGAACGTGAGGAGTAAAAGAGAACAGAGGACGTGGGTTAGAAGAGAACTCTTCCTAGAAGTTCTAAGCGCAAGGCCCGGTCCCCAAGGTTGAATGGATACTAATGGTCCTGCAGGAGACACCGGAGGAATAGAAGTAGTGACCGCTATATTCCCACACAAGACTTGGGGGCACAACAGCAACTGGATAGTGAGCCGGGACCTAGTAGCAAGGAGTCCCCGAAGCAGGCTACAGCTGTCTGCCGTACAAGTAGAGTTCATAACAACATCGGACAGGAGGAACTCCAGTGTAACTCAGTACTAGGAGTACTTCATTTAAAGGCACTATAAGAGGAGACGTTCAGAAAGGCACATGTTGGCGGAGTGTTGGAAAGGAGTATTCCATCTGGCCTGGAGATTGACTGAGTCCCTAACCTGGAGGACACGGCACGGAAGCGGGCACCTGTTTGTACAACCGACTGTGAGTAAAGCTTTGGAACTACATGCCCTGGTGTCCTCCACTCATTCCTGCGCCACACACCTGGCACCACTATATCCCTGTGCCTACACTGCACCATTCCTGCAATGCTTATCTACACTGCCCTGTGACTACAGCTTCACCTGTGGGGAACTATAACATCTTTGCTGCGCCATACCATCTGTCCCAGAGGATCTGCTTGCAGCGTCGGCTTAACACCTCCCTTGCCGAACACCACAGGTGGCATCACGAATCACTTATAAACTTTATTCCCAACTCAACCCATTTTACATGGGCGCCCAGGGCCACGGACCGGGTCACCGCTGCTGTGACAGTCCCCTCTGAGAGACCGGCCCGGTACCGAGTACCCCACAGCCCTGGGAGGGCGACCCACTTGTACATAGGGTATTATAGTAGTTATATTTTTGTACATAGGAGCAGTATTATAGTATTTATATTCTTGTGCATAGGACTCAGTATTATAGTAGTTATATTCTTGTATACAGGGGAGAATATAAGGGCTCATACTCACTGTCGAGAAAAAAAATTATCCGTTTTCCGGACTGAAAAAAACGGACGAGTGTCATGCGAGTACAATGTGATTTTTCTCACATAGCATCCGTATGACATCGGTATGCAATGCATTTTTTTTCTCTGCAACTATTTTTCTACAATCATTTACAGGACCATTTACAGTGTTCTATGACAGACTGGTAATGTATCCGTAAAAAACAGATGGAAAACGGATTGTCCATTTTTCATCTGTTTTTTTCTTGCATCCATTGACTTGCATTGGCAGCTCTCATCCGAATAGCGCAGCAAATCGCAGCATGCTGCGATTTTTTCTCAGTCCGATTTCAGCTGAGAAAAAAATTGCAAATGAGATGTCACCTATTGATTAACATTGGTCCGAGTGCAATCCGATTTTTTTATCGGATTGCACTCATCCATATTTCTCGCTAGTGAGTATGAGTCCTTGTAGTAGTTATAAACTTGTACATAGGAGCCGTATTATAGTAGATATATTCTTGTATATAGGGTAGAGTATTATAGTAGTTATATACTTGTACATAGGAGTATTATAATAGTTGTATTCTTGTAGATAGGGGTAGTATTATAGTAGTTATATTCTTGTTGATAGGGGCAGTACTATAGTAGTTATATTCCTGTAGATAGGGGCAGTATTATAGTAGTTATATTCTCGTACATAGGGACAGTATTATAGTAGTTATATTCTTGTATATAGGAGACAGTAATATAGTAGTTATATACTTGTACATAAGAGTCAGTATTATAGTAGAGATTTTCTTGAACAGAGAGGACAGTATTATAGTAGTTATATTTTTTTATTTAGGGGAGAGTGTTATAGTAGTTATATACAGGGTTGGCCATTTATGTGGATACACATGGCCAACTTCAAAATGGCCGCCATGGTCACCACCCATCTTGAAAAGTTTTCCCCCTCCCATAAACTAATGTGCCACAAACAGGAAGTTGATATCACCAACCATTCCCATTTTATTTAGGTCTATCCATATAAATGGCCAACCCAGGTGTATCCATATTGTACTTGTACATAGGAGAGAATATTATAGTACATAAGGGGCAGTATTATTATAGTTATATTCTTGCACATAGGGGCAGTATTATAATAGTTACATTTTTATACATAGGTGCAGTATTATAATAGCCATATTCTTTTCCATAGGGGCAGTATTACAGTAGGTATATTCTTGCACATCCAGAGCAGTATTATAATAGAGATTTTCTTGAACAGAGAGGACAGTATTATAGTAGTTATATTCTTGTACATAGGGGGCAGTATTATAGTAGTCATATCCTTTATAAAGGGGGAAGTATTATAGTAGTTAAATTCTTGTACATAATGGAAAGTATAATAGAAGTTATGCTTTTGTACATAGGGGACACTTTTATAGTAGTTATATTTTTAAACATAGGGACAGTATTATTGTTATATTCTTGTACATAGGTGGCAGTATTATAGTAGTTATATTCTTGTACAAAATGGACAGTATATTAGTAGTTATATTTTAGTATATAGGAGCAATATTGGCAACAATAGTCCCATAAATGTAAGGTGATATGGATACAAGGGACACCCCTGCTCCAACACCATATGCATAAGCTCAAAGACTGATATAGAAACCAGGAGAGGCAAAGGAGCATGCAGTCACCTTAGTATAAAAAGTATCAAAATTCTTTATTAAATACCAATAGTACAAAATAACAATGAAGTAAGTGCTCATGAATAAATGTGGGTAATAGATCCCAAGGATCACCCTCACAACCTCCCCAAGATGGAAAACCCAGTGAGTAACACAATTGGGAATGTCGCACATATCCTATCACATATCATAGTACCATGTCAGCATCCAAAGGCTGAATCTCTGCAAATCAATGGCCAGATAAGATTCCAGTGCTGCCTGCTATAAGGGCATAGTGAAGGTATACCATAGAAAAGTGCCCACAGAAGCTGCAGGAAAATCCATATGGCGACTTACCAGGAAGGAGAGGGAGAGGAGAGCCCAGCTGTGGAACCCCTGACGCGCGTTTCGCGACGTCTCCCGCCGCTTTGCCAAGGAGAACATTTTCCCCCTCCTTCCTGGTAAGTCGCCATATGGGTTTTACTGCAGCTTCTGTGGGCACTTTTCTATGGTATACCTTCACTATGCCCTTATAGCAGGCAGCACTGGAATCTTATCTGGCCATTGACTTGCAGAGATTCAGCCTTTTGATGCCGACATGGTACTATGATACGTGAGAGGATATGTGCGACATTCCCAATTGTGTTACTCGCCGGGTTTTCCATCTTGGGGAGGTTGAGAGGGTGATCCTTGGGATCTATTGCCCACATTTATTCATGAGCACTT
Organism: Dendrobates tinctorius; assembly: GCF_039654945.1. NCBI lineage: Eukaryota > Metazoa > Chordata > Amphibia > Anura > Dendrobatidae > Dendrobates > Dendrobates tinctorius. Next base: position 9,602,947 of record NW_027361993.1, read on the forward strand.
ACTTCATTGTTATGTTGTACTATTGGTATTTAATAAAGAATTTTGATACTTTTTATACTAAAGTGACTGCATGCTCCTTTGCCTCTCCTGGTTTCTATAGGAGCAATATTGTAGTAGTTATATTCTTGAACATAGGAGCAGTATTATAGTAGGTATATTCTTGTACATAGGGGTAGTATTATAGTAGTTATATTCTTGTACATAGGGGAAGTAGTATAGTAGTTATATTCTTGTACATAGGGGGCAGTATTATAGTAGTTATATTCTTGTACATAGGGGCAGTAGTATAGTAGTTATATTCTTGTACATAGGAGGCAGTATTATAGTAGTTATATTCTTATATATAGGAGCAGTGTTATAGTAGTTATATTCTTGTATATAGGGGCACTATTATAGTAATTACACTCACTGGCCACTTTATTAGGTACACCATGCTAGTAACGGGTTGGACCCCCTTTTGCCTTCAGAACTGCCTCAATTCTTCGTGGCAGAGATTCAACAAGGTGCTGGAAGCATTCCTCAGAGATTTTGGACCATATTGACATGATGGCATCACACAGTTGGCGCAGATTTGTCGGCTGCACATCCCTGATGCGAATCTCCCGTTCCACCACATCCCAAAGATGCTCTATTGGATTGAGATCTGGTGACTGAGGAGGCCATTTGAGTACAGTGAACTCATTGTCATGTTCAAGAAACCAATCTGAGATGATTCGAGCTTTATGACATGGCGCATTATCCTGCTGAAAGTAGCCATCAGATGTTGGGTACATTGTGGTCATAAAGGGATGGACATGGTCAGCAACAATACTCAGGTAGGCTGTGGCGTTGCAACGATGCTCAATTGGTACCAAGGGGCCCAAAGAGTGCCCAGAAAAAATTCCCCACACCATGACACCACCACCACCAGCCTGAACCGTTGATACAAGGCAGGATGGATCCATGCTTTCATGTTGTTTACGCCAAATTCTGATCCTACCATCCGAATGTCGCAGCAGAAATCCAGACTCATCAGACCAGGCAACGTTTTTCCAATCTTCTACTGTCCAATTTCGATGAGCTTGTGCAAATTGTAGCCTCAGTTTCCTGTTCTTAGCTGAGAGGAGTGGTACCCAGTGTGGTCTTCTGCTGCTGTAGTCCATCTGCCTCAAAGTTCGACGCACTGTGCGTTCAGAGATGCTCTTCTGCCTACCTTGGTTGTAACGGGTGGCAATTTGAGTCACTGTTGCCTTTCTATCAGCTCGAACCAGTCTGCCCATTCTCCTCTGACCTCTGGCATCAACAAGGCATTTCCGGCCACAGAACTGCCGCTCACTGGATTTTTTTTTCTTTTTCGGACCATTCTCTGTAAACCCTAGAGATGGTTGTGCGTGAAAATCCCAGTAGATCAGCAGTTTCTGAAATACTCAGACCAGCCCTTCTGGCACCAACAATCATGCCACGTTCAAAGGCACTCAAATCACCTTTCTTCCCCATACTGATGCTCGGTTTGAACTGCAGGAGATTGTCTTGACCATGTCTACATGCCTAAATGCACTGAGTTGCCGCCATGTGATTGGCTGATTAGAAATTAAGTCTTAACACACAGTTGGACAGGTGTACCTAATAAAGTGGCCAGTGAGTGTATATTCTTGTACATAGGAGCAGTATTATAGTAGTTATTTTCTTGTACATAGGAGGCAGTATTATAGTAGTTATATTCTTGTACATAGGGGCAGTATTATAGTAGTTATATTTGTGTACATAGGGGCAGTATTATAGTAGTTATATTCTTGTACACAGAGAGCGGTATTATAGTAGTTATATTCTTGTATATAGGATCAGTATTATAGTAGTTATATTCTTGTATGTAGGAGCAGTATTATAGCAATTACATCCTTGTACATGAGAAAAGTATTGTAGTGTTGCAGTTTTTTTTTTACAAGGGAGTGATTCAGCAGTTCCAAAAATAATTATGTTTTTCCAGGTATAGTGTTTATTCCCTAGATAGAATATCTGTAGAGAGGGTTGTTGAGGCCATTGCCTGAGGTCATACGTCTATAAAATGTTCGTCTTTTAACAATGTCACAAAATGTCACTTTTGTCAGAATAATATAAAAAACAAATGTGTGAAATGACTTTTATGTATGTGAATAGTAATTTCTGCCAAGTTCTAAAGAGTCAACGTAAACTCTACTGAAAAGTGTACATAAAGAATATCATCCTGTCATTTTATGATGTCTTACCAGTTGCTACACAATGATTAGACCGTAACTTATTGATGAATGAATGTTATAGCACTTTTTACAATGCTGTAAAATAGAAAATAATACTTGTAAATTCAAAATGGTCTCCTAAAAGTAGTTTTATTGGTTTTCTGACAAGACTAGACAATATAGTATTGCGTGTGTTATCCTAAACTGTGTTCACACATGAATTTTTGTGCTATGGATGGTAGCCTTGGTTTTTTTTCTGTAAGAAGTCATTCTGTGAACTGTTTCTGGAATGTCATGTATGATAGCACAAGATTGAAGTATGGTGATAGGATTTTGAAACATATTTTTTCAGGCATAGGACAAATTTCTGTATACAAAACAAAAACGTTATATATCCTAAAAACTGTGCTGCTTTCCAATGCGTTGTGTGAAAAAGCCTTTAAAAACAACTTATCCATAATATCGCCATCAGGATTTAGAAATATTGATTGACAGGGTCTGACCACTGTGCCCTTTGCCAATCACTAAAAAGAAGTGTTTGAGACACAAGAAAAGCGCCACACTCGTTCAGCTGTTGACGGTTCCACTCTGCTTTTCTAGGAGGCTACATTGTTGCCCATTGATAAGAAGTTTATATTTTTTGTTAGGACTTATTTTTTGTTTTTATGTGCCCATTTTCTTTGAAATGCAGAAATTCCTGCTGTTCATTTAAATGAATAGGAATATTATTTATCTATTGTGAAAATCCAAACGGATGGCAATTGGATCATCCAGGATAAAAGCTTACTGTCACATCTCCTCTAGAACCTGCTCTTGTGGCGTCTGCTTCTGTGACCTGGTGCCTCCATATTCATTCATATAGAAACACCTGACCTAGTGTTGGTGCTGCCAAATATAGTAAGTTCTACTCTGGTTCAGCCCTGTGCTATCTGCTCCTTCTTGCTTGTTATATTCTTGTTGTCTGACCGTGTCTTGTTTGCTGACCATTCTTTTGCCTTCTGATTTTGTACCTTGACTGCTCTCCTGGTTCTGATCCGGCTATCTGACTACTTCTGCCAACCTGCAGTAGCTGACTGTGCATCCCCAACTGTTTCTGACCTGGAAATATAGGCTCCTCTTCCTTCCCCTTGGAGCGCTGGCTTCTGTTGTGCTCCATGTCGGGATTTGCAAGTTGTCCACCGTGGATCAATGATGTCATCTCCATAGATCCATTTAAGGACACAAAAAAAACAAGAGAAAAAAATAAAATGAGCATATACCCTGTAGTATATAATTAAGTAAATAGTAATAGTACATGTAAATAGCATAAGGTACCTAGTTAACACTATTTTGATCAAAAAAGCGTAAAAGCCATCCCACCACAACAGAGTGTACCCAGTTGAGATGGTCTTATGTCTAGTATTAAAGTCTCACTTTGTGTCAGATGGCTTCAATATAGACAAAGACAGAGACACCCGCCCATGGGACGCTATATAGATTAAATACTGAGTTCAAAAAGGGAGAGCCACGCCCCTTTAAATTCCAAATTCAAAAAACTACAGCAAAACTTAATTAATGAGCCAGCTCAATTTTTTTGGTTTTGTCATTAAGGAACACATTTGTGTCTTTGGATTGAGACTAAACCTCTATATTTGGTGTGCTCCTCCTTCTGTGCAAACTGTGCTTTTACTTGCTTCCATCCTTGCTGGGTTCTACTTCATCCATCCTGCTGCTCTTGGATTCCTAAATGTACTAGATCCTCGCTTCCCACATGCTTCCCTGCTTTCTGCATGATCACCCTGGGTCTGTGTATCCAACTGGAACTGAGGCTTAGAGGATCAACCTCACCTGGTGAGCCTAACACCAACCTAGGTGCCTTTGTGTAAGTCCAGATCTCTGATCATGGGTTAGTGTGAAGGCCAGGGCAACTGCAATCTAGTAAATGGAAGGACTTGTGCTAAGCCTATCCATGGTAACCATTTTAGAGCTCCTCGGGCAATTACTGTCAGACCTACATAATACTTACCGGACATATCTGAGGACAATATTTTCTTGCCCCCATTACATTTGCAAGATGATAACGCTAATTGTAGCATATAGCCCATTATATTTTCACGTCCGAAATGTTAGCCAAATTGGCCCTGGATATAGTATTGGTTTTTATCTCCTATTAAAATCATATAATGCACATGACATAGCAGATACTGACATGGTCATGCACCTGTACATTATAGATTTGCATTTGTCAATTTGCCTCATTTATTCTTTTCATAGACTTTGCATTTCGTGGTGTTTTTTTGTCTCATCTGTAATGGCTGTGACACGCAGCGACTCGTACACCGTATGTGTATGTGCATTAAGATAAACCTTTCAGTGTCAAGTTCACAGCAAATGCAGACAGCTATGAGATTACAAAATATGACCATTAGCCTCCTATTTGAAGGCTGGCACTATTAATCTTTGAAAGAGCTTTCTTTCCAATTCCTTGTGATGTCTCCAACTCAGGAGCAGCTTACATCTCACATAGCACTCTATGTATTAAGAGATTGTGATCATACATTACCAGTGTGTTAAAAAAGAAAAGGGATTAGTGAATTCTAACCCAAAGAAACAGGCACTGGAAGGTAATTCTGATTTGTTTGGACAAAGGATTGTGGTTGTAGAGCACTACTTATTTATTAAGATGTTCTTCCATGCCATATCTTTTCGACTGTGGATTATTTGGAAGTTTAAAAGGAAATTCCATCGTTTTCTCATTGTGCAAGCTTGTTGAATGGTTGATGATGTCCCTCGCTCAGGAATGGTGGAAGGATGCAGATACACATATCTGTCATTTCAACATTATTTATAAAGAAGCATAAAACTGGATGGTTACACTTTCTTACAACCAGCAATGAGCTTAGTGGTGTTAACACTTTCACAAGATGCAACAGTTGACTTGAGCACAGGTAAACAATTTTGTTATTTGTAGATAATGGGTCTCACTGTAGTTCAAGGGAGTCCCAAAGCTTTAGAAATGGCTTTATAACCTTTTACAGACTAATAGATCACAATCACTTTGTTTCTCATTTGTTAATTTCTTTGGATTGCGGCATGATGTCTAGCTTTTGAGGACATTTTGGTCTACTTCACTTTGTCAGGCAGGTCCTATTTGAGTGATTTCTTAATTGAGAACAGGTGTGGCAGTACCGAGGCCTGCGTGTGACTAGGGAATTTGAACTCAGCTTCCCAAAAATGTGATAGACGATAGTTAATTCATGTTTTAAGAGATGGGGGGGGCAATCACTTTTTCAAACAGGTCAGTTTGGATTTCTTTTTCCCTTAATAATAAAGACTTTCATTTAAAATTTGCATTTTGTGTTTCCATGTGCTATCTTGTGTTATCTTTCTCTAATTTTTACATTTGTTTGGTGATCTGAAATATTTAAGTGTGACAAACATGTGAAAGAATAGGAAATCAAACACTTTTTCACACCACTGTATAATGTATGTGCTTATATATACCTGTTATCATTACTCCTTGTTAGTAATCTGCCATGTGGTGGCTACTCTGTATTGTAATCTTATTTTCATTTGTCGGCGTCCTCTTGCATTTATTGTTCCTTGTTTTAATTATTATCTTTTACATTTTATTTTATTGTTTAGTGGTAGGTCAGCTCACTCTACTGCACATATGCTGACTCTTTAGATCTTCCACTGGTTTAGTAAGAGTACTGCATAAACCAGTGCAACACTAGTGGAGTGCTCGCCAGGCCGTGGGGATACTCGGTACAGGGCTGGTTCTTAAGGGGATGTGTGACAGCAGCAGTGACCCGGTCCGTGGCCCAGGGCATCCAATAAAAATGATGGAAATGGGAAATAATAGTTTATAAGGGATAATTCGTAACGCCACCTGTGGTATTCGGCAAATAAGGTGTTAGCCGACGCTGCAGATTCAGTCCGCTGGGGCTGTTGTTGATGCAGCAGAGTTGGTTTAGCTCTCCACAGGCAGACCTGGGCCGCAGCGCAGTCATAGTGATATGATTTAAGATGGTGGTAGTGGTGGTAGTGCAGTGCAGAGTGGATGATGCAGTAATTGATTCTGAGGACACAGCAGAGTGCAGTCTTCACACTTTTACTCACAGTTCAATTGTTATAGTCCCCAGCCTGGGTGCTGTGTCCTCCAGGTTTGTGGTCCAGACAGCTCTCAGGTAGATTAGGGTGTACGTTGCCAGGGCTCCCTTCGGTGTTCCTTTCCTGGCCGTCTCACTACACTGGCTACCACCTCTCTGGCCCTGCCTCTTCACACACAGTGTCCCGAACCAGCAGACTTGGATCTTGTCGGGAGACCCCAGGATCCTATATGTCTGCTTTTTGGGCGAATGATTGTGGGGTCGCCTCTGGTTTTCTAGCTGAGTCCTTAGTTTCTCCACTAGTTTTGGGTCCGGTCCCCTAACTGTGACCTGGTCCCTCCACCGACCACGCCGGTGGATGCAGGCCCCACAGATGGATTGCTCACTATCCATGCCCCTTCTTCCTCTCCTCCTGGAGCTTTCTTTCTTTCTTCTCTATCTTCATGCAGTCATAGAATCATAGAATCATAGAATCGTAGAGTTGGAAGGGACCTCCTGGGCCATCTGGTCCAACCCCCTGCTCAAAGCAGGATTTGCTAAATCATCCCAGTCAGATGTCTGTCCAGCCTCTATTTGAAGTCTTTCCTTGTGCAACTGAGAATAAAGATGATCCTTCTACAATGTGACAGCCCTTGAGATATTTGTAGACAGCTATTAAGTCTCCTCTCATTCTTCTCTTCTGCAAGCTAAACATTCCCAAATCCTGCAACTTTTCCTCATAAGACAGGGTTTGCAGACCAGTCACCATTCTGGTCGCTCTTTTCTGAACTTGCTTCAGTTTGTTGATGTCTTTTTTAAAATGTGGCGCCCAAAACTGGACACAGTATTCCAGATGAGGTCTGACCAAAGAGGAGTAGAGGGCAATAATGACTTCACATGATCTAGACTGTATGCTTCTGTTAATACATCCTAGAATTGCATTTGCCTTTTTTGCTGCTGCAAAAAACTGTTGACTCATATTCAGTCTGCGATCTATTAGTATACCTGTCTTTTTCACATGTGCTGTTGCTTAGCCCTATTCCTCCAATTCTGTATATGCTTTTTCATTTTTATTGCCCAGATGTAGTACTTTGCATTTTTCCCTGTTAAAAACCATTCTGTTAGTTGTTGCCCACTGCTCCAGTTTATTTTTATCTCTTTGAATCCTCTCTGTGTTCTCTAGTATTAGCTATCCCTCCTAGCTTTGTGTCATCAGCAAATTTAATCAGTTTACCCTCAATTCCTTCACCTAAATCGTTGATAAAGATATTGAGCAATACAGGGCCCAGGACAGAGCCCTGTGGTACCCCACTTGAGACATTCTTCCAACTGGATGTGCAGCCATTTACGACCACTCTTTGGGTCCGGTCACTAAGCTAGTTATGAATCCACCTAACAGTTGCCTTGTCCATTCCATACTTAGCCATTTTTTCAATAAGGATTGTGTGAGATACTTTGTCAAATGCTTTGCTGAAGTCAAGATATACTATATCTACAGCATTTCCCTGATCCACCCAATCAGTGATTTTGTCATAGAAGGAAATTAAGTTAGTCTGACATGACTTATTAGTTACAAACTCATGCTGACTCTGTTTAATCACTTCATTCTTATCCAGGTACTTACATACATGTTGTTTAATAATTTGTTCAAAGATCTTTCCTGATATAGAAGTCAGACTCACCGGCTTATAGTTGCCTGGGTCCACCTTCTTCCCCTTTTTGAAAATAGGAACATTTGCTCTTCTCCAGTCTTCTGGGACTTCTCCTGTTCTCCAAGAATTTTCAAAGATTATGGAGAGGGGTTCAAAAATTTCTTCTGCTATCTCCTTCAGTACTCTGGGGTGTAATTCATCTGGACCTGGAGACTTGAATTCATTTAGGTTAGCTAAGTGTTTCCTCACTATCTTTCTGTTTATAGATATCCTGGATTCTTCTATTCCCTTAATAGGACAGTGAAGATCAGTTGATGGTACATTTCCTTTCTGAGAGAAAACAGATGCGAAATAGGAATTTAAAAATACGGCCTTCTCAACATCCAGTCTTACCATTTCAACATTTTCATCCTGTAAAAATCATTTAGCATCTTTGAGTTTTCTTTTACTTTTTACATATCCCCCAAATCCTTTATTATTGCTTTTGACGTCTCTTGCAAGCCTCAATTCATTGTCAGCTTTAGATAAACTAATTTGTGCCCTGCAAGTTCTGCAGACAGCATTATATTCTTCTTTAGATATGCCTCCCTCTTTCCATTTTATAAACATTTCTTTCTTCCTTTTTAGCATGTGCTTAAGTTCTGTGTTCATCCATCCTGGTTTCCTTAAATGCTTCCTATTTTTCCCTCATTTCGGAATTGTTAACAATTGTCCTTTGAAAATTTCATTTTTCAAGATTTCCCATCCTTCCTGGACATTTTTTTCCTTAAGGATATCCAGCCATTGGATCCCTCCAATTCTCTTTCTGAAACCCTTAAAATCTGCCTTTCTGAAATCTAACCTTGACGTCTGCGTCTTCACAGGTCTTCCTCCTTTAGTTATCCAAAATTCTAAAATAGCATGGTCGCTACCTCCTAGGGTCCCAGCAAATTTTACCTCCTCAACCATTTCCTCCCTGTTTATAAGGATTAGATCCAAGGTAGCAGTTCCCCTTGTTTTCTCCCATACCTTTTGGAAGATAAAGTTGTCAGCAAGACAGGATAAGAATTTCCTTGACCTGTTAGTTTTGCCTGAGAGAGATTCCCAACAAATGTCTGGATAGTTGAAATCTCCCATGACAACTATGTCATATTTTTTGGAGAACTTGGCCATTTGATGCATAAAGAGTTCATCCATATCTTCAGCTTGCACTGGCGGTCTGTAGTAAATGCCTACAATGGTGTCGTTTCCACTGTTCTGTCCTTGTATTCTTACCCAAGCAGTTTCCACAGAACTCCCAGTGTCTGAAGCTTCAATCTCTGTGCAGATATACGCGTTTCTAACATACAATGCGACACCTCCTCCTAGTTTATCAAGTCTGTTTCTTGCAAATAAGTTGTATCCTTCTAGCCTTGTATTCCAATCATGTGTATTGTCCCATCAAGTTTCAGTGATTCCAATGACATCATATTTCTTTTCCTGTGCTAGTAGTTCCAATTCTCCTTGTTTGCTGCCCATGCTTTGTTCATTAGTATAGAAACATTTTAGTTTGTGATTGGTTTCTCTTTCTCCAATATTTTTATTATTTAGATTCTTTTGTCTTTGTTCTTCCTTTCCACTTCTAATAGCAGAGTTCTCAATAGCATTTGTCAGGTGTATGGCTGTTTCTTGCCTTTTGCTTCCCTTCCCACATTGTTCTAGTTTAAAGCTCTCCTGATGAGTGTAGCAAGGCGACTTCCAAATACATGTTTTCCAGTCTTCATAAGGTGCACCCCATCTCTAGCAAGTAGTGCATCGAATAGGTAATTCACTCTGTGATCCAGAAATCCAAATCCTTGCTGACGGCACCATCGACGTAGCCAGTTGTTCACCTGCAGAATCTTATTCCACCTCCTTGTTCCATCCATCCACTGGGAGGATGGAAGAGAAGATCACCTGCGCTCCCAGTTCTTTCACTTTCTTACCTAAGTTTTCAAAGTCACTGCAGATGGTTTCCAGGTCATTTCTTGCGGTGTCTTTTGTCCCCACATGTATTAGCAGGAATGGGTAGTCATCTGTACGCCTGAAGAGTCCTGATATCCTGTCAGACACATCTTTAATTTTTGCACCTAGAAGACAGCATATTTCTCTTGAGGTTATATCCGGTCTGCAGATAGCGGCCTCTGTTCCTCTCAACAGGGAATCCCCCATGACCACCACTCTTCGTTTCTTCTTCACAACATTTTTCTTTCTCTATCCAGGAGGATTCTGAAGGCGTACAAGGTTGCTGTTTGTGGGCAAAGTCTTATCCTTATGTGTTTCATTGTTCTCCTGCGTAAGAGCCTGGTACTGGTTCCTTAGCAGTATGGGCTCTGACTGCCTCCCGATCTTCCTACTTCTCTGGGTCACATGTCTCCATTCCTCTGTTTCTTCAGGTGCACTTCGAATTTCTTCTCTTTCTGTAACATGAAGAGATAATTCTGCTCTGTCTAAGAAGTCTTCACTAGAGATGAGCGACTTTGCCTTTTTTCGGGTCGAGTCGGGTTTCATTAAACCCGACTTTCGCAAAAGTCGGGTCAAACAAAATCGGCCGATTATCGTGAAAAGTCGAAGGCCAACTGAAACACGAAACCCAATGCAAGTCAATGGGGAAGAAAAGTCGGCAGTGAGTGGAGGACAGGAAACACACCTACAGTGCCCATTTTAATGCCCAAAACATCAAATCTTATTACTTAAGCTTGTCAACCTTAATTTACTTTATAATAATAGTTAGGCATTGAAAACTGGGGGTTATTTGGCTAAAGTTGTTGGGGGGTAGGGCTGGCTCCAGATTTTCGTGGGCCCAGGGCCAAAGAGTGTCAATGGGCTCCTTTAACACATGCCACAATTCGTGACCCTCTGATACGGCAGAGAAATAGCGGTATAGTACAATGAAAAATACTTAACTTCTTACATCACATGACTGATATCCATTTTAAATTCTCCAATAGCTCCAAAAACGGACAGTAGATTACTCCATACAGTATAATGGCCACCGCATAGTGCGCTATACAGAGTAATGAGGCCCATATATTTCTCCATACAGAATCATTGGTCCCATATAATGTTCCATACAGTATATGGTGAGCTCCACATAATGCTACAGTATATGTTGGTGTCAAGGCACCGGCCCCTGCTCCTGCTTACCTCTCTGCGTGCTCTGTCTGACGCGCTCCTGCTTCTCGGCGCGTCCCCGCGCCCGGCCTCCGGCTCCCTCGGCGTCGGGTATGAGCACACAGCGCGCGGCCTCCTGGGTAATGTGATGCGCTAGCCCCGCCCCCAACATGGCGGCGCCCACCACTACATATGCCCGGCACCTGCTCAGGTAAGACACCTGATTATCTTATGCGGTGACGCTGTCTGCTGCGGTGCTCACTGTGTCTTCAGGCCCCCTCTCGTCCGCTGTCTGTGCTGTGTTAGTGCCTTGGTTCTCCCTAGCCCGCTGCCTGCTTGATCTCGGTCTGCCTCTCCTGTACTCTGCCCTCCCAGTCTCCCTAGGGCTTTCCCTCCTCTGTCCTGCCTCCAGCTCTCCCCTCTCCGTCTCGGTTATCTGCCGTCCTACACTTTATACATCATTTTGCTTCTTTACCTTTACAGCCTCCAGTCCTGTGCTCCCCTGGCTCTCTGGTCCTGTACCCCACTGGGTCTCTGCCTTGCCAAGTGCTCTGCTTATCGTCCACGTCAGCGCTTCTTTCTATTGCCTCAGTGGTCCCTTTGGTTCCGGCTGTTGCGGCTCTATCCCCTGGAGGTCTGTCCCTAACACTCCCTGTATAGGGGGTGGTCCTCACCTGGGCACTCGCCTCTGGGGGCTCTGGAGTCGTGACCCAGAGGGTCCACTTTCAGGTGCATCTTTATTTTTCCTCAACACCGTAACAGCTGGTCCCCATGGATGAGCTCCACTGTCTTATGGGCCCAAATAATGCTCCATATATAATGAGCCCCATTTCTAGTGTATATTGTGCCCTGTAAATTTTGCTCCAGTGTCTGATGTCCACCTTTGGAATGCTCCAGTGTATGGTGGGCCCCATATATCATTCTCCAGAGTATAGTGCTCCCCAAAAATTGCTCCCAACCTTTAAAACAATTAAATAAGTCTCCTCGCTAGGGAATCCCTGTACTAGTCTGGACTCCTCGTCGTCCCCATCTTCCATCTCTCTGCACTTGGAGTGTTTAGGCAGAGGGCGTACAGACGTGATGTCATCGCGCTCTATGACCAGAATGTCACTGTCAGGAAACGCGGAAAACGTCACAGCGGTGGAGCAGGGAGAGGTAAGTATTTCAACTTTGCAAGTGCTGTGATCCTGAGCAAGCAGGGGGGCATTACCTTCCTGCTAGAGAGTGTGATGTCATGCTTGGGAGCAACGAAGGATCTCTCTAGCAGTTAAACCAACACACAAAACAGTTCCCACTCCAGGCCAGCAGGGAGAGCTCTGAACCTGACTGCTGAGGAGCTGCTCTCTGTTGTCGGGAGGAGGGAAGTTAGGGCAGTCTGTGAAGGGAAGGGGAAGTGTGTGGATGTAAGAAGGGGAGCTGGAGGATGAGCAGAGTTAAGGCTCACTCCTAGCTGGAGCGCATGGTCCGGATTCCGGTCTCCGAGTTTGTAGGGACACTGACGGTCCTGCAGCAGAAACCGGAGGAAGTAGCAGCTGTTAATGCTCTGTTCCCAACTAAGGCTCCGAGGCCCCAGCAGCGACTTGTGTGAGCCAGAAGGAAAAGGCTACGGCTGCCTGCCATACGAGAAAGTTTCAAAAGAGAGTCAACAAGGGGAACTCCAGTGAACTCAGTACTGCGAGTACCTCAGATAAGCGCTAGAACGGAGGCCACACTACCTATCTGCAGAGAGAGAATTCCTATTTTGCTTCCATGCTGACCAACTCCTTCTCCATCTGTACTCTGGGTCCTGTACGGCACTTACCAAGTACAGGTAAAGGAACTGCACGACTGTGTCTGTCATCTTTCTCCTGCGCCTGGTGCGCGGCTCTGCTACATCCTGCACTGCACACCATCTACCAACTCTTTCATCTGCCCTGCGACTACGGCCCTACCTGTGCAGGGCTTCTACATCTTAGCTGCACCACAACATCTGTCCCAGAGAAGCGACACTGCAGCGCTGGTCAATCTGATGAGAAACCACAGGTGGCGTCACGTATCATTCACCTATAAACGTTATTCACCCCTTTGCATGGACGCCCAGGCCCATGGACCGGGTCACCACCACCGTGACACAACCCTCTGAGACACCGGCCCGGTACCGATTAACCCCACTGCCCTGGCTGGCCACCCACACTCCATGTCAGATTCATCTTGGACTGGGGAATTCGCGATTTTACTTGATAACCCAGGCATGGTATGTTGGAAAGAGCTACACGAACTAATGTGAAGTGTGGCCTGCTGCATCATTCACTTTTGGTGGGGGTGAAGGACACAAGGAAAGGGGTTCTTCCTGACCAGGAGCCAGCACTTGACCACTCAGTGCTTGCATTTTTTTTAAACTTCAGAAGAGGAGGGCATATTTGCTGGAGTCTGTTTCAGCAATGTAAGCCAAAACCAGTTCCTGATGCTCCGGCTTTAAAAGCAGTTAACCTACTCCCAGAAAAGGTAGCCTTCCAGGCGTTCCGGAGCCAGACCATGATGCAGGCTCAACACCTCCTGCCTTAGCTGCTATTATGCTTTTGCGCCTTAGCTGCTATTATGCTTTTGCCACTACCAGCAGATGCACCACCACCATCAGTACCAGCTAGCCTCCCACGCCCGGGGGCTCTTCCACCATACTTCCAAATTTTGGAGAAAATGTACCCAAAATAACATCAGATATATGGTACTGTATCAGAAGCGTACAGCTCTATACAGTCAAAGGATAATTGTCAATCTCCCTATATATTTCATGAGTCACACAGAGATGCTCACAGGCTCAGTATGGATTAGACAAGAATATAAAAAGTAGAAAAGGGGTACAGTATCGTCAGATACCAGTTATATATATTATAGTTTAAACATTCTAAATCTCCGTATATATTTCAGGAGGCAGACACAGACGCTCTCAGATTCAGTATGGATTACAACACAATATAAAAAGCCATAAAATGGTAATGGATCTGAAGCGTACAGCTGTACATAGTGTAGGGGTCATTGTCAATCTCAGTATTTATTTCCACAGTCAGAAACAGACTCTCACTTGGTCAGTTTAGATTAGACCAGAATATAAAAGGCAGTAAATGGGTAATGTATCACAAGCGTAGAGCTGAATACAGTGTTGGGGCAATTTTTAAATCTACATATAAATTGCAGTAGTAACCCACAGACTCTCACACGCTCAGGATGGATCACACCACAATATAAAAAGATCCGCAAGAAATAATCACACATGTGGGCCAATGTTCCAGGTGTCAATGATACACTTAGAGTGGAGGGTGGAGGAGGACTTCCTGGCAGAAAGGGTACAGTATCACCAGATACCAGATATATATAGCATAGTTTAAACATTAAAAATGTACGTCTATATATCAGGAGTAGTGTTGAGCCACCCCGCTAGTGTTTGAGTTCGGTTCGGTTCGCCGAACAGGAGGCAAGTTCGTCGAATGTTCGTCGAACGTTCGACGAACACCGTCGAGCCCCATTGAAAACAATGGCAGGCAAACACAAACACATACAAACACATAGAAAACAATTACAAAACACCTTAAAAGGTGTCCCAAAGCAGACAAAATGCTCAGAAGACAAAAATAACATATGGAAAAGGGCAACTACATATAGAAAAGAGGTGGAGGAGTAAAAGGAGGGGGAGGAGACACAGATATAGGCATGTCATGCCCTTATAAAGTCAAGAAAGGCTGGACTAAAAATCTAAAATAAATAAAAAATCTAAAATTCTAAAATCGAAGACGATCATATACTGTTGGACTTCCCACCATAAATTATGCCAACTGCAGATCGGGCGGCGTTATTCCCACGACCCTCCGAACAGCATCCATGAAGGCAAAGTGTTTGGTTTCCGGGGGCAGTATGGTTGCAAAGCTGAACCTTAAAGGAATGTCCAGAAGGGCACCACCAGGAGTGGAGCCTGCGGCTTAATTGGACTCTACACGGGCAACCTCAACCATGCCAGCCACGGAAAAGATGGACAGATTGCAAGCTTTGTCGATTCTGTGGGTGGTGGTGCATGGCCGTTTTTAGCTGTGCTAGCGATTTGTCAGCTTAATTCCGTTAATGAACGAGACTCCGGCATGACCCCGCGGTCCGCGTCCAGCTTACTAGAGGGACACGCGAGGCTCTGGCACGCGAGATCGAGCAATAACAGGTCTGTCATGCCCTTACATGTCCGTGGCTGCAGGCGGGCTACACTGAAAGGACCAGCATGTGTCGCTTACAGGTGCGGAAAACCCACTGAACCCCGTTAGTGATGGGGATCTGAGATTCCAGTTCTTCCCCACGAACAAGGATTTCTCAGTAAGTGCAGGTCAACCGGAATTCCGGAATTAGGCCTAAGCGGCATTCCAGAAAGAATGTGAAAAAATTAAGTGTACAAACCACAGGTGCTGTAGCTTGCTTAACAGCTGGGCGCCTCTGCTGAGTAGCACGCAGTTCTTACCTAAACAGGCGGCAAAGCTTGATTCACGGGTGGGCAAATCTGCTGAGTAGCAGACAGTACTTAAATAAACAGGCAGCATAGCTAGGTTCACGGGTGGGCTCCTCTGCTGAGCAGTAGACACAGGTACTAGGCCCAAAGTATTCACTGGGCTAAATGGAGTTAAAAAATGGTTCTTACATTAACAGGTGGCACAGCTTGGTTCACTGCTGGGCTCCTCTGCTGAGTAGCAGACAGTTACTAGGCCCAAAGTATTAACTGGGCTAAATGCAGTCAAAAACTGGTTCTTTCATAAACAGGCGGCATAGCTAGGTTCACGGGTGGGCTCCTCTGTTGAGTAGCAGACAGTGCTACAAGGCCCAAAAGGATTTTCTGGACAAGATGCGGTAATTATTAGAAACACACGGTGTAACTCCTTGACAGGTGCACTACACCGCTGGCTACCAGACACCGCTACTATGCCATGAAACTGTCTATTAACATTTAAAACCATTATTAATGTGAAAATAAAGTTACGCCTTTGGTGAACGAACCGTTCTCGAACGGAACCTCGAACAGCCGAATTTTAAGCAAAGTGTTCGAGTTCGACGAACGGCTCGAACAAAGCCCAAAACAGCTCGAATTTGAACTTGGCGAACAGGTCAACTCGAACACCGCTCATCTCTAATCAGGAGCCAGACTCAGACGGTCTCAGGCCCAGTATGGATTCGACAAGATTGTAGAAAGTTGAGAAAGGGTACAGTATCACCGGATAATAGGTATATATGTAGCATAGTTTACACATTAAAACTCTATGTCTATATATCAGGAGTCAGACTCAGACGGTCTCAGGCCCAGTATGGATTCGACAAGATTGTAGAAAGTTGAGAAAGGGTACAGTATCACTGGATACCAGGTATATATAGCATAGTTTAAACATTAAAAATCTCTATTTATATTTCCAAAGTCCGACAAAGACACTCACAGCCTCAGTATGGATTAGACAAGAATCTAAAAAGTAGAAAAAGGGTAATGTATTTTAAGCGTACACCAGTATACACTGTTGGGGTATTTTTCAATCTTCATATATATTTCAGTCTCAGTAAGACAGTCCAGACTCTCCGCAATAGGAAATGAGATGGATACAAGTACAGACGGAAAGTCGAGTGATTGCAGAAATTTTGGAATTACTAATCACGGGAAAAACTCCCGGGAGAATTCTCAGAGGCTATGCTGACCCTCAATTACTTTGTCTGTGGAGACAGCGAAAACAGTTCTTGTGAAGAAAGGTTTGCTGTATCGCAGTACCGTGGATCCCATCACCGTTACTCATCTCCATCAAATTGTGATCACAGGAAGAGATGTAGACATTGTCCTCACTGCCTATCATGATCTGTCAGGTAACTTTGGAGTGCAAAAGATAGAAGCCACAGGCCGTAGGTGATTCTATTGGTTTGGCATGAGAGGACACGTTTAAAAATGTGGGCAGGAATGTCACACGTCTGTGAGTAGGAAAACCGTGAAAGCTGATGATAAACCACCACTGCATCTCATTGTGAGTCGACGTCCATAACAAATGGAAGCCATTGATCATCTGAAGATAAAGCCCAGCAGGACAGGGCATAGCTACGTCTTAACCATCATCTATCAGTTCACCAAATTTGTATTGGCAGTCCCAGTGAAGGATTTAACAGCCCAGACTACACAGCGGTGGAGCAGGGAGAGGTAAGTATTGCAAGTGCTGGGGCCCTGAGCAAGCAGGGAGGGCCCACTCGTGGGCGGCAGTACTAGCACAGGGCCCCTCATAGTACACTGGTGCGTCTGATGGTGGGTGTGCACCCCCACCATCAGAGACACTTGATTGTACTATGAGGGACCCTGTGCCAGTGCCGTCGCCCAAGAGTCGGCACGGGTGCGTGCGCCAGGTGGTGACCCCGGCCCTGGGGGGGGAGGCAGCCCAGTTAGGGAGGTTGAAAAAATGGCATATGTTGATGTTGGACATTCAGCAGCTGAAAATGGAGGAATTAGAAAAGTCTGAGTCCGAGGAAGAGGAGGACAAAAGCGAGCCATTTTTCTGGCAACCTACGTGTCAGCAGGGGAAGGTGGGACAAAATCCTTTGAAACCCATGCATGGTTCATTTTAATGAAGGTTATACCATCAACATTTTGGGTCGACAGACGGGTCTTTTTTTCTGTCAGAATTGATCCAGCAGCACTGAAGACTCTTTCGGATAGCACACTAGCATCAGGGCAAGCGAGCTACTGTAAGGCATATTGTGCCAATTCAGGCCAGGTGTCCAGTTTACAGGCCCAATAGTCAAAGGGGAATGACCAGTGAGGGAGAACATCGATATGGGAGAAGTAGTTTGTAACCATAGTTGACAACTGCTGTCTCATGTCACTTTCAATCGATGCAGTATTACCAGTCGTGTGAGCGGTACTTGAAATATCGTTCCACAACATGGTCATGAAACCCCTGTATCCAATGCCACTTCGGCAGTGTGCACCACGAACACCTCTTCCATGTTGCCCCCTACGGCTCGTGTGAGAACCATCACCGCCGCTGTGTGCTGGGAATGCCTCAAACGGTTTACCAGAGTTGCTTGTTTGTTAGCCAATATTAGCTCTAGGTTCTCTTGTGGCATGATGTTTTGGAATTTTCCTTTATAGCGTGGATCCAGGATGCTGGCCAACCAATAGTCGTCATCGTTCATCATTTTGGCAATGCGGGGGTCCCTTTTTAGGATCTGCAAGGCATAATCACACATTTGGGCCAATGTTCCAGGTGTCAATGATGCACTGCGAGTGCTGGACGGAGGAGCACTTTCTGGCAAATCAACATCCCTCCAGTCACGCATAAACCTTGCCACGCCAACATTTTCTCTTGCCCCCTGAGAAGCATCCTCCTCCCCTAAATAATCATCCCCATCATCCTCCTCCTCCTCCTCTTCCTCTTCTTCTTCCACCTCGTCCAGGAGAGTTCCCTGAGCAGAAAATGGCTGACTGTCATTAAAGCTTCCCTCCTCCTCTTCCTCCTTGGCTGCAGACGCCTGCTCCTTAATGTGCGTCAAAGTTTGCATGTGCAAACGCATAAGTGGAATGCTCTTGCTTATGATGGCGTCGTCTGCACTTACCAGCCGTGTGCATTCCTGAAAAAACAGGACTTTACAGAGGTCTTTCAGCTTCGACCACTGCACACCAGACAACTCCATGTCTGCCCTCAAACTGCCTGCCCGTGTATCCTCCCACAAATGCATTACAGCCTGCCTCTGTTCGCACAGCCTCTGAACCATGTGCAGGGTGGAGTTCCACCTTGTTGCAACGTCGATAATTAGGCGGTGCTTGGGAAGGTGGAGCAATCGCTGCAGCTTCTGCATACAACTGGAGAGTACGGGCGACCGGCGGATGTGCGAGCACAGTCTTCGCACCTTATGGAGCAGGGCTGTTAACTCCGGATAATTATTGAGGAAGCACTGCACCACCAGGTTCAAGGTGTGAGCCAGGCAAGGTATGTGTCTGAGTTTTGAAAGGGCTATGGCTGCCACAAAATTCCGGCCGTTATCACTAACTACCTTGCCTGCCTCAAGATGTAGACTGCCCAGCCATGACTCAGTTTGTTGCTGCAAGTAGTCGGCCAGTACCTCCGCGGTGTGTCTGATGTCATCCAAACACATCATCTTCAACACAGCCTGCTGACGCTTACCACTAGCTGTGCGATAGTGGGACTCATCGTGTGCAACACTGGCAGCTGCGGATGGAGTGCTCGTGCAACTGCTGTCATGTCCGCCATGTCTGCCATGTCTGTTTTGTCTCAAGAACTCCTGGAGCGATGTGCATGCGCATATCTTGTCTGCTATGCTGCATGTTCCCTAGAGCAGTGTGCACACTCACCTCGTGTCTGAGCTGCAGGATGCCTGCGTTTCTGCTCTGTCTTCTGTGATCTTCTCGTCATGTCTAGAGTCCCTGATCATGTGTCCCTGCCTGGATCCTGCACTGTCTGGTTCTGCAATCATCTCGTCATGTCTGAAATGCTGATCATGTGACCTTTCCTAAAGATCCTGCACTGTCTGGTTCGGCAATCATCTTGTCATGTCTAGAACTATGATCATGTGACCTGTCTAGGTTTCAGCACTGATTCTGCAGTCGTCTCGTCATGTCTGGATCTCCGATCATGTGACTATGCTCTGTTATCCTGTGGATCTGAACCCGGAAGTGCTCCCCTGATCCTGACCTGGAAGAGGAGGTGCTATGCCTTATATCAGGCCGCCCCTTCCTATGCTCAGGGCCTGAGTATTGTGTGGTGTCCCTGCATGGCTGCTTGGTCTGTGGGGCGCTCCCTCTATTCTGTGCCCTTGCACTCTGCTCTGTCGTGCATCTCTGCACATGCTCCATGCTCGTACTCCATCTCTTGTCCCGTGCCTTGTCTTATGTTTGTCCGTTGTGCCATGTTCGTCCTTGTCCTGCTTGGACTTGTAGTCCTTCTGTTGTTCTCTGCCTTGCCTGTTTTCGCTATGCCTTGTTCCGTACCTTGCCTTGGTCTGCCTTGTTCCTCCCTATCGTCTCAGTCTTTGCTTGCTCTGCCTCGCTCTCTCCTATGGTGCTCTGTAGTGCTCCCTGGCACATGCACCATCCCTCCTTTCTTTCCTTTCATGCTCTTTTCCATGTCTAGTCCCAAGGCTCTGCCTTGGCCCGGCTCTGGGCTTCGGCCTACGCTCCGCTGCTAGACTCTTTCCTATTATGCTCTCTTGCACGTTTCTAGGCTAGTCCCAAGGTTCTTCCTTGGCCTGGCTCTGGGCTTCGGCCTATGCTCCGCTGCTAGCTCTGTTCTTGCTCCGTGTTTCTGCCTATGCTTCCGTTCCTGGTTCCGTACTCTGCCTAAGCTCTGCCTGGTTTCTTGTCTTGTCTTCCCTTTCTGCTTTGTATGCTCTTTGCATGCGCCTGGCCTTCCTAGCCTCCTGCTTGTGCCTCAGCCGTGCTCGTCGGTCAGTGACAGCTGTGTCGCCTGCCATGCCTCAGTCAGGTTTGCTGGAGTCTTGCCCGTCTGTCAGTGCCGCAGCCCGATCAGCTAGCCAGTGCCACAGCCGTGCCCTCTGTGCTCCCTTGCACTTCACGCTGTTTCCTCACTGAGCTCTGCGTGCTCTCTATAGCACGCGCAGGCCTCGCCTGCCCATGGCATACCTCCCCGTGCTTCTTTAAAAGTACGCGCAGGCCTTGCCATGTCCCCTGTCGTGCCCTCTTGCACGCACAGGCCCTAACCCTGTCCTGGAACCCTGTCCCTGGCGTGCCTCTCTGCACGCGCAGGTGTTGTGAGTTCATTTCCCCTTCACTACTGAGGCCCGAGGAACTCCCTCTTCTGGTGAAGAAAGGTAGTGAGCCTGATTGTCAAACACCTGGGGCTGATGATGATGACTGGCTGAGTGGAGTTAATGACTGGTATAAGGCTGCCGACGCCCTTCTGGCCTGCAGGTGATTTCTCTGTGGACTTCTAGGAAACCAGTCTGATTCCTGCTCATCTAAAGCTAAGATTTCTGCTTTGCCTTTTTGCATTAGTGTTTTGTTTTTCCTTGTTTTTCTGGATTCTGCCATTCCCTGCTGGGGTGAGCTGAATCTCCTTTTGCCTGTTGCTCTGTCTTCAGAATATTCCTGAGTACTAACATAGCCTTTTTGAAGCCTAGCGTCTTCAGGGCCTTTTTTACTGTCAGTTTGTTGGCTCTTATTTTCATAGGGTTTTTTACGGATTGCAGACAGCAGCCTTCCTGTCCTTTCCTATCTAAGCTAGCTTGGGTCCCATCTTTGCTCTGTCTATCTTTCTGTCTGTGTTTTGTTCTTTCTTCTTGCTTCACCGTCATTATATGTGGGGGGCTGCCTTTTGCTTTGGGGTCTGCTCTGGGGCAGTTTAGATTTCCCTTTCTGTCTTTAGGCTATGTAGTCCTCCGGCTGTGATCGAGGGGCCTAGGGCATCGTAGGAGCCCCCCACGGCTACTGCTAGTTGTGTTGATAGGTTCGGGGTCTGCAATCCGATAGCTGCCAACTTCTCTGGTTTTCTGGACTTAGCTAGCATTTCTATTTTTGCCTCCTACGGTGACTCAATCATAACACGCAGGACTCTGCCTCGCCTGATCCTGGCGTGCCTCTCTGCACGCGCAGGACTCTGCCTTGTGACCTCGTGCCTTGGCGTGTCTCTACACATGCACTCTGTCTCGTACCTTGTGCCTTGGCGTGTCTCTACACACGCACTCTGTCTTGTACCTTGTGCCTGGGCGTGTCTCCACACACGCACCCTGTCTTGTTTTGTGAACCCTGGCGTGTCCCCTACACACGCACCTAGCCTCGGACCTCGGCGTGTTCCCTAACACGCACCATGCCTGGATATCTGTCGTGCCTCCTTGCCTGAAACCTGGTTTGCCTGCCGGATGCCCGGAATCTGCCGATCGCTGCCAGAGATCATGAGCTGGATGACTGCGGCCTGATGTCTGGAGCTGATGTCCGCAGCCTGATGCCTTGATGATGTCGATCGTTGCCAGCAGTCCAGAGTCCGATGCCATCGTGCCGTTACCTGTACCAAGGCGTGCCACCTGACACGTACCATGCTATGGACCTTGGCGTGCCCACGCACGCACCTTTCCGTGTTTGCTTTCTCACGTTTTACACTGTATGCGATCCTGAGTTATCCTAATGAAGATACCTTGCACCTACGTCTTGTCTTGCTTCCTGCTCATCCTTGTCTTCAGACACTTGCACATAGTGTTCCCCTGAGCCGGCCGTCTGGTCCCAGCAGTCGCGGTGGCTCACCCCCTTGGTCTTGCCCCTGACGCTCCCTGTATAGGGGGTGGTTTCTCACAAGGTAAGCTCACCCTCGGTGGGTGGGTGCCACGACCCAGAGGGTCCACTCAAAGGAAGGGCTCAGCAGGAGCTGAGTCCGTCACAACTGCGCTCTGTGGACGAGCTTTCGCTTCTGGAGGAGGAGGGTCGAACACCTACAGCCAACTGTTTCCTATACCATGGGCTAGGCAGCACTGTCCCACCGCCGCTGTCCCCTATGGACCTTGCATCCACCACATTAACCCAGTGCGCAGTGATGGATACGTAATGGCCCTGGCCATGCCTACTGGACCATGCATCTGTTGTGAGGTGCACCTTTCCACTCACTGATTGCTTGAGTGCATGAACAATGCGGTCTTTCAGATGCAGGTGGAGGGCTGGGATGGCTTTTCGAGACAAGAAGTGTTGACTGGGTAGGTCATAGCGTGGTACTGCGTAGTCCATGAGCTCGCGGAAATCTTCACTTTCAACCAACCGGTAGGGCATCATCTCTAACGAGATTAGTTTGGCAATGTGGGCGTTCAAACACTGTGTACGCGGATTAGAGGATGAGTACTTTCTTGTCCTACTGAGAGTCTCTGGTAGGGTGAGCTGGATTTGAGAGCTGCATATGGTGGAACTAGCGGTGGACATGGCGGACTGAGAGAGGGTTGGTGATGGTGTTGGTGGTCTTGCTGATGGCCTAGATTCAGTCTTTCGTAGCAATAACATTGCGATTCCCTGACTGCTTTGGCCTTGCGATGACACCTCAACATTTGCTCCTGGTGGTGTGCTAACCGGTGGGCTTACAGTGGGGGAAGCGATGTAACGTTGCTGACTACCTTCATTCGGAGCAGGTGCACATGCGGTACGTGAGATTTGGTAGTCCGTCCACACTTGCAAGTGCATGGTGGTTAAATGTCTAAGCATGCAACTGGTATTCAAATTTCTCCGATTTTTCCCTCCGCTAAAAGGTCTTTGCACACTTCTTACAGATAACCTTTGCCTGATCATTAGGATTTTGTTCAAAAAAGTGCCACAGTGCACTCTTCCTACTATGGAAGACATTTTGAGGCCTTGCACGCTGTGCTAATTTGACCATCTGGCCAAGCTGTCCTGCAACCCTTTGGGCTTTTGTAAACCGCTTTTGGACTGCTACGGGCCTGCCAGATAATAGCTGTTGCGATGTCGATGCCTGCTGCGGATCCTCATCCTCCTCTTCTGAGCTATTGGCAGTGGCACCCTCTTCCCCCAATGGATGCCAATCTGGGTCAACAACTGGGTTATCCATCACCTCCTCTTCAATTTCATGTGCACCTTCCTCTGTGTCACCGTGTAAGGTAGTATAGTATGCGGGAAGGGGCACCTGAGTTTCATCGGGGTCAGATTCAGGCTCAGTACACTGCGAGGACAATGAAGTGCTCTGAGTGAATGTACCAGCAGAAAAATCTAGCAGTGGCTGTGCATCAGTGCACTCCATGTCCGATTCATCTTGGACTGGGGAATTCATAATTAGACTTGATAACCCAGGCATGGTATGTGAAAAGAGCTCCATGGAGTAATTTGTAGTGTTGCCTGCCGCATCCTTCACTTTTGGTAGGGGTGAAGGACACAAGGAAAGGTTTTGATCCTGACCAGGAGCCTCCACTGACGACTCAGTGCTTTTATTTTTTGAAACTTCAAAAGAGGAGGCGATAGAGCTGGAGGCTGTGTCAGCAATGTAAGCCAAAACTTGTTCCTGAAGCTCCGGCTTTAAAAGCGGTTTACCTACTCCCAGAAAAGGGAGCCTTCGAGGCCTTGTGGAGCCAGATGATGACGCAGGCTCAACACCTCTTGCCTTAGGTGCTATTGTGCTTTTGCCACTACCATAAACAACAAGGACAAACTGCGACCAAAATTCCAATACTAAATATATTATGCAAAAGTCAATGCTTTATTAATTACACAGGTAACTGGAAGGGAAGGGGTCCACCAAATGACACATGTTAAAAGGGAAGCTCACAGGACATTAAAGTAATAGTCATATTAGTGTATACATACATATATCCGTTCCTAGGAACCACAAGTGGGGTAATATTCATCTAATCAATAGGTATATTGCACATTTCCCACATGGCCTAAAAGAAACTAAACAAACATATAATGCCCGCATAGGTAGTTAATCATCCTTATGTGCCATTACCGGATTGATAAGCGAGAGTATGTCCAGGAGCATCCACCCCCAACGCGCGTTTCGGCAAACAGTGCCTTTCTCAAGGGGTACAGGAAATGGGGAAGGGGAAGGTATAAAAAGCCCCACCATCCAATGAACACAGAGTTCGCTAATTGCATACAGGTGCCCACAAGATCAGCACATGGATTATAATGAAGGCCGCAATCTAAACGCATGTCAAATTACCTCATACAAGGCGCTGGCGCTGCTGGATGATACAAGCACCGCCATGGAAACCAAATGCCCAACGGTGTCAGTATCACGCAAAATTTTCCAGAATTAAGTATTGCCTTAAAAGGGCCTGGCCGATCCTTCAAGCTGATTCAGTCCTCAAACAATTCCTTCACAAGACACCTGGTATCGCTATTCGGCATTCTAAAAATCTTAGGGACTGTCTTGTTCGGAGTCACTATCAAGGTGACTCTAGATCTGCATTTATTGATGGTGTTGGGCCTGAACATGATTGCAGACCATGTGGTAAATGTGTCGCCTGTCCAAATATCGATCGGGCTAATACATTTTTTAATTCGGCAGGATCTCAGACATATGAGATTAGGAGACACATTACATGTACCTCTAAGAATATTATTTATTTCGCTGTCTGTTTATGCAATTTAATTTATATAGGACTAACTACTAGACAGTTTAAAGTACGTGTCCGCGAACACGTACTAGGAATAGAGGCGGCAGCCACTCAGGAGGATATATCTATGCTCAGGACCCTGCCTTGCCATTTCAAGCAACATCATAACTGTGACAGTTCCCTTTTGAGATTTAGGGGAATCGATATGATTGACCCTGGTATCCGCGGTGGGAGAATTTCTTCGAGATCAGCCAAACGTGAGACCAGGTGGATTTGGGTTTTGGATACCGTGCAACCCAAAGGACTCAATGAAAACATTAGCTTCGTCCCATTTTTGTGAGCCACTTTAGTTCAGAATGTACATGTTTTGTTTTTAATTTTAATTTTATATTTTTATTAAGCCTCATCCATCTTATGTCATGTGATTGGCTACTTCTGCATGGATTTTCGAGTTGGCCTCACAGAGTCTATACAGTCTATATAATTGGATGGTGCCATGTGTCATCAAGATATGAAGATACGTCACAACTATTGCCTGTGTTTAACGCTTTGATATAATCATGTTTGTTGGCATGTTATAATCTAATTTGTGATGTATTCTCTATTGTATAGATATCTGTTTTATTCTTTAATTGATTTGCATAGATTGTATTAACAGGTGTCTTCTATATGTAACCCTTTTTGCCCCTGCACGCGTGATTTCTTAATTTAACTACTATGTATGGACCATATCTATCGGTGTCCTGTTTAAGTGATCCTTTCTGCAGCTGCTGTACGCTTGTGTATAACGGTCCCAGTCCGCCTGTCGGCTTTCGGCGTCTTTCGTTGCTGCAGTGACAGTCACGTGAGGTGACGTCATGGGCACGTGACGCTGACACCGCTGGGTGTCTGGTTACCGTGGTATCGCTAGCGTCATTGAGCGGCTGCGGTGGGTGTAGTGATGGTCACGTGTAGTGACATCACAGACATGTGATACTGACAACGTTGGGCATTTGGTTTCCATGGCGGCGCTTGTATCATCCAGCAGCGCCGGCGCCTTGTATGAGGTAATTTGACATGCATCTAGATTGCGGCCTTCATTATAATCCATGTGCTGATCTTGTGGGCACCTGTATGCAATTAGCGATCACTGTGTTCATTGGCTGGTGGGGCTTTTTATACCTTCCCTTTCCCCATTTCCTGTACCCCTTGAGAAAGGCACTGTTTTCCGAAACGCGCGTTGGGGGTGTATGCTCCTGGACATACTCCCGCTTATCAATCCGGTAATGGCACATAAGGATGATTAACTACCTATGCGGGCATTATATGTTTGTTTAGTTTCTTTTAGGCCATGTGGGAAATGTGCAATATACCTATTGATTAAATGAATATTACCCCACTTGTGGTTCCTAGGAACAGATATATGTATGTATACACTAATATGACTATTACTTTGATGTCCTGTGAGCTTCCCTTTTAACATGTGTCATTTGGTGGACCCCTTCCCTTCCAGTTACCTGTGTAATTAATAAAGCATTGACTTTTGCATAATATATTTAGTATTGGAATTTTGGTTGCAGTTTGTCCTTGTTGTTTATTGTTGTTTTGCGATTTTCCCACATGATGTCCTTATTAATATTACACCTTTGATAGTTTTTAGATCTTGTTGGTGTAATGTATTTCATGAGGTGTTTACCTTTTGCCACTACCAGCAGATGCACCACCACCCCCACCACCATCAGCACCAGCTGGCAACCCCCACCCACTTCCACGGCCTCTTCCACCATACTTCCTCATTTTTGTGAAAATGTACCCAAAATACCACCAGTTATATGGTACTGTAAAACAAGGTAACAAGGTGTATATAGTATTGTGGAGAATTTGAATCTCCCTAGAGATTTTAGGAGGCTGAACTATTATCTCAGGCCCAATTTAGATTACACCTCAATTTAACAGGCTGAAATTGGCAGGTGTATGACAAAGTAAGATAAGATAAGATAATCCTTTAATCGTCCCACCTTGCGGAAATTCAGAGCATTACAGCAGCAAGGCAGGAACAAGTAAAGATACAGATGCATAAAGGCATTACATTGACAGTAGGTAGGTACATATACGATAAAAAAAGGATATAACCGGACTATCACAACTTTGGATCTATCAGTTCACTGTTTGGGTCGTTCTCCGTTTTGGACAGTGCTGGTTATACAGCCTAACTGCAGCAGGAAGGAAGGACTTTCGATAGCACTCCCTCTCACATTTAGGATGAAGTAGCCGGTCATTGACAGTACTGCACATCTTTGTCACGGTCTCATGCATGGGATGGGAATCATTCTGCACCATGTAGCTCACCTTGGCCAGTATCCTCCTGTCACCTACTTCCTGAACTGGATCAAGGGGGCATCCGAGGACAGAGCTGGCCCTTCTAATCAGTTTGTCCAGCCTATTCCTGTCCCTGGTTCATATGCCACTACCCCAGCACGCCAAAGAAGATGACTTATGCCACAACAGAGTTGAAGAAGGATGCAAGGAGTGCCCCCCTAACTCCGAAGGATCTCAGCCTTCTGAGCAGATAAAGCCTACTGTACAAGGTGTATAAAGTATTGTGGAGAATTGGAAGCTCCCTAGAGATTTTAGGAGGCTGAACTATTATCTCAGGCCCATTATAGATTACACCTCAATTTAACAGGCTGAAATTGGCTGGTGTATGACAAAGTACAAGCTGTATATAGTATTGTGGAGAGTTGGAAGCTCCCTAGAGATTTTAGGAGGCTGAACTATTATCTCAGGCCCACTATAAATTACACCTCAATTTAACAGGCTGAAATTGGCTGGTGTATGGCAAAATACAAGGTGTATATAGTATTGTGGAGAGTTGGAAGCTCCCTAGAGATTTTAGGAGGCTGAACTATTATCTCAGGCCCACTATAAATTACACCTCAATTTAACAGGCTGAAATTGGCTGGTGTATGGCAAAGTACAAGGTGTATATAGTATTGGGGATAATTGGAAGCTCCCTAGAGATTTTAGGAGGCTGAACTATTATCTCAGGCCCACTGTAGATTACACCTCAATTTAACAGGCTGAAATTGGCTGGTGTATGACAAAGTACAAGGTGTATATAGTATTGGGGATAATTGGAAGCTCCCTAGAGATTTTAGGAGGCTGAACTATTATCTCAGGCCCACTATAGATTACACCTCAATTTAACAGGCTGAAATTGGCTGGTGTATGACAAAGTACAAGGTGTATATAGTATTGGGGATAATTGGAAGCTCCCTAGAGATTTTAGGAGGCTGAACAATTATCTCAGGCCCACTATAGATTACACCTCAATTTCACAGGCTGAAATTGGCTGGTGTATGACAAAGTACAAGGTGTATATAGTATTGTGGAGAATTTGAATCTCCCTAGAGATTTTAGGAGGCTGAACTATTATCTCAGGCCCACTAAAGATTACACCTCAATTTAACAGGCTGAAATTGGCAGGTGTATGACAAAGTACAAGGTGTATATAGTATTGGGGAGAATTGGAAGCTCCCTAGAGATTTTAGGAGGCTGACAATGATGCTCTCAGTCCAAGTATGGCAGCAGGCAGCCTAATAAGCAGGACTGCTGCACACAAAAGTGTGGAAAAATGAACGCTTGGTAACTGCAGAAAAGAGGAAGAAAAGTATTTTTGCTTTTAAAAAAGCAGTTTGCACAGCAGTGTGCAAACAGCAATGCAGCTATCAGGGAGCCTTATAAGGCAGCCTGATAACCAACAGAGCTGATGCACAAAAAATATAGCCTCCCCTGTCACTGCACACAAACTGTTGTGTTGTAAGTGGAAATTGTTACCAGCAGAAGCAGTCTTTTGGTTCTTCTTCCCTGCCTAACGCTCTCCCTTATTCAGAATCAGCAGCTGCAACCTCTCCCCAATGCTAATATCGGCAGAAGTAAGATGGCGGTCAGCGTTCACGCCCTTTTATAGCCCCTGTGACGCCACACAAAGCCAGCCGATCACTTGCATGCCCTTCTCAAAGATGGTGGTGACCAATGCCCATGTCATCGCGTTGCCCACAGTGTGCTTCCTCCATCATTGGCTGAAAAAGGGCTCTGGAAGCATCATTTGAAACGCGACTTTGGCGCTCTAGTCGCTGACCTCGTGGCCGACCTCACGCTATGGTCGGGTTTCATTTCATGAAACCCAACTTCAGCGAAAGTCGGCGACTTATGAATTTGACCGACCCGTTTCGCTCAACTCTAGTCTTCACCTTCCTTAATGATCTTCAATGTAGCTAACTTCTCTTTGAGATTTTGCAACTTTTCCTCCAACAGGGACACAAGCTTGTATTTGTGGCATGTGAAGTTTGGCTTTTCCACTGGTAAGTCTGTGAACATGTAGCAAAAAATGCAGCTCTTCCATATTGTTATTGTTAAGGAGATTTCAAAGCGATGAAAATATCTCTCACTCTCTTTAGTTTAGTCTGGAGACAAGCTGCACTCAGCTTCAATCTCCACAAGCGACTCATTCTCTCTCCCTCCTAACTAACTGACTCTTTCCAGAACAATCTCTTTCCCTCAGCTCTAACTCCTCCCACCAACTGTCACACCCTTAAGCTCCACCCCTTATCTACTTTCTCCACCCACACCCTCTAATTAACTCCCCCCTGGCCAAATGGGAACTAGTGTTGGGTGTATGAGTTCCCCTTCCTTACCTGAGAGCAGAGTACCACACCTCTGGATGAAGTGCAGTACCCTGTGGCGACTGAGACTGCAGGGGCGCCACATTGGCAAAACAAAACATGACCTTCCCAGTCTAACAGGAAAACAAAAACAGGGCGTATTGCACAGTCATTGTTGCTACAGGAATCCGTCCACTTCAGGAACAATCAACAAAGGGTTCAGCTTTCTTTAACATGAAAACACAGCTCCAGAGCTTGCACTCCAGGCCCACTACCCTCTAAATACTCTAGAAGGCTGGGTATTTAACTCCTCTCAGCACTTAGTGTGCTGGCTCATTTTCCTAGGTTTATATTACTGGAGCTAACAACCTCAGTGCTATATACAGTATCTCCCCTTTAGTTCTTTACCCGTGACCTTGCTACAATCTCAATAAAATATTTATTGTGCATATATACATCTATCTGATTTTTTTATTACATTGGAGTAGCACATATGATATATTAATCCCAGGGTAACTTGCTTGGTGTTTTGTACGCTCATATGGCTTACTCTCTACAATTACAGTCCCTCACACTGAGGCATCAGTCACCCAGTTATTTCTGGCATAGCAACTATCTTCACAATCTGCCATCTGCTTACATGCTTCTCTGGAGTGGCTACTTTTCACTCCTCTTTTCCATTGCTTATTTGGTGGATCTACCCTTTTACTACAATCAATGCAGTTTAGACCAGAGCCTCCTATCTCCCACACTTCTGTCTTCACTAAGCCATGGGATGGTTCACTTTAATAATGACTGTTGCTCACCCCCACAAACTAGCTAGCTATGGTGCAAGAGTTTTTCCAGAGCTGCACTGTATCTTCTGTATGTCTGCGCCATCTTCGTACGACTGACTTCCTCTAGCGGGAAAGCAGTACCTCTTTTTCTGACCCCATGCTACCCTCTGACCTCATCTTGTCACCAGTAATTTAGCACACACCACATCAAAAGACAGTGCTCTCATCTTACTAACTGTATCTCACACATAGAAGCCACTATCCAATGACACTCCGTGTAAGACATTTACTTTTTATTTTTCATAAACTCACTAGGCCTGCCCTCCATCCCATCTTTATGTGGCATACCACATGTATTTATCTCACATTTGTCACAGCTCGGTTGCAACATACATAACATAACCCCCCTAAGCCATCTATATGGGCATGTAGGTCATAGAAAGCAGAATAAAAGGATACCCTGATGTCTGTAATTCAATGTCTTGTTACAAAGAAATTCACTTTTTAATATGTAAATGAGCTGTTCCAGGCCATAGGCCGGACACTGATCTCGCTGAGACTCTGCCTCCTGAGCTTATTTGACATGAAGGGGGAGTTACCAGCGTGATGTGTAATGGATGCGCTCTGCTCTCTTGATCTCACTGCAGAGCTGTGTGTGATTATACCTGACATATCTGCAGGTTCCTCTCAGCTTCAACTTCCGTCTCACAGACAGACAGGGCTGAACTATTGTTGCAATTCAGCAAAGCTCAGAGAGCTGCAAAAAATGTGTTTGTAGAGAGTCAAAGTTTATGTCACCTGTAAATGTGAGCTACTTGTCTCAATCTGGTAAATCCGCTTTTATTAAAATTAAGAGCAAGTCTGCAGGACTACTGTCTGTCTGATACAAATTTTCTATGCCAGTTAACTCCAAAATGTGGCTTTCTAGCTTTTGTGAGACTGCAGTACCCAACATATCCTGACAAATACAGACAGACATGTGTGGAGTTTCATTCCCACAATAACTGGGAATCAACAGGTTAAAGAATGCAATTAGCAAAGTGAATGCATTGTCTAAAAAATGTAAATAAGTAAGAACAAAGGCTACAGATTAATGCAAATATGACTGCAGTAACAGACTATACAGGGTTTGGTTTTATTCTGTATCCTTGTGAATCAGTAGTGCTACTTTTAATTATATCGGCGTGTGCAGCGCGCTAATACAGTTAAGTTCTACAATAGAGGAGGGAGACACACTCTCCCTGCAATGCCGCTATGGTGCCAGTGAACCAGAGGGGCCCAGTGCCAGCGCCAGCACAGGGCCACCTGCTCGTCATCTCAACTTTAACTGTGTTGGCATTCCTTCCCTATCATTCTTCCTTTGCGTCTGACATCTCAGCAAAGCAGGTGTGATGACATCATTACATATCACCCGCTACCCTAAGATTCAGAGCGCTCAATGCAGAAACCAAAGAAGAGAGGGAACAAGGAGGAAAGGTGAGTATTTTATTTAATATTTCAGGACAGGTGTTGCCTAGAATATGGAGGACTATGGGGTGCATTATACTATACGGAGGACTGTGGGGTGCATTATACTGTAAGGACTATGGGGTAAATTATACAGAGGACTATGGGGTGCATTATACTATACAGATGACTATGGAGTGCATTATACTGTATGAACTATGGGGTGCATTATGCTCTATGGACTATGGGGTACATTATACTATACACAAGGCTATGAGATGCATTATACTGCATGCACTATGAGGTGCATTATACTGAAGACTATCAGATGCATCATACTAAACAGATGACTATAAGATGAATTATAATGTATGGACTATGGGGAGTACGTTATACTGTATGAACTATGGGATGCATTACACTGCATAGACTATATGGGATGCATTATACTATACAGAGGACTATGGTGTGCATTATACTGTACAAATTATAGGGTGCATTATACTGTACAGAGGACTATGGACTGTTCATTATATTTAATGGACTATGGGGGGCATTATACTTTAAAGAGGTCTATTGGGTGCATTATGCTGTATGGGCTATGAGGTGCATTATACTATACAGGGGATTATGGTGTGCATTATACTGTGCAGATTATAGGGGGCATTATACTATACAGAGGACTATGGGCTGTTCATTATATTGAATGGACTATGGAGCGCATTATACTATACAGAAGTCTATGGGGTGCATTATGCAGCATTGACTATGGGATGCATTATACTATACAGAGGACCATGGGGTGCATAATGATGTATGGACTATGGGGTGCATTATGCTGTATGATCTATGGGATTTGCATTATGCTGGATGGGCTATGGGGTGCATTATACTGTACAGAGGGCTATGGGGTACATTATACTGCATGGACTATAGGGTGCATTAACTATACACAAGAGTATGGGGTGCATTATACTGTATGGACTATGGGGTTCATTATATTATGCAGATGACTATGTGCTGTGCATTATATTGTATGGGGTGCATTATACTATATGCAAGCAATGACGGTATACAGTGTGAAGATCTGTGTGGGTTCCATCATACTGTGTGGAGGGCTGTATGAGGGCCATTATACATTGTGGAGCTAATATACTGTATGTAGGCCTGTTATACTGAATCAAGAGCTTTGTGGGGGTCACAGTTGGGGGATCATGCTTACAGTATGATGAACCTACTGTACCCCACCCCTCAACTCCCCTGGGAAAGTATGGTGACCCAAGCTGCAGAAATAGGGACACATACAGTAGCGGCTCAGTATTGGGGTATCAGCAGGATAAGGAGTTTGTGCAGGTTGTGGATAGATGAGGACGGTGCCTGAGATGTGAGAAATGTGAGAAGTCATATGTGTCTTTGTGGTAATCTCTGTAAATGAGTCCTGGTTGGAGAAGTTGTCATGTCGGTCTGGGCCAGATGGAAAAGATGTGAAAAGTGAATGATTCCATCAGAAAGAACATCAGCTGTAAGTCACTATCTATAACTGTACTGTAATCTCTTATATGTTTTGCGAGACACGGTCGTTGTTTCCTGAAGTCCTCCACATTCCTCCTGCTGAACCCGAACCAGCTACTACATACCTCAATAAAGAAAGTTTTAATCGTAGGGTGAGTGCTACATTTTCTTCTATTTTGGACATTGCTGTTACAAATGCTTTTATGGTATGCACCTGTTCTCCGATGGTTGATGGTGGTATGCTAGAAGACTGAACAGGTGGTATACAGCTGCTTCAGCCAACGATTAAGTGCCGGCATTCCTCTGCTATAAAGTTTCTACATATAGGGGTATATTGTCATGATACAATTAAATTACATTTGTTCTTTGCTATATTCTATAAAAATGACACAGAAAATCTCAAAGTGACTGTACCTTGTAAATTCAGCCTATAATACATACAGTAGGAGCTGTATCCAAAGCTACTGTGACAGTTTCTTGATTCTCACCAGATAGCCGGACTTGTCAGCAGTCACATCACTCAATCTTTGTGGGGAGTTGCTCCTTGGCAATATCCCAAGCTTTTCTCTCCCGGGTTACTGCCTTCACGGAGGCAGAGAACGGCCTGTACTGCCAGAGAACTGAAGCTTGAAGGATAATATGAACGCAATCAATACACCGGCGTTATGTAGATCACTTCTGTCCTTGAAAACCTGACTATTGTGGTTAGTGCTCACCTGTCTAGAAGGAACCTCAGAGCATTTGGGAATTATACTTAACTCTCCCCCATAGGATACACCATAAATGATTTATTGTATTGTCTGTCAGCTATAGACTTGTTGCATTGTTAGTGCGGGGTCCCTGTAATTACAATGGCACTGTTTAAAATGGATGGAAGCTGTGGAAGCCTATTCATTTCAGTGGCGCTCCATACTTGTCACACTTTGTTGATCATGTACCACATATCTCCTTTACAACTAGCACACAAGTACAGTGGCAAGTAAAATTTTGGGCACCCCTGGTCAAAATGACTGTTATTGTGAACAAGTGAAGATGAAATGATCTCTAAAAGGCCTAAAGTTAAAAATGACACATTTCTTTTGTATTTTAAGAAAAAAAGATATATTTTCATCTTTTAGATTTTAAAAAATTACAAAAAAGAAAATGGGTTGATGCAAAAGTTTTGGCACCTTGCATGGTTAATACCTACTATCACCCCCTTTTGAAAGTATCACAGCTTGTAAATGCTTTTTGCAGCCAGCCAAGAGGCTTTCAGTGCTTGCTTGAGTGATTCTCAGCCATTCCTTCTTGGGAAAATTCTTCCAGTTCTGTGAGATTCCTGGGTTGTCTTGCATGCACTGCTATTTTGAAGTCTAGCCACAGATTTTCAATGATGTTCAGATCAGGGGACTGTGAGGGCCATTGTAAAACCTTCAGCTTGCGCCTTTTGAGGTTATCTATTGTGGATTGTGACATGTGTTTAGGATCATTATCCATTTGTAGAAGCCATCCTCTTTTCAACTTCTGCTTTTTTGCAGATGGTGTTATGTTTGCCTCAAGAATTTGTTGAAATTTCATTGAATTTATTCTTCTCTCTACCAGTGAAATGTTCCCCGTTCCATTGGCTGCAACACAATCCCTAAAGCATGATTGACCCACCCCAATGCTTAATGGTTAGCGTGATGTTCTTTTTCTGAAATTCTGTGCCCTTTTTCTCCACACATACCTTTGATCATTGTGGCCAAATAGTTTTATTTTAACCTGAACGGTCCACAAAACTTGTTCCCAACGTGCAATAAACAAAAAAAGTTGCACCTTTTAGTGCTAAAGCATGTCAATATAAAATATATGAAATAAGAATAGCAATACTGCTTCTGGATACTAGGAAAAGAATGAGACGCTTAGCACATAATTTTGCCAATTCATGCATGCTCAGCCGCCAACGACAAGGTGTTCTCAAATCTGCTGGGTCCTAACGTGTCTAGCGTGACAAAATTGTTTCCAAAACCCATCAGGCTTGTTTACGAGATGTTCTTTTTCATACTTCCAATGTTGAATTTTATTGTGAGGATGTTTGAGAGGCTTTCTTCTGATGAGTCTTCCATGAAGGCCATATTTGTACAGGTGTCTCTGAACAATGTACCACAACTCCAGAGTCTGCGAAATCTTTATAAAGGTCTTTTGCAGTCAAGCAGGTGTTCTGATTTGCCTCTCTAGTTTCTAGCAATCCTAGAAGCAGCTCTCACTGAATTTTTGCTTGTTTTTTCGGATCTTACATTGACCTCCACTGTTCCTGTTAGCTGCCATTTCTTAATTACATTTTGAACTGAGGCAAGGGTAACTTGAAAACGCTTTGCTATCTTTTTATAGCCTTTTCCTGCTTTGTGGGCCTCCACCATTTTCATTTTCAGAGTGCTAGGCAGCTGCTTAGAAGAACCCATGGCTGCAGTTTTTTGATACAAGGTTAGAGGATGCTGGGTTTTTATAAATCTGGGATATTTGCATCACCTGGCCTTTCCTAATGATGATAATGAACAAGCCATAACCCTAACAGGGTGATTAAGGTCTGAAACCTTGATCAAAGTTATCTGAGCACAAAATCTCAAAGGGTGTTCAAAATTTAGCATTGGCCCATTTTCCTTCTTGTAATTTTTAAAATTTTAAAATATAAAAAAATAACAACATAACAATATATGTTTTTGCCCTCCAAAAAGGAAATGTGTCATCTTTAATTTTACGCCTTTTAGAGATCATTTCATGTTCACCTTGCTTAACTGTTCACAATAACTGTCATTTTGACCAGGGGTGCCCAAACTTTTTACTCATAGATGCAAGACCCTACGGGTGTAATCGGCATATCTGACTGGGACATGATTTCTGTTGCATAAATGAGGCCTGCATTTAATAAGGAAGAAAAAAATGTGAAATTAGTTTTTTTTTTTTTTTTTTTAAAGGGAATTGATCAGTAAGATCAACCCGCCTAAGCTGTCTATATGGGCATGTACAGTGCCTTATGAAAGTATTCGGCCCCCTGGAACTTTTCAAATTTTTCCCACATATCTGGGGAAAGAGCTGAGGACTGCTGTTCACAAACGATCTCCATCAAACCTCACTGAGCTCGAGCTGTTTGCCAAGGAAGAATGGGCAAGAATTTCAGTCTCTCGATGTACAAAACTGATAGAGACATACCCCAAGTGACTTGCAGCTGTAATCGCAGCAAAAGGTATCACAACAAAGTATTAAGTTAAAGGGGCTGAATAATATTGCACGCCCCACTTTTCAGTTTTTGAATTTCCACAAAAATTTAAAATAACCAATAAATTTTGTTCAACTTCACAATTGTGTCCCACTTGTTGATTCTTCACCAAAAAATTACATTTGGTATCTTTATGTTTGAAGCATGATATGTGGGAAAAGGTTGAAAAGTTCCAGGGGGCCGAATACTTTCACAAGGCACTGTAGGTCATACGAACATGATATCTGTGAACCAATGTCTTATTCCAAAGAAATTCACATTTTTCTTAATATATAAATTAACAGTTAAAATCTATGGGCAGGGCATAGATCTCTCCAATAATCTACATTCATTTAAATGATAGGGGACGTTACCAGACTGAGACATGTAATGACTGACAGTCTACTCTCTTCATATATATCACATTGGCAGACAGGAGAGCAGGAGCAGAGAAACATAGACTCTATAGACCTACTAACACTTACTGTAATCCTTATCAACATCTTTACTGTGTGAGGTAGTGCTGTTATTCGGGTAGGGGATACTCGCTCAGCAGCCACAAAATCAGATCCGGCACAGATTTTCCATAAAGCAAGCATAGTCCATGCGGCTTATTCAACATCATAAACCCACAGCAGCAACAAAACTTCATATAAACAGCAGAGCGTCCATGGCAGAGTTTCACTCTGTAAACCCTGTGTTCACGCAGGTTGTACAATGTCCAGCATACAGGCTCTCTTAGCCTCACTTATCTCACCCACGTCCGGGTTTCCTCATGGCTGCTTCAGCTTACTGCAGATGTTCATTCCCTCCCCCGGGAACTCTCAGACACGTGCAGCCATTCACCACAGCCACTTCACAGGCTGTTAGCCAGGAAGCTCCATCTCAGCGGGACCTTCCACACTGGACCAATCGGATCCCAGCATTCACCACATGTGACCTACCCTGGCCACGTTATATGGTTCATAGCCACGCCCACGGGTCACATGACTCTGACCTCATCACAGGTCCTTCAAGCACTTACACACTCTTTACAACAGTGTTCTTTAAACACTCCCCCTGGGTGGGTTTGTAGGTAACTGGCCCGCCCATCTCCCTAGTTACCTGGAGACTTCTCCATGTCACATTAAAGCATCACCTCAGCAGTATCACTGCTGATCAACACATAAGTCTCCACCTCAAAGCCACCCACTTTGAGATACATAACGGCCATTCAGTATTCTGCCATTCATCCTTTTTCCTGGGGCATCCACACAGTGCCCCCTAGCGGAAACAGTGGTTACTACACCACAACTGCTATAGACAGATTACATTTGACAACAAGCAAAAGACCTCAAGTTGGATATTAGCCAGTACTTTGGAGTGATTTTTCAGGAATAAGTCAACATAATATTATAGAAACTGATTTAAAGATTCTGTTTATGACATTATCAAGTTGTCAGAAAGTGCAATGATCGATTAAAACAAACTATAAACTGTAAATTATTAATAGAATATTTCTAATATTTCTACATAATTATTTATATAAAGAGTATGTTAAAAAAATCAATAAAATGAAAAAAGTTTTTTCTTCAATTAAAAAAGTTGAAGAAAGTAAAATAGATGACTGCAAATAACGCAAAATGAAAATAAACATTAAAAAATATTTTAATTAAAAAGAAAAAAGAAAATCTGTTCACCTTCACATTACTAACCTTAAAAATCAGATATGTAAAATGATTAAAATCTCTCACGGATCTTTATCAAACATTTTCTGTTGATAGGAACTATGAATCAATAATGAGCTAACCTAGATTGAAGCAATCAATTTACAGATGACATATTAAATGATTAACTATAGTGCGTCTGCGTCTTCACTGACCTGCTTTAATCAAGTCAGGTCTAAATCAATTTAGAGTAGGTGTGCCTGGTGGCTTCCCGACATAAGAGATGGATTTTAATGTACAATAAAGCCTCTGAAACTTTGATCACGATAGAAAACATGAATGTGACCATCAGGCATTCAGTTATTTCAATCATTGTTATCATATTTTTTAAATTTTCTTAAAAATTCAAACAAAGAACCGTTCAAAAAATATTTTACAATTGCATCTTTTACATTAACATGTTTACTTGTTTTAGGCCGGGGTCACACTGGTGAGGAACACGGACGAGTGAGAGGCGTTAAAAGCACGCATTACACAAGGACAAATTATTCTCTATGGGTTTGCTCCCAACAGCCATATATTTCTCGGGCGTATTCTACAGTCCGTGCCAATCACAGCATGCTGTGATTGTCAGCGTACTATGCCCGTAATACGCCAATGCAAGTCTATGGGTGCGCTAAAAATACGAATTACACACGGACCACACATGTGACTTGTGAGAAATACGCACCAGGTGTCTTTTAGAAAAGCCGTCAATTCAGTGCGCTATACAGTAAACTCACACTGACAGGTTTAATAAAGAAAGAAATAATAGATATATACACATAGAATACACATATATATATATATATACATACATGTCATTGTGACAAACATATATATATATTTATATTTCACAGAGTTCTTCATAGCAGAATAGCCGCTAATTAAATTGCCGGCTTCTATCAAATCATTCCCCAACCCGACATGAAATGACACATGGTTTACATTCAGTAAAGCATTTCATTTCAAGTTTGTTTTATATGTCCTTGACTAATAATTAGATGAGGGTTTTTGTGCAAAATTTGGGAGTTGTAGTTGTTATTTTAAGGGGTTAATTCGTTGTTAAAAAATGCGTGGGCTTCCCTTTGCCCTATATTGGTGGCGAGTGGGTTAATCTAACAAAGGGTTAATGTCACCATTCGATTGTAAGGTGACATTAACCCTTTGTTAGATTAACCCATTCGCCACCTCTACAGGGCAATGGGAAGCCCACGCATTTTTTATAAACGAATTAACCCCTTAAAATAACAACTACAACTCCCAAATTTTGCACATAAACCCTCATCTAATTATTAGTCAGGGACATATAAAAAACATGAAATGAAATGGTTTACTGAATGTAAGCCATGTGTCAATTCATGTCAGGTAGGGGAATGATTTGATAGAAGCCGTCAATTTAATTAGCGGCTATTCTGCTATGAAGAACTCTGTGAAATATAAATATATATATATGTTTATCTCGATGACTTGTGTGTATATATATATATATATATATATATATATGCATTCTATGTGTCTATATCTATTATTTCGTTTCTGTTATAAACCCTGTCATAGGGCTCCATTATATGTCCATTTTGCAAGGCGGCGAGAAAATCTCGCCATACGGATTGCATACGGATGCCATACAGATTACATACGGATGCAGACATGCGCAAAATACGCAACCACACCTTGCTTACGTATGACATACGGAGCACTATTTAGGGGTCATTCATCCGTATTACGCCTGTAAACTACGGACCGTATTTTGCGTCGGTTAGTGTGACCCCGGCCTTACATTTTTTTTCAAAACAAATTCTTAAGGATGAGAAAAGTTACATGAAATGTTGGCTTCAAGGATGTATTTTTACAGCTTATTGTGCTAATGGTGTATATCGGTTTAAGAAATCATGAGTTAATTGAGGCTTAGGGTATGTTTCCACGGTCCGAATTGCCGGCGCTTTGGACGCAGCGGAAAGCCAGCTTCACCCAAAGCGCCACCCCCCTTTCTACGCACGGTGATTCTGCAAGTGTTCATTGAACACATGCGGAATCACCGCATCCTATTCATAGACTATTATTTTTCTTGCCTAGACTGAGCGTCTCCACAAGATAAATAGACATGCTGCATTCTATAAAAATGCGCTGCATATCTTTATTCGTGGGTGTGTCACCCGCGTTTTACTACACATAGTGGAGACAGGATTTCGTAAAATCCCCTCCACTATGCTGTAACATCTGGATGCTGCGGATTAAACGCTGCGGCGGTACTCAGCTTTCAATCCACAGCTAATCCTGATGTAATCCGGACTGTGGAAACATACCCTTACAGTGCCGGAGCCTCATCATTTGGACAGATTGGTGAATGGTTTCAAGCAGCGTCTTTTTCTGGAGGAACTGTCCTATGTTAGGGCATGGGCATATGACTCCTTTCAAGTGTGTTTTTCCTAAAGCGTCTTTTTGCAGTAATTTTAGGCTATGTGCCCACGTAGCATTTTAAAACGCACAATGAAAACCGGACTCCTTCCCAGAAATCGCGCGTTTTTTTCCGCGCAATTTCACCACGATTTTACCGCGATTCTGTTCACGATTTTGCCGCGATTTTCTCAAGCACTTTCCAAGCGATTTGAAGCATCACTTGGAAAGTGATTGACAGGTTGGTCACACTCGTCAAACATAGTGTTTGACAAGTGTGAGCAGCTTTTTACTATTGAGGCCGCCTATGCAGCATCAATAGTAAAAGATAGAATGTAAAAAATAATAAAAAAATAAAAAATCGGGGTATATTTACCTTCCGATGTCCCGCGCTGCCATCCCGGGCCTCAGCGTTCCCAGCGATGCCTTGCGAGACCTCCTGTGATGACGTTGCTCTCGCGTTACTATAGCGATCTCGCGAGACCGCTAGAGTCACGCCAGACTACGTCATCACAGGACCTTGCCGCAAGGCATTACTGGGAACGCTGAGGCCCGGGAATGCAGCGCGGGACGTCAGAAGGTAAATATACCCCGATTTTTTATTTTTTATTCTTTTTTTTACAGGGGTATGGTACCCAGGGCCTGGAGGACAGTCTCCTCTCCTCCACACCGTGGGTACCAACCGCACATGAGACGCTTAACTTCCCCGAATGGTGGGCATAGCCACATGCGGGAAGTAAGTGATTCTCATGCATTCCTATGGGTGTGGAATCGCGGCAATTTTTTGCGATTCCGCACAAAAGAATGATCATGCTGCGATTTTTTCCGCGATGCGATTCCGCCGCGGAAAAAAGCGCAGCATTAGCACAGCATGTGCAGAATGCCATAGGAATGCATGGGGTGCATCATGTACAAGATTTTTAAATGTTTTCGCAGCGTTTTCGCACCGAAAATCGCGGCAAAAACGCTTAAAAATCGCATCGTGGGCACACAGCCTCAATGCTTTTTTTTGCCTCCTGAAGATGTCACTTTTTTAACTGCTTTGTGTTTTTGGATATATGAAGTGCTAAAAAAAACCTGAACATATTCACAGAAGTTTTTTTTACAATACAGTGCACATGTTCATTCTTTTTAACATTTTTTCACCACTTTTTCTGGCATATTATGGAGCGTACCCATCAGAAAAACAAGATATCTGCACATACCTTTATGTCACAGTGTTCCCCAATTCCAGTCCTCAAGAGCCACCAAAAGGTCATGCTTTCAGGATTTCATTAGTATTGCCCAGGTGATGAAATTATTGCCTGTGCAGGTACTGCAATTATTACCTGGGCCATACTAAGGAAATCCTGAAAACATGAACTGTTGGTGGCTCTTTAGGACTGGAGTTGGGGAACACTGCTTATGAAGATAGGTCACTGATTTGAACACGTGACGTAATGCTTAATTTTCCCTGTGATGGTGCTGCAGAAAAAGTGCACACTAAAACCTCGTGCACATGACCAATTTTGTCAGATGAGTGCTTTCCGTAGTTTTATCTAAGATATTCTAAGGGGCTGTGCACATGATCAATTTTTTTCCTCGGATCAAATGGTTAGTGGAAAAAAAATCGGAGGCATGTTTTATTTTCATCTGAGTGTCTGATCAAAATCGGCAATAGAAGTCTATGAGTCCGTGAAAAAAATCTGACAGCAGTTTCAGTGGCGTAGCTAGAGTCTGATGGCCCGAGTACATGATTTGGACCGAGACCCCACCCTGATATATATCTCCCATCCTGGTATATATATCTCCTCCATCATGGTATTTATGTCTCTCATCATGGTCCAATCTGTCACGCTGTGATGTTCTCCGATAAAGGGAGGCCTCAAACTGTCCCTGGAACTGGGACCCTAACTGTCCCTGTCTCAGGGGGTACTCTTAAAGGTAGAAAGGCCTCCGACCTTACTATTCTCCTGTTAACCCCTTAACAACCGCCAATACGCCTTTTAACAGCAGCAGTTAAGGGTACTTATTCCTCAGCATCGCTTTTTAACGGCGCTGGGAAATAAGGTTATAGCGTCCCCCAGGGTTGGAAAACCTCCATGGTCTCAACCGGGGGGTAGCTGAGACCTCGGAGACCATGATTTAAGATCGTTTTTACCGTCCCCAGTGTTGTGTTTGCCACTATTCACCGAATAACGGTGACTGCAAAAAAAAGTCTGATTTCCCATTTATTTCTCTCTCC
Source organism: Dendrobates tinctorius (assembly GCF_039654945.1). Lineage (NCBI taxonomy): Eukaryota > Metazoa > Chordata > Amphibia > Anura > Dendrobatidae > Dendrobates > Dendrobates tinctorius. The sequence goes on from NW_027361993.1 coordinate 9,645,921, forward strand.
TCTAACATGATCTAGCACATCAGAGAAGAGAGAAATTGGGTCCCCCGAATCCTCCGGCACCTCCTTCATCCCTCAGTCCTGCCCCCTGCCCTCGGCATCTTCTTCCAGGAAGAAAATGGCGGTCACATGCGCAGTGCGCTCACCAAGATCTGCTGGCCAGCACCCGGCAACAATAGGAAATTTTTCCGATTAGTTCATTTTGGTCACAGTGAAAGACCCTATCACATTGATCAAAATAAAAAAAAAAGTAAATCAAACCCCCTTTATCACCCCCTTAGGTAAAAATAATAAAATTATTTTTTTTTCCATTTTTCCATTAGGGTTAAGGTTGAGGATAGGGCTAGGGTTGTGGTTGGAGTTATAGCTAGGGTTAGGATTGGGGCTAGGGTTAGGGTTGGGGTTAGAGCTAGGATTAGGGTTGGGGTTAGTGCTAGGGTTAGGGTTGGACTAGGGTTAGAGCTAAGGTTAGGGTTGGGCTAGGGTTCGGGTTGGGGCTAGGGTTAGGGTAGGGGCTAGGGTTGGGTAAAAGGTTGCATTGAGGTTAGGGTGGTGTTGGCATTAGAGTTGTGGTTAGGGTTGGGATTAGAGTTAGGGGTGTGTTGTGATTAAGGTTGGGGTTAGGGCTGTGTTAGGGTTGGAGTTAGAATTGGGGTTTTTCCACTGTTTAGGTACATCAGGGAGTCTCCAAACGCGACATGCTGCCCGCAATCGTTTCCAGCCAATTTTGCATTCAAAAAGTCAAACAGTGCTCGCTGCCTTCTGAGCCCTGCCATGCGCCCAAACAGTGGCTTTCCCACACATACGGGGTATCGGCGTACTCAGGAGAAATTGCACAACAAATTTTGTGGTCTATTTTCTCCTGATACCCTTGTGAAAATAAAAAAGTTTGGTTCCAAAGTAATTTTTTTGTGAAAAAAATAAAATGTTCATTTTTTCCTTCCACATTGCTTAGTTCTCGTGAAGCACCTGAAGGGTTAATAAACTTCTTGAATGTGGTTTTGCGCACCTTGAGGGGTGCAGTTTTTATAATGATGTCACTTTTGGGTATTTTATGTTATATTGACTCCCCCCAAACTCACTTCAAATGTGAGGTAGTTCTTAAAAAAAATTGTTTTGTAAATTTTGTTGGAAAAATGAGAAATCGCTGATCAACTTTTAACCCTTATAACGTCCTAACAAAAAAAAGATGTTTCCAAAATTGAGCTGATGTAAAGTAGACAGGATAGGATAGGAATGTACAAACCAAAAGGAAATCGGATAATAAAGAAAGTGTTAGGCATCGGGTTCCTGCAGCTGCACAGCAGGAATCCAAAGCCTTGCACTCAGCGGTCTCCCATTCTCCATCAACCGCAGAGGAGCTTGCTCAGCAGCCCCATCGTTCCCGACACTCTGCTCAGACCTGCTCTGTCAGTCTGGCTGTTGCTGCCACCTTTGGGCCAGCAATAGCAACACAGGCTGCTCAGCAGCAAACCACTCCAGAGGCTAAGTCCGTCCGTCGCTCCACTGAGCATGCTCATGAGACGATCTCCCATTGGAGATCGGAAGTCACATGCACATGTCCTTCTCCAGATCAGATTGGTCTATCTCAGGGATCTGGAAGCTTCCGGAAGGTCCCGGCTATAAAAGCGGGACACATTAACTGCCATCCCCTCTACAAATCCCCCCCATCTCCACTCATTAACTCCCCCTCATCTCCCATCTTCGGTGGTTCTTCAGCTCCACAGAGGAGCACACTTACCACCAGCGTTTGCTTTGGGCACCGGGGAGTGACGTCAGCAGCATGATCACATGACCTGATCATGCTGCTGACGTCGCTCTGGCCCGGCGGTGACGGTCAGAGCTTCATTTGTACTCGCGCCTGTATAGACGCAAGTACAATTGTTCCCTGGGAGCCGGCACGCGCTTCTTCTTGACAGCTGACACAGAGAACCGGCGACTCCCAGGCCGGGGGGGCGGCAGAACGCAGCTGCCAAGGAGGACACTGCGGACCGCTGCATTAGGCGGCCCGATTGCGCCCCCCTGCTGGCTGCGCCCTGGGCAACTGCCCCGGCTGCCCCCCCTAGATACGCCCCTGCCTCTAGGCCCACTGAGTGAGCGGCGTAGCTGCCATGAGCGCCGCTAAAGACGCTGGCAGTGGAGTGTGGAGCACGTGCACTGAGGCGTGCTGGATCACTGGTGAGGACCAATGTCTGACTCACACTCTGACCTACCTATACCTAAGCCTGGACACTAGCAGGCTAGGCTGCACAACACATGCGTACCAAGGGTAGGGGTTTCAAAATGAGTCAGTCACCAGCTACATTCATACGTGCATACATCTCTCACACCTTATAGTCTGTAAATCAGCCATTGGGTGGTGTGAGCATTGTCTTACCGACTTGTTCACACTTGTGCATGTTACATATGTTTTTAATCCGTTTTTTCCATGCTCAGCATGGTTTGGGAGACCCCACCCCTCTCCTGTGTAACATGCACATAAATGAGCTGTCCTGCACCACAAGCCCATACTAAGAAGCACCTGTCCGAATCCTGTTCATTTTAGACACTGTTCAGAAGTTCAGGTTTTAAATACATTAGATAGGGACTGCTTCGTGAAGGGTTACCGTGACGTGGTGAAGCAGCTTGGTATATATTTTTTGCAAAAAACATATCGACTAAATACCCTGTATTTGTTATACAACACTTGCTGATTACTGTCATGTTTTTACTGCAGAGTATTTTTTCAAATTTGTTATTTTGTGTTTTCTTGTGTTTCAGCCATTGGGTGGTGTGAGCATTGTCTTACCGACTTGTTCACACTTGTGCATGTTACATATGTTTTTAATCCGTTTTTTCCATGCTCAGCATGGTTTGGGAGACCCCACCCCTCTCCTGTGTAACATGCACATAAATGAGCTGTCCTGCACCACAAGCCCATACTAAGAAGCGCCTGTCCGAATCCTGTTCATTTTAGACACTGTTCAGAAGTTCAGGTTTTAAATACATTAGATAGGGACTGCTTCGTGAAGGGTTACCGTGACGTGGTGAAGCAGCTTGGTATATAATTTTTTGCAAAAAACATATCGACTAAATACCCTGTATTTGTTATACAGCACTTGCTGATTACTGTCATGTTTTTACTGCAGAGTATTTTTTAAAATTTGTTATTTTGTGTTTTCTAGTTGTGTCTCAGCCATTGGGTGGTCTGAGCATTGTCTTACCGACTTGTTCACACTTGTGCATTTTACATATGTTTTTAATCCGTTTTTAGTCTGTAAATACAGTCTGATCCTAGCGCATGGGCGAGCGGCCATGCGAACCTTTTATAGCCATGGGCGTCCGGGACCTTCCTGGCTTCTCGGATGGGCCAATCCGAACACGAGCAGGACCTGAGCACGTGACCCTCGATCTCCAATGGGAGATCACTCCATGGGCATGCTCAGTGGCCCAACATGAGGACTTAGTCCCTGGAGAATCTCGCTGCTGAGCAGCATGCATGGTCATAGCTGTGTCAGAGGTGGCAGCAGCAAGCAAACCCACAGAGTTGGCCTGGGCAGAGCGCCGGGACCGATGAATCTGCTGAGCAGGCTCCACTGCGGCTGAAGAAGAATGGGAGACTGCTGGGTGCAAGGCTCTGGATTCCTGCTGTGCAGTGGCAGTAACCCGACGCCTAACATTACCCCCCTCCCCTCTGAGCCTCGCTATGCTCAAACGCTGCAATGAGGAGCGGAGCGTGGATGTTCTCCACTAGCTCCCAGGATGGAGCCTCTTGACCATGACCCTTCCAATCCACCAAATAAAACTTTTTGCCCCGCATCACCTTGCATCCGATGGCATTGACCTCAAACTCATCCGAAGACAAGTCTGATGTCCCGACAGATGACTTGGAGAACAGGGACAAGTGAACAGGCTTAAAGAGGGACACGTGGAATGTATCAGAGATAGCCAAGTGTGGTGGAAGGGCCAAACGGTAGACCACAGAGCTGATCTGCTCGAGGACCTTGAAGGGGCCAATGTAGCACGGTGCGAACTTAGCGGACTCTACCCGCAGCCTGATGTTTCGGGTGGAGAGCCACACCAAGTCACCAGGGGCAAAAGTCGGAGCAGGGCGCCGGTGTGTGTCAGCGGAGGTCCTCATTCTCTCCTTGGAAGCCCGGATAGCATCCTGGGTGCGATCCCAAATGTCGCATGCCTCCACTGCCCAGTCCGCCACCCTGGAGTGGGTGGATGATACGGGCATGGGCACAGGAACGCGCGGATGCTGGCCGTAATTTAGGAGGAATGGGGTCTGAGCGGTGGAGTCGGCCACAGCATTGTTCAAAGTGAACTCTGCCCACGGCAGCAAGGATTCCCAGTCATCCAGCCTGGCCGAGACAAAATATCGAAGATATGTGATCAAGGTCTGGTTGGCTCTCTCTACCAACCCGTTCATCTCGGGATGATAGGCCGAGGAGAGATTCAGCTCAATGCTGAGCAGGGAACAAAGCTCTCTCCAAAACCGGGACGCAAACTGAGGACCCTGGTCACTGACAATTTTGTCCGGCATGCCATGCAGGCGGAAAACGTGCTTAATGAACAACACTGCCAGGCCCGCGCAGAAGGTAACCAGGAGAGAGGTACCAGGTGCACCATCTTAGAGAAATGGTCGGTGACAACCCAAATGACTGTGCTGCCATTGGACATGGGTAGCCCCACCACAATGTCCATACCGACCATCTCCCAGGGCCTGTCCGCTACCGGCAGAGGATAAAGAAGCCCAGCGGGCCTCTGCCGAGAGGGCCTATTCTGGGCGCAAGAGATGCATGCCTGAATATAGTCCCTGACGGCACGGGCCATATGCGGCCACCAGTACGTCCTCGCCAGAAGCTCAGAGGTCCATTTTGTCCCAAAATGTCCACCCACCCTGGACGAATGAGCCCAAGAGAAGACCTCCGGTCGCAGACAGGCAGGGACAAATGTCTTGCCCGGAGGTACTGACTCAAGGGCAACCGGAGCCACAGTCCTCAGGCTCACGCATGGGACGATCAGCCGAGGCTCCTCCTCCTCTTCCTCCGATGACACCACGGAGCGGGAGAGAGCATCGGCCCGAACGTTCTTCTCCCCGGAGAGAAAATGGAGGGTGAAGTGGAACCGGGAAAAGAACAAAGACCATCTGGCCTGGCGAGAATTTAGCTGCTGGGCTGTTTGCAGATACACCAGGAAAGGGTGGCAAGCCCCCTCCAGGAGGTGTCTCCACTCCGAGAAGGCCAACTTCATCACTAGCAACTTCCTGTCCCCGATGGCATAATTCCTCTCCGTCGGTGTGAAGGTCTTGGAGAAAAAGAAGCATGGGTGCTTCCGACCTTGCGTGTCCTTCTGAAACAAGACCGCTCCAGCACCGACGGAAGAGGCATCCACTTCCAGAATGAAGGGCTTATCTACATCGGGGCGATGTAGAATGGGAGCACTAGCGAAATGGGACTTAATGGAGGAGAAGGCCTTGGAGACCGGTTCTGACCACAACTTGGGATTTGCACCCTTCTTGGTGAGGGCTACCAAGGGTGCTACCAAAGTTGAGAAGTGGGGGATGAATTGGCGATAGTAATTTATGAAACCCATGAAGCGCTGCACCACTTTGAGAGAATGAAGTTCCAGCCAATCCATCACCGCCTGAAGCTTGGCAGGATCCATGGCCAACCCCCGGGCGGAGATGATATAGCCCAGGAAAGGCAAGGACTCCTGCTCAAACACACATTTCGCCAACTTGGCATAGAGGGAGTTTGCCCACAGGCGATCAAAAACTTTGCAAGCATCTCTCCGGTGGGAGTCAATATCTGGAGAGTAGATGAGAATATCATCCAGATAGACTACAACCGAGGTGGTAAGCATAACCCGGAAGATATCTTTCACAAAGTCTTGGAAGACGGCCGGGGCATTACAGAGGCCGAAGGGCATCAACAGGTATTCATAGTGCCCTGTTGTGAGTTCATTTTTCCCTTCACCATTGAGGTCTGATGAACTCCCTCCTCTGGTGAAGGAAGGTAGTGAGGCTGATTACCAAACACCTGGGCAGCTAGATGATGACTGGGTGGCTGGAATTGAGGACTGGATATAAGGCTGCCGACGCCCTTCTTCCTGGCTGGTGATTTTCCTGCTGGATTCTTGGAGACCAGTCTGATTCCTGCATCTCAAAGCTAAGTTTTTCTGCTCTGCTTTGTACTCTTCAGTTTTGTTTTTGTTTTGCCTTGTTTTTTGGGAGTTCCTCCATCCCCGGCCAGGGGTGAGCTGAATTCCATTTTTGTCTCTGATCTGTTGATCTTTTGCTCTGTCTTCAGAATATACCTGAGTGCTGATATAGTCTTTTGAAGCCTAGCGACTTCAGGGCCTGTTTTTCCTATCAGTCGGTTGGCTCATTTTGATAGGGTTTATGCGGATGGCAGACAGCAGCTTTCCTATCCTGTTCTATGTAGTTAGCTTGGGCCCCATCATTTGCTCAACCTATCTTTCTATCTGTGTTAGTGTTTTCATCTTGCTTCACCGTCATTATATGTTGGGGGCTGCCTATTGCTTTGGGGTCTGCTCTGGGGCAGTTTAGTTTTTCCCCTTTCTGTCTTTAGGCTATGTAGTTCTCCGGCTGTGATCGAGGGGTCTAGGGCATCGTAGGAACCCCCCACGGCTACTGCTAGTTGTTGTGGATAGGTCCAGGGGTCTGAAATCCGATAGCTGCCAACCTCTCTGGTTTTTCTGGACTTAGCTGGTATTTTGTTTTTTCCTCCTTCGGTGACTCATCATAACATGGCCCATCCCTGGTGTTAAATGCCGTCTTCCATTCGTCCCCATCAAGGATGTGAATCAGGTTGTAAGCCCCCCGCAGATCAAGTTTGGAAAGCCCCCTTGCTCCCCGTAGCCTATCAAACAGCTCTGATATCAGGGCAGAGGATACTTATTCTTAATGGTGATGGCGTTAAGACCCCTGTAATCAATGCAAGGACGTATTTCCCCACTCTTCTTCTAGACGAAGAAGAATCCCGCCCCCGCTGGTGACACTGACTTCCTAATGAATCCTCTTGCCAGATTCTCCCTGATGTATTGAGACATGGCCTCTGTCTCCGGGAGAGATAGGGGATAGACTCGACCCCGGGGAGGCTCAGCATCAGGCAAGAGGTCAATAGGACAGTCATAGGGGCGATGAGGTGGAAGGGTCTCCACCGCCTTTTTTGGAGAACACGTCCGCATTCTGTCGATAGTGTTTGGGGAGCGAGGAGAGATCCACGGGAACCTCGGTGGAGGCAACCTGAACGCACTCCCTCAGACATCTACCCTCACATGATTTACTCCACCCAATAATCCTCCCTGAAGACCACTCTATATGGGGGGAGTGGTACCGCAACCAGGGGACCCCTAGAACTACCTGGTCAATGCCCTCGGGCATGACGAGGAGGGATATCGTCTCCTGATGAGATGGAGCCAGTGAGAGTAACAAGGGGGCGGTCTGGTGGGTTATCTGTGAGGGCAGAGTGGCGTCGTTCACCACTCTGATGGTGACTGGTGTAGACATCATAACCAGGGGTATAGCGTGCCGTTGAGCGAAGGCTGATGACATAAAATTGCCCTCTGCCCCGGAATCCACGCAAACCTCCACTGCCACAGTGGAAGAATCAAACTCAAGTGTCCCCTTAAAGGACAGCTTGGAGGAAAACGCCGCCTCCTACGGCCACTAGGGGCGAGCGTTCTCCCAGCTGCTGTGGGCACCGATTGGCAAGGTGACCAGACTGCCGGCAAACATGACAGCTCACAGGAGCTCGAGCGGACCGGGGCCTAGATCCCTCACGGGAAGTCCCCTGACGCTCGGACGCCCGATCGGAAGATTCCAGAGGTTTAGCAAAACTAGGTGCCAACCTAAACCTTTGCCTACACTGGGCCCGCTCCAACCTTCGCTCGGCGAAGCGAAGATCAATACGGGTGGAGACAGTCATAAGCTCCTCCAGTGTAGCGGGAATCTCCCTGGTGGCCAGAGCGTCCTTCACATGGCCAGCCAAACCTCTCCAGAATGCCGGAATGAGGACCTTATCTGGCCACTCTAACTCTGAGGCCAGCGTTCGGAACTGGATGGCAAAGTGGCTGACCATGGATGAGCCCTGTGACAATGCCAGCAGCTGGAGCGTGGTGTCATGGGTGACTCGTAGTCCCAGGAAGACCTGCTTCAGAGTGTTCAAGAACCGCTAGACACTCTGCACCACATGATCACCACGCTCCCACAGTGGTGTGGCCCACTCCAAAGCCCTGCCCGACAAGAGGGAAATAATAAATCCCACTTTAGCCCGCTCAGAGGGGAATCGTGCGGCCAGCAGCTCCAGCTGTATAGAGCACTGGCTTACGAAACCCCTACAAGAGGCACTATCACCCGAGAACTTCTCGGGCAGCGGGAGGCGGGACAAAGTCGGGGCAGGGATGGCTGTGGTCACACGGGAAACAGCCTCTGTGGCTGCCTGAACAGTGACCGCAGTAACATCTGCAGCTGAGGCTGAACGCTCGAGAGCCGCCAACCTGCCCTGCAGCTGCCGGATGGACTGCAACAGTCGCTGTTCATCCGCCATTAAGAGCCAGACCCTGGCGCTAGGATAATGTTAGGGCAGGCGGAACGCACCAAATCATAAAGATGTTAATAAGGTGCGTTCGCTGCCCAGGGTCCACCGTGCAGGGATGGTAACCTGCTGCTCAGTAATGGCGGATACTATATGGCGGTATACTATAAAAACACACGCGGGTTATCGTCACCCGTTGTGTACGGGGGTGGACTCTGTTGTTTCACAGAGCCGCACTACCGCTGAACATAAACGCCGGAGCCTGTTTGTGCTCACAGAGCTCGGCTAAAAGAGCGCACAGTGTACGGCCACAGAACGCTACCCCAAGGACACGGAGTTAGAGTCCCTCTAGGCCCACTGAGCGCGCGGCATCGCTGCCATGAGCGCCGCTAAAGACGCTGGCAGTGGAGTGTGGAGCACGTGCACTGAGGCGTGCTGGATCACTGGTGAGGACCAATGTCTGACTCACACCCTGACCTACCTACACCTAAGCCAGGGTGCTAGCAGGCTAGGCTGCACAACACATGCGTACCAAGGGTAGGGGTTTCATAATGAGTCAGTCACCAGCTACATTCATACGTGCATACATCTCTCACACCTTATAGTCTGTAAATACAGTCTGATCCTAGCGCATGGGCGAGCGGCCATGCGAACCTTTTATAGCCACGGGCGTCCGGGACCTTCCTGGCTTCTCGGATGGGCCAATCCGAACACGAGCAGGACCTGGGCACGTGACCCTCGATCTCCAATGGGAGATCACTCCATGGGCGTGCTCAGTGGCCCAACATGAGGACTTAGTCCCTGGAGAATCTCACTGCTGAGCAGCATGCATTGTCATAGCTGTGCCAGAGGTGGCAGCAGCAAGCAAACCCATGGAGTTGGCCTTGGCAGAGCGCCGGGACCGATGAATCTGCTGAGCGGGCTCCACTGCGGCCGAAGAAGAATGGGAAACTGCTGGGTGCAAGGCTCTGGATTCCTGCTGTACAGTGGCAGGAACCTGACACCTAACAATTTTAGTGTCATGTAGAGATTTTTTTAATATCATTATAAGGTGTTTTAAATTACGCAGTGTGTATATAACAGTGCCACATAGTGCTCAATAGCACAAGTGCTATATAGTGCTCAATCAATACCACCATATATTAAAGAAGCACTGTCATGAAAATTTTATTGCCTGTCTAAATGTATATGGAGTGAAGTATAGGTGCAATAATATACTTAGCAATCGTCATCTTCCCCAGTTTCCAGCGCAGCTCAGATCCTCTTCTGAGTCACATGACAGTCATTCAAACTTTCAAGTTCACACTGGGATATATTGTAAATGTGAGCCAAAAGTCACTCTTTTAATACTATCCTAAGAAGCTTCGAGGCTCTATAGTTATATGGTGACGTACACTGGACAACACCCAAGGTCATATGATTCCGTCTCCTCTAAGACATTGGCAGCAGTTTTACGTTATTTGGCTGAATCGATAATAATTCAGAGTTGTAATTTTCAAAGAATTGCAAATATAAACACCAAACTCGATTCATACAGTATCGTTTTTCTCATCTCTGCGTACAGCCATGCTCCCTCTTATCAGCTGTTTTACATTGTAAGCATTAACGGAGGAGACTCATTTCTCATTAGCTGCAGTATCATCTTTATCCATTTTCGCACTGAATTCCAAGTATTTTTGCACTTCTCGGGCTATCATGGTTTATTCTGATAACCTCCATACTCATTAAAGAGATTGAAAACTGCATATTTCGGACTTGATTCATCAATTGCGATTTATTTCTAAGTTACTATTATTGTTTTTTTTGCGCCAGATTTGTCAAAATGGTGCATGCAGTTTATAGATTTTACAAAATGGACTTTATTTCTCTTTTTAAGCATTTTTTCACAACATATACCTAATTTGGACGTGTCCATGTGTCTGTGCACAATGAGTCATCCACAGCCCAAACATCTGTCTGTGCACAATGAGTCATCCACAACTCAACAGTAACTTAGGTATCCATAGTTACTACCACTAGCAGCTAACTGACTATATGCATGGGCGTAACCATGGATACCTAAGTACTGTAAGGCCCTGTATAGGAGTTAAGTGACATACCTAATAAGGAGAGGAGCTCTCCCTGGTGACGAGTTAAGGCATAAGCCTTTTTTGAACGTTAGCCTGTGAGGCAACACTGTGAGGCAACATTGTGAGGCAACATTGGGAGGCAACACTCAGGCAACAGTGTGAGGCAACATTGCAAAGATGGATCTAATTGATCGCACTGCTGCACGTAAAGAAGCAAATTGCATACAGATGCATAACCTGTATCTTAATGAAACAGAAGACGAACAAAATTGTCGAAGAACTGCTGATGCAGCCCGACACTGAATCACGTAGAACATCTAATGCTGCACGACAACGAGTAACACGTAATGCACAAAGTGATACACAAATGTCACAAAGATGAGAACAAGATAGAAGACGTGTCCAAAATGCAAGAGCCACTCGATGATGGCAAGTTACATTTGCCGCTAGAGGGCTTCTTAACACTAGAACTACCACATGTTTCATAATACCTATAACTATCATTAGGGGTCATTTTGACCCCCATTCAAAAGTACTGACTGGAGTAAAAATAACTTTTTTGTTGCCAACAAATTAAAGAACATTTATTTTAACTTAGGCCTCTTTCACACTTCCTTTTTTGACCATCAGTCAAAATCCGCCAGTTTTTGAAAAAAACGGATCTGCCATTTTTTTTGGCGGATCCGTTTTTTCCCCATAGAGTTGCATTACCGGCGGATCTTGACGGATGGCCATCCATTGGATCCGTTTTTTTGCGGATCCGCCAAAATGTTTGCGTCCGCCGGCATGCCTGGACGGACCCTGCAACGTTTTTTTGGCTGTAGGATCCGCATTTTACAGTGCGCATGCCCGGAGAAAGGAAGTCAGCCGGGGATTTAACCCTCAAATCCTTTCTGGCGGTGGAAAAAAAAAATCTCTCTCTCTCTCCCGGACTGCGGTTCCTTTAAAATTCTGCATTCAACGGATCCGTCAAAAAAACGGTCCGGTGGCATCCGTTTGCATCAGTTACAAACGGATCCGCTTTCCGCCATTTCGACGGATTTTAACTGACAAGAAAAAATGGAAGTGTGAAAGAGGCCTTAGTAGGAACTGTGTTAAGATCAAGTACAGCATGCATTTTCCTTTTACATGGTCATAGCATGCGGTGTCCAACAATTAACACAAACAGTACTTTCTTCCACTTTCCCAGTGCATATTCCACAAACTGGTTTGTTAAAGCTTGCGCAAGTTTTAGTTGTTTTGTTTTCGTTACATCTTCCAACTACACATTTTCGATGCTTGCGGATTTCTTGTCCTTTTGTTTGTGGTTCAGACATTGCGGATGATGGGCCACTTCTTCTGACTCATTTTCGGATAAATTCTGAAGACATTTCAAATTTTCATCACTTGTCAGACCCCTCTGCTTACTCATGCTTCAAATATACGTAGCAAAAAGGGACTTGCAAGATCGCAGAAGTAATAAAACGACACTGTACAAACATGCGGAGTTGTAGCTTCAACTGTAATGTTTGCTACTGAAGTGCAGACAGAAATCGCTACAAGAGACATGGATCAAACATGTTCAGACAAGTTTAGACAAAACAAAATGCTGAATCATCCCTGATATGCAAAGATACAATTACACTCTACAACTAGGGAGAAGCACTGTGATTTTCTGTACTCTGTAATATTAGGTGACTTGCCTACTACTACTTTTATGTATGGGGTCAAATTGACCCCTTCAGTACTTATAGGTATGAATTGTAAAATCCGGGCCCCTGAAAAAGATACAATTCATTTTTGTGTTCTAAAATATACACTACCATGAATAAATAAAAGTCACAAAAAGTCAGAACTCATTTGTTAAAATTTTAGAAATTATAGGAAAAAGAAATACAAAAGGGTCAAAATGACCCCTCCTGTAGTTCTAGTAGTGAAACAGTCACCCCATTTTCGGCCTCTAAGCTGCGGCCACAGCCATCAGGGGCTTATCTACAGCATTCTGCAATGCTGTAGATAAGCCCCCGATGTAACCTGAAACATGAGAAAAATTAGTTATATTATACTCACCCAGGAGCAGTCCCAGTCCGGTTTTGTTCCGATGGGTGTCGAGGTCCGGGTCCGGCGCCTCCCATCTTCTAACGGTGACGTCCTCTTCTTTGCTTCCTGTCTTGGCTCCTGCGGAAGAGGTCTGTGGCCGCAGCTTATAGGCCGAAAATGGGGTGACAGATTCCCGTTAATCAAATTGATGAGACACGTATTGAAGAGCACTATGCTGGCGAACTGACATGTCAGTTCTGCCAATCTAAAAATTTTAAAGATGAAATGGCACAGGACAAAACATTCCCTTCCTGCTGCAAGAGAGGGCGCATCCAATTACATCCCATTCGTATGGATGATCAATTAGTCAAGTTGATGAAAGGTGAGCATCAGCACTCCAATAACTGTATTGCTTATATAAGGCAATACAATAGCTCTCTGGCTTTGGCATCAATGGGAGCACAAGTAGCGCCACCTCCTGGGCATGGTCCATACTGTTTTCAAATTCATGGACAAATTTACCACAGAACTGCCCCATTGCATCCCGCTGTGGGTAGTACTCCTAAGTTTGCCCAGATTTATATCTTGGACAGTGAAGAAGCATTAAGTACAAGAAGTCCAGCAAATAAAAAGTGCCTCCCAGCACTGCTGTCATCTCTTGGAGAGAAAATGAAAGCAATTAACCCACTCGCAAGAGCCTTCACAATGATGAGGGAATTTGAAATAGAGTAAGAGAGGATTGCTGAATTAGAAAATCGCGATCCACTCGAAATAACAATGTCGATTATAAATGACTACAATGATGACTAGAGGCGCTACAATGCACCAAGGTGCAGTGAAGTAGCTATAATTTATCAAAATGTATTGAGTTAACCCCATTTAATAAGGACATCAGAGTTCACCTGAAAAGTGAAAAACAACAGTTCAAATCAGCTTTCTTCAAAGAAAGTGTGATACAGTGACATATCCACTTCTATTACCATATGGGGACAGTGGATGGACAAGAAATTTGACAACTCCAATTGCCCAAAGTGTGCAACATCAAGGAATTGGTGACATTCATTTACCATCCATACCAGTGGATCAAGATCGACAAGAAAAAATCACCCTATTGCAGTACTATGCATACAGGCTTGCCATTCGTGACAAGTTCAATCCCTTTTTAAATGCTGGGAAGTTGACGCAACAATTTATCGTTGACAGTTATGTCAAAATTGAATCCGACAGGATCAAATATATAAAACAAAATCAAAAGGCATTACGCGTCGACTGTTATGCCGGCGTTATGGATCAAATCCATAATGCTGCATTACACCATGGGCTAAAAGCTGGGACACCAGTAATTTTACCATCCAGTTTCATTGGAAGCCCAAGAGCTATGCAGCAAAGTTATCAAGACGCCATGACAATTGTCCGAAAATTCGGAAAGCCAGATCTTTTTGTTACCATGACCTGTAACCCAAAGTTGAAAGAAATTACTAAAAACTTAGAACCATGGCAAAGACCAGGTATTTATGTTTGCTGATAGTCTACACATACGCCAGTCTGGTGCATGGTTACATCCCATTGCGAGGTCAGTATGATGCGTGGTTACACCCCACCGCGTGGTTCGTAATCTCAGCGCGCGCCCAAAGGGTGCACAATCACTCATTAGCTCTAAAAGTCATGATCAAACTCTTAGTGGATCCCTGACCTAAAAGGTGCAACCAGGAGCAAAGTGATACTGAATCAGCAGAGGGAGCATCCCAGATTCCCCACAACACCCAAGCTGCCATGCAAAGCGTCCATAGGCACATCATCACATCAACAATGGCCGCCACATAGCACCAACACCAAATGAAAAGAGCTAAAAGAGGTTCACTGTGACGTGGCAGTGGGTCTTGTATAGACTGATAAGAATACTAAGTACCTCGTGTTTAGTTTTGTAAATTGTTGCATACACACAATAGTATGGTATCAGAGGCATAGCTGGGGTTCATCTGGGTGGGGAGGAGCAAAATATGTGAGTGGTACCCTAGCGAGGTAACGGTGTGTACAACTACAGTGCTGCACCCTTCTCATAGGTATAGAGAAACCTCAGCAAATGACTGGGATGTTACTGAAAATCTCATTACAAAGATTAACACTGATATTACCACCATATAGTGACCATATCATGGTAGATACCAGTGCCGCTGAAAATATAAAAGATTACAGTAGTAATTGATGTTAACTTACAGCTGACATTCTTTCTGATGGTGTTGTTCACTTTTCCCCGTCTTATACATCTTGACCAGACCGACATGACAACTTCTCCAACCACAACTCGCCTTCAGAAATTACAACAAAGACATATATGACTTCTCACATTTCCATCAGCATCCCCAGCTATCCCCAACCTTCACAAACACAGCATGATAGTCCACATAGTATCCCGCTCCCACTGTATGACAGCACCAAGTAGCCCTCCCACATTGTATGATTGCCCCAGTTGTACCCCCACACTGTAAAATGGCCCCCCAGTAGTCTGTCAACACTGTTTGCTTTGCGCCCAGTAGTCCCCCAGACAGTATGTTTGGCCCCCAGTAGTCTCATCACACAGTGTACATGGCTCACAGTAGTCCCCACACACAGTATGCTTGGCCCCCAGTAATCCAATAGTCTCCTCACACTGTATGCATAGCCCACAGTAGTCCCCCCAGACTGTATGCTTGGCATCTAGTAGTCCTGTAGTCTTCCCACACTGTATGCAGCGGCCCCAGTAGCCTCCCCCACACTGTATACATGGCCTCTATTAGCCCCCCCACATTGTATACGTTGCCCCACAGTAGCTTTTCCACATTGTATGCTTTAATCCCAGTAGCCTCCCCCACACTGTATGCAGGGCCCTCAGTAGCCCTTCCATAT
The DNA here is from genome assembly GCF_039654945.1 of Dendrobates tinctorius. Classification (NCBI taxonomy): domain Eukaryota; kingdom Metazoa; phylum Chordata; class Amphibia; order Anura; family Dendrobatidae; genus Dendrobates; species Dendrobates tinctorius. The sequence continues at coordinate 9,661,438 of NW_027361993.1, forward strand.
TGTATGAATGTGTAGGGAGGAGGGCCCCCGCAGAGTGTCTGGGCCGGAACCAAGGGGACCACCATCTAGGTTCCTAAGGAAACAGTACCCGGGGAGCAAAGGAGGAGAGCGGACTGCTGAGAGTGACAGGACAGCAAGGGGAGGGGCGAGTATAAAAGGGAAAGGGAGCGAGCAGGGGAGTCAATTGACGGAACAGCAGACACGAGGCAAGAGACTGTGGGAGTCTGAGAGAGCCAGAGTGACAGACGGTGACCAGAAAGGAGACCATCGGCAGAGGAGAAACTTACTGTGGCCTGCAGAGAGTGGGCGCCGAACCTACCAACAAGAGACTGTCGCTTCACTCCGATCCGGGGTCACTTCCTGCCAACGGTGGTCCGCAGCTGTTATCGCTGTGCTTCAGCCTGTCGCGGCTAGTCCGCCGCCCCTCGCAGCTCTGCCGCTCCACTCCAGCCCGCGGCTGAGGCCTGCCCGCTGCCGCACCACTTCAGCCTGCGGCTGCGGCCTCTTCATCATCGGCTGCAGTGGATGTCACCCGGCTGCAGTCGGCAGTTGGAGCCTACTCCTTTGTCTAAGCCCAGGCCGTGCACGTGGCCTGCCAACCGCCACTCCTGGGAACTGCGACACAACCCTGCTTGGAGACTGGAGTCTCATTGAACTCGCTTGCGATCAGCACCCCGCTGTTTCTACAGGGGGTCACCTCATCAAAGGACTTCCTCAGGGCCTGTTGTGCCCCATCTACTCCTGGGCACTAGGCGCCCGAAGACTACCACAGATCCTCAGCCGCTGGGCCCAGCGGCTGCGATGCCAACGCAGCCTCATCAGAGATGCCGAGGGACGTCAGGATGGATAAGTGACACTATAAGAAATAAGAACCCGTAGTCGGCCATATCGCGGCCCTATAGTAACCGGCCCTTGCCGGATTAGTCGTGTTCATTTTTAAAGTATTTGTTAGTGCAGAGTCCCTGCGAAGACAATAGCTGTTATTATTTTTGGTTGCATAGCATAGTCCTAGTGGCTTAAATTCATAAAAGTTCTATAGCCAAAGTTCAATTCAGTCTCGCGTCTCGTCACTGCATCCTGCGTACCTGCTGTTACCTACAAATGGTCCCCAGTATTCCAGTAGGCCACCCCACACTGTATGCATGGACCCCAGTATTCCAGTAGCCCCCAACACTGTATGCATTTTCCTTAGTAGTCCCCCCATGAGCACTATTAAAATAAAATAAAAACAACTTATACTCACTTAACCATGGATACTGCATCCTGCGTACCTGCTGTTACCTACATTTGGCGTAGTTGGCAGGATGCAGTCTCCGAGCACGGACAACGACTCCCCAGACCAGGGCAGGGCCGTGAACTCGACAGATAGCAAGGGCCCCTGCTCAAGCATTTCATTGGGGGCTATGCTGAGCAACCTGCCTAGGTTTTCCGGTTCTAATACCATGCTATGGAGCTGGACAGAACGGATGCGGGGGCTCTTTCGGATGCACCCGATGACTCCTGACCTGGAAGCCGATGTAGCTCTCATGGTGTTAGATGGGGAGGCTTAGAATTCGGTAATGTTGAGGCCCCCAGGACACCGCAACACCTTTGATAAAGTTTTGCAGATTGTAGAACAGACCCATGGGGATCCAACTAATGTGGGAGAGTTAAGGACCCGGTTGTTCAGTCGGATGCAGAGGGAGGGGGAGACCATCATCCAGTATATGAATGTCCTCCAAGAATTGCATACGGCCATCGAAAGAAAGGATGGTGTAGGGGTAGGACCTATTGACATTACCCTACGCAACCTATTGGTGACTGGACTGCGGGACCCGTTAATAAAGCAGGCATTATGGGAGCAGGTCAGAATGAATCCCCGTATAGACTTTTCAGAGGTGGGAAGTCAAGCATGCGCTCGAGAGCAAGAGCAGGGGATGGCGGTCCCCGTGGGAAAGGTCCGGAGTGTGGAGGCTCCCGTGAACGCAGTTGAGGAGCCTCAATGGTTGGAGGAGATGAAACAAGAATTGAAGAACATCAAGGGCGAGTTGGCTGAAGAGAAAAGGACTGAATCCGGGACTGGACGGCCTGGTTTCAATCCCCCAGGGCGGTCGGTCTGCACAGACCTGGTGCTATGAGTGCGGGGAGCTGGGCCACTTCACCCGAGAGTGTCCACGGCGTGGGAGATACCCACCTCGGCGGCCATTAAACTAGAGGGCTCCGGGCTGGGGGGACGCCGCTTGGAGCCAGAAACCACGATTAGGGGTGGTGGAAGTCCCGAAGATTTGGTCGCAAAATGTCCGGTGGTATGGGCAGAAGTAGAGGGCCGGGCCGTCCGGTGCCTAGTGGACATGGGGTCACAAGTGACAACTATGCCTGCAACTTATTTCCGGCAAAATTTCCCCGTGGCAGCAAGACCCCAGTGGGGACCCATGATCAGACTAGTAGCCGCCAATCAACTACTGGTCCCTGTTGCCGGGGTGGTGTGGGTACAGGTGACACTGTGCGGTAAATCCGTCGGTCGCAGAGGAGTGGTACTGACTCAAGGGGAAACCGATAAGCAACATCCAGTCATTCTGGGCATGAGCATACTATGGGAGTTCGGCAATCTGCTCCTCATTGATCCCATGCACAAGATCCTAAAGCAGTGGGGTTCTCGCACGGCCCAAGGACAGGTATTCCAGCAGTTGGTGCGGGAAGTGTGAGTATACCAGGACTGCTGGGAGGGCGAGGCTCTGGGCAAAGTCATCGCGCCAGCGGCTCTCCTGCTTATACTGCCTCCTGGACAAACAGTGATGGCTCTGCCAATTCAAGCCTTGATACCCTTGGAGGGCGTGGAGATACAGGTGGAGCCATGCTACTCGGAGCGCTTGCCTCCTGGCATACTGGTGGCCCGTTCCCTGACCACAGCGCAAAAAGGGACCGTCCTGGTGCGCTGCGTCAACCTTGAAGACCAAGACATCGTCCTAAAAGCTCAGACCGAAGTGGCCAAGCTAGTAAGGCCTTTGGAAGAAGTGCTGCTGGCCCTGCGGTTCAATTGAGAGTGCAATCCGAGGACCCTTGGGAAGTAACTATCTGGACTCTACAGGCTACCGAAATCTCGGCTCAGGAGAAGGGTCGAAACATCCTGGAACAGATGCGGGCCGAACTCTCTGGACTAACTTCAGCTCAGCTTTCCCAGATAGTAACACTGCTCGGACAGTACCACGAGGTATTTGCTAGTCATGAGGAAGATTTTGGATGTACCACCACCATCACCAATGGAATTCCCACGGCAGGGGCGGCCCCCATCCGAGAACAATATCGACAGATTCCTCCTCAACTCTACCAAGAGGTGAAAACTTTGCTGGCACAAATGCTACGAAAGGGAGTGATTCGAGAAAGCCAAAGCCCCTGTGCTGCTCCTATTGTGTTGATCCGCAAAAAGGATGGCACCTTACGATTCTGCGTGGACTATCGAAAGCTGAATGCTTGCACCATTAAAGACTCATACCCACTACCCCGAATAGAAGAATCCTTGTCCGCCTTGGGGAAGGCGACGTATTTTTCTACTTTGGACCTGGTCAGTGGGCACTGGCAGGCGCCCATGTCAAAAGAAGACAGGGCTAAGACGGCGTTCATACTGCATATGGGACTATTTGAGTTCAATCGAATGCTGTTCGTACTGGCCAACGCCCCGGGGACCTTTCAGCGGTTGATGGAGCGGTGTCTGGGAGATCTCAATTTTGAGGCCACGTTAATATACTTAGACAATATCATCATCTATGCTGCCACATTTGAGGACCACCTGAAGCGGTTGGGGCAGGCACTTGGCCGGCTGCAAAAGTACGGGTCGAAGGTAAAACCCCAAAAATGCCACCTATTTCGTACCCAGATCGAATATCTGGGCCATGTTGTCTCGGCAGAGGGTGTAAGGCCGTCTCGGGAAAAGGTTGCTGTCATTCAGGGATGGCCTACCCCCGAGACGATAAAAGACGTGTGGGCCTTCCTGGGGTTGGCCGGATACTACTGTCGTTTTGTAAAGAATTTTGCATGTCGAGCTCGAGCCCTGCATGACCTGCTGAAGGGGGCTCCCGCTGGGGCAAATGGACGAAAAATCCAGTGGCAACAACCTCAAGAAGAGGCCTTCCAAGACCTTAAGGCTGCGCTCTCGGATGCTCCGGTGTTAGCTAATGCGGATTTCTCGCAACCATTCATCCTACACACTGACGGGAGTCTTCACGGGCTGGGGGCTGTGTTGTCACAAGTTCAAGACGGCCGGGAAAGAGTGATCGCGTATGGAAGCCGCTCACTCCATGATTCCGAGCGCAACCCTGACAATTACAGCTCCTTTAAGCTCAAGCTCCTCGCAGTAGTGTGGGCCATGACGGAGTGGTTCGCATAGTACCTGGCAGGCTCCAAAATAGTGGTGCGGACCGACAATAACCCACTGGCTCATTTGGAAAATGCCAAATTGGGGGCTCTAGAACAAAGATGGGTGGCCCAGATGGCGAAATTCAACTATAAAATCATCTATAAAAGAGGGGCCAAGAATGTACATGCTGACGCCCTCTCCAGGATTCAACATACAACCCCAGGGAGGAGTCAAGACGACAAACTAGAAGGGGAAGAGATACCGTTCGCCCTCACCACTGCCGTGCTCATAGATGCCACCCAGAAAGTACCTCCTTCGGAGACCCTAAGGGGCATGCTGGAGCAATCTCGGGATAAGTGGATCCAACAGCAGCAAGAAGATGAAGAAATTGGACTTCTCCGGACGTGGGTCGCCGCTGGTAAACTGCCCACTGACTCCCAAAGACAGACTTTGACTCAGGACATGTCGCTGATGTTACGACAATGGGAGAGGCTGGTTATCCGAAAGGGACTATTGTATCGTTAAATGACATCACGAACAACATCTATGACGATTTGGCAGGTAGTTGCGCCCGGAGCCCAACTTAACGAACTGGCTCGAGAAGCCCACGAAAAAGGGGCTCATTTCGGAGCTCAAAAGACCTTGCAATGGTTACAACAGAAAATTTACCATCCACGCTTGCATGCTGTTGTGGACGAGACTTGCCGGACCTGTCGCCTATTCGAATTAGCCAAACCGCCCGCACAGCAAGCCTCAGTACAAACAATCGAGACCTCAGCGCCCCTCGAGCTTCTGACGGTGGATTATCTGACCATTGGTCCCGCATTCCAGGGGTACGAACACTGCCTCATCATGGTAGACCATTTCACTAAGTTCGCTGTGGTCACCCCCACTCGAGACCAGACCGCTGAGTCAGCCGCCTCCGCAATTTGTAGAAACTTCATACAAGTTTACGGCTGCCCCCAACGGATACATTCCGATCAAGGAGCATGTTTTTTGGGAAAAATAATGGAGGAACTACACCATCTCTACGGTATTGACAAATCCCGGACCACACCATACCACCCGCAGGGAAACGGGGCCTGCGAACGATTTAATCAGACATTAATCCAAATGTTGCGTACTCTGGAGAGTGGCAAGAAGGCCCGTTGGCCCAAATATGTCCCTGAATTAGTATGGGTCTATAACAACCGAGTACATCGCATTACCGGCTATACCACCTAGTCCCTGTTGTTCGGACGAGAGGGCAAAGGGGTCACGGAGGTGGAGTTGGACCCAGAGGAACCTCAGCCCTGGACTGGGGTATCATCAAGGGTAAGAAATCACTGGCACCGGCTGCAAACTCTTCATCGAATCGTACATACCAAACTCCAAGACTTAGAACACCCAGGAAAGAATTTATCTCCACCTCCCAACCTCCAAAGCGGAGACCGAGTACTCGTACTAGACCAACGTCCCCAGAACAAATTAGAGCCACGCTGGGAAGAGAGTCCCTATCAGGTCCTACACCGTATAAACCCTGAAGGACCTGTGTACGAAATACGACCCGAAAAAGATGAAACGCTGCCTACTCGCATTGTGCATCGTAATATGTTACGCCCATGTATTTCCATCGACCCGAAGCAACCTGAACCTGCTCCTCAGGTCTCTGAACCATTGCCCGTGTTTTGGGACCCGGACGAAGAAGAAGACTTCCCCACAATAACCAGGGGCTCTCTACTCAATGACAAACCAACTGACACAATTAGCCTACCCAAACCAGCTAGCCCACCACCGTCCACCACCCCAGAAGATTCCACCCTAGTCGAACTAAGATTGTTGTGAGTTCATTTTCCCCTTCACCATTGAGGTCTGATGAACTCCCCCTTCTGGTGAAGGAAGGTAGTGAGGCTGATTACCAAGCACCTGAGCTGGGAGAGGATGACTGGGCGACGGGGATCTCTGACTGGATATAAGGCAGCCGACGCCCTTCTGCCTCGCTGGTGACTTCTCTGTGGAATTCTAAGAGACCAGTCTGATCCCTGCTCCTCAAAAGCTGTTTTCTGCTCTGCTTTTAGCATTTGTGTTTTGGTTTTAGTTTTCCTTGCTTTTCTGGATTCTGCCATTCCCTGCTGGGGTGGGCTGAATTCCTTTTTGTCGGTTTGCTCTGTCTTCAGAAAATACCTGAGTACTGACATAGTCTTTTTGAAGCCTAGCATCTTCAGGGCCTTTTTCCCTGTCAGTCTGTTGGCTCTTATTTTGATAGGGTTTTTCGCGGATTGCAGACAGCAGCCTTCCTATCCTGTCCTATCTAGTTAGCTTGGGCCCCATCATTTGCTCAGTCTATCTTTCTATCTGTGTAAGTGTTTTTTCTTCTTGCTTCACCGTCATTATATGTTGGGGGCTGCCTATTGCTTTGGGGTCTGCTCTGGGGCAGTTTAGATTTCCCTTTCTGTCTTTAGGCTAGGCAGTTTTCCGGCTGTGATCGAGGGGTCTAGAGCATCATAGGAACCCCCCACGGCTACTGCTAGTTGTTGTTCATAGGTTCAGGGGTCTGCAATCCGATAGCTGCCAACTTCTCTGGTTTTCTGGACTTAGCTAGCATTTCTGTTTTTGTCTCCTACGGTGACTCCTCATTCATAACAGAATCACCAGCCATACCGCAGATCCTAGGGTACTCAATAGCAGGAAAGAATTTTTAAAAAAAAAGTGTGTATATTTTTTCCTCTATATCTCTGAGGCCGTAGGGGGAATTTTTTTTTCTCTCAATGGAGATAAAGCAATTGTCTGATCGTGTGGAGCAGCTCGCTGCGGAAGTGCGGGGAATTTCCGCCTACCTTGCTCATTCACATGCTGCTGAACCAAAGATCCCTACTCCTGATGTGTTTTTTGGGGATCGGTCTAAATTTTTGAATTTCAAAAATAATTGTAAATTATTTTTTGCCTTGAAGCCTAACTCGTCAGGGAGCTCCGCGCAGCAGGTTAAAATTGTCATCTCTTTGCTGCGTGGCGATCCCCAGGATTGGGCGTTTTCTTTGAAACCTGATGATCCTAGTCTGACTAATGTGAACGCATTTTTTCAAGCCTTGGGGTTGTTGTATGATGAACCTAATGCTATTGATCAGGCTGAAAAGACCCTGTTGGCATTGAGCCAGGGTCAAGATTCTGCAGAATTGTACTGTCAAAAATTCCAAAACTGGGTGGTCCTTACTGCCTGGAATGCCTTGGCAGCTCTCTTTCGGAAGGGTTTGTCAGAAGCCGTAAAAGATACTATGGTGGGATTTCCTGTTCCCTCTGGTCTGGACGATTCTATGTCATTAGCCATTCAGGTTGATCGGCGTTTACGTGAACGCAGGACTGCACGAGAGGTGTGGCCACCTGTTGAACTAGTGTCTGAACCTATGCAATGTGATAGAGTTTTGTCCAGGGAGCAACGTCAGGAGTTCAGAAAGCGTAATAAGCTGTGTTTTTTTTGTGGAGATGCCTCGCATATTATTTCTGTCTGTCCTAAACGAGAGAAACGTTTTGCACACACGTTTTCTGTGGGTGGTGTTCAACCTAAGTTTCTTCTGGCAATTACTCTGATCTGCTCCCTGTCCACATTTTCCGCCAAGGCTTTTGTGGATTCGGGAGCAGCCCTGAACCTAATGGACTTGGATTTTGCTAAACGTTGTGGATTTCCTATGACACCTCTGCGGACGCCTATCCCTTTCAGGGGGATTGATGCTACTCCTTTGGCAAAAAATAAACCTCAGTTTTGGACCCAGGTGGTAATGCGGGTCGCCCCAAACTATCAAGAAAATTGCAGATTTTTGGTGTTGCATAATTTGCATGATACCATTGTTCTGGGGTTTCCCTGGTTGCAAATTCATAATCCAGTTTTGGACTGGAAATCTGTGTCTGTGGTGAGTTGGGGTTGTCGGTGTGCCCTTAGTGAGGCTCCGGTTTTTTCCACCTCTCCTCAGTCGCATGATGTTCCTGACTATTTGGCGGACTTTTATGATGTATTTAGTGAGAATGAGTCTGCGTCTTTGCCTCCTCATAGGAGTTATGACTGTGCAATTGAACTGAGCCCGGGGTGTAAATTTCCCAAGGGTCGGCTCTTCAATTTATCTGTACCCGAGCACGAGGCTATGCGATCCTATATTAAGGAGGCGTTGGAGTAGGGTCATATTAGACCATCCTCTTCACCATTAGGTGCTGGGTTTTTTTTCGTGGCCAAAAAGGATGGTTCATTAAGGCCTTGTATTGATTATCGTGCCTTCAACAAAATTACTATTAAATATCAGTATCCGTTACCCCTGATTTCGGATCTATTCTCCAGAGTTAAAGGTGCTTGCTGGTTTACCAAGCTTGACCTCAGGGGGGCGTATAATCTTATCCGCATTAAGCATGGGGATGAATGGAAGACGGTGTTTAATACTCCAGAGGGACATTTTGAGTACCTGGTGATGCCTTTTGGGCTCACTAATGCCCCTTCTGTCTTCCAGTGCTTCATGAACGACATTTTCTGAGACTTTGTGGATACATTTTTGATTATCTATCTGGATGATATTTTGATCTTCTCCAAGGATTGGGATTCTCATGTGGAACATGTTCGGACGGTGTTCCAGATCTTGAGGGAGAATTCCCTGTATGTCAAAGGATCGAAATGCCTTTTTGGGGTACAGAGGATTTCATTTTTGGGATTTATTTTGTCTCCGTCAACTATTGAAATGGATCCGGCCAAGGTACAGGCCATTTATGATTGGGTTCAGCCCACTTCTTTGAAGGCCCTTCAGAAGTTTTTGGGTTTTGCTAATTTTTATCGGAAATTTATAGCAAAATTTTCTAGTATTGCCAAGCCATTGACTGATCTGACTAAGAAGGGTGCTGATGTGTTGAATTGGTCTCCGGAGGCTGTTTCTTCCTTTCAGGAGCTGAAGCAAAGATTCACTTCTGCCCCGGTTTTGCGGCAACCTGATGTCTCACTCCCATTCCAGGTAGAGGTGGACGCTTCTGAGATTGGTGCAGGAGCTGTTTTGTCCCAAAAGGATCCTGTAGCATCTAAAATGAATCCCTGTGATTTCTTTTCCCGAAAGTTCTCCCCATCAGAACGTAACTATGATGTGAGGAATCGGGAACTGTTGGCCATGAAATGGGCATTTGAGGAGTGGAGACATTGGTTGGAGGGAGCTAAACATCAAGTCGTGATCCTCACTGACCACAAGAATTTGATTTACCTGGAGTCGGCCAAACGCTTGAACCCTGGACAGGCTAGATGGGCCTTGTTTTTTACACGTTTTGATTTTGTGGTCTCTTTTCTTCCTGGCACTAAGAATGTCAAGGCAGACGCTCTTTCTAGGAGCTTCTTTGCTGATTCTCCTGTGGTGACCAAGCCTGCTACCATCTTAGGTGAAGGGGTAGTTCTTTCTGCCATCTCACCCGATTTGAGACGTGCTCTGGAAGAGTTCCAGGAGGACAAACCTGAGCGTTGTCCCAGTGGAAAGTTGTATGTTCCTGACCAGTGGAAGAAGAGAGTGATGTCTGAAGTTCATTGCTCTGCATTGGCTGGTCATCCAGGTATTTTTGGTACTAGAGATCTGGTGAGTCGGTCTTTTTGGTGGCCCGCCTTGTCTCGTGATGTCAGGAATTTTGTGCGGTCCTGTGGGACTTGCTCTCGGTCTAAACCTTGTTCTCGCTCTAGTGGGTTGTTGATGCCTTTGCCGGTCCCCAGGAGGCCATGGACCCATATTTCAATGGATTTCATCTCTGATATGCCTGTCTCTCAGAGAATGACTGTTATTTGGGTGATTTGTGATAGGTTCTCTAAGATGGTTCATCTTGTTCCACTCCCTAAGTTGCCATCTTCCTCTGAGTTGGTGCCCCTGTTTTTGCAACAGGTGGTTCGCTTGCACGGGATTCCTGAGAACATTGTAACTGACAGAGGAGTTCAGTTTGTGTCTAGATTTTGGAGGACGTTCTGTTCCAAGCTGGGAATTCAGTTGTCCTTCTCCTCTGCGTTTCACCCTCAGACCAATGGGCAGACGGAGAGAACAAACCAGACCTTGGAGTCGTATTTGAGATGTTTTATTTCCGCTGATCAGGATGATTGGGTTTCATTTTTGCCCTTGGCCAAATTTGCTTTAAATAATAGAGCTAGTTCTGCCACTTTGATGTCACCTTTTTTTTGTAACTTTGGGTTTCATCCTCGATTTTCTTCAGGGCAGGTGGAGCCTTCTGCCTGCCCAGGTGTTGACACTGTGGTGGAGAGAATGCACCAGATCTGGGACCAAGTGGTAGATAAGTTATCTCTCTCCCAGGAAAAGGCCCAGCGGTTTTCTAACCAACATAGGACCGTTGGTCCCCAGTTTAAGGTGGGTGATATGGTTTGGTTATCATCAAAAAATATCGCTATGAAGGTAGCTTCTCCTAAGTTTAAGCCTAGATTTATTGGGCCTTACAAGATTTTGGAGGTCATTAATCCGGTCTCTTTTTGGTTGGCTCTTCCTGTCACATTTAAAATCCATAATGTGTTTCATAAGTCCTTGTTGAAGAGGTTTGTTGAACCAGTAGTTCCTGGGGTGGCACCTCCGGACCCTGTATTGGTTGAAAGTAACATGGAATATGAGGTAGAGAAGATACTGGATTCCCGTCTGGCTAGACGGAGACTCCAGTATTTGGTTAAGTGGAAGGGTTATGGTCAGGAGGATAATTCCTGGGTCTCTGCCTCTGATATTCATGCCAAAAAATTGGTGCGTGCCTTTCATCGGGCTCACCCTGATCGCCCTGGTGGCTTGGATGAGGGTTCGGTGACCCCTCCTCAAGGGGGAGGTACTGTTGTGAGTTCATTTTCCCCTTCACCATTGAGGTCTGATGAACTCCCTCTTCTGGTGAAGGAAGGTAGTGAGGCTGATTACCAAGCACCTGAGCAGGGAGAGGATGACTGGGCGACGGGGATCTCTGACTGGATATAAGGCAGCCGATGCCCTTCTGCCTCGCTGGTGACTTCTCTGTGGAATTCTAGGAGACCAGTCTGATTCCTGCTCCTCAAAAGCTAAGTTTTCTGCTCTGCTTTTTGCATTTGTGTTTTGGTTTTAGTTTTCCTTGCTTTTCTGGATTCTGCCATTCCCTGCTGGGGTGAGCTGAATTCCTTTTTGTCGGTTTGCTCTGTCTTCAGAAAATACCTGAGTACTGACATAGTCTTTTTGAAGCCTAGCGTCTTCAGGGCCTTTTTCCCTGTCAGTCTGTTGGCTCTTATTTTGATAGGGTTTTTCGCAGATTGCAGACAGCAGCCTTCCTATCCTGTCCTACCTATTTAGCTTGGGCCCCATCATTTGCTCAGTCTAACTTTCTATCTGTGTTAGTGTTTTTTCTTCTTGCTTCACCATCATTATATGTTGGGGACTGCCTATTGCTTTAGGGTCTGCTCTGGGGCAGTTTAGATTTCCTTTTCTGTCTTTAGGCTAGGCAGTTTTCCGGCTGTGATCGAGGGGTCTAGGGCATCGTAGGAACCCCCCACGGCTACTGCTAGTTGTTGTTGATAGGTTCAGGGGTCTGCAATCCGATAGCTGCCAACTTCTCTGGTTTTTTTGGACTTAGCTAGCATTTCTGTTTTTGCCTCCTACGGTGACTCATTCATAACATAAGATGCTCCGAGCGGTCAACAGCCGGAAAATCCCCCGAATGATACAAACAGGACCAGTACATATGGCAACAAAAACTGACACCTCCGCAGACCAACCCAAGTATACTGAGGCCCTCACCTGAGAACTGGCAAGCATACAGGATGGGGGAGTGTAGGGAGGAGGGCCCCAGCAGAGTGTCTGGGCCGGAACCAAGGGGACCACCATCTGGGTTCCTAAGGAAACAGTACCCGGGAGCAAAGGAGGAGAGTGGACTGCTGAGAGTGACAGGACAGCAAGGGGAGGGGCGAGTATAAAAGGGACAGGGAGCGTGCAGGGGAGTCAGATGGCAGAACGGCAGACACGAGGCAAGAGACTGTGGGAGTCTGAGAGAGCCAGAGTGACAGACGATGACCAGAAAGGAGACCATCGGCAGAGGAGAGACTTACTGTGGCCTGCATAGAGTGGGCGCCGAACCTACCAACAAGAGACTGTCGCTTCACTCCGATCCGGGGTCACTTCCTGCCCACGATGGTCCGCAGCTGTTACCGCTGTGCTTCAGCCTGTCGCGGCAGGTCCGCCGCCCCTCGCAGCCGCTGCTGCTCCACTCCAGCCCACGGCTCCGGCCTGCCCGCTGCCGCCCCACTTCAGCCCGCGGCTGCGGCCTCTTCATCATTGGCCACAGTGAACGTCACCCCGCTGCAGTCGGCTGTTGGGGCCTACTCCTTCGTCTAAGCCCAGGCCGTGCACATAGCCTGTCAACCGCCACTCCTGGGAACTGCGACACCACCCTGCTTGGAGACTGGAGTCTCATTGAACTCGCTTATGATCAGCACCCCGCTGTTTCTACAGGTGGTCACCTCATCAAAGGACTTCCTCAGGGCCTGTTGTGCCCCATCTCCTCCTGGGCGCTGGGCGCCCGAAGACTCTGACAGATCCTCAGCAAGTGGGCCCAGCGGCTGCGACGCCAACGCAGCCTCATCAGAGACGCCGAGGGACGTCAGGATGGATAAGTGACACTATAAGAAATAAGGACCTGTAGTCGGCCATATCGCGGCCCTATAGTAACCGGCCCTTGCCGGATTAGTCATGTTCATTTTTAAAGTATTAGTTTGTGCAGAGTCCCTGCGAGGACAAAAGCTGTTATTATTTTTGGTTGTTTAGCCCTAGCGGCTTAAATTCATAAAAGTTCTATAGCCAAAGTTCAATTCAGTCTCGCGTCTCGTCACTGCATCCTGCATACCTGCTGTTACCTACAAATGGTCCCCAGTATTCCAGTAGGCCACTCCACACTGTATGCATGGACCCCAGTATTCCAGTAGCCCCCAACACTGTATGTATTTTCCTTAGTAGTCCCCCCATGAGCACTAATAAAATAAAAACAACTTATACTCACCTAACCATGGATCGTGAGGAGTCCACTAGCAGACAGGACCAAGGCGTGGGTGGACCAACGAGGTGATATCATCACGCCAAGGCATGCAGAGTCCCGGCATGGTGACGTCATCATGCTGCCCCTCCCCTCATCCGTGCATCTCTCTGCTTTTCTGTAGGTCGCAGGCTTAAATCTACAGTATTTGCAATCTACAGACCGTGGAGGCTCAGCAGTAGTACAGGGAGATCATGTCTCCCTGCTCTATCAGAGAGTTTAACTGTATCGGCGTGCTGACACAGTTTGGAGTAGCTGTAGCTCAGGGTGGGACCCTGTGAGCGCTGGGTCTGGGACAACCGCACCATCTGACCCCCACACTACTGTATGGTATGAATTTTGAATTTTCTTTACTTTTATTTTTCAAAAAGTGGAGCTGTTGTCCAAATGAGCCGCTATATATTCTCATTTCATAACGTTACACCATATTATTGTGACATACTCCATCATAATAGTTGTCATTTTGACACAGCAGCAATTTCTTAATTATATCTATCTAGCTTGGAGGTAGAAAATTCTCTTTGTTTTGGACAGAAGATGATGACTCAAGACTTACTTGGGAATTTTACATTTTATTTAATGAGTAAATGAATTTTGTACCTTATTAAAGACTTGAAATCTCCAATCCGGCTTCTGTGGGCTTGAACTGATTACATTACAGTGGGGGAGGCGAAGAATTTCACAAATATTTATCTGGGAAGCGCGTCTGTCCGGCAGTCTGTATGATGCTGTTAAATAAATATGTGGATAAGCGTGCTCGGAAGCCCATAGCAGAGTTCATTAAGTTTGGTATTAAGATGCAGAGCTTGTGTAGGGAATAATATTGACAAAATGCGGGACATGTATGTGATCTAAAAATATTTCCATTTTATACTGTCTTCAGGAAGTAACGACCGCGTGAATCATTTTGCAGGGTTTTATTTTCGGCAGCTCTTTCAGAATGTTAACTAGCTCTAGGTTCTTGGCTGTAAAGTAATCTCGGATTGGGCTCCGTCTCTTTAATTGCCACTTCAGTAATAATATTTTTCAAATTATTGTAATGTTTAATGCAAAAATGCTGCAAAGCCGTTAAATAGACAATGGTAAAATGCTTGCCAGGCGGACTTGAATAATTTGTGTGTGCTCTATCCATGAGAGACAATAGAAAAAGGACAAGGACAGAACAGATGAAAGAGAATGCTGTTATGTTTTTGTAAATTGTGCCAGATAGTAGGAGTTTACATTAGACTTAGAGACAATGGAAACGCCACCTAGAGGTGAAAAATGAACTACGGTACTCTGATTGAAGCATCTATTACATTGTCCAGGTATTCATGTCATCTGCAGCAATATGAACAATTTGGGAGCAGAATAACAAAACATAAATTGTACATAGAAAGCAACATCATAGTACTTTATTCTTGTACATAGGGCGAAGTATTATAGTATTGTAAAAGCTAAGGAAAAAGAAGGCGCAATAGGGTCTTATCTGGGTGGTGAATCAAATAAATGTAAGAAATCCACTCACCTGAATTAGGAGAAATAAAGGCATAGGAACCAAATGTCAGTCTGCTGCACATCCGAAGGTCCACTCTGTGACCGCCAATATGAATCCTTATGGATAATAAACTTTCTCGGACTTACTGTGCGCTACTAGACAAAGTTCAATTCAACACTGCATATGAAGTTTAACTGTTTAATTTCCAACGCGTTTCAAAGTATAAAACTTCTTCTTCAGGGGATGACATAAAAGTCTTTGGGAATTAAACAGTTAAACTTCATATGCAGTGTTGAATTGAACTTTGTCTAGTAGCACACAGTAAGTCCGAGAAAGTTTATTATCCATAAAGAAGTATTATAGTAGTTATATTCTAGCACATAGGAGCAATACAGTATTATAGTAGTTATATTCTTGTAC
Source organism: Dendrobates tinctorius (assembly GCF_039654945.1). Classification (NCBI taxonomy): domain Eukaryota; kingdom Metazoa; phylum Chordata; class Amphibia; order Anura; family Dendrobatidae; genus Dendrobates; species Dendrobates tinctorius. Next base: position 9,676,680 of record NW_027361993.1, read on the forward strand.
ACATAGAGCAGTATTATAGTAGTTATATTCTTGTGCACAGGGGGTTGTTATAGTAGTTATAGTCTTGTACACAGGAGCAGTATTATAGTAGTTGTATTCTAGCACATAGGAGCAGTATTATAGCAGTTATATTCTTGTGCATAGGGGGTTGTTATAGTAGATATACTCTTGTACATAGGAGCAGTATTATAGTAGTTATATTCTTATATATAGGAGCAGTATTATAATAGTTATATTCTTGTACATAGGAGCAGCATTATAGTAGTTATATTCTTATATATAGGAGCAGTATTATAGTAGTTATATTCTAGCACCTAGGAGCAGTATTATAGTAGTTATATTCTTGTACACATAGGAGCAGTATTATAGTACTTATATTCTTGTACATAGGGGCAGTATTATAGTAGTTATATTCTTGTACATAGGGGCAGTATTATAGCAGTTATATTCTTGCACATAGGAGGCAGTATTATAGTAGTTATATTCTTGTACATAGGGGCAGTATTATAGTAGTTATATTCTTGTACATAGGAGCAGTATTATAGTATAAAAAAGGGGAGAAGCCAGCGCTGTCTATGGTCAGAAAGCAATACATAAAGTGCATATGCACGTATTGATTTCTAACTGTACTTTAAAATGAGAGATTCTTTGAGCCACCCTGCCACGCTAAGGCATTCTCATATGGGGCAGTCGTACTCTACATTTTTTATATTCGCTGTGCCATTACGGCCTCCTAAATGTATTAAAAGCAAGACTGTATTAAATGCAAAATGTACCTGAAGAGTTTCTGAATCACTCCCATAGCGCCAGAAAGGGCGAGCCCAGATAAAGGCTGACCAGTTCCGGACATGGACATTTCAGATCTAGCCTCCACACTGCCAATCCAGCAACCACAGATGAAGGGTAAAACAGGTGCATAATCAAACAAAGCCTAGGGCAGGGTAGGGCTGCTGTATGTGTGTACAGCAGCCTAGATCAATCACAATAAAGACAGAAAGAATGGCGTGCATAACCCAGCGTGGGGTGGCTCAAAGAATTGATCAATTGTTTGCTAAATGTGTCATTTTGGAAGTACAGTTAGAAATTAATATGTGCATATACACTATATGTATTACGTTCTGACCATACGCAGCGCTGGCTTCTTCCCTTTTTTTATTTGATATTGTTTGTGGCTGACCACCACAGTTTTCCATGCATGCTGGGTTATGCAAGCCATTCTTTCTGTCTTCATTGTGATTGATCTAGGCTGCTGTACACACATACAGCAGCCCTCCCCTCCCCCAAGCTCTATTTGATTGTGCACCTGTGTCTGGACCTGTTTCACCCTTCATCTATGGTTGCTGGTTTGGTAGTGTAGAGGTTGGACCTGAAATGTTTACTTTTACTGCTACATATAATTAATAATTTTCATGATGTCTGCTGACAAGTAGACATACCAGAAAGAAGAGATCTATGTAATAGTATAAACCTTGAGAAGTTTATTAAAGTATTACATTAACCCCTTAACATCCATGGACTATGTCCGTCCAGCATTTAAACTGTCCCAGCGTGTAAACACGCCGTGACAGTTCCGTGCCGACAGCTGTCACAGACAGCCGACAGGCATGGAAAGAGGTGCGGGGACCCTTGCAGTTGGTCCCCGCACCCAGATCGCTGTGATCGGTCAGTCAATCTGACTGACCGATCACAGCATGATCGGGCGGGAGATGCTGAAATTTCAGCATCTCCTGCCCGATCAGTGCAGGAGCTCAGCACTGCAGGGGCTGAGCTTCCTGCCCTAACAGCCAGGAGCAGCATCCGTGCCCGCCCCTGGCTGTTAACCCCCTGATTGCTGAGATCGGTCGCAATTGCAGCATTCGGGGGGAGGAAGAGGGTCGGGGGCTCCCTCTGCCTTCAAATCGGCGTCCTTGCGATGTAATCGCAGGGCCCAATCTCTGCCATGATGATCCGGAGTAGTCATGACAACCCCCGGGTCATCCAGCTACGGAAAGCCTTTGAGACCATGCTCACAGCATGGTCTCAGAAGCTTTCTGCATAGGGTATAATACATTGCAATGCTGGAGCATTGCAATGTATTATACCTGCAATGAAAGTGAAAAAGTGAAAGTCCCATAAAGGGACTAGATAAAAAAAACATTTAAAACAAAAATGTAAAAAATATATTAAAAACAAAATAATTCCCCTAATAAATACACATTTTTATGTAAAAAAAAAATAAAACAAAAAAATACACGTTTGGTATCGCCGTGTCCGTAAAATTCCATCTATAAAAGTGTTACCTTAGTTAACCCCTTCAGAAAACGCCTTAAAAAAACAACACAAAAAAGTAGCAAATTATACTTTTTCCAAGCAGAATCATCATACCGCTTGGAAACAATGGGATAAAAAGCGATAAAAAGACAAATGGTTATAAAAATAGTATCACTGAAAGCGCCATCTTATCACGCAAAACACAAGCCGCTATACAGCTCCATCAGTGGAAAAATAAAAAAGTTTTAGCTCTCAGAATAAAGTGATGCAAAAATAATTATTTTTTCTATAAAAGTTTTTATTGTGTAAGTGTAAGATACTAACAGGTGCATAGGATGCAGTGACGAGCAAGAGGCAGAGCAAGGGTTAACGGGTGTTTTATATATATATATATATATAAATATATATAGGGAGTTGGTATACACAGCATGCACAGTAGTGCCGTGAGGACTGATAGGTTGGTGAACAGTATAAGACGGTAACGGGCTGTCCTCAGCTGTAAGCAGAGGTAAAACACAATACCAAACGGCGGGTAAAAGAGTTAGATTCAACTTACCTGTCCCTGTCATCTGGAGGGAGGTGATTGGAAGATCCCACGGTGGCACCGCGGTCGGCACGTCACATCGAGGAAGCGGTCCTGAATGTACCGGAAGCACTGTCTCTTTGCAGAGGCGAAGAGATCTAAAACTTTCCGTGGTCCCCTCTGTGTCTGGGTACTTGCAGCTGCTGTTCCAGGGAAGGAGGAGGAGGAAACCGGTATCGAGGCCGCAGTCGTGGCTGTGGCTAGAGAGTCTCTCACAGGGGCTGCGCTGCACAAACTGTCAGCAGGTAAGCGTCGCACCATGCGGTCAGGGATTCTTGCCTGTGGTTGTGACCGGGCGTTGTTCCCCCGGTATGCAGTCACTAATGTCTTCTCTGGATTAGTCTCTTATACTCAGTAGGAGAGGACGATTATCACCGCGCTGCCGCAAAAGAAGAATTCCAGGAATAGTAAGGATTCAACATGGTTTATTCAATGCATTTTCATGGTTCAGGTGACCCCTTCTTCAGGACTTACCACATACAATGCGGCAACCCGGTGATGATCCTCCTCTCCTACTGAGTATATTTTTCTATCAGGTCGTGCACTGATCTGGGGATCTGCAGCAGTCGCCATTATTACATGTCTCTTTCTCATCCTCACCAGGTGAGTAGTTCTCTTGGTGGGTTAACCCTGTGTAACGTGAGATAAGACCCTATTGCGCTTTTGTGTCTCTCTTTCCTTTCCTGAATGGATTCTCTCTGCCATATAAATTGATCCTGTTCATAACGTTCGGGGGGTTTTCCTGCTGTCGACGGTTCAGAGAGTCGTAAACTGGGAGGAGTAGTGGAATCCTCTGGGGAGGTGGAATCCGGTTGTCCGGCGGGAAATCCGGAGGTGTACTCTTCTGGAGGGTCGCCACTCAATGCGGAGATTTCCTCTTCCTCTTCTTCTTCTAGAGCTGTTGGATACGGCTCTGGAGTCTTGGGAACTTCCTCTGGTTGTTCCTGGTCTTTGGACAAGCAGGGCCTTAACATATTCCAGTGCACAATCTGAGTAGCATGGCCCCCTTCCTTCTCAGACTGAATTTCGTAAACAGGCCCCTCAGAGCTGACTCGCTGCTTCACACGATAAGGTTCCTTCTCCCAACGATGTTCCAGTTTATTTTGAGAATGTTTTTCTCTCACTAGAACATGATCTCCTACTTGAAGCTCAATTGCCCGAGATGGGGACCTGTCTGAATGCTCTAGCTTCCGTAATCTTGTCTGCACCAGCCGCTGCAGAGTTTGTAAATGGTGACTGTGTTCTCGGACCCAAGAAGAGACCCCTGCTCAGGGACATTTCTCTTCAGGATCTAACTCCAGCTCAGTGATCCTTTTTCCTTCACGATCGAACAGCAGTGAGAGGGGGGTATAGCCAGTAATCCAATGCACTTGATTATTGCACAGCCAGACCAATTCGGAGACATATTCAAGCCAACAGCCTTCCTGCAAGGTTCATAACATTTGAATCAGGGTTCGGTTGAACCTCTCACAGGCTCCATTCCACTGCGGGTGATACGGTGTGGTCCGAGATTTGTCTATGCCATACAGGCGGTACAGCTCCTCCTTTACCTTCCCCAAGAAGCAAGCGCCTTGATCTGAATGAATTCGCTTGGGGCAGCCGTAGATTTGAATGAAGTTCTTGCAGATGGCATATGCAGCGGACTCCACGGTTTGATCATGAGTGGGAGTCCCCACGGCAAAATTCGTGCAGAGGTCAATCATCACTAGATAATGCTCGTACCCCTGGTAAGCTGGCCCAGTGGTGAGATAATCTATCATCAAGAGTTCCAGGGGTGCGGTGGTCACTATAGTTTGGACGGGAGCTCTTTTCTCAGGTGGCTTAACCAGCTCACACTGCCGACGCTTCCTGCAGGACTCCTCACCTTCTGCCCGCAACCCAAGAGTGGTTGAAGCGCTGTAATCACCGGAAAGTTCCGGGAGAAAGAGTGCCCCTCTGGGCCGTACTGGGAAGTCTTCCCTGGGTCGCACATTGTCACAGTAGGGCGAGCTCCTCATTTTCCTGTTGTAACCGGACCCATTCATTCCTAGACCACCCCAAGATGCCTTCCGTTGACTTCACTCGCAGTTTTTCCTGCATTGCCAGTGTAGGAGTAGGAGTCCCCGTTGTGTGCCTGGGCCGGAAGCAAGGGGACTGTCACCAAGGTTCTTAGGGGGACTGTTTCCGGGGGACATAATTAGGGGACAGAACACAGAGAGTTCTGGAAAGGTTGGGGGTAAAGCCAGTATAAAAGGGGCTGAGGACGCCAGCAGAAGTCAGTCAACGGAGCAGGAGAGAAGGAGCAAGGAAGCTAGAGGTTGTCAGAGAGCCAGAGCGAGAGCCAGAGCCAGAGCAAGAAGAGGAGAGCAGCGACTGGAGAAACTGAAGGGAAACTCACCGCAGACAGAAGGGAGACGGCACTGAGCAGTCCAGCAGAGAGACACCGACCGTCCGACCGCGCTCCTAGCGGCTGCCACCGCTCCACTCTTGCCCGTGGTGGCGGCCTGTCCGCTGCCGCCCGCGGCCTCCGCCACTTCACTCCAGCCTGCAGCTGCGGCCTGTCCGCTGCTGCCTGCGGCCCCCACAGCTCGGCTCCGGCCCACAGCTGCGGCCTGTTCGCCACCACCTGCGGCCGCCGCTGCCCATCCCCAGCTTGTGGCTACAGCCTACACCTTCTGGTCCCCGGGCAACGCCGTCCCACCTTCCGCCGGGATGTGCAATGCAGAGGAACTCTTCAGGGGCCTGCTGTGCCCCCACTTGGCCTGGGCGTAGGAACGCCCAAAGTCTCCGCCAGATCCTCGTCGGCTGGGCCCAGCGGCTGAAACGCTGAAGCATCACCGACCACCACTCTGCCGAACGTCAGAGAGGATAAGTGACATGTTGTAGTTAATACTCAGGACCCGTAGTCGGCCATACCGAGGCCGTACCGTGGTCTTTACCAGGTTAGTCGTGTTCGTGTTACCAGTGTATTCTTGTTTTGATCCCTGCGAGGATAACTATTGTTAGCTTATTTGGTTGCTCGAGATAGCCCCTATAGGCATATATATATTAAAGTTACTTCTTAAGTTCATCCAGTCTCCCGTCTCGTCACTGCATCCCGCGTACCTGCGATTACTACACCACCATCCTGGCGAACTCTGAGAAATGGGGAATCTCCTCATCTTCCAATTCCTCGTCTCTGCTCAGTCCAGGGGTAACATGAGCTTCGCCGACAAGGGTGCAATCACTTTCCCTAGCACTTCCCCCTCTCGGCATGTCTCCTGGGCTTAAGCCACCCATACCAACTGCTGGAAGATCCATCTCTGAGGAGTGTGGGAGCTCCATTGCTTCAGGGTTTCATGTGAGGGCTCATTGAAGAGAAGGCTACCGAACTCCTGTAGAACATTCATCCACAACGTGACGGTGTGTCCGCTGCTGGCCTCCCCCTGAGTCAGCACCACACCCCTCCGTCCTAAGTCTTTGCCACAGAGAGAAATCTGCATCCATGCTACCCCTGCAACCGGAATAGGTAACTGATTGGCAACCGGCAATTTTATTACAGGTCCCCATTCGGGCCATATCTCTCCAGGGAAGTGCTTCCGGAAATCAGCCTCAGGCATGGTAGTCACTTGCGGGCCTGTGTCCACCAGACAACGCACGGCATGACCTTCAAATTCCGCCCAGACCAACGAGGCACGTGGATACTAAATTTGAGGGACTTCCACTACTCCCCCGTATCTGTTCTGGCTGCAAGTGGCGCCCCCCGGCTCGGAGCCCTCTAGCTTAACGGGCGGCGAGGTTGGCTCCTCCCTCGCTGTGGACATTTTTGTGCTATGTGTCCCGTCTCTCCACATCCATAACACGTGAGGGGTCACTGTGGTCGGTACATTCTGGATTCACGGCGGGGCTCCGCCCCTTCTCCTGCCCCAGAGCGGTTTACAGTGGCCTCAACCTTTTTCTTAACTTCGGCCAACTCTCTTTTTATGCACAACAGTTCTTTGCTCATCTCTTCAACCCACTGGAGCTCTGCTACCGCGCTCACAGATGTTTCTGTGCACTGAGCCTTCACTACCAGGACTGCCACCTCCTGCTCCTGTACTCGCATGCGTTCCTCACTCCCTATCTCAGAAAACATCAGGCGAGGGTTCACCCACACGTGCCCCCACAGGGCCTGTTTCGTCAGGGTATCAATCAGCCCAGTCACTAAGAGGTCTCGGAGCGTTACGTCTATGGAACCCACCCCCACACCGTCTTTCCTAACAATGGCGGTATGTAATTCTTGCAGAGCGTTCATATATTGGGTCACTGTCTCCCCCTCCCTTTGCATCTGGCTGAACAGACGAGTCCTCAGTTCCCTTACATCAGTCAGGTCCCCATGGGTCTCCTCTAGGATCTGTAGAACTTTGCTGAAAGTATCACGTTCCCTAGGAGTCTGCAACATCACCGAGTCCAGCTGGGTTAAATTCTGACCCGAAGGGGTATCATCTGGCCTTGGCCAATTTATACCCAGGGGTATAGTTTAGCCTAGGCCATAATATACCCGGTGTATATTCTGGCCCAGAGGGGTATAAACTAGGCCAATTTATACCCCGGGGGAAGAGTTTGGTCTAGGCCAGAATATACCCCGGGTATAATCTGGCCTAGGCCACTTTATATATATATATTTGTATATTCTGGGCGGGGGGTTAATTTGGCCTTTTACATTGGCTCCCCCATCTAAAACCATAATGGCCACCTCAGCCTCTAAAGCAGGGGTCATCGGGTGCATTCTAATCTTCCCCTGTATCCATTCTATCCAGCTCCACAGTATGGTGTTACTATCAGTATACTTTGGCAAATTATTCAGCATGGTCCCCAATGATATACTGGACCTTGGGCCAATCCCAACTCCTTGGTCTGCCGCCTCCGTGCTGGTGGACTGCATCCTGCCGACTACGCCAGGTGTAGGATACTAACAGGTGGCTACAGAGTCTCTCACAGGGGCTGCGCTGCATAAGCTGTCAGTGGGTAAGCGTTGCACCATGCGGTCAGGGATTCTTGCCTGTGGTTGTGTCCAGCCGTTGTTCCCCCAGGGTATGCAGTCACTAATGCTGATGCTGGGCGCAGGGAAGGCTGCACTGGAACGTGGTCTGCTAGATTTACCGCAGGGAGGGAGCTAACCTTCACCTGAAGTCCCTTCTGTCTTCTCGCAAAAAGCCCCTTGTTCCCACGCTCAGCCTCTTTTATCACAGACCCGCCCTTAGCAGCAGGGGTCACAGGTCTGTTCCGGTCAGATACCCCATCCCCCTGCAACATTAGTGACAGTCCAATGGTTCCGGCCCAGAGACATTGTTATCTTTACTGCTCTGGTCCTTCTTCCCACATAAAAACGCCAAAATATAAAAAATTATAAAAATGAGGTAACGCTGTAATCATAGTGACCCGAAGAATAAAGGTGCCTTACAAATTTTACCACACGTTGAACAGAGGAAAAAAAAGACAATTCCTGAATTGCTGGTTTTTATTCATTCTGCCGCCACAAAAATCGGAATAGAAAGCGATCAAAAAAGTCATGTGCCCGAAAATGTTACCAATAAAACAAAAGCTTGTCCTGAAAAAAAGACAACAAGCCATCATATGACTCTGTCGGCCAAAATATGGAAAAATTATAGGTCTCAAAATACGGCAATGCAAAAACTTCTTACAAAAAATTCTTGCAAAAAAAGCGTCTTTTAGTGTGTGACAAAAGCTAAACATTAAAAAAGGATATAAATCTGGTATCTCTGTAATCGCACCGACCCGAGGAATAAAGTCGCCTTGTCACTGCACGAGGAACGGCGTAAAATATAAAACCAATTCTTCACCTGCTGTGGATTTGTTCATTCTGCCTCCCAAAGATCGCATATGGGATATCAGCGTACTCAGGACAAATTGCACAAAAACTTTGGAGGTCTAATTTCTCCTGTTACCCTTGTGAAAATAAAAATTTGGGGGCAAAAAGATCATTTTTGTGGAAAAAAAATATGATTTTTTTATTTTCACGGCTCTACGTTATAAACTTCTGTGAAGCACTTGGGGGTTCAAAGTGCTCACAACACATCTAGATAAGCTCCTTGGGGGGTCTAGATTCCAAAATGGGGTCACTTGTTGGGGGTTTCTACTGTTTATGCATATCAGGGGCTCTGCAAATGCAACGTGACACCCACAGACCATTCCATCAAAGTCTGCATTCCAAAACTGCGCTCCTTCCCTTCCAAGCTCTGCCATGCGCCCAAACAGTGGTTCCACCCCACATATGGGGTGTCAGCGTACTCAGGACAAATTGCACAACAACTTTTGGGGTCCTTTTTCTCCTGTTACCCTTGTGAAAATAAAATTTGGGGGCAAAAAGATCATTTTTGTGGAAAAAAATATGATTTTTTTTTTATTTTCACGGCTCTTCGTTATAAACTTCTGTGAAACACTTGGGGGTTCAAAGTGCTCACCACGCATCTAGATAAGCTCCTTGGGGGTCTAGATTCCAAAATGGGGTCACTTGTGGGAGGTTTTCACTATTTATGCATATCAGGGGCTCTGCAAACACAACATGACGCCCGCAGACCATTCCATCAGTCTGCATTCCAAAACGGCGCTCCTTCCCTTCCAAGCTCTGCCATGCACACAAACAGTGGTTCCACCCCACATATGGGGTATTAGCATACTCAGGACAAATTGGACAGCAAGCACTTGGGGGTTCAAAGTGCTCACCACATGTCTAGATAAGCTCCTTGGGGGGTCTAGTTTCCAAAATGGTGTCACTTGTGGGGCATTTCCACTGTTTAGGCACATCAGGGGCTCTCCAAATGCGACATGGCGTCTGATCTCAATTCCAGCCAATTTTGCATTGAAAAAGTCAAACAGCGCTCCTTCCCTTCCGAACTCTGTCATGCACTCAAACAGTGGTTTACCCCCACATATGAGATATCAGGTTACTCAGGACAAATTGCACAATAACTTTTGGGGTCCTGTTATCCTTGGGAAAATAAACATTAGGGTGAAAAGATCATTTTTGTGGAAAAAATATGATTTTTAAATTTTACGGCTCTACGTTATAAACTTCTGTGAAGCCCTTGGGGGTTCAAAGTGCTCACCACACATTTAGATAAGTTCCTTGGGGTGTCTAGTTTCCAAAATGGGGTCATTTGTGGGGAGTTTCCACTGTTTTTGGCACATCAGGGGCTTTCCAAATGCGACATGGCGTCTGCTCTCGATTCCAGCCAATTTGACATTCAAAACCTCAAATGATGCTCCTTCCCTTCTGAGCACTGCTGTGCGCCTAAAGATTGGTCTTCCTCCACACATGGGGTATCGGTGTACTTAGGATAAATTGCACAACAAATATTGTGGTTCATTTTCTCCTGATACCCTTAACAAAATATAAAAAACTGTGTCCGAAGTAAAATTTTTGGGAAAAAAAAGTTAAATGTTCATTTTTTCCTTCCACATTTCTTCAATCCTTGTGAAGCACCTAAAGCGTTAATAAACTTCTTGAATGTGGTTTTGAACACCTTGAGGGGTGCAGTTTTTAGATTGGTGTCGCTTTTGAGTATTTTCTGTTATATTGACCCCCCCAAATTCACTTCAAATGTGATGTGGTCCTTAAAAAATGGTTTTGTTAATTGTGTTGGAAAAATGAGAAATCGCTGGTCAACTTTTAACCCTTATAACATCCTAACAAAAAAAAATGTTTCCAAAATTGTGCTGATGTAAAGTTGACATGTGGGAAATGTTATTTATTAACTATTTTGTGTGACATCTCTCTTATTTAAGGGTATAAAAATTAAAAGCTTGGAAATTGCAGAATTTTCAAAATTTTTGACTAATTTTCCGTTATTTTCATTAATAAACGCAAGTTATGTTGAAGAAATTTTACCACTAACATAAAGTACAATATGTCACGAAAAACATTCTCAGAATCAGCAGGATCCATTGAAGCGTTCCACAGTTATAACCACATAAATTGAAAGTGGTCCGATTTCAAAATTAAGGCCTGGTCAGTAAACTACAAGGGGTTAAAAGTGGTTAAAAACATGTGGATAAATAATGTTGTAAAACAACAAGTACCTCTAGGGACATAACATACCAATTTCAAACCATTAATACCTACTATATGGTATTAAGCACAGGGGCGGACATACCGCAGGTACAGCCGATGCGGCTGCCCCAGGGACCAGATGCTCCGGGGAGGCTCTGCAGGGGGGCTAATAATGAGGGAAATCTGGCCTGTTTATCCAACCCAGAGGCTCTGAGGGGCCCCTGGCCAGATTGCCCTCATGTGCGGCGGGCAGGGAGAGATCCCTGCAGCTCCGCTGCCTACAAGAGAAAATGGCAGCTCAGTTGCAGCAATCCATCCTGCTCCCTGTCCGCTCTTCCTGTCTCACACAGCAGTCAGCGACACAGCTGGATGACATCATCATTCAGCGCCGCGGCCTCTGTGCCAGTGAGATGAATCTGCTGGTGACGGTGATGCTGTGCCTGCAGGAGAGCATGTGGAGAGATAAGAGGTGCTGTCTGCTGTGTGTGTGTGCATGTGTGCATGTGTGTAGAGATCAGTGATTGAGGTGGTGGAAAGGGCAATGATAGGGGTGGTGGGTGAGAAGGCAATGATGGAGGTGGTGATGAGGACAATGATGGGGTGGAGTGGGAGAACAATGATGGAGGTTGCGGGGGGCTGCATTATACCCTATGAGGGGGCAGCATTATATTCTATGAAGGGGCTGCATTATACCCTATGAGGGGAGCTGCATTATACTAGATGAGGGGGCTGCATTGTACTATATGAGAGGTCTGCGTTATACTTTATGAGGGGGCTACATTATATTCTGTGGGGGGCTGTATTATATTCTGTGTGGGGGCTGCATTATTCTATCAGGGGGCTACATTATATTCTGGGGGGGCTACATCATACTATATGAGGGGAGCTGCATTATGCCCTATGAGGGGGCAACAGTATATTCTATGGGGGGCTGCATTATACCTTATGAGGGGGTTGCATTATACTCTGAAGGGGCTACATTTTATTCTGTGGAGGGGCTGCATTATACTATATGAGGGGGCTGCATTATACCCTATGAGGGTGCTACATTATATTCTATGGGGGGCTGCATTTTACCCTATGAGGGGGCTGCATTATACCCTATGAGGGGGACTGTATTATATTCTATGAGGGGGCTACTTTACATTCTATGAGGGGGCTACCCTAAGCCCTGCTACATAAGTAAGACATGTACTACCTTATATTATGCCCTGATATTAGTGTGTTTTACCACACAATTGGAGGTCTTGTATTTAATTCTATTTAGCTACATAGTGGGCCCCAAGAATGAATTTCTCTGGTGGGCCCAAGGTGCTCCAGTCCGACATTGGCTCGGGTGCACAGATGTCATAGAACACAAGGTTCTGACAGAACCCCATGTGCGGGTGAATTCTAAGCCCTATCAAATTCCAGAGGCCCGCCAAGAACTAATCTCCAGATGGCGTATGCGCATATTGAGATCTCGGGAGACAGGAAAGAGGACTCTGCTCAGCAGTGAAATCTCAGGAGAGCCAAGGGCCTGCAGCAACGGGACACCCCCTCCTCCCAGCCTGGGGCCCGCAGCATCGCCCCACTCCTGCTGCTGTCTGCCTTCTGAAGTAGCAACCCTGCTGTGACCCTGCTCCACCTCCTTCCAGTAAGCTACCTTTGGATCATAAGATGCACCCCCATCTTCCTCGAAAATTTTTTGGGGAAATAGTGAGTCTTATCATCCGAAAAATCGGGTATATTTTAAACACAGTGAACAGTATTATATCAGTTAATTTCTTGTACTATTATAGTAATTCATTCTTGTTAACCAAGCTCCATAATATGGTATTTGTGTTTTGTATTCATGTGTCTATTTTTGATTTCTTTTTGTTTTTGTTTCAAATATGATTTTGATATTTTTAAACTTTTATTTCTTTATGTATTTATTTATTTGCACTGACTCATATAATCCTCACCCCGACTATTTCTAAATATAATTCAGCTAAAAAAAACCCTCTAGAGATCAATTTCTACCCTCTGTAATAGTGCAGATACTTTTGCATAAAGTTACTCTTGGGATTCGCACTTGTCAATGAAGGGAGGATGTCTATGATTTAAGCATAACTTTCTTCTTCTAAAAGCAAAAAGTTCAAGTTTAAAAAAAAAATAAAAAATATTATTCTCCGGCACACACGAGAAGGACACATATATTAGCCAGTGTACGCCATTATTTCAGAAGCTGTCCCCTACAAAAGTAGAATTGCTTCATAGCAGAGAAACTCCTCATTCAGTTGAGAAGCATTAGCAAATACTGGTTGTGTTTGAGGGTGATAAAAGCAGAGGTGATGGATCTCTTCCTGCCCGCTCTCAATTCTAAAACACCAATCCTACAGTCAGTGAGGATTTATGCTGCAAGTGGGATGTATGGTATGAACTAGTAGCAAGCACATCACAGAAGCAGACTGTCATTTCAAATTCTATATCTTCTTCGTCCCCCTTGGTAAATGACTCACTGAAACAGAGAATCTTCCAGGCAAAAAGTAAAAAAAAACAAACATTAAAACCAGAAGGAAAACAACATTAAAAATACACACAGTAGTGTGATAAATACTATGTCTGGTGATCATACACATAATCCCATGGAATCAGGATATAGTCAATACCAGAAACTGTAATGCAAAAGTGTAAAAAATTATATTCATACAGAATGGAGAAAAATAGCGATTTGCCAAAGATCACAGAACATGCATTGGGTTTTGTACCCAAAGGGCCATTTAGAATATTTTCAGTGCCTAATGTTCCATCAGGGGAGCTACTGCAAGAACATAGGAGAGTCTTTGGACAATGTTTCTGGCAGATTGCAAATTGGATTCTTGAACAGAATTATTATGCTCGACATTAAAGGGTTTGGCCAAGACTTTAACCTACCCTTAGGATAGGCCATCAATATCGATCGATGGGTGTGCGACACCGAGCATTCCTGTCAATCAGCTGCTCCCAGTGTCGTCAGTAGTCAGAACTGCTCAGCTGCACAGCTCCATTGGCAGTATAGTGGCCATAGCGGGGTACTGCACATCCGCCCCCCTATTTAAATCAATAGGGGGCGGATGTGAGCAGTCCGACTGTCACCAACATTGAGAGGAACTGATTGGCAAGGATGCTGGGTGTCGCATCACCACCTATCAGACATTGATGATCTATCCTAAGGATAGGCCATCAATGTCAAAACACAATCAAAGAGTAACCATGGTTATAATTTTGTTTTTTCAAAAATCAATAGTTCACATGACAAAAAAAAGAACTTAGTAATATATCTTATCAGTGCAAACTGCTTTCATTTTTACTCAATTCATGGGTAAAAACTGTATTCAGTCAAGACAGACTTTCTCATTACTGAGATAGGAAATGACAGTTGGTGCTTTTCAAGTTCTATGGAGAGGGAGGAACTTGAGGCAGACATAGGCATTCTAGGGAGCAGCTAGAGGCAGACAAAGAGATTGCAGGGTGGAGCTAGAGATAGACACACATTCTAGGGAGGAGCTATAAGCAGACACAGACATTCTAGGGAGGAGCTAGAGGCAGACACATACATTCTAGGAAGGAGTTAGATGCAGACACAGACATTCTAGGGAGGAGCTAGAGGAAGAAACAGACATTCTAGGGAGAAGCTAGAGGCAGACACAGACATTCTAGGAAGGAGCTAGAGGCAGGCAAAGAGATTCCAGGGTGGAGCGAGAGGCAGACACACATTCTAAGGAGGAGCTAGAGGCAGACACAGACATTCTAGGAAGGAGCTATAGGCAGACACAGACATTCTAGGGAGGAGCTAGAGGCAGACACAGTCATTCTAGGAAAGGAACGAGAGGCAGACACAGACATTCTCGGTAGGAGCTAGAGGCAGACACATCCATTCTGCTGCAAGCTCTCCAGAAATGAGTTACAATTCTTCCTAGAACTTTATGAGCACCAACTGCCATCTCCAAATGGGAAAACGTGTCATCAGTGAAAAAAGATTTTATCTCTGAATTGAGATTGAATGATCAGTCCAGGAGAAAAAACATATTTCGCTGATAAGATATATTACAAAACTCCAGCTTATTAATCAGTAATGGGTTTACTAGTGTAGCCAGGTGCAGCAGAGACGTCTTGAATATCTTGAAATGGAATGAAATCCTGACAGGTGGCCTCTTCTGGAAGGAAGTTACTAGAGTAAGATATTGGAGGATTTAATTAGAGATTTCACAAGACAAGGGTTCAAAATTGCTTATGTCAAGGTCATCATGTCATGGAATCCAGCCGGTGACTTTTGGTTAGCGAAGGGTCAGATTTATCTTCCAAATGGTTTTTCGTGAGTGAACATTTTTTAAGGTTCCAGGAGATAAGAATGACATGTGTGATGTTCACATGTGGTTTATAACAGGAATGCTGTCAGCTTGATATCACCATATCATCACATTACGGGGCCGCAGATGATAGTTGCAAATTGGTGATTTTTACTCTCATATTTTGTATATTTCATTCTGAATGCATTTTATTGAAGCCATCATTTGTCTGCAGTATTGATTCTTTCAACCAGCACACAGTCATCAGTAGGAAGTTTAAACCTTTAAAAGGGATCAGTCTTTATAAAAGTAAACTGAGTTAGGCTATGTGCCCACGTAGCGTTTAAATCCGGACACTGAAAACCGGACTCCTTCCCAGAAATCGCGCGTTTTTTTCCCGCGCGATTTTACCGCGATTTTCGCGTGCGATATTCAAGCACTTTCCAAGCGATTTGAAGTATCGCTTGGAAAGTGATTGTCAGGTTGGTCACACTCGTCAAACATAGTGTTTGACAAGTGTGACCAGGTTTTTACTATTGAGGCCGCCTATGCGGCCTCAATAGTAAAAGAAAGAATGTAAAAAATAATTAAAAAATAAAAAATCGGGGTATATTTACCTTCTGACGTCCCGCGCTGCCATCCCGGGCCTCAGCGTTCCCAATAATGCCTTGTGAGACCTGTGATGACGTTGGTCTCGCGTTGCTATAGCGATCTCATGAGACCGCTAGAGTCACGCGAGACTACGACATTACAGGACCTTGCCGCAAGGCATTACTGGGAACGCTGAGGCCCGGGATGGCAGCGCGGGACGTCGGAAGGTAACTATACCCCGATTTTTTATTTTTTATCCTTTTTTTTACAGGGGTATTGTACCCAGGGCCTGGAGGACAGTCTCCTCTCCTCCACACTGTGGGTACCAACCGCACATGAGACGCTTAACTTCGCGCATGGTGGGCATAGCCACATGCGGGAAGTAAGCGATTCTCATGCATTCCTATGGGTGCAGAATCGCGGCAATTCTTTGCGATTCCGCACAAAAGAATGAGCATGCTGCGATTTTTTCCGTGATGCGATTCCGCCACGGAAAAAAGCGCAGCATTAGCACAGCATGTGCGGAATGCCATAGGAATGCATGGGGTGCGTTCTGTACAAGATTTTAAAACATTTTCGCAGCGTTTTCGCACTGAAAATCGCTGCAAAAATGCTTAAAAATCGCATCGTGGGCACACAGCCTTAAAGAAGTTGTCCACTACATGGACAACTTCTTGTCAAACCCCTCGCTTGGCCCTGATAAAATAATAAAGCCTATACTCTCCTCCCCTGCCACCACCATTCTCGCGGTGTCAGCAGTTGCTCTCCCCAAGGCTCTCATGCGGTGTTGTGACACATGAGGCCAGCGCCAACTCATCGCTGGTGTCACTGTCTCCGTGTCATGATCCAGGTTGGATTATGACAGATTTTGCACAAGTAACCTTTTTTTTTCCTTTAAGCTGTTTGCTTAAAGTTAGTTTTACCCCCAGTGGCATTAGGGTCATTACACTGTGGTTTTTTCAGTTCTAGTTTTGCCCCCGGTGGCCGTTAGCGTCATTGCACTCTGGTTACTTTAGTTTAGTTGCCCCCGTTGGCCGCTAGTGTTATTGCACATTATAATGAAGCAGGTGTGATTCCCTGGCTGCTACCTATAAAGGAGTAGCAGGTGGTCTCACTCACTGTTGGTGATATTGCTCATTTCCAAGAAAGTCTGGTTAAGGAAGGAACTACAGAGAGGAGTTCCTGGCAGCTCAGGGGAGCTCTGGTGTAATAGCTTCAGGCGGAAGCTGAATTCAGGTGTCGAGCTTCAGGGGTGAAGCTGAACTTTGGTGTTGTACTCTGTTGCTGGGAGCAATAGCAACAAAGCAAAGCTAAGTGGTGTTTTTCCCTGTTTGTGACTTTCCTTGTGTGTGTATTAGTGCAGTGGTGGGATTAGTTTCTGCACCATCCAGTTCACTAGAAAGGGATAGATGCAGGGCGAGCTAGGGATTTGAAGTATCCAGCTTGTCGCCAGGTGCGGAACCTGCCTAGGGATCATCAGGAGTGTAGGGACACCGACTCAGGAAAGTACAGTAGGTCTCCACGTCCATGTTCCCTATTGCAGGGCCCTCTGTTGTGAGTTCATTTTCTGGTCTACCAGTCAGGCTCCCTCTGGTGGTAACAGGAGGTAGTGAGGCTGATTTAATCCGTAGAGATCTGCCACCTGATAATGAGGATGATGATTGGACCTCAGGAATCTCAGATTGGATTTAAGACAGCCGACACCCTACTCTGGTGCTGGTGACTCCTTCTGCTTGTCAGGTCTTGGTTCTCAGCTCTGTTCCAGTCAGCTCAAGCTAAGTTCTCTGCTAATGTTCACACTTGATTTTGTTGTTCTATTCAGTTTTTTGTGTGGTCAGCCAGCCCCGGCTTGGGCTGTGCTGAATTTCCATTCTTATTTATCTGTATTTGCCAATTTGCTTTTTGTCCCTTATTAGATTGGCCTCTTTTTGCTCTGTCTCAGAATATTTCAGAGTGCTGATATAGTGGGAGAAGTCTAGTGACTTCAGGGTTAATTTTGCTATCAGAAGTGTTGGACATTATTTTGTAGGGTTTTGGGCAGATTGCAGACAGTGTCTTTCCTTTCCAATCCTCTCTAGTTAGTTTGGGCCCCATCGTTTGCTCAGCCTATTTTCCTACCTGTGTTTGTGTTTTCATCTTGTTTCACCGTCAATACATGTGTGGGGGCTGTCCATTCCTTTGGGGTCTGCTCTGGGGCAATTAGTTTTCCCTTTTCTTGCTTTAAGCTTATTTAGTCCTCCGGCCGTGACGAGGCGTCTAGGTTCATCGTAGGCATGCTCCACGGCTGCTGCTAGTTGTGTGGTAGGATCAGGGATGTGCAATCTGCATAGTTACCAACCTCTCTGGTTTTTCTGGGTTTAGCATGTTTAGGTTTTTTCCTCCTCGGTGACCTATTCATAACAGAATCACCAGCCATACCGCAGATTCTAGGGTGCTCAAAAGCAGGAAAAAGTTGTTAAAAAAAAAAAAGTCAGAATTTTTTGTTATATATATATTTTTTCCTCTTTTTCTCTGGGGACGTAGGAGGATTTTTTTTTTTCCCCTAATGGAGATTAAGCAATTGTCTGATCGTGTGGAGCAACTTGCTGCTGAAGTGCAGGGAATTTCCACCTACCTCATTCAGTTACATGCTACTGAACCTAAGATCCCTGCTCCTGATGTGTTTTCTGGGGATCGGTCTAAATTTCTGAATTTTAAGAATAATTGTAAATTATTTCTTGCCTTGAAGCCTAACTCATCGGGGAGCTCTGTGCAGCAGGTTAAAATTGTCATCTCCTTGCTGCGCGGCGATCCCCAGGATTGGGCTTTTTCTCTGACACCTGAAAATCCTATTCTGACTAATGTGGATGCATTTTTTCAAGCCATGGGTTTGTTGTATGATGAACCTAATGCTGTTGATCAAGCTGAGAGAACCCTGTTGGCATTAAACCAGGGTCAGGATTCTGCAGAGTTATACTGTCAAAAATTCCAAAAGTGGGCGGTCCTTACTACATGGAATGATAGTGCTTTGGCAGCTCTCTTTCGGAAGGGTTTATCAGAGACCGTAAAAGATGTTATGGTGGGATTTCCTGTTCCCTCTGGTCTGGATGATTCCATGTCATTAGCCATTCAAGTTGATCGGCGTTTACGTGAACGAAAAACTACACCGCCACCACCTTTTGAACAAACTTCTGAACCTATGCAATGTGATGGGGTTTTGTCTAGGGCGCAACGTCAGGAGTTTAGAAGGCGTAATAAGCTGTGTTTTTTCTGTGGAGATGCCTCTCATACTATTTCTGTCTGCCCTAAACGAGAGAAACGTTTTGCACACACATTTGCTGTGGGCAGTGCACAACCTAAGTTCCTTTTGGCAATTACTCTGATCTGCTCCTTATCCACGTTTTCCACTAAGGCTTTTGTGGATTCAGGAGCAGCGTTGAATCTGATGGATTTGGACTTTGCTAAACATTGTGGTTTTTCCATGACGCCTCTGCGGGTGCCTATTCCTTTGAGGGGTATTGATGCTACTCCTTTGGCAGAGAATAAACCTCAGTTTTGGACCCAGGTGATAATGTGAGTTACCCCAGACCACCAAGAAAATTGTAAATTTTTGGTGCTGCATAATTTGCATGATACTATTCTTCTGGGTTTTCCCTGGTTGCAAACTCATAATCCAGTTTTGGATTGGGAATCTGGGTCTGTGGTGAGTTGGGGTTGTCAGTGTGTTCTTAGGGACGCTCTTGTTTTCTCCACTTCTCCTCAGTCTCATGATATTCCTGATTATCTGGCCGATTTTTCTGATGTATTTAGTGAGAGTAAGTCTGCATCTTTGCCTCCTCGTAGGAGTTATGACTGTGCAATTGAGTTGATGCCTGGGTGTAAATTTCCCAAGGGTCGGCTTTTCAACTTATCAGTACCCGAACATGATGCTATGCGATCCTATATTAAGGAGTAATTGGAGAAGGGTCATATTAGACCATCCTCATCACCTTTAGGTGCTGGGTTTTTTTGTGGCCAAGAAAGATGGTTCATTAAGACCGTGTATTGATTATCGTTCCCTTAACAAGATGACGGTTACCGTAAATATCAGTACCCGTTACCTCTGATGTCTGATTTATTCTCCAGAGTTAAGAGTGCCTGCTGGTTTACTAAGCTTGACCTCAGGGGGGCGTATAATTTTATTCGCATCAAGCACGGGGATGAATGGAAGATGGCGTTTAATACTCCGGAGGGACATTTTGAGTACCTGGTGATGACTTTTGGGCTCACTAATACCCCTTCTGTCTTCCAGGCCTTTATGAATGATATTTTCCGTGACTTTGTGGATAAGTTTTTGATCATCTATCTGGATGATATTTTGATCTTTTCTAGTGATTGGGATTCTCATGTGGAACACGTCCGGACTGTGTTTCGGATTTTGAGGGAGAATTCCCTGTTTGTTAAGGGATCGAAATGCCTCTTTGGTGTACAGAGGATTTCATTTTTGGGATTTATCTTGTCTCCATCGACTATTGAAATGGACCCGGCCAAGCTACAGGCCATGTATGATTGGGTTCAGCCTACTTCTTTGAAGGCAATCCAGAAGTTTTTGGGTTTTGCTAATTTCTATCGTAAATTTATAGGTAATTTTTCTGGTATTGTCAAACCACTGACTGATCTGACCAAGAAGGGCGCTGATGTGCTAAATTGGTCTCCTAAGGCTGTCTCAGCATTTCAGGAGCTTAAGCGGAGATTTACTTCAGCTCCGGTTTTACGGCAACCTGATGTCTCACTTCCATTTCAGGTGGAGGTAGATGCTTCTGAGATCGGTGCAGGAGCTGTTTTGTCCCAAAAAGACCCTGTGACTTCTAAGATGAATACCTGTGCCTTCTTTTCTCGAAAGATCTCCCCATCTGAACGCAACTATGATGTGGGGAATCGGGAATTGTTGGCCATGAAATGGGCATTTGAGGAGTGGAGACATTGGTTGGAGGGAGCTAGACATCAAGTTGTGGTCCTCACCGATCACAAGAATTTGATTTATCTGGAGTCGGCCAAACGCTTGAATCCTAGACAGACTAGATGGGCCTTGTTTTTCACGTGTTTAAATTTTGTGGTCTCTTTTCTTCCAGGCACTAAGAATGTAAAGGCAGACGCCCTTTCTAGGAGTTTCTTTGCCGATTCTCTTAATGTGACCGAGCCTACTACCATCCTAGGTGAGGGGGTAGTTCTTTCTGCCATTTTGCCCAATTTGAGACGCGCCCTGGAGGAATTTCAGGAGGATAAACCTGAGCGTTGCCCTATGGGAAAATTGTATGTTCCTGACCAGTGGAGAAAGAGAGTGATGTCTGAAATTCATTGCTCCGCATTGGCTGGTCATCCAGGTATTTTTGGTACCAGATATTTGGTGAGTCGGTCCTTTTGGTGGCCCGCCTTATCTCGTGATGTCAGGAATTTGGTACAGTCCTGTGGGACTTGTTCTCGGTCTAAACCCTGTTCTCGTTCTAGTGGGTTGCTGATGCGCCTGCTGGTGCCCAAGAGGCCATGGACCCATATCTCAATGGATTTTATTTCTGATCTTCCTGTCTCTCAGAGAATGACTGTTATCTGGGTGATTTGTGATAGATTTTCGAAGATGGTCCATCTTGTACCACTCCCAAAGTTGCCATCTTCCGCTGAGTTGGTTCCCTTGTTTTTACAACAGGTTGTTCGGTTACATGGGATTCCTGAGAACATTGTGTCCGACAGAGGAGTTCAGTTTGTTTCCAGATTCTGGAAAGCCTTTTGTTCCAGTCTGGGAATTCAGTTATCCTTCTCCTCCGCGTTTCATCCCCAGACCAATGGACTGACTGAGAGAAAAAACCAGACCTTAGAGTCTTATTTAAGATGTTTTATATCTGCTAATCAGGATGATTGGGTCTCATTTTTGCCCCTGGCCGAATTCACGCTTAACAATAGAGCTAGTTCTGCCACCTTGATGTCACCCTTTTTCTGTAATTTTGGGTTTCATCCTCGATTCTCTTCAGGGCAAGTGGAATCTTCCTCCTGCCCAGGTGTGGACACTGTGGATGAGAGAATGCAGCAGATTGCTAGCGATATCGCTATGTGTGATACTTACCTCCGACCGGCTCCCCCGCTGATTATCGCTGATTGCGCGAGAACGTCCTGAGCTGTTTCTTGTCAGCCACTTCCTGCTGGGCTTCCTGCTGTGGTGACGAGCGACACGTGGACGTGGGCGGGAAGACGTCAGGATCGCCTCGTCTGACAGGTAAGTAGCGACCCCCGACCGCTGCTATGTCGCTGGTGAGATCTGCCTGTTTGGCAGCTCACTAGTGACCACTTAGCGATGCACCAGCGATCCTGACCGGGTCATATCATGGTCGGGATCGCTGGTGCATCGCTAAGTGTAACAGTACCCTTAAGGCCCCGTCACACTAAGCGACTCACCAGCGATCCCGACACCGATATGAAGGTGTCAGGATCGCTGGTAAGTCGCTATGTGATCGCTGGTGAGATGTCACACAGACAGCTTCACCAGCGATCAGCACAGCGATGCCGAGCGCCCGGTATCGCTGGCTATCGCTGTAGAAAATAGTATCAAAATAAAAAATATAGTTATTCTCACCTTCCGACGTCCCGTTCAGCCATCCCGCCTCTCTCCACGCTCCGGTCCCAGTGATCCTTTGCACGAATGACCGCGAGATGTCACGGTCTCGCGGGATAACAAAGTCTCGCGGTCATTCATGCAAAGGATCACTGGGACCGGAGCGTGGAGAGAGGCAGGATGGCTGAACGGGACATCGGAAGGTGAGAATAACTATATTTTTTTTTATTATTTGTTTACACCTGATCGCTGGTCTCCCGCTGTCACACACAGCGATGCGTGCTGGCCAGCGGGAGACCAGCGACCAAAGAAATGTCCAGAGGTTTCTTCCAGCGATCCTGGCAGGGGGGCCGCTCGCTGATCGCTGTCACACACAGCGATCTCGCTGGTGAGATTGCTGTTACGTCACAAAAGTTGTGACTCAGCAGCGATATCACTACCGAGATTGCTTAGTGAGATGGGGCCTTTACTGTTGCATATCCATGGGGGGGAATCACTGGAGATGTTATCTAAGGAGAGGTGTTTTAGCATAGAGATGGAATCAGGACTGACTCTTTGATCATCTTTTGCACACTTAAGGCCCTTTTACATTTAGCGATGCACCAGCGATCCGACCAGCAATCCGACCCGGTCAGGATCGCTGGTGCATCGCTAAATGATCGCTAGTGAGCTTTCACACAGAAAGATCTCACAGCGATGCAGCAGCGACGCAGCGCGCGATACTCACCTTTCACACACAGCGATCCTGACGTCCTCCCACCCGCCTCCACGCGTCGCTCGTTGTCACAGCAGGAAGCCCAGCAGGAAGCAGACGACGAGAAATGGAGCAGGACATTCTCGCACGATCAGCGATGGACAGCAGGGGAGCCGGTCGGAGGTAAGTATCACACATAGCGATATCGCTAGCAATATCGCTATAACGTCACAAAACCGGTGACGTTTTAGCGATATTGCTAGCGATATCGCTTAGTGTAAAACCCCCTTAACACTAGAAGTCCCAGAGAGGGGTCATTTAACATTTCTACCTTTGGAACCCAGAGAAGGGTCGAAAGACCTGAAGGATTTTATCTAACATCCTATAATCGCCATCTTTTGTTGTGTAATTAAGGCCACTACTGTAGCACCACAGGAGGATGTTTTCCATTGAGTTTAACCATTTTAATCACCGCCTTTTGTTATGTAATTAAGGCCACTGCTGTAGCACCACAGGAGGTTGTTTTCAATTGAGTTTAACCATTTAGTTTCTAGTTAGTTCTATTCAGTTTATTGTATTTGATAATATATAGACTATACATATTGTATTTAGTTTAGTTTTATTTGAGCAAAAAAGCACTGAAACAATGAATCATTTTTTATATATACAGAGCTATGAGGGGCCTGTACCGCCATATAGTGCACAGTCACAGAGCTATGAGGGGCCTGTACCACCAAATAGTGCACAGTCACACAGCTATGAGGGGCCGTACCACCATATAGTGCACAGTCACACTGCTATGGGTGGCCTGTACCGCCATATAGTACACAGTCACAGAGCTATGAGGGGCCTGTACCTCCATATAGTGCACAGTCACAGAGCTATGAGGGGCCTGTACTGCCATATAGTGCAGTCACAGAGCTATGAGGGGCCTGTACCGCCATATAGTGCACAGTCACACTGCTATGAGGGGCCTGTAGCACCATATAGTGCACAGTTACAGAGCTATGAGGGGCCTGTACCGCCATATAGTGCACAGTCACACAGCTATGAGGGGCCTGTACCACCAAATAGTGCACAGTCACACAGCTAGGAGGGGCCATACCACCATATAGTGCACAGTCACACTGCTATGGGTGGCCTGTACCGCCATATAGTGCACAGTCACAGAGCTATGAGGGGCCTGTACCGCCATATAGTGCACAGTCACAGAGCTATGAGGGGCCTGTACCACCATATAGTGCACAGTCACACAGCTGTAAGGTGTCTGTACCACCATATAGTGCACAGTCACACTGCTATGGGTGGCCTGTACCGTCATATAGTGCACAGTCACACTGCTATGAGGGGCCTGTAGCACCATATAGTGCACAGTCACACTGCTATGAGGGGCCTGTAGCACCATATTGTGCACAGTCACAGAGCTATGAGGGGCCTGTACTGCCATATAGTGCACAGTCACACAGCTGTAAGGTGTCTGTACCGCCATAGAGTGCACAGTCACACTGCTATGGGTGGCCTGTAGCACCATATAGTGCACAGTCACAGAGCTATGAGGGGCCTGTACTGCCATATAGTGCACAGTCACACAGCTGTAAGGTGTCTGTAGCACCATATATTGCACAGTCACACTGCTATGAGGGGCCTGTAGCACCATATAGTGCACAGTCACAGAGCTATGAGGGGCCTGTACCGCCATATAGTGCACAGTCACACTGCTATGAGGGGCCTGTAGCACCATATAGTGCACAGTTACAGAGCTATGAGGGGCCTGTACCACCATATAGTGCACAGTCACACAGCTATGAGGGGCCTGTACCGCCATATAGTGCACAGTCACAGAGCTATGAGGGGCCTGTACCACCATATAGTGCACAGTCACAGAGCTATGAGGGGCCTGTACCGCCATATAGTGCACAGTCACACAGCTGTAAGGTGTCTGTACCACCATATAGTGCACAGTCACACTGCTATGGGTGGCCTGTACCGCCATATAGTGCACAGTCACACTGCTATGAGGGGCCTGTAGCACCATATAGTGCACAGTCACACTGCTATGAGGGGCCTGTAGCACCATATTGTGTACAGTCACAGAGCTATGAGGGGCCTGTACTGCCATAGAGTGCACAGTCACACAGCTGTAAGGTGTCTGTACCGCCATATAGTGCACAGTCACACTGCTATGGGTGGCCTGTAGCACCATATAGTGCACAGTCACACTGCTATGAGGGGCCTGTAGCACCATATAGTGCACAGTCACAGAGCTATGAGGGGCCTGTAGCGCCATATAGTTCACAGTCACAGAGCTATGAGGGGCCTGTACCACCATATAGTGCACAGTCACACAGCTGTAAGGTGTCTGTACTGCCATATAGTGCACAGTCATTTGAGCAAAAAAGCACTGAAACAATGAATCATTTTTTATATATTTTAAATAGAGAATTAGAAATTATAGAGCAAGGTACAGCTGTGAGTAATGACCAGAAGCATGTGTCTAAGTCAAGAGGACTAAAATTTCAGTGTGAAAAATATACAAAAGAACAACTATTATTTGTCTCCATGCTTTTTATTTTTGATATAAAAATAATAAAAAATACAAGGAATAAAACAATTCCACACATATTTACAATAGTCTACAGTGGCGGGGCTGCATGTGTGTGTGTGAGTGGCATTTCCTTCTAGTGTGACTAGCATTTCAGCACTCACCGAGCAGTCTGTTTGCACTGTCGGAACATACCTGGCACTGCCTGGGTATGTCCCTGGTACATTTGCCACACGTGTATTTGTAGCAGTCAACACATCTCTCAGTTGCACAATTGTTTGTGCATCAATGGTTGACCCGACACTTTGCCCTTTTGCCAGGGCTGGGTGTGGAAGGTTGT
Organism: Dendrobates tinctorius; assembly: GCF_039654945.1. NCBI lineage: Eukaryota > Metazoa > Chordata > Amphibia > Anura > Dendrobatidae > Dendrobates > Dendrobates tinctorius. The sequence continues at coordinate 9,702,545 of NW_027361993.1, forward strand.
TGCCGAAGGAGTTTCTCCTTGCGTGCTTTCTTTTCACTCACATGAGAGCCACCTAACTCTTTTGCAAGCTCAAACAGGAAGTCCACCCATCTCTCCTGCACTTCAATGCATGCCTGATAAAGAACATGCGCATTCAGTGCTGCCATGTCAATCATGTTGTAGAACACGGCGACTGGTCATCTCCGTGCTTCTGCACGCACGCTGTACTCCCGCACCATTTGGTCCATTACATCCACACCGCACTTTGTGTGGTTGTATTGTGTGACCGTGTTTGGCTTCCTTTTGTTGGTATCCTAAGTCTCAACCACGCTGTGCATGCTGCTGAGAATGTTGACGGCCTTCTTTCGTTAGGGTGCATACACTGTCAGTGTGGCACCAGTGGTTGAAAACACCTGAGTGGTGAATTCAGTGCGGTCCATCTGTCTAGCAGATTGAGGAATTTCCCGGTGACTCTTGTTGACTGTGCCGAGGATAGTGGTTTTCCGGCTAAGCAGTCGTTGTGCAAGTGACAATGATGTAAAGAAATTGTCCGTGGTTACAGTTCTGCCCTTGTCCATGAATGGTTCCATCAGCCTCATCACTACAGTTTCAGACAGTCTCTCCCCGCTGGGATGACTTGGGTCCTTGCCAAGATATGGGAGGACATTACAGATGTACTTTGATTTCAAGTCGCAAGCCACCCAAAGCTTGAGGCCAAACTTGTCTGGTTTTGTTGCAATGTATTGCAGAAAACAGCAGCGAGTCTTTGACGGGAAAAGCTGTTCATCAATAGTGATGTGTCGACCAGGGTTGTAGGATGCGATGCAGTTGGTGATAAACGATCTCCACACATCGGAGATTGCAGCAAACTTATCGGTCTCCGCTCGCTCACTGCGTGTGAACATGTCATCAAAGCGTAGGTGTTGCATGATGTCTTGGAAGTGGTTTCGGGCCATAGTTGCAATGATCCTTGGGTTTGCCAGGTTTGCTGACCAGCTGTCACATAGTGATGGAACCTTGGTCACCCCCCGCAAGATAATGACTGAAATAAATTCCATTAGTTCCGAGAGACCCATGAACCAATCCACCTGCTCCGTGTGACGTGCATTTTGAGTAGTCCATTCTTGAATGCTACGAAGCATGTCAAGAGTGATAAAACAGAGGAAGCTCTGAAGGCGACTCCGGACACTTTGTCTGGCCTAAGCACTTGGCTCTCCATCTGTAGGGTATGGTTCTATTGGGGTGAAATGGAGACGTTTCCCCACTTGTACTTCACGCCACACTGTGCCATCTTTTGCGGTCTCCGTCGGCTCACTCGCCAACCAAGCTCTCTTTTTTGGTAGAGGAGGAGTCTCATCATCTGCAAGATAAATAATTTCAAATTAACATTTTGTTTTGGTTCTACTGAGACAGCCCTGACCAAAATCACTAATGATCTACTTACAGCCAAAGCAAACGGACAATATTCTATACTCCTGCTTCTAGACCTGTCCTCTGCTTTTGACACAGTTGACCACTGCCTCCTACTACAGATCCTCTACTCCTTTGGCATCAAAGACCTAGCACTATCCTGGATCTCCTCATACCTTTCAAACCGCACATTCTGCGTCTCCCACTCCCACACTACCACCTCATCCCACCCTCTCTCTGTTGGAGTCCCCCAAGGCTCTGCTCCTTACCCAACCGCCACCAAGATTTCTCCCGAATAGCCCCCATCCTCTGGAATTCCATGGCCAAAAACGTCCGGCTATCAACCACACTCGGATCCTTCAGACGGAACCTGAAAACCCACGTGTTCAGGAAAGCCTACAGCCTGCAGTGATCCCCGCTGCCTCCTCACCACTACTGGAGCTACCGCCTCACCATCACTGGAACTGCTGTAACCCCCCAACCTACGGTCTCCTTCCCCACCATCCTGTAGCATGTAAGCCCGAAAGGGCAGGGTCCTCTCTCCCCTCTGTATCAGTCTGTGATTGTTAGTTTGTTTGCTGTAAGTCATATCTGTAATCTGTATGTAACCCCTTCTCATGTACAGCACCATGGAACCAATGGTGCTATATAAATAAATAAATAATAATAATAAATAAAAAAGATAGTCAGGAAATAAAAATAGGTAATTTGAAAAATCTAACCTGAAGACAGCTCAGAGTCCGAATCCGGTTGAAGGGTTGGTCTTGCTCAGGATCAGTTCCAATGCCTGTTGAATGGTGTGCCTTCTCTGCATTTTGTTTCTTGTGAACAAAAAAGGTGAAGCAGTCACCTATCTATCCTCCACAGCACAAAACGACAATGCAGCTGGGGGGTGAGCAGACACACTCAGGAGCAGCTTACATTCTTTTGTTTACACTCTCTTACAAGACCTTTGTTGAGGTGGATCAACATAATTGCCCCCTGCAGATTCCTCAGGCAATGGCCACATTTACAAATGAAAGGATGCTAATTGGAGCCATCAGAGTTGTCAGTTTGGACTAAGGGTACCGTTACACATAGCGATGCACCAGCGATCCCGACAACGATATGGATCGCTGGTGCATCGCTAAGTGGTCGCTAGTGAGCTGCCACACAGGCAGATCTCACCAGCGACATCGCTGAGGTCGGGGGTCGCTACATACCTGTCAGACGCGGCGATCCTGACGTCCTCCCGCCCGCGTCCACGCGTCGCTCGTCGGCGCCACAGGAAGCCCAGCAGGAAGCGCCCGATGAGAAATGATCCAGGAGCTTCTCGCGCGACCAACGATGAGCAGCGGGGGAGCCGGTCGAAGGTAAGTATCACATGCAGCGATATCGCTAGCAATATCGCTGCAACGTCACAAAATCGGTGACTTTACAGCGATATTGCTAGCGATATCACAGTGTGTAACGGGGGCTTAAGGGTCATTTGACCCTCTTTCAGGATTTCTGGGGGGAGCTCGAAATTTCTGGGACTTCTAGTGCTAAGAGGTGTTGAGCAGCTGTTGCTAATTTTTATAACTAAGCAGCTCCCACAATCCCTCTCCCCTGGCCCTGTATTGGGGTGTATAAATGTAGACTAACTCTAAGGGGCACGCAAGTGAGGGGTCAGCACGCATTAAGCAAAGCATCGCATTAGCTAAGCATCCAACAAAAGACAGTTACTCCATGACAGTTAGTCAGGACAGGAGTCAGGTAACCCACACTTTGCTGTCTTTTTAGACATGTGCTTTACTTTTATCCTCCTGTGTTCCCTTGCCATCCACATTCACCACCCCATCCCTCCCCCATCTCCACTCATTAACATCAGCCCCTCTATACTTTCCTCTCCCAAGTACAGCTCCCATGCACTTCTCACCTTCCTGAAAAACCTCAGCCCATCTTGCCCAAACACACTCAACAAAAAAACTGCTAACATTTCAAATAACTACTTGCTCTTTATGTTCCTACTCCTACTGATTTCAGGGGACATCTCCCCCAACCCTGGTCCACCATCCTCCAACCTCAACCCCTACCCTACCCCATATCAAAACCAAAATAATCTAATTAATATACTTGCAGTCCTTCAACTCCTTCTTTCAATTGTGCCCTCTGGAATCCACAGTCTGTATGTAACAAGCTTCCTTTCCTGCATAACTACTTTCTGAACAACTCTCTTAATCTGTTGGCCCTCACTGAAACCTGGATTCAGGAATCTGACACTGTCTCTCCTGCTGCCATTTCCTATGGTGGCTTACAATTCACTCATTCATTCCCCAATACCCACAAACAGACCTGGTGGTGGAGTCGGCATACTCCAGTCCCCACAATGCACTTTCCAGGTCATCCCACCAGTTCCATCACTCTCATTCCCCTCTTTTGAGGTCCACACCATCAGGCTCTTCCGTCCCCTCTCCCTCAGAGTAGCGGTCATATACCGGCCCCCAGGCTCACCCACACACTTCCTTGACCACTTTTCAGCCTGGTTGCCGCACTTCATGTCCTCAGAACTACCAACTCTTATCCTGGGAGACTTCAACATCCCCATTAACAGCCCTACTACCACATCTGCATCCCAGCTTCTATCACTAACCACTTCTCTCGGCCTCTCGCAGCTCTCAACCTCTGAGACACACAAAGACGGTAACACCCTTGACCTGGTCTTTGTCCGGCTTTACTCAATCTCCTACCTAAATAACTCGCCGCTTCCCCTCTCTGACCACAACATTCTCTCCTTCACGCTCACAAATCCTCGCCCACCCCAGCACACTCCTACCTATCACACATTCAGAAATCTGCAAGCCATTAACCCTCAGACACTTTCAGATTCCATACACTCTTCCCTGTCCCCAGTCTCCTCTTTTTCCTGTCCTGATCTGGCTGTTCATCACTGCAACAACACTCTTAGAAGCACCCTTGACCAGGTAGCACCCCTCAACCTCACAACCTCCAAACACAGAGTAAAACAGCCCTGGCTAACATTGCAAACTCCATTTCTCAAGCGATGCTCTAGGAGTGCTGAACGCCGATGGAGAAAAACCCGCACACCAGAAGACTTCATCCACTTCAAATTTATGTTAAGAACCTACAACTCTGCCCTTCACCTCGCCAAAGAGACCTACTTCAACACCCTGATCTCCTCACTAGTAGAAATGAGTGACTTTTCCTTTTTTCGGGTCGAGTCGGGTTTCATGAAACCCAACTTTCTCAAAAGTTGGGTCGAACGAAATCGGCCGACTATAGGGAAAAGTCGGAGGCCAACTGAAACACGAAACCCAATGCAAGTCAATGGCCACAGTATTATGGCCACCACATTGTGCGCCATACAGAATAATGAACCCCATATATTTCTCCATACAGAATAATTGGCCACATATAATGTTCCATACAGTATAAGACGAGTTCCACATAATGCTACAGTATATGATGGTCCCCATGGACGATGCTCCAGTGTGTTATGGGCCCAAATAATTCTCCACATATAATGGGCTCCATTTCTAATTCTCCAGTGTATAATGGGCCCCGTAAATGCTGCTCCAGTGTCTGATGTCCCCAATCTGGAATGCTCCAGTATATGATGGGCCTCATGGATGATGCTCCAGTGTATGATGGGCCCTAATAATGCTCAATATATAATGGGCTCCATTTGTAATGCTCCAGTGTATAAAGGGCCCCGTAAATGCTGCTCCAGTGTCTGATGTCCCCCATTTGGAATGCTCCAGTATATGATGGGCCTCATGGATGATGCTCCAGTGTATGATGGGCCCTAATAATGCTCAATATATAATGGGCTCCATTTGTAATGCTCCAGTGTATAAAGGGCCCCGTAAATGCTGCTCCAGTGTCTGATGTCCCCCATTTGGAATGCTCCAGTATATGATGGGCCTCATGGATGATGCTCCAGTGTCAGATGTCCCCCATTTTGAATGCTCCAGTATATGATGGGCCCCATTTTTAATTAACCCAGGAATGGTATGTGAAAAGAGCTCCATGGAGTAATCTGAAGTATGTGCCGCCACATCCTTCAATTTTGGTGTGGGTGAAGGACACAAGGAAAGTGGTTGCTCCTGACCAGAAGCCTGCACTTACGACTCAGTGCTTGCATTTTTTTAAACTTCAGAAGCAGAGGCGATAGAGCTGGAGGCTGTTTCAGCAATGTAAGCCAAAAACAGTTCCTGATGCTCCGGCTTTAAAAACAGTCTGCCTTCTCCCAGAAAACGGAGCCTTACAGGCCTTCCAGAGCTACACCATGACGCAGGCTCAACACCTCCTGCCTTAGCTGCTATTGTGTTTTTGGTAATACCAGCAGATGCACCACCACCATCAGTACCAGGTGGCCCTCCATGCCCACATCTGCGTCCTCTTCCACCATACTTCCTTATGTTTTTGAAAATGGACCCAAAATACCAGCAGATGTATGGTACTGTATCAGAAGCATACAGCTCTATACAGTCTAGAATAACAGTAAATCTCCGTATATATTTCATGAGTCATACACAAGCTCAGTATGGATTACCCAATAAAATAAAAAGGTGAAAAAGGGTACAGTATCACCAGACACAAGGTATATATAGTATAGTGTAAACATTCTGAATCTCTGTATACATTTCAGGAGGCAGACACAAACGCTCTCAGGCCCAGTATGGATTACACAAGAATATGAAAAGCTGTAAATGGGTAATGTAACACAAGCGTACAGCTGTATACAGTGTTGGCCAAATTTGAAATCTCGGTATATATTTCCAGAGTCACCCTCAGATGCTCACTCAGTCTGGGTTTGACCATAAAAAAAATGTTGTAGAAAAGGTACTGGATAACAAGATAGCGAGTATATATATTATAGGGTTCAATTGAAATCTGTTAGGTGTCGGATTTCTGTGTTTACTCTGCAGGAATCCAGACCCTCACATTCTGCAGTCTCCTGCTGTTTATCTACTGCAGAGGAGATTGCAGAGGAGATTGCCTTGCAGCAAATGTCTCCTGAGGCTAAGTCCTTCTGCCCTCCTACTGAGCATGCTCATGGGACGATCTCCCATTGGAGATTGGGAGTCATGTGCTCAGGTCTCATTGGTCCATCTCAGAGATCTTGAGGCTTGCAGAAGGTCCCGGCTGCTATAAAAGGCGCGCATGGCTGTTCCGCCATGCGCTAATATAGACTTACTTGCTGCTGTGTGTATGAGGACAGATGTATGATTCTGGTGAATGACTCATTATAAGACCCCTTCCCTCTGATATTACGTATGTGATTAGGGACTGAGTTAGAATCAGCGCCAGCGCTCCTCTGCTGCAACATCCACAGCTGCTAGCGTCCGACATTGCGCTTGCGTCATAGCTTTGTCGTTAAGCGGCAGTGTCCACGCCGCGCTGCAGTAGCAGCTCTCCTTAACATCCGCAGCTGCGACGCCGCACACACGGTAGGTCTAGTCGGACGTAGTGCCGCCATCTTGGGCTACTCCTGTGACGGATACCGTGTGTGTATTTATACCGAGTAATGTGACCTCAACAGGCTCAGTCTTTGTATTTGTGTTTATTTGGCATCTCTGTGACTTAACTTTTCTGGCGATGGCACCTCCTTTAGGGGTTTCATCAGCCAGTGCTCTATCCAGCTGGAGCTACTGGCTGCGTGATTCCCTACGGAACGGGCCAAGGTGGGGTTTATTGTATCCCTTCTGTCGGTTAATGCGTTGGAGTGGGCTACGCCACTATGGGAGCATGGTGACCCAGAGGTTCGGACTGCTGCTCAGTTTTTAACAGCTATTAAGCAGGTCTTCCTCGGTCCACGGGTCACGCACAACACCTCTCTTCAGCTTCTCGCTTTGACTCAGGGTTATCTCTCGGTTAGTCAGTATGCCGTCCGTTTTCGGACACTGGCTTCCGAGCTGGAGTGGTCCGACAAAGCCCTCATCCCTGTGTTTTGGAGAGATTTGGCAGAGCACGTTAAAGATGCTCTCTCTACCAGAGAGGTTCCTGCAAGTTTGGAAGAGCTGATTGCCATTTCCACCCGCATTGATCTCCATTTTTCGGAGCGCGGTATGGAGCGTGCTCAATCCAAATGGAAAGTTACCTTGGCTCCCAATTTTTTTGAGCCTCTGGAATTACCTGAGCCAGAGGTTCCACCCCCAGAGCCCATGGAGGTGTCTCACGCAGTTCTCCAGGAGCGTCCGGCACAAGACTCCAATTGTGGTTATCGTTTTCAACACGCTGTTTCTCTGGACAACAGTGCCCCGCAACGGCCAAACTCTGTGCCGCCGGGCAAGACCCTTGTTCCTCCTCGCCTTCGGCCGAAGATTCTCACGTGGGCACACACGTCCAGGAGGGGTGGTCACTGTGGCTATATGCAGACAACAAAACTCCTGGCAGGGTCTTACTGGTGGCCGCACAGGGCTCGGGATGTTAAAAAATATATTCGGGCCTGCACCTTTTGTGCTTGGAATAGCCTCTCTAAACGAAGGGTGGAGACGCCTGCCGACACACAGTGGAGTTCCACTTTAACTTCCGCTCCCGTCGTCTCCCACGGGTCCCTTCTCAAACCTGGCGACCTTGCCGCCCCTGATGCCTTCCACTTGTCCCGGGTCTCTCTGTCACCTACCGGGACATCTGACTTACCTTCGGACGAGTCTGAGGTCTATACCTCTGATGGGCACAAGTTGCTGGATCAGAAGGCTCAGGGGGGAGGGGGCCCTAGGAGGGGGGGTAATGTTAGGCATCGGATTTCTGCGTTTACTCTGCAGGAATCCAGACCCTCACATTCTGCAGTCTCCTGCTGTTTATCTACCGCTGAGGAGATTGCAGAGGAGACTGCCTTGCAGCAAATCTCTCCTGAGGCTAAGTCCTTCTGCCCTCCTACTGAGCATGCTCATGGGACGATCTCCCATTGGAGATCGGGAGTCATGTGCTCAGGTCCTGCTCCAGATCTCATTGGTCCATCTCAGAGATCTGGAGGCTTGCAGAAGGTCCCGGCTGCTATAAAAGGCGCGCATGGCTGTTCCGCCATGCGCTAGTATAGACTTACTTGCTGCTGTGTGTATGAGGACAGATGTATGATTCTGATGAATGACTTATTATAAAACCCCTTCCCTCTGGTATTACGCATGTGGCTATGGAATGAGTTAGAATCAGTGCCAGCGCTCCTCTGCTGCAACATCCACAGCTGCTAGAGTCCGACATTGCGCTTGCGTCATAGCTTTGTCGCTTAGCGGCAGTGTCCACGCCGCGGTGCAGTAGCAGCTCTCCTTAGCATCCGCAGCTGCGAAGCCGCACACACGGTAGGTCTAGACGGACGTAGTGCCGCCGTCGTGGGCTACTCCTGTGACCGGATACCGTGTGTGTATTTATACTGAGTACTGTGTGAAGGTGTAAACCACACACGCTCACACACGCTCACTCACTATGTATGATACCGTAATACAAAATTTGGAACAAAGGTACTGTATCAGCACATACCAGGTGTATCCAGTCTAGGGGTATTGTAAATTTCCGTCTATACTTCCGGAGTCAGACACAGAACCTCACACAGGCTAAGTATGTATTACACCAGAATTTATCAAGTTGAAAAAGGGAAAGGTAGTCGAAGCGTACAACAGCATACAGTGTTGTGGTACTTTTAAATCTTCGTATATATTTCAATCTCAATAAGCCAGTCCAGACTCTCCGCTACTGGAAACTACATGGATACAAGTACAGACGGAAAGTCGAGTGTTAGCAGAAATTTGGGAATTACTCATCGCGGGAAAGCGTCCCGGTAGATGTTGCAGAGGCGATGCAGACCCTCAATTACTGTGTCTGTGGAGACAGTGAAAATGGTTCTTTGTGAAGAAAGGATTGCTTTATCGCAGTAGCGTGGATCACATCACCATTACTCATCTCCATTAAACTGTGATTACAGTGAGGGATTTAGACATGGTCCTCAGTGCCTATCATGATGTGTCTGGTCATTTTGGAGTGCCAAAGACAGAAGCCACAAGCCGTAGGCGATTATATTGGATTGGCATGAGAGGAGACATTGAAAAATTGTGGCAGGAATGTCAAACGTCTGTGACTGCCACAACTGTGAAAGGTGATCATAAAGCACCACTGCATCCGCTTGTAAGTTGACGTCCATTACAAATGGTAGCCATTGATCATCTGAAGGTAGAGGCCAGCAGGACAGGGCATAGCTACATCTTAACCATCATTGATCAATACACCAAATTTCTAGTGGCCGTCCCTGTGAAGGATTTAACTGCCCAGACTACACAGTGGTGGAGCAGGGAGAGGTAAGTATTGTAACTTGCAAGTGCTGTGGCCATGACCAAGCGGGGGGGCACACTCGTGGTCGATGGTACTGGCACAGGACCCCTCATAGTACGCTGGTGTGTCTGATGGCAAGTGACCCCCCGACCGTCAGAGACACTGTATTGTACTATGAGGGGCCCTTTGCCAGTGCCGTCGGCCATCTGTGGGCCTATCCACCTGTTCAGAGCAACGGCACTTGCCCGGGTGCGCCAGTTGTTGACCCCAGCCATTGGGGGGGTGGGCAGCCCACTTAGAGAGGTTTAAAAAATTGTATATGTTGATGTGTTGGCTGGACTTTCAGCTGCTGCAAAGGGCGGAATTGGGCAAGTCCAAGGAAGAGGAGAACAAAAGCGTGGCAGTTTTCTGGCAACCTATGTGTCATCAGGGGAAGGTGGGACAAAATCCTTTGCAACCCATGCATGGTTCATTTTAATGAAGGTTAGATCATCAACATTTTGGGTAAACAGATGGGTCCTTTTTTCTGTCAGGATTGATCCAGCAGCACTGAAGACTCTTTCAGATAACACACTAGCAGCAGGGCAAGCGAGCTCCTGCAAGGCATATTGTGCCAATTCAGGCCAGGCGTCCAGTTTAGAGGCCCAATAGTCAAAGGGGAATGACTTGTGAGGGAGAACATCGATATGGGAGGAGAAGTAGTTTGTAACCATAGTTGACAACTGCTGTCTCCTGTCACTTTTAATCGATGCAGTATTAGCAATCGTGTGAGCGGTACTTGAGAAATCATTCCACAACATGGTCATTAAACCCCTGTCTCCAACGCCACTTCGGCTGTGTGCATCACGAACACCTCTTCCATTGTGCCCACTACGGCTCGTGGGAGAAACAGCACCGCTGCTGTGTGCTGGGAAAGCCTCAAACAACCTGTTTACCCGAGTTGCTTGTTTGTGTCATGGTTTATTCAGAATGCTGGGCAGGCGGTGTAGGGGTTAATTGGTAGAGCCTCCTTCTGGGTCTGGGGAGGGTTTTTATAGCTTCAGGTGAGGACCCTCCCCTGTTGTTTATACTCCTAGTTTGAGTGTGCCCGACCCTCAGTGGCGGATTATAATGAGGTCAATTTGGGCAGTTGCCCCGGGCCCAGTGGGGTTAAGGGGCCCACAGCCCAGGCCAGTAAATTGCCCCATTATAATCCGCCACCGCGCAGGGCCGGATTATAGGCAGGGCAGGCGGGGCTTCAGCCCCGGGGCCCCCACCACAAGAGCTTCTAAGGGGGCCCCCACCACATTCCTGCTGGCTGCTGCAATGGCACTCCATCTTCTCCCCACCTAAAAGTGAGTGACCGTGGGGGTGGCATTATGTGCTCTGCTACCAGCAGCATCTACAAGTAGCCTGAACGCTGATGCTGCTGGTAGCGTGCAAAGGCTTGTGATGAGATCACAGGAGGTAAGGTGTCAGGGCCCCCGATCATGTGACCCCTGTCTCCTCCCCTCCTGTGACCTCATCACAGGTCCTGTGCGCACAGCACAGAGCACTGGGAGCAGCCATGTATGTGGAGTGCGGCTCTGCGGGTGGAGGTCGGTGCTGGAGGCTCCATTATTCTCTATGTGGAGTGCGGCTCTGCGGGTGGAGGTCGGTGCTGGAGGCTCCATTATTCTCTATGTGGAGTGCGGCTCTGCGGGTGGAGGTCGGTGCTGGAGGCCCCATTATTCTCTATGTAGAGTGTGGCTCTGCGGGTGGAGGTCGGTGCTGGAGGCCCCATTATTCTCTATGTGGAGTGCGGCTCTGCGGGTGGAGGTCGGTGCTGGAGGCTCCATTATTCTCTATGTGAAGTGCGGCTCTGCGGGTGGAGGTCGGTGCTGGAGGCCCCATTATTCTCTATGTGGAGTGCGGCTCTGCGGGTGGAGGTCGGTGCTGGAGGCTCCATTATTCTCTATGTAGAGTGTGGCTCTGCGGGTGGAGGTCGGTGCTGGAGGCCCCATTATTCTCTATGTGGAGTGCGGCTCTGCGGGTGGAGGTCGGTGCTGGAGGCCCCATTATTCTCTATGTGGAGTGCGGCTCTGCGGGTGGAGGTCGGTGCTGGAGGCCCCATTATTCTCTATGTAGAGTGTGGCTCTGCGGGTGGAGGTCGGTGCTGGAGGCCCCATTATTCTCTATGTGGAGTGCGGCTCTGCGGGTGGAGGTCGGTGCTGGAGGCCCCATTATTCTCTATGTAGAGTGTGGCTCTACGATTCGTGACCCCCGTCACGACGAGGGGGGCCCACAGAGTCTGAACTGCCCCGGGCCCTGGCTACCCTTAATCCACCCCTGCCGACCCTCCTCTGTTTGTGCTCTCGCCTGTCCTGGTACGATTGTTTGGTGTATGATCTGGTTTGTCCTCAGTTTACGTCTCTTGGATTCTGATTTTGTACTTGTGTGTCCATCCCGTGTATGACCCCTGGCTTTGTCCTGACCTCCCTGTGATCGCCCCTCTGGTACTTCTGCCTCCATGTTGTATATAGCAAATTGGTATGGATATATATATATATGTGTATTAAAACTTAACTTTTAATCTTAAATTAAAAACTGTATAATGCAAATTAAGGTGCCAAAAAACATAAAGTGATAGTGCCCGTGCAAACGTGCCCATAAAAACAAATTGTAATGAGACGTCTCCTATTGTCCAGATATGGGTGGATTATTTTTCCTCCTCTTTGGTGTCTAAATAATGTCTTAATAATACAGAGCACTAGCCATAGAACATCTCAGCATATGCAGCGACACACTTTTTTTAGAGGTTTTTTTTAGGTGACTAAACCATTATTATAGTTCCTGTTCCCATTTCAAACATTATGGACAATTACCATTAGAAAGCGAATCATAAAGAAATATCTATTTCTCCAAAATCAGATATCTAATTCACATCGGCATATTTTACAGGTCAAAATGAACAATATATAGCACCTATGGAGTCCAGTATAGTGTATTGCCTCATATTCCACAAAATTACTGCATATCAAATACTCCCATGGTGCATTATTAATATGTCCTTATACTCATCTCATGTGTATTAGTCCTATACACTGATGCCTGTATATGCGCTCCTGTGAGAAAGGCCCCCAGTCTTAACATAACTTCATGTCTGCATTCATCTGGACGGCCTTAGTCCAACACCGTTCTCCCAACGCGTTTCATCTAATCAGGACTCATCAGGGGAGTTTATGGAGTTCAATTAGACACATGGCGCGCAGGTATCGCCTTTCTTTTATGTAACTGAGCACCACATTGTATCCTATCTATTTCCGGATGCCGGGTACCTCATTTCCGGTCCCACCATATGTAATGGCCCATCTCCGTCTATATGCCCCACTTCCTGGGCTCGGCTTACGGCCATTTACGTCACATCCGGTCTCGGAGATACAGCGTCATCACAGCACCGTTCACATGACTCATAGTGTCCATGGCAACCCGACGCTGCATATCCTTCATCTGGTCGCGTTCTCTACCGCTATCTCCCAATTGTATCAATAAGCTTGTTAATCAATCATCATAGAAGCGGCTACATCCAGATTATATATAATTTATTCAGACTTTTTCAGTTTGCTGAATACCCTATTAATGGACACTTTGCATGGATTCCATAACCATCTTTTCATTCACATTTACAATAGATAAGGGAAAAACAGGACGCATCTACAGTATCCCTCACCCAGAGAAAAATAATATGAGGAAATCATATACGGGGAGTCGTATATTCAACTGGTATATTATTACATATATGGGGGTCAATTAGTCGTCTGATATATTGTTGCATGCTAGAAATGGGACACCATGGATCTTCTTGCTGTTAGAAATATAGAGAGGGTGCACACTAGGGCTCTCCCTGATAAACCCTCTCTACCTGTTCCCTACCTCACGCGGAGGTTGGCACCCTAGTATCCTGCGCAAGTGGCGCCCCCACTCAACGGCGGCTCTCCCTAATATACCTCACCCTATTACTCCCTCCCTACAAGAAGGAAGAAAAGGAGAGTATATCGTTTAATCCTGTAGGGTGCACTGTCTGTAGGGTAAATATCCAGAAGGTTTCTCTTTGGAGGATGTATTTGTCCCAATCACCTCCTCTCTGATTTCTGGGTACCTTTTCAATACCTATAAAGCTAGCCATCTTGAGATCTCCCTTATGAAACTGATTAATATGATTGGCTACCGGGGTATCACGTTTGTTGATAGTATCCCTATGATGCTCTCCTACCCTTACCCTAAATTCTCTCTTTGTCTTGCCAACATATTCTAAACCGCATCTGCACGTCATCTTATAAATAACCCCTACGGATCTGCAGTTAATGAATTGGTGTATGGGGTATATTTTTCTTGTGATGTTACTGCAGAATTCGTTGTTTTTTTCAATTGAAGTGCAATATTTGCAGCAGCCACATTTAAAGCATCCTTTTGGTTGGGTGCCCAACCATGTGGCGCTGTCAGCACTTTTTGGGGTAAAATGGCTACGGACTAGCCTATCCTTTAAAGAACGGCCCTTCTTGTATGTAATCTGTGGGTGACTAGAAATAACTCTTGTGAGGTCCTGATCCATACCTAGAATCGGCCAATGTCTGTCTATTATTTCTTTAATATCCTTGGCTCCGTTACAATATTTTGTGATGAATCTTATAGTTCCGTCATCCTTGGATTTCTGCCCAGGGGTGAGTAGGTCCTTCCTATCCCTAGCCAGGGATGTCCTATAAGCATTCCTTAGGATCCCATCCGGGTATCCCCGTTCTAAGAAACGGGATCTCAAATCGTCAGCTTGCGTCTTATAGGTAACCTGATCCGAACAGTTCCTTCTCATTTGAAGGTACTGCCCCTTAGGGATGCCTTTTTTCAAGGGAACTGGATGGTTAGATTCCCATCTCAGAAGTGAATTAGAAGATGTAGGTTTTCTATATGTCTTAGTTAAAAGGCGTCCATTCTCACCCCGTTCAATCAGAACATCCAAAAACGGTAAACTGCAAGCATTGACCTCACAGGTAAAGCTAAGGCCCAGATCATTCTTATTAAGGCCTTTTACAAAGTTACAAAAACCATTCTCATCCCCCTTCCAGATTATAAAGACATCGTCCATATAGCGAAGCCATAGGACAATGTTTTCCTCCGCCACTTTTGAGTGCTCTCCAAAGATGGCATTTTCTTCCCACCAGCCCAGGAGCAAATTTGCATAAGATGGTGCACAAGGGCTACCCATCGCGGTGCCCCGGAGCTGGTGGAAGTACTTGCCATCAAATAGAAAAAAGTTTTTTGTTAAACAAAATTCAAGGGCCCTCATCACAAATAAATTGTGTTCCATATATTGTAGACCTCTCGTTCTTAGATAGTAGTCCGTAGCCATTAATCCCTTCTCATGGGGAATCGATGAGTACAAAGCCTCCACATCGATTGAACCCAATATCATATTGGTGTCCAACTCAATGTTGTCCAATTTCAATAAAAGATCAGTGGTGTCCCGTGTGTATGAACTCAAAGAGACCACAAAGGGTCTCAATATTTTATCAACATATAACCCTAAATTTTGGGTTAAACTCCCAATTCCAGAGACTATAGGTCTTCCTTTTAATGGTACCAGGCCCTTATGTATCTTTGGCAGGGCATAAAAAGTCGCCACTACCGGATGTGTAGGGATAAGAAAGTCTCGTTCATTTTTATCAATCAATTTTAATTGAAAGGCCCCATCAATCAAAATTTTTAGTTCTTTTAAATATATTTCTGTAGGGTTACGTTCAAGTATCTCATACCCCATGGATTTCTGCAATAGAGAGTAACACAGAGTTCTATATTGGGCAACATCCATCACCACTGTGTTACCACCTTTTTCTGATGGTTTAATTATCCTAGTGGTATCTCTCTCTAGTTCAAGCAGACCGTCCATCTCCATTTTGGTAAGATTACGGGGTCTTCGTTTTTGAGATTTTTCTAAATCCATCAAGTCTCTAGATACCAGATTAGAAAAAACATCTATGGCACTTATATCATTATTGATTGGTGGCATACGTTTGCTTTTGTTCTTAAAGTCCGTAAAAGGACCTTCCCCATATTCATTGGGGTCCACATCCCCCAGATGATACAAAAACCTGACATCACCCAATAGATCCTCATCAATACCTAATTCAGTGCAGCTTTTTTATCTGCGTTTATAAAGTATTTCTTCCATTTCAGTTTACGTATAAACAAATTAAGGTCTTTTATAGCTTCAAAGCATACAAAATCAGAGGTTGGGACAAATGACATGCCCTTACTTAGCACCGCCATCTGTTCCTTATTGAGGGGTTTTGATGAAATATTAACGATTTGGTTATTCAAATGGGGTTCCGGGTATTGAATCGACTTCTTAGTGGGTAATTTGAGTCTAAAAAATGTTCCCTCTGTGGTGACCCCCGACCTGCCCCTCTACCTCCTCGTATACCCACTCTGCCTCTAGCTCTCCCCTATTATTTTTAAACCTACCCTCGGAGTCAGAATATTCGGCCTCAGAGGATGAAATATCTGTTTCTGGTTGTCTATTTGGTTTAATATTAGCAACCGTATATGCCTTATTATCCCGAAACTCCTGTAGGTCTCTAATAAAATACTTATGCTTTCTTTCTTTAAGATGGTATTGAAATTTTTCAATAGTATTCTGTAAACTATTTTCTTTTATAGAGAATTCCGTTTCTGCTGAAAATTTTTTTGTGACCTCTATTTGCTCTTTAAGACGTTCATTAATGGAATTTAGCATAGATTTTTCCTCATCTAGGAGTATTCTCATTAATCTTAGTGAGCTATCCGTAGCCTCCTTTTCAAGCTTAGCTGACAACGTTGCGCTTTTATATCTATAACCAAAATTAATAGAAATTCTAAGGTGTCTAGGTACTATGCCTGCTTTTATATAGTTTTCCAAACTTTGTACCTCCCACCAAGACGTAATTTGTTCTTTGTAAATTTTTGTGAGTTCCTTAAAAGCTGCACTGAATGATGGAATATATTTTCTCTGCGTGTAGGGAGGGAGTAATAGGGTGAGGTATATTAGGGAGAGCCGCCGTTGAGTGGGGGCGCCACTTGCGCAGGATACTAGGGTGTCAACCTCCGCGTGAGGTAGGGAACAGGTAGAGAGGGTTTATCAGGGAGAGCCCTAGTGTGCACCCTCTCTATATTTCTAACAGCAAGAAGATCCGTGGTGTCCTATTTCTAGCATGCAACAATATATCAGACGACTAATTGACCCCCATATATGTAATAATATACCAGTTGAATATACGACTCCCCGTATATGATTTCCTCATATTATTTTTCTCTGGGTGAGGGATACTGTAGATGCGTCCTGTTTTTCCCTTATCTATTGTAAATGTGAATGAAAAGATGGTTATGGAATCCATGCAAAGTGTCCATTAATAGGGTATTCAGCAAACTGAAAAAGTCTGAATAAATTATATATAATCTGGATGTAGCCGCTTCTATGATGATTGATTAACAAGCTTATTGATACAATTGGGAGATAGCGGTAGAGAACGCGACCAGATGAAGGATATGCAGCGTCGGGTTGCCATGGACACTATGAGTCATGTGAACGGTGCTGTGATGACGCTGTATCTCCGAGACCGGATGTGACGTAAATGGCCGTAAGCCGAGCCCAGGAAGTGGGGCATATAGACGGAGATGGGCCATTACATATGGTGGGACCGGAAATGAGGTACCCGGCATCCGGAAATAGATAGGATACAATGTGGTGCTCAGTTACATAAAAGAAAGGCGATACCTGCGCGCCATGTGTCTAATTAAACTCCATAAACTCCCCTGATGAGTCCTGATTAGATGAAACGCGTTGGGAGAACGGTGTTGGACTAAGGCCGTCCAGATGAATGCAGACATGAAGTTATGTTAAGACTGGGGGCCTTTCTCACAGGAGCGCATATACAGGCATCAGTGTATAGGACTAATACACATGAGATGAGTATAAGGACATATTAATAATGCACCATGGGAGTATTTGATATGCAGTAATTTTGTGGAATATGAGGCAATACACTATACTGGACTCCATAGGTGCTATATATTGTTCATTTTGACCTGTAAAATATGCCGATGTGAATTAGATATCTGATTTTGGAGAAATAGATATTTCTTTATGATTCGCTTTCTAATGGTAATTGTCCATAATGTTTGAAATGGGAACAGGAACTATAATAATGGTTTAGTCACCTAAAAAAAAAACCTCTAAAAAAAGTGTGTCGCTGCATATGCTGAGATGTTCTATGGCTAGTGCTCTGTATTATTAATACCCGGCCATATTTAGACACCAAAGAGGAGGAAAAATAATCCACCCATATCTGGACAATAGGAGACGTCTCATTACAATTTGTTTTTATGGGCACGTTTGCACGGGCACTATCACTTTATGTTTTTTGGCACCTTAATTTGCATTATACAGTTTTTAATTTAAGATTAAAAGTTAAGTTTTAATACACATATATATATATCCATACCAATTTGCTATATACATCTTTGATCGGTATTGGTAAAGTAGACCCCCGCTTGTATTATTACTTCTGCCTCCATCCTGTGTGTGACCCTCTGCTGCGTCTGACTATTCTCTGACTCACGATTCTCTACCTCGTTTGCCCGGACTGTGTATGACCTCCGTTTTGCCCGACTCTGAGTTTTCTACCATCTCTGAAAGCAGGATGCTAAGCCCCGCCCCCTTGCTGTCACATGACCATAGGTCCTGTGCCTGCTTGCTCAAGCTTCAGCGTTCAGGTCCTGTGCATCTGTACTTTCCGGCTATTCCTGTCCCCGGGGCCCCTGCAGTACGGGTGAGTCCCTGCTCAGCGGAGGCTGCACGCCGGCGCTGTCAGGAGCCTGATAGTTTGTTAGCCAATATTATCTCTAGGTTCTCCTGTGGCATGATGTTGCATAATTTGCCTTTGTAGCATGGATCGAGGATGCTGGCCAGCCAGTAGTCGCCATCTCTCATCATTTTGGCAACGCGGGGGTCCCTTTTTAGGATCCGCAAGGCATAATCGCACATGTGGGCCAATGTTCCAGGTGTCAATGATGCACTGCCAGTGGTGGGTGGAGGAGCACTTTCTGGCAAATCCACATCCCTACAGTCACGCACAAAAACTGTACCTGACCTTGGAATGCCAACATTTTCTCTTGCCCCCTGAGAAGCATCCTCCTGCCCAAAATAATCATCCCCCTCATCCTCCTCCTCTTCCTCTTCTTCCTCCACCTCATCCAGGACAGTTCCCTGACCAGACAATGGCTGACTGTCATCAAGGCTTCCCTCCTCCTCCTCCTCCACAGCAGACGCCTGATCCTTAATATGCGTCAAACTTTGCATGAGCAGATGCACAAGTGGGATGCTCATGCTTATGATGGCGTCATCTGCGCTTACCAGCCGTGTGCATTCCTCAAAACACTGAAGGACTTTACAGAGGTCTTTCAGCTTTGACCACTGCACACCCGACAATTCCATGTCTTCCCTCCAACAGCCTGCCCGTGTATCCTCCCACAAATGAATTACAGCCTGCCTCTGTTCGCACAGCCTCTCAACCATGTGCAGGGTGTAGTTCCACCTTGTTGCAATGTCTATGATTAGGCTGTACTTGGGGAGGTGGAGCAATCGCTGCAGCTTCTGCATACAACTGGAGTGTACGGCCGAGCGACAGATGTGCGAGCACAGTCTTCGCACCTTATTGGGCATTGATGTTAATTCTGGATAATTATTAAGGAAGCACTGCACCACCAGGTTCAAAGTGTGAGCCAGGCAAGGTATGTGTGTGAGTTTTGCGCGGGCTATGACTGCCACAAAATTACGGCCATTATCACTGACTACCTTGCCTGCCTCAAGATGTAGACTGCCCAGCCATGACTCTGTTTGTCGCTGCAAGTAGTCGACCAGTACCTCCGCGGTGTGTCTGTTGTCACCCAAAGACATCATCTTTAACACAGCCTGCTGACGCTTACCACTAGCTGTTCCATAGTGGGACACCTCGTGTGCAACACAGCCAGCTGCGGATGGAGTGCTCGTGCGACTGTGCTCTGTGGACGAGCTTTCGCTGATAGAGGAGGAGGATCGAAAGCCTAGAGCCAACTGTTTCCTATACCATGGGCTAGACAGCACTGTTCCACCGCCGCTGTCCCCAGTGGAGCCTGCATCCACCACATTAACCCAGTGTGCAGTGATGGACACGTAATGGCCCTGGCCATGCCTACTGGTCCATGCATCTTTTGTGAGATGCACCTTTCCACTCACTGACTGTTTTAGTGCATGGACAATGCGGTCTTTCACATGCCGGTGGAGGGCAGGGATAGCTTTTCGAGAAAAGAAATGCCGACTGGGTAGGTCATAGCATGGGACAGCGTAGGCCATGAGGTCGCGGAAAGCTTCACTTTCAACCAAACGGTAGGGCATCATCTTTAATGAGTTTAGTTTGGCAATGTAGGCGTTCAAACACAGTGTACGCGGATGAGAGGATGAGTACTTTCTTGTCCTACTCAGAGTGTCTGGTAGGGTGAGCTGGACTGGAGAGCTGCATATGGGGGAAGTAGCGGTGGACCGGATGGAGTGAGAGGGGTTTGGTGATGGTATTGGTGGTGATGGCCTAGATTCAGTGTTGTGTTGCAAAACCATTGTGATTCCCTGAGTGCTTTGGCCTTGCAACAACACCTCCACATTTAGTGCTGGTGGTGTGCTTAACAGTGGCGCTGATCTTACAGTGGGGGAAGCGATGGAGCGTTGCTGGCGATCTTCAGTCGGAGCAGGTGCACACGTGCTACCTGGGTTTTTGTAGTCTGTCCACGCTTGCAAGTGCATGTTGATTAAATGTCTAAGCATGCAACTGATATTCAAATTTCTCCTTATCTGAACTATTGCCAGTGCCACCCTCCTCCCCCAAATGGATGCCAATCCGGGTCAAGAACTGGGTCATCCATCACCTCCTCTTCAAAGTCATCTGCACCTTCCTCTTTACCTTCCTCTGTATCACCGTGTAAGGTGGTATAGTAAGCGGGAAGAGGCACCTGAGTTTCATTAGGGTCAGATTTTGGCTCAGTAGACTGCGAGGGCAATGTAGTGCTCTGGGTCGATGTACCAGCAGAATCATCTAGCAGTGGCTGTGCATCAATGCACTCCATGTCAGATTCAGCTTGGACTGGGGAATTCTGGATTTGACTGGATAACCCAGGCATGGTATGTGAAAAGAGCTCCATAGAGTAATCTGAAGTGTGGGCTGCCGCATCCTTAACATTTGGTGGGGGTGAAGGACCCAAGAAAAGGTGTTTTTCTTGACCAGAACCCTGCACTGACGACTCTGTGCTTGCAGGTTTCGAACGTTCAGAAGAGGAGGCAATAGAGCTGGTGGCTGTTTCGGCAATGTACACCAAAACCTGTTCCTGATGCTCCGGCTTTAAAAGCGGTTTTCCTACTCCAAGAAAAGGCAACCTTAAAGGCCTTCTTGGGCCAGAGGATGACGCAGGCTCAACACCTCCTGCCTTAGTTGCTATTGTGCTTTTGCCAGAACCAGCCGATGCACCACCACCATCAGTACCAGCTGAGCCCCCCTGCCCACGTCCGCAGACTCTTCCACCATACTTCCTCATGTTTGGGAAAATGTACCAAAAATACCAGCAGAGAGATGGTACTGTATGAGGAGCATCCAGCTGTGTAAAGTGTATTAAAAAAATTAAATCTACGTATATATTTTGTTAGTCACAGACGCTCTCACAGTATGTATTGGACCGTAATCCAACAAGCAGATATATGGAACTGTATCAGAAGTGTACAGCTGAATACATTTTTTGTGTAACTAGCAATCTCCGTATATGTATTTACGGAGTGTCACACACACACGCTGACTCTTTATAGATGTGACTGTAATGCAAACGGCAGATATGCAATACTGTTTGAGAGATAGCTTCTATTTTTCCGTGATACAAGGCGGTACATGGTAGTGTGTGAGGAGTGTACAGCGCTATACGGTGTCTGTATGGAAAATTGTCAATCTCCGTCTATTTGTATAGGGACTGACACGCTGTCTCTGTCTAGTTTTGACCATAATCAAACAGCAGATATACGAAACTGTTTGAAAAGCGGACAGCACTCACTCTAAGGTGTAGGTCTGGAAAAACGGAAAAACTCCTCAGCTTTTTTTTTTCCAGAGTCACACACAGATAGCTTCTATTTGTCCGTGATACCAACCAGTACACGGTAGTGTGTGAGGAGCGTACACCGCTATATGGTGTCTGTATGGAAAATTGTCAATCTCCGTCTATTTGTATCGGGACTGACACACGCTGTCTCTGTCTAGTTTTGACCGAAATCAAACAGCAGATATGCAAAACTGTTTGAAAAGCAGACAGCACTCACCCTAAGGTGTAGGTCTGTAAAAACGGAATAACTCCTAAGCTTTTTTTTTCCAGAGTCACACACAGATAGCTTCTATTTGTCCTTGATACCAGCCGGTACACAGTAGTGTGTGAGGTGCGTACACCGCTATATGGTGTCTGTATGGAAAATTGTCAATCTCCGTCTACTTGTATAGGGACTGACACATGCTGTTTCTGTCTAGTTTTGACCATATTCAAACAGCAGATACACGAAACTGTTTGAAAAGCGGACAGCACTCACTCTAAGGTGTAGGTCTGGAAAAACGGAAAAACTCCTCGGCTT
The DNA here is from genome assembly GCF_039654945.1 of Dendrobates tinctorius. NCBI lineage: Eukaryota > Metazoa > Chordata > Amphibia > Anura > Dendrobatidae > Dendrobates > Dendrobates tinctorius. The sequence continues at coordinate 9,724,857 of NW_027361993.1, forward strand.
TTTCTTCCAGAGTCACACCCAGATAGCTTCTATTTGTCCGTGATACATGGCGGTACATGGTAGTGTGTGAGGAGCGTACACCGCTATACGATGTCTGTATGGAAAATTGTCAATCTCTGTCTATTTGTATACGGAGTAACACGCTGTCTCTGTCTAGTTTTGACCGGATTCAAACAGCAGATATACGAAACTGTTTGAAAAGCGGACAGAACTCTAAGGTGTAGGTCTGGAAAAATGGACAAACTCCTCAGCTTTTTCTTCCAGAGTTACACCCAGATAGCTTCTATTTGTTCGTGATACCAGCCGCCGGTACACGGTAGTGTGTGAGGAGCGTACGCCGCTATACGGTGTGTGAAAAAATGAATGCTCAGTAACTCACCAGGGCAAAATAATAAAAGATGGAGTGCTTTGAAAAAAGCAGTTTGAACAGCAGTGTGCACACAGCAATGCAGCTAGCAGGTAGCCTTAAAAGGCAGCCTAATCACCACCAGCGCTGCTGCACAAAAGCAAAATCCTCCCCTTTCACTGCACACTAACTGTATAGTGAAAGTGAAAAGCGCTATCAGCAGAAGCAGCTTTTTTTTTCTTCCCTGCCTAACGCTCTCCCTTATTCAGAATCAGCAGCAGTAACCTTTCCCTATGCTAAGATCGGCAGAAGTGAGATGGCGGGCACAGCCTTTTATACCCACTGTGACGCCACACAAAGCCAGCCAATCACTTCAATGCCCTTCTCTAAGATGGTGGTGGCCGCTGCCCATGTCATCGCGTTGCCCACAGTGTGTGTCCTCCATCATTGGCTGAGAAAAAGCGCTGGAAGCATTATTTGAAACGTGACTTTGCCGCTCTGATTGGCGACCTCATGGCCGACCTCACGCTATGGTCAGGTTTCGATCGGCGAATCCCGACTTTAGCGAAAGTTGGCTATTTTTTAATTTGACCAACCCGTTTCGCTCAACTCTACTCACTAGCCAACAACCCCAAGAAACTTTTTGACACCTTTCACTCCCTCCTCAGGCCAAAAGCACAAGCTCCAATCTCAGACATTTGTGCAGATGACTTGGCCTCCAATTTTATAGAGAAAATAGATAATATCCGTCAGGAAATCCGCTCCCAACCACCAAGTGCTGTGACTCCCATCCCTACCTGCATTTCCCCTGGCTCACTTTCCACATTTGATCCCATCACAGAAGAAGTCTCCAGACTCCTCTCTTCTTCTCGTTCGACTACATGCACTACCGACCCCATTCCCTCACAACTCCTCCAATCTCTCTCTCCAGTCGTCACAACTCACCTAACTACAATCTTTAATCTCTCCCTCTCTTCGAGCATTTTCCCTTTCTCCTTCAAACACTACTCCATTATTAAAGAAACCTGCTCTCGACCCATCCTGCACAAACAACTACAGACCAGTCTCCAATCTCCCCTTCATCTCTATACTCTTGGAGCGCCTAGTCTACTACCGCCTTACCCGTTACCTCTCCACTCACTCCCTCCTAGACCCTTCACAGTCTGGCTTCCGACTCCTACATTCGACTGAAACTGCACTCATCAAAGTTACCAATGACCTTCTGACAGCAAAATGTAGCGGTGAACACTCTCTGCTCATTCTTCTCGACCTTTCTGCAGCATTCGACACTGTTGACCACCGTCTCCTACTCCATAGGCTCCAGTCACTAGGCATTAAGGACATCACTCTCTCCTGGTTCTCTTCCTATCTCTTTGACCGCTCCTTCAGTGTTTTGTTCGCTGGCTCCACGTCATCTCCTCTTCCTCTCGTTGTCAGGGTACCTGTGACGTCTGCCTGCGGTCTGGACTGCAGCCAGACAGCACCCCGAGAAACACTGATACCCTTTACCCCTATACAGGGATCTGGATTTATAGCAGAGCCCAGGAGGCACTGTCTGAATAGGAGCAATGACCAGAGCAGGACGGTCGCCAGAAAGGTGTTCCAATACAGGACACAGAGGCAATGATATCCGAGACTAAACCAGTCAGGCAGCAACGGTACAAAAACAGTAGACAGTAGCAGAGTCAGATTCCAGGCCGAAGCCAGAGTCATAAACCAGGAGAGTCGCAGAGGTACAGAATCGTTAGGCAGAAGCAGAGTCAGAATCCAGGCCGAAGTCAGAGTCATAAACCAGGAGAGTCGCAGAGGTACAGAATCGTTAGGCAGAAGCAGAGTCAGAATCCAGGCCAAAGTCAGAGTCATAAGCCAGGAGAGTCGCAGAGGTACAGAATCGTTAGGCAGAAGCAGAGTCAGAAGTCCAGGCAAAAGTCAGAGTCAGTCAACAGCAATTCACACAGTAACACGCAGGGGAACCAAGAATATATCCGGCGGCTTGCAAGCCCAGTCCAAAGGTATTTGAAGGATCAGGTCATCCCTCACAGGCTCCCGGGCTGATGATGTCATCAGGACCGCCCCCAGGACCAGACCTGATGACGATGCACCAACCCCTTCATGACTGACAGAGGAGCGGAGTCTGAGTCCACTAGACGCCTGCGCAGAAGCCCTTTCACTGTTGCCACCATTACTCGGGCGCGAGCCACGGCGCCTCACAGTGGCTGAGGGCGGAACAGCAGGCCCTGAATTCGACGATGACATGTCAGTCCGGCGCCTCCTGGTAGCCGAGGCCTGGACAGCAGGCCCCGAGCCCGAGAGCGGCGTGACAGTCCGTCGCCTCCTAGTGGCTGAGGGCGGAACAGCAGGCCCCGAGTCTGACGGTGACGTGACAGTACCCCCCTCTCCAGGAGGGGCCTCCGGACCCTCAAAACCCGGTTTGTCAGGGTGAAGAAGATGAAATCTCCTAATTAATGCCTTGGCATGGACGTTCCCCGCAGGAACCCAGGACCTTTCTTCTGGGCCGTAGCCCTTCCAGTGTACCAGATAATGTACTGAGCCCCTCACAAGGCGGGAGTCAAGGATACCCTGGACTTCATACTCCAGAGCTCCCCCGACCGAAACAGGAGGAGGAGGGGACTGAACAGGGTGAATGGGAGAACGATAAGGTTTGAGGAGAGACCTGTGGAATACGTTAGGCAATTTGAATGACTGTGGAAGTTTTAAGCGGAAGGCTACTGGGTTAACCACCTCGATAATTTCGTATGGGCCGATGAACCTGGGACCTAGTTTGGCGGACGGTACCTTAAGCTTGATATTTTTTGTAGAGAGCCAAACCTTGTCGCCAACTCCCAGGTGCGGCCCCTTAGATCGTCGTCTATTTGCAGCCGAAGCCTGTCTAACCTGAGCCCCTTTCAAATTTGAATTAACCTCAGACCAAATCGTTTTTAGCCGATGTATATTTTGCTCCACCCCAGGGAGCTCCGACATCCTGGCCGAAAACGACCCAAAGCGCGGATGTAGTCCAAGGTTACAAAAGAAAGGGGTAGTTTTAATGGAGTCTTGATATCGATTATTGAGGGCGAACTCAGCCAATGGCAGATGTTCCACCCAATCGGTCTGATGTCCTGACACATAACAGCGGAGGTATTGTTCCAGAGCTTGGTTAGTACGCTCAGTTTGACCATTAGTTTCGGGATGGTATGCCGAAGAAAAGGACAACTCCACACCAATGCGTCTACAGAATGCCCTCCAGAACTCCGAGACAAACTGGGTACCCCTGTCGGACACAATATTTGCCGGAACGCCGTGCAGACGTACAATGTGCAGGATAAACAACTTACTTAAAGTCTCAGAGTTAGGCAACCCAGGCAGGGGAATAAAATGTCCCTGCTTGCTGAACCTGTCTACCACCACCCAGATACAAGTTTTCCCATCTGATGGTGGCAGGTCTGTAATGAAATCCATGGAGATGTGGGTCCATGGACTCTCAGGGGTGGGCAAGGACTGAAGCCAGCCGGCAGGGCGACTATGGAGGGACTTGGCGCGGGCACAGACTTCACACGCTGAAACATAGTCCTTACAGTCCTTGACCACCGTCGGCCACCAAAAGTTCCTAGTTACCAACCTGGTGGTATTATTGAGACCCGGATGGCCTGCCAGGACAGAGTCGTGTGATTCTTTTAGAACCTGCAGACGAAGGTTAGCCGGAACGAACAATTTTTTGGGGGGCGTAGTGTCAGGAACTTGCTCTGAAGACCTACGGATCTCCTCCAGAAGGTCCAAAGACACTGCCGACACGACGATTCCATTAGCCAATATTGGGACTGGTTCACAGTCCTCGGTCTGTGTGGGGCAGAAACTGCGAGAGAGGGCATCTGCCCTCACATTTTTAGTCCCGGGGCGGAAGGTGATTATAAAATCAAACCTGAAGAAAAACAAGGCCCACCTAGCCTGCCTGGGATTTAGTCTTTTGGCTGACTCTAGGTAGGTTAGGTTTTTGTGGTCTGTAATAACAGTGACCTTGTGTTTGGCACCTTCGAGGAAGTGGCGCCATTCCTCGAAGGCCCATTTGATCGCCAGTAATTCCCGATTACCGACGTCATAGTTTCCCTCCGTGGCAGAGAATTTGCGGGAGAAAAATGCACATGGGCGAAGCTGAGTGAGGCATGCAGTGCCTTGCGAGAGCACTGCTCCCACTCCGACTTCGGAGGCATCTACTTCAACAATAAAGGGGTGGTCCAAGTTTGGTTGAATCAACACCGGGTTGGCCACGAAGCACTCCTTTAGTGTAGAAAAAGCTCGGGTTGCCTCAGGATTCCAATTAGTCACGTCCGCCCCTTTTCGGGTAAGGTCCGTGAGTGGCTTGGCAATCTCAGAGAAACCCCTGATAAACTTGCGGTAATAATTCGCAAATCCCAAAAACCGCTGCAGCGCTTTCAGCGATTTGGGTTGCACCCAATCCTTAATGGGTTGAATCTTGGCAGGGTCCATGCGAAACCCCTTGCCTGAGACCATGTATCCTAAGAACTGTACCTCTTCAGCAAAAAAAAACACATTTTTCTAATTTCGCATACAAGGAGTTTTTTCGCAGTCTCTGCAATACCGAACGGACGTGTTGAGCATGTGTCACAGGGTCAGCCGAATAAATCAAAATGTCATCCAGATACACGACGACATACACCCCACAAATGTCCCTGAAAATGTCATTGACAAAGTGTTGAAATACGGCAGGTGCGTTACTGAGTCCGAACGGCATTACAAGGTACTCAAAGTGACCAAGAGGTGTATTAAAGGCCGTTTTCCATTCGTCACCGCTTCTTATGCGGACCAGATTATATGCCCCCCGGAGGTCAAGTTTAGTAAACCAGCGGGCTCCCAGTAGCTGATTAAACAGATCAGGAATGAGTGGGAGCGAGTACTGATTTTTTACAGTAATTGCGTTCAGCTCACGATAATCGATGCATGGTCTGAGTCCACCATCTTTTTTTTCTACAAAGAAAAACCCAGCTCCTACAGGTGAGGTGGAAGGTCTAATAAAGCCTTTACGTAGGCTGTCTGCTATGTAGTCATTCATGGCTACACGCTCCGGACCCGAGAGGTTGAATATTCTCCCTTTAGGGAGACGGGCACCAGGGACCAAGTCTATAGGACAGTCGTACTCTCTATGAGGAGGTAGTTTCTCAGACTCCACTATGGAGAAGACATCTTCATAATCTCCGAATGCATATGGAATGGAGGGGTTTTTAATTTTAACTTGGTTCACTGACAGTGACATACAGTGATTCTGACACCGTGGACTCCAGCGCACGATATCACCTATGCGCCAGTCAATAACTGGATTATGCTGGTGCAACCATGGCATGCCTAACACAACTGGATCTGATAAATTGTGTATAACAAAAAATGACATTTGTTCGTTATGTAATGTCCCCACTGACATAGAAATTTTGTCAGTAATGAATTCCACGCCTCCCTGGTCTATAGATGTACCATTAATTGTAATAGTCTGAATAGGCACTTTAAGCTTTAGCAGAGGTACACCCAGACTCTTAGCAAATAAAAAATCCATAAGGTTGCCGGCAGCACCACAATCCACATAAGCCTTCACACACAGACGTTTCTTAACAAAAGAAAGGGAAACTGGTAACAACAGTTTGGCCGCTTTTGCGGGCAATACCTGACCCCCAGCGCTGTCCAGGGGGCGATGCTCCAGGAATGTGGATTTCCAACAGCCAGCATTTTCTTTGAAGCTTCCAGGCTGCAGCATGCTTGAGCCTGAGAGTGACCTTCCAGGCTGTGCAATGTAACAGGTGTTTGGGCCAGGAATCAGCTCAGTCAGGAGGAAGAAAAAAAAAAGGTAAGGAAAACTGCTTTTATATGTGTTAAGTATAGACACAAGAGCAGTTTTATTTTTTTTGGGCCGGATATAATGTGACGTCTGCCTGCGGTCTGGACTGCAGCCAGACAGCACCCCGAGAAACACTGATACCCTTTACCCCTATACAGGGATCTGGATTTATAGCAGAGCCCAGGAGGCACTGTCTGAATAGGAGCAATGACCAGAGCAGGACGGTCGCCAGAAAGGTGTTCCAATACAGGACACAGAGGCAATGATATCCGAGACTAAACCAGTCAGGCAGCAACGGTACAAAAACAGTAGACAGTAGCAGAGTCAGATTCCAGGCCGAAGCCAGAGTCATAAACCAGGAGAGTCGCAGAGGTACAGAATCGTTAGGCAGAAGCAGAGTCAGAATCCAGGCCGAAGTCAGAGTCATAAACCAGGAGAGTCGCAGAGGTACAGAATCGTTAGGCAGAAGCAGAGTCAGAATCCAGGCCAAAGTCAGAGTCATAAACCAGGAGAGTCGCAGAGGTACAGAATCGTTAGGCAGAAGCAGAGTCAGAAGTCCAGGCAAAAGTCAGAGTCAGTCAACAGCAATTCACACAGTAACACGCAGGGGAACCAAGAATATATCCGGCGGCTTGCAAGCCCAGTCCAAAGGTATTTGAAGGATCAGGTCATCCCTCACAGGCTCCCGGGCTGATGATGTCATCAGGACCGCCCCCAGGACCAGACCTGATGACGATGCACCAACCCCTTCATGACTGACAGAGGAGCGGAGTCTGAGTCCACTAGACGCCTGCGCAGAAGCCCTTTCACTGTTGCCACCATTACTCGGGCGCGAGCCACGGCGCCTCACAGTGGCTGAGGGCGGAACAGCAGGCCCTGAATTCGACGATGACATGTCAGTCCGGCACCTCCTGGTAGCCGAGGCCTGGACAGCAGGCCCCGAGCCCGAGAGCGGCGTGACAGTCCGTCGCCTCCTAGTGGCTGAGGGCGGAACAGCAGGCCCCGAGTCTGACGGTGACGTGACAGTACCTCAGGGCTCAGTCCTTGGCTCCCTCCTCTTCTCTCTCTACACAGCCCCAATTGGACAGACCATCAGCAGATTTGGCTTTCAGTACCATCCTTATGCTGATGACACACAACTATACACGTCATCCCCCGACCTTACCCCCGCTATACTACAGAATGCCAGTGACTGTCTGTCCGCAGTCTCCAACATCATGTCCGCTCTCTATCTGAACTTAACCTCTCAAAAACTGAACTTCTGCTCCCGCCGTCTACTAACCTCCCTAAATCTGACATTTCCCTCTCTGTGGGTGGCACCATAATAACACCCCTGCAGCAGGCGCGCTGTCTGGGTGTTATATTTGACACCAACCTCTCCTTCACATCCCATATACAATGTCTTGCCCGCTCTTGCCGCTTACACCTAAAGAACATCTCCAGAATTCACCCTTTTCTAACCATGGAAACAACAAAAACCCTCATTGTCGCATTGATCCACTCCCGCCTGGACTACTGCAACACTCTATTAATTGGCCTCCCCGTTACTCAACTTTCCCCTCTCCAGACCATACTTAATGCAGCAGCCAGGGTCATCCATCTGGCTAATAGGTATTCGGACGCGTCCGCTCTTCGCCAATCATTACACTGGCTGCCCATTCATTATAGGATCCAATTCAAAGCACTTGTTCTCATCCACAAAGCTCTCCACAGTGCGGCACCCCCTACATCTACTCCCTCATTTCTAGCCGACCGCTGCGCTCTGCAAAAGACTTTCGACTAACCTCTGCACTAATCCGCACTTCCTACTCCCGACTCCAAGACTTCTCCCTTGCTGCACCAATCCTCTGGAATGCTCTACCCCAAGAAATTAGGACTATCCACAATTTGCACAGTTTTAGGCGCTCTCTCAAAACACATCTGTTCAGAGTGGCCCATCACATTCACTAATCAAAGTCATTTTATGTGTAAGTGTGCGTATGTAGCCCATTCTCTGTCTCTATCCCCCACCTTCTCAAGATGGCTGGACCATCATTGTATTTATATCATTGTAAATACACACCCGTACTTTGTATCTCCCCCACCTCATTGTAGATTGTAAGCTCTCACGAGCAGGGTCATCTTATTTTACTTTACTCTCGGATAACTCTCTTCTCGACCCCTTACAATCTGGTTTCCGCTCTTTACACTCTACTGAAACTGCCCTCACTAAAGTCTCTAATGATTTAATAACAGCTAAATCGAAAGGTCATTGCTCCCTGCTGATTCTCCTGGATCTCTCTGCCGCATTTGACACTGTGGATCACCAGCTCCTCCTCACTATGCTCCGCTCTATAGGCCTCAAGGACACAGCCCTCTCCTGGTTCTCCTCCTACCTCTCTGACCGCTCCTTCACTGTATCTTTTTCCGGCTCCTCTTCCTCTTCTCGTCCCCTTACTATCGGGGTCCCGCAGGGCTAAGTCCTAGGCCCCCTCCTCTTCTCTTTATACACTGCCCCTATTGGACAAACTATCAGCAGATTTGGGTTCCAGTATCATCTCTATGCTGATGACACCCAATTATACACTTCTTCCCCTGACATCACCCCTACCCTAATTCAAAATACCAAGGATTGTCTGTCTGCTGTCTCTAGCATCATGTCCTCCCTCTATCTGAAACTAAATCTCTCTAAAACTGAACTTCTTGTGTTTCTCCCCTCTACTAACCTCACTCTACCTAACATCGAAATAACCCTGGAGGGTTCAACCATAACTCCCAAGCAGCATGCCCGCTGTCTTGGGGTCATATTCGACACTGAACTTTCCTTTACTCCGTACATCCGATCACTCAGTCGCTCTTGTCACCTGCATCTTAAAAACATCTCCAGAATCCGACCTTTTCTCACCTTTGAAACTGCTAAGACTCTTACTGTCGCTCTTATTCATTCTCGTCTGGACTACTGCAACTCTCTTCTGATCGGTCTCCCTCTTACCAAACTTTCTCCTCTCCAATCCATCTTGAATGCGGCAGCCAGGGTCATATTTCTGTCCAGCCGCTTCACCGATGCCTCCATCTCATGCCAGTCATTACACTGGCTACCTATTCGCTACAGGGTCCAGTATAAACTCATCTCTCTCACCCGCAAAGCTCTCCACTGTTCTGCACCGCCTTATATCTCCTCTCTCATCTCTGTCTATCGCCCTACACGTGCCCTCCGTTCTACAAATGACCTAAGACTAACATCCCCCGTAATCCGAACCTCGCACCTCCGTCTCCAAGACTTCTCTCGTGCTGCTCCAGCTCTCTGGAATGCACTTCCCCAGACGATCAGACTGATACCTAGCCCTGACCTATTCAAGCGCGCTTTGAAAACCCATCTCTTCAAACAAGCCTACCACATCAACTACTCAGCAAGCTAACTTTACCCTGTTCCCTCCTTCCAAATATTATTCTGAATCTGCACCCTACTATTCATCTGTCTCCACACCCTTCATGCACATGATAACTGCACTTGATACTTGTCTATTGCACTTAAACACACGGGCTGATGACCGCATCATGCAGCTTTATATGAAAATCCCTATTATAATTGCCAGACCTGAATTAACAAGCATTTCTCACCTACTGTGTCCCCCCCATTTCCTTGTAGATTGTAAGCTTGCGAGCAGGGACCTCACTCCTAATGTCACTGTTTGAATTGTCTTAACTTGTATTGAATTTATTGTCTGTACATGTCCCCGCTTAATTGTAAAGTGCTGCGGAATATGTTAGCGCTATATAAATAAAAATTATTATTATTATTATTACATTAATTATTGTATTGTTAACGATGTTACTTATGACTTGTGTTTTGAAACTGTTAAACTGTAAAGCACTGCGGAATATGTTGGCGCTATGTAAATAAAGATTATTATTATTATATTATTACTGTACTATTATATAAAAACTAATATATATATATACACTGTGTATATATATATATATATATATATATATATATGAATATCACGATACCTACAGGGGTAATAATAAAGTGATAAGTGCAATAATGTGCAAACATACAATATAATAAAGTGACCAACTACATAACAGATAGAATAAAAATAATAACCAAAAAACATAATACAATCAATAACAATGTAATATTGTGAATAAAATAATGAATAATTAATCAGAAAATACTGCATCAATACAGTCCCATTCAAAGGAAAGCACACTGGTTTTATCACTCAGATGACAGGGACCTCTCTAGATGATACATCATCATCATCACACATCTTTTATTCATTTTTTCTTTGTTTCTTTATTCCACCCTCATTTTTCCGGATATTCAGAAACATTCAGGGCATCAGACAATGATGGAATAATACGATGAGATGAAGTTGCTAATTAAATACAAACATAGACACACAGGATTAAAATCTAAGAGCAGGGAAAAGACATATTAAAGAAAGGACACAAAACTTAATTGCTCATTCAAGCCAGTTGGACTCATGGTTCCCAAAATTGCTATCCAGCGGCATTCCAATTGTGCTAGAGTATGTTTAGTTTCACCACCCCTTATGCCGCACCTTACTCGATCAATCCCAAAGACCTGTAGGTCTTTTGGGTTACATTTGTGATACAGCCTAAAATGGTGTGGGATGGTCTTTAAACCAGAAATGTCCTCCACTTCGCTTGCCGCCTGAATATCTCTAACATGTTCATGGGTACATACCCTTAATTGACATGAGGTCAATCCAGTATAAAATAGATTACTTGTGCATTTTGCCATATACACCACAAATGTGGTGCTGAACGAAATATAATCTGTGATCCTGAGAAATTTCTGCGGCCATCAGCAGAGGTGAAGGACATGGTTCGTACATGGTTGTGGCACGCCAAACAATCACCACATGGGTAGAAACCCCATTTCCATTTTCCAGACCCAAACAGGTCAGGTGTCTTAGTCACATAGTGGCTTCGTACTAAAATATCCCTCAGATTCTTGCTCCTCCTAGCTGTCATAAGGAGCGAATTAGAGAGATATTTAGATAAAGTAGGTTCTGTTTTTGAAATGGACCAGTGTCTACTCAATATATGTCTCATTGTCCCCCATTGGTGATTGAATGTGGAAATAAACCGGATCTTAGAGTCCCCCACTTTAGTAGGTTTTTAATTGACACGTAAGTCACATCTTCAAGAATTCCTGGCACGGGTATAGCCCCGTTTTATCCTTCTCTTACTATAACCATGTGTCAGGAATCTCTCCCCAAGGTCCACAGACTGTTTTTCGAATGCCTCCTCCGTGTTGGCTTCCTCACAGCCCCCCGAGGAAGGCAACGCGAAACACTCATTGGGGCTGCTGGTTACAAATATGGGTAAGCACAGTTTTTGATGTACCCAGTGCGTTTATGTTCCCTTATAGTGACATATACCCCATTTTTACCAGGTGGTCTTTGTGACTTCTTTGGTATGGATTGCTGGTGCTTATCATAGGCTTTATTATTCTGAGTGAGCTATTAGATATATAATGTTATTTCTGGACTATTAGGCCAGTTATAGATGTGGGTACTATTTCATGTTTTAATGACATTTTTATGGGAACATCCCTATTGTGGTTGCACTTGCACTTTATAGAACTGGATGTCATTTTCTGTTCCTCCCTCCTCCTAGTATTTTGGAACCTTGTGTGTTTTTACACCTGCCATTCACTAAACTGCTTTATCATTACTTATATTTATGTGTATTGTGTTATTATATATGTGTTTTGAATAAAATTTTGGATTTTATCTTTAGGACATTTTTGTACTCTTTCTTTTCTTCTGTATGTAATTCCTGGTAGCTATGCTTTATAACTCAATAAAGTAGAGTGCTACAGGTGGCTGCTGGGCACGGCCATGTGGGGGAAGGAATGCCAATTCCGATTATGTGCTCCGCTAGTCTCAGAGATATTGCATTCTGTTATTATAGGTCATTTTCCAGATTCAATACCTCAGAGCCTTACTGTGACCTGTAGTGCCTGAGTTACACAAAAGGAATTTAGTTTGGCTGTGCCTGCACTAGAACTTACACCCTTGTGCTAATTGCTGGTCACCGAGCTTCAAAGAGCTTGTTCCTGGAGTTTTTAATTAAAGAAAAGCATTGCATTGCTTTTTATGGCCTTGGAGAATGCATGCCAAAGGAGGGGGGCTGAGAGGCCTGAAGCAATTATTTTTGGGCCAAACTTTATCTTGATGGGGAATTCCATCAGAAATCAAAATGATATCATTTTCCCATATCTCACATTTCCCCCCTTTAGAGGGCGCTAGGGGGCATCACATTCCTGTGTTCCCCCGAGCGCACTCCTGCAATCTCTCCTTGGTCCTGTGGATGGGCCAGGGTGCGATGGCATCCACTTTCCCGGGCTCTGGCTTCAGAACCCCCCCCCGCCTACCCAGTGACCCAGGTAGAGGACCTCGCTCATGCCCAGCTGGCATTTTTCTGGCTTGATGGTCAAACCTGCCCGGTGGATCCGCCTAAGCACCTGGGTCAGATGCTCGAGGTGATCCTCCCATGTGGGACTGAAGATGGAAATACCATCCAGGTACGCAGCCGCGTACCCTTCAAGTCCCTGATGCCGCGTGTTGACTATCTGCTGAAAAGTGGCAGGGGTATTCTTCATGCCTAATAGCATCACGGTGGACTCATACAGTCCAAATGGGGGGATGATAAAGGCAGAGCGCTCCCAGGCCTCGTGGGTCAAAGGGATCTGCCAATATCCCTGTCTCAGATCCATGATGGTCACGTACTTAGCCCTGGCCAACTGATCGAGCAGGTCATCAATGTGTGGCATAGGGAACGCATCGATGACCATGACAGTATTAAGCCCCCGGTAGTCCATACAGAACCGGGTTGTTTGGTCCTTTTTGGGGATAAGGACAACGGGCGATGCCTACGCACTGTTGGATGCCTGGATCACCTCCAGCTTCAGCATCTCATCAATCTCCTGGCGCATCTGCTGCTGCACCTTGAGAGAGACCCGATATGTTGATCGCCGGATCGCGGGGTGATCCCCAGTGTCCACGTGATGGACAGCCAAATCGGTCTTTCCGGGAAGGCTGATGAACAGCTCGTGGAAAGGGTGTAGAGTATCCACCAGTTGGGACCGTTGGTCCTCAGAGAGCTGGTGGCCAACCTCTACGTCCTCAATGTATCCACCCACCTTGGTTTTGGGCGACCATATCCAGGAGGGTTCCGGTCTCACCTTCCTCAGGAAGGTTGCACACAGGTAGGGGGTAGGCCTCCCGCTCATGATGGGCCTTCATCATATTCAAATGGAAGGTCTGCCTCCTTCCACGGTTGTGGTCTAGGGTGACCAGGTAAGTGACGTCATTGAGCTATTGGTGCATGAGGTATGGGCCCTACCAGACTGCCTGAAGCTTGTCCTGTGGTACAGGGACCAGTACCCACACTTTCTGAACCACCTGGTAAGTCCTTTCACAAGCGTTCTGGTTGTACCAGCACTTCTGGTCAGCCTGAGCCATATTGTCCTGCAGCAGCTGTGACAAGGCCGTCGTCATTTTGTCGTGGAAGCGCACAACGTACTCAATGACTGACATTCCAGGGGTGGCCAAGTCTCCTTCCTATGCCTATTTCACCAGAGCAAGGGGCCCTCATACATGCCGCCCATACAGGAGCTCAAAGGGGGCGAACTATATAGAGGCCTGTGGAGCCTCCTGGAAGGCAAATAGTTGGTGTGGAAGGTACCACTCTCAGTCGCTCCCGTGGGAGTCAAACAACATCTTAAGCATCTGCTTGAGGGTGCCATTAAACCGCTCGCACAAACCATTCGTCTGTGGAAGGTACGGGCTGGCTACCAAATGTTGCACCTGTATTTGCTTACAAACGGACTCTATCAGTTGCAATATGAACTGGGTCCCATGGTCAGTGAGCATTTCCTGGGGAAATTCCACTCTGGAGAAAATCTCCAGTAAAGCAGTGGCCAACTTGTCCGCCCGAGTGAACGACAAGGCTACCACTTCCGGATACCGGGTGGCATAATCCACTACCATTAGTATTTAGCATTTCCCAGAGCAGCTGGGAAGAGACAGCAGTCCGATGAGATCCACAGCCACCCTTTGGAAAGGCTTGTCAATGACACCAGTGGGGCTTTGGGGTGCCTCCCCACCTTCCCAACTCTGACAGGTGTCACACGAATGGCCAAAGGCGTATCTAGGAGGGGCAGCCAGGGCATGTGCCCCGGGCACAGCCGGTAAGGGGGGTGCAGTCAGGCTGCCCAATGCAGCGATCCGCAGTGTCTCCCCAGGGGGTTGCATTCTGTCGCCCCCCGGACTGAAAGTCAGCTGTTCTCTCTACCGGCTGTCAAGCTGACAGCCGGCACAGAGAAGCTGCAGTGCCCCGGCTCATAGGGATAAATTGTACTCGCGTCTGAAGCTCAGACTGCCGGGTCAGAGTGACGCCAGCAGGGTGATCATGTCATGTGATCACGCTGCTGACGTCACTCGCCGACGAGCAGATGCGCGAAGAGCATTGGTGGTAAGTACTCCACTTTGGAGTTGAAGAAACCACCGAAAATTAAGGGGGGTACATACTGTGTGGGGGGATTTGGAGTGGGGATGGTGGTTATTTAATGTGTGGATAGGGATTTGGAGTAGGGATGGGGTTATTTAAATTTAATGTGTGGGGAGATTTGGAGTGGGGATGGGGGTTATTTAATGTGTGGGGAGATTTGGAGTAGGGATGGAGGTACTTAATGTTTGGATGGATTTGGAGTGGGATGGGAGGGTATTTAATGTGTGGGGAGATTTGGAGTAGGGATGGGGGTACTTAATGTGTGGGGGGGAATGTGGGGTACTTAATGTGTGTGGGGGATTTGGAGTGGGATGGGGGTTATTTAATGTGTGGGGAGATTTGGAGTGGGGATGGGGGTACTTAATGTGTGGGGGAGGTTTGGAGTGGGAATGGGGGATGTAATGTGTGTGGGGAAATTCGGAGTTGGGATGGGGGGATTTAATGTGTGTGGGGAGATTTGAGGACATAAAATAAGGAGCATGTATGTATGAGGGCATGTATGAGGAAACAGTATGGGGGATGGGTGCAGACACAGTATGGTGAGTGGGGAGATGGGTGCAGACAGTATGTGGAGCGAACGGGTGAATGTATGTGGACACAGTAGGCGTAGCGACGGGAAAAATGTATGTGGACACAGTATGGGGAGTGAGGTTGATGGGATGTGTGCAGGCACAGTATGGGGAATCAGGGGTATGTGTGAGCAGACAGTATAGAGAGTGAGGGGGTAAATATATGAGGAGACAGTATGGTGAACAGGGGGATGTGAGAGGAGACAGTATGAGGAGGGAGGGGAATAGTGTGAGGCGACAGTATGTGGGGAGAAAAGTGAGTGGGCACAGAATAGAGACTGAGTAGTGGGGGCATAGCATGGGTGGACAATGTAAGGGTATAGCCAGGAGGGGACAGTATACCAAGGAGGGGGAGTGTGATGAAAAGGTACAGTATAGAGACTGAACCCTATATGGAGGACACAGTGTGAAAAGACAGTGTGAAAAGGTATCCCAGTCTGGAAAGGAGAGGTCAGTGTGAAGAGCATGTACCAAAAGAGGGACAGTGTGGGGTCATATTTTGTGCAGACAATATAGTGAGGGGCAATTATTTATTCAGGGGCTCATATTTTTATTTATGAGCATTATAATGGCACATCTATCTTTAAAACCATCGTGTGGAGATTTGCTGCAGAAGACCGGAGAAGATGGAAGTCTGCAGAGACGGCTCTGGAATAGAAAACTCATCATGGGGTCTGAACAAGATGAAGAAAAGAAGGAGAATGACTCCAGAGATGACGTCATCTATTTTATTTATGTTAGGAGCATTAAAGGGGTTGTTCAGGTTTGTGTTGAGACTGCAGTAATTCTATGTGACTGCAGACTTCTGAATTCTCACAGTGCTCACTGAATGCTGTTAGGATTCTCTCATGCCAGTGATTTACATACATGCGGTCACATGCTGACTAGACATCTGTGGCCTCACTCAATGAAAATGAACAGAGCAAGGCCAGGCACGTCTGGTCGGAATGAAGCCAGAAGTATATAAACCACATGCTTGTGCTGACATGACCTTGCCACCGGTAAGGGAGAATCCGAAAAGTGTGCAGTGCATTCGTTGTGAAAATTCAAAAACCTGCAATGTCAGGATTCAGCTCTGCAGGTTCCAGTAGTCATCACGTGGACACTTTGCTCACATGCGATTTTCATACTTATGGTCCTGTGACAACAAACTTCTCCTCCTGCTTCTCTCAGTTTTTCACTGAACATTGAGAGTATTAGGAACAGCAGCTTGTCAGTACATGACTAAGTGTGCAAATGACATGTGTGCTTGGGTTGGGAGGGTGCACCGAACCAAATTCTTGCCCTGGGTGCCAGAAAGTCTAGATACACCTCTGTGAACGGCAGTAGACAGTCACATCGCTCCCCATTTTAGGTCAGTAGAAATGCTGGGCTAGTCTGGCCTTGGTCTTAGCGATCCCTAAGTGTCCAGCCATTGGAACCTCATGTGCAATCCGCAACAACTCTACCCGGAATGGATAGTGTACCACTAACTGTCGGTCCCTAGGCCACGCCTCTGGTAACTCTTGCTGAACCGACACCCGGTACAGCCGTCCCTGTCCCAGACCACCTGCTCGAGGTCTGAGTCCATGAAAGGCTGTGCCGCCTGCTCCTTAAGGGCCTTCAGGCTGTCGTCGGCCTTCAACGCTGCCTGAAACCCCTGACTAGACGTGGCCAGAATGGACGAAACTGCCATGGCTTCTGTCAGTTCCCTGGGAACCATTTCCAAGCCTCCCTCTGGCTCAACCGCCACTTGGGGGATGGCCGTTGGACCTCTTTGAGGCTCCTTGGGCTCCAGCACTCCCACTCTTGGTGACACGCGGCCACGACCGCTGTAACCCTGGGTAGTGCCTGCCTCCCCTCGGCTTCCACACAAGTCACTGAGTCAGTTGGACCAACCTGGTCTCCTGGCATCCCGGGTGTGGGAACCTCCTGCCCCTGAGTCTTACCCACCTCTCCTGTGACAGCCCCAACCCCATTCGCATGTTCCTCTTCCTGCACCTGCCCAGAACCCAGCAGTTTGGACTCATCTAAGGGCCCTATAAACCCTGCGGCAGCCCCTCCCACCAATTCTGGTTCTGGCCTTGCATCTACCTGTTCCCTACCTCTCCCTCCAGAGCACACTGTCTCATCACACCTGGGGGCATTCTAACACCTTCCTGTGTCCTCCAACTCATCTGCGCACACTGCATGTGTCCTGTCAGCGCAGGAGTGACTCTCAGCTCCCACCTCCCCCTTGACGCAGAAGGAACAGGCAACACACTTACAACACTACTAGCAGTAGAAAAATCAAACCACAGTGGGGTACCAGGACTTGGGGACTCAGTAGCCACATACTGTGACACTAGCCGCTCCATATCTGTCCCAAGTAAAACATTCATGGGAAACTTTGCTGACACTTTCACCTCCCGGTGCCCTAGTCCAGATGAACCCTGGGGACAGCAAGTGCCGGGTCAATGCCTCCAAACCCGTAGACGGTGATGGTTTTCCAGGTATTGGGTAGCTGCACTAGGTTCATATCAGCGCTGGTGTCCCGCAGTCCCATAGTGGTGGCGTGGTTTACAGTGACAGGCTGGTAATTATCACGGGACCTCCCACCACCCCCACCCCCACTCAAGACAGGGGACGGTTTTGGGGATGAGGACGGGGCCTTGTGGTGCTGGGGACACATGGCCCTGAAGTGTCCAGGTTGGTTGCAGAGGTGACACCTCCTGGGTTCTACCCCTGGCTTGGAGAGGGGAGAAGAGGGGGCGACCCATGAATTCTAGGGGCTGGGGAAACAGGGACAGAATGAGTCTTACCCCCTCTCCAGGTGCTGTGGGCAGCACCTGGGCTTCAGGGGCCCGGATGTTGGCATAGTCATCTGCCAGGGCTGCTGTAGCAGCGGCCTCCTGTGGTTTTCGATCACGGAGGTACTGCTGGAGGTCCTCTGGGCAGTTCCTCAATAAAGCAGAGTGCTACAGGTGGCTGCTGGGCACGGGCATTTGAGGGAAGGAATGCTGATTTTGATGATGTGCTCGGCTAGTCTCAGAGATAGTGCATTCTGTAATTATAGGTCATTTTCCAGATTCAATACCTCAGAGCCTTGCTGTGACCTGTAGTGCCTGAGTTCCAAAAAAGGAATTTAGTTTGGCTGTGCTTGCACTAGAACTCACACCCTTGTGCTAATTGCTGGTCACCGAGCTTCAAAGAGCTTGTTCCTGGAGTTTTAAATTAAAGAAAAACATTGCATTTCTTTTTATGGCCTTGGGGAATGCATGACAAGGGAAGGGGGCTTAGTGGTCTGAAGCAAGTATTTTTGGGTCAAACGTTATCTTGATGGGGAATACCATCAAAACTCAAAATGTATCATTTTCCCTTATCTCACAGCCACTCTCTGCTCTCATGATCTCACTGAAGAGCTGTGTGTGGTTATAACTGACACATTTGCAGGTTTCCCTCAGCTCCAGCTTCCAGCTCACAGACATACAGGGTTGCAATATTGTTGCAATACAGCAGAGCTCAGGGAGCTGCAAAAAAATGTGTTTTCTAGAAGACAAATTCCAGTTCTCTGGTTCTGTGTAAGTTGCATGTCTCACACTGGTAAATTCCTCTGCATGTAAAATAATCTCTGAAGGCAGGGTTATCTTCCAGGCACCTTCAACATCGCAGCCTGGAAGAGGTCACTTATATAAAGTGATTAAAGATGATTTCTCAGCAACAACACATCGGCTATGAGGAACACAAGGAGGACTTTTCTCAGCATGCTATAACCTGTATGCCCATATTAATACGGTAGCTTAGTTAGGTCAAATGTAGTGACGGACTCCATTTACCCCCTTTCACGACCTTGGTATTTTCCATTCTTGAGTTTTTGTTTTTTGCGCCTCTTCTTCCCAAAGCCATAATTTTTTATTTTTCTGTTATTTTTGCCATGTGAGGTTTCTTTGAGGGACAAGTCTTACTTTTATACGTCACCATTGATTTTATCATATAGTGTACTGGAAAAAGGAAAAAAAAAATCCAAATGCGGCGAAAATGCAAAAAAAAAGTGCAATTCCACAATTATTTTTTTTCGGTTCTTTTTTTTACCAAGTTCACTAAATGCTAAAACTGACCTGCCATTATGATTCTCCAGGTCATTACAAGTTTGCAGATACCAAACATGTATAGGTTCTTTTTATTATTTAAAGAGACTCGCAGCGTCTTCATCTTTCAACATTTGGCTTATTATTTGAACGCCGAGCTGAGCTGACATATATATATATATATATATATATATATATATATACCTCTTTTGGGTAGATATAATGTTTTGATCTCCAGTTATTGCATTTTATTTCAACGTTGCTGCAACAACAAAAAATTAATTCTGGCGTTTTGATATTTTTCTTGTTACGCCAATTACCAGTCGTTTAATTTAGCTCATATTTTGATAGATCGAGCATTTCTGAATGCAGCGACACCAAATATGTGTATTTTAAAAAAAATATATTGTTTAATTTTGAATGGGGCGAAAATAGGGTGACTTGAACTTTTATGCATTTTTGCAGCGTTTTTCCCTGCAGAAATGGGTCAAACACGCTATGGAATCCTTATGCAAGCTAATTCAATGGCAATTCTGAAGTGATCAGTACATTTCCTTTGAGTATTTGCAGTGAGTTTTTTTCTGCAGCATGTCAATTCTTTGTGCATTTCTGCAGCGTTTTTCACCAATTGACTTCAACTGAGTCAGTCAATTAGGCAGCAAATACGCAGGTATAAAAATGTTTGCAGATTTGCTGAATATTTGTTTGAATTTTTACCGGCTTTCTGTGGTGTTTCCCATGCTATCATCTGTGTGACAGCGTGGGAAACACCAACACGGAGGTTCATATCGGCGGTAACGTTACCGCAGCTAAGACCATCGGTCAGAGCGCTGCTGGGTCATACTGTCAGATGTCAGCATGATCCCGCATCTATGACTGTGACCCGCAGCAGTTAACTGTGGTGAAAAGCTTACTGCAGATCAGGAGGCGTGGGCTGATGAGACTACTGCTCCCATCGGGCTACATCTGCTGATAGGTGCTCAAAACCACATTCAAAAAGTTTATTAACCCTTTAGGTGCATCACAGGAATTTTTTGAATATTTAAAAAAAATGAACATCTAACTTTTTTTCACAAAAAAAATACTTCAGGTTCAATTTTTTTTTATTTTACCAAGGGTAACAGGAGAAATTGGACTGCAAAAGTTATTGTGCAATTTGTCATGAGTACGCTGATACCTGATATGGGGGGGGGAACCACTGTTTCGGCGCATGGCAGAGCTCAGAAGGGAAGGAGCGCCGTTTGACTTTTTCTATGCAAAATTGGCTGGAATTCAGATCGGACCCATGTCACGTTTGGAGAGCCCCTGATGTACCTAAACAGTGGAAACCCCCCACAAGTGACCCCATTTTGGAAACTAGACCCCCCAAGGAACTTATCTAGATATGTGGTGAGAACTTTGAACCCACAAGGGCTTCACAGAAGTTTATAACGTACAGCGGTACAATTAAAAATCATATTTTTTCCACAAAAATGATCTTTTCACCCCCAATTTTTATTTTCCCAAGGGTAACAGGACCCTAAAAGTTATTGTGCAATTTGTCCTGAGTACGCTGATACCCCACATGTGGGGGTAAACCACTATTTGGGTGCATGGCAGAGCTTGGAAGGGAAGCAGCGCCATTTGACGTTTTTGGCTGGAATTGAGATCGGACACCATGTCGCGATTGGAAAACCCCTGATGTACCAAAACAGTGGAAACCCCCACAAATGACCACATTTTGGAAACTAGACCCCCCCAAGGAACTTATCTAGATGTGTGGTGAGAACTTTGAACCCCCAAGGGCTTCATAGAAGTTTATAACGCCTGGGTGTGAAAATAAAAAATTTGTATTTTTTCCACAAACATGATCTTTTAGTCACCAATTTTTTTATTTTCCCAAGGGTACCAGGAGAAATTGGACCCCAAAAGTTGTTGTCCAATTTGTCCTGAATACGCTGATACCCCATATGTGGGAGAAAACTACTGTATGGGCACACGTCGGGGCTCGGAAGGGAAGTAGTGACGTTTTGGAATGCAGACTTTGTTGGAATGGTCTGCGGGTGTCATGTGCGTTTGGAGAGCCCCTGATGTACCTAAACTATTGAAACTCCCCACAATTGACCCCATTTTGGACACTAGACCCCCCCCCCCACAGAACATATCTAGATGTGTGGTGAGCACTTTGAACCCCAAAGTGCTTCACAGAAGTGAAAATAAAAAAAAAATAAAAAAAATAAAAAAAAAAATGTCCACAAAAATGATATTTTTGCACCCAATTTTTTATTTTCCTAATGGTAACAGGAGAAATTGGACCCCAAAACTTGTTTTGCAATTTGTCCTGAGTAGGCTGATACCCTACATGTTGGGGTAAAACACTGTTTGGGCGCATGGCAGAGCTTGGAAGGGAGGGAGCACCATTTGACTTTTTCAACTCAGAATTGGCTGGAATTGAGATCAGACGCCATGTTGCATTTGGAGAGCACCTGATGTGCCCAAACTGTGGAAACCCCCAATTCTGACTCCAACCCTAACGCCAACACACCCCTAACCCTAATCTTAGCCCTAACCCTAACCCTAACCCTAGCCCTAACCCTTGCCCTAACCCTATCCCTAACCCTAACCCTAACCCTAATGGGAAAATGGAAATAAATACATTTTCTTTTAATGTTATTACTTTTCCCTTACTAAGTGGTTGATAATGGGGGGTTTGATTTACTATTTATGGCGGTTTTTATATTTGGCAGCTGTCATACGCTAAACGACGCTTTTTATTGTAAAAATAGTTTTTGCATCACCACATTTTGAGAGCTATAATTTTTCCGTATTTTGACCCACCGAGTCATGTGAGGTCTTATTTTTTGCGGGACGAGTTGACGTTTTTATTGGTACCATTTTCGGGCACGTGACATTTTTTGATCGCTTTTTATTCCGATTTTTGGGACGCAGAATGAACGAAAACCAGCGTTTCATGAATTTCTTTTGGGGGGTTGCGTTTACACCGTTTCGTGTGCGGTAAAATTAATAAAGCGGTTTTATTCTTCGGGTCAGTACGGTTACAGCGATACCTCATTTAGGTCGTTTTTTTATGTTTTGTCGGTTTTATGCAATGAAAACTATTTTATATTAAAAATAATTATTTTTGCATCGCTTTATTCTGTGAGCTATAACTTTTTTATTTTTTCGCTGATGATGCTGTGTGGTGGCTCATTTTTTGCGGGACAAAATCGGACCCTGAGGGGCCCCGGCCACAAAATCAGACCCTGAGGGGCCCCACTCACAAAATCGGACCCTGAGAGGCCCCGCCCACCAAATCAGACCCAGAATGGCCCCCGCCCTCCAAATCGGACCCTGAGGGGCCACGCCCACCAAATCAGACCCTGAGGGGCCCCACCCACCAAATCGGACCCTGAGGGGCCCCGCTCACCAAATTGAACTCTGAGGGGCCCCACCCACCAAATCAGATTCTAAAAGGCCCTAACCACCAAATCGGACCCTGAGGGGCCCCGCTCACCAAATTGAACTCTGAGAGGCCCCGCTCACAAAATCGGACCCTGAGAGGCCCCGCCCACCAAATCAGACCCAGAATGGCCCCGCCCTCCAAATCGTACCCTGAGGGGCCACGCCCACCAAATCAGACCCTGAGGGGCCCCACCCACCAAATCGGACCCTGAGGGGCCCCGCTCACCAAATTGAACTCTGAGGGGCCCCGCCCACCAAATCAGATTCTAAAAGGCCCTAACCACCAAATCGGACCCTGAGGGGCCCCGCTCACCAAATCGGACCCTGAGGGGCCCCGCTCACCAAATTGAACTCTGAGAGGCCCCGCTCACCAAATCGGACCCTGAGGGGCCCAGCCCACCAAATCAGACCCTGAGGGGCCCCGGACACAAAATCGGACCCTGAGGGGCTCCACCCACAAAATCGGACCCTGAGGGGCCCCAACCACAAAATCGGACCCTGAGGGGCTCCGCCCACTAAATCGGACCCTGAGGGGCCCCGCTGACCAAATTGGACCCTGAGGGGCCCCGCTTGCCAAATTGAACTCTGAGGGGCCCCACTCACTAAATCGGACCCTGAGGGGCCCCGCCCACCAAATCAGATTCTGAGTGGCCCCGCCCACCAAATTGGACCATGAGGGGCCACGCCCACCAAATCGGACCCTGAGGGGACCCGCCCACCAAATCGGATTCTGAAGGGCCCAACCACAAAATCGGACCCTGAGGGGCACCGGACACAAAATCAGACCCTGAGGGGCCCACCCACAAAATCAGACCCTGAGGAGCCCCACCCACCAAGTCAGACCCTGAGGGGCCCAACCACAAAATCGGACCCTGAGGGGCACCGGACACAAAATCAGACCCTGAGTGGCCCCAACCACAAAGTCGGACCCTGAGGAGCCCCACCCACCAAGTCAGACCCTGAGGGGCCCCGCCCACCAAATCGGACCCTGAGGGGCCCCGACCACCAAATCGGACCCTGAGGGGCCCCCCACCAAATTGGACCCAGAGTGGCCCCGCCCACCAAAGCAGACCCAGGGGGCCCCACCCACAAAATCGGACCCTGAGGGGCCCCAGCCACCAAATCGGACCCTGAGGGGCCCCGACCACGAAATTGGACCCTGAGGGGCCCCGGCCACAAAATTGGACCCTGAGGGGCCCCACCCACCAAATCGGACCCTGAGGGGCCCCACCCACAAAATCAGACCCTGAGGGGCCCCGGTCACAAAATCGAACCCGGAGGGGCCCCACCCACCAAATCGGACCCTGAGGGGCCCCGGCCACAAAATCGGACCCTGAGGAGCCCCATCCACAAAATCGGACCCTGAGGGGTTCCAGCCACAAAATCGGACCCTGAGGGGCCCCGGCCACAAAATCGGACCCTGAGGGGCCCCAACCACCAAATCGGACCCTGAGGGGCCCCACCCACCAATTCAGACCCTGAAGGGCCCCAGCCACCAAATCGGACCCTGAGGGGCCCCACCCACCAAATCAGACCCTGAGGGGCCCCGGACACAAAATCGGACCCTGAGGGGCCCCACCCACAAAATCGGACCCTGATGCCAATGTGGCCCCTGAGAGGCACCCACAGTTAAAACAGATCCTGAGTTGAAAGTCTTGCAGGGGCACACATACACATCTAGTTATTAAGTTGATTTCCGCAATTAATACGGCCCGAACCGCTACACGCACAGACTCCGTTGAGGTGTCGTTTCGAAGCCAGCGTCCATGAGTGGTGTGCTAAGTATTTTTCATGTCAATCGGATTTGTAGTTTTTGCGCAATTTGCATTTGAAAAAATTTTTTCCCGTCATTGGAATGCACTGTCTCAATGCTTTTCAATAGGAAAATGTTGCCACAGTCAAAACATGCCCTGAGGCGATTGAAATGGCAGTTAAGCTCATTGATATGCGCAGGCACACCCAGTCACTATGCCAACGCCTACGAACGTCACATGACCTCTCTAGGGACATAGTTTCTAGCAGATAATATCAGCTCTTAAAGCGAAACCCACAGCACAAATGCAAATCTAGCTTCATCACATGATGCATGCCCCTGAGAGAGAATGTGCGCCAAGGTGGATTTAGAAGCCCAGTGGGCAAAACTAGCTCTTAAAGAGCCGGCGCGCCAAAGTGATTCTTAAAGGGCCGGCGCACCGAAATGAGTCTTAAAGGGCCGGCGCGCCAAATCGAAAGCTGAGTGACCCCAGGCTCCAAATCGGAGGCTGAGCCAAGCCGGCCTCCAAATCGGAGGCTGATCGACCCTGGCCTACAAATCAGAGGCTGAGCCACCCTAGCCTCCAATTCGGACCCAGAGTGGCCCCGCTCACCAAATCGGACCCAGAGTGGCCCCGTCCACCAAATCAGACCCAGAGTGGCCCCCCCACCAAAATGGACCCTGAGGGGCCCCGCCCACCAAATCGGACCCTGAGGGGCCCCGCCCACCAAATCGGACCCCGAGGGGCCCCGCCCACCAAATTAGACCCAGAGTGGCCCCGCCCACCAAATTGGACGCCAAGGGGCCCCGCCCACCAAATTAGACCCAGAGTGGCCCCGCCCACCAAATCGGACCCAGAGTGGCCTCACCCACCAAATCAGACCCTGAGGGGCCCCGTCCACCAAATCGGACCCTGAGGGGCCCCTCCCACCAAATCAGACCCTGAGGGGCCCCGACTACCAAATCGGACTCTGAGGGGCCCCTCCCACCAAATCAGACCCTGAGGGGCCCCGACTACCAAATCGGACCCTGAGGGGCCCCGACTGCCAAATCGGACCCTGAGGGGCCCCGCCCACCAAATCGGACCCTGAGGGGCCCCACCCACAAAATCAGACCCTGAGGGGCCACGGTCACAAAATCGAACCCGGAGGGGCCCCACCCACCAAATCGGACCCTGAGGGGCCCCAGCCACAAAATCGGACCCTGAGGGGCCCCATCCACAAAATCAGACCCTGAGGGGCCCCAACCACCAAATCGGACCCTGAGGGGCCCCACCCACCAATTCAGACCCTGAAGGGCCCCAGCCACCAAATCGGACCCTGAGGGGCCCCACCCACCAAATCAGACCCTGAGGGGCCCCGGACACAAAATCGGACCCTGAGGGGCCCCACCCACAAAATCGGACCCTGATGCCAAAGTGGCCCCTGAGAGGCACCCACAGTTAAAACAGATCCTGAGTTGAAAGTCTTGCAGGGGCACACATACACATCTAGTTATTAAGTTGATTTCCGCAATTAATACGGCCCGAACCGCTACACGCACAGACTCCGTTGAGGTGTCGTTTCGAAGCCAGCGTCCATGAGTGGTGTGCTAAGTATTTTTCATGTCAATCGGATTTGTAGTTTTTGCGCAATTTGCATTTGAAAAAATTTTTTCCCGTCATTGGAATGCACTGTCTCAATGCTTTTCAATAGGAAAATGTTGCCACAGTCAAAACATGCCCTGAGGCGATTGAAATGGCAGTTAAGCTCATTGATATGCGCAGGCACACCCAGTTACTATGCCAACGCCTACGAACGTCACATGACCTCTCTAGGGACATAGTTTCTAGCAGATAATATCAGCTCTTAAAGCGAAACCCACAGCACAAATGCAAATCTAGCTTCATCACATGATGCATGCCCCTGAGAGAGAATGTGCGCCAAGGTGGATTTAGAAGCCCAAATCGGACCCAGAGTGGCCCCGTCCACCAAATCAGACCCAGAGTGGTCCCCCCACCAAAATGGACCCTGAGGGGCCCCGCCCACCAAATCGGACCCTGAGGGGCCCCGCCCACCAAATCGGACCCCGAGGGGCCCCGCCCACCAAATTAGACCCAGAGTGGCCCCGCCCACCAAATCGGACTCTGAGGGGCCCCGACTACCAAATCGGACCCTGAGGGGCCCCGCCCACCAAATCGGACCCTGAGGGGCCCCACTCACCAAATTGGACTCTGAGGGGCCCCCCTCACCAAATCGGACCCAGAGGGGCCCCGACTACCAAATCGGACCCTGAGGGGCCCCGCCCACCAAATCGGACCCTGAGGGGCCCTGCCCACCAAATTAGACCCAGAGTGGCCCCGCCCACCAAATCGGACCCAGAGTGGCCTCACCCACCAAATTGGACCCTGAGGGGCCCCTCCTACCAAATCGGACCCTGAGGGGCCCAACCCACCAAATCGGACCCTGAAGGGCCCCGACTACCAAATCGGACCCTGAGGGGCCCCGCCGACCAAATCGGACCCTGAGGGGCCCCGCTCACCAAATCGGACTCTGAGGGGCCCCCCTCACCAAATCGGACCCTGAGGGGCCCCGCCCACCAAATCGGATTCAGAGTGGCCTCGCCCACCAAATCAGACCCTGAGGGGCCCCGCTCACCAAATCGGACCCAGAGTGGCCTCGCCCACCAAATTAGACCCTGAGGGGCCCCGCTCACCAAATTGGACTCTGAGAGGCCCCCGCCCACCAAATCAGACCCTGAGGGGCCCCGCCCACCAAATTGGACCCTGAGGGGCCCCTCCTACCAAATCGGACCCTGAGGGGCCCAACCCACCAAATAGGACCCTGAGGGGCCCCACTCACCAAATCGAGCTCTGAGGGGCCCCGCCCACCAAATCAGACCCAGAGGGGCCCCGCCCACCAAATCGGACCCTGAGGGGCCCCGCCCACCAATTTGGACCCTGAGTGGCCCCACCCACCAAATCGGACCCTGAGGGGTCCCGCCCACAAAATCGGACCCTGAGTGATCCCGTCCACCAATTCAAGCCCTGAGGAGCCCAGGCCACCGAATTGGATCCTGAGGGGCCCCACCCACCAAATCAGACCCTGAGGGGCCCCACAGGCTAAAGTGGCCCCTGAGAGGCACCCACAGTTTAAACGGATCCTGAGTTGAAAGTCTTGCAGGGGCAGCAGGCAAGTCTCTCTTAAAGGGCAGCCCGGGCTCCATTTCAAAGCACTATCTGTACTTCCTTCATGAAATACACATCTAGTTCTAACTAAGCTTCTCCTGGCACTCTCATTTCCTACCTATATTGTGCCCCACTAATCTATTCCCAAGATTGTCCTCTTCTACTGCTACCCTTCTATTCTAAATCTTTCCCTAATCCTATGCCAAGTAAATGCAAAGTACATCACAGTGTAATAACATCAAGCAACTATAATAATGTACATGGCGGCCTCCGTCACCCCCTTACATGTACTGTATAGTGAAATGGTACCTAAAAAATAAAAAGGCAACTTGGTTCTCAAAAAAGTAGACATCACAAATAGTTGTATACGTAAAAATAAAAGTTGCGTGTACTATATATATTTCTGTGTAATATGTGTGTGTAAGGCCGGTTTCACATTTGCGCTTTATAGCGCAGCGACGGCCTGCGCACGGCCGTCGCTAAGCCCCGCCCCCTGCCGGCTCCCTGCCCACCCCATCCTGTCATCGCCGCCTACTAGCGCACATGGGCGTTGTGATCTGCGCACCCTATCTTTAGCATAGGGTGCGCAGATCGTGTGCTGGCCGTGCGCTAGCAGGATTTTGCCATGCGCTGCGCACTTTTGAAGGTGCGCCGTGTGCGCTGAAATGCAACATGCTGCGTTCGGCGCACACGGGTGCACCTTTAAAAGTGCGCAGCACACGGCAAAATCCTGCTAGCGCACGGCCAGCGCACGATCTGCGCACCCTATGCTAAAGATAGGGTGCGCAGACCGCAAGCACCCATGTGTGCTAGAAGGCGGCGATGACCAGAAGGGGCGGGCAGGGAGCCGGAAGGGGGTGGGGCTTAGCAGCGGCCGTGCGCAGGCCGTCGCTGCGCTATAAAGTGCAAATGTGAAACCGGCCTAATCTGTGAATGTGTGTGTAGTATACAAATCTTAGTATGGAAGTGGATATTCCATGTGTGTGTGTGTGTGTGTGTGTGATGGTGTATATACAGAGGGGGGGCAGAACATAAAGTAGCCAGACCCTACTTAGGACATTAAATATGGGACTGATTAGTATTTTTGATAAAATTATGCAGCCAATGTTTAGCAAATTTCCCAAAGGCCAAGGGAAAAAAGAATACCAAATTCACCTACTTTTTCCAAAAGTATATAATGACATTGCATCTGAAAACAGCCAATCACATGTTACTCTTCATCATATAAAGGCACTAATACTGACAGCCAGCCTCTGATTGGTTGCCTTGGGTGGTCATTAAAGGGCCATTAGCACTAGTGTATTAGGCAAATCTTTTTGTTCTATGGCTGAGCTGTGTGCTGCAAGTCTCAGTTCAGGAGGTTTATAACAGTTTTAAATAATGTACTCAGTCACAAGTATTTAACCTTTGCTACAAAAGAGAACTGCTTTGTTATTCATAAGAAAAATATATGGTTATTCTATGAGCGCGGCTGTAATTTGTTGTTCCACTATGGCTCCCAGTAGTACTTAGCATGAGGAAAATGCCATTCTGCCGAACTTATCCTTCATTTTCCATAGTAAGTCTTGATTTAAAGTGTCAGTTTTCTACCATTTGTTCCTGGGCCTCTGCGACCTTCCCTGGGAATTAATAAGATTCTGGAGAGAAGCATTTTTCAAAGGAAGAGGGATTCTTTCCCATTTTCTTCTACTTGTTTTTTATGCTATATTATTTATTTTTCAAAAGTGTTACGGTGTCCTACATGCAATATACTGAATGTTGCACATATACAGGTACCATATATGTAAATATAAATATATATTTACATATATGGTACCTGTATATGTGTAACGTGTGTGTGTATATATATATATATATATATATATATATATATACATATATAATATATATACAGCTCTGGCAAAAATTAAGAGATGAGAGACCACTGCAAAGTGTTCAGTTTGTCTGACTTTTCGCTTTATAGGTATATGTTTGAGTAAAATGTCAATTGTTCTTCTGACAACATGTCTTCAAATTTCCAAGCAATAAATTTTGTATTTTTTTCTGACAAAGAAAAATTGTCTAAATTTAAAAAAACAGTGCTTTCAGACCTCAATAAGGCAAAGAAAACAAGTTCATAATCATTTAGAAACCACAATACTAATTTTTTAACTCAGGAAGAGTTCTGAAATCAATATTTTGTGGAATAACCATGATTTTCAAAACCAGCTTTCATGCATCTTAGCATATACTGTATATATATGTATATATATATATATATATATATATATATATATATATACAGTTGTGGCCAAAAGTATTGACACCCCTGCAATTTTGTCAGATAATACTCAGTTTCTTCCTGAAAATGATTGCAAACACAAATTCTTTGGTATTATTATCTTCATTTAATTTGTCTTAAATGAAAAAACACAAAAGAGAATGAAGCAAAAAAGCAGGGACCTGGAGCAGTTTGCCAAAGAAGAATGGTCTAAAATTCCAGCAGAGCATTGTAAGAAACTTACTGGTTACCAGAAGCGGTTGGTCGCAGTTATTTTGGCTAAAGGTTGTGCAACCAAGTATTAGGCTGAGGGTGCCAATACTTTTGTCTGGCCCATTTTTGGAGTTTTGTGTGAAAAGATCAATGTTTTGCTTTTTGCTTCATTCTCTTTTGTGTTTTTTCATTTAAGACAAATTAAATGAAGATAATAAAACCAACGAATTTGTGTTTGCAATCATTTTCAGGAAGAAACTGAGTATTATCTGACAAAATTGCAGGGGTGTCAATACTTTTGGCCACAACTGTATACTGCACTGGACCATAAGATGCACCCCAAATTTTTGGGGTGGAAAATAGCAAAAAAAAAGATTTTTATAAGATGAGGGTCCGTCTTATTGTCTGAATTTAAGGTATGTTACCTGAGGGCCGGCAGGTTATAGAGCGGGGTTACAGGAGGCATGGTCCCTACCTCAGGAAGCTGGCAGCGTCCAAAGTGGGGCAATGCTACAGTCCTGGGGGTATCCCAGCGGTGCAATGCTGCAGGTCTGGTGTCTGCGGTGAGGTAGAGCAGAGTGCGTTGAATGGAGCAGGGTCCCTTCCTTAGGATGCCAGTGGCAGAAATGTGACGATGCTGCGGCCTGGTGTCCACGGTGAACAGAGCCAAGTGCATCATTGGTTTCTCGTTGGCCATTTTCCTGAAGCCGAGGGCCGCCGAGATCTCAATGTGCACACACGCAGCCGCCAGCAGCTCAATCTGCATGCACGCCGCCTCCGGGGCATCATGACTTCAGGAAGATGGCCGCAGGAAACCAATGATGCACTCCGCACTGCTCACCGCCGACACCAAACTTCAGCATTGCCACACTTCTGTCGCCACCGGTTCCCTGAGGAAGGGACGCTGCTACACCACTTCCACCACCCCCCAGTAAGCCTGCGTTCGGACTATAAGACGCACCCCCCATTTTCCTCCAAAAATTTTTTGACATCCGTCTGGCGAGATTTTCTCGCAGGATAGCAAAATGGACATATAATGGAGCCCAATGACAGGTTTCCCCACACAAACGAATTAATAGATCTAGACACACATATATATATTTAGATATATATATATATTTTATACATGTCATAGAGACACATTTATACATATATTTGACATTCATACAGTTCATCATAGCAGAATAGCCGCAGAAACATTTGCCGGCTTTTGTATAATTATGCTCCTGCCCGACATGAAATGACACATGGTTTACATATAGTTAACCATTGCATTTCATGTTTTTTTTGTAATGTCTATCACTATTAATTAGATGAGTGTTTGTGGGTAAAATTATGGAGTTGTAGGGGTTAATTTAAGGGGTTAATTCGTTGTATTAAATTGCGGGGACTCCCTGCAGCCTCAGTGACGTCAGCAGGAGTCCCTGCAATTTGATACAATGAATTAACCCCTTAAATTAACCCCTACAACTCCATAATTTTACCCACAAACACTCATCTAATTAATAGTGATAGACATTACAAAAAAAGCATGAAATGCAATGGTTAACTATATGTAAACCATGTGTCATTTCATGTTGGGCAGGAGCATAATTATACAAAAGCCGGCAAATGTTTCTGCGGCTATTCTGCTATGATGAACTGTATGAATGTCAAATATATGTATAAATGTGTCTCTATGACATGTATAAAATATATATATATAGATCTAGATCTAATCATTCTTTCTTTATTTAACCGGTCTCTGTGATTTTACTGTATTGGAATAAAGAATTGCCGGCTTTTGCTAAAGGACACCGGGTGCGATTTAATCGTAACTCACACATCGGGTCCGTTTTTAGTCCCATTTTTTCTCGCCCCCATAGTCTTGTATTGTCGAATCCGATCCGAAAATCGGTGACAATCGCAGCATGCTGTGAGCATGCTGCGATTGTCTCGGTCAGAGGATCGGATGCGATAAAAAATCGCATGATGGGAGCTGCCCCATAGAATAACATGGGTTCGAATGCAATGCGATTTTTTATCACATTGCATTCGTCCGTTTTATTCGCCAGTGTGACTCCGGCCTAATACTGATCCTATGTACAAGAATATAACTATTATAATACTGCTCCTATGTATAAGAATATAACTACTATAATTCTGCCTCCTATGTACAAGAATATAACTACTAAAATACTGATCCTATGTGCAAAAATATAACTACTATAATACTGCCCCTATGTAAAAGAATATATCTACTATAATACTGCTCCTATGTACAAGAATATAACTATTGTAATACTGCTCCTATGTACAAGAATATAATACTATAATACTGCCTCCTATGTACAAGAATATAACTACTATAATACTTTCCCTATGTACAAGAATATAACTACTATAATATTGCTCCTATGTACAAGAATATAACTATTATAATGCTGCTCCCTATGTACAAGAATATAACTACTATAATACTGCTCCTATGTACAAGAATATAACTATTATAATACTGCTCCTATGTACAAGAATATAACACTATAATACTGCCTCCTATGTACAAGAATATAACACGATAATACTGCCTCCTATGTACAAAAATATAACTACTATAATACTGTCCCTATGTACAAGAATATAACTACTATAATACTGCTCCCTATGTACAAGAATATAACTACTACAATACTGCCTCCTATACACAAAAAGAAAGCACAGAATGACAAATGTGCAGAAATACCCTGCAGTAACAAATATGACAGTAATCAGCAAGTGCTGGTAAGAAGATGGCAACAAATACAGGGTATTTAGTCGATACTTTTTTTGCAAAAAAATGTATACCAAGCTACTCCACCTCGTCAAGGTAACCCTTAATGGAGCAGTCCCTATCTAATGTATTTAAAACCTGAACATATGAACAGTGTCTAAATTAACAGGATTCAGACAGGCACTTCCTAGCATGGGCACGTGGTGTAAGACAGCTCTTTATGTGCATGTCACACAAGAAATACTGCCTCCTATGTACAAGAATATAACTACTATAATACTGCCTCCTATGTACAAGAATATAGCTACTATAATACTGCTCCTATGTACAAGAATATAACTATTATAATACTGCCCTATATATACAAGAATATAACTATTATAATACTGCTCCTATGTACAAGAATATAACTACTATAATACTGATTCTATGGAAAAAAAAAATGAATCTACTTTGTTTATGTAGTGTATACTTCATTCTCAATTTTATAGTTACTATATTTAAAATGATGTCATAGTTACACATCTTATATACATTAGACACTTGATAGCTGAGCATAAAATTCCTTTTCCCTCTGCACAAAATAGAAATGACAAGCTGAGAAATGTATCATTTAAGAAACACATGTATCCTGCCAATTTCTACAGAGTTTGTCATTGCTAAAGGGCACTGCCCCAAGCTAGAAATATTTACAGAGGACCTGAGG
This sequence comes from Dendrobates tinctorius, assembly GCF_039654945.1. Taxonomy (NCBI): domain Eukaryota; kingdom Metazoa; phylum Chordata; class Amphibia; order Anura; family Dendrobatidae; genus Dendrobates; species Dendrobates tinctorius. Next base: position 9,758,480 of record NW_027361993.1, read on the forward strand.
GCTTGGCTCAGATCTCTCAGTATTTGAGGTATTAACATGGGAATGTTACCTTGTGGGATTAAGCTAAAAATTCTCACTGTTGTCTGATGAAACATATGAGAAAATTGATTTAGAGAATGGTTTTTGGTTTGTCAGCACATTTCTTGCACATCTCAAAAATACACACTGATAGATTATTTATCATCAGATTTTTTTTTTTTTTTTTTTTTAAATCCATAGAAAAAGACATTAGGATCAAATGGATCTGGTGGGTGCAAAAGCAATACATTCATTTTAAAATGAAAAAATAAAACTAAAATCTTTTGTTTTTAAATCTTCTGTATATATATATATATTGTGGTGTAGTGACCACTGTGTCCGCTAGGGCGAACTGTGTGGGTGTCCCAGGACGGACGGATAGTCTTATCCAGAGTGGTAACTGTAGCAGGGTGCTAAAGGATCGTTATGTATCTCAAGGTGGGTGGCCTTGGGATGGAGGCTTGATTATGTGCTGATCAGCAGAGCTGATCTTTCGTTCCAATGTGTCAGGGAGAAGCCTTCAGATTATTGATGAGATGGGCGGGATCAATCATCTACAAATCCACCCAGGGGTGGGTCTAAAACATCATAATAAAGAATGTATGATTGCTTGTAGGACCAGTGATGAGGTCATAGCCATGTGACCCGGTGGGCGTGGCTATGGACCATATAAGGTGGCCAGGGTAGGTCACATGAATGAATGCTAGGACCCGGTTGGTTCATTGTGGAAGGTCCCGCTGGGAAGATGGAGCTTCCTGCCTTATAACTGTGAATGCTGTGAGTAATGGCTGCACATGTCTGAGAGTTCCCAGAGGAGGGAATGGATGTCTGCAGCAAGCTGAAGTGGCCATAAGGTAAACCCTGACGGGGTGAGATAACTGAGGCTGAAGAGCCTGCGTATGGAACATTGCATAACCTGTGTGACCACAGGGCTAACAGAGTGAAGCTCTGTCATGGACGCTATGCTGTTTTCTATTGCTTTGATGGTTTATGATGCATGAATAAACTGCATGGACTGAGATTGTTTTATGGAAAACCCGTGCCGGATCTGATTATTTGGCTGCCAAGCAAGTGTCCCCTACCTGAATGACAGCGCTACCTTACAATTGGTGGAGAATGTGGGCAGTGTTGTAGCCTTGTTGCTAGGAGCAACGGAAGAGGACTGCAAAATTCGGTTGCTAATGGCAACGGTTTCCAAAAAGCGCATGTTGCAGTGCTGGCAACGCTGAGCCCGGAGGGCTGACGGTTGTGAAAGCCGTGTGATATGCTGACAGCAGGTCAGTGGAGGAGACTTATAGGACACCTCTGCCATAGAGGGGTCCGAGAACCTGCGCGGCCAGCAGGTGACGGTCGTGAAAGCCGTGTTGTACTGACCGGGGTCAGTGAGAAAGAGACTGGTGATTGCTAGGGTGCCTCTGCGGATAAGAGGTACCCGAGGACCTGTGTGGCCGACACAGGTAATGGACAGGTGCTCGTGTTGTACTGACCTGGGTCAGTGAGAGACTGTGTACCTGGAGGGTTCATTGAGCAAGGTCCTGGAGGGTCAGTGTTGGGAGGTTCTGGGAGAAGAATTGGATCCCTGGAGCACGTGGTATGATTTTGGATCTGGTGAGGCGTGAGTGTTGGGCAGTCTCAGGCGGAGACGGATGTCCTGAAGAGCACCCACTGAGCCCCTGGATCTGGTGAGGCCGGTGTGTTGGGAAATCCTGGGAGGAGGGTCTGCTCCCTGAAAAGCACCCGATGCGCCCTGTGTGTTGGACGGTCTCAGGCAGAGACGGAGCGTCCTGAATAGCACACAGACAGGACACGTGAGTTTTGTGTGGTGTTTTTTTTCTCTTGTTTCAACTCAGCTTGCGGTGGCTCAGTGGGAGTCAAGAAGGTGACAAGCGGCTTGCTGTAACTCGGCGGGGTTACGAAGGGGACAAGCGGCTTCCTGAAACTCGGCGGGGTTACGAAGGGGACAAGCTTCCGGTAACTCGGCGGGGTTACGAAGGTGACACCAGCAGCTGTGTGTGAACGGCAGTCGGTGTTGTCGAAGATCGGTGACAGCAGGAGCTGTGGTGGTGCCAGCAAGGACTTGTGTGGTATCATAAAAGAGACATAAACTGTGTTGTGTGAACTGTGGTCTGAGAAGACCTGTAGAATGGACATGGGGAGATCCCGAAAGGGGTCAGTGGCCCAAATCGGGGTAGTAGCCCAAAAGGGGGTGGAGTCCCAGAAGGGGGCAGTGACCCAAATCGAGGTGGTCCAGAAAGGGGCCGGATTGACCCAGAAAGGGGTGGTAACCCAAAAAGGGGTGGAGTCCCAGAGGGAGGCGGTGGCCCAAATTGGGATGGTGGTCCAGAAAGGGGCCGAGTTTGCAAAAGGGGCAGCACTGGGTACCTCAGTGGGTATGTCTGGGGAACCGCAGTGTGTGTGTATGTCTTTTGAGGAGTGCGGCATGTATTTTCCAGATAACGACGGGCCACAGGTGTGTACCGTGATGCTGCACTGGGAAGGAGTCTCTGGTAGGCTGGACTCAAAGAGTCAGGTAACTCTGACAGGAACTCCTCTCGTTTTATCTCTGACTGAGAAAAACGTCAGGGTTCGCTGCGAACATGGAGTCATTGTGAACTATACGATGGACAGAGTCGTGATTGAGATGACAAAGGGGGTTAAGTGCCAAGGTGGTAGTATGCAACCAAACTTAGTGCATCCCTTTGAGAGGGGTCGGGACTTTGTCTTGTTTCATGATATATGGCAGGGGGATGGAGACGTTCCTACTGTTGGGATAGCAGACATTGTGACGGTGACGCCTGCTAAAGTGAACAGGTCAGTGGTAGAAGTGACCGGAAGAAGGGGTATGTCTGCCCAACTTACGGACCTGACGTCTTGTGATCTGACGGTTGGTGGGCTGGGAGATGAGAGGACTGGAGTGGACACACGGTCAGAGGGTAACTGGAGGATGCTCTTGGATGATCGGCATGACTCAGACTATAGGGGTGACTGTGGCTCTGAGAGAGAGAGGGAGCACAGACTAGATGAGCTAGAGAAAGAAGTCTTCGAGCTCAAAGGTCACCTGGCATCGTGGAAAGGTCTGAATAAGTCCCTCAGAGAAGAGGTAGGCGTACTCACAGAAACTGTAAGAGGTCTTCTGCGGGAGAAGAAGTGGGATGAAGACTTACAGTGGCCAGGCCTGAGTGATGAACAGAGTGAAGACAAGAAGAAACTGGAGAGAATGGAAGCAGAGATGATCCATATGCAAGAGAAGCTTGCTGCTGCAGAGCATGCTAAAAGGCAAGCACAGCAGGAAAGAGATGAACTGGCTGATGTCATTGCCAACAACAGTGGTAAAGATGGTCTGGCTTTGGAAGAAAAGAGGCGGTTAGAGTCTTGCATTGTTCAGCTGGAAGAAGAAGTGGAGGAAGAACACAGCAACGTTAAGTTAGCCAATGACAGGCTGAGAAACGCCACACTTCAGGTTGACCAGATGAATACTGATTTGAATGCAGAAAAAAAGTAAGGCTCAGAAGAACGAGAATGCCCATCAGCAATTAGATCGCCAGAATAAGGAGTTAAAGGCAAAGGTTGCACAACTGGAGGAACAGCTGGAGGCAGAAATTAAAGAGCGACAATCTGCAAGCAAACAAGTATATCGTGCGGAGAAAAAAACTGAAGGAGGTACTAGTGCAAATGAATGATGAAAGGCGTAATTCTGAGCAGTACAAAGGCCAGGCGAGAGAAAAATAATGTTTGGCTGAAACAGCTGAAGCGCCAGGTGGAAGAAGCAGAGAAAGAGGCTCAGCGTGCCAATACGTTGTACCATAGATTACAGCGTGAACTGGAGGATGCTACAGAGACAATAGATGCAATGAACCGTGAGGTTAATGCACTGAAAAGCAAACTTAGACGTGGTGATGTACCAGTTGTTACAAGACGCATAGATAGAGAAAGGATGGAGACTAAGCAGTGTCTGATGACGCAGACAGATCATGACTGGAAGGCCAAAGACCAACGCCGATATGCTGATCGCTGGGGGCAAGGGAGGCCTAACGTAGGGATGAGGCCATATGACAGACAAAACAGATGGAGACGGTTCTCTCGACCTGTTGGGCAAGGTGACATGGGTGCCCGGTCTCGAGGTCCCTGGGTGAGGTCGTGTGTTCAACCCCACAAGTTTGAACAGAGGGGGGAGGTATGTGGTGTAGTGACCACTGTGTCCACTAGGGGGCGCTGTGTGGGTGTCCCAGGACGGACGGATTGCCTTGTCCAGAGTGGTAACAGAAGCAGGGTGCTAAAGGATCACTATGTATCTCAAGGTGGGTGGCCTTGGGATGGAGGCTTGATTATGTGCTGATCAGCAGAGCTGATCTTTCGTTCCAATGTGTCAGGGAGAAGCTTTCAGATGATTGATGAGATGGGCGGAATCAATCATCTACAAATCCACCCAGGGGTGGGTCTAGAATGCCATACTAAATAATGTATGAATGCTTGTAGTACCTGTGATGAGGTCATAGCCATGTGACCCGGTGGGCGTGGCTACGGACCATATAAGGTGGCCAGGGTAGGTCACATGAATGAATGCTTGGACCCGGTTGGTCCGTTGTGGAAGGTCCCGCTGGGAAGACGGGGCTTCCTGCCTTATAACTGTGAATGCTGTGAGTAATGGCTGCACATGTCTGAGAGTTCCCAGAGAAGGGAATGGACGTCTGCAGTAAGCTGAAGCGGCCATAAGGTAAACCCTGATGGGGTGAGATGACTGAGGCTGAAGAGCCTGCGTATGGAACATTGCATAACCTGTGTGACCACAGGGCTAACAGAGTGAAGCTCTGTCATGGACGCTATGCTGTTTTCTATTGCTTTGATGGTTTATGATGCATGAATAAACCGCATGGACTGAGATTGTTTTATGGAAAACCCGTGCCAGATCTGATTATTTGGCTGCCAAGCGAGTGTCCCCTACCCGAATGACAGTGCTACCTTACAATATATATACATACTTTCATACATATATATGACATTATATATACATTGCACTCTGTCTTGAATCCCCAGCCTGCTTTGAAACCTTTGCTGGGAGAGACCTTGCTGATGCAGTATAACTGCCTTGTGTCTTGTTGCTGTACTCAGTCTTGCCATGTTGTTTGATTTGTTCCTTGAAACTGACACCCTTTACCTCATCTTTGTAGCAGTTTTCTTGTTCCTCCCCCAGTTTTAAGTTTCCTACACATCAGTCTTATTTTCAGTTAATGAATGTGTTTCAACCTACATATGAAAATGATGATTATTATCACCAGATTGATATAAATGGCTACTCATACACCCGACTATAATGCTACAAATTTCCTGACTTTCTGAAAATCTGAAAATGTGCTTAGAAATTAGTGCTCTATTGAAGGCAAAGGATGGCTACAACAAATATTGATGTGATTTAGAGTTCTGTTTTGTCAATTCACTATGTATTCATATGTGTGTACATTTATATTACACACACAGGGCGGTGCCTAGGGCAGTAGGTTGCAGGGTGGTACCACTGTGAAGAAGTAAAAAAAATATATATTTTTTTCAATTTGCCCCTTTTTCTTTGATTGACATAGTGTTGTCAATACCACCGTTTTAATTTTGGCAATGGGAGGGGGAAGGTGGTGGGTGAGTTGTATTGGGCATGGCAGCAGTAATATAAACTCCCTCCCAGGATGGAAGAGATGATTAATCCTAAAGGTCAAAGAACTGTGATGGTGGTATGCCCATATGGGATTAGCCATCCTAGAGACTGCAGGAAGTGAAGTGTTTTACTATGCAGGAAGCAGCAGCTGGAGATGGGGGCAGAAGTATTTAGGGTACAGGGGTATATGGGGTGGTGCTGTCTGTATATGGGGGAGCTGTCTGTATATGAGGGTGCGCAGTCTGTAAATGAGGTGTGCAGTTTGTATATGGGGTGTGCACTGCAGTATGTATATGGGGGTGCGCAGTCTCTATATGGAGTGCGTAACCTGTATATGGATGTGCGCAATCTGTATATGGGACATGCAGTTTTTATATGAGGGTGCGCAGTGTGTATATGGGGTGTGTAGTCTGTATATAGGGTGCATACTCTGTATATGGGGTGCATAGTCTGTATATGGGGGTGCACAATCTGTATATGGGGTGTGCAGTTTGTATATGGTGTGTGCAGCCTCTATAAGGGGTGTATTGTCTGCATAGGGGGTGTGCAGTCTGTATATGGGGGTGCGTAATCTGTATATGGGGTGTGCAGTCTGTATATGGGGTGTACAGTCTGCATGTGAGGTGCGCAGTCAGCATATGGGGAGTGCAATCTGCATATGGAGCTCGCAGTCAGCATATGTGGGCACGCAGTCAGCATATGGGGGCCTGCAGTCTGCATATAGGGGTGTGCAGTCTGCATATGGTGGTGTGCAGTCTGCATATGGGGGTATGCAGTCTGCATATGGGGCAGAGTATAGGAGGCAGTATACAAGAGGAGGGACATTTTGTAGCCACAATATTGAGGGAGTACAGGTGATCAGTGCACACAGTATGGAGAGGAGGGATTGTGGGAGGGGCACTGAAGATGGGGACAGTGTGGAGACTAGAGTTCATACCATAGGTACAGTGTGCAGAAGAAACAGTGTATAGGCCACAGTTCCTAATACTCATTATGGGAACGTAGGCTACATTCACACATCCTTGTGACACGTCCAAGTTATATTTTCCTTGGGCAGCACTTTGTCCCATAGAGTAGAATGGATGTTTTCACACATCCATTAAAAGCATTGATCTGATTGTGAGAATCGTGAAACTAAGAGCAGGTCCTATTTTGATCTGATCTGTGGATCAGACTTGGTGATTAAGGTCTGGGGATCCATGAGACACAGATGCAGATCGGACGGAGGTTTTGTGTGTGAGGGGTGCCAGTGCCGTAATCATGGCCTGCAGTGATAGCTGTTTAGGCGCACCCTGCCCACCCGCCACATACACATAAAGTCCCTCTGACTTACTTCACTGGCCCTCAGGGTCTTCCCTGAGCCGGCAGGGGTTCCTTGCTTCAGTTACTTGACAAAGACAAGAGTCCAGGTCCAAGTTCAAACAGTTACCTTCAGGCTATGTGCCCACGCTAGCGTTTTTAAACGCTCAGGAATCGCATCCCCTTTCCCATTAAACGCGCGTCTTTTTTCCACGTGATTCTTGCGCGTTTTGTGCAAAAAAGCCGCGCATTTTTGACGTGTTCTTTGACACGCGTTTTCTGGGAACATTGAGGAAGGCTAAAAACGCTCAGCAATGCGGAAATTAATGAGCATGCTGCGTTTTTAGCTGCTAAGCGATTCCTGAGCGGTTAAAAACGCATGCATTGGCACAAAAAGCCAAAAAAGCATGCAAATTAATTTGAAGCATCTTTTAAGCGTTTCTGCAGCGTCTGATCCAGCACAAACGCTACGGAAACGCTTAAAAAAGCGCAACGTGGGCGCACAGCCTCACTTAACACTTGACAAAGGATCCCTCCGCCAATGCAAGCTGCTCACTCCAGCTCGAACTCCATTTCCGGCGCAGGCTCCTCTAGGGCAGTCGCTGTTTCCGGTTCTCCGGCCTACAACTCCTGACAATGATGTTCTTGCTCCGCCAGCCGCTGGCACCGCTCATCCAAAGGTACAGGGAAACGGTGGGTCCAAAACTCGTCGGCGACTCCCCTCTGTCGCCCAGGTCGGGACTTCTCTTCCTCTTGCCGCCACTTACATTCGATGCTCCCTATGCCTCTGCAGTGACGTGTGCACAAATGGTCCATCGATGCCGATGCCGTGTCTCACAATGGCGCCGCGCAGCTGCACACAGGGTTTTCTTCTGGGCCCCACACATTGCAAGGTGGGGGGGGTCTCTTCCGGCCGCTCCACCCATTTCTCTGCAACCTGTGGTAAGGGACGAGGTCTTCTTTTCAGACACGCCCACAATGGGCGAGCATCATTCACTAGTTTAGGCCGCCGGCTCTGCCAGGCAGATTTTCGCGCCACCTCTGAGTCAGGACGCCCATTAGGGCTGCGCGCCATTTTCCCCATCTTCAAAGCCATCATTTTTGTCATAATCCAAGTGTCAGTCACATCCAGAATATCAGTCACATCCAAGTGATCAGTTACATTAACAGCATATTCATCATTCTCATCCACGGCATTCCCACGTTGCAAGGCTGCGGGATCCTGACGCACTACGCCAAGTGTGAGGGGTGCCAGGGCAATGATAGCTGTTTAGGCGTACCCTGGCCACCCGCCACATACACACAAAGTCCCTCTGACTCACTTGACTGGCCCTCAGGGTCCTCAAAGAGCCGGTGGGGGTTCCTTGCTTCGTTTACTTGACAAAGACAAGCAGAGTCCAGGTCCAACTTCAAACATTTCACTTTACTCAACATTTGACACAGCTCGTCCAGTTCACATACGGATACAGCACACAGTTCCTTACACAGTTTGACATTCTCTGTCCCTGTGCTGTTTCTTACCTCCTTAGGAATGCTGCCGGGTTGCATCATGCTTCCCAGCACCGCAGCTATCTGTCTGACCAGTCTGACCAACTTTAGGAGTTCCCGGTCCATTTCGCCCCAGACACTCAGGCGTCTGCTTATGTAGCCAACGGTCTTCACGACGTAGCAGTCCTGCATTCCTTCTCTTTTTCGGCGTTTCACTACTCTTAAGCCCTGGACAAGCTGCGCTCCTTGATTAACGTTACAGGGTTCACCCGCCCTGTCTGGGCTCTCAGGCCCTACTCACTTAAATGCCGGGAACTTGCTACCTTACCGACAGTTGGTCCCTCCTATATTATCTATTTACTCTACCACTCTACCCGTTTCCAACGGATGTGTGAACATAGCTTTAGACTGTGAGCCAAACACGGCGAGTGCTGCCAATGTTAGTCTACTGAGTATAAAGGACCTTAAAGGGGTTACCTAGGACTATATAATACAGTGGGAGAAATACGTATTTGATCCCTTGCTGATTTTGTAAGTTTGCCCACTGACAAAGACAGTCATTTTGTATTTCTTCCATTTTCTTACTATTGCACCAACAGTTGTCTCCTTTTCACCCAACGTCTTACGCATGGTTTTGTAGCCCATTCTAGCTTTGTGCAGGTCTTTGATCTTGTCCCTGACATCCTTAGAAAGCTCTTTGGTCTTGCCCATGTGGTAGAGGTTAGAGTCTGACTGATTAATTGAGCCTGTGGCAGAAGTCTTTTATAAAGGTGACTATGTAAGACAGCTGTTTAATGCAGGTAACGAGTTGATTAGGAGCGTCTAACTGGTTTGTAGGAGCCAGAACTCTTAACGGTTGGTAGCGGATCAAATACTTATTTCTCACTGCAAAATGCAAATACATTTATATAATTTATACAATGTGATTTCCTGGATTTTATTTTTGATATTCCATCTCTCAATGCTAAAATTAAACTACCCTTAAAATTATAGACTGTTCATGTCTTTGTCAGTGGGCAAACTTACAAAATCAGCAAGGGATCAATTAATTATTTCCCCACTGTATATAGATATACATACTGTATATACATATATATAGAGGTAGAGATAGCGAACTATAGATATATATGTAATTATAGATATACATATATTATCTGAATGTTCTTAGAAGGGTTACTGCTCATGGGAGTGTCAGAAATTGTCTGTGGTGAGGAATGTGAGCGGTGTTCTACTATTTAGTAAAGTTTCGCAGACATAACAGTTTTACTTACCAAAAAAGTACTAAGTTACTACAAACAGGCTGAAAATCTTAGTATACCGACAACAAATTACCTTGCTGTTGATTCTTATATTGTGTAGCAGAGCATGCCAGGTACTACAGATCAGATCCTATTCTTTTCAATAGGAGCCGAGCTGCAGTACCCTGTAGTGACCACTAAGCCGTGCACCGAGCTGTGGTCTTCAGTAACTTACCGTATTTTCAGACAATAAAACACACTTTTTTCCCAAAACATTTTGGGGGAAAATGGAGGCGCATCTTATAGTCGGAATATACTTACAAATACTGTGGTGGCAGCAGGGGTCGGGTGATTCTGCGGCGGTCCCGGTCCGATGCTGCCGGGATGATCACACTCCCTTCCCAGGCTGGTGCGGCAGGTTCGGTGGTGGTGCTTTGTGTTGCAGAGGGGACCCCGCCGGCATTTTGTGAAAGCCCAGAGGCCCCTCACATAGGGACGAGATCTCATTGCCAAGATCTCAATCTGAGCATGCGCCGCCGCCAGTGGACATTTTCATGGAGGCCAGCGCATCGCAGCAATGGATATGCGGGGCCTCTGGGCTTTCACAAGATGCCGGCGGAGCCCTGAGCCCCACCGCCGAACGAGCCACACCAGCCTGGGATGGGAGTCATATCGCCGGACCACCGAACATCTCCTGTGACCACACTCCACCAGTGCTGCTGATCCCCCCGGGTAAGCTGAATTCAGACTGTAACACGGACCCCCATTTGACACATTATTTTTTTCCCTATTTTCCTTCTGAAAATTTGGGGTGCGTCTTATGGTCCGGTGCGTCTTATAGTCCAAAAAATACGGTATACCATACACTGCTGACTGCCAGTGTAGGTGATAAAGGCTGATCTGTGAAGAGTGCCGGAAGAGTGCCGGGTGTGTACAGACAGTGTATAGATAACCTGTCCTAGGGAAAGGTTAATGGAAAAGTAGTAGGAAACACTTTTAAAAATCATGTCTAAATTTTCAGTTGTTAAATATTTGTCTTATTGCTCGCATTCTTAAAGTGTTAGTTGGGAACACTATAATAATACTAAAACTAACTAAAACAAAGTTTTCTATTGAGAGCTTAGAAATAAATAAATTAAATTTTATGATGTGATTTTACTACAGACGCAGCAGCCTCAATCATGTGTAGACTTAAACTCCTGTTGTGGTCAATGGGAAGTTTAGTAGAAACCAGTTGGAGCAGATGCTGCTGAGTTTATGGTTTAAGGACATCCTGTGCCAAACAGGTTTCAGAGATATGGAGATTTTTGAATTATTCAAATGTATCCACAGTCTTTTTGCTATCACACTTTCCTGTACATCGGGAACTATCTGTGGGTGGTGGGTTGAAATGGCCATCTGTTAATAACTCTGTAAAGTACTATAAGTGTGTCATGTTATAGTATACAACTGCCCTTAAAGGGAATCTGTCAACCTTGTTTTAATCAGGTTTTTATGTCGAAACATTTGTTTTTTATTCTTGACGATGTTTTTCTGATAACAGTCTTTATTAAAGGGAACATGTCACCCAGATTGCCCCATATAAGATAAGACCACCGCCTTTCAGGCCTGATATACAGCATTAACCCGACCTGCAAGACAATAAAAATAACTTTTATTATACTGACGTGCGGGACAGTCGGGTCTGATGGGTGTCGCTGGTCTTGGTCCGGTGCCTCCCTTCTTTCAATGCCGTCCTCCTTCTTGCTTTGTGTGGATGACGCATCCCTACGTCATCCACACACTGTCCCTGACATAACACTCCTGCGCAGGCGTACTTTTTTGCCCTGACGAGAGCAAAGCAAGGTACTGCAGTGCGTAAGCGCCTGGAAAGGTCAAAGAGGACCCGGCGCATGCACTCTGCATTACTATGGTCAGGTCAGAGAAGTACGCCTTCGCATGAGCGTATTGTTGGGGAGACTTTGGATGACGTAGGGATGCGTCATCCATGCAGAGCAAGAAGGAGTACAGCACTGCAAGAACAAGGTAGGCGCCGGACAAAGGCCAGCGACACCCATCTGACCCGACTGCCCCATAGGTGAGTATAATAAAAAGTCTTTTCTTCTCTTGCAGGTTAGGTTGGGGACTTATACACAGCATTATAGAATGCTGCATATCAGGCCTAAAGGTGGTGGTGACAGGTTTGCTTTAAAAATCAAAATTAGTAGTCTTGCAATTTTCATACTGGCCACTAGGACTATTTTAGTCTCATACTTCCTGTGCTTTCAAGAAGAGTTTACAGAAGTTTCATTATAATTAGAGGCCGAATTAAAATGACTTCACAAAGACTGGAGGCAGGTGGAAGGGATGGTGAATTACAAACAGGGAGGAGAAGGCCTAGTTAGTAGAAAAACATCCAATTCTAATTACAGAAGAATAACTAAGTGGATTTCTTCACCAAAGGTATGACTGTAATCAGTATTACAGTACCATCACATTAATGTGTTTACTATGTATTACAAATACTTTCTTGCAAATAATATTACACACTATTGCAGCAGAAATGTGTGGACAGTACAGCAGACAAATGGTTAACTGCAGGTCTGAGCTAGGAAGTAAATGCAGATAATTGATAAACAAGGAAGAGTTTGCTAAAGAAATGATTAGCCAACTGAGTAACGTGTATGGTGAGGAAAACTCCTGAAATACACATGGGAACTAAATGCTATGCTTATTAAATACTCAGACAGCACATACGCTGTCTGAGTCAACCTTAAGAGACCTCGGATGATGATTGTCAGGTTACCACAGTAATGGGCACAGACTTGCACAGAGGGAACTGGTGCTAGAAATAGTGACCAAGAGCTGGCACTTGAGCCAGGACAGATGAGTAACACACAAAATGTCACAGCTGCTGGTATTTCCATAAAAGCACTTTCCCTCTGCTCCAGCAGCTGATTTTAGTGGTTTGCTATGTGTTTAATATTCTAGTAAATGAAACTTCGAAATGGAAATAATAAAGGAATAATAAACAACTATTTTATTGCAATAAATGATATTACAGAAAATCTCTTCTGCTTTATGACCCCTGCAAACTTTTGGCCCTTTCTGGACCAATAACATAACATTATTATTACCAAATTATAATGTGTACTCAATCTTCTTGTCTATGGCTCGTCACTGAGGTACTGGAATATGTACACCTCAGCTGTTCAGATTTTCAGCATGTCATCAAACTCTGATTTCCTGAACTCATACAACATGATATTCATACACAGCATCTTCATGTAGATAGATGTATCACATTACATGTGTCTTCTGTAAGAGGGTGAACTGTGATTATAACAGGAGAGCGCTAGAACCCTGTGGTGTTTGCCTGCTGCAGCTAAGAGCTGGTGCTGCGAGTGCCCGGGAAACTGTGTATGCTGGGGGGTGGGGCCTAGTGTCTGCTGTCTAGAGCTTTAAGGAAAGCTTCAGTAAGAGGAGAGACTGCTCTGAGAAACACTGGGTGTGTGGAGCAGCTTGTGAGAAGAAAAGAGATTGGACCCTGTAAGAGACTGTTCACTGCCAGCGTGAGTGGAGAGTGTTAACCCTTTCATTTTGGGAGCCTGAGGTCTTGCTTTGGAACAGAGACAGAGCGTTCCTTAAAGCTGTGTGACTGTGGAGCTCTGTGGAGTCCCTGTTGTAGTGAGCTGAGAAGCAATATTGGACAGATATTTTATACAGAATCAGGCGGATTGCTTCTAGGAGAATTCAGGAAGACTACAGGAGGAGAGACGGCATCTGGACGCAACAGAACTATAAGTCCCCAACGTTTGGGCTCAGCATCCGCCGACAAGATGAAGAACCCTGTGTTGCTGCTACTGAATGACGCCGAAGATTTGGGACTGGCTGCAGCGGATGCAATCTATATGCCTGAGAGGAGACTTACCTGAGGTTAATGGTACCATAGTCATGGATACACGGGTATTTCTAGTTAAAGCGCTTAAGATCATTGTATTATATTATTATGTATTGTTATTGTAGGATTATGCATGTTATACTCAGTGTGCCATCCCAGGGGGTCCCTTGATATCACTTCATTCGATTACACCTGTTCTCTGTGTACCTGAATTGACCTTTTGACAGGTAAATTTATTTTAAATCCCAGTGTAACACACTTTTTCAGGGAACCTTGAATTTGCATAGTGATTTCAGCTCCAGCTGAGTAAGTGTACAGTCATGGCCAAAAGTTTTGAGAATGACACAAATATTATATTTTCACATGATCTGCTGCCCTCTGGTTTTTATGTGTGTTTGTCAGATGTTTTTATGACATACAGAAATATAATTGCAACAATATTATGAGTAACAAAAGGTTATATTGACAGTTAGAATGAGTTAATGCAGCAAGTCAATATTTGCAGTGTTGACCCTTCTTCTTCAGGACCTCTGCAATTCTCCCTGGCATGCTCTCAATCAACTTCTGGATCAAATCCTGACTGATAGCAGTCCATTCTTGCAAAATCAATGCTTTTATTTTGTCAGAATTTGAAGGTTTTTGTTTGTCCACCCGTCTCTTGATGATTGACCACAAGTTCTCAATGGGATTAAGATCTGGGGAGTTTCCAGGCCATGGTCCCAAAATCTCTATGTTTTGTTCCCTGAGCCATTTAGTTATCACCTTTGCTTTATGGCAAGGTGCTCCATCATGTTGAAAAAGGCATTGTTGATCGCCAAACTGCTCTTGGACGGTTGGGAGAAGTTGCTCTTGGAGGACATTCTGGTACCATTCTTTATTCATGGCTGTGTTTTTAGGCAAGACTGAGAGAGAGCCCATTCCCTTGGCTGAGAAGCAACCCCACACATGAATGGTTTCAGGATGCTTGACAGTTGGCATGAGACAAGACTGGTGGTAGCGCTCACCTCGTCTTCTCCGAATAAGCCGTTTTCCAGATGTCCCAAACAATCGAAAAGGGGATTCATCAGAGAAAATGACTTTACCCCAGTCCTCAGCAGTCCACTCCCTGTACCTCTTGCAGAAAATCAGTCTGTCCATGATGTTTTTCCTGGAGAGAAGTGGCTTCTTTGCTGCCCTCCTTGAGACCAGGCCTTGCTCCAAGAGTCTCCGCCTCACAGGGCGTGCAGATGCACTCACACCTGCCTGCTGCCATTCCTGAGCAAGCTCTGCACTGCTGGTAGCCCGATCCCGCAGCTGAAACACTTTTAAGAGACGGTCCTGGCGCTTGCTGGTCTTTCTTGGGCGCCCTGGGGCCTTTTTGGCAACAAGGGAACCTCTCTCCTTGAAGTTCTTGATGATGCGATAGATTGTTGACTGAGGTGCAATCTTTCTAGCTGCAATACTCTTCTCTGTTAGGCCATTTTTGTGCAGTGCAATGATGACTGCACGTGTTTCTTTAGAGATAACCATGGTTAACAGAAGAGAAACAATGATGCCAAGCACCAGCCTCCTTTTAAAGTGTCCAGTGGTGTCATTCTTACTTAATCATGACAGATTGATCTCCAGCCCTGTCCTCATCAACACTCACACCTGTGTTAATGGAGCAATCACTGATACGATGTTAGCTGGTCCTTTTAAGGCAGGGCTGCAATGATGTTGAAATGTGTTTTGGGGGATAAAGTTCATTTTCTAGGCAAATATTGACTTTGCAAGTAATTGCTGTTAAGCTTATCACTCTTTATAACATTCTGGAGTATATCCAATTGCCATTAGAAAAAATGAAGCAGTAGACTTTGTAAAAATTAATATTTGTGTCATTCTCAAAACTTTTGGCCATGACTGTACTGTATTAGGGTATTTCAATCTGTTTCCTCCACATAATAAGTTCTACTTCATCTGCTATTTGAGCAAAGACAATTCTGGGATTTCTGCCTCAGTCTCAGTTTGTGACCCACTGGATCTTATTAGGACCTCTGGTCATTACATTTTTGGCATAGTCGGCAGGATTCAGTGTTTGTCATGGATGGAGGCAAGAAAAGAAATGACCCCGCTGCACCAGCATCCCCCTCGGTGGTTGAGGATCCCTTGGCAGCCGTGGCGACTCCGAGAGGGTATATGCCTGTAGGAGCTTTACTTCAGCACATGCCGAAGTATGATGGGCGCAACATGGCATTGCAGGATTGGGCCAAGAGGGTCCGGAGTATTCTGCGTATGTGTAATCTGGCCGCCATGTTACGTGATGAGCTGGCTTTAAATGCACTAGAGGGCAATACTTGGCGGATGGTCATGGTGCACCCAGAATCAGAGAGGGATACGTTAGAGAAGATTTTGGAACTGTTAGAGGGGAGTTTGGGAGGCTGAGTTCGTGTGTCTCAGCTTCGGTACCTATTCTTTAATCGCCCCCAAAAGTAATGTGAGTCTTTGATGCAGTACTCTAATATCTTGCAAGAGACTTTGAATGAGGTGCAGCGACTAGACCCAGAGGCTATGGAAGCATTCCGAGAGGTAGACCGTTTGCTTCAGGATCAAGTCATCACCGGGTTAGCCAATAGACTTCTCTGAGACAAACTGATGGAGATGGCCCAGACTACACTGGAATTGTCTTTCTGGCAGATTTATCGAGCCGCGGTGGAAAGGGAGGTGAAGTCTGCCCTGGTGCCTGAGGGGTCAGTGAACAGTGCCCAGCTGGAGGGAAACCGGTCGTCAGTGTCAGGAGGGGAAGGGCTAGTAAGCGTGGTACAAGCTCTGCGTACTGAGCTGAAGGAGCTGAAACTAGAAGTGTCTAAACTTAGAGCTGGGCCGGCCTCTACCCCCGCAGGGGGACCATCTGCTGTACCCCCTGGAATGATGGCCCGGCAGGCCCAGAATGAGTCCAGTCCTCGTCCATGAGAAGCAGGCACCTGCTGGAAGTGTGGACGCCAGGGACACATCTCTCGTTATTGCCGGACGACTGCAGCCCCAGAGGCCCCATCGCCAGCTTTCAACTCCCGGCTGCTGCCATGAGAGGGCAAGTAGCAGCGGCCCCATCCACAAAAACCCTCGAAGGGATGAACAAGATTAGTTTGCATGCAGTCCATTGATGGAAGCTGAGTTTGAAGGGTGGAAGATGAAGTACTTATTTGACACGGGATCCAAATGTACTATAATGCCTTTAGAAGTGTATGAGAGATACTTCAGTCAACCAGTTGTTTCCGGAAGGTGGCCGAGTGATACGACATACCACCGTTAATAATGGCCAACTGTCGATTAAGGGGATCATGTGGATTTATCTGAAAATGTTTAGTCAAGAGCTGGGACAGAGAGGGATACTGCTGGTGGATCACCCCCAAAGAAGAGGAATCAAGGTAACGCTCAGAATGAATGTGCTGCGAGATTTGAACCACCAGATGTATGCCAGTGAGTGGCCCCGGTACTGGACCCGTGCTACAAGCCACCAACCCACACAAAGAATTGAAGAATCCCTGTCGGCACTCGGTTGGGACAAAGTATTTATCAACGTTGGATTTGGCAAGTGGTTACTCGTAGGTCCCTATACCGAAAAAGATTGGGCCAAGACGGCGTTTGTCTTGCCAGTGGGGCTCTATGAGTTCAACCGGATGCCCTTCAGCTTCGCTACCATCCCGGGAACCTTCCAACATTTGATGTAACATTGCTTAGGCGATATGAATTTTAAATCAGTCCTGATATATCTAGATGACATCGTGGTGTTCGGGGCCTCATTTGAAGATCATCTTGAGAAGCTGCGTCAAGTTCTCCGGCGGCTCACTAGCTACGGCCTGAAAATAAAGCCAAAAAAAGTCAACTGTTCCGGAGCCAGATTGAGTATTTGGGGCACCTGGTGACCCCGGATGGGGTGCTACCTGTGGCCAGTAAGAATAAAGCGGTACAGGATTGGCCTCCTCCTTGCGACGTGCAAGAAGTGTGGGCCTTCCTGGGCTTAGCGGGATACTATCAGCGATTTGTCCCCAAATTCCCACAAGTGGTTGGTCACCTGAACAAACTTTTAAGCGGGACAGTGCTGGGTCCTCGAAACCACCCCATTCAGTGGGGGCCCAAGCAAGAAAAGGCATTTGATGAAGTGAAAACTGCCCTAACGAGTGCCACGTTGTAGACGTATGCCCGGTTTGACACCCCTTTTCTGTTGTACACAGGCGGTAGTCTTCATGACTGGGGGTGGTAATAGCACAGGTCCAGGATGACAGAGAGAGAGTGATTGCCTATGGCAGCAGGTCTTTAAGAGACTCCGAGCAAAATCCGGCTAACTGCAGCTCATTTCAGCTGAAATTGCTTGCTCTGGTGTGAGCGATGACAGAACGCTTTGCCGAGTACCTAACAGTAGCTGAGGCGCTAGTCATGACAGATAACAACCCGCTGGCTCACTTAGAGAATGCAAAACTGGGAGCGTTGGAGCAGTGGTGAGTAGCCCACCTTGCCAGGTTCAATTATCACATTAAATTCCGCTCTGGCAGAGAAAACGGAAATGCAGATGCATTGTCCTCGAGGGAAGATGTAGATGATCAACTTGAGGACACTGAATCTTCGGCCTTGGGGAAGGTACCTATCTTCCGAAGTGTGGTACACTCAAGTGGGATGGCCACCGGGATGCCCTGTGTCCTGGGTAAAACACCCTCAGATTGGGCAAAAGTCCAGGATGAGTGCCTGGATATTACACTTGTGCGCTGCTGGGTACAAAACGAGGTCTGGCCCAGTGCAGAGGACAAAGCTCAACTGACCACGGAAGAATTGAAACTACTCCGACAGTGTGATAAGTTGTGTGTGGAACAGGGCATTTTGTATCATATGGTGTACCTACCATCTGAGCTGCAGCACCGGTACCAACAATCCCTGTGTGGATGGACTCGGTGGTTGCTTGCGAGGCACATGAGAAGGGGGCTCACTTTGGAAGTGAAAAGACACTTCTTTGGTTGCTGCGAGTCCTCTATTGCCCTGAGTTGGGAGGGATGGTGGCAGACGTGTGTCGGCAGTGTCGGGTCTGCTCGTTAGAGCTACTCATGATTGACTACGTTTTGATAGGGTACTCTACATCTGGTACTAATGTTCCCTGGTAATGGCAGATCATTTTTCCAAGTATGCTGTAGCGGTGCTGACGAGATCAAACGACAAAGTCAGCGGCTGAGGCCGTGTATCGACATTTTCTCCAAGTGTTCGGGTGTCTGCACAGAATACACTCGGATCAGGGGGCATGCTTCCAGGGAACACTGATGAAGGAGCTGCACCAGCTGTATGGTATCGAACAGTCGAGAACAACGCATTATCACCCTCAGGGTAATGGGGCATGTGAACGCTTTAATCGGACCCTGTTGCAGATGTTTAGGGAAGTAGAGAGTCAACAGCAGGTACGCTGGCCTGAGTATCTCCCCGAATTGATGTGGGCCTACAGTAATAGAATGCACAGCACTACTGGATATTCACCACATATGTTGATGTTTGGGAGGCCCGGCAGGGACATTGAGGATTTAAGCATGCGTGATCCCTCTTCCAATCCCCCTCGGACTGCATTCGAATGGGTACTAGAGCACCAGCGGCGATTGAGGGTGGTGCATCAGGTGCTGGTGATCGCCTTCGTCAGGTGGCCCATAGGGGCAAGCGACCCATTCAAACAGAGCTGTTTTCTCCGTGGGATAGAGTGTTGGTGAGAGCCAAAAGATGGTCAGGGAAGTTGACTGACCGGTGGGAGGCGACCCCGTACTTGATAAAAAAAAAACAGGTGAACCCTGATAGTCCAGTCTACGAGGTTGAGCCGTTGGGGACAGGGGGGCTAGCGTTGCTGGTTTGAAGATTCAGCTCCCATTCCCACGGAGTCAGAGGCCGCATCACAAGGGGTGGGTACTCTTAGTGATCTTGAATTTGATGATGTGCCTTCTCCCATGTCTGCTTACTTGCCCACTATGACCAATATGTCCCCGTGTGACAAGAGTGTTGAGAATGTGGTGAATCCTGCTGAGGAGAGGGCATCAAGCCAACTGCTTGGTCCTGACGCTGTGCCACAGGGCGCCGTGCCACAGGAGGAGGCCACCTCATT
This sequence comes from Dendrobates tinctorius, assembly GCF_039654945.1. Taxonomy (NCBI): domain Eukaryota; kingdom Metazoa; phylum Chordata; class Amphibia; order Anura; family Dendrobatidae; genus Dendrobates; species Dendrobates tinctorius. Next base: position 9,778,129 of record NW_027361993.1, read on the forward strand.
TGCGCCCTCTGACAACACCACGTAAGAGGCTTCCGCTTCCTCTGGGGCTGCGCCTGTGCATTGGAAACTGTGTGCGCTGGGGGGTGGGGTCTAGTGTCTGCTGTCTAGAGCTGTAAGGAAAGCTTCAGTAAGAGGAGAGACTGTCTATGACGCCGGTATAGTTCAATGCAGCGGCGGGGGGAGTCGGCACTGGGGGCAGGCGGGCCCCCCTGCCTCACAAGGGCCCCATAGCAGCTGCGTGATGTGCCGCTAGCTGGGGGCCCCTGGGGGAGCGGGGGGCCCTAGGCAGCTGCCTGGTCTGCCTGCCCCTAATGCCGGCCCTGCATACAGGATGTAACTCAGGATCAGTACAGGATCAGTAATGTAATGTACGTAAACAGTGACTGCACCAGCAGAATAGTGAGTGCAGCTCTGTTCAGCTGATGCTCATTGTGCTAATTGTGGGTGCGGTCGACACTGATCCTGCTGTGCGCTCCTGAGCTCTGTGAAACAACACCTCTCCACCCAGGGACCTGCTCTCTCTCCTACCCAGGGAGGGAGTGGGTTTCCTGGGATGAGCAATGGAGCCAAGTCCCAGGCTTCTGTTTCCCGGACCAGGCCGGCGGGGAGCAGAAGAAACCAGCAACCAGCCTGCACATCAGAGGACTCGGGGGTGAGACACTCCACCAGGAGTCGCAGCAATGTGGCTCCTACTCCCCCCAGGTCTGCAGAGACCCAGAGAAGCCGTAAGGCTTCCAACATGGAGGAGAAACCTGCTAGCAGCATGCAAGATGACGGTCCTTCCGGAGGAAAGCTGAGTGCTCATGGAGGTAAGGCAGACCTCACGGAGGAGGGTTGGGGGCTGCAGAAACCAAAGGAGTCTGTGTCCACCTATGCCTCCCGGGTCATGAACCACCTCCGTGAGTATGAAGAGGCGAGCAAGACCATCAGGAGGCTTCGGGAGGAGCTACGCTGCGAAGCGCCAAAGCTGCAGGTTCCTCCAGACATAGGAAGACCTAACTCCAGGCGGAGGTAAAGCAACTGAAGCTTGAAATTAATGAGCTGGAGATGAGGATCCTAAGAGAAAAAAAGTGGACCGTTTAAAGAGAAATTACTGAATGAGGACAGATTCAGAGAAATGGCTGAAAACAGAGAGTAAAGGCAGATGGGGCTGCAGCCTGAGAGCTAGGCGGATGATGATGATGATGATGATGATGACGACCAGCAGAAAGCCCCACATGGCAGCCTGCAAAGTCACCCGCAGGCCTTGTGCAGCGAGCTCCCTGCTGGACAGGCGACACTGGCATCTGGTCACAGTTCTGCTGGCTCCGGGGAGGACAGTGACAACAGCGGCCAGGGAGGGGCATTAATGGCGGAGATCAAGCTCCTGGAGTCCCCAGTGTGACTTCAGAACTTCCATCTTGGTGATGATTTACCAGAGGAGGCACCTGGGGACCAGAAGGAAAAAGGCAAAGAAGAACAAGCCAAACCTCCAGGAAGTGGTGAGTTATGTATATGCCCCCCTCCCTGTACCCCCTGAGTCAGCTGCAGGGTTAGCTCGCTGCATAAGCCCCGTTGCCCAGCCCAGTCGGGGTTCTGCTGTGGATCCGGTGCAAAGGCGCGGGGAGAGTACAGAGCACAGTAGTGAAGTGCAGAGCTCCGTCTCTGCTTGTAGTAGCGGGGACGTAGCAGCAGGTGCATCAGCTGAGAGGCTGGACAGTGAGGGCGGCCCGGCGGCGGGTATACGATTAGGCCACGAGACTGTTGGGTGCTCCTCAGTGGGAGGGGGGAGTGGCCCAGTGTTGGGGGCAGCTCTGGTAGCATCGGCGCCCCTGAATGCTGTTGCCGCTGATCACTTAGTTGAGAAGCGGCCGCAGTGTGAGGGGGCTGTCGGGGCTGGGCGTTCCGATCCTCCCAAGATCCTGTTCTGTGTTGGCGCTGCTGGTCAGCAAGGTCCTGATGTAAAGGATCAGCGGCGCCTCACAGCAGCAAAAGATCAGCGGCGCCTAGTGAAGCAAAGAAAAATACCAACTGACGATGCGGAGGGCACCCGAAAGGCCAGGGGTGAAGTAGCCTCCAGTTCTGTGGAGGAGACTGAGCCCCTTGTGCCTGATGATGCGGAGGCCACCCCCTGTTGTCACTGGTCCAGCAGGAGTGAATGTGGTAGGACGGGTGGATGAGGAAATTTCTTTGTCTAGTGGTGTGGTTGCTGGCTTGGTGGAGAGTGAGGGTGTTATGGAGGTGGGTAATAGTGATACTGTTGGTGTTGATGTGGTCACTGGTCCGGTTGTCCCCTCGGTGGTGACAGTACCCGTTATTAGTTATGCCGCTGTCACCTCCGGGGGAAAAAGGGCATCCTCCTCGTCTCTGGGCATGTTGCAGCGGCGTCTCCTGGAGGCTCTAAAGAAGGGGGAGAGATCACTAATGGTAGAGGGTCGAGAAGTTGATCTATCCTTCTGAATAGAGAGGCAAGGCCTCAGGGCCTTCCGAGAGAAAAATGGGGGAAATACAGTGTGGTCCCTTCCGACAGCCGGGCCAGGTAGTGTGCGTAGGAATGTGGTTCGTCTTCGGTGGAGGGGCAGGGATGCGTGTCCTCCAAGGTCTAAGGTTGTGGAGCTCCTGCTGAAGATGGGCTTCAAGGCTATTGACATCTACGCCTTGATACATCCCTATTCCACACGTGAGTTTGATGTCAGCTTTGTTCGGCCAGAGGGGCTTGAGCTCTTCTGGTCGAATTATGAGTTGGCAAAAAATTAGCCCGGCTGGCGAGACTTTGCCATCCAGGTGGTGTCTCACCAAAATCAAGTTAAGAAAGTGACCGTGATGACTTGTAACGAGTCGCTTTCTTGTTATGACATCATGACGTGGCTTGGCAGATATGGAGAAGTGGTGGAGATGCCAAAGAAAAACCGTGATGAGTATGGTATCTGGTCAGGGGCCTGGACGCTTATGGTAAAACTTAGGCGTTCAGGTGGTACAGTTGCCCACATTCCATCATCTGCCTTCCTGGGTAGAGATCGTATCCAGGTCTTCTACCAGGGGCAACCGAAGCTCTGTCACAAGTGCGGCGATCCCACATACTTCAATGCAAACTGCACTGTGCAGGACTGCGCATTGTGTGGGGATATCGGCCATCTTGCTGCATCTTGTGTGGAGATTAGGTGCCACCTGTGTGGTGACTTAGGTCACCCATTCAGCCGTTGTCCTCGCTCCTTCGCTAATGCAGTCGTGATCCCAGTGGGAGAAAGCTGTGAGGCTGATTCTGCTGGGGAAGGGACTAGCAGGGGTGAGGGAGCTGAGGGGCCAAGGAGGAAAAGCAATAAAAGACGCCTGCCCAGCTGAGGCGTCTAGACAAGCGCAGACAGGAGAGGGAGCTGGACGAGCCCCGTGCTACTGAGGTGACCCCTCTCCTGATGCCAGTCTTGATGTTGAGGCCTCGAGGGATGAGGAGTTGGATGAGGAGGTCAGGAGGATCCACAGGGAGGAAACTGCCACTGCCTCCGAATTCTCCCATTATGAAAGTATGGATGAGGATAATAGGCAGTGGCTAGAGGACAAGCGTAAGCTCGGCACCAAAAAGAAGAGAAAGAAGGGAGATAAAACATCTTCTCCCGCTCTGACCAAGGTACCTAAGGAAGGAAAAACTGACTCCCCTCTGGTTGGTCTTTCTAACCTGTTCCAAGCCCTTGAGAACATCTCTTCCTCTGAGGAGGAAGCTGAGGGTGAGGTCCCGGCTTCGGCGGAGCTTACAGGCGGTGCCGAGTCTCCTTCTTCTGGGAATGTAAGGTCCTTGGAGGGAGGGACTGGCTTAGAGTCTGGAGACGAGAACGACAAAAATTAAAAACACGTGGGAATGAACACCTCTGTGTCGTTAAAGAGGGGGAAGGATTCCTCCTCTGAGGCAGAGGATAAGGGGAGTGGGAAGAAGAAAGCCATCTAACTCAATCACCGATGATGGCGGCACCCACTCCGTTGACGCTGGCGTCCATTATTGTCGCCAGCATAAAGTCAAATACAGCTAGATTTGCGGCCTTTGATTTTCTCAGCCATGTTGAAGCTGACATTTTCTTTTTGCAAGAGACCAGACTGCCAAACATAGCAGACGTGTTTAAAGCCAAGAGGGAGTGGAGACTTGGGCCCTCCTATTCGTCTCTTGCGGCCGAACCGTATAGCGGAGTGGCGGTCCTTTTTACCGCATCGGTGGAATGCCGACGGGTTATTGAGTTAGAAATGGGGAGGTGCCTGATCTTAGATGTCCTCATGAAGGGTCAAGAGCTCCGGCTTATTAACATCTATGGTCCCCAATCTAAATGGGACTGGAAGTGTCTCTTTATGAGGATCAAGCCCAACCTTTTTACAAGTCGGCAGGTTGTCTTTGGAGGGGACTTCAATACTGTCACGAGGCCCCGAGATAGAGGAGGTTCCAGAGACAAGCTGATTTATGATAGCGTCACCCTTAATTGTATAGCTAGTGAGGCTCGCCTGGTGGATGTCAACATTCGGCACACCCAAGGGCACGAGGGGTTCACCTATCATAGAGGTAACTGTAAGTCCAGAATAGATAGATTTTATTTAAAGGAGGAAGCTGTCTCTTCAGCAGTGTCTGTTGTTGAGGTGGAGTTCTCCGACCACTGTTTAATTTTGTTTTCTCTGAATGTTACAGAGACCCTCCGGATGGGAAGAGGCTTTTGAAGGCTCAATTCGTCTCTCTTGGAAGAAGCGGACATAAGACAGTCCTTTGAGGATTTTCTTCAGAGCCAGGTACCCTTACTGGATCTTTGTAGTAGTAAGTCAGAGTGGTGGGAGATGTTCAAGAAAAGGGTGGCGAGATTCTTCTCGAGCCTCAGGAGTCTGAACAGGTACCGCGTGTATCAGGGTCTGAGGAGGAAACGCAAGCATCTTGTCTCAACTGGAGGTAACCGCGAGGAGATCTCCAGAGTGAAATCTTTGCTCATGAGGTGTCAGTACGAAAGACACGCATCTTTGGTTTTTGAGAGGGATTACGGGAAGTACCGCTCGCCCGACCCTTACAGAAACTGCAAGATGTCAGTGAATAGTAAAGTTGTTACAGGACTGGTCGACACTACGGGGTCCCTGAGGCGATCCAGATCAGGGATCCTGGAGGTTGTCAGATCTTTCTACTTGCACCTCTTGGGGAAGAGGGATCTTGATTGGGATAAGATGTTGGCTTTCCTGGCTGAAGCCGTTCCTGAACCAGGGGTAGACCCCTCTCTTGATGTTTTGACAGAGATGATCAGGGAACAGGAAGTTAAGTTGGCGATTGAAGGGCTTGCCCAAAAAAAATCGCCCGGTCCAGACGGCTTAACATCTGAGTTTTATAAGACCTTTAAGGACGCTTTGGTTCCCCTCTTGACTGAGGTATTCAATGAGTGTCTTTCCTCGCGCACTCTGCCAAAGTCAATGAGGATGTCTGCCCTGATCATCTTGTCAAAGGGTAAGGACCCATCGTGCATTGAGAATTGGCGTACCATAGCGCTTCTCAATGCAGACAGCAAGGTTTTGGCAAAGGTGCTGTTTAATCAGCTGGTGAAATTTTCACCCCGACTCCTTTCGGAGGCCCAGCATTGCTCTGTTCCAGGTTGCAGCACATTTAGTACTGTGCTCTTTGTCTGGGAGGCGGTGGAGCAGGGTAGGACTGGTCACTGGAAGGGGTACATGCTGTCACTGGACCAGGCAAAAGCGTTTGATCGGGTTAATCACAAGTACCTCTGGTTTGTCCTTCTGAGATATGTCCTGCCGGGGGGGTTTGTTGATTGGCTTAAAACCTTGTACGGTGGGGCAGAGAGTTTCCCGCTTGTGAACGGTTGGATTGGCAGCTCTTTTGAGGTTGGATCTGGTGTTCACCAGGGTTGTCCCTTGAGCCCGCTGCTGTACATGCTTGCGATTGACCCACTTCTTAGGAGGGTGGAGCATGGACTGTTGGCTGGGATCGGGATGGACCGGACAGCACCGGGAGCCACTCTGAGGGTGGTGGCATATGCCGATGATGTCACTGTTTTTGTTTCTTCTCACGAGGAGGCAGGGTGGCTGATGTCAGAGGTAGATCGCAACTCAAAGGCATCCGGGTCCAAGATCAACCGGGATAAGTGTGAGAGTCTCTGGCTGGGAGGAGGACCCAAAGTCTCTGCAAAAGTCCTTGGCATCAAATTTGGCCAGGGGGATTACCCCAAACAAAATTGGGACAGCAGGCTAGAGATCACCACTCAGAAGGTGAACCAATGGAAGGTTTGGTCTTTGACCCTCAGGGAAAGGGTAAACCTGATCAAAACTTACCTGCTCCCTTTACTGACTTATCTGGGCAGTGTGTGCATCTTGCCGGAGTCTCTCTGGATTCGAGTCTACAGTTTGTTCTTCCAACTATTATGGGGGAATAGACTGAACCTGCTCAAGAGGGAGGTTACTTACCATACGAGGAGACTAGGAGGGTTGGGTATGGTCAACCCTGTGGTGTTCCTTGTGGATACCTTCATTAAGATCAATATTGCAAACCTCTGGAAAGAGAAGGCTCCTCCGTTGGTATTCTCCTGTAGGGGATGGTTTCAGCCTTTCTTCCAGGAATGGGAGACAGGAGGGCAAGTGAAGGATCTTTCCACACCGCATGGACATCTTCCGGCTTACGCTACCTTGGTTCTGAAGGTAATTCGCCGGTGGGGTCTGGGAATGTGGGAGATCAGGACTCTGCCAAGGAAACTCTTTGACAATAGGGTTCTGTTGACCCATTTCCAGAGGCCTCTGGTGCTCAGGGATTGCCCAAGTCGGGATCTTGGGGTGGGTTTGCATCTTTTGAATTCTATCAGGATCCCCTCGAAGTTTTGGGACTTGGCTTGGCGCTGCTTCCATGGGAAACTGTGTGTAGGAGCACTGAGGACAAGAACTGTCCTTGGGAGCATTGTGGTACCGTGCTGGAAAGCATGGACCATTTCCTGCTTCATTGTCCCTTCAACACAGAGGTGTACAACAGGGTGGGCGCCTCCATTGGCTGGTCTCGGCTGGCCGATCTCTCCTATGCGGAATGGGCCTATGGAGCATTCAGAGACCTTGCTGGCCGGGACCGCTGCACCTTATTTCTAGTTAGTGCAGTGGTTAGGTATCACACGTGCAACGCGCGGTGCTTAGTATCGACGCAACGGAAAATCCTCCCAGTGGACGATGTGTTTAGGACCATACTCGGTGACCTGGTGAAGGTGCGATCTCTGTAGTATGAGAGACTGGGCACACGTAGGGCCGCTCTCCTCTGGAGGGTCTTTTCTTTTAGTGTGCCCTAGTCTGGTCATCTCCTTTCCTGGTGGTGGGCTGCTGCTGACACTGTAGATTTTTGTTTTGCGATCGGTATACAGTGATATAGGGCTGCAGGCGCCGAACTTGGGCTTTGTGATTTGTGGGTGTTGTAGTGTTTGTTTCTGTATATATTGTACAAAGGGATATAGATTTGGGTGTAGGTGTTAGGTTTGGTGGTGGGAAAAAGGGGTAGATGGGTTTATCTTGTGGGACTATGGGATACTGGGGTGTAACTTAGGATCAGTACAGGATAAGTAATGTAATGTATGTACACAGTGACTCCACCAGCAGAATAGTGAGTGCAGCTCTGGAGTATAATACAGGATGTAACTCAGGATCAGTACAGAATCAGTAATGTAATGTATGTACACAGTGACTGCACCAGCAGAATAGTGAGTGCAGCTCTGGAGTATAATACAGGATGTAACTCAGGATCAGTACAGGATCAGTAATGTAATGTATGTACACAGTGACAGCACCAGCAGAATAGACCCTCCATAAAGTATGATGCCAACAAAATTGCCGCCCCCAAACGCAGTATGATAACCACATTGTAAATTCCTCAACAGTAACCTCCAGATGCACAGTATGAAGACCCTACTGTACCTCCCTTCAACTACCCCAGCAAAGTATGACATCAAGCTATGCAAACAGCATACTAGCCCCTACATAGCCCTCTAAACAGTATAATGACAATCACATAGCCCTCCAAACAGTACAATGGCCCCCACATAGATCCCCCCATAAAGTATAAAGGCTCCCACATGGGCTAAATTTGGTTCTTTATATTACAATGCTCTTTTTGCTGAATTGCATTCTGCATAAATTATTTTTTTCTTACTGTAACACCCCTTTATGGCTACCACTGTACCCTGGGTGTTATGGAGGGTCTCACCTCTTCTGTACGCAGTGCCTCCACCCGAATTTGCAATGGTGGTAAATGGATGTTCTTTCCCACAGGCAACAGATGGTGCTGATGATAGGGGGCGGAGCTGTCAAAACCTTTCTCAGACTTTACTCTGGGGGCCCGGACACCAGGCTGCTTCTCCATCACCACATAAGGGTCAGGACATCACCGGGAGCATGATTTGCAGTATTCTTCTATATCTGCTTCCATCCGAGGCCAGTAAAATCGGTCAGCCACAAGACCCGTGGTTTTCTCGATGCCAAGATGTCCATGATCATCATGCAGGGACTTCATGACCATCCTCCGAAATCAGCTGGGTAACACCAGCTGTCTACACACTCCTCCCTTCTGGCGCTTTGTCTCCCGGTATAGTAGTCCATTTTTTACTACTAGCGACTCTAGCTGCCGAGTCAGCAGAACAGACTCCTCTGTTCTCAAGGCATTCTTCTCGGGCCTCAAGCCCCTCTTAACCCACCATCGGACTACCCCCACCGACTGATCCTCCTGCTGCGCCTTCCTAACTTGATTACAAGTCAGTTGAGGAAGAGAATCTGGGGTCACATTTGGCACTTGGCATTGCATAGAGAGGGCATCAGTTTGATGTCCAAGGCACCGAGTCTTCACCTCCGAGGCGGGGACCCTATCCATCCACCCAGTCTGTTTGGACGAATGTGAAGAGTTCCTTGAGCTCCACCTCTTCCGAAACTGACGAGCCATATGGTCTGGACTCCCACAAACAAAGCACCCTTTTGGTCTCATATACTCTTTACTCTACAGAGGTCATCATTCTCGCTCCCTGAAACCAGGGTTTCCTTCTCGGCTACCTCCACAGCACTTTGTAGCCGCTGTATTGTCTTGGCCTGGGCACTTAACAATTGTGTAATCTGCTCCCCCTGTTTCTCGATGACTGTCAGCAGTTCCATCTCTCGGCAGTCGGCTGCTGGCTTCAGGGCAACAGTAGTCACCCGAGGGGATGTCTTCTCTCTTGCTGCCAAAATAAACTCCTCCTTGCAAACTTCCTTAAGCAGCTCATGAAAAGAACCAGGAATCTTCTCTCTATCACAAGACCTCATCCCCTGGGCAATTGGATCATGCGTGAGAGCTCCTCTGAGTACCTGTTCCAGACGACACTGATCAACTTCTTTAGGGCTGACTCCACCTTTAGATACTATTCTATGAACCAGCTTGTCTAACCGGTAGAGATAGTCAGACATCTTCTCCTCTGGCAGTTGGTAGGTGGTACGGAGTTTATAGAGAAGATCAGTAGCATCTTCAGGGGATCCAAAAGCATCTTCTAAAGCACTCATATAATCTTGATAAGTTGCTTGTGGCCTGTTCCGCCAAACAGCCTGCACCACTTCCATAGCAGTACCCCTCAAACTCTCTACTATTCTCTGCTTCTTTACTGCATCCGTACACTGCCACTCTTCTAAGCACAGCAAAGTGACATCCCTCCAAGTATCATATCCCTCTTCTCTAGCAGGGGTGGGGAGGGCACCCGAGAAAATTCTTAGAAGACGGTAATTCCCCTCTGGCTGCATCTTTGCAAACTGACTGACTAATTGTCTCATAGCCATCATAAGCACAACTGCAGGGGTCGCTGTCTCTTCCTGACTGGCTCTAAATGAAGTAGAGGGCGAACCTTCACTAGTCTTTCTAGACTGAAGGGTTGATTCCTGTTGTCAGGTCTCGACTTCGGACTCAATAGGCCAAGTGATCCTCCATTGTCGACCATACTCTGGGGACACAGCTATCATGGATGGGAAATATTCTTTCCTCAAGATCTGCCCAGTTGAGATCAGGACTGTGGGTAACCGTCCCTTTTTTTCCTCCCGGCGGTCCACCACTTTAGGGTGAGCAAGTTCAGTGAGTCGGTTAACTATTTTCAGTATTTCCTCATCAGACGCATCACGAAGCTCACCACTCACTGCAAAGCTTTGTTTAGCTGTAACATCCATCTCTCCAAACCACAAATACGCTTCTCGCTCTGTTAAAGTCTCCATAGTAAATACTCCTGTGTTAGTTCTGGATCTCAGAAGTGCCTCCACTGTAACACCCCTTTATGGCTACCACTGTACCCTGGGTGTTATGGAGGGTCTCACCTCTTCTGTACGCAGTGCCTCCACCCGAATCTTGATTGGAGCTCTGTCTCTGGGCTGCAGTAGAACAGTTATCTTCTGCCAGGGGCTGATTCGGGAAACCTCTGCCACAGCTCGGTACACACTCAGGAAGCAGGAGTAAAACAGTTTAACAGATTTATTGCTATGAAGCAGAATTAAAATGGATTTACAGGAATAAACATACAATGCGATTTACTGTGCTCTATAAAATTCATATACCCATTACAGACGAATTAAACCCCAACCCTGCAAATATAATGTGGCCAGTTCCCCCTCTTTTGCATTTACTCAGTCTGACCATTGGGGCCCAGTTGCCACGGATGTTGGCGCGCTAAGGAAGGTTGGCGCGCAAAGTAGAAAACGTAGGTGCACTTAAATGAATGCTGCTGTCAATAGTCTCGGTTGCAGTGTACTCACTGTAAGTCATGCTGATAGAATCACAAGTCTCAGCAGAACACTCACTGTGTCTCCAACAATCGGAGGATTCTTTAGACTCCAGCTGAGGGCTGCAGGATTTAGACCTTTATCCGATGGGAGTACTGGCAGGACTCTCTGGATCTTTGCTCTCTCCGGCAACACTGGTATCTCCGCGGGGTCCCCCACACTCTGCAACTTAGGGGAATCAAGATCCACACCGCTCTGTTTCTCATAACCAGCAGCAGCAGCCACGTCTTCTCTCCTCTCACCATTTGCTTTCACTTTCTCCTCAGCGTCCTCCCCCAAGTCCCGCCTCCTCCCTTTTTCTATCATCTCACTGGAACAAGGATCTCTGGGAGTTGTAGTCTTTTGCCACTCAGGAGAAAAACGATTAGTGTCTGTAGGTCCCTGTTTAATAGTCACTGCAAAACTCTTCTTAGAGTCTGTAAGCTCCAGCATTCCGGTAGATGCTCTAACAGTTCCCTGTGCATGTGTTACAATACATTAGATTATTTCACTGCCCGGGTTGAACAATCTTACATCTCAGAATGCAAATCAACAGAACCAGCTGTTTACAGACACAAAACAAGCAAGGGATGTTGGAAATGTTAACTCATATGTGTTTGTGGATTACAATGGGTTATAACTCAGGATCAGTGCAAAATAAATAAAAAGTACTTGTAAATTTCTATATATAACCAGTTAAATGGCATCTATACACTGCTATTGTCTTGCAGCCTCCTGTTGTAGATAAAGGAAGAGAAACAGATACAAATTGTTCTTCATTTGCGTCTTTCGAACAGAATTCCAAGACTCTAAACTGAAATATTGATCTTACTTTGTGTCAAAGTTTTTGGTGTGAGGGTTATTGTGTGATGTGACAATGTATTTCTTCTGTGTTTCCATTAGTTTTCTCATCACACCCTGGATTTCATGAGAAGGAGCAAATTAATGGACTTGTCTCCCAGATAAAAAAAGAGAGAAATAAATATATATCCAGATCATAGCGGTTCTCTGATACAACGATCTTCAATGACTCAATGTATCAAATTCTAAGGAAGCAATCAAATTCTAGAATTATATGACCAGCAGAGCTATGAAAGGACAAATGTATCAACAGGCCCCCGGGTCCTCCGCCAAGACGTGTGTCACAATTCAAGAGCATTAGAAAAGATGACTGAGGATATATGGGCCGGGAAGAGAAACTCATGCTCAAGGTTTCAGATTTTACACAGAATCTTTGTCTCATTTTCACATAGGTGACCAGGTTGTCACCCGGTTTATTTGTTTGCTTATCTTGTACTCATGTTTTGTAACATTATATCATTGTCGCATTCTTTCCTACCTTATGACTTCTGCTGGTTTTCTGTTAACTCTCAGGTTCTGTGACTTTATTTTATAGCACAGGGATCCCCAACCTGTGGCTCACAAGAGCCTCATGTTTAGCTTGTGGCTGCCTGCCCAACTGAGTGCTACTCTCAACGGTATGGATCTACAGTGGTGACATAATTACTTTTTAAGGGGGCACTGAAGGGACATTTTTACTTTATAAGCAGCACTCAAGTCATTTCTACTTTTTAAGGGGGCAATTACTTTATATGGGGGCATTTGAGGCATTATTACTTTAGAAGGGGTGTGGTAGATCATCTCAATCATCTCACTCAGCGGTACACGGAGGTAGAAACGGGAACACTGTCTCTTTAAATCATTTACTAGTTTATTAGGTACATGTGGCATAAACCATGGTAAAGATCAAATAAACACAACCCTTTGAGCAAAACAGGAAAACAAAAATGCTACTCCCAGTCCATATGTCTGCGGTGATCCATCCACTCAGGGTTAGCAAAACCACATGGTTTAGGTTTAGTACCAACACAAGCACTTTCCTGGAGTAAAGCCCCCGTCACACACAGTGAGATCACTGCTGAGTCACAAGTTTTGTGACGCAACAGTGATCTCACCAGCGATATCGCTGTGTGTGACAGGACATTTTTTTGATCGTTGGTCTCCCGCTGGCCAGCACGCATCGCTGCGGGCGGGATACCCGCTGTTTACCTTGGTTACCAGCTCCCTGCACCAGCGCGCTGGTAACTAAGGTACACAGCGGGTAACTAAGCGACGTGCGCGCTTGTTGTCGCTGTCCTGATCGCTGCTGAGATCTGCCTGTTTAGCAGCCCACCAGCGATCATGTAGCGACACACCAGCGATCCTGACAAGGTCATATCGTTGTCGGGATCGCTGGTGCGTCGCTATGTGTGACGGGGCCCTTACTCTCTCCAAACATGCTGAATCTTGAATGCTTCTGGAGACCTGGTATTTTAGCTCCAGACCACACCTGGGGTGGAGATAAGGTGAACAAACTTGTGCTCTATGGTTGTCCACAAAAACCCTGCCCTTAAACAAGATGGCTGATTAACGGTCTCACACTTAGTGTGCTGGAGCAAAACTTCTGGGTCTCCAAAAACTGAAGCCAATAGCCTCAGTGAAACATATCTCCCCTCTAGCACTTTGTCAGTGACTTTGTCATAGGGGGGTACTGATTACTGATAGAATTACTACTTTATAATGAGGTACTTTGGTGGGTATTACTTTTTATGTGGACACTTGGCCATAATATTTTATTAAGGGATACAAAAGGCACAAGTTCTTTATAAGGGGGGCTTAGACCATTATTACTTCAGAAGACAGCACTTGGGACGTTATTACTTTATAAATGGGCATTTGAAGTATTATTACTTTACAATGGGGTATTCAGAGGATTATAACTTTCAAAGAGGAACACAGGGGCTTTTATGATTTGTTCCCATGGGACTAATCAGATATCAGTGGCCACTGGAGAGAAAGGGAGCGCTATACACTACAAGTGTGGAGACACCCTGCTCTAACAGTCAGTGTGAATACAGGAAAATCTATATCACAGCATCCCTGCTACAGAAATTGACATGCTTGCGGCTCGGAAACATGTACCGCAGGTGAAAAAGAAACACAGTGGGCATGGGATCTCTCTAAATCACATCCACTGTGCTTGTAATGTAGAACGCAGCATTTTGGATTTGCAAAAATACACTGCATCCAAAACGCTACTATTCCTGATCATAGGCACGCAGCCTTAAAGCCTGCAATGACTTCATTGCTACCTCACCACCACCAGAGCTGCTCCAACCTCCCGACCATCCATCTCCTTCTCCATCACCCTGTAGATTGTGAACCCGTGAGGGTACAGTCTTCTCCCCTTTTTACTACTCTTTCAGTGTAAAGCCCCCGTTACACATAGCGATATCGCTAGCAATATCGCTGTAACATCACCGATTTTGTGACGTTATAGCGATATTGCTAGCGATATCGCTTTGTCTGATACTTACCTCCGACCGGCTCCCCCGCTGCTCATCGCTGATCGCGCGAGAACGTCCTGGATAATTTCTCGTCGTGCACTTCCTCCGACCGCTGCTATGTCGCTGGTGAGATCTGCCTGTGTGGCAGCTCACTAGCGACCACTTAGCGATGCACCAGCGATCCATATCGTTGTCGGAATCCTTGGTGCATCGCTAAGTGTAATGGTACCCTTAGGTTTTGTTCACACTTTGCATTTTTGCAATGTTTGTTTTGCAGGCAAAACCTGCTCTCTTGGCAGTAATGAAGCTGCTTAAAAAAAAACAGGCTTTGCCGCATTTTGCAGGGTTTTTTGGTGTGCTTTTGTAGAGTTTTTTTATTATATGTGTCATTTGTCTGCAGTATGTATTTAATAAAGTTAGTTTTATTCACCAAAATCGCATAAAAGTATAAAAATGCATGATCTTGTTTTTTTGCAGTGTTTTTGCTTTTACTCATTACTTTCTCATGTTTTACAACTTAGTCAGGAAAAAAAACAAGCATGTGCATGAAATTTCTAAAACTTTTTTTTTGCTGGTACTGTAAATAGCAGCTTTTAATTTGCATAAAAAAACAGCAAAATAGATGCAAGAACGCAACGTGCGAACATAGCCTTAGTTTGCTCATTGTAATTTACTGTATATATGTATTTTGTATATTTACATTTTCTACACCATGGAATCAATGCTGCTTTAAAAATTAATAATAGTAATAATAATAATAATAATAATAATAAATACATTCCAAGATCCTAATACTCTAACACTGTCTTTCAACAACAGAGTAGTAAATTGTATAAGGTCTACATCTCCCACAGGCATAACATATTATGAGCAGACACTGAACCAGTAGGGGCTGCAGGAAACTGGGATGTTTAGCAGGAGGAGAACGATCAGTAATCCATGTTTATGGGTAGGGAAATATTTTACAATGACATCCAATAATGCATTAACATTCTGTTTTTCAATGCATTATTGGGTGTAAATGGAAAGTATATATTTTCCTAGCAATAAGCATTGGTGAATTTACCATAAGGTAAACCCATGCCTATGCTATGGGGAGGCCCAGTTCAGGCTGATTTATGTGAGTAAGATGAGTGTAAATTTTTCTATGATGCCATCTTCTCCCATCAGGGTCACTCAGTTAGAGCTTGTTGAGAGTTTTCGTTTCTTGAGTAGCGGAGGTCCGCAGGTTGCACGCCAATGGACTTAAGACATGACTTATAGACCTTTTTCTCTTTC
Organism: Dendrobates tinctorius; assembly: GCF_039654945.1. Lineage (NCBI taxonomy): Eukaryota > Metazoa > Chordata > Amphibia > Anura > Dendrobatidae > Dendrobates > Dendrobates tinctorius. Next base: position 9,793,461 of record NW_027361993.1, read on the forward strand.
ATTAGCTGTAACCACAAACTGCAAACAATAAGACTCTGCTTTTTGTGCCATGATAAATAAACATTTAGCACCTTCGCTAATGGAGATATATATGAGTGTAGTTTATCAAAAGCCAAGGGTAGAGGAAGAGCGAAACCAATGAAGCTACAACTGATCAATAAGACACTTGTGCAAGGTATAAGTAAGATAAAGAATGAACAGCCGCAGCTGAATCATGGCCTGCGGAAGAAAAACAGCAAATTAATAAAAACATTCACGGACCACGGGACCGAAGACTCCTGCAAAGGATAGTTACGGAAAAAGAATTGTAATATGATCTTGTCTAGTGGCGGAGTCATGTTGGGAGTTGTAGTATTTTATCTATTAGGTAGAATAGAATTGGATTATGGGCATGTCATGGTCAGATCAAAGTATATTAGAATAGTATTATGATCATGCCTAGTAGTGGGGGTAAAGTTGGAAGTTTTAGCTTTCTATGTATAGAGTATCACAAGCAGTTATGAATATTGTGAGGCAGTGACCGGTGTCATATGTGAGGGTCACTATGTGTCCCCCAGGATGTGCTCTGAAATATATTAGATCTGCTGGAGTGCCTTGTGATCACAGCAATGTGTCTGTGACTTGCAGGGCAGAATAAAAGTAAGTTCGAACCTGGTCAAGCTATTTGGACCAAGAAGTTTGTTTAGGAAAACCCGGTATGGGCTTTTATTTTTGAAACGGACTGCAGGAAGGTAGTGGGGTCCGGTCCGTTTCCTCCAGCCCAGGTCTTATACGTGGCCTAAGGCCACAGGTTGGAAAAGGAGAAAAAAAACCTACAGGGAGGGTTGATTAGTGATTAGTTCAGTGTTGCTCTGGTGAAGAAACAGAGCAGGTGATCTGCAGAGCACGCCCTGTGTGAGTTAACACAGGGCCAGCAGAGCCAAAGGGACTGGCAATCCTCCCTGCATACCCGGCAGTACGTCGCTCACGGCAACTGCCCTGGACTGGCGTTTTGGTTTACCCGGCTGCGATCCAGAAGATACAGCGTGCTGTGCACTGAGTTTTTTTGGACATTAAAACCCTTTTTCTTTTGAACTTTCTTGGGTTACAGCCTCATAACTGCACAGCGTGGACACTGCTGCTTTGCAATATATATATGCTCGAAAAAATAAAGGGAACACTAAAATACCACATCCTAGATATCTCTGAATGAAGTATTCCAGTTGCAAATTCTTATTCATTGCATAGTGGAATGTGTTCAGAACAATAAAATATAACAATTATCAATGTAAATCAAAATGAATATCCCATGGAGGTCTGGATTTGGAATGTTACTCAAAATTAAAGTGGGAAATCAAATTACAGGCTGATCCAACTTCAGTGGAAATGCCTCATGACAAGGAAAAGAAACTCAGTATTGTGTGTGGCCTCCACGTGCCTGTATGACCTCCCTACAATGCCTGGGCATGCCCCTTATGAGCCAACTCCTGGACAATCTGTGGAGCAACGTGACATTGGTGGATGGAGCGAGACATGATGTCCCAGATGTGCTCAATCGGATTCAGGTCTGGGGAACGGGAGGGCCAGTCCATAGCTTCAATGCCTTCATCTGGCAGGAGCTGCTGACACACTCCAGCCACATGAGGTCTGGAATTGTCCTGCATTAGGAGGAACCCAGGGCCAACCGCATGAGCATATGGTCTCACAAGGGGTCTGAGGATCTCATCTCGGCACCTAATGGCAGTCAGATCGCACACCACGGCATCTCCAGACTCTGTCACATGTGCTCAGGGTGAACCTGCTTTCATCTGTGAAGAGCACAGGGCGCCAGTGGCGAATTTCCCAATCCTGGTGTTCTGTGGCAAATGCCAAGCGTCCTGCACGGTGTTGGGCTGTGAGCACAACCCTCATCTGTGGATGTCGGGCACTCAGACCATCCACATCGAGTCAGTTTCTAACCGTTTGTGCAGACACATCCACATTTGTGGCCTGCTGGAGGTCATTTTGCGCGCGCTTAGTTACCCGCTGTTTACCCTGGATACCAGCTCCCAGCACGAGCATGCTGGTATCCAGGGTACACAGCGGGTAACTAAGCCACGCGCGCGCTTAGTTACCTTCTATTTACCTTGGATACCAGTATCTTCGCTGGTCCTGATCGCTGGTGAGTCTGCCTGTTTGAGAGCTCACCAGCGATCATGTAGTGACGCACCAGCGATCCTGACCAGGTCGTATCGTTGTCGGGATCGGTGGTGCGTCGTTTAGTGTAATGGGACCCTAACTCTTACTAACTAACTGACTAGTCCAGGAAGTAATTACCTTTTCTGTTTGCCCTAGCCCCTCCCAATCTGGGCTAATCCCAAAACAGTAACTGTATTTTGCCCTACTGTACCTACAGTATCTATATATCTCTATCCTAAGCACTAAACTATACTATATACTTTCCCTATACCTGAGCTGGATGTACCAGTTACCTTTAGGCATTACTTTTGCAGTGCCCACGCATCACACTATACATTAGTTACATTATACTCCATACATTTTACATTTCACTTGTCACCATAGCACGCAATAAAAACACATGACAGTATTCACACCACACAACTGTCACACCCTTACATTGGCTATGGGTTTTCAGTCATGAATGTTTAACTTTAAAATGCAGAGAAAAACATATCTTAAAGGCTGCTACAAGTCAAAAAGGAGGGTTCTGGATGGTTTTTCCCCTGATAATCACTGACAGACCTGTCCCTATACATGCGCACAGGGAAAGACCTGTCATTGCAGAGCAGGGGGCGGGGAGAAGCCACTGAGGACCCGCCTCTCTGACTAATCTTCCATGCTTTTTGGTCTCTAGTGGCTTCTTAAGTATGTTTTTCTCTGCTGCCACAGCATTTCAGAGTCAGACATACATAGATGAAGCCATACAGCCAGTGTCTGATACATGCTGCCCGTTGATAAGACAACAAGTCAGATTGACTTTAAAGATTGCCTCCTTATTGAAACTTTTATCATTGAACACGCTTAGGACATGACCAAAACTTTCTCTGAGCACTTTCTAGGCCATCACTATTCATTTTGATTCTCTTTGCCCCAGGTATTACATTAAACTCTAATCTTTTTAAAGCAAGGATTCATCCAGGTCATTGTGGTTATATATATATTTTTTTTTTTGCCTTTGCACGAAGCAGAAAATCTGCAGCCGCACATAAAATATCAACAATAAATAAAAGCAGGCTTGAAATTTTTATAATACACTAGTTGCAACGATTGAACTTTAAAAGAACATATTATTACACCGAATTCTGAAAATTGCTACTTTCTGCTTTGTTTTATCATCTTATTATTTTTATGTGAGTCCAAAAGATTTTTTTTTTTTTTTTAGAGGGGGGCTATTCTGTACACTTGTTATGTAATTCCCTCCCTGATAATATCTTAAGCAGCCAGTCCTATTAATTGTTAATTAACAGAGATTTAATGCAGTGTCAACCACTTTCTTCCTTCTTTCCGTCAGTGCAATCCTGACTCCGTTCTGACTTTTACCGCCCTTAGTAGTAAAACGTTGGCACGCAACTGCCTTGCTTTTGGAATGGGCTCCCCAAAGTGTACTCATTCCAATTAAAACTGCTTTCTTTTACCACATCCAATAATTATTCATTCCATTTTATTTACTTGCAGATGGCTGGAATGTCCCATATCATCTTATTTTTTATCTCCAACGTGCCTTTTTATAAACACCTTTTCATTACAATCAGCCTGCATGCTGAGACAGCATGCCTTTTGTTTCTGAACTTAATTGGTTCTGGTAGACACACAAGCCACCATTGCTATATTCAGAGAGAGTCATTTTCATGTAAATTCCTACCTCACTGTTTTATTGCAAAATCTAATTAATTTAAATCTGGTGCCTGGGTTATTAAATTAGTATCTTACTTTTATATAGACTATTGAAGTAGTATAAGAAAATACTTAATAGAGGGTGGGGAGGGGCAGAGCAGACTGTATGTGGAGCACTGCTTAGTAAAGCGTGAAGTCTGAAATGTTTCTATTTTACTTTAAGGGGTACTATTTGGTAATGAGAAGAAATGACAATAGGGGTCGTTAATTTTATATGTTCCGTAGGGTTACAAAGAAGCTATGTCCCCCCCACCACCACTAATTTCCCTTTTTTTTTCTCCCATGTTTCCCTATTCTCACCTTACCTTTCCCATTTTAATATAAATCAATAAAAATATTTGAAAACCAAGAAGCTCCATATTTTGCAATAGATATCAATGGGAAGGCTAAAGAAAAATGGTGTCCTCTTGAGTGTTTCTTTTAAGTGTCTTCTTCGCCTTGAAAAAAACGCTGCTTTATTTATTGCGTGATGGACTTAGAAAAACATTAGAAAAATGCCAATAAAACAGTGAAATAAATGTTAATTAAAAAAAAAAGAAAACATAACACTTCCGGGAACAACGAAAAATGTGAAAAAGAAAACACTGAGATTTTGCCAGAGACAAGGAATTACAATGTGGGAATGAACTCATAGGTTTTATCACACAGAGATTTTGGGGAGGTCAAAAATGACAAGTTTTGTAGTGGAAACCGCTTCAAGAAACACTTCTTTTTTGGAGGAGTTTTTAATTTAATGATGCAGTTTTAAAGAGTTTTTCTAGCATTTTTTCCTGAATTTTTGCCAGCTTTTATAGCAGCCTTATAAGTGGGCAAAGCATAGTTTGGAACACTTTTCATCAGGAGGATACAATTGTGATTCCTTGGATAGCTTTCTTATCCGCAGGCTCCAATCTAAATATGAAATAATAATGAATGACATATATTGCATGAAAATTAATCTTTTAAAAAAAGTAAAGCTTTCTCCTTAGGATGGGCCATCAGCATCAGGTAAGTGGGGCTCAATGTGTGGCAGTTCCCCTGATTAGTCCAGTGAGCAGCATTATATTTATTTATTATTATTTTTTACATGCCAATTCGAAATCTTTTCAGGTTCTTTTTCAAGATACATATTCTTTTTTTATATTACTATTTTTTGTGTTTTTTTTTAATTTTTACATCATGTCCCCTTTTTGAAACTTATGGCCGGGGATATATTGTTTTGTGGCCATTGGAGGCAGGGATGGAAGTTGCAACTTGGGCTTTCTCTTTTTCTTTTGCTTTGTATTTATTTGTATTTATTTTTATATATACACATTTTGTTCTCCATAAGGTCATTGAAAGAAAAAAGTCAGTAGGATCGACCCCCCCCCCCCCCCCAACCTTCTATATGAGCACGTAGGTCTTAGGAAGCTGAATACAATCTGGTATGATCCAATGTCTTATTCCTAAGACAACCACGTTTTTCCTAATATGTAAATAAACCGGACATAGATTGCCCTAATAATTTGCCCCCAGAGCTTATTTTAAATTATAGTGTTACTAGTGTGAGATGTGTAGATTATTAAAGCAGACTGTCAGTCATTACATGTCTCACACTGGTAACGCCCTCTTTCATTTATAATAACCTATGGAGGCAGAACCTCAGCTAGATCTATGTCTGGCCCATAGATCTCACCAGCTCATTTACATATTAATAAAGATGTAGATTTCTCCGGAATAAGACATCGGATCGCAGATGTCAAGTTCATTTTATTCAACTTCCTATGAGCTATCGTACATGCCCACATATACCGCTTAGGTTGATCTTACTGACAGTTTCCCATTAAATCCTACAAGAGACATTTTAACATTACATTTTTATTGCTAATTTAAATAGAGATTTCTGAGGTTATCTGGGTCTGCTAAGAGCAGGAGAAATCATAGCTGTTTCCTGCACTGCATATACAGATCTCATTAAGGGCTGAGTATATGGCGATTAAGAAGGCAGAAATGGTTATAAGCTGTCTCTGCCTTCTCTACCAGAAGTCCAGATGTCTCTTGATCACCCTGCATCTGCAAATTCTGTGAACACTTTTAGAAAATCCACTAAAACTACACTAAGGGCTCATCCCCATTTGCGAGAAAAAAAACGGTCCGATTTCTGGACTGTAAAAAGGGAGGAGTGCTATGCGAGTCATGCGATTTCTGTGCGATTTTTAATCTTTCCATCCATTTTACATCCGTATGCAATCCGTTTTTTTCTCAGCAACTATTTTTCTACAGTCATTTACAGGACCATTTACAGTGTTCTATGCCACAGAATGGTAATGTATCCTTTTAAAACGGATGGTCCGTTTTTGGTCCATTTTTTAATTGCACCCATTGGCTTGCATTGGTGATTTTCAAGCGATAATCGCAGCATGCTGCAATTTTTCTTTTTTTTTCTCTTCCACAGGGCTCATACTCACTGGCGATAAAATCAGACGATTGCAATCCGATTTAAAATCGGATTGCAATCTGACCAATGTTAGTCAATGGGTGACATCTCATTTGCGATTTTTTTTTTTTTTTTTTTTTTCTCAGCCAAAATCGGACTGAGAAAAAAATCACAGCATGCTGCGATTTTCGCCAATGCAAGTCAATGGGTGCAATTAAAAAACGGACAAAAAACACACCATCCGTTTTCCGTCCATTTTTTTCACAAAAACTAAACCTAAAAAGTTTGAAAAAAAATGACCCCATGACAGGAAGTGCCAATCAGGGAAGTGGTGAGAGGGCTGATTGTAAAAGCAGTGTGAGCAAGCCTTGCATGAGACACACCTCCACGGATTTCCTTGCTCTACAAAATTTGCAATGTCCCGAATCGTAAATGTGGTGCTGCTGTTGGTACTTGTCCAAGAAAGGCCTGAGCTGTGGGATCCCAGAGACCCGAACTCTGAAGGACGCATCATGGACATATATTTGTCGCCAATTGTTTACCAATTATGTTGCAAGTGATCCGGATGTGCAATTGAGAATTATAAAGTGTTAAATTTTTTGGCCTTTTTTTGTCAAAATTTTTTTTTTTGGGGGGGGGGTTGTAAAAAATATATGTTAGGCTAGTTTCACACTTGCTTTTTTTTGCAGCGCGTTTTTCCCGCAAAAAAACGCATTGAAAAAACGCATACAAAAGCATACAACTGCTGCGTTTTTTTCAAGCATTTTTATGAGCATGCATGAAAAAAACGCAGCGTTTTTATGCGTTTGTATGCGTTTTTAGTGCGTTTTTACCGCGTTTGCGTTTTTTTCCAACATTTTTAGGTGGCCCCTCACACTACCCAAACCATGACTTTACTAACCCTAACCCTGACCCTAACCCTAACCCTGACCCTTAACCAAATCATACTTAACCCTAACCCAAACCCTAACTAACCCTAACCCTAACCCTGACCCTAACCCTAACCCTGACCCTAACCCTAACCCTGACCCTAACCCTTAACAAAACCATACTTAACCCTAACCCTGACCCTAACCCTAACCCTGACCCTAACCCTAACCCTAACCCTGACCCTAACCCTAACCCTAACCCTTAACAAAACCATACTTAACCCTAATCCTGACCCTAACCCTGACCCTAACCCTTAACCAAACCATACTTAACCCTAACCCTGACCCAAACCCCAACCCTAACCCTGACCCTGACCCTAACCCTAACCCTAAACCCCCTTAACTAACCCTAACTCTAACCCAAACCCCTAAATTCCATGGTTAAAAAAAAAAACGCATATGCAAAAAAACGCATACATGAGCATGCCAGTGCGCACATATGCGCATCCATAGGCTATAATGGCCATTTTTAGCGCAAAACGTGCGCATATGTGCGCATGCGCTTTTTTGCAGGGCCAAAAAATGCAACATGCTGCGTCTGGAAAATACAAACGCACACCCCAAAAAAACGCAGCGCATGAAAATCGCATACATGCGCTTACAAGCGCGCAGGTATGCGCACCCATGTTAAATATAGGGGAAAAAACGCATGCGCACATATGCGTTTTTTTCCAGCGCTAAAAAACGCAAATGTGAAACCAGCCTTAAAGCCAGAAAATGTTTTTTAAAAAATTTAGCTTGGCCAATGGCCCTTTATTAATCTTTACCCCCTAACATTAATTAGGAACAGTAGCCCCTTGCCTTGTACACATGTATGTCTGATTAACCCCTTTCCTACATTAGACATACTATTCTGTCCATGTGACCTGGGACCCAAGTCCCAAGGACGGAATAGTGCATCTCATGCGATCAGCTGCGCTCACAGGGGGAGCGCAGCTGATCGCGGCCGGGTGTCAGCTGATTATCACAGCTGACACCCAGCACAATGTGTCAGGGGCGGTCAAGGACCGCCCCCCGACACGTTAGCCCCTGGCACACCGCGATCAAACATGATTGCGGTGTACCGGGAGTTAAAGGAAGCATCGGCCGGTAGGGGGCTCCCTCCGTGCTTCCCTGCGACCCCCCACAGCAGCGCGATGTGCAGCGCCGCTGCGGGGGTCGCCTTCCCTGCAGGTCCCCGGATCCAATATGGCGACGGGGACTTTCGGGGGCCTGCAGGAAGGCGGCTTCCTCACTGCCCGCAGAGCGCAGGCATGAGGAAGCCTGCAGCAGTGCCTGTGACAGATCGCTGATCTGTGATCTGTGATGTGACAGATCAGCGATCTGTCACAGGACAGTGATGTCCCCCCTTGGGACATTATAATAAAGTAAAAAAAAAAAGTGCAAAAATAATTTTAAAAAAAATATTCCCTAATAAATTCATTTTTTGAAAATAAAAAACAAAAAAAAATAAAAGTACACATATTTGGTATCGCCACATCCGTAATGACCCACCCTATAAAACTGTCCCATTAGTTAAACCCTTAAAAAATAAAAATAAAAAACGAAGCAAAAAATAATTATCTATTATCATACCGCTGAACAAAAAGTGCAATAACACGTGATCAAAAAGACGCATATAAATATCCATGGTACCTCTGAAAACGTCATCTTGTCCCGCAAAAAACAAGCTGCCACACAGCATCATCAGAAAAAAATTAAAAAAGTTATAGCTCACAGAAAAAAGCGATGCAAAAATAATTAGTTTTTATATAAAATTGTTTTCATTGCATAAAACCGCCAAAACATAAAAAGACAAAAATGAGGTATTGCTCTAACCGTACTGACCCGAAGAATAAAACCACTTTATCAATTTTACCGCACGTGGAACGGTGTAAACGCACCCCCCAAAAGAAATTGATGAAACGCTGGTTTTTGTTCATTCTGTGTCCCAAAAATCGGAATAAAAAGCGATCAAAAAATGTCACGTGCCCGAAAATGGTACCAATAAAAATGTCAACTCGTCCCGCAAAAAACAAGACCTCACATGACTCGGTGGGTCAAAATATGGAAAAATTATAGCTCTCAAAATGTGGTGATGCATAAACTATTTTTACAATAAAAAGCGTCTTTTAGCGTATGACAGCTGCCAAAAATAAAAACCCGCCATAAATAGTAAATCAAACCCCCTTTATCACCCCCTTAGCTAGGGAAAAATAATAAAATAAATAATTTTTTTTATTTCCATTTTCCCATTAGGGCTAGGGTTAGGGCTAAGGCTAGGGGTAGGGTTGGAGTTAGAATTGGGGGATTTCCACTGTTTTGGCACATCAGGGGCTTTCCAAACGCGACATGGCGTCCGATCTCAATTCCAGCCAAAAAAGTTAAATGGCGCTACTTCCCTTCCGAACTCTGCCATGTGCCCAAATAGTGGTTTACCCCCATATATGGGGTATCAGCGTACTCAGGAAAATTGCACAATAACTCTTGGGGTCCTATTACTCTTGGGAAAATAAAAATTGGGGGTGAAAATATCATTTTTGTTGAAAAAATATGATTTTTATTAATTGTACGGCTGTACGTTATAAACTTCTGTGACGCCCTTGGGGGTTCAAAGTGCTCACCACATATCTAGATAAGTTCCTTGGGGGGGTCTAGTTTCCAAAATGGGGTCACTTGTGGGGGTTTCCACTGATTAGGCACATCAGGAGCTCTCCAAACGTGGCATGGCGTCCAATCTGAAATCCAGCCAATTTTGCAGTGAAAAAATCAAACAGGACTCCTTCCCTTCCGAGCTCTGCCATGCGCCCAAACAGTGGTTCCCCCCACATATCAGGTATCGGCGTACTTATGACAAATTGCACAATAACTTTTCCAGTACAATTTCTCCTGATACCCCTGGTAAAATAAAAAAATTGAACCTGAAGTCATTTTTTTGTGAAAAAAAGTTAAATGTTCATTTTTTTTAAACATTCAAAAAATTCCTGTGACGTACCTGAAGGGTTAATAAACTTCTTGAATGTGGTTTTGAGCACCTTGAGGGGTGCAGTTTTTAGAATAGTGTCACTTTTGGGTATTTTCTGTCATATAGACCCCTCAAAGTGACTTCAAATGTGATGTGGTCTGTAAAAATAAAAAGGTGTTGTAAAAATGAAAAATTGCTGGTCAACTTTTAACCCTTACAATTTTCTAACAAAAAAACTTTGGTTCCCAAATTGTGCTGATGTAAAGTAAACATGTGGGAAATGTTGTTTATTAAGTTTTTTGAGTGCCATATCTCTGTGATTTAAGAGCATAAAAATTCACAGTTGGAAAATTGCGAAATTTTCAAAATTTTTGTCAAATTTCCATTTTTTTCACAAATAAACGCAAGTTATATGAATGAAATTTTACCACTAACATTAAGTACAATATGTCACGAGAAAACAATGTCAGAATCACCGGGATCCATGGAAGCGTTCCAGAGTTGTTACCTCATAAAGGGACAGTGGTCAGAATTGTAAAAATTGGCCCAGGAATAAACATGCAAACCACCCTTGGAAGTAAAGGGGTTAAAATCAGTCTGCATTTGTTACACTTTTAATTGTTCCAAAAAAAAAAAAAGATTGCATCTGAAGGCAAGCTTTTTGTACTATTTTTGACCAAGCCCCTTCTAAATCGCTTGATATTTGGCCATTCTTTTTTTTTTTTTTCACTTAAATTTTTTAAATGATCCTTTTTTTTCACAAAAAGTTACTCTAAAATATGTTGCTTGCGCTGCATTTTTCTGCGCTATTTTGATTTGCGTAAATTTTTGGTTCAAATTGTTACTGATTATTTTGTTTTTGGTTTAGTTTCAAAGTGCGTGATGTGCAATGTAGATGGCGCAGCCTTTGGGGATACATACAGGAGGGAACGGCAGAATCGGAAGAAAAGTGGCTCGGCAGCATCGAAAAAAAGACCATATTTGTATATGAGCCGCCTTAATTTTTTGGCACCAATCATGGATTTAAGACCGTTAGTAAATTTGCTTTTTTTACAATTGCCTTTGAAAATTTTGATTTGGATCATATTCACTAATTGTGTCTTTTTGCTAGAACCAAGTCAAACTTAGCAGATCGGGAGCCACCAGCTGAGGTGGAGCAAGCACACTCACAAAATGAAGAAACAGGAATCGCAGGGGAGGGTTCTCCAGAATCATCTGCGCAGGAAGAACAAGTACCTGTTTTGCAAGCGCAACCTCCAACAGAACAAGAGGAGGAGGCGCGAAGCAGCAGCCCAATTCTGGCCCTTGATACCCCCCCCCAAGCAACTGCTATTCCGCGCAGATTGCGAAGGAGAGCAGCCAACTCAATCTATCCACCGACAGGTTGATAGTCGCGTGCTAGACTATATTCAGCGCACAATTGCTGATGATGGGGAGGAAGCCTTTGGTCGAAGTTTGGCCCAGCACCTACGCCAAATTCCTACACATTACTGCCTACCAACTAAAACTGCAATCTTACAGCTTCTAACTGCCGCAATACCTCCACATAACCCACAAGCCATCTTTGAATGTATTTTAAGAAGGTATCAAACCCAAATTCTTGGTCAAATTCCTCACACCACTGATTCAATACAACTTCCATTACCACCACCCTCTGACCATCCGCAAACATCGACTCACCAACAGACTCATACGAACCACACTGCAAACATTGGGCAACATATAGACACAGGTCATAACACAAACGTACAGCCACCACATTACCAGGACCAGCAGCATCTCCATGGCCAACAAACATTTAGGCCTACTCATAGCTACACAGAAATGCCTCCAGCATCTGGCCCATCTCATAATTTTTCTGACCGCTACCACCATTGGCCCCAAAGCAGCTTTTATGATGCTTTTGGCCATGCTGAATATTTTCAGCAAGTACCACAGCTGCAAGGTCCCTTTGGCCAACACCAAACAAGAGGATCATACCAGTCTGAAAATGCTCCTGGTTGGGCACATGGACCACCTGAGGCGTATAGCCACAGTGAGGAAACAAACAACCCACATCATATCCCAACACAGGCACACAATGTACCTTTGGCTCCAACTTCCCAAAATCCATCAAAGACGAACCTCAGAAACCACATCCTCACCTTCAGCATCCCAGCCGTCTTTTTTGCCCTTGTAATGTTTAACATTTTTGAAAATCAAAAAAGCCTTGCCAACTGAGGCAAGCTATTTGTTAAGGAAAAATGAAACTTTTAGCACTCAAAATGCCAAAGGCACATTCCACAAGCTGACGGGCCCGAGTTAGTCGGCAATTAAATATGCGGCCACGTCTGTCAAGACTACGTCTAGGATAAGGCCTCATTACATAATGTGTAAGTTGAAATGCCTCATGAGCAACTACTATATAAGGCATTGGTTGTCCAACAGAAGAAGGAAGACTCCTTGGGGGTGGGACACCCAATTCATTGGCCTTCAACCGCCAACCCATAATGGAAGAATTGAAGATTCGCGAATCTCACGTTCTTCCATAGGCAGTTATATCTACAATTATAAAATTGTACTTGCTGTCTACTAAGGCCAACAAGACAACAGAAAAATATCCTTTATAATTGTAGTATAAGGACCCTGAGTTCGGCGGCTTCTTGACCCGGATGTGCTTCCCATCTAGTGCACCCAGACAATTTGGAAACTGGCAAGTCTCATAGATCCCATTGGCGATGGGTTCCCAATGTTCGGGTGTGGGCTCCAGCATCACTTTGTCCTTCAGGCAAATCCATATTTGGGAACGTGTGCTTTACTATATTTGAGATTGTAGGTAGACCAAGAAGAAACTCTAAATGGAGGGATGCATACGATCTAAAAAAAATCTAAAAAGGAGGAGAAATAAAGTAACATATAAGGGTAGGTTCACATTGCCAGATATGCTAACGTAGGTACGTAGAATCAAGTTGCGCAAGCTGCCAAAAGGCAACACGCTCTCTGGGTACATCTGCCCTGACTACGTTGTATGAGGTGGACCCTGGGGCCACTTCCAACAACAATCAGCATGTGAACCAGCTGCCACTATTAACGTTAATCTGTTGTGTGACCAATCTTGGAAATAAGGTGGAGTTAATTTACAGTTCTAAAAATTAATTTAAAATACACAAGTCTTGTTGTCTTGTGTGGGCCATAGTTAACGTAATATGACCACACATGATGTCATGGAATGGCAAACGTTAAAATTAATTTTTGGAACTCAACTAACATATCATTTTTTTTAAAGAGGGCAACATTTACAAAATTAACACTACATCAAGAAATATGTACAAGCTGTGATTTGGCATCAAAATATACCTCAAGGTTAACAGAAGCCGTTCTTCCGCTGACATGCACCGGCGAAAACATGTGGTTTGGAAAGTGATGGCTGGGCGAAGTTCGGCAAGGAGAATATCAAAGGTCTCAAGTGACATTCTCGTGTATGCAAAAAATTTGTCATGATGCTTCCGTAGCTCGCCATAGATCCGCGCAAAATTTCCTTTTTTTTGGACGTTGGGTGAGTTGCGGTTGCACCCAAAATCTGTGCTGCCTCCTCGGAGCTACTCCCGGGGAATATCCCACACCATACTCCTGGGATAACACCCAGTTGAAGAGGAGCTCCTCAGTAGGATCAAGACTTAGATTATTTGCTGCCATGTGTCACGCAGGCGCCGCCATTACCGGCGCCGCCTGTCTCACCGGGTCCTGCTGCTACTCCCAGGGTCCCCCCTCACATCCCTGCTTACTGCTCTGGCCGCCGCGCTCCACCTTCAGCCTCCCATTCCCCTGCTCGGGGGATTCAGCACGTGGGGTCCTCTTCCTGTCCTGCTCCTGCTTCAGGTATGCGCCTTAGGCCACGGGCACACCCTTCCCTCCTTTTAACCCCTTCTGTACCACCCCTGTGCAGCGAGCACCAATCTAGCTCCTGCACAGGGTATATGGAGGCGCCTGATTATCATGTGCCTTTCATTACAGTACTCTGGCCCCGTCTGGTCACCTCTGACTCTGGTCACCTTCTGACTCCTGTCGCTCCTGACTCCAGTCACTCCTGACTCCGGTCACCTTCTGACTCCTGTCGCTCCTGACTCCAGTCACTCCTGACTCCGGTCTCCTCCTGACTCCAGTCTCTCCTGACCTTCTGCCTTGCCTGTCTCTTCCGTTCCTAAACCTCCCCTCTTGGCACCAGCTGTCACGGTATTCGACTCCTTCGGGCCTGCTCCTAACGGTCCCTGTATAGGGGTTGGCACCACCTGGCCAGCTCGCCCCAGGGATCCCGGTACCGTGACCCAGAGGGTCCACTCTTGCTACCCATAACACCATGCTTGCTTGGTTGTAATCCAAAAAGAAACCTGGGTAAAATCCCAGCAAGCAATCACATATGTGGCTAAATGCCTTTATATAGGGCTAGCCCTAATGATTTCTAATTTATTTGCCTTCTAGCTCTGTTGAAAACGGATGGAAAACAGATGATGTGTTGAAAAATCGCACAGAAATCACAAGACACTCGTCCATTTTTTCCATCCAGAAAATGGACCTTTTTTTTAATTGCAAATGGGTATGAGCCCTCAGTCTGATTTCGGATGGGAAAAAAAAATCGCAAGTGAGATGTCACCCATTGACTAACATTGGTCAGAGTGCAATCTGATTTTTAATCGGATTGCAATCATCCGATTTTCTCTCCAGTGAGTATGAGCCCTTAAGTTTAAAATCATATATCAGTTTGCTAAAAATAAAAATCACTGAGAAATGAAGTAAGTAATAATTCATTTTTAATAAAAGCTTATAAATATAATAAAATGTGCATATTGGTATCCACATACTTGTAAAAAAAGGAAAACTCCTCATCCCCGGCTGCAGGCTGTAAGCAAAAAGGTACTTAACACACTATAGTAACAAAAATATACTTAATCTTCTATTGCGACAGGGAACTGGCAGTATCACCAATAGATATGTCAAGACCCTAAGCTTAGAAGCTACCTGACCAAGGAGGTTGGCACCCTAGAAAAAAAATGAACTGGCACCCCTGCCCATCATAGTCTGTCCCTGTTAGACCCTTAACTAAACAATCAAGTACTCATTTATTTTTTTAGTTATTTATTTTACTCACTTATATAGCACCATTAATTCTACAGCACCTTACATACATTATAATCACTGTCCCCATTGGGGCTCCCAATCTTCATTACCTATCAGTATGTCTTTGGAGTGAGGGAGGAAACCGGAGAACCTGGAGGAATTCCATGCAAACACGGGGAGAACATACAAACTCCTTGCAGATGTTGTCCTTAGTTGGATTTGCACCCATGACCCCAGCGCTGAAAGGCTACTGTGCTAACCACTGAGCCACCATACAGTGCTTATGTAGTGACCCAGTCCAGAGTGTGTCCATCCCTTTAAGTAATCCTGGATTGTGAGTAGCTTCTGAACACTACTGCTCACTTTCTAACTGCACCTCTACATTATCCCCTGCATTTGTGAGCTGTAATTCCCCATTTCTAGTCCCCTCCATTTTAAATGCAATGTGTTAGGAGTTCATTTTCTCCTTCACCTCTGATGTCTGATGAACTCCCTCTGCTGGTGAAAGGAGGTAGTGAAATTGATCTGGATGGGAAGAACCTGTCATCTGAACAGGTGGAGTGTGATTGGACATCCGGAATTTCTGAGTGGATATAAGGCAGCCGACGCCCTGCAGGGTTGCTGGTGATCCTTTCTGCTCTGAGCTCTGGCATCCAGTTTAGTTCCTGTCTACTAAAAGCTAAGTTTTTGCTCTGCTATTTTTCCATGAGATTTTGTCTGTTTACTTAGTGCTTGTGTTCAGCCTGCCCTGGTTGGGACGGGCTGAACTCCATTTTTGTCTCTGATCAGTTGATCTATTTGCTCTGTCTTCAGAATATACCTGAGTGCTGATATAGTGATTTTGAAGTCTAGTGACTTCAGGGCCTTTTCTATCAGACGTGTTGGACATTATTTTTGGCAGGGTTTTTTGCGTGATTGCAGCCAGCATCTTTTCTGTCCTTTCCTATCTAGTTAGTTGGGCCCCATCATTTGCTCAGCCTGTCTTTCTGTCTGTGTTTGTGTTTTCATCTGTTTTTCACCGACAATACATGTTGGGGGTTGTCTATTGCTTTGGGGTCTGCTCTGGGGCAGTTTAGATTCCCCCTTTCTTTCTTAAGGCTTATTTAGCTCTCCGGCTGTGACGAGGGGTCTAGGGCACCGTAGGAACCCCCCACGGCTACTGTTGTGGTGAATAGGATCAGGGGTCTGCAATCCGCTAGCTACCAACCTCTCCGGTTTTCTGGACTTAGCTTGTGTATTTGTTTTTTCCTCCTCCGGTGACTCATTCATAACAGCAATGCATTTCTCATTTGCTGTGTTCTAGCGCCATCTAATGGTGAAAGTGTACAATGACTCATAATTATTGTTTTGTAAGGATCTGAGATGTGAATTCGGTCGCTTTTTGGCCAGCTCCTAGTCACATGGTCAATAGGAGGAGCTGTTTTCCAGGCAAGTCTAGAATGTTCTTTAGTCTGAGGGATGCCTTCTGGGAGAGCAGAACACACGTGGAGGCTGTTTTTACCTCAAGATCTCCTGCAGGCCTAATCGCCTGAGTTCCCTCTCTAACCTGTACAGACATCATTCTAAAGTCTTTCTGACTGGATTCACCACAGTTTCTACATTCACCTGTGCCATGACACACTGTGGAGCTAACAGGTGGAGTACAGGTCTGTAACCTCTAATTGTCGCATCTACCTCCTTCTGTAAACTACCGAAAGACACTGTCCAGTGCTCTTAAAGCTCCATAACCCAATCACATCTTAGCATCTAAGTGTGAACTGTAATTGCCGTGGACTACCCATGAGAGACTGTTCCTTATTTGTTCCAAGTTATAATTCCCGTTTCTGCTGAAGTCAAAGCAACTGTTATCTCCAAGACCGCTGTGTTTCATAATTACTTTGGCTGCGGACACCGTGTGGGGGTGAATAGCAGGAAAAGTTTGGCCTGGTCATTTTTATACCAACCACTGAGCCACCATACAGTGCTAACCACTGAGCCATCATGCTGCCCTAATGATAAAATAAAGACATCTAACACCAATAGCAATGGATATAGCACAAAATAAGCTCATAAGATGAAATGTGTAGTCTCAATACATGCAGAGGCAGTAAATATAATAATGAAATACTAATAATCCCTAAATGTGCCTGACTGCAGAGGTTAGCACCCTAGAGTGATAAAATTATTATTATTTTTAACTAATATAGTGCCATTTATTCCATGTCACTCTACATGTGAGGAGGGGTATACAAAATAAAAACAAGTACAGTAATCTTCAACAGTACACGTCACAACGGATACAGGAGGAGAGAGGACCCTGCTCGTGAGGGCTCACAATCTACAAGGGATGGGTGAGGATACAGTAGGTGAGGGTAGAGCTGGTTGTGCAGTGGATTGGTTGATCGGTGGTTACTGCAGGTTGTAGGCTTGTCGGAAGAGGTAGGTCTTCAGGTTCTTTTTGAAGGTTTCCACGGGAGGCAATAGTCTGAGTTGTTGTGGTAGAGAGTTCCAGAGTAGGGGTAATGTGTGGGAGAAATCTTGTATGAGATTGTGGGAAGAGGAGAAAAGAGGGGAGTAGATAAGGAGATCTTATGAGGATCGGAGGTTGAGTGCAGGTAAGTACCGGGAGACGAGGTCACAGATGTATGGAGGACACAGGTTGTGGATGGATTTGCATGCCATGGTTAGGGTTTTGAACTTGAGTCTTTGTGCAATTGGGAGCCAGTACAGGGATTGACAGAGGGGAGAGGCTGGGAAACAGCAGGGGGACAGGTGGATTGGTTGAGCAGCAGAGTTTAGAATAGATTGGAGGGGTTCGAGAGTGTTAGAGGGGAGGCCACAGAGCAGGAGGTTGCATTAGTTGAGGCGGGAGATGATGAGGGCATGGATTAGGGTATTTGCAGATTCTTGGTTGAGGCATGTACAGATCCAGGAAGTGTTTTTGAGTTGAAGTGGAAAGGGCTTGGATATGTGGCTTGAAGGAGAGATGTGTCAAGGATTGGTCCATCAGGAGATTTGGGGATGAAGGATATTCATGCAAGAATTAGATGCCCTGTTAAGTTCATTCTCCATGAGCGGAGAACCAGCCTGAATAAGCAATTCCCTTCCTGACGGACTTGAGTGACTGGTGCAGAGGAAATAGCTGGCTGGCCAAGATTCCTCCAGCAAATGCTGTTTTCATAATCATCCTATTTCCATCCTAATGAATCTTGCCTGTAGTGTTCATGTCTGTTTTAGGTCTGTTTTTTCCATGCTTAATTATTTTTGACATCTTCTTTACACAGAAATATAAATATTTTAAAATTGTATCTGTTCAACTACGTTATTTTTTTTAACTGTTTAGCAGAAATCTGAATCTGATTGGTCATACTACAATTTTTCGAACTCTACACGGGTCCGATCGCCTGAATGGGGCCATTTACTATAACAAGGTCAGTATTCAGTCTGATTTGCAAACTTTGGTTTAAGCGACTCAGTCACCCATTTTTTGCTATTCCGTTTGTGAGCAGCATGATCTAGGTGTAGAGTCCCTGATTCCAGCGATGTGTATCACTTACTCGAGCTGCTTGCTGCAGCTTTGTTAAAATCATTGTTTAATCTGCTGAAGATCTACCAGTTCTCTACTGAGTCCTGTACAACCCCACCACTTATTGGCAGCTTTCTGAATACAATGTGAATAGGCAGAAAGCTGCCAATCAGTGCTGGGGGTAGGGTTATATATAATCATGATTATGGAGGACTACATGGCAGCAAGTTTATAGTCTTCTAGTGATAATGGGCTGCTTGCTTTAGTTTTGATAAAAGTTTTATCAGCAGGACATTAAGTGATTTATCTCTGGGATCAGGATCTCTGTCTTTACATAATGCTGTTCTCAGATTAGGTGGCAAAAATCTGTGTAACCGATTGGACAACCTCTTTTTAAATAAAGTAGTCCTCTTTATAAAAATATTCCATACTCACCTCCGTTTCCGACACTATTCCAGCAACATTGTTGCTGGTTCTCCGGGGCTTGCGTGACATTATGTCATGTGAGCCCTGCAACCACAATTACCCTGCTGTTCTCTCACTACATTCATTTGTCTGTGGTTCATTCAAAGTTGTGAACCTTGGAAAAACAGAAGTTGTAAGACTGTGGCAGTCATTATCAGTTGCTGATTGCCTGCAGGGCTCATGCGGGATAACAATGACACAAGAGCCCTGGGAGACCCAGCGTTGACAATCATTGCTGGAACAGCACCAGTATGAGAGGTGATTATATGACATTTTTATTTTATAAGAGAGACTACTTTATTTAAAAAGGGGTTGTTGAGGTAGTGGACAATCCCTTTAAGAAAACTGAAATTGGATTTTTTTTTTTAAATTATTTGAACAAGCCCCATGTCAGAATTTCTCAAAGAGCAATAGACAGTGTGTTTTCAAAACCAAACAACCCCCTGGAATATAATCTTATGTCATAATAACACTATAGTGATCTGAGCCAATATCCGGTGAGTCCCCGACCCATTTATAATCTTTATTTATGCTCCTAGTGCTCTTTTTGTATGGCTTTTACTATTTTACCTTATTTTGCAGTTTTGTATTATTTGTAAGAAATCATAACAATAAAACAAGCTGTTCTCTCTCTCTCTCTATTTTTTTTTTATGCCCACGTCGCATTTTGAGCTCTTATCCAAATGGGATTAAAAAAGTGTCTAAAAATCTTCCAGAATTCACATTTCCTTGTGATACAGTTTACTCCTTCATGATGCAATATAGGTTTATATATAAGCGCACCTGATCCATAAAGCAGCAGTCTTATCGTACATCAGAGGCTCTAGTGTCACCCATATCCTACATAACTTTTTCGCCCATCATCGGCAGAAGGGTAACGTTCTCATTTATAAACTCAAAGACACTTTGCCTGGTATGAATTTCAAACCCAGGCTTCAATCAATGTAATAAAATCAGAATAAAACTGTTTAAGTAATGAAATGTTACCTTTGGATCCTGCCTCGTAAAAATGAAGAGGAGCTCAGATCATGAATTAACAAACAGAGAGCAGATATATATCCTTATGTTCTTATTGCTGCAGTAATATAACATTTTTATTGGCGCCGCTGCAACCGTGACCATAAAGTTATATTGTGAATCTCCTTAGGTCTAATTTTTTATTATTTTTCTTCCCTTCCCCACATCTAAAAATAGCTGCATTTTAAAGATGACACATAATAGACATGTTGAGCTTAAAGAAGAATTCCCCTACTGAGGATGGTATGGTCCAAGATTATGGATCTCCTTGCTGCATAGTGGAATCTTTGCATTGGTTCCTATATGCTTCACATATTTAAAGAACGAAGTTTTCAATACATGTTGGTCATTCATTTTGCAGGTCTGGTCGGTCTTCTGCTCTCTACTGACAATCCTATATGATGAGGGGGTCATTCATTAAAGTGAAAAAACAGCTGATCCTGGTCAGTGTCTGATGTAATTGTTGCATGGACAAAATGCCACCAATGTAAACAGTGGCTCATCCCTGCAGTCACACAATGTTTTGCCATCTTGGCTAACACATTATCCATTGGGAGGATGAATGGATGGGTGAGTGGATTAATAGATGGATGGGTAGGAGGATGGATGGATGGATAATAGTGCTAGACTTGGCTCTCTTCTCTTTTGGCAGCCTCTTTGCAGTAGTCCGTGCTGTCTCAGGAGGAGGTCAGATGCTTGGCTCATAAAGAGATTTACCTCTATTTTTTTAATGATAGCCTATCTTAATAATAGGCCATCAATATCTAATCAGTGGGGGTACAACACCCAGTACTGCCACCAATCAACTGTTACTGGAGCCGGCTCTAAATTCTTGGATGCCATTGGAACACAGTAGCTATGTCAAAACAGTAGTACAGATCTACCTCCTATTTATCAGAATTATTCACACCCTTCAAGACAAGCACCTTTAGTGCATTCTTGAGAGATCTTAGCCCATTGTTCATGGTCAATGGTCTCCAGGTCACTAATATTCTTGGGTTGTTAATAGAGTGGGTCAAAAAGTTAAAAGATAAAAAGAGATGATTGCCTTGTATAAACAAGAAAAATGATCCAAAAATATACAAATGCATTGAATGTTCCTAGGATTACTGATGGAAACATAGTTCGCAAGTTCAAATTCAAAGGAAAACTGGATATTACAGAAAGAAGTTGTCACCAGTTGCCACAACACACCTGAGAAGGCAGGTGGGCAAAAACTTTAGAGTAACTAGAAAAGACCTGCAGCATGATATGGCAGCAGCAGGCTCTGAGGTTATAGTTTTCATAGCAAGGTGCATACTAAATGCTGAAGGTCTCCATGTCCATACTCCAAGACGTAACCTCTACTGATATAAAGCTCAAGAAAAGTCAACTCCAATATGCTCAAGACTGTAAAAAAAGCCACTGATGTTTGATGATTACGTGGAGAGATTAAACAAATTTAGAAGATTTCCGGTCTTGGATCAGCAGCATGTCCGGAGAAGGAAGAATGAAGCATAAACTGGAAATAGCACATTGCTTACAGTGAAGCATAGTGGTAGCTCAGTGACACCATTTGTACCTTCCTACTGCAGCCTGGATCTTTGCAATAGTGGCAGTTTCTGCCTGTCTAACTTCCTCACCAGTAGGATGACATGGAAGTGAAGGTAGGTTGGGCCCTGCACACAATCTGCAGGCAGTATGCTGACAGGTCTCTTTGTTGTAGTGCAGACCATGGCACTAGTAGGTATTCAGTATATGGGCTGAGCTCCATATTCTGCCTGAAGAGCGTAGGACAATGTGATTAGGACCACACAGCCCTGGGTGAGGACAGCCGGAGTAGCAGTTATACAGTACTTGCAGAAACATCAGCAGAGGTAGAAGGAGCAGTGTGCTGATGTCTACAGCTGGTGTCACTGAGTTACAGGCAGAACAAGAATCCAGGGAAGGTGACTGAAGCATCAACAACCCAAGATAAAGCTGTTGCTTATTGGCTGTCTGATCAGGGACCCAGACAGTTGATCCATGCTGCCCAAACCACAAACAGCACGAATCAGACACTTACTG
Source organism: Dendrobates tinctorius (assembly GCF_039654945.1). Lineage (NCBI taxonomy): Eukaryota > Metazoa > Chordata > Amphibia > Anura > Dendrobatidae > Dendrobates > Dendrobates tinctorius. The sequence goes on from NW_027361993.1 coordinate 9,815,729, forward strand.
TGTTATGCAACTCAATGTATGTTTGACTTCAAAACTCTGCGGCATTTCAGAGATAACATACTTTGACAATCCGTTCAAGGACCATGCATGTCAGAACTAGTCATAGACAGGTCCCCGATGGCACCTCTTCTCCCTGCTCCCTGAAAGGTCACTTATGTGTGTGTACAGGGAGAGCTATGTCAAGAGAGCAGGACAGGGCTTGACTTAGACTTGTTATTCTAGACACTTAGTCTCTGGCCAGATTTTCCAAGTACGTTTTATTTGAAATACCACAGCATTTCAGGGTAAAAAAAATACATGGCTGCAATAATAGAGCCAGTGACTGATTCATATTGCTGGAGGTTCATGCAGCATGAATCTGCTGAGCTGACAGGTTCCTTTAACAGGTAATAGCAGCAGTGGCATATAAGTAACCACATGTCTCCTGACAAACTGGGCAACCAGTGCCTCATTGCAAATAAGATAAATAAATAAAGACTCATTATTTCTTTAGAGCAAACATCCTAACATATAGGTTAATATAGTATTATTGGAAATATTATATGGAGTGCTGTCCGATAATGGATTTTATTTGAGCCAGTGGTTTGAAGATTGGAGATGTGCACCAGTGGTGTCATGATGTGACACGACCCAATGGGGGTCAGTCACTGAATGGTGCAACACACACACAAGGGGATGGAAAAGGGGGGAGGAAGGCCCTACCAATAGGGAAATGAAGGAAGTGACACCCCTGAGCTCAAACCTGAGCCTGTCCCTACACTCCCCTAATTCCCTAAGTGGGTCCTCCCCCCCCCCCCCAGCCGTCAGAAACCTCGTCCCTCATTGTCACCTTACAATGCCCCACTAGTGCACTGGCCAGCAAGAGGCACTAGCCTCACCACTGCAGATGGTACCACACAGGGGATAGTGACAAACACAAAAGGGACAAGGAGTAAACACAGCACTTAGATTCCAGACACCGCTGCCAAGCTCCACACCTCAGATAGCACAGCAACAGGACTCCAAACACCAGAAATGGCTGACACCAGAGAGCTACTTCTGCTAACTTAGCATTGTTAAAGAACGCAATGGATGTTCGAAACGCGTAGCTGTGTCTACACTCTTGATATAATCTACTATTATTTTTTAGTCTAATACATTTTTGCAGGCTAGAAAGCTGGATCATCTTTTTTCATTTAGTTGTACAACTTAATTCCTGGTCTAAATAAATTGATAGACAGACAAGAATGAAAATAGATAAAGTTGAAACCAGTTTACGTACACTATTTAGAAAGACATATACGCATGTTTTTCAATATCTGACATGAAATCAGAATAAGCCTTTCCTGTTTTAAGTCAATTAGGATTACCATAATTATTAATATTTGTCAAATGCCAGAATAATGAGAGAGAATTTTTTTAAGCCATTTTTTATTTCTTACTGCAAAGTCAAAAGTTTACAAACATTTCATTAGTGCTTGGTACCATTGCCCTTAAATTGAATGGCTCGGGTCAAATGTTTGGGATATCCTTCCACAAGCCTCTCACAACAGTAAGTCAGAAATTGTGACCATTCCTCCGGACAAAACTAGTGTAACTGATCCAGGTTTGGAGGTCTTCTTGCTCGCACCGGCCCTTTCAGCTTTGCCAATAAATTTTCAATAGGATTGAGATCAGGCCTTTGTGATAGCCACTCCAAAACATTGACTTTGTTATCTTTCAGCCACTTTGTTACCTTTTCGGCAGTATGCTTCGGGTCATTGTCCATTTGGAAGACCCATTTCTGCCCAAGTTTTAACTTCATGGCTGCTGTCTTGAGATGTTGCTTCAGTACTGCCACAACCTTCTTTTCTCATGATGCCATCCATTTTGTGAAGTGCACCAGATCCTCCTGCAGCAAAACGACCCCACAACACGATGCTGCCATCCCCGTGTTTCACAGTTGGGATGGTGTTCTTAGGCTTCCAAGCTTCTCTCTTTTTCCTCCAAACGTAACAATGGTCATTATGCTCAAAAAGTTCAATTTTAGTTTCATCAGACCACAGGACATGTCTTCAAAAGTTAGGGTCTTTGTTCCTGTGTGCATTTGCAAACATTAATCTGGCTCTTTTATGTTTCTTTTGGAGTAATGGCTTCTTCCTGGTGGTGGCCTTTCAGCCCATGTTGATACATTAGGCCTCTTTCACACTTCAGTTTTTTTGCATCAGTTCAAATCCGCCAAAAAGTCAGACAAGCGGATCCGTTCTCAACTGATGTGAACGGATGGCACAGGATCCGTTTTCAGACGGATCCTGAAAATGAGGAAATATAAAGGAACTGCTGGCGAGAGAGAGAGAGAGAGAGAGAGATAGGGAGAGAGATTTTTTCCTTTTGTCCGGCAACCAGAAAGAATTTCGGGTTAAATAAGTGTCTGGAGGATCCGCCAGAGAAAAAAACGTTGCAAGCTCCGTTTTGAAATCTTTGAGGATGGTGACGGACAGCAACTTTTGGCGGATCCTCACAAAAAACGGATGCAACGGACAGCAATCCGTCACAATCCGCCATTAATGCAAGTCAATGGGGAAAAAAACGGATCCTCAAAAGAAAATTGAGGATCCGTTTTTTTCAAAACCTGGCGGATTGTGACTGATTGTAAAAAACTGAAGTGTGAAAGAGGCCTTACTCGTTTCACTGTGGATATTGACACAATCTTACCAGCTTCCACCATCATCTTCACAAGGTCATTTTCTTTTTTCCTTGGGTTGATATGGACATGTTGGACCAAAGCACGTTTATCTCTGGGGCACAGAACTCGTGTCCTTCCTGAGCGGTATGATGGCTGGACATTCCCATCTTGTTTGTACTTGCGTATAATTATTTGTAAAGATGGATGAGGCACCTTCAGGTACCTTGAAATTATACCCAAGGATGAGCCAGACTTGTGCAAGTCCACAATTCTCTTGCTGATATCATGGCTGACTTCTTGAGTCTTTCCCATGATGCTACACAAAGAAACAGAGTGTTTCAGGAGTGCATTAAAATACATTCACAGGAGTGTCTCTAATAACTCAGGTGTTGCAAAAAAAAAAAAAAACTATCAGTAGCTTCCAAACACATTACATCATCATATGAGCAGTCCACAATTGTTTAAAGGCATCGTTATCTTAGTGTATGTAAACTTTTGACTTTATAGTGAGTAATAAAATGTCTTAAAACATTCTCTCTCATTATTCTGGCATTTGGCAAATATTGATAATTATGGTAATCCTTAGTGTCCTAAAACGGGAAAGGTTTATTCTGATTTCATGTCAGATATTGAGAAAAACATGCAGATGTGTCTTTTTATATTGTGTACAGTATGTAAACTTCTGGTTTCAACTGAATGTAGATAGATGATAGATAGATACATAGATAGAACATTGATTATTCAAGTGATCAGACTCAGAATGCTGCATTTCTTCAATATGTCTGGAAGTGACAGAACCATGGCCAGTGTCCATGGGTTTGCTTCTGGAGATTCCGTAAGGCTATGTTCACTGACAGTTTTTTTTTGAGGATTTGAAATGAACTAATTTTCAAGTGGAAACCTTTTTTATTTTAGTTTACCTGGTGTTGCAAGCTTTGAATAGATAGACAATAGATATATAATACATACATATGAGATGGATAGATAATAGATAGATACAATGGCTCCGGTCATCTTTATGTAGATGAAACTAGTGGAATTCCTCATTTTTGGATGGACTTTCCTTTTAATGAGTAAATCTGATCGTACACAGTCATTATTGTAGAATGAAGCAGAGGGCATTCAGGAAAATAGTAATAAGGTGCAAGTTAGATCTGTAATGAGAGACAGTGAAGGGTAATGGACATTTGACATCTCTTCACCCATAGGGACCCCAGGTTGGAGTTCCATCCTGTGAAGCTAGTCCAGCTCTTTGTTTCATGCTCAAAGTGTGAATTCTGACAGGTCTGCACTATTCTCTTTGAAAAATGAGGATGAATGAACTCATGGAGATCAACATGCAACACTGTGGAGACACCATCACGTTTCTCAACGCAGTGATTCTAGAGCACTGCCCCCATCCCTTATGGGAAATATGTAAAAACATGCAAAACAGAAGCCGCAGAGACACCATCACAAGTTTCTCAACGCAAGCAATGACTGGCCAGGTCTTTCCTCGGGAAGGAACAACCACGGGAAGGGCAGTCTCCAATGAAGGAAACCACCTATGCCAAAACATGGTATCCATCCACAGACAGCTGTTTCGGGGTATTGCCCCTCGTCAGTGTGGAGTAGGTAACTGGCTGGTAGGAGCAATGCCTAGTAGAAGACTGTGAAAAATGAGGATGAATGAACTCATGGAGATCAACATCCAACACTGCGGAGACACCATCACATGTTTCTCAACGCAGTGATTCTAGGGCAATGCCCCCATCCCTTATGGGAAATATGTAAAAACATGCAAAACACAAGCCACGGAGACACCATCACATGTTTCTCAACGCAAGAAATGACTAGCCAGGTCTTTCCCCGGGAAGGAACAACCACGGGAAGGGCAGTCTCCAATGAAGGAAACCATCTATGCCAAAATATGGTATCCATCCACAAACAGCTGTTTTGGGGTATTGCCCTTCATCAGTGTGGAGTAGGAAACTGGCCAGTAGGAGCAATGCCTAGTAGAAGACTGTGAAAAATGAAGATGAATGAACTCATGGAGATCAACATCCAACGCTGCAGAGACACCATCACATGTTTCTCAACGCAGTGATTCTAGAGCAATGCCCCCATCCCTTATGGGAAATATGTAAAAACATGCAAAACACAAGCCGCGGAGACACCATCACATGTTTCTCAAAGCAAGCAATGACTAGCCATGTTTTGCATGTTTTTACATATTTCCCATAAGGGATGGGGGCGTTGCTCTAGAATCACTGCGTTGAGAAACATGTGATGGTGTCTCCGCAGTGTTGGATGTTGATCTCCATGAGTTCATTCATCCTCATTTTTCACAGTCTTCTACTAGGCATTGCTCCTACTGGCCAGTTTCCTACTCCACACTGATAAGGGGCAATACCCCGAAACAGCTGTCTGTGGATGGATACCATGTTTTGGCATAGGTGGTTTCCTTCATTGGAGACTGCCCTTCCCGTGGTTGTTACTTCCCGGGGAAAGACCTGGCTAGTCATTGCTTGCGTTGAGAAACATGTGATGGTGTCTCCGCGGCTTGTGTTTTGCATGCACTATTCTCTATGGCACCTACAGTTGTGGCCAAAAGTATTGACACCCCTGCAATTCTGTCAGATAATACTCAGTTTCTGCCTGAAAATGATTGCAAATACAAATTCTTTGGTATTATTATCTTCATTTAATTTGTCTTAAATGAAAAAACACAAAAGAGAATGAAGCAAAAAGCAAAACATTGATCATTTCACACAAAACTCCAAAAATGGGCCAGACAAAAGTATTGGCACCCTCAGCCTAATACTTGGTTGCACAACCTTTAGCCAAAATAACTGCGACCAGCCGCTTCCGGTAACCATCAATGAGTTTCTTACAATGCTCTGCTGGAATTTTAGACCATTCTTCTTTGGCAAACTGCTCCAGGTCCCTGATATTTGAAGGGTGCCTTCTCCAAACTGCCATTTTTAGATCTCTCCACAGGTGTTCTATGGGATTCAGGTCTGGACTCATTGCTGGCCACCTTAGAAGTCTCCAGTGCTTTCTCTCAAACCATTTTCTAGTGCTTTTTGAAGTGTGTTTTGGGTCATTGTCCTGCTGGAAGACCCATGACCTTTGAGGGAGACCCATCTTTGGCTGGTTTCACACTTGCGTTTTTTTGCGCTGTGTTTTAGCACAAAAAAACGCATGCGTTTTTTCCCCTATACTTTAACATGGGTGCGCATATGTGCGCATGCATATGCGCACGTACGCGTTTGTATGCGCATGCGTTTTTTGCAGTGTGCACTCGGGCGCACAAAATGCATCCTGTTGCATTTTTTGTGCATCTGACTTGCCCAAAAAAAAACGCATGCGCACGCAATGCGTTTTTTTAAAAGCAAAACACCCATTAAAGTCTATGGGTGCGCATACGTGCGCATTGTAATGCACACGTATGCGTTAAAAAAGCATGCTTTTTTAAAAAAAAATGCACCAAAACCCGCAAAGAGACTCACACAAACGCATGATGCGTTTTTTTCATGCGTTTGTGTGCGCAAAAAACGTGCAGAAAAAAAACGCAAGTGTGAAAGTAGCCTTTCTCACACTGGGCCCTACATTATGCTGCAAAATTTGTCGTTAGTGTTCTGACTTCATAAGGCCATGCACACGGTCAAGCAGTCCAGTGCCAGAGGCAGCAAAGCAACCCCAAAACATCAGGGAACCTCCGCCATGTTTGACTGTAGGGACCGTGTTCTTTTCTTTGACTGCCTCTTTTTTTCTCCTGTAAACTCTATGTTGATGCCTTTGCCCAAAAAGCTCTACTTTTGTCTCATCTGACCAGAGAACATTCTTCCAAAACGTTTTAGGCTTTTTCAGGTAAGTTTTGGCAAACTCCAGCCTGGCTTTTTTACGTCTCGGGGTAAGAAGTGGGGTCTTCCTGGGTCTCCTACCATACAGTCCCTTTTCATTCAGACGCCGACGGATAGTACGGGTTGACACTGCTGTACCCTCGGACTGCAGGGCAGCTTGAACTTGTTTGGATGTTAGTGGAGGTTCTTTATCCAACATCCGCACAATCTTGCGTTGAAATCTCTTGTCAATTTTTCTTTTCCGTCCACATCTAGGGAGGTTAGCCACAGTGCCATGGGCTTTAAACTTCTTGATGACACTGCGCACTAGGGTGATCGGATCTCATATGGGGGGGGAAAAATGTCAGAATCTTGTTCGTCTGGACCCCACAAAACGATTCCCCTTTCCAGATATTGAGATAGCCAAAATTTGAGCTCGATCAAACGACGTTAACCCGTGCCGCTCGTCGCTCAAAGTTTGAAAAAATCCAAATTGAGGTATTTTAAGATTTAGGTATTTTGCATAGTCTGTTAGACTATAAAGAATGTGACAACAACATTGCAGAAATAGCCCTGACCAAATTTTCAAACCATTTGTGGTATTTGAATGCAGAGTTGGTGGGATTATCGTTTTTTGATCCCACCATTACAGACAATGAAAAGTTGTTAATGGCTAATAAATTGCTCAGTAGCACAGATGAACCATCAGAGCACGCTAACCTACATGAGTTGATAATTTTACATAGTTATCTAATCGCTTCTAGAGCTTTTGTTAAAGTAGTTTTTGAAACGTCAGAATATAATGCTCGGCATTTGCTTACAACTTGCAGGACATATTGCTTTTGTTCTTCATCTTTTGTCAGAAGGTCGTTAAAGTCGGTTACTTCCTACCTCTTTTAATTTTTCTTTCCTAACTTTTGGATTTACAACCCTAGCGTGCTCTGATGGTTCATCTGTGCTACTGAGCAATTTATTAGCCATTAACAACTTTTCATTGTCTGTAATGGTGGGATCAAAAAACGATAATCCCACCAACTCTGCATTCAAATACCACAAATGGTTCGAAAATTTGGTCAGGGCTATTTCTGCAATGTTGTTGTCACATTCTTTATAGTCTAACAGACTATGCAAAATACCTAAATCTTAAAATACCTCAATTTGGATTTTTTCAAACTTTGAGCGACGAGCGGCACAGGTTAACGTCGTTTGATCGAGCTCAAATTTTGGCTATCTCAATATCTGGAAAGGGGAATCATTTTGTGGGGTCCAGACGGACAAAATTCCGACATCGATTTTTTGCGGTCACCCTACTGCGCACGGTAGACACAGGAACATTCTGGTCTTTGGAGATGGACTTGTAGCCTTGAGATTGCTCATGCTTCCTCACAATTTGGTTTCTCAAGCCCTCAGACAGTTCTTTGGTCTTCTTTCTTTTCTCCATGCTCAATGTGGTACACACAAGGACACAGGACAGAGGTTGAGTCAACTTTAATCCATGCCAACTGGCTGCAAGTGTAATTTAGCTTTTGCCAACACCTGTTAGGTGCCACAGGTAAGTTACAGGTGCTGTTAATTACACAAATTAGAGAAGCATCACATGATTTTTCGAACAGTGCCAATACTTTTGTCCACCCTCTTTTTTATGTTTGGTGTGGAATTATATCCAATTTGGTGTTAGGACAATTCTTTTTGTGTTTTTTCATTTAAGACAAATTAAATGAAGATAATAATACCAAAGAATTTGTGATTGCAATCATTTTCAGGAAGAAACTGAGTATTATCTGACAGAATTGCAGGGGTGTCAATACTTTTGGCCACAACTGTATATAAATAATGCACTCCAAAGCCAATCTCTGAAGAATTAAGGAGCCGCACTCAGGCAGGGAAGATGGACCGGCCTGCAAAGTAATTATTTCCTATTAGCTCTCCCTGGAAAAACAATGGCGAGTTTGCGTTGCAGCCCTGCAGCATTTATTAGGGGCTGATTTAGATTCCGGAGACAGATTAACATTTTGTGGTTGCAGCAGCAGTTTCTGTAGTTTCAATTCCTTTGGAGTAAAATTGATTAGAATTGATGAACACTTGGTGAAAAACCGGTAGCAAATTGCTCTGTTAAACCAAGGGAATTCAAGCTTTGGTTTCCATTAATAGACTTCCTTTTTAATCTATATTGCTTATTTTAGTCAGATTTTATTTTCTAAGAATAGATTGCTACATTGTGTTTCTGCCTTGAAGCAAAGTGAATTTATCAATACAGTCATAAGGTAACATAGTATATTGAAGTGACTGAGCTGTAATAGGAACCAGCCAGGACTGCACACCAGGACTGTTCCTTCTATTGTCTGATGACATGTAGATAATGTTGTATATAGACTTTTATATGCTGTATGCTAAATGGGAATTCCCATTAAAAATGTAAATGTAATTTACACTCATGGCTAAAAAGAAGCACATGTCCAAGGACCTCCAACCCCAAAATATTCTATTTCATTTATTGTTCCGTAGCTAAAATTATCATTGATGGGACAAGTCTTTTAAAGGGGTTGTCTGGGACTTTAACATAGATAGCCTGTCCTTAGTATAGGTCATCAATATCTAATTGGCGGGCATGCGACATCCAGCGCTCCTGTCGATCAGCGGTTCCCACAGTCAGCTGATACTGCTCAGTTACAGATCGCCATAGCACTGTGCCATTGATTGTACAGTGGTCGTGGCCGGGTACTGCACATCCGCCATATATTCAAATGAATGTGGATGTGCAGTACCTGGTCACGGCCATATTCCATCAAGGGAGTTGTGCAGCTCCATAACTGAGCAGTTTCAGTCGCTGCCGAACCTATGAACGACTGATCGGCGGGGGTGCTGGGTGTCACACCCCCACCAATTAGACATTGATGACCTATCCTAAGGACAGGCCATCAACAGTAAAGTTTAGCCGAAGTGTGGAAGAGTGGTATCGCTTCTGGGTGCCGGGTGGCGTAGTCTACGACTACTAATATGTACTTGTGGCCCCGGGCTGATTTTACTATTGGTCCTACCAGATCCATCGCAATCCGCTCAAAAGGTACCTCTATAATGGGCAGAGGCACCAATGGACTCCAGTAGTTTGTGGTGGGTGAGGTTAGTTGGCACTTCAGACATGTGTCGCAGTACCTTTTGACCTCAATGTAGACACCAGGCCAAAAAAAACCACTGCAATATGCCCTCTAGGGTCTTTTCGGCCCCCAAATGCCCTCCCAGCATGTGAGTGTGAGACATGTCGAGCACCGCCCAACGATAGGATTGGGGCACTACTGTCATGATCCAGGTTGGATCTGACAGAGTAAATGCACAAAATAACCTTTTTTTCCCTTGGCTGTGTGCCAAAGGTGGTTTTGCCCCCGGTGACCATTAGGGTCATTGCACTGTGGTGATTTCAGTTGTAGTTTTCCCCTCGGTGGCCATTAGGGTCATGGCACTCTGGTTACCTTAGTTTGTGCACGTGATTATGTAACAGGTGTAAGTGCTCCATAAGAGAGTATCAGGTGTGTTAATCACTGTTGGTGATAAGGTATTCATTTGCAAGCAAGCCTGGGTGAAGGATGAAGCTAAAGGAGAGTCACGGGCAGCTCAGTGAGATTCCTGGAGTGTCAGCTATGGTGTCTGCAAGGAGTGCTGGCATGGCGTGGTGGAGTCGCAGCTATGGTGTCAGCAAGGAGTTTGTACATGGATTGGTGGAGTGGCAGCTATTGTGTAGAGCTACACTCAAAATGCTGGACATTATTGCTGAGAGCTGGACTCAAGCATGCTGGACTTTTTGGCAGAAAAGCTGGACTCATTTGCGGGACTCTGTTTTTGGAAAGCTGCACGCAGGTGTGGACTCTGTTTGCTCCAAGGCTGCACTATGATGCTGAGAAGGTCCGTTTCTGGACAGTGCACCCAGATCTCGTACATGGTGGAGGAAAAGATGCACGCGGGTGGTGGGCTCTGTTGCTGGGAGCGTAAGCAACAGAGCAAAGCTAAGTGGTGTTCCCCTGTTTTGTCACTTTTCTTTATGTGTGTTTACTGCAGTGGTGGGATTAGTTTCCGCACCGACCAATTCCCTAATGAGGGTTTAGGTGCAGGGCGAGTCAGGGTTTTGAGGTTCCTGATCGGCGCCCGGTGCCGAACCGGCCTAGGGAACGTTAGGAGTGTAGAGACACTGACTCAGGGGAGTGCAGGAGGTCTCCACTTCCCCGCTTCCCTATCACAGGGCCACCATTGTTATTGTTACCCAGGTTTCCCCCTTTTCCCCTATGTCTTACTGTATTAGTTACCGGCCTGCTGGTCGCGTCACATAGGACAATTACACGTGCCGCGTCCTGATGTATCAGTTACCGGCCTGCTGGCCGTGTCACTCAGGACGGGGCACGTGACAACTACCAGTTGTTCTACCATCTCATCCCTGATTTTAGCCACCCCATTCACCTTGATTACTCTTTCCCTGGCCCGGGTCAGGGAGGGATCCTGAAGCTGGTCAGTCCTGAACTTACCAGGTGACACCTTCTGCTCAGGAATCGGTGGGTTCTCCTCAACGTCTCCTGCCAATACCTCTAGGGGAAACCTATTGGGGTTACACTCTGTCCCTATGTTGGCGACCCCTTCGGCAGGTATCCCTGACTCGGGATCTTCGGGTTCTGCTCCCAGAATACTATTTACCCTGAGAGGGTTAACCCTGGTCTCCCAGAGAGACCAGAACAGGGGAAAGTCTCTCCCTTATACAGTCCCATATGGAAGAGTCTTTACTCTTTACCACTCCCACCCCCTGTTTTATCTCCCCACACGGAGTGGGGAACGTGACCTCCTCAGTCGGGTACTCTCGGAGGTCCCCGTGTATGCACACTACCCCCACCTTCCGTCCATTAGGACTATCCCCAGCAACCAGGGACCCATGTACCAGGGTCACTAAACTCCCCAAGTCCAAGAGAGCATCCGTCTGGTGCCCATTACTGAGCACCTCACATAGCTGAGTACCGGCAGGGTCTTTAGTAGCAGTGCAGACTGATTGGGCATACATAAATACATGGCGGGTATACCCGCAGTCCAAGGGTTTGGTTATTAGGGGGCAGTTAGCAACCACATGTCCAGGCTCTTGGCATCACCAACACTTAACAACTGTGGCACGAGGCAACCTTGGGACCAATTTAGGGGACACGGGGTGGTTGACACTCTCCTTCTGAGATATCCCCTCAGTACGGGCACTATTCGTATTGGCCCTGGTGGAGGGTTGTGGACTTTTCCCAGGCTCCTGAGCTAACGGGGCTTTATGTGACAGCCGAAGTCGGGCAGTGTCCCATATAAAGTCCTGAGTGGCTGTATATCGCTCAATCAGTCCTACCACCTGGTCCAGAGTGCCCGGGTCCCCTTGCCCCACCCAACGCTGTATGGCTGCTGGCAGAGCCCTCACCAGACTGTCGACCACCACCCTCTCTACCATCTGGAACGGGGTTAAAGTCTCAGGCTGGAGCCATTTTTTAACCAGTTGCAGTAAGTCATAGGCATGAGACCGGGCAGGGCGAGACTCAGAAAAGGACCAGTGGAACACCCGTTGGGGCCACACATATGTATTAACCCCCAGTCTGGCAAGGATCTCACCTCTCAGCTTCCCATAGTCCAGGGCATCATCCTGACTGAGGTCCAGGCAGGCCTTCTTGGCATCTCCTGTCAGAAAGGGGGCCACCACTTCAGCCCACTGGGCCACCGGCAAGCTCTCCCGCTCTGCAGTGTGCTAGAAAACGGTGAGGAAGGCCTCCATGTTGTCCTCGGGTGCCATCTTCCTCAGTGCTAACCAAACTTTGTACCGGGTCTCCAAATGGTATGTGGTCACTGAGGAGGGTGCCTCTCGCATGGCCGCTATCTACTGCAGAATCAGCTCAGCCTTTTGCTGATACAACAATTGCAATTGTTCCTGCTGCCGATGCGCTTCTTTCCACTGCTGACGCTCTTGCTGCTGATAATTGTGCTTCTCCTGCCTTTGCTGACTGAGGACCAACTGTTTCAAAAGCTACTCCATTTTGTGAGCCGGATTGAACTGAAGCGTTGCAGACTTAATCATTGACATGCAACACGCTTTGGAGTATGTGTCAGTTCACACTGCCCGCATTCTCCAACCATATGTAATGCAGCGGTGTCCACGCTGTGCAGTGATCAGGCAATGACCCAAGCAAGTTCAAAACAAAACATGTTTAATGTCCAAAAACTCACACAGTGCACAGCATGCTGTATTCTCCGGATCGCAACCGGGAAAACAAAAAGACAGTCCAGGGCAAGTTGCCATGAGTGACCGCACTGCCGTGTATGCCAGACCTTTTGGCTCCGCTTGGCCCTGTGTTGCCTCACACAGGGAGTGCTCTGCAGACCAACTGCTCTGTCTGCTTACAAGACCAAAACTGACACCCAAACTCTTCCAGCAGGGTTTTTTTTCCTTCACTCCAGTCTGTGGCCATAGGTCACTTATAAGATCTGGGCTGGAGGAAACGGACCGGACCCCACTACCTTCCTGCAGTCCGTTTAAAAAATAAAAGCCCATATCGGGTTTTCCTGAACAAGCTCCTTGGTCAAAATAACTTGACCAGGTTCAAACTTACTTTTATTCTGCCTAGTTACTCACAGGCACCCTGCTGTGACCACAAGGCACTCCAGCGGATCTAATACACTTCTGAGCAAATCCTGGGGGACACAAAGTGACTCTCACATATGACTCTGGTCACTGCCTCACAGGAGCAAAACTATATTATAGCAGTTGTCACTCTCCATCCCTCACTACTCTTAGCAGTCTATAAAATGTGCTATACTCAGCAGGGTCTGCCGTGAGCTAAGGACTTTCACTGGACGCCTGACTGTTCATTGTGCTGAGAAACCTTAGAACAAACAGTTCAGTCTATGTTATATATTGTTCCCAGATCTTTAATAGTAAGCTGCCTGGTCATCATGTGTTAAGTCTAGAGATTAAGTTTGTGAATGTGAAAAATGAGGGGATTTCTGAAAACCGCCACCAAAGGACTTTGCAGTGGTTGGAACAATGCACACATTTATATTTTATGAGGCGTAGAGTAGATTTCAGCTTTAAAATGTTTATTTTATAAGGTTAAGATATGTTTAATAGCTTTGCCAATTGAAATCCAAGAACCCAAATAGCTAGCAGACAACAGAAAATATTACACAGACCTCAAAGGCAATCCACAGCGAATATAACTGGAGCAACTCTAACTATTTCACTGCCAATGGAAAACTCCCACGTCATTTGCAAAACCACTTGGAACAAACACCTGTCAACATAATGCTTTTTTTTTAAGGCTGGGATCACACATGCGAGGAATATGGCAATATGGCCAAGTCTTGCATGTTAATACCCGGCGCTGCTGCCGGCACTCAGGAGCGGAGCGTGCGGCCGCATGGCAATACATGGAGCCACACGCTCTGCTCCTGAGTGCCGGCGGCAGTGCCGGCTATTAACATGCGAGACTCTGCCGTTTTCCTTGCATGTGTGATCCCAGCCTTAAAGGTACACTCCCTGTAGAAAATGTAATCTAAAGAGAACTCGTACACATTTTTTATGCATTTTTCCAGATTCATCGGCTAAAGGGCAAACAAACTAGACATCTCTATGCTTCCTCAGACAGACAATAGTCTGAAAAAAAAACAAAAAACGTAGAATAAGGCAAGTTCCATTATAATTGAAATTAATGGGGATGAGCTGCAATACCATACACAGCCTGAAGACATGTGTGGCACTGTTACAGAAAGAATGTCACCCTCTTTTTCCAATTTTGGACAACCTTTTTAGGTCACTGTTTCTTTAACAAGGAAAAGCTGATTTTGTATTTTCCAACTGCAGACATTGTAAGGATGAGCACATCCCAAAGCTTGATATATATTTCCTGTAGAGCCCATACCTTTAAAAAACTCGAGAACATGCATCTGAAAGCTTTGTTCTCCCTGGCGTATTTTGGAAGTCTGTACTTTGGATGTGATTTAGGCTTTGCCAGCCGTCTTTCATTTTGAAAGTGAGCACAACTATATCATAGCAGTCACCAGCCCCTGATACATTCATGACAAGCCCTGCTGTCTAAAAACATCAGATTTATAATTTTTCTCTTCCCCCATGAAATATGTGTTTGTGCCAATTTCTTGCAGATTTGAAAGGCATAGGTTCGGGAAAAAAAAAAAGAGGAAACTCGGAGCTGATCACACAAAGAGTTGCACACGGAGGGTTCTCAAAGTTTATTGCTTGTCATTATTTTTTGCCCATGTTCCCTGATGGTTTGCAAAACAGAAAATTTCTGGGTTGGTGCTTAGTATGTGAGTCTCAGTGGTCTTCTACAGTATCTAGATGGATCAAAACAGGAAAAAGCTAAGGAAATCTTAAAAAGCTACTCCAAGCAAAGACCCTCTTATTGAGTTTTGTTTTCTTATATACTGTATGTGTGAAAATTATCAGATTACCTTATTTATATCGTTGGGGTAGGCTATAAAAGATTTCTTCACTCGCTGTAATAAAAAAATAAAAAAATATATCTTAGGCACAACAAGCAGAACTGCAGTGTAAAGCATTCAGGAATATAAATAAATAAATATAAATAAATATATATACAGTATATGTTTGGACAAACCTTCTCATTCAAAGAGTTTTCTTTATTTTCATGACTATGAAAATTGTAGATTCTCTCTGAAGGCATCAAAACTATGAATTAACACATGTGGAATTATATAATTAACAAAAAAGTGTGAAACAACTGAAAATATGTCTTATATTCTAGGTTCTTCAAAGTAGCCACCTTTTGCTTTGATTACTGCTTTGCACACTCTTGGCATTCTCTTGATGAGCTTCAAGAGGTAGTCACCGGAAATGGTTTTCACTTCACAGGTGTGCCCTGTCAGGTTTAATAAGTGGGATTTCTTGCCTTATAAATGGGGTTGGGACCATCAGTTGTGTTGTGCAGAAGTCTGGTGGATACACAGCTGATAGTCCTACTGAATAGACTGTTAGAATTTGTATTATGGCAAGAAAAAAGCAGCTAAGTAAAGAAAATGAGTGGCCATCATTACTTTAAGAAATGAAGGTCAGTCAGTCTGAAAAATTGGGAAAACTTTGAAAGTGTCCCCAAGTGCAGTGGCAAAAACCATCAAGCCCTACAAAGAAACTGGCTCACATGAGGACCGCCCCAGGAAAGGAAGACCAAGAGTCACCTCTGCTGCGGAGGATAAGTTCATCCGAGTCACCAGCCTCAGAAATCGCAGGTTAACAGCAGCTCAGATTAGAGACCAGGTCAATGCCACACAGAGTTCTAGCAGCAGACACATCTCTACAACTGTTAAGAGGAGACTTTGTGCAGCAGGCCTTCATGGTAAAATAGCTGCTAGGAAACCACTGCTAAGGACAGGCAACAAGCAGAAGAGACTTGTTTGGGCTAAAGAACACAAGGAATGGACATTAGACCAGTGGAAATCTGTGCTTTGGTCTGATGAGTCCAAATTTGAGATCTTTGGTTCCATTCACCGTGTCTTTGTGCAATGCAGAAAAGGTGAACGGATGGTCTCTACATGCTTGGTTCCCACCGTGAAGCATGGAGGAGGAGGTGTGATGGTGTGGGGGTGCTTTGCTGGTGACACTGTTGGGGATTTATTCAAAACTGAAGGCATTCTGAACCAGCATGGCTACCACAGCATCTTGCAGCGGCATGCTATTCCATCCGGTTTGCGTTTAGTTGGACCATCATTTATTTTTCAACAGGACAATGACACCAAACACACCTCCAGGCTGTGCAAGGGCTATTTGACCAAGAAGGAGAGTGATGGGGTGCTACACCAGATGACCTGGCCTCCACAGTCACCAGACCTGAACCCAATCGAGATGGTTTGGGGTGAGCTGGACCGCAGAGTGAAGGCAAAAGGGCCAACAAGTGGTAAGCATCTCTGGGAACTCCTTCAAGACTGTTGGAAGACCATTTCCTATGACTACCTCTTGAAGATCATCAAGAGAATGCCAAGAGTGTGCAAAGCAGTAATCAAAGCAAAAGGTGGCTACTTTGAAGAACCTAGAATATAAGACATATTTTCAGTTGTTTCACACTTTTTTGTTAATTATATTTCCACATGTGTTAATTCATAGTTTTGATGCCTTCAGAGTGAATCTACAATTTTCATAGTCATGAAAATAAAGAAAACTCTTTGCATGAGAAGGTGTGTCCAAACTTTTGGTCTGTACTGTGTATATATATATATATAGTTGGAAGAATGTCTCAAATGGGGTACCACGGAGTTCTGTCCTGGGCCCTGTATTGTTGATCATCTTTGTCAATGATATAGATGAAGGAATTGAGAGTAAACTGATTAAATTTGCTGATGACACTAAGCTAGGAGGGATAACATACTAGAGAAGAGAGAAGATTCAGAAAGATCTAAATAAACTGGATCAGCGGGCAGCAACTAACAGAATGGTTTTTAACAGGGAAAAATGCAATGTACTATATCTGGACAATAAAAATGAAAAAAGCAAATACAGAATAGGAGGAATAGGGCTAAGCAACAGCACATGTGAAAAAGACTTGGATATACTAATAGCTCACAGAGTGAACATGAGTCAACAGTGTGATGCAGCAGCAAAAAAAGGCAAATGCAATTCTGGGATGTATTAACAGAAGCATACAGCCTAGATCATGTGAAGTCATTATTATCTACTCCTCTTTAAAAAAAAAAGACATCAACAAACTGGAGCAAGTTCAGAGAAGAGTGAACAAAATGGTGACCAGTCTGCAAACCATTTCCTATGAGGAATGGTTACAGGATTTGGGAATGATTAGCTAGCAAAAATGCAAAAAAGAAGACTGAGAGGAGACTTAATAGGTGTCTACAAATATCTCAAGGGCTGTCACATTGTAGAAGGATCATCTTTATTCTCAATTGCACAAGGAAAGAGTAGAAGCAATGGGAAAAAAACTGAATGGGAGGAGACACAGATTAGATATTAGAAAAAAACTTTTTGACAGTTAGGGTGATCAGTGATTGGAACAGGCTGCCACGAGAGGTGGTGAGTTCTCCTTCAATGGAAGTCTTCAGAGGTTGGACAGACATGTGTCTGGAATGATTTAGTGAATCCTGTTTTGAGCAGAGGGTTGGATCAGATGACCCAAGAGGTACCTTCCATCTCTAACATTCTATGATTCTATGATATATATCTTAAACACAAATTAACCCTTAAAGCACGTAAAATGTGGGCAAAGTCAAAACTAGAAATTATGTGGTGTATCACCGAAAGAAAGTTGTGCTGGACATTAACTCATAAACAGTTCAGCGCAAAATGTAAAGAACATATAGAAGAAGGAAAAAGCGGACCAAGAACTATCTCAAGGAAAGTAGTACTTTATTAAATATCATACAGAAAGTTATAAAAACATTAAGAAGCAGGACAAAACCAAAAATACAAGGTGGTGGGCCAAAAAAAAAAAAAAATATATATATATATATATATATATATATATACACTCACTGGCCACTTTATTAGGTACACCTGTCCAACTGTGTGTTAAGACTTAATTTCTAATCAGCCAATCACATGGCGGCAACTCAGTGCATTTAGGCATGTAGACATGGTCAAGACAATCTCCTGCAGTTCAAACCGAGCATCAGTATGGGGAAGAAAGGTGATTTGAGTGCCTTTGAACGTGGCATGATTGTTGGTGCCAGAAGGGCTGGTCTGAGAATTTCAGAAACTGCTGATCTACTGGGATTTTCACGCACAACCATCTCTAGGGTTTACAGAGAATGGTCCGAAAAAGAAAAAAAATCCAGTGAGCGGCAGTTCTGTGGCCGGAAATGCCATGTTGATGCCAGAGGTCAGAGGAGAATGGGCAGACTGGTTCGAGCTGATAGAAAGGCAACAGTGACTCAAATTGCCACCCGTTACAACCAAGGTAGGCAGAAGAGCATCTCTGAACGCACAGTGCGTCGAACTTTGAGGCAGATGGGCTACAGCAGCAGAAGACCACACTGGGTACCACTCCTCTCAGCTAAGAACAGGAAACTGAGGCTACAATTTGCACAAGCTCATCGAAATTGGACAGTAGAAGATTGGAAAAACGTTGCCTGGTCTGATGAGTCTCGATTTCTGCTGCGACATTCGGATGGTAGGGTCAGAATTTGGCGAAAACAACATGAAAGCATGGATCCATCCTGCCTTGTATCAACGGTTCAGGCTGGTGGTGGTGGTGTCATGGTGTGGGGAATTTTTTCTGGGCACTCTTTGGGCCCCTTGGTACCAATTGAGCATCGTTGCAACGCCACAGCCTACCTGAGTATTGTTGCTGACCATGTCCATCCCTTTATGACCACAATGTACCCAACATCTGATGGCTACTTTCAGCAGGATAATGCGCCATGTCATAAAGCTCGAATCATCTCAGATTGGTTTCTTGAACATGACAATGAGTTTACTGTACTCAAATGGCCTCCTCAGTCACCAGATCTCAATCCAATAGAGCATCTTTGGGATGTGGTGGAACGGGAGATTCGCATCAGGGATGTGCAGCCGACAAATCTGCGCCAACTGTGTGATGCCATCATGTCAATATGGTCCAAAATCTCTGAGGAATGCTTCCAGCACCTTGTTGAATCTCTGCCACGAAGAATTGAGGCAGTTCTGAAGGCAAAAGGGGGTCCAACCCCTTACTAGCATGGTGTACCTAATAAAGTGGCCAGTGAGTGTATATATATAAAATATACAGTGGGTACGGAAAGTATTCAGACCCCTTTAAATTTTTCACTCTTTGTTTTATTGCATCCATTTGGTACATTCAAAAAAGTTAACTTTCTTTTCTCATTAATGTACACTTGGAGCCAGGGGTGGATTAAGGGTAGCCAGGGCCCGGGGCAGTTCAGACTCTGTGGGCCCCCCTCGTCACGTGACGGGGGTCACGAATCGTAGAGCCACACTCTACATAGAGAATAATGGGGCCTCCAGCACCGACCTCCACCCGCAGAGCCGCACTCCACATAGAGAATAATGGAGCCTCCAGCACCGACCTCCACCCGCAGAGCCGCACTCCACATAGAGAATAATGGAGCCTCCAGCACCGACCTCCACCCGCAGAGCCGCACTCCTCATAGAGAATAATGGGGCCTCCAGCACCGACCTCCACCCGCAGAGCCACACTCCACATAGAGAATAATGGAGCCTCCAGCACTGACCTCCACCCGCAGAGCCACACTCCACATAGAGGATAATGGGGCCTCCAGCACCGACCTCCACCCGCAGAGCCACACTCCACATAGAGAATAATGGAGCCTCCAGCACCGACCTCCACCCGCAGAGCCACACTCCACATAGAGGATAATGGGGCCTCCAGCACCGACCTCCACCCGCAGAGCCGCACTCCACATAGAGAATAATGGAGCCTCTGGCACCGACCTCCACCCGCAGAGCCGCACTCCACATAGAGAATAATGGAGCCTCCAGCACCGACCTCCACCCGCAGAGCCACACTCCACATAGAGAATAATGGAGCCTCCAGCACCGACCTCCACCCGCAGAGCCGCACTCCACATAGAGAATAATGGAGCCTCCAGCACCGACCTCCACCTGCAGAGCCGCACTCCACATAGAGAATAATGGAGCCTCCAGCACCGACCTCCACCCGCAGAGCCGCACTCCACATAGAGAATAATGGAGCCTCCAGCACCGACCTCCACCCGCAGAGCCACACTCCACATAGAGAATAATGGAGCCTCCAGCACCGACCTCCACCCGCAGAGCCGCACTCCACATAGAGAATAATGGAGCCTCCAGCACCGACCTCCACCCGCAGAGCCGCACTCCACATAGAGAATAATGGAGCCTCCAGCACCGACCTCCACCCGCAGAGCCACACTCCACATAGAGAATAATGGAGCCTCCGGCACCGACCTCCACCCGCAGAGCCGCACTCCACATAGAGAATAATGGAGCCTCTGGCACCGACCTCCACCCGCAGAGCCACACTCCACATAGAGAATAATGGAGCCTCCAGCACCTACCTCCACCCGCAGAGCCGCACTCCACATAGAGGATAATGGAGCCTCCAGCACCTACCTCCACCCGCAGAGCCGCACTCCACATAGAGAATAATGGAGCCTCCAGCACCTACCTCCACCCGCAGAGCCGCACTCCACATAGAGGATAATGGAGCCTCCAGCACCTACCTCCACCCGCAGAGCCACACTCCACATAGAGAATAATGGGGCCTCCAGCACCGACCTCCACCCGCAGAGCCGCACTCCACATACATGGCTGCTCTCAGTGCTGTGCGCACAGGACCTGTGATGAGGTCACAGGAGGGGAGGAGACAGGGGTCACATGATCGGGGGCCCTGACACCTTACCTCCTGTGATCTCATCACAAGCCTTTGCACGCTACCAGCAGCATCAGCGTTCACGCTACTTGTAGATGCTGCTGGTAGCAGAGCACATAATGCCGCCCCCACGGTCACTCACTTTTAGGTGGGGAGAAGATGGAGTGCCATTGCAGCAGCCAGCAGGAATGTGGTGGGGGCCCCCTTAGAAGCTCTTGTGGTGGGGGCCCCAGGGCTGAAGCCCCGCCTGCCCTGCCTATAATCCGGCCCTGCGCGGTGGCGGATTATAATGGGGCAATTTACTGGCCTGGGCTGTGGGCCCCTTAACCCCACTGGGCCCGGGGCAACTGCCCAAATTGACCTCATTATAATCCGCCACTGCTTGGAGCGCCCGCCAAAGCCGTGGGGTACTAGGCACATTGCTGGTTCTTAAAGGGGAAGTGTCACGACAGCGGTAACCCGGTCCTTGGCCATGGGCGTCCAATGAAAATGTTCAATAAAGTTTATAGGGGATGATTTAAAAGGGAATTAGTTTGTGACGCCACCTTTTTGTATTCGGCAAATAAGGTGTTAACCGACTCTGCTTCAGAGTCTGTTGGGGCTAATGGTGATGCAGCGGAGTTGTTACAGCTCTCCACAGGTAGAGATAGGCCCCAGGGCAACTGTATGTGAAAGTGATGAGATGATGATGGCGGTTGTAGTACAGGGCAGATGGTATAGCAAACAAATCTGAGGACACAGCGGGGTTGTAGTTTCCGTTACCTTTACTGGATGTATAGAGGTGCAGACCAGAGCACTGGTTACAAGTGACAATGGAGGTCCGGGCAGCCCAAAGCAACTCAGGATCCAGTCAGCCAGGTGGGTTGGAGGCATCCTTACTGCGCTGCTCTATTTGAGGTCCTTGCTGCCTAAAGCTCTACTCAGTCCTCTGTTCCGTTCACTGTCTGTCAGAAAACGTTACCAGCATGTCAGGCAGCTTGAGCCTTTCACAGGTGTCGCTCCTCATGGCGTCTCCGGGCTCTAATCTGCTGCTGTGCCTTCAGGTGTGTAATGGGGGCCAGAAGACCTGCAATCTTCTGTCCTCCAGATTTAGCTGATGAGACCGTAGTGCTCTGCAGCCACGGACTCCGGTGTCCAGTTCTAGCGCTGAGCTCTGGGATGAGCGTGGTCACAGCTCATCTTCCCAAGCTTTCCTATACTTTTCCCTTCCTCTCTGACTCAGAATACACTCCAGTCTGGGGACAAGCTCCGCACTCATCCAGTCCCCCAGCACTGACTCCCTGAAACTATAAATAACTTCCTCCTCCTGACCAGAGAGAGCAGCTCCCCTGAAGTCAGGTTCAGAGCTCCCCCTGCTGGCCTGGAGCAGGAACTGTGATGCATGCTGTGTATACCTGGCCAGAGGATCCCTCCTGCTTCAGGCCTGAGATCACCCACTGTGAGGGAAGCAAAGCCATTGTGGCAACCAGACTTCTGGGGTGTCACACACTCATCGGGGGTTAATATTAGTTTTTGCCGCTGGTGTTACTGCAAGGTTAGTTAGTCTGCTGGTGTGTTTTTGCCCGTGGTGGCCGCTGGTGTTACTACATGGTGATTATCCATGCAGGTGGGTGCCTCTCCCACCTCCCTTTTTAAGGCCACCTGGTGCTGCAGCTCACTGTTGGCAATACAGGTAATTTGGAAGCCAACCGTTCTGAGGAGAGAAGCTATCTTGAGCAGTGGTGTTAGCAGCTGATCTGGAGCAGTGGTTTTCCTGCTGGAAGCTGTGTTTCCGGTTCCTTACTCTGCAGTACAGTGCAAGACTGCAGAGGAAGCTAAGTGTGGTTTGTGTTATGATTGAGTCACCGTAGGAGGCAGACACAAAAATAGAAGCTACGTCCAGAAAACCAGAGAAGTTGGCAACTATCAGATTGCAGACCCCTGTACCTATCAACACAACTAGCAGTAGCCGTGGGGGGTTCCTACGGTACCCTAGACCCCTCGATCACAGCCAGAGGGCTAAATAGCCTAAAAACAGAAAAGGAAATCTAAACTGCCCCAGAGCAGACCCCAAAGTAAAAGACAGCCCCCAACATATAATGACGGTGAAGCAAGATGAAAAAACACTCACACAGATAGAAAGATAGGCTGAGCAAACGATGGGGCCCAAGCTAACTAAACAGAACAGGAAAGGAAGGTTGCTGTCTGCAATCTGCCAAAACCCTACCAAAAACAGAAGCCAACAAGCTGATATGGAAAAAGACCCTGAAGCAGCTAGGCTTCAAAAACTAAATCAGCACTCAGGTATTTTCAGAAGACAGAGCTAAAGGAATTCAGCTCACCCCAGCAGGGAATGGCAGAAATCCACAAAAACAAAGCAAAACAAAGTCAAAGCACAAATGCAAAAGCCGAGCAGAAAACTTAGCTTTAGAAGAGCAGGAATTCAGACTGGTCTCCAAGGATCCCACAGAGAAATCACCCGCAGGGCAGAAGGGCGTTGGCAGCCTTATATCCAGTCAGTAACTCCACTCAGCCAGTCATCATCATTAGGCTCAGGTGTTTGATAATCAGGCTCACTACCTTTCTTTACCAGAAGAGGGAGTTCCTCGGGCCTCAGTAGTGAAGGGGAAAATGAATTCACAACAGGTTTGATTTTCCCCGTCTGTTATTTTCCTTGGTGTCTTATTAGTACAGCGGTGGGACCAGTGTCCGCACTTGCCAGTTCCTAGGTAAGGGATAGATGCAGGGCAAGTAAGGGATCTAGGTATCGTGGTCGGCGACAGGTTGAAAGAACCTGTATAGGGAACGTGAGGAGAGTTCAGGGCTCTTTCCTAGGGGAGTTCAGGAGGTGTCCACTTCCCCGTTTCCTATTGCAGGGCCCACCATTGTAATTGTTTCCCCGGTGTCCCCTTGTTTGTCTTTGTTGGTTTGTGACCGACCAATCGTCGGGTCACGTCACCCAGGGCCAGTCGTCCCGTGACAGTCCAGCTGTGTTTAATTAAACTGATAGGATTTGATTTGTAAAGACACACACCTTTCTATATAAGACCTCACAGCTCGCAGTGCATGCCAGACCAAATGAGAATCATGAGATCAAAGGAACTGGCCAAGGAGCTCAGAGACAGAATTGTGGCAAGACAGAGATCTGGCCAAGGTTACAAAATAATTTCTGCACTACTCAAGGTTCCTAAGAGCACAGTGGCCTCCATAATCCTTAAATGGAAGAAGTTTGGGAGCACCAGAAGTCTTCCTAGACCTGGCCATCCAGCCAAACTAAGAAATCATGGGAGAGGTAAAGAAAAACCCCAAGATCACTGTAGCTGAGTTCCAGAGATGCAGAAGGGAGATGGGAGAAAGTTCCATAAAGTCAACTATCACTGCAGCCTTCCACCAGTCAGGCCTTTATGGCAGAGTGGCCCCACGGAAGTGCAAGACATTTGAAAACCCGCATAGAGTTTGCTAAAAAACACATGAAGGACTCCCAGACTATGAGAGATAAGATTCTCTGATGATATGAAGATAGAACTTTTTGGTGACAATTCTAAGCGGTATGTGTGGAGAAAACCAGGCACTGCTCATCACCTGCACAATACAATCCCAACAGTAAAACATGGTGGTGGCAGCATCATGCTATGGGGTTGCTGCCATGCTACCAAAAAGGTGGGACACACAGAAAAACACCTTTTTGGTATGTTTAGGGTGTTATAGGGTCTACAGGGCTACCGACATTGAGCGGGGGGCGCCATAATGTCAACAACTAGGGTGCCAACCTCCGCTGGTAGGTAGGGCTTTTTTCAGGGCCTTACAGGGTGAGAATTAGTTCCCCTCTCTTATGATGAATCAAAAATTATTTATGGTTATTAGACCATGCTTTTTGTTGTGAACACTGTTTTTTGGGTGGTTCCTGGATGACTCTAATACATTTTTAAATATGAGTACTTTTAACATAATAATAAAAGTTAATTGTTAGGGATTTTTTTTCTTGTGGTTTTGCTTCTATATCGAGACCCCATTTATTTCTAGAGAGGTTTTTTTTAATAAATTTGCAAAAATTTCTACATTTCTATTTTTTTTTCAGTCAAGATGGAGTGCAGAGTGTACATTAATGAGAAAAAAATGAATTTTTTTGAATTTACCAAATGGCTGCAATGAAACAAAGAGTGAAAAATTTAAAGGGGTCTAAATACTTTCCAGACCAACTGTATATTGCCTTATGGATCTGATCTTGATTGAACAAATCGCCTTCCATGTTGTCACATGACCACTACAGTTGATACTGTATGTACTACCATTGCCAACCAAGAATAGAGTGTAGATATCGAGGGGTGTTGGCAGGAGAGCAGAAGAAAATTTTAAAGGGAATCTGTTAGCAGGGTTTTAACCCTCAAACTACTTAGATGCTCATGTAGATCAAAGACAAGTCCTGAAATACCTTTACATGTTAAGTCCCTTCCTTCATTACTGAGAAATCAGCATTTGAATTAATATGCAAATGAGGCTGAAGAGCTATGATAGATCTGAAGCCTCTGTCACTCCAGCCCTGTTCCCAACCAGCACTGCCTCCTCTTTACTTTGCCTGAAGTCACAGCATACAGGCTGTCAGTCAAGCAGGAGGAGGCAGCACTGGGCAGGAAATAGAGCTGTAGTGACAGAACCTTCAGATCTACCATGTTATTATATATATATATATATATATATATATATTTGTGCTATTTACATACCCCGGCAGAATTTTTGCTTTCTTGGCCTTTTTTCAGAGAATATGAATGATAACACCAAAACTTTTTCTCCACTCATGGTTAGTGGTTGGGTGAAGCCATTTATTGTCAAACTACTGTGTTTTCTCTTTTTAAATCATAATGACAACCCAAAACATCCAAATGACCCTGATCAAAACTTTACATACTCTGATGATTTTGGCCTGATAACATGCACAGAAGTTGACACAAATGGGTTTGAATGGCTACTAAAGGTAACATCCTCACCTGTCACCAGTGGCAAATGCCAGGAAAATTGTTCAGGATGCAAAGAAAAATCCACAAATAACATCAGCTGAAATACTGGATTCTCTGAAACTAGCGATGTGGCTGTTTCAAGATGCACAATAAGGAGGCACTTGAAGAAAAATGGGCAGCATGGTTAGAGGTGGAAATATTAAACAACTCCTGTCAAGATGAGAATTAAAATGGATTGTAACACTGGAAACAATGAAACCAGATGGTTTGAATGATGCCCTGAATTTTTCTCCTTTTTTGTAAAAAAGATCGCTTAACTAGTTCTCCTGTGGTTCCTCTCTTCTCACTGTTTTTAACACTTGTCATAATTTTTAATGTTTAACTGGTTCCCATAATTATATTTCATGACCTTGGCTTCCATCTTATGGCAAATGATATGACTTTACCAACGATGATGAGACTTTGAAGATTTTCTGTCTGAATATTGTCTATTTGGGTTATACTTTTATGGATAAAGTGAAGGATGATGAGAATATGGAAAAAAATTCCTGAATTGAAGATGATGAAGCAATGTGACACTTGTATTCCTTCTTTATTATCCATTATATTGCTTTTGTAGTGTTATATTCATATATATTAACCAGGTTGCTGTGCACGTGCGCCTGCTTGCCCCGTTTCTGCCCTGCGTCATCCAGGCCTCCGGCTTCCTCGTCTTGCGACAGGGCGCTATAGCAACCGCCTGGATTCTTCTCGCCTACACTTGGGGGTTGGGCTGGATTGTGAGAGATCAGTGTGGCTGGCCGCGGGCGCACGCTCCGTCCAAAACAACCATTAAACAGACGGTCATGTGGTACAACACGTGACTTGTCTCCTAGGATACAAAAAGTCCTTGCAGGTATTCGTCTAAAACAACCATTAAGCAGTCGGTCACATGGTATAACACGTGACCAGTTTCCTAGGATACAAAAAGTCCTTGTAGGTAACCAGATAACATCATCCCTTGAGAAAGCATGGCGATTTAGTGGGTGAAACGCGCGTCGGGGATTGTTTACTTATGCTGCGGTGTTGTCTCTGCGACATGGTAAGGTTATACATGCTACTATTAGTATACACACATTTGAGTGGGTTACCATGCCAAACTTGCATATACTGTGTAACTTTTTTATTCGACATTCATGTTTATACCTCTGAAGGAATAGTAATGATTATTTTTGATATGGGAGATTTATGTAATGTTTTCCCTTTCTGAGGTAGTATCTAATTAAAGGGATACAAACTTGCATAGTAGATCTTACCATAAAGAATTTTCCGAACTGTATCTGAACCTTCTGTCATTATACACTTCTGCAGAGAATCTCTGCTGTGTGTCCTTATTTTGCACTTGTTTGTGTGTGATTGGTATATAATATTTTAGGTGCTAATAAAGTATTTTTGTACATCTTTAAACACTCCTGTGCTTCTCCTGTTTTATAATAATTAGTCCTAGAAGGTCTCTTTTTACCCTTTACTGACCACTGTATGAACAAGTTTTTACAGTAAAGAATGGTAGCATGCTTCCTTTAATCCCTTCTGGGTTGTTCTGTGAATGAGTTATTGTTTCAGTAATGGAGTCTGGCTAGTCTCCTTTCTTCCTTACTGGCTGATATGTGAACAGCTGTTACAGTAAAGAATCCCGACAGGTTTCTCTTTATCCTTTATTGGCCATTGTGTGAACAAGTAAAGAATTGTAAGAAGTCTCCTTTAACGTTTAGGGCTTGTTGTGTGAATGCACTATTGTAGTCTCCTTTTCTTTGCTACTGACCAACCTGTGAAAACATTTACAGTTAAGAATCCTGGCAAGTCTCCTTTTACTCTGTTTTGGGTTATTTTATGAACAGGTTCTAAGGGAGGAGTTAGACAAACATATAAATTTGAATGGGGATAGGAAAGTAGTGAATGGACTGGCTAGTGACCCTCCTGAAAGCTACACAGAAATACATGCCGTCACACTTGGGTTGAGAGACGCTGCATTGCGTTCATATTCCTGTCCAATTTTACATCCGTCTGACTCTTCCATTATAGTAAAGAATCTTCATGGACCAAAGTGTAAACAGCTTTTACAGTAAAGAATCTTCAACAGGTCCCTTTTTACTCTCTATAGGCCACTGAGTGAAGACGTTCTTGCAGTAAAGAATCCAGGAAGATCTACTTTCACCCTTATTGTCCCTTGAGTTAACAAGTTCTTACAGTAAAAAATCCTGGCAGGGACTGTTTAATTCTTACCTGCCGCCAGGGCCGGCGTTAGAGGCAGGCAGACCAGGCAGCTGCCTAGGGCCCCCGCTTCCCCAGGGGCCCCCAGCTAGCGGAACATCACACAGCCGTTATTGGGCCCGTGAGGCAGGGGGGCTCGCCTGCTGCCAGCGCCGACTTCCCCCCGCCGCCGCATTGAACTATACCAGTGTCATAGACGCCGGTACAGTTCAAAGCAATGATCAAGGAGAGAGCGTCAGCTGATGCTCCCTCTCCCATCATTCCCCGCTCTGCCTCTGACACACAGCGGGTGTGCGAAGATGTCATCGCGCACTCACTGTGTAACAGGCAGATCAGCCACTGAGACAGGAGCCGGAAGCAGCGCGGGCACAAGGAGAGGTGATGATTGTGTTTTTTTAAATGTAACAGTAAGTACTGGACTGTGGGGCCACTCTCTTTGGGGAGATGCGGGCTGTGCTATATACTATGTAGCGCTGTGCTATACACCATGGGGCTGTGCTATATACCATGGGGCTGTGCTATATACCCTGTGGTGCTGTGCTATATACCATGTGTTGCTGTGCTATGTACCATGGGGCTGTGCTATATACCATGTAGTGCTGTGCTATACAGTATACCATGTGGTGCTGTGCTATATATCATGTGGTGCTGTGCTATATATCATGTGGTGCTGTGCTATATACCATGTGAGGCTGTGCTATATACCATGTGGGGCTGTGCTATATATCATGAGGTGCTGTGCTATATACCATGTGGTGCTGTGCCATATTCCATGCGGTGCTGTGCTATATACCATGTGGCACTGTGCTATATACCGTGTGGTGCTGTGCTATATTCCATGCGGTGCTGTGCTATATACCATGTGGCTGTGCTATATACCATGGGGGGTACATTATGCATTATATTCTATGGGGAGGCTGTGTTATATAATATGGGGGGCTACATTATATTCTATGGGGAGGTGGGCTGTATTATATTCTATTCGGGGCTACATTATATTCTATAAGGGGGCTGTATTATATTTATTATATTCTATGGGGGTGATTGCATCATCCTCTTTGAGGGGGCTACATTATACTATATGATGAGGCTACATTGTATTCTATGGGGGGCTGCATTATAGTCTATGTGGGGCTAGATTATATTGTTGGGGGCTTCATTATACTTTATGAGGGGGCTGCATTATACTATATGAGGAGGGCTACATTGTATTATATGGAGGGGCTACATTATACTATATAAGGGGCTGCATTATATTCTATGAGGTGCTGCATTATACTCTGAGGGGGCTGCCATATATTCTATGGAGGGGCTTTATTATACTATATGAGGGGGCTGCATTATATTCTATGGAGGGTTTCATTATATTCTCTGTGGTGGCTGCATTAGTCTAATGGGTGGCTGCATTATACTATAAGAGGTGGGCTGCATTATATTCTATGGGAGGTTACATTATATTTTATGGTGGGGCTGCATTATACTCTGTGGGGTGGGGGTGGCTGCATTATACTCTGTGGGGTGGCTGCATTATGCTCTATAGGGTGGCTGAATTATACTATATGTGGGCTGCATTATACTGTATTAAAGACTATGGGGAATACATTATACTAAATGAAGAACTATGGGGTGCATTATACTATGGGAAGTGAATTGTACTACATGGATGATTGGTGGTGTATTATACTATATGGAGCACTGAGGAGTGTATTGCACTATATGGAGGACTTAGCAGTGTATTTTAATATATGGAGGACTATAAGGAATGTATTATATTATATGGAGGACTGAGTAGTGTATTATACTATATGGAGGACTGAGAGTATTTTAATATATGGAGGACTATGAGGAGTGTATTATACTATATGGAGGACTAAGAGGAGTGTATTATACTATATAGAGGACTATGGAGAGTGTACTATACTATATGGAGGACTGAGGAGTGTATTATACTATATGGAGGGCTATGAGGTGTGTGTTATACTATATGGAGGACTGAGGAGTGTATTATACTATATTGAGGACTATGGGGCACATTATATTATTTAGAGGGCTATGGGGTGTAAACTGTAGATGTGCTGCTGATAACATGATACTGTATGGTGATCTGTTAGTGATCCATTAATGATTGTTCTGTCCCCATCATTCCTTCTCAGACGGTGGAAAGAGACCGGGAAACAAGTGTTGAACGACTTCAATATTGTCGATCACACTCACTTAGCGGCCTGAACTCCGTGCATGTAAATAGAACCGAAATGCTTCTGTGTGATGTGCAATGTGTTAGCATTTGGGGCCCCATTTTAAACTTTGCTTAGGGCCCCACTTTGCCTAAAACCGGCCCTCCCTGCCGCAATCTCTGTAAATTAAGAAACCTATAAGGTCTTATTTACCCTCCTATATGCCCTTGTGTGAAACAGCCTTTACAGCAAAGAATCCTTTACACAACCTTATATATCACAACAAGGCAATCCGGAAT
Source organism: Dendrobates tinctorius (assembly GCF_039654945.1). NCBI lineage: Eukaryota > Metazoa > Chordata > Amphibia > Anura > Dendrobatidae > Dendrobates > Dendrobates tinctorius. The sequence continues at coordinate 9,846,196 of NW_027361993.1, forward strand.
TATCCTCCCTCCGGCTAATTCCTGGAAGAAAAATGTCTTCTGTTGTCACTCACGATCCCATAAAATCTCAAGTATGTAATCCAAGAAAGGATGCTCGGGAAAGGAAGATAAGCCTTTTTCTCATATGATAGCAGTTTGTAACGATTCCCAACAGTAAAATGAGGCTCGATTTGGCTCCTACTAGTTGTCAGCTGATGTGATCCTCTTAATGTGTCTTACACAGAACTGATCGATGATATATAGGTTCTTCTGCCAGTGAGAGATAAATCACCGCTTCCTGCCCTGTTTGCAACACATAAATTAGTCAGGATTCCCTGCTCCAGACGCGCAATTCTTCCTGGTGACTTATTTATTGTAAATAAATTGATGGGATTACCATGTAAGCGATTTGTAACCAATGACTGTAGCAAACAATGCGAGCCCCTCTGTTCTCTTCTGTACGGGGGCTACCGCTGTAGGACCTAATTGCCAGGTGTGACACAGATACCTCAAGTGTCCCTGACAGCTATAAGGATGCAGTCTTATAATCACAGATCTGGTGAAAGTGTTGACGTTCTACAACTCTCTGGGGACCCCCCTAGATCAATGCACAAGTAGCATAACCTTTATCCATTGTCACTTAAGCTATTTTTTCCCCCTGACATGCAATAATAAGCAAGAGTCTGTAAATACGAGCAAATAAGACGTGGCCCCCGCAGCTGAGATGTCGTCTCTTGTGGGCAGCGTTAAAGAGAGCGCGAATTGCCGCAGAACTGCTTGAACAATATGATCTTTGCCCCCAGGGTCTGCAATACTATGTAATGTTCAATGGATGCAGTAATAAACCTATTAGGATTTTACAATTTGGCTCTTGTAACACAAGCAATTTACTGTGCACCTAATGAATAAAGAGGCCACTTCTCTTTATATAAGACTGTGCGCTAACCTGGAGAGATTGAAAAAGGGGAAACATGATTCTGCTTAAAGGAGATCTCCACTTAAAGGGACACAACTGACCACACCAAGGAAATTTTATAAAAACCCACCACCCCCATTCCAATGGAGATGTGAAACTATCTGCAGTTATCTCACACCTCTGCACTTGAATACGAATTCGTCCTCATGCAGCATTCTTTTCTCACTGCAGGGGGCAGCATTTATCCCACCATACTTTCAGATTTTGGGGGGTACCAACTATTAATACTGCAACAATGGAATATGGATTATCAAATAATGTTGATTATTGATGAATTGTAATTTTAAGGGTTAAAAACGTAGAAGAAATTTGACAAACTTTTGACCTGAGTTTGACCAGAATGTCATTCATTTTTCTTACACGTGGAGAAATAAAAAAGACATTTCTCCACCTTCTCCTTTCTGGCAGTACGTGAAAATCGGACTGCAGTCGGATGTCATCTGAGTGCTGTCCGATTTTTTTCACGGACCCGTTGACTTGTATTGCCGATTTTGATCCGACCCTTGGATCAAAATCAGACATGTCTCTAAAATTTTCCGCAGACCTCTTGCTCCGCAAAAAAAATCACAGATTTGTGAATGGCCTCATAGATTATCACAGATATGAGTGCTACCCATGAAAACATAAGATAGCATTTGTATGAGAAAATCGGATGTGTAAGTAAGGCCTTATGAGGTAGAAAAGTACAGAGCTGTGTCTTGTAATAAGCTATGCACAGAATTCTATGCATTAGGTTTATTCAATGAATTTTCCTACTGAATGACAGCAAGCAGAGATCTTGGAAACAGTGAGGAAATGATATGGAGAGTAGATAGGAAAAGCTTTTTGCTTTGTATGTTACAATCAATATAATTTATTTGCAAAAACTGGTATGTCCATGTAATAAATGACAGAAGCTATCACGGGGTTACCACAATAGAGAGGAGTCAGAAGACTGCAGCGTCTGATTCCTCCTACTCCTGCGCTGAAAAGAAGCACTGGTCTCGATTTCTTTTGGCAGTACAGGGGTTAGTCCACCATGTTGGGAGCTCTTGGAGTCTGAGCTTTCAGCTGAGAATAGTTAGCTACTCTTATCCCCTACATATAATCTAGGTAATGATTGAAAACCATGTCAGAGCTAGCTTTTGCTGCATGGCTTGGAGGAGAGGCGTTTATATGAGGAGAGTTGGAGGAATTATCTGTGACTGTTGCATGGGTTTATAAGTGTGGTAATTCCCTTCCCTTTTCTTACTTTGGTTTTCCCTCATCTTCCATTCCCCGGTGCATTCCTCTGTTATAAGTGAGTGAATATCTGTATGCTTGGTATTTTCAGTTACCCTTGTTTGTTTTGCCTTATTTGTCGGGTTTGTCTGCTGCGGTGGACAACAGAGCCCCTCTTCCCTGGGTGAGGGAAGAGAACAGACAGAGGGCTGATTCAGGAGATAAGGCAAGGATGGCAGCCCTGGCATCTTCACCTTCAGAAGTATCCTGTGAAATAGGGCAAGCTAGGGTGCCCCCCTAGTGTTAGGGACAGGGAAAGAGCCCCTGGTCGCGGGTCACCCAACAGCTGAGTCGTGACAGAATCCTTCACATTGGTTCTCTCTTTTCAGTCCCCACATACGATGTTGAGAAACACATGTATGCCTGCTCCAGAACCACGTGCTTGCTAACAGATTTATTTCATTACCATATTTTGGGGAATGAAGGGATTCCACTATATATTCTTGCATACTTTTTTTTCTTTGTAAAACAAATTAGAGAGATCATTTGAAGCAAAACTAAAAATGTGTCATAATAAACACAGTTACTAAAATAGTAGGACCACAGGCAGGGGCGGATACAGACAGGAGAGGACAGCTGAGCAAGACCTATATATGGATTCTCTGCAGCCCAATAGCTCCTCATAATGCACAATTTCACCTACTATGGTGTAATAGCCCCCTTATCTCCTGAGCCCCTGTGCAGCTCCACAGGTTGCACCAATAGTATGTCTGCCACCCCCTGACCACAGAGTCCCACATTTGTCATACATGGTCATTAGTGGGGTCAGTGTCAGACTGAAGAACATTGGGCCCACCAGAGAATTTGATTCTGAGGGCCCATCTTTCTCCATCACTGAAGAGCCCCATAGCAACTGCAAGGTTTGCACTATGAACTCTCCTGAAGGAGAAGCCAGGGCCCACTGGAGGATTCTCCAGTTCTCTGGTGGGCCAGTCCAACCCTGAGTGGGGTTGTCCCCCTCTCTATGACCCAAAGCAGAGAGCTACTCTGGTCCATCTATGAAATACTACATCTTGTATCACCTTGTATCACCTGCAACTTTGACCGGCTAGAACAGCTGATAACTGCTATTTTCCTTAATGTTCATCTATGAACATTATCAAAAAAGCTGTACTGCTTTCTGCTTGGTGGCTTGTTCAGCTCACAGACCCAATATTTCAGACGCCAGATTATAAAATTCTTCACACCCTAGGTCAGGCTCCTTTCTCCTCTTCTGCGGGGCAGGCTACTCATTGACTTTGGGTGCCAAGAAAAATGGTGTCCGAACACCTCCCAATCCCAAAACATCACATGCAGCGGTGCCTAGAGCTAAAGAAGAGCATGGTCTTCATTGAAGGAGGATGAGTCAGGAGCCTAGAGAGGAAAATACTTAATATCTGGCATATCCTACTGAATTAATCCTATAGTTAATAACCAGTTTAAGAAAAAAGAAAAAGTACACATCCTATTTACTAAGGCTGCATTACACATAGTATCTTCAGCAGTCTAAACTGGACAGCACAGTGGCTCAGTGGTTAGCATGGACAACATCTGCAAGGAGTCTGTATGTTCTCCTCGTGTTTGCATGGGTTTCCTCCAGGTTATTTGGTTTCCTCTCACTCTCCTAAGACATCCTGATAGGGAATCTAGATTGTAAGCCCCAGTGAGGACAGTGATGTTGTCTGTAAAGTGCTGTGGAATTAATGGTGCTACATACTAACTAATCCTGACAGCTTGCAATGCGAGTGATATGAGGATTCACAGGTCTGCAGCTACATAAACTGACCGTAGACTTGTACCCCAAGGCCAGAAAACCCCTTTAAATTGCTAAGGTTTGTCAATGATTTTGTTTTTGAGAAATCTCTCCTTTTTATGCTATACCAGCCTCATATTTCATGGCTTTTAATGAAGGAATTCCATGACGTTTTATTTGTTATTAACAAGAGAAGAATTAATTGTGTCTCCTATGGCCTCATTTAATTGGAGAATGAATATGAGAAAAATTGCAATAGAGCATATAAAATAACAGTGGCAGCAAAGACAGTTACATATTGTGTAAGGATAATGAAGTGTGACTTATTTTACAAGCACATTAGATCAGTACATGTCTCACGGTGCCCATGCGTGAGAGCCACCACAACACCAATCCCACCAGCACCATGATGCTTCTCTCATCTATGCCCCAGAATCTTCAGTTTTTCCTGTACCTGTCCCAGTGGAACCGGAATGGAAACAAGAGGGGCAAGTGGGAAGCGCGGGATCTGAAGAAGCAGAGTAGACTTAGCAACGAGGAACCGGTGTAGCAGAGTTAAGTTACATAGGAGGTTCTAAGGCAAGACTGGACTAGCCCTATAGCAGAGTTAGTTGAGTGAAGCAGCACAACTAAATCTGCATATGTTCAATGAAGAGCGTGCAGTGTTACAGGAGAGCTGACTTAGATATATAGCAAAGCTGAGTTTGTCACAGAGTCCTGTTTAGAGCTGAAAAGGAAGAAAAACCCCACAGTTAATTTAGTGATGTAGCACTGCATAGAGTACAATGCCGAGCAAACAGCAAAACAGCCGAGCTCATTTAGAGATATAGCAGAGCTGAGTTTGTCTTAGAGTCCAATACAGAGCTGAAAACGAAGAAACACCTGTAGGTAGGCAGCGTTCACACAGTCACTGGATTCCTGTGTCAAAACAATGTGACGTTTATTTCCACAGGTTGCACAGCACCGAAAAAAACAACCATAACCAGCAGAACAGCAGAGTTGACTCAATGATATAATAGAGCTGAGTTTGTCACAGAGTCAAATAAGGAGCTAAGAAGGAAGAAACGCCTTACAGATGATTTAGTGATGTAGCACTGCTGAACTAGTCACATAGTCACAGAGTACAATACAGAGTAGGCAGCAGAACAGCACATTTGACTCAGTGAGGTAACAGAGCTGAATTTGTCATAGACTCCAAGGCAAATCTGACCAGCAGTACAGCAGAAACCTGCGATGCAGCAGAGCTGGGTTTGTTAAGTGGATAGATGAATCCAAGAACAAAAAAACAGTCCTTATCCTGATTTCTATCTCTGCCATTTGGTTTACAATTTGGAAAAGACAAAGTCACACACTGCTTTGCCTATCCAGGATTGTGGGGTCATTAGTTCTCTCTCATCGCCGCTCAGGTGCGCGCTGTCCAGCTGCTGAAGGAGCAATAACAGTTGTAGTTCCGCCCCAGTCCTGCAGATGTCACTGTGGGGTGCTTCTTCCCTCCTTGCTGATCTATGTTCCCGCTGCACTCAGCGGTCAAGGTGAAAGGTTGTAAAGATGGCGGCGGCCTTTATGGAGGAAGAAATGGATAACGATGACTATTACGCGCTACTAAACGTCCGCAGGGAGGTGAGCGTCTGCCTGTCAGTGTGGGCTGGGGTCGGGCATGCTATCCTGGAGCGTGTGGCTGGAAAGATAAGGGATAGCCTGTGTCTGCGGGGCGCTAGCAGCCGGCATTGTGCGGTGACCCCGGGAGCTGTCACCTGGGTGACGCTATGGCTGCTGCCGCCGATCTCTGTTCCGTGGACATATAATAGTAATGTGCCCTGGCTGTACGGAGTGCGGGAACCTGAGGCTGCAGGTCACAGGAAGGGTGATGAGGTGCAGCAATATAGCGCCCCCTGCCGGTGCCGCAAAACTGCTCTGTTCCCCAGAGCGCACTGGCACTCTCTCTGGTGACAGTGCCTCTTTTACACCATCTTCTCTGGTGACAGTACCTCTCCTACACCCTCCTCTCCTCTCTGGTGACAGTACCTCTCCTATACTCTTCTGTCCTCTCTGGTGACAGTGCCTCTCGTACACTCTCCTCTCTGGTGACTGTGTCTCTCCTACACCCTCCTTTCCTCTCTGGTGACTGTGCCTCTCCTACACCCTCCTTTCCTCTCCGGTGACTGTGCCTCTCCTACACCCTCCTTTCCTCTCCGGTGACTGTGCCTCTCCTACACCCTCCTTTCCTCTCCGGTGACTGTGCCTCTCCTACACCCTCCTTTCCTCTCCGGTGACTGTGCCTCTCCTACACCGTTCTCTCTGATGACAGTGCCTCTCTAAGGCTAGTTTCACATTAGCGTTTACGGCCGCAGCGTCGGGCTGCGTACGGCCGCCGCTAAGCCCCGCCCCTTGCCGCGCCTCCGCCGGTAGCTCCGCCTACGGACGCATGGCGCTGCATGCGTCCTGCGTCCCCTATCTTTAGCACTGGGGACGCAGGCCGTGCACAGGTATGCGTTTGGCGGCGCATGCGTCCTTTTGACGCTGCGCCGAGCGCACCAAATTGTAACCTGTTGCGTTTGGCGCTGGTCGGCGCAGCGTCGAAAGGACGCATGTGCCGCCAAACACATACCTGCGTACGGCCTGCGTCCCCAGTGCTAAAGATAGAGGACGCATGCAGCGTCATGCGTCCATAGGCGGAGCTACCGGCGGAGGCGCGGCAGGGGGCGGGGCTTAGCGGCGGCCGTGCACACCCCAACACTGCGGCCGTAAACGCTAATGTCAAACTAGCCTTACACCCTCCTTTTCCCTCTGGTGACAGTGCCACTCCTATACTCTCCTCTCCTTTCTGTTGACAGAGCCTCTCCTATAGTCTCTTCTCCTTTCTTTTGACAGTGCCTCTCCTGTCCTCTCTGGTGACAGTGCCTCTCCTATACTCTCCTCTCCTCTCTTTTGACAGTGCCTCTCCTACACTCCCCTCTCTGGTGACAGTGCCTCTCCTACACTCTCCTCTACTCTCTGGTGACAGTGCCTCTCCTATACTCTCCTTTCTGGTGACAGTGCCTCTCCTGTCCTCTCTGGTGACAGTGCCTCTCCTCTCTGGTGACAATGCCTCTTCTACAGTCTCCTCTACTCTCTGGTGACAGTGCCTCCCCTGTCCTCTCTGGTGACAGTGCCTCTCCTATACTCTCCTCTCCGTGCTTCTCCTGTCCTCTCTGGTGACAGTTCCTCTCCTACACTCTCCTGTCCTCTGGCAACAGTGCTTCTCCTGTCCTCTCTGGTGACAATGCCTCTCCTACTCTCTCCTCTACTCTCTGGTGACAGTGCCTCTCCTCTCTTCTCTTTTGACAATGCCTCTCCCTACACTCTCCTCTACTCTCTGGTGACAGTGCCTCTCCTACACTCTCCTTTCTGGTCACAGTGCCTCTCTTGTCCTCTCTGGTGACAGTGCCTCTCGTACACCCTCCTCTTATCACTCACCCACTATCCAACTTATGTTCTGACTAGGTCTGCCTTATGCCCTACTATGCCTTTCTGATTTTTGCACCCCTTGCATATCAAATCTCCTCCACTCACCTAAAGCCTGCTCTTTGTAGTCTAGTGGTATGCCATCCTTGCCAAATCTCCTGAGGCTCACCCCATGACTTGTCATATCTGTGACTCCCTTACTCAAGGCGTGGGTAAAGATTAACACAATACAAAGCTGAGAATTTGCCAAAACGTAAATTAGTGTAAGTAGTCCTACATGATATATAAACTGTTGCTCCTCTCTCCAGAGCCCACCTATTTTTATTTTGCAGAGCTCTACAAATCATGCTGCATATTGTCCACATGGATTAAAAGTATATTTCGGTACAGATAAACTTGGATGTCAGAATGACAGTTTTTTATTAAAATTAATTTTTACTCTGCTGCAAAGTAAATTACACAATGCTGTGTTTCAGCCATTTCACACCAGCTGCTGCAGAACGGCATAATATGCGCCTCCGATTCTGCCGCATCCTAAAATGCATATCGTCTGCAGAACCCTAACAGGGCAGGAGCATCTTATTTACTCAACAGATGTTCTGCTGCAGCTGAGATCTGTGGTTTAAAGCATAATGTCTGTTCTGTAAATGATCAGAATATTATCTGTCCTTTCACAGTTCGGTATAAGTGCTCCCAGCCTGCAGTGAAGTAATTTTCTGTGATAAAAAGATGTGTTGGTGACTGTTAATACTTAGATAATTTACAATGGGGAGGGGCGGCTGTGGGGACATTATCACTTAGCTTCCAGGAGCTATGTCCTATATGCTGTGTACAACATTTTAGCTCCACATCAGTACTGATACTGCCGCTGCAAAACTATGTCAACTGACTAAACATGGTGATGTTACATTGTATGTGACCATCCCTCATGTGATTGCACTAGGGACCCCCTTATGCCATTTGCACTTATTTTACTACAAAAAAAACAACAAAACAAAACACAACAACTCAGAAGTTGCTGGAATTTTAGCTCTACAATAAGAAAACAAATCATTCATATGCAATATCTTAATTTCCAAACAAGACATTTTGAAAAAAAGCACGAGCCTAAGAGGCAGTCCATGGAGTTAGTCCTGAGCCTTGGGAGGGGGAAGTACAGCCCAATTTGGTCTACGACAGAAGTAGATTGACAAACAATCCCCAAGACCCCTTGTCCTTGTGGTAAGGGGGTTGATAACCTGAAACAGCAGCAGCTATTGAGTCCTATTTCTCCATCTTGGGCTTTAAGGCCCTGGTTAATCCTTTACACTTTTTTAAGTATTTTTTTGTTTTTCTTTTCATCCCTACCAAATTGATTAGGATGTGACAGAGATGCTTTTTTTTCTCTTCTTCTTTATTTGTAGAGTTAAATTTCACAATCTTTTAAAATGTTGCACATTAAAATTCAACTATGCAAAAAAAATTAACTACCATAGATAGGCCTGGGTATAACGGAGTACATTTATACAAAATAATTGTTGTGACTTTTCAAAACCTTTCCCACATTGATGAGCAAAAAGAAAAGTGGTGAAAAAGGCGTGAAACAAGTGATTGATTAGGTGAGAAAAAAAAGATGAAATCACTCCAAAAAAAGGCGCAAATCCACGATGATGAACCGGATGCAGTGTTTGCTTCCTTTCTTTCTGTATCTGCGGGCTTTTCCTGCACTCCTGTGAGCCAATCCTATCTCTCCGCTTTGCTCCACATACACACCATAGGAGATTAATTGCAGCTGCTTCCCCCCCTTTTCCCTCTATCCTATTTACTGTATAACGCTAGAGTACCGTACTTTTTTTTTTTTTTTTTTGGATGGGAGTAAGGACCTTTCCAGAGAGTCTAAAGTAACATAAAGTGAAATTCCAAGCTGTTTGGTGAGGAAATTCCACTTTTCTATAGAGAGTTTTATTACAAAGTTTCTTTTATTCATGTGTTCAGTGCACTTTAAGTTTTCCTCTCTGGTGTTAGTAACGTTTCTCGTCTTTTATATCCACGTCCTGGCTGTGGTCTCCAGTGACAGGCGTCAGTTTGCATCTTCCCTCTTTCTGCACATTCCATGCGGTTCCAGCCATAACTTGCTTGTAATTTACTTTCCCTTAGATCTATAAAACTATAAACGGGTAATGCATTCTAATGACAGGCACTAAACCTGCACACAGCTCGGTGGGAGATCGCACTGTGGTGTCATCTTGTTGTCGAGGCTCTTGACCTTGTTGTTGGTAGAAAGGTGCAAACTTCTCCTGCAACAGAATGTGCTTCCCATGTCAATCAATACTTGATCATGCCAGAGACGCCGAGACGTCAGCCATAGATGAAGCCGCTTCTCGCTCGTGTGTATAATGTGTGTTTGAAGCTTGATTGATTCATATGGGAGGAGGGGACATGTACGGAGTAATCAAAGATGCAGGTCTACAGAAGTTCATCTATTTCCATTAATGAAAATCAGGTCACCTAGGAAACTCCTGGACTGCTTTCTTGCACATTTAAAGAGAAAGTTTACATTAGCATATTTATATGGGGGACACTACACGGTCAGGGGGTGCCACTACTTGCCATATGCACAATAGTATAATTTTTAAAGGGGTGGTAAACTACTGGACATCTCCTTCCTAAGAGCTAACTTGGCCTCAGTAAGGGTATGTGCACATGATCAGGAATGCACAGTGTTTGCTCAGGCCTTAAAGCATGTGAAATCTGCCCCAAATCTGCATCTGAGATCACCTGCGTTTTTACATGCTTTTTTGATGCGTTTTTATCATTGCATGCGTTTTTTTGTCACTTGAAATAAAGCCAATTGAAAGCTGGCTTCTGGGAAGGAAAAAAAAAAGTGATTTCCTATTTGCAGATATATTGGTCAGTAAATGCTGTGGGTTGGACGCTGCGTATATCTGCAGCGTCCAGATGTTACAGCATAGTGGATGGCATTTCAAAAAACCCCGTGCCCACTATGCGAGCACAAATGCTGTGGATCACCGGCAGAGACTGACATGCGGCATGTATTCCCAGACCGCAGCATGTCAATTTATGGCTGGTTATCAAATATAGGAAGACCGCACGCTAATTTTTTAAATTATTTATTAAAAAGAGGGGACCTCTCTATGCTTTCCTCCACTTTCTGTGTCGTGTACTTCTGGCTGTGTCACACGATTCACCATTGTGTAAATTAGTACACCTGCATAGTAAGCTGCGTTCCCGCACTTAATACGCATGTCACTAGGAACATAATTCAGTTTTACCGCATCCAAAGAAAGTCTATGGGTAATTTACGCAGCAGAGACGGAGCGTCTCCACTACATAGTAACATAGTAACATAGTTTTGAAGGCTGAAGGAAGACCTTATGTCCATCTAGTTCAGCCTATTTTTAGTGCAGCTGTTCTGCATTGTTGATCCTGGGGAAGGCAAAAAACCCACAGAGTAGAAGCCAATTTTCTCCATAGGGAAAAAAATTCCTTCCCCTAAGCTGGGTCAACCATCTACCTATAATATTCTGTTATTCGTAACCTTCTATACTGTTACTCACAAGAAAAGCATCCATTCCTTTCTTAAATTCATTTAGTGAGTTGGCCATCACCACTTCCTCAGGAAGAGAATTCCAGAGCCTCACTGCTCTAACCGTGAAGAACCCTCTTCTATGCTGGTGCAGAAATTGTCTTTCCTCCAAACGAAAAGAATGCCCCCTTGTTCTTGTCACAGTCCTTGGTACAAACAGTTCATTGGAGAGATCTCTGTATTGCCCTCTGATATACTTGTACATATATATTAGATCTCCCCTAAGTCTTCTCTTTTCTAGAGTAAATAGACCTAATTTTGATAACCTTTCTGGGTATTGTAGTGAACCAACTCCATTTATCATTTTAGTAGCCCGCCTTTGAACCCTTTCAAGTTCAGTAATGTCTTTCTTGAGCACCGGCGTCTAAAATTGCACACAATACTCCAAGTGTGGTATGATGAGTGATTTGTACAGAGGGAGAATTATGTTTTCATCTCATGTCCCCAGACCTCTTCTAATGCATCCCATGACCCTATTTGCTTTGGTGGCAGCTGCCTGACACTGGGCACTCCAATTTAGCTTCTTATTGACGAAGATGCCTAAGTCTTTTTCCATGTCTGATTTCCCCAGCAGTTTCCCATTTAGTAAGTAATTGTAGCATCTGTTTCTCCTTCCCATGTGCATAACCTTACACTTATCTGTGTTAAACCTCATTTGCCATTTTTCAGCCCAATTCTCCAATTTACTCAAATCTGTCTGTAGTTGCAAACTGTCCTCCTTTGTGTTAAGTACCTTACATAGTTTTGTATCATCTGCAAATACTGATATTTTACTGTGTAAGCCATCCACTACATCATTAATAAATATATTAAATAGTATGGGGCTAATACAGAACCCTGTGGTCCCCCACTAGTCACCCTGGCCCAATCTGAGTATGCACCATTAATAACCAACCACTCTTTGTTTTCTATCACTAAGCCAGCTACCTACCCATCTACACACATTTTCCCCTAGCCCAAACTTTCTCATCTTACTTACCAATCTTTTATGTGGGACAGTGTCTAATGCTTTAGAGAAGTTGAGATAAATGACATCCAATGATTCTCCTTGGTCCATCTGAGAGTTTACATCCTCATAGAAGCTGATCAGGTTAGTTTGGCAGGAGCGATCCTTCATAAATCCATGTTGATATGGAGTTAAACATTTATTAACATTGAGATATGCCATAATGGTATCCCTTAGAAACCCTTCAAAAATTTTACCCACAGCAGATGTTAAGCTTACCGGCCTATAGTTTCCAGGTTCCCTTTTACACCCCTTTTTGAATATTGATACCACATTTGCTTGCCACCAATCAAAAGGAACAGACCCTGTTTCTATAGAATCTTTAAATATAAGGAATAGAGGCCTGTCTATCACATTACTTAACTCCCTTAATACCCGAGGGTGAATGCCATCAGGGCCTGGTGAAAAATAGACACGCTGTGGTCTGGAAAGACGTGCCACATGTCCGTCTCCACAGGTGAGCCAGAAGCGTCCCTGCTGTCATAGTGGGCACAGGATTTATTGAAATCCCATCCACTATGCTGTAACATCTGGCCGCTGCGGATGTACCCAGCGTCCAACCCGCAGCGATTACTGTCCATGGGAACATACCCTAAAAGAAAAAAAGGACATACCTCCTGGACTGGTGCCGCTTCAGTCTCCTATAACGATGTCACGTGAGCGTCATTGCTTGTCAGCGGCTGTTGATGGGCTGCAGCCTTCAGCATTCCGTCAGACACAGGGCTAACATTGCTGGAACAATGCCAGTCCAGAAGTTGCATATGTGCTTTTTTTAACTTTATTGGGGTTGCTTTAGAAATTATGAAGGGTGTTTTCAGTAGTGGACACCCCCTTAATGACAGCCAATACGTCTTTTTACTGACCTGAGATATAACAAAATAGCCTCCCCATACAGGTAACAATCCAGCAGCTGTCGGCCGTACACTATAGCTGACAACTGTATCAGCCACGGTAACGGCCATATTTGTTTAACCCCTTAGATGCTGCTATCAATAGTGACTACATCATAGAAATGGTTAACAATGGGGGCTTCCTCTTTATCCCCATCGGCACCCTGAGATCATGATTGTGTGGTCCTGATGTTTGCCATGGCAGTTCGCGGCCTTAGAGTCTGCCGGCTATAGCGCTCTGTTCAGAAGTTAGACATTTCGGTGGTAAAAATACATTTCTTCATTCCTGTAATCCCACTTAGCATTAATTCCTGAAAATCACTTGAAGGGTTAATAAACTACCTGACGGCAGTTTTCAGTAGGTCAGGGAGTGCTGTTTTTAAAATGTTATCACTATTGGGGGTTTTCCAATATATAGTACTCCCAAAGTGAAAAATGAAAAATTGCTGCTAATCATTCAAAGTTTGAAAATTGAATTTTTTTTTTTACTTTTTTGTCAAATTTTTTATGTATTTTTATAAATAAACACATCGACCTAAGTTTACCATTATCATTAAGTATAATGTGTCACAGAAAAACTATGTCCACATCAGTGAGATCCGTTGAAGAGTTCCAGAGTTGTTACCACATAAAGTGACACTGGTCAGATTTAAAAAAAAAAAAAAAAAATTTGGCCCAGTCACTAAGTGGTTAAGTAGAGTGGCTATTTAATTTGCAGAGATATCCCTTGCTCTTTCAGTTTTTGATATGGTAAAAGTTCAGTTTCATCCAGATAATTCTGTATGTTATCCTTAAGGGTATGTGCACACGCTGCGGATTCTGCTGCGTTTCCGCAGCGTTTTTGGCTCTGCAGAAACGCTGCAGATTCTGCTGCGTTGTACAGTACCTTTTATTTCCTATGGAAATAAAAAAAAGCTGTGCACATGCTGCGGATTTTTCCGCGCGGTTTTGCTGCGGTTTACAATCCGCAGCATGTCAATTGTTTGGTGCAGAAACGCTGCGGTTTTACACCTAATCCATTATGAGGGGTAAAACCGCAGGGCAAAACCGCGGAAAAAACGCAGATAATCCGCAGATAAACCGCAGCACTTTGTCCTGCGGATTTCCTGCGGTTTTCTCTACAAAATCCGCAGAGACTAAAAACTACGTGTGCACATAGCCTAAAGGGGTTGCCCCGTTACTCTGCGCGACTGCAGACTTATGAATCCCCCCAGCTCACGCACACTGCTCTGCAGCGATTCACCTGTTTCAGACCTGGGACCGGAGGGTATGTATGAGTTATATATACCCCCAGCCAGTGGGCATGGTCGCGTTCCATACAGGTGCACACCATTCGTTGTTTATAGTAATGCTGAAAATCTCTGGCAGTCCTGTAGACAATGAATGGAGTGGTGGTGTGCATGTTTGACCAAATACCGTTCTAATGGGGCATTTTAGAGCCTTGTTCTTGGGATTTGTTGGGGGTCCTACTGTTCAGATTCCCAGTGATCCTGTGCATAGGTAAAACCTTTTAAGTTTGAGAATAACACTTTGCAGATTACATACTGCCTGTTGGAGTGAATGTGCTTAAGTAAGTAGTGCAGAGGCTCTCCACCTATATCTTATCCATATGTTTGGGTTGTCTAGGGGTATGTTCACACTGAGTTTTTGAGCAGAAATTGAGTGGAAACTTTACAAATCCTCGTAAAAAAAGCTTCAAATACTCAGTAAAAAGAGCTTGTGCCCATACCTTAAGGCAGGGAATTCCTGCCATAACCAACCACTGATCCTTTCCAACAATACACACGTCATCCTTATTCCCATTATTTATCTGCGGATTATCATTGTTTATCCAATGTAAATATAATTTCCTTTTTATAACACCTGTTCAGGATAGATAATGGCGCATTATTATTATTACTTATAATTATGTTTGTTGTCTGCATCTCGGATGCTCCATACGGTTAATCCTATTAATTTTGTGTTTGTCGAAACGGAAAATTTTCTAAAGAAATATGAACGTCACTTGTCAAGAAGAGAAGAACAATTACCCGTCCGCTTCGTATCTTCTTCTCCTTCTTTTTTTTTTTTTCACAAGTCGACTCTATCGACGATTTCCCAGCATCGCCCTGTCTTTCAGCAGCTATAAATAAAGCTTTTCTTGTTGCCAATCTATGCATTTGGAGACATAAAGGGAATTGACAAGGAGCACGTTGGAAGGTCAAGACAAAACCGACGTTCTATACATCATAACGAGGGCAAATAATGCTAACCAAGGCAGAAGGCGTCCTCCCATGCATTGTATCGGCGTTGCATTTTTTAGCTCCTCTTATTGACTAATATATTTTGCTGTCGTCAAATTTTTACTTTTTTTTTTTTAAGAAATACATACGTTTGGCTTGAGCTTTGACAGCAGTTGATATAATAGCTCAGCAAATTGAGCCAGGAATATCAATAGGTTGTAATTTAACGTGAAAAGTACTGAGGTCAACATAAAGAGAAGTCTTTCACTGTGACAGAACAAAATAAGTCAAAATGAATAAAACATGGTAAGGTGATGAGAGGATAGGAGCTGTACCTCTGCCAGATGTACCCGGTGGGCCTTCATTTCAGACGTGTGCCCTTCCTCAATTGTATTTAAAGCTGCGGAGAGAGAGATGGGTCCTTAGAATATGTGAATATTTACCTTTTGAAGTCTACTTGATATGCTCCCGGGCAGCCACACTTGTATGTCCCCACTGACCACCTCCACCATTCAATAGCTCAAGTCCTGCCAGCCTTGAAATATTTAATCGCGTGAGTTCTTAAGGCAGAAGACGACTTACAATGCATTTGTAACACGGGCTATATTGCATGTAATGCTGGACAAAAGAATATTTCAACTATGTAAAGGAAAATGAAGGAGCCATTCGAAGAATGTAGTGGGACCCGTTGTATGAACGAGCCTTTAGGCTGTGTGCACACGTTGCAGATTTGCCGCTGCGGATCTGCAAGTGATTTACAGTACAATCCACAGTGTTTTTACACCCATTATAGGAATCCGCAGGTGTAAAAACGCATGCCAAATCCGCATGAAATCCACATAAAAACGTGCGGATTTTGACCTGCGGTTTCTGCCAAGAGATACAGATTCTGTGCAGAAAATTCCGCTCAGTAATCTGCAACGTGTGCACATACCCTTAGAATGAATAACATCAGATTTTATCATACGAATGCTATCCGTGCTTTTTATGGATTGCCATTGCATCTAGGATAGTCTATGAAGCTGTGCACCTGTCCAGTTTTTTCTTATCAGAGCAACTGATCCGTGGTAAATATCAGAGATTAGCAAGACTATGGATCCTTAAAAAAAAATCAGACTGCACTCTGGTGACATAGGAGTGCGTTCCGATTCTCACTGACTGTTAGAATGGAGAGGGTGGAGAAGCCTTTTTTTTTTTTTTAATTCTTTCATCCGCGTACGAGAAGAACTGATAACACTCGGAACAGAATAATCGCTCTGTTTTCACCCTCGGAAAATACTTACTTGTGAATGAGCACTAAAGTCAATGTCCATCATTCAAGGAAAAACCCCATTCAGACCGTCATATTTCATTTTTATGGTTTATCAGTGGTTTTTCACAAGTGGGACACATCTATGATAGTCTGTGGACACACGTGGCTTTTTTTTTTATGACTTGCAAATCAAACTCGGGCACTCAACTAAATGGGCCAGTGGGAAAAAAAACCCTAATAGCACCTGGATGCTATCAATGTGTCTTCTGAGCTCTGTGTATTTTTTACTGTTTAAAGGGAAGGAGAAGTTTGTAAAACGTTATAATTTTGCATACAAGGGAAGCGGATTCCACGCTTATGGTAAAAAATCAAGACATGGGTCAAAAATGGATGAAAATTAGATTCAGCACACTTATGAAAAATGGTCCTTTTTGTTTTTTTTTCTTCTATACAAAAAAAAATATCAATGGATGGCTGAATGAGTCTTAAGAATGACCACAAGGTGCTGCTGGCCATGCGGCCGAAGACCTGCCCGACAATAATTCAAAAAAGAAACCTCACCTCAATTTAAAAAAATAAAAATAATAATAATCTTTGAATATATTGTAGTCTGAAACATCCACTAATTGCCCAAGCCATAGGGCAGAAGTGATCACAACCCCGTCTGAATGCTCACAGCGGTTTACGAACTCATAGCCGGTTTTTTTAACTACTGTCCTCTGTGCCCACTCATGTTGAGGCCCAGCACATAAATGACCACATAGAAAAAGGAAGCCAATAAAAAGGATCACCTAACAATAATAAATATTTATTACTTAAACCACAACACAGTAAAAACATGGAAAAAGCCTAAAAAGGCAAAGAATAAAATACCCCCGGACCAGCCTATAATAAAGATTTTAGTCCCCCTCCTTATCTAAGCAATAATGCATGGGTAACAAAAACTAAATGCGGTCAGTTATATGTAAATCTGCCACAGACATGACTACAGAACAGAAATAATAAAAGAATATATCAATTGTATAAATACATATGCATGAATATACCAAACCAGCATGACTCGTATATTAATAAGTATGTCCCATATATTAGGTGAAAAAACAAGTGCGTGTATTAACTATCAACCAGGAATGTGGTCAAACTAATAAGAGGTATATCCAGTAGTTGAAGCCCATAGAACAGCTGCCTCTATGTCCTGCAAAAACCCAAATAAGAGTTAAGTAGCAGATATATAATGTTACACATGGAGCAAGATAGGGGATGAACTCCACACGTATCACCTTCATGAGATGAGGCTTCCTCGGGCAAAAGTGCAAATGTTGGCGTTCATGGAGCACTTGGAGCAGTGAGCCCTAAGTTGCACGAATGGCTACAACAGATCCCAGGAGCAGCATCTGAGCCCTCTGTCCAGAAAAGCGCAATACTGGGAACAACTAAGATCCTGCGCAGAACCCTCAAACTCCCAGACCTCTTGTAGAGGACCCGAGAATGAGAAAGGACAACAAAGACCACCCCCAGTGGGGGGTGAAAAGGAAGTTTTCTAGCATAATGTCTGGTGGTGTTTCTTTGTTGATGGTACTTAGTTGATCTATGATCTTTGGTTTCAGATCCGCTGCAGTGCTCTCTCGTCTTCATGTGGGGTGGGTCTGCAGTGCAGTTGATCCATCTCAAGTTGTTATAATAGCTTTCTCTTTATGACTTTGAAATGTTGGGTGACTAGTTGTTTCTCAGTCAGTGGACATGCAGGTCTTGTATGCATCCAGAGTTTCCTCATACGCTTCATATATCCTCTCTCGTTTGGTCTGCTGTTACAGTAGCATGGTGCGGCATGGCATGTAGGCGAGATAATTTACTGAGATAATGACTTTTGGGTTTTCATTGGCTGTAAGCCATAATCATTAACCCCTTCCTTACATTGGATGTTCTATTCCATCCATGTGACCTGGGATTATGGACGGAATAGTACGTCACACGCGATCAGCGGCGCTCACGGGGGGAGTGCCGCTGATTGCGGCCGGGTGTCAGCTGATTATCACAGCTGACACCCGGCACTATGTGCCAGGGGCAGTCACGGACCGCTCCCGGCACATTAACCACCGGCACACTGCGATCAAACATGATCGCAGTGTACCGGGGCACAGGGAAGAATCGGGCAGGGAGGGGGCTCCCTGCGCGCTTCCCTAAGACCCTCGGAGCAGCACGATGTGCTCGCGCTGCTCCGAGGGTCTCCTCCCTGCAGGCCCCGGATCCAATATGGCCACGGGGGCCTTCGGGGTCCTGCAGTGAGGCAGCTTCCTCAGTGCCTGCTAAGAGCAGGCACTGAGAAAGCCTCTGCAGCGCCTGTCAGATCGCTGATCTGACACAGTGCACTGCCAAGTGTCAGATCAGCCATCTGACACTTTACAGTGATGCCCCCCCCGGGACAATATAATAAAGTAAAAAAATCATGTGTAAAAATAATTAATAAAAAATTCCTAAATAAATTTAAAAAATCCCTAATTCTTTTTTTGTAAACAAAAAAATACATATTTATCATCGCCGCGTTCGTAATGACCCGCCCTATAAAACTGTCCTGCTAGTTAACCCCTTTAGTAAATCCCTTAAAAAAAGGCAAAAAACAATGCTTTATCATCATACCGCCAAACAAAAAGTGCAATAACGCGCGATCAAAAAGACGAATATAAACATGGCACTGCTGAAAATGTTATCTTGTCCTGCAAAAACGAGCCACCATACAGCGTCATCAGCAAAAAAATAAGTTATAGCTCGCAGAATAAAACGATGAAAAAAATAATTATTTTTTCTATGAAATTGTTTTTATTGTATAAAAGCGCCAAAACATAAATGAGGTATCGCTGTAATCGTACTGACCCGAAGAATAAAACCGCTATATCAATTTTACCACATGTGGAATGGTGTAAACGCCCCCCCCCCAAAAAAAAAAAGAAATTTATGAAATGCTGGTTTCTGTTCATTCTGCTTCCCAAAAATCAGAATAAAAAGCGATCAAAAATGTAACGTGCCCGAAAATGGTACCAATAAAAACGTCAACTTGTCCCGCAAAAAATAAGACCTCACATGAGTCTGTGGGTCAAAATATTAAAAAATTTATAGCTCTGAAAATGTGGTGATGCAAAAACTATTTTTACAATAAATAGTGTCTTATAGCATGTGACTGCTGCCAAACATAAAAACCCGCCACAAATAGTATATCAAACCCCCTTTATCACCCCCTTAGGGAAAAATAATAAAATTAAAAAGGTATTTCCATTTTCCCGTTAGGGCTGAGATTAGGGTTAGGGTTGGAGTTAGAATTGGGGGGTTTCCACTGTTTAGACACATCAGGGGCTCTCCAAATGCAACATGGCGTCTGATCTCAATTCCAGCCAATTCTGCGTTGAAAAAGTCAAACGGCGCTCCTTCCCTTCCAAGCTCTGACATGCGCCCAAACAGTGGTTTACCCCCACATATGGGGTATCAGCCTACTCAGGACAAATTGCACAACAACTTTTGGGGTCCAATTTCTCCTGTTACCCTTGGGAAAATAAAAAATTGAGGGCAAAAATATCCATTTTTGTTGAAAAAAAATGATTTTATATTTTTTGGCTCTATGTTAACTTCTGTGAAGCACTTGGGGGTGCAAAGTGCTCACCACACATCTAGATAAGTTCCTTGGGGGAGTCTAGTTTCCAAAATGGGGTCACTTGTGGGGGGTTTCCACTGTTTAGGCACATCAGGGGCTCTCCAAACACGACATGACACCCGCAGACCATTCTACCAAAGTCTGTATTCCAAAACGTCACTACTTCCCTTCCGAGTCCCGACTTGTGCCCATACAGTAGTTTTCTCCCACATATGGGGTATCTGCGTACTCGGAACAAATTGGACAACAACTTTTGGAGTCCAATTTCTCATGTTACCCTTGGGAAAATAAAAAAAAATTGGGGACTAAAAGATCATGTTTGTGGAAAAATTTGATTTTTTTTATTTTCACGCCTGGGCGTTATAAACTTCTGTGAAGCACTTGGAGGTTCAGAGTGCTCACCACACATCTAGATAAGTTCCTTGGGGGGTCTAGTTTCCAAAATGGGGTCACTTGAGGGGGGTTTCCATTGTTTAGGCACATCAGGGGTTCTCCAAACGCAACATGGCGCCCGATCTCAATTCCAGCCAATTTTGCGTCCATACGGCGCTCCTTCCCTTCCGAGCTCTGCTATGCGCCCAAAGAGTGGTTTACCCCCACATATGGTGTATCAGTATACTCAGGACAAATTGCACAATAACTTTTGGGGTCCTGTTTCCTTTTGGAAAATAAAAATTGGGGGTGAAAAGATCATTTTTTTGTGGAAAAAATATGATTTTTTTAATTGTACGGCTGTATGTTATAAACTTCTGTGAAGCCCTTGGGGGTTCAAGGTTCTCACCACATATCTAGATAAGTTCCTTAGGGGGTCTTGTTTCCAAAATAGGGTCACTTGTGGGGGGTTTCCACTGTTTAGGCACATCAGGGGCTCTCCAAACATGACATGGCCTCCAATCTCAATTCCGGCCAATTTTGCGTTGAAAACGTCAAACGGCACTCCTTCCCTTTTGAGCTCTGCCAAAAGGGAAACCTGACATGTCCTGTACTCAAGTCAAATTGCACAATAAAAAAAATTGGATCTGAAGTAATTTTTTTGTGAAAAAAGTTAAATGCTCATTTTTTTTATTTTTTTTTTTTTTTTACATTCAAAAAATTCCTGTGAAGCACCTGAAGGGTTAATAAATTTCTTGAATGTGGTTTTGAGTACCGTCAGGGGTGCAGTTTTTAGAATGGTGTCACTTTTGGGTATTTTCTCTCACATAGACCCCTCTAAGTGACATCAAATGTGATGTGGTCCCTAAAAAAACTAAAGTGTTGTAAAAATGAGAAATCGCTGGTCAACTTTTAACCCTTATAACTTACTAACAAAAAAAAATTGGTTTCAAAATTGTGCTGATGTAAAGTAAACGTGGGAAATGTTACTTATTAAGTTTTTTTTTTTTTGTGTGCCATATCTCTGTGATTTAAGGGCATAAAAATTCATAGTTGGAAAATTGCGAAATTTATAACATTTTTGCCAACTTTCCATTTTTTTCACAAATGCAAGTTATATGAATGAAATTTTAACACTAACATGAAGTACAATATGTCACGAGAAAACAGTATCCGAATCACTAGGATCCATGGAAGCGTTCCAGAGTAATTACCTCATAAAGGGACAGTGGTCAGAATTGTAATAATTGGCCTGGTCATTAACGTGCATACCACCCTTGGGGTAAAGGGTTTAACAGAAATAAACACGTGAAATAGATCACTGTTTGTAATGACTCTATATAATGAGTTTCACTTTTTGTATTGAAGAACTGAAATAAATTACCGTATTTTTCAGATTATAAGACGCACTTTTGTTCCCCAAAATTTTTGGGGAAAGTGGGGGCTGCGTCTTATAATCCGAATCTATGTGCTGCTGTGCTATAGAGTGGGGGGGGCGGTGGCGGCTCTGGCATGATGTCAGGGGGCTGGGGTGGGCTGGCTGCGGAGACAGTGGAAGGTCCTGTGCTCCCACTCATTAGGCTCATGTAATATTCACTGCACTCTCTGTCCATCACCTCGGTGCTGAAGCAGCGCCGAGTTGGTAGACAGGAGAGCGGTGCATATTACATGTGCCTGCAGTCCCCCGCCCCTATAGTCACCTACCGATGATGGCTCCTGCTCCCAGCTCCCCCCGTGGCTTTCCTGTCTGCTGAGATCCTCCTCCTGCAGGGTGCCCGGCAGCAGCTACTCATTCAGGCAGTTCATCGCTTCAGGACCTTGCTTTATGTGACCAATAGGACCGCAGGTCCTATTGGTCACATCATGGAAGGTCCTGTAGCTACAATGAGCTGCCTGAATGAGCAGCAGCTGCGCGCGCCCTGCAGGAGGAGGATCTCAGCAGACACAGGAAAGCCACGGGGGGAGCTGGGAGCAGGAGCCATCATCGGAAGGTGAGTTAACAGTTTATTATTTTATCACGTGCTTGCCAGCAGGGGGGAAATATAGAGAAGGTGGCCATGTGTGACAGCAGGGGGGAATGTAGGGACAGGGGGGTGACAATGTGTGCCAGCATAGGGGAATATATGAACGAGGGGCCATGTGTGCCAGCAGGGGGGAATATAGAGATGGGGGGGCAATGTATGCCAGCAGGGGGAATATATGGACGGGGGGACAATTTGCCAGCAGCTGGAAATATAGGGACGGGGGGGACAATGTGTGCCAGCAGGGGGAATATAGGGACGGCGGCCGTGTGAATGCCAGCAGGGGGGAATATAGGGATGCGAGGGCCGTGTGCGTACTAGCAGGGAGGCATATAGAGAGAGGGGGGCCATGTGCATGCCAGCAGGGGGGCATATAGAGAGGGGGGCCATGTGAGTGTCAGCAGGGGGGGCATATAGTGACCGGGGGGGCCATATCCAGGATGGGATGGGGGGGCTATGTGCCAGCACAAGGGGGCAATGTGCCAGGATGGGGGTTATATAGATACCAGGATGAGGGACATATACGGTATATGATTTGAAAGACGGACACTGGCATTATAAGACACACCTACATTTAACATAAAAAATTTTTTTTATTTTTCTTCACCAAATTTGAGGGTGCGTCTTATAAAGTGAAAAATACGGTAACTTTTTGATATTCAAATTTTTTGGCTGAAATTCAAGAAACAATGAAACATAAGTAAAAATGTAATTACAATTTTACCCATCCTTTTTGTGCAGTGTATATATATCTAGATACAGAACAGATGCCATGCTCTGAGATATTGCATTGTTCCCACATATCTTTATCTACTGGCTCTTTATAATATTTACAGGTACAGTGGTGAATAATCGTATAGGATGAGCATAGGATTACGCCGGCTTCACTGCTGATGTTCGGGATGTCGCCCTTCTGCTATGTCGGTGACAGGGGCGTGCACACTCTCGGTTCACACACCACCCCTGCACAGCTGAGCTTATGATCTTATTCCTTTGGCCTAAGGCTTCAAAAGATGAAAAGACTCGCCCAAGGTCACTCTGGCATCATGCGGGCCTGTTTGCTTTCTTGCTTCCTGTCACAGCTCCGATGGGGTTTTTTTTTTTTTTTTTGTCTGTCCTGACTGTTTCCTTTTTCTCAATAATTTATCTTTTATATTCGTCGTGCTGAACTTGGAGCTGAGAATCTTTGCTTTACCTTGGGCTGCTTGCGGTCTTCCCAGTATATGTCCTGGATAAATATAATATACTTCTACATTTAATCTGAACAAAACCTAGAATGGAGTAATAGACGTGTTACACTGCAGGCGATAGGATATTTGCAAATTCAACAAACGGAGCAGGAATTGTGATGGTGCAATTGTGGAACTGCTGCCATGTGGCCTGCCCTCTTCCTCTGATAGTGGCATAATATGTAGAAGTAGATAGCGCAGTCAAATGACCTTTACATGATCTTCAACTTTTTCTTTTCGGCAAGGACATAAGGTTGAGTTCAATGTATTTGGTACGATCGGTGATGGTCCAGGTGCATGGTCTCCATTAATTTGATCCTTGGTTGAATCTTCTCACTTGGCCACATTGTTTAGGGCTGTAATAAAAGGCCCTGCATAAATCGTTCAAAAGCTGCACCTTTCTGTTTCGTCATGTGCCGCATATCAGTGTCATTTCTGTCCTGACCCCTGGGACCGCTGCATGCGCAGAATGGTGGGCCGATTCTGACCTGGGCCAGCTATTTACAAGCCTAGCCTAGTTTCCCCGCTGCTTATAAGAGCTGAGTAATGTTGATGTGTTTGCTGTCTTGAGTCGTTGCAAATGAAACCACTTATCTCTACACCTGCCGCTCTATCATCTTAATGTTTTCTTTTGGAATATCAGGCACTTGATGCATTGAGCCCGCGGTTTGCCAAGGAGGTTTTTTCACATTGACGATATCTCTCAGGACACATACAAGTATAAAACAGGACCTGCGACATGATTCAAAATCTGCTGCAAAATCCATGAGATAATAACTACTGTCCCATACTTTCTAGAAATCATAAAAGCCATCAAGATTTATTTGAAACCCTGGCAAAAAAAAAAAATGTACGTATAGTGGCTCCACGTGGCTTAGAGAGAGAGAGAACACCTAAAACGCGAAAAGACCACTCCATCCATCTTTTTATTTTAGGTTAGTAATTTGACAAATTTAACCCTTTCCCGCGCAGCCAGTATTGATCTTTGTAATATGACAATTTTTTTTTTTTTTTTTTTTAATTTATTTATTCCTGCCTTTTGAGAGTCATAGCTTATTTAGCTGTCGACCAAGCAATATTGGAATTGTATTTTTTAATAACGCCATTTTGGGATACTTATAATGTATTTTAAAAAATGTCTTATTAATATTTTCTTTTTTATTATTCAATCTTTTTTACATCCAGTATTAATAACATGTCAACTTCTATAATATAATGCCGACTTTGTGTAGTTGCTTGTTTTTTCTAGTTTAGCACAGTAGAAACATATAAGAAACATACTGGTACCTTGGTTTTGTGTTACCACAACTTTTTTTTTTTTTTTGAGTTTTGTTATCCCTTTGCTTTATTGTGTGTTAAGGCTGCAGAAGTGAAAGGGTATAGTCTTCCTCTGCTCACTTCCTCATTGAATATCTGCTTGCTTGCATGTGGCCGTTGCTCAGTACCTTAATCTTAAGAATACGACAGGTGTGTGATACCTGCTGCTCATACACGCGGGTCAGCAGATGTTGTAAAAGAACCTGTCTAAACCACTTAACCTGTTAAAGTAAATGTATAGCCATAAGGGCCCTGTTATACCGATTTAATAGATACCTGTAATAAAAAAAATATGTAGAATAATTCTTGTTTAATTCACTTTAGAAGAGTTGGTGAAATAGCTTCTTTGTGCATCGAGGAGGGAAAGTGGGTAGGGTCTTTGGCTCTTCCGCAGCCCCTCTGCATTTGTATGAGCCTCCCCTTTTAAAAAAATGTTCACTACCACTGCCTTTGCCGTGAGTGGCGCTTACGCACATTCATGTTCCAGCGTTCTCCAGCAGAATACCGCATGAGATCTTGATATGCGGCACCATTTTTCTGGAGACCATAAGGTTAATCTGAGCATGCGCTGCCTCCTGTGCCATTATACTGGAGACCACCGGAGGTTAAACTGAGCATGCGCCGCCTCTGGCGTCATTTTGCTGGAGAACGCTGGGACATGAATGTGCGCTAGCACCGCCTGGAGGAAAGGTGGCGCCAGCGCAAAATTTAGAAAGGAGGCTCATACAAATGAAGAGGGACAGCGGGCAAAGCCAAAGACCCTAACCGCAGTCCCGCTCATAGTCTCGCCACGAAGCGTCTATTGCACCAAAACGTAACACATTCCACAGTGCTTTACAGTTTGCACACAATATTATTGCTGTCCCCATTGGGGCTCCCACATTCCAAAGATGTACTGAAACCAGAGAACCTGGAGGAAACAAAAAAAAAAAACCACAGAGAGAATATGCAAACTCCTTGCAGATGTTGTCCTTGGTGCGATTTGAACCCAGGACTCCAGCGCCGCAAGGCTTCAGTGCTAACCACTGAGCCACAATGCTGCCCATAATGGGAAGTATTAGAGTAGTTAGCAGCGTAGGCCTTCATGGCCTGGAAATTGGCTGAGTGGGTGTTTCTGCATTGGCTCCTTACTAAAGCCCATAGAATTAACAATGGGAGACCTCCCTCCCTTGTGTGACACTCATGTTCTATCTTCTTAAAGATGACCTGTCACCAGATCAAATGTTTCTGGTAAATGACATTCTCAGCAGCACCTCTCACTTGTTCTGGATGTCGATTATGTCTGATGGAAGTGAGAAGCAAGCTGCCTATTAGGTACTGCTGATTGGCTGCAAAGCTCATGTGACATAACGTAACATGAGCCGTGTGAGACCCGGCACTGATCTCCCCGGTACGGGCTCGGCACCTACACCGGAGGTGAGAATAAGGTGTTGTAATTGAGAAAGGACGGTCTGAGTTATGGACAACCCCTTTAGCGAAAGAGATATTAGAGTTTTTGTGACAACAGGAAGTGCAACGATGTGTTCGTGAACTGTGTAATTTTTACCAGGGCTGTGGAGTCGGTAAGCCAAACCTGCGACTCCGACTCCTCAATTTCCCTTACACCGACTCCGACTCCACGACTCCGACTCCCACACATAATGCTTATATTTAAGTGAAAAATTTATTGTAGTACAATGTGAACCTCAGACATTTAATCATTTTTATGATCCAATAATCAAGATATTTAGATAGAACAGAATATATATTGGTGTACTACCCGGTTTTCATTCTTTTTGGTACAGATACGATATGGATAGACAGATATGGATAAATGGATAGATAGAGCAGATTTCTAATCTGCTTTTGCTATTGAAAACATTATCTATGAGCTCAAAAACCTTTCAGGTGATGCAGTTTTTTAAAAAGATGATCAGCTTTTGCAGCTGAAAAACGTATCCTCAAAAAACACAGGAAAAAAGCTGTGTTGTGAATGTAGCCTTAGATCAGGAATATAACAGCCATTTATAGGACATTTCATAACTTTCCCAAACTCCTATGAAAAAATATTCAGCACATCCTGCATTGAATTACTGTACCCAATTTATTATATATTTTAGGAGTCGGAGTCGGTCCATTTTATACCGACTCCAACTCCGACTCCGACTCCACCAAAATGAGCACCGACTCCGACTCCACGACTCCGACTCCACAGCCCTGATTTTTACACATGAAACATATTTTACGCGTTAGTTCGGCCAATGGCCACCACACAAAACTGCTGTTTTTTACTGTAAAACGCGAGGACTCCTTTTTAAATAAATAAATTGATTGCCGTTTCTGAGCCGAATTTTACTTGTACTTCTGTTTATAAATGGAAAAGAGATGACCTATACGTTACTAAATGTTCCATAGTGGAAGACTATTCCTCTAAAAGAGTAAAGAAAATAATAGCATTTGGAACAAGCAATCACCAGGCTGGATATGAAGTGGTTAACCTGTGGCAGACTATGATAATCCCACCCTGGAATTTGGAGCAGTGGAAATGCAAATTACCATCATTGTCTTTTCATTACTAAGTACGAGACGAAAATCTATTTAAAATAAGGATTTCACATATACATTTTTTTTTTCCCAACATTGCTCGGAAAGCCGAATTGGTGGGAAATGGTGCTTCAAAGGCAGAATTTGTGGGAAATGATAGTGAAGTTTATGAATGTTGAAAGCAATTTCAGATCTGAAGGTATGATGAAGCTGAAAGTAATCCATTTTTATGTATTTGGCTGTACTTTCTGCTCTTTTTTTTTTTTTTTTTTTTTCCGCCTTCTCTCTGGAAAAGCTTGTGCGCATGAAGAACGAAGTAATGTATTTTTACAGCCGGTATCTTTGTGTGCTCTGATTAGAGGCAGAAGAAACAAAAGGTAGAGATGTGTCAAGAGGACGGAGCATGAGGGGAGCTGTCGGCAGCGCGGGCTGTATTAACGACCGCTTTTGTGTTGGGTTGAAGAACACATCAGAGGTGATGTTGAAAGGCCAATAAGAAATTATTCATGAGGAAAGATCAATTTTTTACCTCCTTTTTACCACTAAGAACAGACAAACTAATCACATGACTGGTAGCTACTGTGTGGTGCGTCTAAGGTGGGGCGCGAGACAGCAACCTGACTTGAGACGTCAATAATTGATAGACAGGCATAGAACATACAGCTTTGACCACTAGTGTTGTGTTCCATATTGCAAGACGCCGCTTTTTCAGCCATGATTTGCTAAGAAGCGTAACTGAGCACCCAACAGTGATCAAGAAGTTCTCGGTATTGAGTCGCCCCCGATGGGCTCGGCATTTCCGTGTAATGAATACAATCCTGAGATTTTGTGATGTAACAGAAACCCAAGGTTATCCATTTCACCAGTGGGTACACTAAACACTCCTGAGTTCCAATTCTTTTTTGTTCTTTGTTTTTTTTTGGGCCCCTCAATGATCAGACCTAGTTGGACTTTAGTTTCTTTGTTTTTGCCTCTCTGCATTTTAGCAGCCATATCTTTTTCATTTTTGAAAATCAGATCTAGTTTTATGGATGATGTGATAAAACACTCTGGGATCGCCTTTGCTGGGGTCAAAGGTCACGTGCATTCAGCATAAAACTCAGGCGCAGAGCTGGGATTCGTGTATAACTGACCCTGGGTCAGGTTTATTAACGGTGAAAGCAATGCAAAAGGAAATAAAACATAAAACAAATCCTTGCCTGTCCGGCACTAACTAAACAATGGACAACCTAACTACCAACTGGCGGGCTTCTCCCGTCCAGCCAAACCACAGTTGCAGTGGGCACTGCTTTCACTCACGTATGTGTCACTCACACAGACAAGCTCTCTGTGTTCCCAGGCTGAGACACTCACACAACCACCTGGCATCCTTTTATATCCACCTCCCATTATTCATTAGCAAGCAGGTGCGATACTGACCAGACTAGGCCACATAGGAAAGGAATCTAGGTGAGATATACCTGCCCTCATCCACTATTCCCACATGATTCTCACATATCCCCCCCCTCTGCTCAGACCAGTCCGGTCGAGCAATGACACCCGCCAAACAGTGCATTCGGGACAGTGCATCTGCATTTCCCATCTGTACCCCTGGGCGGTGCTTCACCGTAAAAGTTTAGGCCTGCAGGGCAAGGAACCACCGGGTCACCCGGCTATTCCGTTCCTTGTTCAAGTGCATCCACTTGAGAGGGGCATGGTCAGTGATCAGCCTGAACTTTCGGCCCACCAGGTAATATTTGAGGGCCTCTAGAGCCCACTTAATGGCGAGGCACTCTTTTTCTACGACTGCATACCTTTGCTCGTGTTTATTCAGCTTTCTGATGAGATAGAGGACTGGGTGTTCCACTCCGTCCCTCACTTGTGAGAGTACGGCCCCGATACCGGTATGAGAGGCATCCGTTTGTACCACAAACTCGCTGCGGAAGTCCGGAGTCACCAGTACGGGCTGAGAGCAAAGTGCCCGTTTTAGGCTATGGAAGGCTTCTTCAGCCGCTAAACTCCATTTAATCATGACGGAGTCTTTCCCTTTTGTAAGATCCGTCAGGGGGGTAGCGATGGCTGCAAAATTGGGTATGAACCGGCGAAAATAACCGGCGATCCCCAGGAAGGCTTGCACCTGCTTCTTGTTGACAGGTTGTGGCCAGTCCTGAACCGCCTGAATCTTATCAACCTGGGGTTTAACAACACCCCTCCCAATTACATACCCCAAATACCGGGCTTCTTCTAGCCCGATGTGACATTTCTTGGGGTTCGCGGTTAGACCTGCCTCCCACAGGTCGTCAATCACAGCTTGTACTTTCTGGAGATGAGTCTCCCAGTCCAAGCTGTAAATGACAATGTCATCCAAATAGGCCGAAGCATACCGCCTATGTGGCCTCAAGACTCGATCCATCAGTCTCTGGAAGGTCGCCGGTGCCCCGTGCAGTCCAAACGGCATATACACATACTGAAATAAACCTTCCTGCGTAGCAAATGCCGTCTTTTCTCTGGCAGCCTCCACCAGAGGGATCTGCCAATACCCCTTTGTTAGGTCTAGGGTCGTAATATACCGGGCTTTTCCTAACTGATCTATTAACTCGTCGACCCGGGGTAGGCATCAAATTTTGAGACCGCATTCAGTTTCCTGAAGTCATTGCAGAACCGGATGGTGCCGTCCGGTTTAGGAATTAGCACAATCGGGCTGGACCACGCACTGTGTGATTCCTCAATGACTCCTAACTCTAACATTGCCTTCACTTCTCGGGAAACGGCTTCACGGCACGCTTCCGGGATTCGGTAGGGCTTTACGTGAACTGTGACACCAGGTTCCGTTACAATGTCATGTTTCATTAGCATAGTCTGCCCGGGTTTTTCTGAGAAAAACTTTTGGTTGTGAAGTAGAAACTGCCTGACTTCCGTCTTTTGCCGCTCCGAGAGAGTCTCTGCAACCCGTACCTCCGGTACGGTATGCGAGCAGACAGGACGGGCCAGCTCCGCTGACAAGGCAGACCGATCTTTCCAGGGTTTTATCAGATTTACATGATAAATCTGTTCAGGTTTCCGTTTACCTGCCTGGTATACTTTGTAGTTTACTTCACCAACTCTTTCCTTAATCTCAAAGGGGCCCTGCCACTTTGCCAGGAACTTACTGTCCACCGTGGGGACCAGGATCAACACCCTGTCTCTGGGTGCAAACGTACGGATCTTGGCGCCCCTATCATAGATTCTTTTTTGGGCTCCTTGAGCCTGTATCATGTGTTCTTTGACGATAGGCATAACAGCCGCAATACGGTCCTGCATTTGTGTGACGTGATCTATCACTGTTTTAAACGGAGTGACCTGACCCTCCCAGGTTTCTTTTGCAACGTCTAACAGTCCGCGAGGACGTCGGGCGTACAATAACTCGAAGGGCGAGAATCCCGTGGAAGACTGGGGTACTTCCCTGATGGCAAAAAGCAAATACGGAAGTAAATAGTCCCAGTTCTTCCCATCCTTGTCTATCACCTTTCTCAGCATCTGCTTCAGAGTTTTATTGAACCGTTCGACCAACCCGTCTGTTTGAGGGTGATACACGGATGTGCGTAACGGTTCGATTTGTAACAATCGGCAGAGCTCCTTCATTACCCTGGACATAAAGGGGGTCCCCTGGTCGGTGAGTATCTGTTTTGGTATACCGACCCGACTAAACACATGCACCAGTTCCTTGGCAATCGTCTTGGTGGCCGTGTTACGCAAAGGGATGGCCTCCGGGTAACGAGTGGCATAATCCAAGATGACCAGGATATGTTGGTGTCCACGTGCAGACCGTGGAAGGGGCCCAACTAAATCCATCCCAATCCTCTCAAACGGGACTTCAATAATAGGTAGGGGTACCAAAGGGCTACAGAACCGGGGCTTAGGTGCAGAGGCTTGGCAGTCAGGACAAGACTCACAATATACACGAATATCGTGATGCATGCCTGGCCAAACAAAACAGTGTAATATCCTTTCGGTGGTTTTCTGGACTCCCAGGTGACCTCCCATCACATGTCCGTGGGCCAGGTCCAGCACCTGCCGCCGGTAGGGTTTTGGCACGACTAATAGTTGCACCGTATCTTCCCCCTTTTTCTCTATCTGATAGAGTAAATCATTCTCCAGAACCATGTAAGGATATGCCAGCCTAGAGCCAGGTTCTACGGGTACCCCATTTATCACTTTTACATTTGTCCTAGCCTGAGAAAGGGTAGGATCCTTTATTTGCTCGCTTTGGAAGTCATCTTTCTGAACTTCTAAATCCGGCACACGGGGAGGTGGACGGCTGTCGGCCTCCTCCTCTTCCCCGGTCTCCTCCGTATCACCCGCCATGACTGAAAACGGGAACTGCAGGTCATTTCCCGCAGACTCTTCCCCCGAGTCTTCCGGGGAGACCTCTTCCAGGGGTTCGGGACCCACACGTGCCCTGGGAGAAGAATCATGTACACTATTACCCGAGGGCATCAACTGATTCTCCCACAATTGCCAAAAGTGGGGAAAATCCCGGCCCAGGATAACATCATGCAATAACGCCGGGACGAGTCCCACTTTATGTTGCACAGACCCATAGGAAGTTGTAATGCATATGACCGTGGTGAGGTACGAACAGGTGTCTCCATGCACACACGTTACAGAGAATTTGTCTGATGGTCCAGTCGGGGCTGACACCAGACTGGCCTTCACCAGAGTCACCACACTTCCCGAGTCTAACAATGCCACCACATTTTTGCCATCAACAGTTAAATCACACAAGTGTTTTTCCACATCCTTTTGACCGGCATTCACACTCACTACCCGTGCAACCATAGACATGCGGTTTTTAGAGTCTGTGACGTCGCACTGCATGGGTTCAGTAGTGACCGGACAGTTCGCAGCAATATGTCCCATCTCTTGGCAGCGGAAACACCTAACGGGCCCCTTGCTTAGACCATAGTTCGTTACTCTCGGCCTCGCAGTGCGGGCAGTCCCGTTTTCCTCCCCCACTGTCTTAGGGATTTTTCCATCTCCCCTACTCCCTGGAACAGTCTTACCGGTTCCACGTGGAGATGATGAACGAGGTGGGGTAGCGTCGTCTCGGAGTCCTTCCGCCACGGAGTAACGTTCAACCAGATCCACCAGTTGATCTGCCGTCGTAGGATTTCCATGGCTTACCCACTTCCTCAGGGCTGGCGGTAGAGCTCTCAGGTACTTGTCCATGACGACTCTCTGGATTATCTCTGGCGCTGTCAACACCTCGGGCTGTAGCCACTTCTTCGTAACGTAGATCAGGTCGAACATCTGTGACCGCGGTGGTTTATCCGGCTGATAAGTCCATTGATGCACTCTCTGTGCACGGACAGCGGTCGTCACTCCCAGCCGGGCCAAGATCTCGGCTTTCAGTTTGTCAAAGTCCTGCGCGGCTTCAGGCTCTAAGTCATAATAAGCCTTTTGGGCCTCACCGGAAAGAAACGGGGCAATCAGGCCGGCCCATCGTGCCTTCGGCCATTTTTCTCGCACCGCCGTCCATTCAAACGTGGTCAGGTATGCCTCGACGTCATCTTCGGTCGTCATTTTCTGCCAGTACCGACTCACGTGAATCACTCTCGACTCGGCTTCCATGTTAACCTCAGGCAAGCTTGCCAAGCGCTGCGCCACCTGCTGGAGAAGCGAACGATCGGTAACTGTCATGTCCACCAACTCCTTCAGCTGGGCCATCATCACCCGATTAGCTTCTTGCTGGACGGCGGTGGACTGTACCAGCGCTTTCACCACGTCCTCCATGCTCATGCTTGCAACGTGATGCCCGCGTTCTCCACCACAATGTGATAAAACACTCTGGGATCGCATTTGCTGGGGTCAAAGGTCACGTGCATTCAGCATAAAACTCAGGCGCAGAGCTGGGATTCGGGTGTAACTGACCCTGGGTCAGGTTTATTAACGGTGAAAGCAATGCAAAAGGAAATAAAACATAAAACAAATCCTTGCCTGTCCGGCACTAACTAAACAATGGACAACCTAACTACCAACTGGCGGGCTTCTCCCGTCCAGCCAAACCACAGTTGCAGTGGGCACTGCTTTCACTCACGTATGTGTCTCTCACACAGACAAGCTCTCTGTGTTCCCAGGCTGAGACACTCACACAACCACCTGGCATCCTTTTATATCCACCTCCCATTATTCATTAGCAAGCAGGTGCGATACTGACCAGACTAGGCCACATAGGAAAGGAATCTAGGTGAGATATACCTGCCCTCATCCACTATTCCCACATGATTCTCACAATGACAAATTGGATTTTTTGTAATGCTTTTTGGTCACTGGATCTGCTAAGCAGGGGAGACATACATTGAGCGTTGGGTCGAATAGAAGCTGTCGCATTTTCTTTGCTTCCTTTTGCAATATAGCAGTAATTAAAGGGAATCCTAATTTAAGGGTTAAAGAATTGGAATTGATTGAGAAATCTGGGTTGTGTCTGAACGTCAAGAAAACAAAGATCATGTAAAAAAAAATTGAAAACTGCTAATATCAAGGTCGACAACGAGTCGATTGAAGTGGTCGACTATTACCTATTCCTTGGCTCCAAGATCAACTGCACTGACTGCTAAACACCTGAAGTGAAACGTTGCATAGCACTTGGACGGGATGCAATGGTCAGCATGAACAAGGTCTGGAAGAGCATAGACATCACCCTCGCTACTGAATGCAGATTGATCAATGTAGTTGTCTTCTCAATAGCAACATAAGTATGCAAGACCTGGACACTGAAGATGGCTGACCAGAAGATAATTGATGCATTTGAACCGTGGTGCTAGAGGAGAAGTCTACGGATTCCATGGACAGCGAGGCTCGCCATCAGAAATGTCTTGGATCATGTAGAGCCAAAACTGTCATTGGAAGCTAAGTTAACCAGGCAAAAATTAGCATATTTTAGCCACATTATGCAAAGTTATTCCTTGGAGAGAGGCGTCATGCTTGGATCAGTCAGTGGCAGAAGAAAAAGATGGCCCAGAACCCCTCTGGATTGACACTATCAAGAGCGACTTGGCGAACTGAAAAAAGCAACGCGGGATAGAATTGCCTGGCGAGTGATGATCGATAGAATGACCGAGAGTTCTACTCAACTGGGCAGATAAGAGAGAAAGAGGTTCTATCAGTAGTATCAACCCTCCTAGGACCATCTATATGGGCATGTAGGTCATCCATCATTGTGACTCTGCTGCTTCAGATTGATTACACTTGCCAACAAGCAGAAGACAACAGGTTAGACTGGAGGGAGACGCCTTGTGAAAGGCACTTCAGAGTGATTTTTCTTTATGGTAAAACAGCTTAATTTTAATTAAAATGATTTCAGGTTTTCCAGCCACTATGTCAAATGAGGTCACGTTACCTATAAGTGCAATGACCGCTTAAGTCCGTGAGGATGGATTGCAATACCAGATGCAAGCCAATACACAAAAGTGGAGCTAATTTTGGAAAAAGTGAAACCCTTTTTCTGATCCTTAAGAACGCCAAGATTAATGAGGCTGTTCTAACCTCTCGGAACCACTTTGGCTATACAGCACACCTAATTCCTTTTCAAAGATCTACGGTCTGAGAATTGGTGAGGTCCTTGTAATATGTCTTTGCTTGAAATAGCGAGAGATTGTCCAGCTTAGAAAACCCATTGATGTCACTGTGGTATTGTATTATAGCTCCATATAGTCTTGAGTTATATTCAGTTGCAATAACGCCCTTGTAGAAGTCTGTTGGCGATATTTGACATGCCTCTGCCCTATGTCCTGCTTTATCACACCTAGTATGACAGTTGTATACCCCCCTTTGAAGCCTTACTTGTATGGGAAAATATTCTTACAATACAGCTCTCTACTGAAGAACCTTATGGTCTGAGCTATATTTGGTTGCAATAATGCATTTGTAGAAGTCTGTTATTGATATTTGACATGACTCTTCTGCATGTCCTGCTCTATCAGATCTAGTGTGACAGTTGTATACCCGCCCTTGAAGTCTTGCGGGTTTTCGGAAATATTCTCCCAATACGCCCCTCTACTGAAGAACCTTATGGTGAGAGTACACAGAGTGCACACAGCTCTGCAGTACAGACACTGCACATGGCTCAGCCTGGGGATTTGGATAATTTGGGGGAATGCTCGATAAACCTATTCCCATAGATGCTGCAGAGTGAAGGAACGAGGCGTTTGGGTGCTGTAGATGTTTATGTTCTTGCTTGAAATAGTCGCCTGATGACTTGTGTTCCTTCCCATGCAATATGTAATCTGACATGAAGCAGCGAGCTCTTCTATTACGTGGTGTTAGTTGTCGCCCGCTGGCAGATGACGCTATACATGTATTTACCATTAAATATTAAATTGGACAATAAACAGAAGCAGCGAGGCAGATGTGGGAATGCAGGGAAGTTGTTTTTATTTTATTTTTTTATACTTTTTAGACTTTTCTTTGCATCTCTGTATAAAGGAAAATTCCCAGTCATGGGTATTGAAACACGCAAAATATCTCCAGTTTAAAATTTGGATCTATTGTATACGTTATTTTTAATGTCTTAACAATTTGTTCATTTTAAGACATTTAAAGGGGTTGTCTGAAAAAAAACAAAAAAGCTGCACACTGGCACACAGTACTGGTAAAATAATGAAAAAATATATATTCACCTTTCACGTCTGACCATCCCAGTGCTGTACACTGGCTGCAGAAATCACAACCTGTATACCCTAGATCAGGGTTCCCCAACTCCAGTCCTCAAGGCCCACCAACAGATCATGTTTTCAGGATTTCCTTTGTATTGCACAGGTGATGCAATTATCACCAAGGAAATACTGAAAACGTGATCTGTTGGTGGGCCTTGAGGACTGGAGTTGGGGAACCCTGCCCTAGATGATGACTGATGCCAGTCATTGGCCTCAGCAGTCTGGGGCTGTATACCTCTGAGGCCAGTGATCGGCTGCAGACACCATGTGAAGCATGTAGGCTGTGATGTCTTTAGAAAGAGGCTTGAAAAGTGCATGTATTTTTCAGAGTTTTGGACAACCTTTTAAAATAAATACAAAAATCAAACTTAACTGTGTATTTAGCAATAATAGAGGCAGCACCTTCAATGCAACTGGATGCTAACATTTTTTTTTTGAAAAATAAATGTATTCACTGGTATCTATTTCTCGCAGAGCTGTGTGACCATCATTATTACCACATTGGTTATTGTCCAGCTTTCCTCTTATGCCTGGTTATTGCACGCCTCCTCCCTTCAAAGTTTTTATCCCCTTAATATATTGTAATCATCACATTTATGATACTGTGTATGGTACTTACAATTGCTCATTTTGCCTTTCTGTCCAGGTAATTCTTCTGTTTTCTCCTCTCTATGTAGAAGCGGAAAGTTTTTTTGTCCCTGCAGAGACCTGCTATTGACTTTTGACTGGTTAATTAAGGTATACATGGAAAAATTGACCTCCTGTTTCTACATAGCTTAGAAGGATTCTGCTCGTCAGTTTTTAATCATGTGATGTCATAGACCTAATGGAATAGAGAATAATCAGCTCTGTAGAAAGACAAAACGAGCAATTGTATAGCACGGAGTACTGACAATATGACGACTGCAATATATTAAGAGGATAACTTTTGATGGGAGTGCTTCTTCATTGCTCCTTATTGGGGTTGTCTTATAAATATAGAAGTATCTCTAGAAATCAGTTGCTCACTGGAGAGCTGACATAAGTGGCTTCTTCTCGGTAATCGAAGTATTACATAACTGATTCAAGTGTATGGTCAACCATATAATGCAGGGACAGTTGGGTCCTCCAAAACTAGTGCTCATAGACGATGTCCACAAAAGGTAGAAACCTAGCGGTTAAAAGAAGTGAGCGGAGCACTCCAAAGATTTCTGCTTTGACAATGCTCCATGCTTTAAAATGCAGATCAATGGGAAGCCTAAAAAACTGAAGGAAACCACCTTAAAAAAAAAAGCCTTCATGGAAAAAACCTCCAACATCTCCTGAAGCGGCTTACTTTTGGAAAACTCATCGGATTCGCCTGCATGATAAAAACGTTGTGGGCACATGCCCTTACTCTGGGAAAGAATGTCTCTCTTCTCTGGTTTGACTACAAACCTGTTAATAGCCGGATGCTATTTCCTCTCGGATGCTAGTACAAGAGACCATATATTAGCAGCATTAAATGGCGAGCTTTAAGGCATTTCTTCCAGAACAATATTTTAATGGTTGATATACCAGGAAGCTGCTTTCTGCAGGACTTATTTCCGCAGTTAACCAGCTGTGACACACAGAATAAATACATTTGCAGAATTACCGTATTAACGTTCACCGCTACGTCGTCGACGTGATCTACACATTGGAAATAATGTGACAGGTATAGTTGTGTAATGCTAATTGAGCAGGAATGAGAACGATATGAGCCCCGGTGTCTTTGACAACAATCCCCTATAGAAATGGAAATCTCCGGTTATTGAAGATTAATCATAACACCGGAGATGTCCTTCTGTCCGAAGCCTCGACGCCTACGCAATGTGACACCGGAGTCGGTGCATACACCAAATGCTCTATTTTGCCATTTTATTGGAGAGTGTCTTCAATAAAATAGGCTGTAGTGCGGACCCGCCGGCACCATCCTCTGCTTCATCCGTCCATGGATGCACGTGCAGCTGAAGTGTATTACAGCGCACGGACCGGTAAGTTGGTTGAGATGTGCAATCCATATCTCATTAGTGGTGTGCACCTCCTTGATCCTCTCCAGAAATGTTACTTCAATCAATGATTACAGTAAGAAATACAGACACTATTAATAAATTCAACGGATGGGTGCTGCCCATCGCTTTCTCCTCCTCAGCTCCACCTATTTTGGCGGAGCTGCTTGATAATAATGACATGAAAAGTGTTCTATGCCAGTTTTGTAAGGGGTATAATTTCTCCTTGTGGAGAGTTACATGTCAAGCCGGCCATGCCACGGTGAGGAGACTTTTAAGGCTTGCAATGCTCCTCTGGGAAACTAAATATGCAAATATGGACATAGCCTTATACCTAAAACCTGCTGAGGACTTTATCAAGCCTCTGTGAGCAAATCCTGACTGATACATTATACATGCAGTACATTGTAGAAAATTATCAGGACAGGAGAGAGCTTTACAACGTCTTCTGATGTTATAATTGCCAACCGTTCTGAATTTTTGGAAGCAGGCTGGAAGATTCGGGCTTGTGCTACTGTGAAGCCTCACCCAAAAGTGGATGGCGCCGAGTATAAGTTTAAGCATCCCTTTTTTACCAGTGGATATGCTGACAAGTATGCAATGTGTTCACCTTGTAGAACATTGTCTAGACCAGGTCTTCTCAAACATTTTCTGCTGGAGCCTCACCAGGCTGATCGATGTGACATCTGGACCTCACCATCTGCTGGGGAAGCCCATGCTCAAATTTAAAAAGAAAAATGTCGGTTTTACTTTTTTTATCCTTCTGAACCCAATATAACATTAAGGATTAAACTTTTTTTAATTGAATGATCTGCAGGTATTGCAGTTATACATTTTTGTAATATATTTTAAATCTTTATTTTACCTCCATCTCTCCCAAACACGTTGCATCAGTTCTGTTTCTCATGGCCAGTTGATGCACTTTTAGAAGATGCTTTGAACTGCTGCTCAGCCAGGATCCATACTCATATTTGCAAACAATCAGTATGGGAAGTTCCCTGTCTTTGAGTATGGGACTGGAGAGCCCAGAAGCTCAGAAAGGGAAAGTCCTGTACACAGGCTGTTGGAATATACAGGTGCTTCTCACAAAATTAGAATATCATAAAGTTCATTTATTTCAGTTCTTAAATACAAAAAGTGAAACTCATATATTATATGGAGTCATTACAAACAGAGCGATCTATTTCAAGGGTTTATTTGTTAATGATGATGATTATGGCTTACAGCCAATGAATACCCAAAAGTCATTATCTCAGTAAATTAGAATAATTAACAAAAAACACCTGCAAAGGCTTCCTAAGCGTTAGGGCCCCGTCACACATAATGACTCACCAGCGATCCCGACAACGATATCAACGTGTCAGGATCGCTGGTAAGTCGCTATGTGATCGCTGGTGAGCTGTCAAACAGACAGCTTCACCAGAGATCAGCACAACGATGCCGAGCGCACGGCGTTGCTGTGTTCGTTAGTTACCAGCGCGCTGATGCAGGGAGCAGGTAACTAACGTACACATCGGGTATCCATGGGACGTGCGTCCCTTGGATTCCCGATGTGTACGTTAGTTACCAGTTGATCGCTGGTCTCCCGCCTGTCACACGCAGCGATGCGTGCTGGCCAGCGGGAGACCAGCGACCAA
The DNA here is from genome assembly GCF_039654945.1 of Dendrobates tinctorius. Lineage (NCBI taxonomy): Eukaryota > Metazoa > Chordata > Amphibia > Anura > Dendrobatidae > Dendrobates > Dendrobates tinctorius. The sequence goes on from NW_027361993.1 coordinate 9,885,966, forward strand.
AGAAAAGTCCTGGGCTTTCCTACTGCGATCAGCGATACCGGCAGGGGGGCCGGTCGCTGATCGCTGTCACACACAGCGATCTCGCTGGTGAGATCGTTGTTGTGTCACAAAACTTGTGACTCAGCAGCAATCTCGCTAGCGAGATTGCTATGTGTGACGGGGCCCTTAAAAAGGTCCCTTAGTCTGTTTCAGTAGGCTCCACAATCATAGGGAAGACTGCTGACTTGACAGATGTCCAGAAGGCAGTCACTGACAAACTCCACAAGGAGGGTAATCCACAAAAGGTCATTGCTAAAAAAGTTGGCTGTCCACAGAGTTCTGTATCAAAGCATATTACTGGAAAGTTGAGTGGAAGGAAAAAGTGTGGTAGAAAAAGGTGCACAAGAAACAGGCATAACCGCATTTTTCAAGCTGGTGTGATAAAGTATTCTAATTTACTGAGATAATGACTTTTGGGATTTCATTGGCTGTAAGCCATAATCCTCAACATTAACAGAAATAAACACTTGAAATAGATCACTCTGTTTGTAATGACTCTATATAATTTGAGGTTCACTTTTTGTATTGAAGAACTGAAATAAATTAACCTATTGATGCTATTCTAATCTTGTGAGAAGCACCTGTAGTGTATGGATCTTAAAGGAATCTGTCACCTATTTTTTGCCCTATAAGCTGCGGCCACCACCATAAGTGGCTTATCTACAGCATTCTGTAATGCTGTAGATAAGCCCCTGATGAAACCTGAAAGATAAGAAAGACGAGTTAGATTATACTCACCGGGGAGTGCAGTGGGTGTCGCGGTCCGGTCCGGCACCTCCCATCTTCTAGCGATGGCGTCCTCCTTACTTCTGCCGTGGCTCCTGCGCAGGCAGGCGTACTTTATCTGCCCTGTTGAGGGCAGAGTAAAGTACTGCAGTGCGCAGGCGTCAGGCCCCTGTGCACTGCAGTACTTTACTCTGCCCTCAATAGGGCAGATAAAGTACGCCTGCGCAGGAGCCACGGCAGAAGTAAGGAGGAGGACATCATCGCTAAAAGATGGAAGGTGCCGGACCGAACCCCCGGGTAAGTATAATCTAACTTGCTTTTCTTATCTTTCAGGTTTCATCGGGGGGGGGGTTATCTACAGCATTACAGAATGCTTTAGATAAGCCCCTCATGGCGGTGGCCGCAGCTAATAGGACAAAAAATAGGTGACAGATTCCCTTTAATGAGCAGCAGTTAAAAGGTTTGTCTAAAGAAATGTAAGCTGGGAATTATAAATAAAGCACTGCATCATAGTGTTTGGGAGAGAAGTAAGCAAAATAAGGTAATGAGGTATATTGCAAACGTTCTTAATTTTGCAATGCCTGTGGAATAATTGAAAAATTAGAAAAAAAAGTTTGTTTTTAACTAAAAAACTCGCCCACCCCAGCTCACTCCTACCTACCACACAGTCAGAAATCTACAAGCCATTAACCCTCAGACACTTTCAGACACCCAAAACACTCATCACTGTCCCCAATCTCCTCTTTCTCCTGTCCTGATTTGGCTGTTCATCACTACGACACTCTTAGAAGCACCCTTGACCAAGTAGCTCCCCTCACCCTCAGAACCTCCAAGCACAGAGTAAAACAGCCCTGGCTCACATTGCAAACTCAACTTCTCCAGCAATGCTCTAGGAGTGCTGAACGCCTATGGAGAAAAACCCCCACACCAGAAGACTTCATCCACTTCAAATTTATGTTAAGAACATATAGAGCTGCCCTCCACCTCGCCAAACAGACCTACTTCACCACCCTGATCTCCTCACTAGCCAACAACCCCAAGAAACTTTTGACACTTTTCACTCCCTCCTCAGGCCAAAAGCACAAAACCCTATCACAGACATTTGTGCTGATGACCTGGCTGGCTTCCCACTTTACAGAACAAATAGATAATATCCGTCAGGAAATCTGCTCCCAACCACCAAGTGCTGTGACTCCCATCCCTTCCTGCATCTCCCCTGGCTCACTTTCCACATTTGATGCCATCACAGAAGAAGAAGTCTCCAGACTCCTCTCTTCCTCTCGTCCGACCACATGCACTACCGACCCCATTCCCTCACATATCCAGTCGTCACAACTCGCCTAACTGCAATCTTTACTCTCTCCCTCTCCTCGGGCATTTTCCCATCCTCCTTCAAACACGCCATCGTTACTCCATTACTAAAACCCGCTCTCGACCCATCCTCTACAAACAACTACAGACCAGTCTCCAATCTCCCCTTCATCTCTAAACTTTTGGAGCACCTAGTTTACTCCCGCCTTACCCGTTACCTCTCCACTCACTCACTTCTAGACCCTTCACAGTCCAGCTTCCGCCCCCTACATTCGACTGAAACTGCACTCATGAAAGTGACCAGTGACCTTCTGACAGCAAAATGTAATGGTGACCACTCTCTGCTAATTCTTCTTGACCTATCTGCAGCTTTCGACATTGTTGACCACCATCTCCTACTCTCTAGGCTCCAGTCACTAGGCATTAAGGACACTGCTCTCTCCTGGTTCTCTTCCTATCTTTCTGACCGCTCCTTCAGTGTTTTGTTCTCTGGCGCCACGTCATCTCTTCTTCTCGCTGTCGGGGTACCTCAGGGCTCAGTCCTTGGCCCCCTTCTCTTCTCTCTGTACACAGCCCCAATTGGACAGACCATCAGCAGATTTGACTTTCAGTACCATCTTTCTGCTGATGACACACAACTATATATGTCATTCCCCGACCTTACCCCCGCTGTACTACAGAATGCCAGTGACTGTCTGTCCGCAGTCTCCAACATCATGTCTGCTCTCTATCTGAAACAAAACCTCTCCAAAACTGAACTACTTCTGCTCCCGCCGTATACTAACCTCCCTAAATCTGACATTTCTCTCTCCGTGGGTGGCACCACAATAACACCCCGGCAGCAGGCGCGCTGTCTGGGTGATATGTTTGACACCAATCTCTCCTTCACATCCCATATACAATCTCTTGCCCGCTCTTGCCGCTTACACCGAAAGAACATCTCTAGAATCCGCTCTTTTCTCACCATGGAAACAACAAAAACCCTCACTGTAGCATTGATCCACTCCCGCCTGGATTACTGCAACGCTCTATTAATTGGCCTCCCCGTTACTCTACTATCCCCTCTCCAGTCCATACTTAATGCAGCAGCCAGGGTCATCTATCTGGCTAATCGGTACTCAGACACGTCCGCTCTTCGCCAGTCTTTACATTGGCTGCCCATTCATTATAGGATCCAATTCAAAGTACTTGTTCTCACCCACAAAGCTCTCCACAGTGCAGCACCCCCTACATCTCCTCCCTCATTTCTGTTTATCAGCCTAGCCGACCGGTGCGCTCTGCAAAAGACTTTCGACTAACCTCTGCACTAATCCGCACCTCCCACTCCCGACTCCAAGACTTCTCCCGCGCTGCGCCAATCCTCTGGAATGCTCTACCCCAAGAAATTAGGACTATCCACAATTTGCATAGTTTCAGGCGCTCCCTCAAAACACATTTGTTCAGAGCAGCCTATCATGTTCACTAATCAAAATCTTTCTATGTGTAAGTGTGCATGAGTAGCCCATTCACTATCTCCATCCATCCCTCAAGATGGCTGGACCATCATTGTAAATACACCATTGTAAATACACACCTGTACTTTGTATCTCCCCCACCTCATTGTAGATTGTAAGCTCTCACGAGCAGGGTCGTCTTATTTTGCTTTAATTATTGTATTGTTGACGTTGTTACTTATGACTTGTGTTTTGAAACTGTTAGGGTGTGTGCACACGCTGCGGATCCGCAGCAGTTTCTGCTGCGGTGTACAGTACCACCATAATATCCTATGGGAAATGGAAACCGCAGTGCAGACGGTGCGGATTTTTCCGCACGGATTTGCTGCGGTTTCTAATCCCCAGAAAGAATTGACATGTCAATTCTTTCTGCGGATTCCACTGCAGTTTACTATCTCCTCCATTGTAGAGGTGATAAACCGCAGGGCAAAACCGCAGGCCAATCTGCAGATAAACCGCAGGTCTTTTGACCTGCGGATTTTGCAAAATCCGCACGGATCAATCCGCAGCAGAATCCGCAGCGTGTGCACACACCCTTAAACTCTAAAGAGCTGCGGAATATGTTGGTGCTATATAAATAAAGATTATTATTATTATTAACTTCCTACAGAGTTAGTCGATTGTTATTCAACTAGAGATTGCAGCTGCCCCGTATATCATTGGTGTGACCAGCCTCACAGTTGCAGAAACATCGGTCTAGACTAGATATAGTTACAGCCTCTGGATATATATAGCAGTCCCTGTACTCACTGACAATTAACATAGGTATAGAGAATGGTGAGAGAGTAGAAGCAAAATATACTAGCTGGTTGCAGAGCTTTTTATTATCAATAACACAGTCCTGTACTATAGTCCCTTTCATGGAGTGCACACAGCTCCGCAGTACAGACACTGCACATGGCTCAGCCTGGGGATTTGGATAATTTGGGGGAATGCTCGATAAACCTATTCCCATAGATGCTGCAGAGTGAAGGAACGAGGCGTTTGGGTGCTGTAGATGTTTATGTTCTTGCTCGAAGAAGCCGCCTGATGACTTGTGTTCCTTCCCATGCAATATGTAATCTGACATGCAGCGGCGAGCTCTTCTATTACGTGGTGTTAGCTGTCGCCCGCTGGCAGATGACACTATACATGTATTTACCATTAAATATTAAATTGGACAATAAACAGAAGTACAGAGGCAGATGTGAGAATGCAGGGAACTTTTATTTTTTTATTTTGTTTTTTGTTTTCTCTTTTATGCAGTTCATGGAAAATCACACATTAAATGGTTCTGTTTTAGGATTAAGAATCTGTTGTAATTGTTAATTTTTTTTTGTGTGTGTGTCTTAACTGGGTTATTTGGGGGAAAAATGTTCCTAGTCACAAAAAAATGTTTTCATTAGGGTTTTTTTTTTTTACTCTATATTTTCCAGGCTGTCTTTAGTTTTAACATAAATTCATTTCTTTGGCTAACTGGCGTTACGATAGAGGAGAAAGAGCCAGGCCTTGTACATTTCCATAGAGTCGAGTGACTATAATTAAATGATCAAACTATATTTGCTAAAAATGGCTGCTGTAATGTAGCTACTTTCTAGACTGAAGCTCCAAGGGCTTGTTCACACATTGCTTTTTTTTGCAAAAACGAATATTTTACTGTACCGGCATAGTGAATGTGAGTTGTAAAATCTGATGCATGCGCTGCTTAATTTTTCCTTGCAGTTTTAAATCTGCAGTATGTCAATTCTTGCAGCGTTTTCAGCCTCACAAACAAGTGGATTTTATACAGCATTTTTCCTGCCAAGAGACACATGTTTGTGAGAAATGCTTGCTCCAAATGTACATTAGGGAGCTGTTGTGTGTATTTGTTCTGTGTGAGACAAAGGGAAATAAGCTGCTGCCAGACACCACTGGTCAGTGGCCTTAGCATTATTGGAGCCACAGGGGTAGTCACACTGGATGTAAAATTCTTAGGGGGGCACAAAATAATAATAAAAAAAAAAAAATAGCCATGGTTTTTGCTAGTGCCAGAGATCTAGGGAAGTGCTCTTCCCGCAGTCTTCTGGGTGGGCGGGCACACTGGATCTCTGGGCTGGCGCCACTTTGAACACTGCTGTGTGTGCAGGAGAGAAGAGGACTTGGTCACTCACAATAGATGAGTATAAACTTTATTTTTATGTTGGGAAAGGTACAAGGATGGCAGTATTATTTTGAGGGGTGCATGATTACCATACGCTTTAAGGGGGCACCAAGCCCAGGCGCTCGGTGCAAACGGTTCAGTGCACCTTCCCACTTGCTTGCGTTGCATCTATCTTTGCCCCCCTTTTCTTTGCTTGACAGCCGTGCTTTTTACAGGATTCAGAAAAAAGATAGATGGAAAACAAGTAGATGGGAGGGTGCACTGAACTATTTGGCCATGCCAAGGGTGCACCAAGCGCCTGAGCTTTGCTTGAACAGTCTTTCAGTCTTTTTGTGCCGACGGACTCCCTTTAAGAAAATATCAAGATTATAACTGCGTGACCTAGGAGGTAACCGCCAAAAAGAGTGATAGAAGAGAAGTTCTTATAAAGTTTTGTATTTTTCAGCTAAGGTTCGGGAATACAATATAGGGCCAATTATCCGTCGTCGCCCGCAACCTACAGCCGCCATAATGCAAACCTGATGTGTTATTGGCTTATTATTAAACAACGTGAAGTCTGCCGTATGAAACCTCCGGGCTCCGATGACTGTGATGACAGCAGTCTGGACTCTCATCAGTATCAATAGTTCAAAATAAATTGAAACATAAATACTTATATTGGCAAATAAAAAAAAGGTCAGATAAAGCCGCCTGGTTCTCCGATCACAAACAGTCTGTTCCGTCCGCCGCTCCCAGCTTTTATTCCGCTATAAATTCCCTCTGCTTTCAATGCACAAAGTCGTAAGGGTTATGGAGTTAAGATGAGTAACTTGATTCCAGCCCAGATAAGATACATTTTGGTTTTTACAGACAGTAATATGTTGTATTGTATCTGACACAATACCTCATGCACTGAGGGGACACGGTTCATCTCACAAAAGCTTTAACCTGTAAGAAAGGCGGTAGGGGAGCTGCAGCGGCCATAATACTGCTGACCTACAGTACTTGGACAGTGGAGCAACCGAAGAGGTCATTAAATTCCCCCTACTGGCCACAGTCTGGCGATGCAGCCCGTACATCTGATATGTCAGCGTGATGTTGGCACAAGTCTCTGGACTATCCAAGGAAGCATGTACTATTTTACTGCCATTCAAACTTGTACTGATGGGCAGAAATTTTTTTTTTATTGCCATATGAGCAACAGGAAAGAATGTTATGTTTCTGTTATGAGTTCTGCATGGATGAAATGTCGAATGATATGAGTAACGCCAAAAGGCTTGTCCAAGATTATAGAAAGTGAAATCAGAAGCAGCTTAACAAAAAGTCTTGCGGCTGATTCTTGATTTATAATATTTCAAAACTTTTTTTACATATCGGAAAAATTGATACTCGCAATAAATCTAAGCATGATGTGTTTTTCTACACATTTCAGATGGGGAAAAAAAGTCGTATTGTGAGTGTCAATTTTTCCGTTATGGAATAAAAGTTTTCGAAATATTTTCCATTTGTTATGCAGTGTTTGGCCACAAGGGACAGGTGTAGCATTTCTGTGCTGAGAATCATTGAAAGCCTCAACTAAGATGATCTGGACTACAACTCTTTGCAAATCAGAAGCAGTGCCTCCCTTATTCTTGGTGTTCTAGACATTAGACATTTTTATGTGCCTAAATGCTTCATAACCCTTGGGCAAGAGTGGCACTTTTTTGTTGGTCGAGCTAGCTTCTGTCTGTCCGTTCATTTCAGCATCTTGGAGGGAAGTTCCTTTCTTTGGACCACCAACTAGTGTCCAGGATCACTCTTGACTTGGGGGCGATCTTAATCTTATATAAGACAGATCCAAGTTTCAACATCCATATACGAACCACAATTTCCGACAGAATATATAAGACTATTAATTTTGTGTCATGAGATCAGCAGCTCGTCGAGAAACCAACGTGGTCTATATAAGCTGGCCTTACACAATTGCCCATTTTTGAATGAATGCAATATCACATTTCTTCTTTACTGCTCACCATAAGGTACTGAGTGTTGTTCTTCTCCAGATGAGGCAAAACCTGAAATCACTGTATATTGAAACATTCTGCAACCTTCTCCTATGCTTTTTACTTCAATTCATTGTTATTTTTATTTCAGAGAAATCTACTTTTTTTAAAAAAATATGTAAATAATCTGTTAAGATCTATGGGCCGGACATAGATTTCCCCGAGAATCTGCCTCCAGAGCTTGTTTTAAAAGAAAGGTGGCATTGCCACTGTGAGACATGTATATCAGGAGAGCAAGCTGTCAGTCATTACATGTCTCACACTGGTAACGCCTCCTTTCATTTACAATAGGCTCTAGAGGCTGATTAACATGGAGATCTATGCCCGGCCCATAGATCTTAACCGCTTATTTACATATTATGAAAAATGTGAATTTCTCTGGAATAACACATCGGATCTCTGATAGCAAAGTATTATTTTATTCAGCTTCCTATCACCTACACATATTATGCATGCATACATCCATCTCAATTTTTAACTTACATAGAGATTTGCAAATCTACCCTGAAATAGAGATTTGTAAAACTGCCCTGGAGTGAGGGCACAGAAATATTTTCACTTTTGTTAAAACTGGAGTAAGTCTGAGTAGACTAAATTAGGAAAAAATAAAACACTTAGAGGATTTTGTTCCCTTTTTTGGCAGGGGAACAAGGGAACACGAATATGACCATGTAGGAGCCGCTTAGGCCGGCAGATTCCCATTACCTTTCCAGATATGCTTCCCTTTCCCCCTCGTCACACTTCAGAAAGTCTCGGTCTCACAGGTTTCTGTTTTGCAGTGAAAACAAAAGCTGCGTTCGCGGTGAACGTCTTTATTATGTGCGCTAGCCGGGGAGCGCTCAGGAACTGCTCTCCTGTTTTCCTGAGATACATACTGTGCTTATACCGAATATTTTGCTTATAAAATATTAACACAAACCTACTTCCACTGCAGACGTCTCGCACAGACAAGTTAAGCTCCGGCTTCTTGTCTACGGAAATGATGATTAGATTTTATTCTTTTTGGTCTGGCTAATTTCGACCTGAGCCCTTAATGCTGTTCATTTTGTGGTGGATAAGATGCTCTGCTTCCTGCGAGTAAAATAGCAAGGTGCCTGAGAATGCCATGTAGTAACCCAAGAATTACTCTGTCTCTTTGTAAGGTCTGTGATACTGGAAGTCGGTCAATTATTGCTTTTTAAAGGTGTTTTCTCAAAGGAATCACCTCTTTGCATATGTCTTAAAGAGGAGACGCCTTCTTGGAATCCCCAACACCCCTTTGAACCCTCTGTGAACCAAGTTAGGGAGCTTTTAACAAACTGAAGCTCTTATACTGAGTGAACCATCATCCAGTATCTGCCCTCACAGTCTGAAAGCTGCAGCTTCTACTTAGCATTGTGAGAATACAGCAGTGAGGGGAGACACTGAGGAGCTGTCAATCAGGCTGGGTTGGTGGAGAATGTTATACTTTCATAGAAGATTACACAGCCATTCTGACATTTTCAAAGTAAATAAACCATCCATATTGGTCTAAGTGAGCTATCTATTAAAGGGGTTGTCCACTACTAGACAGACCTTACTTAATCAACTCGGGACCCAATTAACATAACAAGTAACTGTGGTGTAATGACCACTGTGTCCACTAGGGGGCGCTGTGTGGATGTCCCAAGAGAGAGGATGAGTGGCAGAATATTGAGTGGCCCTTGTGTATCTCAAAGTGGGTGGCTTTGAGTTGAAGGCTTGGTTATGTGCTGATCTGCAGAGCTGATCTTTCGTGCCTATAGGGAGAAGCCTTCAGGCAGCTGGAGAGATGGGCGCGTTCTAGCTGCCTACAAATCCACCCAGGGCTGATAACACCTATAGTAAAAGGCTATGTGAGTATGTGAAGGACCTGTGATGAGGTCATAGCCATGTCACCCGGTGGGCGTGGCTACGGACCATATATGGTGGCCAGGGTAGGTCACATGGGTGAATGCTGGGACCTGATTGGTCCAGTTTGGAAGGTCCCATGAGGAGAAGGATCTCCTCACTAACAGCCTGTGGAGTGGCTGTGTGTGAGCAATGGCAATGTGTGCCTGAGAGCTCCCTGGAGGGAACTAACGTATGCGATGGTGAAGCCGCATAAGGAACCCTGACGGGTGAGATAACGCTGAGGCTGATTAGCCGATCCAATGGACGCTATGCTGATATGACTTGTATGTTGATTACGCTAGTTTATGCTGAACAATAAACCATATGGACTGTGATGGTATATGAAAATCCTGGTGCCGGATGTGATTTTTGTGGCTGCCAAGCGAGAATCCCCTTCTTACATGACAGCGTTACCTCACATAACGTATACTCGCTTCCTGCAGCAGTGCCGTTCCAGTAATGTCAGCAGGACTATTCCCAGTGAGTCATGTGACATTGGCTGCAGCGATCTCCTAACACAATCAGCCGACATTGTTTGCAGCTCATCAAGATTTTGTCAGGGTGGACATTCGCTCACAGGCAATAGAGGCTACACTAAATTACAGAAAAAAAAAATCAAGTATAAAGGCAAAAACTGAAATCAGATAGACAGACAGCACCAGCAGTATAAATTGCCAATAAAATAATCAAGTTTTATTTAGTCACTAGCTGAAGAGCCCGGCGTTGCCCGGGCATAGTAGCTAACTGTGGTTAGTTATAACAAATTATAATTATCCTCCATCCCATAGTCCCATGCCCATATACCCATCATACATATCCACGATCCCATAGGCCCGTGCCCATATACCCATCATACATATCCTCCATCCCATAGTCCCGTGCCCATATACCCATCATACATATCCACCATCCCATAGTCCCGTGCCCATATACCTATCACACATCCTCCATCCCATAGTCCCGTGCCCATATACCCATCATACATATCCGCCATCCCATAGTCCCGTGCCCATATACCCATAATACATATCCTCCATCCCATAGTCCCGTGCCCATATGCCCATCATACATATCCACCATCCCATAGGCCCGTGCCCATATACCCATCATACATATCCTCCATCCCATAGTCGAGTGCCCATATACCCATCACACATCCTCCATCCCATAGTCCCGTGCCCATATACCCATCATACATATCCATCATCCCATAGTCCCGTGCCCATATACCCGTTATACATATCCTCCATCCCATAGTCCAGTGCCCATATACCCATCACACATCCTCCATTCCATAGTCAACCATTATGACATCATAATGAGCGGCGGGGCTTGCAACCTATGATGAATCAGCGTCGCCATGGCAACCATTATGACATCATAATGAGGGGCGGGGCTTGATACGCACACACTTTTTCCCCATTATGAAGATAGGGGCATTATGACATCACAATGAGGGGCGGGGCTTGACACACACACACACACACACACACTTTTTCCCCATTATGTAGATAGGGGCAAAATTGTTTGGTGAATTGGAACGCGCGGGGTTAAAATTTCGCCTCACAACATAGCTTAGGACACACTCTGGGTCCAGACGTGTGACTGTGCCAAATTTTATGGCTGTAGCCGCGACGGTGCGGATGCCAATCCCGGACATACACATATTGAGCTTTATATATTAGATTATAAAAAATAGAGGGGAATTAATATAAACAGAGTAACTGCTAAGCAAGCAGGGACAGCATAGCATGGAGTACAAATGTGATAAAGTGCATATAATACCTAGGTAGAACAAAGCCAGTAATACAGGTACAAGTTCAAGAGATTTAGTGTTCCCAGTTGCGCTACATGTCTGGCAAGGAAAATATAAGAAAGCACTTACATGAGTATGTTACTTGTGTGTATGGCATCCCCTCCGCCACAACGCACGTTTCGCTGACGAAGAAACAAAACGTGTGTTGGGGAGACAGGGATGCCATACACACAAGTTTTATTGGCAATTTATACTGCGGGTGTCCTCTGTTATTTAAATTAATATATGTTGCTTGTATTTACACCCCTAAAAACCCATATACGTTCTGGATCGTGACTTCTTTTTGTGTTTGTTTTTGTGTCTCTGGGGTTTTTTTTTTGCAGATCAATACCGGACGTACTGATGAGATTTCGGGCTGGTAAAGGAATTTTTTCATTTTTGCCTTGGATTTCACTTTAAGATGTTGGTCCTGTTCATCTGTAATCTATGTATTCGTTCTTCCTGTTCAGTAATTGTTACATAGATAATAGTTTGTAATCCACGTGAGTGGAAGTTTTATAGTCCTGAGCACATTCTCGTTTCTAGCGCTGGCAGGTCATGAATCAGTATCTGTTTCCCTATTGTTAGATTTTGTTTGCAATAAACATAAGTCACCCATCAAATCTTCATTTCCCTCATGTGCTGGAGCTGCAACTAATACATTGTATATCACTGCCTCCAATCCTCCCGTATTAAAGGGAACTCATCATGAGAATATTTAACTGAAGCCAGGATCTTCGTTCCTTCTGTGCGGCTTGGAAAGTAAAAAAAAGAAATAAAAAATGTTAAAAGATTATAATGAGGGTAACGATATCCCAATAGCAGTTCTACCTGTCTACTGCGTTTGGTATTTTTAACTCCCAATGGTACGTTCCTATGAAGCATCACTGCCATGCGCTGCGCTTTTCATTCAGTCATCTGTGTGGAGCAAGATCACTGAAAAAATACATCTGTACTCAGTATCTCGGCTGTAATCACACCCACTATTCTATGATTGACATCACATCGCTCGACTTGTGATTGCTCCAGACCAGTGGGTGTGATTACAGCCGAAACACTGAGTATAGATGTGACGTTTTGGTGTTGCTGTTGTGCCTTTAGCCTTATACTTTGACTTGCTATTGAACCCGTTCTACGCCCGGGTGTACGTCAGTATAGGAGTGCACTCACACCAGCCATAGGGTAATGACAATGGCCAGCTAGTGTACACTGCGATGTTGACTTCGGCACCATTTTATTGAAGAATTGCACTACGACTTCAACATGTGCGTGTACTGCGATATCTGGCACCATTTTGTTGAAGACACTGTGTCTGTGAATTCGCATACACAGTGCCTTCAGTAAAAAGATGCCGTAGTGTGGTATGCGCATGCGCGTACTCCGGCACCACACTGCACGGGCACCACCCTTTCTGGCTTTGGATAGAAGGATGTATCCACCTTTTATGTAAACGATGATCAAGGCTGCTGAGAACACAAGACATTGCTTGCTTACCAGTAATCTCCCCAGAGCTGAGTGTAAGGTATCACATTCACCCTGCTCTGCACTGATGGAGAGCAATAAAGCTTGCTTGGTGAAGTCTGTCGGCGTCCATAGAGAGCTTGCCTGGTGAGGCTCTGCAGTAGGAGGGATCCTGATCCTGCAACCTACTAATACATTAAAAGGTTAAAAGGAATAGAAAACCATAGAAACTGAATTGAGAAATTTTTGGTTCAACCTTCACTCTGTGCATAGATTGGGATCTGACAAGTGAACTGTAGGCATCCTTCCAGGAGCTGACTATATTGTATAATGGTAGCATTATGGGCACAGTGTTCATAACGGAACGTGGAGGAACTGGTGGTGAATGAAAGACAATAAACTGCTGATGGCTGTAGACACACAATGCAGAAAGTGACCTTGCTATAATTATTTGACTGTACAAAGGTTTATTCACTTGATGCAGTTTTTACCATACTTCGCCACCCTTTTATTGTTACAAGAAAAACCTAAAACCATAAAATATATGCAACCAATTACTGGCAACCTCTTTATATTTTTTTTTTTTACAAATGTGTGAAGCATTGGACAAAAGAGATAATTGTTGTCATATTAGCTCCTGATCGCTTCCATCTTACTCCGGCGCCTCCCATCTTCTAGCTATAAAAGCTAGTCATGCAAATAATGATAATTGTACACTGTCCTGTATAAGCTCGATGATGGGTGTCACGGTCCGGTGCCTCCCATCTTCATACGATGACATCCTCCTCCTTACTTCTGCCGCGGCTCTGGCGCAGGCGTACTTTCTCTGTCCTGTTGAGGACCGAGTAAGGTACTGCAGTGCGCACGCGCCGGACCTCTCTTACCTTTCCCGGCACCTGCGCACTGCAGTACAGCTGCGCAGGAGCTGCGGCAGAAGTAAGGAGGAGGACGTCATCGTATGAAGATAGGAGGCACCGGACCGCAACACCCATCGGACTGGACCGAATCCCCGGGTGAGTATAATCGAACTCGTTTTTCTTATCTTTCAGGTTACATCAGGGGCTTATCGACAGCATTACAAAATGCTGTCGATAAGCCCCTTATGGGGGTGGCCGCAGCTTATAGGCCAAAAATGGGGTGACAGATTCCCTTTTAACCTCCTCTTTCGGACAGGCAAAACAACAAGTTCTTCCACTCCTTTATAAAAAAACTAGCTGAAGAGCCCGGCGCTGCCCGGGCATACCGTGTTTCCCCGAAAGTAGGACCCCCCCGAAAGTAAGACAGGGTGGGGGTTACGGGGGGGTCCTTCAATGTAAGGCCTCCCCCGAATGTAAGGCAGGGTTGGGGGCCGCTGTGAAATGTAAGGCCCTTACCTTTGGGCCGCCGCTGTCCCCCATTGGGTCCCCAGGCTCCAGAGGTGTCCTCAGGTGCAGCTGGGCGGGTCCAGCGCTCATGGGGTTAACTCGCCGTGTTAACCCCGCAATCCGCCCAGCTCAACAGCTCATTGGCCGCCCCTGTTCCCCACGTCACCGCCGGCCCCCGGCTCGAGCACTGATTGGTCCAGCAGCTCGGGCTGTAATTGGCCGCCCCAGCCCCACGTCACCGCTGTTTCCCTGCTGATTGGCACAGCGTTCCCTGCAGCACAGGCCTTCCGCACCCACAGCCGCACCGCAGAGGAAAACGTCCAGCATTTAAAAACCAAGTAGGGAAACATGTACTGTATAGGGTATGGGGCTGTGTGCAGTGGGATACGGCACTGTTATGGGGTGTGGGGCTGTGTGCAGTGGGATACGGCACTGTTATGGGGTGTGGGGCTGTGTGCAGTGGGATACGGCACTGTTATGGGGTGTGGGGCTGTGTGCAGTGGGATACGGCACTTATGGGGTGTGGGGCTGTGTGCAGTGGGATACGGCACTGTTATGGGGTATAACAGCATGTTAATAAATGTTAATTTATTGGTTAAAAAGAAATTGTCATTTTTTTTCGGCTGTAAGACCTCCCCCGAAAGTAAGACAGGGTGGGACTTTTTGGGGTAAAATTAATGTAAGACAGGGTCTTACTTTCGGGGAAACACGGTAGTAACTAACTGTGGTTGGTTATAACAAATTATAATTATCCTCCATCCCATAGTCCCGTGCCCATATACCCATCATACATATCCACCATCCCATAGGCCCATGCCCATATACCCATCATACATATCCTCCATCCCATAGTCGAGTGCCCATATACCCATCACACATCCTCCATCCCATAATCCCGTGCCAATATACCAGTCATACATATCCTACATCCCATAGTCCAGTGCCCATGTACCCATCATACATATCCGCCATCCCATAGTCCCATGCCCATATACCCGACATACATATCCTCCATCCCATAGTCCAGTGCCCATATACCCATAACACATCCTCCATTCCATAGTCAACCATTATGACATCATAATGAGCGGCGGGGCTTGCAACCTATGATGAATCAGCGTCGCCATGGCAACCATTATGACATAATGAGGGGCGGGGCTTGATACGCACACACTTTTTCCCCATTATGTAGATGGGGGCATTATGACATCATAATGAGGGGCGGGGCTTGACACGCACACACTTTTTCCCCATTATGTAGATAGGGGCAAAATTGTTTGGTGAATTGGAACGCGCGTGGTTAAAATTTCGCCTCACAACATAGCTTAGGACGCTCTCGGTGTCCAGACGTGTGACTGTGCCAAATTTTGTGGCTGTAGCTGCAACGGTGCGGATGCCAATCCCGGACATACACATACACACATTGAGCTTTATATATTAGATGTCAGGAGTGAAATCCTCAGCTTGTAACTTAGTCACTGTAAATGGGTGTTGAAGCAATTCCTTCAATTCAGCCACCTGTGTCCATTGACCTTCATGTAATGTTACGTGAGGGTTGGCCATATCTACAAGGAATGGTTTCAGCTCAAGCAGTCACTCAATCTTTAAATAGGTGCTGCCCCACCGAGTGGCTTGAACCACAATTGCCCCTTTTCCAGCGCGTCTCTTCAAGATGGAATCAATTTTATGGGTTCTGGGACCAATAGCCAATTTCCTCATTTTGCTAATCAGAGTTCCAGCATGTCCCTCTCGCAGACTGTCTCTTATTGCCAGCTGCAGCGTGTGCACAACACAGCATATATGATCAATGGGAAAGAGGTGTGAAGCAGCTTCAACAAATTCATCTAATTGTAAAGAATGATTTTGCTGTTCTTCTGTAGTAATTTCTGTTTGTTCCTCCGTTATGGGAACAGGACTGTGGCCTTCCATCTCCAACATACTGAATGTGAGATGTTCTTCTAGCTGCTGTTCCCCTTCATTATTCTCATTCATCAGTTTAATTGTACTTATCATGTTTGAAGCATTATCAGTTACAATAGCAAGAGCCTGTTCTTTTGTGAGTTCATAATCTTGCAGAACTTTTTCCACTAAGGTCTGGAGAAACTGGCTGCTGTGATGAGCTCTAGTATCTTTTACTGTCAGCGTCTTAGTAACATTTTTTTTTTCTTGCCACAACCATATCGAACTTTGATAGCAAAATAGTTCACTCTGTGATGTGTGCAGGCATCCATTTTAAGAAACACAAAGCGTCTTGAGAGTCTTTTTAAGATCTTCCTTTTGGTTAAGGGCTTTTTCAATCACTAATTTTCTAATACTTTCTCTTTCCAGGGAAACACCAAGTTTGCGGGCCATTTCTTCATTAAGAGCTATTAAAGCTTGTCATGCAAATAATGATAATTGTACACTGTCCTGCACAAGCTCGATGAGCTGTCATTTAAACACATCTGCTGTCATTGTCACAGTAACTGTGTCACTTACAAAATATCTTGTAACTGATGTTTGAGACACTCTTTCCTCCTTTGCTTGGCGGGAAGTTCTGGTTTCTTGGTGCTGCTGTGATCTTTTTCAATCACAGCTTTGTAAACTTCTGGGTGGCAGAAATGTCTTTTTAGATTGGAAGCTCTTGAAGGAACATTTTTATCACTGCCTGAGTATGCAGTGATTTTGGCATCACAGCATTTGTTTTCATCTGGGTCACTTATACACTGACACACAAAATGTTTTTTATCTTGAGTCACTTTTGAAATGCTCAAATACAGCTGACTTCATAAGATGCTTCTTAGACATTTTGTAATTATGTAAATTCACTCTAAAATTAATTTTGTCCTCTAATAAAATAAGATATATTGAAATTCTTGCAAGAATCGGGAATCATAGGGAATCATGCACTGTATAATTTAGGATAAAACAATCTTTTCATAAAACAATAAGACAGATGATAAGTATAAAGTTTGTAAAATATACTGCTCAAAAAAATAAAGGGAACACTATTCCATTTACAACAGTCTGTTTGTGTTCCCTTTATATCTTTGAGCAGTATATGTTGTTAGATAGCTTTTACTCTGAACTTTCAATATCAGACTTGTCTCAGGGTGCAGCTCACTAAATGCTTTACATCATATTTCTTCACAGGCTATGAAGAGGGGAGGAGGGAGGGGGGAGTCTGTTTGTGCTGCATCATATTCCAGAACACACAAACATATATGTCCTCATCGATCCTGTTACTGTATTTCCAAATTTGAGATGTTAGAAAACAGTTTTACCCCTTATATTCTATGTATAGTGTATATAAGTCATCAGAGCAGCTAATTTCTCCAAACAGGAGCTATGAGGAAAAACAAACTAAAACATCAAGCATACAGAGACAACATATACTGGACTATTGATTTATGCACAGTTTATTGAAAGTTTAGATATGCTTTAAGAAGCACTTACTTTAAACCTGCTTTCCTGTTCACTCCAGAAGTTATGTGATTAATGCAGGCATTCCTTCCCTGTGTTTGTGTCCCTTTATTTGTAGAGGAGGAGCTTCACTACTTATCATGAACATAAACTGCAGCACAGATTCATCTCAGCTAAAAGTCTAGACCGTAGATCAGGAATAGGATACACATTTATAGGACATTTCATAACTTTCCCAAATTCTTATGAAAAAAATATTCCCCATAAACTGCATTGAACTACTGTGCCCAATTTATTATATATTTTAGGAGTCGGAGTCAGTCTATTTTATACCGACTCCACCAAAATGGGCTACGACTCAGACTCCACAGCCCTGTGGCCTACGAGCTCAGCTGTCCTCCTTATCATCCTTACTATCCTGTGTCTGGTTTTAAGAAAATTGGCTGCAGCAGGAGCCTACCCCTCTGCTTATTTTCAGTAGGACACAAAAGAGTGAAGAAGTTAAGCTCCGAGCACTACCCACTCTCTGTTATTTCCCCATCTGAACTAATAAAAAAATCACTCAAAAATGCATTCTTCTTCATGAGCTATGACTAGCTGTCACCGACCAAAGCTTGTTGCAGGTAATTTATTCCGACTTTCTGCAAGACACTGTTTTAGGATCTTGAAGAAAGACCTGGATGCTGATAAAAAGCACGGGCAAGGTTCTCTCCTCTTTTATTTTTCACTCATTTCTTTTCGTAGTGTTTCATTAAGGTCACATATGTCATTAATTTGCTTACTTCTTAATTTTTTTTTTTTTTTCAGGCTACCCAGGAGGAGTTGAAGGCGTCGTACCGCAGACTGTGCATGTTATACCACCCTGACAAACACAGAGACCCTGAACTGAAAAAGCAAGCCGAGCAGCTCTTTAACCTTGTCCACCATGCCTATGAAGGTCAGTGGATATTTAAGATTTGTAAAACTGCCATGGTGGCAGATATTGAATTTTCTCACAGCCCTTGAATTGTGTGTCTGGCAGGAGAGACGTTCCTTTGAGGGTTTTGTAAGATGACGGCTGATTTTGCACCTTTGTCTCACCTAGGTCTCTCCGATCGATGTCTGCTGCTGGAAATTAGCGATGTGACTAATTATTGAAATAATTATTTTTTAAATGGTGACAGGTCACTAATGTTTGAGTCGCAGAGTTGTAAATCCAATCCGCAGACAGATCGTTATTCAAACAAATAAGGATTCGTTAACCCCAGGCGATCGTTTTTTGTCAGATCTCCAAAACAAGGAGTGCATAAAGCGATTTGTCATCTTAACTTTTAGCCTTATGTCTTTATATTAGTATTGCTTTCTTTATATTTTGTATACACAGTTACAGATCTTACATACTCAGAATTTTCTGCTCACTTTGTATGCTATGATTTTGAGATTGGTCACTGGTAGTTAACCCCTTTACCCCCAAGGGTGGTTTGCACGTTGATGGCCAATTTTTAAAATTCTGACCACTGTCCCTTTATGAGGTAATAACTCTGAAATGCTTCCATGGATCCCACTGATTCTGACATTGTTTTCTCGTGACATATTGTAGTTCATGTTAGTGGTAAAATTTCATTCATATAACTTGCGTTTATTTGTGAAAAAAAAACGGAAATTTGGCAAAAATTTTGAAAATGTTGCAGTTTTCCAACTTTGAATTTTTATGCCCTTAAATCACAGAGATATGGCACCCAAAAAACTTAAGTAACATTTCACATATGTTTACTTTACATCAGCACAATTAGGGAACCAAAATTTTTTTTTTGTTAGGAAGTTCTAAGGGTTAAAAGTTGACCAGCGATTTCTCATTTTTGCGACACCATTTTATTTTTACGTACCTCATCACATTTGAAGTCACTTTGAGGGGTCTATATGATAGAAAATACCCAAAAGTGACACCAGTCTAAAAACTGCACCCCTCAAGGTGCTCAAAATCACATTCAAGAAATTTTTAACCCTTCAGGTGTTTCACAGGAATTATTTGAATGTTTAAAAAAAAAAATTAACATTTAACTTTTTTTCACAAAAAAATTACTTCTGTCCAATTTTTTTTATTTTACCAAAGGTAACAGGAGAAATTGGACTGCAAAAGTTATTGTGCAATTTGTCCTGAGTACGCTGATATGTTGGGGGGGGGGGGGAACCACTGTTTCGGCGCATGGCAGAGCTCAGAAGGGAAGGAGCGCCTTTTGACTTTTTCAATGCAAAATTGGCTGCAATTGAGATCGGACACCATGTCGCGTTTGGAAAGCCCCTGATGTGCCAAAACAGTGGAAACTCCCCACAAATGACACCATTTTGGAAAATAGACCCCCCAAGGAACTTATCTAGATGTGTGTTGAGAACTTTGAACCCCCAAGGGCTTCACAGAAGTTTATAACGTACAGCCGTAAAATTAAAAAAATCACATTTTTTCCACAAAAATGATCTTTTCACCCCCAATTTTTATTTTCCCAAGGGTAACAGGACTCTAAAAGTTATTGTGTAATTTGTCCTGAGTACGCTGATACCCCACATGTGGGGGTAAACTACTATTTGGGCGCATGGCAGAGCTCGGAAGGGAAGCAGCGCCATTTGACTTTTTCAACGCAGAATTGGCTGGAATTGAGATCAGACGCCATGTTGCATTTGGAGAGCACCTAATGTGCCCAAACAGTGGAAACCCCCCAATTCTAACTCCAACCCTAACCCCAACACACCCCTAACCCTAATCTCAGCCCTAATCCTAGCCCTAACCCTAATGGGAAAATGGAAATAAATACTTTTTTTTAATTTTATTATTTTTCCCTATCTAAGGGGGTGATAAAGGGGGGTTTGATTTACTATATATGGCAGGTTTTTATGTTTGGCAGCTGTCACACGCTAAAGGACGCTTTTTATTGTAAAAATAGTTTTTGCATCACCATATTTTGAGAGCTATAATTTTTCCATATTTTGACCCACCAAGTCATGTGAAGACTTATTTTTTGCGGGACGAATTGACGTTTTTATTGGTACCATTTTTGGGCATGTGACGTTTTTTGATCGCTTTTTATTCCGATTTTTGGGACGCAGAATGAACAAAAACCAGCATTTCAAGAATTTCTTTTGGGGGTGCGTTTACACCGTTCCACGTGCGGTAAAATTGATAAGGCGATTTTATTCTTCGGGTCAGTATGGTTACAGCGAACCTAATTTATGTCATTTTTTATGTTTTGGCGCTTTTATGCAATGAAAACCATTTTATATAAAAAATAATTATTTTTGCATCGCTTTATTCTGCGAGCTATAACTTTTTTATTTTTTTGCTGATGACGCTGTGTGACAGCTCATTTTTTGCGGGAAAAGATGATGTTTTCAGCGGTACCATGGTTATTTATATCTGTCTTTTTGATCGCGCGTTATTGCATTTTTTGTTCGGCGGTATGATAATAAAGCATTGTTTTTTGCTTTGTTTTTTATTTTTATTTTTTAAGGGGTTCGCTAAAGGGGTTAACTAATGGGACAGCTTTATAGGGCGGGTCGTTACGGACGCGGCGATAATAAATGTGTACTTTTATTGTTTGGTTTTTTTTTATTTCCAAAAAATGAATTTATTAGGGAATATTTTTTTTTTTTTTTACATTTATTTAGCAAATATTTTTTTTTTATGAATTATTTTTACACTTTTTTTTTTAACTTTCTTACATTGTCCCAGGGGGGACATCACTGTTATGTGTGAGATCGCTGATCTGACACACCACAGATCGCTGTGACAGATCAGCGATCTCACACAGGCACTGCAGCAGGCTTCCTCATGCCTGCGCTCTGCAGGCACTGAGGAGGCCACCACCCTGCAGGCCCCTGAAGGTCCCCGCCGCCATATTGAATCCGGGGACCTGCAGGGAAGGAGGTGCCCTCAGCAGCACTGCACATCGCGCTGCTGCGGGGTCTCAGGGAAGCACGTAGGGAGCCCCCTCCCTACCGATGCTTCCCTAAACCCCCGGTTCACTGCGATCGTGTTTGATCGCAGTGTGCCAGGCGTTAACGTGTCGTGGGCGGTCCGTGACCGCCCCTGACACATAGTGCCGGGTGTCAGCTGTGATGATCAGCTGACCACCAGCCGCAATCAGCGGCGCTCACCCCGTGAGTGCCGCTGATCGCTATGACGTACTATCCCGTCCATGGGCATAGGGTCCCGGGGCCCATAGACGGGATAGTACGTCAGATGTCAGAAAGGGGTTAAAGGGAATCTGTCACCACATTTTTGCTCTATGAGGTGCGGTCACCGCCATCAGGGGCTTATCTAATGCTGTAGATAAGCCCCCAATGTAACCTGAAAGATAAGAAAAACGAGTTAGATTATACTCACCTAGGGGTCCAGTCCTGTCCGATGGGTGTCATGGTCCAGTCTGGCACCTCCCATCTTCTAGTGATGACTTCATCCTCCTTACTTCTGCCGCGGCTCCTGCGCAGGCGTACTTTATTTGCCCTGTTGAGGGCAGAGTAAAATACTGCAGTGCGCAGGCGCCGGACTTCTCTGACATTTCCCGGCGCCTGCTCACTGCAGTACTCTGCTCTGCCCTCAACATGGCACATCAGTACGCCTGCGCAGGAGCCGTGGCAGAAGTAAGGAGGAGGACGTCATCGCTAGAAGATGGGAGGCGCCAGGTGAGTATAATCTAACTCGTTTTTGTGGGGATTCATCAAGGGAGTCAGATATAAAGCAGCAGGAAAGGTTATATAGAATTAGTCTTATCCGTTAAGTCCACAGGCCCTGCAGTGGCGAGGTGCCTAACAAACTAGTGTGACTGTCCCTGTCACCACCAAGTGGAGTCCTGGAGGGGAAAGCACATTTGACTCCCCTGATGAATCCCCACCATTGGGGAAGAAACGCGTAGGGAGCTTCTGTCTATTTTTCCCCTTATCAGTGGGGGTGTCCACTACAGGATCCACTTGGGGCCTGTCCTTGTTAGGACAGGAGTAATGCTGGGGCATGACAGGGAGTGTAGGGGAATACTTTACATTAACACTGGTTTTCCCATGTCTCGGCTCCCCATGAGTGGATCGTCTCTCCAGCAGGATAGCCCTGATGCTGGAATGCTAGATCTAATACCAATGGTGAGACCAAACCATTTTTTATTGAGCACTGGTTCACATGAGCACTTTTTTGTAATGTTTTTGTGTGTTCTGTCCTTTTAATGGTTCATTAAACGTTATGTTTTAATTGACTTTATGTGGGATACTCTCTAGGCTGTGTGGAACTCAGTACACTGACGCTAACCTGGATTGGCAGCTAGCAGTGCAGTGTTTCCAGTCCAAGGTCTATTGGAATCAGCTTGGAAGCACTGCGTATATTCAGCCACCACTGCCATACTTTTAGTGGCTCATAACCTAGGCAGTGAGCTGTAAGCTACTCGAAAGCAAATGAATGAAAAGCAAAGGCAACTTTGTTTACACAGAAACTATCATCTTAGATTAACCCATTGTTTAAATCCGTTTTTTGTGTGACATGTATTTTTTTTTTTCATATCTTAATCTTTATTAAAAAAACACAATTAGTAATCTTGCAATTTTCACACTGGTCACGTGGGCTATTTTAGACCCCAACTTCATGTAGCTTCTGGAAATGCATTAGCCACAATTAACAGATTCTGACAATGTATTTGTATTGAAGCATCTAATGAGCGGGTGCAGACATTTATTATGAAAGGAGAGGGAGCAGGGTCCGCTTGATGAATCTGGGCCTGAGTATCAATACATCGTACATACTGTATATTACATGGACAGACATTTAATCATCTGACCATAACTTCCATAGCTGATCGTAGGCCTGGTTTCATTTCAGTTCCCAAAAGTTTCAAAGTATCTATTTTGACTTTTTGATAGGGCATACTTCATTTTTTTTTTTTGACGGTACATAGCTTGATTTCAATTACTACAAGTACAGAATGATTATAAATAAATATTAAACTATAAGTGAGACACCCATTGATTTTTGGATTACTTGTGTACATATTAAAGGAATTTAGTCTCCTTATATAGAGGATGAGGAGTTTCAGTAATTATAGAAGAGATTAATGGAAGTTGAAGGAAGTTATAAAGGAAGATGTGAAGACCATTAGGTAGCTCTAGGCCAAGTTCTATAGCAAGGATAATATTAGAAATATTAGGTACATGCAACAAGCAGAAAATGTGACAAATCCACTCCCCTCATACCACCAGATTCTGTGGAAATCATTGAACATTTGCTAATAATGACTGCGGGTCTGTGCAGAGCAGATACTGGAAGCCCCACTCTTGTTCCTCAGTAGAGATCAATAATATTTGTTTTTTTGTCAGGTTCCTGCAGGTTGTCTGCCTCAAAGTGTTTTGTTGTAGATCTTAATTATCAGTGGGAGATTATACACTGAGGCTCCATTGGTCAGCATTGTCCAAAACAAAAGCCGGAAGTGTGAAGGTCAGCGGCTGCAGTGAAAGCAAAGACTTGTCCATGTAGCAGAGTAGAATTATCAATATAAAGGATTAGTTATATGCAGCAGAGTTGTCAGCCCTAAAAGAGACACTACCACTTTAATTAAGAATTAGTAAATAGAATATGGATTGTCTAAATCATAATTTTTTTTTACCTTTTTCAAAACGTGACAAATGAGTCATTGTAATGACATCACACAATTGGACAAGTCACTGCTACCCTCAAGATGAGCACACTCTTCCTTTTGTGCTGCTCCTATCCTCAGCACCGTACGATTGACTACCAAATGTCTCCGCTCGCATTTCAACTCTTTCTCGGCTGCAGTTATCACACGATTTTTCTTGCTTGGAGACATGTTGCAATGGAAGTAAATAATCCATTTTATGCTTATGAAGTTGTATGTAATGCTAAAGTAGCAGCTGTGCATGTTATTATATATTACCAGCTATTGAACTAATTCTACTTCCGGATGGTAAGCTCACCCAGCCAAACCAGATCTCACACTTTGCACTGTACCTCGAAACACTGTGTCTGCAAATTGAAATTTTGGTTTTGGCTTTTATCCTAAGTCATGTGGCAAAGCTTGTTAGTCTTTATTGATTTTTAGGATTGCGTCTTCCAATAGGTGGCACTAGAGTTCTAATCCTCTCCCTCTCTGAAGATTCAATTTTCTTTATTTCGCCACACATACATTTATCATTGTGGCCAAAGAGTTCTATTTTAACCTCATCAGTCATCAGGACTTGTTTCCAAACTGCATCAGGCTTGTTTTGATGTTCTTTTGCATACTTCTGATGCTGAAATTTATGGTGAGTACGCAGGAGAGATTTTCTTCTGATGACTCTTCCTTGAAGGCCATATTCGTGCAGGTGTCTCTGAACAGTAGAACAATGTACCACAACTCCAGAGTCTGCTAAATCTTTCTGGAGGACTTTTGCACTAAAGCGGGAGTTTTGATTTGCTTCTCTAGCCATCCTACGAGCAGCTCTCACTCAAATTTGGCTTGGTCTTCCAGACCTTCTCTTGACCTCCACTATTCCTTTTAACTGCCATTTCTTAATTACATTTCTTACCGTGCACAATAACAGTAATTTTGACCAGGGCTGCCCAACTTTTACAGGCCACTGTAAGGGAAACTTCTACATCCCCAAACCATTTATTCATCTGTGTATCTCTTCAAAAGATAGGCAAGTTTTATTTAATTTATGTAGTGCCATCATATTCCACAGCACTTTGCAGACATTATCAAGTTAATCTCTTTATAAAAACTTAATTCCAGCTCACCCACTTGCTCTAAGCTCTTACACCTGGGGCTCACACACCGGCCTCGCCCTGGCCTCACATCAAGGATAATAGAAAAAATTGGAGTCCAGCTCACCTGGGCTGGATTTTCTTTTTCAAAAGAAATTATAGTGTGTACAAAAGGAAAATTTTCCTGGTTGACATGACCCAGTCGACGCGTTTCGACTGCACTAAACAGTCTTACTCATGACTCTTGGTTATGAGTAAGACCTGCTTAGTGCAGTCGAAACGCATCGACTGGGTCATGTTGACCATGAAAATTTCCTTTTGTATGCACTATAATTTCTTTTGAAAAATAAAAGGAAAATCCAGTCCTGTTGAGCCAAACTCCAATTTTTTCAATTATCCTTAATCTCTTTATGACCGCAAAGTGATTCTCCAGCAGCAAGAAATCGTGTTTTGAAGTTCTGTGTGTATGTGTGTATGTGTGTGTGTGTGTATGTATGTATGTATGTGTATATATATATATATAATACACATATACATACATACATATACACACACACACACACACACACACACACACACACACACACACACATTGCTTTTCACTTCCTGGCGCCGCTGGAGTTGCAGCCTGTTACAGTAGCTCCTTCTTTGCTCTCTTTTTTTCTATTTTCTATTTTTCCTTTCTCTTTTTTTTTATTGTTACTCCAAAGGGACATTGCACTATGGAAAATCATAAGAGGACCTGGACCTTCGATGGACTTTTTACCTTGTTTTTACTTGGATCTATTGTTTTGGGAAATCCAGGAACTGAAAAAGACCCTATTGTCTACTCCAGAGAAGCTATACTGCTGCTTAGGGATACAGCAAGGCAGCATGCTGCTAATAGACCAGAGGACATTCCACCAGAAATAAGGAGGACTAAGAGAAGAGGTTGCAGAGCTGGAGCCCTCAGGAAAGCTAGAAGAAGGCGCTATAGACCTGCTCTTCCCTCCGTCATTATGGGCAATGTGAGATCACTTGGGAATAAGATGGACGAACTGTCGGCGCTGACCAGACATCATTGGGAATTAAGGGAGAGCAGCATGTTGCTGTTTACAGAGACCTGGCTCACCGAAGGTACTCCGGACACTGTTGTCTCGTTGGATGGCTTTAAACTCATTTGCGCGGACAGGACAAGGGAGAGCGGTAAGAGGAAAGGCGGAGGGCTGGCGATATTTGTGAATGATAGATGGTGTGACTCTAGGCACATCGTGGTCAAAGAGCAAACATGCTGTAAGGACATTGAGCTATTAGCTGTGGGCATGAAACCTTTTTATTTACCGAGGGAACTATCGCATGTAATCATGATAGCTGCATATGTCCCCCCTTCTGCGAAAGCTGATGCCGCCACTGAGGTTCTACAATCCACAGTGAGCATGATGCAGTCCCTTCACCCCCAAGCACTCCTTCTGGTTTCGGGAGACTTCAATCATGTGTCTCCAGCATCCATACTACCCAGTTGCACACAGTATGTTACCTGCCTCACTAGAGACAACAAAACATTGGACTTGTTCTTTGCCAATGTGAGAGGGGCATATACCTCGTCAGCCCTACCACCCCTTGGAAGATTGGATCACAACCTAGTGCACCTCCAACCCGTGTACAAGCCACTTGTACAGAGAGAACCTGCTGTCACTCGCATAGTGAGGATATGGACTGAGGAGAGTGATGATTCTCTGAGAGACTGCTTTGAAACAACCACTTGGGAAGTGCTGCAAGATTCCTATGGTGATGACATGGATGGTCTCACACACTGTATAATGGACTACATTAATTTCTGTGTAGACAACACGGTACCCACAAAAGTAGTGAGGTGCTTCTCTAACAGCAAACCATGGATCAGCCCCGGAATAAAGGCTCTTCTCAAAGAGAAGAAGTTGGCCTTCAGATCAGGTGACAAGGGCAGGCTGAGAGAGGTTCAGAAGGATCTGAAGTATCTAATCAGGCAGGGAAAGGCTAATTATAAGAGAAGGATTGAACTGAAATTGTCACAGAAAAGGATCCATGAAGTCTGGGAGGGTCTAAAGTCTATATCTGGGCATAGACAGACTGTCTCCAGGATGGTTGTAGATAAAGAGGGGCTTAATGAACTTAATCTATTCTTTAACAGATTTAATCACACACTGGCTGCTCCTTCCCCTGCATACCATTCACACCTCTCTGCTACAGTAACCTCACCCCCTGCTGCAACTTGTCAACTGAGCCAGGGTCTGTTCTTCACAAGTACCCAGGTTGCAAAAGAACTGAATAAGATCAAAGTTTTGAAAGCTGCAGGTCCTGACGGCATCAGTGCAAGGCTAATCAAAACCTGCGGGCACCAGCTGAGTGAGATCATTACATATCTGTTCAATATGAGCCTGAGAATGGGTATAGTACCACAACTGTGGAAATTATCGTGTGTGGTACCAGTTCCGAAGAAGCCTTATCCGAAAGACCTTAATGACTATAGACCTGTAGCATTGACATCACACCTGATGAAGGTATTAGAGAGATTGGTTCTCACACGTCTCCGTCCTCTAGTGAGCTCGGATATGGACCCTCTCCAGAGGGGGACACAAAAACATTTTTATGAAATTAGGCAACTTTGCGTAGATGTGCACAAAATTGAAACTTGGAACTTCTCTCTAAGTGATGCTCAGTTTTAACTCCCCTCCCCAAGTTTTGAGATCTGGTCGCCTGGATTGAATTTTCTCTGCTGTTATAATTTGTGTTTTTACTAATCGCCCATATACAAGCAGGGTGTGATGTAGAAAATGCAACGTCATTCTCTCATAATTAGGCAGAGATTGAATTTACGAACATCATGTACCAAAGCCTGAAGTTTTAACAGCAGTGAAAGTGCGTCAGGAGTTCTGTTTTTTTTTTTTACCATTGTGTCTTGAATTGTGTTTTTAATGGCTAAGCCCAACATCTTCAGAATGCGGCAGATGATAAATTAATGTAAAGACAATACATTCTTATCAGGCATAGTGTACCCATCCATGGCAGATATACAAAAATCAATTTGCAGAGTGGTTTTGATCTAAACAGCCGCTCTGATTATACCACCGCTATCGTTGATTTCCCCTCCCCCTCCTTTTCTTCGTTTGATTTTTATTTCTGTTGTGTTATCTCTTGCATTTTTGTTAATTTCAAGTAAAATACTTTATTAATGAAGCGTTTGTTTATTTTTAGAACTTGCAGTTCGTAAACATAGTGGCATGATTGAGATGATTTCCCTTTCCTGGGAGTACAGCTTTGGACACCCCCAGTATTATGATCACGGCCCTGGATAGTCGCACACTACCTGTGGCATCATTCCTGGTCTAACAGCTATGCTGTTTTATGGCAGACTGTAACTGCTGTTTCATTGACAGAATACAGGCAGCGAGGTTCCCAGCAACCTGAGAACCCCCAAACTTTAGAGCACGACCCCAGAGAGTCACACATTGTTTTACACCATGGCAGCAATTTTAGCCTATCAGTGGTCAAGCTGTTTTATGGTGGACTGCATCTGCTAGATAGAATATAGGCTGTCATGCTGGGAGTTGTAGTTTTCTCAACAATTAAAGAACTTCTTGAGTTTAGACTACTGCCATCCCTGTGCAGTCATCCCATGTAGGAAAAACAGAAATTGGATCCCTAAACATAAATGCTAGTAACTATCATAAATAACCATAGATAATTTAATATATATATTATGTATCCTAATGAGACTAGCATTACAATAAGGACTGTTTAAAGAACCTTTCATATGTCAGAACAACGTAAACATATTGGAGAAGACGTAAATAGAACATTTTAATAAGTCTTTATTAAAGATTGAAGATTAAAATATAGATAATGCTCAACATAATGCTAATAAGATGCATGGTGGTAAGCAGAAAAAAACAGTGGCACCACCAAAAAGTAGGCAAGGATGCAAAATAAATCCCAATGTCAAAGAATAAGTAGCAGCCAAAAAAGAGTATATAGTCAATTCAGGATTGAATATCAGTGTATCCAGAAAGTATAAAGGGTACCTCAGCCAAAAACGTGTTACTCTAGATAGAGATACAAGTACATATGTTGTCAAACAAAGCGCTGAAGCCACGGTACATAGGACAGTTTAATAGTACATTACTGCCTAAGGAGTACAAACATTTCTTACCTAACCATGCGATGGTGCCACTTCCCCCTACGCACGTTTCGGCGGTGTGCCTTCATCAGGGAGAGTCATCATCCCATCTAGTTTTTCACCACCAAGTTGTTTATCCTGTATTTGCTGCTCCATGGGCAGAATACAAACTGCCATAAATAGCATTCTCATAAGCTTTCAAGGCTTTTTAAGAACCTGCTACCCTTTACAAAAGCAATTCCCAGACCTTTGCTAATTCTACTCAACAGGATTTGCCCATCTTAAAATTTCCTTCCCAATTCCCTCCAGCCCATCTCTGCACTCTGCGGATCCAGATTTGTTTCAGTAAACTCTCAGGGGATAGATAGGGTATTGTAGCTGTCAGAAAGCAAAAATCATGAATTCCCTGCAACCTTTCTGTTGCACCCTTGCGTGAATAGAATCCACTAGTCATACAATTCCCTAATAGCACGGATTCCCTTCCCTCCTGCACTTCATTAGGGTTCGCTTCTCATTTTTGAACCGATCACGGTGGGGTTACCAGGCTTCTCATTTTACTTCCTACACCAATTACCCTATTCCCCCTCATCTCTTCCAGCCACTTTCCCTGTCTGTCACTGCCCACCTACCTAAAATATTTAATCCCTCTATTTCATCTGTTATATTTCCCCTCTGTAAACACGCCATCATAAACTCTTTTCTTAAAAAAACTAAAATCTTTCCCTTCACCAGAACTGTGCTGCTAACTATAGACCTGACTCTAATCTTCCCTTCATCTCTAAACTCCTGGAATGCATGGGACTCTCTATGATCCACTATCTTTCAATTACCTCCTTTTCTTTACCCTTTGCAATCTGGTTTTCGCTCCTTAAGGCCCCGTCACAGTAAGCGACTTACCAGCGATCCCGACCCCGAAAAATTAAGGTGTCAGGATCGCTAGTAAGTCGCTATGTGATCGCTGGTGAGCTGTCACACAGACAGCTTCACCAGCGATGCCGAGCGCCCGGCATCGCTTGCCATCGCTGTAAAAAATAGAATCAAAATAAAAAATATAGTTCTTCTCACCTTCCGACGTCCCGTTCAGCCATCCTGCCTCTCTCCACGCTTCGGTCCCAGTGATCCTTTGCACGAATGACCGCGAGATGTCACGGTCTCGAGGAATAAAAAAGTCTCGCGGTCATTCGTGCAAAGGATCACTGGGACCGGAGCGTGGAGAGAGGCAGGACGTCGGAAGGTGAGAATAACTATATTTTTTATTTTTTTTATTATTTTTTTTACACCTGATCGCTGGTCTCCCGCTGTCACACACAGCGATGCGTGCTGGCCAGCGGGAGACCAGCGACCAAAGAAATGTCCAGAGGTTTCTTGCAGCGATCAGCGATACCGGCAGGGGGGCCGCTCGCTGATCGCTGTCACACACAGCGATCTCGCTGGTGAGATCGCTGTTACGTCACAAAAGTTGTGACTCAGCAGCGATCTCGCTACCGAGATCGCTTAGTGAGACGGGGCCTTTACACTCTATTGAACTACTTAAACTGCCCTTATTAAAAGTCTCTGATGATCTAACAGCTAAATCTAATGGTCACTGCTCCCTGCTGATTCTCCTAGATCTCTACTGCATTTGATACTAGGGATCATCAGTTCCTCCTCACTATTCTCCACTGTTCTCTCCTGGTTCTCCTCCTACCTCTCTGACCTCTCCTTCACCATGTCTTTTGCTGGCTCTTCTTCTCCTTACTGTCAATGTCCTCAGGGCTAAGTCCTAGGCCCCCTCATCTTCTCTCTTTTCACTGCCCCTTTTGGATAAACCCTCAGCAGATTTGGGTTCCAGCACCATCTCTAAGCCGACACCCAATTATACACCGCTTCTCCTGACATCACCACCTCAACACTAATACAAAATACCAAGGATTGTCTGTCTGCTGTTTCTAACATAATGTCTTCCCTATATGTAAACCTGAATCTCTCCAAAGCTCAACTCCTTGTGCTTTCACTCTCTACTAACCTACCTAAACCTAATAGTACCATTTTGGTGGGTGGTCCTATCATTGCTCCCCAGCAGCACTCCCGCTGTCTGGGAGTTATATTTTATGCAGATCTTTCCTTCACTCTCTATATCCAATAACTCGCTTGCTCAGTCCACCTGTGCCTCAAAAACATCTCCAGAATTCAACCTTTTCTTTCCTTTGATGCTTCAAAAACTCATACTGTTGCTCTGATTCATTCTCGTCTGGACTACTGCAGCTCTCTATTAATCGCTGTCCCTCTTACAAAACTCTCTCTTCAACAAGCTATTCTGAATGCAGCAGCCAGGTTCCGATTTCTGTCCAGCTGCTACACCGATACCTTCACCTTGTGCCAGTCGTTGCACAAGTTGCTCAAACACCACAGAGTCCAATATCATCTTATCCCTCTCATCCACAGAGCTTTCCACAGTTCTGCATCACCCTATGTCTCCTACCTAATCTCTGTCTACCACCCTACCAGTGCTCTCTGTTCCGCTAACAACCTAAAAGTTTTCTCATACTGCACTAGTTCTATGGAATGCACTACCACATTCAATCCGGTTCATTGCCTGTATCCACAGTGCTCGAAAAACACATTTCTATAGACCGGCCTATCCCCTCATTAATATAACGTTACCGGTTCTCGCTTCCTAAATATTGTGTTTTTGTATTGCAGTGCTTAGTGATCCTCAGTCAAGAGCCATCTATGATGTGTATGGAAAGAAGGGCCTGGAGATGGAAGGATGGGAGGTAGGATTTATTATGTAAACCTTTTCATATTGTTTTAGATATTACTTTGTGATTTTTAGGATTCCCTTAATCTGGATAAGATGTAAGAGATGCTGATGTTCACAGTAAATGTATTTTTTTTGTTGCAAAAAAAATTGCTACATTTAAACAGTTCCAGCGAAGTAGATGTGATTTCTTGAAAATTCAGGACCATTGTATGTTTATCCCGTTGCCTCCACATCCATTTTTTTTTGTTTTACGGCTACTTTTTTCCAAGTAAAATTGAAGCTTTTAAGCAGTAAAAAAAAATGCTTGGAAAAAAAAAACGATAGCTAAAGTAAAAAGGAAAAATGCATAAAAAAACACAATAAACAGAGCTCTTGCATGTTTGAATGCTGACAACGGTGGAAAACATGCAGGAAAAAAATGCATAATGTTATACACTTAGGAACACAACTTTTACTCACCAAAATGTAGCAGAATTCTTTCCTGAATGACCACCCCAAAGAAATTGCATGAAAAAGAGAAAACTAACATATCCACCATGTTTTTCCACCAATAAACTTTAGGGTAGTTGGTGTAAAGGCATTGAATCACCATAGCTGCAACATAATCCTATGTGTAGGGTGTGTATTCTGAATTTGAGGCTCATGCAGGTGTTTGTGAACCTTGGTATCTAGCACGGACCAGAATACATGAACTGTC
The DNA here is from genome assembly GCF_039654945.1 of Dendrobates tinctorius. Classification (NCBI taxonomy): domain Eukaryota; kingdom Metazoa; phylum Chordata; class Amphibia; order Anura; family Dendrobatidae; genus Dendrobates; species Dendrobates tinctorius. Next base: position 9,918,873 of record NW_027361993.1, read on the forward strand.
TGCGGGTCTTGTGACCATCACTCGACAGCCTCATACATGCTTATGAGGCGGTCTCGCTCACATCGGGAAACCCACGAACAGTCCATGTTTAGCGGATCATGCTTTGACCAAGTGAAGCTGTTGCGTTTGGGACAGGAGACCCACGAACAGTCCATGCTTCGACCAAGTGAGGCTGTTGCGTTTCGGACAGGAGACCCACGGACCATCTATGTATTGCGATCCGTGATTGGGCTTAGTTATATCGACGTCTACAAGAGCCCTTAAGATATGTAGGGCTGCTCTCAGCTTAAACATCCTACAGAGTATGCCATAAATGTGTTATTAGTGGGACCCTTATCTATCGGGAGACTACCACTTCCCAGTTGAAGGCGGTAGACTACAATAAGAGGTGGAAGTCCATGGGAGTTATGGATATTTCCATAGCTTGTATAGACAACTATGAATGGAGTCACACATGGCACTGAGAGTGTCCTGGAGCTAACACCTAAAACCCTATTATCTACCATTAATTCATGAGATACTGGTAAATTGCAGTTGAAGGGTTGCCAGCACCTTTGCTTTGCGGAATATTCCTCCGTGGATGAAACCACAAATAACCTATTAGATGTCATTGATGACCTGTCTGGTGTGTGATCCAAACAGCAAAGATTATGATGTAAGTGGACGTGACGTGTCCTGTAATAATGGAGGGTGGCACTCCTGGTCGTGTCCTCTGGTGTGTATAGAGCACCCCAGCCAGGCTGACATTGATGGAAAGCTTGCTGTGGTCTACAAGAAAGCCTTGCATAGTCATTTTCCATCCATCCACCATATTACAAACCACTTATAAAATCTATCCTTGATTTCACGTAAAATTGCCGCCACTTTATAGTTGACAGAAAGCGTCTTTGTCGCGGATTGTTATAGTTTTCAGACTGCGCTAATTACTACATCATTATGAATAGTAGAGCTGTTTTGTTAAATGCTTTTCAAAAACCCCTTCAGATACTGTTTTTGCTGCCTCCCCAAAGACTCCCATTCACAGAGCACCCAACAGGTAGCGCCGTCGTCGTTATAAAATTGTTGTGTAATGCCGGCGCTTAATAATGTGTATTAAGCTCTGTAATCACCGCTCCGGCGAGTCGACGAGTACAAAGAGTCCTGCCTGGAGACTCATTATTCTCTTATAAAGCACCATCTTGTTAGGATTGTTTTAATGATATGAAGTTTTCATTCTGGCTTTCAAAGGGGAAAGTTAGAGTTCTGTAGGGGTTATAAAGTTAGTTAGGATATAAATACATGGCGAAGTTTCCGCACATAAACGGCTGATCAAAGAACCCTACAAGATAGCAGAGGGAAGACAGACGAAAGAGGATGAATTAAAAGGCAATGCATCCTCCAAAGGAAAGCTGCAGTTTGCAACTACCACATACATTAGGGAATTGCGTTACTAGCAGTTTCCCAGTGTGCATGTGACAATGACATTTTAGGGCAATTTAGAAATGTCTTTTGCCTGCAAAATTAGACTTTATCTAAAGACTTATAGACACATTTGACATGATATTTGTTTCCATATGTTAGGGGTTACCTTTAGTTAATAACATTGTATTGTTTCAGTCTGCAATCTTCTCTCCATTAATTTTCAGAACCCCCTCATCGTACTTTGCAGCTTGATCCAATTTTTCGATTTTTCTCCTATGGGAGTGACCCTCCCAGTAATATAGGCTGGATGTGAGGGTTGTGAGTATACAGGGTTCTGCTGTTTACATTAGCTCATATTTCAGCTCACCTTCTATCCTGAGCCGACTTCCTCTTCATATCCTTTCCTCCTTTTCTACAGCCTATTTTCTTTGTCCTGCTACAGACTGTAGATGGGTTGTCTCCTCGCCACACAGATCTGTGCACAGATTTATAACATTTTTGCAGAGCACTGAGCTAGATAACGGGCTTACAGACACTCTTAAGCAGGCAAGAGTTGGGACATTTGTAATGAAGACTATTTAGAAAGTTGCCATACTTTGGACACAAATGGATAATAAAAACTAATTATATTTGATGGTGTATGAAACCTTCTAAGTGAGGATCACATTTTTAGAATAATGCCAAATATGGGCAGATTACTTTTTTTTTTTTATACACCTTTATATTGGATAGAGGTTTTTTTATTTTCTGATAAACCGATCCAAGTTTCTTTCATAGACCTTGATTTTATCAGAAACATGGCTGCTACTGTTGCCACTAGTGGAACTCACTGCATCCCCGTGTCTCTATAACTTTAATGTATAAAGTTTAGGTGCTCCCCCTAGTGGTGGCTGCAGGTAGCCAGAATTTTTGTCTTTTAGGACCTGTGCACATATTTCAGATTTGATACGTTTGTGTCTGCGCAGATTTGTCACAAAACTTGAAGGGTTTCCTGATGGCAGCAAAGTGAGTGAGAATCCTGAAGTCTCATGCACATGTTGCTTCTTTGTGACTTGCAGATTTATATCTGCAGCGTGTCATTTCGTTCAGCGTTTTTGCTGCAGATTTCACCCTTACTAATGAATGGTGAAAAATCTGCAGCAAAAAATGCACCTGTTTTTCCTGCCAAGAAATGTAGAAACTTCTGCACCAAATATTTAACGTGTGCACAGACCCTTAAAGCAGAATTAAAAAAAGATCCTTAAATGTGCTTAAAATGGTAAGTTAACTTTTATACTTCTATTATTGAAGGTGCACCTATCTGGAAAAAATCTGCCGGTCCGGGCAGCTCCACCTACTTACTGTCATCAGCCATGACGGAGAAGGGGGCTGGCTAGGACTGGATCAGATTTCCTCTCCTCAGATTGGGACATTTTAGGTAATTCATTAGGTAATGTTGGCATGCAATTTTTTTTCTACTTTAGTTTCCGCTACATAACTGTGAGCCAAAGGCCTCAAGTGAGGTATAAAATGGGTTATTCTTCCAATGAAAATTTCTGTTTGAAGTTCCGTCAGTAATTACAAAAGCCGCTATCCTTTCTTTAATGTCCTTGTTCTAGAAAGCATTGGAGGTCTGAGAACCCGCACCATGCTGATGAAAACCTTTCAGGTTGTTTTTTTTTCTGTACAGAAGGTCCAAATCATAGGAAATAAGAAGTGGCGGTCACGTCAGGTTCTTTTAGAAGGCCTCTGGTTGTTTTCAGGCCCCGATACATTGCTTATTCTTGAACTATCCATATTTTATGCATTGTCTGTATTATCAGCCTGTGCAAATATAGATTACGCAGCGGCGGCGGCCGGGGAAATCCAGAAGTGCAGGCAAAACGCAGAACAAGTGTTTACTTCATCTTAAGAGTCTAGTTTTCTCTACAGACACACTTCAATACGACGCCGTAAGTTTTGATGAGAATTACGGCTGCCAGACATTTTCACCTTGCGGTGAGCCCTTCAGGACGTCTCCTAAATTTGTAAATCATGTTACAGTTTGATGCCTTTGAAATGAAAAGTACCACCATCTTTTTCTCTTTTTTTTTTTTTTTTCTGTTCTCTCCAGTTTGTCACCAAAACTGTCACGGATGACGTAATTTAGAGTTATTAATTCTCCCTTGTAAAGGTTAAACTCTTTCGATGCTGTACAACAAATCTTGGCCTGTTACCGCTCAGTTCTTGCCCACCTTCTGGCGGGAGCACTCGGTGTGAGCCTAATTCCAACCCATGTAATAAGGAAAGTTGGATTGTAGTTAATTCAATCACCATGGCCATTATCTGTTAAGATTTGCAATAAGAAATAACCACTGTAACATTAAAAGTTTTTCCCTTATAAATAGGGTGTCTAAGGGGTAGCCTCTCTCCTTGTGTAGCGTTACATGCCATGTAAGGAGACCTATGGGCAATGCAATGCTCCTCTGAGAAATTAACCTATGGCAACTTTTAGGTTTGCTACTTCCAGTAGGTGGCACTAGACTTCATGTCTTCTTCTGCTCTGAAGAGGCAATCTGCATATTTAATTTATTAGAGGAGCGTTGCATGTCCTATAAGTCTCCTTACACTGGCATGTCACTCTTCACAAGGAGAGATGTTACACCTTAGGCTATGTGCACACGTTGCGGATTCCGCTGCGGGTTTTTCCGCGTGGAACCGCAGGTAAAACCACAGGTAAAGTGACCTGCGGTTTGGTCTGTGGTTTTGCCCTGCGGTTTCACACCTTTACTATGTTAAAGGTTTGAAACCGCTGCGGAAACCGCCCAAACAATTGACATGTTGCGGTTTGTAAACTGCAGCAAAACCGCACGGAAAAAACCGCAGCGTGAGCACAGCGTTTTTGAAAACCCATAGACTTTTATTGTACTGTACCATGTCAGCGGAACTGCTGCGTTTCCGCAGGGCCAAAACCGCTGCGGAAACGCAGCAGAATCCGCAACGTGTGCACATAGCCTAAGGCCCCAAGTCAGAGGCCTTTCATACAACCAAATCAGGTATGTTGCTTTGCACTGACGAGGGGCAAAACCCAGAAACCCATGTTTGCAAATGAAGATTCTGGTTTGGTCTTTATTCCAAGTCATTTGACATGGTTTGTTAAATGGCCATTACTGACTTTTAGGATTGCTACTTTCACCCTATAGATAACTGCTGGGTAAAAAATAAAGATGGAAGTTGCAGCTATATTTTTTACTTTATTGCCACAGATTGTTAGGAATGGTTCGGAAGACAGTACTATCTGTGCCATCATCATTAAGGCCTCTTTCACACTTCAGTTTTTTACAATCAGTCACAATCCGCCAGGTTTTGAAAAAAAACGGATCCTCAATTTTCTTTTGAGGATCCGTTTTTTTCCCCATTGACTTCCATTAATGGCGGATTGTGACGGATTGCCGTCCGTTGCATCCGTTTTTTTTGCGGATCCGCCAAAAGTTGCTGTCCGTCACCATCTTCAAAGATTTCAAAACGGAGCTTGCAACGTTTTTTCCTCTGGCGGATCCTCTTTCTGGGTGCCGGACCAAAAAAAAAATCTCTCTCTCTCTCTCTCTCTCTCTCTCTCTCTCTCTCTCTCTCTCTCTCTCTCTCTCTCTCTCTCTTTTCCAGGCCGCGATTCCTTTAAAATTCTTCATTTGTCGGATCCGTCAAAAAAACGGCCGGGTGGCATCCGTTGTCATCAGTACTACAAGGGATCCGCCATCCGTCCTTTTGGCGGATTATGACTGATGCAAAAAACTGAAGTGTGAAAGAGGCCTAACAAGGAGATAGTACTAGCAATACATGATCTACAGACAGTATATGTGAACTCCAGTATTCACCATCTATAGTAAAATCATCATTTATATTGATGGAAAGACAGAATATTTGTATTTCCGTCATTTCCAGGGGAAGACAAAAAAAAAATAGCACTATCTGTGCCTACATCATTTACAAGGAGATAGTAGTAACTATATATGATTCAAAAAGACAGTATGTTTGTGAACCACAGCTCTCATGATGAATTTGAACGTTTTATTCCATGTTATTAAAAACGTTCATTGTGCTGTAAAAAAAAAAATATGAAGACAAAAAAGAATATTTTTTTATACACAGCTTTGCCTCAAATTCACATTCCGTCACTCAACACTCAAGTGTCCAAAAATAATAAAATGGAAAAAGAGACGCCTTTTTCCCTTATTTTCCTACCAACATAGACCTATATCAGCAAAAACAGAGAATATTACACTTACCTAAAAATGAAGCCCCATGTATCCTGAAAAAAAGGCCGCAAATATTAGTTGAATGTTTATTTTGCAGCTCTTTAAACCGCATGTATAAAAAAACACATAAATATGCTTGATCATGAGTAGGGGTAAATGGCCCAGTGTTGTTAAATCAGGTTTTTGTGTTAAATGTTTTTTTTTCCCTATCTCTGCCTGTGTTAAAAAACAAAAATTAGAAATGTTGCAGTATTCACATCAGCCACTGGGGTTATTTTTTAGACTCTTTTTCAGCCAATGCACATGTACATTAGCAGCAGTGATCAGATTCAGATCCTATATTTTGTATTGAAGCATCTAATGATCGTGTGTGAAGTTCATTGTGAAGGGAGGAGGAGCAGGTGAACTGTGACATCACCTGTTCTGATTGTCAGGTGTGTATAAAGTTGTTACCTGACATTGTAATCCCGCCTCTGCTGATAATAAAACGCAGGTTAACTGTTTCTGAAAGGACAGGAAGTATTGGGCTGAAAAAACTTGTGAAAATTGCAAAATTACTATTTATTTTTTTTTATAAAAATCGTGATATGAAAAAGTTTGCCCTTTTTTTTTTTTTTTTTTTAAACACATGTAACACATAAAACTTCTCTGTAAGTTCCAAAATGAATAACCAGACAACAGCATAGTGATATTTTATTTTAAGAAAACTTGCTCCAAATGTATTATTGTATGATATTCCGGGTACAGGGCTTCTATTAGTCTAGGCTTCACGGGGCTACATTTCCTCTGCAATATTGGTCACAATGGCTGATCTTTGGAAGGTTGTCTGGTGGTCTGGCACAGACGCAGGACATCTCGAGAGGACAAATGTTGATGCGCCTGAGTTACATCCTGTGGTCAGAGACATTTTTTGCCGATTTTATTTTTCTAGCAGAGAGATTTTTATTATTCCTTATCTGAAATTAACCGTATTACAAAACAGCATTCTATTAAACCCTTACATTTCATTACACGTCCCGCGTCCACTCTGATTCTAAGCCTCTTAATTGACTGCAATAACAACGATGATGAAGACCTTTTATATTCTGTTATTATAAGAGCGCTGTCTAGATGTCCGCTCCGCACTGGCACCGAGCAGCTCCACGACCCTGCTCACCCCATGAGAGCGGCATCGCTGCCACAGTAAAATCTTCATAATCAGGTGGAGGGGGATAGATATGTAAGGAACAGACAGGAGGGATATTCCTGCAACTGCTCATCACAGAATCACAGATGCGGTTTTGCATGCGTTTTGCTGCGGATTTCATGCGTTTTTAAGTGCGTTTTTTTTTAAGCAGGAATTGTCTGCATTTTTCACAGCATCACCTATCAATAAAGTTTGACAACAAAAAAAGGAATTTCCTTGTCCAATCCTTTTCTTTTCAATTTTCCTTGATGCTTTGGTAAATATTGTCACACGCATGTACACGTACTCACACAGCGTACACACATACTTCACATGTACTTAGACACATGTGCTCACACACGTACTTCACATGTACACACACACACGTACTCACACACGTACTTCACATGTACACACACATGTACTTCACATGTACACACACGTACTTCACATGTACACACACATGTACTCACACACGTACTTCACATGTACACACACATGTACTTCACATGTACACACACGTACTTCACATGTACACACATGTACTTCACATGTACACACACACACATGTACACACACACGTACTTCACATGTACACACACATGTACTTCACATGTACACACACGTACTTCACATGTACACACATGTACTTCACATGTACACACACATGTACTCACACACGTACTTCACATGTACACACACATGTACTTCACATGTACACACACGTACTTCACATGTACACACACACACATGTACTTTACATGTACACACACGTACTTCACATGTACACACACATGTACTTTACATGTACACACACGTACTTCACATGTGCACACACACGTACTTCACATGTGCACACACACGTACTTCACATGTGCACACACACGTACTTCACATGTGCACACACACGTACTTCACATGTACACACACACGTACTTCACATGTACTTAGACACACGTACTCACACATGTACTTAGACACACATACTCACACACGCACTTCACATGTACTCACACACACACGTACTCACACATGTACTTAGACACACGTACTCACACACGCTCTTCACATGTACTCACACACACACGTACTCACACATGTACTTAGACACACGTACTCACACATGTACTTAGACACACGTACTCACACATGTACTTAGATACACGTACTCACAAATGTACTTAGACACACGTACTCACACATGTACTTAGACACACGTACTCACACATGTACTTAGACACACGTACTCACACATGTACTTAGACACACGTACTCACACATGTACTTAGACACACGTACTCACACATGTACTTAGACACACGTACTCACACATGTACTTAGACACACGTACTCACACACGCACTTAGACACACGTACTCACACACGCACTTCACATGTACTCACACACACACGTACTCACACATGTACTTAGACACATGTACTCACACACGCTCTTCACATGTACTCACACACACACACGTACTCACACATGTACTTAGACACACGTACTCACACATGTACTTAGACACACGTACTCACACATGTACTTAGACACACGTACTCACACATGTACTTAGACACACGTACTCACACACACGTACTCACACATGTACTTAGACACACGTACTCGCACACGCTCTTCACATGTACTCACACACACATACTCACACATGTACTTAGACACATGTACTCACACACATACTTCACATGTACACACACACGTACTCACACATGTACTTGACACACGTACTCACACACATGTACACACACACATGTACACACACACACGTACACACACACACACGTACACACACACACTTAGACTCACGTACTCACACACACACACATACTTCACATGTACAAACACACACACGTACTCACACACGTACTTAGAAACATCCCATAGTCCGGCGGTCAGGTTACTGTGACGGACTCAGATTTTGCTGTTGACGCTCTGGGTTGTGGCACACACAACCAGGGAGAGTTGATCCCGTGAGGAACCACCACCTATACATAATAATAATACATTTTATTTCTATAGCGCCGACATATTCCGCAGCACTTTACATTTCAGAGGGGACTTGTACAGACAATATACATTACAGCATAACAATAATCACATAGATCATAACAGATACCAAGAGGAATGAGGGCCCCGCTCGCAAGCTTACAATCTATGAGGAAAAAAGGGGAGACACGAAAGGTGGGTGGTAACAGTTGCCCTGATTGTATGGACCAGCCATAATGTTAAGTGTGTAACAGTACAGATGCAGAGGGCTAATGGATGCATAAAGCATGTGGGAACATGATACGGGGAACCTGGTTATGGTAAAACTTTTGACTGTGCCACACAGGGATAGATTAGGTTAATGTGTTGAGGCGGTAGGCCAGTCTGAATAAATGAGTTTTCAGGGCAAGTACATGTAGTGTCAGGGGCAAGAAAAATGGTGTGAGCCACTACGACTGCTGTAACTTGAAGGCCGGCTCAAGGAAGACACAAGTGTGTCTGACAAAAGGGTACGTGCAGGATACAAGACAAGACCAAGTGTGGTCACAGACTATCCTCATTAAAGTGTGTTTTCAAGGGTAACAACCGTTTAAATACTTAATTATGAGGACAAAGTGATACACATCAAGGTGCGTGCGACTGCACGCCAACATCCAAGGCATGTTATGTGCTAGGTGGCACGCCTGGGTTCAGACAAGGGTTAGGTGGCATCTGACTCATGACATCTGGCAACGATCAACGGGTTCAGGACATCATGATGTGGACATCATCTCCGGAAATCAGGCCGCAGTCATCAGTCTCTGGACCTATGTCAGCCATCGGCAGACTACGGCCATCCGTCAGGCAAGCCAGGGTTCAAGTGTTCAGTCAAGGAGGTGCGTCAGTTCCAGACATGGTCTAAGGCAGGATTCAACACAAGGTCCTGCACGTGAAGAGAGACACGCCAGGGGCAGGGTTCAAGAAAAAGAGCAGAACATAGGCAGTAACAGAGAGGTGGGTACTGACAACGGTTCAACTCGGGTCATACAGATCAGAACACGACAGACATAAAAGGTTCAGGACAGAGCAAGAATAGAAAAAGACTTGTAATAATGAAGCACGAAACGCACAGTGCGAGAAACCGTGTGGGTGCAAGAGAGCATGGAAAGCACGGTTGAGGCACAGAGAAGAGTGCACGGGTACGACCAGGCGCGTGCAAGGCTAAGGTAAAGAAGACGCGTGCAAGACGTCACAGCAAAGCCTGGCAGAAAAGGTGAAGGGGAACTGCACGCGCCTTCAAAAACAGACACAAAAAGTACGCTAGGAACACAGGCAAAGTACAAGAGCTAGAGAGTGGAATGGAAGCTGAAGAACAGAGCAGAGTCAACGACAAATAAGGCTAGTTTCACATTTGCGTTTAAGGCAGCAGCGGCGGCCTGTGCACGGCAGCCGCTAAGCCCCGCCCCCTGCCGTGCCTCCGCCAGTAGCTCCGCCTACGGGCGCATGACGCTGCAGGCGTCCTGCGTCCCCTATCTTTTCCACTGGGGACGCAGGCCGTGCGCTGGTATGCGTTTGGCGGCGCATGCGTCCTTTTGACCCTGCGCCGACCAGCGCCAAACGCAACAGGTTGCAATTTGGTGCGCTCGGCGCAGCGTCAAAAGGATGCATGCGCCGCCAAACGCATACCTGCGCACGGCCTGCGGTCCCCAGTGCTAAAGATAGGGGACGCATGCAGCGTCATGCGCCCGTAGGCGGAGCTACTGGCGGAGACACGGCAGAGGGCGGGGCTTAGCTGCGGCCGTGCGCAGGCCGCCGCCGCTGCTGCCTTAAACGCAAATGTGAAACTAGCCTAAGCGTAACGTAAGGTAGAGCATAGAGACTGGAAAACACAGATCTTAGGAAGTACCAAGCAGGACACCAAAATAATTTGTTGAACGTAGAAATTTATTTTGGGATAAATAACATTTGACAAACATGTCAACCTCTTTATTTTCAATGTGAAAGAACATTATGGACACATAAGTCCATTTCAGCAAAAATGAACAAAAACTGATCAAAAAGATAACTTTAATTTAAATTATAGTACTGGGGGTAATTTCCATACCCAGTACTGCAATCTGATGTGGCGTCTCCCACCCTTTCATTTGATGCTGCCTGCAACTGCTGGGTGAAGCTTTGGTGTTGACTCTCTTGGCGCACAGGGGCTGTAGGTTGCTTGCCTTGTTGTCTGGGCCTGAATAGGCCAAAAAGCCCCATCCAAATCTGTTCGTAGTTGAAGATCGGAGCAAGGTCCTCTAGAGCCGATAGGGACATCTGGACCATACTCATGAAAATCGATTGCCTGTCCGGTGGCAGTGATCGCGTTTTGCTGGCAATTTGTAGCGCAAAAAAATCATACTGCTCCTCTGAAGTGGATTTTTTAATCAACTCCAGAGTATCGGTGGCTGCCTTGACACTGGGATCTTCATTTTTTGTTTTTTGTTGGCTCTCCTGCCACCGGACAGGCAGGTCGTTGTCGAACAGCAGGTTCTGCCGCACCAGATGTTCTTGCAGCTGGTGTTGCAGATGTTCCATCAGATGCAGAACAGGTGGCAAAGGCAGAAGCTGGTTCCACACATGGTGAACAGATGTCCCCAGCTCCAGAGGACCCTGCTCCATCTTCTGACTCTTGTCCGGTCTGTTTAGGTAGTTCAATGTTCCCTTGAGTGCTGGAAAAAAAAACATAAAAAAAAAAAACATTATCATGGTATTTAGCCATGCGACATAGAAGCTACACTTTGGACACAGCCAACATCCCACTCATCTAAAAGCGCTGTTCCCTTTTATTGCACCTTGCTGATAAAGCATGTTTTGAGTAAAGACATGCGAAATCACCTGATGCTATAATTACACGTTGAAACTTAGCTTGCGTAGCAAGAGCGCCTACGCCAGATAAATAGACATGCTGCGGTGTACAATAAATGTGCAACATGTCGTGTTAGGTAGGCCTCACCCCTACATCTTTGGACGCATTGTGTCGAGAGGATTTAAGGAAATCCACTTCAATTTGCTGGAACATCTGTATCCTGGCAATTGAAAGATGGAACATGACGCAGCGTTCATTACGCAACGCACCCAATTTGTACTAGACACATGGCAGAACACATGACAATTCTTGGTTGTTGTTTGTAAAAAAAATTACCTCCGCACATTCCGGCTTGATATCAGAAATTGGAGTTCTTCGAAAAAGGGGAAGTGGTTCTTGCTTGGCGACGATCCACTTTTGGAGCAGTTGACCAGAAACTTGGTGAAATGGTCCCTTACAGAGCGCCACCGCTGCTTGACATCTCTCTCTACATAACAAACCAAAAGACAAAAATTTTGAAATTTTTGAAGATATAAATTATTACACATCGTAAAAAGTATGCAAATTACCAATTTGCGACTGTACGCCATTGGTGAATTGATCCCAGTCTGGATACATCTGGCAGCAAATTTTGGTCCAGCAAAGGTCCCTATAATATCGGTCCTTGTAGGTCTCCTCTGCCTGGTCCCAGATAGCTGGATAGTCCCGGACCTAAAATGTATACACAGTAATGTCTTAACATGCTGTAACCAACACCAAATTTTTGATTATTTAAATTTAGGGAATATGCCACCGATTTTTAGTGCAATCACCTGCCTGTACCGCCATCAGGGGATTATCTACAGCATTCTGCCATGCTCTAGATATGCCAACAATGTTAGATTACACCAGCGAGTTAGATAATATACTAAACACAATCCGGTTACAATGGGTGTTGCGGTCCGGTAGGGGGGCCTCACATTTTCTACTGAAGCCGTCCTGCTTCGTATATCTCTGTGACAATTCCTGACGCCAGACAGGACCGCAACACCCACTGCAGCAGACCGCGCACCCTGGTAAGTGTAATATAAATAGTCGGGCCATTATCTACAGCATTACAGAATGCGAATAGATAAGCCCATGGCGGGGACCACAGCAGATAGGTGTACAAATAGGTGACATATTCACTTTTCATCAAGCCACAAACCAAATCCAATCCCTATGCCTAATCCCAACAAAAATGACTACCATAAAGATTATTTCAATTCTTAAAAAATGATTTTGGGGTACCCCTCTATTTCATATTCAGACAGGCTATGCAGACAGCTGCAGGATGATCTGCATAGCCTTGGAAGGGGCCGTGGATATTGATTTCCCCCCCCCCCCCCCCCAACCTGGAGGTAAATATGATCCCGCATCTGCAAAAGAAAGTCCGCATCTATAAGATGCGTAAATTCTTGCGCCTACCCACTCTCTTCCCACTCCCGTGTAGTGCCGGGATATGGGGTAATGTAGGGGTTAATGTCACCTTTTAATGATAGGTGACATTAGGCCCGGTTAATAATGGAGAAGCGTCAATAAGACGCAGATCCATTTTGAATCTAAAGCCCCCGTTACACACTGCGATATCGCTAGCAATATCGCTGTAAAGTCACCGATTTTGTGACGTTACAGCGATATTGCTAGCGATATCGCTGCATGTGATACTTACCTCCGACCCGCTCCCCCGCTGGTTATCGCTAATCGCGCGAGAAGCTCATGGATCATTCCTCGTCGGTCACTTCCTGCGGCGCTTCCTGCTGTGATGACGAGCGATGCGTGGAGCCGGGCGGGAGGACGTCAGGATCGCCGCGTCTGACAGGTAAGTAGCGATCCCCGTCCCCAGCGATGTCGCTGGTGAGATCTGCCTGTGTGGCAGCTCACTAGCGACCACCTAGCGATGCACCAGCGATCCTGACCGCGTCATATCGCTGGTCGGGATCGCTGGTGCATCGCTAGGTGTAACGATACCCTAAAAGTGTGAAAAAGTAAATAACCACTAAAAAAAAATAAATAAAATGGAGGGCCAGGAAAAAAAAGCTCAAACATGCAGTACAATCTTTACAGCCTTGGAAGGGGTTAATATCCGTGTCCCCTTCCACAGCTATAAAAATCATCCCGCACCTATCTGCGTAGCCTTTATGGCAATTACAATCGGGGTAACCCACCTAAAAAAAAAATTACGTGGGGTGCCCCTATATTTTATGGCCAGAAAGACTAGCAGACAGCTGAAGATTCATATTTATAGCCTTTGAAGGGGTTAATATCCAGGTCCCCTTTCGCAGGCTAGGATTATCCGCCCGCAGCTGTCTGCGTAGACTCTCTGGCTCTAAAAAAAAAAAAAAGGGGGGACCCCCCCAAAAAATGACATATTTTAGGGCCAGAAAGGCTAAGCAGACAACTGCGGGTGGATATTTCCAACCTGGGAAGGGGTTAATATCCAGGTCCCCTTTCCCAGGCTAGGAATATCAGCCCGCAGCTGTCTGCATAGCCTCTCTGGCTCTAAAAAAAAAAAAAAAAAAAAAAGGGGAGACCCCCCCCCCAAAAAAAATGACGTGGGGTCCCCCTAAATTTTAGGGCCAGAAAGGCTACGCAGACAGCTGCGGGCTGATATTCATAGAATAGGAAGGGGTCATGGATATTGCCCCCCCCCCCCCCGGCTACAAATATCAGCCTGCAGTCGCCCCAGAAATGGCACATCTATAAGATGCGCCAATTCCGGCACTTAGCCCCTCTCTTCCCACTCCCGCTCCGCGGCGGGCGGGATGTGGGGTAATGAAAAGGTTAATGCCACCTTTGATTGTAAGGTGACATTAACCACGGTTAATAATGGAGAAGCGTCAAGAAGACGCTGATCCATTATTAATCCCATAGAGTAATATTTTTTTTTTTTAAAAGACACAATAAAAAAAAAAAAAAAATTTTTAATGAAATAAAACACATTGTTTTTGATCATGTTTTTATTACACTGGCACTCCATTGCGATGCCCTCCATCTCCTAGAGAAAAATAGAAAAAAACAAACCAAATTTATACAACCTGGTCCGACGCAGTCCATAAGCGAGGGTCCCACGACGATCTGCCATGGAGAACAGTCACTTCAGGAGATGTGACCATTCTCCATGGCTGCAGAAACACACTGACAGGAGCTCTGCTCCTGCAGTGTGTTACTGCGCATGCGCCAGAGTTCAGTGATTCCGGTAACCTCCTTTACGGCATTGCTGCGTGGAAAAGTTCACACGCAGCAAGAGAGCCGTAAAGGGAGGTCCCGGAGCGCCCGAACACCGGGAAACTCGGCGGTACACTGCAGGAGCACCACTTCTGCTAGTGTATCGCCCGAAGACAGCCGAGATCGCCATGGGACAATCAATTATGGATTTCTGCGGACAGGGAGTATGGATTGTTTATTTTTTTTCAATTTTTTTTTAGGGGAAAAATGGCTTCGGGGATCAAAATCTGCTGTATGGTGAGTATGTGATGTATGTTGTACAGTTGTGGCCAAAAGTATTGACACCCCTGCAATTCTGTCAGATAATACTCAGTTTCTTCCTGAAAATGATTGCAAACACAAATTCTTTGGTATTATTATCTTCATTTAATGTGTCTTAAATGAAAAAACACAAAAGAGAATGAAGCAAAAAGCAAAACATTGATCATTTCACACAAATCTCCAAAAATGGGCCAGACAAAAGTATTGGCACCCTCAGCCTAATACTTGGTTGCACAACCTTTAGCCAAGATAACTGCGACCGACCGCTTCCGGTAATCATCAATGAGTTTCTTACAATGCTCTGCTGGAATTTTAGACCATTCTTCTTTGGCAAACTGCTCCAGGTCCCTGATATTTGAAGAGTGCCTTCTCCAAACTGCCATTTTTAGATCTCTCCACAGGAGTTCTATGGGATTCAGGTCTGGACTCATTGCTGGCCACCTTAGAAGTCTCCAGTGCTTTCTCTCAAACCATTTTCTAGTGCTTTTTGAAGTGTGTTTTGTGTCATTGTCCTGCTGGAAGACCCATGACCTCTGAGGGAGACCCAGCTTTCTCACACTGGGCCCTACATTATGCTGCAAAATTTGTTGGTAGTTTTCAGACTTCATAATGCCATGCACACGGTCAAGCAGTCCAGTGCCAGAGGCAGCAAAGCAACCCCAAAACATCAGGGAACCTCCACCATGTTTGACTGTAGGTATCGTGTTCTTTTCTTTGAATGCCTCTTCTTTTCTCCTGTAAACTCTATGTTGATGCCTTTGCCCAAAAAGCTCTACTTTTGTCTCATCTGACCAGAGAGCATTCTTCCAAAACGTTTTAGGCTTTTTCAGGTAAGTTTTGGCAAACTCCAGCCTGGCTTTCTTATGTCTCGGGGTAAGAAGTGGGGTCTTCCTGGGTCTCCTACCATACAGTCCGTTTTCAGTCAGACGCAGACGGATAGTACGGGTTGACACTGTTGTACCCTCGGACTGCAGGGCAGCTTGAACTTGTTTGGATGTTAGTCGAGGTTCTTTATCCAACATCCTCACAATCTTGCGTTGAAATCTCTTGTCAATTTTTCTTTTCCGTCCACATCTAGGGAGGTTAGCCACAGTGCCATGTGCTTTAAACTTCTTGATGACACTGCGCACGGTAGACACAGGAACATTCAGATCTTTGGAGATGGACTTGTAGCCTTGAGATTGCTCATGCTTCCTCACAATTTGGTTTCTCAAGTCCTCAGATAGTTCTTTGGTCTTCTTTCTTTTCTCCATGCTCAATGTGGTACACACAAGGACACAGGACAGAGATTGAGTCAACTTTAATCCATGTCAACTGGCTGCAAGTGTGATTTAGTTATTGCCAACACCTGTTAGGTGCCATAGGTAAGTTACGGGTGCTGTTAATTACACAAATTAGAGAAGCATCACATGATTTTTCGAACAGTGCCAATACTTTTGTCCACCCTCTTTTTTGTTTGGTGTGGAATTATATCCAATTTGGCTTTAGGACAATTCTTTTTGTGTTTTCTCATTTAAGACAAATTAAATGAAGATAATAATACCAAAGAATTTGTGTTTTCAATCATTTTCAGGAAGAAACTGAGTATTATCTGACAGAATTGCAGGGGTGTCAATACTTTTGGCCACAACTGTATGTCATGTGTTATGTCATGTAATGTTACATGTATTGTATATGTCCTTGTGTGTTTGGTTTTTTTTTTACATGCACAATTGTGCTCGGTCACCGCAGGGACTACCTTCCCATCCTATAGCCGGATGGGGGTAGCAACTGAGCACAATTGTGGGGCTACTGTCGCATGGGGACTCACGCACACAGACAGACACATACATACAGACACACACATACAGACAGACACACACACATATACATGCATACATACCAAATCGATAAGACGCCCCACATCGATCCCCATGTGACGGTAGCCTTCCATGATGGCGACTTCCTTCCCTACACTACACTCCGCCCACACACTTCCTCCCGTCTGACATCACTTCCCTATGCAGCGGTTTTGACACCCAAATCCGCAGCAAAAACCGCACATATGAGGTATTTGCTGCGGATTCAAAGACTCTATACAAGTCAATGGGTGCAGAACCGCTGCAGAATCGCTGAAATAATTGACATGCTGTGGATTGTATTCCGCAGCGAAACCGTGCGGTTTTTTCCGCACCATGTGCACAGCGGTTTCATTTTCCCATACACTTTAATGGTACTGTACTTTGTTGCGGAAACCGCAGTGGTTCCGCAGTGTAAAAACCGCTGCGGAATCGCGGCTGATTCCGCAACGTGTGCACATAGCCTTAGGAAAAAAACAGGTGATGCAAATTTCCAGCTTATAAAAATCCTCTAACCTTGTGCCAAAAAACAGGAGGATTCACAGAGTTACTGCAGACTTATCAATTTGGACCAGACAACCCCTTTAAGGAAGGTTCAAATGACCATGTTAAGTTTGTATTTTCCAGTTTATGTTGGTCTTTATTGTTGTTATTTATTATAGTGCCATTTATTCCATGGCGCTTTACTTGTGAGGAGGGGTGTACATAATAAACACAAATACAGTAATCTTAATACAAGTCACGACTGGTACAGGAGGAGAGAGGACCCTGCCCGCGAGGGCTCACAATCTGCAAGGGATGGGTGAGGCTATAGTAGGTGAGGGTAGAGCTGGTTGTGCAGCGGTTTGGTGGATCGGTGGTTACTGCAGGTTGTAGGCTTGTCGGAAGAGGTAGGTCGTCAGGTTCCTTTTGAAGGTTTCCACGGTAGGTGAGAGTGTGATATGTTGTGATAGAGAGTTCAAGAGTTGAGGTGATGCGTGGGAGAAATCTTGTATGCGATTGTGGGAAGAGGAGATAAGAGGGGAGTAGAGAAGGGGATCTTGTGAGGATTGTAGGTTGCGGGTAGGTAAGTACCGGGAGATGAGGTCACAGATGTACGGGGACACAGGTTGTGGATGGTTTTGTATGACATGGTTAGGGTTTTGAACTGGAGTCTTTGTGTAATGGGGAGCCAGTGCAGGGATTGACAGAGGGGAGAGGCCGGGGAATAGTGGGGGGACAGGTAAATTAGTTGGGCAGCAAAGTTTAGAATAGATTGGAGGGGTGCGAGAGTGTTAGAGGGGAGGCCACTGAGCAGGATGTTGCAGTAGTCAATGTTATGTTATGGCCACAGTTCCCAGCCCAACCACCAAAAGACTCCTGAAATAACAGGATCATACATGTCTATAATGGTGTGAAGCATCCACAGTCAGTGATGGTTTGGGGAGCCATGTCATCTGCTGGTGTAGGTCCACTGTGTTTTATCAAGACCAAAGTCAGCGCAGCCGTCTACCAGGAAATTTTAGAACACTTCATGCTTCCCTCTGCCGACAAACTTTTTGGAGATGGAAATTTCATTCTCCTGCAGGACTTGGCACCTGTCCACACTGCCAAAAGTACCAATACCTGGTTTACAAACAACAGTATCTGTGCTTGATTGGCCAGCAAACTCGCCTGACCTTAACCCCATAGAGACTCTATGAAGTATTGTCAAGAAGAAGATAAGAGACACCAGACCCAACAATGCAGACGAGCTGAAGACTGCTATCTGCCTGGGCTTCCATAGCACCTCAGCAGTGCCACAGGCTGATCGCCTCCACGCCACGCCGCATTGATGCAGTAATTGATGCTAAAGGAGCCCCTACCGAGTATTGAGTGCATTTACTGAACATACATTTCAGTAGGCCAACATTTCGGATTTTAAAATCATTTTTCAAGCTGGTGTTATAAAGTATTCTAATTTACTGAGATAATGACTTTTGGGTTTCCATTGGCTGTAAGCCATAATCATCAACATTAACAGAAATAAACACGTGAAATAGATCACTCTGTTTGCAATGACTCTTTATAATATATGAGTTTCACTTTTTGTATTGAAGAACTGAAATAAATTAACTTTTTGATGATATTCTAATTTTGTGAGATGCACCTGTAGGACAGACAGGGACGTAATATATGGCTTCAGAAAATAGATCTGCATTGCAGTTGTTTGAACTGGAGCTTTTGCATTGGATCTCTGCAAGAAATAAGGTGAACTTAATTTATTTTGTAATTTTAGCACTACATTTTTTTTTGTCCCCCTAATATTGTGTGATCCCTTTACTCTGGCAGCAGCATGATGTAGGGTCAGAAAGCCTGATTCCAGCGATGTGCCACTTACTAATTTGTGTGTTGCTGTTTCAATACATTCAGTGTTTTATCAGCAGGAGATTATCACTACAGGACTAGGTGTCTTGTGCCTCCCGATTACACAGTGTACACAGAAAGCAGCCAATCAGTGGTTTTTTGACAAATATATATACATATATGGACCCCATAGAATTGTTGATCCATAATGTGTAACAAAAACAGAACAGATTGTAAAGAAACCGATCCATATTTGTATTTTATCATACACTTATGAATGAGCTCTTACACTAGGAAAAGCCAGAAGTGGATTCAGCAGGAAGGAAAAATATCAGCCCCTTATTTTATATTTGTGATTCCAGTCTAAAGGGCTTGTCTATTGTAAGGGCGTGTGCCTATGACATCTTTAAAACTCTGTTAAACCTGACACATTTTTCAACCAGAAGATTCTTCAGGATACTCTTGGCATTTTTTTCCTGAGTCGTCTTTTGTGTTATCTTTTTGGACATTTCCTGAGCGGTTTTCTGACTGTTTTGGCCAGCTGCTTTTTTCCCTCCAAAGGAATAATGAAGAAACCACCAGCACTTTTTAACCCCTTAACGACCGCCGATACGCCTTTTAACGGCGGTCATTAAGGGTACTTAATCCACAGCGCCGTTAATTAACAGTGCTGTGGAAAAAGTGTATAGCTCCCCCCAGAGTCGGGTTTTCTCCGGGGTCTCGGCTTCCGGAGGTAGCCCAGACCCCAGAGAACATACTTAGGGTCGGGTTTTACCGACCCCGCTTTAGCGATTGCCGTTATTAACCGTATAACGGCGACCGCAAAAAAAAGCTGTGATTTTTTATTTACTGTCTCTCTCCTCTGATGTGATCGCACATCAGAGGAGAGAGAAATAGGGTCCCCGATCCCCCACGGTACCTCCCGGTGGTCTTCGGGCCCTCCTGCATCTTCCGGTGGGCGCCGTCATCTTCCGGGAAGAAAATGGGCGCATGCACACTTTTCATTTTTCGGCTAAGGTTAGGGGTGTGTTGGGGTTATAGTTGGAGCTAGAGTTGAGGGGTTTTCACTATTTAGGCACGTCAGGGGGTCTCCAAACGCGACATGGCGCCACCATTGATTCCAGCCAATTTTGCGTTCAAAAAGTTAAATGGTGCTCCCTCCCTTCCGAGCCCAGGCATGTGCCCAAACAGTGATTTACCTCAACATATGGGTCATCAGCGTACTCAGGGCAAATTACGCACCAAACATTGGGGTCTAATTTGTCCTCTTACTCTTGGGAAAATAAAAAATAGTGGGCTAAAAAATCGTTTTTGAGGAAAAAAAAAATGATTTTTTTATTTTCACGGCGCTGTGTTATAAACTTCTGTGAAGCACTTGGGGGTTCAAAGTGCTCACCACATATCTAGATAAGCTCCTTGGGGGGGGTCTAGTTTCGATAATGGGGACACTTGTGGGGGGTTTCTACTGTTTAGGCACATCAGGGGCTCTGCAAACGCAACATGACGCCCACAGAACATTCCATCAAAGTCTTCATTCCAAAATGGCACTCCTTCCCTTCCGAGCTCCCCCCCACATATGGGGTATCAGTGTACTCAGGACAAATTGCACAACAACTTTTGTGGTCCAATTTCTCCTGTTAGCCTTGTGAAAATAAAAAATAGCGGGCTAAAAAAATAATTTTGGGGGGAAAAAAAAGATTTTTTATTTTTACTGCTCTGCTTCTGTGAAGCACTTGGAGGTTCAAAGTGCTCATAGCACATCTAGATAAGTTCCTTAAGGGGTCTAGTTTCCAAAATGTGAAGCAACAACAAAAAAAGCGGTCTATAGGAGCGCTAAAGGAGAGGCAGAAACCAGAAAAAGGGTAAAAAAAAACTCATCTTTAATTCTTCCTCCAATACCCACAACGCGTTTCTACAGTCACAGCCGTCTTTCCTCAGGAAGACGGCTGTGACCGTAGAAACACGTTGTGGGTATTGGAGGAAGAATTAAAGCTGAGTTTCTTACCCTTTTTTCTGGTTTCTGCCTCTCCTTTAGCGCTCCTATAGACCGCTTTTTTTGTTGTTGCTTCACATTGAATTTTCCTCTCTGAGGATCAGCGGCAGGAGCAGCTTGGAGGGCAGTTGCTTGTGGGAGAACCTGTGTTTGCTGGGCGGTGCTGGGAAGCTTCGGGATCCTTGGTGTTCACTTACGGCTGGGATCGGTCTCAACTTCACATCCAGAAGCTGGTGAGAGATGGACTGACCAGGAGAGCGGAGGTTGCTGACAGCCACGTGCAGTGCCCTTCTGGATTGTGAGGACACGCTCCCCAACTACCATTCACGTTCACACCGTGGTTGTGCAAGGGTGGCACAACCCTGTAAGGTGAGCACCCTGTCGATTCAGTTAGGGAATTAATTTAAACACAGGTACACTCATTGCGCCTCTCTTTGCATTTTATTTTTCATAGTTTCCAAAATAGGGTCACCTTTTGGGGGTTTCCACTGTTTAGAAGAAAACCGCAAAAAAGCAGAGAAGTTTACCTGTCCAGGCCTCCAGACAAATGCAGCTAATACCTCACATTTCCGCATGTGGCTGTGCCCACCATGCGAAAAGTAAGCAGAACATTTGCGGATGGTACCCACGGCCTGGAGGAGAGGAGACTGTCCTCCGAGCTGTGGGTACCCATATCCCTGTAAAAAAAAAGATTAAAAAATCGGGTTATATTCACCTACCGGCGTCCCGCACAGCCTTCCTGGGCCTCAGCAATGCTCCCGTTACCAGTAATGCCTTTCAAGACCTCTGATGACGTCGCAGTCTCGCGATTACTGTAGCGGTCCCTATTCCTCGCGAGATCGCTACAGTATCGCGAGACCGCAACGTCATCAAAGGTCTCGCAAGGCATTACTGGTAACGGGAGCGTCGCTGAGGCCCGGGAAGGCTGCGCGGGACGTTGGAAGGTGAATATAACCCATTTTTTTTTTTTTTTTTTTTTTTTTGTTATTTTTAACATTATATCTTTTACTATTGATGCCTCAATAGTAAAAAGTTGGTCACACTCGTCAAACACTGTTTGACGAGTGTGACCAACCTGTCAATCAGTTCTCCAAGCAATGCTACAGATCGCTTGGAGAACGCTAGCATTCTGCAAGCTAATTACGCTTGCAGATCGCTAGTTTTTCCGCTGGAAAATCGCGGGAATTTAAAATGCGATTTTCCCACGGAATGGAATTCCGGAATTCCCGCGGAAGTTATCGCGAGAATTCTGCAACGTGTGCACATAGCCTTAAGCGGGTAAAATCCTGAACATATGCACAGCAGGTAGTTTTTGCATAGAATTGCGTATGTTCATTCCTTTGAGCATTTTCTAGAAGTTTCCTTAAAATACATCATGCGCACATACCCAAAAACTATGTGTGCTCAGAGTTTTTTGTTGAGTGAAGCAGAAACTTAGTGGAAACTCAAAGTTTTTGAGGAGTTTTGAGATTTGAAAAGTTTTTCCTCGAAAAATTCCGTATGCACATACCCTAAGGAAAAAAAAATTATCTACTTTCTTTTATTCCAGAAAAGGTGCCACCCCTGTCTATGGACTGTGTTTAGTATTGCAGGTATTCTCCAATACTTTAGCCTGCAATACCAGACACAGCCTATAAACAGATGGGGCGCTGTTTCAGGTATATAAAAAAAAAATGCTTCTAACCTGGCCAATAGATATATGAAACAATGATACTTAAACCTAACGAAACCTCATAAATAATAAGGGTAATTAGATGTCTTTTAAAAGGAAATAAAACCCCTTTTACCAGGTGTCATTTGCCTGTTAAACGAATGGTAATAAATGCGCGTATCCGTCATATCTGTTTTCCGCTCCCATATGTAATAAATTGTGTCCCGGCATTAGTAAACCTGGAGTCTATAAAATTGATTTAAGCTAACTGAATAAGTTAGCGGATTATCTATAATTTGACTCTGAACCAGGCCTTTATTTTATTGGTCTTGGAGAGATAACATTGGAAATGAAATACCAGCCGAGTGATAAATCTGAGCGCCGCGGATTTTCCGAAATTGTCCTTCTAAAAATAGGATTCTCTTTCTGTCGCCTGGATTTGGCAGGAGAAGATGAGGGGAATGGGCCAAGTACGAACCGTTTGCTATATCTGTTAGATATAATCTGCTTAATGTACAGTTTGAGATTTGTAGTGTCTATTGCAGGCATTTTTCTATCACACTCATTAATGTCTCCTAAAGATAAGGATATTTAGACAAAAGGCACTCTGCTCAGGATTTTTTTTTTCTTTTGCATTAATTACCTGCACTATCGTCTTTTTATTATTTCGTCCTTTGCAAAAAGTTTCAGGTGGACCCTGGAGCAGAGAGGTCATCTTTTCTAAGTAGCTTCGTCTGTGAAAGATCGGCGAGTCATTTTCAGATGTACCCTGAGTGCCATCTTTGCATTGTCAGGTCTATGGGTCATTCGTCTGGACTTTGGCTCGCCTGTGTGGATGATAGAGAGATTAACATTTTTGCTGTACTAGGAGCGGCGTTTAGATTTTTATTTGGGTTTGTTAACCGGTCATAATGTGTTTTTAAAAAAATAAATAAAAAAATAAATAATAAAAAAAAAATGGATTGAAAAAAAAAGAAAAATAAGTTTTAATTCCAAGATGTTTAAGAAAAAGATTAAAAACCGAAAGTTTATTTTTATTGCAATGGTTCTTGTTTTAAAGACTGAAAATAAGTTTTCTATTTCTCTGTTAGGCCTCATTCCGATGTCAGGTTTTTGTGACATACAGGACCAAGTTTCAGCAACGATTTTCATTAATGCCGTCAGAGTTGGGCCAGATTCGTGTTTTGTTTTTTTTTGTTTTTGTTTTTTTTTTACCCACGGATGACAAGAAAAATTAAAAAAGTTTCTCATATCCGTCAGTCAGTGAAAAATTGGATGGCACCTGTCCATTTTTTTTTTCATGGACCCATATGCTTTCATTGGCAAGTTTGATCCGATACTTGGATCAATATTTGACATGTCTCCGGAGTTTTGCACAGAAGCTAAGTGACAGCAACTATCTATAGATAGATATGGGATAGATAGATCTATAGATGGATCTATCCCATATCTATCTATCGATCGATAGATACATGTGAGATAGATATGGGATAGATAGATAGATATAAGATAAAAATGATAGATACGTAGAAGGAATGAGATAGATGCATATATCTATAGATAAATAGATCTATCTATAAATAGAAAAAAATCTGTTGTTAGGCCGGGGTCACACTTTACGAGAAACTCGCACCTCAATACCCGGCACTGCCTCCGGCACTCAGACCGGAGCGTTCGACTGCATAGAAATACATGCAGCTGCATGCTCCTGTCCAAGTGCCGTCGGCAGTGCCGCGTACTGACATGCGAGATTCGTGCGAGTTTCTCACATGTCTGACCCTGGCCTAATATATAATGTCCTTTCCTTTCCTTTTAATAAATAATTTTTCTAAAAAAAATGGCGTGGGCTCCCGCGCAATTTTCTGCGCCTGGAGGGAAAGCCGACGGCCGAGGTTTGTAGCCTGAGAAGTGGTTAATATCCATGGAGGTTCCCCGGCTATGAATATCAGCCTGCAGCAAGCCTTTCTGGCTATTAAAATAGGGGGTCCCCAAAAATAAAAAATGACATGGGATCCCCCTATAATTTATAGCCAGAAAGGCTATGCAGACAGCAGCGGGCTGATATTCATAACCTAGAGAGGGTCCATGGATATTGCCACCCCCCCCCCCCCCCCCCGACTACAAACACCAGCTCTCAGCCGCCCCAGAAATGCCACAATTCCGGCACTTAGCCTCTCTCTTTGCACTGCCGTGTAGCGGTGGCATATGGGGTAATAAGGGGTTAATGTCACCTTTGATTGTAAGGTGACATTAAGACCGGTTAATAATGAAGTGTCAATAAGACACCTATCCATTATAAATCCTATAGTTAAAGGGTTAAAAAAAGGACAGCCAGAAAAAAAGTATTTTAATGAAACAAAACACTACACAATTTTTCATTCTTTTTATTGCATGCCCAAATCCAAGCGAAGCCATCGATCTCCTGAAAAAAAATAAAATAACAAACCAACACAAATACTCCCTGTTCTGACGTACTCCATTATCACGAGTGTCCCACGACGAGTCCATCTCTGCTACATCTGGATGCATGACATCCGGATATAGCAGAGCTTGTAGATGACCACCGAAGATCTCCGGCAGTCACCTACACTCTAGTTCTCACGGTCAGCTGACTGTGAGAACTAGCCTAGTGACTGGAGATAACTCCCGGTCACGTACACGGCAGTTCTTGCGATAAGCTAAGTTATCGCGAGAACTGCAGTGGACTGACTTCCGGCTGCCCGACAGGTAAAAAATTTATTTAAATTAGTCGACAGGAATGAAAAGCTGCCTTTGCGCAGTTACTACGCTTGTGACTAATCATTAGATGCGGTTTTACCACATCCAATGATTGTCTATGGGACATTTACGCTGCGGCAGCATTGTAAACAGACATGCTGTGTTCTGGAAAGACACACCGCATGTCCGTTTACTCGAGTGTGCCGCCTGCGTCTTTTAACGCATAGTGGAGACGGGATTTCATGAATTCCCCTCCACTATGCTGTAACATCTGGACGCTGTGTGTTTGACGCTGCTACTGTACGCAGCGTCAAACACAGCGTTTCCTGACCGTGGAAACATACCCTAATGCTTAAAATTTCTTGAATGGTCATGCCCTAGCTAAGCTTATTTTCCTCATTCAGAAGTGTCTTGGCCTCAGGCTTGGACTGGACCACAGGAGAATCCTCCAGTAGGCCCCTTTGAAATTGTGCCGATGAGCAGTACTATTGCACTTGATTCACTATTTGCAGATAAAGGTATTATCTAATCATTCAGTAAACAAGCCAGCCAAATTAATATTACACAGAAGCAAAAGTACCGTGAGTCTGCGTCCTAAGGTCAGGTCATTTTTGCATGTGGCTGAACAGAGAGCCCAAAGAGTCCATGTTATTAGTGGGCCTATGCCAAACCAGTCCGACACTACTTGGCTCCCATATTATTTGTTACCCAGATTTCCGAAAAGTAGCTTTTATCATTTATTTTATCATGCTCATGTTTCCTATAAGTAATTTTGATGTTTTTGTAGTTTCTTTTTTGTTGTTGTTGTTGTTGTTTTGTTTTTAGTTTAGGAGCCCAGATTTTAAAGTGCGTGTTTTATAAAACTTCTGACATGTCAGGTGATTTTCATCTGTGGGGGTCCACTAGCAGGAGTCCAGAAATGTAATATATTATTTATACAGGTGGTTTAGTTTTGTCTTTTTTTTTGAATTTGTAGAATAAATGTTCAGGGCTTTATGGGCAGTAAATAACTGTAATTTGTGTGGATACTACATCCCAAAACTAGAAGTTGCCTGAATAACGCCACAACGTGCCTTACAATTTTACTTCAGTTATGTGTACTAAGCTTTTATTTGTGCTTTTTTTTCCTCAATTGTTAAGGTGGTGGAAAGGAAGAGGACAGCAGCTGAGATCCGAGAGGAGTTTGAGAGATTGCAAAGGGAACGAGATGAAAGGCGGCTTCAACAAAGAACAAACCCCAAAGTAAGTTCTGAATATGTGTTTTGTAAGCAAACCTAAAAAGTATGCAGTAGATATGAGCAAAAAAATTCAAACTACTCTAATAGAGCGTCCAATTTGGTCTTCAGTGGCAACTAGACTAAGGCATGGTTCATGTCTACATTGGCAACTCTCTTCCCGGTATCCTGAGTGCTAGGTCCCTTCGACGTCATGGCATTGACGCCTTGTTACCGGGCGTCACGCCATATCAGGACTAATAAGGACCTAATAAGTGGCGAAGGGGACCAGCATAGAATCGTAGAATGTTAGAGTTGGAAGGGACCTCCAGGGTCATCGTGTGCAACCCCCCCCCTGCTCAATGCAGGATTCAACTAAACCATTTCAATAGAATCATAGAATCTTGGGGTTGGAAGAGACCTGAAGGGTCATTGATATTTATATAGAGAAAGCATGAAGACTGCCATTTTTGGCTGCCACTGGTGACCAAACTGGACCCCAGACCACTGTAACTTAAATGCATTATTACTCGTGATGAGCACGCTAATAGAGTATCTTCGGTGTACTCGAATACTATGTTCGAGTCACCGTAGCTGCATATCTCGCGGCTTTTGAACCGTCACGAACATGCAGCCGCGGGGACTAGAACATAGGATTAGAGCACGTCGAAGATACTCTATTAGCTCACGAGCATAATAACTTATCCGAGCATGCTCGCTCATCACTAATTATCTCGTCTCTAGTATGCCGCTCACCTTCAAGTCAATGCCAATATGGGTCTGTGGGGAATAGTCATAGTGGCACCCATGTCTCACTGCTGTCACCTTTGGTTACTCTCCTTCCGGTGTGCAATTATATCTCTCAGTACGTCTTGATAGCTTGCACCACTAATTTGGAAAGATATTGATGTATTATAAAATTAATCCTCACTGAATTTTAGACCGATGTAAAAAGCAGAACAAAAGGGTCTTCACTCTAAGCACTGTACCAGGAGTCCCATATAAGACTCATGGCATCCATGGAAGATTCAAAGTCTAATTAGAATATATTTAGATTTTATGCATCTATTACATAAGACTTATTATTAATATCTCAAACAAAAGGGTTAAATAAAAATTGTCTGCCACCCTCCCCGCTCATGGAGGCGCACAATTCAGAAACATATTGGAATTCTCCCCCTAGAAGTGTCAGGATCAGAGACTGAGTGGTATACTGCTTCTCCCCTCGCTGGCAGGGGCTTTAATAAATAACACTATGTACATTTTCACATGCCACATTTTTACTATTACTGTCTCTTTAATTTATTTCAACCGGTATCACATTTTACGACGGCGCTCATGGCTTCTCCCAGCTAAATATTCTTTATTGTTTAGTCATATCTGTCACCGCACTGTTTTCATATGGAAAATATGTTGCAATAGCCAA
This sequence comes from Dendrobates tinctorius, assembly GCF_039654945.1. Taxonomy (NCBI): domain Eukaryota; kingdom Metazoa; phylum Chordata; class Amphibia; order Anura; family Dendrobatidae; genus Dendrobates; species Dendrobates tinctorius. The sequence continues at coordinate 9,947,157 of NW_027361993.1, forward strand.
TATCAAGGACCCAACAAAGTCGCAGCGGGGCGCGTCTTTCCCCAGCAAACGCCATCTGTCTACCTTGGTTCGGAGACTCACCATGGAGGTTGTGCACTACCTGTTTTATTACAGCGCCACAAATCAAAGAACTGTAGGTTATAACTCAGCAACTGTCTGATCTGCAGCTAATTATACCCCGTGCGGTGCGCGATGCCGGCAGCTCACCCAAGATCCTAATTAAGACTCTCTTCTGCAATGACGTCTTGTTGTAAATAGTCATCATTTTTTTTATTGTATTTTATTTTTTTGCTTTTTGTACCTTATTTGCTGTTTCGTCACAATCCAGGATTCCATCACTTGAATTGCTAAATGACGGCCATCACTGCTGTGGCGGTGGAACTGGGGCCTCTCTATCCTCATTCTGGTAATATATCACACCAGCTAAACTCGCTTTTAGCGATGAGCATTTTTTTATATTTTTTATTTTTTTTAAGTCAATCACAGCTTTTTAATTTCATTATCAATAAAAGCTGATACTCGAGTCGTAAAACTGTAAATTGAAATCTATAGTCATCCGTGTTGCGCAAACGATACATTCCACTTCTTTACGAGAAACTGGGGAGATCGTACACAGAGACGGACGGGCGACGCCGAAGAGCGGCACAATCTGTCTGGGTTTAACCCTTTGACGTCATTTACTTACCAAAGGACAAAAACTTCTGCGGCAGCCAGCAAATCACAGCCGCGTCCTTCCATAGCACCTGGCTAGTCCATGACAAACCTTTATCTGCGGCTGCTCAACCCATTAAGATTTCAAAACTGTTACCACACGTTTTTTTTTTTAATATCTAGGGTAACATATTTTCTATAACTTTTAGAAAAAGGACATACAAGGTTAAAGGGGTCGTTAAGGATTAAAAAATAATGGCTACTTTCTTCCTGAATCGGGTTGTGTTTTGTATTGCAGCTTAGCCCCAGTAAAATTACTTAGTTGCTACTTGTAATGCCATACTCAACCTGCAGACAGGTGTGGCGCTGTTTGGAAAAGAGAAATAGCCTTGATGTCCTAATTTTTGGAAAGCTAGTTTCACCGCTATAAAAAACAACAGCAACCCATTGTAGGTCCTGGTTCCATTTGATACATCATAACAGTAGTATGGGGCAGAAAAACCTAGAATTAGAAACGCCAAATGTTGTATCTGAAGCGATTACTTAGTAAGCAATTTCTTTTTGTGCTTTTTGAGAGATTTTGCATTTTTTCAAACAAGTGTGATCTGTTTGTAAGGCAGTAAGCCATCGGGTAGCCCCATGGCTTGTCAGCTAGGAAGGAAGCTCCTTCGCTTCTAGTATCGTTTCTCACCTCTCGTCCTGAAAACGGATGTAATTTGGGCATTCGTGTTTAAGCTGGTGTTATTTTTGTGATGAGATGACTGCACTAATATGGCCAAAAGTTAGTAACCAGACTTGTCCTGGAAGCTGACAGGTGTACATTAAGGCGGCGAGGTGCATATTGGGGAGGACCCGCGCCAAGGTTCCTGCAGATATGTCAGATTATCACTGTGCCTTGGCTCCGTCACCCTCTGTGTCTCTAAAGTGATTAGCAGTGAGCCGTCACATCATCCAGATCGCAGCCGCCAGCCAACGAGAATCGCTTTTTATTTTTTTTTTTTGAAGGCGTGGAGAGTTAACTCGCCTCTCCCTGCCACTTATTAAATCATCTTCTTGTCATTGGAACTATTGATGTTTTGCTTCTACCTTCCTCCCAAATGTGTCCATCCATAAAGCCCTCCTCTTAGCAAACTATATGTACCAAGCGTAGAAAAAAAAAAAGCCTCTTACCGTTTGCTTTAGTGGTTTGACATTTGTGCCTTTTTCAGCCCTCCCCCCTTTTCTTTCTTCTTTGCCCCTTCTCATTCCCAAAACTCTGTTTGTGAGCTGTAAAAAAAAAAATAAATAAATAAAAGTCAGGATAGGAATTGGGAGTCGATGTGTCCTGTGATAAAATTAGCCATCTGGGGTGTTTATAGCAATTGCTTATTGGGATTCAGTCACAATGTATCTCCGGGCAATGCTCGCATTGAATTAGGTAGGGCAGCTGTTATGATTTCATACTAGATTGGAAGTTAGTTGAAAATCTCCAACCTTTTATTGGTTTCGATAAAACGACTTGAGATAAATAAAACATTTCTAACCAGAAATGTTTAGCCATAAACAGATGCACATTATGGAGCAATTTACAAGCAAAAAAAAAGACAAAAATGCTGCTTTTTGTTTCCGTATATTTGTGCCGCCTTTTTTTTTTTTTTTTTTTTTTTATTCCTTTACTTTATTGTTCTTTGATTACGGTAAATTGGGACGCCAACTTTTATTTTTTCCTTTTTTCTGTGAAAGGTGCATTCACTTGCAAGCAAATAATTTGTCAGTGGGCGGAAAGGATTTTAATTTTGTTTTAATTTAAATTTTTTTCTTAAATTGTAAAATATTACCCAAATTACTTGATATTCAAAATCCCCTCTGTTATCAAAAACAAATGGATTTTTAATTGTAGTGATCACTGTGCTTTTCCAAGGTTCGCACACTACACAGGTGGTGTATCAGGTGGTCGGGCTCTTGGGCGAAGAGCGCAGCGCTTTCAAATTCTTTTATTTCAGAGTTGTCTTATTCTAAGCTGCTCTACTGATTTCTGACAACATGAAGGTTCAGCTCAGCTTTGATGTGGTCTGTTTTCATAAATTAGTAAAGGGAACGATAAGCGTTACAAACTGTCCATCAGAACAAGCTCGCTGATGGATCCTGGAGCACTGAAGGGTGTAGAAGGGCCTTATTCTTTGGGACCTTAACACTGGCCGCATGGATCCTGATGCCAGTGCTTTTAGCTACACGAGATGCTAAGATACTTATGATCTCGGAGGCGTACTCACGCCACTTGGTAGAGACTCAGGTACGTCAGCTCAGATACTTTTTTTTTTTTTTTCATCAGATACTTTTTTCTTTTATGTTTTTTATTTTCTTGATTCAGACTCATAATAGATACAACATAGCTGACTTTTTCTTTTCTGTTCTGAGAAATTGTCCTGGTTTACCGATTCCAAGTATTCTACACACAAGTATTGAGTTGAAATCCCATTACAGGATGAAGCGCTGGCGGAACTGATGACATCATTCAATGAAAATGTAATTGGTGACCTCTCCAGAAGGGAAATATATACAGAATGTGTTCTGCTATTGCTGCGTCCTGCCTAATTGTGTAAGACATATTGTAACAGGGAGGATTTTATGAAGTGTGCTGGGTTTGTGAGCAAGTCCCGGGGATGACACTGTTATGTTCCAGGACAGTTTGGAATACTTGGCGTGCCGCTTAAGGGATTTTTTTTTTTCTTTATAATAATCTTTGCATCATTGCAGCTCTTGTGTAGTCATAAAATAGCTTCTAAAATTCTCCTGATTAAAAGACTGGATGTAAAGCTGAATGTAAAGGCTGCCTTCAATACACATACATACCATAAGGCAGTCAATAGCCCTGTGCTTCTCTGTATTTCTAAGCATCTTTTATGGTTTATTGGCAAATTAATCTACATAAAAAGTTTTGTAACTTTCTAAATAAATTACATGCTGCACTCACTGTCCTGTTGTGTACATACATTACTGATCCTGCATCCTATATTATACTCCAGAGCTGCACTCACTATTCTGCTGGTGGAGTCACTGTGTACACACATTACATTACTGATCCTGTACTGATCCTGAGTTACATCCTGGATTATACTCCAGAGCTGCACTCACTATTCTGCTGGTGCAGTCACTTTATACGTACATTACATTACTGATCCTGAGTTACATCCTGGATTATACTCCAGAGCTGCACTCACTATTCTGCTGGTGGAGTCACTGTGTACATACATTACATTACTGATCCTTTACTGATCCTGAGATGCATCCTGTATTATACTCCAGAGCTGCACTCACTATTCTGTTGGTGCAGTCACTGTGTACATACATTACATTTCTTTATTACTGTTCTGCACTCTGAATAGGGCAAATGTATTTCCATTATGTGCTGGTTTAGTTTGCACCATAGAACATGAGGTAAAACTATAAACAAGTTAGACTACAGAGAACAGTCTGCTTATTTTGGAAGATAGAAGGTGGTTTATGCTGTATGCTAGAGTGCACACTGTGTCAACGTGTATGAAGGCAGAACAGTAAAGCAGATGCTAGACGCCTGCGATAGCGAATACGACTTAAGGAGCCGCTTGTACCCACACCGCACTGCCTGCGGATACTGCAGCAGCCGCCATACAGTCACAAGTACCGAAACTGCAGCCTGCCATCAAACGCTTCATCATTCCCGCCACGCGGAAGCCACCGCGCATAAACTGTTCCTGCCAGTATGCTCAGCAATACGCAGCTAAGCGCACAGTGTCTCGAAACAGCACTTCCTCACTCAAAACGACATCACGAGCAAGTTCTGGCAGGTCATCAATAGCAGAGCTCGCTGCTGTCGCTCGTGCCGAGGCCAAAACAGCCAAAGCAAGATCCTCTTTCGCCGAGCGAGAAATGCATTTATAGCCGAGACAGGCAGAGCAAGATGCAGAAACCGCACGCTTGCAGACAGTGAGAGAGATGGAAGCCTCACGTCTGTAGGCAGAGAGAGAGAGGCCGAAACCGCATGTTTGCAGGCAGAGAGAGAAGCGGAAGCTGCAAGTTTGCAAGCAGAGCTAGAAAAACTTGCGGCAGACAGACAGCAGCTGCAATAGCTAAGACTAGTTTCACACTAGTGTTACCGGGCGCAGCGCACGGCCGCTACTAAGCTCAGCCTCTGGCCGTGCCCCCTCTGGTCAGCTCCTCCTCTGACCGCATGACGATGCATGCGATCAGCGTACCCTATATTTAGCGTTGGGTACGCTGGTTGTGCGCTGGTACACTTTTGCCGGTGCATCCGCCCTTTTGGCGCTGCACCAAGCGCACAAAAATGCAACACCGCTCTAAATATATGGAGATCTGTAAGGGACTCACAGGAGGAAGGTCCTGTTCAAAAATCTGCCTTGTCCGAGTCTATCCTGCAGGCCACAATGGCAAAACCCTCAAGATATACGCAATCCTGGATGACCAAAGTAACAGGTCCCTAGCCAGGTCCATCTTCTTTAACAACTTCAGCATTGTAGGCCCTGGTTCTCCCTACACCCTGAGGACGTGTTCAGGTACCGTTGAGATGGCGGGGAGAAAAGCTACCAGGTACAAGGTGGAGTCCATAGATGGCCAAACCTGCCTATCATTATCGACCATCCTGGAGTGCAACCAGATTCCTGACAACAGGTCAGGAATACCTTCACGGGAGGTGATGACACATCACCCCCATCTAAAGCGTATAGCCCACCTGATCCCTGAGATGGATCTAGGAACCTCAATAGCTCTACATCGGGGAAGAGATATACTACAAGTCCACAAGGCTAGAGAATGTATACACGGCTCCAGTAACGCTCCGTATGCACAGAGGCACGACCTTCGATGGGTCATCATAGGAGACGTCTGCCTAGGAGGAGCACACAAGCCGGCCTTAGTCGACAGCATGCTTACCAATACTCTTGAAAATGGAAGTCCGTCTCTCTTCCAGCCATGGAAGAGTAGCTTCCTGGTAAAAAGAGTTGCCACACAATTCTCCTCTACCTTGTCCGTTAGCTGATCCTTCCTGTGAAGACCACACATGCGACGGCAACCAAGACCACATAGGGTGCACAGTTTTTCCACAGAACAAGAGAAGACAATAAGGTAGCAATTCCATAGATGTCAGACTGTTTTCCAGGTCACCACCTGACAGCACATTGGAGGACGTTCTTCTCATCCGTAGTGGGACAGGAAACCACGAGAGTTTAAAAGGATCCTCCCTTTCCCATCCCTCAGTGTTTTTCCTGTCCCACTGCGGATGGGAACGACGAGAAAAGATCCGGCCGTTCCATGCAGATGGTCAGGATCGGGGGGCCCAGCCTCACCCTTCCTACCTGATGAGATCTGCGGCTGACACCCGATGGAGGGTCCCTCAGCTTCTCAGGTGTAGCGCTGCTTCCGGACGCCGGGTCGCTTCCCCCTGACGGGGGCTCTCGACCCTGGACGCCACCACCGCAGAACCGCCGCTGGGGTTTCAGAGCCCACAAGCGGTCCTCCTACAGGAGATTACCGCCGGGTGGAGCCATTGTGTCCGGAGGGCAGGAGCGCGCAGTGGCAGGCACGCGTCAGAGTCCGGGGGCGCCCCGGGGTCGGCCGCCGCACCGGAAGAGGACGCGCAGGCCAGAGCACGCGCCAGAGGCCGGGGGCGCGTCACTTCCGGCCGGACGCATTACTTCCGGCCGCGTCGCCGTGAGGACACCTCAGGCAGCGACCGCTCGGTACCAAGCATACCGTGGCGGCATAGGCCCATCAGGAGAAGGGCAGGCGTCCGGAGGCTGTATCGGCAGCGGCAACAGAGGTGGTGTGGAGCAGAGCTGCATACAGGGCAGGTGGCAGGGGGCGCCCGTCACCGCTTACAGGTCTGTGTCTCCACAGCAGTCAGCAGCGGTTTCCATCACCACCAGGAACATGGAGGACCAGGCGAAGACGGAGGCAGGAGCAGAGTGCCAGTGTCACGTGAGTAACCTCTGAAGAGGTCACTGCAGGGCCCCGTAAGGATAGACCCCACAGAACCCGTATTTTATATGTTGTAGGGGGGAACCTCTACCTCTGAGAAAAAGGAGCCTAAACGGAAGGATAAGAAGTGTCCGGTTTGCTCTAAGAAGCTAAAGGACACGTGGCAGAAGACCCTCTGTGACGCATGTGCAAGGCGTATAATGGGGGAAGAGCAGGCTACTTTTATGTCTAATATGAGGGCGATAATTAGGGAAGAAGTGCAAGCCTCGGTATCTGGCCTAGCCACTTCCCAGACCCCACAGGCGAACCCCCAGCCATCCAGAAAAAGACAGAGGGAGTCTGATACGTCATCTAAAGGCATTCTATCCGACTCAGATGCAGAGGAAGAGGAGATTAAAGAACACCCAGAAAGGGGGAGAAAATACCTGTTTTCGTCTGGGGATACAGACGAACTATTGGGAGCGGTGCGGCAGACTATGCAGATTGACGAACCCCCTCCTTCCCTCTCAATACAGGACGAAATGTTCGGGGGATTACTCTCCCAGACTATGATGGTCTTCCCAGTAAACACCCACATACGGGCAATGATACTGGAGGAGTGGGAGGAGGCAGAGAAAAGGTTAACTATTCCCATGGACTTTAGGTCGCGTCTGCCGTTCGACCCTGAGGAGGTTAAAGTCTGGGAAGAGATCCCCAAAATTGACATTCCCGTAGCTAAAGTATCAAAGAAGACGGCAATTCCGTTCGAGGATTCCTCAAGTTTGAAGGAACCCCTAGATCGGAAGGCAGACGGGCTCTTAAAAAGAGCCTGGGAAAGCTCAGCAGCGGTCATAAAGACAAATATAGCCGCGACATCGGTAGCATGCTCCATGCATCTGTGGGTAGATGACCTATAGGAGCATCTGTCAGATAGAACCCTGAGGGAAGCCATCCTAAAGTCACTTCCCTTACTTAAGTTGCCTACGGGGTTCCTGGCCAACGCCTCAGCAGAATCAGTTAGGTTCTCAGCCAGAAGCCAGTCCCTGTCCAACACAGCCAGAAGGGCTATCTGGCTTAACAGTTGGACAGGTGACATGCAGTCAAAAAATAAACTCTGCTCAATTCCTTTCTCGGGGGGCAGGGTCTTCGGGCCCGTGCTTGACGACATTTTAGAGAAAGCGTCGGATGAAAAAAAGGGGTTCCCTGAGGAGAAACGTAAAAGATACCAGCCCTTTCGTAGGCCCCGTTACAACCAGAGAGCGGACTACAGGGGGAAAGGTAAATGGGGTAGATGGAGCTACCCCAAAGGAGGCGAAGGTAGAAATAGCATTACAGATAGCATTTTTTTCCGGCCCAGGGTCCAGCTCCCGGAAGAAATGACGCCACCAGAGTAGGGAGGCGACTACTCAAATTCTCGGGAGAGTAGCAGAAAGTCACCTCCAGCCCCTGGGTATTACAGGTCATCTCAAAGGGGTACAAAATAGAATTCAACTCCCTGCCCCCGAACAGATTTTTAGTGACCAGTTCATGCCTCAGTTCAGATTCCCCCATGTGGTTGGACATCCAAGATCTCCTAGACATGGAAGCAATTACTCCGGTTCCCGCCCAGGAGGAAGGCAAAGGACACTACTCAAGCCTCTTTGCTCGAGCCTCTTTACAATAAAAAAAAACCCTCTGGGGAAGCCCTAACAATAATAAACCTCAAACCTCTAAACAAATGGGTGTCTTACAGGCGCTTCAAAATGGAATCGATAAGATCCACGATTCCTCTTCAGGGGAAGGATGTGGTAATGTGCACATTGGATCTAAAAAACGCATATTATCATGTCCCTATCCACCCGGATCACCAAAGATACCTGAGGCTTGCGGTCGAAAGAGACAGCACAATATACCACTATCAGTTTCGTTGCCTACTCTTCGGCCTAGCATCGGCCCCGAGGGTCTTTACAAAAGTAATAATAGAGGTAGTGGCCTACCTAAGGGTCCGAAATATCACGGTGGTCCCATATTTAGATGACTTCCTAATTATAGCCGATTCAGCAACCCAGCTCAGGATCGACTGTCAATCCTCAATCTCCACGCTGCAGAGTTTAGGATGGATAATAAATTGGGCAAAATCAGATCTCATACCCAAGCCCAGAGTAAAATTCTTGGGGGTCATGTTAGACTCAGAAAGAAGGATGTCATATCTACCAGCCGAGAAACAGACTTCAATGTCGAAGAAGATTCGTCAGTTTTCAAAAAATCGGGTATCGGTCAGAGATGCAATGAGGATCCTGGGGCTGATGACTTCTTGCATTTCCTGTGTCAGATGGAGTCAGTTCCACTCCTGCGACCTCTAACACACAGTTCTAGCGTCCTGGGACAGAAGGCAGACTTCTCTGGACAGCAAAATACGGTTAACCCTCCGGGCCAGAAGATCGCTACTATGGTGGACCATTCCGAGAAACCTAAAAAGGGGTGTCTCATGGGTTCAGTCCCCGGAGGTTGTAGTGATGACAGACGCAAGTCTATTTGGCTGGGGCGGACACGTCGCAGGAAAGTATTACCAGGGGCGATGGAGTCCAGAGGACAGCAAAAGATCCTCCAACGTCAGAGAATTACATGCGGTCTGGAAAGTGCAGCTCGTTGCCAGGTCCCACGTGAAGAACAAACACGTCAGTCTTGTCAGACAACACCACAACAATGGCCTTTCTCCGTCATCAAGGCGGACCAAGACATCCCACACTTCAGGCCTTAGCAGATCAGATTTTCAGATGGGCAGAGAGGGAAGTCCTCTCAATCTCGGCCGTACATCTGGAGGGCTCTCGGAACCAGATCGCAGACTTCCTCAGCAGGAGGAGGGTAACTGCAACGGACTGGGAGCTCAACGACGAAGTGTTCAGCAGCCTGTGCGATCGTTGGGGACAACCAACGGTAGACCTGTTCGCGGACAAAGAGAACGCAAAACTCAAGACCTTCTACTCCCTGAATCCCCTGGGAAATCCGGCAGGAATAGATGCCCTATCACTATCTTGGAGCAGGGGTCTGTTGTATGCCTTCCTGCCCCTAGCCCTCAGAAAGATCTGCGAGGACAGAGCCAGCGTTATATTGATCCCTACTGGCCAAGAAGAAGTTGGTTTCCCCTACTCAGGAAGCTAGCGGGCGAGGAACCCATTTCCCTAACAAGAAGGAAAGACCTCCTCCATCAGGGTTCGGTTCTGCATCAAATTCCAGTTGTCAGCCTGGATCCTGAGCGGCAGGTCCTAAGGGCAAGGGGTCTATCGGACGAAGTCATTTCTACCCTACAAGCAAGTAGAAAACCTGTGACCGCGGCAATATATAATAAAATCTGGAAAAAATTCTGCAGCTTTTGTGGGGAGGAGACAGTCAGAACTGACCAGCCCGACATCCCGAAAATACTTGACTTCTTGCAGGAAGGGTTCAGGAAAGGCCTTAGACCCAGTACTCTGAGAGTACAGATAGCAGCCTTGAGCGTGTTCTGTGACACAGCCCTATCATCTCACCCATGGGTAGCCCGGTTCTCGAGAGTGGTGCAAAGGCTTAAACCCCTAATTAGGAACAGCATACCACCTTGGGACCTTAACCTAGTCCTCAATACGCTTTGCAAGCAGCCATATCAGATAGGGGCAGAGATAAGTATTCGTAATCTCTCTCTTAAAACAGCCTTCTTAGTGGCGGTCACCTCAGCCAAGAGGTTAGAAGAACTGCAGGCCTTATCAACCCAGGATCCCTACTTACAGGTGTTTAGTGACCGGTTAGTGGTAAGACTCGACCCGGCCTTCCTACCCAAAGTCGTCTCAAACTCCAACATGAATCAGGAAGTAGTACTTCCATTTTCCAGTCTCCCAAAAATAGCAGGGAAAAAAACTACCATAGCTTGGACGTAAAAGAAACTGTGCTCAGGTACCTGGATGCAACCAGACCCAGGAGACAGGATAGTAATCTTTTTGTCCAGTTTAGAGGCCCTAATAAAGGGAAAAAGGCATCAAAATCGACAATAGCAAGGTGGATTAGATCCACTATTAGCATAGCCTACAAAACACAGGGTCAAAATCCCCCGGGGAACCTTAGAGCCCACTCAACCAGGGCCATGGCCGCATCATGGGCAGAAAGGGGGGGTGCCTCGGCAGAGCAGATCTGCAGGGCGGCATCTTGGACTAGTCTTAGTACTTTCTCCAAACACTATAAGCTGGACATAGCATCCACACAGCTGGCATTTGGGAGAAAAGTGTTCCATGCAGTAGTCCCACCCTAGGACCAATATACTTTGGTACTGCTCCAATGTGCTGTCAGGTGGTGACCTGGAAAACGGTAATTAAACCTACCGGTAATTGTGTTTCCAGGAATCCATCCTGACAGCACTGTTAGATCCCTCCCGATAATACTTTCCATACAACTGTGATGTAACGTGTATGAAGAATGTTGGTTTAAATAAAATCTGTTTGCATCCATCCAGAGGTGTTACTTTGTGAAATCACTGAGGGATGGGAAAGGGAGGATCCTTTTAAACTCTTGTGGTTTCCTGTCCCACTACGGATGAGAAGGACGTCCTCCAATGTGCTGTCAGGATGGATTCCTGGAAACACAATTACCGGTAGGTCTGATTACCGTTTTTGGACATCATGGATCGAGACATGGTAACAGATGAGTCAAAGACTTGGATGGCCCCTCTACTATTTAAACCCCAGAGGCAACGTTTACCCAACAGAGAACCTGTCTATGGTTGATTTGTCTCCCTCAAACGCAAATTTCAGAAGACATCTGAAATGAGAGAGCACTTCTTTGCCTTCATGGAGAAAATACTTCAGAATGGCCATGCAGAAATTGCACCTGTACTCCAAGATTCCGAGGAATGTTGGTCCCTACCAATTTTTGGCGTGTATCATCCTAAGAATCCTGGTCAGATAAGAGTAGTATTTAACTCAAGCGCCAGATATGAAGGTGTCTTGCTAAACAATGTTTTTTTGTCTTGCCCAGACCTCAACAACAGACTTCTGGGAGTACTTCTTCGCTTTCGCAAAGATGCAGTGGCATTCATGGCTGACATACAACAGATGTTTCATTGCTTTCTTGTAAAAAAAGAACATAGAAACTATTTGACATTTTTCTGATACCGCGATAATGACCCCTACAAAGACATCGTGGAGTATCGGATGCAAGTACACATCTTCGGGAACGGCCCTTCCCCTGCTGTCGCCATCTATGGTTTTAGATATTCAGCCAGAGAGGGCGAAGCAAAGTACGGGTGAGATGTTAGGTCGTTTGTGGAGAAGGATTTCTACGTGGACAACTGCTTGAAATCCACACCCACAGATGAATCGGCAGTCTCCTAAAGAGGAGACAAGAAATGCTCGCTTTGTTCAATTTGAGGCTGCACAAAATTGCTTCCAACAGCCAAAAATGATGGCAGCTTTTCCCTCTCAAGATTACTCAACTGATCTAAAAGACTTGGATTTAGATGCAGACTCTCTTCCCATGCAACGGAGCCTTGGTTTGCTCTGGGATTTGAAGAGAGATGCATTTACCTTTCGGATCAACGAAGAAGAAAAACCTTTCACACGTAGAGGCGTCCTGTCCGTGATAAGCAGCCTGTACGATCCTCTCTAACTCCTGTAACTATCCAAGGTAAAATGATGTTAAGAGACTTCACCCAAGAGATGTCTGAATGGGATGATCCACTTCCCATTGAGAAGAGAGATTTGTGGTTAAGATGGAAGAAATCTTTAGAAGCCTTGTCAGATCTTTACGTGGCACGACCATACGCTTCCGTGCCATCAACAGAAGTCGACACAAAGGCTCTGTATCTTCTGCGATGCCTCAACCAAAGCGATTGCAGCAGTAGCGTATCTGAAAACTACTTACATCAAGGAACAATGCAATGTAAGGCTTGTTATGATTCGGACAAAGCTAGCGCCTGTCCAGGAGCACACAATACCCAGACTGGAACTCTGTGCGGCTGTGCTAGCAGTAGAGATAGCTGAACTTATCTCGACAGAAATTGGCTTGGAAATCAAGGACGTTGAGTTCTACTCAGACAGCAAGGTAGTGCTTGGATACATTTGCAACGAAACTCGACGCCTTTACGTTTACGTCAGCAGTCGGGTGCTAAGGATCAGGATATCCACTTGCCCTAAACAATGGCACTATGTGTCCACACACCACAATCCTGCAGACCACGCAACTAGATCTGTTGAATCTAGACACCTTAAGGATACAACCTGGTTTACGGGCCCTGCATTCTTATGCCGTTCAACTCCTTACAGTGACAAATCAGACACCTTTCAACTGATAGATCCAGATGCAGATGAAGAAATCCGCTCTAAGCACGGTGACTTCAGACGATTACCTCAAATCCCACCATTTCAGCAGGTTTTCAACCTCAAACTCACTTGTTCGTGCCATTGCTTGTTTAATTCATGTGGCTCAGTCTTAAAAGTCAACATCACCCACCAGTCAGAAGTCTTGTAAAGGTTGGCACCACTGCAATCACACCTTTACCGCTCCAAACCTGGAAAATAAAGTGGCATTAGTTAATGCCAAGTGGGGAGTGTTCTGCCCTCTGAATAGGGCAAGTGTGTTTGCATTACGTGCTGGTTTAATTAGCACCATCTAGTGGTGGCTGAATTTATGGCTCTGTCTTAAATAGCATTTACAGTCTGTGTCTTTAACAGAAGCAATGCATGTGGGATTGAAACAATGCATTGTGGGAATGAAGCAGTGTATTCTGGGATAAAGAAGATGCCATTTTATTCTTTGTATTTCATAGAGACACACATGTTTATCTGTCCTCCTGTTAACTCCCCTACTTGAGTTTGTTATCCGGGTAAAGCATATCTGTTTTACTGTTCTGCCTTCATACACGTTGACATGGTGTGCACTCTAGCATACAGCATAAACCACCTTCTATCTTCCAAAATAAGCAGACTGTTCTCTGTAGTCTAATTTGTTTATAGTATTACTGCATGTTCTATACTCTTCACCAATAAACAAGATAGACTACAGAAAACAGTCTGCTTATTTTGGAAGATAGAAGGTGGTGTATGCTACAGTGCACACCGTGTCAACGTGTATGAAGGCAGAACAATTACATTACAGAGCCACGTTTCCAATTTCGGATATTAGCAAAGCTGGTCAATGAAAAGTTCTGTTAAATCCTTCTTGCCTCTTGATGTACAGTTATGTCATTGAGCAGATGCTGGTGTATGGAGCGGGATCAGGAGCTGAGTCTTCTTCATGTAAGGCTGATGCTTGCTGTGTTACACAGCCACTAACATCCTCTTTTAACCGCATTAAGCAGAGCGATCACCCATCACTGCTGTTAATTCATTAAATGCCAGTCACTGACAGTATCCTTTTAACTGCGCCATCATAACTAGTGGATATTCTGGGCACCCATTACCTACCCTCCTCACCCCTTCCTGTGACTCGATTGCAGAGTACCAAAGTCTTGCCCTGGCAGTCATGCCTGCCATGACACTACACTTGTGATGATCGGCCTGTGACTGGGCTAAAAAATAGACCAAGATTGACTATATACTGCAATGCTTTGCTATTGTAATAACCGGAGATGTATCCTTCTGTCCAAAGCCCCGAGACCTGCACGGTGTGGCGCCGGAGTCAGTGCATACCGCACTACTGCGCCATTTAATTGAAGTGTGTCTTCAATAAAATGTCACAGTAGTGCGGACTCCACCGGTGCCAGACCCCACTTTAGTTGCATTTGCGTCCTCGGATGCACATGAAGCTGATGTGTATTGTAGCGCATTGACTTGTCCGTGGCAAATGGCGTAACATTAAAAATGTTCTAATAAAAATGCTCTCCATCCAGGCGTAGAACGGGTTCAATAGCTAGTTATTATATATAGTACAGGCAAGTTCAGGTTCAAGTCCCTTAGGGTGGCAAAAAAAATATAAACATTCAAATCAACCCAACAAATAGTTAAAGCTACTTGAAGAAGTAATTTCTACAGTTCAGTAATATATAGTTTTGCCAATGTCTTGATCCTCCTCTGGTAGCTGCAACAACCCTGGGTCCCTGCCATTTTGGTTTCTGACCGCAGCAGTATGTGAAGGAGACTGGCTGACATTCCTCTCGCTGCTTAGGTGCATCTATATCTCTGTTCATAAAAGTGTCAGTATTTACTGGCATTCCGGAATTATATGCATTGTCAAAAAAAATGCATAAGGAAATTTAAGAAATGTCCTCATCACTCTCAGGCAAGATGAGTAGCATATTGACAAAAACAAGTGAAAAACCATGTTTGTGAAATATAAAAAAATTAACAACGCTCACCATTGTTGCAAAAGTAGAGAGGACGTTTCATTCCTCCATGTACTTAAAAAAAAAAAAAAAAAAAAAAAAACCTTTTCAAATTTGACAGAGCATAAACGTGGGAAACATTGCTTTCTTTTAGGTGGATGGAGGAATACTTCGTTTTTTTTCCTACTTTTGCAGCCACAGCAAGCGCAGTCACTTTTCATATTTTTACAAAAAAGACATAGCGAGTCATGAACATACAGGAGATTGGATGACTGCACCTGACACGGGGACCTAGTGGCCTCTTTGACTCCCATTAGAAGAGTGGGGCAACGAAATTTGCTGGTCCTTGGCCCACATTGGTACTCCATAGCAGCCGGATCAAGACAGTGTGAACTTCCTCAGCCGAAACTCTAAATTCCGACATCTGAAGCACGTCTTGTGATTACTTGGCCCCCATGACACCATGTCATCACGTGAAGCCGCCTAGTAATCATAAGAGGTGCCCTGCATGCCAGCATTCAATAAACAGCCATGGCAGTTCGCCTTGCACTAGTCCGGGTGCCACTTGGATGCCTGAGAAGATGTTCTGCAGCTCCCACATCGCTGATCTCTATGCCCTGTACAGAAATTGTACCGAATGTACATGTACAATGCCCTTCATACTTTGCAGGAGCCGATAACTTTTGTCTTGTGCAGGTGATTGTTCTAGTAAAGCATATTGATATTTGCAGTGTTTATTTTCTCAGTCTTCTGATGTCGGGTTTACCAGTCTCACCAGGACAGCAGGTCTCCGGAGCTGCGGGCTCCTTCCCTTTGTATCCCCGTCTTCTTTTCTTTTTTTTTTCCTTCCTGCCCTTGTAACACAACACCTGCCGCTCGCCTTTCTAAGCACAACTTTGTCAATTTCCTTACTCTCTTCGATTTGCTGATGCACAGGTTTTTCTCCTGCTGTGACTTCCTACAAATGGGCCCCAGTATGCCAATTCCTCGAATTGCACTGTCTTTATCAAGATCATTCATTTGCATTATCGGCAATAACCATTACATTTATTTGAAATTTTAATTCACTACTGCAGAATGCCTTGTGCGATCGGCTCCTGCTGTTTGTTTGCATTAACAGTCAAATGTCCAGTTGCCATTAACCATCTTCACTTTTATGATTTCATTTTGTTTTATGGGTCATTATTTTTTTTCTTATCTTTTTTTTTTTTATATATAAAAGAAAGCATGAAACTAAAAGCCCCTTACCTGAGTATTGTAGAATACTATGGTTTCTATATTGTAGCAGCTTGTTTTTTTTTCTGTAGGACAACTATTTCCCCATCCCAGAAAATGTATAAAAATCAATGCTTTGTTTGTTATTTTTTAGTATCTCATTTTTTATATTGCGTGACTCCTTTATGGAATACTGACCTAGATATAGTGGGGAAAATAAGTATTTGATACACTGCCGATATCACAAGTTTTCACCCCTATGAAGAATGTAGACGACTGTAATTTTTATCGCAGGTACACTTCAACTGTGAGAGACAGAATCTAATAATAAAATCCAGAAAATCACATTGTATGATTTTCACTTAATTAATTAGCATTTTATTGCATGAAATAAGTATTTGATCACCGACCAAAGAATTCTGGCTCTCACAGACCTGTTAGTTTTTCTTTAAGAAGCCCTCCTACTTTGAACTCATTACCTGTATAAAAGACACCTGTCCACACACTCAATCACACTCCAACCTCTCCACCATGGCCAAGACCAAATAGCTGTTTAAGTATAGCAGGTACAAAATTGTAGACCTGAACAAGAAAGCTTGCAGTGTATCAAATACTTATTTTTCACACTGTATATAAGGCTATAGTCACACATGTAGTTTTTCATTCTTGTGCTGTTCTTTTTAAAAAGGACAGCACACTTAATTAAACTCAATGAGTCAAGGGAATGTGTCATTTTCTCATCTCTTTCAAGTCTATGGAAATCTGCCAAAAACAGATGGAAACCAGAAGACTTCAGTTTTCCGTCCGTTTTTAACTTATCCATTGCCATTTATCATTTGAAGAAAAAGACTGTTTATAAAAAAAACTATAGAAAAGTATGTAAAACGGAATCAAAACTGGATGAGATTTTGAAGAAAAGCTTTCTATTTTTGATGGATGTAAAAGTGAAAAACAGATCTGTGAAGTCTTTGTTCACATTTCTACAGTGCATTCCACTGGACGTATTCATCTGAAAAAGCAAAAAAAACAACATTCAGACAGCATACACGTAAACTAAAATGGGCAAGACCTAATTTAAAAACAAATAGTTTTTCACTACCTTTTTCAGGTCTTGTGGTGTTTTTTTTATTGCACAAAAAAAGCGAGTTCGTCCAAAAAAACTGTATAAAAGCCAAAAAAAATTGTCTGCATTATTTTCAATGGGAGTCATAAAACAATAGATTTCAATACATGGATCATTCCATTTCAAGTGAACCAATGCAATTTTCCTCTATATTTTTAATTCATTTGAGATTTTTGTTCTCTGATAATAGTGTGTTCGAGAGAGAAAAATTTGAAGAAAAAAAATTCTAGATACTTTTAGGATTTTTTTTTTTCTTATTACTTTTCAAAGTTTTGAAAAAATGCTAATTTCTGTTTTGCATGCCTTGACGTTTCTCCTCATAACTAAGGAAGCCAGAACCAAGATAGAGAAACGCAAAACACACCATTCCACGCAGAAGTGTGCAGGCTTTCACCTGATATGTCAGTAGAGTATCTTTGTTGATATTTTACCCATGAGGACTCGAATGTAAAATTTTGTTGAGCGTTTCCAAAAGAAAGTATAATATAAAGTTTTTAAAAAATTCGCATGTGCCTCCTATGCTCCTAGCCATATCTGGACCAAAATTCAAGTTAGGATCTCAAAGGGATCATACTTCAAAACATAACCATGTCAATTTGAAAATCTCGAATTCAGATCAGTGGTCTGAAAGCGTAAGGTCTAGGTTTTCCAAATAAATAAAAAAAAAGTTTCTTGACTTGTTCTGATCTTAAGGCTATGTGCCCACGTAGTGTTTTAAACCGGACTCCTTCCCAGAAAACGCGTGTTTTTTTCCCGCGCAATTTTACGGCGATTATGTTCGCGTTTTTGCCGCGATTTTCACGTGCGGAATTCAAACACTTTCCAAGCGATATGAAGCATCGCTTGGAAAGTGATTGACAGGTTGGTCACACTCGTCAAACATAGTGTTTGACAAGTGTGACCAGCTTTTTACTATTGAGGCTGCCTATGCGGCATCAATAGTAAAAGATAGAATGTTAAAAATTATTAAAAAAATTGGAGTATATTTACCTTCCGACGTCCCGCGCAGCCTCAGCGACGCTCCCGTTCCCAGCGATGCCTTGCAAGATCTGTGATGACGTTGGTCTCGCGTTGCTATAGCGATCTCACGAGACCGCTAGAGTAACGCGAGACTACGTCATCACAGGTCCTTGCCGCAAGGCATTACTGGGAACGCTGAGGTCCGGGAAGGCTGCGCATGACGCCGGACGGTAAATATACCCCGATTTTTTTATTTTTATTCTTTTTTTTTACAGGCGTATGGTACCCAGGGCCTGGAGGACAGTCTTCTCTCCTCGACACCGTGGGTACCATCCGCACATGAGACGCTTAACATTGCGCATGGTGGGCATAGCCACATGCGGCAAGTAAGCGGTTCTCATGCATTCCTATGGGTGCGGAATCGCGGCAATTCTTTGCGATTTCGCAAAAAGAATGAGCATGCTGCGTTTTTTTCCGCGATGCGATTCCGCCGCGGAAAAAAGCGCAGCATTAGTACAGCATGTGCGGAATGCCATAGGAATGCATGGGGTGCGTTCTGTACGAGGTTTTTAAACGTTTTCGCTCTGAAAATCACGGCAAAAACGCTTAAAAATCGCATCGTGGGCACACAGCCTCAACCAGATAAATCTATAGTGGATACAGTGAAAGGTTTTTAAAATAGTGCTGAAGTAAGCTGGCAAGAAAAACTATGTGTCTATGAAAGTCAACCGTAAGAAAACTCATGTCCATAAGAGGCTGGTTCTTGCCAATTTGAAAGAGACCTATGTTGTTTTTGTTTTTTTTCAATTTTTTTTTGTTAAATTCAACTTCTGTCAATATAGGATTTTCAAAATGTGTTGACCTAAGATTGGTGTCCTGGCTGGTGGCTGTGGTGCACACTCAGTATGTTTGTGTACAGCACACCAGAACGCTAAGCATATAATTAAAGGAGGTAAGCTGAAAGATACTCAGGTTGGTGACTCCAACCTTTGGTGATTACAAAGTATGGGTCTGAAATAGTGTGTCCAGGAAAGAGTTCAATCTGTTACCTAAATGTCTTAAGAAAATGTCCTCCAAGAAAAAATATTACATCATTTCGAAGAATCCATGGTAGATAACTTATAAACAGTAGATATCTGGTGACAGATGCACTTTTTACACTAAAGTGCAGAAGACTTTGTAGAATGTTTTTGTGACCAGTTGAGTCCTTAAAAGGTTTAGTCCCAAACCCAAAAGTAAATTTTAATTAACCTCCCAAAACTCCGCTTGCTTCGTCTGCCGGCTTGAAACGAAGCAAAATATCTATATAGAGCAATTTATGGGGCCATTACATACTATATGGACCAATATATGGGGGCATTATATATGGTATGGAGCATTATATGGGGTCCCTTATACTGTCTGGAGCATTATTATATGGGGCCATTATACTGTTTGGAGCATTATATGGGTCACATTATATACTGTATGAAGCGCTATTTAGGGCCATTATATACTCTGGAGCAATATATACAGTTGTGGCCAAAAGTATTGACACCTCTGCAATTTTGTCAGATAATACTCAGTTTCTTCCTGAAAATTATTGCAAACACAAATTCTTTGTTATTATTATCTTCATTTAATTTGTCTTAAATGAAAAAACACAAAAAGAATTGTCCTAAAGCCAAATTGGATATAATTCCACACCAAACATAAAGAGGGTGGACAAAAGTATTGGCACTGTTCGAAAAATCATGTGATGCTTCTCTAATTTATGTAATTAACAGCACCTGTAACTTACCTGTGGCACCTAACAGGTGTTGGCAATAATTAAATCACACTTGCAGCCAGTTGACATGGATTAAAGTTGACTCAACCTCTGTCCTGTGTCCTTGTGTGTACCACATTGAGCATGGAGAAAAGAAAGAAGACCAAAGAACTGCCTGAGGACTTGAGAAACCAAATTGTGAGGAAGCATGAGCAATCTCAAGGCTACAAGTCCATCTCCAAAGACCTGAATATTCCTGTGTCTGTCTACCGTGCGCAGTGTCATCAAGAAGTTTAAAGCCCATGGCACTGTGGCTAACCTCCCTAGATGTGGACGGAAAAGATAATTTGACAAGAGATTTCAACGCAAGATTGTGAGGATGTTGGATAAAGAACCTCGACTAACATCCAAACAAGTTCAAGCTGCCCTGCAGTCCAAGGGTACAACAGTGTCAACCCGTACTATCCGTCGGCGTCTGAATGAAAAGGGACTGTATGGTAGGAGACCCAGGAAGACCCCACTTCTTACCCCGAAAAAAAAAGCCAGGCTGGAGTTTGCCAAAACTTACCTGAAAAAGCCTAAAACGTTTTGGAAGAATGTTCTCTGGTCAGATGAGACAAAAGTAGAGCTTTTTGGGCAAAGGCATCAACATAGAGTTTACAGGAGAAAAAAAGAGGCATTCAAAGAAAAGAACACGGTCCCTACAGTCAAACATGGCGGATGTTCCCTGATCTTTTAGGGTTGCTTTGCTGCCTCTGGCACCGTACTGCTTGACCGTGTGCATGGCATTATGAAGTCTGAAGACTACCAACAAATTTTGCAGCTTAATGTAGGGCCCAGTGTGAGAAAGCTCGGTCTCCCTCAGAGGTCATGGGTCTTCCAGCAGGACAATGACCCAAAACACACTTCAAAAAGCACTAGAAAATGGTTTGAGAGAAAGCACTGGAGACTTCTAAGGTGGCCAGCAATGAGTCCAGACCTGAATCCCATGGAACACCTGTGGAGAGATCTTAAAATGGCAGTTTGGAGAAGGCACCCTTCAAATATCAGGGACCTGGAGCAGTTTGCCAAAGAAGAATGTTCTAAAATACCAGCAGAGCATTGTAAGAAACTCATTGATGGTTACCGGAAGCGGTTGATCGCTGTTATTTTGGCTAAAGGTTGTGCAACCAAGTATTAGGCTGAGCGTGCCAATACTTTTGTCTGGCCCATTTTTGGAGTTTTGTGTGAAATGACCAATATTTTGCTTTTTGCTTCATTCTCTTGTGTTTTTTCATTTAAGACAAATTAAATGAAGATAATAATACCAAAGAATTTGTGATTGCAATCATTTTCAGGAAGAAACTGAGTATTATCTGACAAAATTGCAAGGGTGTCAATACTTTTGGCCACAACTGTAGGGCCTATTATACTGTATGGAGCATTATATGGGGCCATTCTATACTGTATGGAGCATTATATGGGTCCCATTATGCTGTATGGAGCATTATATAGGGCCATTATATACTATATGGAGCAATATATGGGGTATTATATATTGTATGGAGCAGTATATGGGGCTGTTATTTACTGTATGGAGCAATATATGGGGCTAGAGTTGAGCGAAACAGGTCGGTCAGATTCAAAAGTCGCCAGCTTTCGCCAAAGTCGGGTTTCATGAAACGAAACCCAACCACAGTGTGAAGTTGGTCATGCGGTCGGCGACCCAAGAGCCAAAGTCGAGTTTCGCCGAATGCTTGCACGTGACTTTTTTTAGCCAATGAGAGAAGCGGAGCGGGAGCGTAGCTGGAGTGGAGTGGAAGAGAGAGGGAGAGGGAGATTTTGCCGCCTCTAGGGTTAAAATTCATGCCAGGTGTGTTTGCAGTCCACTCACTGCTGACTTTTCTCCCCATTGACTTGCATTGGGTTTCCTGTTTCGCGACTTTTCCAGACTTTTCCCTATAGTCGGACGATTTCGTTCGACTCGACTTTTGAGAAAGTCGGGTTTCATGAAACCCGACTCGACCCTAAAAAGGGCAAAGTCGCTCATCTCTATATGGGGCCATTATACTGTATGAAGCAATATATGGGGCCATTATACTGTATGGAGTATTATATGGGACCCATTTATACTGTATGGAGCATTATATGGGACCCATTATACTATATGAAGCATTATATGGGGCCATTATATATTGTATGTAGCAACATATGGGGCTGTTATATACTATATGGAGCATTATATGGGACCCATTATACTATATGGAGCATTATATGGGACCCATTATACTGTATGGAGCATTATATGGGACCCATTATACTGTACATTATGGAGCATTATATGGGGCTGTTATATACTGTATGGAGCATTATATACTATATGGGGCATTATATTTTGTATGGATCAATATGTGGGGTCAGTACATACTACATGGAGCAATATATGGGGCCATTACATACTATGTGGACCATTATACTGTATGGAGCACTATATGGGGCCATTACATACTATATGGAGCATTATATGGGGCCATTATATACTCTATGGAGCATTATATGGAGCCCATTATACTGTATGGAGCGCTATATGGGACCCATTATACTCTATGGAGAATTATGTAGTGCCCATTATACTGTATGAAGCAATATATGGGGCCTATTATTCTGTATGGAGCATTATATAAGGCAAATTTACTGTATGGAACATTATATGGAGGGCCATGTGTTGCCCATAATACTGTATATAGTACCATGTAGTGCTAATATTACTGTATGGAGGACTATACTGTCTGGTGTAAAATGAAAAGTCTGCACTCACTCTGTGTGTTACTCTGTGTGACTGCAGACTTTTGAATCCCCCCAGAGCACGCACTGTGATGATTCTCCGATTTATGAGCTACTGTAGAATTTACAATAAATCACTCATGTAATGTAAGAAGTAAGTGATATCTTTGGCATTGTGCTACACCTTATTTCTTATCTATGCATCATGAATCGTGGTATATGTTAAAGGGAGCCACGAAAACCTGGAGCCCGGCCATGCTGGAGATTCTCAAACGAAGTATCATAGGAAGTGGGTAATATAGACAGATCCCTAAATTGCAGTACAGAGTGAATGTAGGGAATTTTACTATGACTTAAATTACAAAAGTTACTAGTTCTTAAAGATTTATTAATTTAAATTTAACTTTGGGTTTCGGAATAACCCTATAAAAAACAGACACATTTTATAGTTCGCAACAATCGGACTACTACAATCACCTCAAAGAAAACAGTGAGGCTGTAACAAGCTTAGTTTTCAGAGAACTGTTGTTCCTTAGTTGTTCAGGATGAAGCAGTCAGAAATAAAATACAAACGTAGTTAAAATATCTGAGTGCTTGCTTCATGTTTCAATAGCTGTTCATTTGTTCCCAAAAAAATAGATTTCAGTGATTAAAACTGACATCCTACCAAGTTTAAGGTCTACTACTTCCCGGCTGGGTCTTCTATACAGTACAAAAACAGGAGAAACTTTGTAAATGTATGCCGTCACAAGAAAGATTTTGGAGGGGTAGCCAAATGGCATGTTAGGTTTAGGAGGCTTTCTAGCTTGAGCCAGCCCCCAGAGGACATATTCACACCAAATCTTAACACCCATGCATCTTTTCAACTGGAGTGAGAAAAATATTCCTACCATCCAGTTCATGTGCTGTACAAACCAGGAATATGAAGAAGAGAAGAGTTTGTTAAAACATCACTTACAGGAAGCAAAACCCATCCAAGGACTCGGCAATACCACACTGCCATCCCATGTAGCGACACAAAAACACAGAGTTTTTCATTCAAAGACAGTGAAGTCCATGAAGTGATTGAAGGTGGCACAAAATTGGCAATGGATGACATTACTGGTCATGTGACCTGTGAATATGATCGGCGACCTATCTGCCGCTTCTGGTCCGTCATCGTCCTTTTTCGTATTTAAGAAAACCCAGACTATATAAAAGTGATCAAAAATCAAATATTAACTCAAATGGACCCAAACCCCGTAACAGCCGATCATACTCACACTAGAGGGAACGGCCGTTGTTAGTAAGACTGCATTTCACCCAGTAGAAGGACAGTGTAAGGACTTACTGTTAATTAAGACTAGTTCATATTTTGTTTTATAGCTGGATGATTTAATTACTGTACTATTCTTTTTAATAACTTGAAAAAGGACATAGCTGGTATAAAAAAAAAAATGTTACACGTATATTTGAAAAAGGTGTTAAAAGTAGAATATTTTAATTCACTATTAAACATATATGATTAGGATAAGACTACATTTAGAAAATCACGCTTAGAAATATGATCCTACGGAGATCACAACTTGAATCCCTGAACAAATGTGACCAAGAACACAAGTAACACATGCATTTTTTAAAAAAATTTTATAACAAATAGTTTTCTTGAAATCGCATGCTAACATTTAGAATTTGACTCCTCAAAAACAAAATATCAACAAGCATATACTTGCGGCATATGAAATTAAAGCCTGTACAATTCTGAACAAAATAGTGCCTACCCCATCCTCTTTATTTTATTTCTAGCCAGAGATATGATTAAAAAAAAGATTTAAAATCATATAAGCCCATAATTCAGGCTTTTTTAAAAGTATATAAATCTAGAAAAAATTAACTTATGAATATAAAAAATTAAAAAAACTAAATTCTGTAAAGTAGCATTTAAAAAAAAAACAGCAAAGAAAATAAATATCCTAAGATGTCAGTTAAAAAAAACAACAAAATATTTGGTTTTGGATCACTTGACATGGAATGACCCACATCGAAAATGTATAAAAGTTTACTGCTCTGGGCGCATCCAATCCACCTCCCATTCCTGAAGGGTGTTGGCCTTTTTTAATGAAAAAAGGACATTTTTTTTTTATTATTATAAAAAATATATTCAGATGTTTGATGGACGTATTAAACACAGATGTATACATCGACATTTAGGCAGACGTAGATCAAAGCATGCAAACCTGTTCATATGTCATCCTTTTGAGTTCAATGAATGAGCACACATACGGTGCAGCGGTAAAGGGTTACATGCTCAGATGCATTAGCCTTTATGTTCATTAAAGTGTCAGCATATACTGTGCCTCTGGAATTATGTCAATGAATCAGGGAATTGATTATAAATTAACTCTACGATAAGTTCAGTGCTTTTTTAGCACGATCCTTTTTGATAAGTAGCGCTGCATGTGTGGTCTGTCATTGGAGGATGGCTGGAAAAATACTATTTTTTTTTTTCCACTGCGTTATGATCCAGAGCCTTGCATCAGTATTGTGTACCCTCCCCTAGTTCTCTCTCCTTCACGGTGCCCTATTTATATAGGGGACAGTGACCTTAAGACACAATGCCGTTTTGTCAACTTTCCTCCCAATGTCCACAACTGACAAGTATTCAGATTTTTTTTTTTTTTTTTTTTTCAAGGAACGAGATAGAAATCGTTTAGATGGGCTCCTTGTAACAATAAATAATCTGTTGAGTTAAGGGTTCTCCATGGGACTGAAGGTTTACAAGCTGACACACTGCCAAGGAGATTGGCAGCTAATTTCTTAGTGTTTTCAGCAGCCCTGCTCTGTGCGGTAACACGGTATTAAAGCGAGGACGGCCCCAGGGAAACGGCAGAAGACAGAGAAGTTTTCGTGTGATCTGAAAGACAAAGTGCAAAAACTCATATGTCGTGTACGGCCCGGATATGGAAGTATTGTTTAGGGGAATACACATTATACATGTATGTATTATAATATGTAGTGATGGATATATAGAGATTTATAATCACTGATCAGTAATGGGGACGTGTGAATTGCCAGGGGAGCGGCAAGTATTTTGTACCCATGGACCAGAAGAACTCCTTAAGTCCCTTCCACCTGTCTTGTATTGACCCCAAGCACATATATTGTATATTATAGAGAACCTGTCATTTGAATAATGGTGCCCAAACCTCTGGCAGCATGAATCACAGCCTGGCTGCACGACTGCTCCGGCATTAGAGGAAATACCCCTTGATGTTCCAGCTGGGGACCATAGCCAGAGACAAGACTTGCCCAGAGCCACTAAAGGTGATTGACAGGTTGACGGACAAGTCTATTCTCTGGTTATGGTACCGGCTGGAACTTTAAAGTTTATTTTTTCTGAAATGTTGGAGTGCTTCAGAAAAAAATATACCTGGGTGCAATTGTGCAGTCAGGCTCTGATTCCTGGTGGCTGCAAGTTCCTTTTAAAGGGGTTGTCCACTACTAGGTCATCCTCTTCTCAATCTGAATGCTTGCCTCCTTTAAAATAAAAACACCTATGCTCGCCTCACGTGCCAGCAGCGATCCAGTAGTGTCAGCACTGCCATTTCCGGGGCTCACGTGAGGTTATGTCACGTGAGCCCTGCATCCAGTCAGGGCTGGCATCACTGTCCCCATCTTCAGACGTCTCCTTAATCAAGAAGTAGTGAGAGATTAGTCGCGGCTCTGACTTCCTCTTGATTACTTATGGTATTAGTCTGAAGGTAAAGACAGTGACGCCAGCGCTAATTGGGCGCAGGGCTCACACGACATAACCTTACGTGAGCCCCGGGAGCATGAGTGCTAACACCGTTGGAACGGCGCCGGCACGCAAGTTGAGTATAAATGGTTTTATTTTAACTGGGGCAACCATACATATTAAGAAGGGGTTGACCTAGTAGTTTTTTACTTTGTATTTTTTTTTAATACAACCGTAGTTAGATTTGAGAAAAAGTGTCACTTTCTCGAAACGTAAAATTAATTACAATGTTAGTGTGTTGGGCTTTTTTTTTTTTTTTTTTTTTTTTAAATTGGATATTTTTTTATGTTTGGTTCATCTCTCAGCAGGTCCCTGTGAGTCTTTTATCACAAGTGAGAGTAGAAGCAGTGACATCACTTGTGAGAAATATCAGTAAAGCTCACAAGTCGATGAGAAAAATCATCTTGACTGAGCTCTGCACAGGAACTGATGATCGCTAGACTACCATGACAAATCAGCCACTGGCTACTTTACTCATTTGGCTCGCTGGCTGCTGGGTGGGTACAAGCACTCCAAGAAGATGCATAACAAGCCACCAGATCATTTTGAGGGCAGGGGCCCGAAATTTTGCACAATAGCGCAAGATACAACTGCCAATCAGCCATAACCTGTCTAACATTGTGTAGCTGCCAACACAACTCCTCGGACTTGGTGAGGAATAGATGCAACAGATCTGTGAGCTTGTCCTGTGTTATCTGCCACAAAGATTTTAGCTGCAGATGCTATAAAGAAGTTCTGTTACCAGGTCAAAAGTGAACAGTTTTTGCTTTTGTTTTATTCCTGCTTCGCCCCTGAGTATGCAAGTTTTTATAAAAAAAAATTTGCCATACTGTTGCCATATGGGCCTTTTCATTCAATACTAATTTTTATGGTTTCCACACAGGGCGTGGCTCATGGGATTGTCTGGGGCGTCGCTCATGGGATTGTCTGCGGGTGTTGCTCACAGGATTGTCCGGGGACTTCGCTCATGGGATTGTCTGCAGGTGTGGCCCATGGGATTGTCTGGGGTCGTCGCTCATGGGATTGTCTGGGGGTGTGGCTCACGGGATTGTCTGTGGGTGTGGCTCATGGGATTGTCTGCGAGTGTGGCTCACGGGATTATCTGGGGCGTAGCTCACGTAGATTATCTGAGGGCGTGGTTCGCGGGCATTGTCTGGGGGTGTGTCTCACGGGTACTTCTGGGGGCGTAGCTCACGGGGATTTGTTTGTAGGCTGCTCTCTATTTTATTTGTAGGCTGCTCTGCCCCCTTATAAAGGCAATAAAAATTTGCACTGAATAAGACAACCCATATTTCTAGAACCGTATGGCGGATTTAAAAAAGAAACAAGCTGAATATTCGGGGAAAGCAGTGGGAATGAGATGAGCATAAACTGACCACTTTGGGGATATTCCCATCTCCCAAGATCAAATCCCCATGTATTGTAGGTGTAATAACAATATTAGCAAATATCTCCAATTAGAAATGTAGTGTAGTTCTTCAGATTCGCTATGTCGCTTACCTGATATAGAAAAATAAAATGCAAAGAGAGGCGCAATGAATGTACCTGTATTAAAATTGAATTCCCTAACTAAATTGACATGGTGCTCACCTTACAGGGTTGTGCCACCCTTGCACAACCATGGTGTAAACATGAATGGTAGTTGGGGAGCGTCTCCTCACAATCCAGAAGGGCACTGCACGTAGCTGTCACCAACCTCCGTTCTCCAGGTCAGTCCATCTCTCACCGGCTTCCTGACGTGAAGTTGAGACCGATCCCAGCCGTAAGTGAACACCAAGGGTCCCGGAGTTTCCCAGCACCGCCCAGCAAACACCGGTTCTCCCACAAACAACTGCCCTCCAAGCTGCTACTGCCGCTAATCCTCAGAGAGGAAAATTCAATGTGAAGCAACAAAAAAAAAAGGCGGTCTATAGGAGTGCTAAAGGAGAGGCAGAAACCAGAAAAAGGGTAAAAAAAAACTCAGCTTTAATTCTTCCTCCAATACCCACAACGTGTTTCTACGGTCACAGCCGTCTTCCTCAGGTGGAATGAAGGACGCATCAGTTATTACAGCCTTTATAGGTAGCTCTAATTGGTCTAGTTCCAACTAGAGCTACCTATAAAGGCTGTAATAACTGATGCGTCCTTCATTCCACCTGAGGAAGACTGCTGTGACCGTAGAAACGCGTTGTGGGTATTGGAGGAAGAATAAAAGCTGAGGTTTTTTTTTTACCCTTTTTTCTGGATTCTGCCTCTCTTTTTTAGCGCTCCTATAGACCGCCTTTTTTTTTTTTTTTTGTTGCTTCGCTTACCTGATATAGGACATTCCAGCAGCTTTAGGTATCCATGGTTATGACCACTCATTTAGTGACAGTTACCTAGTTGCTAATAGTCAGGATCATGGATAACTAAGCTACTACAATGCCCTGCGCATGAGGTAAGTGACATGTGTATGGATTTCCCCCGTATGTTTGCCTTTTTCCTCATCGTGCATCTTGGCGGCATCTCTTCCCCATGTAAGCTGTGCAAATGCACATGATGAAAAGGAAGCCATGGTTGGTCAGATCAGGTCACCATCTTCTAGCTGTAGCCCTCCTGTATCACATGGGTACTCTGTCTGCTCTGTGGGTGTGCAGCCCCATATACAGCAGCTGAAATTCTCTGCATGTCGGACACCTTTCAGAGACCCTCTCAGCCCATCGCAATCTCTGGTATCTGCTGTTTGCCACCAGTTAATAGAAACATTCTTGATCAAACCCAGAAGTTAAAAACGAATTATAACTGAACCCTTCTCACAGCTGAGGGATCGCAACAATTGCGTCTGGTGTAAACAATCCTCTGTGAGTAGAACAATCAGACTATAAGCTCCAGCAGTCCACCATCTCTGCTACATAGTAACAGATTTGTGCTGCTGCTATAATCCGCCATGGAAGGTTATCTGGGCAAGATACAATTGTAGCCAAGTGTTGATTGTGTGCAGCTTTCAGCCTCAGGGTACAAACAAGAATTGTTCTATTCACTGACAGCAAGCAGAAATGTTTAAATTAGTAAGGCATTCTAGCAGGAAGCGTGTCAGACAATTGCACTGTTTGTTGGCATACTTTGCAGTTTTTAATTTGAGGAGCAGTTGCCCTTTAAGAGCCGTGTAATGCGCAGCTGCTTTACTTAGGGTTTAACCCTCGCATTAAAGCGGCATCTCCTTTGTCTTGGCCATGGTCCACGGAGTCCATAACTGAGCCGATGATGGAGTGATGTCTTACAAGCCTTGTAGACGATGGTGAAGATTCATAAGTACTCCGCAGACAGGAGCGGCGTATTTGTCAGAGTTACCCAAGTGAACGGTCTGGTAATGCCTCAGCGGTGCGCCCGTCTCCTGGGGCCAGGGGGGATGATCTATTTTCATTTGTTGGTTTTTATATGGAACATAAGTCATCCAGAGCCAGCAATCTTTTACCTTCATCCAAAAGTTCTTGTTTTCTTCTGGATATTATTATGTATTGTACAGCATTGCCTAATAATAATACCTGCATGGTATTTCCAAAAAAATTATCCTCACTTTTCCTTATATGATGCAGTGTCCCACAGTTCTATACAGCGTAGATCACCCAGGGCCACCTGATTCATAAACATGCTGAAAAAGAGAATGGACAGCACCTCCATTATTCCCTATAATGAGGCAAATGGAGACCCTGTCGACGCTGTCTGGCCTATGATCCAAGGGGTAATCGTCTTTTTAGGCGTGCATAAAAACGTGGTCTGCCACAGTTTTATGCACCTCTGGGGAAAAAAAGGACATTGTTGAACAGGTAACTGCTGCTTTATTACAGTGAATGGATCCCTTGGGGGTTTCATCTGAATCACATCATTGGGAGATTTAGATGGAAACCCCAAAGTAAGTGCTCAGTGTAGATCATGGGAAAAATATGATCTTAAACCTTATGTAAAATGTTCCCAAACTCAGTCCGCAAAAAAAGCCCCTATTCAGGTCTGTCACCTGTCAATGGATTTATAGGGGTCTTCCACGTTACTGGTAGCACATAGGCTCTGGAAAAGCGAAATGGCACCTCGCCCCCCAAAAGAAATTCATCAAATTTTGCACTCCCAAATTCAAATGGCCATCCTCACTTCTGAGCCCCCACAGTGTCTCTAAACTATATTTAGAGTCCACATGTTTGGCATTTCTGTAGCGATGAGAGCCCACTTAATTTACTTGTCCATATCTCCAGAACCAGGAGCTCGGAACAATAACATCCACTGCTACTTGTTTCTGGAAAACACCCATGGAGTCACTACACCTAGAGATAAGTTTCCAAAATGGGGTGTCTTGACAGGGGATTCTGCTCTTCTGGAACTTTGGGGCTCTATATGGAGTCCGCAAACTATTCTAGGAAAGGACGCAAATAGAGCTCCATCCCTCCCAAGTCCTGCTGTGTAGCTAAGTAGTACTGTACAGCCACATATGGGGTATTGCCATGTTCAGTAGAAATTGTGGGACAAATTTTAGCTCCTCATGGGTTCTACCAATATGAAATGGCACCCTCAAAAGAGTCAAGCAAAATGTGAACTCCAATATGGCGCTTCTTCCCTTCTGAGCTTTGCACTGTGCCTCAAAAGTAGTTTTCGACCACATATGGGGAATCGGCGTAATTGGGAGAAATTGCACAGCAAATTTTGGGTTCTTTTTTGGTGGGAAAAATGAGATTTTTTTTTTTCTATTTTCACAGCTCTACCTTGTAAACTTCTGTGAAGCACCTGGGAGTTCAATGTGCTCACCACACATCTAGATAAGTTCCCTGAGTTTCTAAAATGGTGTCATTTGTGGGCTGCTTCCACTGTTTAGGCACATCAGGGTGCTCCAAACGCCACATGGCATCCTCTAATTCCAGCAAATTTTACATTCAAAAAGTCATATAGTCTTCGTTCCCTTCCGAACTCTGCCTTGCACTCACACTGGTTTTCTCCCACATATGGGGTATCAGCATGCTTAGGAGACATTGCACAAAACTTTTTGGGGTCCATTTTGTCCTGTTATCCATGCAAAAATATAAAAAAATGTTGGGTTCAAAATAAAATTTTTGTGATATTTTTTTTTTTTTTTTTTTTTTTTACACAGTCAAAAAATTCCTGTGAAGCACCTGAAGGGGTTAATAAACTTCTTGAATGTGGTTTTGTGCACCTTGAGGGGTGCAGATTTTATAATGGTGTCACTTTTTGGTTATTTTCTGTCATGTAGACCCCTCAAAGTTGCTTCAAATGTGATGTGGTCCCTAAAAAAATTGATTTTGTATCTTTTGGTTGGAAAATGAGAAATTGCTGATCAACGTTTAACCCTTATAACTTCCTAACCAAAAAAAGTTTCAAAAATTATGCTGATGTAAAGTGGACATGTGGGAAATGTTATTTATTAACTATTTATTGGCATAAAAGTTTGAAAATTTCAAAATTTTTGCCAAATTTTCCTGTTTTTTTATATTTTTTTTTTTTAACGAATAAACCTGTCCTATTAAAGAAATTTTACCACTATCATGAAGTACTGAAGTACAATATGTCACTAATAAACATTGTCAGAAACACGGGGATCCATTGAAGAGTTATTACCTCATAAAGTGACAGTGGTCAGAATTATAACATTTGGCCTGGTCAGGAAGGTGAAACCAGGCTTGTAGGGTAAAGGGGTTAATGGGAATCTGTCAGGGGAATCACTCCTTCTAAGCCGTCTATATGGGCATGTAGGTCATTAATAAAATGATACCTTGATATCTGTGATCTAATGTTTTATTTCAGAGAAATCCCCGTTTTTCAGATATGTAAACAAGCTGTTCCAGGCTATGGGCCGGACATAGATCTCCCTTTAATATGAGTTTCTCAGCCGATTTTTATGGGGCTGCTCTTTTTTCTATTCAGCGGCTACTACACACGACGTGTATTATCACATGCATCCATACTTATAAATGGGCAAACATATAGAGCATGGACAGGCTGGATCAATTTGAGGATGATGCTGACTGTAGAGGGGTCCTGAGGATGTCTAGCAGTGTATATGTAAAGGGGTGGTCCTGATGAGATAACCCCCTTCAGCGTTTTGCATTGTTTTTAGGGGTCGTTTTGGGGTCTGCAGCTGTTTTTTCCTATAGTGGATGCAGTGTGCTTATGCTTCCATGATTACAAGTTTGTGGCTTTCACTTCACACATGTACTGACCCTGGAATACATGGCAGTGCAACTGGCGCCATCTAGAGTCTGTTACAATGAAGTGCATCTAAAAATCACCAGTAAATATATCAGTGAGCCACCTCCTATTAGGTTATTAAAAACACAATTGTTTCTCTAATTTATATCTGTTGCTCGGAAAGCTGGGATACAGCCACCATTGTCACCCAGCGTTTCCTGAACCTAGTTATATCGCAGAGCATGCCTCATAGGGGGTTGCACCTATACAGCTCTGGCAAAAATTAAGAGACCACTTTCAAATGTTCACTTTGTCTGATTTTTCTCTTTATAGGTATATTTTTGAGTAAAATGTAAATTTTTCTTTTAGTGTATAAACTTCTGACATGTCTCTGAAGTTCCAAGCAATAAATTTTGTATTTTTTTTCGGACAAAGAAAAATGGTCAAAATGTAAAAAAAGAAAAAACCTAGTACTTTCAGACTGCAAATGATGCAAAGAAAACAAGTTAATAATCATTTAGAAACAACAATATTAATGTTTTAACTCAGGAAGAGTTCAGAAATCAATATTATGTGGAATAACCATGATTTTTAATCCCAGCTTTCATGTGTCTTGGCATGCTTTCCTCCAGTTTTTCACACTACTTTTGGGTGACCTTATGCCACTCCTGGTACAATAATTTAAGCAGCTCTTCTTTGTTTGATGGCTTGTGACTATCCATCTTCCTCTTGATTACATTCCAGAGGTTTTCAATGGGGGGTCAGGTCTGGAGATTGGGATGGCCATGGCAGGGATTTGATGTGGTGCTCTCTTAATTTTTTCCAGAGCTGTATATGAGATGCATCAGTATATACTGTATCTAGTGCCAAATACTTTAAATTCTCAAAATACCCCTTGAAAAGGAGACTGCTTCTAAAGTGCAGGATTAGTAAGGTTTGTGGTGTTCACAAAAGCACCATGGTCCAAAAGAGACTGGAAGGCTTTCCCAGCAAGGTGGTTCACCTTCTACTGTATAGACAATGCTCCGTAAAACAGTCTGATACATTTTGCATACACCCATACATTACAGCAGCCTAGGAGAGCAGAGAAAGATCTGTGCAGCTGATGTAGTTAGCTGCTGCGAATCCTGGAAGTCAATACTATACAGTCCCCCTTTGATCCTGTGAATGAAGGGAACCAGTGCTGGTGTAGTCTTGCCACCATTATTAAGTCTTCAAAGTAGTGATGAGCGAGCGTGCTCCTGTTTAATCTAGTATTTTCGGTGTGCTCGAATACTATGCTTGAGTCGCCGCAGCTGTTCGTCAACCGCGACACACTTGGGGATTACCTAACGAACAGACAATCCCTGCGTGAGTTGCAGCTACTGAACAGCCGCGATGACTCGAACACATTTTTCGAGCACACCGAAATGCTCCATTAGCACCAGAACATGCTTGGATAACACCTCATCCGAGCACGCTCGCTCGTCACAATTCCTAGTATTGCCCTTCACAGTGCTCATCCCAGCCACCAGGCTGTTAGGGGAACTCACTTTCCACTGGTGGATGTCGCTTTGGTAAGTGTCCCAGGGGTCGGACCCTGGGGGAATACCCACAAGAGGGGAAAACACTGTTGGGCTAAGTTCATATGGCTGTATAAAAAATTGAGACATTTTTAATCTAGAAAGAGATGACAATTTTTCACCAGCTTAATCGCCCATGTGCCATCTGTATATACATTTTTGACATGTGTATGACGCCGTTTTTATACCTCAATAATTATAAAATCATGCAAGACCAAATACGGTTTCCTGTGTGAATAGTAACCATAGATGCATTAAAAACAGAAACCATACAGATAGTGTCCGTACTGCATCAGCTTTTTTTTCTGTGCAGTCATTGAAAAGTATAGATGAGCGTTATCCGAAAAATAAATGGGACTAGAGCATGCCAAGATTTTTTTTTCACACAAATCATTGGTCCGTGTGAAAAACTGATGATGTGAACTAGCACCTTAACATCAGTCCATGTGTGAAGTGCAACTGCTAGCAGCGCTTGGGATCGGCAGGGGACAAACTGAACGGGTGCACAAAACTGCACATTTACAAGAGCTTCTTAGATAGTAAAATATAACTTTTGGGATTCTGTTGTCCTTTAAAAAGTTGAGAGCAAAAAAAAAAAAGGGAAAAAAAAGTTGGGTAAGATGGATCAGCAAAGCAACAGCCATTAAAAGAAATGAGGCGCGCTAAATCCAGTCAACTGATTAACTTTGCAGCCAGGGGAACGTCGACAACACATTATGGTGCCATGCAGCTTAATGGTATTGCTTCCTTCACTTCTTTACAGTGGTTGTGGCCTTTCCAAAGACGACGCTTTCAGCT
Source organism: Dendrobates tinctorius (assembly GCF_039654945.1). Classification (NCBI taxonomy): domain Eukaryota; kingdom Metazoa; phylum Chordata; class Amphibia; order Anura; family Dendrobatidae; genus Dendrobates; species Dendrobates tinctorius. Next base: position 9,982,092 of record NW_027361993.1, read on the forward strand.
TAAACGGGGAGAAAAGGTTAACAATTCATCAGGCGGGCCCCCTCCTCGCCCCATTCAATTATGACGAATGCTATGCCCAAATTAATCCACGTAGTCTACTCCGTGTGATTAGCCGCTCTATTTATAGGACATTTTTCAAGACTCGATCCCCTGGCCTAGACCTTGCATCGTATCTCGCTAGTTTACAAGCTGCTGGGAAAACACATGTGGGAATTCGCATTTCCATTTGTACTCATTATATCTTCCGTGTGGGTGAGGTCACTTTTCCTTCTCGCAAACTTATCTGTAAGTTTTCTCGTGTTTGCATGCTCACTGCTTTATGAAGCTCTCACTCATTAAACACTACGGGGCTCTAAAATCTCCACATTTTCTACCTTTGCGTCATCCTTTTTTTTTTTTTTCCCCCCTTCCAAGACTCTAGAAGATGTGACCCGTGTTTTCATCTCCCTTTGTGATGGAACTGAGGATGAAAAAAAAAAAACCTTTAATCTGTAATCATCTGGATATCCTGGAGCGCTTCCATCTCTGGATTAGTCTTCTCCTTGGAGACCTGGGCTCCCGTTCTTTTGAAGCTTGCACCCACATTTACGATACTTTTCATCTCAATATCATTTTCCCCTTAGAGGCTCTGGGAAGAACCTCGGCAATTTTTTTTCTGTCCGTGTTGCAGAAAAGAATGAGAATGTTCACGCTTGACACTTCTTGCACATTCTGCAAGGAAAAGTCTGCATATTCCATTATTATTATTTATTTATATAGCGCCATTGATTCCATGGTGCTGTACATGAGAAGGGGTTACATACAAATTACAGATATCACTTACAGTAAACAAACTAACAATCACAGACTGATACAGAGGGGAGAGAGGACCCTGCCCTTTCGGGCTTACATTCTACAGGATGGTGGAGAAGGAGACAGTAGGTTGGGGGGTTGCAGCAGCTCCGGTGTTGGTTGAGGTGATATCACCGGTAGTGGGGAGAGAGAAGGAGGAGGTAGCAGGGTCATTGCAGGCTGTAGGCTTTCTTGAAGAGGTCGGTTTTCAGGTTCCATCTGAAGGATCCAAATGTGGTTGATAGTCGGACTTGTTGGGGCAAAGAATTCCAGAGAATAGGGGCAATTCGGGAGAAGTCTTGGAGGCAGCTGGGTGAGGAGCGAATAAGTGTGGAGGAGAGTAGGAGGTCTTGGGAGGACCGGAGATTACGTGAGGGAAGGTATCGGGAGATTAGTTCAGAGACATATGGGGGAGACAGGTTATAGATGGCCTTGTAGGTCAGAATTAGTAATTTGAACTGGATATGCTGAGGGAGTGGGAGCCAGTGAAGAGATCTGCAACGGGGAGAAGCGGAGGAGTAGCGAGGAGAGAGATGAATTAGTGTAGAATTCAATGGAAAAGCGTCAGCCCCAGATTTTTTGGAGTAGAAGATCTACTAAATACGCGTCAGATTCGCCATAGGAAAACCATGAACATAATGGGTGTGCATATATAAGGCCAAGATCCTTCCAAACACTGCATCGCAGACCTGCGCCAATCAACAGTAAAATCAAGTGCGGTTCTGCATGACATTCTCGGCTGCTGCATTGTGTACAGGCACCCTGAAACCATTCCCCTCCTCCCTGAAAAGTAAAATTCAATATTATTTATAGTAATATTGGCAAAAATTAAAGAATATTAAAGGTCAAATCTCAGAATACTGCAGAGATAAACACAACATTGTGGCAAAGTGTGAACATACACTTATTACTTATGCTATTTCTTTTCTTAGTAAGTTTCCATAACAGATAGGAATGTCCCAGGGATTGTCTCCAGTTTTCCTCACACCAATTGGCAAATCTACTTAGTTATAAAGCAGCTAAATGACAGCAGCGTCTAGATGTTACAGCATAGTGGATCTTATGAAATCCCATCTCCACTAAGCGTGCAGGGCAGCATCCGGCGGCCCTGCGTAACCGGACATGCGCGCTTCTTTATAGACTGCAGAATGTCTATTTATCTTGCAGAGACGCTCCGTCTCTGCCAGATAAATAACCCAGTCTATGAATAAGGATGCAGTGATTCGGTATGTGTTCACTGAACACATCTGGATTCACGGCACGTCCAATGGGGGTGGCGCTTTGGGCGGAGCGTAGTATCCGCTGCGTCCAAATCACAGGGATTCCGGACGGTGGAAACATACTCTTATAGAATATGCTCCTTCCAGTGACAGATATGTCGTGCTGATGGCTTTCTAGTACCGAGCATGAAATATTCTTAGAGGTTCCCTGACCAGTGATTAATATAGATGATGTCTTTATGGGATATAACACTCCAAATGTGTAAGGGGCTGCGGAGCGGCCTGAGACATCTCCCACCCTGTGTTTGCAGCCAGTGCTGTCTTTTTGTAGTTACCAGTTGTCCCATAATTGTTCCCGCCCCTCTTGATACATGTTGGTGTCAGGCTCCGCTCGCTCCTGTGTGTGCTTTTTTCCAGCTTAATCTCTGTTGTTCCTACTGATTTTTGAATGTATTTATTTCCCCTCATTTTCCCTATATTTCTTATTTCTCCCTTCTCAGGGGACAATTAGTGTTGGCATAGATGCCACGGAGCTGTTTGATCGCTATGATGAAGATTTTGAAGACCTGCCAGGAAGTGGCTTTCCGCAGATTGAAATTAACCGTATGCACATCTCGCAATCTATTGAGGTACACACAGCTAATTTCTCTCCATATAAAAATATATCTGAATTTGCATGGCATAGCAGCCCCACAAAGCGTCTTAGTGAAGGTTTATTCTTATTTTCTAGTCCTGACTTTATAGAAGGGGGCTGCCCATCCAGGATTTTCACCAGTAAGCTTGAAACCGAAAAGCATCTCTCCATGCATAACTCCTACAAACCATGGTTTTCGAAAGATCAGCAAAATGGCACTGTTGCAAGGACATACCACTGGAGTAGGGTTTAAAGAGAACGCCAGACATGGTGGTGCTCAACTTTCTTTACAAAAATATGAAAATAGAAAAAAAAATACGTGACACCCACCCCTGGCGCTTTATTTTATTTATTTTATGCTCTTAAAGGAATACAGAGTGAGGACACAGACTTGGCTACAGCTGTTTCGCATCTAATTACGCTTCATCAGGCCCTGACTCCTGTTTCACCAGATGCAGCTTAACTAGATGTAAAACAGCCTAGTCTAGTTTGTATGTCTTTGCTCTGCTTTCCCATGTTACCATGGAATAAAAAGGCACACAATAATGCGCCAGTGATGAGTTCCAGTCATTTCTCTTCTATTCTCGCAAACTTTGTAATACTTGGTTTCCCCTTTGGTGGAGCTGCAAGGAAATTGAACACTGATTTTTCTGTTCTCCTAGAGATTAAGACTACAGCTACACAGTAAATTTGGCCAATTCATAGGTCAAACACTCAGATATTACTGTGTGACAGTGCTACTTTGCAGCATAGTGTAATTGCATGTGATCACCTTGTTCAAATTCCCTGCAGCGTCAACACAGCAATGGTCTGTATGAATAAGGCTGGGGCCACATGGGGATTTTGGATGTGATCAAAGTTCACTAGATGTTTCTACATCACAATGTGAATGGGGTCACGTTGCAAATCCTGGGGTGCTGCATCCCCCCTCCTCTCTCAATAAACTTTTACAAGCAAGAAGGTATAATTTGATCCCTCACTGCAGACAGATATGTAGACAAAGTTCAGTAGTTCTTGAGAGTGCAATCACTGCAGGACAGAGCAAATCAGGCCAGAATTCTGGTGGAAAACTGCTTGATGATTTGGGTCCCAAATATTTTTCATATGTATCATCCAGAACATACCGTAACTTTCACATCCAGGTTCCCAGTCAATAAACTTCATCACCCAGGGCCTTGCCCCATAATCTAATGGGTGCAAACTTAAAGGGAACTTGTCACCCCCCCAGGGCGGTTTTAAGTAAAAGAGCCACCTTGAAGGTGGCTCTTCTGTTTCTGATCCCTAGTAACGCCGAAATATTGACTTTTCTAAATTGCTCCCCATACCTGTATTGAGTCCCATAGGTATGATGTGTCCCCCTGTATCAGTCGCCTCCTATCCATCCATCATCTCCCTGTTGTGTCTGTGCACCGCCTCCTCCTGTGATGCTGTTACATGCCTGCGCTGTGCCAACAGCTCTCGAGCATGTGCAGTGCACGCTGCCCGGGAACTGACATCAGGCTATCGCGCCTACATGTTTCGGAGGCCCCAGATCCCGCCCCGCAGTGTGTTATGATGTATTCACACTGCGGGGCTCGGAATCTGGCACCTGCGCAGTGAGCAGCTATAGCTGCACCTGCCCCCATCTCCCTCCTCCTCTTTCTCTTTCCTCCCTCGGCAGTGTTTGTTGAGCTGACCTGCCAGCTGAGCTCCCCACACGCAGTTCACTATAGCTGGGGGCAGGCGCAGCTATAGATGCTCACTTCGCAGGTGCCAGATTCCCAGCCCCACAGTGTGAATACATAATAACTCACTGTGGGGCGGGATCTGGGGCCTCTGAGACATGCAGGCGCGATAACCTGATGTCAGTTCCCGGGCAGCGCGCACTGCGCATGCGCCGACATGTAACAGCAGCACAGGAGAAGGCGGCACACAGACGCAACAGGGGGTTGATGGACGGATGGGAGGCGGCTGATACAGGGGGACACACCATACCTATGGGACTCAATACAGGTATGGGGAGCAATTTAGAAAAGTCAATATTTCGGCGTTACTAGGGGTCAGAAACAGAAGAGCCACCTTCACAGAGTGCAGCCTTAGGTCTGCTGAAGGTGGCTGTTTTACTTAAAAACGCCCTGGGGGGGTGACAGGTTCCCTTTAAAATAATAAATATCATTGTAATTTTTCTTTTTGTCTTCTGACAAATTTATCAGCATTATGTTCTCTCACTACCAGGCTCCACTGACAGCCACAGATACTGCCATTCTCTCCGGGAGCCTCTCCACTCAAAATGGTAACGGGGGAGGATCAATAAACTTAGCTTTGAGACGAGTGACCTCGGCCAAGGGATGGGGAGAGGTAAGCACCATGGAAAATAAACACTGAAGATCTCTACATCCGCCCGACTGAACAAACAAGAAAACGCACACACAGCACATTATGAATATAAATTGCCAAACAGGACGGAAAGGTAGTTTGCAAACTGGTGTTTATATAATTATGGCTGTCTACCATCCTGTCAGACACGGAGGTTTTATACATCGCTGCCTCTGTGTGAAGGACAAAACTAATGGGATCTTCTTCCAGAGCACAGCCGCTCATGCTGTACAACAAGCCCTGTATCTGTTTAGGTGATTAAGGGGGTATCAATTATTACCAAGGCCCCCGAGGCTACTAGTTAGTAACTTCTCTGGAAGGCATAATATGCTAAACCTGCCTGAGAAGAATCATCTGATCGGGGCTATCACATCCACAAAAGCAAAGAGCTGCACATGGCTGCAGCCTTGGAGCTTGTATATCTCTGTGACGGACATCTATATACCGTCAGCTGGAGGAACATATATTGTCTTGTAGGTGTGCTTAAAGGCACCAGTACAACCCATTTACTCTTCTAGAAATTCATCATTGGCTAAAGTTTCCATCATTTATCTACTACTTCTTGTCCCTCAAAGACCCTCATTGTTTCATTATTTTGTTGTTTTAGTCCAAAACTAAGTGATTACAAACTAAATTGTGATCTGTGTGTGTGTGTGTATATGTATGATTTGTGTGAGTTATTTGTGTGTGTGTGTGTGTGTGTGTGTAGTGTATGGGTGTCGTGTGTTTGAGGTATGTACAGTAGATATGATGAGTGAGGAATGTGTGTGTTATTTGTGTGTGGTGTGTAAAGTGTGTGTTTTATGTAGATTTGATGGGTGTGTGCATGCATGTGGGTATATATGTGTTTGTGGTATATAGGTGTAATGTGTGGGAGTCGGTGTGGTAATTTGGTGTGTGTATATGTGGTATATGAGTGTCGTGCGTGGATGTGTGTTTGCGTGCGCGCGTATATATGTATGTGAGGTTTGTAGGTGTGGTGAGTATGTGTGGCATGTTGGTGTGGTGAGTGAATGTGTGTGTATATATGTGGAGGGTGCTTTTACATATGTGAGGTACATAGGTATGTTAGTGTGTGTGTGTGTGTATGTATATGTATTAGAGGTATATTGGTATGTGTGTGCTTGCATGTGTGTATATGTACAGTGGGGGAAAAAAAGTATTTAGTCAGCCACCAATTGTGCAAGTTCTCCCACTTAAAAACATTATAGTACACTATAAAGCGCAATAGGGTCTTATCCGGGTTAATATTAAAATTATAAAAGAAATTCACTCACCTATTATAGGAGAGATCAGGCATATACGATTGGTAGTCAGCTGCTGCACGTCCAATGGCCAGACAAGTGACCGCCAATATATCAATTCTTATGGAACTTATTTTTGGACTTCCGTGCGCTGCTTGACAAAATACAGCATTCCAATTATGGTAGAAGATTAATCATTTATTCCCAACGCGTTTCGAAGTAAGAACTACAGATATTTGTCTTCCCCTGAGGAAGAAGTAGTTCTTACTTCGAAACGCGTTGGGAATAAATGATTGATTTTCTACCATAATTGGAATCCTGTATTTTGTCAAGCAGCGCACGGAAGTCCAAAAATAAGTTCCATAAGAATTGACTTAAAAACATGAGAGAGGCCTGTAATTGACATCATAGGTAGACCACAACTATTAGAGTCAACATGAGAAAACAAATCCAGAAAATCACCTTGTCTGATTTGGCAAGATTCATTTTGCAAATTATGGTGGAAAATTACTATTTGGTCACCTAAAAACATGCAAGATTTCTGGCTCTCATAGACCTGTAACTTCTTCTTTAAGAGGCTCCTCTGTCCTCCACTCATTACCTGTAATAAAGGCACCTGTTTGAACTTGTTATCAATATAAAAGACACCTGTCCACAACCTCAAACAGTCACACTCCAAACTCCACTATGGCGAAGACCAAAGAGATGTCGAAGGACACCAGAAACAAAATTGTAGCGCTGCACCAGGCTGGGAAGACTGAATCTGCAATAGGCAAGCAGCTTGGTTTGATGAAATCAACTGTTGGAGCAAGAATAAGAAAATGGAAGACATACAAGACTACTGATAATCTCCCTCGATCTGGGGCTCCACGTAAGATCTCAACCTGTGGGGTTAAAATGATCACAAGAACGGTGAGCACAAATCCCAGAACCACACGGGGGGACCGAGTGAATGACCTGCATAGAGCTGGCACCACCATAACAAAAGCTACCATCAGTAACACACTACGCCGCCAGGAACTCAGATCCTGCAGTGCCAGACGTGTCCCCCTGCTTAAGCCAGTACATGTCCGGACCCGTCTGAAGTTTGCTAGAGAGCATTTGGATTATCCAGAAGAGTACTTGGAGACTGTCATATGGTCTGAGGAAACCAAAGTAGAAATGTTTGGTAGAAACAAAACTCATTGTATTTGGAGGCGACAGAATGCTGAGTTGCATCCAAAGAACACAATACCTACTGTGAAGCATGGGGCTGGCAACATCATGCTTTGGGGCTGTTTCTCTGCAAAGGGACCAGGACAACTGATCCGTGTACATGAAAGAATGAATGGGGCCATGTATCGAGAGATTTTGAGTGCAAACCTCCTTCCATCAGCCAGGGCATTGAAGATAAAACGTGGATGGTCCCAAGCACACCACCAGGGCAACGAAAGAGTGGCTTTGTAAGAAGCATATGAAGGTCCTGGAGTGGCATAGCCAGTCTCCAGATCTCAACCCCATAGAAAACCTTTGGAGGGATTTGAAAGTCCATGCTGCCCAACGACAGACCCAAAACATCACTGCTCTAGAGGAGATCTGCATGGAGGAATGGGCCAACATACCACCAACAATGTTTGTACACCTTGTGAAGACTGACAGAAAACGTTTGACCTCTGTCATTGCCAACAAAGGATATGTAACAAATATTGAGATGAACTTTTGTTAATGACCAAATACTTATTTTCCACCTTAATTTGCAAAATAAATCTTGCCAAATCAGACAAGGTGAATTTCTGGATTTGTTTTCTCATTTTGAGTCTCATAGTTGTTGTCTACGTATGATGTCAAATACAGGCCTCTCTCATCTTTTTAAGTGGGAGAACTTGCACAATTGGTGGCTGACTTTTTTTTTCCCCACTGAAGGTGTGGTGAGTGTGTGTGTGTGTGTGTGTGTGTGTGTGTGTGTGTGTGTGTGTGTATGTATATGTTTGTGAGGTATATTGGTGTTTGTATATATGTATGTTTGGTATGTTGGTATGTGTGTGCTTGCTTATGTGTATATGTAGGTTTGGTGTGTATGTTTATGTATGAGGTATGTTGGGGTGTGTGTGTGCGCGCGCGCGCATGCTTGCATGTATGTGAGGTATGTCGGTGTGGTGGATGGGTGAGTCTGTCTATGGCCAGGGTCAAACTTGTGAGAGCAATGCGAGAAACTCGTGCATCAATAACAGACACTGCCGCCGGCATTCAGGACCGGAGTGTTCGGCTGCATGTATTTCTATGCAGCTGCACACTCCGATCCCGAGTGCATGCGGCAGTGCCGGGTATTGATGCGAGAGACTCGCGCGAGTTTCTTGCATTGCTCTCGCAAGTCTGACCCCGGCCTGTGTGTGTCTGTGAAGAGACAAATGGAAAGATTCATAGAATTCAGTGTGAGGGCAAAGATAAGTATGCGACATGCACCTATGTATCCCCAACTCCGCTGTCCAGTTAATCCAGCTCTCCTCCATTTAACCCAATATACACTGGACTATCCTCCCCTGAACCCACTGATATTGGTGAATTCTGCCAACAGTCCAATATAAAAAAAAAACCACACTGAACGTAGCAAATCATATACTTAAACTTGCTGATTAAATGAACCACTGTGGGGAAATGGTGCCATATATTTGATTTAGAAGGTGAATGCCAGACCATTCGGAATAGAACTGAAAACCTAAGAGAAAAACACCGAACATACTGTATGATCAAAGGAAAATCCAAATATAGAGCGGCTATGTGGGGGCTCATACCATATATAAGGGGCTATGTGGGGGATCACACTGTATACACGGGGCTATATGAGGGCTCATATTTTATATGGAGGTTATGTGAGGGCTCACACTGTATAGAGGGGGCTATGTAGGAGCTCATATTTTGTATATAAATGGTTATGTGCAGGCTCACACTCTATACAGGGCCTGTGTCGGGGCTCATATTATATATAAGAAGCTATGTGGAGGCTCATGCTGTTTATAGGGGGCTATGTGATTGCTGATATTGTGTATATAGAGTCTATGTGGGGACTTACACTGTATATAAAGAGGCTATAGGGGGCTCATACGGTATATAGTGGGGCAGTGTGTGGGCTCATACTGTATATAAGGGAATGTAAGCATGCATAATTATGATCAATATTAATTTATGAATTAATAATATAAAATAATTATGTTAATATTGACCAGAATTAATTTCAGCCTATTAGTTCGGCCTTCCACAACAGTCGGGGTCTCTCATGTGGCCCCTCTGGAAAATTAATTGCCCACCCCTACTATACAGTCTTCAAAAGTCCTTCATCTTTACAACCCTCTTGTCTGCTCCACATACAACCATTTCCAATATTTCTCCAGTGCTTCCTCCACTGAAACTCGCTATCTCAATTGTCCAGACTTTCCCTGACCTGTTTAACCTTCAAACACAACCTGAAAACCCACCATCTTCAGAAAATGCTAAAGCCTGCTACCACTGCACTGTCACTACAATGGCCTCAGCTACTGTCTGCTTTCATTGTACACTTTTTATTTCATTGCATCCATTTGGTAAATTCAAAAAAGTTCATTTTTTTTCTCATTAATGTACACTCTGCACCCCATCTTGACTGAAAAAAAAAGAAATGTACAAATTTTGCAAATTTATTAAAATAGAAAAACAAATATCGAAATAGCACATGGTCATAAGTATTCAGACCCTTTGCTCAGTATTGTGAACTAGTACAGCCATGAGTCTTCTTGGGAATGGCGCAACAAGTTTTTCATACCTGGATTTGGGGATCCTCTGTCATTCTTCCTTGCAGATCCTCTCCAGTTCCGTCAGGTTGGATGGTGAACGTTGGTGGACAGCCATTTTCAGGTCTCTCCAGATATGCTCAATTGGGTTTAGGTCAGGGCTCTGGCTGGGTTTTCATCCAGGATATCTCTGTACTTGGCCGCATTCATGTTTTCTTCAATTGCAAACAGTCGTCCTATCTCTGCAGCTGAAGAACACCCCCATAGCATAATGCTGCCACCACCATAGTTCACTGTTGGGATTGTATTGGGCAGGTGATGAGAAGTGCCTGGTTTTCTCCACACATACCACTTAGAATTATCACAAAAAAGTTCTGTCTTCATCTCATCAGACCAGAGAATCTTATTTCTCATAGCCTGGGAGTCCTTCACCTGTTTCTTAGCAAACTCTATGCGGGCATTCATATGGCTTGCACTGATGAGAGGCTTCCATCGGACCACTCTGCCATAAAGGCCCAACTAGTGGAGGGCTATAGTGATATTAGACTTTGAGGAACTTTCTCCCATCTCACTACTGCATTTGTGGAGCTCAGCCACAGTGATCTTGGGGTTCTTCTTTACTTCTCTCACCAAGGTTCTTCTCCCACCGTTGCTCAGGCTGGTCGACCAGGTCTAGGAAGACTTCTGGTGGTCCCAAACTTCTTCCATTTAAGGATTATGGAGGCCACTGTGCTCTTAGGAACCTTGAGTACTGCAGAAACTCTTTCGTAACCTTAGCCAGATCTGTGCCTTGCCTCAATTCTGTCTCTGAGCTCCTTGGCCAGTTCCTTCGACCTCATGATTCTCATTTGGTCTAACATGAGCTGGGAGGTCTTATATAGACAGGTGTATGCCTTTACAAATCAAGTCCTATCAGTTTAATTAAACACAGCTGGGCTCCAGTGAAGGAGGATCACAAGGAAATGGACAGCATGTGACTTAAATATGATTGTCTGAGCAAAGGGTCTGAATACTTATGACCATGTGGTATATTTCAAGGTTTTTTGTTTTTTTGCAAAAATTTCTGCATTTGTGTTTTTTTCTTCAGTCAAGATGGAGTGCAGCGTGTACATTAATGATAACAAAAATGAACTTTTTTGAATTTACCAAATGGATGCAATGAAACAAAGAGTGAAAAAATGTAAAGGGGTCAGAATGCTTTCTATACACACTGTATGTGTGTGTATAGGGGCACAGATATATTATCTGTATAGGGGCAAAGACTGAACAGTTTATAATTTTAAGGGCAGGTTAATTTTAACATTGAGAGAGAGAATATCAAAAATAAAATCCAGAAAATCTCATTGTATAAATTCTATACATTTATTAGCTTTTTGCAGTTAAAAATAAGTATTTGATCCCCTACCAACCATTAAGAGATCTGGTTCCTACAGACCAGATAGACTCACCTAATCAACTCGTTACCTGCATTAAAGACAGCTGTCTTACTTAGTCACCTTTATAAAAGACTCCTGTTCACAGAGTTAATAAGTCAGACTCTAACGTATACAACATGGACAAGACCAAAGAGCTTTATAAGGATGTCAGGGACAAGATCATAGACCTGCACAAAGCTGGAATGTGCTACAAAACCATAAGCAAGACCCTGGGTGAGAAGGAGACAACTGTTGATGCAATAGTAAGAAAATTGAAGAAATACAAAATGACTGTCAATCGACATCGATCTGGGGCACCATGCAAAATCTCACCTCATGGGCTATCCTTGATCATGAGGAAGGTGAGAGATTAGCCTAAAACTACACGGGGGGAACTTGTTAATGATCTCAAGGCAGCTGGGACCATAGTTACCAAGAAAATCATTAACACATTACACCGTAAAGGTTTACAATCCTGCAGTGCCCGCAATGTCCCTCTGCTTAAGAAGGCAAATGTGCAGGCCCGTCTGAAGTTTGCCAATGAACACCTGGATGATTCTGTGAGTGATTGGGAGAAGGTGCTGTGGTCAGATGAGACAAAAATTGAGGTCTTTGGCATTAACTCAACTCGCCGTGTTTGGAGGAAGAGAAATGCTGCCTATGACCCAAAGAACACTGCCCCCACTGTCAAGCATGGAGGTGGAAACATTATGTATTGGGGGTGTTTCTTTGCTAAGGGCACAGGACAACTTCACCGCATCAATGGGAGAATGGATGTAGCCATGTATCGTAAAATCCTGAGTGACAACCTCCTTCCCGCCGCCAGGACATTAAAAATGGGTCGTGGGTGGGTCTTCCAGCAAGACAATAACCCAAAACATACAGTTAAGGCAACAAAGGAGTGGCTCAAAAAGAAGCACATTAAGGTCAAGGAGTGGCCTAGCCAGTCTTCAGACCTTAATCCCATAGAAAACTTATGGAGGGAGTTGAATTTCCCGAGTTGCCAAGCGAGAGCCTCAAAATATTAATGATTTAGAGATGATCTGCAAAGAGGAGTGGACAAAAATTCCTCTTGACATGAGCGCAAACCTCATCAACTACAAAAAACATCTGACTGCTATGCTTGCCAACAAAGGTTTTGCAACCAAGTATTATGCCTTGTTTGCCAGAGGGATCAAATACTTACCGTATATACTCGAGTATAAGTCGATCCGAGTATAAGTCGACCCCCCTAATTTTGCCACAAAAAACTGGGAGAACTTATTGACTCGAGTATAAGTCTAGGGTGGGAAATGCTCCAGAGATTATTCCCCCATATGGTGTCCTCAGAAGAAACTCCATAGATTATTCCCCCATATGCTGCTCCCATAAGAAGCTCCATAGATTGTTCCCTCATATGCTGCCCCCACAAGAAGCTCCAGATTATTCCCCCATATGCTGCCCCCCCATAAGAAGCTCCATATATTGTTCCCTCATATGCTGCCCCCACAAGAAGCTCCATTTTGTTCCCCCATATGCTGCCCCCATAAGAAGCTCCTTAGATTATTCCCCCATGTGCTGCCGCTGCTGCTGCTGCATGTAAAAATAAAAAAAATGACATACTCACCTCTCCGTCGCTGGGTGTCAGATTCTCACCTGTCCTGTGTCCATGGCTGCTCACCGCTATCTGCACGTCATCAGTTAGTGACGTTCAGACTGCAGGGGGCGCGGCGCACACTAACACGTCACCGCGCCCTCTGCTGTCTGAAGTCACTGACCGATGACAGACAGCAGCAAGCAGCCATGGACGCAGGACAGGTGAGTATCGCTGTACTTACCCGTCCTGACGCTGTCTTGAGCCCCCAGCTTCTCCCCGTGCTCTCTCTTCCTGCCTTCAGCGGTCACGTGGTGCCGCTCATTAAAACTCATCAATATGCGCATATTGATGAGTTTTAATGAGCGGCACCACTTGACCGCTGAAGGCAGGAAGAGAGAGCACGGGGAGAAGCTGGGGGCTCAAGACAGCGTCAGGACGGGTAAGTATGACCTGACACATCCGCCCCCTCCGACCCCTTTGTATATGACTCGAATATAAGTCGAGAGGGGGACTTTCAGCCCAATTTTTTGGGCTGAAAATCTCGACTTATATTCGAGTATATACGGTATTTCTCACTGCAAAATGCAAATAAATGTATATAATTTGCACAATGTGATTTTCTGGATTTTATTTTTAATATTCTATTTCTCAATGTTAAAATTAACCTACCCTTAAAATTATAGACTGTTCATGTCTTTGTCAGTGGGCAAACTTGCAAAATCAGCAAGAGATCCAATAATTCCCCCACTGTATATGTGTACAGTTGCACAGGTATATACAGTATGTGTATAGGGGCACACATATATACATGGACGTACCCACCGTGGGGCGGGGGGGCAGTTGCGCCCCCCCCCCAGAAGCAGGGGTGTGCACCTATCATGATGAGGCCGCTTGTTTTCCTGCCGCCGGCCCTTTATATCTTTGGGCACGGTGGCTTTACAGGTGCTCGCGCAAGCGTCAGTGACCGGGTGCCCTGCACATAGGGGTTAACAACGCCTGACATTGAATGTCAGGGCGTTCTTCGTGGGCTGGGAGCTAGCGCTCTGGTCTACCCGTCTCCCGCCCCTGGCTGTAGCGCGCCGCTGAACGTATCAGGTCAGGCATCCGGAGGAGCTCCTAGTACCCATGCACTTCTGAGGCAATCGCTGTTATTCTATTCAGTCAGTGACGTCACACCAGGTCTAGATGAGTGAGTGCTGGCTGGACTGATGTATATACAGGGGCTGGGCGCTGGCTGTGGCTGGGCTGATGTATACACAGGGGCTGGGGGCTGGCTGGGGCTGATGTATACACAGGGGCTGGGGGCTGGCTGGGGCTGATGTATACACAGGGGCTGGGGGCTGGCTGGGGCTGATGTATACACAGGGGCTGGGGGCTGGCTGGGGCTGATGTATATACAGGGGCTGGGGGCTGGCTGGGGCTGATGTATATACAGGGGCTGGCTGGGGCTGATGTATATACAGGGGCTGGGGGCTGGCTGGGGCTGATGTATATACAGGGGCTGGGGCTGATGTAGATGCAGGGGCTGGGGGCTGGCTGGGGCTGATGTAGATGCAGGGGCTGGCTGGGGCAGATGTATATGCAGGGGCTGGGGGCTGGCTGGGGCTGATGTATATGCAGGGGCTGGGGGCTGGCTGGGGCTGATGTATATACAGGGGCTGGGGGCTGGCTGGAGCTGATGTATATACAGGGGCTGAGGGTGATGTATATACAGGGGCTGGCTGGGGCTGATGTATATACTGGAGCTGGGGGCTGATGTATGTTCTGGGGCTGATGTATATACAGGGGCTGGGGTCTGGCTGGGGCTGATGTGTGTGTGTGTGTGTGTGTATATATACAGGGGCTGGGGGCTGGCTGGGGCTGATGTGTGTGTGTGTGTGTGTGTGTGTGTGTGTGTGTGTGTGTGTGTGTGTGTATATACAACGGCGGAGGTAGCGGTCCTGCTGCTGGGTTGTTGCCCTCCTACGGCCCCTCCACGTCTCCTGGTGTACTGCCCTGTCTCCAGGTAGCGCCTCCAGCCTGGGTGCGCAGATGTATTATGTGTATAGGGGCACATAAATATACCGCTATAGCAAAAATTATGAGACTACTGCAAAATTTTCAGTTTGTCTGATTTTTCTCTGATTTTGAGTAAAATTCAAGTTGTTCTTTTATCCTATGAACTACTGACAACATGTCTTCGAATTTCCAAGCACTAAATTTTGTATTTATTTTCAGAAAATGAGAAATGGTCAAAATAATAAAAAAAACACTGTGGCTTGTATGCCTCTCCAGGTCTTCGGCTAGCCATTAGGGTGTGTGCACACGTTGCGCGTTCTGCCGCTGATCCGCAGCGGATTTGGCCCTGTGGATCCGCAGAAGTTTTTGCTGCAGTGTACAGTACCTTTTATTTTCAATGGAAAATAAAAACCGCAGTGAACGTGGTGCGGAATTTTCCACGCGGTTTCACACCTGCTCCACTGTAGAGGTGTCAAACCGCAGGGGAAAACCGCAGGCTAATCCGCAGATAAACCACAGGTCTTAGCAAAATCCGCGCGGAAAATTCCGCAGCGTGTGCACACACCCTTAGATGACCAGGTGTTGGGCAAAGCTGAAAATTGGATTCATCAGTGAAATTACCTTACTCCAGTCCTCTATGGTCTTTGGCAAACTTCAGCCTGGCTCTCCTTTGCTTCTCATTGATGAAAGGCTTTTTTCTACCTTTTCATGACTTGTGCCCTGCCTCTAAGAACCTGTTACGAACTGTTCTTGCCGTTCACATCACACCAACTACCATTTGCCATTCCTTTTGAAGGTCACGTGATGTCATTCAGTGGTTGCTGAGTGACATTCAAATAAGATGACGGTCATCCCGGTCAGTGGAGAGTCGTTTTTGCCCTCTGCCAGTTTGTAGCTTTGTTGTCCCCAAGATCTGCTGCTTTACCTTGTTGTAATGGACTGCCGTCTTAGAAATTTTAAGAGTGGAGGCAACATGACGCTCACTGCATTCCTCTGCTAGTAAAGCCAGAATTGAGCCCTCACTCAAGACTTTTCAGTTCAACTCCTTTGGCATGGTTAAAAGTTATTTTTTCATTCCTATTACTCTTAGGATATTACTAGCACTTGTTTTGCCATCCAGCTTGTCCTATTGCAAGAGGATTGTGAACACCACAGCAGGGTTTTTTTTTTTTTATACTTTCCTTCGTTAAATAAGATTTGGTTCAGGTGCTCACCTAATCAGAAGCATATTAAGTAGAATAAGGCCTGTTTCACACTTCAGTTTTTTTCTCGTCAGTTAATATCCGGCAAAATGGCGGAAAGCGGATCCGTTGGTAACTGAAGTGAACGGATGGCAGCGGTCCGGTTTTTTGACTGATCCGTTGGCTGAAGAATTTTAAAGGAACCGCAGTCCGGGGACGAGAGAGAGAGAATATTTTTACCGTCTGCCAGAAATGATTTCAGGGTTAAATTTCCGGCTGAGATCATTCCTCCGGGCATGCGCAGTACAGAAATGCGGATCCTTCAGCCAAAAAAACGTTACAAGCTCCGTCCGGGCATGTCGGCGGACGCAAAAAAATTGGCGGATCCGCAAAAAAACGGATCCGACGGATGGCCATCCGTCAAGATCCGCCAGTAATGCAAGTCAATGGGAAAAAAAAACGGATCCGCCAAACAAAATGGCGGATCCGTTTTTTTACGAAAACGGCGGATCTTGACTGATGGAAAAAACTGAAGTGTGAAACAGGCCTAAGGTGTACTCTGGTTGGAATTCAACTGACACTGGAATGGAATGGCTGTCAGACATGTAGAGAAGCTGATTTTTATAAAACTGTGCAGTGGTCTCTTAATTTTTGCCAGAGCTGTATATGTGGATACGTGCACAGCTAGATTATGTATATAGGGACGCAGATATATAATATATGTATTGGGGCATAGATGTATTATGTGAATAGGGGCTGTGGTATGGCAACTCCCCATGTGGTTAATGGGAGGTGTGTATCACAGAGGTGGGTGGCCCTGTGATGGAAGCTTGGGCTTGTTTTGGCGCAGCAGATCTACTGCTGATGTTTGCTATACATTGGGAAGGCATCCAGGTGACTTGGAGAGATGAGCGTGTCAAGTCACCTACATACCCCACTGAGCACCCAAGATGGAGCCTGTGTGTTTGTGCACGTGCGGCAGTGCTGGCTAGAGTGAGCCAGGGTGAGGAGGCCTGTGAACTACGTCCAGAGACTATGCCTCTGAGGTTCAAAGGTATCAGGGAACAGGTACGTGATCACGGACAGTTAACGGACACTCACCCTTATTAGGCACATCAGGGCTCAGCAAGGACCATGGGTACTGTAGAGCCGAATGGTTTCCGGGCAGCGCACGGTGGGGGCAGGTGCTGCATGTTACCAAGTACCTGAGATTCGGTTTATGCTGTGTCTTAATAAACCAAATGGACTTTTTAACCCTGAGTCTCCCAGCGTATTCCTCAACGACCAGCCAAGTGAGTACTCCCCGTTCACAGATAGCGGAGACACGTCACAGGACACAGATATATTATGTGTATTGGGGCACAGATGTATTATGTGAATAGGGGCACACATATACATGTGTATAGGGAGCACAAATTATATGTGTATAGGGGCACAGATTGATGCACGGTGGGTTTTCCCTGGCATATTCCCTGGATATGATAACCGATGACCCTTCATATAAATAGCTGATTTCCAGCTTTTATGTAGCAGGTATAAAATGTGGTTTCTGGAGAATTCATTTGCAGCTAATTGCACTGACTTCATGTAGCCAAAGGCAAACTTGCATGAGAAAGTCTGTACTGCAATAATAATCCATACAGCCGTCCTCCCTCCTTCCACAACAACTGAATTTGTGATTGGCATAAGAATATCACGAGCGTTGGGACTGTAGTTAAAGGGACATTTGAGTTGAGCGATACCATCCGATACTTCAAAGTATCGTATCGGATGGTATCGGCCGATCTTTAAAAAAAGTATCGGTATCGCCGATTCCGATACCGGAAGTCCCATTCAAGTCTATGGGACTTCCGGTATCGGAATAAGAAAAACCCTTTCCTGCCCTTGTACAGCCTCTCTGGGGTCTGTACGGGCCTTTCGGGGGGCTGTGCCGGCCTGCCAGGGGGTCTGTGCAGGCTCCGGGGGGCTGTGCCGGCCTGCCAGGGGGTCTGTGCAGGCTCCGGTGGTCTGTGCCGGCCTGCCGGTGGTCTGTGCAGGCTCCGGGGGGCTGTGCCGGCCTGCCGGGGGGCTGTGCCGGCCTGCCGGGGGGCTGTGCCGGCCTGCCGGTGGTCTGTGCAGGCTCCGGGGGTCTGTGCAGGCATCGTCCGATGGGACTACAAGTCCCATCTGGCGATGCCTGCTACCATGACAGTGATTGACACATTAGCCAATGATGGGACAGTAGTAGTCCCATCATCCGGCTAATGTGTTAAATGTAAAAAAAAAAAAAAAAATTACATGCTACATTCATACTACATACTACATACATGCTACATTCATACTACATGCAACATACATACTACATATATACTACATGCATGCTACATATATACTACATGCATGCTACATACATACTACATGATACATACTACATATATACTACATGCATGCTACATACATACTACATATATACTACATGCATGCTACATACATACTACATGCTACATGCATGCTACATACATGCTACATACATACTACATGCTACATGCATGCTACATACATACTACATACATGCTACATATATACTACATACATACTACATATATACTACATGCATGCTACATATATACTACATGCATGCTACATACATACTACATATATACTACATGCATGCTACATACATACTACATGCTACATGCATGCTACATATATACTACATACATGCTACATATATACTACATACATACTACATATATACTACATGCATGCTACATACATACTACATATATACTACATGCATGCTACATACATACTACATGCTACATGCATGCTACATACATACTACATACATGCTACATATATACTACATACATACTACATATATACTACATATATACTACATACATACCACATACATACTACATGCATGCTACATATATACTACATGCATGCTACATACATACTACATATATACTACATGCATGCTACATACATACTACATGCTACATGCATGCTACATACATACTACATACATACTACATGCTACATACATACCACATATATACTACATACATACAATACATTCATACAATACATACATAGACATACAGTACATATAACATAGAGTAACATACTTACCAATACTTGTCACATTGTTCCCCGAAGCCATTGTCGTCTACGGAATAAATATTAACATAACAAACCACAAAAATACTCACCCACGATCCGAAGCAGTCCACGAGTGTGTCCCACGACGATCTTGGGTAGAGAACTGCAGCATCAGCTGATGCTGCCGTTCTCTACGGGCTGCAGGAATCCAATGACGGAAGGTAGGTATCCTTCCGCACTGTATTCCTCCGCCACTTAAAAAAAAAAAAAGTCCCTAGTCTCACTTTATGCCATTGCTGTGTGGGAATTTCCCACACAGCAATGGCATAAAGTGAGACTAGGGACTTTTTTTTTTTTAAGTGGCGGAGGAATACAGTGCGGAAGGATACCTACCTTCCGTCATTGGATTCCTGCAGCCCGTAGAGAACGGCAGCATCATCTGATGCTGCAGTTCTCTACCCAAGATCGTCGTGGGACACACTCGTGGACTGCTTCGGATCGTGGGTGAGTATTTTTGTGGTTTGTTATGTTAATATTTATTCCGGAAAGACAATGGCTTCGGGGAACAATGTGACAAGTATTGGTAAGTATGTTACTCTATGTTATATGTACTGTATGTCTATGTATGTATTGTATGAATGTATTGTATGTATGTAGTATATATGTGGTATGTATGTAGCATGTAGTATGTATGTAGTATGTATGTAGCATGCATGTAGCATGTAGTATGTATGTAGCATGCATGTAGTATATATGTAGTATGTATGTAGCATGCATGTAGTATATATGTAGCATGTATGTAGTATGTATGTGGTATGTATGTAGCATGTAGTATATATGTAGCATGCATGTAGTATATATGTAGTATGTATGTAGTATGTATGTAGCATGTATGTAGTATATATGTAGTATGTATGTAGCATATATGTAGCATGTATGTAGTATATATGTAGTATGTATGTAGTATATATGTAGCATGCATGTAGTATATATGTAGTATGTATGTAGTATATATGTAGCATGCATGTAGTATATATGTAGTATGTATGTAGTATATATGTAGCATGCATGTAGTATATATGTAGCATGCATGTAGCATGTAGTATGTATGTAGCATGCATGTAGTATATATGTAGTATGTATGTAGCATGCATGTAGTATATATGTAGCATGCATGTAGTATGTATGTGGTATGTATGTAGCATGTAGTATATATGTAGCATGCATGTAGTATGTATGTAGTATGTATGTAGTATGTATGTAGCATGCAGTATGTATGTAGTATGTATGTAGTATGTATGTAGCATGCATGTAGTATGTATGTAGTATGTATGTAGTATATATGTAGTATGTATGTAGCATGTAGTATGTATGTAGTATTTTTTTTTTTTTTTTTTTTTTTTTTTTAACATTTAACACATTAGCCGGATGATGGGACTACTACTGTCCCATCATTGGCTAATGTGTCAATCACTGTCATGGTAGCAGGCATCGCCCGATGGGACTTGTAGTCCCATCGGACGATGCTTGCACAGACCCCCGGACATCAGCACAGCCCCCCGGCAGGCCGGCACAGCCCCCCGGCAGGCCGGTACAGACCCCCACAGGGTGCACAGCCCCCCGGCAGGCCGGCACAGCCCCCCGGCAGGCCGGCAGAGACCCCGGGCAGTCCACACAGCCCCCCGGCAGGCCGGCACAGCCCCCCGGCAGGCCGGCAGAGACCCCCGGAAGGCCCGAAATGACGGCGCATCATGATGCGCACACACCGCGCATCATGATGACGTCAGGCCGTCAATCAACTGAACTTCCGATTCCGATGCCGAATTCCGATATTGAAAAAATATCGGAAGTCGGTATCGGAATTCCGATACAGCAAGTATCGGCCGATACCCGATACTTGCGGTATCGGAATGCTCAACACTAGACATTTGGCTTAAAAGGAACCTTGATATGTCCAGAAACACTATTTGCCATCAGAAATAGGGAGTAGTCATCTAAGGTTAGGTTCACACAAGCAAGGTGTCCACATCTGTGAAAATCAGTCCTATAAGGGCTCATACTCACTTGCGAGAGACTTGCACGATTCTCGTGCGAGTTTCTCGCATGAAAACCTGGCACTGCCGCCGGCACTCGGACCGGAGTGTGTGGCTACATAGAAATACGGCTACATAGAAATACATGTAGCCACACGTTCCGGTCCGAGTGCCGGCGGCTGTGCCAGGTTTTCATGCGAGAAACTCACACGAGAATCGTGCGAGTCTCTCGCAAGTGAGTATGAGCCCTAATTCTGATCAGACTTTGATCAGAGTCTTTTCTGAATGGCATCAGTTTTTATAGGATGTGGAGAGAAAAAGAGTATTTCCACCGTCTCCATTCAGTCAGTCCGTGAAAATTGGACCGCGCTTAGATGTCGTCCAAGTGCAGTTTTTTTTTTTTCACAGACCCATAGACTTGCATTGCCGATTTTGATCCCACATTGGATCAAAATGGGACAGGCTTCCGATTTTTTTTTTTTTTTTTTTTCTCCTGCTGACCTCTCGGCCTGAGAAAAATAATCAAACGCGTGTACTGCCCCATAGATTATCATAGGCACGAGTACTATCCGTGCCGGGGATTGATTACAACGCACTCAATGTATAGTGAGCCGTGACTTAATCGCTCCCATGCACCGTCCTGATAACTTGGAGAGAGTGGGTTACAGCGCGATTAAAACTTAATGTTTTTGTTTTTTGTTTTTTTTTACCTGTAACTGCACTTGCTGTAAGTCAGCTGCTTGCCGATTTACCACATATCTGCAGTCCATAAATGGCATTTCTGGTCATGTCAGGTTAATTTTCAAATATTGCCACAATATATTGTAAAATAAAAATAAGTAAAATTAAAATGCACCAACATCGATTATTTTTCTCCCCACCAGTGTTAATTCTTGCAAAGTGATAATTTAAAGGGGAGAGGGTTGATTTAAATTTTTGCCTGGGAGAAGACTTGCAGCTGTATCCTCTAACTGCAGATTAAACAAACCAGCCCCTTTTAGCCAAGCCCTGCTGCTTCCCATGGGTAAGATGGATGGGACCAATAGGAGAGAGAACATTTCCAGACTGTTTCTGGAGCTTAGAGAAAGTCTTGGCGCCTGACAAATAGGTGTTCTCCTTCCGAGTGTTTCGCGTTCATCTCAAGGTTTAGTGTCCCTTTAAGTGTTCCCAGCTCTGTCTGTAATTTTTAGTGAGTATATAAATACTGCATCTTTAACAAGCGTTCGGTACTGCTGAGACTGAGGAATGTCAGATTAACATTGAAAAGCCGATGTGAAAGTCACCCACAGTATAGAAAATGAGACCGTGGAAGCTCTTGCTCCAACTTCAAAGGCTGCGCTCAAGCAGAACTGCTGACATGGTTTAACATGAGACTCTGGAGAGCAGTCTGGAGCCACCTGTGAGACCTAAAATACAGTGGAGTGTAACCAAATGGAAATGCAAAAAAGCAGCGATTCATCCAAAGACCCTTAATTAGATTCAGAGAGGAGAAGAGTCAGTTATCAGACTGCCGGGTCTTCTCCAGAGAGACCTCTCTCCTTTTATTCCAGAGCGCCCAGCCCAGCAAAGAAGTGAAGACTCCGCTGCCAAGTCAAGAGATGAGATTGAATAAGATACTCCTGCTATAATTTAAGGGTTGAATGGGGCAGCGGCCGTGGGCCAGAACATTTCCATCTAGGATGAAAAACTAAGACATTTAACTGATTACGTTATTCAGGAGCCGCAATCCTCCAGATTTTGGGCGGGGTCGCGCTTGGAATTTTTTTTTTCCTTGCACATTCTTCCTTTTTATAGGAATGAATCGAGTTGTGTGTTTTGTTTTTGTAGTGTGAATGAATTCATATCTGTAGCAAACAGGCATCTTCTGCAGTATTGTATGTAGACTTATTACACACTATGGGCCATAATTGCATTGGCCGTCACTCAGCATCGCTGTCACAAAGTTACTTATTTTAGGTATGTTTTGGATTATCACTGTAGAGCACTAATAAAATGGAGTGAAGTTTAAGAATAATAATTTTATTTTATATAGTGCCAACATATTCCACAGCACTTAACAATTAAAAGGGACATGTACAAACAATAAAGAGAATACAAAGTAAAGTAACACATAGTTCAACAATTACAAGAGGATGAGGGTCATGCTCGCATGCTTACAATCTATAAGGAAATAGGGGGACACAGTAGGTAACAAGTGCTTGTCATGGACGGTCCAGCCATCATTATAATAGATTAATTCTAATAAAGATGCATGATTCAGTCATCAGTATCTAAGTGCAGTTACCAAGTGCTATAGAATGCATAGAGTCTGTGGAGACAGATAAGTAGGATGGACAAGAGTCTGAGAAAAGTTTAGAAAAGAGGAAAAGGGAAAAGTTTGGTAAGAGAAGTGATAGACCTGTCTAAAGAGATGTGTTTTTAAAGCACTCTCTTAAAAATGTGAGGGTTCTGTATTAATCAGATCGTTTGGGGTAGTTCATTCCAGAAAGCTGGCGCAACACGAGAGAAGTCTTGAAGACTGATATGGGAGGTTCAGATTATGTAGGATGGTATTCTTAGATCAGTTGCAGAACGGAGGGCACTGGTAGGGTCATACAGAGATAAGGGAGGAGATATAGGGTGGTGCAGAACTGTGGAGTGCTTTGTGGGTGAGAGAGAAGATTGTTTTGTACTTTGTAGTGGGTGGGTAACCAGTGCAATGACTGGCACAAGGTGGAGATGTCAGTGAAGCAGCTGGACAGAAAAACAAACTTGACTGCCATATTCAGGATAGATTGAATAGCAGAAAGTTTGGTAAATGGGAGTCCAATCAGTAGAGAGTTACAGTAGTCCAGATGAGAATGAATAAGTGCGACAGTAAGTGTTTTTGTAATTTCAAAGGTGAGAACAAATCGGATTTTAGAGATATTTTTAAGATTCAGGTTGGTCATTATAGAATCATTCCCATGAAAGTTTCTATCCTCTTTAATATATTGCAGTAATCATATTATGTGGCACTCTGTACTTACAATTTCTCATTTTGCCTTTCTGTCCCTATAATTCTTCTCTTTTCCATTAGGTGTATGATATCATGTGATTAAAAACTGACAAGCCTTCTAAGCTCTATCTAAAAACAGGAAGTCTCTTTTCCCTGCATGAGTCATGAGTCACTGCAAAAGTCCTTGGCAGGGGGTGAGCAATGCAGCTGGGTCAGGAGTTTAAGAGGGGAATGATTTCTGCATGGAAAAATAGACTTCCTTTTTCTACATAGAGCAGAGAAAACAGAAGAGTTAGCTGGTTGAAAGGAAAAATGAGCAATTGTAAGTGCACAGTGCTATATAATATGACTGCAATACAGTTAGGTCCATATATATTTGGACAGACAACATTTTTCTAATTTTGGTTCTAGACATTACCACAATGAATTTTAAACAAAACAATTCAGATGCAGTGGAAGTTCAGACTTTCAGCTTTCATTTGAGGGTATCCACATTAAAATTGGATGAAGGGTTTAGGAGTTTCAGCTCTTTAACATGTGCCACCCTGTTTTTAAAGGGACCAAAAGTAATTGGACAGATTAAACAATTGTAAATAAAATGTTCATTTCTAGTACTTGGTTGAAAACCCTTTGTTAGCAATGACTGCCTGAAGTCTTGAACTTATGGACATCACCAGACGCTGTGTTTCCTTCTTTTTGATGCTCTGCCAGGCCTTCACTGCGGTGGTTTTCAGTTGCTGTTTGTTTGTGGGCCTTTCTGTCTGAAGTTTAGTCTTTAACAAGTGAAATGCATGCTCATTTGGGTTGAGATCAGGTGACTGACTTGGCCATTCAAGAATATTCCACTTCTTTGCTTTATAAAACTCCTGGGTTGCTTTGGCTCTATGTCATTGTCCATCTGTAGTATGAAACGCCGACCAATCAGTTTGGCTGCATTTGGCTGGATCTGAGCACACAGTATGGCTCTGAATACCTCAGAATTCATTCGGCTGCCTCTGTCCTGTGTCACATCATCAATAAACACTAGTAACCCAGTGCCACTGGCAGCCATGCATGCCCAAGCCATCATACTGCCTCCGCCGTGTTTTACAGATGATGTGGTATGCTTTGGATCATGAGCTGTACCACTCCTTCGCCATACTTTTCTCTTTCCATCATTCTGGTAGAGGTTGGTCTTTGTTTCATCTGTCCAAAGAATGTTCTTCCTGAACTGTGCTGGATTTTTTAGATTTTTTTTTCGCAAAGTCCAGTCTAGCCTTTTTATTCTTGATGCTTATGAGTGGCTTGCACCGTGCAGTGAACCCTCTGTATTTACTTTCATGCAGTCTTCTCTTTATGGTAGATTTGGATATTGATACGCCTACCTCCTGGAGAGTGTTGGTCACTTGGCTGGCTGTTGTGAAGGGGTTTCTCTTTACCATGGAGACTATTCTGCGATCATCCACCACTGTTGTCTTCCGTGGGCGCCCAGGTCTTTTTGCATTGATGAGCTCACAGTGCTTTCTTTCTTTCTCAGGATGTACCAAACTGTAGATTTTGCCACTCCTAATGTTGTAGCAATTTCTTGGATGGGTTTTTTCTGTTTTTGCAGCTTAAGGATGGCTTGTTTCACCTGCATGGAGAGCTCCTTTGACCGCATGTTTCCTTCACAGCAAAACCTTCCAAATGCAAGCACCACACCTCAAATCAACTCCAGGCCTTTTATCTGCTTAATTGAGAATGACATAACGAAGGGATTGCCCACACCTGTCCATGAAATAGCCTTGGAGTCAATTGTCCAATTACTTTTGGTCCCTTTAAAAACAGGGTGGCACATGTTAAGGAGCTGAAACTACTAAACCCTTCATCCAATTTTAATGTGGACACCCTCAAATGAAAGCTGAAAGTCTGAACTTCAACTGCATCTGAATTGTTAAAAATTCATTGTGGTAATGTCTAGAACCAAAATTAGAAAAATGTTGTCTGTCCAAATATATATGGACCTAACTATATTAAGAGGATAAAAACTCTCATGGGAGGAGGAGGATTGCTTCTTTAATTTATAATGCAGGAGATTTCTGAGCATTCGTTTTAAAAACATGTATGAATTGCCAAATTTGGCTTTGCTTTATGCTTCTCTAGTGCTTATATACATACGTACATATTTAAAAAAAAAAAAAAAACCTACTGGTGTGAAATTTTTTATCCAGCGTGTATGTGGGTTGTCCTATTCTTACCTTTGTGTCGGAGTGCCAGGTCTCTATATACTTTTTTATATATTTGGTGACAGAGTACCTGATTGTACCTCCTTGTAACTTCTGAAATGATTGCCTTTGGTTACAATTTCTTCTATTTACGCTGGTTACTTTGAGAAAGTGCAGCTCTGGAGAAAAAATTGTTGCTCTAACAAAATTCTGAGCATAAACTTTCATGAGCCCATGATAATGGACGGAGTTGCATTTTGATTATTAGTATATTAGGTATTCAATATCATGCATCATGCTTACTTTTGACTCTGCAAAAACTCTTACTGTTTCTCTTATTCATTCTCGTCTCGACTATTGTAACTCTTCTAATCGGTCTCCCTCTTACCAAACTATCCCCTCTCCAATCTGTCTTGAATGCTGCAGCCAGGATCATATTCCTCACCAATCGTTACACCGATGCCTCTACCTTGTGCCAGTCATTACACTGGCTACCCATCCACTCCAGAATTCAGTATAAACTTATTACCCTCACCCACAAAGCCCTCCATAGCTCAGCACCACCTTACATCTCCTCCCTTGTTTCAGTATACCACCCTACCAGCCCTCCGTTCTGCTGATGACCTGAGGTTAGCATCCTCAATAGTCAGAACCTCCCACTCCCGTCTCCAAGACTTTACACGTGCCGCGCCAATTCTTTGGAATGCACTTCCCAGGTCAATACGATTAGTCCCCAATCCCCACAATTTTAAGCGTGCCCTGAAAATGCATTCAGACTGGCCTATCGCCTCAACACATTAACCTAATCTATCCCTGTGTGACACAGCCAAAAGTTTTACCATAACCAGATTTCCCGCATCATATTCCCACATGCTTTATGCATCCATTAGCCCTCTGTGTCTGTACTGTTACACACTTAACATTATGACTGGTCCATACAATCAGGGCAACTGTTACCACCCAGCATTCGTGTCTACCTCTTTCCTCATAGACTGTAAGCTTGCGAGCAGGGCCCTCTTTCCTCTTGGTATTTGTTATAATCTACTGTATGTGATTATTGTTATGCTGTAATGTCTATTGTCTGTACAAATCCCCTCTGAAATGTAAAGTGCTGCGGAATATGTCGGCGCTATAAAAATAAAATTTATTATATTATTATATGCATCCATAATACGATAGACCAGGTGGTCTGTGACAGCTCGACTCTTCCATGGAGGCGATGAAGCAGTTTTTCTCCTCTTTATGGAGTTGTACATGACACTCATTGGATAACGTATATAAAATACAGTAAGCCGCAGTCCTGCATCTGTACTCATGCCGGGATCTCGTGACTTATCACATCATCCTTGGGATGTCATTTCCGGGTCATAGGTCTAAAAAGACTGAGATCAGCACTGAATGTGACAAATTTCACAATACCACGACCATCAACCATTATTCCCTTTAACTGGTGGATGCAGTGTCAGATACAATCACATGGGAAAATTATCGATCTACCATTATACAGCTCTGGCAAAAGTTAAGACACCACTGCAAAATTTTCAGTTAGTCTGATTTTTCTCTTTATATGTGTGTGTGTGTGTGTGTGTGTATATATATATATATATATATATATATATATATATATATATATATATATATATATATATATATATATATATATATATATAAGTTAAATGTAAATTGCTCTTGTTGCCACAGCTGGTCAGGAGACAAATCTCCAGGAGTGGACCCTCTGGACCGTGGCACCGAGAGGCCCCAGGCGAGCTGCCAGGTGGAGCCGACCCCTATAAAGGAATCATTAGGAGCAGGCCCAGGGGTTCGGGTACCACGATAACCGGTACCGAGAGGGGCGGCTCAGGACGGACTGGAGTAGGAGTGCGGGACTGAAGCGTAGACAACAGAGCGGGATCACTGGAGACTAGACCGGAGTAGGACTGCAGGACTGGAGCACATACAACAGGACGGAGCAGGAACACGGGAGGCAGGACTGGAGTAGGACTGGAGTGTGGATAGCAGGATGGAGCAGGAACACCGGAGGCAGGACTGGAGTAGGACTGAAGGACTGCCGTGTGGATTGCTGAATGGAGCAGGAACACCGGAGGCAGGACTGGAGAAGGACTAGAGTGAGGATAGCAGGGTGGAGCAGGAACACCGGAAGCAGGACTGGAGTGTAGATAGCTGGACCCACGGTGCACCGGACTGCGGGGCTACTGCAGGGCCACGGAAGGCAGGACTGCGAGACTGCAGAGAGCACACGAGGAAACAGGGCCCAGTGTGCTAGCAAACGCAACGATCAGGCGCCTCCCTCAGGGGGGAGAGGCTTGATATGGCCCTGTCACGTCTGCCATTGGTCCGTAGGTGCTTCTGGGTCAGGGCATTGCCGGAGCACAAGTAACAGGAAGGAGGCGTGGCCTATGGTGCATGCGCATTGCATGCAGAGACCCCGTCGGCCGCGAGCCTGTCAGAAGGGACCGCCGTGGCTGTCAGGCGGCGGGGGGCTGCGGCATGAGAGCAGAAGCCGAGTGAGTATGCGGAGGCGGCGTGACAGCTCTTTTATTCTATAAACTACTGACAACATGTCTCCGAATTTCCATGCAATACATTTTGCATTTATTTTCAGAAAATGAGAAATGGTCAAAAGAACAAAAAAATAGTGCTTGCAGACCTCAAATAATGCTAAGAAAACAAGTTCATAATCATTTAGAAACAACAACACTAATGTTTTAACTCAGGAAGAGTTCAGAAATCAATATTTTGTGGAATAACCCTGATTGTTAATCACAGCTTTCATGCATCTTGGCATGCTTTCCACCAGTCTTTCACATTGCTTTTGGATGACCTTAAGCCACTCCTGGTACAAAAATTTAAGCAGTTCTTCTTTGTTTGATGGCTTGTGAATATCCATCTTCCTCTTGATTACATTCCAGAGGTTTTCAATGGGGTTCATGTCTGGAGATTGGGCTGGCCATGACAGGGATTTGATGTGGTGGTCCTTCATCCACACATTGCTTGACCTAGCTGTGTGGCATGGCGCATTGTCTTGCTGGAAAAAACAGTACTCATAGTTGGGGAACATTGCCTGAGCAGAAGGAATAAACTGTTATGCGGCTTGATTCATACCTCAAAGAGTACCTGCCCAATTCCAGCCTTGCTGAAGCATCCCCAGATCATCACCGATCCTCCACCAAATTTCACAGTGGGTGCAAGACACTGTGGCTTGTACGCCTCTCCAGGTCTCCATCTAACAATTAAATAACCAGGTGTTGGTCGAAGCTGAAAATTGGACTCATTAGAGAAGATTACCTTACTCCAGTCCTCTATGGTCCAGTCCTTATGGTCTTTGGGAAACTTCAGCCTGGCTCTCCTTTGCTTCTCATTGATGAAAGGCTTTTTTCTACCATTTACATGACTTGTGCCCTGCCTCTAGGAGCCTGTTACGAACTGCTCTTGCCGTACACTTCCCCCCAGCTGCCATTTGCCATTCCTTTAGTAGGTCACTTGTTGTCATCCTGCGGTTGCTGAATGACATTCGAATAAGATGACGGTCATCCCAGTAAGTGGAGAGTTGTTTTCACCCTCTGCCGGTCTGTAGCTTTGTTGTCCCCAATGTCTGCTGCTTGACCTTGTTGTAATGGACTGCCGTCTTAGAATTTTAAGAATGGTGGCAACATGACGCTCACTGTATCTCTCTGCTATTAAAGCCAGAATTGAGCCCTTCTTTTCCTCACTCAAGACTTTCTTTTCAACTCCTTTGGCATAGTTAAAAGTTAATTTTTTCATTCCTATTACTTTTGGGATATTACTAGCACTTATTTTGCCATCCAGCTAGTCCTAATGCAAAAGGTTTGTGAACACCACAGCAGGGTTTTTTATACTTTAAATGGGGCAGAGTTGCAATACCAGACACAGCCTGTAGACAAGAGGGTCGCTGTTTCTGGAGGAAGGCAAATGCTTTTGTAATATCATACAGTCTCTTGAATAGAGATAAGTGAATGTGTTTGGATTCGAATACGATTGGAATCGAATATTGTTTTTGCAGTATTTGTCGAACACAGACGAACGTCATTAGAGTCAATGGGAGTAGAAATTACCGAATATGTTCGAAACCGAACATAAGACAAACATTCGGCACAAATATTGCTCGATTATGGCTCGAATGTCAAAATCTTATTCAGAGACAAAATCCGAACAAATTCGCTCATCTCTACTCTTGAAGACCTAACTTTCCCTGATAATGAGGCTGGTAAAGTATTGTTTATCCTTGGGGTTTGTTAAAGTATGTATATTTTATGAAAACTATTCAAATACATATGCAAAGAAAACTAAAAAAAAAAATCAGGCGTGTTGGCGGATCTAGCGTAATAAATGTGCATCTATCAGCATATTATAGAGATGTAGTTATATTTCAGCTTTTGTGGATGACTGCTGCTCACCTTTGTCAGTCTCCCGAGTATATGGCTCCACATGTGAATATGCAAAGCAAAAGTAAAAAGCAGAAATAAAAGTTGGAATTTTACTGTGTATGTATATATATATTTATATAATATTTTAGTGTGTGAGGAAAGGGGAGTTGGTTCGGCTTATAATATTGCAACCCAATTATTAAATTCCACACTACACATTATATACCAATGCAGTTCTGTTGTGTGTTCAGCGGGTGCCATGATGCTATCACAGTTCTGGACTTTGTGTCCGAACATCTGTATTTTTTGTCCTAAGGAAGAAGTATGATGCTTCGAAACGCGTAGACAAAATAAAAAAATGCATATTATCCTAGTGTGGACCTGATCTGTTACCATCTACCAGCAGCGCGGAATTTCCCACTTTTTCCTTTCTGCATATTGGTACTCGGTCTTTGGACCCATGGTACTGTTGAAGCTGTGATTACATACTCATTTAAATGTTGTGTGAGCACATTGTCAGGCTACCATAAACTTTAATTATTTTATCTGTTTTAACCGGATAAGACACTATTGTGCTTTTCTTTCTTTATTAGTTTTACATCTTATATATGGAGAGAAAGGGAGGCAGTACTAGCTGTGCCTACATTATTTACCATATAATTTGCTGAGAGATTACAGCCTATGTCTACATTTTTACAAGTAAGGCCCTTTTACATTTAGCGATGCACCAGCGATCCAACCAGCGATCCGACCCGGTCAGGATCGCTGGTGCATCGCTAAATGATCGCTAGTGAGCTTTCATACAGAAAGATCTCACAGCGATGCAGCAGCGACGCAGCGCACGATACTTACCATTCACACACAGCGATCCTGCGTCCTCCCGCCCGCCTCCACGCGTCGCTGGACGTCACAGCAGGAAGCCCAGCAGGAAGCAGACGACGAGAAATGGAGCCGGACATTCTCGCGCGATCAGCGATGGACAGCGGGGGAGCCGGTCGGAGGTAAGTATCACACATAGCGATATCGCTAGCAATATCGCTATAACGTCACAAAACCAGTGACGTTTTAGCGATATTGCTAGCGATATCGCTTAGTGTAAAACCCCCTGTAGAGGCAGAGAACCAGCATTATCTGTTCCTGAATAATTTAAAAAGATAGGAAGGCAGTACTAGTTGTGTCTTTTATAATTGACAAGTAGTGGCAGCTAAACAGTATCGGTGCCTAAAACCTATACAGGAAAATACAGTACTATCTGTAGCTAAATCATATAGCGAGAGAGTTCAGAAGTTTTCACTGTGCCTAAATCATTTACAAGGAGATACAGGAAGGAAATACAACCCCTGACAAAAATTATGGAATCACCGGCCTTGGAGGATGTTCATTCAGTTGTTTAATTTTGTAGAAAAAAAAAGCAGATCACAGACATGGCACAAAACTAAAGTCAATTCAAATGGCAACTTTCTGGCTTTATGAAACACTAAAAGAAATCAAGAACAAAAAATGTGGTTATCAGTAATGATTACTTTTTTTAAACCAACCATAGGGAAAAAAATATGGAATCCCTCAATTCTGAGGGAAAAAAATTATGGAATCATGAAAAACAAACCCACAACAAAACACTCCAACACATCACTAGTATTTTATTGCACCACCTCTGGCTTTTCTAACAGCTTGCAGTCTCTGAGGCATGGACTTAATGAGTGTCCAGTACTCTTCATCAATCTGGCTCCAACTTTCTCTGATTGCTGTTGCCAGATCAGCTTTGCAGGTTGGAGCCTTGTCATGGACCATTTTCTTCAACTTCCACCAAAGATTTTCAGTTGGATTGAGATCCGGACTATTTGCAGGCCATGACATTGACCTTATGTGTCTTTTTTCAAGGAATGTTTTCACAGTTTTTGATCTGTGGCAGGATGCATTATCATCTTGAAAAATGATTTCATCATCCCCAAACAACATCCTTTCAATTGATGGGATAAGAAAAGTGTCGAAAATATCAACATAAACTTGTGCATTTTTTGAAGATGTAATGACAGCCATCTCCCCAGTGCCTTTACCTGACATGCAGCCTCATATCTTCAATGACTGTGGAAATTTGCATGTTCTCTTCAGACAGTCATCTTTATAAATCTCATTGGAACGGTACCAAACAAAAGTTCGAGCATCATCGCCTTGCCCAATGCAGATTCGCAATTCATCACTGAATATGACTTTCATCCAGTCATCCACAGTCCCTGATTGCTTTTCCTTAGCCCATTGTAACCTTGTTTCTGTTTAGGTGTTAATGATGGCTTTCATTTAGCTTTTCTGTATGTAAATCCCATTTCCTTTAGGCGGTTTCTTACAGTTCGGTCACAGACGTTGACTCCCAGTTTCCACCCATTCGTTCTTCATTTGTTTTGATGTGCATTTCCTGTTTTGGAGACTTATTGCTTTAAGATTCCGGTCTTGACGCTTTGATGTCTTCCTTGGTCTACCAGTATGTTTGCCTTTAACAACCTTCCCATGTTGTTTGTATTTGGACCATATTTTAGACAAAGCTGACTGTGAACAACCAACATCTTAGCAACATTGCGTGATGATTTACCCTCTTTTAAGAGTTTGATAATCCTCTCCTTTGTTTCAATTGACATCTCTTGTGTTGGAGCCATGATTCATGTCAGTCCACTTGGTGCAACAGCTCTCCATGGTGTGCTCACTCCTTTTTAGATGCAGACAAACGAGCAGATCTAATTTGATGCAGGTGTTAGTTTTGGGAATGAAAATTTACAGGGTGATTCCATAATTTTTTTCCCTATGCTTGGTTTAAAAAAGTAACCATTACTGACTACCACATTTTTTGTTCTTGATTTATTTTAGTGTTTCTTAAAGCAAGAAAGTTGCCATTTGAATTGACTTTAGTTTTGTGCCATGTCTGTGATCTGCTTTTTTTTCTACAAAATTAAACAACTGAATAAACATCCTCCAAGGCCGGTGATTCCATAATTTTTGCCAGGGGTTGTAGTATCTGAACCTAAATAATTTACAAGGAGAGATAGGAAGGCAGTGCTATCTGTGCCCATCTAATTTACAAATCGAGGCAATATGGTGCCTAAATTATCTACAGACAGAGCAAGGCAGTACTATCTGCGCCTAAATCATTTACAAGGAGAGACTGGAAGGCAGTACTATCTGTGCCTATCTAATTTACAAGTCGAGGCAATATGGTGCCTAAATTATTTACAGACAGCAAGACAGTGCTATCTGTGCCTAAATCATTTAAAAGGACAGAAAATTGTTTTCTGGGTCTAAATCCTTTACAGAGACTGAAGCAATATTATCTGTGCCTATGTAGTTTACAAATAAAGACAGAGATAGTAGTATGTAAGTCTAAATCATGTACAAGGAGAGACAGGAACTCGGTGAACTCTTTGCTTAAATCATTTACCAAAAGACTAAGGTAATATTGTGTGTCCCTGTATGATTCACAGAAAGAAACAAGGAGACAGTACTATCTGTGCAAAAATCATTTAGCAGAAGAAACCATGATGCAGTACTATCTGTTGCTATCTCCTTTAGAGGGCAAAGCTGGAAACAGTGCCACCTGTGTGTACATCATTTACAAGCAGAGACCATGAAGCAGTACTACCTGCATTATTTATAGAGAGACAGGACAGTTGGGCTGTTTTGTTAAATCGTTTCTAAAGAATAATATTCTGATTTCTGTAGCAAGTTATTGGCCACACTTTGTGCAAACACAAAAGCACAGATGTAGTCACTCCACCAAAACACTGGCTGCACGCTCATTGAAAAAGCATGGAAACAGAATTATTTGCGTAGGCAAATATATATGCAGGTAGCTATGGAGAGAATACAGCCTAGAATGCCAGACATTTGTCTATAAATTGTACTCATTCACTTTCCTCTTTCTTTTCAGCTAGAGTTAGGAGCTGGTGACCTCCAGGGACCTCTTTTTGGACTTAAGATTTTTCGAAATCTCACACCAAAATGGTAATTTTATGGAAGTATTGTTCTTGTTTTTTTTTTTCCTAGCTGTTGCAACTATTTTAGCAAAAAAGAAAAAAAAAATAATAGAGAGCTCGAATGAGATACATGCAAATCAGACTGGAAGTACAATGGGGTGTGTCAGTGCACTTGGAAGAATAAGTGCATTGACACGCCCCCATTGCACTTTCAGCCAGTTTTGCATATGACTTTTACACTGGATTTCTCATGATGGGTGCGTAAGATCTGTGCAAAAATAGGTATCATTTTTATTGGGGGACTAGCACCTTTACAGCCATACCACTAATTCCAGTGTTAATGCGTCTATTTAGGCTGATTTTTACATTTACCGTAATCATTGACAAAGCCAACCGGAGAGGGCGTTCGGAGGCCAGTTGTCCGGTTTACGGCTACCTTCCTGCTTTATAGGAGCCAGTCCTATGTACAGTAAATTTCTAGCTTCCCCTGCAGAATTTATCTCTTGACGATGAAATCTTTATTGTCTTTAATCCATAACTCTGATGTGCCCAGCAATGCTTCCCCTCCCCCGCTCAGGGCGGCGAAACACATTCCCTTTGTCATCTGTGCTAAACAGCAGCTTTAAAATCCATAATTAGGGTCCTTTGGGCAGGAAAGTAAGGTCACACCTTCACAGCTGAAATGGGTCGCACTAGATTAATTTTTAAGGCAGTTTGCGTTTTTCAGCGAGAGGTAATTTATTTCCCATCCTGAATAAGGATATGACCCCCATAAACAGTGTCAATGTGAGACTTTGTTATTTAGGTCACTGTTTGTTTAACATCAGCATTATTCGTGTTGGATCTAGTTCTGCAGCTGCGTATGTAGGACACCGCTGTCATAAAGATCTTTGTCAGTTGTTACGTAGTACCTCCCTGCTGCCAGTAGAGGGCGTAGTGGCTGCTGGAAGGACTGAAAAAGTCTTCTTTAGATTTTCTCAGCAGCATAGTCCTATACAGATGTAGCAGAGCTCAGTTTGCTTGACAGCAAACAGAATTGTCTTGTGACTCTGTTGTGAGACATGACCATGGCGTGAGGGCTGGAGAGTTGTCTCCTTCAGGAGACTGATGTGTTATATTTCACTTTACCTACTGATTACACACAGATCGCACCTATTATGTTGCTTTACCTGTAGTCGCTCCACCCTCACATCACAGCTACGTTTGCCCAGATCATTAATTGCGCCATATTTTTCTTCTCTTCCAGTTTCTTTACTACAAGTTGCGTTTTGCAGTTTTCCTCCCAAGGAGTCAGACCTGGCCTCACTACGATGGTGGCACGCCATTTAGATAAGAACACGATGGGTTACATCCAGTGGCGCTGGGGCATCCAGTCAGCAATGAACACTAGTATTGTCCGGGACACAAAGACCAGCCACTTTACTCTGGCCTTCCAGGTGAGGCTGATATAAAGAGGGAGCATGTCTGTGGGGTTTCAAGATGTGAGCTGTCTCGTGCCTGCTTACCTCATTCCTAAGCTGACTGTTGCCTGCTTTTACCTTTTTTTATTTTTTTAGTTGACTGCTGCCTGCTCTACCCCTTTTTGAGATGAATGTTTTTACGTTCCCCTTTTTTGAGCTTATTATTGCCTGACCTCCCCATCTCAACGTACTGCTTCCTGGCATCCCCGCCTGATCTGGCTGGTGTCTGCCCATCCCTCCTGATCTAGCTGGTGCCTACCCATCCCTCCTGATCTAGCTGGTGCCTACCCATCCTGCCTGATCTGGCTGGTGCCTACCCATCCTGCCTGATCTGGCTGGTGTCTGCCCATCCCACCTGATCTAACTGGTGCCTACCCATCCTGCCTGATCTGACTGGTGTCTGCCCATCCCTACTGATCTAGCTGGTGCCTGCCCATCCTGCCTGATCTGGCTGGTGTCTGCCCATCCCACCTGATCTTGCTGGTACCTGTCCTCCTCTCTCCTGAGCTTACTGTTGTCTGTCCATCCTGCCTGATTTAGTTAGTGCTTACCCATCCCTCCTGATCTAGCTGTTGCCTGTCCATCCCGCCTTATATGGCTGGTGCCTGCCCATCCCGCCTGATCTGGCTGGTGCCTGCCCATCCTGACTGATCTGGTTGGTGCCTGCCCATCCCTCCTGACCCTGCTGGCGCCTGTCCTCCCCTCTCCTGAGCTGACTGTTGCCTGTTCAACCCACCTGATCTGGCTGATGTCTGTCCTCCCCTTACCTGATCCGGCTGTTGCCTGTCCTCCCCTCTCCTGAGCTGTTGCCTGTCCATTCTGCCTCATCTGGCTGTTGCCTGTCCATTCTGCCTCATCTGGCTGGTGCCTGTCCATTCTGCCTCATCTGGCTGGTGCCTGTCCATTCTGCCTCATCTGGCTGGTGCCTGTCCATTCTGCCTCATCTGGCTGGTGCCTGTCCATTCTGCCTCATCTGGCTGGTGCCTGTCCATTCTGCCTCATCTGGCTGGTGCCTGTCCATTCTGCCTCATCTGGCTGGTGCCTGTCCATTCTGCCTCATCTGGCTGGTGCCTGTCCATTCTGCCTCATCTGGCTGGTGCCTGTCCATTCTGCCTCATCTGGCTGGTGCCTGTCCATTCTGCCTCATCTGGCTGGTGCCTGTCCATTCTGCCTCATCTGGCTGGTGCCTGTCCATTCTGCCTCATCTGGCTGGTGCCTGTCCATTCTGCCTCATCTGGCTGGTGCCTGTCCATTCTGCCTCATCTGGCTGGTGCCTGTCCATTCTGCCTCATCTGGCTGGTGCCTGTCCATTCTGCCTCATCTGGCTGGTGCCTGTCCATTCTGCCTCATCTGGCTGGTGCCTGTCCATTCTGCCTCATCTGGCTGGTGCCTGTCCATTCTGCCTCATCTGGCTGGTGCCTGTCCATTCTGCCTCATCTGGCTGGTGCCTGTCCATTCTGCCTCATCTGGCTGGTGCCTGTCCATTCTGCCTCATCTGGCTGGTGCCTGTCCATTCTGCCTCATCTGGCTGGTGCCTGTCCATTCTGCCTCATCTGGCTGGTGCCTGTCCATTCTGCCTCATCTGGCTGGTGCCTGTCCATTCTGCCTCATCTGGCTGGTGCCTGTCCATTCTGCCTCATCTGGCTGGTGCCTGTCCATTCTGCCTCATCTGGCTGGTGCCTGTCCATTCTGCCTCATCTGGCTGGTGCCTGTCCATTCTGCCTCATCTGGCTGGTGCCTGTCCATTCTGCCTCATCTGGCTGGTGCCTGTCCATTCTGCCTCATCTGGCTGGTGCCTGTCCATTCTGCCTCATCTGGCTGGTGCCTGTCCATTCTGCCTCATCTGGCTGGTGCCTGTCCATTCTGCCTCATCTGGCTGGTGCCTGTCCATTCTGCCTCATCTGGCTGGTGCCTGTCCATTCTGCCTCATCTGGCTGGTGCCTGTCCATTCTGCCTCATCTGGCTGGTGCCTGTCCATTCTGCCTCATCTGGCTGGTGCCTGTCCATTCTGCCTCATCTGGCTGGTGCCTGTCCATTCTGCCTCATCTGGCTGGTGCCTGTCCATTCTGCCTCATCTGGCTGGTGCCTGTCCATTCTGCCTCATCTGGCTGGTGCCTGTCCATTCTGCCTCATCTGGCTGGTGCCTGTCCATTCTGCCTCATCTGGCTGGTGCCTGTCCATTCTGCCTCATCTGGCTGGTGCCTGTCCATTCTGCCTCATCTGGCTGGTGCCTGTCCATTCTGCCTCATCTGGCTGGTGCCTGTCCATTCTGCCTCATCTGGCTGGTGCCTGTCCATTCTGCCTCATCTGGCTGGTGCCTGTCCATTCTGCCTCATCTGGCTGGTGCCTGTCCATTCTGCCTCATCTGGCTGGTGCCTGTCCATTCTGCCTCATCTGGCTGGTGCCTGTCCATTCTGCCTCATCTGGCTGGTGCCTGTCCATTCTGCCTCATCTGGCTGGTGCCTGTCCATTCTGCCTCATCTGGCTGGTGCCTGTCCATTCTGCCTCACCTGGCTGGTGCCTGTCCATTCTGCCTCACCTGGCTGGTGCCTGTCCATTCTGCCTCACCTGGCTGGTGCCTGTCCATTCTGCCTCATCTGGCTGGTGCCTGTCCATTCTGCCTCACCTGGCTGGTGCCTGTCCATTCTGCCTCACCTGGCTGGTGCCTGTCCATTCTGCCTCACCTGGCTGGTGCCTGTCCATTCTGCCTCATCTGGCTGGTGCCTGTCCATTCTGCCTCATCTGGCTGGTGCCTGTCCATTCTGCCTCATCTGGCTGGTGCCTGTCCATTCTGCCTCATCTGGCTGGTGCCTGTCCATTCTGCCTCATCTGGCTGGTGCCTGTCCATTCTGCCTCATCTGGCTGGTGCCTGTCCATTCTGCCTCATCTGGCTGGTGCCTGTCCATTCTGCCTCATCTGGCTGGTGCCTGTCCATTCTGCCTCATCTGGCTGGTGCCTGTCCATTCTGCCTCATCTGGCTGGTGCCTGTCCATTCTGCCTCATCTGGCTGGTGCCTGTCCATTCTGCCTCATCTGGCTGGTGCCTGTCCATTCTGCCTCATCTGGCTGGTGCCTGTCCATTCTGCCTCATCTGGCTGGTGCCTGTCCATTCTGCCTCATCTGGCTGGTGCCTGTCCATTCTGCCTCATCTGGCTGGTGCCTGTCCATTCTGCCTCATCTGGCTGGTGCCTGCCCATCCCGCCTCATCTGGCTGGTGCCTGCCCATCCCGCCTGATCTGGCAGGTGCCTGTCCTCCCCTCTCCTGAGCTGACTGTTGTCTGCCCATCCTGCCTGATCCGGCTGATGTCTGTCCTCCCTTTGCCTGATCCAGCTGGTGCCTGTCCTCCCCTCTCCTGAGCTGTTGCCTGCCCATCCTGCCTGATCTAGCTGGTGCTGGTCCTCACCCTCTCCTTTGTTTTCTGGTGCCCCCTCCCATTCCTGAGCAGGCTGGTGTTGCCCTTGCCAACCTGATCTAACAGGCATTGATCTCTCCTCTCCCTCCCTGAGCAGCCATCCCTCTGGCATAGCACAGTGCAAGATTGGAGCATTTCATGCGGCATAGGACTTATTTTTGAAGTATTCAATTGATGTAAATAAATGTTTTCATTAAATCATAGGAAGTGTCTGCTTCTGTACAGCTTTGTAAGTACGTAAATAAATTTCCTGTGTTAGGATAGCAAGTGCGCCTCCAGAAAATAATTTATCACACAATGCAGCCTGAATTATACAGTAAGTGATGGTTTCCAGCCTATCGGGACCAGGAGGCTGCAGAATCCCATATATAATGTACACATAGTAGCCAGTAATAGATTGTGTATGAGCAGCGCACACCCTAATCATCAATGCTGAGACATGAGTGCTGTGGCTCCGGATATGAGCCACACACAGGAAATGCCAGAGACTTTTATTCCTCGCTGATTGTCATTTTTCTGAGCTGGTTCCACTCCACTTAAGTTGAAATGGAGAGACCGGGTATAATTAAAACCCAAATCGCTGTAACCATGATATGAATGTTTTATGCCATTCAATTACACTCTTTAATAAATGTACATTTTATGATCCCTTTTTGGGCTATTTTGGCTGATGCATTACTTTCTGCAAAACCCATAAATATGAAAGTGCGCTACATTAAAAATACTAATGCAGAAGGGGGTGATGTGAGCAAAGAGGATCCCAGCTACAGGCGACAGTGCAAGAACCATCGTCTGCTAAGTGCCGTTAACAGCACTATCCTATCTCTAACATCCGCCAGCCCATGACGGGAGGCCGGCGCGTTTTTGCATTAACCAAGGGTCACGGTAAGCAATGCAATTAAACAGCTCGCCTTCCCGTTTATAAACACATCCTTAAATATCGCACGCCTGGCATCTGACTAAAGTGATAGTTAATCTCATTCCCAGCTGGCTGGCTCATATGGCTAAAATTTCAATTAAAAAAAAAAAAAAACTTGCAAGGACTTTATAGTTGAAGAAAGGTTTTATTAGCTTTTTTTCCCCCCTTTGAAACCTTTTGATCCATATAATAAAAGATACCGGGCTGCAGATAAAGGAATTAGCAAGCGATGCTCTGAATAGGAGAACCTAAGACAAGAGATGGGTTTGTGGTCATCAGCAGAGGAAGGGTGGGTTAACATTGCACCGCAATTACACTACGATACATGCAGATGCATTCAAAACCCCCCTGTACACGTGAGTATGCCGCCGGTTTTCTAATGGGCAGTATTCACATTACATTATTGTAATAATGCGGATTTGCACAGCAGATTTCACTCCTTCGGTATATAGAAGCCATGTCCATGGTAAATCCTCATCAAACTGTGCATGTAACGTATAGACCTATAGATATTCTGCAGAATTGCCACAATGGAAACACTCTGCCTTGTGGGCACCCAATCTTGAAGGGTTTGTATCAAGTTACCTCCTGATCACTGGGGGGTCCAAGAATGGTTTCTGGAGAGCCTGGTCCACATGGAGCAAAGGTTGAGTATTCGCACCTCTGGTCCATTCATTCTCTGAGACTGACGGAAATGGACGAATGCTGTACTTGGCTGTCCAGAAGTCTCGTAGAGGATGGATAAAGTGAAGATGCACATGTTCGACCTCTGCTCCATTTTTCTGAATTGGTGAGAGTCCCAGTGGAATCATCTATAGGGGGTAACTTGGTACAGATCCTTCAAGTATTTTACAAAGTTGTCACTGTCTTAGCGACTAAGCGTTGTAAACCTTAATAAATCTCTTTATTAGCGTGAGTGTGTGCAGATGTCTTGTAACCATGTTGGCACTGTGTTGTATTTCAGCTGGGAATTCCACATTCCTTTATGATGGTCAGTTACCAACACAAATTTGAAGACGAAGAACAGACACGATTAAAGGGATCTATTAAGTAGGTAGCAAAATCTGATTATTCTATAGCCATTCAGTGTCTGAAGCAAACACACACATGCTGCGGATCTTGTCTTTCATGTCAAAGATGTCTATGAATATGTTATAAGAGCACACAAATATCTTTGACTGCCCATGGACCTCCCGTATAGCCAAAGAAAGTGCAGGTGCGTACGACCATTTTCTCTCAATCTGAGAAAAACGGTCCAATTATGCTGATCAGAGTCTGATTGGAGTGTGATCAGTTTTTCTCAGCAGTGTAGAGAAAAAAATAGGTTCTCCACTTTCTCTATTATGTCAGTCTGTAAAAATCAGATGTTATCAGAGTGTGGTCAAATGTTTCCACGGACCAACAGATTTGCATTGCCTATTTTGATCTGGCACCAATTGACTTGCTTTGTCGATTTTGATGCGGCACCAATAGACTTGCTTTGCCGATTTTGACGCGGCACCAATAGACTTGCTTTGCCGATTTTGTTCCTGCACCAATAGACTTGCTTTGCCAATTTTGACCCGGCGTCAAGTAGACTTGCATTGCCGATTTTGATCCTGCACCAATAGATATGCTTTGCCAATTTTGATCCAGCACCAATAGACTTGCATTGCCGAATTTGACCCAGCATCAGTAGACTTGCTTTGCCAATTTTGATCTGACACCAATAGACTTGCATTGCCGATTTGACCCGGCATCAAATAGACTTGCATTGCCGATTTTGATCTGGAACTAATAGTATTGCCAATACTGTACATGTCTCCAACTTTTTCAGTCGGATGAATTGGTCCAAGGAAAAAATCGGACATGTGCTCAGCCTGATAGAAGAACATTGGTGCTGGTGCTATCTGTGAAAATAATGGATAGCTCTCGTCCAGTATAAATGGTCGTTTGCACCTCTCCAAAGTCCAATCTCTTTTGCCAGGTAAAATGACCAGCAGATGCCAAACCCAGCGACCGAATGGAGAGATGCTTATCCCACATTTTGAATTTCTTGCGTTCCCCACCTCTCATCTTTTTTCCCCTATTCTATTAATATATTAGCAGTTTTGATGTTTTCCTTATAAACCCTATAAGGTCTCATCGGTCGCACTTTTTATTGTAGCTCTTTGATGGCTATTGAGATATATGAGGCTGCTGTTGTAGTTATTGTAGAAGCCTCACAACCATAACGTCCGGGGATTAGTCCTTGCTATCAATGTGCTCATTTCGTCACCCGGTGTCCAGGCCTGTAAAGATGAGAATAGCAGCGTCGTTCTCTTCCACGCTGTATCTGTTCTGACCCCACGTAGCGGTCGATGCACTGACAGTGAATTATGAGCCTATTGCAATCCAATTAGGATTAACCCTGTGGTGCTCTGCTAATAACATTGTGATTATTTTTTTCTCCACCAATTGATTCATGTGTTGTTTAATCCCTTCAATGTCAGTGGCGTGAGGAGCGAAGTCAAGAGCTTGCCACTCCAGGGGCTGAACTTATTGATCGCTCCGATGCCTAACAGGTTCCCAGGGCGTCGGGGCGTTTACTGCGAATCGCTTAGACCAAAAGGCAAAACTGATTAATTGATGGAGGAGGGTTTTTTTTTCCTTAATTTTATTCCATAGAAGCAGATATGGCTCTATTAGTAATGCTTACCAGCTCCCTCAAGAGCACCGCTCTGCAGCCCATGGTACTCCCACTGTTGAGAAACCGTGCTTCACATTTTCAGGACCTGCTAGGAGTTGTAGACCATGAGTTGCAGAACATTGCTCTATAGTGTACCCTCTCCCCATTCACACTAGATGAAAGTCAGACAAACCTGATGATTTTGGCAGAACCAGACGACCTTCTGATGTATATGGGAGCCCCCCGATTGTTCCCGAACAGATGATGGTTGGAAAAGGAGGATCAGACCTTTAGACATTCAGTGCACAAACCTTATGATTTCACGGGAGATAAGTCTCCTTTTCAGGTGTCTACCAGCATCCATCTCCCCAATTCTGAGCACGTGAACTCTGTTAAGAGCTGAGTACTCCAGGGTTTTGAGAGATTTGGAGTGAGAGCTGTCAGAACGAGTTTATCTTGTGTAAGACCAAAGGCCGCTTTTCTTTTAGCGATGCACCAGCGATCCCGACCACGATACGACCCTGTCAGGATCGCTAAATGATCGCTAGTGAGCTGCCACACAGGCAGATCTCACAGCGATGCAGCAGCGATACAGCGGACGATACTTACCTTTCAGACGCGGCGATCCTGACGTCCTCCCGCCCGCCTCCACACGTCGCTCGTCGGCGCCACAGGAAGCCCAGCAGGAAACTGACGACGAGAAACGGCCCAGGCCGTTCTCGCGCGATCAGCGATAACCAGCGGGGGAGCGGGTCGGAGGTAAGTATCACACGCAGCGATATCGCTAGCAATATCGCTATAACGTCACAAAATCGGTGATGCTTTAGCGATATTGCTAGCGATATCGCTATGTGTAAAACCCCCTTAAGTGTCAATACTGATCCATAAAACGGTATTACCCATGACCACAAAACCAGTGACCTCGTCTCCTGTGTTTCAGGGCAGGTTTCTTCGGCACAGTGGTGGAGTACGGTGCGGAGAGAAAGATCTCTAGGCACAGTGTACTAGGAGCCACAGTGAGTGTTGGCGTGCCACAGGGAGT
The DNA here is from genome assembly GCF_039654945.1 of Dendrobates tinctorius. NCBI lineage: Eukaryota > Metazoa > Chordata > Amphibia > Anura > Dendrobatidae > Dendrobates > Dendrobates tinctorius. Next base: position 10,026,417 of record NW_027361993.1, read on the forward strand.
GTCACTGAAAGTCAAGTAAGTAATCTTCTACTGTCAAGTGTCTCACAGAGGGGGTCTACGTCTATAGAAGGCACAACAGGAAGGACATTATTCCCTTTGAAATTGCTGCTGTTTAAATTTTTCAAGGTTTGCAGCAGCCGAGGTGTGTATTATAGTGTTCTGTTGCAGCTCTGGTAGGTATTATGATGTTCTGCAGCAGCTGAGCTTTGTATTATAGTGTTCTACAGCAGCTTAGATGTGTATTATGAGGTTCTGCAGCAGCTGAAGTGTGTATTGTGAGGTTCTGCAGCAGCTGATGTGTATATTGTGAGGTTCTGTAGCAGCTGAGGTATGTATTATAGTGTTCTGCAGCAGCTTAGATGTGTATTATGAGGTTCTGCAGCAGCTGACAAATGAACTAGGATTTCTTGGTGCAGCTGAGGGCATAGGATGCAGCTGGGGCATAGGACTTTATAATATAGATGCCACTGTTGAACATGTTTTTGAGAGCAGGAGTACAACATACAGGTCAATCAGTGACACAAGAAGGGACTTCATGCAACAGTGATCTGTGCCAGATGGCTTCTGCAGGGAGAGATAAGCGATTCTCTACAGTGCCCATCTTCTCTTCTATGATTGTCAGGTTCCGACATGCAACGATTATCATATGATTGTGTGATTACACAAATATTTGCAGAAAATTTGCATTGACACGTAGTTTACAGATTTAATGTACTTTTTCTCTGTAAATATCTTATTCTGATGTCAGTTTTTGTTATACAGGAGGAATAAAAGTGTCGTTGTATGCAATTTTTCTGCCTTCCGCTGCCACGCTTTTATGCTTTTCTGTTGGTGCAGTAGTATGTATGCATCATTTACTGTGTGTTTCATTCTCGGCCACAAGGGGGCACACTGCTATATTGTAACCAGCGCTGCAGAAATAACTGGTCTGCAAAGAATATGGTAGGACCCCAAGTGTCTGGGAACGTTTCCAACTACTTTCCTTTTAAGAAATATCTGCATTTGTGTAAAGAATTGAGAATTTCTTCTATTGATGATTTTATAGACCAGCCAGCAGCTTCAGATAGATGGTCCCGGCATTCAGGCTGACCAGCAGCTACTTATTAGCTGCGCACCTATTACCGGGATGGGGATAATAGATGTATCAAGTTTTGCTCTCGAGGTCAGATGAGATTCAGCATTCTTTGCAAAGTATAAATTACGGCTTGTTTGGTGGCTCCGAGCCCCGCAGACGGTTTCTATTAATCTGTTCATGCTCTTCTTTATTCCAGGTTGAATAGAGCCAGTCAGACATATTTCTTCCCCATTCACCTGACAGATCAGCTTCTACCGAGTGCGGTGTTTTATGCCACTGTGGGGCCCCTTATTATCTATGTAGCGATGCATCGGCTTATCATCAAACCTTACCTCAAGGCAGAGAAAGAGAAGTAAGTACCTCGCCATAGCTCATCCTATAACTCACCCGGACAGCGCCTCGATGGGCAAGAAAAAACAGATTTGCATTAATACAGAGGGGTTTTTTTCCTATCGCTAAACTGGCCTAATAAGTTTTCGGAGTTTTCGCTTAGAACTCCTCTCCCCGATCTTAAACGTACAAACATGTCCCTGACTCACCCTCTTTTAAGAGTTCTCTCCTACCATATGTAGTAATACCTGGGTGGCTGCGATAATAGAGGTATTTCCACCTTAAACATTTATGGCATATAGTATCTGCACCTGTTCCACCACATTAACAAAATGAATGAAGAGTTTATCCAAACAGCCCCAGCAGTCACGCCAGTCGCCGTCTCAAGAATTGACCGCAGGGTCCATGCAACCTCCTTTATTTATATAACCAAAAAAGAAAACAAAGGCCTATTGATGGCACTTCCCATACATAAATACCTACAAAAAAAATGGAAGTATATGCCCTATATTTATCAATCCTAATCCATCTTTATTAAATACATAGCATTAAAAATTGGACAATGGTGATACAAAAATGCAAAAGACTACTGATCACAAGTCAAGATATATAATCCCAAATTACAATATAATGACACTGCTGTGAGAAAAAAATTCCTAAGGAAATATTCTTATATAGGTAAAAAATATACCCCTTTATTTTTGTGACTAAGAATAGTCTACAAAGAATAATTTTTCCAAAAAATACAGAAAAACGTCTGCACAGTTAAAAGTAATCTATTCCAACATCATGTACAAAGTTTTTCCCAGCAGCAATACAAAACCATAATTAGAAAAATCCTACTTTTATAAAGTGCCAATGTGCACAGCAGCATAGAAAAACTCTTCATATAATTGTTGCAAATGCCATACATAAGTAGTTTATCATTCTATTACAAAAGCATAATATCCAAACAGTGCAGCAAAGTTCAAATGGGTAGACTATCAATATATACTGTATATTAATAGACATGCCTGCAAAAGTGCATATAGTGCACAGCAGCTTCAGTGAATAAATGGAGATTTCAACTCATTGAACCAAACATTGTGCAGAAAGTCACTAGTAGTATATAATACCTGACCTGCGGGTAGTTCTGATGCCCTCCTTTATTTATAATTGCAGTACCTGGTGGTGATTGTTTTGAATTCTTTTTTATTAGAGCACTTATCCTGCACTGATCGTGTATTATACTCCACGCTGCACTCATTATACTGCTGGTGGACTCACTGTGTACATTACAGTACTGATCCTGTACTGATCCTGAGTTACATCCTGTATTATACTCCGGAGCTGCACTCACTATTCTGCTGGTGCAGTCCCTGTGTACATACATTACATTACTGATCCTGTACTGATCCTGAGTTACATCCGGTATTATACCCCAGAGCTACACTCACTATTCTACTGGTGCAGTCACTGTGTACATACATTACATTACTGAACCTGTACTGATCCTGAGTTACATCTTGTACTATACTCCAGAGCTGCACTCACTATTCTGCTGGTGCAGTCACTGGGCTCATACCCTACATTACTTATACTGTATTATACTCCAGAGCTGCAATCACTAGTCTGCTGGTGAAGTCACTGTGTACATACATTACATTACTGATCATGTACTGATTCTGAGATACATCCTGTATTATACCCCAGAGCTGCACTCACTATTCTGCTGGTGGAGTCACTGTGTACATACATTACTTATCCTGCACTGATCGTGTTACGTCCTGTATTATATTTCAGAGCTGCACTCACTATTCTGATGGTGGAGTCACTGTGTGCATACATTACTTATCCTGCACTGATCGTGTTACGTCCTGTATTATACTCCAGAGCTGCGCTCACTATTCTACTGGTGCAGTCACTGTGTACATACATTACATTATTGATCCTGTACTGATCCTGACTTACAACCGGTATTATACCCCAGAGCTACACTCACTATTCTGCTGGTGCAGTCACTGTGTACATATATTACATTACTGATCCTGTACTGATCCTGAGTTACATCCTGTATTATACTCCAGAACTGCACTCACTATTCTGCTGGTGCAGTCACTGTGTACATACATTACATTACTGATCCTGTACTGATCTTGAGTTACATCCTGTATTATATTCCGGAGCTTCACTCACTATTCTGCTGGTGCAGTCACTGTGCACATACATTACATTACTGATCCTGTACTGATTCTGAGTTACATCCTGTATTATACTCCAGAGAGAGCTGCACTCACTATTCTGCTGGTGCAGTCACTGTGTACATACATTACATTACTTATCCTGTACTGATCCTGAGTTACATCCTGTATTATACTCCAGAGCTGCACTCACTATTCTGCTGGTGGAGTCACTGTGTACATACATTCATTACATTACTGATCCTGTACTGATCCTGAGTTACATGCTGTATTATACTCCAGAGCTGCACTCACTATTCTGCTGGTGCAGTCACTGGGCTCATACATTACATTTCTTATACTCTATTATACTCCAGAGCTGCACTCACTAGTCTGCTGGTGAAGTCACTGTGTACATGCATTACATTACTGATCCTGAGATACATCCTGTATTATACCCCAGAGCTGCACTCACTATTCTGCTGGTGCAGTCATTGTGTACATACATTACATTACTGATCCTGTGTTACGTCCTGTATTATACTCCAGAGCTGCACTCACTATTCTGCTGGTGGAGTCTGCTCTTACTGTGCATCATTTTCTCCACACCTGCCTAACACTTTCACACAGTTCTGTAGGTGACATACAAACAAAATAAAATGCTGCTTTTAGGAGGAATCCAAAAAGGTTTTTTTTTTCTTTCAAATATGTTGCTAACTCACCAGCAGTATTTTAGCTGTGTAATTCGTTTCATCCTAACTAACTTGCATACAGTGGGTACGGAAAGTATTCAGACCCGTTTAAATTTTTCCCTTTTTGTTTCATTGCAGCCATTTGGTAAATTCAAAATAGTTCATTTTTTTCTCATTAATGTACACTCTGCACCCCATCTTGAATGAAAAAAACAAATGTAGAAATGTTTGCAAATTTATTAAAAAAAAGAAAAACTGAAATATCACATGGTCATAAGTATTCAGACCCTTTGCTCAGTATTGAGTAGAAGCACCCTTTTGAGCTACTACAGCTATGAGTCTTCTTGGGAATGATGCAACAAGTTTTTCACACCTGGATTTGGGGATCCTCTGCCATTCTTCCTTGCAGATCCTCTCCAGTAAGAGAGGTGTTGAAAAAAATTTGGCTCTTGCAGCACTCTGTAGCTGGGCACCACGTGACTGCGCGCGTCACGTGACCCGAATCGTCATCGAAGGTCCTATCAGGCACACACAATGCTGACTACGTGTGCCTGCATCTAGCAACGCGGCCAGTGCGGTCGCTGCCGTCTGACACCGCTTAGCCTGGTGGGCCTCCGGCATATTTTATGCACTAAACTTTCTCAATTTTACATACTTCTAATGCAGTAATGCAATTCATTTTTCAAATCTGGCCAGGTCTAGGAAGACTTCTGGTGGTCCCAAACTTATTCCATTTAAGGATTATGGAGGCCACTGTGCTCTTAGGAACCTTGAGTACTGCAGACATTCTTTTGTAACCTTGGCCAGATCTGTGCCTTGCCACAATTCTGTCTCTGAGCTCCTTGGTCAGTTCCTTTGACCTCATGATTCTCATTTGGTCTGACATGCACTGTGAGTTGTGAGGTCTTGGCTATGAGCAGACGCTGCTGATTCACCAGCGGATTTTTCCGTGCAGATCCGCAGGTAAAACCGCAGGTAAGTTTTACCTGCGGATTGGCCAGCGGTTTCCCCCTGCGGTTTGACACCTGGACAATGGAATAAGTGTCAAACCGCAGCGGAATCCGCAGCGTGTGCACATACCCTTATATAGACAGGTGTGTGCCTTTACAAATCAAGTCCTATCAGTTTAATTAAACACAACTGGACTCCAATGAAGGAGTAGAACCATCTCAAGGAGGATCACAAGGAAATGGACAGCATGTGACTTAAATATGAGTGTCTGAGCAAAGGGTCTGACTACTTATGACCATGTGATATTTCATAATACAAATAATACTTGCGCTATGAATCAATAAAAACAAATAAATACCTGTATTATTGATGCAGTGGATTCATGGTTTGGTTGATCAATCTAAAAAAAGAAAGGACAGTCATTTTAAGTAAGATAATGAGGAACTAAATCACTCGGTACAATGAAAAATAATAATAGGGTTGCGGTCCAATAATTTTAAAACCAGCTACTACTAGTATTGCAGTGCTGCTGTGAATAAAATCAAATAAATGAACCGTATGCAATATAATGGCTCAAGATTAAATGGCTCTAGATGTGTCCCAAATATATCGAACACAAATAAATCAAGTACCTCTATAGAGGGGTGCGATTAGAATGACTGAATAATTCACCACTAAGGATGGTCTTCTACACAGTGGTACTCAAGAGTCAGTCAATGGATACTGGTGGCATATACTTAGCTTGAGGAGAATCCAGGCTGTTAGAAATGTGCAGATAAGTCCCAGAGCTCTGTCCCGGCCGGTAACAGGCTCTATATACAGCCAAATGTCCAGTACTCCTCCAAGACAAAAACAGTCCCCACGTGGTCTGCGTTGGTGCGGGAGGGTAGATGAATATGCCGGACGCCCACCAGGCTAAGCGGTGTCAGACGGCAGCGACCGCACTGGCCGCGTTGCTAGATGCAGGCACACGTAGTCAGCATTGTGTGTGCCTGATAGGACCTTCGATGACGATTCGGGTCACGTGACGCGCGCAGTCACGTGGTGCCCAGCTACAGAGTGCTGCAAGAGCCAAATTTTTTTCAACACCTCCTACTTATAAAAACTGACAGGGAGACTCCTTTCACATGTAGGAGACAGGGTAGAGAGGCTAAAGATGCATTAGAGGCTTTGTGGGAAATATAGGCTGCATTACTGGAAACTTATCAGTAGGACAGAAGAATCCATTTCATCAGGTGACCCATAAATGACACAATAAAAGCTGGAATAAAAATTTGCAGCACTGTATAGGGAGAAAAGTCTGGTGTGCTGCATTACCTCAAATTAATGCTTAAAATGGATCCTTACTATAAATAAAAACCAAGTAAGTATAATATCATCAACACAAGGTGGTAGCCGTCAAGTGTTTTCCAATACAGCCAGTCTGAATCTGACGTTTTTGTCAGTGGATGTTTTAGGATCTAAAGCTTGCAGTAGGCGGCCTCTCATCCAGGCCCCTTCTCATGATCTGAGTCAACTACCAACTTCTCTACATTTAAGTTTTGCTTTTTTATCTTGATAGAGAATTGGAGAAACAAAGAGAAAATTCAGCGTCTGACATCCTAAAGAAGAAGCAAGAGGCAGAAGCTGCAGTAAGTATTGTCCTCCATTCCCCTTCCTATTATATAATACAAGTATAGGAGACACACTGTATAATTATCCAAATCTATGTAACATGCGTTACTACATATATGATCATCAGAGGAGATATGTTTCCCCTTATACTGAGTGCTATGGACCATAACCTTATTTAAGCTTCAAATACTTTCTAAATGGTAGACAATAAACGGTATTTTGGGGGAAGTTCTGTTCTATATATAGTGAACCAAAAGTAGGTGGACAGTATGTACATACAGTATATAAGTATAGGGTTTGTGTTGGTTACTGTCCACCTACTTTTGGTTTGCCCTATATATATGTACATACACTGCTCAAAAAAATAAAGGGAACACTAAAATACCGCAATATAAATATTATACTGAATGAAATATTCCAGCTGCAAATCTTTATCATTACATAGTGGAATTCGTTGAGCACAAACATAAAAAGGATTAATGTAAATCAAAATTAATATCCCATGGAGGTCTGGATTTGGAATGATACTCAGAATCAAAATGGAAAATCAAATTACAGGCTGATGCAACTTCAGTGGAAATGCGTCAAGATAAGAAAATGATGCTCAGTAGTGTGTGTGGCCTCCATGTGCCTGCATGAACTCCCTACAGCGCTTAGGCATGGTCCTGATGAGGCGGCGGCTGTTCTCCTGAGGGTTCTTCTCCCAGACCTGGATTAAAGCATCAGTCAACTCCTGGACAGTCTGCGGTGCAACATGGCCTTGGTGAACAATACTTGATGTCTCAGATGTGTTCGATTGGATTTATATTTTTGAACGGGCAGGCCAGTCTGCTGACACACTTTATCCAGCCAAGACCTAGCATTGTCATGCATCAGAAGGAACACGGGGCATACTGCACCTGCATATGGTCTCACAATGGGTCTGAGGATCTCATCCCAGTACCTAATGGCAGCCAGGGTACTTCTGGCTAGCACATTGAGGGCTGTGCAAAGAAATTCCTCCCCACAACATTACTGACCCACTGCCAAACTGGTAATGTTGGAGGATGTGCCAGGCAGCAGAACATACTCCACAGCTTCTCCAAACTTTGTCCCGTCTGTCACATGGGCTAAGTGTGAACCTGCTTTCATCTGTAAAGAGCGCAGGGCGCTAATGTTGAATATGCCAATCTTGGTGTTCTCTGGCAAATGCCAATCACACTACACTTATGGACATCGGGCTTTCATACCACCCTCATGTACCGTATATACTCGAATATAAGCCGAGATTTTCAGCCCATTTTTTTGGGCTGAAAGTCCCCCTCTCGGCTTATATTCAAGTCATATACACCAGGGGGTCGGAGGGGGGGATGTCAGGTCATACTTACCCGTCCTGGCACGGTCTCTGCAGCTCCCAGCTTTTCCACGATCTCCTATCTCCTATCCTTCCTTCAGCGGTCACATGGTACCGCTCATTAAAACTCATGAATATGCGCATATTCATGAGTTTAATGAGTGGTACCATGTGACCGCTGAATGCAGGAAGGGAGAAGCTGGGGGCTGCAGAGACCGTGCCAGGACCGGTAAGTATAGTGATACTCACCTGTCCGGGGTCCATTGCTGCTTGCTGTTGTCTGGCACGTCATCTGTCAGTGACGTTCAGACAGCAGAGGGTTCGGTGACGTACTTAGTGCATGCCGCGCCACCTGCAGTCTGAACGTCACTGACAGATGACATGCCAGACAGCAGCAAGCAGCAATGGACCGGGGGACAGGTGAATATCTCAGGTGCCAGCAGTGACACCGGCACCGGGCCCCAGCGACGGAGAGGTGAGTGTTACATTTCTCCTTCGCCTCATTGGGGGACACAGAGACTGTGGGTGTATGCTTCTGCCGCTAGGAGGCTGAAACTAAGTGAAAAAAAGAGGTTCGCTCCTCCTCCGCAGTATACACCCTCGCCCCTATTGCGGGCGGAAATCAGGTTTTTTGCTTAGGGTCCATGGACGCACACGTCTGGTTTTTCTCTCCAGACTTTTTTCGTCTTTTTCCCATGAAGATGTGACAGGGGCAATGGATCCTATTGAAAGGGTCCGATTTCCCCAAGCCAACAATGGGCGAGCACGTGCGAGTGTCCCTCCACATATCCTCTCCCACGTCGTGGGACACAATGCCAGACTTATGCAAAACAGAAGCCGCGGAGAGACCATCACATGTTTCTCAACGCAAGCAATGACTAGCCAGGTCTTTCACCGGGAAGGAACAACCACAGGAAGGGCAGTCTCCAATGAAGGAAACCACCTATGCCAAAACATGGTATCCATCCACAGACAGCTGTTTCGGGGTATTTGCCCCTCATCAGTGTGGAGTAGGAAACTGGCTAGTAGGAGCAATGCCTAGTAGAAGACTGTGAAAAATGAGGATGATTGACCTCATGGAGATCAACATCCAACACTGCGGAGACACCATCACATGTTTCTCAACGCAGTGATTCTAGAGCACTGCCCCATCCCTTATGGGAAATATGCAAAACATGCAAAACAGAAGCCGCGGAGACACCATCACATGTTTCTCAACGCAAGCAATGACTAGCCAGGTCTTTCACCGGGAAGGAACAACCACGGGAAGGGCAGTCTCCAATGAAGGAAACTACCTATGCCAAAACATGGTATCCATCCACAGACTGCTGTTTCGGGGTATTTACCCCTCATAAGTGTGGAGTAGGATGTTGATCTCCATGAGGTCAATCATCCTCATTTTTCACAATGCCAGACTTAGACCTGACCACCCCTAGGTATTGAAACCATGGGCTGTACAGAGGCACAAGACTAGTCCGTGCGGCCCCCACTGCTCCACCAATGCTCAGACTGCGGTGCGGCAAGGTGGCGGATGGTCCCTCTCCTCACACCCTGAAGGGGTTAGATGGAGCTAGGGTCCCTGCACCGTCCTATTTTATCAAGGCCCCCTCACATACCTGCGCTCAGGCTGAAGAGGATTATCGGTGAGGAGAGGGTCTGGGATGGCTCCTGCAAAGACTTCGGGCTGGAGCCCACAGCGCGACCACTAGCCATGCAAGAGAGGGTGCAATCCGTCTTTCAGCGGCCTGGGTCAGGAACGCCACGCCGGTCAGTAGCGCCTTTTTTTGTGGTACCGCGCACCCCCCCCCCTCAGGTGAGAAAATGAGGCTACGGCTTTGGCCGGAGCTAGGCTGCGGCCGGAAGTTCCACCCCCGGGGCCGCGCATCACTTCCGCCGGCCCGCCCCACACTGGGCGGCGGTAAAAACCGAGGCCTCGGCTTCGGAGCGCGGCTAGGCCGCAAAGCGGAAGTACCACCCCTAGAGCGGTTTTTACAGGCTAAAGGAAGCATCCAGGTCGGGGGGCGCAGGACTGGGGTAAGTGCTGCCCGAGAGGCCGCGCTACTGGGGAAAACGAGGTGCTACCTCCCCATATCCCCAGCAGCGGACAGATACAGCATGTCCGAAAAGGCAAAGACGCACGCGTTCTTTTACGCTGCATGCATCTCTTGTCGGGCTGCGTTTCCGCGGGTGCAGAGCAAGCGTTTATGCAAGGCCTGCGAATCCGAACGCGCCCAGGAGCCCTCTCCTGCGACCGCGACCAATGTGTCAAATCCCCCGGAGTGGGCCCGATCACTGTCACAGTCCATGGCGTCGCTTACGTGAGAAATAGAGTCCCTTCAAGCCCCAGATAGGGGCAGGGACAGTGGCTCGCCGCCTTTAGAGGGAACCTCCACCTCACTAGAGCCTCCGGCCTGCAGGGGCCGCTCTCACTCCAGGCAGACCCGGAGGAAACGAATCCACACGGTGTCGCCCAGTCCATCCGGTGCCTTGGCATCCGTAAGCTCTGCTTCTCGCTCCCCGTCACCAGTGGTTGATAGCGAGCAGACCTCAGATTGCGATTCAGACGAGCCCCTTGACCTGGACACTCCAGGGTCACGTGAAACAGTGGACAGCCTCATAGAAGCCGTCAATCAGACCCTGGGGATTGAGGATGATCCCACAGCGGCTACGGGGCATAAGGTGGCATTTAAACAAGTGAAGCGGCCGCACAGAATTTTTTCCTCTCACCCTGAGTTTGAGGACATAGTGCAGCTGCACAGAGAACGTCCAGACCGGCGTTTCTCGGGTCAAAAGGCACTCGAAACGAGGTGTCCGTTTGCTCCGGACCTCCGTAAAAAATGGATGGAATCCCCGATAGTGGATCCTCCGGTTTCACGCCTGGCCACTAAGACCCTCTTATCTGTCCCTACTGTTTCCTCAATTAAGGATCCCACGGACCGCCTTATTGAGAGCCTAGCTCGTTCAGTATACTGTATGAGGCGTCAGGGTCTGCACTCGCTCCCTCGTTCGCAGCAACTTGGGTAGCTAAGGCTATGATATCATGGTCAAAAACATTAAACAAGGTCGCGCAGGAGCAGGATCTACCTGCAGAGATTTCGGAGGTCGCAGGTCAGATGGCGATGGCCGGAGACTTTGTTATTAATGCAGCTTTGGATGCATCTTTGGATTCTACTTCCAAGAAGTCCTTGACTTCCCTGCCTTATCAGTATGGCCGCCTATTTGGGGAAAAGTTGAATCAACTTATCTCAGATTCCACTGGAGGAAAGAGCGGGTTTCTCCCTCAACAAAAGGTTAAACCGCTTTTTCGTCACCCGGTTCAGGCACGTTTTTGGGCTTTTCGCAACCCCGGGTAGACTACGGGACCCAATTCCGCCGCCTCAGGCCGCCTCAACCAGGATAGGGAGCGGCAGGTCTCATGTAGAACTAACCCATTGGGGAGAATGCGTGCTCAACAGGCCAGATCGGCCAAATGACTCGAGGTCTTTACCAGACGACACCAGCAAGGTGGGCGGCCGCCTACTCTGTTTACACCACGTCTGGGCCAACGTCGCTCACGACGCATGGGTAAAAGAATTGGTGTCCTCAGGTTACAAAATGGAATTTATCAGAGACCCCCCCCAAGACTGTTTCTTCTTTCCCGACTTCCCAGGGTAGATGCCCAGGCAAGGGCTCTATTGGGAGCCATCAAATTGCTCCAGCACAGCGGAGTCATTATTCCAGTGCCGGAACACGAAAGGGCTCAGGGTTTCTTTTCCAACCTTTTTGCAGTTCCCAAAAAGGACGGGTCTGTCAGGCGTGTGTTGGAACTGAAGCTTCTAAACAGATTCATCAGGATCAGACATTTCCGGATGGAGTCTCTCCGTTCAGTCATATCGGCCATGGAGCAGGGAGAATACTTGGCCTCAATAGACATCCAAGATGCATATCTGCATATTCCCATTTTTCCTCATCAGAGGTTCCTACGCTTCGCCATCAACGGTCGACATTTTCAGTTCGTAGCGCTACCCTTCGGGCTAGCCACGGCTCCCAGAGTGTTCACAAAGGTTATGGCAGTTGTCATGGCCATACTGCATTCTCGAGGCATAGTCGTCGTCCCTTATCTGGCGACCTCTTGGTCAAGGGCCCGTCAATACGGGCATGCGAGGAAAATGTCAGCATCACGCTGGATACTCTTGCCCGCTTAGGGTGGTTGGCCAATGTGAAGAAGTCATCCCTTGTGCCAGCTCAGAAGATCTCTTTCTTAGGAATTATCTTCGACAGTTGCCGAGGATTGGTGATTCTCCCACAGGAAAAGGTACTAGCTCTCCGGCAGTGAGTCCAGACACTTCGCCAACCAGTCCCTCATACCATCGATCTGGGATGAGGCGTCTAGGAAAAATGGTGGCAGCAATGGAAGCGATACCTTTCGCCCAGTTCCATCTTCGCCCCCTGCAGCACGCCCTCTTGTCAGCCTGGGACAAGAACCCTTTCACGCTCGATCGGCGGTGTCGCCTGTCCTCTGAAGTCATGCAGTCGCTCGGATGGTGGATAACCAGTTCCTCTCTGACCCAGGGGAAACCCTTTCCTCCAGATCATTGGCTGGCGGTGACAACCGACGCCAGTCTCCTCGGCTGGGGAGCGGTGTTTCACCACCACACAACCCAGGGACGGTGGTCGCCACAGGAGGCACACCTCCCAAACAATTTATTGGAGATACGAGCAATCCGGTTGGCACTGCAGAAGTTCCATCACTTTCTAGCAAGCCGCCCTGTCCGAAATCAGACAATGCCACGGCGGTGGCTTACATAAATCACCAAGGGGGCACTCGCAGCAGAGCAACCATGCGTGAGGTGAGACGTGTTCTTCAGTGGGCCGAAGCAAACCACTCGGTGATTTCGGCAGTTCACATCCCGGGCGTGGAAAACTGGGCGGCAGACTTTCTCAGCCAGGAGGGTCTTGCGTCCGGAGAGTGGTCTCTACATCCCAAGGTCTTTCAGCAGATTTGTCAACGGTGGGGAACTCTGGATGTGGACTTGATGGCTTCCAGAGTGAACGCCAAGGTGCCCACATATGTCACTCGGGCCAGGGACCCGAAGGCAATCGCTGTGGATGCGTTGGTTCTGCCATGGAACCAGTTTTGCCTCCAATATCTATTTCCCCCGCTACCACTACTTCCGAGAGTCGTCAACAAGATCAAGACGGAAGGGGTCCAGGCAATTCCACTTGCCACAGATTGGCCCCGTCGAGCGTGGTACGCAGATCTAATGCTGCTGCTCGCCGACATCCCTTGGCGCCTACCAGAGCGCCCGGATATTCTCTCTCAAGGGCCGATTTGCCACCCGAACTCAGGGGCCATGTGTTTGACGGCATGGCCGATGAATCTTGGATTCTAACCCAGGCAGGGTTCGGGAGCAAGGTGGTCGATACAATGATTGGCGCCCGGAAGCCTGCTTCAGCACGAATTTACCACCACACCTGGAAGGTGTTCTTCGCTTGGTGTCGAGGCCGTGGTGTTTCTCCGCTGAGATTCTCGATCCCCAACATCTTGGCTTTCCTCCAGTCGGGGCTAGACTCAGGTTTGGCCCCAAGTTTCCTTAGGAGACATATATCGGCCTTATCCATCCTGTTCCAGCGCAGAATTGCTACCAATCTGCAGGTGAAGACTTTCATCCAGGGAGTCTCCCACTCGGTACCTCCCTATAAGGCGCCTATGGACGCCTGGGACCTTAACCTGGTCCTAAGTGTTCTGCAGGAAGCTCCTTTTGAACCGCTTCAGGACGTCTCTTTGAGGTACCTTTCCTGGAAAGTGGTGTTCCTAGTGGCCATCACTTCTATCAGGCGGGTTTCAGAGCTGGCGGCCCTATCCTGCCGAGCTCCATTCATCGCTTTCCATAAGGATAAGGTGGTGCTCAGAGCAGCCCCTCCGTTTCTGCCGAAGGTAGTGTCCTCTTTTCACATTAATGAAGATGTTGTCTTGCCTTCTTTTTGTCCAGCACCGGTGCACCGTATGGAAAAGGCTCTTCACACGTTAGACCTGGTAAGAGCCCTCTGGAAGTACGTGTCGAGGACGGCACCCTTTCGTCAGACGGACATGCTGTTCGTGCTCCCCGAAGGGCGCAGGAAGGGACTCGCTGCCTCAAAATCGACCATAGCCCGATGGATTCGTTTGACTATTCAGGAGTCCTACCGCATTAGAGGCACGCCGATTCCAGCAAGGATCAGTGCGCACTCTACTCGGGCAGTGGGCGCCTCTTGGGCGCTTCGGCATCAGGCTTCAACGGAACAGGTTTGCAAGACAGCAACCTGGTCCAACCTGCACACGTTTGCCAAACATTATAATATCCATACTCAGGCCTCAGCGGATGCGAGCCTGAGTAGAAGGATTCTCCAAGCAGCAGTGGCGTACCTTTAAACAAGAGGTGCATGTAGCTTGGATCAGTGAGTTAACTCCCAACCAGGGACTGCTTTAGGACGTCCCACAGTCTCTGTGTCCCCCAATGAGGCGAAGGAGAAACAGGGATTTTTGTGATAAACTCACCGTAAAATCCTTTTCTCCGAGACGCTCATTGGGGGACACAGCACCCACCCTGATAGCCAGTTGGCTCTTGTTTTGTTTAAATTAATATGTGTATACTTATTTGATAAGTTTGGTGGTGTTTTTCCTTTGGACATGGTGTACCTGTATTGAGGTTGATTTTGTTGTCCTCCTACTGCTTTGGTACCAAACTGATTTCCGCCTGCAATAGGGGCGAGGGTGTATACTGCAGAGGAGGAGCTAACCTCTTTTTTTTCACTTAGTGTCAGCCTCCTAGCGGCAGAAGCATACACCCACAGTCTCTGTGTCCCCCAATGAGCGTCTCGGAGAAAAGAGTTGGGTATGGTCTTGTACCAGGAGGAACCCAGGAACCTCTGCACCAGTGTCAGGTCTGATAATGGCCCTGGTGATTTCATCCCGGTACCTAGCAGCAGTCAGGTTACTGATAGTGATGTCGGGTTCTCGGGCTCATGGAGTCTGTTTCTCATAGTTTGGTCAGAAACATGCACACCAGTAGACAATGAAGGTCATTGTGTAAGACTCTTGCCATGCTCCTCCTGGAACTCCTCAAGTCTTATTTTTGAGTTGATGCCCTTCTATGACCCCGTCCAGCTTTTTTTTGTGTAACAGCCCTGGTCTTGGTAACCCTGCAATGGCACACATGAATGTCATCCTGGAGGAGCTGCACTACTTATGCAACCTGAACAATAGCCTGTTTCAGAATCATGCAGAAAAATTATTTATTTTACTCATTTATATAGCACCATTAATTGTACAGCGCTTTACAGACATTACTGGCACCCTGATGGGGCTCATAATCTAAATTCCCTATCAGTATGTCTTTGGAGTGTGGGAGGAAACCGGAGTATCCCGGAGGAAACCGGAGTATCCCGGAGGAAACCGGAGTATCCCGGAGGAAACCCACGCAAACACGGGGAGAATATACAAACTCCTTGCAGATGTCCTTGGTGGGATTTGAACCCAGGACCCCAGCGCCGCAAGGCTGCAGTACTAACCACTGAGCCAAAATCCTACAGACTGACAATACCGGTGGAGGGAAGCTTATCTGCTTTCTACTTCTATCATTCATGTATCATTTACTCTTTCATGAAATCTTCTGTAATGAAAAGTTCTGCAATATGACCCTCAATGTGTCTTTAAAACCTTAGGTACGATTAATGCAGGAGTCTGTACGGAGGATCATAGAAGCAGAAGAATCTAGAATGGGTAAGATTGAAATAAAATTTTGTTTGTTTGTTTTTTTTTTAGTTATCTGTACTGACCAGAAATGTCATCTTTATGTAGTTACTAGCTGAAGAGCCCGGCACTGCTCGGACATAGTAACTAACTATGGTTAGTTATAACAAATTATAATGATTATATCTATATATATCTATATATATATATATATATATATATATATATATATATATATATATATATATATATATATATATATATATATATATATATATATATTGTATAAAGCTGAGTGTAGAGCCCCACCCACTCCGCATAGCCACATTCACTATAATATCCCACATCATCTCGTCAGCCAGAGCTACCGGACTACTACCCCCAATATCCAACATCGCCCCGTCAGCCAGAGCCACCGGACTACTTCCCCTAATATCCCACATCATCCTGTCAGCCAGAGCCATCGTACAATTACTACTAATATCCCACATCATCCCGTCACAGCCGCCGGACTACTACCCCGAATATCCCGCATCATCCCGTCAACCAAAGCAACCGGATAACTGCCACTAATATCCCACATCATCCTGTCACAGCCTCCGGACTACTACCCATAATATCCCACATCATCTTGTCCGCCAGAACCACCAGACAACTACAACTATTATCCCACATCATCCCGTCAGCCAGAGCCACCGGACTACTCCCCCTAATATCCCACATCATCCCGTCAGTCTGGGGTCAGAACCAGAGCGCTGAGTGGAACGGTCCTAACTTCCATTCCGGGGATCCCTTTAAGAGAGGCCTGGGGTCAGTACCAAATCACAGAGTGGATTTGCCATCACTTCCATACTGGGGATCCCTTTAAGAGAGCCTGGGATCAGAACCAGAGCGCTGAGTGGATTTGCCCTTACTTGCATACCAGTGATCCCTTTAATAGAACTCTGGAGTCAGAATCAGAGCGCTGAGGGATTTGGCCTAACTTCCATACAGGAGATCCCTTTAAGAGACCCTGGGGTCAGTACCGGAGCATTTGAAGGCAATTGCCCTGATTTCCATACCGAGGAACCCTTTAAGAAAGGCCTGGGGTCAGTACCAAAGCGCAGTGTGGATTTGCCCTAACTTCCATACCAATGATAATAAATAATAATAATTTTTATTTTTATATAGCGCTACATATTCCGCAGCGCCTTACAGTTTGCACACATTATCATCACTGTCCCCGATGGGGCTAACAATCTAAATTCCCTATTAGTATGTCTTTAGATGATCCCTTAATTCCCTATTAGTATGTCTTTAGATGATCCCTTTAAGAGACCCTGGGGTCTCTCTCTTCTTTTCCAGAGTTCTGTTCTTTTAAATTTCATACACTGGCTGCTACGACGGATCCGTCCAAAAACTGGATCCGGTGCACCAGTTTTTTGCAAATATGCAACGGATCCGTTTTTTCACACTTTGACAGTTTGGTATGGAGGATGTATGATAGGTATATAGGCACGGGAGGGTGGGATTCATTTCTGTCATGTGCTCGCTGCTCCTTTCTGGGGGGCAGACAATGGCTGGGAGCTTATGTTCCCAGGGATGCTAGATTTCTCCCACCATTTCAGTGTCTGCTGAGGTGTTGTCAAGTGGGAAAACTTGCTCATAGCAACCAGCTTCTTTTAACCAGCTCTGGTGAAATGAGAGATGCTTGGTGATTGGTTGCAAGGAAAACTGTTGCTCATAGCAACCAATCACAGCTCAGCTTCTTTTGAACAGCTTTGGTGAAATGAAAGGTGCTTCGTGATTGGTTGGTGATACACACATACATTCAGTTTTATATATATACTAGCTGAAGAGCCCGGTGCTGCTCGGGCATAGTAACTAACTGTGGCTAGTTATAACAAATTATAATCATCCTCCATCCCATAGTCCCGTGCCCATATACCCATCATACATATCCACGATCGCATAGGCCCGTGCCCATAAACCCATCATACATATCCTCCTTCCCATAGTCGAGTGCCCATATACCCATCACACATCCTTCATCTCATAGTCCCATGCCCATATACCCATCATACATATTCACCATCCCATAGTCCAGTGCCCATATACCCATCATACATATCCTCCATCCCATAGTCCCGTGCCCATTTACCCATCATGCATATCTGCCATCCCATAGTCCCGTGCCCATATACCCGTCATACATATCCTCCATCCCATAGTCCAGTGCCCATATACCCATCACACATCCTCCATCCCATAGTCAACCATTATGACATCATAATGAGCGGCGGGGCTTGAAACCTATGATGACATCAGCGTCGCCATGGCAACCATTATGACATCATAATGAGGGGCGGGGCTTGATACACACCCTTTTTCCCCATTATGTAGATAGGGGCAAAATTGGTGAATTGGAACGCGCAGGGTTAATATTTCGCCTCACAACATAGCCTAGGACGCTCTCGGGGTCCAGATAGATGGTGCTGAGCTGGCTAATAATTACATGGTCAGTATGGTAACACCCAGTCGTCAATTAATTCACATGTTTCCAGGTGGATTAACAGAGGAACTGTAAAATGTAGAGTTTTAAGAACAGGTTTTCTTATGGGGGATACATGTATTTCCTAAAATGAGTGCTGACCGGTCCTCTGTAAATTTCACCACAAAGATATATTTTTGTGTTTCAGGTTTGATCATATTGAATGCCTGGTATGGTAAATTTGTCACTGATAACAGTCGAAAGAATGAGCGAGTGAAAGTCATCGATGTGACTGTGCCCCTGCAGTGCTTGGTCAAAGACTCAAAGTTGATCCTCACAGAAGCGTCAAAGGTAAATGCACAATTGTTTTCCATTTGCTTCCTATAGATTTCCCTGGGCATCGTGACCCTGTTGGGTATATATCTGACATCCAGAATGAAGATCTGCCCTTGTCCCTGTGGCATCTAATCCTGTCTGTTTCCTCCGCAGGCTGGACTACCGGGGTTCTATGACCCTTGTATCGGAGAAGATAAAAGCCTCAAGATCCTTTACCAATTCAGAGGGGTTATGCACCAAGTAATGTCTGGAGACAATGAGGCACTTAGGATACCAAAGCAGTGTGAGTTTATAGTCCGGTTCATAGAACATTGTAGGAAGGTGGCATGCTGCCATTCTCATGCTCTCTATTTATAATTGTAGTACTAAGTAGCACCAAGTTCCTGGATGATGTCACGCAATTCTCCAATTAATAATGTCATAAAGTACCCTGGCAATACCACACAACTCCAACTATGTCATAAAGTTCCTAGACATTGCCACACAACCCCCTGAAATTAGTGCCAGGAAGTTTCAAATAAGACCACACAATGCACTGATGAATTGTAGCAAAAAACTTGCAGGGCATGCCCCTCAGTGTCCATATAAATATTGCAATACATTTCCTATAGATTGCAACCAGCGCTTGATAGTGCCATGACAATTTCTCTTCGCCTAATTGGGGGACACAGGTACTGTAGGTGTATGCTACTGCCGCCTGGAGGCTGACACTAAGTGGAAAAAAAAGAGGTTAGTTCCTCTTCCGCCGTATACGCCCTCGCCCCGATTGCGGGCGGAAACCAGTTCATGCTTAGTGTCTGTTGCAGGCACACACGTCTGTCTTTTTCCAGACTCACTTTTTTTTTTTGTTTCTCTATGAAAATGAGACAGGGGCGACGGACCCTATTGAAAGGGTTTGATCTCCCCAAACCAACAACGGGCGAGCACGTGTGAGTGTCGCCTCCACATATCCTCTCCAGCGACGTGGGACATGATGCCCGACTTAGCCCTGACCACCCTAGGGTTTTGAAACCCTAGGCTGTACAGAGGCACAAGCGTAGGCTGTACAGAGGCACAAGCGTAGACCGTGCGGCCCCCACTGCACCACCAATGCTAGACTGCGGTGCTGCAAGGCAGCGGACAGTCCCTCTCCTCATCCCCTGGAGGGAGAGATGGAGCTAGGGTGCCTGCACCATCCTTTATACAGCCCCCCTCCCCTCTAACCAGGGCTGGAGCTGAAGGTGCCACCGGCGATTCTAGGCTGAGCGTGACTGCGTTCATAAGGTGGCGCCGCTAAGCAGCTGGAGCCTCAGGACCGGAATGGCCTGGGAGGGCTCCTGCAGCAGCATTCCACAGGGCTGGCGACCCTTAGCCCGTTCTCCTGGGATTCAGAGCGGTGCAGCACCGCTATGGAACAGTGCCATTGCGCGTTTCCGGGCGTCTGGGGCCTAGGTCTCTGTTACCGACGGGTCCGCCCCCCCCCCCGCAGCGGGCGGACATTGTAAATCTAGCCTCCGGCTCCGGCTGGCGCTAGGCCGCGGGCGGAAGTTCCACCCTCCTTCGCGCGTCACTTCTGGCGGGCCCACCCCCCGTGGCCTGGGCGGGCGCCAAAGAAATTTAGCCCCTGGCTTCAGAACGATGCTAGGCCGCAAGTGGAAGTACCGCCCCCAGGACCCCTTCTTCATCCGGCGGCCTGCCCGCAGCTGATGCGCGCACATTTTTGAATTGAGCGACGCTCTGCGCTTCCAGGGGGCACAAGACTAGGGTAAATGCTACTCCCCAACCCCCGAGAGGCCACGCTAGGTGAAAAACGAAGAGTGCATGCTCTCCCCCAGCGGTCTGCAGTGCTGATACCTGGCAGATACAGCATGTCCGTAAAAGTTAAGACGCACACGTTTCTATACGCTGCATGCATCTCCTGTCGGTCCGCTTTTCTTCAGGCGCAGAGCAAGCAATTATGCGAATCCTGCGATTCCGAACGCGCCCAGGAGCCCTCCCCTGTGACCGAGCCCAGTGTACCAAGTCCCCCGGAATGGGCTCTATCTCTGTCGCAGTCTATGGCGTCTCTTACGAGAGCAACGCCAATCGAGTCCCTTTGCACCCCAGATAGGGGCAGGGATAGTGGCTCGCCTGTCTTAGAGGGGTCCTCCACCTCACAGGAGGCTCCGGCCTGCAGGGGCCGCTCTTACTCCAGGCTGGCGTGGGGGAAATGAACCCACACGGCGTCTCCTGGTCCATCTGGTGCCTCGGCATCCATGAGTTCTGCTTCTCGCTCTCCTTCAACGGTAGTTAAAAGCGGGCAAAGCACAGATTACGACTCGGACGAACCCTTTGACCTAGATACCCCGGGTTACCAGGAAACAGTTGACAGCCTCATCGAGGCCGTCAACCAGACTCTAGGGATTGAGGATGATTCCACCTTGACTTCAGGCCATAAGGTGTCATTTAAGAGTCAAGCTGCCTCATAGAGTATTTTGCACTCACCCAGAATTTGAGGACATAGTGCAACGACACAGGGAGCGGCCAGACAGGCGATTCTCGGGCCAGAAGGAGCTCAAAGCACGGTATCCGTTTGCCGCGGATCTCCGTAAAAAATGGGCGGAATCCCCAACGGTAGATCCACCCGTGTCACGCTTGGCCTCTAAAACTCTGTTATCCATACCTAGTGGTTCTTCTATTAAGGATCCCACTGATCGCCTCATAGAGAGCTTGGCTCGCTCAGTGTTTGAGGCATCAGGGTTAGCACTCTCCCTCGTTCGCGTCAACGTGGGTAGCCAAGGCCATGATTTCTTGGTCAGTCATTGAATAGAGCCTTGCAGGATATGGACCTACCAACAGAGGTATCAGAGATCGTAAATCAGATCGCTATGGCCGGGGAATACTTAATCAGTGCATATTTAGATGCGGCCAACTGCGCGGCACTTGCTGCCGCGAATGCAATTTCCATTAGGAGAGCTCTATGGTTAAGGACATGGCGGGCCGATTCAACCTCCAAGAAATCCTTGACTTCTCTGCCTTACCAGAGCGGCCGCCTATTTGGAGAAAAGTTAGATCAGCTCATCTCTTACTCCACAGGGGGGAAGAGCGGTTTTCTCCCTCAACAGAGGGTCAAACAACCGGTTCGTCACCAGTTTCAGCCACGTTTCCGGGCCTTTCGCAACACCGGGTGGACTGCAGCAACCAACTCCGCCGCTTCAGATCGCCCCAACCAGGACAGGGATAGTCAAGCCTCATAGAGCACACCCGTTGGGGAGGATGCGCGCTCACCAGCCCAGGTCAAGGGGACCCAGGTCCCAGAGGTCCTCAGCCAAATGACTCGAGGCATTTGCCAGGCGACATCAGCATGGTAGGCGGTCGCCTACTCTGGTTTCGCCACATCTGGCTCTCCGTCGCACACGACACATGGGTAAGAGAGCTGGTGTCCTCTGGGTACAAGATAGAATTTGTCAGGTACCCCCCAAGACTATTTTTTCTTTCCCGTCCTCCCAAAGTAGATACCCGGGCAAGGGCTTTACTAAGGGCCATCGAATTGCTCCAGCACAACGGAGTCATTATTCCCGTACCAGAAAATGAGAAAGCTCAGGGCTTCTATTCCAACCTGTTCACGGTCCCCAAAAAGGACGGGACTGTCAGGCCCATTTTAGATCTGAAGCTCCTGAACAGATTTATCAGGATCAGACCTTTCCGGATTGTTTCTCTCCGTTCAGTCATATCTGCCATGGGGCAGGGAGAGTATTTGGCCTCTATCGATATCCAGGACGCCTACCTACATATCCCCATTTTTCCTCCTCATCAAAGATTTCTACGCTTCGCCATCAACGGTCTACACTTCCAGTTCGCAGTGCTGCCCTTCGGGCTACCAACCGCCCCCAGAGTGTTCACAAAGGTCATGGCAGTCGTCATGGCCATCCTGCACTCCTGGGGCTTAGTCGTCTTAACTTACCTAGATGACCTCTTGGTCAAGGGCCCTTCATTTCGGGCGTGCGAGAAGAATGTCCACATCACGCTAGATACTCTTTTCCGCTTAGGGTGGTTGGTCAACCTGAAGAAATCTTCCCTTGTCCCAGGCCAAAGGATTTCCTTCTTAGGAACGATCTTCGACACCTCCTGAGGGTTGGTAATTCTCCCTCGAGACAAGGCCCTAGCTCTCCGGCAGGGAGTCCGGATACTTCGTCAACCAGTTCCTCATATCATCCGTTTCTGCATTCCCTAGGATGATGGTGGCAGCAATGAAAGCGATACTGTTCACCCAGCTCCATCTTCGCCCCCTGCAGCATGCCCTCTAGTCAGCCTGGGACAAGAACCCATTCACGCTCGATCACCAGTGCCAGTTGTCCACGCAGGTGAGACAGGCAGTCGGGTGGTGGACAATCAGGTCCTTTTCCCCCAGACCATTGGCTGGTGGTCACAACCGACGCCAGCCTCCTCGGCTGTGGAGCGGTTTTTCGCCATCACACGACCCAGGGACGGTGGTCGCCGCAGGAGGCACTCCTCCCAATCAACTTGTTAGAGATACGAGCAATCCGGCTGGCTCTGCAACATTTTCATCATCTTCTAGCAGGCCGCCTCATCCGGATTCAATCCGACAACGCCACGGCTGTGGCTTACATAAATCATCAGGGGGGCACCCGCAGCAGAGCAACCATGCGCGAGGTGGGGCATGTTCTTCACTGGGCCGAGAGGAGCCACTCGGTGATATCGGCAGTCCACATCCCGGGCGTAGAGAACTGGGCGGCAGACTTCCTCAGCCGGCAGGTCTTGCGTCCAGGGAATGGTCACTACACCCCGAGGTCTTCCAGCAAATTTGCCAACGGTGGGGAACTCCGGATGTGGACCTAATGGCCTCCAGGGTGAACGCCAAGGTGCCCTCATTTGTCGCTCGGTCCTGGGACCCGCAGGCCATCGCCGTGGATGCGTTGGTTCTGCCATGGAGCCAGTTTCGCCTCCCATACCTATTTCCCCCGCTGCCACTGCTTCCGAGAGTCATCAAGAAGATCAAGGCAGAAGGGGTTCCAGTGATTCTGCTGGCTCCAGATTGGCCCCGTCGGGCATGGTACGCAGACCTAGTGCAGCTACTCGCCGACGTTCCCTGGTTGCTGCCAGAATGCCCAGATCTGCTTTCCCAGGGCTCTTCCACCCGAACTCAGGGGCCCTGTGTTTGACGGCTTGGCCCTTGAATCTTGGATTCTGACCCAGGCGGGGTTTGGGCGTGAGGTGGTTGCTACAATGGTTAGCGCCCAGAAGCCCGCCTTAGCACGAATTTACCACCACACCTGGAAGGTTTTCTTCTCATGGTGTCGGGACCATGGTTGTTCTCTGCTGAGATTCTCTATTCCCAACATTTTGGCCTTTCTCCAGTCTGGCTTAGACTCAGGTTTGGCCCCAAGTTCTCTCAGGAGACATATCGGCTTTATCCGTCCTGTTCAAGCGCAGAATTGCTACCAATTTGCAGGTAAAAACTTTCAGCCAGGGAGTCTCCTACTTGGTACCTCCCTATAAGGCGCCTATGGATGCCTGGGGACCTTAACCTGGTCCTAGGTGTTCTGCAGGAATCACCGTTCGAACCGCTACAGGATGTCTCCTTTTCGTACCTTTCCTGGAAGGTGGTATTCCTCGTAGCTATAACCTCACTCAGGCGGGTCTCGGAGCTGGCAGGTCTGTCCTGTCGAGCCCCGTTTCTGATTTTCCACACGGATAAGGTGGTTTTCAGGCCAGCTCCTCCCTTTCTGCCTAAGGTCGTTTCCTCGTTTCACATTAGCGAGGATATTGTTTTGCCCTCTTTTAGTCCGGCACCAGTACACCGTGTGGAAAGTGCTCTTCATACGTTGGATCTGGTGAGAGCTCTCACGAACGGCACCCTTTCGTCAGTCAGAAGCGCTGTTCCTGCTCCCCGAGGGTCGTAGGAAGGGGCTCGCTGCCTCAAGATCGACCATAGCTAGGTGGATTCGTTTGACTATTCAGGAGTCTTACCACATCAGCGGCACACCGGTTCCAGCAGGGATCAGAGTACACTCTACTCGGGCAGTGGGTGCCTCTTGGGCTCTCCGGCACCAGGCATCGGCAGAACAGGTTTGCAAGGCGGCAACCTGGTCCAGCTTGCACACATTCGCCAAGCACTACAATATCCATACTCAGGCTTCAGCGGACGCGAGCCTGGGTAGAAGGATTCTCCAAGCAGTGGTGGCGCACCTTTAGGCAGGAGGTGCATGTAGCTTGGATCGGTGAGTCAACTTCCCACCCAAGGACTGCTTTAGGATGTCCCACAGTACCTGTGTCCCCCAATGAAGCGAAGGAGAAACATGGATTTTTGTGATAAACTCACCGTAAAATCCTTTTCTCCGAGACGCTCATTGAGGGACACAGCACCCACCCTGTTAGCCAGTTGGCTCTTGTTTATTTTTATTAATATGTATTTATAATACTTGGTGGGTTCTTTTCTAGACGTGTTGTTACTTGCATTAAGTTTTTTTTTGTCTTATGTTTGATCTCCCACTGCTTTTGTACCAAACTGGTTTCCGCCCGCAATCAGGGCGAGGGTGTAGACGGCGGCGGAGGAGCTAACCTCTTTTTTTCACTTAGTGTCAGCCTCCAGGCGCAGTAGCATACACCCACAGTACCTGTGTCCCCCAATGAGCGTCTCGGAGAAAAGGATTTTACGGTGATTTTATCACAAAAATCCATGTTTCGGACAACGCCTTGCAGTGCCCATATAAATTATACCATAAGGTTTCTGCACAACGCCAACCCAGTGCCATAAAGTCCAGAGACAATGCTTCACAGTGCCCAACTAAATAATACCATAAGGTTCCCGCACAATGCCAACTATCGCCTTCGTAGTTCCATGAACTAATCCCACAGGGCCGAGATATAAAGCCCAGACTATGCAACATAACACTCAGATAAACATTGACCAGAAAGCACTACCAAACCAGATACATAGAACCATATAAAGTTCAGGCAATTAATGTATAGTAGGTCCAAATATTACATCAGTGTGCCTAAATAGTGCTATACTTATTATGCTCCATCAGTGCCATATAGGAAAGCATAACCAAAGATGGTTAATTGCCAAATATAATATCATACTGAACTGAATTGTAAATACCTAATCATCCATAGAAAGAAAAAGGAGCTTATAAATCATGAGGATTTAAAAAATATATTCTAAATTGTGCTTAAATTTCTAAAGACATTAAAAAATAACACTTAAAAAGGTACGTATAGGTACCAGACAATATAAGGATGTGACCCTAAACCATCCATCCTAATGCCCGAACACTTAGGTCAGATAAAAATGTTGTACTGAATAAATAGATCTAAACATCCAGCCCAAATATGACAAATCAGAAAATGATGATCATACAACTATGTAAACAAATGCCATGTAAATCCAATCATAAATGGACAGACCAAGCCAATTTTGTCAGTCAACAGCAATGGATAGACAGTAGAAAGACACAAAAAGGGTGAATAAACTGCATCAAGCACTAATGTGCACACCCCATGTACAGAACACATCTGTGACTTAATAAGGCGCAAGAAAATGGGTAACTGGGAAGAAAAATAATCCTGCATGTTTCGCTGTCAAGCTGAAACTGTCATGGGTCAGTGCCATATAGTGCCCATGACGTCTTGTCCTAGCTGTGCATGCCGCTGTTCTGCTTAGTAACACAGGTCTGTCATTTACACCAGTGTGTGGCAGCAAATGGGCCCTAGGAGGCCTGCATGCTTGATGATAGGATAGATAGCGACATGAAACCTTGGCCCCTAGGGTCACACATAAAAGTTTCCAGTATTACCACCCCACTCCCAATTCCACAGCATGTCCTGAATTTCCTAACATTCTACATTTCACAGCCACATAAAACCAGATCATGCATGGAAGGCTATCAGAGCATGGTAACGTCCTCTGACAAAGCTGCCGTGAGATTAGCTCTCAGCGTGATTTTATGAGCGGCCTCTTATTCCATTCTTTCAGCTCACAAGATCGATGCGGACGGCTAGCCTGTGCGATCAGCGAACTTTGAAACTAAGAAGTCATATATCGCAGACCTGGAGACTCTACCCTGGATTACCTGCACAAGAATCCTACAAGATGCATTTTTTTAAGACTATAACTATTAAAAAAGAAGAAAAAAAAAAAGTTGTCAAAAATAATATATATTATAATAATGAGCATATGCAGAGGAAACAACATTGTTTTACCGGAACCACGTCTCTTTCTGGGATCACCTGGTTTTACACCTTGGTACAGTCATAACATTTGGTCTGCAGTCAGTGCAAACCTACTATTGTCGAACTACAACTCCTAGCTGACACTGCTGTGCTGAAAGTTGTAATACTCCAACAACTGGAGAATTGTAGGCTAACCGTGGAGATGCCATTATGTCACTGAACATCCAGCTTTCCCTGTCTGTTACACGATGCATGCATCTGCATTTTTTCCTGCCTTTAAAGGAACACTATCAAGGTTGTTGATAACTGGATGAAAATGGCCGCTTTCTTCCCAAAACAGCACACCCCATAGGTTGTGTCTGGTATTGCAGCTCTATCATATTCATTTTCAATGGAGCTGAGCTGCATTACCCAGTCTGAAAAGTAGCCATGTTCTTCTGATCATGGACCATCTCGTTAAAGTTGGCAGCAGTGTTAAAATAAGAGCTGATGATTTCAGTAACACCTTTGTAAAGGTTTCTGTGAGATCCTCGTGTTATAGATCCATGATTTAAGTAATGATCATTGGGTCAGAAATTTTTGGGGATCTTTAACTGTCATCCCAACAATATAATCAATTTCTCCTCTGCCTGAAATTGCTGATAAAAGGGAACAATAAAGCATTACATTTTGTGGAGACCACCTTTAGGTTAAAGGGAAGGTTGAGACCACCCGACATGTTGCGTTAAAGAGAACCTGAGCGCTGATACACTGGTGTAGGATTTTAGCCACTTATATTTAACTCTAAAAAGCTGCCATATTTCAGAGGAAAACAGTAAAAACCACCGGGGACCGAGCTGTATGTGAGACTAGTTGGACAGGTGGGTCTGCAGCGGCTTCTTCCCACCCGCTGACCTGGAATGGCAGGTTTCACGCACGCAAGGAGAGACCTGTCACTCACAGGGAGCTGGCAAGGGAACCACCTATCCATCTAGTCTACTGTGCTTCTTCGTCCAGCATTTCAGAGTAAAACCTATATCGCTGAAATCGTACAGCCAGTGTCTGACACCTGCTGCCCCTAGATCAGCTGTCGGGTTCCCTTTTAAATGACCGCCTTTTGGTAAATATTTACCCATCATAGCCTGTTTAGACGAGCAGATCACGGGAACCAAGGCGCCATGAGCCTCTTCTGTTTACACAGAATGAAGTGCTGCCAAGAACAATGATCTTTTGTGTAGCACAAAAGATCATTTCACCCGACGAACAAGCATTTTTTTTTTTGTTCACTGTGAGATTGAAAGCCTGGTTAGACTGCAATCTGATCGTTCCTAGGATCACCCATTCCAGATAATCTTGCAGTGTAAATGGATCTTTACTATCTTTTTAAGTTCATCTGGAGGCAGGAGCTATCTGTATCTAGATGCATTTGACGTTGCAGGACATGGTTGCCACATTTCTGGATATGCAAGTATATTTTTACGGGTTTTATTTTGGCCTAATTGATATGAAAGTGATGCATTGCACGGCTCTGGAAATGCCACTGGTCCATCATTAACCAGAGTAGGCAAGGCTGGGTGCAGATCAATGGGTTTGCCATATGGGTATCGATGCAGTATCCTGAGGGTTCTTGGTGTAAATTGTCTGATCACTACCATGTTGTATGTTCAATAGTAGGAAGGTCCGGCATCCGGATTCACACCAGTCGTGGATATCAGTTTATAGGAGCAATTTTTCTACCATACCAAAAAGTCCAAATGAGTTGTAGTTGTTTGGCCCAGGATATGTGCCAGGAGGTGTTCACCTATTTATTGAATATACAGGGTGAAACAAAAGTTGGTGTAAGTACCGTATTTTCCGGCGTATAAGATGACCCCCCAACTTTTCCAGCTAAAATAGAAAATTTTCTTAAAAGTCAGGGGTCTTCTTGTATGCCATGTGTCATCTTATATCCAGGGTGCGGGGGAGTGGTCCCGATGACAAAGGGGAGGGTGTACATGGAGTTATCATCCCCCTTTTACCTCATTGGTGGCAGCGGTGCTGTCTGCCGGTCTCTGCGCTGGGGATCGGCGGCTACTCCATCTGCACTGTGGTGGCGTTGTGCTGGGGATCGGCGGCTCCTCTTTGTCCAGCGTGGGGGCGCTGTGCTGAGGGGCGGCTGCGGAGGCTCTCTGTCCAGCGTCGGGGCTCCTCCGGTATTTCCCCAAAGCCTGGAGGCCCAGGCAGCTCCATTGCTGCGATGCGGTGGCCTCCCTGAAAATGGCTGCCGGAGCCCGTGTATGCTCAGATTCAGATCTTGTCTCCCGAGATCTCGGGACGAGATCTGAATCTGAGCATGCGTTGGCTCCGGAGGCTATTTTCCCTGAGGCCACCACATAGCAGCAATGGAGCTGCCTGGGCCTCCGGGCTTTGGGGAAATGCCGGAGGAGCCCCGACGCTGGACAGAGAGCCTCTGCAGCCACCCCCCAGCACAGCGCCCCCACGCGGAACAAAGAGGAGCTGCCGCCGACCCCCAGCACAGAGCCGCCACACTGCTGAAGGAGGAGCCGCCGCACCGCTGCCACCAATGAGGAAAAAGGGGATGATAACACCATTTACACCCACCCTTGTTCATTGGGACCACTCCACCCATATGCACTCGTCGAATAAGACGACACCCGGCGTATAAGACGACCCCCGACTTTTAAGCAGATTGTCAGGGGTTAAAAAGTCGTCTTATACGCCGGAAAGTACGGTAACTACCCTATTCAAATACATGTATAAATTGTCCACCTTATTTTGGTTCACCCTGTATACGTAGAGGGTTTATTAGCCTTTTTTTAACTGCTCATCTACTTGTGTGCAAGTCTCTACCTGGCTTGTCCTTAAAATCCTGCCGTCGACCATATTTTTCCCTGTATTTTGTGTAATCTCAGAGTCTCCGTTGTGATTCCCTAGGCAGAGATTACAATAAAAGATGCTATATTTTGTGCATCTGTATGAGGGGTGAGTCCCTGGCTGCACCCGTAAGGCATATAGATTTCTTTACCTGCTCCATAGCGATTCATGTTGTCTGGTTGTCAGTCTTTCTTCTATTCTGCCAAACAGATGGTCCACCCTGCAGAGGTCCATCCGAGAGACCCAACCAGGAATTCGCATGAAATGGTTCTTTTTCTACTTAATGACCCACACACGTGAAATAAAAACATTGTGAAATAAATCAAGGTATTTTTCCGTATCTTGTTGATTCTTGGGTACTCTACCTACAGATTTGATATTGTCTCTTATCGCTTTAGTTAGTAGATGCAGATTAACTCATGTAAGGTCTGAGGTTTCTATTAACTACGGAATTATTGAACATATAGTTTATAGGGTTTTCCATTGCTATTAGATTGATGACCCATCATTAGGGTAAATAATTATCAATACAGGTGAATACTGAATCAGAGCGCCATATGCAGAGCCCCCACAGGCCACCACGAAGCACAAGCATATCATCATTAACTCAAAACTGAAAATAGAGATTAAACAACAACCACAAGACGGATTTCATCACCGGGTATCATTGTAATGAGTATAACGGCGCCGACCTGACACTGTCTGTAGGTTACTGTGCACAATCCTGCTGACAGGTTCCCTTTAAAGAGGATGTATCACATGTTTTTATGATTATTAATAATTTGTAATTATGGAATCATGTATATAACATTAACTAGACCGGTGTAATAGTTTTTTTTTATTTATTTTTTTTCTTCAGGCACTGGGGGCTGCCATTTGTATTCTGCTTGTGTGCAACATGTCAACAATTACAGACACCAAATGAGAGCAGGGCCGGGTCTCTGTCCCTATCTCTTTTGCTGTAGCCACTGTGCCCACCCCCTGTCATGCCCAGTTTACAACTGTAGGTGAGGCTGGGAGCCATTTTATTGTAGCCCAGCACTATGCATTCAACTGCAATTTTAATTTTTTAACACTCACCACTACTTAAAACTTTTCAGAACGCAGCAGTTAAGTCATTACCTGCTGCTGCTCTCTGCACACTGTAAGTAGCGGTGACAGCAGATCAGAAGATCTGAAGAGCACAGAGCGCCAGTGGCGAATTTGCCAATCCTTGTGTTCTGTGGCAAATGCCAAGCGTCCTGCACGGTGTTGGGCTGTGAACACAACCCCCATCTGTGGATGGCGGGCACTCAGACCATCCTCATGGAGTCGGTTTGTAACCGTTTGTGCAGGCACATGCACATTTGTGGCCTGCTGGAGGTAATTTTGCGGGGCTCTGGCAGTGTTCTTTCTGTTCCTCCTTGCACTAAGGCTGAGGTAGCGGTCCTGCTGCTGGGTTGCTGCCCTCTTACTGCCCCCTCCACGTCTCCTGGTGTACTGGCCTGTCTCCTGGTAGCGCCTC
This sequence comes from Dendrobates tinctorius, assembly GCF_039654945.1. Classification (NCBI taxonomy): domain Eukaryota; kingdom Metazoa; phylum Chordata; class Amphibia; order Anura; family Dendrobatidae; genus Dendrobates; species Dendrobates tinctorius. Next base: position 10,057,599 of record NW_027361993.1, read on the forward strand.
AAACCTCTGGACACTACGCTGACAAACACAGCAAACCTTCTTGCCACATCTCGTATTGATGTGCCATCCTGAATGAGCTGCACTACCTGAGCTACTTGTGTGGGTTGTAGAGTCCGTCTCATGCTACCACAAGTGTGAAAGCACAACCAACATTCAAAAGTGACCAAAACATCAGCCAGAAAGCATTGGTACTGAGATGTGGTCTGTGGTCCCCACCTGCAGAACCACTCCTTTATTAAAGGTGTCTTTATAATTGCCAATAATTTCCATGTGTTGTCTATTCCATTTGCACATTTGTGAAATTGATTGTCAGTGTTGTTTCCTAAGTGGACAGTTTGATTTCACAGAAGTTTGATTTACTTGAAGTTATATTCTGTTTAAGTCTTCACTTTATTGTTTTGAGCAGTGTACAAGCGGCTCGTCTGCTGCACTCTGCAGAGGTAGCACTTACTGGCAACGCAGAGCTCAGTCGATGTGCAGAGTGCAGCAGCCGGTGATGATTTGACTGTTAAAATGTAATATATATTATATAAACTTCCTTCTCACCCCCAATGGGGGTGGTCTTTCTTGTCCTTTCTCATTTTTGGGTCCTCTACCAGAGACCTGGGAGTTTGAGGGTTCTGCGCAGGATCTTGGTTGTTCCCAGCATTGCGCTTTTTTGGACAGAAAGCTCAGATGTTGCTCTGGGATCTGTTGTAGCCATTATTCCAACTTAGGGGTTACTGCTCCTATCACCACTGGAATCACTGTTGCCTTCACCTTCCACATCTCCAGTTCTCCTTTGAGGCTCTGGTATTTCTCCACCTTCTCATATTCCTTCTGATGTTGCTGTCACTTGGCACTGCCACATCTAATATCATTGCTGTCTTCTGATCCTTGTCTACTATCACAATGTCTGGTTGGTTAGCCAACACCTGCTTATCCATCTGGATCTTGAAGTCCCACAGGATTTTAGCCCTTCCATTCTCCACCACTTTCTCTGCGGTCTACCATCTGGACTTAGGGGGACTTAGCCCATATGCTGTGCAGATGTTCCTGTATGTAAATCCCGCTACTTGGTTGTGGCGTTCGGTATACGCTGTTCCTGCCTGCGTTTTGCATCATGCCACTATGTGTTGGACTGTGTCTGAGGTTTCTTTGCATAATCTGCATCTTGGGTCTTGTCTTGTGTGGTAGATTCCTGCTTCTATGAATCTGGTGCTTAATGCTTGCTCTTGTGCCGCTATGATTATTGCCTCTGTGCTGTCTGAGTCCAGCTTTCTCCAACAATTGGTAGGATTTCTCCATGTCCGCCACCTCCATTATCTGTTGATGTTACATCCCATGCAGTGGCTTGTCTTGCCATGGCGCTTCATGGTCCTGTTCTACCTTCCAGATCTGTTGTTGCTGCCTTAGGCATTCTCTCAGCATTTCATCTTTTGGTGCCATTTTTCAGATGTATTCCTGGATACTCGTTTCATCCATGATGGTGGCTTGGACGCTTATCAAGCCTCGACCACCCTCCTTTCTGTTGGTATACAATCTTTGAGTGCTAGACTTAAGGCCCCTTTACATTTAGCGATGCACCAGCGATCCGACCCGGTCAGGATCACTGGTGCATCGCTAAATGATCGCTAGTGAGCTGTCACACAGGCAGACCTCACAGCGATGCAGCAGCGACGCAGCACACGATACTCACCTTTCACACACAGTGATCCTGACGTCCTCCCGCCCGCCTCCACGTGTCGCTCGTCGGCGCCAGCAGGAAGCGCCCGGCGAGAAATGGAGCCGGACATTCTCGCGCGATCAGCGATGAACAGCGGGGGAGCCAGTCGGAGGTAAGTATCACACATAGCGATATCGCTATAACGTCACAAAATCGGTGACGTTATAGCGATATCGCTAGCGATATTGCTATCTGTAAAACCCCCTTTAGGGTGGAGACCTCCATGCATTGTGTGGAGCTTTCGTGTCTTCACATCAGCCAACTTGTCTCCGACAGTGGCATTTAACACGCACTTACCGCGTCACTAAACCCGCCCATCAGTGACCCCGTAACATGATCACATGATGGGTCAGCCTGACAACCAGATGTCTCCAGAAGACCTCTATGGTTGTCATAGCCAGATTGCTATGAGCCCCGCCTGGTGGTCGGTGCTCATAGCGAGAGCATTTCTGATACATACAGGCGATCTGATGATCACCTGTATGTAGCAGAGCCGATCAGACAACTGCAGCTTCTAGTCTCCCATGGAGACTATTGAAGCATGCAAAAAGTTTAAAAAAAAAAAAAAAAAAAAAAAGATTTTAAAAATATTAATCTGTAAAAGTTCAAATCACCCCCTTTTCGCCCCATTCAAAATAAAACCATTTAAAAAAAAACATACACATATTTGGTATCGCTTTATAATCGCCCGATCTATCAATCTAAAAAAGAACCCAATCGTTAAACGGCGTAAAGAGAAAAAAAGTCAAACAGGATTCCTTTTTTTGATCGCCGCAACATTGCATTAAAATGCAGTAACGGTTGATAAAAAGATCGTATCTGCACCAAAATTGTATCATTAAAAATATCAGCTCAGCTTGCAAAAAATAAGCAGTCGCCCAACCCCAGATCACGAAAAATGGAGACGCTACGGGTATGGGAAAATGGCACAATTTTTTTTTTTTTTTTTTTTTTTTTTTTTTTTTTAACAAACTTTGGAATTTGTTTTGACCACTTAAATAAAAAATAACCTAGACATGTTTCTCCTTCGTCTCATTGGGGGACACAGGTACTGTGGGGGACACAGGTACTGTGGGGTGTATGCTACCGCCATCTGGAGGCTGACACTAAGTAAACAACACAAGGTTAGCTCCTCCTCCGCCACATCCACCCTTGCCCCGATTACGGGCGGAAACCAGTTTTTTGCTTAGTGTCTTTGGAGGCACACGTGTCTGGTTTCTCCAGACTTTTTTTTTTTTTTCCTTCCCTTTCCATGAAGATAAGATAGGGGCGACGGCCCCTATTGAAAGGGGCCAATCTCCCCAAACCAACAACAGGCGAGCACGTGTTGAATATCGTCTCCACGTATCCTTTCCCGCACCGAGGGACATATCTGGGCCATTTTCCCCAGACTTTTTTTGTTTTTGTTTTTTTTGCTATGAATATTAGACAGGGGCAATGGATTCTATTGAAAGGGTCCGATTTCCCCAAACCATCAACGACCACGTGCGAGTGTACCTCCACGTATCCTTTCCCGCGACGTGGGACATTATGCCGGACTTAGCCTTGACCACCCCTAGGTATGGAAACCATGGGCTGTACAGAGGCACAAGATTAGTCCGTGCGGCCCCCACTGCTCCACCAACGCTAGACGGCGGTGCTGCAAGGCGGCGGACCGTCCCTCTCCTCACCCCCTGAAGGGGTTAGATTTAGCTAGGGTGCCTGCACCGTCCAGGATATCGCCCCACCCTTCTACCTGGGGTCAGGATGGTGTGGAGGTGATGGTCGGGGAGGGCCCTGCGGCGTCCAGGGCCGGCGCTAGTCAGCAGAGGTGATGGATGGCTGTGCGGACAGTCAGGCCGGTTCTGGCGGCCAGGAGCAGGAGGTTCAGCGATGCGCGTCCTTTCCCGACCGCCCTCCCCCCCCCCCCCTCCCCCTCCCCCTCCTCGCCTCGCCTCTCCTCACGATGGATTGCTGCGGTAGGGGTGGAACAGACGCCGCGGCTTCGGCCTTAGGGTGCGGCACCCTAAACGCCCGCTGCCACCCCCGTCGCGGGCGGATACTAAAAATCCAGACCACAGCTGCGGCCGGAAGTCCCGCCCTCCGGGCGCAATGTCACTTCCGGCAGCCCGCCCTCTGGCCTGGGCGGGCACCGGATAAAATTGAGGCGCTGGCTTCGTGGCAGCATAGGCCGCGGTCAGAAAGCAGCAGTCGGGCAGCCCTCAGCAGTGACCGACACCAGCGTTTGCAGCAGGAGAAGCAGCAGGGGGGACACAAGACCGGGTAAGCGCAGTCCTGACCGCGGGTGGCAGCGAAGGCTACTCCCCCTCCTCCCCCTCCACAGCTCCTAGTAGGGCAACATTAATGCCTGGTGGATACAATATGGCTGGGAAAGGGAAGACACACACGTTTCTTTACGCTGCATGCATTGCCTGTAGGGCGTCATTTCCGCAGGCACAGGGCAATAATTTGTGAAGCCTGCGACTCTGAACACACCCAGGAGCCCTCCCCCATGATCGAACCCGGGAATTCAAATCCTCCAGAATGGGCCTTGTCTCTATCGCAATCTATGGCTTTGCTAACAAAGGCAATTGAGTCTCTTCATGCCCCAGATAGGAGCAAGGATAGTGGCTCGCTGGTCTGGGAGGGGTCCTCCAACTCACAGGACCCTCCGGCCTGCAGGGGTCGCTCTCACTCCAGACAGACGCAAAGGAAACGAACCCTCATGGCATCGCCCAGCCCATCAGGGGCCTCAGCATCAGTAAGGTCGGCATCACGCTCACCTTCACCAGGTGTTGGGAGCGGGCAGAGTTCAGACTATGACTCGAACGAGCCACTGGACCTGGATACCCCGGAGTGCCGGGAAACCGTTAACAGCCTCATTGATGCCGTTAATCAGACACTGGGGGTTGAGGATGACATCACTTTGGCCTCAGGCCATAAGGTATCCTTTAAGCGGGCTAAGCGACCGCAGAGAGTGTTTGGCACTCACCCAGAATTTGAGGACATAGTGCAGTGTCATAGGGAACGGCCGGATAGGCGTTTCTCGGGGCAGAAAACGATAGAGGCAAGATATGTTTGCCCCGGAGCTCCGTAAGAAATGGGCAGAATCCCCAGTGGTGGATCCACCAGTGTCACGCTTGGCCTCGAGATCCTTGTTATCGGTACCTAGGGGTGCTTCTATCAGGGACCCCACGGATCGGCTCATAGAAGGATTGGCTTGCTCAGTGTTTGAGGCATCAGGTTCAGCACTCGCTCCCTCATTCGCGGCAACGTGGGTAGCCAAGGCCATGATGTCATGGTCAGACTCATTGGGCAAGGTCTTGCAGGATAGAGACCTGCCGGCGGAGGTAGCAGAGATTGCGAGTCAAATCGCGATGGCCGGTGACTACTTAATTAACGCTTCCTTGGATGCGGCCAATTGTGCTGCTCTAGCGGCCGCAAATGCAGTAGCCATTAGGAGGGCCCTATGGTTAAGAACTTGGTGGGCCGATTCAATTTCCAAGAAGTCTTTGACTTCCCTGCCTTATCAGGGTGGCCGTTTGTTCGGAGAAAATTTAGACCAGCTCATCTCCGACACTACCGGGGTAAAGAACAGCTTCCTCCCGCAACAAAAGGTCAAGCAATCGTTTCGCCAGCCTCAAGCTCAGTTTCGGGCCTTTCGCAACCCCGGGTGGATGGCAACGGCCAGCTCTGCCGCTCCAGGGCATCCCAACCAGGATAGGGAGAGACAGTACTCATATAGAGCCAACCCATTGGGGAGAATTCGTGCTCGCCAGCCCAGGGCGAGGGGAGCCAGGCCCCAGAGACCCTCAGCCAAATTACTCAGAGCACTTTTTAGGCGATATCAGCAGAGTGGGCGGCCGCCTGCTCTGCTTTCGCCAGGTCTGGGTCACGATAGCACACGACTCATGGGTGGCGGAACTTGTGTCCGCAGGTTACAAGATAGAGTTTTTCAGGTTTCCCCCGAAACGATTTTTTCTGTCCCAACTTCCCAAAGTGGAGCCTCGGGCAAGGGTGTTGCTAGTGGCCATCAACTCACTCCAGCGCAACGGAGTCATTATTCCCGTACCAGAGCACGAGAGGGGGCAGGGTTTTATTCCAATCTGTTTGCGCTCCCCAAAAAGGACGGGACAGTCAGGCCGGTTCTGGACCTGAGCTCCTGAACAGGTTCATCAGGATCAAACATTCCAGAATGGAATCTCTCCATTCAGTTATATCGGCCATGGGACAAGGGGAATACTTGGCCTCGATAGACATCCAGGATGCCTACCTGCACATCCCCATTTTTCCATCGCATCAGAGGTTTCTGCGGTTCGCCATCAATGGCCGATATTTCCAGTTTGCAACGCTGCCTTTCGGGCTAGCCACCAATCCCAGAGTGTTCACAAAGGTGATGGCAGTCGTGATGGCCATCTTACACTCGCGTGGCATAGTCGTCTTGCCGTACCTAGCCGACCTCTTGGTCAAAGCCTCTTCATTTCGGGCATGCGAGGAGAATGTCAGTATCACACTGGATACCCTCTCCCGCTTAGGATGGTTGGTCAACAGGAAAAAATCATCCATTGTCCCAGCTCAGAGGATTTTTTTTTTTTTTTAAGGATGATTTTCGACACCTCCCGAGGGTTGGTAATTCTCCCTCAGGGCAAGGCGCTGGCCCTTTCGACAGGGAGTCCAGAGGCTTCTGCAGCCAGTCCCGCACACCATTCGGTTTGGGATGAGAGTGCTAGGGAAGATGGTGGCGGCAATAGAAGCGAATACGTTTGCCCAATTTCATCGCCCCCTAAAGCACGCGCTCTTATCTTGGCACAGGAACCCGTTCACGCTCGATCATCGATGCCGGCTATCCTTGCAGGTCAGACGGTCTCTGGAGTGGTGGACGAGAATGTCCTCCCTTCTGCAGGGGAAACCCTTTCCCCCAGATCACTGGCTAGTGGTCACGACCGACGCCAGCCTCCTCGGCTGGGGAGCGGTTTTTCGTCACCACACAGGGACGATGGTCGCTGCGGGAGGCACGTCTCCCGATCAACTTGTTGGAAATACGAGCAGTTCGGCTGGCACTGCAGCATTTTCAGCACCTTTTAGCAGGGCGTCCAGTCCGGATTCAATCGGACAACGCCACGGCGGTGGCTTACGTAAATCGTCAGGGGGGACACGCAGCAGAGCAACCATGCGCGAGGTAGGACATGTGCTCCGCTGGGCCAAAAGGAACCAGTCTGATATCGGCTTTCCACATTCCGGGCTTAGAAAATTGGGCGGCGGGCTTCCTCAGCTGGCAGGGTGTCGCAGCGGGGGGGGGAATGGTCGTTGCATCCCGAGGTCTTCCAGCAGATTTGCCAATTTTGGGGGACTCCGGATGTGAATCTGATTGCATCCAGGGTGAACGCCAAGGTGCCCGTGTTTGTCGCTCGGTCTCGGGACCCGCGAGCGATCGCGGTGGATGCGTTGGTTCTGCCATGGAACCAGTTTCGCCTTCCATACTTGTTTCCCCCGCTGCCGCTGCTCCCGAGGGTCATCAAGAAGATCAAAACAGAAGTTCCAGCAATTCTACTGGCCCCGTCGGGCTTGGTACGCAGATCTGGTGCAGCTGCTCGCCGACGTCCCATGGCGACTACCAGAGCGCCCAGATCTTCTGACCTAGGGTCCGATCTTCCACCTGAACTCAGGGGCCCTGTGTTTGACGGCATGGCTGTTGAATCTTGGATCCTGACTCAGGCGGGGTTTAGCCACAATGTGGTAGCCACAATGATTAGCGCTCGGAAGGCGACCGCGGCGAATATTTACCATCACACCTGGAAAGTCTTCTTTGGTGTCGGGGTCGTGGTTTTTCTCCACTAACTTTTTTGATTCCCAACATCTTGGCATTTCTCCAGTCAGGCCTAGATTCAGGTTTGGCCCCGAGCTCCCTTAGGAGACAGATATCAGCGTTGTCCATCCTATTTCAGCGAAAGATTGCTACCAATATGCAGGTGAGGACTTTCATCCAGGGAGTTTCCCACTTGGTGCCGCCCTATAGGGTGCCCCTGGATGCCTGGGACCTTAATCTGGTCCTGAATGTTCTGCTGGAGGCACCTTTTGAACCGCTCCAAGAGGTTCCGTTGTCGTACCTTTCCCGGAAAGTAGTGCTGTAACTTCCATTAGGCGAGTCGTGAGTTGGCGGCCTTGTCCTGCCATGCACCGTTTCTCACCTTCCACTAGGATAAGGTGGTGCGCAGACCAGCTTCCCCCTTTCTGCCGAAGGTCGTGTCCTCATTCCACGTTAATGAGGATATTGTCTTGCCCTCATTCTGCCTGGCGCCAGTACATCGTGTGGAAAAAGCTCTTCACACGTTAGACCTGGTGAGAGCACTCAGAAGGTACGTGGCGCGGACGGCATCCTTCCGTCAGATGGACACGCTGTTCGTGCTCCCTGAGGGGCGCAGGAAGGGACTTGCAGCCTCATAGTCTACCATAGCCAGATGGATCCGTCTAACGATTCAGGAAGCCTATCGCATCAGGGGTCGCCTGTCCCAGCAGGGATCAGAGCACACTTGAGCACTCTCTTGGGCGCTTAGGCACCAGGCTTCGACGGAACAAGTGTGCAAGGCAGCAACCTGGTCCAGCCTGCACACGTTTACTAAACATTATAATGTCCATACTCCATACTCGGGCTTCGTCAGATGCGAGCCTGGGTAGAAGAATTCTCCAAGCGGCGGTGGCACACCTTTGAACAGGAGGTGCATGTAGCTTGGATCGGTGAGTCATTCTCCCACCCAGGGACTGCTTTAGGACGTCCCACAGTACCTGTGTCCCCCAATGAGACGAAGGAGAAACATGGATTTTTGTGAGTACTCACCGTAAAATCCTTTTCTCCGAGACGCTCATTGGGGGACACAGCACCCACCCTGTTAGCCAAGGTTGGCTCTAGTTTATTTAATGCGCATTTTTCTTTTTGATGTCAGGGTGGATCTTTTCCAGACATATTGTTGTTTGCGTTAAGGCTGTTGTTTCTCGTTGTTCTCCGACTGCTTTTGCACTAAACTGGTTTCCGCCCGTAATCGGGGCGAGGGTGTATGCGGCGGAGGAGGAGCCAACCTTGTGTTGTTTACTTAGTGTCAGCCTCCAGATGGCGGTAGCATACACCCCACAGTACCTGTGTCCCCCAATGAGCGTCTCGGAGGAAAGGATTTTACGGTGAGTACTCACAAAAATCCATGTTTTGTGTCTACGAACTCGTAATGACCTATAGAATCATAATGGCAAGTCAGTTATAGCATTTAGTGAACGTTGTAAAAAAAAAAACAAAAAAAAACAATGAACTTGGAATTTTTTTCCCGCTTTCTAGTACATATGTTAAAACCAATGGTGTCTTTCAAAAGTACAACTCGTCCCACAAAAATCAAGCCCTCACATGGCCATTTTGACCAAAAAATAAAAAATATATGGCTCTGGGAAGATGCGGAGCAAAAAACGAAAATGCAAAAATACCTCTGGTCGTTAAGGGGTTATTAGGCTGGAAAGGGGCCATGGATATTGGCCCCTTCCCAGACTAGTAATACCAGGCTCCGAGTGCTGCCCCAGTAGTAACGCATCCATTAGATGCACCAGTTCTGGTTCTTAGCCTCGGCTCTTCCCACTTGTTCTTGTGCATTGGCAAGTGGAGTAATAGTTTTGGAGTTGATATCAGCTGACATCAAGCCCAGGGGTTAGTAATGGAGAAGTGTTTATCAGACAACCCCATTACTAACCACATAGTCAAAATTAATAAAGATACACTGAGAAAAGTTTTTTTTAATTGAAATGACACTACCTGACCCTCTTTTAGCCATCTTTCTGCTTTCCCTCAACTGGTTAGGAAAAGTAAGGGGGACACCGCTTCTGTTTTTTTTTTTTTTTTTTTTTAATTTAATGCAAGCTATTCACAGACGGTGGGTGCAAACTAAACTCTCATCAGCGTCACCTGGTTGCAGCGATCGCAGGGAGACGAGGTGATGCCGATGAGTGTTGGATTCAGCACCCTCTGCCTGAGAGCAGCACTAACTGTACTGCTTTTCCCAGACGCCAGTACGTGTCACACTTATAGGACATGAATTTCATGCGTGTGTCATCAGTGTGCACGTGTGTGGGATGTATGGTGGCAGCAAAAAAAATGTACATGTCTATGCGTTTTGCACATGGACACGCAGTCGGTGTTAACACACTGACATGTGCTCAGACCCATAGATTTGAATGGGTTTTTGTCTGTAAGTGTCTCCAGTGCATGTGAAGACTGTCACCACATGTACTGGAGACACTGACGACATGTGAAGGTGGCACTTTCCAAGAAAATGTCTCTACACTGTGATCCCTTTATCCTCCCCCTTCTTTTGCAAACACCCAGAAGGAGAGGAGTGATGTCAGGCACATGAAAGCAGATCCTGCCCACGTTTTGCAAAATTGCACCTACTCCCCCTAGTATTTAAAAGTTGAAAATATAAAAATGTTTTAAATAGGGATGAGCGAATTTGTCCGGAAAACGATTGCCAAACATAAATTTTATACAAATATGGTACACTCAGATTCATGATTGGAAACACGTGCAAAATTTTTATAAAACCTGGAAAAATCGTTAACGTTCGGTAAAAGTGTGGGAAAATATTTGCATTATCGCAAAAGTATTTTCAGCACTTTAGCAACAATAATGGTGGTGTATCATGAGCTCCTGCCACTGGCACTGTTAGCAGCAAGATTTTAGCTAGTTAGGCGGTTGTATATCAGTCAAATAGTGTAGCTAGCTACTGTCCAATGTGGCTATTAAATTTACCTTCCACCTCTTTTTTTTTTTTTTCCTTATCTTTTTGGCCATCACATCCCTGTGTTCTACCACACGCCCTTCCGCAACCTCCCCTTTCCGGGATAACCCATCAGCATTCCCGTAGTAACGCCCCCTTTTGTGGTGAATGGTGAAGTGGTACTGCAGGAGCGCGAGGCTCCAGCATAGCAACTTCCCATTCGCCCCGGAGACTGTGTGTAACCAGCTGAGGGGTTTGTGATCCATCCCCACGGAGAAGTGGCGCCCGTATAAGTAGGGCTGCAGACGCAGCAGGGTCCATACAATTGCCAGGCATTCATTTTCCATCATGGAGTAGGCCACCTCCCTTGGAAATAGCCTCCTGCTCAGGTACAAGACGGAATGCTCATGGCCCATTAAGTTAACCTGACTGAGCATAGCACCGAGGCCTAAGTTATTGACGTCGGTCTGTACCACAAACGGCCGTTCAAAGTTAGCAGCTTGCAGTACTGGGAAGCTAGAGACAGCGGTCTTAAGCGCCTGGAAAGCTGTCTCGCAGGAGACTGTGTCCAGTCAACTGCGACGGGCAGCTTCTTCTTTGTGAGGTCCGTCAGGGGCATTGCCAGGTACTATAGTGTGAGACGAACCTCCTATAGTACCCGGCGGTCCCCAAGAAGGACGTCACCTGCTTCTTGGTCCTGGGGGTGGGCCAGGATGCAATGGCATCCACTCTTTCCCAGACTCTAGCTTTAGAACCCACACACCTACCCAGTGACCCAGGTAGAGGACCTCGCTCATGCCCAGCTGGCATTTTTCTGGCTTGGTCAAACCTGCCTATTGGATCCACCTAGAACCTTCGCCAGATGCTCTAGGTGATCCAGGTGGTAATGATGGCAATATCATCCAGGTACGCAGCTGCGTACCCTTCAAGTCCCTTGAGCAGTGTATTGACCATCCGCTGAAAAGTGTGGACTCGTATACAGTCCAAAAGGGGTAATAAAGGCAGAGCATTCCCTTAGAAAATAGGGGGGGAAGCCAGCACTGCTTAAGGTTAGAACGCATAAATTCAAGTCCATATGCACATAATATCCAGCTGTATTCAAAAATGAGATATTTGGCAAAAAAATTGATCAATTCAATTGAGCCACCCCGCCGCGCCAAGGCAATCTCATGTGGGGGGTCTGTGTTCAGACCTGGTTGGCCTTCATCTGCACTTGCTTCATCTGGCTTCATGGGAGCGATTCAGCAATGTTCAGGTACAGATTGCACTTGATGTGGTCATGCTCTTAGGAGGCCGTAATGGCACAGTATTTATTATAAATAGAGTAGGACCCCCCACATGAGATTGCCTTGGCGCGGCGGGGTGGCTCAATTGAATTGATCAATTTTTTTGCCAAATATTTCATTTTTGAATACAGCTGGATATTATGTGCATATGCACTTCAATTTATGCGTTCTAACCTTAAGCAGTGCTGGCTTCCCCCCCTATTTTCTTGTTGTTGGTTTGTGGCTCACCACCACTGCTGCCGTGCACGCTTGGCTATGTCCGCTATAAATTTTTCTGTGTTCATTATGATGGATCTAGGCTGCTGTGCACACACACGGCAGCCCCGCCTTGCTCCAAGCTTTATTTAATTGTGCACCTGTGTCTGGGCCAATATCGCCCTTCATCTATGTTTGCTGGTTGGGCAATGTGTGGAGGTCAATCCTGATATGTCTGTGTTCAGACCTGGTTGGCCTTCATCTGCACTTGCTTCATCTGGCTTCATGGGAGCGATTCAGCAATGTTCAGGTACAGATTGCACTTGATGTGGTCATGCTCTTAGGAGGCCGTAATGGCACAGTATTTATTATAAATGTAGAGTAGGACCCCCCACATGAGATTGCCTTGGCGCGGCGGGGTGGCTCAATTGAATTGATCAATTTTTTTGCCAAATATCTCATTTTTGAATACAGCTGGATATTATGTGCATATGCACTTCAATTTATGCGTTCTAACCTTAAGTAGTGCTGGCTTCCCCCCTATTTTCTCAGAGCATTCCCTTGCCTCACGGGTTAGGAGAATCTGCCAATAGCCCCAGCTCAGATCTATGATGGTTAGGTACTTAGCCCTGGCCAACTGGTCATCGATGCGTGGTATGGGGAACACATCGGTGACCGTCACCGTGTTGTAGTCCACGCAAAACCAGGTTGTTCGGTCCTTTTGGGGACGAGGATGCTTGAATCACCATCAGCTTCAGCATTTTGTCAATCTCTTGGCACATGTGCCACTGCACCTCGAGAGAGACTCGATATGCTGAACGCCGTATTGGGGGGTGATTCCCGGTGTTAACATCATGGATGGCTGTCTCAGTCCTTCCGAGCAGGCTGCTGAACATCTCCTGGAAGAGGTGTAGGGTGACCTCTAGCTGGAACCATTGGTCCTCCGAAAGCTGGTTGCCAAACTTCACATCCTCAATGGATCCACCTGCCTTGGCGAGCAGATCCAGGAGGGTTTCTGCCTCTCCTTCCTTGGGCACGTTGCACACTGAGAGGGCGCAGGCCTTCTGCTCATGAAGGGCCTTCATCTTGTTCTGTCACGGGTTGACTGGCCCTGCGTGACGCGACCCGACGATTGGTCGGTCACAAAACCAAGAAAGACAAGGGGACACCTGGGAAACAATTACAACAGTGGGCCCTGCAATAGGGAATGGGGAAATGGACACCTCCTGCACTCCCCTAAGAAAGAGCCCTGAACTCTCCTCACGTTCCCTATACAGGTTCTTACAACCTGCCGCCGACCAGGATACCTAGGTCCCTCACTTGCCCTGCACCTATCCCTTACTAGGGAACTGGCAAGTGCGGACACTGGTCCCACCGCTGTTCTAAAAAGACAATAAGGAAAAGAACAGAAAGGCAAAAACAAACACTTACCTTGCTCTGCAGTCAAGCACCGGACCGCAGAATAAGGCACCCGAACACAGCTTCCAGCAGGAAAACCACTGCTCCAGATCAGCTGCAAACACAACTGCTTATGATAGCTTCTCTTCAGAAAGGTTGGCTTCCAAATGACCTGTATTACCAACAGTGAGCTGCAGCACCAGGTGGCCTTATAAAGGGAGGTGGGAGTGGCACCCACCTGCATAGATAATTAATCACAATGCAGTAACACCAGTGGCCACCGGGGGAAAACCCACCAGCAGACTAACTAAAGTTGTAGTAACACCAGCGGCCACTGGGGGCAAAAACTGACATTAACCCCCGATGGCCTGAAAGGAAAAAAGTTTATATATGAGAAGCTCACACTGACACAGATCCAAAAATGGATTGTGACAGTACCCCCCTTGCAATGAGGGGCCTCTGGACCCTCAACACCGCACCTCACCGGAAAACCACCTACAGTGAGGATGCCTAGATCCACCAGAGATCACCTCAGCAACCACCTGACTCTCAGGTTTATGGCAAACCTGGGCAGATGGAAGTGGCAATGTATGCTCCAGAGCCCCGACCTGGGGAACGAGTTGTGTATGGGCATAACTGGGGTTAACTCCAGCTGGTAAGTCCCCGGGCCGAGAATGGCCGACACCCGATACGTCCCTATCACCCGAGAACTCTAGACCCCAGTAGCACACTTCCACTGGATGTTTTTGGTGGACACCCCTACGTACTCATTCACACACCGGTCCGGATCTGAACGTTTATTGCCAAACACACGTTTGCCACAAGACGGTGAACTGTTCACGGAACTGACAACAGAGGCGTGCCCCTTTGTCACAACACTCACACCCCCACAATTCAGAGAGGGAACCACCACCCTCCTCCGACCCCTCCTCCTTCAAGGACTCCGCCTCTCAGGGTTGGCTAATGGTGAGGGTTGAGACGCCCCTACTCCCTGGAAGCACCTCTGCTGCCCCCACTGGAGAAGAAGGGGATGGCTGTGGAAATACGGCAGAGACAGTAGCCCCCAGGCAGCAGCCCTCACCCAACAGACCCCAGCCGACTACTTCCCTAGACCGCCAATCTATTACCGGGTTGTGTCTTTTCAACCATGGGAGGCCTAAAATGATAGGTGATGGCATTCCTTCCAAGATGTAGCATGACAGGGACTCTTCATGATGAGTCCCTATACACAGATTTATATTATCCATGACTTGGGTCAACCTCCCCTGGCTAAGTGGGACAGAGTCAATGGCCTGAACACTTAGGGGTTTTGCTAGCATCCTACACCTCAGGCCATGCGTCTGGACAAACTGAGCATCCACCAGATTGACTCCCGCTCCACTATCCACAAGCATCGGTATACCCTCAGTTACCCCGCCAACCACCATTTCTGCTGACAAGGTACACTGAGGGGACAAAATGGAGGAACTCCCTGGTCGCCTCCCTCCACACGACCAGGGGAACACTGCTTCTTAGCTGGTACAGAGATTTGGCGCGCGCTGGGCAGACCCCGATGAAATGACCAGTCTCCCCACAGTGAAAACATGCCCCCACACCACAACGAACCGCAGGCGACACCGTTTGGAAACTAACTCCTCCCACTTGCGTGGGTTCGTCCGTCAGCTCTGGTGTGTCCTCCCTAACAAGGACGACTACAGGGGGCACATTTGGTGTATGCCTCTCCCTGAGGCATCTATCCACCCGGATGGCAAGGGACATGGCGGCTTCCAATAACCTGGGGGCAGCGTACTTCACCAGAATATCCTGCAACTTAGGGGACAGGCCCTGCACAAAATGACTCCTAAGGGCAGGGTCGTTCCACTGTGTTTCGGTGGCCCACTTCCAGAACTCTGAGCAGTACCTCTCAGCCGACCAGCCCCCCTGCTTGATTTTACGGAGTCGGAATTCCGCCAGGGAGACGCCATCAGGATCACCGTACACTAGCGCCAGAGCTGCAAAAAAACCCGTCCACCGACCAGAACGATGGTGAATCGATCGGCAGGGAGAAGGCCCAGGATTGGGGATCACCCTTAAGATGGGAGACAATAATCCCCACACGCTGTTTCTCACTCCCTGATGAAAGGGGGAGGAACCGGAAATATAATTTACAGGCCTCCTGAAACACAAGAAATTTTTCTCTCCCTCCAGAAAACCTGTCAGGGAGAGATATCTTGGGTTCTGGATGATCCTGTACCTGAGCCGAGGCCCAGAACCCCACTAACTGCTGCAGCTGCTGCACCACCTCACCCCGCAGCACCTTAAGCTCATCAGTGAGGGACTGAAGCAGTGTGGCAAAGGCCTGCATTTGGGCCATGGCTCACCAGAAAAAATGGGACGGTTGGTAATAATGTCATGGGGCGACTGGCCCTGCTTGACGCGACCTGACGATTGGTCGGTCACAAAACCAAGAAAAACAAACAAGGGGACACCGGGGAAACAATTACAATGGTGGGCCCTGCAATAGGGAACGGGAAATGGACACCTCCTGCACTCCCCTAAGAAAGAGCCCTGAACTCTCCTCACGTTCCCTATACAGATTCAACCTGTCACCGACCAGGATACCTAGGTCCCTCACTTGCCCTGCCCCTATCCCTTACTAGGGAACTGGCAAGTGCGAACACTGGTCCCACCGCTGTACTAAAAAGACAATAAGGAAAAGAACAGACAGGGAAAAACAAACAACACTTAAGATTGCTCTGCAGTCAAGCACCCACTAAGGCACCCGAACACAGCTTCCAGCAGGAAAACCACTGCTCCACATCAGATGCAAACACCACTGCTCAAGATAGCTTCTCTCTTCAGAAAGGTTGGCTTCCAAATGACCTGTATTACCAATAGTGAGCTGCAGCACCAGGTTGGCCTTATAAAGGGAGATGGGAGTGGCACCCACCTGCATAGATAATTAATCACAATGCAGTAACACCAGCGGCCACCGGGGGAAAAACCCACCAGCAGACTAACTAAAGTTGTAGTAACACCAGCGGCCACCGAGGGCAAAAACTGAAATTAACCCCCGATGGCCTGAAAGGAAAAATGTTTATATAGGAGAAGCCCACACTGACAGATCCAAAAATGGATCGTGACATGTTCACGTGGAATACCATCCTCCTTCTACGGGCGTGGTTCAGGGTGACCAGGTACGTGACTGCATTTATCTTTTGGTGCACGAGGTACGGGTCCTCCCTGGCCGCCTGAAGCTTGTTCTGTGGTACGGCGACCAGTACTTACACTTTTTGACCCACCTGGTAGGTTCTCTCTCAAGCATTCTGGTTGTATCAACGCTTCTGGTCAGTCTGAAACTGGGCAATATTGTCATGCAACAACCGCATCAAGGCCATCATCTTGTCCCGGAAGCGCATGACATACTTGATGACAGACACTGCAGGGGTGGCCAAGTCCCTTTCCTATGCCTCTTTTACCAGAGAAAGGTGCCCTGCACACCTTGTCCTTACAGAAGCTCAAAGGTGGAGAACCTCCGTTGAGGCCTGTGGAACCTCCCGATAGGCAAATAATAGGTGTGGGAGGTACCGCTCCCAATCTGTCCCGTGGGAGTCGACCCACATATTTTAAGCATCTGCTTGAGGGTGCCATTGAACCACTCACACAGGCCATTGGTCTATGGGTGGTATGGGCTGGCCACCAGATGTTGCACATGTATTTGCTTACAGAGGGACTGTGATATGAACTTGTTCCCTCAGTCGGTGACCATTTCCTGGGGAAGCCCCACTCAGGAGAAAATCTCCAGTAAGGCGGTAGCCACCTTGTTGGCCCGCATGGATGACAAAGCTACCGCTTCAGGGTGCCGGGTGGCATAATCTACTAATGTCAGTATAAAGCATTTCCTGGAGCTTTTGGGAATGGACAGCTTTCCAATGAGATCCACAGCTACCTTCTGGAAAGGATCTTCAACGATGGGCAGAGTTACCAGTGGGGCTTTGGGTCGCGGCCCCACCTTCCCCATTCTCTGACAGGTGTCACACAAAAGGCAGTAGGCCGTCACATCGGCCCCCACTTTAGGCCAGTAGAAATGCCAGGCTAGCCTGGCCTTAGTTTTAGCGATCCCAAGGTGTCCGTCCATCGGAATCTCATGTGCAATTCGCAACAATTCTGCCGTGAACGGATAGGGTACCAGTAACTGTCGGTCCCTGGGCCATGCCTCCGGTGGACCCTGCTGGACCATTACCCAGTACAGCCGTCCCTGGTCACAGACCACCTGCTCGCAGTCTGGCTCCATGGGAGGCTGAACTGCCTGCTCCTTAAAAGATTTCAGGCTGTCGCCAGCTTATAACGCTACCTGAGACCCCTGACTAGACGTAGCCAGAATAGCAGAAACTGTCACATCTTCCGTCGGTTCCTCCGGACTTGTCTCTTGGCCTCCGTCCGACTCAACAGCTACTTGGTCGGAGGTGGGGAAGCTGTTGGACCTCCGTAAGGTTACCTGGGCTCTGGCGCTCCCACTCCTGGTGACAACGGCCACGACCGCTGTGGCCATGGGTAGTGCCTGCTTCCCCTCAGCTCCTGACCAAGTCACCGGGCCACGCAGACTAACCTGACCTCCTGACATCCCTGATGTGGTGAACTCCTGCCCTGTGGCCTTACCTGGTGGCTCCACATCTCCTGTGACACCCCCAATCCCCAGGGTCTGTCCCTCTCCCTGTAGGGGTTCTGAACTCAGCAGCCTGAATTCATTTAGGGGTCCTGCACTTACCGTGGCAGCCCCTGCCTTTCCTCCAACTCTGAGTCTTCCTCCTTTGCAGCTTTATGCCCCCTGTCTCTCCCACTAGAGGACAATAGATTCCAGCACACTGGCTAATCACACCTGCAGGCATCTTCACACCTCTTGCCCGTCACAACTGCTTTTCCTGTGCATGTAGTGTCAGTGTATGGGAAAGTTTCAGTTTTTGCTTCCCCCTTCACAGCAGGAGCCACATTTAATACATTAACATTATTAGCATTGGACATTTCAAGAGTCTATGGGAGCCGAACTTGGGGGTTCAGTGGTTACATACTGGGACACTAGCCTCCCCAAATTGCTCCCAAGCAAAACATAGGCGGGAATATTTGCTGATACCCCCACCTCATGCATTCCCCTCCCAACACCCAAGTCCAAATACACCTTGGCAGCGGGCAGTGCCGGTTCAATGCCTCCAATCCCTGAAATGGAAAGGGTTTTTCCGGGTACCAAATCCCGGGGAGACACCACCTCAGGCCGTACAAGGGTCATCTCAGCACCGGTGTCCCACAGTCACATGACCGCTGCGTGGCCGATGGTGACAGGCTGGTAATTGTCAAGGGACCTACTAACACCCCCTCCCAAACTCAAAACAGTGGACAGTTTCTGGGACGGGGCCTTATGGTGCTGGGGACACACGGCCTTGAAGTATCCTGGTTGGTTGCAATGATGACCGGCGGGATTCCACCCCTGACCTGGAGAGGGTAGCAGAGAGGTGCACCCCTTGCATTCTAGGGGCCAAGCAACAGGGGCAGGATTGGTCTAACCCCCTCTCCAGGTGCGGCTGGCGGTCCTTTTGGCCTCAGGTGCCCTATTGTTGGCGTATTCAGCTGCCAGAGCGGCTGTAGCGGAGGCCCCCTTTGGTTTCCAGTCACGGAGGAACTGCTGGAGGTCCTCAGGGCAGTTCCACAGGAATTATTCTGTGACAAACAGCTCCTGAACCTCTTGGCGGGTGGTGAGCTCCAGACCTGTGGTCCAGTGCTCGGCAGCTCTCATAAGGGCCCACATGTGGCCAGCTCAGGTGTCCTTTGGGCCCCTCTGCAGGCTCTGGAACTTCCTGCGGTAAGACTCCGTGGTGAGGTTGAACTGCTGGATCAGGGCCGTTTTGATGCTGTCATAGTCCTGCTCCTCCCCGGCAGGTAAGTCCCCCAGGATATCTTACCCCTCAAACGGGGGGGGTCAGGTATTTGGCCCACTGATGCCTGACCAGATGGTGCTGGCGGCAGGTCCGCTCAAAGGCCAGCAGAAATGAGTCCAGGTCTTCATCCTTTTCTAACAAGGGGAAGTCCTCAGATCAGACTTTGGAAGACTTGGCTTCCCGAGGTGCTGAGGTGTCTGATGGGGACCAGTGCCGAGCCATCTCTAGCTGGTGCTCACATTCCGCAGCTTCACGGTGTTCTGTGGCCTCCCGCTCTGCCTTGTGTTCCCACACTGCCAGGAGATTGTCACAGGTGGCCTGGTCCTGAGCGTTGAGACTGGCCATAGCCGCTTGCAGGAGGGCATGTGATCCTGCTTGACTGGGGTGGGCAGGTGAGGGACAGACCACTGCAGGACTGAGCATGGGTGATAGGTTCCTCGGGGAGCATTGGCTGGACTCCCCATCGCCGTGAACAACACAATCGTCCACCTCCTCTCAATCGACCATAGCATCGGCCATTCCCTAGGTTTGGGACCTGGTGCCACTGGCCATCCTTTGCACTCTTTGGTTACTGACGCAGAGTTGCAACCCGTTACCCACACACCTTATATTATTTGCACTCTGACAGTCTAGTGTTGCACTGATCTTAAGACCCCAGCAGGCAAAAGCTACCGCTGGTAGTCTTTAGTGTCTGGGAGTAGGGGTCCCTCACACACTATTATCTCGATCTGTTCTTGTGGGGATCTGTGTTCTTTTCCCAAAGGTGGGGGGCCACTTGTAAGGAGTGGAGGAAGATCTCTGGCCAATATATTGGGCCTGAATTATTAAAACCAAAATAGAGTCTCCCTCGTCCCTCATACCTCCCTTGCTTTAGAGGGCGCTAGGGGGTACCACAATCCTGTGTTCCACCGCACGCCCACCCATAACCTCCCCTTGCCAGGATAACCCGTCAGCATTCCCGTGGTCACCTCCCACTTTTGTGGCGAATGGTGAAGTGGTACTGCTGGAGTGCGAGGCTCCAGCGTAGCAACCACCCATTCGTCCCGGAGACCGTGTGTAATCAGCTGAGGGGGTTGTGGTCCGTCTCCACGGTGAAGTGGCGCCCATATAAGTAGGGCTGCAGAGCCCATACAATTGCCAGGCATTCATTTTCCATCGTGGAGTAGGCCACCTCCATTGGCAACTTCTAAGGAGTGGAGGAAGATCTCTGGACAATATAATATGCCTGAATTATTACATCCAAAATGGTGTCTCCCTTGTTCCTCATACCTCTCTGCTTAAGAGGGTGCTAGCGAGTATCATATTACTCCCTCGTCCCTCACAGATAGTCTGGCGATTTTGCAAGTTTTCCCACCTATAAAGAATGGAGAAGTCTGTAATTTTTATCGTAGGTACACTTCAACTGTGAGAAACAGAATCTAAAAATAAAATACATAAAATCACATTGTATGATTTTTACATAATTAGTTTCCATTTTATTGCGTGAAATAAGTATTTGGTCACCTACAAACCAGTAAGAATTCTGTCTCTCATAGACCTGTTATTTTTTCTTAAAGAAGCCCTCCTACTCTGCACTCATTACCTTTATTAATTGCACCTGTTTGAACTCCTTAGTCCTTACCTATATATAAGACACCGCTCCACACACTCAATCACACTCCAACATTTCCACCATGGCCAAGACCAAAGAGCTGTCTTAAGTACACCTGGGACAAAATTGTAAACCTGCACAAGGCTGGGATAGGCTACATGCAGCATCGGACTGGAGCACCTTGGGCCCACCAGAGAAAATCATTCTTGGGGCCCACTATGTAGCTATATAGAAATAAATGCAAGACCACCAATTATATGCTGTAAAATGCGCTAATATCGGGGTATAATATAAGGTGGTACACGTCTTAATTATGTAGCAGGAGTTGGGGTAGCCCCCTCATAGAATATAAAGTAGCCCCCCATAGAATATAATGCAGCCATCATAGAATATAATGTAGCACCCTCATAGGGTATAATACAGCCCCCCACAGAATATAATGTAGCCTCCTCATAAGGTATAATGCAGCCATCCATCTCGGCCCATACAAGAGGACTCAGAGAAACCAAACTTGTGGGACTTCTGCAGGGCCGGGGAACTCGGTACCGGGCCAGACGGTTCTCCAGGAAGTTGTGACGGCAGCAATAACCCGCTTCGTGGCCCTGTGCGTGCAATGAAATAAAGATGGGGAAAGTTCATGATGCCACCCGTAGTGTTCGGCAATAAGAAGATGGTCAACGCTGCGATTCAGATCCACTGGGGCGATTGGTGACGCAGCAGAGATGTTACAGTGAATGGGGCCCCAGGCAGCACACAAGGGCCCCAGGCAGCACACAGGGGGCTGTCTCTGCCCTCCTGTGTGCTGTCTGGGACCCCCTGTGCAATGTCTGGGTATATCACTCAATCCTGTGCGATGTCTAGGGCCCCTGTGCGATGTCTGGGGCCCCGTGTGCTGCCTGGGGCCCTGTGCACTGCAGGGGAACCTGTGCACTGCATGAGGCTCCTGTGTGCTGCCTGGAGCCCTGTGCACTGCCTGGGGCCCCCGTGTGCTGACTGGGGCCCTGTGCACTGCCAGGGGAACCTGTACGTTGCCTGGTACCCAATTCGCTTTATCTGCCCCGTGTGTGCTGCCTTGGACCCCGTTTGCTGTCTCTGCCCCTGTGTGCTGCCAGGGGCCCCTGTGTGCTGCCTGAGGTCCCCGTGTGCTGCCTGGGGCCCCATTTTTGATGGTTCTCAAAAGCGTGAAAAATCTGATCTATATTCTGACCCAAAGGGGTATAATCTGACCTAGGCCAATTTGTACCCCGGGGTATAGTTTGGCCTAGGCCATAATATACCCGGGGTATATTCTGGCCCAGAGGGGTATAAAATGGCCTAGGTATAGTTTATATACACCTGGGGTATAATCTCGCCTAGGCCACTTTAACCCCGGGTATATTCTGGGTGGGGGATTAATCTGGCCTGTTACATCGGGTATAAGTCGCGATCTGGGTGCCCCTCCAGGAGATGTAAATTTAAATTTCAAAAACTGACCGTCACATCCAAGCATAAGCATAGTGTGAACAGGTGCTTAACCTAGAGTCACCAACTCATATACATTCAAGCAAAAAAGGAAGCACACTGTAGCGCCAAACCATGCAAACATGAAAAATGAATAATGAATTGCATTACTGCATTAGAAGTATGAAAAATTGAGAAAGTTTAGCGCATAAAATGGCCAAGTTATGTGTACCTGGAAGCCACGTTAAGGCATTTCTCGTTTTCCAGCTCCCTATTCTATGCCAATCCTCACTAAGACTGTAGTCTCCATCTGAATGGGAACCTATGAAAAATCCTCTATTAGGACTGAAGTCTATATCTCTGTGAAGGGAAAATGGCCCTGGTTTGATTAAAAAACGACTGCAGCTAACAGGTGGAATGCTCAGTCAGAAGGTAAATGAATACAAATTTCAAAATCTGACCGTCACATCCAAACATAAGCATAGTGTGAACAGGTGCTTAACTTAGAGTCACCAACTCATATACATTCAAGCAAAAAAGGAAGCACACTGTAGCGCCAAACCATGCAAACATGAAAAATGAATAATGAGGAGATGTGACTTAACATCCTGCCGGAATGACAAATAGTTCAGAGACCATCCCAGGCTCCTTGATGAACCCTCTGCTTTTTTTTTAATTGAAGCAGACCACTGTGCCCTGCCTCTGCAGACCCCGGCCGGAAAGTTTGGCTTTGCGGGCTTGGGCCTTGGCCCTCATGTTCCGGTCCTCCATAGCTCTCCATTGAGCTCTCCGCTCCTGCTCCCCCATCTACAACCTGAACGCCTGCTGCTGGAGGTAGTCCTCCCAACTGAGGGTCTCCTCCACTTGGGCTTCCTCCGGAAACTCCATCAAATCCATCCCCGGGTGTTCCCAACTGAACACAACTCTTTCTCTGCGTACCTCCCGGGGCATACATACGTTCAGGCTGTAGTGGAACTGCCAGTAGGTGCCCGATGTCTGACGTCCGGTCCCAGGCTAGATATTTACACGCCTGGCTCGGTTTGAGGGCTGGCGGGGGTTTTAATGGACCTACTAAGGTCCCCTCGGCCACCGGAGCAAGGTCGGTGACAGTACCTGCCTCCATTGCCTCTCCGGTGCCGGACTCCTCTTCCTCCTCCTCCTAGGTCGGGGATGCAGGTCGCGAGGCTGCCCTCCACACGGACACTTTCTCCAGCGGACCTCTCTCCACCTCAACTCCGCGGTGATCTGCGACCTTAGGAGCTGGCGGCTCAGCTCCTCCACCTCAGCTTCAAGGAACTCCGGGTCCACTACAGGCAGCTGGTCCGGGTTTCCATCCCGTTGGCTGGGGGAGCCCCCGCCTCCACCCCACATTCTAGATCTTTCCAGCCACCACTTGCCATGATGCGTGCCGGGTTCCTTGTCGCACACTCCTCCACACGCTGCTTCCGCTCACTCCTTCGTGGGCGGTTCCTTTTCTTTTTTCTACCACCCCAGGGCAGGAGGTAGATCCCCCTGGCCGACGGACATGTTCTAATTGCATAGAAGTATTCAAAATGGGCAGGCATGGTTTTCGCGCCTTTCAGCAGCGCAGGCCACCATGGAAAGCTTTACCACTCCCTTTTGTATTGTCTCTGGGCGCACGAGACCCGGTTTAATGGGTCGGTACTTCCTGTTCCTGATGCCAAAATGCAGCTCCCCACAGGGCCGGGGCACTCGGTACCAGGTCAAACGGTTCACCAGGGGGTTGTCACGGCAGCAATGACCCGGTCCGTGACCCTGGGCGTGTAATGAAATAAAGATGGGGAAAGTTATAGGGGAAAGTTCGTGACACCACCCGTGGTGTTCGGCAATAAGAAGATGGCCGACACTGCGATTCAGATCCACTGGGACGGTTGGTGACGCAGCAGAGATGTTACAGCTCTCCACGGGTAGAGCTAGGCCCCAGGGCAGTCATAGGGTTAAAGGTGATGGAAATGGTTGTAGTGCCGGGTAGTTGACGCAGTAAATAAATCTGAGGGCACATCGGGGTGCAGTCTTCACACTTTTACTCACGGTCTTTCAAGTTACAATCCCCAGCCGGGGTGCTGTGTCCTCCAGGTCGGTGGTCCAGCCAGCTCTCGGGTAATTTGGGGTACACTTTACAAGAAGCCCCTTCTCTGGTCATCTCTCTGTGCTGGCTTCCGCTTCTCCTGCCCTGCGCCTCACACACAGTGTCCCAAGCCAGCAGCTTCGGATCCTATCAGGCGACGTTCTCCTGGTCTCCTTGATCCTATGCGGCTGCCTTTTCAGCAAATGTGTGTGGATTTAGCTGTTGCATTTAGTCACTACAGCCTCCGGTTTGCTAGCTGAGTCTTGCAGTATCTCCACTAGTCTAGGGCCGGTCCCACTGCGACCAGGTCCCTCCACCTGACTACAGTCGGCGTGAATTCGCGTGCCACCAGGGACGGACTGGCCATTTGGCAATTCTGGCAAATGCCAGAAGGGCCTGTCTGGTCGTGGGCTGCTTGGCTGCTATGTTGTTAACAGAATCAGTGTTCTCAAGACACCCATACTGTTAAGAATTGTGACGGAGCACATAGTAACTGACTCCGTCACTTACCCCAGCAGGTCACGGGTATCATTAGAAATATTGTTCATGCAGTAAATCTAGCTTTCCTCCATCCAGGGTAATATTAGTAATATATCCCATCTGATGCTTGGGGACAGGGACAATATGGGCCTGTGTGATTTCAAATGCCAGGGCTGAATTTCAGCACCAGTCCGTACCTGGGTGCCACGGATGGATTCCTCACTTCCTGTGCCCCTAGGACCCCTTCTTACTCTCTGGAGCCCCTCTCTGATTCCTTCGTCACTCCTCTATTCTCTCTTGTCCTGGGACGAGCTCCTCACTCTTCCAGTCCCTTCCACCAACTGTCCTCTCTCTCCCAACTGTCACTAACTCTCACTCTTCCCCTCCTCCACTTCCTCCACCCACACCCTCTACCCAGCTCTTCCCTGGCCTGGAGAGGTCTAGTGTTGGGTGCTAGTGTGTGGGTCCTGGGTATTTCCCCCTCCTTACCTAAGAGCAGAGTACCACACCTCTGGCTGAGGTGCAGTACCTCTGTGGTGACTGGACCCTCAGGGGCCCCACACTTCCTTTTCTCCTTCTTGACTGCTCAGGCTCCGGGTGGCATCCTTGAGCCATGGAGCCTGCTAGTTTAACAGACGGCAGTTGGGAGATCTCCCCCGGCGCACGCATCCTCGGGCGTAATGTCCAATGTCTCCACATGCAAAACAGATTGGCTGCCTTTCTGTGCAAGGTTGTCTCTTTTCCTGGCGATGCTCAGGATCAGTTCTGCCTCCGTAGGGGTCTAGGGGTATGGGAGGTTTCTTCCTTAAGTCGGCCCATTCTTCTTGTGCAATAGCCCTGGTATGAGGCTATTCCGTTCACTGTTATCCACCCCCACGCAGTGTCCACAGCCGATTGAATAACCACAGACAACAGGCCTCGGAGATAACAGCTGCTTTTACTTCAGCAGAACGGGGAGAAATAACATGGAGTTATGGTAACAGTTCACGTGGGGAATCCATGGCCAATACAGTTCAGGATTGGATTCTAACACAGAATTGAGGTTCTGGAGCTTTAAAAACCTGTTTTAGTTAGGAGCAGTACTTGCAGGTAATTATAAGAGAGTTCATAGTCTCTTGGTGGCATAAAGACAGAAGAGGGAATATATGGCAATAAGTACAGACCTGAAATACCGTATTCATTTTCTCAGCTGGTCATGGTACGTGCAGAAATATACTTGAAGTAAATAACGGATAATTTGCTGTGAGGCGGGAGACCATCCCTCCTGGCATCACACTTTTAACTATATTGCCTTCTAGATGCTGATGCTGTTCAAAGCAAAGATGGAGGAGGGAGCATCAGCTGACGCTCCCTTCCATTATTCCCATAGTTATATCCCATTATTCCTGTCTGGGTCTGACAACTCAGCGCAGCGTGTATAACAACGTCATTACAATGCCCCCACTGTATCAAGATGTTGAGAAGATCTGAATGTGCCATGAAGAGACTGGAACAGCAGGGGAATGGGCAGAGGTGAGTATTAATTTTTTTTCAAGTGGAGTGTATTGTATTGAGCACTATGTGGGCCCATCATACTGTATAGAGCACTATGTTAGGCGCATTATACTGTATAGAGCACTATGTGGGACCATTATAATGTATGGAGCACTATGTGGGACCATTATACTGTATGGATCATTATTTGGGGCTCTTTATACTGTATGACGCACTATGTGGGACCATTAAACTGTACTGAAGGCCATGCAGTGCCCCAACACACTGTATGGAGCACTATGTGGAGCTTAGTTATTATACTGTATGGAGCACTTTTTGTGGCCATTATACTGTATGCAGGGCTGTGGGGTATTACAGTTGGAAAATCATATTGTAATGAAGTCACCATTCTTTGATTGACAGGGGTACAGTAGGGTCATCATACCATGGAGCAGATCAGGGCAAAGTGCAGCCCGTGGGCCACATCCAGCCCTCTGGCTGTCTCAGTCCAGCCCGCCCCGTACCTAGACAGCCATGGGGCTGGAAGCCAGAGGCCCACAGTCTGCACCATGCCTGCCCAGGGCTGCCATTAGAAATGTCATGGCCCCATACTGGCAAAATTTTCAGGGCCCCCTTGAGACTCTGCCTAAGCTCCACCCCAGCCCCACCTTCTCCCCTCGAACTGTTCACAGTCCCAACGTTCTCTCTTGGAAAAACTCCACTTCTCACCAATCACACTTTAACAGTTCCCATCACACATACAGCCAGCAGCTCTTGTTTTGGCCATAAAACATTGAAAAAACCTTCAAGAAGCAATATAAACGAAAACCTTGCTATAACTAAATAAGTAAAAAGCAAGTGCATTTAAATAACACAGTGTTCTTAGTAATATGATTTTTTATAAAAAAAAAAAAAAAAAAAGCATAAAAGCCATCTCACCATCGCCAAGGTGACCCTGATCGAGACGGTCCTACACTGTCTAATATTAAAATCTTACCATGTGTCAAAGTCAACCTCAGTGTGTGAATGTTTTTTTATCAAAAATTATATTACAAAGAAAGCTGTGTTATTTAAACGCACTTGCTTTTTACTTATTTAGTTATAGCAGGGTTTTTGTTTATTTTGCTTCTTTTTTCTATTAAAATAAACATTTGTTAAAATATCCAATACAATTTAGGTATATTTGTATTTATTTTTCAATTATTAAAATGACCAATAATATCACATCCAAAGGGACAAATAAGACCACACCATGACCAGACACAATATTACTACCACATAGTGACCTATAATACCACATACAAGGAACAAATACAGCCACACCATGTCCAGACCACATATTACCACCACAGTGACCGAATAATAGCACATACAAGTGAGAAATACCACCACACCATGACCAGACCAGATAATACCACCACATGGTGACTGAATACTACAATATTGATCATTAAAAAAAAAAACACAATACTATCACCATAAGTGCCATTATACACAGGAGATCTGTACTTAGTATGCAGTGTCTGTGTACAGGTAATACAGTGATCACTGGTGACATTGTACACAGGACCTCTATATATAGGGCTAGTGTACAGGTAATACAGTCATCGCTGGTGACATTGTACACAGGACCGCTGTATATAGTATACAGTGTATAGTGTCAGTGTACAGGTAACACACTGACTCACCAGTGACATCTCTAGTTGAAGTCCTTCATCTTCGCTTTTCATCTTCATTCAGCACAGACCGCCGTCATTTCTTCCAACCAGGGCTTGTCTCTGCCAGAAATAACACAGTTATCTAGAGCACTGTTTGCAGAACACATTACTTATTTTTTTCCCAAATTCTAAACTACACCAGATGAAGAAAAAAAGTGACAGTGTCGCTCTGCACAGTAACAGGACCGCCTCCCCCATTTAAAACATAACATCCCTTAATGAGCCCCTATGGTAATAATATCCCCCATCCTGGCCCTGTGTATTTCATTCCTGGCTCCATCCATATGTTCTCACATCCTGCCCTCATGAGTATCCATTCTGCGCCCATATGATCTGTTATGAACTGGTCACCGAGGAGGATGGCAGGAATAGGCTAGGCTACTAGAAAACCCGAAAGGTTGGTTACTTAGCAGATTGCAGACCCCTAATCCTAACGACACAACTAGGAGTAGCCGTGGGGTGTACCTACGATGCCCTAGACGCCTCGGCATAGCCGGAGAGCTAACTAAGCAAGAAAGGTGAAATCTAAACTGCCCCGGAATAGAACCCCAAAGGAATAGATAGCCCCCAAACATATATTGTTGATGAGACAAAATGAGGCACAAACACAGGTAGAAAATAGACTGAGCAAATGATGGGGCCCAAACTGTCTAGACAGGATAGGACAGGAAAGACACTGTCTGCAATCACGCAAAAACCCTAAATAATCCAACACGACTGATGTACAAAAACATTGAGGTCTCACAACCTCTCCCCCACTATATCAGTACTCTGGTGTAAACTGGCAGCAAAGCAAAAGGGACTAATATAACAGGGGACTGAACAAACTGACACAAGCTGTAACATATGGAGCAGGGTCCATCACTGCCTCAGCAGGGAGCATGCTGAACCCTGTCAGCAAAGCAGAAAGCAGAAAAAAGCAAAACCAGATCAGATGCAAAGGATTAGCAAAAGAACCAGTTAAGTGGTTCTTTTGCTAATCCTTTGCATCTGATTAGGATTAGGCAGGAGACAGCAGACCTCAAAATGCACAGGAAGAAACAATCACCAGCAGCAACTGAGGGAAGCCTGCTCACTTAAATACTCCCAATCAGTAACCCCAGATTTCCAATCATCGTTGTCAGGTGGCAGACTTCTGTCAATCCAGCCAGCTCCACTACCCACAGTAACCACCAGAGGGAGCCCCGACTCAGAAGTAAAAGAATTCACAACAGATCTCCTCCCCTTCCTGCCCCATCTGTCCCATGATCTTGACCCTCCTGTCCCAAGGTCCTGCCCCAATTGTCTCCATTGTATCCATCCTGCCCTATGATCCTGCACCTTGTGTCTCCATCCTGCCCCATGACCCTGCCCCATCTGTCTCCATCCTGCCCCATATTCCTGCCCCATTTGTCTCCATCCTGCTCCCTTGTCTCTATCCTGTCCCCGTGCATCCATCCTGCACCATGTGTTTACATCCTGCCCCGTGTCTCCATTCTACGCCATGTGTTTACATCCAGCCCCCGTGTCTCCCATCCTTCCCCGTCTCCATTTTCCTTCGTGTTTTCATTCCCCCGTGTCTTCCATCCTGCCCCCGTGTCTCCCATCCTGCCCCGTCTCCATTCTCCCGTGTCTTCAATCCACCATGACTTCCATCCTGCCTCCATGTCTCCCATCCTGCCTCCATGTCTCCCATCCTGCCCCCATGTCTCCCATCCTGCCCCTTGTCTCCATTCTGCCCCATGTGTTTACTTCCTGCCCCGTATCTCACATCCTGCCCCCATGTTTCCTATGCTGCCACCAGGTCTCCATTCTGCCCCAGGTCTCCATTCTGCCCCAGGTCTCCATTCTGTGTATGGGATGTTTGGGTGGGCATGGGGAGGCTATGACAGTGACATGCTGCTCATGGTGCTGCACATGGGGGTGACATGTTGCACATGGTGCTGCATATGGAGTGCCATGCTACACATGGTGCTGCATATGGGGTTGACATACTGCACTTGGGAAGGCTATGGGGGGCCTCATGCCGTATATATGGGGAGGCTATGGGGGCCTCATTCAGTATATAGGGAGGCTGTGTGGGGCTCATGCAGTATGTATAGAGGAGGCTGTGTGGGGCTCATGCAGTATATAAGGGGCTGTGAGGGTGCTCATACGATACACAGAAGGAGCTGTATTCAAGTTCAAATGATATATAGGGGGATATCAAAATACTTAATTCTGCTCAATATTAAGTGATACAATTAATATTAATCTAATTATCACTAATAAATAATAATATATTGTTATTAATATTGCGTATAATTAATTTCGGCCTATTAGTTCAACTCTCCACAACTGTCACGGTCTCTCATGTGGCTCCTCAGGAAAATTAATTGCCCACCCCCTGCCATGGAGGGAACTGTGGGGATATCATACTGTGTTTGGGAGCACTTTTGTTTGCAACATACTTTATTATCTGTATTATTCAAGGTTTTTTGTCCTTTGTTATTACATATTTAAATTAGGCCATTGGGCCATATACTTTACTGCTCTTACATAACATATTATATTACTTCAATATTTTATTCTAAGATCTATTGATTAAAATGTATTGTGTTCATGGGACAACCCCTTTAAGTTTCTTTCCGTATGAAAAAGTTAATCGTTATATTTGATAAGGAAAAACTTCCTCAATTGTAGACATTTCTTTACCATATATCAAGGTTGGCCCGTGACTTTGTCCAAGCTTTTCATTTTGGCCCACTGTGTATTTCAGCTTGACATCGCTGATGTAGATTTTGGCAAAACATTGCCACCTTGGATGATTTTCTTTGCAAGTAAAGGTCTGCCTTGCCACCTTACTCCATAGGCCAGACATATGAAGAATATGGTAGATTGTTGTCACATGCAATACTTAACCTGTACTTGCCAAAATTCCTGCAGCTCCTTTAATGTTGCTATTGACCTCGTGGCATCCTCCACATTTAATTTTTTTCTTTTCTTTTCATCAATTTTTGAGGAACGTCCAGTTCTTGGTAATGTAACTGTTGTGACTAATGTAAGCCACTTCTTAACCCCTTCCTTACCGATGACGGAATAGTACGTCATCGGTAAGGTCCCTCACTTTGCGGTGGGCTCCGGTGGTGAGCCCACCTCAAAGCCGCAACATGTCAGCTGTTATGAACAGCTGACATGTGCCCGCAATAGGCGAGAGTGGCATCGCCGTCTGCCCGCGCCTATTAACTAGTTAAATCTCGCTGTAAAATCTGATAGCGAGCATTTACATAGCATTTCCGGCCGCCGGAAATGAGCTCATCGCTGACCCCCGTCACGTGATTGGGGGTAGGCGTCATGTTGCCTGGACAACCAGAGGTCTCATAGAGACCTCTATGGTTGTTCCAGGCAGATGGCTTTCAGCGCCACCCGGTGGTCAGCGCTGAAAGCACAGGAGTAAATTTGCTACATATAGGCGATCTGCTCATCGCCCATATGTAGCAGAGCCGATCGAGTATTGCATGCTTCAAGCCTGCTATGGAGGCTATTGAAGCATGCCAAAAGTGTAAAAAAAAAAAATGTTTAAAAATAACAAAAAAATAAAAAAACCTAAAAGTTCAAATCACCTCCCTGTGGCCCCAATCAAAATAAAACAATAAAAAAATCCCACATACACATGTTAGGTATCGCCGCGTTCAGAATCGCCAGATCTATCAATAAAAAAAAGCATTAACCCGATCGCTAAACGGCGTAGCGGGAAAAAAATTCAAAATGCCAGAATTACATTTTTTGGTCGCTGCGACATTGCATTAAAATGCAATAACGGGCGATCAAAAGAACGTATCTGCACAAAAGTGGTATCATTAAAAACGTCAGCCTGGCACGCAAAAAATAAGCCCTCATCCGACCCCAGATCACGAAAAATGGAGACGCTACGGGTCTCAGAAAATTGTGCAATTTTTTTTTTTTTTTAGCAAACTTTGGAATTTTTTTCACCACTTAGATAAAAGAGAACATAGACATGTTTGGTGTCTATGAACTCGAACTCGTAATGACCTGGAGAATCATAATTGCAGGTTAGATTTAGCATCTAGTGAACCTAGCAAGAAAGCCAAGCAAAAAACAAGTGTGGGATTGCACTTTTTTTTTGCAATTTCACCGCACTTGGAATTTTTTTCTGTTTTCAAGTACACGACATGGTAAAACCAATGGTGTCCTTTAAAAGTACAACTTGTCCCGCAAGATATAAGCCCTCAGATGGCCATATTGACGGAAAAATAAAAAAGTTATGGCTCTGGAAAGAAGGGGAGCGAAAAATGAAAAATCGAAAAAAGCTCCGGGAGTGAAGGGGTTAATGACCGTCTTCACAGTGTTTCATGGTATATTCAATGCCATGGAAATGTTTTTGCACCCTTCTCATGAGTGATAACTTCCAACAATGAGATCCCTTTGCTGTGTTGTAAGCTGTTTACGGACCATGGCTTTTGCAGTAAAATGCAAAATATGTCAGGAAAATGTGATTAGAACATCTAAACTTTATATGGCTTTAATCAGAATTACTGTAAATTAAGCCAGCTGTGTACTGACTAGTGTGGACCAATATTATTCTATGAGGCCATGCACATGTCCAATTTTCTTTTCCTCCCACCTAGTTTGTCCAAGGAAAAAAATCGCAGTATGTTCAATTTGCATCTTATATTCGGATTGCACTTGGTTATGCAAGTCAATGAGTCTGTGGAAAGAAAATCTGACTGCACTCTGATGACATATGAATGCAGTCCAATTTTCACAGACTGACAGGTTGAAGATGGGGACATTTTTTTTTCAATCTTCTCATTGGAGTGTGATTAGCATAATCAGTCAAATTTATTTTAGTTTTGTTATTTTTATTTTCCCTCTCCAAATTTTTTCCTACGTCTCAAAGAATTTGTACAATATTACGGTTGATATTAAAAGAGGAAAAAATATTTAAAATTATTCTTCTTGGTATGATTTATTTTGCATGAAAACCTGGCATTTTAAAAGGGTAGTGAAGACTTTTTTTTTTTTTTTGATCCTCTATACTCTATTGCAGGGTTCCCCAACTCCAGTCCTCAAGGACCGCCAACAGATCATGTGTTCAGGATTTCCTTAGTATTGCCCAGGTGATAATTGCATCACCTGTACAATACAAAGGAAATCCTGAAAACATGATCTGTTGGTGGGCCTTGAAGACTGGAGTTGGGGAACCCTGCTCTATTGTAAAGTGAATAAAACATGTCATGTAGTAGACAGTGTTGAACACAAGGTGGCGCCATAAGAAAGGGATATTCATCTTTCCCAGTAACTTCAGCTCAGTAGTTTATAACAATAGAACATTGCAGCAGTATACAGAGATTTACTATAATTTCCAGCCTAACCCTAACAAACTGCGTTGCGGCTGTCAAACAGCAGTGAGACATGCAGCCTCGGTGACTCGAACATTTTTTTTTCGAGCATCCAGAAAAATACTCGATTAGGACACTAGTGTGCTCGGATAGCACTTTATCCGAGCAAGCTTGCTCATCACTATTAAAAACCTTTTTGTGACTTTCAAACATAATTTGCCGACCAGATGCCAAAAATCGTTATTACGACAGCCCTTAATCGGGTTTCGGATTAAACCTCAGCATGGTATATTAGAGGTTAATGAACTGGTGTGAATCTAGTTTTAAAACATGTGTCCAAGTATATAAACTAACAAGTTATTTTGTTCTAAATGATGGCCCTTGATGTTAACCATACTGCAGCAAAGATTTTGGGCCAGCATGTGCTTGCAGTACACAAGGATGGCCACAGAGTGGCACTGCAGCACACAGGTTTTCAGACTTGTTTGGCAGGAAATAAGAATAACTCCATTTATTTACAGCAAGCAGAAACATTGACAACATATAGGAATTGAAATGGAAATTGTTATAAAGTTGCAGTAGTTTAAGACCAAAATTAACACAAAGACTCTTTTTGTATTCCCAGTGTTAGGCCTCATTCAGACGTCAGTGATTTCGTACATAAGCAAGAAAACCTCGCAGTTTCAGCCGTGTTTGGTCCTTGTGTCAGATTTTATCATCAGAGTTTCATTAGTGATTCACAGTGATAAACAATGAATAGATTGCAAAGCTTCTCATCCTTTTCAATATTGATGATGGAAATGGGTGATTTTGATTTGTGACACTGATCAAAAACTGACATGTCTCGAGGAGGTTTTTGTGGACACACTGCGAAAAAGCAAGGATTTGTGAACAGCCCCATAGGTTATAATGGGTGCGTGTTCTATCCATGAAAACCATGAGAAGAACACTACGTGATAAATGGACGTCTGAATGAGGCCTTACCATCGCCTGAAGGTCACAGTTAGCTTTTCAAGTTATTGCCATAAATGCATTAATTTGCTAGCATTGTCAATAAGCGTCACCAAGTTTTACAATGTGTAACGGACCGTACTGATGAATATATACAAGGATATCTTTATATAAGCGCTGAGCTTGTTTTTAGCAGTGTGTGTGTTAAAGTTGCTGTGTGCTTTGGATTTCTGTACACGCCATAGGTTACCTGTAGTGTGCCTTTTTAAAGGAGTTCATTCCCAAAGCTACTTATAAGCGCATGTACCTTTTTTAAAGACAAGTTCAGCAATAGTTTTACATGGCCAGTCCATTCCTCCCCTACCGAAGAAATCAGCATTTTAATTGATGATGTGTTAGATCTAAAACCTCTGTCACTCCAGCTCTACTCCCCTCCCAGCACCACCCACTCTTCCTTGACTGACAGCCTCTGTGCTCTGTGATTTCAGGCAAAGGAGCCATCAGTCAAGCAGGAGGAGGCAGCGATGGGTGGGGAATTGTGTCACATGTCCATATAAATTGCTTGGGAGGCGAAATGCTGCTGACAGATTCCCTTTCACTAGAATGGATATATATGAGAGTTTGAAGGATTGTTCACTCCTGCAAGTGGATTTGGTTCTATTGTTGGCCAGACTCATACCTCCTATGATCATTATTCACGTGTGGCATGGATGGACTCATGCCCTTTGTATTCCTAATGATTCCATGTTGGCAAGAAAATAGTGTTAGATGGGCATGTTGCCCAGAAGTTCATGTTACCTTATTGATAAAGTATGTTTGTGCACAATCTGGTTTTGCATCTTCATTTCTGGTTTTAGCGTCCCATATGGGAATGGATCCCCAAGTGAAGAAAAGTGAATGGCAGGAGTCAAGCCCACAGTGTAGATCAGCAGAGATCCCCACAGAGAAGCAGGATGGGTCCAGACAAGTTACAACAGTGCTGAGAAGCCAGAAACAGGCAGCTAAAAGGAAAGAGGTGGAGGGCTCCTCAGAGCTTCGGTGGGTAACAGCCATCATGGAGGGTCCCACCGTGAGACCGTGTCGTGGATGGACAGGGCCAGGTGGTAGCCTCAGAAGGCACCAGCAGTAAGTGTGGCTATACAGGTAGAGGCACCACTGGAGATTTGGAGTGGACGTGGAGCCTCCATGACACCAGTTTTAATGAATTTGGCCCTTAGTTTTGAAACGTTTAAATATTGTGGCTCTATACCCTGAGATCTTGCTGTCCGGAGAGTATGGACAAGGAAATGTGTTATTTCTACTGGGTAATCCCTACAGCGGATGAGGTTCTCATTTTACAGCCTCCCTTACAGATACACTGGCCCAAAGTGGTTTCCAATTTTCGGCTTTATGATTTGCATTTTTCTTCCCCTTCTTCCATCAACCATAACTTTTTTTTATTTTTCCATCAACATGCCATATAAGGTCTCGTTTTTTGTTGGACTACGGTATTTGTAGTTTTGATTGACACCATGCATTTTCTTTAAAATGTACTGTAAAATGGGAAAAATGACTTTGTGGGATGAAATGTTGAAAAAAAATATGCAATTCTGCCATTTTCTTTAAGTGGCCAGGGGTGAATGAAATAGTATGTGGATGTGTTTAAGGGCATAGTCTAACGTTTTGATCTGTCCTTCCTTCTTTTCTTGGAACATTGGGAGGTATAACTTCACGATCCGTTGCTGCTTGTGTGGCAACCATCACAGTCAGGAATAAGCCTTTATGTAGCATTCCTTTCCTCAACACTGGGGTGGCAAATACTAAAAGGGTTGTCCACCTTTTGACTAGGCGTGCGCAGCCTCACTCAATGCAATGTATTGAAGAAGGCTGTGTATGTCCAGTTAGAATATGGCCAGAATTATGCATATCACATACTTGCAGTCACATGACCACGAGGGTCTCGGCACCGGACAATCTTCATAGCGTGCACTGTGCACATTGTGAGGATTCATAAGTCTGCACTCACATGGAATAACTGCAGACTTTTGTGAAAAGTCTGGACAACCCCTTTAAGTTTTTTTTCAACCTATTTATCTTGCAGACTTCTTCCTTGCTTTTGCGTGCTGTTTGTCTGCAAATAAGTTAGAAAGCAAAAAACAACACAGAAGAGCTAACTTTCTCCAGACATAGCCGCTATGGGAGTGGACAGACATTCCTAACACTAATGCCACACTCCCAATGACTCAGCATTTCACATACCAGCTCAGTGTGTTAGAAGGAATTTCTCAAGAGGGTTTTGCTCCTTAATATGAGAGCAGCATACTACAGGGCAAGGAAGCCTGATTACAGAGATGTTTAACGTAACGTATGTGCTGTAGTATCGATACAATCAGTGTTTTATCAGCAGGAGATTATCACTAGAGGACTACATCTCCTGTGCAGACCAGTCAGGCTAATCTGTGTAACCCCGCCCCACCACTGATTGGCAGCTTGCTGACAATGTATAGTGTACACAGGAAGCTGTCAGTCAGTTGTGAGGGCAGGATTATACAGAAACCAGAAGGCTTATCTCTGCTGCATCAAACAAAACAAGGATTTTATCAAAATTACACCAAGCAGCCCAATAAGTGATACATCGCTGGAATCAGGCTTTCTTGTCCTCTATTTTGATGCTCTCAAATTATATAGCCAAAACCTACTGACAGATTCTCTTTACCTATTTATGCCCTGTAGTCATCACTCCTGCTACTCACAAGTCCACTGTCTGGACATGTTGGACCCAGGACATTTCTCCTACAAAACGTATTGATGTATACAACACCAATCCATTGTATCACACTTGCCACATTTTGTTAGTTGTCGTAGACTACACACACTCCTCATCAGTGAAATTGTAACTCCAAAAAGGAACATATTGTGCAATTACAGAAATCACAGGTTGGATAGACAATTAGACATGATAGGTAAATTATGAAAAGTAATGAGTGTGAGCACCACATGCACAAATTGCTGCACTTAAACATCCTAACTGCTATCAGTGAGGTTATTAATCGTCTGAGGAATGTTCTGCCACGCTGAATGGATTTGGACACGAAAATCATCAAGATCCTCTACTGGCAGCTCCTTTTACAATTGCCAACCCATGATGTCCAAGATGTGCTCAATGGGAGACAAGTCCAGAAATGTTGTACGCCATGGTAGCATATTTAGACCACACAGGCTCCTCACAGTTTCACCAGCAACATGTGACCTTGCGTTGCCATTTTGAAAAACACCTCCTAGCACACTTTCACGTTCTCTAGTCAAGGCCTCTTTATGGTGTTGCCCACTTGATAACCAAGACAATCTCCAGATATCATTATATTCAAGTCATAAGGGGGAATAATCTCTGAAGAGGATACATCTCCTTTGCAGCTTCCATTGCTGCCTTGCTCTACACCATGATGGGCTTTGAGAGCAAGTGGTATAAGGTCAATGAAACTGTAGCTGGACATGCTCCTAGACACTGTTTGACAACTTGGCTAGTTATATATCGTCCAATTGAATTGATCACTATGTGCCATTCTTCTAATCTGATGAGACCGCGCTGGCAACATCCAAAGAGGCCTTCACGAGAGAAAGTCACATTGGTCCTACCACAAGGATTATGGTGTGGGATGGCATATTGTACATTACTCTGACCCCTCTAATCTTCATTCCATGCACACTAACAGCTCAGCATGATATTGGTTTGATGGTGGAGCCCATAGTACGGCCATTTCTGCAAAGTGTCCTAGGAGCTGTTTTTCAACATGACAATGCCACATAGCTGCTGGTGAGCTTGTGCGGCCTAAATGTGCTACCATGACCTGCAGCATCTCCAGACTTGTCTTCCATCGACACCTGGGATGTCAGTGGTCGGTGATCACACAAGAGTTTCCAGCACCGGATTGCTATGATTTGCACAAGCGCATTCATGGCAGCAGAATGTTCCTTGCACAACCATAAATAACCTCATTGATTTTTGCACTTGGCGCTCACTCCATACTGAATAAATTGAGATATTTTGAAAATTCTGTTTCCATTTTTTCATCATTTACACATCATTATCTTGTCTATCCATCCTGTGGTTTCCATAATTCTATGACTTTTCCTTCTTGGTGTTGTAATATCAATGTTGAGGAGTGTGTAAAAAAAATAGCAAAGTGTGTGATATTTGCAAGAGGGTGATGAACCCAGTGTCCATCTTCTTACATTCTGCTCCACTCAGATTTTGTCACTGTATCACAAAGGTTTTTATATCAGCTTTGCCTATTGGGACATATTACATTGAACATGGGATTGTTTCATTAGTTTTACAAATGAGGCATGGAAAATGGTCCTCTGATCACTCTGAATTTATCTATGGGGGTGGAACAAGCCACATTCAGTGCCGTCTAGTTCCCCAGTATTATATAGAGCGCTGATGTTTTGAATTATGTCATGCTCCTAATACTGTAATTATCAAATATTCTCCACTTTACTAATGCTGTCACACATAGACGTGACTCATGGGGTAACATCAGCACATGGGATGCAGCGTTTCCCATCATGTGCTCATATCCTTATGATCTTGGCATCCGTCTTCACGTGTTATTAAAGGCGTTGTTCCCTTTCAGTAAGTGAATGTCCCCAGCTGTAGGTTATTATAAAGAAACAAACCCACCCCCGCTCACCTTCCCCAGGTCCACCAGCGATTGTCTGCTGCGGCTTCCGTTGTCCGGCATTGGCTGCAGCTCTGAAGGAGGCGTTCTGTCTGCACTGCAAGAGCCACCGAGCTCACGGATTGGCTGCTGCCCTGTCTATGAAGCAAACGTCAGACACCGAGAGCAGCGGTGGAAAATTACCTGTGGACCTGGGTAAGGTGAGTAAAGCGAGGTTTGTTTCTTTATAACAACTGGCAGAGACAAGCACTTTAGGTATTACGCTGGGGCAGAAATCATGGAAAGTAGATCCTTAGTGTCAGGAGGTTGTGACCATGGCTTACACACCTAGCATCTGGTAACAGCTTCTTTACAGAAGAACTTACAGCTAAAAGGCAGAGTATTCTTCCTTCTGATATAGACCTGATCCCATAGTGTTTATGGGAATACTCTCAGTAATCCGGCATCAGTTGTTGCACTAAACTGGTCATATTTTCTGATTCGGCTATGGACACATGACCAATTGCCCCACTTTGGCCTCAGTTGTAACCTGAATAAAACAACTGACCACACACAACAAATATATGGAAACCCAACCCTAACGGTTCTGAGATGTTATGATGATAGACACAAAACAAACAATCCGGCAGGTTTGGATTTTTGGCAACAGTTGCACCATTGCCGAGTTATCTTGTGAACTACTGTGCAAATGCATTGACAATTGTTAGATCAACTTTGCAATGCGACACTGCCATCTTCCAGTTATATTACAATATCCCCATGGAGTCCTAACCGTATACATCTGGACCATATGATGGCCATTCATTGTACCGAATGCCCCCAGGAGATGTGTATGGATTGACTATCGTTACATGTATACATGACGTCTAATCATATTGCACTGTTAAAGAAATTAAAGTAGAGTAGAAAAAAGGCAATTTTAGCTTAGATCTACTGGGTAGAACATTTAGGTATCTTAACATGGTAGTTTATGGATATTCCTTATTTTTATATACACAAAGTTTATGCCTAATGTGATGTGAACAGAGCCGAATACTCTGCTCCACAAAATGGTGTCAGCCACAGTACTCGGTTCATCTCTACGAGATGACCCTATTGGAATTGGAGTGGGCCTGCAGTACCCGGCAGTGGTTACTACACAGTTTATGAAGCGGCGCTTTTCAGTTCCACAGCTACTAAGATTCGACAATTGATAGGACTGAGAATAAACAGCTAATCAGTGAGGGGGATCCAAGTGTCAGAACCCCACTGATCTGAAGTTGATGCCCTATCTTGATAAGTCATCAATATAGAAGTAGTTGGACAACCCTTTAAGCAACTTTCTAAACAAAAATCTTGATTAAAATATCTCTACCATTTTTCTGTTTTTGCAAAAATGTTTCAAGTCTGTCAGATGTTCTTGACAGCTATCTGCTGTTGGAGATGGCAGGAGGCATGGCGAGGAAGTTGTACACAGATCTGTGGCAGAGAAGGGAGATTGCACCTGGAATGGAGGGATTAGGCCGGGGTCACACTTGCGAGAAACTCGCACGAGTCTCACGTCTCAAAACCCGGCACTGCTGCCGGCACTTGGGACCGGAACGCTCAGCTGCATAGAGATACATGCAGCCGCACACTCCGGTCCCGAGTGCCGGGTATTGATGCGAGACATTTGCGAGTTTCTTGCAAGTGTGACCCCGGCCTTAAAAGTAGACTATAGACAAGGAGGGAACCACATGGAGAGGACATAAGTAGTATTAGAGCTGTGCTGTTACAGGAATATGAAAGTGATATCCAGCCTATATTACTGAAAGAGATACTCCCACAAAAGAAAAGTCTGAAATTTGGTAGGGGATGCAAACTGAAAATGAATAACGGAATCAAGATTATAGAATTACGTTTCATACAATTTTCTTAACTAAAGGTAACCACTAACATATTTAAAAATCATCTTTTTTCATGGCAAAAGGCATCCATTCTTTACAGCCCGTTTTAGGTATCGGCAGTGATCCCCAACTTCCTATAGTTCTGCTGCAACACTAAAACTCCCATCATTCCCTGACATTTAGATCATTGCTGCAAAAATACTCAGACCCAATGGCAGACGTAGAGCTGTCTAGTAAGTCACTAATTATAGAGGGTTGCACTTGCCCAGTCCCAGGAATGTTATCCTCACGTTGCCTCCATGGAGAGTGATGCATGTCTAGGAGGAGCCCGCTGATGCTGTTAATGTCCTGCTGACTCACGAAAATATCATGCAGCGCCTGAGACTTTCACTCTAAAATGACCATTGATCAAAGAGTTGGGAGCTTATGAAATTGCTATGGCTTCCGATCACATTTTGGAGGTTCTCTTCTGAGTGGTTTTCCCCATTAAATACAGCCTCTGGCACACAGCCCATACTATTCTGCCCTCCATGTGCCGCCGATAGTCATGATCTTGTCTCTCAATTATATATGAACCGGTATGCCTTACGCTTCTGCAAAATTTGAGACCCTACTGTATGACGGCACCTATATATCTGGCAAGAATTTCAGTGTGGTGGCCGCACGGATTTAGAACACTACTAAGCCCATAACTGCAGGTTTATGGCGCTTTGGGACATGACAGGTTCCCTTTAAAGAGTTTGAAGAAAACAGGGTCTTTCTAATCCTCGGCAAAGAAATGCAGAGCTATTCCTGTCCCCAGGAGTTGTGTGCAATGCTGCGCTGTGGTGAAAAAAAAATAAATATTTTTGCAAGCTTTTTTTTTTTTTTTTTAGAATGTGCAAAAAATAAAGAACGTCCATCCAAATGAAGTTAAAATATTGATATCTTTATTTACAAATGTACAGAGTTTCACAGAAACATCGTCCTTGTAAATTACACAAGTCTTGTACATCACATAATGTTTCCCAGTCTGTGCTCTATATAGCATGTTCAATGTTTCTCTCAGTCTCACAGAACCAAAAAATAAAAACTACAAAAAAGAGATATATATTTATATATACAAAATACTTCCAATGTAGTTATCTGGAATATTACTGAGAGTAACTTTAAACAATGCAGGACCAAAAACACCCTAAAAGACATTAAGAAATGAGCAAGTCATGACCAGCACTCTTATGAAGCAAAAATAAAAAATATATATATTTTTTAATTATCTTTATTTGACAATTTTATGACTTGGAAAAATATCCATGTACGCCCGATATTAACTGATTGGCTCCAATACTTTTAAAAGTAATATTAATTAGGTGTACATGGAAAGAAAACAAAACTGTACGCTATTGGCAAATAAGACTAGCTTAATAAAACTGTGCCAAAGAAGCCAACTCAACTCTAGATAGTGCTCTGTACAGCAGTACCAATAGTTATAATAGTTTTTAGGATCAGTGAATGGTTCACCTGACAAAAAAAAAAAAACTAGTAAAAAAAAAAAA
Source organism: Dendrobates tinctorius (assembly GCF_039654945.1). Taxonomy (NCBI): domain Eukaryota; kingdom Metazoa; phylum Chordata; class Amphibia; order Anura; family Dendrobatidae; genus Dendrobates; species Dendrobates tinctorius. Next base: position 10,099,945 of record NW_027361993.1, read on the forward strand.
AATCTAAAATTCTAGATTTAGGGACACTGCTTCTACGAACCAAACATGTGTGAGTAATGATATACAAGCCCTCTGTGCCCTTACAGAAAGTAAAACATTAAGACACGCTACCATCTCTGTACATTAGGCAGGCAATATACACAGGTATGTGCGTAGAAGATCCGACAATTACATTTCACATCCTCTCGGTTTGGTCTCGTGATTTTTTTTTTTTCTTCACATAAAATATGTCCTTCAAAAACATGTACAATAATAGCGAGGAAGAAACTGTCATAAATGTCTCGTACTTGTACCATGGCAGCAAAGGGTTTAAATGGTTCATACAAAGAAAGGAAATTTTAAAAAAAATAAAAAATCAATTTTTAAATATTTGAGCTGGGGAAAAAACAAAAAAAGTGTTCCAATCCCAAGAAGTTCTGAAACAGCTATAGCAAGGCCTGTACGTTTCTTTTTTATTATTGTTTTCCCCATATTTTGTTAACAGGGATCATAGACCATCCATTTAAATACAAAATAATGATATTAATAAAAAAAAAAAAGCATCAATTCTGCTTATAGTGTTTATTACCCGTACGATAAGAAGTTGGGAGAAGAAAAAAAAAAAAATCTCTATTATTCAGACTATTGAAAAAAAAAAAAAAAAAAAATGAAACCACAACTAATCCAATAATTTTCTTCTAGTTCTAAATGGCTACGCTTCAATAGTTAAAAACGTTTGTGCCTTTGGTCAGATATATAAATTGTACAAATTGGCAGCAATTGTGCACCCAGTAAAAGTGGTGGTTTAGATCAGCGATGGCAAAACTCCAGTCCTCACAGCTCCCAACTTATCAAAGCATCATAATATTTTCACCAGTTTCTCTCACCCGTACAGCACTAAGGAAATCTGGAAAATGATCTGTTGGCGGTCGTGAGGAGTTTGGAAAACATTGGTGTAGATAGTAAAATATTAACCATAAGGGTATATCCAAATGGGGAACATCTTCAAAATCCACAAATATTAGTCAAACGGTATTTCAAGCTATTTTGAATGTAGATTTTTTTATGCAAATCCGCATCAAAACTCTGTGAAAACACCCTTCACTCCAGGTCTCAATGAGTCCCACTGACTTAGAATGAAGCGGCACCATACAGGCTCTGCTACCGGTCCATTTCAGGTTTTGCTTACTCTGGTCGGACAATGAGATGAAAGGGAGACTCAAGGCCCATGTTGTAGTGAGAGGTGGGGTCCCGGCAAACTTCCTTTTTATCTATACTGTAAATGGGTGATAGTGATTTTCCTAATACTAGACATACAGTGTGTCATCTGTGGGATAGGGGAAAAACTTCCCGATCGCTGGTGATCCAACCGCTAAGACCCCTACCCTTTCCGAAAACTGGGTCACTGAAGATCCCCGTGTAAATGGGGCGGAGGTCAATCATACATTCATTTTTAATGAAGGTTGCCAAGAGTTGCGCTCAGCTGGTCTTCGGCGCTTTCATAAGAATGAATGGAGCGACAGTGCTCATGATCAACCACTGCTCCATTCATTTTTAATGAAGGTTGCCGAGGACTGAGCTTGGCTAGTCTTCGCCACTTCCATAAGAATGAATGGAGCAGTAGTGCGCATGATCAACCTTTGCTCTATTCACACCCAGCTCTTCAGAGACCCGATTCCCGGAATCGGTGGTGGGGTCCCTGTGATTGAGAAGTGATCCCTGATCCCCCTTTATCCTTTTGATAGTAGATAACTTACAAACTTGGGAATACCTCATTAAGACTTTGCTCTGTGACTGAAATATACAACGGACAGAGGTAGATAAAACACCACATTAGGAATCTCCCATTTGTAATATTTTTTTATCCCGTGTGCATGTATTTATTGCATTTTTATTCTTTTGCAACATACTTTTAACTTTTACATGAAATTTTAATAAACACACACACAAGTGAAACTGTGAACCCAGTCTATTAAGACGATAAAACTATTATATATTGACTCATCTGTTAAAAAAAAAAAAAAACTAAAAAATAAAATTATGGTACATATTTGAAGGTGTGTTTGTAATCTACAACTCGGTAATTGTACCTGACTACCTGTGAGGAAAAATAAGATTTATTGAAACCTTTTATAAGTTTGTACTTTTTTTTTTTATAACAATCTGTCATGTGTTTTGGAGGTAAAAAAAAATAAAATAAAAAATGAAAATCAAACATACGTAAAACAACATTTGCTTTTATCTAGTCTTTCATGCCAAACTAGAAATATATATATATTTTTTTCACACCTACAAAAACTATGCCGAAACTGCAGCAATGAACAAATAAAAGTTGTTTTTTTTGTTATTACGATTTCTCTCATTTTGGTCTTGCTGGAGGATTGAGAGGGCGAAAGAAATATTATGTTATGCGGCCATTTAACCTCGATGCTGCCAGGTGCTCACGGGAAATCTGGTCACAAAAGAATATAAAAAAAAAAATATCGGTTGTATTTTGTGTGGCCTAAGTTCACACAGGCAAATAGGATTTGAAACAAACCCAGATTGGGTATAAAAAAAAAATAAATAAAAAATTGTGAGTGGCAATGTGTGTGCCCACGGGAAAACAAGTTTATTGAGGATTGTATTGTAGTCTGCACAGTGGTGTAGCCCTGTGTGCTTTTCTTGCGACGCCCAGTCATTCAACTATTTTTTTTCTTTTAGTCCAAAAACAGCTTCCTACAGCCCATCCGTGAGCGGTTTGATCGTCGGATGTCAAATTTGGTGTCCTTGCATTTTTGGCAAACATAGATTTCTGGAACGTTAGACTTGCGGATTTTGGCACAGGACAGGTGAATCCAGATATTACATTCATTACATTCAATCATCGGCCGGCCAGCGAATGGCTTCATGCAGAAACAGGTGACGAGATGCCAAGATTCATCATCTGGAATAAAAATAAATAGTCATATCAAAACATGTGGTATTATTTTACCGGTGTGCATTTTGACAGAATAATAGCTTAAAAAAATGCTCCAAGAAAGCTTAATGGTGTGTGCATACGATGCGGATTCTGCTGTGGTGTACAGCACCATTATAATCAATGGAAATCGAAATCCGCTGTGCACACGGTGCAGAATTTTCCGCGGTTTCAAATCCGCAGCGTGTCAATTCTTCCATGGCAGGTGTCATACCGCAGGGGAAACCGCAGAAAATGTGCAGATAAACCGCAGGTCTTTGACCTGCGGATTTACACAAATCCGCACGGAAAATTCCGCAGGACAATCCTCAGTGTGTGCACACTCCCTAAGTCATGTTAGCAAAAATATGACTCCATCAGCTAGCAGGAAAAATAATTTCTCCTTAAGAATTATGCCTCCCACAGATGCCAGCGACACGAAGCGTGAACGCAACATCAATCCCGATCCATCGATGGAATTAAATCCCACCATCCAAAAAAGGCTTCCACTACCGCCTATTGAGATGTCAATGACGACTGCATTTTACCAGGGAAAGGAATAGAAGAATAAAAATAATCTGAATGTTAATTGTTGGCAGAAGCGGCGCCTCGTTATAACAAGGTGCAGACCCTCATCCAAAATGAGCGCCATTTTAATTAAAACAACAAGATATCGCTGGTGAGGGATTAGGAAATTCTCGGAGACTCATTCACAAGCGGGATGGTTGACAGATAAAGGACGGTGAAAGATCAAGTGACAAGAGACAAAGGCTTTACTCGGAGACAGCGATGTACTCTTCTATCTGAAAATCCCTTTAAAATTCTGAATTATCAGATGTTGGGCTAATCTGATCCCAAGGATTTGAGCCTTAAAATGTGTACCTACTTGCAAAGTAATCCACTCATTTGATAATCCAGAAATTCTATAAATACAGATTTTTTTAACCCAGATTTGAGGCCAGGTTGGCATATAGGGAAGTAAATTAAAAGATGCAGGGTCCAATGAATTTGTTAAACCGTCTGATAAGAAAAAGCAGTAAAGAGACTGTTAATAAAATAGACAAAATGGCTGCCTGCACTGAGACCTGATGGGACATAGCTAACATGACCACAGCCTGTAGAAGGTGCAAGCAGACACCTTATTATGTACACACAAGGGACAGTACTGGAAAGTCTGGTTCGACATGACTACCATCGATATTCCTGGAGGCCGCTGTGCAGGCAGCCATTTTGTTATCAGTCACTTAGTTTCATAACAGAAAGAGAAACAATTTTTTCTTCAGACATCAGTTTCTTCTCTATCCCGACCATAGACCGGTATTTCATGTAGGCCATAATGGTCAGGTAATGGAATGTTACATCAGCAGGAACAAATTTCTGGCTTCAGAAATCCAGGCATGTCAAATCCTAACAAAAAGATTCTACTTGGAAAAAAATAAATATCTATTTTTTTTTTTTTAAATAATTCTAAAACCAAAATTTCTTGATTATCTAGGTACCAGCATGGCCTACATTATATATCGTATCTGTGTATGACCAGCATAGACAAGATACTGATATTTGAAGAAAAATTTGTCAGCCTTTTGGCTGATGACAAAATGGCTGCCTGCACTGCAGCCACTTGTAATAGTCCTGTCAGACCAGACTTTCCAGTACTAACCCTTGTGTGTGCGCATACTAAAATGTCTGCCTTCCCCTTCTGCAGGCTACAGTCATCACCTACTTGAGGCCTCAGTGCAGGCAGCCATTTTGTCTACTATAGTAAAAGCCCTTTTACTGCAGTTTCTTTGCAAACAGGTTTATGAAATTTGTCTTACATTATTTCTGGAATATCAAATGCTAAACAAGAGGTTTATTTTGAAAGTAGGAGTACATAATAATGGAAACATCACAAAACCAGAGCAAAGGAAACCAAGTATCATGGCTTCCATTTTATGAATGTGAGGTTAAATCATTACATTTTTCCCAACTACACAATTGGAAAATGACCAATAACAACCACTCAATGACTTCTTGCATTTTTTTTTATCCTACACTGGAAAAATAAAAGCTGCTGAATGATTGGTTGCCACAACTACCCCTCCATCTTAGCTGCTCTAGTTTTCATATACAGTATAAGCAGCCATTTTGCATTAGCATATAGGTAGCAGTTTACTATACAATTAGGAACACTGAGTGCTGAAAATAAAATTGACAGGCCCCTCAAATGTATTAAGTCCTATGAGGATTATTTATTTCCTTAATATAAACCAAAAAGTGGAATGGTCTGAAAAGCAAAACTGTAAGCAGTGGCAGCCATTTTGTGCACTGAGACAATACCATCCACTAAATGGTGGTCACAGTGTAATAAAACTGTTACCTGGAAATATATTCCAGAGTAAAGTTCCCTGGTGCACATTATACTAATGTCAGTTGAACCCACCAAAATCTAAAGGTTTAGCTGACAGTCTAAGGTGTATGTACTGTATGTCCCCGACAGGGAATGTCAGGAAGAGAAGGATCCAGTATTTCTGATTTCGGACTGCCGGTCTGTTTGTTCTGTAAGAGATAAGCTGACGCCAGAGATTTCTAACAGCGGCAGTTTTAAAGAGAGCACAGAAGCGCTCGGGCAGGTGCGCTCCTATGTATGAGATAGTCAGGTGAGATAGCCCTTCAGCTGAGTGATCAGCAGAACCATTATTTGGCCAACAACCATCTAACGTTTATAGGAAGGATTGGTGGCTTAAATATTTCACCAGGACACGTGCCTTTAATTTGGGATCGTAGTTTTAGACTGAACAGATGGCTGAAATTATGCCAAGTAATGTTGACGACACAATATTGCACATTACAGTTTGTTAGAAATCAGATCTAACCCATGCCACCAATGAGTATCCTTACCTGAATCCACCATGATGTCCTCATCGTTTCCCGTGCTGTCTTCATCCCGGAAAACCACCTGCTTTCCCTGTCGTATAATTGTTCGTTTTCCTAGGTTCACTTCAGAGTACTCAGTCTTTATTTGGTCTGTGTAGTTATAATTCATGATGACGGAAGAAGTGTCCATACTGTTACTACAGCTTTCGAATACTGGGTCTGGGGTCTCGTGCTTTGGGGACATTTTTAGATCCAGTGCATGGTCCAGGACTGGAGCAGGAGGCATGATCTCCTCAGGTGACAAGTCCTCCGGCTCGATCTTTATAATGGTTTTCATATAGTCTTCTTCTGTCACAACTTGTTGCTCCTTTTTCTTGAGCTTTTTCTTTTTCTTTATTTTGTCCAGTTTCTTGCGGTCCAGGAGGAAGCTGCCGAGCTTGGATCGTTTCAGCATAGGGGGGTAGCAGCAGTCATGATTCAGCTCCCCAAAGCTTCTTCGCTTTTTGAGCGGTAAAACGCCGGTAGAAGAGACATCATGGAATCTGGAATCCCAGCTGTCACTGTCCACAGTGCTTCCTGTGCTATTTGGGGGGCTGGAGCCGGCTCTTAGAGGGGACTCCTAATGAAATGATTAACAAAAAGAATCATCACCACTTATTCCAGATATGCAAAAATGCACAATCTACTTGACTGGCTTTAATTTAGTTACAGAAGAGTCCACCATTTACGATATATTATCAACAATACTAATTCTCCTAAATAACAATAGTAATTTTCCTAAATCATGAAAGAAGTTCTGCTACGCTGCATGGTCGAAAGATGGGGGAAGAAACATGATAACTCATCAAATGGGTTTCACTTTCAAGTTTATTCGCCCCCTTTAAAGATCTTTAGTGAATTTGCACTATGAGGCTGTGTGCCCAAGTTGCGTTTTTTTAAGCGTTTCCCGCAGCGTTTGTGCCGGCTCAGAAGCTGCAGAAACGCTTAAAAGAAGCTTCAAATTAATTTGCATGCGTTTGTCTTTTTGTGCCAATGCATGCGTTTTTAAACGCTCAGGAATCGCTTAGCGTCTAAAAACGCAGCATGCTCATTAATTTCCGCATTGCTCAGCGTTTTTAGCCTTCCCCAATGTTCCCAGAAAACGCGTGTCAAATGATGCATCAAAAACGCAAAAAACACACAATAAACGAGTGGAAAAAAGACGCGCGTTTTCTGGGAAGGGGATCAGTTTCCTGAGCGTTTAAAAACGCTAACGTGGGCACACAGCCTTATAGTTTTGTCCATATCACCTGTGCTCAAAAACAAAACTACTATAAGGCTATGTGCCAACATAGCGATTCTGAAGCAGAATAAACCTGAGCAGAATCGCACACCCTGCTCCCGGGAACACATGCGTTTTTTGACGCACTTTTGTAAGCGTTTGTCAAGCGTTTTAGCATGCGTTTTCCTAAGCGTTTTTGCCCATATAATTGATGGTATGCGGAATCGCTAAGCGTTTCCGCAGCGGTTAAAAACGCACCATTGGCACAACATGTGTGTTTTTCATTAAAAATCAATTGGATGCTTTTAAGCGTTTCTGCAGCAGAATCTCTTGTCAAAAAGAGCTGCAGAAACACTTAAAAAACGCTACGTGGACACACAGCCTAATAGTGCCCCAGATGGACAATGCTATATATAAGACTAAAACTGCCCTTGATGTAAACCTATATGACAGTTATAACCCCGCCTACTATATACAAGAATATAACTACTATAATACTGCCTCTATGTACTAGAATATAACTACTATAATACTGCCCCTTATGTACAAGAATATAACTACTATAATACTGCCCCTTATGTACAAGAATATAACTACTATAATACTGCCCCTTATGTACAAGAATATAACTACTATAATACTGCCCCTTATGTACAAGAATATAACTACTATAATACTGCCCCTTATGTACAAGAATATAACTACTATAATACTGCCCCTATGTACAAGAATATAACTACTATAATACTGCCCCTTATGTACAAGAATATAACTACTATAATACTGCCCCTATGTACAAGAATATAACTTATATTCTTATACATAGGAGCAGTATTATAGTAGTTATAATACTGCTCCTATGTACAAGAATATAACTACTATAATACTGCTCCCTATGTATAATAATATAATTACTATACTACTGCCCACTATGTATAAGAATATAACTACTATAATACTGCCCCCTATGTATAAGAATATAACTACTATAGTACTGCCCCCTATGTACAAGAATATAGACTACTATAATACTGTCCCCTATGTACAAGAATATAACTTATATTCTTGTACATAGGAGCAGTATTATAGTAGTTATAATACTGCTCCTATGTACAAGAATATAACTACTACAATACTGTCCCTATGTACAAGAATATAACTACTATACTACTGCTCCAATGTACAAGACTATTAGGCTGTGTTCACACACAGCGTTTTTTTAGCGTTTTTTACCGCGGTTTTCACTATAAATCCGCTATAAAACCGCTAAAAATAAGGTGCACAGTCATTTCTATGCATTTTGCACTTTTTGTGCACATTGATGCGTTTTTTACCGCGAAAAAAACGCATTGCGGTAAAAACCGCAGCATGCACATTAATTTTGCGTTTTTTTCCGCGGTTTAGGCTTCTCCCATGCTTTTAGAAACCGCTGCGGTAAAAAAAAAAACGCATCAAAACTGCGCAAAAAACGCACAAAAACCGCCGAGGAAAAATAGGTGTGGTTTATGGGAAGGGATTCAGGTTTTTGTGCAGAAATTTTCTGCAACGTGTGCACTTAGGAGCTGTATTATAGTAGTTAGGCTATGTACAAGAATATAACTACTATAATACTGCCCCGATGTACAAGAATATAACTACTATAATACTGCCCCGATGTACAAGAATATAACTACTATAATACTGCCCCGATGTACAAGAATATATACTACTATAATACTGCCCCCTATGTACAAGAATATAACTACTATAATACTGCCCCATTGTACAAGAATATAACTACTATAATACTGCCCTGATGTACAAGAATATAACTACTACAATACTGACCCCTACGTACAAGACTATAACTACTATAATACTGCTCCTATGTACAAGAATGTAACTACTATAATACTGCCCCTATGTACAAGAATATAACTACTATAATACTGCCCCTATGTACAAGAATATAACTACTATAATACTGCCCCTATGTACAAGAATATAACTACTATAATACTGCTCCTATGTACAAGAATATAACTACTATAATACTTCCCCTATGTACAAGAATATAACTACTATAATACTGCCCCTATGTACAAGAATATAACTACTATAATACTGCCCCTATGTACAAGAATATAACTACTATAATACTGCCCCTATGTACAAGAATATAACTACTATAATACTGCTCCTATGTACAAGAATATAACTACTATAATACTGCCCCTATGTACAAGAATATAACTACTATAATACTGCTCCTATGTACAAGAATATAACTACTATAATACTGCCCCTATGTACAAGAATATAACTACTATAATACTGCCCCTATGTACAAGAATATAACTACTATAATACTGCCCCTATGTACAAGAATATAACTACTATAATACTGCCCCTATGTACAAGAATATAACTACTATAATACTGCCCCTATGTACAAGAATATAACTACTATAATACTGCCCCTATGTACAAGAATATAACTACTATAATACTGCCCCTATGTACAAGAATATAACTACTATAATACTGCTCCTATGTACAAGAATATAACTACTAGAATACTGCCTCTATGTACAAGAATATAACTACTATAATACTGCCCCTATGTACAAGAATATAACTACTATAATACTGCCCCGATGTACAAGAATGTAACTACTACAATACTGCCCCTGTGAAAAAGAATATAACTACTATGAACTAAAGGAAGGTTTACCAGTTTTTCAGAAAGCGATCACTGGCTCATAATTATTTCACAAGTTCATCCTAAGTCATGCGGAAAGGCCAAGTGGGTCAAGTTTGCGTACTCTTCCTCTTGGAAGAGGCAATTTTTTATATTCACAATTTGTGAATCACCATTTATTCTAATGCATAGAATACATAATTACATTGCTAACCGTATAAAATGGTTGCCGCTACTGCACGCGTCAGCCACTGAAATTATATTCAACACTACAATACCATACATCTGGAGGAAAGGAGTATGTAAAGCAAAAAAATGAAAATGTTTTCTTTCTTATTTACACCCCCCAGTCTCTGCCTGCACATTACTGTTGTGGGGTCTTTCCCACATTCAATGATAACATTTAATTGCTCTGATGTAAGCTTTGCCAGAGACCCCAATAAGTCTGTTTAACCGCACACACATTCTTTTCTCCTTCCCTTATAGCAGTGTGCTTGGTAGTTTTTCGTGCAATGTGAGATGCTGCGCTCAGGAGGCCTAGAGAGGATCTATCTAGGGACCTAACACTGAAGTACTGGTTCTGGTGTTTGCCAAAAAAAGGAGCCAAATTTATGAAAATAGCAAATATAAGATGCAATAGGAATTAGAAGAAAAAATGCTAAATATTTTATTTAAATTCTAGAAAACATCTCAAAGAATTTTTATTTTTGAAACCGGCGCTTTCCCAAAAATAACAAACCTCACTAATGTCAAAGATGACATGTATGAAGAGTTCCCCTTTAAGCTCCGTTAATTCCAACATAGCTGTATGTGGCCACTTACCTCTTCTGGGTACGGTATGTATCCTGCATATGCTAGCACAAACGTACAGAACTGGTTGAAATCCTCCACAGTCCTCCTCCGCCTATAGTTTGGTGTTCCATCCTAAAACAAAGTGCAACATTAAGCTAATCCATAAGCAAGGAAAAAAAAAAAATGAAAAAAAAAATATATATAGATAGATATATATATATATATATATACACACACACACACACACACACACACACACACACACACATCTTGTCTTTATGTTTAAGTCACTTAACCAATTGCAGGGCTTAAGGGGGTATTCTCCAAGAGCCTATCACAATATGTAGTAGGTGTAAAAATAGGTATTAGACCTACCGGTAATGATGTTTCCAGGAGTCCATCCTGACAGCACTATGGAGGACGTCCTCCTCCTCCTTACAGGGACAGGAAAGCACACGAGAGGTTAAAAGGCCATGTCCCACCCCCTTTCCCTCAGTGATTTGACAAGTACCACAAGGTGGATGATGCTAGTAACGGTTTAATGAAACAATCATATTACAGCATATGACATAACATAATACAACATAGTATAACATAACAGGGAGGGAACTACCCGTGCTGTCAGGATGGACTCCTGGAAACATCATTACCGGTAGGTCTAATACCTATTTTCCAGGACGTCCACCTGACAGCACTATGGAGAGTACCAAAGCACCTCCTCAGGGTGGGATTACTGCTTGGAGAACTTTTCTCCCGAATGCGGTTTGTTGGCCAGCTAACACATCTAGTTTGTAGTGTTTGCAGAATGTATTAAGACTAGCCCAGGTTGCCGCTCGACAAATTTGATCAACTGACGCCCCCCCCCCGCTCGGCCCATGAGGCCGATACCGCCCTTGTAGAGTGGGCTTTTAAGGAATCAGGCGGGCTGGCGCCTTCAGCCTGGTAAGCGTCCGAGATTACTGAGGTAATCCAACGCGCTATGGACGCCTTAGAGGCCTTCTTCCCTTTATTCCTACCACCAAAGAGAACGAACAGGTTCGGGTCGATACGCCAACTATTGGTGGCCTCTAGGTATTCTATAACTGCGCGCCTCACATCTAGCGAGTGGAGCCGCCGCTCCTTCTCATTTCGGGGATTATCGCAGAAAGAGGGTAACACTACCTCCTGGTTCAGATTTCTTGTAGAGGCTACCTTCGGGGTAAATGCCGGGTCTAACCTTAGGATTATACTATCCTCTCTTATCTGGAGGTATGGATCCTTAGTGGATAGGGCCTGGATCTCCCCTATTCTTTTGGCCGTGGTAATGGCTACTAGAAAGGCCGTTTTACGAGTGAGAGCAGGGATGGCTATCTTCTCACTAAGGGCGAAAGTGTCTGAGCAGAGGAACCGAAGTACCAGGCCCAGGTCCCATGGCGGGGTGAGCTGCCTAATCGTGGGGCGCAGGCGCTGTGTGGCTTTTATAAACCTTATCACCCAGGGATGTGCAGCTAACTGATAATCATAGAAGGCGCTCAAAGCTGAAACCTGGACCTTTAGAGTACTGGGCTTGAGGCCTTTATTAAAACCTGCCTGCAGGAACCCTAGTATGTTAGGGAGATCCGGGGTACCTGCCACGAGCCCGGATCTGCCACCCTCCAAACAGAATCTCTTCCATATCTTCCGATAAATTGCCGACGTCACCGGCTTCCTGCTGGCCTGTAGGGTGGATATGACCTGCTCCGACAATCCCTTTGCCTTCAGGATGTCCCTCTCAGGATCCAAGCCGATAGATGGAGTCTTGCTGGGTCCGGGTGGTGGATCGGGCCCTGGTGGATGATGTTCTCCCACAAGGGCAGCTCGACTGGATCTTCTACTGCCATGGCTCCCAGAAGGGAAAACCAGCTTCTCCTCGGCCAGTATGGCACTATCAATATCACTCTTGCGTGGTCCTCGCGTATCTTTCTGAGCACTGCCGGTATGAGGGCCAGTGGTGGGAACGCATAAGAGAGGGATTCTCCCCAAGTCTGACTCAGGGCGTCTACGCCCTCTGGATGGTCCATCGGATTTAGGGAGTAGAATCTGGGAACCTTCGAGTTCTTGCGGCTTGCGAAGAGATCTATACTGGGGTTCCCCCAGCGCTGACAAAGCTGGTTGAAGATCTCTATGTTCAATTCCCACTGGTCTGCTCAGGTAGTCCGCCACTTCGTTTTGGGAACCCTCTAGATGTACCGCGGTCACGGATCGAACTGTCCGTTCTGCCCACGTGAATATCTTTTCCGCCAGTGCCTGTAGTGGTTGATGCCTGGTTCCTCCTTGGTGTTTCAGGAATGCCACTGTCGTTGTATTGTCGGATAAAATGCGAACATGACGACTCTTTAGTACCGACCGGTTTCTCCGCAACGCTTCCCAGACCGCGAAGAGTTCCTTGAAATTGGAGGATCTGGCCTTGATGCTTGCTGGCCACTTCCCCTGGAAGATCTTCCCTTCTATGTGGGCTCCCCATCCCCACGCACTTGCGTCTGTGGTGACTACCACGTATGGAGAGGTTGTCCAATGCACGCCCACCTGAAGGTTCCTGGCCTGTAACCACCAGCGAAGGGACTCCTTTACTCGTCCTGAGAGTCTTAGGGGTTTGTCTAGCGACGCCTGACTCCTGTCCCACCTCGCGAGAATTTCTCTTTGTAACAACCGCGAGTGGAATTGGGCCCAACGGACACACTGGATGCAAGCCGTCATGAGGCCCAGGACCTCCATTGCTTCCCTTATGGAGCATTGACGCTTCAACAGACCTCTGGTTCTGGCCTGAATGGACTTCTGCTTCTGCTCGGGTAGCCAGGATATTCTGTCGGCTGAGTCTAGGAGGACTCCCAGGAATACCTTTCTGGTGTTTGGTGTGAGGTCCGACTTCTCCCAGTTGATCACCCAGCCCAGGAACTCCATCACAGTAGTTGTTCGGATCCTGTCTCGGATGAGCGCTTCTTTGGATCTTGCCACCAGTAAGAAGTCGTCCAGGTACGGCACAATCACAATACCCTGATCTCTCAGGTAGGCCACCACCTCTACCACCAGCTTTGTAAAGATCCTGGGAGCTGAGGCCAGCCCGAATGGAAGACCCTGGAACTGGAAATGGCAGGTCCGGGCTAGTGAACTGATCGCGAACCTTAGTAGGCTTTGGGATGAGGGATGAATAGGAACCTGATAATATGCCTTTTTTAGGTCTAGGGTGCACATAACTGCGTCCCTGTCTATCAGAGGAATTGCGGATCGGATTGATTCCATCCGGAACCTCCTGTATCTGACCCAAGCATTTAGTGGCTTCAGGTTTATGATGGTGCGGGCCTCGCCGGATTTCTTTGTAATTGCAAACAGGGAAGAGTAGTGACCTTTTCCTCTTTCTGATGGTGAAACTGGTATTATGACCCCTGAGTCTAACATGTCCTGAAGATCCGACCACATTGCGGAGTCCTCCTGGACGACAGTGGGGGCAATATATCTGTCGGGGGGAGGAGAATAGAGCTCTATCCTGTAACCTTCGCTGATGGTTCTGAGGACCCACTGATTGTTGGTGACTCGCGACCAGTTTGCTGCAAAGTGGCGAAATCTCCCCCCAATGCCTATGGCGTCATTGTCTCCTCGACCTAGATGTCGATGCAAATGGGGGACCTCTGTTCTTCCCACTTTGGCTGAAGGAGCCTCTGTAGGAGCTTCTATTAGACCTCGCCCGGCCCCCAAACTCTGACTGTCCTCTGAAGAAGGAGCCTCTCCGAAAGGACTGGGACCGCCTGGGCTTTTCTTCCGGAAATCCCTTATTCTTATCAGACACCAGCTCAAGGATATTATCCAGGGCTGGACCAAACACCCTCAGACCCGAGAAAGGGATGGCACATAACTTGGCCTTAGAAGGGTTATCCCCCGACCAGGATCTAAGCCAGACTGCTCTCCGGGCCGCATTAGAGAGGGAGCTGTTTCTGGCCGCAAACCTAACTGATTCCGCCGACGTATCCGACAGGAACGCCGTGGCTGATTTCAAAAGAGGAAGAGATGCTAGTATCTCTGACCTCGGGGTCTTGTTGGTTAGGTTTTCCTCCAACTGCCCCAACCACAGGAACATAGACCTGGCCACCGAGGTGGCTGCTATGTTGGCTCTAATCAGGGCCGCCGACGTCTCCCATGTTCTTTTTAACAAGACGTCCGCCTTTCTATCCATTGGGTCTCGAAGACCGGATGAGTCCTCGGCTGGGATAGCCGATTTCTTCGTAACCTTGGCAACCGGGACGTCGATCTTAGGGACTTCTTCCCACGCCCGAGTTTCCTCGGGATCGAAGGGCAGTCTATTTTTAAAGCTTCGGGAGAGTGTCAACCGACGCTCTGCTTCCTTCCACTCCTCCTGGATCATTGCTTTGATGTGCTCGCTCACAGGGAACACCACCTGTTTGCGGGACACCAGTCCTCCAAACATTAAGTCCTGTCTGGACTGTGGCTTAGGGACTTCTTCCATCTGCATGGTATTTCTGACCGCGTGTACCAGCTCGTCCGTATCCTCCAGACTGAATAGGTACTTTCTGTTCTGTTCCTGACTATCCCCCAGGATCTCGCCTTCTTCCTCCTGATCTGAGTTCCGGAAATCGGATTCCTCGCTAGGGCTCGCCTCTGATACTGGGACTGGTTCCCACCTCGGACGCTTGCGACCTGGCCCAGGGCTGGGGGATCGACGCCGGGACGTAGAGGCCTGAATCTCTTCCCTTATCAGTGACCTCATTTCGGAAAGCAGAGATGGCTGTTCCTCGCCTATGACTCTGGAGGTACAGGGACCGCATAGGGTCTTGCTATAGGTGTCTGGCAGCTTTACTCTGCACACCGGACATCTGACTGATTTGGCGGTGGCTTTCGCCGGGTCCTTCCCCGAGGGGGACTCAGCCGGGGTTCCCTTTTCCTGATAATATAAGGGGCACCTCATCAGATCTGGGCTGTGGGGACGGGTGGGGAGGGTGGTCTGCGCTATGCGCACTTACCCCTCCACCAGATGCAGTGTTGCCTTCCATTCCCTGGCGTCCGATGCAGTCACACAGCCTGGAACCACCTGTGACGACTCTGGAGAACGCTTTGGTCCAGGAGCGCGCGCGCCCTGGATTTGAAACCGGCGTCTGACGTCACCGGATGTGACGCTGGTAAGCCGCGCCTCCACTTCCTGCCGGGTATCTGCGCGCGACCGCGCTCGGCGCGTGCAGGGAGCCGTTCCTGCTATGGTGCTCCGGCCTCCGACGTCCTGCGGGTACTCGGCCCGCCGCCCCACTTCTGTCGGTGCCCGCATGGCCAGCCGCCTGCGGGGAGCCGACCCGTCCTGGAGCCGAGAGCCCCCCCACCGGGAAAAACGGCTCCCTCCAGGAGCGCCGTCCTGCTCCTGGCCTTTGGAGCCGAGGGACTCCCCACCGGGAAGTTTTGGCCCCGGGACCTCTTGACAGGGGAAGGATTGGACCGGCCGCACGATCCCCTGGGTCCCTCCGGTAAGCTCTCGCGTGTCCCTCCGTGCAGGGACAGGAAAAACACTGAGGGAAAGGGGGTGGGACATGGCCTTTTAACCTCTCGTGTGCTTTCCTGTCCCTGTAAGGAGGAGGAGGACGTCCTCCATAGTGCTGTCAGGTGGACGTCCTGGAAAAGAATATTAGCAATTACCTCAAATTTGAAATGTATAGTTCTTCTGGTTAGCTATGTTGCTTACCCATGTGCAGGACATTGAAGTAGCTTATATATCCATGGATGCAACCTACTGCAATGCCCTGCACATGGGGTAAGTGCCAAGAAGAATCAGAAGAACTATACTACATTTGTAATTGTAGGTATTTGCTAATATATTACACCTGCTGCATATTGGGATAGGCCCTTGGAGCTGGCTATACTCATACAATAGCAGTTGGCTCATTTGATCTAGGCTCTAGAGCCATCTTTTTCAGACTTCCCCATACATATGAATGTTAAGACCTGTTTCACACTTCAGTCTTTTGGCGTCAGTAAAAATCCGTCATTAGGAGAAAAATACGGATCCGACGGATTTGCCCGCTGGATCCGACTTTTTCCCCATAGACTTGTATTAGTGACAGATTACGACGGATGGCCTTGCGCTTCGCCCGTCGTGCGACGGATCCGTCAGAAAGTCGGTGTCCGTCGGCCGGAAAAAAAACGTCTATAGGAACGTTTGTCTGAGTCGAAAAGTCGGACAACGATGGATTCGTCGCCTACTATAATGGACGCCTATGGGCGACGGATCCGTCGCCGTCCGTCACATGACGGAATCCAGCGACGGATTCCGTTTTTTTAAAGGGAATCTGTCACCCCTCTTTTCAAATATGAGCTGCCGGCACCGACATCAGTGGCTCATCTACAGCATTCTGTAATGCTGTACATAAGCCCCCCTGTAGATAATACTGCAGTGCGCAGGCGCCGGACCTCTCGGACCTTTCCCGGCGCCTGCGCACTGTAGGACTCTGCTCTGCCCGCAACAGGGCAGAGCAGTGCGCCTGCGCTGGAGCCACTACAGGAAGGAAAGAAGAGGACGTCATTGCATGAAGATGGGAGGTGCCGGACCGGACGGCGACACCCATCGGACCGGACCGCCCCCCGGGGAGTATAGTTAACTCTTTTCTTATCTTTCAGGTTACATTGGGGGGGGGGGGGGGGAGGGGGAGTCTGCAAGTTTCACCACCCTTTATTTAAAAGGGAAGTGGCCACCCTTTTTCAGTTTCGATGCCCGGACGGCTCTGCCCACTGTTAGAAAAATCGATTGGGCATGATGGAGAGGGGGCGAACGTCAAGCATGTCCTAAATTAATCAAAATTCATGCTACGAAACAGAAGAGTACTCCAGTCCCTGACCGGAGGAGCACATTTTACCCCAACGCACAACAGTAAAAGGTGCGCGAATTTGGCGCATCTTATCCCAGTAGGACCCTTCATCGAGGCGATCATGAAAAACGCCAGTCTTGAAGAGTGGGGGCCTTTGCTTTACCATTTTCCCCTTTCACAACTCTGCTACAGGCCCGTGCAAACAATTATTGATTTAGATCCTGACAAATAAGTGACCTAACAGTATAGCTTACAGCAAGATAATGGGGGAATGTGCACTTCAGAACTTTGCAATACCGGAAGAAACCTCATGGGGGAGCTACTAACGACAAATATCTATTTTAATCTAGGTAAAGAAATTGCAGCCTGTATTTCTGTCATTATGATGAATTACCAGTGTACAATACGCATATTATATAGCTTATTAAACCATTTTTAAAGGCACAGACTGACATCTAATATATACAAAAATTATGTTACTGTCCTGCCATTTTAAGGAAACAGGCCAGGCGTGCCGATCTCTCATATTCACCCTATACATACATAGACCACACCCTAATTAGCATATACATTCAATAATATTTACGCAACTAATAAAAACACATTCACACGATTCACTTATGAATACAGATCTCCAGACCCCCTGCTGGACAAACCTGGAACTGCAGCAGGAGGACAATGCTGAATATGCAGGCGACCAACACTTAACCCTTTGTAAAGGCACCCACACCTGTTCATGATCACTGAAGTACAACCATCTCACAGCCGGGGGCAATTCTATATTATGAACCTCTGAATTGTACAGCGCTGCGGAATATGTTGGCGCTGTATAAATAAAGATTATTATTACATAAGGAATTTTGCTCTTTTTTATTAGATCTGTTTCTGGGAAATGTATTAAAGCTCCATCTTTCCCCTGTGTTTCTACCCACCCTAATTATTTATTTTACTCATTTATAGAGCGCCATTAATTCCACAGCGCTTTACAGACATTATTGGCACCGTCCACTGTGGGGCTCACAATCTAGATTCCCTATCAGTATGTCTTTGGAATGTGGGAGGAAACCGGAGAACCCGGAGGAAACCCACACAAACACGGGGAGAACATACAAACTCCTTGAAGATGTCCTTGGTGGGATTATAGCCCCCAAGTCCCAGCAGAGGCCTGCAGGGCCATCTGTAGCAGCTGTAATGGTGGCCAGAATGGGTGCCAAGATACAACGAAGATTCAATATTAAACTTTCAATCTGATTTCTATTGTGCGTCAGCTAATAATCTATAGCTCTGGGGGGGTGCAAGGATGTAGCCAAGATTACAGCTGGCCAGGAGATCTATTTCCATGTTAATGGGGGGTATTCAATGCTTTTTTTCATCTGCCCAGTCCACAATGACACGACCTGCAAGTCTCCAGCTGAGGAAGTAGCATAGGAAACCTCAATCCTAACCACCATCATGCGGAAAAAAAGCTTCAAAGACAGTAATCGCAGATACACAGGCCGACTATAGAGGACATCAAGACTATAGAGGACATCAAGATGCTCAAGACAAGCAAGTGAGCATCTCCATTATGAGCTAGCTGGCGATTATTCTCTGCAGACCCCATCCGCTGACTATGGCTTGTCAGATCCTTCCCCCAAGATCAGCAGCCACAGAAACAAGATCCAAGCAGATATATGACAAATCGAACACCATCTCTCTACACAGACAGTATAAGAGAGAAAAGAAGAAACCCAATATTGATAAGCAACAGAAAAAGCCCTAAACCCAGTGCAGCGTCAGAAGACCAGCGACTGATACCAGTCACAGAGAGAGATACAGGAATGATCATGGGGCAGGGTCACCCTACTGAAGAACGACAGTCACAGCCGCTCCTCAGTCCAATGGGCTGATAACAGGGAGTAACAGCTCTCATTCATCTGAACAGCACACGCAGCTTAGAGGCTCGGTCCAGGTTCAGTGTCCCATCTATAGCACGAAATAGAATAAGGTTTCCCCATAGCACTTACAGAGAACACCATGACATATACAGGAATTGATTAGACTCTTTACAGCTCCTTCACACCCCCACCCACCCTTTATATGGTGGCATTTATTGACCGTAATTGGGTGTGCATAGACTTGGCGGAGGTTTGTAAGAATGGTACCATTGTGAGACCCAACACAATAAGGGCTTGCGTCGCTCCCCAGGAGCTCACAGGGGTTAAATGTGGTTAGTGCCCAAAGATAGCAAGGTTGTGTACACGTATATGTACAGTGCATATATACACACACATTACAATTTATATACACACACATCCACACGTATGCAGCACGCACACACACACACATCCACACGTATGCAGCACGCGTGCGTGCGCACGCACGCACACATCCACACGTATGCAGCACGCGCGCGCACACATCCACACGTATGCAGCACGCGCGCGCACACATCCACACGTATGCAGCGCGCACACATCCACACGTATGCAGCACGCGCGCGCACACATCCACACGTATGCAGCACGCGCGCGCACACATCCACACGTATGCAGCACGCGCGCGCACACATCCACACGTATGCAGCACACACACAACCACACGTATGCAGCACACGCGCACACACACATCCACACGTATGCAGCGCGCGCGCACACACACACAAACACATCCACACGTATGCAGCAGCACGCACACACATCCACACGTATGCAGCACGCATGCACACACATCCACACGTATGCAGCACACACACACACACATCCACACGTATGCAGCACACACACACACACATCCACACGTATGCAGCACACACACACACACATCCACACGTATGCAGCACACACACACACACATCCACACGTATGCAGCACACACACACACACATCCACACGTATGCAGCACACACACACACACATCCACACGTATGCAGCACACACACACACACATCCACACGTATGCAGCACACACACACACACATCCACACGTATGCAGCACACACACACACATCCACACATATGCAGCACACACACACACATCCACACGTATGCAGCACACAGACATCCAGTACAGTTTCTATACACGTGTGTGTGTGTATATATATATATATATATATATACATATATACATATATACACACACACACATCCACACGTATGCAGCACACACACATCCACACGTATGCAGCACACAGACATCCAGTACAGTTTCTATACAGCTATGTGTGTATATATATATATATATATATATATATATATATATATATATATACACACACACATCCACACGTATGCAGCACACACACATCCACACGTATGCAGCACGCATGCACACACATCCACACGTATGCAGCACACACACACACATCCACACGTATGCAGCACACAGACATCCAGTACAGTTTCTATACACCTATGTGTGTGTATATATATATATATATATATATATATACACACACACACACACACACACACATCCACACGTATGCAGCACACACATCCACACGTATGCAGCACACACACATCCAGTACAGTTTCTATACACCTATGTGTGTGTATATATATATATATATATATATATATATATATATATATATATATATATATATATACACATACATACACACATACATCCACACGTATGCAGCACACACACATCCAGTACAGTTTCTATACACCTATGTGTGTGTGTGTGTGTGTGTGTGTGTGTGTGTGTGTGTGTGTGTGTATATATATATACACACACACACACACACATATACATACACTTAAACAGGCAGAGCTAAGTGGCATTAACATCCCTATAAAAGTGCCGTGAGGGGGGGGGGGGCATAATTGTGAATAAAAGAAAAGAAAAAACAAGACATGTAAATGTAGCAGGCTGCCCCCATCATGGTGCTGAACCAGCCTTATGTGCTACAGACTAGCAGAGCCCTTGCCAGGCCAGGAGTGGTTTGGGACCCGCACCATCTGGACGATCTGTCTGGTTGGAAGCCAGGACAGGAGTGTATCCATACAATGGGAGCACTGACTACTGCAGCCACAGATCACCTGTCAGAATGATCTCCAATGCCATCACACAGACCAGCACATACTGTCACGGTTACATTTCTATTTTACAAGTCTTCCTGCGAAAGCTGATGTATAATGGTCCACAATAGTAATCACTACTGATGCCCGCTATCGGTGACATATGACACGGTGCGTGGCAGGTACGGGGTCACGAATTGTGCTGACCTTGAATACAGCAGCATAACTTTCAATACCATCATTGATGCATCAAATAAAAACTATGCACTAATAGTGTCCTAACCCCCCCCCCCCCCCCCCCAAACACTGAAACCCAACCAAGCATATGTCAAAGAAATCTAAATTATAACTAAGGATCACAAAACTAATTCATTGAAGCATATGGCTATATATCTAACAGATAGGATCAGGCAACAGAGAGCCCTTAACCTTTGCACTGCCAGACCAGACTTGATCAGGGGGAACATGTTGCAGGCTCAGGTGCTGGGGGGGGGGGTACATGGTGAACAGTGGAACTGCAGCCTTAAGGGACATCCCTAGTGACACTGTATAGGAGGAGACTGAAGGAGAGCCCAAGGGAGGAGCATGGCTGTGACGGACAGTTAACCCTTACAACCCCTCTGGTCGTGTCGGCTCTGGGCAGGGAGATAACTGACTCGGCAGAAACTAACAGCAGTTAGAATATACAGAGAAGAGTGGTCTCCCCCCAAGATACAATGTAATAATACCACCAAGAAGACACAATGTAACAACCCTGGGAAGTGTGGAACAAATTACAAGTGACTGGTTCAAAGGAGAGGAGTCTGCAGCACAAGCCTAAAACCTTACAGTGTCCTACTCCATAAGCATCCAAATTCGGAATGGGGGTCTTCTAATGAACCCCCTGCCCCTCCTACCCCTGTAGACTGGGAGCCTCACTGATACAATGTAACAAGCAACTCCTCCTCTTGGCTGCTGGCCAGACACACAAGAAGCATTAATGTTTGATTGTAGCCAAAAATGAGGCAAGAATAGGGGGAGAAGTGGCTTTATAGGGTTGACCCTTGGCTTAGAATAGAGTGAGGGGCTCCACAAGGACTCATTAGGGTTAAAAAGGAAAAAAAAAAATGGTCACAGCAGGAGCTGCCCCCTCCCCCACCTCCACGTTGTGGGGGCTCTTGGATCACATAGAAATGTACAAAACTGTGAATTTACAGCAAGGATATAATATAAAGCCATGGCAGAAAAAGGGGGAAGGGGGTTAATGAGGAAGGACCCCCCCACACACACTTCCTGATCATGCACCATCCTCTCTGCTTTGTGACCAAGGGGGGCAGCCACTATCAAATGCCAGCACCCCAAAGGCAAACACCCTCACCACCCCCCTAACAAAGCAGATCAGGAATACTGGAGGCAGTGGGTGTAGTCATCCTGCCACCCTGATCTCCCATCCGCCTGCATTCTTCTAGAATCAGGGGCTCTAGGGGAGGTCTCGGGGGGCTCTGCACTTCAATTAGGAGCCCACACTTTGAAATGCTGAATTTATAGGCAATC
The DNA here is from genome assembly GCF_039654945.1 of Dendrobates tinctorius. Classification (NCBI taxonomy): domain Eukaryota; kingdom Metazoa; phylum Chordata; class Amphibia; order Anura; family Dendrobatidae; genus Dendrobates; species Dendrobates tinctorius. The sequence continues at coordinate 10,122,809 of NW_027361993.1, forward strand.
AGCCCTTTCTAGCAACACTTTGCAGTGACATCCTGATCTTAACTGTATAGGTGGGCAACCTAGCACTAAAAGGTGGGAGCTGGGGGTCCTCTCCTAACCCTCCATCTCTATAGCACCCACATATTGTCCCTATGGGGGTATATCAGGACTACATGTCTGCCAGCTGCTGGGTTAAGATCTGCACAGTGGGGTTGAAAAGGGTTAAAGTGAAGAAAACTAAAAATAAGCTGTTTAAGGGGGACATAGGAGGACCCCCCATAACAGTGCAGGCATGATCACAGAAGTGAGGGGGGGTGATCGCCAGTCTAGAAGGAGCTGGTTCATTTATCACCCCCTCCCCCAATCTCCCACCAAGCCTGCAAGATCTCACACACCCTCACTGTAATCCCCTCAATCTCCTAAGTCAGGGGTGTATTGACCATTCAGATGCCCCCTGTACCCTAAAATGTGAGTGTGGTCACGCCTCGTAGTCCTGACTATATGGAGAGTGCATTCAAGATGGTGATTTCTGGTGATCACACTGCCAGGCTTAGATACCTGGAGAGCAGCAGCCATGCCACAGACCAGAAAAAGCCCTACAAAGGTCCTACAGGGGAAAAGGGGGCTGCTAGGGGCTAATCAGGGGTACGGCCAGGGACATGGGGGGCTCCTTTCTGGGGTTACAAAAATAACTTATTTTGTTGCAAGGACAAGATGGCGTAAGTTGTAATGAGAGATGGGTCAGGGAGTGAGAGCTGCACAGACAGCACAGCATTCGGGTGCACAAGTCCAGATCCATGCACTGCTACTGGGGGGAGGGGAGTATTGGGGTACACACATACAAGAGCTACACTGCTGCCTGCAGATACATAGGGGGGAAGCAAGCAACTTACCTCTGAATCAAAAGTTGAGGTTGATGCAGTATCCATGAGTGGAGGGCAATGGGCAAAAATAGGGAGACAGTCCGGGGGGATCCTCAGAAAGTGGGGGACCCAGGGAGTGTGCTGATCCAGGTAGGAGTGGGGTCACCCCTTTGATCTGTAGGGGCTTCTTCTTAGATGGGGGTCCTGCAAAAGTTGGGGGGCAATCCTAGGGAGGGTCAGGTTGTCCGACCCCAGGCACATCCAAGCTCTCCAAACCTCAGGGCAGAGTCAGATCATATCTTCACACCGAACCATCAGCATTATTATCAGAAGCCCACCCCCAAAAAAATATGCTGGCACTGACTGTTCACCAGCCAACTCCTCCAGCTTTCAATGGCTCTCTGGTTTTCTTTGCTCCTCTCTCCCACCCTCCTAGCCTCTTCTGATGTCACTGACAATTTGCTTTTGTTAATCTCTCCTCCTTGGTAGGATTGGTCAGTCTCTGGAGGAAATCACCCACACCGCGGAGCACGCCGGGACTTGTAGTTTTCTCCCTCTCCTCTCTGCTGGCAGAGGGTATGCTTTTTTTTTTATCAACCAACTTTATTGAAAACGACCGAAGTCGCTAAAAAGTGCGTTATCTGCTCAGCAAGCGGGTGGTTACATATATATACTCAATATGACTTTATTACAAAGTTTATATTTGTTTTATTAGGTGGTAAGAAGAGGTTATGCTATAGGTGGCGTATGTATGTATTTGATGCTATAGGTCACGTGTGCTGTGTGGGCGTGGCCAAGCCATGGCTCAGCCAGTAGGTCACACAGAGCCCCCCTGACCTGCAGGCTGTTGTGCTGGGCTCTGCTGTCATGTACCACTAGGTCACATCTGTAAGGGGGGAGCACGAGGTGGGTGAGGGGAAATAGTCCAGGAAACCATGGTAAAGTGCAAGCAATAGAAAAAGCCTCCTCTCAGTGTGTGAAATGGTTATTGCCGGCCGGAAACGCAAAATAACGGTGGGGAACAGAGAAAAACCTTCCCCAAACTCTTCCCACAAAGCTGGAAGCTACAAAATGTCTTACACACGGAAGCACTAAGATTTCCCTTCACTGGAACTAAAGCCGACCCCTAAAAATATCCCCATAGTATTATCCCTCCTCCACCAAACTGTACACAATGCCAGGTAACGTTCTCCCGGCATTCACCAAACCCATGCCAGCTACAGAAGTGTGATCCGTCGCTGCACAGAACCCGTTCCCGCTAGAGTCCAGTGGTGGCTTTACACCACCCCATCCGACGCTCGACAATGTGCTTGGTGATGTAAGGCTGCATGCAGCTGCTCAGCCACGAAGCGCCCGGCAAGGGCGCAGTGTTTGTGCTGATGGTAAAACAGATGACGTCTGGACTTTTGAGTTACGGAGCCTACAGAGCGTAGCTGACTTTTCTGCCCTTTGCTTCTAAACACTTGGCGAAACCGATCTGTAACGTTATGGGGTCTCCACCTTGGGGCCAAGTTGCTGCGGTTCCTTCCACGTCTCAATAATATCACTGACAGGTGATGAGGGAAGATTTAGGAAGAAAAAATGTAATGAACGGATTTGTTACACCAGTGGTTTCTATTACGGGATCGCGGTGGTATAGCTCTGCACCCCCTGTCGCTCTGTCACATTGTTAGTAATGCCTAGACATGGAGGGTCCGGATGCTATACACCAGGAGCGTGGGATGATGGCGGTTATACACCAGGGGGGCGAGGGACTGGATATTATACACCAGGTGTCGATAGGGCTGGATGTTATACACCACGGGGTGAGGTTCCAGATGTTATTCACCGGGGGGATGAGGGGCCAAATGTTATACACCAGGGGGCAATGGAACCGGATTTTATATACCATGGGGCAGGATGTTATATACCAGGTGGGGGGGACGAGGGGGCCACATGTTATGTACCAGAAGTGAGAGAAGTTATACACCAGGGGGGCGAGGTGCTGGATATTATACACCAGGGGGGCGAGGTGCTCGATATTATAAACCAGGGGTTAATGGAACCGGATTTTATATACTATGGGGCAGGATGTTATATACCAGGTGGGGGGGATGAGGGGCCACATGTTATGTACCAGAAGTGAGAGAAGTTATACACCAGGGGGGCGAGGTGCTGGATATTATACACCAGGGGGGCGAGGTGCTGGATATTATACACCAGGGGGGCGAGGTGCTCGATATTATAAACCAGGGGTGAGGTACCTGTTGTTATGCACTGACAGGGCAGGGTAGGGGGTGAGGGGCTGAATGAAAAACCTAAATATAATGATTAAGACATATGTCCCATTACTTTTATCCAGACAGTGTACATGTCATTCTGGAAACATGATGCAGCGTTGGGATGACACCACACATGAATAAGGTTACAGTAAGGACCTATTGTCAAAATTTCCACATAATGTGAGGATTACTTAAAGAAGTTCTGCCACTAACTTTTTATTGATTAAATATGTGTATATATGCATGTAATGTAGTGTGAGGGTATGTGCTCACGATCAATAATCGCTGCAGGTTGGATGCTGCGTACTTGTGCAGCGGCCAGATGTTACAGCATAGTGGATGGGATTTCAATAACTCCCATGCCCCCTAGGCATCCGCAGATGCCACGGATCACCCACGGAGATGGACATGCGGCGCATCTTTCCAGACCACAGAGTGTCAATTTCTTTTGCAGAGACACGAGTTCTCTGCACTGAAATCTCACCCATACAATGTATTGAATGCGGTGAATCCGCGTGCTTTAGTGAACACATGCGGATTCACCTGCATTCAATAGCCGGCAGTGCTATGGACACAGCGGACATGTGCTGCGTCCAAAGCGCTGCCAATTCCTGATCGTCTGCACATACTTTGAGTGTATTAATATACCCACCTACCACTGTAAAAGAGACTTCAGGGTCACACATAGAGCATAGAGTGAGCTGGATAGTCACATGTGCAGTGACAAATAGGATAAATTTTGTAATTTATATATTTATTTATCCATCCATCATTGAAAAACATGAATGGTAAAACTGACACTGGTGCAAAACACTGATGACGCCTGTACAATTTTTTTTATGTACATGTTCACATGTGAATGAGGCCTTTTTGACAGTTTCAGCTTATTTTAGCAATATCTGCTGTGAAATCTTGAGGGTATAACCACCCTGGATATCAGAATATCAGCTTCTCAAGAGATGTTACCAAATTAAGCAGAATCTGCCAGTAGTTTGCAGATGAACATCTCGTCATTAAAGGGAACCTGTCAGACAATTCATGCTGCCCAAATCCTGCAGTTGGGCTGTGTTTCAGAGAAAATATACTTTAAAGATCCAGCCAAAGACTGTTGCCAGAAATCAGACTAGTCTGGTGCTCCGCCAGCCGACTCTTCCCAGCACTACTGCAGGTGATTACCAGGTATCTCGCTCCTGTGTACATAGGGAGAGACCTGTCAACCACCTGCTGCAGCACAGGATCTTTAAAGTCGCTTGACTAGTTCCCTTAAAGTGAATCTGTCACCAGTTTTTGCAAACCTATCTGAGCAGCATGATGTAGGGCCAGAGACCCTGATTCCAGTGAAGTTTCACTTGCTGGGCTACTTGCTGCAATTTTGATAAAATCACAGTTTTATCTGCTGAAGCTCCCTGAACCCTAAACTCTGTATAACCCCGCCCACACCACTGATTGGCAATGGTGGGGGTGGGGTTAAACAGAGCTCACTAATACAGGGGACTACATGGTGGTAGTTTTACTAGTCCTCTAGTAATAATCTCCTGAGGATAAAACAGGGATTGTTTCAAGACTACAAGCAAGCAGCCCAGTAAGTGACACCTGGAATTAGGGTCTCATTATCAAATCCGCAGATATCAAAGGGCCTTCTGACTGTCCACTGACAGATGATGATGGGGGATAGAAGGATCTGGCATGTTCAATATCAGACTGCTGATTCTTTTGTTCTCTAAGAGATTAGCCGCCATTAGAGAAGTCTGGCAGCAGCTGGTTCATGAAGAGTACAGGAGTGCTTGGTCAGCCGAGCTCTTCCGTGTTTGGGAGAGTCAAGTAGATAGCCGACAGGGAAAGTTTAGATAAGCAGCTATCTACACTGTGTGTGGGAATTTAGGCTGTTCAGTCACTCGTATGATCTGCCGCAGTCGCTAAAACTACTTGTGTTTGGCATAATCGACTGAATTTGGTTGTCCAATTGCCACTTTGCACAAAACCACTCTGTTAGTGTTAGGAACGGCGGAACGTCTGCGATTGCCTGTACAGCAGCTTCAGTGGATTTCACAGCTGAGATAGCACTCTCAAGAGTAGCCAACCGGCCCTTCAGCTGCCGAATATACTGTAAGAGTTGCTGTTGTTCTGCCATCACTAGCCAGACCCTGGCGCTAGTATAAGGTTAGGAACGGTGGAGCACACTAAATAATAAATAATAATGTGCGTTCGCCGCTCGGGGTCCACCGTGCAGTAGATGTTACACTGCTGCTAGGTAATGGCAGACGAGCAATATGGCGGTATAATGCGCACAGGTTAGACTTCACCCGAAGTGCGCAAAGAGGGCTCTGTTCACACACAGAGGAGACGCAACATAAACATACAAAAGGCTGAGCCTGTTAGTATCACAGGCCTCAGGTAAATGCACACACGGTATTAGGTCACAGGAGCAGAACCTAAGACAGAGGAGCTGTGTCCGTCTAGACCTACCGTGTGTGCGGCGTCGCTACTGTGAACGCCAAGACGGGCTGCAACTGCAGCGCGGCGTAGGACCCTGCCGCAGGATGACACAGCTACAAAGCAGGCGCAATGTCGGACGCTAGCGCAGAGGTGCGGTGTGCACAGTGGCCTAAGGCTTGCCACAAACTGGCGCTGACTGCTGAACTAATTCCCTATCCACATGCGTAATATCAGAGGGAAGGGGTTTCTTAATATGTCAGTCACCAGAATCATACAACAGTCACCATTCACACATAGAAAGTATAGTCTATACTAGCGCATGGCCGAACGGACATGCGCGCTTTTTATAGCCGTGCGGGACCTTCCGGAAGCTCCCAGATCTCCGAGATGGACCAACGAGATCTGGAGCAGGACCTGAGCACATGACTCCTGATCTCCAATGGGAGATCGTCTCATGAGCATGCTCAGTATGAGCACAGAGGAACTTAGTCTCTGGAGCGGTCTGCTGCAAAGTTATCTTCTCTGCAGTAGATAGACAGCAGGAGACCGCAGAATGTGAGGCTCTGGATTCCTGCAGAGCAGACGCAGAAACCTGACGCCTAACATTACCCCCCCTCCTAGGGCCCCCTCCCCTCTGAGTCTTCCAATCCACCACCTTGTGACCATCAGAGGCATAGGCCTCAGACTTGTCCGAAGGCAAATCTGATGTCCCGGTAGGTGACACGGAAAACCGGGACACGTGGAAGGTATCAGAGGCGACAAGATCGCCAGGTTTAAGAAGGGACACGTGGGAGACAACAGGAGCGGCAAAACCTCCCGGAGCATAAGTTGAAGTGGAACGGCCATGCGCGCTTTTTATAGCCGTGTGGGACCTTCCAGATCTCCGAGATGGACCAATGAGATCTGGAGCAGGACCTGGGCACATGACTCCCGATCTCCAATGGGAGATCGTCTCATGAGCATGCCCAGTATGAGCACAGAGGAACTTAGTCTCTGGAGCGGTCTGCTGCAAAGTAATTTCCTCTGCAGTAGGTAGACAGCAGGAGACCGCAGAATGTGAGGCTCTGGATTCCTGCAGAGCAGACGCAGAAACCTGACGCCTAACAGTTAGGATGCTTTCACATTGCGTTTAGTTACACACTTGGTGGTCTGGTCAGGGCATATACATCCTAACCAGCCACAAAACTGGATTCGGACGTATGCGCCAACGGGACCATAGACTAGAATAGTACTGGCAGAGTGAATGTGCTCTTTGACGTGGATCATTACAAAGTGTGTACCCCTACTGGAGGTGGACACTCTGACGTAGTAGACCCAACGGCGCCACCGAGCGTGTAATTAGCACAATATAAAAGTACCCTAAATTTTCCAACTGGCTCCCTGATCAGTCTGTTATATCTGTCATACTGCTTTTGGGATCCTTCACACAAGTGATTCCACGGACAACTATTGCAGATGATCATTATGTTTTGTGTATGGTTGGCTTCTTCCACCTCCATCACTCATTAGGATTGGGTCATCCCAATGTACAACGGTTGGTAACCCCATCACAGCTGTTTGCAGGTCCCACAGTGGCTGGAACTCAGGGCCGGACTGGGACTAAAATTCAGCCCTGGCATTTGAAGTTACACAGGCCCACTAGTCACATGGTGACTATATAATATCTTTGTACACTTGTAGGCTACAAGAAGTGAGCGGAGATTAACACGACTATATAACATGTAGTCACAGCTGTGCCCAGTATTTCAGCTCAGTCCTATTTATTGCTTTTAGGTACAGTACTCCTCCCAAATCTCTGTCCCCTTTTGTATGCACGGTGACATAATTCCTGGCAGAACTGCTCTCTATTGGGCAACCAGACCCCCTGGTCATAGCTGCCCCTATCATACCCCCCAACTTTTGAAGAAGGGAAAGATGGACAAAGACTGCGGCGCAAATTTTGGCCACGCCCAGCCACACCCATTTCACAACTAGTCACACCCATGTCCACACCTAATCGCACCCATTTAGCACTGCTGATCACACTGACTGGTACTGAGGGCACAGTGGCTGGCATTATGGGCACACTGACTGGCACTAAGGAAGAGAGAAAACAGAGAGAGAGAGAAAAAAGAAAACAGAGAGAGCGAGAAAGAAAGGGGAAAGAAAGAAAGAACAGTGAGAGACAAAGAAAGAACAGTGAGAGACAGAGAAAGAACAGAGAGAGAAAGAAAGAGGGGAAAGAAAGAACAGAGAGAGACAGAGAAAGAACAGAGAGAGAAAGAAAGAAGTAAAGAAAAGAAAGAAAAAACAGAGAGAAAGAGAGGAAAGAAAAAGAAAGAAAGAGGGGAAGAAAGAAGAGAGAAAGAAAGAACAGAGAGAGAAAGAAAAAGAGAGAAAGAAATAAAGAAAGATTCTACAAAGATACTATAGCAGCCCGGCTCCCATTGTAGTGCCCACCTGAGCCTCCCGGTGCAGGACCTATCATGATCCGCTCACATGGCCGGCATCCCCGATTCCAAGGCGATCCTGCTGTCCGCGCTGTCGGAGGAGGGCATGGTGATGGATCTGAAGCATTCCTGGTTCCGTCACAATCTCCTCAAGAAATTATCTCATTTCCGGTCAGCTTCCAGCACATCACTTCAGGTGGAACGTCATGTGTGTGTTTTAAAATGCTCCTCGGGGCTCCGCCGTGTACTCCTGTGTCCGTGGGAAAAGCACGCTTTGTATGCTTTGTACACACTTGGCTCCGCTCCGTACATCCCGTACACATATGGCTCCACTCCGTACATCCCGTACACATATGGCTCCACTCCATACACACACGGCTCCACTCTGTCCACCTCGTACACGTGTGGCTCCTCTCCGTACACCTCGTACAGGCGCGGCTCCACCTCGTACACACACACACGGCTCCGCTCCGTACACCTCGTACACGCGCGGCTCCACCTCGTACACACACACGGCTCCGCTCCATACACCTCGTACACGCGCGGCTCCTCTCCGTACACCTCGTACACGCGCGGCTCCTCTCCGTACACCTCGTACACGCGCGGCTCCTCTCCGTACACCTCGTACACGCGCGGCTCCTCTCCGTACACCTCGTACACGCGCGGCTCCTCTCCGTACACCTCGTACACACACGGCTCCTCTCCGTACAACTCGTACACGCGCGGCTCCACCTCGTACACACACATGGCTCCTCTCCGTACACCTCGTACACGCGCGGCTCCTCTCCGTACGCCTCGTACACGCGCGGCTCCTCTCCGTACGCCTCGTACACGCGCGGCTCCGCTCCGTACGCCTCGTACACGCGCGGCTCCTCTCCGTACGCCTCGTACACGCGCGGCTCCTCTCCGTACGCCTCGTACACGCGCGGCTCCTCTCCGTACGCCTCGTACACGCGCGGCTCCTCTCCGTACGCCTCGTACACGCGCGGCTCCTCTCCGTACGCCTCGTACACGCGCGGCTCCTCTCCGTACGCCTCGTACACGCGCGGCTCCTCTCCGTACGCCTCGTACACGCGCGGCTCCTCTCCGTACGCCTCGTACACGCTCCTCTCCGTACGCCTCGTACACACGGCTCCGCTCCGTACACACGGCTCCGCTCCGTACACACGGCTCCGCTCACCTCGTACACACGCGGCACCGCTCCGTACACCTCATACACGCGGCTCCTCTCCGTACACCTCGCACACACGCGGCTCCTCTCCGTACACCTCGCACACACGCGGCTCCTCTCCGTACACCTCGCACACACGCGGCTCCTCTCCGTACACCTCGCACACACGCGGCTCCTCTCCGTACACCTCGCACACACGCGGCTCCTCTCCGTACACCTCGCACACACGCGGCTCCTCTCCGTACACCTCGCACACACGCGGCTCCGCTCCGTACACCTCGCACACACGCGGCTCCGCTCCGTACACCTCGCACACATGCGGCTCCTCTCCGTACACCTCGCACACACACAGCTCCGCTCCGTACACCTCGTACACACGGCTCCGCTCCGTACACCTCATACACACACAGCTCTGCTACATCCACACTGTAAATCCTGACCCCACACATACTTACCTCAACCAGCACCATGACAACAGCAAAGCAGAGTCTTGCAGACTGTAGAGGCAAGGCTGAGCGCACAGGACCTGTGATGAGGTCACAGGAGGGGCGGAGTCAGGGGGTGACATGATCGGGGGTCTGGACAAAGGCTCCTGATCATGTGACCCCCCTGACTCCTCCCCTCCTGTGACCTCATCACAGGTCCTGCGAACAGAGCGAGCAGGCAAGCGAGTGCGACGCTGTGAGTGGCTGCGGGGGGGAGGGGGTCTCATGCTAAGGCGAGGATGGGCGTGGCGGCTTATCTCCCTGCAGTGCGGGAGGAACTTGGAAACTATCACCGCCATGCCCGCAGAGGGCCGGCGGCAGGAGCAACAGTGGCTGCAGCAGCTGGCAAGCGGCCCTGCCGCCCGCGGCCCACGTGACAGCGGCCCAGCGGGAAAATGCCCGGTTGGTTATATTGCCAATCCGGGCCTGGCTGGAAGTAAACAGTGAATGGAGCCGGGACATGGTGTATTGGCCATAATCGGGCTACGGGAGCTGGTTTTATTCACTTCAATGAGAGCAGAGTTGCAGCACTCAAGAATGGCCACAACACAGTGTAATGAACTGTGATGTCCTGGCTCTGTACAATTTTTACTTCCAACTGCCACAAGACCTGCAAACAGCTGATCAGTGGGGGTGCCGAATTTCATACAACCCACAGATCTGACATTGATGACTTGTCATAAGGACAGGTCATCGCTATCTAAGCCCTGAACAACTCCTTTAACATGTATGTACATGCCATTTGCGGCATCTTTCACATGGTAGTTGCCCAATATAATCTTAGATACCTTTACCTTTGATGGGGCTATGGTTACCCTACACTCCCAAATGGGCAAAGGGAACTTACAACTTAACGAAATAGCACCCAGGGGTGAAAACTGACAATATACGTGTGAGTTTATTACTGAATAACTGGTGCAAAAATTAAGGACAGCCTCAAAATTGTACTACGCAGTATAAAAAGATGCATAGTCAAGATCATCAATCCAATGCTGACTGTACCTAAAAAGCTGGACTTACCTGTTCCTTTTGTCTGCTTTCCCTGATGGGATCCTCTATGTCCACAGCCACCTGCAGCATTTGCAGTCTTTTTGAGAGGCGCTTTGCTTGTCTAGAGTCTTCACGTTTTTCAGGTCCTCAACTCACAACAAATGTATACTGGTCCGACAAGTTCCAATCCACACGTCTGTCCACTCGCCCTTTTAGTGTCTCACCATTGCCTTCCCGCTATACAACACACCCAGGGCAGAGAAAAGATTGGACAATTAGAGAGAGAGTAAAACTATGCTTGTTGTAGGTGATCTCCAATTTGTAGGGGGCTTTTCTGTTCAACTGCTGAAGATTTGTGACGTCCCTGTGTGCATCAGCAACACTGCCCACTCCTAGGCGCATGCACGTGGCAGTTTATTGTGCGTGCGCCAACCCCTGCTTTACCGGCTCTCAGGTTTGTATGGGCCAATATTCAACTCCCTATTAACATCCATGCACAGATTGGTCAGTCATCCATGTTTACTGCCACATAGAGGGAAAGAGTAAGCAAAAGCCAGACATCTATGGTGGCGCATATCTTCCAAGGACAATGCTAAAGTTCAACATGCCCAATCCTTTTTTTTTGCTTGCCAACTGCAGGGTACAATGAAGCTGCTGCCATATGGCATCACATATGAGATAAGCAGGGTGGTAACAATTTTTAGTAGTCTACACCACTGAAGTCCCACTCTCAATGTAGTGGCACTTTGAGTGCTATGGTAAAGTGCTATTACCCAGTACCATATTATGGAGATCTCTCCTCTAGAAGTAATACTTCCATATCATGGTTCACGTCAAAAATTGTTTTCTTCTGCTTTTATTTTTTCTTCTGTATAATTCATGGGGGTAGACATCTTAGCTGAGATGTAACTTTACTTGCCTCTGTTGTTTCCTAATGTTGGTTCACGGCAGACATCTTAACATTACGAAAAAACACATTGGCCATTTACTAATCAGTTTATGGTTTTATGGGACATAAACTGTGTTAAAAAAAAAGTTGCAAAATATGATTTGCAACAAAATTTGAGCAAGGACCTCACAAATCTTCTCATTGCCTAATCTAAAAAGTGACAAGAAAAGTGACCAAAGAGATGTATATTTGATTTTCTGCAACTTTTAATAAATTAACTCAGTTAATACATGGGAGCCAGTCATAGTAAGTGGACCATCAACTTTAATGGAAAGTGCAGTCAGTCTTTAAACAAAACAGCGATCACACCAGCTCTGTCTGATGAAATCTATAATATCCGATTCAAACTACGAGTAAACCCGTTGTCGCTATATGAATATAATCTTAAGAAAATTAAAAGTAATTATTATGCAACAGGAGATAGAGCTGGGGCGCTGTTAGCCCGTAGAGTTAAAAAAAGAGAGGGACGAGCTAGAATTGACCATTTGGTAGATCAACAAGGGAAATGTATCAGAAATCCATTAGAAATAGTAAAGGTTTTTGCTAATTACTATAAACCTCTCTATAATCTAGTGACTGATCCCACCACTCCGCAGCCCTCCCAAACTAATATTGATAGATATCTACAATCTATAAACTTACCCCAAATATCACAGGAACAACTGAACATACTAAATGCCCTATTTACAGAGGAGGAAATTCGTAACACCATCAAACTTACAAAATGTCATAAAGCCCCTGGCCCAGATGGGTTATCAAATGAGTACTATCGCCAATTTCATCAATATTTGACTCCCTACCTCCTTCGTATGTTTAATTCATGGCAAAATTCAGAATCTGTATCTGTCACAAATCTAGAGGCCATTATTACTACTCTGCCTAAACCGGGGAAACCTCCAATATGTCCCAGTAATTTTAGGCCCATTGCACTCTTAAACTGCGATGTTAAAATTTTTTCTAAAATGCTTGCAGTTAGATTACATCATGTGATCCCCTCCTTGGTTTCGTCTGATCAAGTAGGATTTGTAGCAGGTCGGGAAGCGAAGGACGGAACACGCAGGATGATAAATTTAATCCGGATAGCGGAATTGAGTGGGGTCCCCAGTGCATTCCTGTCCCTAGATGCTGAAAAAGCGTTTGACAGGGTGCACTGGGGGTATCTCAAAAATGTCCTACGAAAATTTGGTCTGACGGGCCCCGTTTACTCTGCGATATGCGCTATGTACGCGAATCCCTCTGCCAAAGTTTTATCATCCGGGTTCCTTTCACAGTCGTTTTGTATATCGAATGGTACACGTCAAGGCTGCCCATTGTCTCCTATTATTTTTGCCTTGTGCATGGAACCTTTGGCAGAAAAAATAAGGAGTGCCCAGGATATAGCAGGTATTAAGGGCCTGTCACACTAAGCGACTTACCAGCGATCCCGACACCGATATGAAGGTGTCAGGATCGCTGGTAAATCGCTATGTGATCGCTGGTGAGCTGTCACACAGACAGCTTCCCCAGCGATCAGCACAGCGATGCCGAGCGCCCGGCATCGCTGGCCATCCCTGTAAAAAATAGAATCAAAATAAAAAATATAGTTCTTCTCACCTTCCGACGTCGCGTTCAGCCATCCCGCCTCTCTCCACGCTCCGGTCCCAGTGATCCTTTGCGAGAATGACCGCGAGATGTCACAGTCTCGCGGGATAACAAAGTCTCGCGGTCATTCGTGCAAAGGATCACTGGGACCGGAGCGTGGAGAGAGGCGGGATGGCTGAACGCGATGTCGGAAGGTGAGAATAACTATATTTTTAATTTTTTTTATTATTTTTTACACCTGATCGCTAGTCTCCGGCCTGTCACACACAGCGATGCGTGCTGGCCAGCGGGAGACCAGCGACCAAAGAAATGTCCAGAGGTTTCTTCCAGCGATCAGCGATACCGGCAGGGGGGCCGCTCGCTGATCGCTGTCACACACAGCAATCTCGCTGGTGAGATCGCTGTTATGTCACAGAAGTTGTGACTCAGCAGCGATCTCGCTACCGAGATTGCTTAGTGAGACGGGGCCTTTAGAGTTGGACAGGTGTCTCACAAAATTGGATTATATGCAGATGATGTGATTATGTCTTGTACTAATGTAGAGTCCTCCTTCCGTGCTATTATCCTTGCTTTGGAGGAGTTTGCTAATGTCTCATATTATAAACTAAATGCTGCTAAGTCTTTGGTCTTTCCTGTGTTGGTTCCACCCACAATTCAGGAATGTTTGGCACGGGAGTATCCCTTTAAGTGGGTAAGTGATGAACTCCCATATTTAGGCATAATCCTCACTAATTCTACACAATTGGTGGAAAGGAATTTCTCAAAATTGATACAAGAATCTAGGAGGAGTCTGGAGGAATTACGTACAGCTACTATGTCATGGATAGCAAGGATTAACAGTTATAAGATGTTGGTACTTCCTAAGGTTTTATATAATTTTCGTTGCATCTCTGTCTAGATTCCTCTTAGGATAATTAAATCCCTTCAAAAAATAGCTAATGACTTCATTTGGGCATATAAACAACCAAGAGTGGCTGGTAGGTTACTATATTATCCTTATGAATTTGGGGGGATGGATGCCCCTAACTTACATGCTTATCATAAAGCGGCGGTATTAACGGGTATTAGAGACTGGTGGTTATTGGATAAGACACATAAGTGGCTTCAGATTGAGTCATTTTATTCTAAATTGAACTCGACGCGGCTTACGTTGGAAATGGAAGCTATTAAATTTAGCAACTACACTCCGTGCCTACCTACCGCATCAACAGCAATACGTTATTGGAGGAAATTTGCTTCAAGCCTTCTAAATATTCCTTTAACAAAAATTTCCTTAAAAGCTTTGGAAATGCATATCCCCTTTATTAACTTACAACGCTGGTCCACTGCAGGAGTTGAATCCCTCCAGGACCTGATAGATGGTTCTCTTGTCATCCCATTCGATCAACTCTGTTCCAAATTCCCTAGTATTAGGCGTCTTTTTTTCCAATACCTACAGATGAGACATCTGCTCCAAGCTATACCAGACTCCCTGTTCCTTAAGCCCCCTGTGAATCACAAAGCCATGGTATTCCTCCTACAACCTGAGTCAGGCCCCAAAGGTGTTTCAGTCCTCTATAGTGTATTAAATGATCCAGAGGTGGATGCTAAATTATCATATATGCTAAAATGGGAGGAGGAATTGGGAACAACGTGGGATCCAGAGGAATGGAGGGATAGTTTAAGAGAAATACGTAGAGTGTCATCTTGTATTGGTCTCCTAGAACAGTTAAAGAAGATGCATATTAGGTGGTATAGGTATCCAAGACAACTGGTACATTATGGGCCAAACCAGACTTCGGCTTGCTGGAGAGGTTGCGGTGGTTTGGGATCGTTGAGCCACATGTGGTGGTCCTGTCCGGTGGCGATCAGTTTTTGGAATACTATAAATAGGCTGTTAAGGGAGGTGACTGGGATTCAGGTTAACTTGACACCATCAATGGGACTGTTGCATATAGAGGCAACTGATTTTCCTTTAGATATCAGGGGTAGAGTGTCACATATTCTGATTGCAGCTAGGCTCACCTTTGCTGCTTAAATGGAAGGGGATGTCTCTTCCCACCATGAGAGAAGTGGTGGACAAAATTAATATTCATTGTCAATATGAGCAAACTCTGGTGCACTCGTCAGTTACCAAGAAAAAGGTTGATCGAATATGGGAACCGTGGTTACTTAGTCAGAGGTCTGCCCCTTTGCATTGAAGATATACAGTATATCTTTTCAAATGATTTTTTTTTATGCAAGTGTCGATATGTTTTCTGTTTTATACATTATGTCAATCTATGAGTATGCGCATTTATGCTTATGTTTCCCTTGTTGAAACCCCTACGTTGGGGGTGTTGTTACTTATATGTTTTCTTTTTCGAAAATATGCAATAAAAATTTATTGAAGTAAAAAGTAGCAGGAAGAAAGTCATAAGATGGCATCGACTTCTAAGGAAATTGCAGAGAGCATGCTCCTTGATCAGTGCAGAGGTCATTGTGTATGTTAGTCATCAAAGTGACCAATGACCTTCTGACAGCAAAACGTAACGGTGACCACTCTCTGCTCATTCTTCTTGACCTATCTGCAGCTTTCGATACTGTTGACCACCATCTCCTACTCTCTAGGCTCCAGTCACTAGGCATTAAGGACACTGCTCTCTCCTGGTTCTCTTCTTATCTCTCTGACTGCTCCTTCAGTGTTTTGTTCTCTGGCTCCACTTCATCTCCTCGTCCTCTCGCTGTCGGGGTACCTCAGGGCTCAGTCCTTGGCCCCCTTCTCTTCTTTCTCTACACAGCCCCAATTGGACAGACCATCAGCAGATTTGGCTTTCAGTACCATCGTTATGCTGATGACACACAACTATATACGTCATTCCCCAACCTTACCCCCGCTGTACTACAGAACACCAGTGACTGTCTGTCTGCAGTCTCCAATATCATGTCCACTCTCTATCTGAAACTCAACCTCTACAAAACTGAACTTCTTCTGCTCCCGCCGTCTACTAACCTCCCTAAATCTGACATTTCCCTCTCCGTGGGTGGTACCACAATAACTCCCCAGTAGCAGGCGCGCTGTCTGGGTGTTATGTTTGACACCAATCTCTCCTTCACATCCCATATACAATCTCTTGCCCGCTCTTGCCGCTTAGACCTAAAGAACATCTCTAGAATCCGCCCTTTTCTCACCATGGAAACAAAAACCCTCACTGTAGCATTGATCCACTCCCGCCTGGATTACTGCAATGCTCTATTAATTGGCCTCCCCGTCACTCGACTATCCCCTCTCCAGTCCATACTTAATACAGCAGCCAGGGTCGTCCATCTGGCTAATTGGTACTCGGACGTGTCCGCTCTTCGTCAGTCATTACACTGGCTGCCCATTCATTATAGGATCCAATTCAAAGTACTTGTTCTCACTCACAAAGCTCTCCACGGTGCGGCACCCCCCTAAATCTCCCTCATTTCTGTCTATCGGCCTAGCCGATCGCTGCACTCTGCAAACGACTTTCGACTAACCTCTGCACTAATCCGTACCTCCCACTCCCGACTCCAAGACTTCTCCGCTGCTGTTTCTATCCTCTGGAATGCTCTACCCCAAGAAATTAGGACTATCCACAATTTGTATAGTTTTAGGCGCTCCCTCAAAACACATTTGTTCAGAGCGGCTTATCACGTTCACTAATCAAAGTCATTCTATGTGTAAGTGTGTGTGTATAGCCCATTCACCATCTCCATCCATCCCTCACTCCCTCAAGATGGCTGGACCATCATTGTAAATACACCATTGTAAATACACACCTGTACTTTGTATCTCCGTCACCTCGTGGTAGATTGTAAGCTCTGAGCAGGGTCGTCTTATTTCGCTTTAATTATTGTATTGTTAATGTTGTTACTTATGACTTGTGTTTTGAAACTGTTAAACTGTAAAGTGCTGCAGAATATGTTGGCGCTATATAAATAAAGATTATTATTATTATTATTATGTTGAAGGAGGAGGAGGATGTGAGCTGTGCTCGTCACATATTGTCAATAGTCCATCGTTTGATCCTGTTGCCCTCCAGCCTTATAAGGGCTTGTGCACACGAGCGTTTTAATAGAACGAATGCTATCCGGACCTGAGTGGTCCGAGGAAAAAAAATCGCAGCATGCATGATTTGCCTCCAAGAATCGGATGTCACTTGACCATTCATGTCTATACGGTCAAGGAAAAAAATAGACCGCGCTCAGATGAAATCCGAATGCTGGCCGATTTTCACAAACTGACATAATTGAGAAGGTGGAGAATTTTTTTTATCTCCATCTCCAAGAAAATCAGATTCCACTCTGATCAGAGTCTGATTAGCATAATCGGACAGAATTTCTTGGATGGAGAGAAAATGATCGCGTGACACTAGCCCTACAGAGGTGCTGCCTTTCAATTTAAAATGGTTTTCCAGGATGATGGCCTATCATTAGAACAGGCCATCAATATCAGATTGGTGCAGGTCTGACCCTCGGCTCATTTGCTCATCAGCTATTTCAAGGGTCTTTAGTCCATGGATTGGTGTAAAAAGTGCTTTGACAAAAATGTCTGTTTTCTTGGGCTCTCTGCAACTCATGGATGGATACCGAAGATATGCCCCATTAAAACTAGCACTATATGGTCTGCAAAACAGTTGAGACTAGCACATGCTGACATTTCTTTGGTCCTTGGGCATGTATATAGATTTTTTTTTTTAATGTATGACATTTTAATGGATCATTCAACTTTTAGCTTTAAAAGGCAACACACAAGAACGAAAGCATCTTTAATTTTGCACAAAATTCATTAAACTGCGGGCACCATTTTACAAAATGCTACAAAAATAGTGAATTGGGGTCTAAGAGTGAGTGCACACAGTGCGGATTCAGCTGCGGATTTTTCTGCGCAGATTTGCAGGTAAATCCGCAGGTAAAGTGTCCTGCGGTTTACCTGCGGATTCTCCCTGCGTTTTGACACCTGGACAATGGAACAGGCGTGAAACCGCAGCGGAATCCGCAGAAAGAATTGACATTATGCGGATTTAAAACCGCAGCAAATCCGCAGTATTTGCACTGCGGTGTTTAAAAGCTATTGGATAGCACTGTACTGTACTCTGCTTGTGGATCTGCAGCGGATTCGCACTGTGTTCACATACACTAAGGGCTCATTCAGATATCTGATAGCACTTACTCCTATACTAGTAAATGGGGATGTTCACGTGTGATTTTTCGCAGATCAAGCAGCCTGTGCACAATCACCCGAGAAATGTCCGCTATTGATAGGAGTCTCAGATCAAAATCGGCAAGGAAGTCTATGGGTACGTGAAAAAAATCGGACATCACTCAGATGCTATCACAAAAACACTGATGAAATTCGGACTGATTTTCTCCTACGAGAAAATCACTAAAGTTTGAATGAGCCCTCTGTGTTTCCACCTTGTACGACTTTCTTGCTTGCTTCAATTATTGTATTATCTTTAACTTTGTTACTTATGACTTGTATAAGAACTGTTGAACTGTAAAGCGCTGTGGAATATGTTGGTGCTATATAAATAAAGATTTTTATTATTATTATTTAGTATATTCTTGGCTTTCAACACAGGTCACGCCCCTTGTGCAGATCTGTAACAGGATGTTTGAGTGGCCGGGATCTCTTGATCGCTGCGTGTTTGCGCAATATTTCACGTCATGCACATTACAGAATCGGCCCGGTTTAGAGCGCGTAAGGAAGTGCCGTGTATACACCTTTATTTATATAGAGCCATGTAAGCCATAGGCAGAGCTCAGTCAGGTGAGACGTCTGCCAGGTCAGTCAATGTGTAAAGTCGGCACCTGTTGGGAACATATGTGGCTATTAGGGCATGCTGAGAGTTGTAGTTTTCCAGGGCAACTTACTCTAGTTGTGGTCGACCTACAAATGCCTTTTGTACTGATATACAGTAGGTGGAGATATGGTGAACTACAAGGCTAATGTTATGAATCTGTGGACATCTCACTTGCCTCTGTATGGCAACTCTGGCTAAATTCTTATTTTTTTTAATTTTGCCATCAACATTGTGAATATGCCAACTTTTTAAGGGTGTGAGGATAGGTTCACATGTTGCACATTTAATGTGTATTTATCTGGATTTATACACTGAATCTGCAACATTTGTGTATCTAACATTCACACATATTTTTCTGCACTTAGGCCGGTTTCACATTCGCGCTTTTGAGCGCAGCGACGGCCTGCGCACGGCCGCCGCTAAGCCCCGCCTCCACCGGTATCTCCGCCTCCGGGCGCATGACGTTGCATGCGTCGTGCGTCCCCTATCTTCATCACAGAGGGCGCAGGCCGTGCGCAGTCTGCGTTTGGCGGCGCATGCGTCCTTTTGACGGTGCGCCGAGCAGCGCCAAACGCAACCTGTTGCATTTTGGTTGTGCTCGGCGCACCGTCAAAAGGACGCATGCGCCGCCAAACGCAGACTGTGCACAGACTGCGCATGGCCTGCGCCCTCTGTGATGAAGATAGGGGACGCACGACACATGCAACGTCATGCACCCGGAGGCGGAGATACCGGTGGAGGCGGGGCAGGGGGCGGGGCTTAGCGGCGGCCGTGCGCAGGCCGTCGCTGCGCTCAAAAGCGCGAATGTGAAACCGGCCTTAATCATGTGTTTTTTTTTCGAGGGAGGGGAGGTGTTGCAGAAATGAACTAAATAAAGTAAAAAAAAACAATGCCGGGCCAGTGTTCTAACCTGCGGATTCAGGGTCCCTATTAAAATGAATGGGTAAAATCCATCGCAGAATTTGTGTTTCTACAAGAGAAATTGTCATGGTTCAGCTTTGAAAAAAACAAAAAACGCAACATAAGCCAATTTCTGGATTGATTCCACACGAAAAAAGAGCCTATGCATGTGGATGAGATTAAACTGAAAACTTTGGACACATAGTAAAATTTGCGTGAACCCACAATTTTAGTGGGATTACCCAGCCAACTAGGGTTTGCACACAGGGAGTGTTTCTGCAGATTTTCCACATAAATGCACTTCTATCTGGAAAATCTGTTCATAAAACTCAACATGCTCCCAAGGGAAATTGGCATGTTGCGGATATCAAACATGCCCCACAGGTCAGTTTATGCAGCTCTAAAAACTCACCAAAACCTCATGCCCAGCTTCAACACATTGCATGTATATCAACGTAAACTCCATTTCAATTTTTTGGTTTTGCTTTAGGTTCTTGCACTCGAGGACGTGTCCTCCATTTCCTTGATGTGGGCATTATTTATATATAGGTTCCTGTGGCTGGGTGTCCATAGTTGGGCCCCGGTCCTGCTCTGCCCTCACTCACAGTAAAGTCATTTTTGACACATGGTAAGGTTTTAATACTAGTGACTGTATAGACCGTCCTGATTTGGGTACACCTTGTCGTGGTGGGATGGCTTTTACGCTCGGCAATGCAAGTCAATGGGTCTGTGAAAAAATCGGACAGCGCCCTTATGTCATCAGAGAGCGGTCTGATTTTCACGAATTGTCACATAGGAGATGGAGAAACATTTATTTTTTTATTTCTCTATGTATGAGAAAAACGGATGACACTCAGACCGCTCTGTGATCAGAATAATCGGTCTGTTTTTATTGTAAGTGGAAATGAGCCCTTAGGCTATGTTCACACGTTGTGTTTTTGCTGCGTTTTTCCCTGCAGGCAAAACCTTTTCTCTTGGCAAGCAAAGAAGCTGGTTATAAAAAGCAGGTTTACACAGCAAAAACTGATACCTGTGTTTTTTGCTGCGTTTTTCCACTTACACATTGTTTCCTATGGCTGAAATAACGCTGAACGTGACACTCTGCAGTCTGCAAAAACGCAGCAGTTTTCCAAATCAGTCAGGAAAAAAAATACCAATGCGTGTGCATGAGATTTCTGAAATGCTGGTACTGTAAAACACAGCTTAAAATTTGCATTAAAAAACCAGCAAAAATGCAACGTGTGAACATAGCCTTATGGTATGTGTTCTCGGAAAAGAACCGTATACGTCAGATGTATGAGCCCCCGATGGAGGGAGCTGAACCTTCCCCTGCTCCTCCTTATTAGAGCTGTCAGAAGTGGTGGGGCTGACACCAGCAGAACGCAGCATGCATACCAGGACAATGCTATTCATTCAGGATGGATTATACCATCACCATGCAAAGGAGGGAAGAATCGGCTTTCATCCCATAAACGCAAAAGCTTTTGAAAACACAGCACAGTTTTGTGTCTTTTTTGGTCATTTTACACCACAACAAGAAGGGACATGGTTGACAGGTGGAACTATAGTGAGAATTTTTTAGAAGTAATGAAGAAATGACGTTGAATTTCCCCCTTTTCCCGCTCCCAGTACGCCATCCCTGGTATAACTGCACTTGCTGGCTGCAGCAGAAATAGCCCAGGGAGAGGAATGTGAGGACGTTGAGCACATTCACACTGCTCCTAAGGTGAAGTGGGATCGCTGTGTGCACACCCTGTGTAAGTAGAATTATCCTAGCCGTTATTTGTGTAGCACCGACATATTCCGCAGCCCTTTAAAAGCCTAGTAAACAGCAGGCGTTGTGCAGCAAAACAATGTGCAACGATAGTGATCAAAAGATGTACTATTATTAATGGAGAAATGAGCCTGCTCGACGGAGCCTATACTGCCTATGTCATCTTTTGCCGTAGCCCAAAGTTTATAATGGAGCACTTGCCCACTGAGCCAGGTTAACAGCGCTCAAGTATTGATTCCCATAAGCCAAGAATTTGTCACGTGTCAGGATTTGAAACTCAAGCAGGCAGATCATTATTTCATTATTTTGGGGCATTAAGCCACCACAGGGGCTGTTTTTTTGTTTTGTTTTTTAGGTGTTCATCATACAGAGCGTGTACTGTGTTTGCAAGACTCTGCACTGGCTCCAAACCAAAGACTGTTATAGTGTACAGCTAAAGGCAGCACAAGACCGTGAGCTCAGCTGAGCCATGGCCTATGTGCATCAATGCTGGGAAAACTTTCAAGGAAGTTTTCGCATAGTTCAGTTTGTAAACTTCTTGTTCCAGAAATTTGGCAGATATTTAAAGGATCTTCCTGCTCTCCTGACATGTCTACATTAATAATTGTATTCATTTCTCATGAAATAACAATTCTGGAGCATCTTTTCTTAGAACTCTGCTTTGTGTCATTCCTCTGTTGTTCCTTCAAGAAATTTGTGAATACATTTGACAATTTGGGTATTACCAGTTGGGGGCATAGTCTACTACTGTCCAATCAATGCTGCTAGTGAAGGACTCTGCAAGGACACACCCACGTGACATGGAAAATGGAGCATAGAACAAATAGGCACAGATGGCAACAACCCTGGCACACGCTGCAAGCACGCTTCCCACAGCGGTGCTCCAGGTGCGCCGAACGTCTGTGGAGAAAATCCAATCTACACGAAGATTTCATCCATTATAAGTTTATGCTTAAAACATACAACACTGCCCTTCACCTCTCAAAACAAACCTATTTCAACACCTTCATCACCTCACTATCCAATAACCTGAAAAATCTCTACTTTTCATTCCCTACTCAACCCAAGAGTGCAGGCCCCAACCACAGATCTCCACGCTGACGATCTGGCTAATTATTTCAAAGAAAATGACCATATCTGACAGGAAATTATCTCCCAATCACCTCATACCATGCACTGTCCTCCCTCCCCCACTGCATCTAGCTCACTCTCTGATTTTGAACCAGTAACAGAAGAAGTAACCAGGCTCCTTGCATCTTCCCGCCCTACCACTTGCACCAGTGACCCTATTCCCTCACACTCCTCCAGTCCCTTTCCCCTGCTGTCACCGCTCATCTAACAAAAATATTCAACCTCTCTCTTCCGGTATCTTTGCTTCCTCATTTCAGCATGTCATCATGCAGCCATTACTTAAAAAACCATCCCTCGACCAAAACTGTGCCGCTATAGATCTGTCTCTAATCTTCTTTTCATCCCTAAACTCCTGGAACACCTGGTTCACGCCCAACTTATCCGCTATGTCTCAGATAACTTTCTCCTCGACCCTCTACAATCCAGTTTCCACTCTCTTCACTCTACTGAAACTGCCCTCACTAAAGTTTCTAATGATCTTCTAACAGCTAAATCTAATGGTCACTACTCTATGCTAATTCTCTTGGATCTCCCCGCAGCATTCGACACTGTGGATCATCAGCTCCTCCTCCTCACTATGCTCCGTTCCATTGGCCTCAAGGACACCGTTCTCTCCTGTTTCTCCTCCTATCTCTCTGACCGCTCCTTTACTGTATCTTTTGCTGGCTCCTCCTCCTCTCATCTTCGACCCTTTCTTACTTTTGACTCTGCAAAAACTCTTACTGTTTTTCTTATTCATTTTCGTCTGGACTATTGTAACTCTCTACTAATCGGTCTCCCTCTTACCAAACTCTCCCCTCTCCAATCCGTCCGAATGCTGCCACTAGGATCACATTCCTCACCAATCGTTATACCGATGCCTCTACCTAGTGCCAGTCCTTACACTGGTTACCCATCCACTCCAGAATTCAGTATAAACTTATTACCCTCACCCACAAAGCACTCCATGGCTCAGCACCACCCTACATCTCCCCCCTCGTCTCAGCCTACCACCCTACCCGTGCCCTCCGTTCTGCTAATGACCTGAGGTTAACATCCTCAATAATCAGAACCTCCCACTTCTGTCTCCAAGACTTTTCACGTGCTGCACCAATTCTTTGGAATGCACTACCCAGGTTAATACGATTAATCCCCAATCCCCACAGTTTTAAGTGTGCCCTAAAAACGCATTTGTTCAGACTGGCCTATCGCCTCAACACATTAAGCTAAATATCCCTGTGTAGCTCATTAAAATTTTTTTACCATAACCAGGTTCCTCGCATCATGTTCTCACATGCTTTATGCATTTAATAGCCCTCTGTGTTTGTACCGTTACATATTTAGACTGCTAACTGGTTCAGGCAGCAACAGGAACACCCGAATCTTACACTATGGCTGGTCCAAACAATAAAAGCAATTGTTACCATCCACCTTTCGCGTCTCCCCTTTTTCCTTATAGATTGTAAGCTTGCGAGCAGGGCCCTCATTCCTCTTGGTATCTGTTTTGATCTATGTGTTTATTGGTATGCTGTAATGTCTATTGTCTGTACAAGTCCCCTCTAAAGTGCTGCGGAATATGTTGGCGCTATAGAAATAAAATTATTATTATTACTAAATGGCAACACCCAGTTGTCAATGTATAAATATTCAGTTGGGATAACAGGAACTACACAATGCACAGCTTTGAGAAACAAATTATAGACATGTATGGAGTAGTAATAAGTGCTCTTTATCCCTTAAAATTATTTTTGTATTTTCTTGTTTATTTTGGTTGTCCTGGACTGAAATGGCTGATAACAGAGAGCAATAATATAAAGTTTCATAGTTTTTAAGGTAGACTTACTGTAAGTCCATCAAGTTTAACCTATAGCCTAACATGTTGATCCAGAAGGCAAAAACCCCATGGAGCAGATCCTAATTGCCCCATATTAGGGGAAGATTCCTTACTGACTCCACATACAGCAGTCAGGCTAGTTCCCTGGATCAACGCCCCATCACAGAATCTAACACCAATAACTTATGTTATATTTGTCAAGAAAGGCATCCAGACCCTTCTTGAATTTTAGCAGTGAATCACCCATTACAACATCATGTGGCAGAGAGTTCCATAGTCTCACTGCTCTTACAGGAAAGAATCTGTGCCTGAGATTATCATTAAACCCTCTCTCCTCTAGCCAATCTTTTGGTTTTTCAATTATTATCAGGAAGCTTTGTTGTATTGATATAATATTGATGTATTCAAGTAAGAAGTTATCATTTATCTGCGGGAAAGGTGAGAACCTCTAGATCGGTGGCGGTCTGTCCTCTGATTTCAGAATGGAGCACTTCTATCCCCATGAGAATGGAGCGCAGTACTCATGTTTGACCTCTGCTCCATTCAGTACACATGAGATTGCTGAAGATAGCAAAGTAAATAGCTCTAGCAGTCCCATAGAGAATGAATGAAGCAGCGGCGAAGCAAGAGAGATGCGCTCCTTTCTAATGGGGATAAAAGTGCCCCATTCTGGCAGTTGGTTGCTGTGAGGGACGAGGGAGACACCATTTTGGATTTATTAATTCAGGCCCAATATATTGTCTAGAGATCTCCCTCCACTCCTGATTGGCCCCCACCAGAACCCAGGGAGCGGTCCCAGATACCGAGCTATTGAGACTGGCTCTCCAGAACCATTTAGTCAACCCAAGTTTGGACTCTCCATATCGGTACAGCCCCAACGAACCTGTTGAGATGTCAGTCGTCTCGTTTGGACCTCCCGCTAGGAAGCTATGACCCATCCTAGATATTGGGAATTATTTCAGCTAGGAGGACAAGGGAGGAGAATTCAGCCCAATCCAGAGAGGTGGTGGCAAATATGGGAGGGGGCGAGCTAGAGGTTAATAGATAGCTACACTTTCTTTAGCCTTCGTCTTTGTTCTGCCATGGAAGCCACGTCACGTGTGGAGACAGACCAGAGAGTAAGGTTGTAGGGGGTTTTAGGGGCTTTCCCAAAAAAATGTTAAATTCATTTTTAAAGAACTTTCTTTGCCGTTCTGGAAATTTGCCATGTAAAGCAGTATATAGCCAATTGTATACAATTTGTAGAGCATTCTGTACTCCATTTGAGGAAAGAAAAGAAAATATTGGATATAAACTATGGACAAAAGTATTTGGACACATACACATTACATCTACTGGAGCTTTTTGATCTTCCAGTCTACTTCCATAGATATCAATATGAAGTTGGTCCCCCTATTTGCAGCTATATCACCCCTGGAGATGTCTGTGGTATTGCACATAGGGAACAGTATAGGGTCTTCTCCAAACTGTTCCCACAAAGATGGAAGCCTCAATTGCTCACACAATGTCTTATACATTTTCTTTCATTGGCACTAAGGGTCTTAGGTGGACCACTGAAAAACAACCAGATAGTAATAGGAAGGAATTGACAGTTTGTGAATAAAGTGCAGGAACATATTTGGTATATATATAAAACTGTTCTACCGGATAGTCCTGGGCTATACTGAATGATTCAGCTAAGCTTGGAAAAATGTGGCTTTGGCTAAAGATATTAGAGTATATCAACTCGGCCTTAGAATATAAATGAATACATTGATGAAAGGAAGCATGTGTGCACCAGAATGGGCAATTGAAGGTTTAAGCAACAAACCTGGTGAATACTGGCACAAAATGCTTTGAAAATGAATTTCAAAGGAGCCAGTATGGGCTCAAATTCACCAAAATGCTGTGTTGTTTTAAATTGCCCAACGCCAATCTTAATGAATCAGATGTGTCTGGTGACCTATGCACACTATGTTGTAAGGATTTGTGTAGACCAGGGGTGGGGAATCTTTTTTCTGCCAAGGGCCATTTGGATATTTATACCATCCTTCGGGGGCCGTACAAACTTCGCCCACAAAGTACATCCTGACTCTGGCACTGGTTTCATGACTTAATCTTTCATTGCATGCCCTTCAATGTTCAGTAGTGAACATTGTGTGTGTGTGCTAACAGAGCAAGAAGAAATTAATGAGATTGTGGCAATCAAAATACAGCTCCCTGTCAAAGAATGCAGTCCCTGAGAATCCGCTCGGGGGCCTGATAAAAGGTCATCGAGGGCCGTAAATGGCCCTGGGGCCTGAGGTTCCCCACCCCTGGTGTAGACTGACTGCTCTATGTACATACGTACAGTATGTGGACTTCAGTTGTTATGTAACGTTCTATAAAGGCATACTTTGTGACAGTGTATCATATGCTATGTTACAGAGATATTCTTTCCTGGAATTCTCACTTCTAGTAGAGAATACAGTGCGTAGCACCATATGGTGGCACACGGCGTTCCTAAGGTGCAGTGATACATAACCGTAGCAGATGTGTGTAGTCTGAAGGTGTCCTGTGGAATCTGGCACCAAGACATTAAAAACAGTTGATGTCCGGTAAGTTGATCCTTCATAGATCAGACTTTCATTCGTTATATTCACTGCCAATCGTGAATTCTGTTGCCATGTAGGGGCTTAAATAACTGCAAAAATGTTTGAGTCAAGATGCCATCCACATGAATGCCAGGACCCAAGGTTACCCAGCAGAACATTACCCAGAGACAACACCCCCCAGTGACTTGTCGCCTTCTTATAGTGCATCCTGGTGCAACGTGCTTCTCAATAACGCACTCCTGGAGATGCACATGTAGCCAGCCACAGTGTGTGGCATTACCCTGAGGCCTCACTCACAACTCCTTTTTTAAACACTTATGTGATAAAATGGTACCAGTGGGATCAGGTTATGGTCCGATTTTACCATCAATGTATCATCTGTTTTTCATGGATGGATCAATAAATAAATAAATTTACAAAGCTTTTCCTATACTTTGCTGTGTTAAACACTGACAGGAGTCGAAGAGGTGACATTTCTCCTTGTGGAGAGTGACAAGCCAGGCTTAGCATGTCAGAGTAAATAGACTTATAGGCCTTGCATGCTCCTCTGGGAAATTAAATATGCAAACTGCCTCTTCAAATAGGACTTGAACTCTAGCGCCACTTATTGGAAGTAGCAATTCTAAAAGTCAATCTCAACCCCTTAACGAGCCTTACTCATTTTATCCTAAGTCATATGGCAAGGCCCATTAAAGGGTTGATATTGACTTTTAGGATTGTTATTTCCAATAGGTGGCGCTAGAGTTCCTACACGGATGCCATCCGTGTGCTGAACGTGTTTTTAACAGATCCATAAATTTGTATTGGCCCTTCTCATTCGTGTTCCTTGAAAAAACGAACTGTGTTTTGTACACTCGGACGCAGAGTCCGTGAAAAACATGGACATGTGAATATTACCTTAGACTATAATGGGTACATGTTGTATCCGTGAAAAAAAAAATGAATCCAACATGTATGTGCAACCGGGACATGTGAATGAGGCTTAAAATAGTGTTGTTTTTTTTACCTTGAGGCACACCTGATTCAATTGTCTGTGCGTCTTAAAGATGCGGAAACATGTCATCAGTGCTGCCGGATGGGTATGGGCAGGTTTTGATTCGTTTTTGGATTGAATATTGTTTAGCAGGATCATTATCACAGGTTATTTTACATTGACCAAGTTAGAATATGAAATGTGGGTGCATGCAGTGAAAGGCATTACAAGCCACGCTTCTGTGTGCAGATTCTGCATGAAGCATTGGATAGCGTGAACTGTACCGTGTGTAACAGTGTGAGTTATTAAATATCTTCTACAGCTGTAATTCGGCCTTTGTATTGTATCAACATGAGGAGGAACATATTTGGTAGTTTGGGTAGAGGCGATCCCTAAGAAAATAAAAATGTATATTTGGTAAATATTTTTCCCCGTAGAATTCAGCATCTGTATCAGCAACCGAGTTCAGTTATTCTGAACATGTTTCTTGGGAAAACCAGATTGGCCTTAGGTGCTGGGAAGTGTGGGAGCTGGCTGGAAGCTTGTCTGGACCTCTCTCCGCACTCAGCAGTTTGAAATTTATGTATCTTGACTGCCCCTAGAGGAAAAAATAAAAACTGCACTTAAAAGCAAGGACCATGTTCAGTCCAAGTTTTTTTTTTTTTTTTTCCTTGCACAAAACCAAATAAAATATGTGTGAACATACTCTATCTTAGGCCGAGATCAAACATGCGAGAAACACGGCGGAGTCCCGCATGTTAATACCCGGCACTGCCGCTGGCACTCGGGAGTGGAGAGTGCGGCTCCATGTATTGCTATGCGGCCGCACGATCTGATCCGAGATCCGAGTGCTGGCAGCAGTGCCCGATATTAACGTGCGAGACTCAGCCGTGTTTCTCGCATGTG
Source organism: Dendrobates tinctorius (assembly GCF_039654945.1). Taxonomy (NCBI): domain Eukaryota; kingdom Metazoa; phylum Chordata; class Amphibia; order Anura; family Dendrobatidae; genus Dendrobates; species Dendrobates tinctorius. Next base: position 10,151,812 of record NW_027361993.1, read on the forward strand.
TGATCCCGGCCTCAGCCAACACATCCTTAAGGTATCAGACAATGGTTATCAGTTTTGTTCTCCACGTTACAGAGAATATGAGAAATCCAGTATCAAAATTAAACCAGTCAGTGCTACAGTGTGATCAACTGTAAAGTGTGCGGGAAGCCAGCAGGGAGTCTGCCATAGAAAGTAAATCAAAGTTGTCAGAAGCTGCCCATTTCTGCCGGATCGGACGGCCATCTAATGTGTATGTGGGAATCCCGACTCCGGGCAGGGAAGGATCAGACACATAATCCTTTTGGAGATAGCGCTGTCCTGGAGGAGTCTCAGGGTACCGTTACACTTAGCGACGCACCAGCGATCCCGACAACGATACGACCTGGTAAGGATCGCTGGTGCGTCGCTAAATGATCGCTAGTAAGCTGCCAAACAGGCAGATCTCTTCAGCGACGCAGCAATGATCAGTATAACGACCTCGGCAGTCGTTGGTACCTTGTCACATAGCAGCTCTTCATACGTTTCCCGCCTGCGTCCCTGAGTTCTGCGTCGCCAACTAGGTCGATTGTCGTGGTCAAACACAGCGATGCATGCTGGCCAGCGGGACGCCGACGATGAAAAAATGGCCCAGGACATTCGAGCACGGTCAATAATATCCAGCGCGGGGGGGCGGTCGCCGCTGCGTGTCACATGTAGTGAGATCGCTGGCGAGGTCGCTGTTGCGTCACAAAATCGATGACGTTTCAGCGATCTCGCTATGTGAGACAGGGGCTTTACAGCTTACCCCTCTTTCCTCATTAAAAATGCATGAATGCTTGGCAATGTCAAGTGTTCCCATGTTAGGGGGAGTCAGTAGACAGCATTTGGCCACCTAGGTGCCTAATTCATCCAGCACCACTAGAGGGAAAATTAAGTACGGTATATCATGATATCTATTAAAGGGAACCTGTCACTTGAAAAAAAAGCACTATTAACCTGCAGATATGGGGTTAATTTGCAGGTTAATAGCATTGTGAACCAGCCCGGCACTGACTAACAGCAGCTCAGCATTAGGGCTAGCTGTTAGTTGGTGCGGAGGGCCGCAGGTACTGCCCCATAGCTGCAGGTTCAGGTGACAGGCTCCCTTTAAAGTCAATGGGTTGTCAGATATGATCTGCCTCCAGAGCAAAAGATGCTCTCGATTTAAAGGGGATCTCCAGGCTAATAATATTGATGTGCTCATCAATATAAAATCAGTAGGGGTCCAACGTGTGGCACCCCCAGCGATCATCTGTTATCCGCTCCAGCAGCGGCTGGGTGCAGTCTGTGCATTGAGGTCTGATCTCGGACCGATTTACTGTATATGGTCGTCTGAATGAGCCATAAAAAGATTGGAAAGGAAAAATGCGTCTGCCTAAAATCAAATGTTGGAGAACATCTGGCTGCACCGTACATGTTAGACTGTTTATGGATCTAGACACCAGGTGACCGTACACATGGTGTCTGTGACTGACGGGACGTCCTGGGGGTACACCTACCACAGTCATAAGGTGTTCCGCCATCCTCCGTCACTCATTTGCTATTGTGTCGTCACGCATCTTGCATTAACCCCTTCCTATATTTCACAGTTGTCTCACTCGGGGTGGTCTTATACAGCAGAGACCGCTTCCGTTTTCCTTACCCGGACTGATGATGTGTTTCCCTTTTTGCAGGCAGTTCGCAGTAACTGTATATGGCTGCCGCTTCCTGTGCTTCCCACACCATGATTGTCACTTCTCCCCTTCGGTAGTAGTGCGAGCGGATGACTCAGATCTGTGGAGATTGTGTTTCAGACATGTAAGAATACATAACATCACACAGGGGGATATATCAAAAGGGCTTCTCCATAGCAACGGCACAACATGGGGGCTACAGACGGGCGATTAAAGGGACATTTCACATACATGGAAAACTCAATATCCCTGTTCTGAACGAAGACGCTGTGTGATGTATAGCAGTCTTATTGAGTAACGGCCCAATGACAATTATTGATAGCAAATTTCCTTCCCTCTCAGTACCCAGTATATAACTCCTTCTGCCAGGAGACTGAATACATTACGGGTCTGTACAAGTGGCGTACATACCAAAAAGGGGGCTCATGCAGCTAATAAAGGGCTCAAATGAATGGGAGGCTGACCTAGTTGGTACCATCTCCTTTACTACTTGGGGTGGCAGCCCGTGCAGGATTCCCTTCTAAATAGGAAGTGCATCGCTAGCAAACCGGGTGTTGGGAATTGATCCGGTATAAAAGCCTGAGCATTTAAAGGGAGTTATCCAGGACTATTATAATTTTTCACTATGGGCCGAAGACCTAAAAGGCAGGTAGTTACTAACCCCCTGCCTGTTGTGCCCGGCGCTGACCTCGGCTGGCACAAAGCGGTCACACAACTCTCCTGTCGGTGATTCAGCAGCTTCCACTAAAGTCACATTAACAGAGCAGGACCTTCTCATCCACTCTGCTCTGTTGACGGGGCGACTGCTGACATCATGCTGATTGACAGCCAGCTCCCCACTGTCTAACTGCGGGAACCAGCTGTCAATCAGTATGACGTTGGCAGTAACGCCCCCTTCGACACAGCAGCATGGAAGAAGAGCTGCTTTGTTGTAGTGGAGCAGCTGTATCGCTGGCAGAAGCGGTCAGTGACGGCTCTGAGCCAGCCCCGGTTAAAACAAGCAAGTAGTTAGCAATTACCAGCTTGTTAGTTTTAGGTCCAATGTAAAAAAAAAAAAAAATTCCTTTTAAATCATAAAGTAGTATTTATTGCAGGTTTTCAAAAACCGTTAGGTGCAATGCAAGCGAGCTGTACAAATAACATGTTTCGAATGCCACCTCATTCTTAATCATAGCTATTGGGGAATTGGCCGATGGATGATTATAAAATTGGTGGAAAGGAAGCAAAAAATGAGTTTCTTATATCCTGAATGACAAACTTACTTTCATAATAACGGCCTCAGTTTGATCTTGCTATGGCAAGCCTATTATTATTTGCACCTATGACACTGCCAAAGAAGGGATTGTGCAGCACCCTGGCAGTGTCAAAGAGAATGAATGGTGCGGCGGTCAAGCTTGCTCCATTCAAACGGGGATAAAAGGGCCCTGTTCTTGGCAATTGGTTTAAGAGTCCCAGCGGATGGATCCCGATCGATCTAGAAGTTATCACCGTTCTTGTGGATAGATGATAATTTTTTCCAACTAGAATACCCCCTTAAGGTGTATACAGTAGCTGAACATTGGCAATCATCTAATGTGTGTGGGTATCTTACATCTTCCTAGATGTTAGGGAAAACAAGGGTCTATACCCAATCATTTTGTTGTCTGTCTTCACTTCTCCCTCTTGAGAACACATGATCAGAAGTAATAGCTGTCAGCCAAATGAGTCTATGGCTTTCTTTAGACTGGATGGAACTTCCCGAGTCTACCTTTCTACACATAGCTTTGTGAAATGATGTCCAGAAGTCACAAACTGCAGCATACACTAAAAAGAGGAGGCTGCAAGAGAAGAAGTAAACCTAGACATTGCATAGGTGTGTGATATTAATATGACGCTGTGTGCACACGTAGCGATTTTTAAGCGTTTTTGCCACGATTTTCGGCGCGAAAACGCTTAAAAATCGTGCACAGAACGCACCCCATGCATTCCTATGGCATTCCGCACATGCTGTGCTAATGCTGCGCTTTTTTCCGCGGCGGAATCGCATCGCGGAAAAAATCGCAGCATGCTCATTCTTTTGTGCGGAATCGCAAAGAATTGCCGCGATTCCGCACCCATAGGAATGCATGAGAATCGCTTACTTCCCGCATGTGGCTATGCCCACCATGCGGGAAGTTAAGCGTCTCATGTGCGGTTGGTACCCACGGTGTGGAGGAGAGGAGACTGTCCTCCAGGCCCTGGGTACCATACCCCTGTAAAAAAAGAATAAAAAATAAAAAATCGGCGTATATTTACCTTCCGATGTCCCGCGCTGCATTCCCGGCCTAAGCGTTCCCTGTAATGCCTTGCGGCAAGGCCCTGTAATGACGTGGTCTCGCGAGATCGCTATAGCAACGCGAGACCAACGTCATCACAGGTCTCGCAAGGCATTACTGGGAACGCTGTGGCCCGGGAATGCAGCGCGGGACGCCGGAAGGTAAATATACACCGATTTTTTTTTTAATTTTTTTTAGCATTTTAACATCTTATCTTTTACTATTGATGCCGCATAGGCAGCCTCAATAGTAAAAACCTGGTCACGCTTGTCAAACACTATGTTTGACGAGTGTGACCAACCTGTCAATCACTTTCCAAGCGATGCTTCAAATCGCTTGGAAAGTGCTTGAATATCGCACGCGAAAATCGCGGCAAAATCGCGATCATAATCGTGATGAAATCGCGCGGAAAAAAACGCACGATTTCTGGGAAGGAGTCCGGTTTTTAGTAAGCGTTTTAAAACGCTACGTGTGCACATAGCCTGAAGCTACTTTAAGGATAACTTGCTGAGGGTTTAACCAATGGGATCCCCCAATTATCTCTGAAGCCCAAGAACTAGGCTCTGCAGAGCCCAGTTTTGAATGGAGCGGAGATGCACATGCTCGACCCATGATTTATTCATTGCCTATAGGACTTTGGAAATAGCAACGCTGCATTTGGCTTTATTTGGCAGTCCTCCAGACATTGAATGCCAAGCATGCCCCCATAGGTGAGGCCAAGCATGCACCCAGAGGCGAGGTCAAGCATGCACCCCTTCCCCAGGCTCCATTCAAAACTGGAAGCACAGGTCTCAGTTTCCAGGGCCACAAGTTTGGGATTCCAGAACACCAGGAGTCAGTAAGTTACACTCTATCGAAAACATAGGGGACTTCATATTTTGGGAATAACCCTTTAAGTAAACCATACGTATCTAGTTATCTCAGTGGAGGTATTCTTTAATTTTAATGGTTTGCAGAGATCTTTGGTTTGTGTGTCTGAGCCCCATCATTATCAATAAATGTGACTGGTACGGATATTATTTGTAGGTGAGTGGAGGGCACATTTGTCCCTAAATAACTATTGGTAATATTTGCCCAGATAATGCTGTTTCTTCTGAAGGATATTTGTGAGGGTAAATCAGGGCTGTTATATTTGCTCAGTATTAATATCTGACATTTACAACCCCTTTTCTGTACAATCCCCATTTGTCAGGACGAGATTGTATAATGTACCTGCCAGCGCTTTTTATGAGGCCATAATGAAAACTACTTTTGTTCCTGTAATAATTCCTGAGCTTTTGTGACGGGAAGCGTCGGCTCTCGAGATTTCGCAGAGCAAAAACCTTTTTTTTAAATATTCTTTATTACACCTGACTTTTATGAAAGGTGGATCAGAAATTTAAGAATGGAGATAATAATCCAGATAATTTGCCCTGAATCTTCACAGCAGGAAGCTGAAAGGATATGTATAGTACAAATTGTGCTATTATCCTGGGAGGACTAAGGGAAAGGCGCCAATCCTATTACCATGCTATTATAGGGGTATATAGCGCAATTTGTTACGATCACTCCAGTGATATCGGTAGGTAAAATACTGTGTAGTGGGAGATACACCATATTTATACTCAAACAGATTAGGGGATGGAGGATGAGTGTGAGAGCCCGTCGGTGCGAAGAATATTGATGAAGTATTGGGAGGTGTGGTAGAAAATTATATACTTCCTATTTATCATCTAAGCTGTAAACCTTTACAAAGATGGTACATGTAGTGTTAGACGACCCTGACAAGGCTTAAAGGGGTTGTCCAGTTTAGAAAAGCAATTTATATCTAACTTACTAAGGGGCTCTGGGTTAATAGAGGGGAGTTTTTTGTTCAACATCCACATCTCTTGGCTAGAGTGGAGAGCGTTCTGTCCTACATTACACAGACCTATTAATTTTTAAATTTTAAGGCTTAATCCCTTAGCACAGAATAATGTACACATATGTCAACGCTGGGGGTCACAGTGTGTGGAGGGGGCTCAGGAGCTGAACTCTCTCTACAACCACAAGATGCTGGCTACGTTACATAGCAATTATCTGACTCTTAACAGCAGCTCTCTGCAGTCAACCATTTACATGCCACCATCAATCTCTGACAGCGTCACTTAAAGGATTTGTCCACTACTAAGATAACCCCTTTTCAATCCTCATGTTTCCCCCTTGTAAAATGACACCTATACTCACATTCAGTGCTGACACTGTTCCAGTGGTGTTGACACTGGTTCTCCCAGGGGATTGCGTGACATTGTTACGCAATCTCTGCTGCCAATCAGCGGTTGCTTCACTCTCCCCTCCACCATTTTTTTTTTTTTGTAGCTCTTCTTTAGGCATATATTTCCATGTGTTTGATTTTTTTTTTTTGTCACTGGTCGCAAATGTCTCTTTTGCATTAGAGATCAATGCAAGTTACATATGACTACAACATGAGTATGATTGTCTGCAAATTTTATTTAACAGCAAAATCACAGGGCTAAAATTGGCGTGCAACAGCGTGAGAAGTTGCACAAAAATTTGGGGTTGGTTGACTCATCTGAGAATTGCTCTTGTGCCACATGACATCTGCCTTACTTCTGTATTTCTTCACAAATTACAGCTGATTGCCCAGATACACTTTGTAATCAGCTTTTAGGTTAGGCTTATCCAAAGTGGAAATCCCTTGTTTTAAACTAATTATTATACACTTATTTCTGCTTAATCTACCTATTATCATGATCTATTTATCTATTATCTATCTCATATCTATTTTTTATCTATCTCATATCTATCTATCTATTTTTTTTACAATTTGTTTATTTATGTTTCACCTTTTGAACCTTCAATGTTCCAGGACTAAAAAAAAAAAGTGCTTGTCGTTTTTATGTTCCAACGTTAGATACTCCCCATTTCAGCCCCAGCTGTTCCCAAAAGCGTAATTTCTTCTCCATGTCCTCTCTCCCTACACCTCCAAGCTTAGCACACCTGGAGGGTACAAAGGGCTTTACAATTTGTTGCCCCCCTCATTCACACTGGGTAACTACTTGTTTTTCCGGCTGTGAACCATAATTACAGTGTGAATCACTTTGTATCACTGGAAATGTTCTGTGTGTTCCTGTGCTGTTAAATAGACCACAGTATTTGTGGAGTCCACATTGGCGCTCGCCAATATCTGAATGGACTGCTTGTTCAGAAGTCTCAGCTGCCAGGAACCCCCAAAATATCCTGACCTCTGACAGGAATAAGAAAAAGACTCAAGTGTTCATGTGTCCTGATATATATAGCTTTACTGTGTGCACGGCAGACGATAAATCTAGGTTTATCGTTTAGCACAGATATATTCTGCACACAATACCTTAAAATAGACTAGGGGGCAGCACAGAGCCAACAGCCATTCTTATCATTGCAAGACCTTTAGGGACCACCAGTTACTCCAGAGACATGCATGTCCTTTCACTGCTGACTACCACATAACCGCCCACTGCTGTCATACAGTGTGACACACCAAGGATGACATTGAGTCTACCCAGGCTGTCATCTGACAGGTCACGGATGAAGAATGCCTCCAACTGGAAATCTAATCTGATGCATAAGAGGGATTCCAGGCCGAGATCCCAGCATGTCCTGTTACTGCTACTTTATATAGCAAAGTGACGCTACTTACCTAATTTGTATTTTTCATCAGTTTTACTCTTGTATCTCCTAGGAGTGTTTCTTAATGTTTTGTATCCAGGCACGTCCTAGTCAAACAAAATGCATCCATACCCCCCAAGGCTAAGCTCATGCTTTATGGTGAAACTCATTAGGGCAGTCCATGTACACCCCTGGGCCACTGGTATTCCACCTAGGCTTTAGGGAATATATATTTAATATAGCAACCATAAAAATATATCAAGCTGCATGACCGTTAAAGGGATTGTTTAGGCTTTGGGTTCAAGTCTGCAGTCACTGTGTGACTGCAGACTTGTGAATCCTCACAGTGGGCGCTGTGTATGTGAGAGCAAGTATGTAATTTGCATACGAGGTCACATTCCGACTAGACATGCTTGGCCTTGCTCAATACAAGTGTATTGAGCGAGGCTGGGTTTGTCTAGTCGGAATGTGACGAAGTATGCAAATTACATACTTGCTCTCACATACACAGAGCCCACTGTGAGGATTCACAAGTCTGCAGTCACATGGAATGACTGCAGACTTGAGCAGGACAACCCTTTTTAAGACATCCATCATTAAAGCCTCTGCAGAAGATATCACTGACCTTTCTTAAATCCGGTCAAAGACATGGCCTCTGCATCCCTATTGTTCTGGAGTCAGACTAAGCTGGGTGACAAGCCTTGTGTTCAGTGAAATGGCAGCCATATACTTATCACCCAGGTTTCCCCAGAAGAAGACATACGGTAGCTAAGATTGTTTTTATACTGATTAATATTTGATTAAAGTGAATCTGTTAGAACAGCATAATGAAGGGGCAGAGGCCCTTTTAGAAGTGGCTGTGATAACTTACAAGTACTACAGTGTAGGTGCATAAAAAGTTTATATTACCTGGAATATCCCACTTTAAACCCCTATAATGGCATATGGTAATAGGATGCCCCCTCCTGTTTTCAACAGCCCACCTTTCCCCCACCATCTTTATGGTTTCAAAAACTACAATGGCTTTGTACTGAGCAGTATTTAGTTTTTGGGTGAATTTGACCACACTGGTCTGAAGTTGAACAGTCGGTGAACCATGTAGCCAATATATTTGCAGTACAAACAGTACGGGATGATGTAGATCATGAATGTATTGAGCCATGCTGCTGCCATCATTTCTGTGTACAGCGTGAGCCTTTGTGTTATGGTTCCCATGGGCCCAAAGGGCATTGAATGCAGGGTCAGCCATGTAATGTCTATAGGCCAGGGCACATGGTGAGGGCCACTTGTATCCTGATATGCCCACAAGGAATGGAAGAGTTATTACGCGCTCTCCACCTCTTGTTAAAGGAGTGGTAAAATTCTACATTTCGGTTCCTTTTATGCAGGCATCCAGTACCTTAAAAATTGGAGATTATCTTCTAGCAATGGGGCAGAATCCGATCAAAAGTGAAATTTCACCTTACCCCCTCATAATTGTACATAGGGATGTACTGTGGATCTACCAGAATGTTGCCCCCTGCAGGTGATGGCAGATGCTGACTAAGGGTGTGTGCACAAGTTGCGGATTCTGCTGCGGATCCGCTGCTGCGATGTACAGTACCATTGTAACCTGTGTAACATAAAGGCTGTGCACATGCTGCGGATTTTTCCGCGCAGATTCGCTGCGGTTTCAAATCTGCAGCATGTCAATTCTTTGTGCGGATTCCGCTGGGTTTTTACACCTCTTCCATTATAGGAATCCGCAAGTGTAAAAACGCAGGGGAAATCCGCACACAGAAAATCCGCAGTAAGGCTGTGTGCCCACGTTGTGTTTTTTTAAGCATTTCCGCAGCATTTGAGCCGGATCAGACGCTGCAGAAACGCTTAAAAGAAGCTTCACATTAAATTTAATTCATTTTTGGCTTTTTGTGCCAATGCATGCATTTTTAAACGCTTAGCTTTTGCTAAAAATGCAGCATGCTCATTATTTTCCGCATAGTGCGTTTTTAGCCGTTTCCAATGTTCCCAGAAACCGCGCGGAAAAAACGCATCAAAAACGCGCATTTTTTGCACAAATAAAATAAAACGTGCGGTTTCTGGGAAGGAGTCCGGTTTTGTAAGCATTTAAAAACGCTAACGTGGGCACATAGCCTAAATCTGCACTAAATCCGCAGGTAAAACACAGGTCATTTTACCTGCAGATTTAGTAAAATCCGCAGCAGAATCCACACATACCCTAACCATTTCCCCCTTTCCTGGCACAGTGTATTAGGAGCAGATGGTTGTGAGCTATGTGTGCTCTGGAAATGATGCTGTTAACATTTCCTAATCCCTGCAGACTTGGAAAGCAGATATTCAGGGTGGAGTGCCCTTTAGCACATCCTTTTAACTCTTTCCATCTCCGAGCGTGCTCAACATTAGGCCATGTTCACACAGTCAGTATTTGTAAGCCAAAACCAGGATTGGGTGATAAATCCAGAAGTGGTGACGTGTTTCTATTATACTTTTCCTCTGATTGTTCCTCTCCCGATATTGGCTTAAAAGTACTGATGTAAAATGCTGGATGTGGCCTTCTAGTGAATTCACATGCTGCAGATGTTTTTGCAGAAATTGTTGCAACTGAAATAAATTGTTCTAATTAGAAAAATAGGACAGTTGCAGCAATTTCTGCAAAAAATAAATAATAAAAAACCCCTGCTATGCATGAACATACCCTTAGAGGGCACACCAGGTCTGTGCTATGATATTGGGTTAACAGTATGTTCCCTGTGCTCACAGGCAAGCTGTGGGGGGGGTCTGCTTACAGCTTTGGACACGTTTTTTCATTTTGCTGCGCCCACTGGGCGGACACTTTAATGACAAAGCCACCCTTGTAATGTACTGGGAGCAGCTGCAGTGAAGGGCGGTATAGCAGATCAGCAGCCACTCAGGCGAAGGTTGGCACAGGAGATCAGCGCCACTCCAAAGGTCTGAGTACAGCTAACGCCAGTGCTCTCCTATATCTAACACGACCACAGGTCAGTATGGGCAGAGATCACACCTTGGCGGCGAGTCTAACTACTACTAACAATGCACTTATAATCAGCAATTCACATGAAATGGTTAATAACAGATTATAATGGTCCCCCTAGCTGCGTCGTCGGGCTCTGTATACCGCACCGTTATTTTGCATGATGACTTTTTTTCACATATATAATTCCATGAAAAAAAAAAAATTCATTGTCTACGTATCCCTGTGGTTGTGAAACTACAACTCCCAGCATGCCGTGACAGCCACACGCTGTACTAGAGGACACATGGGGAAGAATTTGGCATTGTAGATGCGCTGCTTCTTCTTTTTTTTGTACATTTTCATTGCTTTAAAGAGTCTTACCAGTTTTAGGGCTTGTTCACACATCAGTATTTAGGAGCCAAAACCAGGAGTGGAGTTTACAGAGAAACTATGTGAAAAGCTGACACTTGTTCTGTAATTTGAAGACACTCCTGCTTTTGGCAGACGTGTGAATGAAGCCTAAAGAAGGCGCCGTCATTTTTTGGGGGGATTGAGTTTTTCTCCTCGTGTGTTCAACAGAGGAGCTCAAAAGAATATCAAGTAGGTAAAAGACATAATCGTTTAGTTCAGTCCATGATGACGTTGGCGCTGCTGGAGAAGACTAGTAACATATAAATGATGTATGACACCAGAGCTGCTGTTTTGTCCATTTTCTTTGTGCTAGTCTCCTTTTTGGGCCGGGATCACACTACCGTGTGTGATGCGAGAAACGCGCACGAGTCTTTCACATCAACACCCGGCGGCACTCAGGACCGGAGCTGCGGATGCATGTCTTTCTATGCAGCCGCAGCATCCTGAGTGCCGGCGAGAGCGCCGGGTGTTGATGCGAGAGACTCATGCGCGTTTCTCGCATCACACACGGTAGTGTGATCCCGGCCTTAGGACCACTTTAGTACAATCAGTATATTATGGCCGCAGCAATCAGATCAGTATTTTGCATCTATATTTGTAAGTCAAAACCTGCAGTGGGTCCAGGAGGGGTGGAAATCTTTGGATTTCACTCCTTTTTTTGGCTGATGTGGGAATACAGCCTTTGGGATAACACGTCTGATAAGTGGAGGTCACAACACTAGGGTCCCCTCAGTCTGGCTACAAACTCCGAATTGATTATCCAGTTGAAGATGGGCGGTGATCTGCAAAGAGCCGAGCGCCGATCGCTCTTACAGTAAATCCCGTAGGCTTTTAACTTGGACAAAAGGTGGTCCTGTGCGTCTCGTCGTTTCTATAAGGCCTCATTTAGACGGACATTTTTTTTTTCTTCATGTAAAAAAACAAAACTATTTTCATCAGTATTTTGGATCTGGTTTTAGCAGTTTGGTTAATTTTGACCACCAGTGTATTAAAAAAAGAGGTTTCTGAAGCCGGTTCTACACTCACATTCATGTGACGCACCGCTTGTACATGTCCAGCACAAAGAAAGTGCCAAAATAACCGACGTACATGAAATCACTCGGGGAGGGTGTATGGGAGTAAAGTTGCACCAAATTTTGCAACTTTTTAAAACCATTGCATTTTACGAATCAGTCAAACATTTGGAAAAGCTGTAATTATTCTATCACTGTGAGGGTGTCCAGACTTCTCGGGCTGGGGCTGCTCTATGGTTGTGGCACATTGGCCAGTGCTTATTTTTGTTTTTTTAATTGGCAGCAATACAGATGACACACAAGGGGAAAGCCGTTCTGTTTTATCCGGATGGGTGATTCTAGTCACACCGCACTATGAGGCCATGTCTGTGCTGTCACAGCTCTTCACAACCCATAGACTTGCAATGAAGTGTTTTAATTTTTCTTAGGTTGGAAAATAAAAGCATTGATCTTTTGGATTGTCATGGGTACTGCCCTCTATTCATCTATGTACATAACAGATTATTGTTATACACTGTAGTACATGGTATATTAACAGCATCCCCTCCTCCTCACTTAACAACCAATCAAATTCCAGCTTTCACTCTCTCAGGGAACGACTGCAAATGTAAAGTGATTTGTGATTGGTTGGTGGCTTTGGCCCTGATAACCAATCATTTTCTAGTTTTCATTTTTTCAGGGAAGGGTTGCAAACATAAGATGGTTTCTGATTGGTTGTCAGGGGAAAAGCCACCAATAATTTTCTAGCCTTCAATAGAAGCTTTGGCTCTGACAACAAATCATTTATTAGCTTTCTTTCTCTCGGAGAAGAGTTGCAAACGTAAGCTGGTTTCTGACAACCAATGATTTTCTAGGTTTCATTCTCCCAGTGTAGAAGTGTATATGTAAGCTGGTTTCTGATTGGTGGGTGGCTTTGGCCCTACCAATCCTCTTCTATCTTTCATGCTCTCATGGAAGGATTGCAAATGGAAGATGGTTTCTGATTGGTTTCCCTGGGCAACAACTGACTGTATTACTTTCCGGCAAAAGATGGCGGCCACGTGTGAGGTAGTTTCTAGCCGGTGAGCGTCCTCTTATCACGGTCTCTCTCTCCACAGATGATCCGGCGCTGACCATGGACAGAGCGCTCCTCTCCTCCTCGTCGCCCCCGGGCTCGGCAGACTCCTCTCTTCCCTTCTTTGACTCCTCTCACGCCCTGCACCTTCTGCGCGGCATCAATGAGCTCCGGACGGAGCAGAAGTTCTTCGACATGACGCTGAGCGCCGGCGGCCATGACTTCCCGTGTCACCGCACAGTCCTCGCTGCCGCCAGCACCTACTTCCGCGCCATGTTCGCCGGGACACTGAAGGAGAGCCAGGCGGAGCGGGTGGAGCTGCACCACGTCACCGGGCCTATCCTCGGCCTGCTGCTGGATTTCTGTTACACCGGGAGGGTGACGGTGACCCGGGAGAACGTGGAGCCGCTGCTGCAGGCCGCCGACCTCCTGCAGTTTCCGTCGGTGAAGGACGCGTGCTGCGCCTACCTGGAGCAGCAGCTGGATGTCAGCAACTGCCTGGAGATCCAGGACTTCGCCGAGGCCTACGCCTGCCGCAGCCTGGCGGAGAGCACCAAGCGCTTCATCCTGGCGCACATGGCACAGCTGGCGCAGGCTCGGGAGCTGGAGCGGTTACCATGGCAGCGGATGCTGGAGTACATCACGGACGACCGGCTGTGCGTGGACAAGGAGGAGACCGCCTACCAGATGGTCTTGCGCTGGGTCCGGGCCGACCTGCCCCACCGACAGCACCGTTGGTCCGAGCTGTTCCAGCACGTCCGCCTGCCCTTCATCCGCCGCTTCTACCTGCTGGCCCATGTGGAGAGCGACCCCCTGGTCTATTACAGCCCCTCGTGTCTCAGACTCATCGGTGAAGCCCGAGCCTTCCAGTCCAGTGAGTACGACCGGCACGACCAGCCCTGCGAGCGGATGAGACCCCGGCCATCCACCGGCCTGGCAGAAATCCTGGTGGTGGTCGGCGGCTGCGACCAAGACTGTGATGAGCTGGTCACTGTGGACTGTTATAACCCACACACCGGGCAGTGGAGGTACCTGGCCGAGTTCCCAGATCACCTGGGTGGTGGCTACAGCATCACCGCGCTGGGCAACGACATGTATGTCACAGGTGAGATGTCTCCTATGGTGGGTGTAATCTGCAGAAAGAGGAGTGCACCCCTCCAAAACATAGATCCCACACACTACATTTAGACAATCCAATTTAATCCCAAATTACTCCATGAACAAGCAAAATCCTTATTAGATGGGTGATCAGCCTAAAAATCACCGCTATCAGCAGCACATCATCCAATGTAAACAGGAAATGTGCTACTGATGGTGTGATGCTGGATGGGGACAAACATGGTAGTAAAGGGATTTTCTGGCTTTGGGAAAACTCCTCTCCAGTTTCATTGCTGAGTCTGTCTCTACTCCCGGCGTCTGTTACTTTCTGCAGTACTGACGTCAAGTCGATGACGCTGCATCCAGTCACTGAGCTCAGCAGTTCCTGCCGACAACTCTGGCAAAGCTATTGAGCTGATTGGCTGCAGCGATATTGACGTTCTGTCAGTGCTGCAGACAATTTCAGATGCCGTAAGCAGCTGCAGAGACTATGCTGGACCCAGGGAGGGTGAGGAAAGTATAGTTTGTGTGAAAAGAAAACTCTAGCTGAGGAGTGGGTTTTCCAAAATCAGAAAACCCCTGTTAATGATTGTTCTGTTCCCATTAGATTTTGTCAGCTCATGTAAACAGACTGGTAAGCAACTGTTGACAGACTAGTCCATAGTTAATCGGTGCTCATTATCAGGCCAAGATGAGCCTAAAGGCCCCGTCACACATAGCGATCTCGCTAGCTAGATCGCTGCTGAGTCACAAGTTTTGTGACACAACAGCGATCTCACCAGCGAGATCGCTGTGTGTGACAGCGATCAGCGACCGGCCCCCCTGCCGGTATCGCTGATCGCTCTGGGAAACCTCTGGACTTTTCTTTGGTCGCTGGTCTCCCGTTGGCCAGCAAGCATCGCTGCGTGTGACAGGCGGGAGACCAGCGATCTGCTGGTAACTAACGTACACATCGGGTATCCAAGGGACGGGCGTCCCTTAGATACCCGATGTGTACGTTAGTTATCAGCGCGCTGATGCAGGGAGCTGGTAACTAACGAACACAGCGACGCTGGGCGTCGCTGTGCTGATCGCTGGTGAAGCTGTCTGTTTGACAGCTCACCAGCGATCACATAGCGATTCACCAGCGATCCTGACACATTGATATCATTGTCGGGATCGCTGGTGAGTCGCTATGAGTGACTCCAGCTTAAGGCTGGAGTCACACATAGCGACTCACCAGCGATCCTGACAATGATATCAATGTGTCAAGATCGCTGGTGAATCGCTATGTGATCGCTGGTGAGATGTCAGACCGCTTCACCAGCGATCAGCACAGCGACGCCCAGCGCCCGCTGGTGAGATCGCTGTTGTGTCACAAATTGTGACTCAGCAGCGATCTCTCTAGCGAGATCGCTGTGTGTGACGGGGCCTTAAGTGGCCCGTTAATTACAATTGGTATGAAAGGGTGCATTTATGTATTTTGGTGCAGGGTATATGCTTGACCCATGCATGAAATGTATCTATATAGGCTGAAAGAGTAATCCAGGGCACCAGGCGTCCTCCTTTTGGTAATTTGATTAGTACAGAACAATCGCAACATTTCAGCTGTGCAGGGCATTTATCAAGCTAAAAGGGGAGAGAGATGCATCGGCCCTGCACAGCCGAAACATTGTGATTCTTCTGTACTAATCAAGTTACCAAGAGGACGTCTGCTTACTGGATTCTCTGTATTACTACAACTTTGTGGAGCAGTCCACCAATTGTGCACGAACAACAGAGTGGTGCATGGGACTCATCTATTGCAAGTGTATAGGCTGATCGTGTCCTTTTGACCTTTGTCAGACCGGTGTATGTGTATAAATGTGTGTGTGTGTATGTATATATATATATATATATATATATATATATACACACTCACTGGCCACTTTATTAGGTACACCTGTCCAACTGTGTGTTAAGACTTAATTTCTAATCAGCCAATCACATGGCGGCAACTCAGTGCATTTAGGCATGTAGACATGGTCAGACAATCTCCTGCAGTTCAAACCGAGCATCAGTATGGGGAAGAAAGGTGATTTGAGTGCCTTTGAACGTGGCATGATTGTTGGTGCCAGAAGGGCTGGTCTGAGAATTTCAGAAACTGCTGATCTACTGGGATTTTCACGCACAACCATCTCTAGGGTTTACAGAGAATGGTCCGAAAAAGAAAAAAAATCCAGTGAGCGGCAGTTCTGTGGCCGGAAATGCCATGTTGATGCCAGAGGTCAGAGGAGAATGGGCAGACTGGTTCGAGCTGATAGAAAGGCAACAGTGACTCAAATTGCCACCCGTTACAACCAAGGTAGGCAGAAGAGCATCTCTGAACGCACAGTGCGTCGAACTTTGAGGCAGATGAGCTACAGCAGCAGAAGACCACACTGGGTACCACTCCTCTCAGCTAAGAACAGGAAACTGAGGCTACAATTTGCACAAGCTCATCGAAATTGGACAGTAGAAGATTGGAAAAACGTTGCCTGGTCTGATGAGTCTCGATTTCTGCTGCGACATTCGGATGGTAGGGTCAGAATTTGGCGTAAACAACATGAAAGCATGGATCCATCCTGCCTTGTATCAACGGTTCAGGCTGGTGGTGGTGGTGTCATGGTGTGGGGAATTTTTTCTGGGCACTCTTTGGGCCCCTTGGTACCAATTGAGCATCGTTGCAACACCACAGCCTACCTGAGTATTGTTGCTGACCATGTCCATCCCTTTATGACCACAATGTACCCAACATCTGATGGCTACTTTCAGCAGGATAATGCGCCATGTCATAAAGCTCGAATCATCTCAGATTGGTTTCTTGAACATGACAATGAGTTTACTGTACTCAAATGGCCTCCTCAGTCACCAGATCTCAATCCAATAGAGCATCTTTGGGATGTGGTGGAACGGGAGATTCGCATCAGGGATGTGCAGCCGACAAATCTGCGCCAACTGTGTGATGCCATCATGTCAATATGGTCCAAAATCTCTGAGGAATGCTTCCAGCACCTTGTTGAATCTCTGCCACGAAGAATTGAGGCAGTTCTGAAGGCAAAAGGGGGTCCAACCCCTTACTAGCATGGTGTACCTAATAAAGTGGCCAGTGAGTGTGTGTGTATATATATATATATATATATATATATATATATATATATATATATATATATATATATATATATATATATATATATTTTGGAATAGCGTAGGCAACTTTACATACAGGGCATCCAGTAAGTAGGTGATTTCATAAGATGACACACAGACACTGGCTCAGTAATATTCTGCTGCGTGCATGAGTCTTAATAACATTATCTTTCATTTCCTAATCTACACATCAGTGATTTGCACCTTTCTCCCTGCGTTGGGCGGGCTCCTTATTGGGGTAAATGGGTTCATGCTCTGCACACTTGCTCGGCAACTCCTGTCTGATCAAGCGCTGGTGTATTAATAGCCCAGGAAGTCTAAACTATTGAATAAACAGCCTGGACCAGATGTAAATGAATCCATTTTATTTGCAGCTATAGGAACGTTTGCAGACTTTGAGTCTTGATAACAAGGAACCCGACGTGACAAGGAAGACCAGTGCTTTACATTGAAGGGGTGGTATAGTGGGTGATTAGTGCCTGATCAAAGATATTATTTTTGCCCAGATGACCGATCCCTTAAATTGGGCATAGAAGTTAGCTGTTGGTGAAGCGCCTGTGTGGCCGACAGCTATTCCTATGCACTCGACTTGGCCTAGCATGCGTGTGTTCTTCGTAGATGGAGGAATAAGTCACTGCCAGATGTCAGACCTCTAACAACACAACAAATAATTTGGCATGGTGGCTTGCTTTCTTTTTTTATCTCATTGGACATTCAGCCAACTCTTGTCTAAAACATGACATCCTTAATGAGAATGTAAATACTAGGTGGAGGAAACTTGCATTAGTGACACCACTATGGCGGTGAAATAAAAAAAAAACTGGGATTGGTGCTTATTATATACATTAGACAAAACTGGCCAAACTTACCAATTCTTGAAAGTGATTATCCACTACTCAAACTACCCCTTCTCAATCCTTGTGTTTCCTTCCTGTAAAATAACACCTATACTTGCCTCTGGTGTCTGTGTTGTTCGACCTGGGTCTGCACTGGCTTTCCTGGGGATCGTGTGATTTTTAAGTCACACAATCCCTGGGAGAGCCAGTGCCAATGGCGCTGACACCAGGGGAGAGTATAGATGTTATTTTACAATTAGGAAACACTAGCTTGGCCGGTGCGACATTTTCGCACATTGGTCGTCGGGGGTGCAGGCAATTTCAGAAAAAGCAAGCTGGTCAAATGTAAATATATTTCATGAGCTGATGAACACAGACAGGTTTTTATATATGTAGATTGGTAATACAATAAATTGTTTTGATAAGTAGAGGCCAAAAAATGTCTTCCGGTTGAGGTGCCACCTGCAGGTCATTGTGTCTTTCTGCAGGTTTATGAAAATGAATGTTTAAACTGTATTTAGTGATAAAATCTTGGATGTGTGGTTTGTTTGGCTCTTGCTGAAGGGGCAAGTTTACCTTTCAAATGATGCATCATTTGTGTGTGTGTGGGTGCAGTATGAACGGGGATACAAAGGAATCACCGAAAAAGTGTTTAGAAATAATAGTATAGATAGAGGTTGTCCATGTTTATCACAGACGTAGGTGTGCGCAGCCCATGTGACACATTATCTTGCCCTCATGGCTGGCATAATAAATCATTTCCACTGATAGTGTGCCAATAAAGTGGCACCCAGAGATTGATTCGTGTCGGCCATTGTGTGTAATGGCTTGAGTGTCATATGATTAATAGAAGAGTGGTTATATTTATGAGCGGTTTACCATAAGATGACCTGGATCTTTTTTTCTCTGCTATAAACTCTTACCAGTGCCAGGGAATTTTGAAATCCCCTCTCCCCCTTCTTCCACAGAAATTGGCATGTTTGTAAATACTATAGCCTTGGCAATAACAACACGGCTTAGTACCTGGGATTTGTCCATTTCTGACAGCATATAGAGCAGATTTTTAATGTTTTGCTGCTCTTTCTTATTTGTGGGCCATTGGCACATATATAGAACATCTCAACCTGGTGAGATGACCACCAGACTGTCTAGAGATGTATAGATTAACTCCTCCTCTCTGGGGGCAGATTATGTGAGGAGGAGGCATGCATATCCCAGCCATATAGATAACACATTGGTTTATTGAAAATCCTTGCATATTAACTCTTATTTTTTTATCCTTGCATGCTGCCATTTTTGCATTGAAATGTAGGAGTACCTGTTGTGTGTAGTGAGTCCTGGTGGTGTTCAGAGCTCGGCCCTGTGTATAATTGTCTTGTGTGCTTGCCGCCCCCCCCCAAGGGTCTATTAATAACAATATGACTGGTAGAAAATGACATCACTCTCCCCGGAGAGTGGGAGCAGCAGGTGCGGGGACACACAGGAGCCCATATGGCTTGCTCATAATTACCAGTTAGATATGGAAGAGTGGAGGGGCTCAGCCACTGTCACACACAACGGGTCCATTCTGCTGCAGAACAAACCTCCTCTGCTTGACAAACACTTGCTGATCAATCAGTTTACTAAACCTCTCCATTTCCATGTGTATTTTGCATCATTTGTGACCTTAATTTTACCGTGCCCTTCAATTATTGAAAGCTCTCAATAGGGTTATAATCACACGTTGTTTTGGCTTTGGGGAATCAGTGCAGAAAATTTCCACAATTAAATCACGTGTAAGGGTACGTGCACATGCTGCGGATTGGGGTGTGGATTTGGTATAATTCACAGGTAAAAAGACCTGCGGATTGGCCTGTGGTTCTGCCCTGCGGTTTTTCATCTCCACAATGGAGGAGATGGCAAACCGCAGCGGAATCCGCAGAAAGAATTGACATGTCAATTCTTTCTGCGGTTTCAAAACCGCAGGAAAACCGCGCTGAAAAATCTGCACCGTGTGCACTGCGGTTTTTTTATTCCCATAGGGAATAATGGTACTGTACACCACAGCAAAAACTGCTGCGGACCCGCAGCAGAATCTGCAGCGTGTGCACACACCCTTAGGAATGAGCTTCAGGGCACAGTCGCACGGCTGTGTAACATGGATGACCATAGCAGTGCTTGGACTGGACAGCAGCTCTCCTGACCTGACGGCATGTATTTCTATGCAGTTTTCACGCTCTAGTCGGGAGAGCTACCGGCCCGTCTGTCCACTGCAAAGCAATCGCTGTCCATATTTTACGGCCATCTGACTGCACCCTTAGATAAATTATCAACCCTCTCCCCAAGCTTTGTTCATAAAATGTAGAAGCACCCAAAGAAGGTGGTGATATAGCAGTTTGTCTCCCCTTCCTTGCTATTTTTGAATCTCTGCAATAACGACCACAGCTTTCATCGCTTTTCTCTACAGTAGTGGTTCTGCTTACTGTTTTCCCATGCAGTCCGTCAGATGGACTCATGCTGTCAGGGCAGTTCTTGGGTTGTCTGACTGTATACTGCTTGATAAAGGCTACAAAGATAGCTGAAACGTAGGTGGTTTGGGTGAATAAAGGGTCTTTTTTTTTTTTTTTTTTTTTTCTCATCAATTTTGGATGGGCTGCCCCAGTTTTCAGATTTTTATATAAGGAATACGATCTATAGCCAGTTTAAGGGAGTTTTTCACCAACTTAGGCTGTGCTGCTGTTTAATTTAGTCCCTTAGTGACGAGGCCAATTTTTTAAAATTCTGACCAGTGTCCCTTTGTGGTGATAACTGGAACGCTTCAACAAATCCCAGTGTTTTTGAAATTCTTTTTTCGTGGCACATTATAATTTATGATAATGGTAAATTTAGGTTATGTTTATAAAAAAAAAAAAAAATATATATATATGTAAAAATGTAAAAAAAACCTAATTTTCAAACTTTGAATGATTATATCCCTTTAATCCAGATAGTCATACATGGTATAGCAGGAATGAAAAAGTGTATGTTTACCACCTAAATGTCGCTAACTTCTGTACCGACTGCTATAGCCATGGCCAAGTCGCGGCCTAAGGCCCCGTCTCACTAAGCAATCTCGGTAGCGAGATCGCTGCTGAGTCACAACTTTTGTGACATAACAGCGATCTCACCAGCGAGATTGCTGTGTGTGACAGCGATCAGCGAGCGGCCCCCCCTGCCGGTATCGCTGATCGCTGCAAGAAACCTCTGGACATTTCTTTGGTCGCTGGTCTCCCGCTGGCCAGCACGCATCGCTGTGTGTGACAGGCGGGAGACCAGCGATCAGGTGTAAAAAAATATAGTTATTCTCACCTTCCGATGTCCCGCGCAGTCTTCCGGCCTCTCTCCACGCTCCGGTCCCAGTGATCCTTTGCACGAATGACCGCGAGACTTTGTTATCCCGCGAGACCGTGACATCTCGCGGTCATTCTCGCAAAGGATCACTGGGACCGGAGCGTGGAGAGAGGCAGGATGGCTGAACGCGACGTCAGAAGGTGAGAATAACTATATTTTTTATTTTGATTCTATTTTTTACAGGATGGCCAGCGATGCCGGGCGCTCGGCATCGCTGTGCTGATCGCTGGTGAAGCTGTCTGTGTGACAGCTCACCAGCGATCACATAGCGATTTACCAGCGATCCTGACACCTTCATATCGGTGTCGGGATCGCTGGTAAGTCGCTTAGTGTGACGGGGCCTTTATTAGTCTCCTGGCTATAGCAGTTGGTTCAGAAGTTAGCAAGCAGTTCAATTTATAAGTGACATGACAGTGTCTGTAGATTGGTGAGCAAAATCCTGATGACTGGTTCGCTTTAACATATTACAAAACTTTATTCTCATTGTTGATTTGCACATTTTAAAGAATTTATATATGACAACTACGGGAAACAAAAATTAAATTCTGAAAAAACTGCAGAAACATTTTTGCATGGGGCTTCTAAACCACCAAGCACAGAAAATCGTTAAAACTTGTCTTTTTTTTTTCAGGAGGTTCTGATGGGTCAAGGCTTTATGACTGTGTCTGGAGATACAATTCCAGTGTGAATGAATGGACCGAGGTATCTCCAATGCTGAAGCCCCATGAATACCACAGCTCAACAGTGTTGAAGGGTCTCCTTTATGTCATTGCCTCAAACAGCACTGAGTGCTATGACCACACCATTGATTCTTGGAAATCCTTGCGGCCGATGTTATACCCAATGGATAACTGCTCCACTACCTCCTGCCGAGGCAAACTCTATGCTATAGGATCACTAGAAGGCAAGGAGACTATGGTCATGCAGTGCTATGACCCCGAGACTGACTTGTGGTCACTGGTAAACTGCGGGCGTTTGCCCCCATGGTCATTTGCACCAAAGACTGTGACACTAAATGGATTAATTTATTTTGTCAGGTGAGTCACATTTGTAACATCAGTATGGCACAGTCCATGTATTATCATACAAGCTTGTAATTTGCTATTATAGCATATCTGACACTGACATTAAAGCACCCCTCCACCATGTTATTTTTTTTTTTTTTTTATTATTATTATTATTGCAGGGCTGGAGTTGTGCTTGTAATATAGGGACCTTGCACTTAGTCTGATACTTACCTGCCTTAGTCTTCAGCGTCTATCACTGCTGCTTCCGTCGGTTTCCGGTAGTTAGTAACATGCCGGATGCTCCAGTATTTCATGGCTCGAGCCGGAGGTTACAGCTCTATACAAGTCTATGAGAGCCCCATTATGGCCTCGATCTGGCGCTAATGACTTGAATTGAGAGCTTATGACGTAGCTTCTGACTTGCGGCCAGTCAGAGGCTGCAGTCACAAGATTTTTCTGTGGGACAGGAGCGGCGCTAGAAAAATGCTCTCTCGTCATCTCACTGCACTTGGATTTCTTTTCCTATTTTCCAGTACATTGTATGGTAAAATGAAAGGTGCTGTTCAAAACTAAAACTTGTCCCTACCTCCACCCTTAAAAAAACAAGCCCTCATACAGCTGTGTTGGCAGAAAAATCAAGTTAGGCTCTTGGAAGAAAGGAAGAATTTAAAAAAAAAATTGCCAAAATGAAAAAATCAACCAGTTGCAAAGGAGTTAAGCATGATCTTAATTTTTTTGAGTCCCCCTCCCCCACAAAAATTGCAGTACAAAGCTATCAGAATTCCCAAAAGTGGTACTCCTAAAAAGGCAAGACCTCATACAGATCTATCAACTGAAAAATGAAAACGTTATGAAAAGGACGGCACAAGGCCAATTTTTTTAATCTACTAAACTGATATAAAAAAAAAAAAACCTAAGCTTTTTCATGTTTTACCAACCAGGACTTTCAATGCACAGTGATCGCCGGCAAAACAAAACCTACAAAAACTGATGGAAATGGTGACATTGTGTGTTTGACTCAATTTCTACTCGTGAATAGGGCACCCACTATTTTTTAAGCACATTATTTGCAAAATTGAATGCTGGCATTCAAAACTACGACTTGCTTTGTAAAAAAAAAAAAAAAAAAAATCCTATATGTACAGGAAAATCCCCCCAAAATTGACTGTTAGAAGAGAAGGCAAGTTGGCTCCAAAAACGCCGCACCAGATATTTACACCTCACCCCAATCCAGTGTTGTAAAATGTGCCAGGTTTTATAATAGTGTGCCATTATTTGGGCACAAAATATTGGTTTTAAGTAAAGCATCTAAAATCTCCAGCAATATGAGACAAACTAGTTTGGTGCTATTTGTCCTCATTTGGAATAATAATAATCTACCCAGAGTGAATCCATGGACCCTATATGCGTATTTTATTTGGTAGCTGAGGACTTTCGCCATGCATGCAAAGTAGCCCTAGGTAGATGATCGGATCACTTCTTATAGTACATGATACATGTCTGAGCTCATAATGCCTTCACCAAGACAAATGATCTCCTGGACGTGCTGCTACTCTGTGCGTCCTGTTCTGCACTGCTCATGTTGTAACACAGGCAGCCTTGTGTTCGTGTCCTATGTCTTTTGGACGGCTCGTTAAAGTGCGCTGCCTGTTTTTCCTTAGAGTAAATATAGCCAGCCGTGGGAGCTGAAACTCCATCTTGACAACAATGTCCTCCCTTTCCTAGAACATAGTGTTCCCTAAAACACCCAGAACATAAACACCGCTGAGAATGACAATACCACTAAATATAATGTTGGAGGGCTGTGATCTGGAGAAGGTCTATCAGGCGTTATGCCATGTTGAAATAAATCGCGCTTCCTTTTTTTTCCCTTAATGCCTCCTAAATGTCATTCTTCAGTACATGTCTTAAGATGACAGCTGCCAAGGCCACCGCCAGTAACAGCTAATGCTCCTCACCTGCTCCTGCCACACAGGGGAAATATCTGCAGGATCGGGTTCCTGCCTGGCTGGATAACATCCGAATGCGTTTGGTCTGGCCCGCCACTTTCACTTCTAAAAGTGGCATCATTTTTCTGTGCCAGCATATTCCTACCCATTTCTCATGCCAAGCTGTATTACCGTTGAGTAGCAGTCGCGCATAGCTTGTTGTTTTCCCTATGGTATAGGAAGCCTACATTCACATTTCTAATTTTGGGGGGAAGTAAACTGGACCAGTTGGGATTTTCAAATTTTACATTAGAATATTATAGCAGTTTACTCTACATTGTTTAAATACTCTCCATTTGTAAGATCTCTGCTGGATGTGAGTGAATGAGGAGCTAAAACTATGCTGGACTAATAGTTCTGAACTATACATTGTGAGCAGCTACACACATCTCTTCTGGAGGGCACGCTGTTTAGCCCACATCAAATATTCCAGACTGGATACATTGTGGCAATTTCTCAGCTTTAAGTATTAGATCTGTCTCAGTGTCCGGCAGGAAAGTTCCTGTTTACAGACAGCAAGCAGAGAAATTGATGCATGAAGTTTATTCTAAAGGTAGAAAAGCGACCAGATACTAAAGAAAATTGAAAAATAGTATTTAAAATAGCAGGTGAGAAACAATAAGAAAAGGGGAAGATGACTGAAGTTTCTACTTGATGAGAATTAGTGGGTCACCCCTGGGTTCTTCTACTCTTCAGATGACCTTTTTTCATGGTGCATACAAGGCCTGCAATGCCTGGACTACTGTCCTCAGGTCTTCTGATCTGAATAAACATCCTCGTAAGTGTATATATCAAGCTGGAGAAATTCGGTCCGGAGACCAGCACTCAGTCCAGACATTGTGGACTGTGAAGAACGTCCATCTGAACCCGGCGTGGACGGCCTCTGCAAAGAATCGAGTTAGTAGAGTGTGATTCTGGCCAGCGCTGACAAAACAACCCCACTGGAGTGGTGCTTTAAAATAACACGAATGGCTGAGCCAAGTATACAAGGCTGAAGGGTTTCACCAAGCACTACTAAATGTCTAGCCAGACCCCAGCCAAGTACTGCTCATTCTGTTCCTGGTTTTCTGATCTATTTATTTCCTTTCATACAGAGATGATTCAGCAGAAGTGGATGTATACAGTCCGCTGGAGAATGAATGGAATAAAATACCTCCTATGAAGCAGGTGATGTATTGTCCATCACTATAATGTATTAGTAGGTGTTTAAAAGAATAAGAAAATATATTTATGAACACACATGTGCACACACACAATGAGAGAAAGTGGAGAAAGCAGAAAGCTCCCATAGGTTGCTCATCAGAGGTTTGGGTGCATGACGGGTGATATTTATGCCAGACTGGCATAAGCTGCTTAGTGACTGGTCCATTAAATCATACACCTCATTGTTCTACTTGGCACAAGATTATATGCACACAAGTAACAACCATTTCACTACTTTGATTTATATCTTCATGAAGTGATTAAATTAAAGGGAATCTGTCCACAGGTTTTTGCTATGTAATATGATAGCAGCATGAGGTGGTGACAAAGACCCCAATTCCAGCTATGTGATTCCTGGGTGCAGCAGTTTTGATAGTCGCAATTTTCCCTGCTGCAGAGCTCAGTTGTGAAGTTGTATATAACCCCGCACACCACTGCTTTCTGTGCACATTGTATGCTGACCACGGGCTGCTAATCAGTGCTGGGGGTGGGTTTGGACTAGGAGGCACATGCCAACTTGTCTTGTCATAATAATCTCCTAGTGATTAAAATGCAAAACATCCCAGTAAGTGACACATTGCTGTATTCAGGGACTCTGCTGCTATACTACGGTGCTCAAATTACACAGCAAAAACCTGCTGACAGATTCACTTGTAAAGGGTTCTATCGGGTAATTTTAATTAAGTGGCCTCTCCTAAGGATAGACCGATGGGGGGGGTTCATGACTGACATTTTCTCCTGCTGACCTAGTAAGTGCTGCCTTGTTAATGGCGTACTGCACCATACTTGTACAAGTGCCTGTTGTTATACTAATGTACTACAGTTGCTTCCTATTAAAGTCTGGGAGACAGGCTGTAATACCAGGCACAGCCACAAGTATGGCTCTGCCTAGTAAATCAAGAACTGACTGCAGCACTTCTAAGAGCCCTATTCAGTTAACAGATCAGTGGGGGATGTCAAAGTAGAAACCCTCTATAATGTAATGGTAAGTTAGTCTACACTGTAAGATCTTTGCCAACCACAACCAATAAAAGGGTTTTTTTTTTCTGTTTGTATCCTGTCACTTATACAGATTACTATAGAACAGGTGTATGTGGTCAGGCTCTATTCACTCTCATGAAGCTGTTAGGCTCAACTTCTTATGTTTTTGCCTTTTTGTGAGGGGTGGGAGTTGTTTTAATGACTGACTGTAACCTCCTACTGCCATTAATGGTGTGATGCTCTATAATTTCAGGTACACGTTGGAGGGAGCCTGGCTGCGTTGGGTGGAAAACTTTACGTGTCTGGCGGATATGACAACACATTTGAACTCTCCGATGTAGTGGAGGCTTTTGACCCGCAATCAAAAGATTGGCGCATTGTGGGTCATCTTCCCCAACCAATGTTCTGGCATGGCAGCGTCAGCATCTTTAGACAGTTCATGCCTTACACTCAGTACAGCTTTGATGGCGTCACGTTAGACAATGCCAACCATGAGAGGAACACTGTCAACCTGAACAGGCGACGACAGCACTTGCACAATCACAACCTCAATGAATTGCATCGGCGATAGTGATGGACAGAGGGTCAAGGATGGATCAGTATTGGGAACTGGGTTGACTCTAAGATATGAATGAGTTTTTATCAATAATATTTATAAATCCCCCCTCCAATTACATGTGATGACGTTCCCTGACATCCTAAAGGCTGGTTCTCCTTTTTCTGAAGAGCTAAGTTTTAAATTCAGAAAGTTTCTACTTTCACATTTTTTTTCCCCTAGCAAAAAAAAACCCACAAACACTCTGCGTTATGGATTGTATGTAATTCATGATCATGTCTGTGGTCGTGCTGGCAGAGAGACGCCTGGGCGAGTCTACACCAACGAGGGAATCAGCAGGTGCCTATTAAAACCAACATCAATGTGCAGGAGGCCCAATCATCTTCATATCACGCAGGGACACTTCCAACTCAGTGTAGATGGTTAATATATAAGGTTCTGACAAATGTTATAGCCTGGTACTGTATAGCATGTGGCAGGTTTATATCTCACGTCACTTGGGTGCCTAAGAATCTATCTTCCCTGGGGAAGTCTTTGTTTTTTGATATGAAATGCCCACTTGGGAAACTAATGTGTTAGCTTTATTTAGGATTCCTAGGACACCAAACAAAAGGCTTCTCTCTTTGTTGAGGCAGTTGGTGAGGACTTTTGTGGAGAATCCTTAGGGTACAGTTACACATAGCGACACTCCAGCGATCCCGACAACGATACGACCTGGTAAGGATCGCTGGTGCGTCGCTACATGCTCGCTAGTAAGCTGTCAAACGGGCAGATCTACTCACACGATGCAGCGATCCGTATAACGACCTCGGCGGTCGTTGGGACCTTGTCACGCAGCTATTCTGACTCAGACCTCAATAGCGTGAGTTCTGAGTCGCCAACGAGGTCGCTTGTCATTATCGCGTCAAACATAGCGATGGCTGCTGGCCATCGAGACACCACCAATGATGAAAAATGGCCCAGGACATTCGGGCACGATCAGCGATATCGCAGCTGGGGGCTGGTCACCGCTATGTGTCACACATATATGTGTCACACGTAGAGAGATCGCTGGAGCGTCACAAAATCTGTGA
Source organism: Dendrobates tinctorius (assembly GCF_039654945.1). Lineage (NCBI taxonomy): Eukaryota > Metazoa > Chordata > Amphibia > Anura > Dendrobatidae > Dendrobates > Dendrobates tinctorius. The sequence goes on from NW_027361993.1 coordinate 10,180,113, forward strand.
CGTTTCAGCGATCTTGCTATGTGTAACGGGGCCTTTAGACTTGACTGGCATTTACAGGGTTAACATTAGGATTAGTGCTATGGCTGAAGGGAATATTCCAGTTTTCTATTTATAGCGTAGGAAATATAGAAATTTGTTTCAATACATGCACTTAAAATCCTGCTCGTATACATTATGAATATAACCCATGGATAAATCCTGTGTAATGCAGCTATGGACTAACTGAATAGGACTAAATGTGAGGCTGGCAGTGTGACCACTAGCATTCAGCCAGTAACAGGTTTCCATGCTATACATCTGCTGGTATTAAAGGGAATCTGTCACCTCAATTTGGCACTGTATGTAAATGAGTTGTGTGCAGTCCAATGGGCGGTGTTTTTGCGCTTTGGCCGCTGTACGCAATATTTCAGGTAATTTCTGTAGTTGTTGTTCATATTACACACGTGCGCATTGCAATCTCCAATCGCGCGTGTGCAGTACTGCAAGCAAAGCCGAAAAGCATTAGTGCACATATGCCGGTGAACTATGTCCGGGAAGTATTTCACTGCCATTTCTGTGTTCCGGGACACATGCACACTAATGCTTTACGGCTTTGCCTGCAGGTGGGAAAAGCATACTGCGCACGCGCAATTGGAGATTGCAATGCACACGCGCGTAATATGGACAACAACTACGGAAATTACATGAACTATTGCATACAGCAGCAAAGGAGGCAAAACACCGCCCATCGGACCGGACACAACTTATTTACATACAGTGCAAAATTGAGGTGACTCCCTTTAAATGGGGGGGCTAATGGTACAGTACTAATAATGTATATTGTGCTTATTACAACTCCTTCAGCCACAATGACGTTTGATCCTCATTCACTAGTACTCATCACAAACACTTGATAACTGAATTGGTGCAGCTGCAGGACTGGCTCCATATCCATGCCCATTCACTTCTATGGATGCATTAACGTGTAGTTACACTAAACGACTACCAGTCATCAATGTGTTTGCTGATCAGCGGTCATTTAAAATTTTGTTTATACACAGACCGCTCTAACATTCTGTGCTATCGTTGTTGGCAGCACAATCCTGTTTACACAGGATGATGCGCTGCTGACAACAATGATCTTTTGTGCAACACAAAACATTGTTTCACCCCCCATGACCATGTTATATGACAGGCTGTTTACATTGCTAAAGGAGCGTTCCTATCTTTCATTGTAAATGAAGCTTTATACAGGACTTATCCAGACTGAAGCTCTGGTACCAGAAAGAAATGCAAGCAGAACTGTAATCCATGTATATTAGGACAGGGTATGGGGTTCTAGTCTATAAATACATTTATGCTGGAATACTCCCTTAGGCCGGGGTCACACTTGCAATGCGCAAAACTCGCATCAATACCTGGCATTGCCTCCGGCACTCGGAACGGAGTGTGCGGCTGCATAGAAATACATGCAGTTGTACACTCTGGTCCTGAGTGCAGTGGCGTGTATTGATGCGAGTTTCTCGCATTGCACATGCAAGTGTGACCCAAGCCTTATAGCAGAGCAAGGAGCAGCATCCTTCTAATAGGACTTTGGGATTTACTTATCCCATCTAATTTTTAGACATCACAAACTTAAGACTAGACAGTCTGAAAATGTACTAAAATTATCGCAGGGGCTCATACTGGTTGATAAATGTGCCACTATGGGACTGCTGTTTATCAACTTTCAGGTGGTTAAATTGGCACCAAATGTCTTGATGCAAATTGTTCACTTTCATCCAGTTTTCTGGCTCAATGAATCTTGGTGTAGATTTTTCCACTGTAGAGCCAGATCCCATTGTGTCAGCGTAACAAAGAGAATTATAGATTTTCTCGCTTAAATGCATAAACTGCTTACACCTATAATAAACTACATAAAAAGAAGCAGTCACCACGATCATATTCTGTAAGTTAGGATCTTAAAAATAGGAATGATGTGACAATGATTTGATGAGGCGCTGAGGGCTCTGTACCAAACTGTGATGAGCAAAAAAAAAAAGATTTGATTCGACGCACCAACCTGTGGAGTAAAATAAAAAAAAAAATTTGGCATGTCAAGCCATGATTAAAAAGAGAACACCTGACACGGTAAAAAGCGCCCTTAGTCATATTGCTTATTATTACGGCTGCGCTCACCAGTGGGACTGGCACCCACCTGCAACTGACTGGACTCAGCCTTATTTGTTCGAATTTCTGCTACTTTGTAAGCTCCCTGACCCTCTGTCCTACATACCAGGCTGTGCCTGATCCCAAACATCACTCCAGTATTCCGCAGTCTTGATTCAATGCCTAAATCTGTAGGGCCAATCCTATGGACGTGTTCCCTTTTAAAGCACTGCCCTACGTGTAAAAGTACAGCCTGTGTGACTATGCTCACTGATCCACCGCTGCAGCTTTCACTATGTTTAGAGCGGTATTAATGTAAAGTCAGCTGGACTTAATTCTGCAGTGCAGCTTCTTAAGTGGGTTTTCCAATCTTGAAAAGCCCCTGTTTCTCGGCTGTATTTTTTTTTTAAACTGCTTCACTAACTCGCATGTCCAGCAATGAGTCTCGCTGCTGCTCCTGGTACCTATTGTCGGCAGCGCGGACATCCCTTTGCCAGCAAATAATTTAACTCACCGGCTTATGCTGTCAATTCAGGCAGAGTCAGTAAGCTCAGTTATCGGCAGCATCATCTAACCCACTGAGTTGTCTCATTAACAAATGCAGTCGGGTGACAGGTTTCCCGAAAGCGCCCCCCCCCCCCCAAAAAAAAAAAAAAATATTTGAAATTCAAATACTACAACGGAGGTGGGCCATTATGTTGCCTAAAAGTTCATCGTTACTGCTTCCAGGAATTTTCCTAAAGCTGGTCCTAGTGAATCCTTTATTATGTCCCATAAATTGGCCACGGTCTGTCAATGGCAGGAGGACATACACATTAAGCTTTCTGCTTCAGGTTTGTTCCCACTCACGGTTCTGTTTTCTCAGTGTTTCATTTATTAACGCATCAGACATTTGTGTTGTTACAAGGTTTTGCTTTTTTTTGTTGTTTTTGTAGGATGTTTGCAGTATTTTAGATTTTACACTTTTATTAGATTTTAATAAAGTTGGTTAGAAAAAAAATTGTGTTATTGCTGTAATTAAGGTGACCAAAAAAAAGAAAAGTTCATTTCTGAACTTTAAAAAAAAAAAAAAAAAAAAGCTCTTCTATTCAGAGAATACCAGATGAGTTTTGCGATATTAGAGATCATAATTTATGACTTGAAGATTCTTGGCAATTTTAGGAAAAGTAGGTAGGGCTTTGTAGAAGAGGATTGTCTGACATGCAAAACACTAGTAAATTGTAATATAAAACTATGCAGGCTCACATATGACTTACTGGCATAGAGATGGCTAGAAATACAGCAAGTTTATTAAGAAAGTTCACATTTGTACTGCTAACCTCTTGACAAGACTGACACGTATGAAATTCCCATATTGGTATACTTACCATACCTTCCCCAATATCATGCCTTTAAAAGTACAACTCGTCCTGCAAAAACAAACCCCCATAAGGTTATATTTACGGATCAAAGTGAGAAACTATGTCTTCAATGTCTGAAATAGCGATATCAGTCTTGTAGCAATCTACTGATCCATTCCACCTTAGACAGACATTTATTTATATTGTCCTGCCGCAGACAGAGCACAGGGACTGTATGGGGTGTGCAGCTTCTGCTGCAGACAGTTGTCCTGCAGCCAGATAGGACAGCGAGAAAAGGAAAATGTTTCTCGTGAGCTCGGCCACAGGTGTCTTAGATTCTATTTTGTTTCATGTTACAATTAAAACTGTGAAATAACCTGCATTTTCCCTTTGCATTTTCTTTTCCTGAGGGTTTATTAAATGCATTCTCATTGCGCACATCCTTTGCTAGGATGCAGCGTTGGAAGCTTCGCTTATTTTCTTTCCTTTGCCAAGAACAAGAGTAGATTTCCAGCAGTGAGAATAAGTTGCACCTTCCCACAGCCGCTTCGCTATAATGTGCTATACCGTCATATCACCTGCATTATCAGCAGGGAGTCGTGAAGTCAGAGTCCATTTTGGTGGAGTTGGTGTCATGGAAATTGAGGAGTCGGAGGTTTGGCTTACCTACTCCACAGCCCTGATAATCAACGGTATTATATAATGAGCTCATGGTGTCATCTTTGTCTACAGCTCACCCCTGGAAACCCCCTCACTGACTGCAAGTATAAAATTACAGCTTGCCTCTGGTTTAAAAAAGAAAGTGGCTGGCACGGGGGAGAGCAGACCACACTACACGGGCTGTGAGGAGCATGGTTACCAAGCAGTAGGGCATTAAGAAAGACTATTTGCAAAGTTGCTTTTTTTATTTTTAAAGCAAATTTTAGATTACCAACCAGGCTGCAGTGACGTAACATCATGTGATTCTATTAGCTACCTGGAGACTAAACGTGACGTCGACTCATCATACCAGACGTATATTGGTGTTTCAATGGTAACTATATTACTATAATATATAGTGGAAGTGATTATGTTACAGGTAGGGACGAGCATTTCTATTTGCACTGGTCCGACGTCCAGTTTGACCCTTTACGGAAACCGCACCTCACTTCTGTGTACGGCATCTCATCTTTAGCTACAAATCTGGGAGTGATCTTTTGGAGAAGTCTCCTAAGCATAGCTTTCCTAAAGGGGACGACCCAAAAAACTGTAGCACACAGTATATATATTTATTCTTGCAATGGTTCCCAAAGCATCTATCCACATTGGTTACTGACAAACGTATGATTCATATCTCACAGTAGCCAAAAAGGCTGTGCGCTTAGTTTTGAACCAATAGCTCGTAGGCCAAGAAAAGTCCAGAATGATCTTGAGCAGGGTTCCCCAACTCCGGTCCTCAAGGCCCACCAACAGGACCGGAGTTGGGGGAACCCTGATCTTGAGGGTATGTGCACACGTATGCAGGAAATTCCTGACTGAAAACCGGACTCCTTCCCAGAAAACGTGCGTTTTTTCCGGAGCGTCCCCAGTCTCATAGAAAATAGTTAGAAATGCGGATTTTTCCGCAAAATTAATGAGCATGCTGCGTTTTTTACCGCAATGCGTTTTTTCGCGAAAAAAAAAACCGAATCAATGTGCACAAAAAGTGCAGCATTCATTAAAATGAACGGGATGCTTCTTGTAACCGTTTTTGCCAGTAAATACGCTTACGTGTGCTCATACCCTGAAACGTACGCCATTAGTGATGTGGTTAAATTCATAGTACTCCGAGTGATGAGTAACCCCTGCGACAAACGGTGCTGACCTGCAGTACCAGACATATTGGGTACTACATTGCTCACTTCTGTGTCCTAACTGATGTGGGCTTTTGTGGTATACATATTCACTGTACATTACTTCCATATTCTTGTATTTATTTGGTAATAAAATGTACTGACCTAATAAATAAAAAAAAAAAACAACATGTTCTTTTGTGGGCACAGATCACGTCTCACACTCATCAATAGGGATGGCTGTGGCAGTGATGATTATAGACTGTTCCATAACTTCAACCGGAAAGACATCATCTGCGCACAGTCTCTGGTCTGTGACCTCCTCCGGCAGGGTGCTGGAGGTAATGGACTCTACTATGATCTCTGTTGACCCAACTTCTAGGTCATGGGTGTTTTGTAATCCAATGACCATGCTTTTTTCCTCGTCAATGACAAGATTACGGAGTTTCCTTTGTCGGGGATTGTAGTTCTCAATTCGGTTGTGAATTTCCATGTGTCGTCGCAGGTGAGCCTTAAAAATCACAAAGAAAAAGTAATTTTAATTCTGCAATGACTGAACCGGCAAGTTACTGGGAGGTCTAAATATAATTAAGCAAAATGTATTTCCATCTTATAAAGTGATAACATGCAGTGATGGGCAAGCGTGCTGGGGAGAACGAGAGAGCCGGAAGGGGGGGGGGGAGGGAGGATGAGAGAGACGGGGAAGGGGTACCCGGGGAGGATGAGAGAGACGGGGGCAGGGAAGGACGAGACGAGGACGGATGGAAGATGGAAGGTGGGTGGGGGGAGACAGAAGACAGACGGAAGGGGCGGAATAGACAGACGGAAGGGGCGGAATAGACAGACGGAAGGGGCGGAATAGACAGACGGAAGGGGCGGAATAGACAGACGGAAGGGGCGGAATAGACAGACGGAAGGGGCGGAATAGACAGACGGAAGGGGCGGAATAGACAGACGGAAGGGGCGGAATAGACAGACGGAAGGGGCAGAATAGACAGCCTCTTCATTCCAAGAGGTCTCAGTGGTTGGAACCACATATATTGTAAAGTGATGGCATACTCTAGTAAAATGCTCACTTTGTAGGATAGGAAATCCTCTTGAAGATGGAATTTCCTTTTGGCCGAAGTCCACATGGGAATAAAATGCTGTGATTTTACTCTCAAAGTTTGTGCACATAAAATTTGTAGCAAAATAAATTAGTAGGAAAGTGTTTGGGGTGATTTGTCGTGATGTTTCCCTGGATACTCTGTTGCATTTTTGTTTATCTGCAGCGAATCAAACCAATTTCATTTCTTTATTATGCATTGTGTACCCTTTAGACTAAACCTTAGCGTATGTGCACACATTCAGTATTTTCAGTAAACAATATACTGTAAATACCGATATGTTGTCAGGAAAAACGCTTTGTTATATTCCTGCGATTTTGATGCGTTTTTCCCATTCATTGAGAAGCGGAAAATAATTGACTTTCAGTCAATCTGAAACTGCTTCAAATCTGCAAGGAAAAAATAAGCAAAGCGTGCATGAGACTTCAGAAAGCGCATTCACTTTCCTGGGACAGTAAAATGCTGCGTTTTTTGTGGCAAGAACACGATGTAGCAACATGGCCTTATAGTTTCTATTTCCACTTCTGATCTAAATGTATAAAGTTGTTTTAATGTCACAGATTGTATCCTTACCTGCCGGGTGAACTTGTATCCGCATTCTGTGCACTCAAACTTCCGAACCCCACGATGTCTGACTATGTGAACACGCAATTGCTCAGCCGCTACAGAGGAAGAGCATGAAGCTTTGAAACAGTGAATTCAGTCATCACGTAGCTAAATATATTCTTCGACTAGAATTGAGCAAAAAAAAATTAGAAAAAGCCTGGTCCAACGTCCAAAGTCTGTGGCAGACAAACCAAGGCAGTGTGAACCTCCTTGCCCAGGCAATCAGATACAGGTATCCCGGGAGCCTCGTGACTACTAGTCCCGCGATCTGATGTGTAGCGCAATGTGATGATATTGTGGTGACCTAGCAATCGCAAGGGTACCCAGAAAACTGACATTACAATGGCGGCTGAGGAAGTCTGCCAGCTGCCACTTAGTGCCAACACTGTAGGTTCATGGTTGATGTCACTTTGTCAGCTTGTTGAGTACATACTACATAATACCCCCTGCCAAGACGCATAATATTTGGTGCCAATACCATCCAAGTAATGTAACTTATATCTCTGCAGAAATCCATGGGATCAGACATGACATCTCCATGCCCAAAAATTCACCTAATGCATTGGAGCATTTTCCGTGTCTCACTATAGCTATAGTGTTAAGATTCCCAATAGCAGCTGGTAACGTGCAATATGGCTGCGAATACACAACGTAGTGACACACTGATGGAAAACGAGCTGCATTGCTCACTGCAATTTGGAGAAGTAAATTCAGGGACAAGCATGGTGCCACATTTATTTTTAAAGACAGATCAACAACAATACAACTTAAATATTTAAGTCACTGACATTAAAAAAATTGCGTCTATCGCCCTGTGGTGTAGACATTTATACCGTGTCTACAAAGCCTTCTTTGCGGACCCTATAGCCAGTGTTAGAAAAGCACTATACATCACCTGGCATCCAGCTGAAAAGGACATTTGGAAAAAGTATTGTAAGCGGTGTCAGTCAGGCAGGACGTGTTCTTGCCAATACTGACTGGCCAACTGTAGATCACCTCTTTGACCCCAACATACCTGAACATGAAAAAGCTGCAGCGCTGTGTTTGTCACCTAGTTGTGCAGTGAACGAAATGATCTAAATCCTCAGGATCTTAGAAGTCCTAAAGCTTAGACTCCCCCAATTATATAGTGGTGGAAATACCACTTGATTAAGCAAGCCCTGAATAAGTCAGCGTAAATAACTTGTATTCTACAACTTTTACCTTTGAACGTCTTGCCACAGACTTGGCAAAAGTAGGGTCTGCCTTCCTGGTGTCGGCTGGCGATGTGCCGCAGGAGCGGAGTCTTGTCTGTAAAGCGCTGGTCACAGAATTCACAGCTGAATGGTCGCTCACCCGTGTGTGTCCGGTTGTGCTTGAGAAGACTGGCTGAGGTGACAAGGAATAGAAGGATAAAACTAAACATGGATGTAAAGAGTGTTGGCCCAAGTCAAAAAGTGAATGGAAGGTTATGATTCCTGATTTTTTCTTTTTTGCAAACCATTATACATGAATTTAGATGCAATCCCAAACCAGCCGCCATATCAAGCACAACCATTCACTCTGACCAGTGGCTCAGCACCAGCCGGAGGCCAAGAGTACCTGAATCTACTGCAAATTTTTTCTTTTGTTATTAGTTGTATCCCTGTAATGGGAAACAGTCACCTAATTCAAATTATGGGGCAGCATGATTGCAGAATGTATAACCTCCTCTGACACTCCGGCATTTGAGAGAAACAGGGATTTTTGCGGTACTCACCGTAAAATCCTTTTCTCCGAGACGCTCATTGGGGGACACAGGACTGTGGGCATATGCTACTGCCGCCAGGAGGCTGACACTAAGTGAATGAAAAAAAGTTTAGCTCCTCTGCAGTATACACCCTCGCCTCGATTGCAGGCAAAACCAGTTTGGTGCAGTAAGGAGATCAAAAAGAAGACAAAATCAACCTTAATACAGGTAACAACATGTCTAGAAAACCCACCTACTATCAAAAATACATATAAGTAAACAAAAAAAAGGAGCCAATTGGCTAACAGGGTGGGTGCTGTGTCCCCCAATAAGCATCTCGGAGAAAAGGATTTTACGGCGAGTACCACAAAAATCCCTGTTTCTCCTTCGCCTCATTGGGGGACACAGAACTGTGGGACGTCCTAAAGCAGTCCCTGGGTGGGAAGTCGACTCACCGGTCCAAGATATACGCACATCCTTTCTAAAGGTGCGACAGCCGCTGCTTGGACAATCCTTCTACCCAGGCTTGCATCTGCTGAAGCCTGAGTATGGACACTGTAGTGTTTGGAGAATGTGTGCAGGCTGGACCAGGTTGCTGCCTTGCAAACCTGCTCCGCCGATGCCTGGTGCCGAAGGGCCCAAGAGGCGCCCACTGCTCGAGTTGAGTGTGCTCTGATGCCTGCTGGAACAGCTGCACCTCTGATGCGGTAGGATTTCTGAATCGTCAGACGAATCCACCTGGCTATGGTCGATCTTGAGGCAGCAAGTCCCTTCCTGCGACCCTCGGGGAGCACAAACAACGTGTCTGTCTGTTGAAAGGATGCCGTCCGTGACACGTACCTCCTGAGAGTTCTCACCAGATCCAACGTGTGAAAAACCTTTTCCACACAGTGTACCAGTGCCGGGCAAAAGGAGGGCAAGACAATGTCCTCATTAATGTGAAATGAGGAAACGACCTTCGGCAGAAAAGGGGGGGAGCTGGCCTGAGAATCACCTTATCCTTGTGAAAAATTAGAAATGGAGCTCGGCAAGATAGAGTTGCCAGCTCCGAGACCCGCCTGATTGATATTATAGCTATGAGGAACACCACCTTCCAGGAAAGGTATGTCAAAGAGACATCCTGAAGTGGTTCGAATGGAGCTTCCTGGAGAACACCCTAGGACCAAGTTAAGGTCCCAGGCGTCCAGAGGGGTCCTATAGGGAGGTACCAAGTGTGAGACCCCCTGCAGATTGGTAGCAATCCTGCGCTAGAACAGGCCAGATAAGGCCGAAGTCTGTCTCCTGAGGGAACTTGGAGCTAAACCAGAGTCTAGGCCAGACTGGAGAAAGGCTAAAATGTTGGGAATAGAGAATCTCAGTGGAGGCCTGAGCAGGATGTGAGCAGACGTCTGAAGCAGGAGCTCCTGCTCAATATCAGCTATTATACAGATTGCAGCCTTTAATATTGGGGGTTAAATACCCATAAAGAACGGGGGACTCTGTAGCCGGTGTGGGGCTCAAAATATAACTACCTGCGACGCTATGGCGGGTAGGAGAAGTTCCAGGAAGACGGCGGAGGAGACGGAGAAGTAGACCCAAGATGGCTCCAGCAGGGAAGAAATGCTGGCAGCAGAGCTGGAGGAGGTGGGAGAGGATCCCAGGGGGATCCAATGCTGTGGCCAGTCTGCAGCCTTTGCTAGACAGGAGGATGTGACCAGGTGCCTGGCAGTGATAACAAAGAGCAAGCCTGAAGGTAAGTGGAAGTGAAGGAGGGGGGGGGGAGGAGGAGGGGGCAGGAGTGATGGAGGGAGCAGAGCCAGTGAGCAGGAAGAAAGTGAAAGTGGAAGGACAGAATGGCACTACAGAATGTATAAGTGGTTTTCAAATCCCTGAGGAACCCACACTGAAAGATCTGTTTAAGCTGGTCCTGCACAGCCATACTACTATCACTAATGTAGCTGCACAATTGGGGGTCATGCAGGCAGACATGTCCAAACTGCAGCACTCAATGCATGTGACCAAGCAGAGGATGGGAGAGGCTGAAAAATGCATCAGTAATACTGAGGACTATATAACAAAAGCCGAAAAGGCTACAAAACGCAGTGCTGCGATTTCTGCTATACAGGCCAAAACGGATGACCTTGATACAGGCCCAGACGCAATCATGTGCGGTTGATAGGGATGTCTGAAAAGACGGAGGGTTCGGCACCAACAGAGTTTTTTAAAAAATGGCTGTTAAACAGTATTGGTGCTGATAAACTGTCCTGCATGTACGCAATTGAAAGAGCATATCATGTTCCTACACAACCCCTCCCCCCTGGACGCCCTCCCAGACAAGTGCTGGTCAAGGTCCTACATTACTGAGACAGAGACGCAATACTAAGGCACGCTAGAGCATCAGGATCTTAAGATAAACGGCTCCAGGATCTCTATATTTCCAGACTTCTCCATGGAGATGCAGAAACAGAGGGCGAGATTTGTGAATATTAAGAGGAGGCTGAGGGAGCGGTCCAATTTTTTACCACGGAGAAAGAGGCTCTCAGATGGTTGGACAGTTGCGAGCAACACCTGCGTCAGGCTAAATCAAAGGACTCAGTGGGTTGAGGGGGCTGCCCTCTTTTTCTTCTGTTGTGTTTTTTGGAGGGATCTGGTGGCTCCTTTTTCCCCCTTGATATCTGTTTTATTTTCATATTCTCAGATTTTTGGGGATTGAGTTTTTTAGATCCCTGTTGGTCATGAGACATTTCTGGAAGATTTGGAACCTGTAAGGCTAGTTTGACATTTGCGTTTCAGGGTGCAGCGACGGCCTGCGCACGGCCTCCGCTAAGCCCCGCCCCCTGCCGCACCACCTCCGATAGCGCCGCCTCCGGGCGCATGACGCTGCATGCGTCCCCTATCTTTATCACGGAGGACGCAGGCCGTGCGCAGTATGCGTTTTGGCTGCGCCTGCGTCCTTTTGACGGTGCGCCGACAAGCGCCAAACGCAACCTGTTGCAATTTGGTTGCGCTCGGCGCACCGTCAAAGGGACACAGGAGCAGCCAAACGCACACTGCGCACGGCCTGCGTCCCCAGTGATAAAGATAGGGGACGCAGGATGCATGCAGCGTCATGCGCCCGTAGGCGGAGCTACTGGCGGAGGCGCGGCAGGGGGCGGGGCTTAGCGGCCGCCGTGCGCAGCCCGATGCTGCGGCCGTAAACGCTAATGTGAAACTAGCCTTATACATTACCTGGCTGCAATCTACAAGTCATGTGAAGTTCCAAGAGAATGGGACAAGTTGCGGAACTGTTGGACGGGGTTAACAGACTGTTTTTGATAAAGAGCGATCTCCACACCTTGTTAGGAGGGGATGGAGAAATGGGATGGAAATATGTTGGAGCTTAATTTTGCTGTTTGGAGGGAGGGGGGTGGCGGGAGTGTTTATATAATGTACATCACCATGTTCACCTTAGTAATGGCTTCAGCTGGAATCGGATGCATAAATGTGGGGTAATAGAATGAGAATTTTGAGTTGGAATGTCAGAGGGGTGGTGTCTGGTGAGAAACGGCAAGCTGTGTTTGGGTTTCTGAATGATGCCAAACCACCAGTGATTTGTTTGCAGGAAACTCATAAGGTAAAGGAGAGAACGCATTCTTGGCCAAGAAATGGGTGCAGGCGGGATACCATGCTACATGCTACATATTCAACATATTCCAGGTGGGTCAGTATTCTCATTTGTGCTGGGGTTCCCTTTGAATATCACAAAGCAGTTATAGACCAGACGGGTAGGTTTGCATGCCTACTTTGTAAATTGTATGGATCTTTGATGTGGCTAGTCTCAATATATATTCCACAGCCATATTGTGGGAAACTGCTTCACAGGGTCCTGAAAATAATGGAGGAAACCCCTGGGGTACAGTTTTTGATAGTAGGTGATTTTAATAACATTCCAGATACACACTGGGACAGGGGTAGATGTGAGTCGATGAGAACTGGGGGTAACTGTACACCATTCGGAATGGTCCTGAAGGAAACTGCTTTACATGATTTAGGCTGTGTTCACACACAGCGTTTTTTTAGCGGTTTTTACCGCGGTTTTCACTATAAAACCGCGAAAAATAAGCTGCACAGTCATTTCTATGCATTTTGCACTTTGTGTGCACATTGATGCGTTTTTTACCGCGAAAAAAACGCATCGCGGTAAAAACCGCAGCATGCACATTAATTTTGCGTTTTTTTCCGCGGTTTAGGCTTCTCCCATGCTTTTAGAAACAGCTGCGGTAAAAAACGCATCAAAAACGCATCAAAACCGCGCAAAAAACGCCGCGGAAAAATAGGTCCGGTTTCTGGGAAGGGATTCAGGTTTTTGTGCAGAAATTTTCTGCAACGTGTGCACATACCCTCATGGAGAATCTCTCACCCTGGTGTGTACAAGTATTTCTGTTTTTCGTCCTCTTTTGCATCTTTGTCGAGAATTAACCTGGCATTGGGTAATACTCAGATGTTGGGCCTTGTAGGGGACGTAGCGTACATGGCTAGGACAATATCAGACCATTCTCCCATGAGTGTGATTCTTGAAGGAGTGGGATCTGTGCCTTCTAGAGGGTGCATGTGGAGGCTGAATGCATTCTGGCTACAACTTATTGATTTGGATGGACAACTGGGGGTTGACATTAAAGGGGATCTGTCACCCTTTTTATCTCCTATTAGCTGCTGGCATAGACATCGGGGGCTTATCTACAGCATTCTGTAATGCTGTAGATAAGCCCCCGATGTAACCTCAAAGAGAAGAAAAACACGTTATATTATACTCACCGAGGTGGGCGGTCCGGTCCGGCGCCTCCCTTCTTCATGGGATGATGTCCTCTTCTCCCATCCTGTAATGGCTCCGGCGCATTGCTCTGCCCTGTTGAGGGCAGAGCAGAATTCAACAGGGCAAAGCAGTGCGCCTGCGCCATTACAGGATGGGAGAAGAGAACGTCATCACAAGAAGAAGGGAGGCGCCGGACGGGACCGCCCACCTCGGTGAGTATAATATAACGTGTTTTTCTTCTCTTTCAGGTTAAATCGGAGGCTTAGCTACAGCATTACAGAATGCTGTAGATAAGCCCATGTTGTCTATGCCGGCAGCTGCAAAGCCAAAAAAAGGTGACAGATTCCCTTTAAAGAATATTTTAAAATTAATTAGGGGACAGCTTCGGTATTGATGGTATGGGAAGCTATGAAGGCGTACTTTAGGGGGCTTTGCATTAAAAGGGATTTCTCGGGTCAAGGCGGAAACATCAGATGCTGATTAGAGAGTTGGAGGAGGCAGAAGAAGCATTAGTTAATGATCAGTCCCTGGAGGCTCAGGAAAGGTTGAAGGAAGCACAGAGTAGAGTATGTAAGATGGCAATGAAAGCGGCAGAGCACAAGAGAATGTTTCAAAATATTAAATATTTTGAGGAGGGGGATATAGTGCGGGTCATCTCTCCAGGATAGTCGCAGCGCAGAGAGATTCCACACATATAGCCGCTTTAAAAGGGAGGGATGGAAGTGTGCATACTGCGGCCAAGGCAATTTTGGAAGTGATCACGGAGTATATTCGGATCTTTACCAATCACGTGTGATGTCGGAGGTGGAGGAGATTGATGAATATTTGGCGGAGTTACAGCTCCCCAGATGCTCGGCGGCTGATCGGGGTCTTCTTGAGGAGCCATTTAATTAGGAGTAACTTGAGGTTGCTCTGGCTTCTATGCCTAACGATAAAACCCCGGGGAGGGGAATGTTTCCCCGGGGAGGGGTTTAAAAAATATAGAGAGGTGCTTCTTCCTACTTCGTTGGAGGTATATGCTGGTGGTTTGGTGGAGGGGGAGCTGCCACGGTCCATGCGAGAGGCAATAACTGTAGTGTTGCCAAAACAAGGTAAGAATCCGATGGATCCAGCCTCTTATCGACCAATCTCGCTATTGCCAACAGACGTCAAGATATTGCTAAGATGTTGGCTAATCGCCTTAATACGATGATAATGATTATAATTCATAGGGATGAATCTGGGTTTATGCCCAATAGTTCTACAGCACATAACCTCAGGCGATTGTTTCCTAATATGCAGGCAAGGGCGGATAATGTAGGTCGAAGGGTTGTGTTGTCTTTAGATGCCGTTAAGGCGTGTGATAGTGTGGAGTGGAGGTATTTGTGGGCTGTCCTGAGGGCTATGGGTTTTGACGAGAAATTTGTGAGATGGGTGCAACTATTATATGAGTCTCCGACAGCTAAGGTACGAGTAAACGGTCTTTTGTCTGGGGATTTTCCGTTACATAGGGTACACGGCAGGGGTGCCCGGCAGGGGTGCCCATTGTCTCCCCTGCTGTTTGCGATTGCTATAGAGCCTCTTGCGATGGTAATACGGAGGGATAGGGGTATAAAAGGATATAAATATGGGAATTATGAAGAAAAGAGAGCTCTGTATGCGGACGACGTACTGTTATTTCTGGAAGATGCGCAGGAGTCTTTGAGGGCCGCTAAGCATAGCATTATTAAATTTGGGGCTTTTCGGGTTTATCTATCAACTGGGACAAGTCTGTGTTGTTGCCTTTGGATGTGGCGGCTCCCCTGACACTAGACCCTGGGATCCCCTTACGGGTGGTTCATGAGTTTAAATATCTGGGTATTGTGATCTCGGCTAAGATAGAAGACTATGAGCGGCTCAACTTAACGCCTCTGCTGGGAAGGTTTCAACAGAAGATTGGAGCCTGGAAGAGGCTGCTGCTGTCGGTCGCCGGTAGAGTCAAGTTGATTAAAATGATACTCATGCCTCAACCCCTCTACATATTGCACAATGCTCCAGTGTGGTTGGCACAGAGTAAATTTTATAGGATCAATACCTTATTTAGGGATTTGATTTGGAAAGGTGGTCGGGCACACATCAAATTAGAAAAATTGCAGAGATCAAAGGATGAGGGGGGGTTGACGGTCCTTAACCCTTGGATTTATTATATAGTGTCCCAATGTCAACATATGGTGGGCTGGGGAGAATATAGCCAAAGTACATCAGCGGGGATAATCGCTGAATATATAGTGGGGGGGGCCCATTGTTAGCTAGCTTGGAAGCGGGTAGATTCAGATTAAATTCAAGATTTCCAACCATAGTTATGATGGGTAAAGTGTGGCAGAAGCTTAAACAGTGTAGGGGTGTTACGGAATATACACCCTATGTGTCGATTTGGTTTGACCCTAGGATGGCGGAGCTCATGAGATTGCGGGGGTTTGGTCAGTGGAGGCGTATCGGCATTTGGTTCTTGTCTCAGCTGTTTGATGGTGGCGCTCTTAAGACGTTTGAAATGCTTAGGAAAGAGTTTCCTTTAAGCCAAAACATGTTTCTCCAGTATCTGCAGTTGAGACATGCCCTAAATAAGCAGAATGAAGTGTCGCGGGTGGTCCTGCAGTCAGATTATTTGTTGAATCTTATAGGCCCTGATAGAAGTACGAGAGGATTTATTACTTTAATGAATAGGGGCCTGTTGGACACCTTTTTACTGAGACACCCGTTAATGTTGAAGGAAAAATGGATGGCAGACTTGGGTTCCTGTTTGGAATCTCAATGGGAGTCCATATTACAATATATTCCTAAGGTCTCTTTGAGTGAGGCCAAGAGGGTGTCGCAGTTATATTTGGTGCATAGAGTATACAGGACACCGTTATGGATGATGAAGGCGGGACTGAGAAGACACTCAAAATGTCCGAGGTGTTCCGAGGAAGGAGCGGACGACTTTATGCACATGATGTGGTCGTGTTCTTGCCTGCAGCCCTTTTGGGTGAAGGTGCTTAACTTGATTCAAGAAGTGATGGGGTAAATATTGTGCATAGCCCGCTGACTTGCCTCTTGGGATGTGTGGATGATATTGCTGCGGATGAATGTGAGAAATTGGCTATTGCAAGATTGTTGTATGCTGCCAAGAAGATTATCGCGATGCATTGGTTGGATGAAAGCCCACCAGTCAAAAAAGAATTCGTCAATAAAGTTAATTTTATTGTTCTCATAGAAAGGAATATATATTAAGAGAGGGCAACATACAAAGTTTGAAAATGTTTGGCGCAGATGGATGGACTATCCAGGTTTGGCATCTGCGGAGTTATTGCAGGCTAGGCTGAGTCCAGTTTGATTGTTTGGGAGAAAAATTCATATTTATAAAGTTGTGCATCTGAAAAGCTATGTTTCAGTTTACTCAGAGGTGATGTATTAGCTGAAGTATAAAGGATATTGGGATGGAATTGGTGGAAAAAGAGGGGGTAGGGGGGGTTGGGTTATTGAGTTAAGGGGCTAGTTATGTTAAAAAAGGAAAATGTATTAATCTGCTTTTTGCATTACATTTTGTATCTGTCTGGAGTTTGTGTCAGACTGTATTACAATATGGTTATTGGTTGTAATAAAAAATATTTGATTAAAAAAAAAAAATCTCAGTGGAGAACAACCGCAGTCTCTACACCATGTGAAGAAAATCTACCAGGTGTGGTGGTAAATACGTGCTGAGGCGGGCTTCCAGGCATTAACCATTGTAGCAACGACATTGCGGTCAAACCCAGCCTGTGGCAGAATGCAAGATTCAACGGCCAAGCCGTCAAACACAGGGCCTCGAGTTCGGGTGGTACATCGGGCCCTGGGAAAGCAGGTCTGGGCGCTCTGGCAGCCGCCAAGGGACGTCGGCGAGTAGCTGCACTAGGTCTGCATACCACGCCCGATGAGGCCAATCTGGGGCCAGCAGAATCACTGGAACCCCCTCTGTCTTGACCTTCTTGATGACCCTCGGAAGTAGTGGCGGCGGGGAAATAGGTATGGGAGGCGAAACTGGTTCCATTGCAGAACCAACGCATCCACGGCGATTGCCTGCGGGTCCCGGAACTGAGTGACAAATGCGGGCACCTTGGCGTTCACTCTGGAGGCCATCAGGTCCACATCCGGAGTTCCCCAACATTGGCAAATCTGCCGGAAGACCTCGGGGTGTAGTGACCATTCCCCGGATGCAAAGGCCCTGCCGGCTGAAGAAGTCTGCCGCCCAGTTCTCAACGCCCAGGATGTGGACTGCCGAGATGACCGAGTGGTTCCTCTCGGCCCAGCGGAGGACGTGCCCCACATCGTGCATGGCCGCCCTGCTGCGGGTGCCCCCCTGATGATTGATGTAAGCCACGGCCGTGGCATTGTCCGATTGAATCCGGACGGGGCGGCCTGCTAGAAGATGATGAAAATGTTGCAGAGCCTTCCGGATCACTCGTATCTCTAACAAGTTGATCGGGAGGGCGTGCCTCCTGCGGCGGCCAACGTCCCTGGGTCGTATGATGGCAAAAAACCGCCCTCCCCAGCCGAGCAGACTGGTGTCGGTTGTGACCACCAGCCTATGGTCCGGGGGAAAAGGCTTTCCCTGAAGAAGGGAGGAACTGATTGTCCACCACCCGAGTGCCTGTCTGACCTGCGCGGACAACCGACACTGGTGGTCGAGAGTAAATGGGTTCTTGTCCCAGGATACAAAGAGGGCGTGCTGCAGGGGATGAAGATGGAGTTGGGCAAACGGAATCGCTTCCATTGCTGCCACCATTTTCCCTAAGACCCTCATGCAAAAAAAAAACAAATGGTATGAGGGACTGGTTGACGAAGTACCTGGACTCCCTGCCGGAGAGCTAGGGCCTTGTTCCGAGGGAGAATTACCAACCCTCAGGAGGTGTCGCAGATCATCCCTAAAAAGGAAATTCTCTGGGCTGGAACAGGGGATGATTTCTTCAGGTTGACCAACCACTCTAAGCGGGAAAGAGTATATAGAGTGATGTTGACGCTCTCCTTGCATGCTCGATATGAAGGGCCTTTGACCAAGAGGTCGTTTAAGTAAGGCAAGACGACTATGCCCCGGGAGTGCAGGATGGCAATGACGACCGCCATGACCTTTGTGAACACTGAAGGGCAGGGCTGAAAACTAAAAATGTAGGCTGTTGATAGCGAAGTGTAAAAATTTCTGATATGGAGGGAAAATGGGGATTATGCAGGTACGCGTCTTGGATGTCGATAGAGGCCAAATATTCTCCCCGTCCTATGGCAGATGTGACCAAGCAGAGAGACTCCATCCGGAAATGTCTGATCCTGACAAATCTGTTCAGAAGCTTTAGGTCCAGAATGGACCTGACAGTCCCGTCCTTTTTGGGCACCGTGAACAGGTTAGAATAGAAACCCTGAAATCTTTCGCTTTCCGGTAGGGGAATAACACCGTTGTGCCGGAGCAAATCGATTGCCTTGAACAAAGCCTGTGCCCGAGTTGCCATTTTGGGAGAACGGAAAAGAAAATATCGTCTTGGGGGTGCTTGACAAACTCTAACTTGTACCCCGAGGACACCAGCTCTCTTACCCATGTGTCGTGTACGACGGAGAGCCAGACATGGCGAAACCAGAGTAGGCGCCCAGAACTTGCATCGAGTCATTTGGCTGAAGATCTTTGGGATCTAGATCCCCTCGATCTGGGCTGGTGGGATCGCATTCTCCCCAATGGGTTGGCTCTATATGAGATTTGACGATCCCTGTCCTGGCTGGGGCGACCTGAAACGGCGGGTTTGGTCGCTGCAGCCCACCCGGGGTTGCGAAAGGATCAAAACCATGTCTGAAGCTGGTGACGAAAAGGCTGTTTAACCCTTTGCTGAGGGAGAAAAGTATTAAGTTACGTACCGGTAACGGTATTTTTCAGAAGCCCATGACAGCACCACGAGAGAGGGGATCCGCCCTTCAGGAACAGGAAACCTACAGATACAAAAGGGCGGCCCTCTCCCACGCATCAGTTGGATTACAGAGCTTGAGAGGCTACCATGGTTTGTGGCACAGCATATATACAATCTATACATCCTATTTACAATTTCTATACCATCTCCCATATAAGGTAAATCCGTGAAACAATCTTCTAAAGGAGTGCACCCCTATACGTGAACAAGGGAGGGAACTAAGAGTGCTGTCATGGGCTTCCGAAAAATACCGTTACCGTTAAGTAACTTAATACTTTATTCGGACTCCCATGACAGCACCACGAGAGAATTATAGAGATGTAAACTAACTTAGGGAGGGACTACAGCCTGCAGCACCCTTAGCCCGAAGGTGAGATCTGAGGAGGCACCTATGTCTAACCGATAGTGGTTAAAAAAGGTGGAAGGAGATGACCAGGTGGCCGCCTTACATATATGGTCAATTGACACTCCTGATCTCTCTGCCCAAGATGACGCTATGGCACGAGTGGAATGCGCCCTCAAATTCTGTGGAGCCGGACCGCCACCTGCTGTGTAGGCAAGAGAGATAGCTTCCCTAATCCACCTTGCTAACATGAGTTTGGATACTCCACACCCTTTCTTGGGACCTTGGAAGGATAGAAATAATGCGTTCTCCTTCCTCCAAGGATCCGTGGCTGATAAATATTTAAGTAGGCATCTTTTAACATGTAACGCCTGAAGTTTTTGTTCCTTAGGATTGGTCGGATTAGGGAGGAAGGAAGGCAGAACGATCTCTTGTGTCCTGTGAAAGTGTGATGCTACTTTGGGAAGGTATAACGGGTCCAGCCTTAGGATTACTCTATCCTGTAAGAATTCTGTATAAGGGGGCAATCTGGAAAGTGCCTGTATATCACTTATTCTACGTGCGGATGTTATCGCTACCAGAAAAGCTGTCTTAGGTGATATAACCTTTAGTGAAGCCGAATCTAGAGGTTCGAATGGTTTTTCTGTCATAGCTGTAAGGACTAAATTTAAGTCCCATGGTATACATCTGTCCTTGTGTATGGGTCTCGATCTAGCAGCCGCTTTGATGAATCTCGCCACCCAATAGTTGCTGGCAATATCACATGCAAAAAGGGCCCCCAAGGCTGAAACCTGTACCTTTAATGTACTTGTGGAGAGACCCAATTCGAGACCCCTCTGGAGGAATTCCAGAATCTGTTTTGTGGGCATTCTGTCCCTGACATTAAACTCAAAAGGTGGACAGGAATTGCCTCCAGATTCTAGCATAGATATTTGTGGTAGCTTGTTTTCTGCTTTTCAGGAGGGTATCAATTACATTTTTGGAAAACCCTCTATTCTTCAATAGTGTCCTGTCAAACACCACGCCATCAAATGAAGTCCCGCTACCTGTGGGTAGCTGACTGGCCCCTGGTAGAGGAGATCCGGAAGGTTCGGCAGTACCCAGGGATCGCATACTGACATGGTCCTCAACCATGCGAACCAGGCCCTTCTGGGCCAGAAGGGGGCAATTAATATGACCCTTGCTCGATCTTCCCTGATCTTCCTTACTACCAGAGGTAAGAGGTTTAATGGTGGAAAGGCATATGCCAGAGAGAAGTCCCATTTTATCAGGAGGGCGTCCACTGCCAGTGGATTTTCCCTGGGATTCAGAGAGCAGAATGTTTTTTCCTTTCTGTTTTCTTTGGTGGCAAAGAGGTCTACCTCCGGCTGATCCCATTTGCGGACAAACAGGTTGTAAATGTCCGTGTTTAAAGCCCATTCTCCTTGCCTTAGGGCCCTGCAGCTTAGAAAGTCTGCCTTCATGTTGTCTTTCCCTCTGATGTGGAGCGCAGTTAAAGATTGAAAATTTTCCTCGGCTATCTGAAAAAGACATTCCGTTATCCGCATCTGGGCCTCGGAGCGTGTTCCACCTTGGTGGTTGACATAGGCTACTGCTACCTGGTTGTCCGAGGGGATCCTCACATGACGACCCTGTAGGTACATAACGAGTTTTTTGACTGCTAACTCAATCGCCAACAGCTCCCTCCGGTTAGATGAGGTCTCCGCATCGGGGTCCCAATGTCCCTGTACCACTATGTCCCCCATGTGGGCCCCCCAACCCCAGGGGCTAGCATCTGTGGTTATTATGCGGGTTATCTGCGTCACCCAGGGCACCCCTGAGGATAAGTTTTTGTCATCGAGCCCCCACCTAAGAGATGTAAGAGTCAAAGGGCTTAGCGATACTTGACCCTGTAGAGACCCCTCTAAGGCCCTGCTATTAACTAGGACGTCTTTCTGAAGGGATCTAGTGTGAAATTGTGCCCACCTGACTGCTGGGATACATGAGGTCAGAGAGCCTAACAGAGACATGGCTTGCCTGAGGGTCATGGAGGGGCTATTAATTGCCCGAAGTACCTGCTGTTGTATATGTTCTAATTTATCTGATGGCAAAAGACACTGCTGAGTTTCTGAATTTAACAGTAAGCCTAGAAACATTTGGACTCTTAGGGGCTGAAAAATCGGGATTTCTCGTAATTTATTATCCATCCGAGGCTTTCTAGTCTGAATTTAGCCTTCTCTATCTGGGATAGACAATGGTCCACCGAATTCCCCACAATCAAGAAATCGTCTAAGTACGGGACAATTAAGATATCGGCCTCCCGCAAATGAGCCATGACCTTGGCCTCTATTTTCGTAAATATCCGAGGCGCCGCTGAGAGACCAAAAGGAAGAGCTCTATACTGAAAATGACGGATCAGACAGTCTATTGAAACCGCTACTCTTAGGGACTGCTGGAAGTCTGCGTGGATAGGCACATGATAGTACGCGTCTTTCAAATCCACGACTGCCATAAAACACCCTTCAAACAGCATCTTTATTGTTGAATTGATGGATTCCATCTTAAAGGTGTGATTAACCAAAAATTCATTAAGGGAACGTAAATTAATGATGGTTCTAAATGTCTTTCCGTTTTTTTGGATCAGGAATAAGGGAGAGTAGAAGCCTCTACCTCTCTCCGATTCCGGAAGCTCCACCAGGACATTTTTCAGGCACAGGCTTTTTACTTCTGCCTCTAAAGCAGCCTGTTCAAGGGGCGAAGATCTTAAGGGAGCTAGTTTAAAGTTATCCCGTGGAACATAACTCAACCCCAACCTGAGCCCGGTGGATATTACATTCCACACCCAGTCACTATTGGTGATCTGCAACCATGCTGGGAGGAAGGCTGACAGTCTACCCCCCACGGGAATTGCTAGTCATTGGCTCGGTTTCTTTCGCTCTCTTGAGGAACGCCTGAACATGAAGCCCGTACCTCTTCTCCTTCTATCTTCCCATCTGGGACGGTCTCTATTAGGTGAAGGATTGCGCCTTCTCCCCTGACCGAATCTCCTTCTATTGAATGGACGTCGGTAGGATGCGGACCACAAATTCGGGAACTTTTTATCATCGGCTTTCTCAAGCAGCTCATCCAGGACTGCTCCGAACAAATATTCCCCCTCACACGGGATAGTACAGAGTTTTGCTCTGGATTGAAGGTCTCCCTGCCAGCACTTTAGCCACAGGGCTCTACGAGCCGCATTAGAGTCCTGCTGCCCTGGCGGCCATTCTTACTGCATCAGCAGAGGCGTCCGCTAGGAAGGCTGCAGCCTCCTGGATTACTGGTAGGGCCCCAAGAATAGTCTGTCTAGACGTCCCCTGTTTCAACTGTGATTCTAACTGGTCCAACCAGATCATCATGGACCTGGCCGTACAGGTTGAGGCTACTGCTGGTCTTAATGAACCGGCTGCCATCTCCCAGGTGCTTTTAAGGAAGGTATCTGCCTTCCTATCTAAAGGATCTTTAAGGGACCCCATGTCCTCGAAAGGTAGTGAGGACCTTTTTGATGCCTACGCGATTGCCGCGTCTAATTTGGGGGCTTTGTCCCAAGTGTTCACCGTCGGATCATCGAAGGGGTATCTACGTTTGAGGGCTGAAGGTAGCGAACCTCTCTTATCTGATTTCTTCCACTCTCTACGGATTGGATCTTGAATCTTTTCGTTCAAAGGGAAGACCCTTCGCTTCCTCTGCTCCAGCCCACCGAACATGACATCCTGCATGGATAACTGAGGTCTGGGCTCCTCCACTTCCATTGTTCCTCTCACCGCTTTTACCAGCTTGTCCACTCAGTCAAGCGGCAGACAAAACCGACCCGAATCCTCCTCCTCTGAGGAGGATGAGGGGGAAGAAACATAGGAGTCCTTACTTCTCCGCCATTCTACCGAGGAATCAGACTCCACAGGGTCCCCACCCCTAAAGCTTTCCGGTTGGGACAGGGATTTCAGGGTTTCCCTCATCTCTGCCCTGACTATGTCCTTTAAGCTTGCAGCTACCACGGGCGATTTTTCCGCCACTGTCTGCTGGATACATGGGGGACACAACCTTTTGGGGCACGAGTCTGGCAACGGGCATGCACAGAGTGCGCATTCTCTGTGTTTTGTTTTACTTGTGGCTTTCTTCCCCTAAAATAAAACAGAGGGAGGCCCCGTCACTGAGTGAACATTCACGTAGATCACTTACCAGTGCCACAATTAAGTACCGGAGAACGAGGGGGATTTTTCTCAGTCGATGCTCCTGTCCGTCTAGAGGAGCATTTATGACTGGATTGGTCACTTCGTCCCACATGCTCTTTACTGTCACGGGACTCTTTCCTCTTTTGTCTGACCTGCCGAAGGTCCTCCAGGGGCGGCAGTGATGCTTGTCGCTGCTGCTGCTTTTGCTGCTGATCACTCTCCACTACTGCGCTGCAATAATGTGGCCAAGGCATGGCACCCATCTAGGGTCCTGCCTATATACCCCTCCTCCGGACAGCAGACATGCCTCGCCCCCCCCCTCCTAATAGGGCCCCCCTCCCCAGCTGGCGCTGCTATTGGCAGGTGGACCGGCGCCTCTCCCGATGGGTGCCGCCACCTTGGGGCCTTCGCGCCTGCGCAGTGGCGCCGCTGACCCGGAAGCGTCCCCAGGCTCCGCCGCCCCGACGTCACCGCGATCCCGACGAAAATCGGAAGTCACGCGGGACGCCCGGCCGTTCCTCTATGCAGCGCTCCCCGGTCGCCAGCACCATGCAGCCATGCCGGCCCCCCCGACCACCGCGATCGTGCCGCCGGAGCCGGGAGACCCCGGGGGGCATACTCACCGGCGGCGGCTAATCCTTCCTATGGAGGCGGACATCCTCCGGACGCCGCTCCCTACTGCACACGCCACCGCAGTGCTGCCCATCCAGGGCCACCGTGGCATCCTCCAGGAGCTCCGTGCCAGGCCAAGGTAGGAGACCCCCTCGCTACCTGCACTGGCCGGCCTGGGATCCATCTGTCTGTAGGATCCCGTCCCCACAGGAACCGGAAACCAACTGATGCGCGGGAGAGGTGCCGCCCTTTTGTATCTGTAGGTTTCCTGTTCCTGAACGGCGGATCCCCTCTCTTGTGGTGCTGTCATGGGAGTCTGAATAAACTGCTCTTGCACCCTGTGGAGTCAGAGATAAGCTGGTCTAACTTCTCACCGAATAGGCAGCCGCTCTGATAAGGTAAAGAAGTTAAGGATTTTTTGGAGGTTGAATCTGCACGCCAAGTCTTCAACCACAGAGCCTTCCTAATGGAAATTGCATTTGCGGCAGCGAGTGCAGTTAGCCGCATCCAAAGATGCATTACTCAAGTAATCTGGGCCAAAGCGATCTGATTAGCGATCTCTGCTTCCTCCGCTGGCAGGTCCATACCCTGCAAGGCTCTGTTTAATGATTCTGACCAAGAAACCATGGCCTTGGCTACCCAAGTTGCCGCGAACGAGGGATAGTGTGCTGAAACTGACGCCTCAAACACTGAGCGAGCCAGGCTCTCTATGAGACGGTCAGTGGGATCCTTGATAGAGGAACCATTAGGTATGGATAACAGGGTCTTAGAGGCCAAGCGCAACACGGGTGAATCTACTGTTGGGGATTCTGCCCACTTTTTACGGGGATCAGGGGCAAACGGGTATCTTGTCTCAAGCGCTTTCTGGCCTGAGAAAGGCTTGTCTGGCAGTTCCTTGTCCTCAAACCCTGGGTGAGTGGCAAATACTCTATGAGGCCGCTTGACCCGCTTAAATGACACCTTGTGACCTGAGGCCAGGGTGGACTCGTCGTCAATCCCCAGGGTCTGGTTGACGACCTCGATGAGACTATCAACTGTTTCCTGGTAACCCGGAGTATCTAGGTCAAGGGGCTCGTCCGAGTCGTAATCTGAGCTTTGCTCGTTAACTACTGGTGAAGGCAAGCGAGAGGCAGAGCTCATGGATGCCGAGGCACCAGACGGACCGGGAGACGCTGTGTGGGTTCATTTCCCCTGAGTCTGCCTAGAGTGAGAGAGGCCCCTGCAGGCTGGAGGCGCCTGTGAGGTGGAGGACCCCTCAAAGACAGGCGAGCCGCTGTCGCTGCCCCTATCTGGGGCTCGAAGGGACTCGATTGCTCTCGTAAGCGATGCCATGGACTGCGACAGAGAAAGCCCATTCCGGGGGACTAGGTACACTAGGCACGGTTGCAGGGGAGGGCTCCTGGGCACGTTCGGAATCGCAGGCTTCACACATATGTTTGCTTTGAGCATGTGGGAAGGCAGACCGACAGGAGATGCATGCAGCGTACAAAAACATGTGAACATTAGTCTTTCTGGACATGGTGGCCCTGCTAGGTGATATGTCTGCAGGGGGGGAATAAGCAAATCGCTTAGCCTCTCCAACAAAAAAAAAAAAGAGGGGGGGCTTCCTCCTTCAGGGGTAGCACTTATCCCAGTCCTGTGTACCCCCTTAGGCGTCCAGGCTGCCGAACAGCTGCTCCCTTTTCAAAAAAGTGCGCCTCGGCATGTGGGCGGGTTCGCCCGAAGAAGAGGTGACCGCCAGTGACGTCATGGGGGTGGGCTTCTGCCTGCGGCCTAGCGCCGGCTGAAGCCGGGGACTAAATTTCCGGCGGCCGCCCAAAGGCTTGGGGGTGGGCCCGCCGAAAGAAGGTGCGTCGCCGGGGGCGGGACTTCCGACCGCGGCCTAGTGCCGGCTGAAGCCGGGGGCTAAATTTTCGGCGCCCGCCCGGGTACAGGGGCGGGACCGCCAGAAATAGGGGCCTTGGCCAGGTATGGCGCTGCCGACTGCCCCAGCTCTCGGGGCACCTGCTGGCAGAGACCGCCTCGTCCGAAGCCCGGAATGCCAGGAAAATAGGGGCCACCAGCCTATGCCTACAGGTGCCCTCCCAGCCCACCTCCTTTCGCGCCTCACCCCTGGAACAGCTGACAGCCTCAGGTTGGGGGGGGGGGGGGGGGGGAGGGGGCTGCATAAAAACAAGGACGGTGCAGGCACCCTAACTCCATCTTCCCTCCAAGGGAAGAGAAGGACCGTCCGCTTCCACCACCGCAGTCTTAGGCTAGTTTCACATTAGCGTTTTTTTGGGCAGCGCATCGGGCGAATAAAAAACGCAAAACAAACGCGCGTTTTTTTAACGTCATGCGCACGCTAATGCGTCAAAAAAACGCAGCATTGCTTGCGTTTTACATGCGTTTGCGTTTTTTTATGCACATGCGTTTTTAGGTGTGACATTTTTTCCATTGTCTAGAGAACATTCTAGACTTGTTTAACTCAAAAACGCATGCGCAAAAAAACGCAACCGTGCGCAAGACCATGCGCACGCATGCGTTCCCATATACTTCAATGTGCTGTTTTTGCGCATTTCGTGCGCAAGCGTGCACATGCGTTTTTTTGCCAAGACAGGGCGCACCAAAAAATGCAACATGTTGCGTCTGGCGCGAAAGACAAAAAAACGCATGCGCACGAAAACGCAAGTGTGCGCAAGACCATGCGCACGTCATGTTAAACATAGGTGCGCAGTGCGCATAGGTGCGCAGTGCGCATGGGTGCGCTGCGCACAAAAGCGCAAACGTGAAACCAGCCTTAGCATTGGTGGTGCAGTGGGGGCCGCACGGACTGCACTTATGCCTCTGTACAGCCTAGGGTTTCAATACCTTAGGGTGGTCAGGGCTGCGTCCGGCATGCTATTCCTGGTTGCCGGAGAGGATACGTGGAGGCGACACTTCACGTGCTCGCCCGTTGATGGTTTGGGGAGATCGGACCCTTTCAATAGGGTCCGTCGCTCCTGTCTCATCTTCATGGAAAGGGGGAAAAAAAAAAAAGTCTGGAAGAAAAACCAGACGTGTGTCTCCTATGGACACTAAGCATGAACTGGTTTCGCCTGCAATCGAGGAGAGAGTGTATACTGCGGAGGAGGAGCTAACTTTTTTTTCATTCACTTAGTGTCAGCCTCCTGGCAGCAGTAGCATACACCCACAGTCCTGTCCCCCCCAATGAGGCGAAGGAGAAAATACATTTTAGAGATACGTCCGTGGACCATAACTGAAGACGAAACTAATCCGGCACTGCCCCTGGCTTCTAGGAAAATGACAGGTCTCCTGCTTTGGCAGATATCTGTCAATCACATGCAGCAGCACTGGGAATAGCCGACCAGGGGTAATGCCGGACTAGTCTGGTCTCCGGTTATGGGGTACAATGGCCGCCATGTTGGCTGACATTCAACTTTTCCAAATCTGACAGTTAAAGTGAACCCGTTCATCAGGTTTGGCCGATACGAGTTATGGCCACCGCCTTTCAGGGCTTAGCTACAGCATTCTATAATGCTATAGATAAGCCCCCGATCTGCTGACCTGTAAGAGAAGAAAAATAAAAATAAGCCAGGAAAGGTCAGAGAGGCCCAGCGCCTGCACATTGCAACACTTTGCTCTGCCCTCAACAGGGCAGAGAAGTACGCCTGCGCAGGAGCGCGATGCCGGGGAGCCATCAATCAAGCAGGAGGACCGCATCGCAAGAAGATGGGAAGTGCCGGACCAGGACCTGCGACACCCATCAGACCGGACCACTCTGCAGGTGAGTATAATAAGTTATTTTTCTTCTCTTACAGGTTGGATCGAGGCTTATATATAGCATTATAGAATGCGGTAGATAAACCCTGAAAGGTGGAGGCCGTAAGTCGTATTGGCCAAACCTGGTGACAGGTTCGCTTTCACATAAGAGATGATGCAGGGACTTGTGTTCGCCGGGGACCGTCTTACAGCACAGTCTCACCTTACCTTGTGTTCTGAACGTCTTGCCACACAGATGACACTGGAAGGGTTTCTCCCCTGTGTGCGTTTTCAGGTGCATGTTCAGATTGGCTTTCTGGGTAAAGGCATGGTGACAAAATTCGCATACAAATGGACGTTCATTTCTAGAGGAAAAAGAGTAGAGGGCGGTTATAATTTAAGACTAGTGATATTTTAACCCACTATAAGTGGCTCCAACTTAGCTGCTTTATCTAACAGTAATGTTAGGTTGTCTTAAAACTGCCATCAGTAATTCAGAATGCTGCTTTATCCACCATTCTTTACACTGCAGCTATTTTTATTTGGATGATTGGCTGCTGTATATATAAGCGCAAGTTCATTAGAATTTGGAAATCGGTGCATACAGAGCAGACTTCCATTAAAGCAAGGACAATCATTGAACGGCATGCAACCTAGCCACTAGTAAGAAAAAAAATATGATCCGGTAACTAAATAACAAGCACGTCTAGCTACATCTGAATCCACACGGCAATGCAGTAGGACTTTCAGATTCCCCTTTTTCTCCGATGCATTCCTGAGCACTGAAGAAAGACTCCCATTCTCCACGTAGGTGCGGGGACCTGCATCTATCACATATGTATGGCTTATGGTTTCCAAAAGTCACACATCTGAGATGAGAATTCCCCTTCAGCTCATAGGAAACCATAAAGGTCTGTAAACAACACTTGTGGACCTGTGTTTGGCTTTGATATGCATCTGTAATCCGCTTCTGCTCGAGGCTCGATGTCCACACTCCTCGCAGACGAAAAGCTTCTCCCCCCGATGCTTAAAGGCTTCATGCAGGCGCAGCTCTGTCCGTGTGAAGAAGCATTTCCCACAGGTTGGGCACTACAACAAAAAGTTATGGACAAATCTAAGCTCACGTAGCAGTGCTATCTTGCGCTATCTTGTAAGAACTACAACCCCCAGCAGGCCCGGCAGGTTGCTATGGGTAATGCCATACTTCTAACCAACGTAGTATTTGCATTCTGAGTAGTTTTCTTATTGTGCTCGCTGCTGCCCTCTGGTGGACTGTGGTGCATACAACGTATAAATCTCAGTTTTGGAAATCCACATTTGCTTTCCCATATAAGGAAACATCCAGGAGGGAGAATAACCGTGTCCCCGACCTCTACACACAATTCAGACAGACATTTTTTAGACACAAGATAAATGGTATTTTATATGCAGAAGACCATGAATGAATTGAGATGATGTGAATAAAAGAGGCAAACACATCTGGGGAAAGCCCAGATCACTGCCTAAAACACCTTATCAATTAAAAATGGCATCCCACATGTAGCAAAGGCTGACCAGCTCCGAAAGATCATATTAAGGAGCCTAACACGTGACGGACTACATTCTGATCCTCAGGGAGCAGGCAAGTACATACACATGTGGAATAATAGAAAATCCAGCAGTCACCCATCTGCAGGACAGTCTGTACTGCGCGGCCTTGTGATACTCACAGCATGGGGCTTGGGTTCTCCGTGCATTTTTATCATGTGGCTTTGGAGATGCTTCTTCTGCATGAACTGCTGAGGGCATGTGGAGCACTGAAATATCCAGAAAGAGGCAATGCAAAGGGTTAATGGATCCCGGCGGCACATTCCTGGGGACAGTATGAAACAACTACTCAGCCCTGATGTCACTTCTAATTTGTCACAAATGAATCTTATTTAAAAAATAAAAACTGTGCCCCCTGGTGGTGATAGAAGGGTAACACAAGTTTACAAAAATTCCAAACCATTTTAATTTTTTTTTCCTAGTGAATGAGGCCTAGACCCAAAGAGCGTAGACTCCACTGACAGCAGTGACATCTGCTGGTTCCAATAGAGGTGGTGCTAACATAGGTTAATATAATGTATTTCTGCCAAGGCAAACTTTCGATTTTGTACTTTCATTTATTTCTCCCGTCTTTCCAAAACCATGCAGCAACTGGGCTTGGACTGTTTTTGCTGAACATGCTGTAGTTTTGACTGGCAATCATCAAGTCACCATTTACCTTATATTGTACTGGAAAATGGAAAAAAAAACTACTTCAAGTACACTAAAAATGTGGAAAAAAAAGCAATTCCACCATTTGTTTCTGTTGTGATTTTACATTGTTCATTGGGCTGCAGAAATGACCTGGTAACATGATTCTACAAGTCAGCACGATTACAGCGATATTAAATGTAATGCTATAAATCTAATATATAAAGCAGTGTGTGTGTGTATGTCCGGGATTGGCATCCGCACCGTCGCAGCTACAGCCACAAAATTTGGCACAGTCACACGTCTGGACCCCGAAAGCGTCATAGGCTATGTTGTGAGGCAAAATTTTAACCCCACGCGTTCCAATTCACCAAATAATTTTGCCTATTATTCTTATCATTTCGATGGTGTTATCGTCCTTCTGTAAAGCAGGAAATAACACAATTTATTACCGTGCCAACACAGACCACCCTCTGACACAGACAGCAGGGGGAGCCCAGTATCACGCAGGATAGGATTAGATACACGGCTCAGCAGTCAGTATCACACAGGATAGGATTAGATACACGGCTCAGCAGTCAGTATCACACAGGATAGGATTAGATACACAGCTCAGCAGTCAGTATCACACAGGATAGGATTAGATACATAGCTCAGCAGTCAGTATCACACAGGATAGGATTAGATACACAGCTCAGCAGTCGGTATCACACAGGATAGGATTAGACACATGGCTCAGCAGTCAGTATCACACAGGATAGGATTAGATACACCGCTCAGCAGACAGTATCACAGGATAGGATTAGATACACGGCTCAGCAGTCAGTATCACACAGGATAGGATTAGATCCACGGCTCAGCAGTCAGTAACACACGATAAGATTAGATACACAGCTCAGCAGAAAGTATCACACAGGAGAGGATTAGGTACACAGCTCAGCATTATCACACAGGATAGGATTAGATACACAGCTCACAAACAGGATGTGCCAAGGCACAGGACATTTTCATTCCAGGCATTCCACTCATTCCATCTGATTTGTAATGTTGTTTATCAAAAGGCTCTTGAATGAGTTGAAAATAAAATACTATCAATACTTGGGTAATCGTTTAGTTAATTTGTGTTGCAAATCTGTAGTGGTGAATATATGATGTGAAATGTTTTTATGTGCAATATAATCATAATTTGTTATAACTAGCCACAGTTGGTTACTATGCCCGGGCAACGCCGGGCTCTTCAGCTAGTAAAGGAATAAGTATGAATAAAATAAATTTAAAAAGTTTGGTTTGTGTAGCCATTGTTTATTGAGTCACGTACCTTATTTATTTTCCCACAATGGAGCTGTGTGAGGACTTTTTTTTTTGCATGGCAAGCTGAAGTTTTTATTGATATAATTTTAGATTACATATGGCATTTTGATTTATTCATTTTGCATATTTGGCGGCAGGTGTAGGGTCAGAAAAACACTATTCTGGCATTTTAATTTTCTTCCCCTTTTGATGGTATTTGACACATACCAAATTTTCTATACAAATATACATACACATTTATTTTTTTAAAGGTACATTTTGAAATCTTATATTTAAAAAAAATTTCATTTAGCGATTTTTTACTTTATTTTTAACCCCCTTAAGTCTATGATAGGATGTTTACATACTGCAATACCACAGGAGGAATATATAGATGAAATTACCTTTTTATATGAAGCCAAGCCACAGGCTAGGCTTCACAGTACGATAAAGATGGCGGCCATGGGCACGCTCAGCATGCCCAAAAATGGAAATCTGAGCATGCTCCGGTCGCTACTGTTACAGGCAGATGCCGGCTGTGTAATGCAGCCTGTACCTGTTAGGTATCATGCAGGTTCAGCTCCTAAACCCACTCTATACATGGGTACCCGACACAGAACAGTCTGCTAGGTCCTACATGGAGAATGGATTAAGCCTTAATACATGTAATCAGGAATCTTATTAACTGTGATACCCCCAAAAAATTATTGAAGTGAATTATTCTAGTTGGAATACAAACATCAGTGTCCTGTGTCTGGTGCGGGATCACATATATTTTATTATTTTTCAGAAGCTTTATTCACATCACTACAAGATAAATATACTGTTGCTTACCTTATACGGCATTACTCCCGTGTGCGACACCATATGTAACCGCAATTCCATCTTTCCTTTAAAACTCTCATTGCAAGAAGGACAGCTAAAAACCTACAAAAAAAAAAACAAAAACCAAAAATCAGAAATTCAGAAGCCTCCATCAACAGGTCTAGCCAGAAAAGGAGAGGTAAAATGAGAATCTGTGACATGTAAATCTGGAACCATAGAGGGTAGCACCTGCAGCCACGAGGGGCACACAAGGCTGGAGACTGCCCATTCAGGCCACACTATTAGAGCAAAAGACCACCTTTGTGCACCGCCTCCTTTGTAGGTTTTTGAGTTTATGTATATTCTTTAGATTACCGTGATGTTATCCATTACATTTTGCGACAAAAGAACACACATTATACTATATATCAGCCATTTGGCAAGTTCAAAAAAGTTCATTTTTTTCTCATTAACATACGCTCTGCTCCCCATCATGACTGAAAAAAAACAAATGTAGACATTTTTGCAAATGTATTAAAAAGCAAAAACTGAAATATCACATGGTCATAAGTATTCAGACCTTTTGCTCAGACACTCATATTTAAGTCACATGCTGTCCATTTCCTTGTGATCCTCCTTGAGATGGTTCTACTCCTTCATTGGAGTCCAGCTGTGTTTAATTAAACTGATAGGACTTGATTTGTAAAGGCATACACCTGTGTGTATATAAGACCTCACAGCTTACAGCGCATGTCAGACCAAATGAGAATCATGAGGTCAAAGGAACTGGCCAAGGAGCTCAGTCGCAGCAGCGATACGCGTGGGGCCTGCCTACCACCCCCTTTCTTTAACCCCTTTGGGACTCTTGCTGCTCTGACCTGTATCTGGTGGTTCTAAGGCTGAGTGCACACGTACTTTTTTGCCCTGCGGATTTTTCCGCGCAGAGTTGAAGAAATACGCAGGTCAAATGACCTGCATTTTTCCTGCGGATTTCTTACATTTTTAATGCGGTTTTCCACTGCAGTTTACCCCCTCTGGATTTTGAGACTGGGGAGGTGGAAAACCGCACAAAAGAAGTGACATGCTGCGGATTTTGTACCGCAGGAAAACCGCACGGAAAAATCCACAGCGTCTACACAACAGTTTTTTTTTTTCATTGATTTACATGCTACTGTAAATCACACTGCGGATCTGCAGCATTTCTGCGCGGAAAAATCCGCTGCGGATCCGCAGGAATTCTGCATCATGTGCACACAGCCTAATATGCTCATTATGCATCCACTGCAACTTTGCAATTTCAGCCATGGTATAACCATTCTTGGGCGTCTTTTGCACTAGGCAATTTAATTCTGTGGTTAGTTCCACATGCTTTAGGGCAGTTAGTTTTATTATATGCTTGATATCAAGTCTGTTTTTCTGCCTTATCTTTGCCTGCAATGTACATGGCTGTCTTGTTATATCGAATTGCATGATATGTGCCTGCTTACGGGTGGCTATGAATAGTCAAATATGGGCCACATCTTAGGTTCATATTACCTGTTTTTTGGGGGTGTCTGGGTCATTGGTTCTTTGTCTGTATTTTAAATGTTTTTAGCTTATTGTATCCAATATGAAATAAAGGTTTTTTTTATTGTCTATTGGGATGTGCATACCATCATTAGCCTAGTCTTTTTCTCCCTTTTTTTTTTGCTTCTCTGCTTACAGGCTAGGTATTGCACTCCACTGGAGATTGAGATATGACAGTAGTGCACCCCTCCTTTTGCATTTCATAATTAAACTGATACGACTTGATTTGTAAAGGCACACACCTGTCTACAGTCATGGCCAAAAGTTTTGAGAATGACACAAATATTAATTTTTACAAAGTCTACTGCTTCATTTTTTCTAATGGCAATTTGCATATACTCCAGAATGTTATAAAGAGTGATCAGCTTAACAGCAATTACTTGCAAAGTCAATATTTGCCTAGAAAATGAACTTTATCCCCCAAAACACATTTCAGCATCATTGCAGCCCTGCCTTAAAAGGACCAGCTAACATCGTTTCAGTGATTGCTCCATTAACACAGGTGTGGGTGTTGATGAGGACAGGGCTGGAGATCAATCTGTCATGATTAAGTAAGAATGACACCACTGGACACTTTAAAAGGAGGCTGGTGCTTGGCATCATTGTTTCTCTTCTGATAACCATGGTTCTCTAAAGAAACACGTGCAGTCATCATTGCACTGCACAAAAATGGCCTAACAGGGAAGAGTATCGCAGCTAGAAAGATTGCACCTCAGTCAACAATCTATCGCATCAAGAACTTCAAGGAGAGAGGTTCCCTTGTTGCCAAAAAGG
Source organism: Dendrobates tinctorius (assembly GCF_039654945.1). Lineage (NCBI taxonomy): Eukaryota > Metazoa > Chordata > Amphibia > Anura > Dendrobatidae > Dendrobates > Dendrobates tinctorius. Next base: position 10,215,037 of record NW_027361993.1, read on the forward strand.
CTCCAGGGCGCCCAAGAAAGACCAGCAAGCGCCAGGACTGTCTATTAAAAGTGTTTCAGCTGCGGGATCGGGCTACCAGCAGTGCAGAGCTTGCTCAGGAATGGCTGCAGGCAGGTGTTAGTGCATCTGCACGCACTGTGAGGCGGAGACTCTTGGAGCAAGGCCTGGTCTCAAGGAGGGCAGCAAAGAAGCCACTTCTCTCCAGGAAAAACATCATGGACAGACTGATATTCTGCAAGAGTTACAGGGAGTGGACTGCTGAGGACTGGGGTAAAGTCATTTTCTCTGATGAATCCCCTTTTCGATTGTTTGGGACATCTGGAAAACGGCTTATTCGGAGAAGACCAGGTGAGCGCTACCACCAGTCTTGTCTCATGCCAACTGTCAAGCATCCTGAAACCATTCATGTGTGGGGTTGCTTCTCAGCCAAGGGAATGGGCTCTCTCAGTCTTGCCTAAAAACACAGCCATGAATAAAGAATGGTACCAGAATGTCCTCCAAGAGCAACTTCTCCCAACTGTCCAAGAGCAGTTTGGCGATCAACAATGCCTTTTTCAACATGATGGAGCACCTTGCCATAAAGCAAAGGTGATAACTAAATGGCTCAGGGAACAAAACAGAGATTTTGGGACCATGGCCTGGAAACTCCCCAGATCTTAATTCCATTGAGAACTTGTGGTCAATCATCAAGAGACGGGTGGACAAACAAAAACCTTCAAATTCAGACAAAATAAAAGCATTGATTTTGCAAGAATGGACTGCTATCAGTCAGGATTTGATCCAGAAGTTGATTGAGAGCATGCCAGGGAGAATTGCTGAGGTCCTGAAGAAGGGTCAACACTGCAAATATTGACTTGCTGCATTAACTCATTCTTAAGCCCCCGTTACACACTGCGATATCGCTAGCAATATCGCTGTAAAGTCACCGATTTTGTGACGTTACAGCGATATTGCTAGCGATATCGCTGCATGTGATACTTACCTCCGACCGGCTCCCCCGCTGGTTATCGCTGATCGCGCGAGAAGCTCCTGGACCATTCCTCGTCGTCTGCTTCCTGCTGTGATGACGAGCGACGCGTGGAGCCGGGCGGGAGGACGCAGGATCGCCGCGTCTGACAGGTAAGTAGCAATCCCCGTCCCCTGTGATGTCGCTGGTGAGATCTGCCTGAGTGGCAGCTCACTAGCGACCACCTAGCGATTCACCAGCGATCCTGACCGCGTCATATCGCTGGTCGGGATCGCTGGGGAGTCGCTAGGTGTAACGGTACCCTAACTGTCAATATAACCTTTTGTTACTCATAATATGATTGCAGTTATATTTCTGTATGTGATAAAAACATCTGACAAACACATAAAAACCAGAGGCCAGCAGATCATGTGAAAATACAATAATATTTGTGTCATTCTCAAAACTTTTGGCCATGACTGTATATAAGAGCTCACAGTGTATGTCAGACCAAATGAGAATCATGTAGTCAAAGGAACTGGCCAAGGAGCTCAGAGACAGAATTGTGGCAAGGCACAGATCTGGCCAAGGTTACAAATGAATTTCTGCAGTACTCAAGGTTCTTAAGAGCACAGTGGCCTCCATAATCCTTAAATAGAAGAAGTTTGGGACCACCAGAAGTCTTCCTAGACCTGGCCGTCCAGCCAAACTGAGCAATCGTGCGAGAAGAGTCTTGGTGAGAGAGGTAAAGAAGAACCCCAAGATCACTGTGAGCACCACAGATGCAGTAGGGAGATGGGAGAAAGATCCACAAAGTCAACTATCACTGCAGCCTTCCACCAGTCAGGCCTGTATGGCAGAGTGGCCCGACTGAAGCCTCTCTTCAGTGGCAAATACATGAAAGCCCGCATAGAGCTTGCTAAAAAACACATGAAGGACTCCCAGACTGAGAAATAATATTCTCTGGTAGAGATGGGACGAAAATAGAACTTTTTGGTGATAATTCTAAGCGGTATGTGTGGAGAAAACCAGGCACTGCTCATCACCTGCCCAATACAATCCCAACAGTGTAACATGGTGGTGGCAGCATTATGCTATGAGGGTATTTTTCAGCTGCAGGGACAGGACAACTGGTTGCAATTGAAGGAATCATGAATGCGGCCAAGTACAGAGATATCCTGGAGAAAACCTCTTCCAGAGTGCTCTGGACCTCAGACTTTGCTGAAGGTTCACCTTCCAACAAGACAATGGCCACACAACTAAAATATCTAAGGAGTGGCTTCAGAACAACTCTGTGACCATTCTTGACTGGCCCAGCCAGAGCCCTGACCTAAACCCAATTGAGCATCTCTGGAGAGACCTGAAAATGGCTGTCCACCAACATTCACCATCCAACCTAATGGAATTGAAGAGGATACCCAAATCTAGGTGTGAAAAACTTGTGGCATCATTCCCAAGAAGACTCATGGCTGTATTAGCTCAAAAGGGGGCTTCTTCTCAATACTGAGCAAAAGGTCTGAATACTTATGACCATGTGATATTTCAGTTTTTTTTTTTTAATAAATGTACAAAAGTTTCTACATTTCTGTATTTTTCTGTCAAGATTGGGTGCAGAATGTATATTGAGAAAAAAATGAACTTTTTTGAATTTACCAAATGGCTGCATTGAAACAAAGAGTGAAAAATGTAAAGGGGTCTGAATACTTTTCCATACCCACTGTATATACACACACACACCGTATTTTTCGGATTATAAGACGCACTTTTTCCCCAAAAATTTTGGGGTAAATTGGGGGTGCGCCTTATAATGCGGATATACCTATGGAGGATTACACCAGGGGGTATACTCTAGTAATTGATGAGCAACTGGCTCTTCGTGATAATAACCCCTTTACCCCCCAAGGGTGGTTTGCACGTTCATGACCAGGCCAATTTTTACAATTCTGACCACGGTCCCTTTATGAGGTAATAACTCTGGAATGCTTCCATGGATCCCAGTGATTCTGACACTGTTTTCTCGTGACATATTGTACTTCATGTTAGTGGTAAAATTTCATTCATATAACTTGTGTTTATTTGTGAAAAAAATGGAAATTTGGTGAAAATTTAGAAAATTTCACAATTTTCCAACTTTCAATTTTTATGCCCTTAAATCACAGAGATATGGCACACAAAAAAATTAACAAGTAACATTTCACATATGTTTACTTTACATCAGCACAATTTTGGAACCAAAATTTTTTTTTGTTAGGAAGTTATAAGGGTTAAACGTTGACCAGTGATTTCTCATTTTTACAACACCATTTTTACGGACCACATCACATTTGAAGTCACTTTGAGGCTATGTGCCCACGTAGCGTTTAAATCCGAACACTGAAAACCGGACTCCTTCCCAGATTATGTTCGCGATTTTGCCGCGATTTTCGCGTGCGATATTCAAGCACTTTCCAAGCGATTTGAATCATCGCTTGGAAAGTGATTGACAGGTTGGTCACACTCGTCAAACATAGTGTTTGACAAGTGTGACCAGGTTTTTACTATTGAGGCCGCCTATGCGGCATCAATAGTACAAGAAAGAATGTAAAAAATAATTAAAAAATAAAAAAAAATAAATCGGGGTATATTTACCTTCCGACGTCCCGCGCTGCCATCCCGGGCCTCAGCGTTCCCAGTAATGCCTTGCGAGACCTGTGATGACATTGATCTCGCGTTGCTATAGCGATCTCACGAGACCGCTAGAGTCACGCGAGACTACGTCATTACAGGACCTTTCCGCAAGGCATTACTGGGAACGCTAAGGCCCGGGATGGCAGCGCGGGACGCCGGAAGGTAAATTACCCCGATTTTTTAATTTTTTATTCTTTTTTTTTACACGGGTATGGTACCCAGGGGGCCTGGAGGACAGTCTCCTCTCCTCCACACCGTGGGTACCAACCACACATGAGACGCTTAACTTCGCGCATGGTAAGCATTGCCACATGCATTCCTATGGGTGCGGAATCGCGGCAATTCTTTGCGATTCTGCACAAAAGAATGAGCATGCTGCGATTTTTTCCGCGATGCGATTCCGGTGCGGAAAAAAGCGCAGCATTAGCACAGCATGTGCGGAATGCCATAGGAATGCACGGGGTGCGTTCTGTACAAGATTTTTAAACGTTTTCGCGGCAAAAACGCTTAAAAATCGCATCATGGGCACACAGCCTGAGGGGTCTATATGATAGAATGGTGTCACTTTTGGGCATTTTCTAAAAACTGTACCCCTCAAGGTGCTCAAAACCGCATTCAAGAAGTTTATTAACCCTTCAGGTGCTTCACAGGAAGTTTTTGAATGTTTAAAAAAAAATGAACATTTAACTTTTTTTTCACAAAAAAATTACTTCAGGTCCAATTTTGTTGTTATTGTGCAATTTCTCCTGAGTACGCCAATACCTGATATGAGGGGGAACCACTGTTTCGGCACAAGGCAGAGCTCAGAAGGGAAGGAGCGCCATTTGACTTTTTCAATGCAAAATAGGCTGGAATTCAGATCGGACGCCATGTCACGTTTGGAAAGCCCCTGATGTGCCTAAACAGTGGAAACCCCCCACAAGTGACTCCATTTTGGAAACTCGACCCCCCAAGGAACATCTAGATATGTGGTGAGAACTTTGAACCCACAAGGGCTACCCAGAAGTTTATAACATACAGCCGTACAATTAAAAAATCATTTTTTCCACAAAAATGATCTTTTCACCCCCAATTTTTATTTTCCCAAGGGTAACAGGACCCTAAAAGTTATTGTGCAATTTGTCCTGAGTACGCTGGTACCCCATATGTGGGTGTAAACGACTATTTAGGTGCATGGCAGAGCTCGGAAGGGAAGCAGCGCCATTTGACTTTTATGGCTGGAATTGGGATTGGACGCCATGCCGCATTTGGAAAGCCCCTGATGTGCCTAAACAGTGGAAACCCCCCACAAATGACAGCATTTTGGAAACTAGACCCCCCAAGGAACTTATCTAGATGTGTGGTGAGCACTTTGAACCCCCAAGGGCTTCACAGAAGTTTATAACGCCCGGGCGTGAAAATAAAAAAAAAATCATATTTTTTCCACAAACATGATCTTTTAGTCCCCAATTTTTTTATTTTCCCAAGGGTAACAGGAGAAATTGGACCCCAAAAGTTGTTGTCCAATTTGTCCTGAGTACGCTGATACCCCATATGTGGGAGAAAACTACTGTATGGGCACACGTCGGGGCTAGAAGGGAAGTAGTGACGTTTTGGAATGCAGACTTTGATGGAATGGTCTGCGGGTGTCATGTCGCGTTTGGAGAGCCTCTGATGTGCCTAAACTGTTGAAACTCCCCACAAGTGACCCCATTTTGGAAACTAGACCCCCCACGGAACTTATCTAGATGTGTGGTGAGCACTTTTAAACCAAGTGCTTCACAGAAGTTTATAACGCCCGGGCGTGAAAATAAAAAAATCATTTTTTTTTCCACAAAAATGATGTTTTTGCCCCCAATTTTTTATTTCCCTAAGGGTAACAAGAGAAATTGGTCCCCAAAAGTTGTTTTGCAATTTGTACTGAGTAGGCTGATACCCCATATGTGGGGGTAAAACACTGTTTGGGAGCATAGCATAGCTTGGAAGGGAAGGAGCACCATTTGACTTTTTCATCGCAGAATTGGCTGGAATTGAGATCAGACGCCATGTTGCATTTGGAGAGCACCTGATGTGCCCAAACAGTGGAAACCCCCCACAAGTTTTGGTGCTTTTATGCAATAAAAACTATTTTATATAAAAAATAATTATTTTTGCATTGCTTTATTCTGCGAGCTATAACTTTTTTATTTTTTCGCTGATGACACTGTATGGCGGCTCGTTTTTTGCGGGAAAAGATGATATTTTCAGCGGTGCCATGGTTATTTATATCCGTCTTTTTGATCACGCGTTTTTGCACTTTTTGTTCGGCGGTATGATAATAAAGCATTATTTTTTGTTTTGTTTTTTCTATTTTTTAAGGGGTTCGCTAAAGGGGTTAACTAATGGGACAGTTTTATAGGGCGGGTCGTTACGGACGCGGCTATACTAAATATGTGTACTTTTATTGTTTTGTTTTTTTTTTTTTCCAAAAAAAGATCAGCGATCTGTCAAAGGCAGCACTGGAGGCTTCCTCATGCCGGCGCTGATCGTGGTGTGCCGGGGTTAACGTGTCGGGGGCAGTCCGTGACCGCCCCTGACACAGTGCCAGGTGTCAGCTGTGATAATCAGCTGACTCCCGGCCGCGATCAGCGGCGCTCACCACGCGAGTGCTGCTGATCGCTATGACGTACTATCCCGTCCATGGGCATAGGGGCCCGGGGCCCATGGACGGGATAGTACGTCAGATGTCAGGAAGGGGATAAAGGGAATCTGTCACCCCATTTTCGGCCTATAAGATGCGGCCACCGCCAGGGGCTTATCTACAGCATTCTTTATTGCTGTAGATAAGCCCCCGATGTAACCTGAAAGATAAGAAAAACAAGTTAGATTATACTTACCGGGGGGCGGTTGCGGTGGGTGTCGCGGTCCGGGTCCTCCCATCTTCATGAAATGACTTCCCCCTTCTTACTTCTGCTGTGGCTCCTGTGCAGGCATACTTTCTCTGCCCTGTTGAGGGCAGAGAAAAGTACTGCAGTGCGCAGGCGCCGGGAAAGGTCAGAGAGGTCCGGCACCTGCGCACTGCAGTACTCTGCTCTGCCCTCAACAGGGCAGATTTAGTATGCCTGCACAGGAGCCGCAGCAGAAGTAAGAAGGAGGATGTCATCGCTACAAGATGGGAGGCGCCGGACCGGACCGCGAAACCCATCGGACCAGACGCACGGGTGAGTATAATCTAACTCATTTTTCTTATCGTTCAGGTTACATCGGGGGCTTATCTACAGCATTACAGAATGCTGTAGATAAGCCCCTGTTGGCGGTGGCCGCAGCTTACAGGCCAAAAATGGGGTGACAGATTCCCTTTAAACGGAATATGTCACCAGGTTTTTGCTACATAAGCTGACCCGGATTCCAGCAATGTTTCACTTACTAGGCTGTGTTTTGCTGTTTCAATAAAATCAGTGTTTTATCAGCAGGAGATTATCACTAGTTGACTAGGTGTCTCGTGCCTCCTGGTCCAACCACGACCTCAACACTGATTGGACGCTTTCTGTGTATATTTACAGAAAGCTACCAATCAGAGGTGTGGGTGGGGTTACACAGAACTCCGCATTCAGAGAACTGCTAGATCTGCAGCAGAGAAAACTGATCTATCACATCTGCTGCACCCAGTAAACTAAGCGATATATTGCTGGAATCAGGGTCTCTATCCCTACATCATGTTGATGTCAGATTACATAGCAAAAACCTGCTGACATATTCCCTTTAATGTAGGAAGTCAGCTGCTGGTGATGGGAGTGTGCACAGCACTGTTGCATAGTGAGGGAGAGAGTGGATCATTATGTCACCTCCGATCAAATGGTGAAAAGAGGAACCCTGCCCAGAATCTCCATCTGCACAGCAGCGTCTGCCTGGGTGTACCTGCTCTGAGCGGCTCATACAATTTCGGGCCAGGTGCTCCAACAAGTTCTCCTTCCTGAAGTAACATTTCCTACACTTTTGACATTCAAACGGCTTCTCTCCTGTGTGCTTCCTGCAGGGAAATAGATACATAGATCTGTTAAATACAATTTCCTTCTAAAATGAAAAAGGATAAAAACAAAAACAATATGGCAGCACTTGGTCTGGTCCATGATGCCATGCAGTGAGGCAGCACATCGCTAGCATCTAGACACCCTCACTTCTGCTCCCGATATCTCCAATTTACCTGTTATGGACTTTCAAGTAATATTTGCGGAGAAATTTCTTGTGACATATGGGACACTCCACCGGACTGTTGGCATTTTTCTTGCCCTTCAGATCTCCGCCGTCCAGCACAGAGTCGTTAGAAGAGGGATAAATCCTCTTAGACATGCAGCTCCTCTTCCTGGAGGTCTTCTTCTCTAGGACGTAGTCTTCATCCAGATCATTGGTAATGTAATCCGCCTCCTCTGTTATGACGTCATGGATCTGGTCCACCTCCAAATCCCACTACAACAGAAAGCGACAGCATCTTGTAAGCAGCTTGACGACTCGGTTACATTTCTTTGTGTACAGGTGACGACCATTTTCACAATCTCTGCTTGTTGTCAATGAATTTAAAAAAAAAGTACAATCTTTGTAATCCTCTAAGATGGGGATTTTCAACCTAATGAGCATGGTGAACCCCATAAACTCCCTTCACTCCAAAGGAACTCACAACAAAGCTTGGTATAGAAATGGGTAAAGCATTTTAGAATGGGCAAACTAAACAAGTCTTCATGCTATGTCCAAATCATCTTTTGGCAGAAATCCATGTGCCATACCTGTAAAAATGACAGATGCTACTGCAGCTGCCACAAAAGGGTATAGGCAGCTGCCTGAAGTGGGAATATTACAGAAAAATACAAAGCTCTGCGTACAATGAAATGCACAACCTGTCTATCAAAAAAGACATTCTAAAGCTTCATTCACACGACCATCCTTCATGATCTGAGTACTGATCGCCGCAGATCTCCCAATCCGAACATGACAGCCTCATATATTGTCTATGAAGCTGTCAACTTCTGGTCAGGAGACCGGTGGCTGGCCCGTAACACACGGATGTATGAATGAGGCTTAAAACAATTTGTTCTGCCTGTTTGGGGTAAACCCCGACTTTGTAAGTTGGTTGGAACTCACAGACTTCACACTGTTACAGTGGTTCAGTATAAGAATATTTAAAGAGAATCTATCAGCAGTTTTTTTTGCTATGTAATCTGAAAGCACCATGATCTAGAGGCCAAGACCCTGATTCGAGCGATGTGTCACTTACTGGGCTATTTTGCTGTTTCAATAAAGTCAGTGTTTTATCAGCAGATTATCACTAGATGACCAGGTGTCTCATGCCTCCTGGTCCAAACCTTGACCCCCCCCTCCCGTGCACTTATTCGCAGCTTAATATTCAATGCACACAGAAAGCAGCCAGTGGTGTGGGCGGGGTAATACAGAGCTCAGCATTCGAGATCTGCAAAAGAAAACTGATACAATCAGATCACTAAATGATACATTGTAGCAATATCTGGTTTCTTCACAACGTTTTTCTTGAATGGGTATATGCCATCATGTACTTATCAGGACCCTGCTCTTCAAATATCATTTCTGATTGCTAGTTCAACAAGCAGCTCCACTTTTGGTTTGTGCTAAACAAAGGACAGGGTCTCCGGTGTCTCCGATATGAGCTGAGGGGGCTGGCTGACTGCTCATTTCAATAGGTAAGTCATCCCTAGTCTATCTAAGCATGGATGTGCGACATAAGGGAGCTGGCTTAGCTATCGGTATAGGCAATGTGCAACAAAGCCTCAGCTGTGAGAAGATTTAGGTTAAAGTTTAACAGATTTTCAGCCTCTAACACGTACTTCCATTCACTGATGGGAAGAAGAGATTGTGAATTTGGTAAAAAAAAAAAAATAAAGACAAAATCTATTTGAAAGTTGTAGGTATGAAGGGAAACCATACTACTGTTATGCATCCGCCATCTCCGCTGATGCACTGCTCGCTCTTCTGCCCTCTTTTCTGTCGCTTAAATTCTCTGCTTTCCATGTGGCCTGTGTCGATATCCGAACTCTTCAAGACATTTTCCTGGAAAGGGGAGGGGGGAGAGGTTTCCACAGTCTCCTGCAGCAGGGACAGACCACTGTCCTGAACATTATTTTGTCCAGACGGGACGTCACTGTCAAGGACATGGCTGAGCTCAGAAATGCCCTTTAAAGCTTCCTGCCCGTCAGACTCCTCCGCCTCCTTCAGGTGTCCATTTAAGGTCTCCATTGCACCAGACCCTTGAAAATACTGTTCACTTTGGAAACATTTTGTCTGAAAACTTTCACAGACCTCGGCCGCTTCAAAAATGGCGAGTTCCTTCGATGCCAGAAGAACTTTGTCCACATTGTCCTGTGACAGAATCAACTCACCGGTATATAAGAAGTCCAAGAGAAGACCGATGACCTCAGAGAAGCGTTCATGGAGGAGGATGCTGGGGGAGCCCCCGTCTCCATACAGGCTCTGAAAGAAGTGGCTGCTGCAAGCCAGTATGCTCCAGTGAGCTTTAAACTGGAGATTGCCTACGACCAGTGTGGCGTCACAGTAGCGGCCATCTTCCCTTTGCTTGTTAAGAGCGTGGAGGACTTTAACGCTGTGCTGGATGAACGCACTGTCCATGGTCTGCAGGAGGGAAACACAACTTTATATTGTACCGAAGGTCATGGAACCAAACATGTCATACCATACATAAGGAGAGGAGAAGGAGGATGCCGCTGCAAGTTTTCACTGAATGTTTTAGTGGCAGAGCATGCAATAGAACAGGGGGAGAGGGCAGCAAAGGGAGAATGGAAAGCAGGGAAAGGGCAGCAAAGGGAGAAATTCTGGCATCACACCTAGCAGAGCCATTCACCCAGCAGGCACAGAAACAAAGAAAAGCAGCTAAAGGATAGACAAAGTCTGCAGGACAAACTTATGTGTAAGTGATTGCATATTTCGAGGATATGCCATCATTTACTGATCGGGCATTGATCTTAGGGTGTCCGTAGCGGCTCAGTTCCTGTCGGCGCCACTTCTGACTTGGACCAGACACAGGTCGTTGTCTCCTATGTCAGCACAGCCATCAGTGCAGCATGTGAATGGGGCTGGCTGACTACTTATTTGAAAAACTAAGCCAGACCCCTTCTGTCTATTCATTGACCATGGTAAAGAAGAGGGCTGACTTAGCTATTGAGATGAGTAGTCAGCCATCAACCTTGAGCCGAGGCAACCTGCTCCTGCATCGAGTACACGGATGTATGTAAGTTGTGATGCAGCCGTTTATTTTAGCGATTAGTCGGGCTTCTGGCATTACCACCCCCCTTTCACCATAACAAAAGCATGATGTATACTTTATACATGTATACCACTATATGTGATTAAAATGGACCTGTCACCAGATTTTACAACACAAACAGTAAATATATCTCTTAGATCTGGGGAGTCCAGTGTATTTACCTTGACAATCCAAGTAAGTACGGCTGTATGATTCCAATGTTAAAAATCAGCACCTCACATCAGTATTGGACTTGACAATCATCAGGGGATTCTTCAGCCATTCGGAAACTTTCTTGCAAAGTAAGTGCACCAGCCTCATCAGGTTTGAGATATCTAATTGCTTATGCTAAGATCTGGAGAAAGCCTAATAAGTCATTATTATGTCTGTGATGACAACCTACATATTATATTTTGTGAATTAATACAGCAATGGAAATACTCTATGTATCATAAATGTACATCAGCAGGTTTTATATAATAACATACATGTCATTTGTTAAGTCCTCCATACACAAACTGTCTGAAATCGCTGACATTGACAGGCTTTAAAGCCGGGGTCACACTTGTGTGTGCAATGCAAGAAACTTGCATGAGTCTCTTGCCTCAATATACCCGGCACTGGAGTGTGTGGCTGCATAGAAATACTTGCAGCCGCACACTCCGGTCCAGAGTGCCGGCGGCAGTGCCGGGTATTAAGGCGAGAGACTCGTGCAAGTTTCTTGCACTCGCCAGTGTGACCCCGGCCTAATGCGTATGGAGGTCCCCAACAGATGATGTCAGGGGAGATAAGGAGCCGTGATGTCTGATTTCGGACTGCAGATCCTTTTGTTCTCTCAGGATATGTTCACACGGTGCATTTTTTTTATGCAAATTTTCAGCTGCTTTTTTGCACTTTGCAGTACCAGCAAAGTACATGAGATTTCGGAAATCTCATGCACACACCTTGGTTTTTTCATGTCCTCAGTATTCTGTTCAAAACCTTGGGTTTTGCAGAATGGAGCATGTCACTTTTGTCAGCGGTTTTCTCCTATTGAAAGCAAGGGGTTGTGCAAAAAAAAAAAAAAACACTGGAAAAACGCAGCCAGGTATCCAGTTTTTGCTGTATTTTTGTGCCCAAACCTGATGAAGTAGAATCCAAATTTTGGGGGGGAAATAAACTATCAGCATGCACAAGAGGAAAATGTACCATGACAAAAACGCTGCAAAAAAAAAAATAACCAAAACTTGCTTTTTTGCAGCAAGTCTCTCACTGCCAAGAGAGCAGGTTTTGCCTTAGGAAAAAAAAAATGCGTAAAATACATAAGGTGTGAACATAACCTAAGAGATAAGCTCCTGCAGAGACGTCTGACATCGGATCTCAGAGTGCACGGGCGCGCTCCCGAGTGCTGCGAAACAGCTGCCGGACCAACCATCATTTGGCTCAAAGCTATCCAAAGTGTACGGGGGGCTTTATTACCCTTCCTGAAGTACAATGAGGTATATATAATGCATCTACTGTCTTCTGTAAGAAAAATCATATACTGTGTGTCCTTCTGATAACATAGGGGTCGAGACATTGTACAGGAGCAGTAAAGGCAACAGAAGTCACTTTTTGCACACACTGGGCACATCGGGTATTAGAGCACATACTCTGAATGTAATGCAAAACGAGAAGAGCAGAGCTGAAAATGCATATATGTATATCATGTATAGCTGCAGCCGGTATAGATTATAAGTAGCTGATACATTATATACCATAGAAAAAATACATATCCTCACAAATAAATGTTACTTTATATGCTATATATATGTGTTGTATTATATGCATGTATATGCTGCACTGCAGCTTTCTATATCCCAGTACACATGTAATACGTGTGTGATACCAGCAGCTCTCTCTATGTGCTATGGTGGGGAGGCCTCCTGCACGCCCTGGGATTTGTAGTTCCCCCGCTCTGCCGTGTTGCTCGGGCAGCAGGACGAGGCGTTACCTGCTGGTGTCACGTCCCCGCAGCTTCAGTAGCCGCAGCATCAGCTCAGCGGCACAGCTGCTTCCGGCCAATAGCTCTCGCGAGATCAGACGCGAGAGCTCGTCATAGACGCCATATTGGTTGTGGCAATGTCTATGATATAGCTAGCGCCATGTTTTTGTTGAAGGTTGAAGTGCTTTGTGACTGACTAGGTGCTCAGTAAAATGAAAAGAATGAGATGGGAATGTAATGGCTCCGTGGCTGCCCCAGTACCCCTGCTGTGCTGCACTCACACTGCGCCCAAATACTGTGCCTCAGAAATCAGGTTGTCCTAGCTACCAGCTGCCTCGAAGTAGTCAGCAGCCCTCAAAACGACAGTGCCTTACATTGCCTTCCTACCCCGCAATTAACAAAAACACAGTCTATTAATACCTTATTTTATGCCACAGACAGTGATTGTGGCAGCACAGTAATGGCTCCATTTTTGTGCTTGCAGGCAGCAATACTACGGCTGGGGGTGACTGCGTTAAGGCAGTCCATTTAACGGATAGCGTTACACCGTGGTGTAACGCATTCGCTGCCATTCACTTCCATAAATCAGCATGCACTAGCGGTGTGCCGTCATTCTGTGACGGACCCTCGGACGCGGGCTGCAGCGTCTGAGGCGCCGTCACTGCCGGGCAGATAAAGCATCTGCGCTAGCGGTATAGCATAACGCAATTGCGTTTATGCTATAGCGTTAACGCAGACCGTCGGCTATGAGTTAAACCGTCTGCTTTAACACAGTATGAACCTGGCCCCTTCTGGGCCTCTATATACCAATAATGTGCCTCCGACAAAGCAATAGTGCCTCTTCTCCATAACAATGACCACTTTTGGGCTCACCGTATGCACCATTTTGGGCTCACCAAATGCCCCTTCAATCACCAGGGTCGGAATTAATTTCTCCCATACCCACAGTGGCTTGCAAAAGTATTCACCAACTCCCCTTGGCATTTTACCTATTTTGTTTCATTACAACTTGTGTTTATATAATTTTGTAATCTCATTTGTGTGTGATGATTCAGCACTAAATAGTCTAAAAGGGGATCTGTCACCTCATTTTAGCCTTATCAGCTGCCGGCACTGCCATCAGGGACTTATCTACAGCATTCTATAATGCTGTAGATAAGGCCCCCCCCCCCGATGAAACCTGAAAGATAAGAAAAACAAGTTAGGGCCCCATCATACACAGATCGCTGTGTGTGACGGGGATCAGCGACCGGCCCCCCTACCGGTTATCGCTGATCGTGGTCGAGCGGCCTGGGCTGCTTTTCGATCACTGGTCTCCCGCTACCCAGCACGCAGCGCTGCGTGTGGCAGCAAGAGACCAGCGACGCTGGACGCTGGTTTCTAATGTAAGCATCGGGTATCCAGGAGCCGCGGCTCCTGGATACCCGACGTTTACATTAGAAACCAGCGGCCAGCGTCGCTGGTCCTGATCGCTGGGGCTGTCTATGTGACAGCTCACCAGCAATCAGCATACCGATATCCCAGCGATCCCATCATGTCGGATCGTTGGTGGGATCGCTGGGACATCGTTATGTGTAACAGGGGCTTTAGATTATATGTGCATATGTATAATATCTGATGATCCATTATCATCAAATGGAAAGAACATGGTACCACAACAAACTGGCCAAGAGAAGGCCGCCCACCAAGACTCTCAGCCCGGGCAAGGAGGGCATTAATCAGAGAGGCAGCACAGAGACCAAAGGTAACCCTGAAGGAGCTGCAGAGTTTCCAAGCAGAGACTGGAGTATCTGTCCATACAACCACAATAAGCTATATCCACCTATAAATGACATTGTGTGCAAATACCTTTACAGTCCTAAAGAAACCAGCACCGTATATTTGTGTAACATAATTCTATACAGTAAAAAGTAGCAACCAAACCTAAAGATGGTAAATTATATTTATTTACATTAATATTTTGTCATTAGTTGTGATATATGGCGACATCCGAGTCTGTACCATGTGTCATCCGGCAAATCTGCCGTTGTGCCATCGCCATCAGTCCTGGAATGTGGCTTAGTGAATTCACCTCTCCACGTAAGCCCTAACAGAATGCTCAATCAATTCCAAAGGTGCAGCGGGACCAGCACTGAGGCCATTGGATACAGAAGACTTTTCTGGACTGAGTATGCAATTTCCTGTGACTACATAGGAGGTTGTCCCGACTATGTGTCACCTCTCAGCCTATGTGGAGACAATGCTTCAGACTCCTGCGGTTTCACTACCGACTCCTCAACCTGTACCGCGACTTACCGTAATTCTTACTGGGGATATTTTACTTGGCCAATATCTCCATACATGCCTTCCCTTGCCCTGTTTTGATGGAGATCCTGAAGCTTGCTGCGGCTTTGTGAACTTTCTGAAGTCACTGAAAGCAATGGTTGCAATACATGGGGCACCAAAGCTTGGGGATGAGTCAGGGAAAGATGCAACCCTGATAGTAGCAATGAGCATGGTCACAACAATATGACTTTCTTTCTGGTCTCATAAACTGTCTTGCAGGTAACACACAAGTCGGCCTCCTCCTGAGATGATATATTTTTTGTTGGGAGGTTCCTAATTTGCTGAGCTCGCCATGTCTGCTGCGTTTTCTGCAGAAGGTTATATTGCGCAGTTGGTGATGGTGGCCTTATTTGTGGAGGAGGCATTATCACTCCCATTCCCTGCCACTGAATGATGGTGTTAAGTAGACAATTTGCCTGCTGTAACTGTGCAAGAGATCAGCTTGGAGCTGGAACATCCCAAGGTCTGTGGCTGGGTGGAACAGGAATTTTCTGTCTGACCTCAAATTCAGTGGCTCTGCAGGGACCAATGCAAATGGAGAGCAGTTTCTTTCCCCGCTCTCATCCTCTTTCTCACAGAGGAGTTCTGGCCTGTTGTCAGAGACACCGCACTGAACTTGCTCACTGAGCCAGTGCGCGTGTCCTGAGTAAAGCGAACAGTGCTCAAAGCTACCTGTGGAGCGGGCAGCAACCGAGTAGATGTGTACTTCACACCCGCAGGACCTGAAGCACGTGACTGCTAGGGGCGTGGCCTAAACTCCACAGAGCTAGGAGCTGCAAGACAATTCCTAGCAGAGAAACTGCGAGACAAAGTTACCAAGGGGCATAGACAGTGAGAATAGTCAGGACGTAGCCAATGAGTCACACACAGAGATAGCTGCAAGGTACCAGAGGGGCGAGCAGAGAGTAGTCAGGTCACAGGCAATGAGTCATACACAGATAGTTGCAAGGTACAAGAGGGGCGAGCAGAGAGTAGTCAAGTCACAGGCAATGAGTCATACACAGATAATAACGCAGTACAAAATCAACAGGCAAACTCACAACGGGAAACAGAATCGGGTCAGAACCATATAAACAAGCTATAGCAACAAACAGGCACACGGGGGTCAGTACACTCGGCCAAAGGCAAAAGTATAACTGGCAGGGATTGAAGCTACCCAGGGGTTTATGAAGCTCTCCCAGAACCAGAAAGAGGCCACAATCATTAACCCCAAGTGTGCAGGTCAAAACCTGCACAGAGCTCCAGACATTAACCCCCGGTGTGCAGCTCAAAAACCTGCACTGGGATCATGACAGTACCCCCCTCTCAACGGGGGGCCTCTGGACCCCCAGGCTTCCCCGGGTACTTGGCATGGAACGCCTGAACCAGGCGATCTGCATGTACCGAGCGAGCAGGGACCCATGAGCGCTCTTCTGGTCCATATCCCTTCCAGTGGACCAGGTACTGCAAAGAGCGGCGCACCCGCCGAGAGTCCACAATATGTCCGACCTCATACTCCAATTGACCCTCCACCAGCACTGGAGGAACAATAGTCTCAGAGTTCTCTTTGACAGATCCTGCTGGTTTCAACAGAGACTTATGGAACACATTAGATATTTTTAAGGAGGCGGGGAGACGCAACCTATATGCCACAGGGTTGACTATCTCCATAATCTCGTACGGACCAATGAACTTTGGTCCCAACTTAACTGATGGTACCTTTAAGTTGATGTTACGCGTGGAGAGCCAAACCTTCTCTCCCACCTGAAACATGTCTCCCGAGGCTCTCTTTTTGTCCGCAAAATATTTGTATCTCCCCTGGGCTCGAGAGATATTACGCCGGACTTCAGCCCAGAGGTTTTTTAACCGTTGAACGGACCCCTCTGCTCCTGGACAACCGGAATCCACCCGAGAAAACTCCCCAAAATGCGGATTAAAGCCATAGTTAATCAGGAATGGGGACATGTTGGTGGACTGACTCACCCGGTTGTTAAAAGCGAATTCAGCCAACGGTAACGCATCACACCAATCCTCCTGTCTGGCGGAGGTCAGACACCTGAGAATTTGTTCCAGGGATTGATTGGTGCGTTCTGTCTGACCATTACTCTCCGGGTGATATGCCGACGAGAAGGAGAGTGAGATGCCCAATTTCATACAGAACGCCCTCCAAAATTTGGCCACAAACTGCACACCTCTGTCAGACACAACATTCAGGGGTACCCCATGCAATCGGACCACATGCTGCACAAACAATCTTGACAACGTTTCTGCTGAAAGTAATGCTGCCAAGGGAATGAAATGGGCCTGTTTAGAAAACCTATCCACCACCACCCAGATCACGGTATTGCCCCTGGAAGGTGGAAGGCCGGTAATAAAATCCATGGAAAGATGAGTCCATGGCCTATCAGGAACCGGTAAAGGTATGAGTTCCCCAGCCGGTCGGTTATGCGAGCTTTTGGAACGGGCACATATGTCACAAGCAGAAACAAATTCCTTGACATCGGACCTTAATGAAGGCCACCAAAAACCCCTGGCCACTGCCTCTCTAGTGGCCGTGATACCTGGATGAGCACTCAGCCTAGAATCATGAAACTCCTGCAGAAGTCTAGGCCGCAATGAATCTGGAACAAACAGTTTATCGCTTGGCCTGGTTGCCGGAGCTAGGGCTTGAGCCCTTAGGATTTCTTGTTCCAACTCAGTTGAGACCCCCGCCACTACCACCCCTGGGGGAAGAATGGAGGACGGCGGCTCAGGGGGAGACACTGGATCAAAACTTCTGGACAGGGCATCCGCTTTAACATTTTTGGACCCCGGTCGAAAAGTAATTGAGAACTGAAATCGTGAAAAAAAAAGTGACCAACGGGCCTGTCTAGGAGTAAGCCTCTTAGCAGATTCAAGGTATGCCAAATTTTTGTGATCCGTGACAACCGTGATAGGGTGAGCCGCCCCTTCCAAAAAGTGCCTCCATTGCTCAAACGCCAGCTTGACCGCAAGAAGTTCTCTATTGCCTACATCATAGTTTTTCTCAGCTGAAGAGAACTTCTTGGAGAAGAAGGCACAGGGTTTGAGATTGGTAAGGGTGGCCGGACCCTGGGACAGCACAGCCCCCACCCCCACTTCAGAAGTATCCACCTCCACAATGAATGGTTTGGACGGGTCAGGTTGCACCAACACCGGGGCAGACATGAAACATTTCTTAATCGCTGAGAAGGATTCCTTAGCGAGTACAGACCAATTTTTTACATCAGCTCCCTTCTGGGTAAGATCCGTGAGTGGTTTCACCACTTGTGAGAAACCTTTAATGAATCTCCGGTAATAGTTCGCTAATCCTAAGAAGCGCTGGAGCCCCTTGAGATCTCGAGGCTGAACCCAGTCAGCGATCGCCAGCACCTTCTTAGGATCCATACGAAACCCCTCACAGGACACAATCAACCCCAAAAAAGACAGCTCCTGTACAAAAAACGAACATTTTTCCAATTTGGCGAACAATTGGCTCTCCCTGAGTCTCTGGAGAACTGTCTTTAGATGTTGCAAGTGAGATTGACTGTCCGGGGAATACACCAAAATATCATCCAAATAAATAATAACAAAACGGCCTATCAGATCAGAAAACACAACATTGATGAAATTTTGGAAAATAGCGGGTGCATTAGTTAACCCAAATGGCATTACCAGGTTCTCAAAGAGTCCTTCTGATGTGAGGAATGCCGTTTTCCACTCGTCCCCTTCCCGAACCCTTATCAGATTCTAGGCCCCCCGCAGATCTAACTTGGAGAACCATTGGGCCCCAGCTAACTGCTTACATAAGTCTGGGATGAGGGGAAGCGGGTAAGATTTCCTAACCGTTATCTTGTTCAGTTCCCGAAAGTCGAGGCATGGCCGCAAACCACCATCTTTTTTCTTCACAAAGAAGAACCCTGCTGCCACAGGTGACACAGAGGACCTGATATGCCCTTTGCGGAGACTCTCAGCTATGTACTCCTTCATGGCGTGGCGCTCAGGCCAAGACAAATTGAATAATCGAGCCTTAGGTAACTTGGCTCCGGGTACTAAATCAATGGCACAATCATAGGGTCTATGTGGTGGCAGCGCCTCAGCCACACTTTCGGAAAAAACGTCTTCGAAATCTTTCAGGTACTCCGGAATACCTTCCAGATCGACAGACGACACAGACACGGATTTAACAGCGTTAACAAGATGTCCCCGGTTACCACATTTATTATTGCATCCCCATTGAGTGATTTCCCCTGTAACCCAATCAATGGTAGGATTATGGCATTGAAGCCAAGGCATCCCCAGTACCAGTCCTGCAGGCAAGTTATCTAGCATCAGACAACTTAGTTTCTCCACATGAGTGGAACCCACTTTTAGAGAAAAAAGTTCAGACCTGCAACAGATACCATCTTGGGTAAGAGGAGATGAGTCAATTGCCACAAGTTTAACAGGATCATGAAGCCTGACTGTCCCTATCCTATTAAGTGTCATAACCTTGGTATCAATCAGGTTCACAGCCGAACCGCAGTCAATAAAAGCAGTAGTCTGAACAGGACCATAACGGAGTTCCAGTTCCACCTGCAGCACCATCTTTGCACATGAGGAAAATTGTACCTGAAGGTCTGGGTAGCCTCCTCGATTACTACCCAGACCTAGTCGTTTCCCGCCATCTTGGAGGATGACGGACAGGAGGGGCAGTCCTTCTTCCAATGTCCAGATTTCCCACAATAGAAGCACAACTGCTTTTCCCGGCGGCGTCTTCTTTCCTTTCCCTCACAGGTGACAGCGCTCACCTCCATAGCCATAGGAAGAGCCTGGGTCTCATCTCCACTGAAGAATAAGGGCGATTCCCGTTGCATAATGCCTCTAGCCCGCAGCCTGCGATCCATGCGAACCGCTTGGACCATGGCATCCTCCAGGGAGTCAGGCGGAGGATGGAGTGCCAAAGCATCCTTCAGACGTTCACACAGGCCTCTGTGGAACAGCCCCCGAAGGGCGGCATCACTCCAGGAAATCTCCGCTGCCCAACGTCTGAATTCAGTTCAGAACCATTCGGCCGAGTGCTCCCCCTGACAGACACTCATTACTTTGTCCTCAGCCAACCGCACTCTATCAGGCTCATCATAAATAAGCCCTAAGGCTTCAAAAAATGCATCCACAGACATTCTCTCAGGGGCAGAAGAGGAAAGCGAGAATGCCCAGGCTTGTGGGGACCCCCTAAGCAGGGACATCACCACCCCCACCCTCTGTTTCTCATCCCCAGAGGAGCGGGGTCTCAAAGAAAAAAAAAAAGCTTACAGCCCTCCTTAAATGCCCTGAAATCATCCTTGTTACCAGAAAATATATCTGGCAATTTAACCGGGGATTCAGGTGGGACTAAAATGACATCTCTATTCCCCACCTGCTGGAAGCCTGCGGAAAGTACCCCCTGAACTGAGTCCTCAACCCGCCATTGGGACTGGGCCAGAGCTTGGTGTTCCAAACTAAGCTTCTGCAGTGACGGAGTCAAGCTTTTCACCTGCTCAGATAAAGCATACATTGGGTCCATGCTGCAGAAGTGAGGAGAGAAAAAAAAATTGTAGGCCAGTTATAATGTCAGAGACCCCCGCACTGAACTTGCTCACTGAGCCAGTGCGCGTGTCCTGGGTAAAGCGAACAGTGCTCAAAGCTACCTGTGGAGCGGGCAGCAACCGAGTAGATGTGTACTTCACACCCGCAGGACCTGAAGCACGTGACTGCTAGGGGCGTGGCCTAAACTCCACAGAGCTAGGAGCTGCAAGACAATTCCTAGCAGAGTAACTGCGAGACAAAGTTACCAAGGGGCATAGACAGTGAGAATAGTCAGGACGTAGCCAATGAGTCACACACAGAGATAGCTGCAAGGTACCAGAGGGGCGAGCAGAGAGTAGTCAGGTCACAGGCAATGAGTCATACACAGATAGTTGCAAGGTACAAGAGGGGCGAGCAGAGAGTAGTCAAGTCACAGGCAATGAGTCATACACAGATAATAACGCAGTACAAAATCAACAGGCAAACTCACAACGGGAAACAGAATCGGGTCAGAACCATATAAACAAGCTATAGCAACAAACAGGCACACGGGGGTCAGTACACTCGGCCAAAGGCAAAAGTATAACTGGCAGGGATTGAAGCTACCCAGGGGTTTATGAAGCTCTCCCAGAACCAGAAAGAGGCCACAATCATTAACCCCAAGTGTGCAGGTCAAAACCTGCACAGAGCTCCAGACATTAACCCCGGTTTGCAGCTCAAAAACCTGCACTGGGATCATGACACCTGTCTTCCCCTCGCAGTAATGGCAGAGGTGTCTGTTCGGTGTCCATCAGTAGTAATTAGTCTTCTCTGATCCCTTAGAGAAGATCTCAATCGAATGACTATGGCCTGATTTATAAAAAAATAAAATGTACTATAATTATGCTAAATTATTTATAATTATGTATAAAAACACTTTGGGGCCAAAGCAATAAAACCTGCTGCTACTTTGGAGTTTAAAGAGAAGAGCAAAACTTGTTTCATGTTTTGGATAAATAAACCAGATCAGTGTATCCCTTCTCTGCAGCATCACAGGGGTGGAACCAGACCGTAGCTAACACAGACCCCAAGGAAAATGAATGGGAAGGTGGAGGATGTACTGAGTGTCCTAAAACTGCTTACCCCAGGGAAATCTCGATACTTAGCTTGGATTACGGACACTTAGCTTGGAGTGGTTCTTTAACCTTGGTATGCTGATGTTAATTATTTTTTATGTTTTTAAGATTTTTATTTATGTAGCACCAGCATATTCTGCAGCATTGTACATGAGCTACAATCAGACAATACAGAGTAACACATGACTTAACAATTCGAAAAAGATGAGCGAAGGGTCTGATCACAGGAACTTACAATCTGTGCGGTGAAACAAAAGAATACAAAAGATAACTGTGCTTTGTTAGCCCCTTCCTAAATCCGCAGCACATGGTGGATTCAAGAGTATGAAACTCGTTCACGATCTGAGCCCACACCATACTCCGCAGATTTTGTCTGTTACATAGCTGTATTCTGTCTCTCAAAGGAGCAATCAGAGCTTAACTCTGATAGTTGCTGCTAACTCCTTAAATGCTGCTGTCAAACTCTGGCAATGACATTTAAGACACACAGTCTCATGAGTGTGCTGTTCTGCGCATCCATCGTTCCACCGGTAATGCTTCTGCGGGATGCCAATAGGTAACCATGGCAGCCTGGGGCTTGCTGAAGGATTGCGGTCCTGCCATGTCAATACACATGTGAAGCCAAGCTTGTAAATCTAGACACACCACAAGTGGACACATAGGAAGACAACCTTCACAAACATGCAGAATACTGGGCTCCTGACTCAGGATCCGATTCCAAACCATCAGAGTAGTCGGGACCTTCTGGATTTAACTACCATGATGATAAGATCACAGCAAAACCTGACCCCCCCCTTTAGGCTCATGGGGAAAGAGTAAGAAAAAAAATCAGTCTTTCAGAGGGAGTATGATGGGGAATGAAGTCTGCTGGCCCAAATAGCGACGTCTGGTTCTGAAGGTACTATAGGAAGTAATGCAAATAATTTAACAGGTATTGAATTGTCCAATGATAATTTCTCCACAGCTGTGACCAGCGAGGTAAAAGCTCTATTGTATCCCATTGCATCTTGTAAAATGACTGAAAGACAATCTGGTGCTAAAATGGTTAAAGACACAAACAATTAATTGTAAAACCCGATGACAAGGGAAGGAACATAGTCATGAGTAGAAAATGTTACGAGGGTGAGGCTAAGCGCCAATTACAAGATCAATCCACAGAAAACAAGTGACCCTACTGTATCCATTCAGCAAAGATTACTAACATTCTTAAGAAGACGTCTTGATTCTTTTGTCCCAAAAGATTGTCGGAACATTTACTTCCAGATAATCTTTCAAAACCTAGTTGGCATTTCTTACCTAAAGTTCATAAAACTATGATAAATCCTCCTGGATGTCCTATGGTGGTGAGTTGTGGCTCCGTAACATTTGGATTGATACCCAAGACCACTTTTGTGCCTTCTTATTTGTTCAACACATAGGATTTATTACGAAATTTGGCTAAATTTAATCATCAAAAATCATACAACCTGGCCACTATAGATCTGGTCAGATTATATACCAAGACTGATCATAAGGATGTTATCTCTGCCTTCTTTTTAACATATTTATTAATGACCTTGTAGGGGGCATAGAGAGTAGAATTTCAATATTTGCAGATGACACTAAACTCTGCTGGGTAATCAATACAGAGGAGGACAATTTTATATTACAGGAGGATTTATGTAAACTAGAAGCTTGGGTTGATAAATGGCAAATGAGCTTTAGGCTGAGTTGACACGTGACTTTTTTTCGCGTTTCCTCGGCGGTTTTAACCGCACGATTTTGCCGCGAAAAATAAGCATCCCATGCATTCCTATGGGATTCCGCAATGCTGTGCTAATGCTGCGGTTTTTACCACGGCGGAATCGCTTTGCGGTAAAAAACGCAGCATGCGCATTAATTTTGCGGAATCGTGGCGATCCCACACCCATAGGAATGCATTGTTCTGCTTACTTTCCGCATGTGGCTGTGCCCACCATGCGAAAAGTAAGCAGAACAATTGCGGATGGTACCCACGGCCTGGAGGAGAGGAGACTGTCCTCCGGGCTTTGGGTACCATATCCCTGTAAAAAATAGAATTTAAAATAAAAATATTGTTATTCTCACCTTCCGACGTCCCGCGCAGCCTTCCCGCCTCTCTCCACGCTCCCATTCCCAGTACTCCTTTGCGAAAATGCCGGCGATGACGTCTGTTCTCGCGAAGTCTCACGGTCATTCGCTCGACGTCATCGCGAATTACCGCAAGACGTCGCCATCCCGCGAGAACGTACGTCATCGCGGGCATTTTCGCAAAGGATTACTGGGAACGGGAGCGTGGAGAGAGGCGGGAAGGCTAAGGGGGACTTCGGAAGGTAAGAATAACACCATTTTTTATATTTTTTATTATTTTTTACATTTTATCTTTTACTACTGATGCTGCATAGGCGGCCTCAGTAGTAAAAAGTTTGTCACACTATGTTTGACAAGTGTGTCCAACCTGTCAATCAGTTCTCCAAGCGATGCTACAGGTCGCTTGGAAAACGCTAGCATTTTGCAAGCTAATTATGCTTGCAAAATGCTAGTTTTTCCGCGGGAAAATCGCAGGAATTTAAAATGCGATTTTCCCGCGGAATGGAATTCCGGAACTCTCGCGGTAATTTCCGCGAGAGTTCCGCTACGTGTGAACCCAGCCTTAGTGGGGATAAATGTAAGGTCATGCACTTGGGTAGAACAAACAAGATGTATAATTATGTGCTTAATTGTAAACACTGGGCAAAACTGTCACTGAAAAAGACCTGGGTGTATGGTTGGACGACAAACTCACATTTAGTGGCCAGTGTCAGGCAGCTGCTGCAAAGGCAAATAAAATAATGGGATGCATTAAAAGAGGCATAGATGCTCATGAGGAGAACATAATTTTACCTCTATATAAGTCAATAGTGCGACCACACTTAGAAAACTGTGTACAGTTCTGGTCTCCGGTGTATAAGAAAGACATAGCTGAACTGGAGCGGGTGCAGAGAAGAGCGACCAAGGTTATTAGGGAACTGAGGGGGTCTGCAATACCAAGACAGGTTATTACACTTGGGGTTATTTAGTTTGGAGAATTGAAGGCTTAGGGGTGATCTTATTACAATGTATAAATATATGCGGGGACAATACAAAGACCTTTCTAATGATCTTTTTTTACTCTTTTCACAGTCTTCTACTAGGCATTGCTCCTACTGGCCAGTTTCCTACTCCACACTGATGAGGGGCAATACCCCGAAACAGCTGTCTGTGGATGGATACCATGTTTTGGCATAGGTGGTTTCCTTCATTGGAGACTGCCCTTCCCGTGGTTGTTCCCTCCCGTGGAAAGACCTGGCTAGTCATTGCTTGCGTTGAGAAACATGTGATGGTGTCTCCGCGGCTTGTGTTTTGCATATATTTACTTTTTTACTCTTAGACCTGAAACAGGGACAAGGGGGCATTCCTCATGATTCCCAGCCCCTCAGTGTGAATAAATCAAAAGAGACTGTGGGGCGGGATCTCGGGCCGCTCGTCCACGCAGGCACGATAAGGAAGACATCATGTGATGTCAGTGGACGGGCAGCGCTGACTGCGCATGCCCAAGAAGCAATATTACAGCGCAGGCACCAGGAAAAAAAAAAGAACGCTGAGGAAGCAGCGCCAAAAGGAAAGGAGGAAATGACTGATGGATGTGAGGCGTCTGTGTCCGGGGTGAAAGACCTGCCCCCTGACAAACTTCAGGTGTGATTGACAAATTTTAAAAACGCTTCTTTCTGCGGTGGAAGGGACGCCAAATAAAAGAGCCACCTTGACAGAATGCAGCATTAGCGCTGCACAAGGTGGCTCTATTACTTCAAAATGCCTGGGGGTGGTGACAGGTTCCCTTTTATGAATCAGGACACGAAGGTTATGTTCACACGTTGCTTTTTTGCTGTTATTTTTCTGCTGCCAACACCTTTTCTCTTGGCTGTAATAAAGCTGCAGACAAAAAGCAGACTTTGCTGGATATTTGCTGCTTTTCTTGCTACATTTATTCTGCATTTTATGTTGCATTTTATTTCTACTTTTTTCAGGTTACCAAAGTTCAGCTTTGCTTCCACAATATAAGCATGAACAATGTGTTAGGGTGTTAGGCCACCAATGCAAGACATGAATGAAATCCTAAAATATTTTTAGAAGAAAGGGCAAATTGGTAAAAAAATTTTGTGGAAAAAGTTTTCTATGTCTGAAAAAATAGTGACTATTCTGAACAAAAAGGGGTTCATACGAGTTTATGAAAAAAGACGCAATCGCAAAAACAGTGGGGGGAGTTGAATTGGTCAGGCATAATTTACTTAAGACGTTGTCAGTGCATTGAGTTGGTAGGGCAATGCTTACCTTCCCACATTGGTAAGGCCATTGAGTTGGTCATGCATTGTTCAATTTCACACATTGGTCAGGCACTGTTTATATTTACAAACACATTGGTTCGGCACTGAGTTGGTTAGGTTCTGTTTACTTTTAGACATTATGAATACATTGGTGAGGCATTGAATTCGTCAGGCACTGTTACTTTTAGTACAGTTTAATAAAATTAGAGATGTGTGTTAAAGTAAACAATGCCCGACCAACTTAATGCCCAACCAATGTGTTAGGGTCCCGTTTCACTTAGCGACGCACCAGCGATCCCGACAATGATACGACCTGGTAGGGATCGCTGGTGCGTCACTAAATGGTCGCTAGTAAGCTGCCAAACAGGCAGATCTCTTCAGCGACACAGCAACGATCCAGCGATCAAACACAGTGATGCATGCTGGCCAGCGGGACGCCGACGACAAAAAAATGGCCCAGGACATTCCTGCACGATCAGCGATATCCAGCAGGGGGGCCGGTCGTTGCTGCGTGTCACATGTAGCGAGATCGCAGGTGAGATCGCTGTTGCGTCACAAAATTGGTGACGCATTAGCAATCTTGCTAGCGATCTCGCTATGTGAGACGAGGACTTAATACTAACAGCCATACTTATGTGAGGAGACCAAGACATTTTGGTTTAAACTTAGGAAAATCCGAAAAATAAAAGGGTTTCATATCCTGTTATACCTGTGTTTTGTTTCCTAAAAATGCTACAAAAACCGATGGCAAATTTTTTGTTGCGTCTTTGCTTTCTATGGGTGAAAAAATCTTGCAAAAACGCTGAAGAATTTATATGCAGCAGTTTTCCAATTCAGACAGGAAAAAAAAGTAAGCATGTTCATGAGATTTCTGAAATGTCATAGCTTTTCATATTGTAAAAAGCAGCTTTTAATTTTCATTTAAAAAAGCAGCAAAAACACAACTTGTGAACATAGTCTAAAGGTCCAATTCATCATTGCATTTCAGTGTTTTGGTGTGAATACCTCTAAGCAGTGGCATAACTACAAAGTTATTGGCCCTGATGCGAACTTTCAAATGGGTCCCCCCATGCGAAAATACACGCACATCTCCGCTCTTTACACCTCATACACACGCGGCTCCGCTCCGCACACTTCAAACACGCGCGGCTCCGCTCCGCACACCTCATACACGCGCAGCTCTGCTCCGTACACCTCATACATGCACACATGCACATCTCTGCACACCTCATACACGCGCTGCTCCGCACACCTCATACAAGTGCATCTCCGCTCCGTACACCTCGTACACGCACATCTCCGCTCCGTACACCTTGTACACACACGGCTCTGCTCCGTACACCTTGTACACACACGGCTCTGCTGCGCACACCCCATACACACGCGGCTCCGCTCCGGACACCTCGCACACACGCGGCTCCGCTCCATACACCTCGTACACACAGGGCTCCGCTCCGTACATCTCGTACATATGGCTCCGCTCCGTACACCTTGTACACACATGGTTCCACTCCATATACCTTGTAAACACACAGCTCTACTACATCCACCCTGTAAACCCCTCCTGACCCCACACATAAACTTACCCTCACTGTTGTGAATTCGCTTTCTGGCCTACCTCTGGTTACTAGTGAAGGTAGTGGAGCTGGTTCTCTTTCCAGACTCCTTCTGGTGGCTATTGGAGGTAATGGAGCTGATCTAATTAACAGAGGCCTGGATGACTGGAGATCTGGAGTTTCTGACTGGATTTAAGACAGCCGACTCCCTCTATCCCTGCTGGTGATTTTTTCCTGCCTCCTGAGGTCTTAGTTTCCAGCTCATTCCCGGCATGCTCAAGCTAAGTGTTCTTTTGCTATTGTTCTCATTTGATTTGGTTTTGTCTATTTAAGTTTTGTGTGGTCAGCCAGCCCCGGCTGGGGCTGTTCTGAATTTCCATCCTTATGTTACTGTTTGTGCCAGTTTGTTTTTGTCCCTTATTAGATTGGCCTCTTTTTGCTCTGCATTCAGAATATACCAGAGTGCTGATATAGTGGGCGAAGTCTAGTGACTTCAGTATTTTTCTATCAGACGTGTTGGGCATTTTTTGCAGGGTTTTTTGCGTGATTGCAGACAGAGTCTTTCCTTTCCTGTCCTGTCTAGTTAGTGTGGGCCCCATTGTTTGCTCAGTCTATTTTCCTACCTGCGTTTGTATTTTCATCTTGTCTCATCAACAATATATGTTTGGGGGATATCTATTCCTCTGGGGTCTGCTCTGGGGCAGTTTAGATTTCCCCTTTCTTGCTTTAGGCTTATTTAGTTCTCCGGCTGTGTCAAGGCGTCTAGGATCAGCGTAGGTACGCTCCACGGCTACTGCTAATTGTGTGGATAGGATCAGGGGTCTGCAATCCGCTTAGTTACCAACCTCTCTGGTTTTCTGTGGCTTGGCTTGGTCTTGCTATCCTCCTCGGTGACCCAATCATAACACCTCACCCAGCACCATGACAACCAACACAGAAGTGTCCTGCATGCATCGAGGCCCCTGATCATGTGATTCCTGACTCCTCCCCTCCTGTGACCTCATCACAGATCCTGTGAGCACAGAGCAGCCATCGTGCGCTCCTGAATGCGCGCCTTCCCCCTGCACTCTGTAGTCATGGAGCTCCATGTGACTGGTCACTGAGAGTGATGACAGCAGGTCTCATCCTCCATCACCTGAGACACTGGGGGGTGGAGTGCAGATCTCAGGGGGAGGAATAACCGAGTCCATGCTGGAGGAGGGGGCGCAGGACGTGATTGAAGCCCAGGTTCCATGAAGCCAGCTGCTTCTTTGCTGGACTGGGCGGGCTCCTAAGCAGTCTGGGGCCCCGTCGCAGCTGCGACCCTTGCAACCTCAGTAGTTACGCCCCTGCCTCTACGTTAGTGACTTTGTGATTTGCGACAAATTCATCAAATAATTTGCACTCTTGTTCCAGTTGTCTTATGTTGTTTGGTTATTTTTATTATTCTTGAGTCAATGTGGCTTTTCCTCATGTTTTAGACAAATCCTCATGTTTTAAATCAGTTCTTAAAACTATACCTTATTTTTTTTAAAAAAGTCACACGACTTGGTAAAAGTCTACTCCATTCCTCCCCCAAAGTGATTTTATGCATGCTGGTAAAAAGGTTACATTTTTTGAGAAATTTTATAAAACATGTGACTTTTTGCAGTAAAATATTCTAAAGACGATTAAAGGCAGTAGAAAAAGACAATTTGGGGTGCAAATTTTGTGCAAAATGTATGAATCACATGCGCCTTTTGGTGAATTTGTCTAAAAAAAAGTCAGCGAAACCCCCAAAAAAAGGAACCTAAAAGAGAACTTTGAGCAAATTATGAACGCCTATATAAACCACTGTGAAGCAACAACAAAAAATGCGGTCTATAGGAGCGCTAAAGAAGAGGCAGAAACCAGAAAAAGGGTAAAAATCCACCTGAGGAAGACGGCTGTGACCGGAGAAACGCGTTGTGGGTATTGGAGGAATAATTAAAGCTGAGTTTTTTTACCCTTTTTCTGGTTTCTGCCTCTCCTTTAGCGCTCCTATAGACCTCTTTTTTTTTTGTTGCTTCACATTGAATTTTCCTCTCTGAGGATCAGCGGCAGGAGCAGCTTGGAGGGCAGTTACTTGTGGGAGAATCTGTCAAAAGACCTGCGGTTTACCTGCGGATTAGCCTGCGGTTTAGCCCTGTGGTTTCACACCTCTACAGTGGAGAAGGTGTGAAACCGCAGTGGAATCCGCACAAAGAATTGACATGCTGCGGATTTGAACCCGCTGCAAATCCGCGCAGAAAAATCTGCAGCATGTGCACAGCATTTTTCAGTTTACCATTGAAAACAATGGTACTGTACAACGCACCTAAATCTGCTGCGGACTCGCAGAGCCTGAAACGCTGCGGATCCGCAGCAGAATCTGCACCGTGTGCACATAGCCTCAGGCTCCGAGAAACAAGGCAGATTGCCCTCATTATTACTGCCCTGCAAGCAGGGGCGTACCTAGCAATCACAAGGCCCAATAGCAAAAGTTATATGTGGGCCCCACACATCTAAAAATATATTTATTTATATTTTTTCACTGAGATGGATATATATACTGTGTGTGTAATATATAAATATATATATATATATATCCGTTTTCATGCAGTTCTGCTGGCTCTAGAGCAGTCAGACTTGCAGTCAGGTGACAACTAGTGTCCGCTATGTCAGTGACTAGAACACTGCAGACATGACTGACACTTTAGTTGGCACATGACAGAAAGTGTGCAGAGCGCCTCCTCACGGCAGAGCCCAACAATGTATATATTATATTTTATGTCTGGTGCCTGTATCATCTGGTTTCTGCTCTATTCATTGTCTATGGAACTGATGGAAGTAGCCGAGCTCAGCAGCTCTATAGATAATGAATAGAGCTGGGGGCCCAGTAGTTGAATCTCCGGTAATCAGCAAGTTATCCATGATCTGCTGGATCAAACATACATCGTACATACATATACCGTACATACACAGATACACACACCGTACATGCATACACATACACACACCATATATACACACATATACTGTACATGCATACACACATACACATAACATACATACATACACCATAGATACACAGATAAACACTTGTATACGGTACATACATACACCATACATGCATACACAGATATATCGTACATACACACACATACCATAGATACATACACACATACACCATACATACACACAGATACACATACATATACCATATATGCATACACATATACAGTAACATACATACACACAAACACATATATACAGTACATACATACACATACATATACCATACATACATATACACAGATATATCGTACATACACACACATACATACCATAGATACATACACTGTACATAACTATACCGTACATACACACACACTTATGTACACATAGTATACACATACATACACATATACCGTACATACACACACACTTATATAATTCAAAGAAGCTTTATTGGCAGGACTAAATACACATTAGTTTTGCCAAAGCAAGTATACAAACGGGAATAGGGATAGGGACTGTAGGGATTTTGGGTAGGGGCGGGAGGAAAGGTGGATGGGGGCAGATCCAGGATGGGGCTATAGAAGTCCATGGCATAGGGAAGGTGGATGGGGGGATGGGGCAGATCCAGGGTGGGGCTATAGAAGTCCATGGCATAGGGAAGGTGGATGGGGGCATGGGGCAGATCCAGGGTGGGGGCCATAGAAGTCCATGGCATATCATAGTTCTCTTTCTCGCAGTCTATGGCATGCACTCACAAATTGCGCTGCTATATCCACTGCTCTCTCTTCTTCCCCCAGCAGGATATATATTTTCTCTTCCTCCTTCATGGTGATGAAATCCGGGAAGAGATGTGAGAGTCTCCTGAAGTGAGTGTCCCTCACTGCTGAGTATTTGGGGCAGTGTAGCAGGAAGTGGGTCTCATCCTCCAGGGCCTCCTGGTCACAGTGTAGGCACAGTCTTTCCTCCCTGTGCTTGTAGCTCTGCCTGTGTCGGCCGGATTCGATGGCCAGACTATGGGCACTGAGTCTATATCTTCTCAGGATCTTGCGGTCTCTGGGGTCTGGGAGTTTCTCCAGGTATGGGGCCAGTCTGTAGTCTCTCTGTAGACTCCGGTACATGGTCAGTTTCTGTGAGCTGATGATGTCGTTCTTCCAGTCACTTACGTACCTCTCCAGGCCTTCGTCTACCATCTTCCTGATTCTGGCTTTTGTCAGGTTGTTGTGATTGGTGTTCTGGTCAGGTTGGGTTTGGGTGAGCTGTTCCAAGGGTCCTGGTTTTTCTGTTTCACCTACATGTGCCAGGGCTTTATGGTGATGGGAGCTTTGTTTGCTCCTACGTAGGTGAGCCAGGAATGACAGTGCCCTCTTTAGAACCGTTAGGTGTAGAGGGAATCTGCCCAGCTCGGCCCGGCAAGCACTGTTGGAGGTGCTCCGATGAACTTAGAGAAGGTGCTTGCAGAATTCTAGGTGGAATATTTCTGTTGGGCTGGAATCCCACCTTGACCAGTCTGGGTAGGTGTGAGGACCCCAGACTTTGCTGCCATACAGGAGGATTGGGGCGATGATAGAGTCGAAGATTTTTAACCAGACCCTCACTGGTGGCTTCAGATGGTTGAGTTTCCTTCGGATGGCATAGAAGGTTTTGCATGCTTTGTCTTTCAGGGTCTCTATGGCTTGTTTGAAGCTCCCTGACCGGTGAATCTCTAGGCCCAGGTAGGTATATTTGTCCGTTCCTGTAAGGGCGCAGTTGTTGAGGACAAATGAAGGGTGCTGGTCTGATTTTCTCTTTCTCTTCTGGAACACCATGATGTTGGTTTTCTTTAGGTTGACCGGTAGTGCCCAGGTGGAGCTGAATTTCTCTAAGATTTTCAGGTTGTCTTGGAGGCCGTTCTCGGTTGGTGACAGAAGCAGCAGGTCATCTGCATACAGCAGGAATTTCACCATTGCATCGTGGAGGGTGAGACCTGTTGCTGTGGAAGATTCCAGAGCGGTAGCCAGCTCGTTGATGTAAATGTTGAA
Source organism: Dendrobates tinctorius (assembly GCF_039654945.1). Lineage (NCBI taxonomy): Eukaryota > Metazoa > Chordata > Amphibia > Anura > Dendrobatidae > Dendrobates > Dendrobates tinctorius. The sequence goes on from NW_027361993.1 coordinate 10,247,730, forward strand.
GAGCGTTGGGCTTAGGCTGCAGCCTTGTCTGACTCCCCGGCTCTGCTGGAAATAGGCCGTTCATCTGCCGTTCACACTCACACTGCAGAGGTTCTCGGCGTAGGAGCTTTTGATAACATCGTAGGTATTTCCTCCTATTCCGCTCTCCAGCAGTTTCAGGAATAAGCCTGGGTGCCACACCGAATCAAAGGACTTTTTAAAGTCCACGAAACAGGCGTATATCTTCCCGTTCTTTGTGTTGTGGACGTGTCTCTGAATGAGGCTGTGCAGGGTATAGATGTGGTCAGTAGTGCGGTGGTTTGGCATGAATCCTGCTTGGCTCTTGCTGAGTACGTTGGGCTCGGTGAGGAAACTGAGGATCCTCTTGTTCAGGATGCTGTTGAACAGTTTTCCCAGGTTGCTGCTGACACATATGCCTCTGTAGTTGGCAGGGTCATACCTGTCCCCATTCTTGTAGATGGGTGTGATGAGGCCTTGGTTCCAGGTACGAGGGAAGTAGCCGGCACTTAGCACAATATTGAAGAGTTTGACCATTGCGGCCTGTATTTCTGGTGGGCTGTACTTCAGCATTTCTGGTAGGATTCCATCCAGGCCACCGGCTTTTCTACATCTTATGGAAGAGATTCTCTCTGCTACTTCCTGTAATGTAATAGGTGTATCCACGGGGTTTTGGAAGTTTTTTTACTTTTTCCTCCATTGCTTTTAGTTTTGCCATTATGCTTTCCTGTTCTTGGCTTAGTTCTTCCTTTGGAATGTCTTTATAGAGGTCTCTGAAGTACTGGAGCCAGATGTTGCCATTTTGGATATGGATGTTGTTTTTCTTGTCTTTTGTGCCCATGTGGTTCCATAGTTCCCAGAAGGAGTTGTCTTGGAGGGCATCTTGGAGTTGGTTAAGTTTGGTGGAGATGTAACTCTGCTTCTTCCTCCTGAGGATGGTTTTGTACTGCCTTTGTATGGTTTCATAGGCTTCCCTTAGACCCAGGTGGTTGGGGTCTCTGTGTTTCTTGTTTGAGGCTGTTCTCAGGGTCTTCCATATATAAACATATAGTATATACATACACATACAGTGGGGCAAAAAAGTATTTAGTCAGTCAGCAATAGTGCAAGTTCCACCACTTAAAAAGATGAGAGGCGTCTGTAATTTACATCATAGGTAGACCTCAACTATGGGAGACAAACTGAGAAAAAAAAATCCAGAAAATCACATTGTCTGTTTTTTTTTTCATTTTATTTGCATATTATGGTGGAAAATAAGTATTTGGTCAGAAACAAAATTTCATCTCAATACTTTGTGATATATCCTTTGTTGGCAATGACAGAGGTCAAACGTTTTCTGTAAGTCTTCACAAGCTTGCCACACACTGTTGTTGGTATGTTGGCCCATTCCTCCATGCAGATCTCCTCTAGAGCAGTGATGTTTTTGGCTTTTCGCTTGGCAACACGGACTTTCAACTCCCTCCAAAGGTTTTCTATAGGGTTGAGATCTGGAGACTGGCTAGGCCACTCCAGGACCTTCAAATGCTTCTTACGAAGCCACTCCTTCGTTGCCCTGGCGGTGTGCTTTGGATCATTCTCATGTTGAAAGACCCAGCCACGTTTCATATTCAATGCCCTTGCTGATGGAAGGAGGTTTGCACTCAAAATCTCACGATACATGGCCCCATTCATTCTTTCATGTACCCGGATCAGTCGTCCTGGCCCCTTTGCAGAGAAACAGCCCCAAAGCATGATGTTTCCACCACCATGCTTTACAGTAGGTATGGTGTTTGATGGATGCAACTCAGTATTCTTTTTCCTCCAAACACGACAAGTTGTGTTTCTACCAAACAGTTCCAGTTTGGTTTCATCAGACCATAGGACATTCTCCCAAAACTCCTCTGGATCATCCAAATGCTCTCTAGCAAACTTCAGACGGGCCCGGACATGTACAGGCTTAAGCAGTGGGACACGTCTGGCACTGCAGGATCTGAGTCCATGGTGGCGTAGTGTGTTACTTATGGTAGGCCTTGTTACATTGGTCCCAGCTCTCTGCAGTTCATTCACTAGGTCCCCCCGCGTGGTTCTGGGATATTTTTGCTCACCGTTCTTGTGATCATTCTGACCCCACGGGGTGGGATTTTGCATGGAGCACCAGATCGAGGGAGATTATCAGTGGTCTTGTATGTCTTCCATTTTCTAATTATTGCTCCCACAGTTGATTTCTTCACTCCAAGCTGGTTGGCTATTGCAGATTCAGTCTTCCCAGCCTGGTGCAGGGCTACAATTTTGTTTCTGTTGTCCTTTGACAGCTCTTTGGTCTTCACCATAGTGGAGTTTGGAGTCAGACTGTTTGAGGGTGTGCACAGGTGTCTTTTTATACTGATAACAAGTTTAAACAGGTGCCATTACTACAGGTAATGAGTGGAGGAAAGAGGAGACTCTTAAAGAAGAAGTTACAGGTCTGTGAGAGCCAGAAATCTTGATTGCTGGTTTCTGACCAAATACTTATTTTCCACCATAATATGCAAATAAAGTGAAAAAAAAACAGACAATGTGATTTTCTGGATTTTTTTTTCTCAGTTTGTCTCCCATAGTTGAGGTCTACCTATGATGTAAATTACAGACGCCTCTCATCTTTTTAAGTGGTGGAACTTGCACTATTGCTGACTGACTAAATACTTTTTTGCCCCACTGTATACTGTACATACATGCACTTAGACTTACAACACATATACATACACACATATACCGTACATACATAGATACACACACATACACTGTACATACCTATACCGCACATACGCACACACTTATGTACACAGAGTATACACATACATATTGGTCGCCCTCCCAGGGCTGTGGGGTACTCGGTACCGGGCCGGTATCAGCGGGATGTGTCACAGCAGCGGGGACCCGGTCACCCAAGTAATGGGGGAATGTAATGGTTTGAATGAATAGTTCGTGACGCCACCTGTGGTGTTCGGCAAGTGAGATGTTAGGCCGACACTGCATGCAGATCCCCTGGGGCTAGTGGTGTGTTGCAGCCAAGATGGTGAAGCTCCCCAAAGGTGGAGCTGTAGCCCCAGGGCAGTGTAGATGTAGGGGAAGAGGAGAGGCACAAGCGGTGTGGAATCTGGTACCCAGATGTAGCGGGGCTGGATGCGTTAGCGCAAGAATGAATGGAGGACACCAGGGCTTGCAGTTCCAAAGCTTTACTCACAGTCTGTAGTACACACAGGTGCCTGCCTCCGTGCCGTGTCCTCCGGGTCAGGGACTCAGTCAACCTCCAGGCAAGATGGAATGCTCCCTTCCAACGCTCCGCCAACATGTGCCTTTCTGAACGTCTCCTCTATAGCGCCTTTAAGTGTGAAGTACTCCTAGTACTGAGCTACACTGGAGTGCCTCCTGACAGATGTTCCCAAGAACTCTACTTGTACGGCAGACAGCTGTAGCCTGCTTCGGGGACTCCCTACTCCTGAGTCCCAGCTCACTATCCAAGTTGCTGTTGTGCCCCCAAGTCTTAGATGGGAGTAGTGCAATTACAGCCCACTACTCCACCGGTGTCTGCTGCAGAACCATTAGTGTCCATACAACCTTGTGGACTGGGCCCCGGCCTTGCACTTAGAACTTCTAGGCAGGGTTTTTCCTCTAACCCACGTCCTCTCTGTTCCCTTTTACTCCTTCGTTCCGTTCTAATCTCTCTCTGTCTTATGGAAGATCAGGTCTCAGTTCAATATCTTTCTTCTTCTTCCCTTGCCAGCAGACCCAGGTCACTCAGGTCTGCTGCAGCACCTTCTTCCTCCATCCCTCTCTCAGGGATCTTCTTTCCTCACTCCTCTCTGAGTGGCTTCCTCTCCTAGACTGACCTACTGACTGACTGACTCAAATCCTATACCTTCCCGCTCTTTTATGTATTCTCAACTCCACCCACCTCCCAGCACGTTTAGTGTTCCAAGCAGGGAGCCACCAAAGGTGCTCTGCTGCACTCCAAGCAAGGAGCCGCAATGTGGCTTTGCTGAACTACTCTGTTGTGTGGGGTGCGAGTGTTGGAGCGTGGTCAGGAGCCTCCAACTTACCTGGATGGTGGGGCACCACACCTCAGGAAGAGGTGCAGTACCTCTGTGGCAACTGAGCCTCAGGGGCGCCACATACCCCCCCATTAAACACAGCACGTCCGCGGGCTGCAAGGCAAACAAAGTTGACAACACAGGAACATACAACATTTTTTTAATGCTAAACAAACATTTCCTATACTAAACTTCCCAATGTGGGAGGCACTCATTCTTGAACATTGCAAACAATTCTTAATTAACTATCTAAAATCTTAAGTCAAAAGTACAATTTTCAATACAATACGTAATTCAAAGTGCTATTGTCTGTTACTCACTATCACTTCAGTATTCTTCATCAACACATTTCTTTCCATCTTTAGTGCACATTTGCTACTTTCTTTTAACTCTGAGTGACAACCGTGGTGCCTGGTTCATCACCTACATTTTCAATTCTTTATTCTTTATTCAAATCTTTCATCTCTCTATCAAAACATTCTTAATTCTATATAAAAGCCATTTCCTAGTTACCAATACTCTTATAAGACACATCATTATCAAATACTTCACATTAAAACCACTCCCAGCCGGGATCTCATGCAGTGTCCTTTGATTGGAGTCATACTCCAGATGAGGTAGACCTTATCTTTGAAAAGTGTCCATGTAAAACCAAGAGAGGGCACCTAAAGAGGTGCAACTATTTACAATAGCAGTTCTGGACCATTCAGTGTTCATGATCTCTGTAGTTCAAATGGAAAGGCTGCCAACAAAACAGGGCAACACTGGAAAAACCAAAACTAAAACATAATAGAAAACAAAGCACAACTGTGCAAATACCCTCCTGGGTAACGAGAGTTATTTCAAGAAGCATCTTGACTAATGGTTGTTGTTCCCTCCTGGGGTTTCTGGAAACTGGTGATTAGGGCTGTTTCCAGGGGAGAAACTTTGGGCGTCTTCATCTTGTTGCTGGTTGTCTACAAATTGCAGGTATTCCCTCTCTTCAGGGATGAGATTGACAGCTGCCTGTGCGGATACTGTGGTAGGTGATGGGTCTGCTACTTGGGGTTCTACAGGGGTTGCAGCTGGTATCTCTGCTGTCAGCAATTCGGCCAGAGCTGTAGCAGGTACCGATTGATGTTGTTCTGCGATTGCAGGTGGTACCACAGCGAGTGATACTACGGCCGGTTGTTGCAGGTATGAGGCACTTTGGGTGCCACCACATGATATCGGCGCGATCACTGGACCGTTTCCGTCTGTGGGTGCGGCTCCTAATACCAGGATCATGGTAGGGGTGGTCATCATACCTGCTACCTCCTGATGATGTTCCGGCTCCTGCGGAGGCACTGGATGGCGAATGATAGCAGCCGCAACCCCCGGGGTTGTCTGTCGTACGGCCGGTAGCGGTATCTGTCCCGGCTCAGGACCAGGACAGGCCGGTAGGAGCCTGCGCGGCCTCGCCGGGTTCAGGCTGGGACTCCGCTCCTGTCCTGCAGTCTCCGGGACTCTCATGTAACTTCTCCGGGCAGGCCGCATCCAGTGACAGCACCGGCCTGGAGGCAGCAGCGGGCGCTGTAAAGGGTGTTGAAGCGGCTGTGTGCTCCTCGAGCCCTGCCAGGGGGAGGGTTGCTTCCCCCTGCCATTTTCTTCTGGCTCCGCGCTCCTTCCAACATGGCGTTCTGGCGTTCTTCTTCCTGTCTCGGCTTCCTTCCCGCCACTGGCTTCTGCCCCTCCTTCTTGGAGCGGCGTATTCTTCCAGCGCCTCCATACCAAGCCAGTATGCGAACCCCTCAGGGGGTGGGCCATGTTGCTGTCACATAGTAATTTAGGCAGGGGAGGCCCAAGACTGTTCACGGTCTTTTCCTAGGACCTCCCATATAGTCACACCCTTCTTCTCCACGCCAGCGGCCATTTTTAATGTTCATTTTACAGTCTATTAAATTGGGTCTTCTGCACATTCTCAAAAGTTTTAAGTCCAACAAATCTTAGGCACACAGAACCCGATGGCATCGGGTCACGTCATCCTGTTCGTGACGCCAAATTAGGTCGCCCTCCCAGGGCTGTGGGGTACTCGGTACCGGGCCGGTATCAGCGGGATGTGTCACAGCAGCGGGGATCCGGTCCGTGGCCTTGGGTGCCCAAGTAATGGGGGAACGTAATGGTTTGAATGAATAGTTCGTGACGCCACCTGTGGTGTTCGGCAAGTGAGATGTTAGGCCGAAGCTGCATGCAGATCCCCTGGGGCTGGTGGTGTGTTGCAGCCAAGATGGTGAAGCTCCCCACAGGTGGAGCTGTAGCCCCAGGGCAGTGTAGATGTAGGGGAAGAGGAGAGGCACAAGCGGTGTGGAAGCTGGTACCCAGATGTAGCGGGGCTGGATGCGTTGGCGCAAGAATGAATGGAGGACACCAGGGTTTGCAGTTCCAAAGCTTTACTCACAGTCTGTAGTACACACAGGTGCCTGCCTCCGTGCCGTGTCCTCCGGGTCAGGGACTCAGTCAACCTCCAGGCAAGATGGAATGCTCCCTTCCAACGCTCCGCCAACATGTGCCTTTCTGAATGTCTCCTCTATAGCGCCTTTAAGTATGAAGTACTCCTAGTACTGAAATACACTGGAGTGCCTCCTGACAGATGTTCCCAAGAACTCTACTTGTACGGCAGACAGCTGTAGCCTGCTTCGGGGACTCCCTACTCCTGAGTCCCGGCTCACTATCCAAGTTGCTGTTGTGCCCCCAAGTCTTAGATGGGAGTAGTGCAATTACAGCCCACTACTCCACCGGTGTCTGCTGCAGAACCATTAGTGTCCATACAACCTCGGGACCGGGCCCCGGCCCTGCGCTTAGAACTTCTAGGCAGGGTTCTTCCTCTAACCCACATCCTCTCTTTTCCATTTTACTCCTTCGTTCCGTTCTAATCTCTCTCTCTTATGGAAGATCAGGTTTCAGTTCAATGTCTTTCTCCTTCTTTCCTTTCCCGTGCCAGCAGACCCAGGTCACTCAGGTCTGCTGCAGCACCTCCTTCCTCCATCCCTCTCTCAGGGATCTTTGTTGTGAGTTCATTTTCCCCTTCGTCACTGGGGTCTGGTGAACTCCCTATTCTGGTAAAGGAAGGTAATGAGCCTGATTATCAGGCACCTGAGTCTAATGAGGAAGACTGGCTGAGTGGAGTCACGGACTGGATATAAGGCTGCCGACGCCCTTCTGCCCTGCGGGTGATTTCTCTGTGGACTTCTAGGACACCAGTCTGATTCCTGCTCCTCTAAAGCTAAGTTTCTGTTTTGCCTGTTAGCTTTTTGTTTTGTTTTTTGTTTTCCTTGCTTTTCAGTATTCTGCCATTCCCTGCTGGGGTGAGCTGAATCTCCTTTTGCCTGTAGCTCTGTCTTCAGTATATTCCTGAGTACTGACATAGCTTTTTTGAAGCCTAGCGTCTTCAGGGCCTTTTTCACTGTCAGTCTGTTGGCTCTTATTTTCATAGGGTTTTTCACGGATTGCAGACAGCAGCCTTCCTGTCCTTTTCTATTTAGTTAGCTTGGGCCCCTCTTTGCTCAGTCTATCTTTCTGTCTGTGTTAGTATTTTCATCTTGCTTCACCGTCATTATATGTTGGGGGCTGTTTATTGCTTTGGGGGCTGCTCTGGGGCAGTTTAGATTTCCCCTTTCTTTCTTTAGGCCTATTAAATTCTCCGGCTGTGATCGAGGGGTCTAGGGCAGCGTAGGAACCCCCCACGGCTACTGCTAGTTGTGTTGATAGGTTCAGGGGTCTGCAATCTGATAGCTGCCAACCTCTCTGGTTTTCTGGACTTAGCTAGCATTTCTGTTTTTGCCTCCTACGGTGACTCAATCATAACAGAATCACCCGCCCTACCGCAGATCCTGGGGTACTCAATAGCAGGAAAGAATTGTGTTTAAAAAAAAAAAAAAAAGGTGTGTGTATATTCTTTCCTCTATATCTCTGAGGCCGTAGGGGGAATTTTTTTTTTTCTCTCAATGGAGATAAAGCAATTGTCTGATCGTGTGGAGCAGCTCGCTGCGGAAGTGCGGGGAATTTCCTGATGTATTTTTTGGGGATCGATCTAAATTTTTGAGTTTCAAAAATAATTGTAAATTATTTTTTGCCTTGAAGCCTAACTCGTCAGGCAGCTCCGCGCAGCAGGTTAAAATTGTCATCTCTTTGCTGCGTGGCGATCCCCAGGATTGGGCGTTTTCTTTGAAACCAGATGATCCTATTCTGACTAATGTGAACGCATTCTTTCAAGCTTTGGGGTTGTTGTATGACGAGCCTAATGCTATTGATCAGGCTGAAAAGACCCTGTTGGCATTGAACCAGGGTCGAGATTCTGCAGAGTTGTACTGTCAAAAGTTCCGAAAGTGGGCGGTCCTTACTACCTGGAATGATAATGCCTTGGCTGCTCTCTTTCGGAAGGGTTTGTCAGAAGCCGTAAAAGATACTATGGTGGGATTTCCTGTTCCCTCTGGTCTGGACGATTCTATGTCATTAGCCATTCAGGTTGATCGGCGTTTACGTGAACGCAGGATTGCAAGAGAGGTGTTGCCACCGGTTGAACAGACGTCTGAACCTATGCAATGTGATAGAGTTTTGTCTAAGGCGCAACGTCAGGAGTTCAGAAGGCGTAATAAGCTGTGTTTTTTCTGTGGAGATGCCTCGCATATTATTTCTGTTTGTCCTAAACGAGAGAAACGCTTTGCACACACGTTTTCTGTTGGTGGTTTTCAACCTAAGTTTCTTCTGGCAATTACTCTGATCTGCTCCCTGTCCACATTTTCCGCCAAGGCTTTTGTGGATTTTGCTAAACGTTGTGGATTTCCGATGACACCTCTGCAGATGCCTATCCCTTTGAGGGGGATTGATGCTACTCCTTTGGCTAAAAATAAACCTCAGTTTTGGACCCAGGTGGTCATGCAGGTCACCCCAGACCATCAAGAAAATTTCAGATTTTTGGTATTGCATGGTCTGCATGATGCCGTTGTTCTGGGGTTTCCCTGGTTGCAAATTCATAATCCAGTTTTGGATTGGAAATCTGTGTCTGTGGTGAGTTGGGGTTGTCAGTGTGCCTTTAGTGAGGCTCCGGTTTTTTCCACCTCTCCTCAGTCGCATGATGTTCCTGACTATTTGGTGGACTTTTATGATGTATTTAGTGAGAATGAGTCCGCGTCCTTGCCTCCTCATAGGAGTTATGACTGTGCAATTGAACTAAGCTCGGGGTGTAAATTTCCGAAGGGTCGGCTCTTCAATTTATCTGTACCCGAGCACGAGGCTATGCGGTCCTATATTAAGGAGGCGTTGGAGAAGGGTCATATTAGACCATCCTCTTCACCCTTAGGTGCCGGTTTTTTTTTTGTGGCCAAAAAGGATGGTTCTTTAAGGCCTTGTATTGATTATCGTGCCCTCAATAAAATTACTATTAAATATCAGTATCCGTTACCCCTGATTTCGGATCTATTCTCTAGAGTTAGAGGTGCTTGCTGGTTTACCAAGCTTGACCTCAGGGGGGCGTATAATCTTATCCGCATTAAGCAGGGGGATGAATGGAAGATGGCGTTTAATACTCCGGAGGGACATTTTGAGTACCTGGTGATGCCTTTTGGGCTCACTAATGCCCCTTCTGTCTTTCAGTGCTTCATGAACGATATTTTCCGAGACTTTGTCGATAAATTTTTGATTATCTATCTGGATGATATTTTGATCTTCTCCAAGGATTGGGATTCTCATGTGGAACATATTCGGACTGTGTTCCGGATCTTGAGGGAGAATTCCCTGTATGTCAAAGGATCGAAATGCTTTTTTGGAGTACAGAGGATTTCATTTTTGGGATTTATTTTGTCTCCGTCAACTATTGAAATGGACCCGGCCAAGGTACAGGCCATTTATGATTGGGTTCAGCCCACTTCTTTGAAGGCCCTCCAGAAGTTTTTGGGTTTTGCTAATTTTTATCGGAAATTTATAGCAAAATTTTCTAGTATTGCCAAGCCATTGACTGATCTGACTAAGAAGGGTGCTGATGTGTTGAATTGGTCTCCTGAGGCTGTTGCTTCCTTTCAGGAGCTGAAGCGAAGATTTACCTCTGCCCCGGTTTTGCGGCAACCTGATGTCTCACTCCCGTTCCAGGTAGAGGTGGATGCTTCTGAGATTGGTGCAGGAGCTGTTTTGTCCCAAAAGGATCCTGTAACATCTAAAATGAATCCCTGTGCTTTCTTTTCCTGAAAGTTCTCTCCATCTGAACGTAACTATGATGTGGGGAATCGGGAACTGTTGGCCATGAAATGGGCATTTGAGGAGTGGAGACATTGGTTGGAGGGAGCTAAACATCAAGTTGTGGTCCTCACTGACCACAAGAATTTGATTTACCTAGAGTCGGCTAAACGCTTGAACCCTAGACAGGCTAGGTGGGCCTTGTTTTTTACACGTTTTGATTTTGTGGTCTCTTTTCTTCCTGGAACTAAGAATGTCAAGGCAGACGCCCTCTCTAGGAGTTTCTTTGCTGATTCTCCTGTGGTGACCAAGCCTGCTACCATCTTAGGCGAAGGGGTAGTTCTTTCTGCCATCTTGCCCGATTTGAGACTTGCTCTGCAAGAGTTCCAGGAGGACAAACCTGAGCGTTGTCCCAGTGGAAAGCTGTATGTTCCTGACCAGTGGAAGAAGAGAGTGATGTCTGAAGTTCATTGCTCTGCATTGGCTGGTCATCCAGGTATTTTTGGTACTAGAGATCTGGTGAGTCGCTCTTTTTGGTGGCCCACCTTGTCTCATGATGTCAGGAATTTTGTGCAGTCCTGTGGGACTTGCTCCCGGTCTAAATCTTGTTCTCGCTCTAGTGGGTTGTTGATGCCTTTGCCGGTCCCCAGGAGGCCATGGACCCATATTTCAATGGATTTCATCTCTGATATGCCGGTCTCTCAAAGAATGACTGTTATTTGGGTGTTTTGTGATAGGTTCTCTAAGATGGTTCATCTTGTACCACTCCCTAAGTTGCCATCTTCCTCTGAGTTGGTGCCCCTGTTTTTGCAACAGGTGGTTCGCTTACACGGGATTCCTGAGAACATCGTGTCTGACAGAGGAGTTCAGTTTGTGTCTAGATTTTGGAGGACTTTCTGTTCCAAGCTCGGAATTCCGTTGTCCTTCTCCTCTGCTTTTCACCCTCAGACCAAGGGGCAGACAGAGAGAACAAACCAGACCTTGGAGTCGTATTTGAGATGTTTTATTTCCGCTAATCAGGATGATTGGGTTTCGTTTTTGCTCTTGGCCGAATTTGCTTTAAATAATAGAGCTAGTTCTGCCACTTTGATGTCACCTTTTTTTTGTAACTTTGGGTTTCATCCTCGATTTTCTTCAGGGCAGGTGGAGCCTTCTGCCTGCCCAGGTGTTGACACTGTGGTGGAGAGAATGCACCAGATCTGGGACCAAGTGGTGGATAAGTTATCTCTCTCCTGGGAAAAGGCCCAGCGGTTTTCCAATCGACATAGGACCATTGGTCCCCAGTTTAAGATTGGTGATATGGTGTGGTTATCATCAAAAAATATTGCTATGAAGGTGGCTTCTCCTAAGTTTAAGCCTAGATTTATTGGACCTTACAAGATTTTGGAGATTATTAATCCGGTCTCTTTTCATTTGGCTCTTCCTGTCACATTTAAAATCCATAATGTGTTCCATAAGTCCTTGTTGAAGAGGTTTGTTGAACCAGTTGTTCCTGGGGTGGCACTTCCAGACCCTGTATTGGTTGAAGGTAACATGGAATATGAGGTAGAGAAAATACTGGATTCCCGTCTGGCTAGACGGAGACTCCAGTATTTGGTTAAGTGGAAGGGTTATGGTTAGGAGGATAATTCCTGGGTCTCTGCCTCTGATATTCATGCCAAAAGATTGGTGCGTGCATTTCATCGGGCTCACCCTGATCGCCCTGGTGGCGTGGTTGAGGGTTTGGTGACCCCTCCTCAAGGTGGAGGTACTGTTGTGAGTTCATTTTCCCCTTCGTCACTGGGGTCTGGTGAACTCCCTATTCTGGTAAAGGAAGGTAATGAGCCTGATTATCAGGCACCTGAGTCTAATGAGGATGACTGGCTGAGTGGAGTCACGGACTGGATATAAGGCTGCCGACGCCCTTCTGCCCTGCGGGTTATTTCTCTGTGGACTTCTAGGACACCAGTCTGATTCCTGCTCCTCTAAAGCTAAGTTTCTGTTTTGCCTTTTAGCTTTTTGTTTTGTTTTTTGTTTTCCTTGCTTTTCAGTATTCTGCCATTCCCTGCTGGGGTGAGCTGAATCTCCTTTTGCCTGTAGCTCTGTCTTCAGTATATTCCTGAGTACTGACATAGCTTTTTTGAAGCCTAGCGTCTTCAGGGCCTTTTTCACTGTCAGTCTGTTGGCTCTTATTTTCATAGGGTTTTTCACGGATTGCAGACAGCAGCCTTCCTGTCCTTTTCTATTTAGTTAGCTTGGGCCCCTCTTTGCTCAGTCTATCTTTCTGTCTGTGTTAGTATTTTCATCTTGCTTCACCGTCATTATATGTTGGGGGCTGCCTATTGCTTTGGGGGCTGCTCTGGGGCAGTTTAGATTTCTCCTTTCTTTCTATAGGCCTATTTAATTCTCCGGCTGTGATCGAGGGGTCTAGGGCATCGTAGGAACCCCCCATGGCTACTGCTAGTTGTGTTGATAGGTTCAGGGGTCTGCAATCTGATAGCTGTCAACTTCTCTGGTTTTCTGGACTTAGCTAGCATTTCTGTTTTTGCCTCCTACGGTGACTCAATCATAACAGATCTTTCCTCACTCCTCTCTGAGTGGCTTCCTCTCCTAGACTGACCTACTGACTGACTGACTCAAATCCTAAACCTTCCCGCTCTTTTATGTATTCTCAACTCCACCCACCTCCCAGCACGTTTAGTTTTCCAAGCAGGGAGCCACCAAAGGTGCTCTGCTGCACTCCAAGCAGGGAGCCGCAATGTGGCTTTGCTGAACTACTCTGTTGTGTGGGGTGCGAGTGTTGGAGCGTGGTCAGGAGCCTCCAACTTACCTGGATGGTGGGGCACCACACCTCAGGAAGAGGTGCAGTACCTCTGTGGCAACTGAGCCCCAGGGGCACCACATACCCCCCCATTAAACACAGCACGTCCGCGGGCTGCAAGGCAAACAAAGTTGACAACACAGGAACATACAAAAATTTTTTAATGCTAAACAAACATTTCCTATACTAAACTTCCCAATGTGGGAGGCACTCATTCTTGAACGTTGCAAACAATTCTTAATTAACTATCTAAAATCTTAAGTCAAAAGTACAATTTTCAATACAATACGTAATTCAAAGTGCTATTGTCTGTTACTCACTATCACTTCAGTATTCTTCATCAACACATTTCTTTCCATCTTTAGTGCACATTTGCTACTTTCTTTTAACTCTGAGTGACAACTGTGGTGCCTGGTTCATTACCTACATTTTCAATTCTTTATTCTTTATTCAAATCTCTCATCTCTCTATCAAAACATTCTTAATTCTATATAAAAGCCATTTCCTAGTTACCAATACTCTTATAAGACACATCATTATCAAATACTTCACATTAAAACTTTGGCTTTGCTGAACTACTCTGTTGTGTGGTGTGCGAGTGTTGGAGCGTGGTCAGGAACCTCCAACTTACCTGGATGGTGGGGCACCACACCTCAGGAGGAGGTGCAGTACCTCTGTGGCGACTGAGCCTCAGGGGCGCCACACATGCACATACACATACACACACTTCTATACACATATAGTATACATATATCTACACATACACCATACATACACACACTTACATACATGCACATAGACATACACCATATATACATACACACAGTATACCGTACATACACAGACACACATATACTGTACATACAGAGATACAAACACATATACATACATACACAGTTACACACATACATTCACACACACACATACATATACTGGACACACACATATGTAAATATACACACACATAATAATCTACGACCTCAGGTATTCTGCTCAGATGAGCCATGGAGGTCGGCCACATAGTGCAGAGATAAGCTGGAGCCTGGAGAGGACTGCAGGGCCCACTGTGGGGGATGGGGACACAGAGGACAGAGGATTTCAGCTCCCTGCTGCAGAGCTCTCCAGTGCACTGTGCAGTGAGCCTCTTCCCCTCCCCCGACCTCCTCTGTGAGATGCCCCGTGCAGTGAGCCTCTTCACCTGTGCTCCTAGATGCTGCAGCCTGCCTAGAATGGCACAATGGTGGAAGCAAAATACAGTAGACACTAAGTTCTTCTCTTCCTCCACTGCAGTCCCCTGTGTGCTGTGCGCCCGGGCAGGGTCGGACTGGGGTGCCTAGGGCCCACCAGGGGAACTGACTCTAGGGGCCCACCCTATGGCTACCATAAACTGTTTTATTACGTGTTCATTTTTTGGCCTCTCCCACTAAAACGTGTGCCTTTTAGCAAGCTGTACAGTGTGCAAAAGAGAACGCTCTCAGCCTCCTATATATCATACAGACCGCACTCTCAGCCTCCTATATATCGTACAGACCGCACTCTCAGCCTCCTATGTATCGTACAGACCGCACTCTCAACCTCCTATATATCATACAGACCGCACTCTCAGCCTCCTATATATCATACAGACCGCACTCTCAGCCTCCTATATATCGTACAGACCGCACTCTCACCCTCCTATATATCGTACAGACCGCACTCTCACCCTCCTATATATCGTACAGACTTCACTCTCAGCCTCCTATATATTGTACAGACCACACTCTCAGCCTCCTATAGCAGATACTTTCTATAAGGTGGCTCAGTGGTTAGCGCTGTCCTGGGTTCGAATCCCACCAAGGACAACATCTGCAAGGAGTTTGTATGTTCTCCCCGTGTTTGCGTGGGTTTCCTCCGGGTACTCCGGTTTCCTCCCACACTTCAAAGACATACTGATAGGGAATTTAGATTGTGAGCCCCCATCCGGGACAGTGATGAAAATGTGTGCAAAATGTAAAGCGCTGCGGAATATGTTAGCGCTATATAAAAATAAAGATTATTAGATTATTATAAGGTCTTGAGAGTGTGGTATGTACAGTATATAGGATGCCGATATTGCGGTATGTACGGCATATTGGCCTCGTATATGACATACAGACTGTCGGCCTCCTATTGTCTCCTATGAGACATACAGACTGTCGTCCTCCTATTAGGCCTCCTATAAGACATTCAGACTGTCGGCCTCCTATTAGGTTCCCTATAAGACATACAGACTGTCGGCCTCCTATTAGGCCCCTTATGAGACATACAGACTGTCGGCCTACTATTAGGCCCCCTATAAGACATACAGACTGTCGGCCTCCTAATAGGCCCCCTATAAGACATACAGACTGTAGAATATAATGTAATAATGGATAATGTACCCCCCCATGGTATATAACAGCCATGGGGGGGTACATTGGTATATAACAGCCACGTCCTTTTGGAAGTGCATTGAGCAGCAAGGTGGTGTGCTGGTAAAAGGGGGAAAAAAAAAAAAACTCTTTTAAATCTTCTTCCTGAGCGAGTGTGAACGAGCTGAGTGTAACCTGAGCGTAAGTGCGAACTGTGGTAAGTGTGTGACTTGAAATTCAGTGACTTTAGATTCAGGGCGTTTCCAAGGGAGGTCTTACTGAATTGCTGTTATGTTAATACTTTTTTTTTTTTTAATTTATTTTTGCTTATCTTATTGTCTGGTGCAATCCCCATTAGGATGTGCTCCACTATTGCCAATGCCATTCAGTGCACGTCTTGCCGCATGTATGAAATCCTTGAACAGCCGGTCGAGGGTGCATACTGCTGTGCGAGATGTGAGCACGTTGTGCATTTGGAAGCCCAGATACTGGATCTAAATGTGCAGCTGGCAACACTGAGATCCATAGACAACATGGAAAGGAGTCTTCTGCTCACTGAGCAGACGCTCAATGGGATAGATGAGGGGGGGGGGATGCTAGGTTGGAGCTGCAGGACAATGAAGCAGCTAGCTGGGTGACAGTTAGAAGGCGGGGTAGAGGGAAGAGCACCAGGGAGGCTAGTCCTGATCTGGCACACCCCAATAAGTTTGCTAAGTTGGCAGATGAGGGGAGTGTTAGTGCAGGAGTAGCACTGCTGCAGCAAGGCATGTCCTCTGAAAGCCGGAGGAGTGTCTGCTCCAGTAAGGGGGGAAATAGGAGAGCAGGGCAGGCCAGACAGGTTCTGGTAGTGGGAGACTCAATTATTAGGGGAACAGATAGGGCAATCTGTCACAAAGACAGGGATCGTCGAACGGTGTGCTGCCTACCTGGCGCTCGAGTCCGACACATCGCTGATCGGGTTGACAGATTACTGGGAGGGGCTGGAGAGGATCCAGCGGTCATGGTGCACATTGGCACAAATGACAAAGTTAGAGGTAGGTGGAAGGTCCTTAAAGATGATTTCAGGGAATTAGGCTGTAAGCTTAAAGCAAGGACCTCCAAGGTGGTATTTTCGGAAATACTTCCTGTACCACATGCCACACCAGAGAGGCAACGGGAGATTAGGGAGGTTAATAAGTGGCTCAGGAATTGGTGTAGGAAGGAGGGGTTTGGGTTCCTGCAGAACTGGGCCGACTTCTCAGTTGGCTACAGGTTCTACGCTAGGGACGGGCTGCACCTCAATGGGGAGGGTGCAGCTGTGCTGGGGGAGAAAATGGCTAGAAGGTTGGAGGAGTGTTTAAACTAGGGACGGGGGGGTATTCCTTTTATAGGAGGGGAAGACAGTGCAGATAGAGACCTGGGCACAAATAATGACATTGGGGGTGGAGGTGGCATGGGGGGTGGGGTTAGAACAGTTAATAATTTAAGAAAGAATAGAGGTACAGAGAGATACATAAAGTGCATGTATACTAATGCCAGAAGTCTCGCCAACAAAATGGAGGAATTGGAGTTAATGTTGTTGGAACATAATTATGACATGGTGGGGATATCTGAGACATGGCTGGATGAGAGCCATGACTGGGCTGTTAATTTACAGGGCTATAGTCTGTTCAGAAATGACCGTACAAATAAGCGAGGGGGAGGCGTGTGTTTATATGTAAAATCTTCCTTAAAACCCATCCTTCGTGATAATATATATGAATCTAATGAAAATGTAGAGTGCCTGTGGGTAGAGATAAGGGGAGGGGGGAAAAATAATAAATTACTGATAGGGGTTTGTTATAAATCTCCAAAAATAATGGAAGCTACAGAGAATATCCTCATAAAGCAAATAGATGAAGCAGCGACTCAAGGAGAAGTCATTATTATGGGGGACTTCAACTACCCTGAAATACATTGGGGAACAGAAACCTGCAGTTCCAGCAAAGGTAATAGGTTTCTGACAACGATGAGAGACAATTACCTTTCACAACTGGTTCAGGACCCAACAAGAGGGGGGGCACTGCTAGACCTAATATTAACCAACAGGCCAGACCGCATATCAAATGTAAGGGTTGAGGGTCACTTGGGTAATAGTGATCACAAATTAATAAGTTTTCATGTATCCTTTAATAAGATGTGTAGTAGAGGAGTTACAAGGACACTAAACTTCAGGAAGGCAAATTTCCAACGGATGAGAGATGATCTTGGTGCAATTAACTGGGACGATATCCTGAGACATAAAAATACACAAAGAAAATGGGAGACATTTATTAGCATCCTGAATAGGACCTGTGCACAATATATACCGTATGGGAATAAACATGCGAGAAATAGGAGGAAACCACTATGGCTAAATAGAGCTGTAAGGGGCGCAATAAGAGATAAAAATAAAGCATTTAGAGAATTAAAGCAAGTAGGTAGTGATGAGGCATTAAATAAATACAGAAGATTAAATAAATTCTGTAAAAAGCAAATAAAGACAGCAAAGATTGAGACAGAGAGACTCATTGCCAGAGAAAGTAAAAATAATCCCAAAATATTCTTTAACTACATAAATAGTAAGAAGCTAAAAAATGATAGTGTTGGTCCCCTTAAAAATAGTCTGGGTGAAATGGTGGATGAGGATGAGGAAAAAGCCAATATGCTAAATAACTTTTTTTCAACAGTATTTACACAAGAAAATCCCATGACGGATAACATGATCAGGGATAAAAATTCTCCATTAAATGTCACCTGCTTAACCCAGCAGGAAGTACGGCGGCGTCTACAAATCACTAAAATTGACAAATCCCCGGGCCCGGATGGGATACACCCCCGAGTACTGCAGGAATTAAGCACAGTCATAGATAGACCACTATTTTTAATCTTTAAAGATTCCATAATAACAGGGTCTGTACCACAGGACTGGCGTATAGCAAATGTGGTGCCAATATTCAAAAAGGGGACAAAAACTGAACTTGGAAATTATAGGCCAGTAAGTTTAACCTCAACTGTGGGTAAAATCCTGGAGGGTTTTCTAAGAGATACTATACTGGAGTATCTGGAGAAGAATAACCTTATGACCCAATATCAACATGGGTTTACAAGAGACCGTTCCTGTCAGACTAATCTGATAAGCTTTTATGAAGAGGTAAGTTCCGGACTGGACCAAGGGAATGCAGTGGACGTGGTGTACATGGACTTTTCAAAAGCTTTTGATAAGGTGCCACACAAAAGGTTGATACATAAAATGAGAACAATGGGGATAGGGGAAAATATGTGTAGGTGGGTTAAGAGCTGGCTCAGGGATAGGAAACAAAGGGTGGTTATTAATGGAGCACACTCGGACTGGGTCACGGTTAGCAGTGGGGTACCACAGGGGTCAGTTTTGGGCCCGCTTCTTTTTAACATATTTATTAATGACCTTGTAGGGGGCATAGAGAGTAGAATTTCAATATTTGCAGATGACACTAAACTCTGCAGGGTAATTAATACAGAGGAGGACAATTTTATATTACAGGAGGATTTATGTAAACTAGAAGCTTGGGCTGATAAATGGCAAATGAGCTTTAATGGGGATAAATGTAAGGTCATGCACTTGGGTAGAACGAACAAGTTGTATAATTATGTGCTTAATTGTAAAACACTGGGCAAAACAGTCACTGAAAAAGACCTGGGTGTATGGGTGGACGACAAACTCACATTTAGTGGCCAGAGTCAAGCAGCTGCTGCAAAGGCAAATAAAATAATGGGATGCATTAAAAGAGGCATAGATGCTCATGAGGAGAACATAATTTTACCTCTATATAAGTCACTAGTGCGACCACACTTAGAATACTGTGTACAGTTCTGGTCTCCGGTGTATAAGAAAGACATAGCTGAACTGGAGCGGGTGCAGAGAAGAGCGACCAAGGTTATTAGGGAACTAGGGGGTCTGCAATACCAAGACAGGTTATTACACTTGGGGTTATTTAGTTTGGAGAATCGAAGGCTTAGGGGTGATCTTATTACAATGTATAAATATATGTGGGGACAATACAAAGACCTTTCTAATGATCTTTTTACTCTTAGACCTGTGACGGGGACAAGGGGGCATCCTCTACGTCTGGAGGAAAGAAGTTTTAAGCATACTCACAGACGCGGATTCTTTACTGTAAGAGCAGTGAGACTATGGAACTCTCTGCCATATGATGTTGTAATGAGTGATTCACTACTAAAATTTAAGAAGGGACTGGATGCCTTTCTTGAAAAGTATAATATTACAGGGTATATACACTAGTCTCCTTATTATTGCGTTGATCCAGGGAGCTAGTCTGATTGCCGTATGTGGAGTCGGGAAGGAATTTTTTTCCCCAATGTGAAGCTTACTGTTGCCACATGGGTTTTTTTTGCCTTCCTCTGGATCAACATGTTAGGGCAAGTTAGGATAGGATATGGGTTGAACTAGATGGACTTAAAGTCTCCCTTCAACCTTAATAACTATGTTACTATGTTACTATGTTACATAGTATATAGCACAGCTCCAAAGTATATAGTATATAGTATAGTATATAGTATATAACACAGCCCATATAGTATATAACAGCCTCACATGGTATATAGCACAGCACCACATAGTATACAGCATAGCACCAAGGTATACAGCACAGCCTCACATGGTATACAGCACAGGCCCATGGTATACAGCACAGCCCCACATGGTATATAGCACAGCACCATGGTATATAGCACAGCCCCACATGGTATACAGCACCATGGTATACAGCACAGCCCCACATGATATACAGCACAGGCCCATGGTATACAGCACAGCCCCACATGGTATATAGCACAGCACCATGGTATATAGTGCAGCCCCACATGGTATACAGCACAGCACCACAGGGTATACAGCACAACTCCCCATTGGTATACAGCACAGGCCCATGGTATACAGCACAGCCCCACATGGTATACAGCACAGCGCCATGGTATACAGCACCGCCCCACATGCAGTGGTGTAACTACAAAGTTATGGGCCCTGGTGCAAACTTTCAAATGGGGCCCCTCCATGCCAAAATACACGCACATCTCCGTTCCGTACACCTTGTAAATGCATGGTTCTGCTCCATACACCTCGTACACGTGCAACTTTGCTCTGTACACGCGCAGCTCCGCTACATACACCTCGTACACATGCGGCTCCGCTCCATACACACGTGGCTCCTCTCTGTCCACCTCATACAGGTGCGGATCCGTACACCTCTTACACATGCGGCTCCGCTCCGTACACCTCGTACACATGCGGCTCCGCTTCGTACACTTCGCACACACACGCGGCTCTGCTCCGTACATGTTGTACACACGCGGCTCTGCTCCATACACATGCAGCTCCTCTCTGTCCACCTCATACACATGCAGCTCCTTACACTTCTTACACACGGCTTGTCTCCGTACACCTCATACACATGCGGCTCCGCTCCGTACACTTCGTACATACGCGGCTCCTCTCCGTACACCTCATACACACACGGCTTCTTTCCGTATACCTTATACACACGCGGCTCTACTTTGTACACACGCGGCTCCGCTCCGTACACCTCGTACACACGTGGCTCCGCTCCATACACCTCGTACACACGTGGCTTCACTCCATACACACGCGGCTCCTCTCTGTCCACCTCGTACACATGCGGCTCCGCTCCATGCACGTCGTACACACACGGCTCCGCTCTGTACACCTCATATACACGCTGCTCCGCTCCGTACACCTCATATACATGTGGCTCCGCTCCTTACACCTTGTACACACACAGCTCTGCTCCGTACGCACACAGCTCTGCTCCGTGCACACAAAGCCCTGTTCCGTACACACACAGCTCTGCTACATTCCCCCCCATAAACCCCCCCTGACCCCACACTCACATAAACTTCCCGAATCCTCATCCAGCACCATGACAACCTGCACAGCAGAGACCTGCAGACCCGTGGTTTCTGATCATGTGACCACTGACTCCTCCCCTCCTGTGATCTCATCACAGGTCCTGTGCCAGAAGAGAAGAACACAGCCTAGCGATGCGTGCATGGGGGGCGTGGCGGCCCAGGCGCTATCGTATGTACACACGCGTCCCTGCAAATCATAGGACGTGCTTTTAAAGGGCCCACGCATTTAAAGGGGCAGCATTTTTAAAGGGCCCCAGCGACCCTCTGGACCCACCGGGCATTTACCTGGTACCCCGCCAGGCCAAACCGAGCCTGCGCCCAGGCCCCTGACAACCAGTGAGTACTCACCATTGGGACGCGCCATGCAGGAGGACAGACGACACAACAGCCAGTGAGTGCTGTGCTCTCCTCAGTCTGGTGAGGAAAGCATTCATTGGCCAGCGTTTCTCCCTGCATGACACACCCCCTTTTTGAACTCCTGCTCTCCGGCGCCCCTCTCTCCCCAGCTCTGGTGTTCAGGTGATTACAGCAGGAAGTGAGAGGGGCCCATGCTGCAAAATACCAGGCCCCTTACACTCCTGCCGCCCGCAATCTGGACTCTGGCCCGATAGCGGCTGCATACTTTGCAGTACGCTCAGGGGTCCCCTTCCACCTCTGGGCCCCAGTGCATTGCACCGGCTGAACCGGCGGTATGTCCGTCCATGTCCCATGATGAGTTTTCTCATCCACAGCCGTCTCTGCAGACTTCCATATTCTCCGATCTTCTGCAGCAAATCTCCACATGATGCCCTTAAAGATAAAAGGGTCATTATAATGCTCCTAAATAAAAACATCTGCAATATACTGTCGCCGCACACTATTCCCCTCCCTCCTCATACTGTCTCCTCTAACATCCCACCTGTTCACCATACTGTCTCCTCATATATTTACCCCCTCACTCTCTATACTGTCTGCTCACACATACCCCCGACTCCCAATACTGTCTCTGCACACATCCCATCACCCTCACTCGCCATACTGTGTTCACATACATTTTTCCCATCGCTACTCATACTGTGTCCACATACATTTACCCATTCGCTCCCCATACTGTCTAAACCCATCCCCCCCACTCACCATACTGTGTCTACACCCATCTCCCATACTGTTTCCTCATACGTACGTACATGCTCTTCATTTTGTGTCCTCAAATCTCCCCACACAGTAAATCACCCCATCCCCACTCCAAATCACCCCACAACATTAAATCCCACATCCCCACTCCAAACCCCCCCACATTAAATAACTCCTCCCACTCCAAATCCACCCACACATTAAGTATCCCCCATCCCCACTCCAAATCTCCCCACAATAACCCCCCATCCCCACTCCAAATCTCCCCACACATTAAGTACCCCCATCCCCACGCCAATTCCCCCACATTAAATAACCCCCATCCCCACTCTAAATCCCTCAAACATTAAGTACTCCCCATCCCCACTCCAAATGCCCCCACACATTAAATAACCCCCATCCCTACTCTAAGTCTCACCACACATTAAATAACCCCCCATCCCCACTCCAAATGCCCTCACACATTAAATAACGCCCCATCCCCATTCCAAATGCCCTCAAACATTAAATAACCCCCCATCCCCACTCTAAATCTCCCCACACATAAAGTACCCCCCATCCCCACTCCAAATCCCCCCACACTTTATGTATCCCCTCCTTAATCTTCAGTGGTTTCTTCATCTCCACAGTGGAGCACACTTACCCCTAGTGTCCTGGGCGCTAGCGAGTGACATCAGCAGCGTGATCACATCCTATGGATGTTTTTTCTGCCAGACAGACCCCAATTTTATGACGGATCCATCGCACAACGGACGGTCATCCGTCACAATCCGCCGCCAATACAAGTCTATGGGCAAAAAAAATGGATCCGCCAGGCAAATCCGTTAGATCCGTTTTTTCCCCAAACGGCGGCTTGTGACTGACGACTGCAAACGGAAGTGTGAAACAGGCCTTACTTCCTCGCTAAAACGCAACAACGGAGGGAATATTTTTGGTAATAGGATGGCACATTAGCATTGCTTTAGATTTGTGCTGCTATGCAAAAAAGCAACAACTGAGGATATAATTATGGTAATAGGATGGCTTTTTACTAACAGACAAAAGTATTGTGGCTGATATATATATCAATGAGACATATGAATATATCATAAGGTTTCTGCTGAAGGATTTCATGTCTTTTCTGGATTACTTTATTCAATTGTGGTGTAATACCGCCATCTTGTGGTGTAGCTGAAAAATATTTAAAGCTTTAATTATTTTTGAGAGATCCTTTTTCTGAGACGATAATATGTAGCACCTGGCACTTTATTTTATTATGAATTGGCCTTCAATTAATAATTCTAAGCACATTTGCACTTTTTGCAATCCATTTTTTGGCTGTTTCACTACATTGATTATTTAAATCCAGTTATTATATCGGTCATTTGTAAAATTATATTAATGTGACATGTGAATATACCTGTGAATGGAGCTGTCCGCCATTTTACTTTATATGTTTTTTCTGATAATTTAATCTAAGTGTGGAACAATACTATCATTTTGTGGTTTAGTAGCAAATTATTTTAAAAAATTTTTTTGAATAAAAAATCTTTTCTTCATGTGACAGATGCAACACTGGGCACTTTAATTTATCATGAGATTTTTTTTCTATTTATGATTACTAGCACATTGGCACTTTGTAATTTATGATTTGCTATTTTTACTATAATGTTTAATGTTATGCCTCTTGAATGGTCATTTGAGAACCCATAAACACTTTCACTTTCTTCTCGTCAGTATTTTTCCTGTAAAAAAGAATATTTAGCAACATTTCCAACTAAACTAAGCTCCACCCACCTCCCAGCACCCTTCATTAATTTTTTATGAATGAAAAAATCTTTTTTTGTCACTTCAAATTATTTTTTGTTTCATGAGTAATGTTATTTATGATAGTCTGTATCTTGTAATTAGGATTTTCGCTACAGGTTGCTTGTCATCAAATTTACGTGGCATTTTCAATTGTGAATATTAAAGAGAATCTGTCATCAAGTTTTTTCTACTGAATCTGAGAGCAGCATGATGTAGGGATAGAGAACCTGATTCCAGTGATGTTTCATTTACTGGGCTGCTTGCTGCAGTTTTGATAAAATCATGGTTTTATCTGCAGAAGAGCTACTGGTTCTTTACTGTGCCATATATAAGCCCGCCCCCACTACTGATTGGCAACTTTTGGTGTACATTGTTCATAGGCAGAAAGCTACCAATCAGTGGTGGGGGTGGGGTTACACAGAGCAGAAGGACTACATGGCTAGAGACATCTAGCCCTCTAGCGATAATCTCCAGCTGATAAAACACTGATTTTATTAAAACTATAAGAAGCAGTCTGGTAATTGACACATCGCTGGAATCAGGGCATCAGCCCCTACATTATGCTGCTCTGAGATTACATAGCAAAAAAAAAAACGGAGACAGATTCCCTTTAAGTTATTCTTTTCTAAAAGTATTGATTTTTGGCGAGTGTATTTCTATCATGTGGCTCTGTAAGGCACCCCCCAAATGCAAAACAAATAAATGCTTAGTAAGAGGACAGTAGAATTCCAAATGCCCCACCCCTGTCCCTATTAGGTTTTCAACTGTGGATACATATGCAAGAATGAGACACAATTGAGCCCTTCTGAAAATAGTTTTTATTTTTTTCTCCTACATTAAACGTTTAAAACAATGATTACAACAAAACAGAAAAACAGAAAAAAACAAAACAGAATTTGGAACCAATTAAGTGGCCTCATGTGTAAAAACTGGAGCACGCAGCTGGATCACCAGTGCTTATATTATCAGACCTGCTGGGAAATCTGGTCGGTCACCGCTCCTGCTGTTCTGTGCACAGGTTTTTATACATGAGACCTATAGAATCTTTCCAGAGCAAATATTGCCTGTGAGAGAGAAAGGAGGTTTATGTAACGTCTTTATAAAAGGCAAGTAACATCTGTGTAACTGAAGAAAACCCTTATAAAATATAACTTCTTTTAAGTTAAATTAAAAAGAATTTTATATACCCACACCAAAGGTGAAAAGTGTGACATGCACGTAAGATATACCATATATACGGTAAATAGTTATATCGGGCTAAACAAAAAGGACCAGGACATAGGCTGGTAGAGTATGTGTAAGCCTTATGTCTCTCTGTCCCAATGCAGTGGTATATTAGCTTATAACTGCTATGTGTTTTTACAAATCGCCTGCAGTTGGCAAAGACATAGAATGCGACTGTTAGCCCTAGAGAACACAATGCCCCATCAATAGAAGCGGTATAGCTAATTGCCTAGGGTACCCAAAGTCTGGACAGATAAATAGCTTATAATAACGTTGAGGTAATCTGGAGAAATTTCACCCCATGTTTCCAGACGCCCCTCCTACAAGTTGGTTTGGCTTGATGGGCACTTTTTGCGTACCATACGGTCAAGCTGCTCCCCCTTCAGCTCAATGGGATTGAGATCTGGTGACTGCTCTGGCCACTCCATTACAAATTGAATACCAGCTTCCCTAAATAGTTCTTGCATAATTTGGAGGTGTGCTTTGGGTCATTGTCGTGTTGTAGGATGAAATTGGCTCCAATCAAGCGCTGTCCACAGGGTATGGCATGGCGTTGCAAAATGGAGTGATAGCCTTCCTTATTCAAAATCCCTTTTACCTTGTACAAATCTCCCACTTTACCAGCACCAAAGCAACCCCAAACCATCACATTACCTCCACCATGCTTGACAGATGGCGTCAGGCACTCTTCCAGCATCTTCTCACTTCTGTATCTCACAAGTGTTCTTTCTGATCCAAACACCTCAAAGTTGGATTTGTATGTCCATAACACTTTTTACCAATCTTCCTCTGTCCAATGTCTGCGTTCTTTTGCCCATATTAATCTTTTCTTTTTATTAGGCAGTCTCAGATATGGCTTTTTCTTTGCCACTCTGCCCTGAAGGCCAGCATCCCGCAGTCACCTCTTCACTGTAGACGTTGACACTGGCGTTTTGCGTGTACTGTTTAATGAAGCTGCCAGTTGAGGACCTGTGAGGTGTCAATTTCTCAAACTACAGACTCTAATGTACTTGTCTTGTTCTGGGACTTCATGTAGCCCAGATATTGTTCTTGCCCAGTGGCCTCTTCTGTCTGTGTCCGCCACTGATTAGAGTTATTGTCCATATTTCTAATATTGTCCTACCAAGGTCTCCATATCTCACCATTACCTTCCGAGGCATTATAGGGGTATCTCTCTACTGCTGCAGCTGCATATGGGAAGGTGCGTTCAACAATTGCTTGACTTTGTTGCATACAGATGTGCCTTAATATTTTCCCTTGTGCATTCTCCTGGTTATGCAGAAATCCCACTGTCTCTTTAAGGCACATGTAATATCCTTGGTAATACAAGTCCTGAGCATTCTGAGACTCTGAATATAAAAATGATAATGAAAAAGAAATATTAGTTGAAGAGGTTCACTCTGTATAATATACAACTTTTAAGAAACAAAAATTATCCGTGTATCATAATGAAAAAAAATGTTTCTTCTAATTATTATTATTGTCATTCATAGAAACAATTAAGAATTATAAAATATTACACATATATTTTCTCTCTCTCTTTTTTAATACATATATGTTTAGATAACTTCTGGTATGCAATCAACATAAAATTAACTTTTCAATACCTTGTGTAAAACAAATATATTGTTATCTCATGCCTGTCCTAACTTACAGTCATGGCTTTAAGTGTTGGCACCCTTTAAATTGTTCCAGAAAGCAAAATATTTATCCCAGAAAATTATTGCCTTTACACATGTTTTTTATACACACGTTTATTTTCTTTGTGTGTATTGGAACAACAAAAAAAAGGCAAATTGGACATAATTTCACACAAAACCCCCCAAATGGGCAGGACAAAACTGTTGGCTGGCACCCTCAACATAATATTTGGCTGCACACCCTTTGGAATAAATAACAGCAATCAATTGCTTCCTATGACTATCAACAAGCTTCTGACACCTCTCAGCTGGAATTTTGGAGCACTCTTCTTTTGCAGTTTGCTCCAGGTTTCTCATACTTGAAGGCGCCTTCTCCCAACAGCAATTTTAAGGTCTCTTCACAGATGCTCAATAGAACTTAGAGCCGGACTCATTGCTGGCCACTTCAGAACTCTACAGCGCTTTGCTTCCATCCATTTCTGCGTGCGTCTTGAAGTATATTTGGGGTCATTGTCCTGCTGGAAGACCAATGATTTATGACACAAATCCAGCTTTCTGACACTGCCATAGCTTTTCATTTCATACAAATGTTGTTGGATTGTTCTCACTGACACTGATGCATCCTAAGGCCCCTTTCATACATCAGTTTTTTGCCATCAGTCGCAATCCGTCAAATTTGTAAAAAAGACGGATCCGGCGACTGATGCCGCTGGATCCGTTTTTTTCTCATAGACTTGTGTTAGCGACGGATTGTGACGGATGGCCTCACGTTTCATTCGTCATTCGCTGGATCCGTCGGAAATTCTCTGTCCGGTGGCCGGACACGACATACAGAGCAACGTTTTTTGTCTCTGTCGAAAAGTCAGCTGTAAAGCACTGAGGAATGAGATGCTGGGAGGGGAGGTTCAGTGACTAGCCCTGACGTCAATGAAGCTCCGACCTCTCACTGCCTGACCTGTAGTGAACTCTGAAGTGTGGGAAAATTCAAGGGAAGAGGTTACCGCAGGTAATGCATATATTCTATGCTTTCTATCTATCTAACTATCTATGTATCTATCTATTCTGTGGCGCCCCTGAGGGTTCAGTCACCACAGAGGTACTGCACCTGCTTCTGAGGTGTGGTGCCCCACCATCCAGGTAAGATAGAGACACCTGACCACACTTCACACCTGCACCCAGCACAGAAACCTTAGAACAGCAGGGCACCCTCTATGACCCCTGCTTGTTTCATGAAGGGTGCTGGGAGGTGGGTGGAGCTTAGTTTAGTTAGAAAGCGGGAGAACTGATAGGAAGAAGAGAGTAGTTCCCCAGTGGGGGAAGCAGAGAGAGGAAGTGTATGCAGCAGCTCCTTGTTAGCTGGAGCTTCTGGGAAGGAAAGGAGTGTTCCCTGAAGGAGAAGGAAGGTACGGGATGTGTGGAGGAGAACTGGGGACTGGGGCTAGAGCAGAGCCCTTCCCTAAGCTGAAGCGCCAAAGGCTGGGCGCCGGTATCCAAGGTTGTGTGGATGCTAATGGTCCTGCAGCAGAAACCGGAGGAATAAAATCTGTAAATGCTTTATTCCCAACTAAGACTCAGCGACACAGTAGCAACATGTGTGAGCCAGGACACGATTGTAAGGATTCCCTGAAGTAGGCTACAGCTACCTGTCATGCGAGTGGAGTTCTAAGTAACAGCAAGAAAAAGGAACTTGAGTGTAATTCATAACTGCAAGCACTTCAGATTAGCGCAGAAAGGAGACATCCAGGAAAGGCACACAGAAGGGAGTGCTGGAGGGGTGTACTTCACTAGCCTGGGAGTTGATTGAGCCCCTCACCTGGAGGACACGGCACTGAAGCGGGCATCTGTGTGCATCAGAAAAACGTGAGTAAAGCTGTGTCTCTGCCTTCTTCCTGCGTCAACCCTTCAGCACTGTTACATCCCTTGCCTGAACACTACACCATCTACCTCAACATCTACTACAACTGCCTTGGGACTACAGCTCTGCCTGTGGAGAGCTATTACACTTCTGCTGCATCAAACCATCTGTCCCAGATGATCTGCACTGCAGCGCTGGTCGTCTCTGACCAGATACCACAGGTGGCGTCACAAACTTATCTACACATAAACTTTATTCAGTATCAATCCTCTTATTTTTACATGGACACTCAGGGCCACAGACCGAGTCACTGCCACCGCGACACATCCCTTTAAGACACTGGCCCGGTACCGAGTAAAACCCCCAGCCCTGGGGGTGATCCACTTTCTTTCTATCTATTCTATCTATCTATAATTTCTTTCTATCTATTCTTTCTTTCTATCTGTCTATCTATCCTTTCCATCTTTCAGTCTATCAATCCTTTCTATCTATCTATCTATCTATTCTTTCTAACTATCTATTCTATCTATTCTTTCTTTCTTTCTATTCTATCTATCTATTCTATCTATCCTTTCTATCTATCTATTCATCTATCTATCTATCTATCTATCTATCTATCTATCTATTCTTTCTATCTATTCTATCTATCCTTTCTTTCTATCTATCTATCTATCTATCTATCTATCCTTTCTATCTATCTATCTATCCTTTCTATCTATTCTTTCTATCTATCTGTCTATCCTTTCTATCTATTCTTTCTATCTATCTATAATTTCTTTCTATCTATTCTCTCTTTCTATCTGTCCATCTATCCTTTCCATCAATCAGTCTATCAATCCTTTCTATCTATCTATTCTTTCTATCTATCTATTCTCTCTATTCTTTCTATTCTCTCTATTCTTTCTTTCTATCTATTCTTTCTTTCTATCTATTCTATCTATCTATCTATCTATCTATCTATCTATCTATCTATCTATCCTTTCTATCTATCTATCTATCTATCTATCTATCTATCTATCTATCCATTCTATCTATTCTTTCTTTCTATCTAGCTATCCTTTCAATGTATTCTTTCTATCTATATTTTAAAAAACGGATCCATCAAAAAACGGATGAAATAATGGACAAGACAGATCCATCAGTCGGATCCGTCGAAAAAACGAATCCAACGCATCAGTTTTTCACAATCTGTGACAGATCTGTCGAGCTGACATATTGTGACTGACGCCAAAAAACTGATGTGTGAAAGGGGCCTTAGCATGCAGGATAGTTTGAATTTCTTTGGAACTTGATTGGGGCCGCTTATCCAGCATCCGGACTATCCTGCACTACAACCTTTCATCAATTTCATCTCTGCCGTCCATGTCCAGGGAGATTAGCTACAGTGCCATGGGTTGTATATGTTGAACACCTTGGACAAAGGAACGTCAAGATCTCTGTAGATAGACTTGTAACCTAGAGATTGTTGATATTTTTCAACAATTTTGGTTCTCAGGTCCTCAGACAGGTCTCTTTTCCTCTTTCTGTTCTCCATGCTTAGTGTGGCACACACAGACACACAATGCAAAGATTGAGTCAACCTCTCTTTTTTTATCTGGTTTCAGGTGTGATTTTCAAATTGCCCACACCTGTTACTTGCCACAGGTGAGTTTGTATGAGCATCACATGCTTGAAACAAAGTTGTTTACCCACAATTTTGGAAAAGTACCAACAATTTTGTCTGGCCCATTTTTGGGGTTTTGTTTGACATTATGTCTATTTTACTGACCAGACTAGTGCATGTAAATAGCAGGCAGCGCCTGTATGTTTCCGTTAAGTGGATGAGCACACGGAGCTGCACTTAGTGACAGTCACGTGCGCAATTTGCAGACATAACTGTCCCGAGTTTTACTACGGCCATCTAAATTTGCTATATTGGGAAATTTGAAAATGTGGAAGTTTTTTGTGGCATATGTGAAAAACTAATGCTGCACTGATGGTAAAAACTAAAGGAAAAAATGGTTAAAAATCAGATTTAATAATCTAGGGTTGACAAAAAGCGCACACAGAGCATTAATCAAATAGCATGTGGTTTTATTGCATTTTTTGCTCACCTTGTGATGCTGTGAAACCCCAGCAAATGAATAGGCTTAAGCCCCTTTCTCACATAGCGAGATCGCTAGCAAGATCACTGAAGCGTCACCGATTTTGTGACACAACAGCAATCTCGCCAACGATCTCGCTACATGTGACACGCAGCAGCGACCGTCCCCCCTGCTGGATACCGCTGATCGTGCTCGAATGTCCTGGTCCATTTTTTCGTCGTCGGTGTCCCGCTGGCCAGCACGCATCGCTGTGTTTGACGCCTCGCTGGCGACGCAGAACTCAAGGACGCAGGTGGGAATAGTATGAAAAGCTGCTGTGTGACAAGGTACCAACGACCGGCGAGGTCGTTACAAGGATCACCAGAATGTTGCTGCGTCGCTGAAGAGATCTGCCTGTTTGGCAGCTTACTAGCGACCATTTAGCGACGCACCAGCGATCCTTATCAGGTCGGATCGTTGTTGGGTATCTCTGGTGCGTCGCTAAGTGAAACGGGACCCTAAGACTTGCGGATTGTCTTACCATTTATGCAACGCTGCCTCTGGCTCTGCAGATATTTTACGGCCATTTCTAAAATGTCAGCCTTTTCTAATTTTGAGTGCTGGTGATGGTTCTGGATGTCTTTCTCCAGTAAAATTCTGAGCTGCTCAATGCTGTGATTTATACGATCTCTCCTCATCTTTTCAATAACTGGCTTCCTGATCTAAAAAAAAAATGTCCAAAAATATGCAATATTAATTTATCATTTTATGTTTGTATAACCTATATGGTAATAAAGGCCTTTTTTAATTCTATTAATTTTTGTAGAATTTTCTTCTAATCTTATTTTTCTTTGACGATGTATCTGCAGCACATATAATAACACATTTAGTTATTTATTAAACTTATTTACACTATTTTAAACATTTTATGAAATAAAAAATACATAAAAATAAACAATATACAGTGAAGGAAATAATTATTTGAGCCCTTGCTGAATTTGTAAGTTTGCCCACTGACAAAGACATGAACAGTCTATAATTTTAAGGGTGGTTAATTTTAACATTGAGAGATAGAATATCAAAAATAAAATACAGAAAATCACATTGTATAAATTATATAAAAATGTATTTGTATTTTGCAGTGAGAAATAAGTATTTGATCCCCTACCAACCATTAAGAGTTCTGCCTCCTACAGACCAGTTAGACACCCCTAATCAACTCGTTACCTGCATTAAAGACAGTTGTCTTACATAGTCACCTTTATAAAAGACTCCTGTCCACAGACTCAATTAATCAGTCAGACTAACCTCTACAACATGGGGAAGACCAAAGAGCTTTCTAAGGATGTCAGGGACAAGATCATAGACCTGCAAAAAGCTGGAATGGGCTACAAAACCACACATAAGACACTGAGTGAGAAGGAGACCACTGTTGGTGCAATAGTAAGAAAATGGAAGAAATACAAAATGACTGTCAATCGACATTGATCTGGGGCACCATGCAAAATCTCACTTCATGAGGAATGTGAGAGATTAGCCTAAAACTACACGGGGGGGAACTTGTTAATGATCTCAAGGCATCTGGGACCACAGTCACTAAGAAAACCATTTGTAACATATTACGCCGTAAAGGTTTAAAATCCTGCAGTGCCCGCAAGGTCCCCATGCTCAATAAGGCACATGTGCAGGCCCGTCTGGTTTGCCAATGAACACCTGGATGATTCTGTGAGTGATTGGGAGAAGGTGCTGTGGTCAGATGAGACAAAAATTGAAGTCTTTGGCATTAACTCAACTCGCCGTGTTTGGAGGAAGAGAAATGCTGCCTATGACCCAAAGAACACCATCCCCACTGTCAAGCATGGAGGTGGAAACATTGTTTTTTGGGTGTTTCTCTGCTAAGGACACAGGACTACTTCACAGCATCAATGGGAGCCATGTACCGTAAAATCCTGCTTGACAACCTCCTTCCCTCCATCATTAAAAATGGGTCGTGGCTGGGTCTTCCAGCAAGACAATGACCCAAAACATACAGCCAAGGCAACAAAGGAGTGGCTCAAAAAGAAGCACATTAAGGTCATGGAGTGGCCTAGCCAGTCTCCAGACCATAATCCCATAGAAAACTTATGGAAGGAGTTGAAGCTCCAAATTGCCTAGCAACAGCCTCAAAATCATAATGATTTAGAGATGATCATCTGCAAAGAGGAGTGGACCAAAATTCCTCCTGACATGTGCGCAAACCTCATCATCAACTACAAAAAATGTCTGCTGTGTTTTGCCACCAAGTATTAAGTCTTGTTTGCCAGAGGGTTCAAATACTTATTTCTCACGGCAAAATGCAAATAAATTTATATAATATATACAATGTGATTTTCTGGATTGTATTTTTGATATTCTATCTCTCAATGTTAAAATAAACCTACCCTTAAAATTATAGACTGCTCATGTCTTTGTCAGGGGGCAAACTTACAAAATCTGCAAGGGATCAAATAATTATTTCCTTCACTGTATAACATGATTTAGCAGTCTATCGATCTATGTAAAAATAGAATAAATCAGAACACCTATTATAATAAATGAAATAGAACGTAACATTGTATTTGGTTTTACCTTATTTTTTTTCAGTTCGTTCATCTTTTCTTTTTTGGCTTCTTGCAAGATATTGAACACCGATGCCATTGTGTACAGTGAAGTGCTACTGGTGTGACAACCAGTGCACGGTATTTATACTCTAGCTCATGCTGTTAGGCAAGTCGTTTTGCATGGCATAGTTTCTCACATGTGTAAACCAATGACGAGAACAATGCAGATAATGGAAGTGTGCCTAAGAGGTTTGACCGAATCCCAGGGGGGAAGGTGATCTCCCCTCCTCTCTAAATGAACAGGTGGACTGGGCGTAGCTCAATTTCTATCATGACTCAAATGAGACTTCACCGTGGGAAAGCTTCAATCTCAGAGAAGCCACAGCATGTCTTGATTCCACCAGAAGATTACATTCCTGCGGCACCTGTTTTCTGAAATTACTGTATACACACTGGCAAACAATACACAAATACAGAACAGTTAACCCCTGTTGGATTACTTTGTGTTGGCACAGATACTTCCTTGATGGATAGATACCCACGGTGATGGTCAATGAGACATCTCAACATCTTTATACTCAGTGGCGTAACTAAAGTCTGGTGCAAAATTTGGACCTGGGCCCACACCTGCATGTTCGTCATACGTATGGGCCATTCTAGCGTTCCAGATCCTGTAAAGACGTACGTGTCCACCCCCCATGTGACAATGTCCCTCATCCTGTTATAATGCCAAAAACTTTCACTCCTGATCTGCTGAGCCTTGGAGCGCAGAAGTGTTGCACATTCACCAGCTGACCATTTTTCTGCACTGCTGCTCTGTACATGTAGAATTTCCTTAACAGGACAGTCTTCTCCTTCAAGGCAGGACATTGGGAAGAGGGGCCCCGGTATCTAATGCTCCCGTCATGTCAGTAATATAATAATGACGCCCCCATACAAATCAATAATTCTCATCTTTGTCTTCCAGCATGGAACTGGGATTGAAACTCATGTCTTGTGACCTGGAAGGCAAAGACTGACATTGAGCCAAAGTCTGTACTGTGTTGAGTGATAGAATATTCTTTGCCTAGAATCTTCAAGTTTTTTTTTTCAGGACTAATTTATTGGTATATACACGGACATATTTCTTTATTCCAGCAGATAGGTATATAAATTAAAACCAAACAATGCTACAAAGTTAAATAAATAATGGTGCAAAACAATAATAAATGCAGTAAACGAGTAAATATCATAGACATATTTGCTATCCTTGCAATTGTAACAACTTGGATAATACAGTGAATTTATTGTTTTTGGTGTTCGGTAAGTGGCACAAATAAAAACATTTTTATTTCTGGATTAAACAGATTGTAAAAGTCTATATAAATGTAACCCTTACATATGTGATGGCAGGATGGTACCTAAAAAATGCAACTCCTCTTGCACAAAAATAAGATCTCCACTGGCTAAAAATTGTGATCAATAGCTACTATAGATGCTCTATTCAAGATGATACTGCAGTGTAAACAGGCTGGTGAACACCCAATGAACGAACAAAACGCTTGTTCATCGGGTGAAAAGATTTTTATTCATTCTCAACATCACAAGGTCCTGCATAAACACAAAATGTGCTGCAGAGAACAATAACAGCCTGTGCACTCTGACCGATCTATTACCAATCGTTCTGTTGGGATGGGAACTGCAGCTAGACTCTAAAGTAAGGCTATTAAACAACCGCTGTTCATTTGGAGCCAGCTTTGTTTTTCAGGATGAGTAGTTAAAAGAAATTCCTGGAGTTTTTTTTCCACTTTGAAGAATTTATTGCTACATTTATATACATTTATGGGACTTATATAACTTTTCTTTTACATTTTTTAATTTCAACCCTATTTACCCATTAACGACCGGAGGTATTTTAATTTTTGCGTTTTCATTTTTTGCTCCCCTTCTTCCCCCTTCTTTAACTATTTCGAGCTACTTCACTGAATCCTGCATGTGTCCTACCTATGTTATTTATCTTAGCAGCATATATAATGGTATATAGTTATTTCAACTTACTCTGCTTGTCCCCTTATGCTATGAGGTCAAATAACTTTTCAAAGTGGTTTATGATCCATGTAGGCCTGGACACTTGTTTATCTGCTCACTACATTTATTGTGTCCTGCTGTCTCAACTTAGTTTGATTGATTGCTAACTAGAGAAAAAAAAGTAAGAGATCTTAGAACTGGCCTCCTATATATTCAGACATAGTCTGGGGAAGCATTTATGCAGGGGGGCATTTATGTACATTTAATTGAAGTACATTTATCAAAGTACTGGCAGTTATAACATGGCTGTTAGACAGGGCAGGAGACAGGTAAGACAAATAAATAAATCTATTCCCTGTAAATTTGGATTACCACAAATATATACCAAATGCATTTGTATAATTTATATCCTGGCTGCTGCAT
The DNA here is from genome assembly GCF_039654945.1 of Dendrobates tinctorius. Classification (NCBI taxonomy): domain Eukaryota; kingdom Metazoa; phylum Chordata; class Amphibia; order Anura; family Dendrobatidae; genus Dendrobates; species Dendrobates tinctorius. Next base: position 10,283,745 of record NW_027361993.1, read on the forward strand.
TCACTCACATCCACTGCCCTTGCATTAACTCTTTACACTCCATCCATATCGGTCCCTCTGTCCTTTCCTCTCCTATGTATAGCACTCACACTCTTTTCACATTGCTAAACAGCACAGATCCATTCATTTGCACCATCCAACACACGAGACGCTCTCACAAATCACTTAACCATCTGCTCACTCTTTCTATCCTCCTTCTGCTAGTCGCAGGAGATCTCTCCCAACCCCGGCCCCCCATGTCACAGTAAGTCGAACCCCTCAACTGCTACACTCAGAAAACCCTCTAATCTTATTAATATTCCCTGCATGCCTTCTATCTCTTTTAATTGTACCCTTTGAAAATATTCGCTCAGTGTGTAATAAACTCTCCTTCATCCATGACTTCTTCCTTTCTGATTCTCTTAACCTTCTGGCTCTTACTGAAACCTGGATCCAGCAGTCAGACACCACCGCTGCTGCTGTACTTTCATATGGTGGACTACACTTCTATCATATCCCAAGATCGGACAACAAAGCAGGTAGAAGCGTTGGTTTGCTCCTATCACCCAAATGTACCTTTCAGGTTATCCCTCAAGTACCCCCCACTTGTCTTCCCTACTTTCGAGGTCCATGCTGTCAAACTCTACATCCCCTTCTCCATGCGAGTGGTGGTGATGTATCGTCCTCCAGGCCCCTCCCATCAGTTTCTGGATCACTTGGCTTCCACACTATCTCTCCTGTGACATCCCCACCCTCATCATGGGAGACTTCAACATTTCCATTGCTCTTCCCCTCCCACCACCATCTGCTTCTCACCTTTTATCTCTAACCTCCTCTTTCGGCCTCTCGCAGCATACTAACTCCCCCATGCATTAAGATGGAAACTCCCTCGACTTGGCTTCTCCCGGTGTTGCTCAATGGATGATTTCACAAACTCCCCTCTCCCGCTCTCTGACCACAACCTTCTATCATTCTCCATCAAGAACTGCCATCCCGACCAGGTCACCGCAACTTTCCACACTTTTAGAAACATACAGGCCATTAACACCCAAAAACTTATGAAGAACTTGCAGTCATCATTGGCCTCTATCTACTCCCTGTCATGTCCTGATTCTGCACTGAAGCATTACAATGAAACACTTCAAAGAGCCCTGGATGAAACTGCACCTCCTATACATACATTTTTCAAAACCCCATTACTAAGTTTTGTTTGACCTCAACTAATCAATAACTGAAGATAAAGTTTCTTGAAATGAAAAGTTAATGTCAGAAGTGGGACTTCTGACATCAACTTTTCATTTCAAGAAACTTTATCTTCAGTTATTGATTAGTTGAGGTCAAACAAAACTTAGTAATGGAGTTTTGAAAAATTTAGAAGTCAGGATGGCCGATCTCCTATACATAGAACAACTAGGCACAGATGGCGACAACCTTGGCACACACTGCAAACACGCTTCCTACTGCGGTGCTCCAGGTGCTCTGAACGTCTGTGGGGAAAATCCAATCTACCCGAAGATTTCGTCCATTATAAGTTTATGCTCAGAACATACAACACTGACCTTCACCTCTCAAAACAAACCTATTTCAACACCCTCATTGCCTCACTATCCAGTAACCCGAAACGTCTCTTTGACACTTTTCATTCCCTACTCAACCCAAGAGTGCAGGCCCCAACCACAGATCTCCACGCGTCAATCTGGCTAATTATTTCAAAGAAAAAATTGACCATATCCGTCAGGAAATTATCTCCCAATCACCTCATACCATGCTCTGTCCTCCCTCCCCCACTGCATCTACCTCACTCTCTGATTTTGAACCAGTAACAGAAGAAGTAACCAGGCTCCTTGCATCTTCTTGCTCTACTACTTGCACCAGTGACCCCATTCCATCACATCTCCTACAGTCCCTTTCCCCTGCTGTCACCACTCACCTAACAAAAATATTTAACCTCTCTCTCTCTTCCTGTATCATTCCTTCCTCATTTAAGCATGCCATCATACAGCCATTACTTAAAAACCCATTCCTTGACCAAAACTGTGCCACTAACTATAGACCTGTCTCTAATCTTCCCTTCATCTCTAAACTCCTGGAATGCCTGGTTCACACCCGACTTATCTCGGATAACTCTCTCCTTGACCCTCTACAATCCGGTTTCCGCTCTCTTCACTCTACTGAAACTGCCATCACTAAAGTCTCTAATGATCTTCTAACAGCTAAATCTAATGGTCACTACTCCATGCTAATTCTCTTCGATTTCTCCACAGCATTCGACACTGTGGATCATCAGCTCCTCCTCACTTTGCTCCATTCCATCGGCCTCAAGGACACCGTTCCCTCCTGGTTCTCCTCCTACCTCTCTGACCGCTCCTTTACTGTATCTTTTGCGGGCTCCTCCTCTCATCTTCCCCTACTGTTGGGGTTCCTCAAGGATCTGTTCTAGGCCCCCTCCTCTTCTCTTTGTATACTGCCCCTATAAGCCAAGCAATCAGTAGATTTGGGTTCCAATACCATCTCTATGCTGATGACACCCAATTATACACTTCTCCTGATATCACGCCTGCCTTTTTGGAAAACACCAGTGATTGTCTTACCGCTGTCTTTAACATTATGTCCTCCCTCTATCTGAAACTGAACCTGTCAAAAACTGAACTCCTCATGTTTCCTCCCTCTACTAACCTACCTATGTCCGACATTGCCATTTCCATGTGTGATTCCACCATTACTCCCCAGCAACATGCCCGCAGTCTTGGGATCATACTTGATTCTGAGCTTTCAGTCACTCCTCACATCCGATCACTGGCTCGCTCTTTTTATGTGCACCTCAAAAACATTTCTAGAATTCGACCCTTTCTTACTTTCGACTCTGCAAAAACTCTTACTGTTTCTCTTATTCATTCTCGTCTGGACTATTGTAAAAGCCCCGTTACACACTGCGATATCGCTAGCAATATTGCTGTAAAGTCACCGATTTTGTGACGTTACAGCGATACTACTAGCGATATCGCTGCATGTGATACTTACCTCCGACCGGCTCCCCCGCTGGTTATCGCTGATCGCGCGAGAAGCTGCTGGACCATTCCTCGTCGTCCACTTCCTGCGGCGCTTCCTGCTGTGACGACGAGCGACTCGTGGAGCCGGGCGGGAGGACGCAGGATCGCCGCGTCTGACAGGTAAGTAGCGATCCCCGTCCCCTGCGATGTCGCTGGTGAGATCTGCCTGAGTGGCAGCTCACTAGCGACCACCCAGCGATTCACCAGCGATCCTGACCGCGTCATATCGCTGGTCGGGATCGCTGGTGAGTCGCTAGGTGTAACGGTACCCTAACTCTCTACTAATTGGTCTCCCTCTTACCAAACTCTCCCCTCTCCGATCCATCCTGAATGCTGCAGCTAGGATCATATTCCTCACCAATCGTTACACCGATGACTCTACCTTGTGCTCGTCCTTACACTGGCTACTCATCCACTCCAGAATTCAGTATAAACTTATTATCCTCACCCACAAAGCATTCCATGGCTCAGCACCACCCTACATCTCCGCCCTCGTCTCAGCCTACCACCCTACCTGTGCCCTCCGTTCTGCTAATGACCTGAGGTTAGCATCCTCAATAATGAGAACCTCCCGTCTCCAAGACTTTTCATGTGCTGCGCCAATTCTTTAGAATGCACTACCCAAGTTAATACGATTAATCCCCAATCCCCACAGTTTTAAGCGTGCCTTAAAAACGCATTTGTTCAGACTGGCCTATCGCCTCAAAGCATTAACCTAAATATCCCTGTGTGGCTCATTTAAAAATCTTTACCATAACCAGTTTCCTTGCATTATGCTCTTACATGCTTTATGCATTTAATAGCCCTTTGTGTCTGTACTGTTACATATTTAGACTGTTAACTGGTTCATGCAGCAACAGGAACACCCGATTGTTACATTATGGCTGGTCCAATGAAAACAATTGTTACCATCCACCTTTCGTGTCTCCCCTTTTTCCTTATAGATTGGAAGCTTGCGAGCGATGGCCTCATTCCGCTTGGTATCTGTTTTGATCTATGTGTTTATTGGTATGCTGTAATGTCTATTGTCTGTAGAAGTCCCCTCTATAATATAAAGTGCTGCGGAATATGTTGGAGCTATAGAAATATAATTATTATTATTATTCCCAGAGTCATAACTTGTTTATTTTTCTGTCAAAATGGCCATGTGAGGGCTTGTTTTTTGCGTGACAAATTGTACTTTTGATCGACACCATTGGTTTTAACATATTGTGTACTGGAAAACAGGAAAAAAATTCCAAGTGTGGAGAGATTGCAAATAAAGGTCAATTCCACAGTTTTTTTTACCTTGATCACTAAATGCTAAAACTGACCTGCCAATATGATTCTCCAGGCCATTACAAGTTCATAGACACCAAACATGTCTAGATTCCTTTTTATATAAGTGGTGAAAAAAATTCCAAACTTTGGTTAAAAAAAAATGGCGCCATTTTCCGTGACCTGTAGCGTCTCCATTTTTCATGATTTGCGGCTGGGTGAGGGCTTATTTTTTTGCTCTCCAAACTGACGTTTTTATTGATACCATTTTGGTGGAGATAAGATCTTTTGATCGCCCGTTATAGCATTTTATTGCAATGTAGCGGCAACCAAAAAAACTTAATTCTGGCATTTCTAATTTTTTTCTAGTTACGCCGTTTAGTGATCGGGTTAATTCTTTATTTATATTGATAGATCAGGCGATTCTAAACATGGCGATACCAAATATGTGTATGCTTGGTTCTTTTGAATGGTGCGAAAGGGAGGTGATTTGAACTTTTATATATTTTTTATTTTTTTATATTTTTAACAACTTTTTTTTTCACTTTTTGTACGCTTCAGTAGTCTCCATGGGAGATTAGAAGTTGCAGTTGTCTGATTGCCTGTGCTTCACGCAGGCGATGATCAGATCACCTGTGTGTAGCAGAAATGCTCACTTGCTGAGTTCATAGCAATCCAGCTATGACAATCACAGAGGTCTGCTGGAGATCTCTGTTTGTCATGCCAACCCATCCGTGACCCGCAATCACGTGACGGGGTCACCAATGGGCGGGATTAGTGATGCGCTTCTGGTAGCGCAAGTTAAATGCTGCTATCAGAAATTGACAGCGGCATTTAACAGGTTAGCAGCCACGGGTGTATCGCGATTCCCCCCACAGCTGTTGGAGGCACATGTCAGCTGTTGAAAACAGATGGACATATGCAGGGAAAGATGTGGACTCCGGCGCTGAGGGAGGGATTCCAATGTGGGCGAATTATTACACCCAACATCAGCAGGGGTTAATAAGCTGATCCCTATAAAGACAAGTCCTGAAAAAGTTTTCCGAGAAGCAACTGCTTGAACATAAATGAGTTTCGCTGGACTGTTACTAGGTGAAGTGCCTACTGCATGCAGAAGAATCCGCCAAGACTGCCTCCAATTGTAGAGACACTGGAAGCGTTTTCGGTAACTCCTGTCTAGTATCAATCAACTCCCCTTGTGGTTGACAGCTCGTATGCTTTGTCTATTTTTGATAAAAGTTGTCAGTCTTGTTCTACAAGATCTAGGAGTTTTTTGGTGATAGGATGTGAAACTTCATCTTCATTTACAAATCCTTTAATCCTTAGACAATGCAAAATAATGTCCAAGTTGTAAAGTCTTATAGCCTCAATGTACAAAAAAAATACATGAACTATATGGACTAGTCAGGTTTTTCCCTATAGTCTCTTGCTTGGGCAGCAGGAATCAGGTGACAGGTTACTTTTAGCCCCTTCCTGACATGCGCCGTATATGTACAGCGCATGTCGTGTCTCCCATTTGATGTGAGCATCGGCGCTGAGCCTACATCTTTTCCTGCACATGTCGGTTAATTTGATCAGCTGACATATGCCCCTAACAGGTGTGGGTGAAATCGCGATCCACCTGCGGCTGCTAACATGTTAAATGCTGCTGTCAATCTATGAAGCTAGACAAGTTTGGTGTCTATGAACTCGTAATGACCTGGAGAATCACAGTGACAGGTCAGTTTTATCATTTAGTGAACATGGAAAAAAACAAAAACAATTGTGGAATTGCTCTTTTTTTGCCATTTCACCGCACTTGGAATTTTTTTACCATTTTCCAGTACACTATGTGGTAAAATCAATGGTATTGTTGAAACTCGTCCCGCTAAAAACAAACCCTCACATGGCCATATGGATGGAAAAATATAAAAAAAAATTAAAAAAGCTATGGCTCTGGGATAAGGGGAGCAAAAACCAGAAATGCAGAAATGAAAAATGGCCCTAAGATTAAGGGGTTAAAACCTGTGTGCAAGTATACCTAGAAAAATTATCACTTCAATGCTGTTTTGAAGGCAAAGGGTGGTCCAATCAAATATTGATTTGATAGAGTTCCCTTTTGTTCGTTTACTTTGCATTTCCTTAATTAATAAAAATACAGTAAAGGATTAACACTTCTATTTTTTAAATCGTTCTTACTCCCTCCTGCAACCTGGTGATCACATGATCGCTGGCTCCGGAGGATGAAGCTTCCTATACTGTATAAACAGCACTTGTTCGTCACTGTGTATACAATTATCAGAAAAGTAGAAATAGTAATAAATCATCTCTACTTCTTCTATAAGATGTTGTTCTGTGTCTGACAGCCAGTTCTCTGTTTCTGCATCTGCATTTTAGAATAGCATTCCAGAGTAATATGCGGACCGCCTGTAGGCTTAGAGTCTGTGGCCGGTCCGGAAATGAGGTCCTGATGCATCAGTATTCTGTCCGCATTTGTTCACTGTTCCATTTCTATCCTCATTTGTTCAGAATTCCATCCATATTTACATTAATTAGTATTCTTTTCTACTGGGCAAAAACAGATTTGTTTTTCTCAGTAGTAAAAAAGCAACAGATGCAAAAAGTGATGGAACAGTAATGTATCCTGTTTCATTATATGCCCATATTGTGGATCCGTCTTAGGAAATTATAATACAGGTTAGAAAGAGACCTTAATTAATTTAAAGAAAAAAAAATGTCAGCCTACTAGCATGTAATAGAATCTTTGTTATAGATTGGAGCGGCATTGTACATGCTCCATTCAATTTCTATCGGTTTGCACTCAACTGTTTCCAGAAACCACATAAAAAGTAAATGAAGTCACAGTGAAGCATCCGACCCGCCACTCCATTCTATAAAAGGTGATAAAAGTGCCTCATTTGGCTGATTGGTGCGGGTCCCAGTAGTCTGACGTCCACTGGTCAATGAGTTAACACCTATCCAGCAGACTACCCCTTTAATAGTGCATTCACTACTAAATTCATATGTATGAAGAAAAGCATACCCTTCAACCATTGCTCAATACGCAGAAACTGATAAAATCTATGCTTTGTGTGGCAGGCATACAAGTTGAGGCTTGCTGTGTATGATGACTTAGCATTAAATATTGGAGGAAAAACTTAATAATTCTCAGCACACAGTAATAAGACAAAACAGTATCTGCAGAGTCTGCTGAATCATGTGTCAAGACTCAAGACATGATTTTGATCTTAAAGAAGGTGTTGATGTAAGGGAGTGGAATGTGATGTTTTCTTGTTTCCTTCCTCAGAGTTGTCCCTTGTATGTTACTATGTATATATTGCTGTATTATAAGTTCTGATTAACGTCTATGGTACTGCTACATAGCAATATGTATTATCGTCAGTCTTTAATGGTATTGCCACATGTACATGTTACCAATGTGTATTGTATAATATTATGTGTCTGTTGTCTATGTATAGTTAGGGTAAGCTAGTGCATCCTTCTTTGGACTTTAGAGGTGAGCACTTTTAGTACATAGTTCCCCATAGAGCGGGTAGATGTAATTATGTTGCGGGCCACTAGATAGGATGTTCATTTAGGGTTAATTGTAGGAGGGGCTGCTGGGAGTTAATGTTAGTGCTGAAGAGTAGTTTAGTCAGACGGGGCCAGGGCGCCCAAGTGTCCACATGGGCTATAGGTCTGGACAGCTCGGCAGTCACATAACGTTAAGTCATTATTGCCCACGTTACCCATGTCCACTGCGTGTCTTAGCAGTGGGCAAGAAGAGGAAAGGAAAGATGTGGCGTCTGATCGCCTGGGCCAATGCTTTTAGGGCAGAATATATCCAAAGGAGATGGGCCTAAATAGATGGCACTTCAATATACCAAAATATCCAACAAGACTACCGAAGTTATGCTATAAAAATAGACTTTATTAATGCATATGTGCCAAAACACCATAAAAACCATAAAAAGAGATACATGTCCACTAAGCCCCACAAAGGTATACATAAATCATCTGCCACGTGACTGACAAGCATCAAGAGGAGCATACTGTACATAGGAAACAGTGAATTCATATATATCAATATAATGACTGTACAAAAAATATATATATTGCTCCAAATTGTGCTTGATCCACAAAGCACTCTACAGTTGAAAAGGTAAACAGCAATCTGCTTGTAAAAAATATATTATAATTGAGGAAATATCCTATATATCTTTTAAATTTGTCAGTAGGATAGTATATGTTCTATGTCACACGTGTTGCAGGTGGCCCAAGAATGCTAAAAAAAAGTTCAGCACATAAATATATGAGTAACACACAATCCCTCTAAACAGGGAACCAGATCATATAATGGTATGCACATGAAGGTTATAGATTGCAAAGTGCAATGTGACACAGATAGAAAAAAATCACCATTGGAATCAATGATAGGGAGTGCTATCAGCTGAATAGCATATGGAGCCACCAAGCTATGAACACAGAATCTCTCCTGACCATAAAGTGCAGAGTGCATGAAATGTATACAACCATGTGAGGCGCAGGTCCCCGACGCGCGTTTCGCTATCGCTTCGTCCCAGGGGGGTAAGTTATGTGGCTGCCCTTCACATTTCTCCTTAAATACTCCATAAATCATATGCATTTACCTCACAAGTGTGCGGTGTAGTCCAGTGTGTGACGCCGCCACAGAGCGCGCCCGTCCACGGCTCTGCCACTCCCCCGTCCGACACATCAGGACGGGGAGGAGGCAGATGCTGCCCAGGGTGCCGCATCTCCATGGCGACGCACCTCACTGCGTGATGATGCCGCCGGCCGCCTAGCCGCACCTCCATCTGACGTGTCAAGACAAATGAGTTGCCAGAGCAGACCGGACGGACACCCACCACAGCAGTGACCTGGAAGACACGCACCAATGTGCACAGAATGCTACATAGAGCTATACTATGTGATAAGATATGGAAACAAGTGTCACTTATGTCCTACAGTAAAGCTCCAATCAATTTACTAGTGTGCATGATGTTAAAAGGAGAATCAGCTGCACATGTAAGAGCACAGATATAAAGGCCCTCTATATACAATGTAACACCTGACCAATAATATATTGCACATAAGGAAAGGGGGGATTAATGCTACATAAAAAATAGAGTATGCATGTATAGATAGACTGAAACAGTGTGACCACATATATAAAGTTCCAAACACTATACACCATACCATAACTAACTTTGTGATACACACTATACAAATACAAAGGATGATATCTATTGATAGTACATCGTAATCATACATCAAAAGATTGCTGTTTACCTTTTCAACTGTAGAGTGCTTTGTGGATCAAGCACAATTTGGAGCAATATATATATTTTTCGTACAGTCATTATATTGATATATATGAATTCACTGTTTACTATGTATGCTCCTCTTGATGCTTGTCAGTCACGTGGCAGATGATTTATGTATACCTTTGTGGGGCTTAGTAGACATGTATCTCTTTTTATTGTGTTTTGGCACATATGCATTAATAAAGTCTATTTTTATGGCATAGCTTCGGTAGCTTTTAGGGCAGAAGTTGGCTGGACTAAAGAGATGAAAGGAGTTGGAGCTTCAACGAGATCGGTACAGACGGGCCGGATTCGTGTTTAGAGCGAAACAGGCTGAAGGAAATGTCATTATAGCAAGGTCAGGCCAGGAAGGAACTGGGAAGCAGTATAAGACGGTCCGGTTCGGGCGTGTACTGCACAGAAGTGACAGCAAGGAAGGGAAAGATGAGGAAGCAAGCAAATGTATTGATGTACCAATTGTGGATGTAACGTGCGAAATCCTGAGTAAAGAAAGTGGTAAAGTTGTGTCAGACTGTGTCTCCATTGATGGGGGTCACCTAGAAGAGGGACCGTTATGGCCTGGGAAGTGCCCGGGTGAAGCTGAGTCTGGAGATGCAGGTATGCCGAGGAGAAGAGTATTGTTTCATGTAGGGGAAGAACTGGATACGGCTGCTCCAGTAATAATAATATAATAATAATAATATATTTTATTTCTATGGCGCCGACATATTCTGCAGCACTTTACATTTCAGAGGGGATTTGTACAGACAATAGACATTACAGCATAACAATAATCACATAGATCATAACAGATACCAAGAGGAATGAGGGCCCTGCTCGCAAGCTTACAGTCTATGAGGAAAGAGGGAGACACAAAAGGTGGGTGGTAACAGTTGCCCTGATTGTATGGACCAGCCATAATGTTAAGTGTGTAACAGTACAGACACAGAGGGCTAATGGATGCATAAAGCATGTGGGAACATGATGCGGGGAACCTGGTTATGGTAAAACTATTGGCTGTGCCACACAGGGATAGATTAGGTTAATATGTTGAGGCGATAGGCCAGTCTGAATAAATGCGTTTCCAGGGCACGCTTAAAATTGTGGAGATTGGGGACTAATCGTATTGACCTGGGAAGTGCATTCCAAAGAATTGGCACAGCACGTGTAAAGTCTTGAAGATGGGAGTGGGAGGTTCTGATTATTGAGGATGCTAACCTCAGGTCATCAGCAGAGCGGAGGGCGCGGGTAGGGTGGTATACTGAAACAAGGGAGGAGATGTAGGGTGGGTAGGGTGGTGCTGAGCTATGGAGGGCTTTGTGGGTGAGGGTAATAAGTTTATACTGAATTCTGGAGTGGATGGGTAGCCAGTGTAATGACTGGCACAAGGTAGAGGCATCGGTGTAACGATTGGTGAGGAATATGATCCTGGCTGCAGCATTCAAGACAGATTGGAGAGGGGAGAGTTTGGTAAAAGGGAGACCGATTAGAAGAGAGTTACAATAGTCGAGACGAGAATGAATAAGAGAAACAGTAAGAGTTTTTTTGCAGAGTCAAAAGTAAGAAAAGGTTGAATTCTAGAGATGTTTTTGAGGTGCAGATGACAAGAGCGAGCCAGTGATCGAATGTGGGAGGTGAAGGAAAGCTCGGAGTCAAGTATGACCCCAAGACAGCGGGCATGTTGCTGGGGAGTAATAGTGAAACCACACACAGAAATGGCAATGTCGGGTATAGGTACATTTGTAGAGGGAGGAAACACAAGGAGTTCAAGCTTTGACAGGTTCGGTTTCAGATATAGTGAGGACATGAGGTTAGACACAGCGTTTAGACAATCGCCGGTGTTTTCTAGAAAGGCAGGCGTGATGTCAGGAGAAGAAGCGTATAATTGGGTGCATTGAGCATAGAGATGGTACTGGAAACCAAATCTACTGATTGTTTGACCAATAGGGGCAGTGTACAAGGAGAAGAGGAGGGGGCCCAGAACCGATCCTTGAGGAACCCCAACAGTAAGGGGAAGGTGAGAGGAGGAGGAGCCAGCAAAAGATACAGTAAAGGAGCGGTCAGAGAGATAGGAGGAGAACCAGGAGAGAACGGTGTCCTTGAGGCCAATGGAACGGAGCATAGTGAGGAGGAGCTGATGATCCACAGTGTCGAATGCTGCATAATAAATAAAGGTCACGACTACAGTCCTATCCCTCCCTTACATTGTGATGGGTCGATAATTAAAAAGAAAAACAAAATCATTTTTCATTACCTTGAAGTCATGATACTAATTTGTTTTATTCGGTGCAGCTAAAGTTGGACATTCTGGATTGCCACATAAAATAAAGTCTTTTTCTGTAATTTAAGTTTAAGACATCTTAAATGGGCAAAGGCACCCATAAGAGACAGCTGTTGGCCGAAATCTCATTTCACCTATAGCTACAGATGCAATCAAAATTATTCAACCCCCATTGTAATTTTGGCTTATTGCAAACTGCAGAAAGTTTGTAAATTTTGTTAATAAACTGATCAAACAAGAACAATTTAAATATGTCAATACAACTAATATAACAAGTGGTTTGTCCAAATTCAACACAAAATGAAATTTTTACATATTATTGCTATCTTAAAATTATTCACCCCTTCATGACAAGCTTCTTTAATACTCAGTAGAGCCCCTGGCTGTTATGCCCTGCTGCAAAGTGGTGCTTTTGGTGCAGCTTCTGGCAGCATTCCTCAGGAATCTTAGCCCATCCTTCATGGGCACTTGCCTCCAGTTCACTAATATCAATGGGTTATCAAGATTAGTCCAAAAAGTTTAAAGAAGAGATGATTGCCTTGTATAAACAAGGAAAAGGTTTAAAAAAGCAAAGACATTGAATGTTCCTAGACATAAAGATACAAGCATAACTCAGAAGTTCACAGTTGTAGGATCACTGGCTACACCACCTTAACGTGGCAGAAAGAAGCTTTCACTGGCTGCCACCAGATTCCCGAGAAGGCAGGTGGTTAAAAAACCTTGAGTGACTGCAGAACACCTGCAGGAATATTTGGCAGCAGCAGGCACTGAGATATTAGTTTGCACTATATGGCACGTAATAAACACTAAAGATCTCCATGTTCACTTTCCAATACGTCAACTCTACTGGTCAAAAAGAACAAGCACAGTCAGTGCCAATATGCTCAAAATCATATCAATAAGCGAAATAAAAGTTGTGGGATTCTTTTATGTGCAGCGAAGAAACAAAACTAGAACTTTTTTGGCCTAAGGATCCATATAAGTATAAGGATAAGTATGTCTGGAAGAGGAAGAATGAACTATATGCTAAAAAGAACACCCTGCCTAGAGTGAATCATGGTGGTGGCTCTGTGATGCATGCTGGTGAATCTGTGATACCTACAGTGAAGCATGGCAGTGGCTTCAGGTTGCTCTGGGGCTGCTTTGCGTTCCCTGGCACTGGAAACCTGCAATGTGTGGAGGGCAAGATAGATTCAATCGAATATCAAGAAATTTAGGAGAAACATCATGCCTTCAATGACATAGCTGAAGCTTGGGCATTATTGGAATTTTCAACCAGGCCATCATCCCAATCTTTACTTAAGTTTCACCAAAGTTTGGTTTCAGAAGTCCTAGAAGATTTTGGAGTGGCCGTTATAGTTGCCTTACTTGAACGCCATAGAAGAGTTTGGATAGGATTTGAAGAATACGGTTACACCAAACCCAACGTTACTAGAGAGTGAGACCTAAAGGTCATTATCTATGAGGAATGGGCTAAGATTCTTAAGAAACATTGCACAAAGCTGGTGTCGGACTATGCATCATGTTTGTAGCAGCAAACCATCAGCCAAAGAGGATCTTCTAAAATATTAAAGACGCTTGTCATGAAAGGGTTGAATTATTTTGAGACTGCAGAAATCAGAAAAAGTGGCATCTTATGTTGAATTTGGAGAAACCACTTGTTATATTAGTTGTGTTGAGCTTTTTAAAATGGTCTTGTTTGATTGGTTTGTTGTAAACAGCAAACAGTTTTGTTTTAAAAGTTGGAGAGTTTCTGCTACATAAACTCAGTGTGAACAAACTCTAAAAAGTATGCGCACATACAATTTTTAAAGGAGTTTTTAGAGAGGGTCCACTTAAAAATAAACGCCTGAAAACTCTCTTAACAAATACTTGAAAACTCCTTTCTCTGTAGTTTCGACGTTTTGATATGCAAATGTTGTTTGACTATTGTAGTAGTCTTTATTTACAGATTACAAAGGGCTCCAGAAACTCCAACAGAAAGTATAATGTTACTGTCATTGGCATAATTGATGGCTTCCATTAACATGTAAAATTGCACAAGCTAACACCTTTGGTAGCACTGCAGCACCTAAAGGTACTGTCACACTTAGCGATGCACCAGGGATCCCGACCAGCGATATGACGCGGTCACACAGGCAGATCTCACCAGCGACATAGCAGCGGTCGGGGTCGTTACTTACCTGTCAGACGCGGCGATCCTGACGTCCTCCCGCCCGCGTCCACGCGTCGCTCGTCGGCGCCACAGGAAGCCCAGCAGGAAGCGGCCGACGAGAAACGGCCCAGGCCGTTCTCGCGCGATCAGCGACAGACAGCGGGGGAGCCGGTTGGAGGTAAGTGTCACACATAGCGATATCGCTAGCAATATCGCTGCTGCGTCACAAAAAACCAGTGATGTTATAGCGATATTGCTAGCGATATCGCTTAGTGTGACGGGGCCTTAAGAGAGCAAAGATCTGACCTTGTCAAAATCTGAAATGGCAAACTATCATGAGGGAACTATCAAATCAGCAACATTCATATTGTCCGCTGCTGATAACGTTGAGACTTTTCATCTATAGAAGTGATGAGCAAGCACTAAAATGCTTAAGTGCTCAGTACTCGAATCGAGCAGGTCGGAAGCTCGGACAGGCTCGTCTCCAGTAACAAGTATAATGGATGTCAATGGGAACTTGAGCATTTTTCTGGAAAACCCTAACAGGAGGACTGGGGGGCAGGAAAATATCTAAAATGGATTGAAACAATGCTCAAATGGAATAGGAATAGCATGGGGAAACTGCATAGATGCATCTCTGACTCCTAGGTTGCTGCTGCGAATAATGTTACTCTACTTTTACAGAGTGACAATAAAACATACAAAACCGAAGATAAAATGGATTTTACAGGACAATAAATGTTAGGAAACATTGTTTCCTGTGTAATGATTTCTATATAAGGCAAAATTAAAAAGAGAGAAAAACTCCGCCTCCTCCACCCCTTAATAGCCGTCCCATCTCTCACCATATTTCCCCGTCGCCTATGACTACAGTAAATGACATAGCAAAGGAGGAAATAAAGCTACCCTCACCGGTAAATGTAATTTTAACATTTTAGTACCATATCTGGGCATGTGGTGTGTGTGACATGGTGAGACACATCCTGTTTAATTTATGAAGGAGGGACTCTGAAA
The DNA here is from genome assembly GCF_039654945.1 of Dendrobates tinctorius. Classification (NCBI taxonomy): domain Eukaryota; kingdom Metazoa; phylum Chordata; class Amphibia; order Anura; family Dendrobatidae; genus Dendrobates; species Dendrobates tinctorius. The sequence goes on from NW_027361993.1 coordinate 10,298,784, forward strand.
CTCACAAAGCCTATGCAGACCATGCAAGAACTACCAAAAATTAAAAGGAAGAGTGACTCAGATACACTCCGTGTTAGACATAAAGGGGGGCATCATACACATTATGTTAAAATTGTTTGGTAGTAGGACTCCTAGACTCATAAAGCATATGCAAGTGCAAGGGCTGCCAAAAATTAGAAGGAGGGACTGCAATGCACCTTGGAAGACACGTAGAGGAGGGCTTCAGAAAACAGTTTTTTCTCATTTTTAAGGAGTAGGGCTCCTTGACTAGTAAATCCTATGCACTAAGTGCAGGGGCTGAAAAACATTTACCCCTGGGGGTACACTTATATTTGTAAGAGAATTGTAGAGGTAGGTCTCATAAACATCCTGTAAAATTTATGAAGGAGAGAAACATACACACCATGGACAAATTTAGAGCGAGGGTCATGTGATGACCCTCTAAAAATTATGAGACAGGGCAACCTGATGACCCTCTAGCAAGTATGAACGAGGGCCCACGTGATGACCCTCTAAAAATTACGGATGAGGGCCACCTGTTTTCCTTCTAAAAATTATGAGCGAGGGCCGCATGATGACTTTTTAAAAATTTGTAGCGAAGGCTAAATGATGACCCCGTAACAATTTGGAGTGAGAGCTGCTTAATAACCCTGTAAAAATTTGAAGTAAGGGCCACATTATGAGCAGCAAGCGTTTGAGTAGACCCAGAAGCAGGATGGTTACGCTGATTATGGCATCATCGCCATTCACCATCTTGATTAATTTCTCAAAGTTTTGTAGAACCTCACAGATGTCAGACATCCATGCACGGTCTTCGGTTATTATTTGCTGAGGCTGACTGGTATATTGATGGGCATGTTATAGCTGGTATTCAACTACTGCTGTCTACTGCCCACAAAACTTTGCCAACATGTGTAATGTGGAGCTCCAGCACGTGGTCACCTTGCACACCATTCGATTAGATGGCACTTGCTAGCGTTGCTGCAGCACTACCAGATCTCAGGTAGCTGCAGATCACTTACGGAAATGGCTTCACATGTGGCGTACCTTCACAAGTAGCTCAAGCAAATCTAGGTAGGTTTTCAGAAACCACTGAACCACTAAGTTGAGCACTTGGGCCAGGCATGATATGTGTGCGAGCTTGCCAAGCTTCACAACCGTCACCAGTTTATGGCCATTATCACACACGACTTGGTTGTAGGTTCAGCAGCAAAAGCCACAGATCTGTCTGGTCTGTTATACCTTTCCACTCTGCGATGGTGTGCTGTTTGTCACCTAAACAAATTAGTTTTAACAGAGCCTGTTGCCGCCTCACTGAGGCAGTGCTGCAGTGCTTCCAGCTTCGAATGATATGGATGATGTGCTCCAAAATAGCAGTTTAGAGATGGAGCATGAGGAGGAAGAGGGGGTGCAGTAACTGGTGTAGGAGGTGTAGGAAACCCTGATGGAACTAGGGTCCGCAATCCTCCTCGGCTTCGATAGCATGTGTGCCGTCCCATGTAAGACTCGATCCCGGCCTTCACCAGGTTCACCCAGTGTGCTGTCAGGGAAATGTAGCATCCTTGGCTACAAGCACTTGACCACATGTTGGTTGTTAAGTGGAAAGTCCTAGTAACTACATTGGTCAGGGCACGGGTGATGTTATTGGACACATGCTGGTATAAGGCAGGGAAGGCACACCGGAAAAATAGTGGCTACTGGAAACCGTGTACCGAGGGACAGCCACCGCCATAAGGTTGCGGAAAATAAGTGCATAAGTGTTTGGGCCTGTGGGTGGGTGACTTCCTATTTCCATTTGCATTCCAAGGCCTGGGGTAGGGACGTGGTTGCTGATGGAGCTTGTGAATGTGCAATGACAGGTGCAGCGCAGGAGGCATCTGCCCCTGCATCCTGGACAGGGGATTGGCAAGCACATAGTACAGGGGAAGTTGCAGCAGTGTCACCAGTAGACACTGGTGTGGACCCAGGCTTTTGGCCCACCTAGTCGGGTGCTTTGATTACATGTGCATGACCATGCTGGTGGTGGTCAGGTTGGTAGTGGTCAGGGCCCTGCTGATCTTGGTATGGTACAGTTTGCAAATGACCTTTCTTTTATCATCTACACTTTCAAGCGCCAAACTGGAAAACACCTAACCCTTGGCTGGGAACTTGCCATGTGTGGGTGCGCTGGGTAACACTGTCCACCTTCTCCCTCTCACCACCCCAGTGCCTTTTCCTGCCTGTTGTGGTGCTGCGGATCTCTCCCCTTCTGCACTGCTGTCCTCACTCTGAATGGCACCTTCCCAGGTTGGGTCAGTGACTTTTCCGTCCACCACCTCGTCTTTCACGTCTGCACTCTGGGTCCTCCTGACTTTTTGACTTAACAACATCACTTGTTGGCAGCTGTGTATCATTATCATCTTGTCACACTGTGACAGTCTTCAGTAAGGAAGGGGTGCCTCAAAATGTTCATGGAACTGGGACCTCAACTATCCCTATCCCGGGGGTACTCTTAAAGGTAGAGAGGCCTGAGACTCCAACCTTACTCTATTCCTGCAATGTCCTAAGTTGTCCCCTCCACCTTCCCAGGAGGCCCAGGACAGATTTATTAGTGCATATACATGTAAGACAAACAGGGATTACAAAGACAAACTTACATACAAAAACATTCACCCAGGGTGGAGAGAAATAAAGAGAAGGATAGGAAGGTACAAACCAAATGGATATAGGATAACGGGGAATGGAGAAAGCAGACACGCAAAAATAGCAAACATCTTTAACCAGGATACAAAGAGTTGTCAATCTCTTCAGAGCCAGAGGAAACAAAGTCCATTTAATATGTAGAACAAAACACATAGGCTAAATGGAAGACCTGTGTCACAGTACATAAAGATCGCCTAACCCCAGATCTTCCAGGAAAACGTGGCACACTCATGACACATTTACTTCTTGAGACACTAATTGCAGTTACCCACCTTCATCATCTTCTGACTGTGGCTGCTAAAATATTTTGGGCATCACTGCACACAATCTCCTCATTTCCCTCTTGAAACATGAAAGTAGAGAGGCCAGAATTAATAAATGGAAATATAAAGAGCTCCTCAAGTGTCCTAGTGTGGGATCAGTTGTTTCCTGGAAGTTGCCATGGTTGGAGGAATGAAAATCAGGGTAAGGATTACGTGGTCCAGACTCTTGGCTAGTGGAAGACAGGGTGGTGCAGAGAAACATACTGGAAGCATTATCTGCCATCCAACCAACCACCAGCTGGCACTGTTCTGGCTTCAAGAGTGGTGTCCTGCACCTTTATGCAAAGTGGAACGGGCAGGAAACCAGGTGTCATGAATGAGTGTGTTTGTTGTATTCCAGTAGCAGGCACAGTTTTACCTGGCTCACGATCTCAGCATCTGCGTGCACCATCAGCAGCACATTCACTTCCTCGTCTCTTACCGCACACCTTGCACATTTTAAATTAGGTATATAATATATGCCTGCAAACTTTCCGGTATTAACAGGGAAAAGAAAATATGTAGCCTATATGCCTCAAATCCAAAACTGTCCGTTCTTCACCAGCTATCCCTACATTGAATGCAGGTGTAGGAGAAGGAGCACCCGCCGTGTAGCCGGGCCAGAACTAAGGGGACTGTTACCAAGGTTCCCGGGGGGTTTATTTCCGGGGGAAGGAATAAGAAGGTGGGACAGAGACTCTTCCAGAAAGCATGGGGGCGGGGCTACAAGAAAAGGAACACACACGACCAGCAGGGGGCACTCGACGGGGAGGGACAGAAGCAGCAGAAAGCAGGAACCTAGGTGGCGTCAGAGAGCCAGAGGGAGCGAGTGTCTACCAGAAGGATTGGACAGGGACTCACCGGTGTTAGGAAGCAGACGGGACCGAGCAGCCCAGCAGGGGGACACCGACCGGACGACCGCGTTCCTGCTCCTGTCACCTAGACCAACGGCTGCGGCTTGCCTGCTGCCAACCGTGGCCGTCGCTGCCCGACTCCGGCCTATGGCTGCGGCCTGCCCGCTGCCACCCGCGGCCACCACTGCCCGACCCCAGCACGCGGCTGCGGCCTATACGTCCAGACCCCAGGCCGCCGCTATCTCGCCTCTGCCAGAAGGCCCAGCGCTGAGGAGCTCTTCAGGGGCCTGCTGTGCCCTCGCTCCACCTGGGCGTAAGAAAGCCAGAAGCTTACGTCAACTCCTCGTCGGCTGAGCCCAGCGTCTGAGACGCCGAATAGACATCTACAACCACTCTGCCGGACGTCAGAGAAGGATAAGTGACACGTCGTAGTTGACTAGTTATAGTTCTTGGACTGATAGCCGGCTTTACCGCGACCTTATAGTTACCGGTTCCGACCAGGTAGTTAATATTGTGTATTCTGTGTATTGATGTTTGTATCCCTGCGAGGACAACTGTTGTCAGCTTGCTACACTGTGTTCCAAATTACTATGCAAAAAATATTTCCTCATATTTTCTCTAAATTACCTATATGAATGGCAGTCATTGTTATTTTCCAGTCATCTAATATTGTAGTATAATTGCAATGTTTTTGAACAAACTGCCTATGAAAACAGTATATTTTTAAAAATAAGAAATACTCAAAATGCATGTTCCAAATTATTATGAGCAGCAGAGTTTTCAACCTTTTTATTTTTATTTTGAACAAAAAAAATGGTCAATTGTGAAATTATAAGCATTATCAGCTTATTACAAAATGAAATCAAACAGTTTTCAAGTCAAAACTTTATTCTAGGTGATGTTACATTTGCACATAGGACTCCTTGTTCGAAAGAAGCTTCTGAACTCTCTCGTCCATTGAATTTGTCAGTTTTTGGATGGTTTGTGCTTCAATTGTTTTGCATATGGACAGAATACCCTCCCAGAGCTGTTGCTTTAATGTGAACTGCCTCCCGCCATCATAGACACTCCTTTTGATGATGCTCCAGAGGTTCTCAATGGGGTTGAGGTCAGGGGAAGATGGTGGCCACACCATAAGTTTGTCCTCTTTTATGCCCATAGCAGCCAGAGATGCAGATATGTTATTTGCAGCATGAGACGGTGCATTATCATGCATGAAAATGATCTTGCCGCGGAAAGCACGGTTCTTCCTCTTAAACCATGGTAGGAAGTGCTGTTTTAGAAACTCCACATAGATTATGGAGTTTATCTTTAACCCTTCAGGGATCCTAAAGGGGCCGACAATCTCTCTCCCCATGTTTCCTGCCCAAAACATTACTCCACCTCCTCCTTGTTGGCGCCTTATCCGTGTTTTCATGGGGTGTCCATCAACCAGCCATCCTCCACTCCATCCATCTGGACCATCGAGCGTTGCACGGCACTCATCGGTGAACAAAACAGTTTGGAAGTCAGTCTTCATGTATCGTTTGGCCCACTGGAGCCATTTCTGCTTGTGTGCAGTGGATAGAGGTGGTCGACAGGATGGCTTACGCACAGCTGCAATCCTCTGAAGGACCCTGCATCTTGTTGTTTGGGGGACGTTGGAGGCACCAGCAGCTTCAAAAACTTGTCTGCTGCTATGACAAGGCATTTTTGCAGCTGCTCTTTCAACCTGACGCAATTGCCTGTTGGAAAGAGTCCTCAATTTTTCCATATCAGCACGCACACGTGTGTGCTGGGAATCAGCTACATACTTCTTGATTGTGTGATGATCACGATGAAGTGTCTTGGCAATGTTCATTGTAGTCATGCCTTGACCTAAATACTCCACAATTTGTTGCTTCTCAGCAGACGACACATCCTTTTTCTTTCCCATTTTGGCAAAAAATGTAGGCTGCTTAATAATGTGGAACAGCCTTCTTAAGTAGTCTTGCCTTTATTTGGACACACCTGCCAAACTAATTTGCACAGGTATCTGCAATTGCTTTCAGTGATATAAAGAGCCCTGACACACATCACCATCAATGAGTTTAAATGACAAACAAAAAAATTCTAGCCTTATCACTCCAAAACTCTTTTTGTATAATAATTTGGAACACAGTTTAGTTACTCAAATAGCCCTTATATAAAAGCTGCATTTAAGCTTGCTCCGTCTCCATCTCGTCACTGCATCCTACGTACCTGCGAATCCTACACAGGTAACAGCTGCTTTACTAGAGAAAGGACAGTATGTAGCCTAAAAAGGACTTTTCCTTTAATGGTCCAGCAGCGGTATACAAGTGTAGTACTCGCAAGTACGGGGGATGCAGTGACGAGGCGTGAGACGGTTTGGGCTTTAAGGTGTAACTTTTATTTGTATAGATGTCTTTGGGGCTGTCTTGAGCAACCAAGAAACAAGCAACCTAACAATAATTGTCCTCGCAGGGACCAATCACAAGAATACACTGATAATGCGAACACGACTAATTCGGCTAAGGCCGGTCACTATAGGACCGCGGTATGGCCGACTACGGGTCCTTAGTTCCAATGTGTCACTTATCTTTCTGATGTCCGACGGAGTGCTGTTCGGTGATGCTCTGGTGTTGCAGCCGCTGGGCCCAGCCGGCGAGGATCGCCCAACCGGCGAGGATCTTGTGAAGTCTTCGGGCGCTCCTACACCCAGGCGAGGTGGGGGCGCAACAGGCCCTAGGCGAGTCCTTTGGCGGAGCAACCCCCTGTGAGGGCAGCGGGGTTCTGCCTGCTAGCAGGATGAAGGAGGCCGCAGCCCCCGGGCAGGGGCGAGCCGCAGTTATGCGGAGTGGCAGCTGGTAGGCCGCGGGCACAACCTGGGGCTGTGCGGAGAGTCCTACTGAAGGCAAGGGGCATGTCCCAGCTGCGGGCTGCAGCGGGGCGGTGGCGGCTGCGGGCGGCAACGGATAGGCTGCAGCCATGGACTGGAGTGGAATGGCAACGGCTGCGGGCAGCAGCGGGCAGGCCGCAACCGCGAGCTGGAGTCGGGCAGCGGCGGGCTGCAGCAGACAGGCTGCACCCGCAAGGTGGAGTCGGGAGGCGGCTACCGCGGGCAGGAGCAGACAGGCCACACCCACGGGGCGGAGCCTGGCGTTGTCTCTCTGTTGGACGGCTCTGTGCCGTCTCCCTGCAGTCCACCGTGAGTCTCCCTGCAGTCTCTCTGGTTGCTGCTTTCTCCGCTCTGCTCTGGCTTTTGCTCTGGCTCTATGGCGCTTCTTGGCTTCCTTCCTCCTCCTCTCCCGTTCTGCTGACTCACTCCTCCTGGCGTCCTCAGTCCTTTTTATACTGGACCCTCCCCCAACCTCTCTGGAACTCTCTATGTCCTGTCCTCTAATTCTGTCCCCTGGAAACAGTTTCCCTAGGAACCTTGGTGACAGCCTCCTTGGTTCCGGCCCGGGCACACAGCAGGGGCGGCTCCTTCTACACTCCCCAATCCTGTATGCTCGCCAGTCCTCGGGCGAGGGCTTAGGGAGGCCTGGGCAAGTTTTCTGCAGCGAGTTTCTTTTGCCACACGAAGTGGTCCTGTTCGTAGCGTTCGGGGGGCTTTCCAGCTGTCGTTCGCTCGGAGCGCCGTGGTCCGACTGCGGTGGAGTCTTCTGGGGTGGCAGAAAGAGGCGGGTCGACCGGGTCTGGTGGGTTGACTGGGTCCATCGGAGTATCATCTCTTGAAGTGTCTGTTTGTACTGTCTGGGGTTCTTCTTCGTCGTCTTCATCCCAGACTGCTGGTGGGGGTTCTGGGACCTGAGGAGGGGCCTCAGGTCGTGCAGGGTCTGCGGACGTACAGGGTCGTAACATACTGCGATGTACGGTATGAGTGGGGAGGTCCTTGTCTTTTTCTGATTGTATCTCGTACACTGGCCCATCGGGGCTTATCCGGCGCAAAACCCGATAGGGATCCTCTTCCCAGCGGGGTTCTAACTTGTGCTGATGGCGCTCATCCAGCACAAGTACTCGATCTCCGGTCTGGAAGTCAATGAGTTGAGGCAGAGCCCCCCCCCCGGGGTGTTCCAGGTCCTGAAGTTTGGTGTGTACAATTCGGTGCAAGCTTTGCAACCGATGCTGATGGTTCCAGACCCACGAGAAGACCCCTGTCCATGGTTGTTTCTCTTCCGGATTCAACTCTACCTCCGTAATTCCTTTGCCTTCCCGGCCGAATAGCAGCGAGTAGGGAGTGTACCCAGTGACTCGGTGCACCCGGTTGTTATAAACCCATACCAGTTCAGGGACGTATTCGGGCCAGCGGGCCTTATGGTCACTCTCCAGGATTCGCAACATTCGAATCAATGTTCGATTAAATCGCTCGCAGGCCCCATTCCTTTGTGGGTGATACGGAGTGGTACGGGATGTGTTGATGCCATACAGTCGATGTAGTTCTTCCATGACTTTTCCCAGAAAGCACGCGCCTTGATCTGAATGGATCCGTTGGGGGCAGCCGTAAACTTGGATAAAGTTTTTGCAAATCGCATAGGCGGCTGATTCTGCGGTCTGATCTCGGGTAGGGGTCACCACGGCGAACTTGGTGAAATGGTCCACCATGACAAGACAGCGCTCATACCCTTGGTATGCCGGGCCAATGGTCACGTAGTCCACCATCAAGAGTTCGAGGGGCGCTGCTGTAACAATAGTCTGGACTGGAGCCCGCTGCGCAGGTGGTTTAGCTAGTTCACATAGGCGACAAGCACGCCAAACTTCTTCCATGGCGGTCGGCAAGCGAGGGTGGTGGGCCTTTTGCTGCAGCTACTGAAATGTCTTTTGTGCCCCAAAATGTGCCCCCTTCTCATGGGCCTCGTGGGCAATCCCGCTGAGTTGGGCTCCCGGTACCACGACCTGTCAAGTGATTGCTGATGTTGTCCGTGATACTGTATCCCGGTACAATAGTCCTTCTTTGATCACCAATTTTTCCCACTGTCGAAACATTAATAAGGTATCCTGGGTTAAAGTTTGCCGCTGAGTGTCGTTAGGTAGTTGGCTCGTGGCCACCCACTGACGCAGGGGCCCAATTTCTTCATCTTCTTGCTGCTGCTGGATCCATTTATCCCAGGACTGTTCTAGCATGCCCCCAGCGGGCCCTATGTGAGATTGTTCTTGGGTGAGGGCGGTGAGTTCGGCGGGGGCCAGAGCGAACGGCGTCTCTTCTCCTTCTAGTTCGTCATCCCGGCTTCGCTCTGGAGTTGTACGTTGGATCCTGGAGAGCACGTCAGCATGTACATTCTCCTCTCCTCTTTTGTAAATGATCTTGTATTTGAATTTGGCCATCCAGGCTACCCATCGTTGCTCCAGGGCCCCTAGTTTGGCATTTTCGAGGTGGGCCAGCGGGTTGTTGTCGGTCCGTACTACCACCTCGGAGCCTGCCAGGTACTCTGCGAACCGCTCCGTCATGGCCCACACGCCCGCGAGGAGCTCGAGCTTAAAGTAGCTGTAATTGTCAGGATTACGTTTGGAGTCGTGGAGTGATCGGCTGCCATAAGCGATCACTTTCTCCCGGCCGTCTTGGACTTGCGACAATACAGCTCCTAGCCCGTGAAGACTCCCGTCAGTGTGCAGTATGAACGGCTGCTAGAAATCCGCATAAGCTAACACCGGGGCATCCGAGAGTGCGGCCTTAAGATCTTGGAAGGCCTCTTCCTGCGGTTCTCGCCACTGAATCTTCCATCCATTCGCCCCGGCAGGGGTCCTCTTTAGCAGGTCTTGCAGGGCTCGGGCTCGATGCGCAAAATTCTTTACGACACAACGGTAGTACCCAGCCAACCCCAGGTAGGCTCGTACATCTTTTACCGTCTCAGGAGTAGGCCACCCCTGAATTGCGGCAACCTTTTCCCGGGACGGTCTTACGCCTTCTGCAGAGACGGTATGCCCCAGATATTCGATCTGCATCTGGAATAGGTGGCATTTCTGGGGTTTTACCTTCAATCCGTACTTCTGCAGTCGGCCAAGCACCTGCCCCAACCGCCGCAGGTGGTCCTCAAACGTAGCGGCATAGATGATGATGTCATCCAGGTATATCAGCGTGGCCTCGAAGTTGAGATCTCCCAGACACAGCTCCATCAGCCGTTGAAAAGTCCTGGGGCCGTTGGCCAGCCCAAACGGCATACGATTGAGTTCGAACAGTCCCATGGGAAGAATGAATGCAGTCTTGGCCCGGTCTTCTTCCAACATTGGCACCTGCCAGTACCCGCTGGCCAGATCTAAGGTCGAGAAATATGTCGCTTTTCCCAAGGCGGATAGGGATTCTTCAATGCGGGGCAGCGGGTACGAGTCTTTGATGGTACAGGCGTTCAATTTCCGATAATCCACACAGATCCGCAAACTGCTATCTTTCTTCCGGACCAACACGATGGGGGCTGCCCAAGGGCTCTGGCTTTCTCGAATGACTCCTTTTCGCAGCATTTGGCCCAATAGAGTCTTTACCTCTTGATAGAGTTGTGGTGGAATCTGCCGATATCATTCTATAATAGGAGCTGTTCCTGCAGTGGGAATACCATGCGTGATGGCCGTGGTACATCCGAAATCGTCCTCATGTTTGGCAAATACCTCCTGATGTTGGCCCAGAAGTGTTTTTACCTGGAGTATCTGGGCCGGGGTGAGACCAGAGAGTTCTGCTCGCATTTTTTCCAGGATAATTTGGCCCTTTTCTTCGGCCGAGGACCTGGAGGTCTGAAGAGATCGGATGGATACTGTCCATGGGTTCACTTTTAGCTGGAACGCCGGAGCCGGGAACACTTCCTCCAGGGGTCTCACTAGTATTGCCATTTCGGCCCATTTCGGCCCGCGGTTTCAGAATGATGTCTTGGTCTTCTAGGTTAACGCACCGCACCAGTACGGTCCCTTTCCGCACGTGGCCAGGGTGCGGGCCACCAGGACTCCGGGGGGGCAGGTGCTCCGAGAGGCTCGGCTCTACCTGCATCTCCACTCCTTCCAGGGGCACAGGAGCCCGGATTGGTAAGGCCACCACCGTCTGTCCTGGCGGCAGAACGAGCTGAGGGGCTCCCGGAGCAATCACCTTCCCCAGTGCCTCGCCCTCCTGGCAGTCCTGTTGGACTCGCGCTCCCCGCACCAACTGTTGAAAGACCTGCCCTTGGGGCATGCGGGAGCCCCACTGGCTCAGAGTCTCTTGGGTGGGCTCGTTCAGGAGTACGCTGCCGAACTCTCGCAATATATTCATACCCAAGGGTGTTTATCATTGGCTTCTCCCTGGGTCAGGATCACTCCTCGGCGGCCGAGTGGTTTGCCGCATAACGAAATCTGCATCCAGACTACTCCAACAACAGGAACTGGCAGCTGGTTGGCGGCTACCAGCTTTATCATGGACGCCCACTGGGGTCTTAGTGCTTTAGGAAAATGCCGCTGAAAATAAGTCTCTGGCATGGTCATAGAATCATAGAATCATAGAATCGTAGAGTTGGAAGGGACCTCCTGGGCCATCTGGTCCAACCCCCTGCTCAAAGCAGGAATCGCTAAATCATCCCAGTCAGATGTCTGTCCAGCCTCTGTTTGAAGACTTCCATTGAAGGAGAACTCACCACTTCTCGTGGCAGCCTGTTCCACTCATTGATCACTCTAACTGTCAAAAAGTTTTTTCTAATATCTAATCTGTGTCTCCTCCCATTCAGTTTCATCCCATTGCTTCTAGTCTTTCCTTGTGCAAATGAGAATAAAGTTGATCCTTCTACAATGTGACAGCCCTTTAGATATTTGTAGACAGCTATTAAGTCTCCTCTCAGTCTTCTCTTTTGCAAACTAAACATTCCCAAATCCTGCAACCTTTCCTCATAAGACAGGGTTTGCAGACCGGTCACCATTCTTACTTGCAACCCTGTATCGACTAGGCATCGTACAGCACGGCCTTCAAGCTCTGCCCATACCACCGGACACCTCGCCACCAGATCCCTGGGACTTCCACCACCCCTCGCCATGGTTTCTGGCTCCGAGCGGCGTCCCCCCAGCTCACATGGCTGCCGGAGTGGGTATTCCACACGCCACGGGTACTCTCGGGCGAGGTGGCCAGGCTCTTTGTACTCATAACATTCCTGAGGCCGCAGGGACCGACTGTCCCTGAGATTGCGGGGACCCCAGGGTCCCGGGCGTGCCCCAGGCCATTCACTCCTGGCCTCGGCCCTTCTCTTCACCTCGGCCAGTTCACCTCTGATATCATTCAGCTCTCATTTCATGTCTTCCATCCATTGTGGCTCTTCAATGGCATGAACGAAGACTTCCGTGCTCCAGACCTTTCCCACGGGGACTGTCAACCCCTGTTCCTGTTCCCACACACGCGCCTGACTCCCTACCTCAGAGAAAGACATATGCGGGTTTACCCAGACCTGCTCCCACACGGCTTGCTTAGTCAGAGGGTCTTGGAGTCTGGTCACTAAAAGGTCACGTAGGGTGAGGTCGATGGGTCCCATCCCTACTCCGTCCTTCCACTCTATGGCCGTGTATAATTCCTGAAGAGCATTCATGTACTGGGTGACCGTCTCCTCTTCCTCTTGCATACGACTGAACAACCGGGTTCTCAGTTCCCCCACATTTGTCGGATCCCCATGTGTCTCCTCCAATATCTGTAAGACCCTAACAAAGGTGTTACGCTGTCCTGGGGGTCTCAACATTACGGAATCCCGGGCCTCCCCGTCCAATGCCATAAGGGCTACCTCAGCTTCCAAGTCGGGGGTCATCGGATGCATTCTAAACAACCCTCGCATCCGTTCCGTCCAGCTTCACAGCTTGGTATTGGCGCAAGAGTACCTAGGCAGGTTGCTCAGCATAACCCCCAAGGAAATGCTGGACCAGGGGCCAGCGTTGCCCCCCTTTGGACTGTGGCATCCCCGCTCACGCTTGGAGACTGCATCCTGCCGACTACGCCAAATGTAGTACTTGCAGGTACAGGGATGCAGTGACGAGGCATGAGACGGTTTGGGCTTTAAAGTGTATCTTTTATATCTATAGATGCCTTTAGGGCTGTCTTGAGCAACCAAGAAACAAGCAACCTAACAATAATTGTCCTCGCAGGGACCAATCACAAGAATACACTGATAATGCGAACACGACTAACCCGGCTAAGGCCGGTCACTATAGGGCCGCGGTATGGCCGACTACGGGTCCTTAGTTCCAGTGTGTCACTTATCTTTCTGATGTCCTCTGATGTTGCAGCCGCTGGGCCCAGCCGGCGAGGATCGCCCAACCGGCGAGGATCTTGTGAAGTCTTCGGGCATTCCTACACCCAGGCGAGGTGGGGGCACAACAGGCCCTAGGCAATAGGCCGCAGCTGCGGGCTGGAGTGGAGCGGCAACGGCTGCGGGCAGCAGCGGGCAGGCCACAATTGCGGGCTGGAGTCGGGCAGTGGCCGCGGGCTGCAGCGGACTGGCCACACCCACGGGGTGGAGTCGGGTGGCGGCTGCCCAGGGGGGAGCAGACGGGCTGCCCCCGTGAGGTGGAGACGGGCGGCGGCTGCCTCGGGTGGGAGCGGACGGGCCACACCCGCGGGGAGGAGCCGGGCGTTGTCTCTCTGTTGGACGGCTTGGTGCCATCTCCCTGCAGTTCACCGTGAGTCTCCCTGCAGTCTCTCTGGTCACTGCTCTCCCCGCTCTGCTCTGGCTCTGGCTTTTGCTCTGGCTCTCTGGTGCTTCTTGGCTTCCTTCCTCCTCCTCTCCCGTTCTGCTGACTCACTCCTCCTGGCGTCCACAGTCCTTTTTATACTGGACCCTCCCCCAACCTCTCTGGAACTCTCTATGTCCCGTCCTCTCATTCTGTCCCCTGGAAACAGTTTTCCTAGGAACCTTGGTGACAGCCCCCTTGGTTCCGGCCCAGGCACACAGCGGGGGCGGCTCCTCCTACACAAGTACTGCAATAGCAATATTGAACACTGCCTACAGTATATGCCTACTCTAAAATAAGCTCTTGTTCCTGAACTGCTTCCAGAGGAGAGTGTGCAGAGAATTGTGTGAACATACCCTTATATTAGGGCGCAGACAGACGGCCGTATAACTCGTGCTAGTATTGCATCTTAATCCTCGTACTGGCTGTCTGCTCTCCTGACCTGAGTTGACAGCTGCTTAGAAATACATCACACTGTCATGCTTAGGTCAGGAGATGTGTCGGGACAGTCCGTGCAGAGCAGTGCGATCATCTCATGAGTTGTATGGCCATCTGTCTGTGCCCTAAGACCCAATGATGCGATGTGACTGGCCAATCACAGTAATGCAAGTAACCAACATGGCTATAGCATTGCCATGTATGGCAGGCAATTCCCGCTTGTTCATTGGCTGAAACATGCGGGGTGGGGGCTTGAGCTCCCGTGATACTCGATCTAGTAACAAGCATACCTGAGCCCCCCGATGCAGTGACGAGCAAACTCGCTCATCACTAATCTTTATGAAAAAAAAAATCAACCCCGAGGCACTTCCTTTATTGACAGATGGCAAAAAGATTGGGTAGCTTGATTTCAACATGCACTATCTCAAAGTACATAAGCCACCATTAGAGGGGTCTGACAGAGGCTTAAATCTCCTTACACATTGAATAAAGTTGGTCGAATCTACCGATATTGGTGGGCTTGGTTGACTGTGTAGTGTTTATGTCAACCTCCCAACTCTCTCACTAGCTTTTTGAATTTCCAATTATCAATTTTTTTGTTTTCCCGGGAAATATATGTCTTAGGAGTCTAACAGTGGCTCTTTGATAGAGAACACAGAGAAGTGTCTCTATTTTGGGGGGAGTTGGGAGTGATAGTTGTCTGCCGAGAGCTATCTAAAGTGTTTGCGGGCCTGTACTCCATATATTTAGATCATATACTGTGGATTGTGACCCCTCGCGGGCAGGGTCCTCTCTCCTTCTGTACTCGTGTGTCCCTTATCTTGCACATGTTTATTGTACTTGTCTATATTTCCCCTTTTCCCTGTAAAGGGCCATGGAATAAATGGCGCTATATAAATGTATAATAATAATATACATGCTTCACTATGGACCACCTAAGTTTCAGAAAGGACGTGGAGGTGTCAAAAAGTGAAGAAAAGAAAATCGATTGAAAAGAAAAAAAAATTTCCAGTAGAACTGATAAGTAGAAAGGTTTGGAGGAAGGTGATGTGGTCAGATGAGACAAAAGCTGAACTTTTTCGCAACCAAGGTAAGAAAACAATGAAGAACAGACTGACATTCTGCAGGAAGTAAAGTAAAGTTGTTTACTCTTTATGAAGAGACCACTTCAAACTGCTTGGAACATCTCGAAGAATGATTTTCCGGAGAAGAAAAGGTAAGTGCTACCATGAGTCCATTTACTTGGGGGCTTTTCAACCATGGAGTGGGCTAAAGAATGGGATCTAAACATTCTCCAAAAGCAACTTCTCCCAATGATCCAGCAGCAACGTGAT
Source organism: Dendrobates tinctorius (assembly GCF_039654945.1). Classification (NCBI taxonomy): domain Eukaryota; kingdom Metazoa; phylum Chordata; class Amphibia; order Anura; family Dendrobatidae; genus Dendrobates; species Dendrobates tinctorius. Next base: position 10,314,030 of record NW_027361993.1, read on the forward strand.
GATGGGCAATGCTTTTTCCAGCATTATTTGCCTTTTGACATGCTCTTAGTGACTTGGATAATAAAGCACTGACATTTTGGATCCATGGCCAGGAAACTCCCCTGATCTTAATCCCATTGAGAATCTGCGGTCAATGCTCGAAAAGCGGGTTGACAAACAAAAACACAGAAATTGTGATGAACTCCAAGCTCTGATTAGACAATAATGGGTAAGTCAGCAGTCAGGATTTGATCCAGCAGCTTATATCCAGTTGCCGGGCAAGGGGCAGAATTCTTGAAAATAAAGGTCAACACTGTAACTATTGACTTGTAATACAAGTTTAAAAACTTATTAAATGATGATAATTGTACTTCAGTAAGCTTAAAAAATATCTGACTTAATCATTTAAAAACACTGGAGAAGCAAACTTTGCAAAAACCAAAATTTGTGTCATTTGTAAAAAGTTTGACCACAACTGTTTAGGTAGTAAAGAAAGAAAACCAGGGACACACTGGGTTCTGCCAGATTGAGTGACTACAAACCTTGTCTGTAGAAGACCTATTAAGAGCTGCCAGTCTCCCACTCACAAAGCTCAGGTGACACTTTTCCATCGAAAAAGATGGTGGGACAGTGCTCCAAAGTCAAAGTGCATACTCCCATATTAGGACATCAGGGATCTACAGTGTGTATGACACTATTTTTATGAAATTACAAACTGTGAACCCCTATACCTTTGCAAGAATGTGTACACACACACACAGATCTGCAAATCCATGAGTTTGCATTTGTTGAAGTTTCCCACACGGCCCCCTCGTCTCATTAGCATAAGGGACAATAGAGAACTCACTATCTTGTCTGAGCAGAGCTGCACTCTCTGATAACCTGTCCTCCATGGATCAGGTGCAGTGTACAAGTCATTTTAGATGGCAGATAAAGCAGGAGAGCAATAATTGTGAGAAGCACTTTATTGCACACCCTAGAGAGCTATTCATGTGCACCCACTCATTAGCAATATCTGATGGGCAGGCTCCAAGAGGGTGTGGGACACTAATCAATATAATGGCCTACAGTATACTAATGTTAAAGACCCTGGACAGCAGGAAGGTGATGTTATGCTCTGTGCCCCTAGGCAGCAATGACGGGGGCTATCTGTTCCATCAGTAATTTGTGTTCTTCAATAAATTTTTATTATGCATAAATGAAGTGCAAATATTACATTTATCTTTGCAGTTAACAGAGGCATCAGTATTTACTGTCAATTATATTTGGATATATTAATTTATATTTGTTTTATTTTATTTTTAATATTTTCACTTTTTAAATAATGTTTTATTGAGGTTTGTGTTATTCCACAATTCTGTTTAAGGCTCATACCCATCAGTGTTAATAAAATCGGTCCAATGTTGTCCCTGAAAAGTCAGACAAGCGTCCTGCGAGTGGAGCAGGATTTTTTCCAAGGATTTTTTCAAGTATGACATCCGTATGCAATGCGTTTTTCGCATCATTTTTCCATTTGAAATCAGTATGTTATTGTAGGGCATGTCAGGTTGCTAGCCCTATATAAACCCCTTTTTCAACATGTCTAATTCTGAGCACTACCGTATACTCTTGGGGAAAGAATAATTTATTTTTGGGGTTGCCAACAACAACCTGCAGCTAACAACCTTTTTCACTGGATAATATCCTGTGAGTATGGGATTAGCTATCCGACCATTGTTGATCCGTGGAGGCCTCGCAGATATTGGGTACACCCACTCGTTTTCCAACGGCCTAAAAGGGGTTGTAAGGACATCCATTGAGGTATCCAGAGAAAGGTATGGCATACTCTCAAATGTTCCTGCGTACCCATGATCTGCTACGCGACCTCTTTCATTATGCTTTCCATTGTCTCTGTCCATTAAAAAATACTGTGGAGCCTAGGCCTTTGTTTGGTGGGTTAATGTTTGCAGAGATGTTGGAAATAGCAGATGTATGATACTTATCCTGAAATAGTCTCATAAGAAACATAGACTACTAGCTTAATGACATTTGTTTGTTTTTGTCAAAATAATTATTTTGCTTCCTTTGTTATTTTTTTTCCATTTTAGATTCCTTTCCACTGGAGAGTCGTATACTACCTCCATTAAGATCTCCTACTTGGAAGAACAACTACCAGGATGCAGTGGACCCATATAGTTAAGATGGCGGCAACACAGATGCAAAAATACCGATGGGACAGCCGCTCACATCCTGCTTGGTATATAAATGCACAATGAAAACTTGTATGTGGCGCTGTTCACACTATGGCAATGCACAGCATCCAGGTTAACAGCCTATTAGTTACGCCCTTCTATTAGAGCAGGCGGGCTGCCCAGCGCTATCAAGATGCATCCCATGTGAACAGACACCACAGTTTACAAGACCAAATGGGCCCAACTGCACCCCGAATAAAAAAGTGCAAAAAAAAAACACATTAAAAAATGTGAGGTATTAGTTGATATTTTGGCCAAAATACGTTAGCTCGTAATCCTCGTCATGGATTGGTAGGATGTGAGCGGCTGTCTCATCAGTATTTTTGCACCTGTGTTGTCGCCATCTTAGCTATATGGGTCCACTACATCCTGATGCATTTGCTTGGAGACCTTGGCAGGTAAGCATCTCTGCCTTTTTTGCTTTATGTTTGAAGAACAACTACAGTAAAAATAGTGAAACATACTTGTTCAGAAATATGGACTCGTCTAAATGAGAAAGTGATGCCGGACCCAACCCCTGAAGAATGGGAGAGCATATCAAGAGGGATGTATGTTAGGTGCCAGTTTCCAAATTGTTTGGGTGCTTTGGACGGCAAACACATCTGGGTTCCGCCGAACTCAGGGTCCCAATACTCCAAGTAAAAACAATTTTTTTTTCGGAGTCCTGTTGGTGGTAGTTGAGAGCAACTACCACTTTGTAATAGTAGATATTGTGGCTTATGGAAGGTGTGCTGCCCCCAAGGATGCACCCTGGTTCAAGTGGGGAACCAGTATTGTGGCAGATGAGGCTTTTCAACTCACATGCCATTTGATGAGGCTTTATCCTTGGCGTGGTTTTGACTGACTATGTCGGATTTTCAATTACAGGATAACTAGGGCATGGCTAAGTGAGCAAAATGTCAATGGTGTCATTAAGGCTGTAGCAATACTACATTATTTTACCAGTAGCCACAATTCGCCTGTGTCTGTGGATACTGAGGGAGGATTGGCTAACAATCCTGGTCCAGTTGCACATGCTTTGGCCCAACGTAGGGATCTTTCAGGCCTCAGAGTCCGTGAACTTCTTGCAGATTATTTTTTGACGCTAAAGGGGTCCACGCCATGGCAAGAAAATGTTGGTTTATGATGTTTACACAATGATTTTATTTGGTTATGACTTCAAATAACCAAAATATGTGTAAACTTGATTTTTAATTTAGTTTTCCCAGTGCAGAAATGACTCATTAATAAATGTGCCAATTATTTTGCTACAAACAAAAAAAGTGTTTTATTTTTCACATAATAAATTAAATAAAGCCTTAATTCTGGCACATTTATAAACTTGCATATTAACAAAAAAAAAACAAAAAACAAACATTAATAGAAACATTTACAAATAGAAAAATGAATGAGGTGATGTGGAGGGGGAGTGTGGACTGGAGGATTCTTGTAGTTGGGTTGTCCGCTGAGGGGTTGATTAAAATGGCAAAATGGTGAGAGGTTGGTTGTTAGGGGGAATTTGGTATTGTTGACTGGGGACATAGTCAACCGGTCCAGAATAATAAATTCCGCGATCCTGGTGTGGTGGTCAAGAGGATCTTTGCCTGCGATGGCCAATATTGTATGTTTGTGGTCGAGGGCCATAATGCCAGCCTTCTGCTTGGCGAGCTAACTGGGGTTGGTTGGAGTGGGCAGCACAGTAGTCATGCTGGACAATGGGTTGCTGCTGTTCCACATGCGCATTAGCTCTTGTGTCTGGTGTATGTCTGGTGGAAGTTTGTGGTCTAGCTACTACAGGAGGTCCTGTTGCTGGAGGACTGACAATGTTAGGAGAATGGCCTGAGTATGGTGGTGGGCCAGTGGTAGGAGGATGACGTGAGTATGGTGGTGGGTCGGTGGTAGGAGTATGGCATGAGTATGGTGGTGGACCAGTAGTAATGTGGTACTCGCAGGTACACAGGATGCAGTGAGGAGATGGAGACGGAGTAGGCTTCAATTCAACCTTTATATATGGATTATTGGAATAACTGGCAAGCTAACAGTAGTTTTCCTCGCAGGGATTCAAACAGTATATATGTAAAAACTCAGGAGGGCACTACTGAATAAGATATGCGGATCAACCAGCAGTCAGTATAAACACAAACTGAGAAAATGGAGAAAAAGCTACTGACCAAAATGCAGGGATCACTGCAAAATTACAAAGTTTATTGGTAACAAAAAGACAACATCCATGTAAAAACATTTAAAAAGTCATACAATGACATGAAACTGTCACAAAGGCTTATATTAAAGCCCAAAGAGCTCCCTTCAGTAAGTGGACATACATAAAAAAGGCTCTAGAATATATCACATATAATAGCATACCTGCAATGAAGAAATGTAATACTAAACATAATGATCCGTTGAATAATCCATCCAAATAGACTATGGTACAATAATGAATGCAAGTAATAACAAATGTAAGCAACTGAGCCATGAGAATAAACACCATAGGGTATTGAGCATAGATGAAAAGTATAGCAATCATGGTGTAGCCAAGAGGCTAAAATGACCAAGATTAAATCCTGCCTGCATAGTCCCTATATAGTGCCACTTACAAAGGGGGAGCTTGTGGAGTGCCCTACGCGTGCCACACACCAAAAGGTGGCTTCATCAGGGCCTAGAGAGTCAGTTTGTTACACTTGTTTAAATATGCTAAACAATCAGTACATATGTGCAGCAGCTGCAGCGACGTACCCAATTAGCTGCAATGGAGGCCTGGATACACATGCACACCAGAGGAAAGAGAATAATCCATGACTCACAGGTTATTTCCGGGTTTGGAGCAGTGTGACGAAACACTACACACTGCGCAGGTGCAGACAGGAATGACTCATCACATAATACACAGTGAATTCCAGGTTTGGAGCAGTGTGAACGTCACACCGCCCACTACACCAATGCAAACAAAGTAACTGAATACAAAAAGGTTGTGTGACGTAATGAATGCCAAATGCGCAAGCGCAGTAGGCGCAAGATAAAATAAGCGCGATTCCACTGTGTGCCATGTCATTTAGCATATAAGCGGGCATACCTAGACATATAAGTGAGTAAAGTGCATCAAAGGGAGACATATGCTAGAATAAATCCCCATATGTAGGCGCCGTGGCACTGATTATCACAGTCTCAACAAATGGAAATTTCACAAAGTGTAAAAATGAGCGCAACTAATACAGACTATGCACCCATAGCCAAGTAAAGATATACAATGCTCCCAGCCCGCGGACACGCAGCCCTTACAGAGTATATGGCTAAATGCAATGTCAGATCGCACTATGCTAAACGCACCAACTGAACACGGTATAATACTGGTAACGGAATTAGGTCAAATTTAGTGTTGCAAACACAATGGGAACAAACAATATACCATTTTAAATCCACTGATTGAATAAGATAGTATTGAAACAGGCCAGAAAAATCAAGCCTCTGCAGACAAAAAAAAACAAAAAAAAACTAATCACATAGTATATACCAGGCCAAAAAAGTTGTGTAACACAGTAAATACCAAATGCGCAAGCGCGGTCTCAGTAATAAATGACACATAGGCGCAGAAAAAAAAAAAAACGATTCTACTATATAACCTGTCACTTAGCATGTGTGCAGGCATACCTATAAATGAATAGAGGGAATCAAAGGGAGACATATGATATAATAAATCCCCATATGTAAGCTCCGCGGCACTGATTATCACAATCTCAACAAGTAGATATTATAAAACATGCAAAATGAGCGCAACTGATACAAAACTGTGTACCATATCAATAGATACTATATAGATGCAAGCGCGCATGGCTCAGAGCAAAATAGAGATATAAAATAATATCAGCCCGCAGAAACGTAATCACACTATGCAAACGCGCCCACTGAACACAGTGTAATACTGATGCCAGAATTGGTTAAATTTGGTATTGAAGACGCAGAAGGAACATGTAATGTACCAAAAAAAAGAAAACTAAAAAAAACCCCCCCAAAAAAAAAACAAATTAAAAAAAAAAAAAAAATACATGGAAATTTCCGGGTTTGGAGCAGTGTGAACATCACTCCAACCACTGTGCCGACGTAGACAAGGTAACGGGCAGCAAAAAGGTCCGAAAAAAGTTATGAGACATACCGGAATTAGATCCTACAACAGATATATTTGCATATATCCAGGCCTCCATTGCAGCTAATTGGGTACGTCGCTGCAGCTGCCGCACATATGTACTGATTGTTTAGCATATTTAAACAAGTGTAACAAACTGACTCTCTAGCCCTTGATGAAGCCACCTTTTGGTGTGTGGCACGCGTAGGGCACTCCACAAGCTCCCCCTTTGTAAGTGGCATTATATAGGGATTATGCAGGCAGGATTTAATCTTGGTCATTTTAGCCTCTTGGCTACACCTTGATTGATATACTTTTCATCTATGCTCAATACCCTATGGTGTTTGTTCTCATGGCTCAGTTGCTTACATTTGTTATTACTTGCATTCATTATTGTACCATAGTCTATTTGGATGGATTATTCAATGGATCATTATGTTTAGTATTACATTTCTTCATTGCAGGTATGCTATTATATGTGATATATTCTAGAGCCTTTTTTATGTAGGTCCACTTACTGGAGAGCTCTTTGGGCTTTATTATAAGCCTTTGTGATAGTTTCATGTCATTGTATGACTTTTTAAATGTTTTTACATGGATGTTGTCTTTTTGTTACCAATAAACTTTGTAATTTTGCAGTGATCCCTGCATTTTGTGAACATACATCTGTGACCTCGTCTCCCGGTACTTTCCTGCACGCAACCTCCGATCCTCACAAGATCTCCTTCTCTACTCCCCTCTTATCTCCTCTTCCCACAATCGCATACAAGATTTCTCTCGCGCATCTCCCCTACTCTGGAACTCTCTACCACAACATATCAGACTCTCACCTACCATCGAAACCTTCAAAAAGAGCCTGAAGACCCACCTCTTCCGACAAGCCTATAACCTGCAGTAACCACCGATCGACCAAACCGCTGCACGACCAGCTCTACCCTCGCCTACTGTATTATCACCCATCCCTTGAAGATTGTGAGCCCTCGCGGGCAGGGTCCCCTCTCCTCCTGTACCAGTTATGACTTGTATTGTTTAAGACTATTGTACTTGTTTTTATGTATACCCCCCTCACATGTAAAGCGCCATGGAATAAATGGCGTTATAACAATAAATAATAATAATAATAATAATAATAATTTTGGTCAGTAGCTTTTTCTCCATTTTCTCAGTTTGTGTTTATACTGACTGCTGGTTGATCCGCATATCTTATTCAGTAGTGCCCTCCTGAGTTTTTACATATAAACTTGGTTTTGTTGGTGGTTTTTTGCCACTATTCTTTTTCAGGAGTGTTGGCACACGTCTATTATATTTAGGTCATATTATGGACCTGGCAGCGAGAGAGGCCGCCTGGACTAGTCAGGCACAGGGGATTTTTGAGGACCTTACAGTGGCTCAGTCTGCTTCAGTTGGTGTTGGTTCACATACAGATTTTGATAGTATTTCTAGAGAACTTATTAATCTACATAAAATTCTTACCAAAACATGGTGGAACATTAAAAGTCTTGAGGAGTATAAATGTTTTGGTCTTATCCCGAGGGGACTCAGGGTTCAGATTTTCCCGGCCAGGGAAGTAGACTGCTCCTTCCAAAAGACTTGGGAGGATGGTCTTTTTAAGTGTTCAACCATAATTATGAATCTTCTGATTGAGCATGATCGTACTTTGTTAGTGGAAACTAAGGATAAAATCAAAACTTGTGAAACTAAATTACATACGTTTGATACTAAAACCCTGGTTGAACCTTTTTTAAGTTGCCTCAAAAATACCATTGATCACTATGAAAAGGACATTATTGGGGGCAAAAAGCGTAAGTTTAAACGCGATCAGATGGACTTTAAAAATGGAAAAGAATACAGATGGGTGCATAGGGGCAATAAAAGACGTCTTGCATCAGATATGAATACGAACAAAGATAACCTGTCAGCCAATGAATCGCAATCCAGCGTTTTTTTTTTTGTTTTTTTTTTATCGTCAGATCAAAGCGACCCAGAAGGCGCTGCAGGAGGGGTAGACGTGGTACAAGAGCCCCTAAGGAGAGCCAGGAGGTTTCGTCAGTGGTCCCCCAGACAACGGAGAAACACGAGACAGAACCGCAGATATTGATTTACCCTACTGATTCTCAATTTGGTTCGTTGGACTGCTCCCGGAATGAAGGGGGTAAGCTTTCCATTATCAATCTGTCCACTTATGAATTATCGCCTACTGAAGTGTCTATTTTGCAGCGTGGCTTATCGTTTTGTCCTACAAATACTCTTGACAAATTTATTTTTGTTAAAGATCTTTATTTATTTTGCAGACAATTAACGTTTAAACTTATGTATCATCAACCTTCCATTGTTGATACTATGCCTATTGAGGACAGACAAATATTTAGAGACCTTCTCTCACTCCGGGAGGAGAATGCGAACCCCTCCACGAGAACACATTTTACTGGACGTTTACCTTCTCAAGCTACTCCTAAGTTTTCCTTATTTCCGGTGGTCCAAATCTTCTTTGATGCGGTATGTAGAGATTTACAGACCCTAGATAGCAAACCCAGTGCTTTTAGTAATGTAACAAACTCTGAAAGGATTGCCATTAAGGCACTTGGTAGGAATAAGGAGCTAGTGATCAGAGAGGCTGATAAAGGAGGTAATATTGTGATTTGGCCGGTTGATCTATATGTCAAAAAAGCTAAAAGACAGCTCAGCAATTCCTCCTTTTATCAGGTACTTCCATCTGATCCCACTGCAATATTCAACTCCAAGTTAGACCATCTTTTGAATTTGGCACATACCCATCATGTCCTAAACAAGAAAGAAAAAGAGTTTTTGACCTCCCACCATCCCAGAATTCCCACTTTCTACATGCTACCCAAAGTGCATAAGTCCATTGTGGATCCACCGGGTCGTCCAATCGTGTCGGGTATTGGTAGGATTTTTGAAAAGCCTTGTGTTTATGTTGATATATTTGTTCAGCCTTTGGTCTCCATCTTACATTCATATGTCAAGGATACCTCACATTTATTGGTTTTGTTGAAAGATTTGATCATTCCCCCTGACACTTTTTTAGTTACCCTGGATGTTGAATCCTTGTACACCAATATCCGACACGATTTGGGGATTCAAGCGGTTGCTTTTTTTCTGGAGCAACACTCCACCGGTGATCGACATCATGATTCCTTTATAGTGGATTTATTGCACTTCATTTTGGATAAAAACTATTTTGTGTTTGATCGGGTATTTTATAGACAGGTGTCTGGGACTGCGATGGGTGCACGTTGTGCACCCTCGTATGCAAATTTATTTTTGGTGTGGTGGGAGTTGACTCGAGTATATGTGTCACCTGAATTTAAAGATCATGTCTTTAGATGGTGGCGCTATATTGATGATGTCCTGTTGCTATGGACGGGACCTTTGGATAAGTGTAAGGAATTTGTAGATGGCCTTAATGACAACACTTTAAACATACATCTTACGGCTAATTTTGCAGGTTTGGCGACAGAATTTTTGGATTTAAATTTGGTTATTGAGGGATCGTCTATCACAACTACTTTATATCGGAAGCCAACCTCTACTAACAGTATTTTACACTATACGAGTTTCCATCCAGAACATCTAAGAAACGGAATTCCGATAGGACAATTCTTCAGATTAAAAAGAAATTGTTCAAAACAGCAAGATTTTTTGCTACAAGCCAAGGATCTGACAAGACGCTTTCAAAACAGGGGATACCCACGTAAGGTAATATCTCGTGCCTTCCAGTCAGCCAGAGATAGGGATCGTGTAGACCTACTTGGTCCTCGACTTCCTAAAGTTAACAAAACCCTGGGTCTGATAACCACTTACAATAATAATCAGTGGCGTGACTTACAGGGCATTTTGACAAAATATTGGGGTATGCTGGTCAATGAGCCTAAACTTGCACCCCATTTAGCGCCATATCCCACTCTTATTGCTAGAAAGGCCCAATCTCTTAAAGATTCTTTGTGCCACAGCCATTTTAAGCGACCTGTATGCAATCTTAACAGGGGTGTACGTGTGCTTGGAACCTTTGCTTGTGGCCATTGCAACATCTGTCATCTAACTGCAGGCAGTGAAGGGGTTAATATCCCTACTCTAAATTTTCCTGTAGTTTCTAGGGCATTCTTTAATTGTAGGTCCAGGAATCTTGTGTATGCTCTTATTTGCCAATGTCCGAAAATCTATGTAGGACAAACTACACAAGAATTACGGAAGAGGATCCAACAGCACCTTTCGAATATTAATACTGCAAGAGCAGATCGTGAAAAAGGTAAACCCCTCACTTCAGTAGCCATGCATTTTTTGTGCGAACACAATGGCCGCTGTACTGGCATTAGGGTTTTGGGTCTTGAGGCAGTACAGACTAACATAAGAGGGGGGAATGTTTCATTGGAATTACTGAGGCGTGAATCTAGGTGGATTTATGATCTTCGGAGTCTATCCCCTTTCGGATTAAATGAGGAGCTTTTATTCACTGGCTATTATAAACAAATCTGACCGATTGGATAATTAAGTTCCTCTTCCCTTCCTTTTCCATTTGTAGGTTGATCGACTCATTTCTTTTTGAACATAGTAGCTTGGATCTCCATTTTTTGGCAGCTTCTCAAGGTCTGGCTTGTCCACTATGGGAGTCTACTTCTCTAGCAACTTTTGGAATAGTCTATTCCTGGATCTCCTACCTTGGATTTCATCCTTCACTCTATCCCTGGCTGGACTCAAATAATAAAACAGTACCCTGGAAGATATTCGGACCTTAACATGGACTTAGATTTGATTTTTTTGTTCCAATTTCAGGATTTGCTTTATGTTCTATCCATGTTGTATGTTTATATCAGTAAAAATCATTTATCTATAATGGTCACTTTTTGAAGTCCAGTGGACCCTGAGTTGGAGCTTGTGGAGTTTTAGTTAATATTTTCTGATCCATCTTTCTAATACATTAAAATACTTAGTTATAGTGCATACTTAATTAGGGGTGATGCTTGTGGAGCGTTATCTTCCTTCGCTTGGTTTATTTACCAATCAGGGAAGAAATTTAGTTAGTATAACCACTAATATAAAGCTGCAATCCACTTTTTTTTTTTAAGGATATTGTTTGTCTTTGTCCAATTCCCAGGTCTATGCAAATAGATCTGTTGTAGGTTCTAATTCCGGTATGTCTCATAACTTTTTTCGGACCTTTTTGCTGCCCGTTACCTTGTCTACGTCGGCACAGTGGTTGGAGTGATGTTCACACTGCTCCAAACCCGGAAATTTCCATGTATTTTTTTTTTTTTATTTGTTTTTTTGTTTTTTTTTTGTTTTCTTTTTTTTGGTACATTACATGTTCTTTCTGCGTCTTCAATACCAAATTTAACCAATTCTGGCATCAGTATTACACTGTGTTCAGTGGGCGCGTTTGCATAGTGTGATTACGTTTCTGCGGGCTGATATTATTTTATATCTCTATTTCGCTCTGAGCCATGCGCGCTTGCATCTATATAGTATCTATTGATATGGTACACAGTTTTGTATCAGTTGCGCTCATTTTGCATGTTTTATAATATCTACTTGTTGAGATTGTGATAATCAGTGCCGCGGTGCTTACATATGGGGATTTATTATATCATATGTCTCCCTTTGATGCCCTCTATTCATTTATAGGTATGCCTGCAAACATGCTAAGTGACAGGTTATATAGTAGAATTGTTTTTTTTTTTTTTTTTCTGCGCCTATGTGTCATTTATTACTGAGACCGCGCTTGCGCATTTGGTATTTACTGTGTTACACAACTTTTTTGGCCTAACCCGGAAATCAGTATATACTATCTGATTAGTTTTTTTTTGTTTTTTTTTGTCTGCAGAGGCTTGATTTTTCTGGCCTGTTTCAATACTATCTTATTCAATCAGTGGATTTAAAATGGTATATTGTTTGTTCCCTTTGTGTTTGCAACACTAAATTTGACCTAATTCCGTTACCAGTATTATACCGTGTTTAGTTGGTGCGTTTAGCATAGTGCGATCTGACATTGCATTTAGCCATATACTCTGTAAGGGCTGCGTGTCCGCGGGCTGGGAGCATTGTATATCTTTACTTGGCTATGGGTGCATAGTCTGTATTAGTTGCGCTCATTTTTACACTTTGTGAAATTTCCATTTGTTGAGACTGTGATAATCAGTGCCACGGCGCCTACATATGGGGATTTATTCTAGCATATGTCTCCCTTTGATGCACTTTACTCACTTATATGTCTAGGTATGCCCGCTTATATGCTAAATGACATGGCACACAGTGGAATCGCGCTTATTTTATCTTGCGCCTACTGCGCTTGCGCATTTGGCATTCATTACGTCACACAACCTTTTTGTATTCCGTTACTTTGTTTGCATTGGTGTAGTGGGCGGTGTGACGTTCACACTGCTCCAAACCTGGAATTCACTATGTATTATGTGATGAGTCATTCCTGTCTGCACCTGCGCAGTGTGTAGTGTTTCGTCACACTGCTCCAAACCCGGAAATAACCTGTGAGTCATGGATTGTTCTCTTTCCTCTGGTGTGCATGTGTATCCAGGCCTCCATTGCAGCTAATTGGGTACGTCGCTGCAGCTGCCGCACATATGTACTGATTGTTTAGCATATTTAAACAAGTGTAACAAACTGACTCTCTAGGCCCTGATGAAGTCACCTTTTGGTGTGCGGCACGCGTAGGGCACTCCACAAGCTCCCCCTTTGTAAGTGGCACTATATAGGGACTATGCAGGCAGGATTTAATCTTGGTCATTTTAGCCTCTTGGCTACACCATGATTGCTATACTTTTCATCTATGCTCAGTACCCTATGGTGTTTATTCTCATGGCTCAGTTGCTTACATTTGTTATTACTTGCATTCATTATTGTACCATAGTCTATTTGGATGGATTATTCAATGGATCATTATGTTTAGTATTACATTTCTTCATTGCAGGTATGCTATTATATGTGATATATTCTAGAGCCTTTTTTATGTATGTCCACTTACTGAAGGGAGCTCTTTGGGCTTTATTATAAGCCTTTGTGACAGTTTCATGTCATTGTATGACTTTTTAAATGTTTTTACATGGATGTTGTCTTTTTGTTACCAATAAAATTTGTAATTTTGCAGTGATCTCTGCATTTTGGTCAGTAGCTTTTTCTCCATTTTCTCAGGGATTCAAACAGTAACACACACAGATAACACAGTATTACTACCTGGCCGGCGCCGGTAACCATATGGCTGCGGTATGGCCAACTACGATTCCTGAAATTATAAGTAGCTAACAATAGAGTGTCACTTATCCTTCTCTGATGTCCTGCAGAGTGGTTGTCCGGGGAGTGTCCGTTTGGCATCTCAGCCGCTAGGCCCAGCTGACCAGGAGCTGACGCAGGCTTCTGGCGTACCTACGCCCAGATGTAGAGGAAGTACAACAGGCCCCATGAGGGTTCCTTAGCGTAGGGCCCCCCCTGGGGAGGTGAGACAATGGCAGTCGTGAGTGGGAACGTATAGGCCGCAACTGCGGACTGGAACGGGACAGTGGTTGCTGTTGTGAGCTCATTTTCGGGTTTGCCTCTGGCTTCTGGTGAGGGTTATGGAGCTGGCTGTGCTGACAGAGGAGTAGTGAGTTCTCTATCTGGACTCCCTCTGTTGGTGAAGGGAGGTAATGAAGCAGATCTAAATGGCAGAGACCGGCCACCTGAGGAAGAGGACTGCGATTGGACATCAGGAGTTTCTGATTGGATTTAAGGCAGCCGACTCCCTAGTTTCTTGCTGGTGATTTTTCCTGACTGTGGCTCCTGGTTTCCAGTTTGGTTCCTGCCTTCCTAAAGCTAAGTTTTCTCTGCTATTGTTCATATTCAGTTTTTGTCTGGTTTACTTAGTTTTTGTGTTCAGCCAGCCCTGGCTGGGACTGGGCTGAATCCCCATTTTGTCTCTGATCAGTTGATCTCTTTTGCTCTGTCTTCAGAATATACCTGAGTGCTGATATAGTGATTTGAAGTCTAGCGACTTCAGGGCCTTTTTCTATCAGACGTGTTGGACATTCTTTTTGGCAGGGTTTTTTGCGTGATTGCAGACAGTAGCTTTTCTTTCCTGTCCTTTCTAGTTAGCGAGGGCCCCATCATTTGCTCAGCCTATCTTTCTACCTGTGTCTAGTTTTCATCTTGTTTCATCGACAATACATGTTGGGGGCTGTCTATTGCTTTGGGGTCTGCTCTGGGGCAGTTTAGATTTTCCCTTTCTTTCTTTAGGCTTATTTAGTTCTCTGGCCGTGATGAGGTATCTAGGACCACCGTAGGCACGCTCGACGGCTACTGCTAGTTGTTGTGGATAGGATCAGGGGTCTGCAATCCGCTAGTTACCAACCTCTCCGGTTTTCTGGACTTAGCTTGCTTTTTGTTTTTTCCTCCTCAGTGACTCATTCATAACAGAATCACCAGCCATACCGCAGATTCTAGGGTACTCAAAAGCAGGAGAGAATTGTAAAAAAAAAAAAAAAAAAGTCAGAATTTTTTTTTTTTTTTTATATGTATATTTTCTCCTCTTTTTCTCTGGGGCTGTAGGAGGATTCTTCTTCTTTTTTCTTTTTCTCCTTGATGGAGATTAAGCAATTGTCTGATCGTGTGGAGCAGCTCGCTGCTGAAGTGCGGGGAATTTCCGCCTATCTCACTCATTCACATGCTGTCGACCAAGGATCCCTGCTCATGATGTGTTTTCTGGGGATTGGTCTAAATTTTTGAATTTTAAGAATAATTGTAAATTATTTCTTGCCTTGAAGCCTAACTCATCGGGGAGCTCTACGCAGCAGGTTAAAATTGTCATCTCCTTGCTGTGCGGCGATCCCCAGGATTGGGCGTTTTCTTTGACACCTGAAGATCCTGTTTTGACTAATGTGGATGCATCTTTTCAAGCCTTGGGGTTGTTATATGATGAACCTAATGCTATTGATCAAGCTGAGAGAGCCCTATTGGCATTGAACCAGGGTCAGGATCCTGCAGAGTTATACTGTCAGAAATTCCGAAAGTGGGCGGTCCTTACTACATGGAATGATAGTGCATTGGCAGCTCTCTTTTGGAAGGGTTTGTCAGAGACTTTAAAAGATACTGTGGTGGGATTTCCTGTTCCCTCTGGTCTTGACGATTCTATGTCATTAGCTATTCAAATTGATCGGCGTATACGTGAACGCAAGACTACACGGGAGGCGTTGCCACATTTTGAACAAATGTCTGAACCTATGCAATGTGATGGAGTTTTGTCTAGGGCGCAACGTCAGGAGTTTAGAAGGCGTAATAAGCTGTGTTTTTTCTGTGGAGATGCCTCTCATGTTATTTCTGTCTGCCCTAAACGAGAGAAAAGTTTTGCACACACATTTGCTGTGGGTGGTGTACAACCTAAGTTTCTTTTGGCAATTACTCTGATCTGCTCCTTATCCACATTTTCCACGAAGGCTTTTGTGGATTCAGGAGCGGCCTTGAATCTAATGGACTTGGCTTTTGCTAAAGGTTGTGGTTTTCCTATGACACCTCTGTGGACGCCTATTCCTTTGAGGGGTATTGATGCTACTCCTTTGGCGAAGACTAAACCTCAGTTTTGGACCCAGGTGATAATACGGGTCGCCCCAGACCACCAAGAAAATTGCAGATTTTTGGTGTTGCATAATTTACATGATAGATACCATTGTTCTGGGTATTCCCTGGTTGCAAATCCATAATCCGGTTTTGGATTGGAAATCTGTGTCTGTGGTGAGTTGGGGTTGTCGGTGTGCTCTTGGTGACACTCCTGTTTTCTCCACCTCTCCCCAGTCGCATGATGTTCCTGACTATTTGGCTGATTTTTATAATGTATTTAGTGAGAGTAAGTCTGTGTCTTTGCCTCCTCATAGGAGTTATGACTGTGCAATTGAGTTGAGACCTGGGTGTAAATTTCCCAAGGGTCGACTTTTCAATTTATCTGTACCCGAACACGAGGCTATGCGATCTTATATTAAGGAATCGTTGGAGAAGGGTCATATTAGACCATCCTCTTCGCCCTTAGGTGCTGGGGTTTTTTTCGTGGCCAAGAAGGATGGTTCATTAAGGCCTTGTATTGACTATCGTTCCCTCAACAAAATTACGGTTAAATTTCAGTATCCGTTACCCCTGATTTCTGATTTATTCTCCAGAGTTAAATGTGCTTGCTGGTTTACTAAGCTTGACCTCAGGGGGGCGTATAATCTTATTTGCATCAAGCATGGGGATGAATGGAAGACAGTGTTTAATACTCCGGAGGGACATTTTGAGTACCTGGTGATGCCTTTTGAGCTCACTAATGCCCCTTCTGTCTTCCAATCCTTCATGAATGATATTTTCCGGGACTTTGTGGATAAGTTTTTGATCATCTATCTGGATGATATTTTGATCTTTTCCAGGGATTGGGATTCTCATGTGGAACATGTTCGGACTGTGTTCCGGATTTTGAGGGAGAATTCCTCGTATGTTAAGGGATCGAAGTGCCTTTTTGGTGTACAGAGGATTTCATTCTTGGGATTTATTTTGTCTCCGTCAACTATTGAAATGGACCCGGCCAAGGTACAGGCCATTTATGATTGGGTTCAACCCACTTCTTTGAAGGCTCTCCAGAAGTTTTTGGGTTTTGCTAATTTTTATCATAAATTTATAGCTAATTTTTCTGGTATTGCTAAACCACTGACTGATTTAACTAAGAAGGGTGCTGAACTGGTCTTCAGAGGCAGTTTTGGCCTTTCAGGAGCTGAAGTGGAGGTTCACTTCTGCTCCGGTTTTGCGGCAACCTGATGTCTCACTTCCTTTTCAGGTGGAGGTAGACGCTTCAGAGATTGGTGCAGGAGCTGTTTTGTCCCAAAAAGATCCGGTGACATCTAAAATGAATCCCTGTGCCTTCTTTTCCCGAAAGTTCTCCCCATCTGAACGCAACTATGATGTGGGGAATCGGGAATTGTTAGCCATGAAATGGGCATTTGAGGAGTGGAGACATTGTTTGGAGGGAGCTAGACATCAAGTTGTGGTCCTCACTGACCACAAGAATTTGATTTACCTTGAGTCGGCCAAACACTTGAATCCTAGACAGGCTAGATGGGCCTTGTTTTTTACGCGTTTTGATTTTGTGGTCTAGTTTTGTGGCCAGGCACTAAGAATGTTAAGGCAGACGCCCTTTCTAGGAGTTTCTTTGCTGATTCTCCTATTGTGACCAAGCCTACTACCGTCCTAGGTGAGGGGGTAGTTCTTTCTGCCATCTCGCCCGATTTGAGACGTGCTCTGGAAGGATTCCAGGAGGACAAACCTGAGCGTTGTCCTATGGGAAAATTGTATGTTCCTGACCAGTGGAGGAAGAGAGTGATGTCTGAAGTTCATTGCTCCGCATTGGCTGGTCATTCAGGTATTTTTGGGACCAGAGATTAGGTGAGTCGGTCTTTTTGGTGGCCCGCCTTATCTCGTGATGTCAGGAATTTTGTGCAGTCCTGTGGGACTTGTGCCCGGTCTAAACCCTGTTCTAACTCTAGTGTGTTGTTGATGCCCTTGCCGGTGCCTAAGAGGCCATGGACCCATATTTCAATGGATTTTATTTCTGATCTTCCTGTCTCTCAGAGAATGACTGTTATCTGGGTGATTTGTGATAGATTCTCTAACATGGTCCATCTTGTACCACTCCCAAAGTTGCCATCTTCCTGTAACGTTTAAGATCCATAACGTGTTTCATATGTCGCTGTTGAAGAGAGATGTTGAGCCAGTAGTTCCTATGGCTGCACCTCCTGACCCTGTATTGGTTGAAGGTAATTTGGAATATGAGGTAGAGAAAATACTGGATTCTCGTCTGGCTAGACGGAGACTCCAGTATTTGGTCAAGTGGAAGGGTAATGGCCAGGAGGACAATTCTTGGGTCTCTGCCTCTGATATTCATGCCGATAGATTGGTTCGTGCTTTTCATCGGGCCCATCCTGATCGGCCCGGTGGCGTGGATGAGGGTTCTGTGACCCCTCCTCAAGGGGGGGGTACTGTTGTGAGCTCATTTTCGGGTTTGCCTCTGGCTTCTGGTGAGGGTTATGGAGCTGGCTGTGCTGACAGAGGAGTAGTGAGTTCTCTATCTGGACTCCCTCTGTTGGTAAAGGGAGGTAATGAAGCTGATCTAAATGGCAGAGACCGGCCGCCTAAGGAAGAGGACTGCAATTGGACATCAGGAGTTTCTGATTGGATTTAAGGCAGCCGACTCCCTAGTTTCTTGCTGGTGATTTTTCCTGACTGTGGCTCCTGGTTTCCAGTTTGGTTCCTGCCTTCCTAAAGCTAAGTTTTCTCTGCTGTTGTTCATATTCAGTTTTTGTCTGGTTTACTTAGTTTTTGTGTTCAGCCAGCCATGGCTGGGACTGGGCTGAATCCCCATTTTGTCTCTGATCAGTTGATCTCTTTTGCTCTGTCTTCAGAATATACCTGATTGCTGATATAGTGATTTGAAGTCTAGCGACTTCAGGGCCTTTTTCTATCAGACGTGTTGGACATTCTTTTTGGCAGGGTTTTTTGCGTGATTGCAGACAGCAGCTTTTCTTTCCTGTCCTTTCTAGTTAGCGAGGGCCCCATTGCTTGCTCAGCCTATCTTTCTACCTGTGTCTGTGTTTTCATCTTGTTTCACCGACAATACATGTTGGGGGCTGTCTATTGCTTTGGGGTCTGCTCTGGGGCAGTTTAGATTTTCCCTTTCTTTTTTTAGGCTTATTTAGTTCTCCGGACGTGACGAGGCGTCTAGGACCACCGTAGGCACGCTCCACGGCTACTGCTAGTTGTTGTGGATAGGATCAGGGGTCTGCAATCCGCTAGTTACCAACCTCTCCGGTTTTCTGGGCTTAGCTTGCTTTTTGTTTTTTCCTCCTCGGTGACTCATTCATAACAGGTTGCCATGGGGTGCAGGGTCTGGGCTGCAGCTTTGGTGCGGGCCGGCACAGAGGTGGCAGCGGGTGGCTGCAGGCAGGCCACAGCCGCGGGCTGGAGTCGGGCAGCAGCGGCCGCGGATGGCAGCGGGCATGCTGCAGCTGCGGGCTGGAGTCGGGCAGCGGCAGCCGCTGATGGCAGCGGGCAGGCCGCAGCCGCGGGCTGGAGTCGGGCAGCGGTCACGGGTCTCAGTGTCTAGATTGTGACCGCAGGCGTCTGGTCAGCGTCACTCGGCTGTCCTACTCAAAGCTGTCCTCTACCTGGTACTGGTGAGTCTCCGTCCAATCTCCCTGGCAGACGCTGGCTTCTCCCGGCTCTCTGGCCCCCTAGTCTTCCTCCTCTTTCTATCCCACTCCGTCGAGTGCCCCCTGCTGGCGTCTTCTCTCTCTTTTATAATCGCTCCCCCCCACGTTTTCTAGAACTGTCTCTGGTCCGTCCTCCAGTTATGTCCCCCGGAAACAGATCTCTTGGGAACCTTGGTGACAGTCCCCTTGGTTCTGACCCGGTTACAAAGCGAAAACTCGCCCTCCTACAGTTGGAGGATGGCCTGAGTATGGTAGTGGGCCAGTCATAGGAGGATGGCCTGAGCATGGTAGTGGGCCAGTGGTAGGAGGATCACCTAAGTATGGTAGTGGACCAGAGGTAGGAGGATGGCCTGAGTCTGGAGGAGGGACAGTGAAAGGATGATTGCCTGAGGCAGATGTGGTTTGCCCCTTAGCAGAGACATTGCTGGATGATTGGTGGCACTGTGTCTGGTGACTTCTTTCAATATATTGGAAAATTTGTTGGTATAACTGCATGTATGAGGTGAAGAATAAATATTTTGGTTTGATGCCTTAAATCACAGGGTATTTGGTGACTATGTTGGGCCAAACTATGACAAAATGCCTCCTCACCATCATCACTTATTGTTCTCGAAATATGGTCCATTACTCGGCTATCTATCTGTCTTCGTGTGGTGTTTACGTGGGCCTCCCTACTTCTTGTCTGTCGCCGTGATGTGTGCTTCCTGTGAGGATGTATCAAGGGCTATAGATGGGCTACTACTGCTGCCCTGCTCTTGTTCTGTGGCTAACTGGTGTTCTACTGTTGGGTCAGGATCCTCCTCTTCAGATGGACCAGGAACCTCCTCTTCAGATGAGTCAGACTCAGCCTCAAACGTTGTCTATCATTCCTGTAAGTTGGATTCAGTTCTATATTTTAATATTAATAATGTGTAAAAATTAATAAATGTTAGAAATATTTCCAATGATAAAAAACTTGAAAACACACTTACAGTCTGAAAACCATTACGGGTGCAAGGAAATGTAATTGCAACATATATACACTCACTGGCCACTTTATTAGGTACACCATGCAAGTAAGGGGTTGGACCCCCTTTTGCCTTCAGAACTGCCTCAATTCTTCGTGGCAGAGATTCAACAAGGTGCTGGAAGCATTCCTCAGAGATTTTGGACCATATTGACATGATGGCATCACACAGTTGGCGCAGATTTGTCGGCTGCACATCCCTGATGCGAATCTCCCGTTCCACCACATCCCAAAGATGCTCTATTGGATTGAGATCTGGTGACTGAGGAGGCCATTTGAGTACAGTAAACTCATTGTCATGTTCAAGAAACCAATCTGAGATGATTCGAGCTTTATGACATGGCGCATTATCCTGCTGAAAGTAGCCATCAGATGTTGGGTACATTGTGGTCATAAAGGGATGGACATGGTCAGCAACAATACTCAGGTAGGCTGTGGCGTTGCAACGATGCTCAATTGGTACCAAGGGGCCCAAAGAGTGCCCAGAAAAAATTCCCCACACCATGACACCACCACCACCAGCCTGAACCGTTGATACAAGGCAGGATGGATCCATGCTTTCATGTTGTTTACGCCAAATTCTGACCCTACCATCCGAATGTCGCAGCAGAAATCGAGACTCATCAGACCAGGCAACGTTTTTCCAATCTTCTACTGTCCAATTTCGATGAGCTTGTGCAAATTGTAGCCTCAGTTTCCTGTTCTTAGCTGAGAGGAGTGGTACCCAGTGTGGTCTTCTGCTGCTGTAGCCCATCTGCCTCAAAGTTCGACGCACTGTGCGTTCAGAGATGCTCTTCTGCCTACCTTGGTTGTAACGGGTGGCAATTTGAGTCACTGTTGCCTTTCTATCAGCTCGAACCAGTCTGCCCATTCTCCTCTGACCTCTGGCATCAACATGGCATTTCCGGCCACAGAACTGCCGCTCACTGGATTTTTTTTCTTTTTCGGACCATTCTCTGTAAACCCTAGAGATGGTTGTGCGTGAAAATCCCAGTAGATCAGCAGTTTCTGAAATTCTCAGACCAGCCCTTCTGGCACCAACAATCATGCCACGTTCAAAGGCACTCAAATCAGCTTTCTTCCCCATACTGATGCTCGGTTTGAACTGCAGGAGATTGTCTTGACCATGTCTACATGCCTAAATGCACTGAGTTGCCGCCATGTGATTGGCTGATTAGAAATTAAGTCTTAACACACAGTTGGACAGGTGTACCTAATAAAGTGGCCAGTGAGTGTAGATATGGCCGTGTTGTAGCTCCAGTACCACTTTTGTCTCGCTGCTGTGGCTCCCTTCTGCACTGGTCTCTACAGCCTCTCCATCTTCCTGTTACATCATTCACTGAAAAAAGTTATATTTTAAGTGGTCAATGTTAAAAAAAGGATCCTGAGGACCCCAATTAAATTAAAGGATAAAATTACTATATGGAACACACACAAAAAAACTTGCTTTTAGCAATCGGCCTGCATAATATAATTAAAAAATGCAAAAATAGAACATTCAGAAAGCAAAAAATTACTTACTACTCACAGGATCGTGTGTGAATTTTGTTTCCCTAAAAGTGCATTTATTGTGAAATATAATCTTTCAGTGTAAACAGGCTGCCGATCACTCAGTCAATAAGCAAAACAATCGTTCGTCAGGTGAAATTATTTTTTGTGCATCACAAAGATAACTGTCTGCCGAAAGAACGTTCATCCAACAGCCATCTCAACTTAGGGTCCCGTTTCACATAGCGATGCACCAGCGATCCCGACAACGATACGACCTGATAAGGATCGCTGGCGCGTCGCTACATGGTCGCTAGTAAGATGCCAAACAGGCAGATCTCTTCAACGACGCAGCAATCCGACGGTGATCCGTATAACGACCTCGGCGGTCGTTGGTACCTTGTCACACAGCAGCTTTCCATACGACTCACTCTACATCCCTGAGTTCTGCGTCGCCAACGAGGTCGCTCATCGGCGTTAAACACAGCCCATGCGCGCTGGCCAGCGGGACGCCGATGATGAAAAAATGGCCCAGGACATTCGAGCACGATCAGCGATATCCGGTGGGGGCCCAGTCACCGCTATGTGTCACATGTAGCGAGATCGCTGGCGAGGTCTCTGTTGCGTCACAAAATCGGTGACGCTTGAGCGATCTCGCTATGTGAGACGGGGCCATAACTCCCCCGAACACATGAGCTGCGATGGACACATCGGCCAGCGACTTATCTTGGAGAACATTGCAATCAACAGTGCACAGTCGGACATCGTGATCTACATCTCTCCTGACCATCAGTCAACCGGTCCACCCATGCACATTAGACCACTGGTCGAACCTGTCGATATTGGTGGGTTTGGTCATCATAAGTCTAATATCTATGGCCATCTTTACTACTTCCCCGTACACTCGAAAATATTTGCAGATCTCATTGATGGATTGATACTCAGTCCTCTGCCGCTTATCACCCCCTCCGCTACTGAGTATAAAGCCATGTTCACACGTTCATTATTTGGTCAGTATTTTACATCAGTATCTGTAAGCCAAAACCAGGAGTGAGTGAGAAATCCAGAAGTGGTGACAGGTTTCTATTATACTTTTCCTCTGATTGTTCCACTCCTGGATTTGGCTTACAAATACTGATGTAAAAAAACTCAACAAATAGTAAACGTGTGAACGTGGCCTAAGGTGTATATTTGTGTTAGTCTGATGGGTTGTAACAAGGCAATTTGGGGCTGACAACTCCTTACACATTAACCTATGTAAATATTTCTGTACAATTGCACATTAGAGGGTTTATATCATGTATTCACCAGACTCTGCACAGTGCCCTCTAGTGCACCTTCACAGACAATGAAAGAGGACTCAATTATTTATCAACCAGTCTGAAATATCTAAATATTGGGATTTTTGTCAATAAAGCATTGGAAATGAGAGAATAGCTGGTTATATTTTTTTATACTGATATTGGGCGATATGATGCAACATATTTATTATTTGGTACCACCGTGTGCATAAAAGTCCAGTCTAGTAAACTATAAAATTATCTAAAACATATGTTGAACATTGAAATTAAAAAACAAAATCAAAAAGCCAGATTTGCAGTCTTACAGTGACCATATATCCACCCCACCTAACCCATCCCCAGCCCAAGAAAAATCAATATATAGTATTAAACCAAGTTGGTATTGTAAGCAGGTGTGGAAATGCAGTAAAGCAGGGAATGCAAAACAAGGCTGTATAACATGGTTGTTTAGTTCGTTAACAAGAAAATGGATAGCAATGGTCTCCTAGCAGGGAGCTAAGAACATTAAACAATGGATAGTAACAAGGGGAGTAAACAAAGGGTTAATGTGACTGTCTGATATGTAAATGGCACTTATTGTGGTCTTCTCTCGTACGCATCCACAAATAGTTTGATGGGAGTTGGAGTACCGTCACCGGTCGGCGCAGTGTCCTCAGGTGAAATCCACAAATCACAGTCCAGCATCTGGCAGCAACCGGGGAGTCACCGGTTTTGCCCGCTGAACCCCTAGTCCATAAATCTGTGCAGCCGAAATGGAGAGCACTGCAGGTGTCTCTGTCCAACACATGTGCTGCTGTGCGTCTATCAGTAATGGGGGACGCACCCCAGGGTCCACCCTCTCCTCCGGGCTGACCCTACACTCTCTTCACCCTGGCACGCGATGCTTTGCACACTCACTGTCTTATTAAAGCGTCCACGTGAACTCTGCTGTGGCATGACTGTGCGCTGTCTCTCACGCTGCGGAGCACACCACACACCTTGCCTCCGCTTTCACTGCCAGCGGGAAACTCACTGCTTTTTCCCATGGTTCCTGTTCTCTGCCCGGCTTAGCCACACTCCCTCACTCCGGGTCATGGGACCTGTCCGGTCCTCTATTCTTTTCCCCTGGCAACACTGGACGCAGCCTCGACAGTTCCAGACCTGACATGATGCAGGTACCCGCAGCCCGGTCTTCCTCCTTACAGTATCAATGATAACTACAGATCAGGATGCAAAAAAACAAACAAACAAACAAACAAACAAACCCTCACACAGCTCCATCAACAGAAAAATAAAGTTAATTAAAAAAATGATGATAGCAAATGTTGAATCACAACGATCTAATACCGATGACATCAGAATGAAAAAATTGCAATTTTTGTTTAAGGTGTTAACCATTCAGTGAACCATAGCGGAAGGCTCATTATCGGGTCAATATTGACTTCTTGAATTGCTACTTCCAGTAGGTGGCGCTAGAGTTCAAGTCCTCTTCCTCTCTGAAGAAGCAATTTGCATACACTACCTTTTAAAGAAATTATTTTTGAGCCATAATATACTGAAACCCAGAACTTTCTATAATGATTGTGTGTAATTTTTGAAATGGCATCTCATCGTGCAAAATATAAGTCCTCACATGGCTCCATTGACTGAAAAATGAAAACTTTACAATTCTCCAATTTTTTTTTTTTTACAAATTTCCTATTTTTTTCACAACTAAAATGATAAAAATAATAATAAATTGTACAAGTTTGGTATTGCCGTTATCATACTGACAAGAAGAATCAAGACGCCAACTCATTTAAACAAGAATGTACGCCGTAAACGCAATTCCCTAAAAACTGGCAGATTTTTTTTCCTGCAATTTCACCACACTTGGATTTTTTCCCCATTTTCCAGCACACTATTTGGTAAAACGATTGATGTCATCCTGCCGAAAATAAGCAATCAAATGAGGTAGACAGAAAAAGAAAAAAGTTATGGTAGTTGGAAGAAGGTATCAAAAGAATAGGGGCAGTACTGAACCCAAGACAGATTAGGCAGGTAATAGCAATTTGGGATATATTAAAAATTTACTTTTATTGAGTAATTTTAATTAAAAAAAAGACAAGCCGCAAAAAAACACAAAAGATATATAAAGGACAAACGTGCCAAAAGTATTGTGCATAGATAACGGTAGAAAAGTAGCAGATTACCATTATCGAACCCTATATTGTAGGGTGATATTTTTTTAACAGGTGAAAAGTAGCAGATTACCATTATCGAACCCTATATTGTAGGGTGATATTTTTTTAACAGGTGAAAAGTAGCAGATTACCATTATCGAACCCTATATTGTAGGGTGATATTTTTTTAACAGGTTCCCTTGAATACTTATGCTAAGATCCTATTGAGAATGTATTAAGAAAGTATAGTGGCATATATGATACTTCAAATGATAGCAGCAAGAGCATACCTAGGGGACTTGGTATATTCAAAACTTAGGTACCAATGGCCCTAAGAAAATAGCATACTGAGTCTTAGCCACCTGGGGAAAATAATCAGCATATACCATAAGGTCATAAAACAGGCTGCATTCGACCCCTGAGGCATGTGATTGACCATATCCCAGAGTGGGAGAGAGAGAGAGAGAGAGAGAGAGAGAGAGAGAGAGAGGGAGGGAGGGAGAGAGAGAGAGCAAGAGAGAGGGAGAGAATTTTATCCTGTTCCAGAACAGCTTTTAGGGTTCAAATGCAAGACAGGAAAGATCTTCCGAGCATGCACAGTTTAAAACAGTGGGTCCGCCCCTGTAAAAAAAAAAATTTCCTTGTCTGTCTACTCAAGATGGCGGACGCTAAAATACAAACGGATCCGTCAAAAAACGGATGCAACGTACGACCATCCGTCACAATCGGCCGCTAATGTAATTCTATGAGAAAAAAACGGATTCCGCCAAAAAATAGCGGATTTTGAGTGACGTCAAAAGACTGAAGTGTGAAAGAGGCCTTAGCCATACTCTGCAAGAAAACAGGAACAATCTCACCGCTCTTAGCAGGCTGAGTTTCCAACTGTCCAAACTCCATGGGATGTCATATACCAAAAATCCCACACTTCTCTCTCCCAGACATGCTTTTCTCCCTATACGTTTCCCCAATAAAGATTCATCAGGGGATTGGGGGGGGGGCGCATGTATCCAATGCCCAAAGTAAGCTACTGTAGTGAGGGAGCGCAGCCAATTAATCACAGGTGATTCTCATTTGTGATTTACCACCCGCGAGTCAAAATGTGTTTCCATACAAATTTCATGTAAAGGGGGCCAATACCAGTGTCACCGCAAGCTTTAGGTTTTTCTATTTTTCCCTCCCATAGTTTTTTGTTTCAAATTATTGTTTAGCATTTGCTCTTTTCTATTTAACAAATGTGCTCTATACCAAAAAACTGTTTCACTTGATTATTTTTTTTCAGGAAATATTCCACATTATGTACTTTAACTTCATGGGTGCCAATGACGATGAACAGGACTGAAAGACTGCAGCCAACAGAACTTTTAATATGTGGACATTTTTGGATGCACCCTCATGTGCGATTATATATATTTAAATATTTACACATTATAATAACAGTGAGTCTTTTTTAGCGATGTCAATCCAAATATGGAATTTATCTGTGAATGAAATGAAAGTGCAGCTTCTGTTGTCTATGAATAGACTTTCGTTCTTTCGTTCTCTTTTTTCTTTCTTCTTTTTTCTTTATTTTCGGTCTTTTTTTCTTTTTCTTCTTTCTTTCTTTCTTTCTTTCTTTCTTTCTTTCTCATTCTCTCTCTTTCTTTTCCATATAACATGGTCTCTAACTTAAGCCTTGTATTCATGTGCTAAGCATTCACCACCCAGATGTGCACAACATTGATGTCTCCATGTACACACAAAAGTCCATCATAGTAATGAGGGAGACTTCCCACAGAGACAAGTGTCATATGAATACAGGCTAGACCTCTGCAATCCACTGAGACAGGCAATAAACTGGGACACAATAAAGGCAGATGAAACAATCACTCCCCTTCTAACATTCCCATTGTGTGTCACTCAAAAGATCCCATAAGCCTCATTGACTTCAGAGTAAAAATGACCATATACAGTGGGGAAAATATGCATTTGATACACTACCGAATTTGCACGTTTTCCCAAAGTGAAGTCTGTAATTTTTACCGTACATACACTTCAACTATGAGAGACAGAATCTATAAAAAAAAAAATCCTGAAAATCACATTGTTTGATTTATTACATAATTAATTTGCATTTTATTGCATGAAATAAGTTTTTGATACAAAAGAAAAACAGAACTTCATATTTGGTACAGAAACCTTTGTTTGCAATGGTCAGACGTTTCCTGTGGTTCTTGACCAGGTTTGCACACACTGCAGCAGGGATTTTGGCCCACTCCTCCATACAGATCTTCTCCACATCTTTCATGTTTCGGGGCTGTTGCTGGGCAACATTGAGTTTCAGCTCCTTCCAAAGATTTTTTTATTGGGTTCAGATCTGAAGACTGGCTAGGCCACTCAAGGACCTTGAAAGGCATTCTACAGAGCTTATTCTTGGTTGCCTTGGCTGTGTGCTTTGGGTCATTAGTTTGTATGTTCTCCCTGTGTTTGCGTGGGTTTCCTCCCATACTCCAAAGACATACTGATAGGGACAGCGATGATAATGTGTGCAAACTGTAAAGCGCTACGGAATATGTTGGAGTTAAATAAAAATAAAGATTATTTTTATTATTATTATTAATACGACGTAGTAGTCCTGTCCCCTTTTCAGAAAAGCACCCTCAAAGTATTATGTTTCCTCCACCATGCTTCATGTTTGGGACAGTATTTTTAGGGTTGTACTCATCCTTCTTCCTCCAAACACAGTGACTAAAGTTGATACCCAAAAGTTCTATTTTAGTCACATCTGACCACATGACCTTCTCCATTGCCTCCTCTGGATCATCTAGCTGGTCATTGGCAAACTTCAAACGGGCCTGGACATGTGCTGGTGTGAGCTGTGGGACCTTGTGTGCCCTGCAGGATTTTAATCCATGACGGCATAGTATGTTACTAACGGTAGAATTTGGGACTGTGGTCCCAGTTCTCTTCAGGTCATTGACCAGGTCTTCCTGTGTAGTTCTGGGCTGATTCCTGACCTCAGAATCATGAGGTGAGACCATGAATGGAGCCCCAGACCGAGGAAAATTGACAGTCATCATGTTTCTCTTCAATTTTCTAATAATTGCACCAACAATTGTTGCTTTCTCACCAAGTTGCTTGCCTATTGTCCTGTAGCCCATTCCAGCCTTGTGCAGATCTACAATTTTGTCCGTGGTGTTCTTAGGCTGGTTTCACATTGGCGTTTTTGCGCGCAGCGCACTGCGCCCCTATGTTTAACATGGCGTGCGCAGTGTTTTGCGCATGTTAGCGTTTTCGTGCGCATGCGTTTTTTTGTCTGTTGCGCCAGGCGCGCCAGACGCAACATGTTGCATTTTTTGGTCCGCCCTGTCTCGGCAAAAAAACGCATGCGCACGCTTGCGCACGAAATGCGCAAAAACCCCCCATTGGCGCCTATGAGAGCGCATGTGTGCGCATGTGTTTGCGCACGCTTGCGTTTTTTTGCGCATGCGTTTTTAAGGTCAACACGTCTGGAAAGTTGTCTAGACGCTAATTAAGCAGGTGATAAAAAGTTTGAGTGGGCGGTGGAATTCACCAGTACTCTGGAGAGTAGAGAGCGAGCCAGACACAATCAAATTTTCTCCACAAGAACCTGCTGATAATGTAAGTATAAGGCCTGTTTCACACTTCCGTTTTTTTGGTCCGCTAAAAAACGGATCCGCCGCAAAAAAAACGGATCCGCGATTTTTTCGCGGATCCGTTTTTTTTTTTTCCCATAGACTTACATTTGCGGCTACCGCGGATCCGTCAAAAAAATGGATCCGTTTGCGGGGAAAACAGCGGATCCATTTTTTTAGCGGACCATCCAAAAAAACGGAAGTGTGAAACAGGCCTAAATACCTATATGTGTGCCTGAATGTTGAATTAAAAAAGTTCAAAACTTTTCTATGTACTAATTTCTCTTTTTATTTTTTCCAGCATGTCTTCTTCATCTGAAGAGTTCGTACCCGAGACTGGGCACGAGGCCGAAGAAGTGAGTACCATGCTTCCCTATGGATAGTTAAAAAAAAATGTACACATGTGGCTAATTTTTTTTATTATTTTTCAGAGCTCATCCTCCACCACGTCACCACGCCAGGAGGAACGGCAGGAGCAGCAGCAAGGCCAAGTGCGGGCGGGAAGACGGGATGTAAGTACAGAATGTTTAAATTTTTGGGATAGCTTAATTCCTATATGCAATTTTTTTTGGGAAACCGTATTGTTTTTTTTTATATTTTTTTTTATTATTGAAAGGTTTTTTTTTCATTTTTATGAGTATTTTTGGGTTTTTGTTATGCTTGTGGTTTTAGTGTGGTTTTTTTATTATATTTACAGCAACGTGTTTTTTTTGTTTTTTTTGTTTTTTGAAAAGGGATTGAAAATGTTTTTTCGGTTTTTTTAATGTATTTTATGTGTTTTTTGGTGGGTTTTTTTTTAAATAGCATGGCTTGGTATTTTTTTTTAATATTTTCTGCAATGTGTACTTTGCTGTTTTTTTTTTTTTTTGGTATTTGAAAGGCATTAAAATAACCGAAAAAAACATTTTCAATGCCTTTCAAAAAGCAAAAAAAAAAAATCCAGCAAAGTACACATTGCAGAAAATATTAAAAAAAAAACAAAAAAAAAAAAACAAGCCATGCTATTAAAAAAAACACACCAAAAAAAACATTGAAAATGTTTTTTCGGTTATTTTAATGTATTTTGTGTGGGGGTTTTTTTGGTGTGTTTTTTTTAATAGCATGGCTTGTTTTTTTTTTTTATATTTTCTGCAACGTACTTTGCTGGATTTTTTGGGTATATGTAATTTATTTGTATTTTATTTTCATTCATGCATTTATTTTTATATTTCAATGTATCAAAATTTTTTTTCTTTATTTTCTAGGCTCCACTGCGGGAGGAGGAGCTCGCCCTGGACAATGACGAGCTCATTCGTCTAGTCCAGGAGCGAGTTCCGTTGTGGGACACCCGTCACCAGCTGCACTCGGACAGCGTGGTGATCCGGCGGCTCTGGAACCAGGTGGCCGAATCGCTGATGGATGGCTGGGACAACGTGACTGCCAGGGTCCGCAAGGAGTTTCGTAAGTATTTCACTGCAGAGTGATGCAGCAGTGATCTTGGCCGTGATCACACAACTTGGTGTGATGCTATTAACCCCATGGAATTTCTAGCATCACACACAGTTAGGTGATCACAGCCTCCAGTGCATTGTCTTTAATTTTTTTTTTTTGTGTGTTTTATTGTTTCCCTACAGTGAACAAAGTCAGAACCCGTTGGCGCTCGATGAAGGACCGCTTCAACAGGGATATCCGCCAGGAGAGAGAGGTTCGCAGTGGTGCTGCGTCAAGGACCGGCACGAAATACCGGTATCACCGTGCCATGGCCTTTTTAAGACCGGTACTTGCCTCCCGAACGTAAGTATATTCTAGTTGTATTGTGTTTTATTCTGTGCTTTTCAATTCCACAGGACTTGGCGATTTTTATGCTATGGTACTAATTTCTTTCTTATATTTTCACAGCACCTGGAGCAGCACCCTGCAACCTGGCTCCGAAGCGGTCCTTCATCCAGCTGCCACGGACCCCTCCCAGCCATCCATCAGCGACGAAGCACCTTGCAGGTCTGGACCACAGTCATCTGGAGACCAGGAAGCTGGTCGCTCAGGTGTTCCCCTGTCCCAGGTCTCTGCCACTGGTTTTGCGGGCACTTCCCGCCAGCAGCGGCAGAGGGCCTCGGACAGGCCTGCCATGCCCGAGTTCGTTCAGTTGAGCTCGGTCTTTCAGAGTAGCCTCAAGGCACTCTCTGATAGACTTGATAGCGGGTTCCTCCTTTTGGACCAACGCTTCAAGTCTATCGAGGGTCGCCTTGAGCGCCTGGAAGCCGACCTCGCCAGACCAGCCCAGCATTTTTACACACAGATAGCTCGGGACTCGGCGGAACACCTTACCCCTGAACTCCAGTTAACTGTCATGCAGGCCTGCAACAATGCTTATATGCAGGCTATGCAGCAGACTCGGTATATGCAGCAGTCAGCGGTGGCATTTCCACCAGTGCCACCGTTGACTCGTTATACTGCAATACCGACATCTGCTGCATATCACTGCACGGCCACCACTGTTCCAAGCTTTGCCGGACCACTGCATACCACCCCAAGTCCGAGTGCAGCTGGACTGTCACCCGCCATCTCCATGCCAAGCGCTGCTCCTGCCTGGCCCACCACTGCTGCCGCCACCACCACAGGATGGCCCGTCACCACCCCTGTCTTCAGCGCCACCAGCACGAGGACCACCCCTGCCTGGACTGCCACCGTCACCACCACGGAGCATCAGCAGACGGGGGACCCGCACTCGATATTTGCGGCACCGACCATAACCTCCACCACCACCAGCATGCAGCACGATCCTGGCAGGCGGTCCCCAACCACCATGCGGTCCCCCAGCTCCAGGCGGTCACACAGGTCACGGGGGTCCAGTATGTCCTCCGGCACAAGACGGGAAGGCAGCCGCCGAAATCGGAGGGAAAACAGCAGGAGGTCTCTCACCCTCCCTCCTCCCTCACCTCCCACTTCCCAAATTTCCTTACCTCGCCTCCCTTCTCCCACTTCTTTATTTCCTCCCTCCCCTCTAACCACAACCTACACCAGCCATTCCTCATCCCTCCACACCCCCCCCCAATTTCCACCATCCTAAATAAAAAAAATTGTTAATTTTTTTTCATAAAAATGTTTGGTTATTTTGTGTTTCATCACCTGCACACACTGCGCCTTACACTTTGTGTTTGTGACACCACATAGCTCCAGTACTGACACGTTTCTTGTGTCATTCTTGGAGCTATGTGATGTGACAAACACAAATATATGACTTGTATTTTCATCCACCAGTCTCTTCTGTCTGTTGGTATTGGTCAGAATGATGGTGGAGGGTACAAGGCATATATATTCTCAACTTGCAGGTATCATAAAGACTGATTTGAGGATGGTATTGTATTATTTTATTTTATTTATGAAGTCAGGATGCTTTTTTTTTTTGGGGCATCATCACTTCATGACACCAGGCCAGGGAATGGTAGAAGTTGTAAACCTTTCTCATCTCTCCAGTCTGCATGCATGAGTGGAGATAGTACAACCAAAATATTTAACATGACATGGTCAGTTATCAACCAGAGTGAAGGATGCTAACATTTATTAACAAACATATTTATACCATTTGGTCCTGCCATGCTACACGACCCACATCGGTTACGAAGAAATCCGCAAATTTGTCCCTCATTTGGGCAACTTCCACTGAAGACCGAAGAGGGTGCTGATTATAATCAGGCAAAGGGTTGGCAGCAGGTTCGTCCATATCAAAGTTCGGTGGCTCCTTTGCCATTACAAAGTTGTGCAGAACCACGCATGCCTTCACAACCTCGTCCACAGTTTCCATTTTCAGGTTGATGGCGGTGCTAAGAATTCTCCATCTGCCCACTAAAATGCCAAAGGCGCACTCTACAGTCCGGCGTGCCCTTGTCAGCCTGTAATTGAAAATTTTCTTGGTGTGGTCCAAGGCACGGCTGGAGTATGGCTTTAGCAGGTTCTGGCACATCTGAAATGCCTCATCCCCAACTAAAACAAATGGCAGTGGTGGAGCATCAGTTTGGGGAAGAGGCTGTGCCTGTGGAAAATTAAAATGGTTGCTGTACAACCTCCGGCCCATATTGGAGTTCTTGAAAGTGTGCGAGTCGTTGCTCCTTCCGAAAGCCCCAATGTCCACCGCCACAAACCGGCAGTCAGCATCCGCTATCGCCATAAGGACTGTGGAAAAGTACTTCTTATAATTGAAGAACTCGGAGCCACTTCTTGCTGGTTTCGTGATTCGGATGTGCTTCCCATCCACGGCTCCTAGGCAGTTTGGAAAATTGCAGAGTTCCCAAAATTTTTCAGCTATTTGAAGCCACTTTTTGGTGGTGGGTAAGGGCAGATACTCCGGACAGAGAACTTCACACAGAGCCCTGCAGGTGTCGGCAACTATCCCGGATAAAGTGGAGATTCCCAGCCGGTACTGGAAATGCAGGGATGACAGACTCTCTCCAGTTGCCAGGAACCTGTCAATAAAAAAAAAAAAAAAAAAAATTATATTTCTGTCTAGGGTATAAATAAAAACCCTGGAAATCAAAAGTACATGGCATATATGTTTTGCATGATTTTTAAATAAAATATAGCAGAAAAACATTTTGCAAAGAATTTTGATTAGTAAATGAGAAAATCCAATGAGAAAAAAAAATTAGGGAAAAAAAAAGGTTCACTAAAAATGAAGCAACAAAATATTACCCCCAAAAAAACCAAAACATTTTTTAAAAATCCAAATTAATTTAGGCACAACATTACACTCCATAAGGTGACGAGCAGTTTCAGTAAAAATGATGCAAAAAATTATTAACCAAAAACCAAAAATGTTAAAAAAAATAATTTATAAAAAACTCAAACAATTTAGGCACAACATTACATACCATAAGGTGCCGAACAGTTTCTCTAAAAATGATGCAAAAAAATATTACCCAAAAAAATTTTTTTATAAAAAAAAAAAAAAACACCAAAAATTTTAAAAAAAATGAAAATAAATAAATTTAGGCAAAAAATTACATACCGTAAGGTGACCAGGAGCCTTTCTTCCGGAGGAATGGCACGCCGAAGCTGAGTGTCCCGTCTCCGGATGATACCTTCGACCATACCCAGCAAGTCCATGAAGCTCTCCTGGGACATTCGGATATAGTCTCCAAATTTCTGCGGGTTGACCTGGAGCTCGGTGTACAGCGTGTGATACGCTCCACGGCTTTCCCGGACTTCTATTATCGGATGCCTCCAAAAGCGACGCCGCTGCCGTCTCTGGTTCTCTCCCTCTCCCGCTGGCAAGCAAAGGCATACGCCTGAGACATCGCGATGTCAAGATCAAGCTTGAAACGGAAATTATCCATACGCATATCCATCATATCCACTGGCAAAGCAGCAAAATGTGAGGAATTCTGCTGTAC
Source organism: Dendrobates tinctorius (assembly GCF_039654945.1). NCBI lineage: Eukaryota > Metazoa > Chordata > Amphibia > Anura > Dendrobatidae > Dendrobates > Dendrobates tinctorius. Next base: position 10,348,499 of record NW_027361993.1, read on the forward strand.
AAGGTCTATATAAAGACACTCCCACTGTTGTCCCATTTGTCCCATTGGTGAACTCTCTCTTGTTTGTTAAAAACAGTTTTTGAAATATCACACCTAAAAACGCATGCGCGTGAAAAACGCATGCGCAAGCCAAAAACGCATGAAAAACGCAAGCAACGCTGCGGTTTTTTAACGCATCAGCGTTCGCTTGCCGTAAAAAAAACGCAGCGTTGCTTGCGTTTTTCATGCGTTTTTCATGCGTTTTTCTTGCGCACGATGCGCTGCGCAAAAAAGCGCCAATGTGAAACTAGCCTTAAACATCTCTTTAGTCTTGGCCATGGTGGAGATGTTGGAGTGTGATTGATTGAATGTGTGGACAGGTGTCTTTTATACAGGTAACGAGTTCAAACAGATGAAATTAATACAGGTAATGAGTGCCGCGTAGGAGGGTGTCACGGGTGTGTCAGAAGCTGCGGATTGTTGCACTGCATCTGGCTGTAGAAAATCTCTGCATTTGGCTTTGCAGACACTTTCTTAATCCTTCTGACTCTTGGACCAGTGGCAACCTTCCCCTAGCTCTAATTGATACACCTGGACCTGGAGATTTATAGATTCCCAGCCTGTTGCTGTTGTTGGTGATATTTCCATAGCAGTCGGCTGTCTTCCTCCTTGGTGTTGCTGGAGGATGTCTGTGTTATCTCTCTTTGTCTACTCAAGATAAGTGTTCAAGTTGTTTGTTTTTCTATCCCATCTGTCTGTATTTGTAATGGGGATTGACTAGTTCCCATGCCGCCTTTCGTTAACCAGGGCTTATTGCCAGGGTTAGGCAGGGATTAGATTCCTGCTCGGCGATAGGTGTAGAACCTATATAGGGACGTTTAGGGCAGACAGAGTGACTTTAGATCTGCCTAGAGGTCTCCACTTCACCCTTCCCTAGTTTTGGGCTCCCTTCTCCTCATTACTTCATGTTGCACTTAAACTTTTAAGGGGGTTTTACACATAGCGATATCGCTAGCAATATCGCTAAAGCGTCACCGATTTTGTGACGCAGCAGCGATATTGCTAGTGATATCACTACATGTGACACTTACCTCCGACCGACTCCCCCGCTGGTCATCGCTGATCACGCGAGATCGGCCTGGTCCATTTCTCGTCGCTGGCTTCCTGCTGGCGCCGACGAGCGAGCCATGGACGCAGGCAGAAGATGGACACCCTCGCCGTGTCTGAAAGGTAAGAGCGACCGCCGACCGCTGGTGCATCGCTGGTGAACTCTGCCTGTTTGGCAGCTCACTAGCGACCATTTAGCGATACACCAGCGATCCTGACCGGCTCATATCGTGGTCGGGATTGCTGGTGCATCGCTAAATGTAAAGGGGCCTTTACACACTGTGAATGACAGAGGGTTTCTTAAAGAAAAACTAACACATCTGTGAGAGCCAGAATTCTTGCTGGTTTGTAAGTTTGTAAGTGATCAAATATTTATTTCATGCAAAAAAATACAAACTATGCAAAAATCATACAATGTGATTTTTTGGTTTTCATTTTAAGATTCTGTCTCTCACAGCTGAAGTGTACCTGGGAGCACAGTCACCAAGAAAACCATTGGTAACACATTACGCCGTAAAGGTTTACAATCCTGCAGTGCTCACAAGGTCCCCCTGATCAAGAAGACACATGTGCAGGCCCATCTGGTTTGCCAATGAACACCTGGATGATTCTGTCAGTGATTGGGAGAAGATTCTGTGGTCAGATGAGACAAAAATTTAGGTCTTTGGCATTAACTCAACTCGCCGTGTTTGGAGGAAGAGAAATGCTGCTTATGACCAAAAGAACACCGTCCCCACTGTCAAGCATGGAGATGTAAAACCTTATGGAACTTTTTATGGACTTCGTGCACTGCCAGACAATAGACTCAAAGCCAATTAAGATGAAAGATTATAGTTTTATTCCCGGCACGTTTCGAAGTAATGTCATCCCCTGTGGAAGAAGTAATTATTACTTCGAAACGCGTTGGGAATAAAACTATAATCTTTCATCTTAACTGGATTTGAGTCTATTGTCTGGCAGCGCACGAAGTCCATAAAAAGTTCCATAAGGTTTTATATATCGCCAGTCACTGGTTTGGCCCTTGGATGTGCAGCAGCTGAATGCATATTCTACATGCTTTATCTTTCCTACAGCGGGTGAGTGGATAATGTATAATTGTATATTTTTTACCATCGGATAAGACCCTATTTGCGCTCCTTTCGTTTCTACAGTATAAAGCATGGAGATGGAAACATTATGTTTTTTGGATGATTCTCTGCTAAGGACTACTTCACCACATCAATGGGAGAATGGATGGAGCCATGTACCTGAGTGACAACCTCCTTCCCTCCACCAGGACATTAAAAAATGGGTTGTGGATGGGTCTTCCAGCAAGTCAATGACCCAAAACATACAGCCAAGGCAACAAAGGAGTGGCTCACCAAGAAGCACATTAAGGTAAGGTCATGGAGTGGCTTAGCCAGTGTCCAGACCTTAATCCCACAGAAAACATATGGAGGGAGTTGAAGCTCTGAGTTGCCAACCAACAGCCTCCAAATCTTAATGTTTTAAAGATGATCTGGATAGAGGAGTGGACCAAAATTCCTCCTGACATGTGCGCAAACTTCATCATCAACTACAAAAAAAGTCTAACTGCTGTGCTTGCCAACAAGGGTTTTGCCACCAAGTATTAAGTCTTGTTTGCCAGAGGAATCCAAATAAATATTTCTCACTTCCAAATTCCAAAAACATGTGTATAATTTATGCAATGTGATTTTCTGGATTTTATTTTTGATATTCTATCTCTCAATGTTAAAGTTAACCTACCCTTAAAATTATAGACTGTTCTTGTCTTTGTCAGTGGGCAAACTTACAAAAATCAGCAAGGGATCAAATACTTATTTCCCCCACTGTAACTACTCTCTACAATGCCTATAACTAAGTACCGTCTATCTATCTATCTATCTATCTATCTATCTATCTATCTATCTATTTATCTACAGTGGCACATAAAAGTTTGGAAACCCCTGGTCAAACCTCTGTTTTGTGAAAAGTTAAAGGGATTCTCCACTACTAGTACAATCCCTTCTTGATATAAATGTTTGGACCTGATAAAATAAAAACTTATACTCACCTCCTGTGCTGGCGCTGTTCCAGCGGTGTCAGCACTTGTGGTCCCAGGGCTCTAGTGCAGTTGTTGTGACATGTGACCTGGCGCCCAATCAGCGCCGCCGTCACTATCCCCGCCTTCAAACAAATCAAACATGAAGAGGAAGTCCAGGCGCTGCTGCTCTGACTTCCTCTTCATGTTCAATTTGACAGGAGGTGGGGACAGTGATGTTAGCATTCACTGAGCGCCAGGATCACATGTCACAACAACAGCAACAAGAACCTTTTTTATTTTATCAGGGCAAGCGTGTGTAATGAGAAGTGTTTTAAGTAGTGGACAACTTTTTCAAGCAAGTTGAAAATTAAATGACCTCTAAAAGGCCTACAGTTAAATAAGACACATTTCCTTTCTATTTTAAGCAAAAAAATGTTTTCCTCTTTTACATTTAAAAAATTGAAAAGTGAAAATGAACCAATGCAAAAGTTTGGGCACCCTGCATGGTTAGTAGAAGACTGTAGACCATAGAATGTTCGAGTTGGAAGGGACCTCAAGGGTCAACTTTTCCAACAGCCTGCTCAATGCAGGATTCACGAAACCATCTCAGACAGATATCTGTCCAGCCTCTGTTTGAAGACTTCCATTCAAGGAGCACTCACCACCTCTCATAGCAACCTGTTCAACTCATTGATCACTCTCACTGTCAAAAAGTTTTTTCTAATATCTAATCTGTATCTTCTCCATTTCTTGTGTTTCCATGTGAAAATGAGAATAATGATGATCCTTATACACTGTGACATCCCTTCAGATATTAGCAGACAGCTATTAAGTCTCCTCTTAGCCTTCTTTTTTGAAGCTAAACATTCCCAGGTCCTTTACCATTCCTCTTTTGACATACTTTGCAGTCCGCTTACCTTCCTGGTATCTCTCTGAACTTTCTCCAGTTTTTCAATGTCTTTTGTAAAATGTGGTGGCCAGAACTGGACACAGTATTCCACAAGAAGCCTGACCAAGAAGGAGTAGAGGGTGATAATTACTTCACGTGATCTAGACTCTATGTTTCTCTTAATACATCCTAGAACTGTGTTTTCCTTTTGCTGCTGCATCTAAGATCTATTAGTATACCCAAGTCTTTTTTCACATGTGCTGTTGCTTAGCTCTATTCCTCCCTTTCTATAGATGTAATTTTGGCTTTTCTTGCCCAGATGTAGAATCTTGCATTTCTCCCTGTTAAATAATAATAATCTATATTTTTTTATAGCGCTAACATATTCCGCAGCGCTTTACAGTTTGCACACATTATCATCACTGTCCCCGATGGGGGCTCACAATCTAAATTCCCTACCAGTATGTCTTTGGAATGTGGGAGGAAACCAGAGTACGCAGAGGAAACCCACGCAAACACGGGGAGAACATACAAACTCCTTGCAGTAAATACCGTTCTATTAGTCGCTGACCACTGTTCAAGCTTATCTGTATCCTTTTGAATCTTTTCTCTGTCTTTTCTGGTTTTAGCTATCCATCCTAGCTTTTTATCATCTGCAAATTTGTTTAGTTTACCTTCAGTTCACATATCTAGATAATTTTTAAAAATGTTGAACCTCGTAGTACCCCTAGTACCTAGTAGCACCCCTTTTTGAAAGTACTACAGCTTATAAATGCTTTTTGCAGCCAGTCTGTCAATTCTTGTTTGAGGGATTTTCTTCCATTCTTCCTTGGAAAAGTATTCCAGTTCTGTAAAATTCCTGGATCGTCTTGCATGCTTTGTTATTTTGAGGTCTAGCCACAGATTTTCAATGATGTTCAGATCAGAGGACTGTAAGAGTCATTGTAAAACCTTCAGATGTTAGACAAAGATAGCACAAGTAAATGGGCTGGGTGGTGGAACCACAGTGCCAAAGCCCAAGGAAGACCTGGAGGGGCATGGCTAGGAGCCTCAGCCAATCTGACCACAGACATGCAGCAGCTAATGGGTCACCCCCAGGGCAGGTGGGGCTACTCGGTACCGGGACGGTGTCTTAAAGGGATGTGTCACGGTGGCAGTGACCCAGTCCGTGGCCCTTGGTGTCCATGTAAAATAGGTGGAATGAAGCTGAAAAAAGTTTATAGGTAGATAATTCGTGACACCACCTGTGGTACTTGGCAATGAAGGTGTTGAGCCGACGCTGCGGTGCAGATCCTCTGGGACAGATGGTATAGGGCAGCAAAGATGGAATAGCTCTCCACAGGTAGAGCTGTAGTCCCAGGGCAGGAGTAATAGAAGTTGTTGAGGTAGATGGTGTAGTGTTAGGCACAGAGATGTAGCAGTGCTTAGTGTGTTGGCGCAGGAAGAAGGCAATGACACAGCTGAGTGCAGTTCCAATTCTTTTACTCACGTTTCTGGCACAGACAGGTGCCCGCTTCAGTGCTGCAGCCTCCAGGTCAGGGACTCAGCCAACTCCCAGGCAGATGGAATTAATCCTTCCAGCACTCCCTTTCGTGTGCCTGTTCTGAACGTCTCCTTTCTAGAGCTAAGCTGAAGTACTTGTAGTTCTGAATTACACTCAAGTTCCTCCTTCTTGATGTTACTTATAACTCCATTCGTATGACGGGCAGCTGTAGCCTGCTTCGAGGACTCCTTACAATCATGTCCCGGCTCACACATGTTGCTGCTGCATATTCGAGTCTTAGGTGGGAATAAAATGGTCACAACTTCTATTCCTCCAGCTTCTGCTGTAGGATCATTAGTATCACACACAGCCTCGGATACTGGCGCCTGGCCTTTGGGCATTAAACTTAGGAAAGGGCTCTGCACTAGCCCTAATCCCCAGTCTCTCTCCTCCTCACATTCCATTCTTATCTATCTTCCTTCTGAACAACTGATCCTTCTTTCTTTCTCTTTCCTTGCAAGCAGCTCCAGCTCACAGGGAGCTGCTGCAAACACATCCTCTCTCCATCCCCCTCCGGGGATTCTGACTAACTTCCTGTCAGCTTTCCCCTCTAGTGTTTCTCAGGAGGAGGTGCAGTACCTCTGTGGCGACTGAACCCTCAGAGGCACCACACCAACAACACCAAGGTCTGTGGAGAGTCAAGGGAGGTGATCCAGGTGCTACTCCAGGACTGACCTTGGGTAGATGGCAGCTGTCCCCTAGGAACGGGTAGCTTGGATGGCCCTGGGGAATGTCCAACAGATGTTAGCAGGCAGAGAAGATGACAGGATCCGCAGGTGCAGACAGGACAGTCTGACGGAGAGATGAGCACTGGCGGGTGCAGCTGGGTCGGCTGCCGTTGAGTACTGGCAGGTGCAGCTGGCTTGACAGACGTTGAGGAAAGCACTGGCAGGTGCAGCTGGCTCTGCTGCCGTTGAGGAAAGTAATAGAGGGTGCAACAGGTTAGAATACACGTACTGGAACCTGAGAACTGACAATCATGTTAGGAACAAACTCACAACATTGCACAGGCACCTCCATGTTGGAGGAGGTGCTTTAAATAGTAAGAGGCCTCCAGCTATTGGCTGGGGACACTTTAGAGGAACGTGCGCGGCTCCTTTAAGAAAGAGGAAGTGCGTGCTTGTGCTCTAAGCAAAGTGCTTAGAGAACTGCTAGGAGTGCATGCACCTCAGGCAGCAGCAGACCCGTAAAGAGCAGGACGGGAGCCTCTGTGGTGAGTATGCTGGTGTCTCTGAAGGGAGAGAGGGACTGTAGGCAGAGATGCAGGTGCTACAACAAGTAAACACAAAATGGAGTTTTTAAATGAAGGTCTTTATTATTAATGGAAAAAGAAATCCAAACCCACCAGGCCCTGTGTGAAAAGTGATTGACCCCTGAACCTAATAATTGGTTGGGCCACCCTTAACAACAACTGGAATCAAGCATTTGCGATAACTGGCAATGAGTCTTTTACAACTTTTGTCTCGTCAGTCCACAGAGTATTCTCCCAAAAGTCTTAGGGATCATCAAGATGTTTTATAATGTAAAGTGCTGTGGAATATGTTGGCGCTATAGAAATAAAATTATTAATATTATTATTATTTTTTAGCAAAACTGAGACGAGCCTTTATGTTCTTACTGCTCAGCAGTGGTTTTCGTCTGGAATTCTGCCATGCAGGCCATTTTTGCCCAGCCTCTTTTTCATGGTGGTCATGAACACTGACCTTAACTGAAACAAGTGAAGCTTGCAGTTCTTTGGATTTGTTGTGTGGTCTTTTGAGATCTTTTGGTGAAGTCTTCACTGCGCTCTTGGAGTAATTTAGGTCAGGCAGCCAAATAGTGGCTCTCACTGTGGTTCACTGGAGTCCCAAAGCTTTAGAAATGGCTTCATAACCTTTTCCAGACTGATAGATCTAAATTGCTTTGTTTCTCATTTGTTCCAGAATTTCTTTGGATCTTGGCATGATGCCTAGCTTTTAAGCATCTTTCGGTCTACTTCACTTTATCAGGCTGGTCCTATTTAAGTGATTTCTTAATTAAGAACAGATGTGGCAGTAATCAGGGCTGAATGTGGCTAGGGAAATTAAACTGCTCTTTCTAAAGGTGTGATAAACCACAGTTAATTTATGTTTTAAGGAAGGGGTCAATCACTTTTTCACACAGGGTCCTGTAGGTTTGGATTGATTTTTCCCTTAATAATAAAGACCTTTGTTTAAAAACTGCATTTTGTGATTACTTGTGTTATCTTTGTCTAATATTTAAATTTATTTGGTGATCTGAAACATTTAAGTGTGACAAGCATGCAAAAGAACAGGAAATCAGGAAGGGGCAAAAATGTTTTGACAAAACTGTATAAAAAAACTATTTTTATATCTTCAATGTGAATGATTCATATCTATCTTTACATGTATCCGTTTAATAATTATTTAATGGCTGCACGGTGGCTCAGTGGATTGTACTGCAGCCATGCAGCGCTGGAGTCCTGGGTTCGAATCCCACCAAGGACAACATCTGCAAGAAGTTTGTATGTTCTCCCTGTGTTTGTGTGGGTTTCCTCCCGGGTACTCTGGTTTTCGCCAACATTCCAAAGACGTATACTGATAGGGAATTTAGAATGTGAACCCCATTGGGAACAGTGGTGATAAAGTGTGCAAACTGTAAAGCGCTGCGGAATATGTTAGCACTATATTAAGATTATTATTATTCATATATACAGTATATATATATATATATATCAATTTTATCTCAATATACTGTATTTTTGTCATCTATCAGTCATTTATCTTGTTAACATCAATGTGATAGCGTATGAAGTCATATGTATATATTCTATGTCTTTTTTTACCTCTTTATGACCTTGGACGTATAGGTACATCCAACAACGTTTCTGTCCGGCGCTGAGCCCGCATCTTTCCGTGCACCTTACAACTGATTTGATCAGCTGTCATGTACCTCTACCAGCCTCTGGTGGATCCGCCATCCACTTGTGTTTATTAACATGTTAAATGAACTGTCAATCTCTAACAGCAGCATTTAACTTGGCGAACTGGAGGCACATCATAAGACACGCTCATCGGCGCCCCTGTCACGTGATTGCAGCATCTGTCATTGTAAATCTCCTATGAACACCCACCCATGGCTGAAGCCCTGCTATTTGTAGCACAGACAATCTCAGCTCCAAGTAAAAAGTATTAAAAAAGTTAAAAAAATAAAAAAACACAAAACTACAGATTACTTCATATTTTCCCCATTCAAAATGAAACAATAATAATAAAAAATACACATATTTGGTGTTGCTACGTTCAGAAATATCAGAACTATCAAAATATAAACTAAAGTAATTCGATCAGTAAATGGCATAATGAGAAAAAAATCAAAACACCATAATTACATTTTTTGGGGTCGCAATAAAATGCAATAACAGGCGACCAAAACATCATACTTACCCCAAAATGGTATCAATAGAAATATTAGCTTGGAGCCCAAAAAATAAGCCCTAACCCAGCCCCAGATTCCCAAAAATAGAGACTTTGTGGGTCTCAGAAAATGGCGGCAACAGCTGCTGTGCATGTTCTGCAATCCTGAATGTCACGACTCCCAGGTATTAGGCTGGGTTCACACGAAGCTTTTTTTTGTGGCGATTTTGCTGCGAAAACGCAAAAAACCCAGCATCCCATGAAATCCTATGGGATTCAGTAATGCTGTGCTAATGCTGCAGATTTTCCTGCGGCGGAATCGCATCGCGGTAAAATACGCAGCATGCTCATTAATTTTGCGGAATCGCGGCCATTCTGCGCATATAGGAATGCATTGTTCTGCTTACTTCCCGCATGTGGCTGTGCCCACCATGCGAAAAGTAAGCAGAACATTTGCGGATGGTACCAACGTTCCGGAGGAGAGGAGACTGTCCTCTGGGCTGTGGGTACCATACCATATCCCTGTAAAAAATAGAATTAAAATAAAAAATATTGTTATTCTCACCTTCCGGCGTCCCGCACAGCCTTCCCACCTCTCTCCACGCTCCCGACATCTTCCGGTCCCAGTAATCCTTTGCGAGAATGACCACGATGATGATGGCGAAACGTGCGTTGGGGCAGGAGGCAGCGCCATTCATAGTCAGCACAGTCAGCAGCGTCTTTTCCTCACAGGTACAGTCTGTCCCTAAAAAATTTTTCAGTCTGGCTGCTTTTTACAACAGCACTACAAGAGACTAGATTCAGACAATCACAGTTATTCTGAGACATTAGGCGATTTGTTGAATTGTAAGTATTGATCTGATTGCCTGTATTTTTTACATACTGCTATAGATATTATGTAAATTTATGGAGATGATATACTCCTTATATTATAATTAATATATAACTAACTGTTAGAGTCAGGATTTATTTGTAGATGTGCTATTGCATTACTTATGTGACTATATTATGAATTGGTGTTTTTGAGCCCCTCCTACTGGGCATTTGTTATTTTAAAATTCTTTCAATAATATTTCAATAAAAATTTTATATTTTAATTAAGTACTGGATCTCTTCATGTTTTTTGGTTCCTTCTTGAGCTACAGATCCAAAAAATGCTTGTTTTGATTTTTAGACCCTGGTCAGAACGTAATGGTAAAATGAAACCGATAAAAAAAAAAGTGCCCATCGAGCCTGTCTGGTGGTCAGTCTCTTAGTGGACACGATATAGGCCAGGTTTTTATGATCAGTGATGACTATAATGGGATGAACAGCCCCCTCCAGAAAATGCCTCCATTCTTCGAAGGCCAATTTAACCCCCTACAATTCCCTGTTGCCAACATCATAATTTCTCTTGGCTGAAGAGAATTTTTTAAAGAAAAAGGCACAAGGTTGAAGGTTAGTAAGGGTGGACGGACCCAGTGACAACACTGCTCCCACCTCCACCTCCAGAGCGTCGACCTCCACAATAAAAGCTCTTGATGGATCGGGTTGTATCAACATGGATGCTGAAGTAAAACATTTCTTCAGTGTCTGTAAGGATTTTTTTGCGGCCACGGACCAATTTTTTACATCTGCCCCTTTGAGAGTGAGGTCCGTCAAGGGTTTCACCACCTGCGAAAACCCTTTAATGAATTAACTATGGTAATTAGCGAAACCCAGGAATCGTTTCAACCCCTTCAGGTCATGAGGTTGCACCCAATCTGAAATGGCCTGAACCTTCCCCGGATCCATTCGGAATCCCTCCCCTGATACAAATAAACCCAGAAAAGACAGTTTTTGCATAAAGAATGAACACTTCTCCAGCTTAGCGTATAAATGGTTCTCCCTGAGTCTCACAAGAACCGTACGTAGATGGTGTAAGTGTGACTGACTGTCCTCTGAGTATAACAAGATGTCATCCAGATAAATGATCACATAGTGCCCAATCAGGTCAGAAAAAACAGCATTAATGAAATTCTGGAAAACAGCAGGGACGATAGTGAGACCGAAGAGCATAACCAAATTTTCAAACAACCCCTCAGTCGTCAGAAATGCTGTTTTCCATTCATCTCCCTCCCGGATCCTTATAAGGTTATATGCCCCTCGTAAGTCAAGCTTACAAAACCATTTGGCCCCCGTGAGTTGATCACATAAATCGGGAATCAGAGGGAGAGGGTACGTGTTTTTCACAGTAATCTTATTCAGTTCCCAAAAGTTGAGGCATGGTCGCAAACCACCATCTTTTTTCTTCACAAAGAAAAACCCTGCTGCCATGGGTGAGACAGAGGGCTGAATATGCCCCTTGCGGAGGCCCTCTGTGATGTACTCTTTCATGGCTTGGCGCTCAGGCCCAGACAAATTGCACAGCCTTGGGTAATTTGACTCCTGGTACTAAATCAATAGCACAATCATAAGGTCAATGTGGTGGAAGCGCCTCAGCCTCGCTTTATGAAAACACGTCTTCGAAGTCCTTCAGGTACTCCGGAATACCATCCAGACCGACAGATGACACAGATACAGACTTTACTGGGTTAACAAAAGGTCCCAGGTTACAACACAGACCGTTATCCTTACATCCCTATTAAGTGATCTCCCCTACCACCCAATCTATGACAGGTTTGTGGCGTTGCAGCCAGGTCATCCTCAATACCAGTCCGGCAGGCAGATTATTCATAACGCAAAAACTTAATTTTTCCACGTGAATGGAACCTACTTTGAGAGAAAAAACATCAGTCCTGAAACAAATTCCATCCCAGGTAAGGGGGGATGAATCAACAGCCATAATTTTAACAGGATCGTTCACCTGACTGTCCCTATCTTATTATGAGTCACAACTTGTTCATCAATCAAATTAATGGAAGTACCACCAGCAAGTTTCAATTCCACCTGGAGCTCAATTTTTGCAAGCGAGAAACAATGTACCTGGGAGTCTGGACAACCTCCTCAATTGTTGCCCAGACTCAGTCGTTTCTCTGATGGTTTCACTGAAGAAAGGCAGGAGGGGCAGCTCCTTTTCCAATGTCCAGAAGCTCCACAGTAAAACCATAGTAGGTTGTCTCTACGGTGTCTTCTCTCTTTCTCCTTAACCGAGACTGACCCAATCTCCATGGGCTCAGATACAGGTGCAGTGTCACACAATTTGGTGTACAAGGGAGACTCTTGTTGCATCACTTCTCTAGTGCAGAGTCTCCGGTCCTTCTGGACCGCCTGTGTCATGGCATCCTCCAGGGTATCAGGAGGAGGATGAAATGCCAGAGCGTCCTTTAGACTTTCAGACAGGCCCTTGCGGAACAACCCCCTCAGGGCAGTGTCATTCCATGATACTTTGGCTGCCCAACGTCTAAAGTCTGAGCAGAACCATTCAGCGGAGGGCCTCCCCTGTGTCATACTCTTCACCATATCCTCTGCCAGACACACTCTATCAGGCTCATCATAAATGTGCCCCAGTGCCTCAAAGAACAGGTTCACACATACGTTCAGAAGCAGAGGAAGAGAGAGAGAAAGCCCATGCCTGTGGGGCCCCCCTTAACAAGGACATTACAATCCCCATCCTCTGCCTTTCATTTCCAGAGGCCCGGGGACGCAATTCGAAAAACAGCTTGCATCCCTCCTTGAAGACCCTAAATAATTTTTATCTCCAGAAAAATTGTCGGGTAACTTTACCGGTGGCTCGGGGTCCGCTAGGGATACATCAGTGGGGCCCCCTCCCGGAACCCCAATGGAGCAGACCCCTGTAAAGCACCTGCCACATCTCTCTGCACCTGTTGGTGCGAGTGGGCCAGGGCTTGCTGCTCCAGGGACAGTTACTACATAAGCTGGGAGAGGTCATTAACCTGCATTGGGAGAGCCTGTTCCAGGTCCATAGCATACTAACACCCCACCACCAGGGAAAGACTGTACGGTCAGCAGTAATGTCATGACTCCAGGGTATTACTGCTGTGGGGAGAGCTGCACATAGCAGCAAGGGAGCTGACCAAAGCGCCAGGTAACTAACCAGGTAACAACCAGGATCTGAACCATGTGACAGAGTAGGAGGTGGTTGGAGGCGGAGGCAGACGCTAGAGTGCAGAGGAGAAGATAAACACAGGAGAGTAGTCAAACAAGCTAAGATCAGAACCAGGAGATCACGAGGTCCCAATTGGGTGAGACAGGGGTTTGTCAGAAGGGAAGCCAGAGGTCAAAAAGCCAGAACGAGCAGTGTGGTACAATAGGGACAAACTGTAACGGAGTAACAATAGCCAAGTCAGGAAGTCAGAACCGAAGAAGACAATAGTACCAAAACGTGAGACAGAGAACAGAGTGAGTGGACAGACCAGGTCATACACGGGAGGCAATCAAGCAACGCAGTATACATGCACATCAGGAGGTCAGACACACAGTCAGAACAACATTATAGCTGACAGGGAATCTTAGTCTGGAGTGAGTATAAATACCCCTCCCAGATCCAAAGGGAGGCTAGCAAAATTAACCCTGAGAGAATAGGACATTAACCATGTCCTAACCAGGACATGGACTCTGGAAGTACTGTTCCAAAATCCACTATGTGTACTGTGAAACTCCACCTATGGGAGTGCTGGACCAAAAGCTGCTGTGTGTACTCTGCTGTACAAGCTGTGTGTATAAAAAAATAATTTTACTCTGCAGCTGTCTCTTTGCCATTAGTAGGCCAAACAAATAATTTTTCTGTGCCATTGTGTCTTTTCTAGTAGTGTGGCAAATAATTAAATCTCCGCAGCCATCTCTTTTCGATTTGTAGGCCAACCAAATAATTTTTCTGTACCGCTGTGTCTTTTCTAATGGTGTGCCAAATACCGTATATACTCGAGTATAAGTCGGGCTGCGGCTATCACTGTGCACTATTAGCAGCGGCACAGGCTTTAGCCACAGCAACCAGCTCCTGCCTCAGTGATCTGGTGCTCTACCGCTGTCTTTCTGGGACAATTTACTTGTGCATAAGTCGAGGGGGGCGTTTTCAGCACAAAAAAATGTACTGAAAAATTTGGCTTATACACAAGTATATACGGTAAATAAAATTCAGCAGCCGTCTCTTTTCCATTTGTAGGCCTAAAAAAAATATTTTATTGTACTGCTGTTGTGTCTATACGATATACAGTTAGGACAGAGACAACATTTTTCTAATTTTGGTTCTATACATTACCACAATGAATTTTAAACAAAACAATTCAGATGCAGTTGAAGTTCAGACTTTCAGCTTTCATTTGAGGGTATCCACATTGAAACTGAATGAAGGGTTTAGGAGTTTCAGCTCCTTAACATGTGCCACCCTGTTTTTAAAGGGACCAAAAGTAATTGGACAATTGACTCCAAGGCTATTTCATGGACAGGTGTGGGCAATCCCTTCGTCATGTTGTCTCTGTCCAAATATATATGGACCAAACTGTACGGGCAGTGTTATACTCTGCAGCCATATGTTTGTGAGTACGTAGTGTATCTAAGAAAATGTTGTAATATGCAGCTGTCTCTTTCCCACTTGTGGGTCGAAAAAATAGTTTAGTTGTACCGCTGTGGCTATGCGAGTAGTGTTTCTAAAAAGATTTATACTCTGCAGCTGTCATTTTTCATGTAGTATATCTATAAATGTTTGTACTGTGCAGCCATCTCTTTTGAGAACCGAAAAAAATATTTAATTGTACGTGTACTGCTGTGTCAATATGAGTAGTGTTTCAAAAAATTTGTTATAATTTGCAACCGTGTTTTTTTGTGAGTAGTATATGCAAAAATGTTGTACTATGCTGCTGTCTCTTTCCCATTTGTGGGCCAAAAACATTCTTTTACTCTACTGCTGTGTCAATACAAGTAGTGTTTTAAAAAAATTGCTATTCTACAGCCATCATTTTGTGAGTGGTGTATCTGAAAAACATTCTAGTATGCAGCCGTGTCTTTTCCATTTGTGGGCCAAAAATCCTCTGTTTCTACTCTACAAAAAGCCTGTATATGTAGTGTGTAAAAATGCCTTTGTTTATTCTTTACCAAAAGCTTCCTTTTGCAGCTCCCTAGTCCTTAATATGACCATCTAATATATAAAGCTCAATGTATGTATGTATGTGTGTATGTATGTATGTATGTGTGTATGTATGTCCGGGATAGGCATCCGCACCGTCGCAGCTACAGCCACAAGATTTGGCACAGTCACACGTCTGGACCCCGAAAGCGTCCTAAGCTATGTTGTGAGGTGAAATTTTAACCCCGCGCGTTCCAATTCACCAAACAATTTTGAACCTATCTACATACTGGGGGAAAAATGTGTGCATGTCAAGCCCCTCCCCTCATTATGATGTCCTAATGCCCCTATCTACATAATGGGGACACAGTGTGTGTGTATCAAGCCCCGCCCCTCATTATGATGTCACAATGGTTGCCATGGCAACGCTGATGTCATCATAGGTTGCAAGTCCCGCCGCTCATTATGATGCCATAATGGTTGACTATGGAATGGAGGATGTGTGATGGGTATATGGGCACTGGACTATGGGATGGAGGATATGTATGACGGGTATGTGGGCACGGGACTATGGGATGGCGGATATGTATGATGGGTATATATGGGCACGGGAATATGGGATGGAGCATGTGTATGATGGGTATATAGGCACTCTACTATGGGATGGAGGATATGTATGATGTGTATATATGGGCATAGGACTATGGGATGGAGGATGTGTGATGGGTATATAGGCATGGGACTATGGGATGGAGGATGTGTGATGGGTATATGGGCACTCGACTATGGGATGGAGGATGTGTATGATGGGTATATGGGCACGGGCCTATGGGATCGTGGATATGTATGATGGGTATATGGGCACGGGACTATGGGATGGAGGATAATTATAATTTACTATAACTAACCACAGTTAGTTACTATGCCCGGGCAGCGCCAGGCTCTTCAGCTAGTTTTACATGAATTTTAAAGCACCAAAGTTCGGGTGGCTTCTACAAATGGATAATGATGGATAATGACCCTAAACACAAGTCAAAATCCATAATATCCTACCTCAAAAGGCGCAAACTGAAGGTTTTACAATGGCCCTCACACTCCCCTGATCTGAACATCATTGAAAATCTGTGGCTAGACTTCAAAATAGCAGAGGATGCCATACAACCCAGGAATCTCACAGAACTGGAAGAATTTTCCAAGTAAGAATGGATGAAAATCCCTCAAACAAGAATTGAAAGACTCTTATTTGTCTACAAAAAGCATTTACAAGCTGTGATATTTTCAAAAAGGGGTGCTACTAGTTGCTAACCGTGCAGGGGGTCCAAACTTTTTCACCCCATTTTCCTTTTTGTAATTTTTGAAATGTAAAAGACAATACTTTTTTTTTTTTGCTTAAGGCCCTTTATAGATCATTTCATCTTCAACTTGCTTAAAAGCTTTTACGTGCCACTGTAAATACAGAAAACAATCCAAAATATATGTGTAGCCTGTCTATACACTGATATACTTAATAAAAAGTCATTACAACAAATCTCACTACAAATTTGGACTTTAACTTTGAAGTAGAGCAATTATTGCTTTCTAACAATAGTCTTTTTGGTCCATTAAACATGTTGGCCTCTTTAGGCTTTTCATGTGCAGAGTATTCAGTATCAGATGCGCAAAACAATGATGTGTCCATCGAAAAACACAGACACACACGCACACACAGATGGACACAAGCCACATTCAGCTAATACACATCTTCATAGTAATGAGGGACAGCTCCCACTGAGAGATACAGTATATCACATGAATACAGGCTGGAGTCCTGGAATCCACTCAGACAGACAATATACATTGATGCATCTGCAACACAGCCGCACAATACAAGGAGCAGTCCTATACAATGGAAAAATAAAGGGGCAGTGCAACACAATGCACATAATACAGGGAACAGTATACACAATGTATATAAAACAGGGGACAATGCACACAATGCAGGGCACATTATAGCCCAATCCAGCACTACAGAATTGCAAATATTAGAAAATCCTTTTACCATGGGATGTGTTTATAGTAAACTAGCTGAAGAGCCCGGCACTGCCCGGGCATAGTAACTAACTGTGGTTAGTTATAGCAAATTATAATTATCCTCCATCCCATAGACCCGTGCCCATATACCCATCATACATATCCATGATCCCATAGGCCCGTGCCCATATACCCATCATACATATCCTCCATCCCATAGTCCCATGCCCATATACCCATCATACATATTCTCCATCCCATAGTCCCATGCCCATATGCCCATCATACATATTCTCCATCCCATAGTCCCATGCCCATATACCCATCATACATATTCGCCATCCCATAGTCGAGTGCCCATATACCCATCACACATCCTTCATCTCATAGTCCCATGCCCATATACCCATCATACATATCCTCCATCCCATAGTACCGTGCCCATATACCCATAATACATATCCGCCATCCCATAGTCCCGTGCCCATATACCCGTCATACATATCCTCCATCCCATAGTCCAGTGCCCATATACCATCACACATCCTCCATCCCATAGTCCCGTGCCCATATACCCGTCATACATATCCGCCATCCCATAGTCCTGTGCCCATATACCCATCACACTTCCTCCATCGCATAGGCCCGTGCCATATACCCATCATACATATCCTCCATCCCATAGTCCCATGCCCATATACCCATCATACATATCCTCCATCCCATAGTCCCGTGCCCATATACCCATCCGCCATCCCATAGTCCAGTGCCCATATAGTATCACACGTCCTTCATCTCATAGTCCCCCATGCCCATATACCCATCATACATATCCTCCATCCCATAGTCCCGTGCCCATATACCCATCATACATATCCGCCATCCCATAGTCCCGTGCCCATATACCCATCATACATATCCTCCATCCCATAATCCAGTGCCCATATACCCATCACACATCCTTCATCCCATAGTTCCGTGCTCATATACATATCCGCCATCTCATAGTCCCATGCCCATATACCCATCACACATCCTCCATCCCATAGGCCCGTGCCCATATACCCATCATACATATCCTCCATCCCATAGTCTCATGCCCATATGCCCATCATACATATCCTCCATCCCATAGTCCCATGCCCATATACCCATCATACATATTCGCCATCCCATAGTCGAGTGCCCATATACCCATCACACATCCTTCATCTCATAGTCCCATGCCCATATACCCATCATACATATCCTCCATTCCATAGTCCCGTGCCCATATACCCATCATACATAACCGCCATCCCATAGTCCCGTGCCCATATACCCATCATACATATCCTCCATCCCATAGTCCAGTGCCCATATACCCATCACACATCCTCCATCCCATAGTCCCGTGCCCATATACCAATCATACATATCCTCCATCCCATAGTCCCATGCCCATATACCCATCTTACATATCCTCCATTCCATAGTCCCATGCCCATATACCCATCATACATATCCCATACCCTCCATCCCATAGTCCCGTGCCCATATACCCATCATACATATCCGCAATCCCAAAGTCCCGTGCCCATATACCCATCATACATATCCACCATCCCATAGTCCCGTGCCCATATACCCATCATACATATCCTCCATCCCATAGTCCCGTGCCCATATACCCATCACACATCCTTCATCTCATAGTCCCATGCCCATATACCCATCTTACATATCCTCCATTCCATAGTCCCATGCCCATATACCCATCATACATATCCCATACCCTCCATCCCATAGTCCCATGCCCATATACCCATCATACATATCCGCAATCCCAAAGTCCCGTGCCCATATACCCATCACACATCCTTTATCTCATAGTCCCATGCCCATATACCCATCATACATATCCTCCATCCCATAGTCCCGTGCCCATATACCCATCATACATATCCTCCATCCCATAGTCCCGTGCCCATATACCCATCACACATCCTTCATCTCATAGTCCCATGCCCATATACCCATCATACATATCCTCCATCCCATAGTCCCGTGCCCATATACCCATCATACATATCCACCATCCCATAGTCCCGTGCCCATATACCCATCATACATATCCTCCATCCCATAGTCCCGTGCCCATATACCCATCACACATCCTTCATCTCATAGTCCCATGCCCATATACCCATCTTACATATCCTCCATTCCATAGTCCCATGCCCATATACCCATCATACATATCCCATACCCTCCATCCCATAGTCCCGTGCCCATATACCCATCATACATATCCGCAATCCCAAAGTCCCGTACCCATATACCCATCACACATCCTTCATCTCATAGTCCCATGCCCATATACCCATCATACATATCCTCCATCCCATAGTCCCGTGCCCATATACCCATCATACATATCCTCCATCCCATAGTCCAGTGCCCATATACCCATCACACATCCTCCTTCCCATAGTCAACCATTATGACATAATAATGAGCGGCGGCGGGGCTTGCAACCTATGATGACATCAGCTTCGCCATGGCAACCATTGTGACATCATAATGAGGGGCGGGGCTTGATATGCACACACTGCTTCCCCAATATGCAAATAGGGGCATTATGACATCATAATGAGGGGCGGGGCTTGACATGCACACACTTTTTCCCCAGTATGTAGACTGGGGCAAAATTGTTTGGTGAATTGGAACGTGTGGGGTTAAAATTTCGCCTCACAACATAGCTTAGGACGCTCTCGGGGTCCAGACGTGTGACTGTGGAAAATTTTGTGGCTGTAGCTGCGGATGCCTATCCCGGACATACACACATACACACACACATACATACATACATACATGCATACATACACACACACTTTGAGCTTTATATATTAGATATAAGATCTGCCATTATTGAAGTATCATCATGACTGCTGGGAATAGCTGTAGGAAATGCAGAGAAAGCCCTTATACCTGGGTCCTTGTACCAGTTTTGAAATAAGGAGTCCCTCACTGGCATTAAAAATGGTGCAATGCTTGAGGAGTAGAACCTGTTACAGATTTTGCATTGGGGTCCCGGCACATGTCAGTTGTTTTGAACTGCTGACATGTGCCCCTAACAGCTACGGGTGGAATCACAATTCACCTGTGGCTGTTAACCTGTTGTGTATATAGTCTACTACAGCATAACAAATCAAAAGAGGGCACCACGCCATGAACAAGATGGGGCATATGCAAAACCAGAAAATATACAAAGAGAAAAAGAAATATACCAATACAAAGGGATTACCTAAAAATAGTCAATATTTATTTCTGGATATCAATCCAAAAAAAAAAATCACATGGTATAAAAACAATTAAAATAGCCAATAGGCTGTACATGCCAACCACGACATTCCCGTAATAGATGAGAAATATGAAAAGGTATCCTACCAGCACAGCACATTATAAATTTACATCACCACAAAATGTGGTGGAAAGCATAACATGAGAAATAGCACAAGATACATGTACAAGGCAGAAATAAATTGAGGAGAGAAGACCACACGTGTATCGCCACTGCCCGGTGTGGCTTCCTCAGAGGTGGGGTGACTCATATAGCTTAAGAAAGTCCTATATGTACATATAAGGTAGAGTGTAGATATTGCCAGTCTTTACATATGTCACTGGCCTTAAAAATGTTTGAGAAGTAGAACCTGTTACAGATTTTTCACTGGGGCCCAAGAACTTTAGGTTTTTCTTCTGATTTTTCTTGACTACAAAAAATGTATTCTTTGATAAAATTTATAGGTATTATTGACTTGTATGACGTGAATCAGCCATTTAAAGGGAACAAATCACCAGGTTTCCACTATCGTGCTTCTGTGCTGGC
This sequence comes from Dendrobates tinctorius, assembly GCF_039654945.1. NCBI lineage: Eukaryota > Metazoa > Chordata > Amphibia > Anura > Dendrobatidae > Dendrobates > Dendrobates tinctorius. The sequence continues at coordinate 10,369,296 of NW_027361993.1, forward strand.
ACACTTCACTCTTTCCTGCCGAAAGTACTGTAGTACACACGTGTGGGGAAAAGCCAAAGATTGCCTATGACCTGTTGGTAAAGACGGCACATGTGCACTAGAGTGCTTTGTTCTGCCCTCAGCAGGAAGAGAGAAGTGCGCCTGCACAGGAGCCTGATGGGGGACACTGTTTGGAGGACGTATGACGCATCATCCACAGGAAGTAGGGCTATTGTTAGAAGAAAGGAGGCACTGGATGAAGACCAGAGACGCCCATTGGACAAAATGGCATCGTCTATGAGTATAATAGAAGGTCTTTTTTTGTGCCTTACAGAGTGGATTGGGGATGTACGGTATACACAGCTTACAAAAGTGCTGTAATAGAGGGCTGAAAGATGGTGGCCATACTTTATATGGGGAAAACCTGGTGACCGGTTCACTTTACTAAGAGTCATACTGATAAGGGTCCAGCATAATGACCGGTTACCAATGTGAAGAATAATGGGGACCTTTGCTAGTTTCAGTTGATTGTTGACTACACTATGAGAGTTTCTTCTAATCATCAAGGGGGTGCACATTTTTTTAAACCTGGTTGGTATAATGGTGAATAATAGCCTAGCCCCTGCAGGACAATAGGTAAGCAAGTCCCACTGTGCAAGGATTTTGAGATAGTCACCATTGCACCTGCTGGGTGCATTGTATCCTATAGTCCCCTTGGTTATGTGCATAGTGTGGTACTGCCCCCTGTATTGTGTGGCTCTGGTGCAATGTGTCAGTGTATATTGACTGTCTGGATTACAGTTCTGCAGCCTGTGTTTAGAGGATGTTTCTGTCTGTGTGAAGTGTCCCTCATTACTATGAGGATGTGTATTACCAGACGGGGCGGGAATAGGCGCAGCTCATATGAAAGCCCCACATGACTGCGCTGGGGACATGAAGGGGTTTTATTTTGTTCTAAATCTGGTGGGGAAGCATCGGATTGGTGGTTCAGGGATAGGGAAGGAGAGCTGGGGGTGGGGCGGTATATAGGGTAAGGTAATAGTGCGGGAACCCTCACTTCGGCCGGAAGGACAGCAGGAGAAGACCCACCCACCCTCCCCCTGTTTTTTAACTGCATTGGGTTGGTCGAGGTTGAGCTGGGAGCATGGGGAAGGCATATTAGAGGTGGTTCAAATGGAGGTTGCTTCGTCACAGTGGCAGAATTGGCGGGGGGTGTTGTTCTTGGAGTTGACGCTGAATCAGCAAAAAGGAATTGGAAGTTAAAATTCTGGACAGTTAAAAACTGTTTTGGTGGATCTGGCTTTTCGTTACGGCTCTGAACGGGGTTTTACCCGGGAGCTTATGGTGGTTGGACTTCCCGGAATGGGATGTTTGGTGCCCTCGAGCTGGTGGTCTACGGCTTAGGGAAATGTGGCGTTTTAAGTTCTTGTGTTTTTGCCAAATATTTAGCCAGAATTTTGGGGGCTCCAAGAACCCTCCCCTCATATTGTATAAGTTGTGCATTTAATACTTATTGTAAATGTTTATGTTATTTGTTAATAAACTGGCCGCTGTGGCCAAAATTATCCAAAGAAGATAATGTGTAGTGTCTTTATTCTAATTTGGTGGGTGTTTTTTCCTAGTACGGGAAGGGAATAGTGGGGGTACAGGTTGAGGGAAACCCCCAGATTGGCCATACGCGGTCATGTGTGTGATGTGAATCGTTTGGTAAAGGACATTTTTGTGTGTGTCTGTATAGATACATCTCTGCTGTGCATGTCTGATGCTGAATACTAGGCATATGGAAGTCCAGGCTTAATGAATAGACCAAAAAGTTATATAGAGAAAGCCAATTGATATAAAGTAGAAAATGAACTTTCATCTAGTATTGTAGTGACATCGCTAATAAAAATTCATTAATATGCATTTTCAATGTTTAGAGAAAAATATATACTTTTTTAATTTATACTTTGTTTCTTGTACATTTTCTCTAGTAGATAAAATATAATTAAAACTATAGAAAATGATTGAAAACACATGTAATCTAGAGATGATCGAGCACTAAAATGCTCGGGTGCTCGTTGCTCGAACTGAGCAATTCCTAATACTTGAATGCTCGTTTCGAGTAATGAGTATAATGGGCTTTTTTCTGGCAGACCTTACAAAGAGGTCTGGGGAGCAGTGAAAATGTTCAAATGGATGGGAAAAGTGCCAAATGTATGGAGAACAGCATCAGGAAGACCCCTGGAAGCAGGCTTAGACTGGCTCAAAGGGGAACAGGGGAATCCCACGATGGGCCCTCATGCCTAAATGAGCCCCCAACCCGACTGTATGGGCAGTACTTGGTATAGTTCCAGCCATCATCTCTTGCAGCCTTCTAGGAAAGTATTCTGTCTCTACTGCCAGATGGTTGAATTAGATATGACATGTCACAAACTCTTCAATGGACCTCCTACTTCTCTGATGGTCCTAAGTAACTACCATAACTACCACCCCCTGTGATGCCAACTCTGGGTACCTTACGGTTAGCAGTTCCATTAACCTTTGTCCAGACCTGGCCTTGGCTCGCCTCCTTGTCTCTTTTTGCCTAGACCAGTTCCTGAATCCTGCCTCTCCCTTCTGCAGTCCACAAGAACAATAGTGGTAAAGGATGTGGCCTGGGTTTGGGCTTTGGTGGTCCAGAATATTGGCATGATCATGAACACAGGTTCCTGTTACCTCTGCTGTTGCGACAGCTTCCTCTGGCTCTGATATTTCTCCGGTCACTCCCTCGAGAGTCTCAAGTACTTCTGCCAGCTATGTCACCCCCTAAGTATGTTATGCTGTATGGATGACTATTTGAATACAGTAGAAAATTGTAACAGTTTTGGAGTGTTATAAATCACAGAAATGTACCCCTGACCACGTAATTCTGTATGGCTGAGAACTGTAGCCCTACAAAATTTTTAGATGCGTTTTCTGTTTTAGAGATCACAGAAATGTACCCAGACCATGTCATTATGTATGGCTGAGAAATGTAACCTTATAAAATTTTTAAACTCTTTTTATCAGCTTTATAGATCTCAAAAATGTACCCATACCACGTAATACTGTTTGCTGAGAAATGTAACTCTACAAAAAATTTTTACGCTTTTTTCAGTTTTATAGATTACAGGGAATGTACCCCAGATTATGGAATAGTGTATGGAAAAGAACTGTAATCCAGTCCATTTTTATTTTTGCTTTTTTGTAGTGTTAGATAATATCACATATTACCCCAGACAACGGAATAGTGTATGGATGAGAAATGTAATCCACCTAAATCTTTTTAACGTTTTTTCGTAGTGTTACATAATATTACATAAATTTACATCAGACCATGGAATAGTGTATCAGTTAGAAATGTAATAGAGCCAATTTTTAAAAACTTTTTTGCAGTGTTTTTAATGCTTTTTTAAGTGTCAGATATCACAGAAATGTACCACAAAACACATGAAACTGTATGGCTGAGAAATTTAAGCCTGCAAAAATTTTCAACATTTTTTTACATTCTATAGATCACAAGAAACATACCCCTGACCACATAATACTGTATGGGTGACAAATTTAATCTTGTAATTTTTTTAAACGCTTTAAAAAAAGTATCTATATTGTACATATTTATATATGTTCATTACATATCTGATCACCTATAGAGGATGCCTGGTTAGTCAATAGTGGTAGAGCAACATAGGGGCAGTCGGCGAGCAGCTGGGGCGCCATACTGTTTCAACTTAAGGTACTGTCACACTTAGCGATGCACCAGCGATCCCGACCAGCGATATGACGCGGTCAGGATCGCTGGTGCATCGCTAAGTGGTCGCTAGTGAGCTGCCACAGAAGGCAGATCTCACCATCGACATCGCAGGGGTCGGGGTCGCTACTTACCTGTCAGACGAGGCGATCCTGACGTCCTCCCGCCCGCGTCCACGCGTCGCTCATCCCCACAGCAGGAAGCTGACGACGAGAAACGGTCCAGAATGTTCTCGCGTGATCAGCGATAACCAGCGGGGGAGCGGTCGGCGGTAAGTATCATACATAGGGACATCGCTGTAATATCCACACGTTATGAAGAATTCAAGGTATTAAACTTTAGATATGTTTTATTCTTCGTCCTCCAGCACACAGCATAACAGTTGCATTCCCATGCTACACAGAAGTGAAAGTGAAACTTCCCTTCTCATCCTTCTTGTCTCCACCCCCCCAGTCCCATAAGTCTGGCTTGCTTAAAGAGACAGATCTAATTATTATACATTACATCATCCCCCTTTTTTTTTTTTTTACTATAAATAACCCATATTACTGATAAATGCAACAACATGAAAACGTCCAAAGAAATCATATGTCCGTTTTGTCTTATTTGTTCAATTCAAAAACCAGAGAAACACAAAAAACCCCAAAACAAACAAAACTGTAGTTACACTTCTTCAATAAGCCTCGATGGAGCTCTTCTCTCTCGTGTAGGATAACGTCTGGGCTCATTGAGAGGGTTCATTATTGATGGACCAGCTACCTCTTGTTGGTCCTCTCCACCATCGGATACCAAATCTTCCACCAAAGAGAGTTCATTGTCATCATTCTGCGGTATGACTTTAAAATATGAATTTCGCGTTATGGAGTGTCCATCTCGTTCAGCTGTGATCATGCTGCCTTTCCTTTTAGTAACATAATATTTTGCAGGACCATATACAGGTGAGGTCTTGTTGGTTGGTCTTTGACGTACCACCACGACATCCCCTCTTTCGATGGCACTTGACTGTGTCCTTCGCCTTCTGTCTGCATAACGTTTCATGGCTTGTTTGTTGGAGAAATCTGTGGATCTCACTGAGGAGTCACTCGGTCGGGGATGGCTGGTCACATCAGGGAGACGTATACGCAGAGTTCTGCTGAACATTAAATGAGCTGGAGCAGCATTAGTAGTGGAGTGTGGCGTATTGCGGTAATTACGCATGAATTTGTATAATGACTGTTTCAGTGGGATGTGCTCCAGACTCGCTGCCTTGATACGTTTCCCCAGAGTACGCATAAAACGTTCCACAATTCCATTGGCTTGCGGCCAGCAAGGTGTGATTTTCCTGTGATTGAATCCCAAGTATTCAGAAAATTGTGTAAACACATGTCCATTGAATGGAGGTCCATTGTCTGTTTTGACCACTCTTGGAATACCATATGCCGAGAAAATGTCGTCCAGCTCTGGTATGACATTATTAGCAGATGTTGAAGAGATAAATGAAATGACAGGGTATCGAGAATATTCATCAATTGTTACGAGAATGTATTGGCCATTTGGCAATGGTCCATATATATCGACTGCCACTTCCTCCCAGACAGCAGTGGGTAACGGAGACATTTGTAATGGCTCTAAGTTTGATGATGGAGTGATCAATTGACAAGTAGAACAGCGTCTAATCTTTTCTTCCACCAAGTGATCCATATTTGGGAACCACACTTTTTCTCGGAGTAACTTCTTTGTGCCAACAATTCCTAAATGACCTTCATGTGCTATCTGTATGACTAAGTTACGCAAAGTCTTAGGTACAACTAGTTTGGTACCTCGAAGAATGAGGTGTTCTTCAGTGACTGATAATTCCTCACGTACGTTTGAGAATAGTTTTAACTCTTTCAGATCAATCTCAGAATCAGGAAATTTTTCCTTTTGAATTTCATGCCACCTTCGATTTTGGATGATTTGTATTAGGGCACAGAGTGTCTTGTCTTTTGTTGTTTCATTTATAAATTGATCAAGAGAAAGTGCTTTTGGCACGGCATGATCTGTAACAAAACGTAGGTGTTCTTCAAAGGAGGAATGCACAGGTATATCATCATTAGTAGGATGTCTTGAAAGATAATCAGCCGGATTGCTGTATTTTCCAGGTTTGTGAACAATTTTATAGTTGTAGTCCTGTAGACGTAGGCCCCATCGTTCAATTCGTGCAGGCATTTTAGCTCTGGGATTTCCAAAAATTGTAAGAAGTGCTTGATGATCTGTGACAATGGTGAAGGGAGCTCCATAGAGAAATAAGTGAAAGTGTTCACATCCCCAGACAACTGCCAAGCTTTCTTTTTCAGGTTGAGAATATTTTCTTTCAGTGTTTGTTAAGCTCTTACTTGCATAAGAAATGATGTGAGGATTTTGATTGTTATCCTTGTACTGCGCTAGAATAGCACCCAGTCCCACGGGACTGGCGTCCACAATCAGTTCAGTTCGAAGAGCTGGATCAAAATAAGCCATAGTGGTTGTCGAGCAGAGTTCATTTTTAATTGTTTCAAAAGAGGCCTGACAGTCTTGAGACCATTGAAAAATACAACTTTGTTTTGTAAGTTCCCGTAGTGGATTGCTGATTGTTGAAAAATTCGGAATATATCTAGCACAGTAACTTGCCATTCCAAGGAAAGAACGCACTTCACTGGCATCCTGTGGAATTGAGGCTGTTCTGATAGCTTCCACTTTCTTGGGGTCTGGTTGTACTCCTTTTGCCGAGAAGATGTGACCATAGAATTCTAATGAACCCTTGTCAAACTCGCACTTCTCTTTGTTTAAAGTGAGTCCAGCAGAAAGCAGACATTCGAAGATAGCATATAGAGCACGATTATGCTCAGCTTGAGTTTTACCAAAAACCAATATGTCATCACTGTAATTAAAGGCATTTGGGATGTGTTGAATGACACTCCTTATTGCATCCTGAAAAATTTCTGCTGCTGAGCAGACTCCAAAAGTCAATCTTTTGTATCTTCTGAGGCCCACATGGGTGGAAAATGTGGTCAAGTATCGGGACTCTGGACTCAGTTCTAATTGATGATATCCCTTATTGAGGTCGAGCTTTGAGAAGACGGTGGCTCCATTTAATAAATGAATAATGTCATCATTCGTAGGTAAGATATGTCTTTCCCTCTGTTTAGCGGTGTTGGGCAGGCGCATGTCAACACACAGTCTCACTTGATCAGGAGTCTTTGGTTTTGGAACTACCACAAGTGGAGAGACCCACGGGGTGGGACCAGTAACAGTTTCAATAACGTCCTCATCCATGAGCAATTGGAGTTCTTTTTCTACCTTCTGTCTCAGGTGAAATGGAATACGCCTGTGAGGCTGGGCTACTGGACGAACATTGTCATCCACATGAAGGTGTACTTGAGAGTCCTTTAGTTTTCCCAAACCACTAAATAGGGAGGGAAAGCTGTTCACCATAGTTTGTACATCCATATCCGCAGGGTCAGTTATGGTATGAATAACCTGGATGAGCCCTAGCTCCAAGGCAGTGTGATAGCTGAGAAGACAGCCTCCCGATCCTTGTAATGTGTGGAAAGTGGTTTTCTGCCTGTTTTCTTTATATCTAATTTCAGCATCAAATTGTCCCATTATAGCTAGAGGTGTTTTAGATCCATAAGGAAAGATTTTAGTCTGCACTTGTTGTAAGACTGGCCTTGTTTTCAATTGTTCATATGTAGTGCCATCTATGATATCCACTGAAGCTCCTGTATCTATTGTAAAGGTAATGTCAGTGTTGCAGATTGAGAGTGTAACACAGGGAGACTGTACTGAACCAGTGACAGAGGTAGTGAACACATAGTTCTCAGTCGCAGACATTTCTTCTGTGTCCTGATTTATCACTTTTACATCTGCAGATTTTGTCATAGGCAGCGGAGGCTTGTAGTGCGCTGATTTGCAAACAGCTGCAAAATGATTCCCTTTTCCACATTTACTGCAGGTTTGTCCCATAGCTGGACATTTGTTCTGGTGGTGAGGGAAATCCTGTCCACATCTATAACATTTCTTCTGTTTCTGGGCTTGTTTGTCTGGTAAATTTTTCTGTTTGAGATTATGCACATGTAATTTATCCCCATTCTCCATTACGGTAGCCTGATGATCTGCTATTTCTATAGCACGGGCCATTTTGAGCAAATCATGTAGAGAGATATCCTGCTGCAGAGCCTTACGCCTTAGGTTATTAGATGAGCATGTGACTATTATTTGAGTTAGGATTTCATCATCTACATCTGTAAAGGCACATCCATGTGCTAACTCTTTCATCCGTGTGACATAAGTGTCTATGGACTCTTCTGGAAGCTGCTTGGCAATCCTGAATTTATATCTTTCATATCTGATGTTCTGTTTAGGGTTGAAGTAGCCAGTGAGAGCTTTAGTGCAGTTGCTGTATGTGTCTGTTTCTGCTGCAGGTAACGTACTGTATATGTCATAGACTCCTGTGCCTGCACAATGCAGGAGCAAAGCTCTCTTTCTTTTCTCCTCCTTTATGTCCATGGCTTCTAGGAAATTCTCAAATCTGTTTAGCCATTTTCTCCAGTTATGGGAGAGATTAATGACATCAGTCATATCAAATTGTGGGAATGTGTGCAAGTAGTCAGCCATGATAGAGTCTCTCAGTGGTGCTGGCGTGTGAAGCGGTAAAATATAGTCTGTACTCACAGCAGTAGGTGATTATATCCCATCCTCGTCGCCAGTTGTAATATCCACACGTTATGAAGAATTCAAGGTATTAAACTTTAGATATGTTTTATTCTTCGTCCTCCAGCACACAGCATAACAGTTGCATTCCCATGCTACACAGAAGTGAAAGTGAAACTTCCCTTCTCATCCTTCTTGTCTCCACCCCCCAAGTCCCATAAGTCTGGCTTGCTTAAAGAGACAGATCTAATTATTATACATTACAATCGCTAGCAATATCGCTATAACGTCACAAAAACCAGTGACGTTATAGCGATATTGCTAGTGATATCGCTTAGTGTGACAGGCCCTTTAGTGTGCTAACCTCGACTGTGAGGAAGGGAAGAGTGAGGGCAAAACTAGTCCTGATCTCCCCTCATTTCTGCTCTTTTTTTAATTACTGGTTTTCTGTGCAAATGTGTGTGCATGTATATCTGTATTGGGTTTTTAAGCTAACTAAAAGAGAGAATTTTTAAAGTTTTTTTTGCTATGTTTTACATGTATGAGGGTGCCATAGGTTGGTCGCTTTGGTTGTTCACTGAGAAGACTGTGTAGGGGCTCATATTATATGTAGGGGGCTATGTGGTGGGTCATACTGTATATAGGGGCATGTCAGCATACTTAATAATGGTCCATATTAAATCATGCAATTAATAATAATTTTTTTTATATATTAATATTGAGCAGAATTAATTTCAGCCTATTGGTTCGGCCTCCACAATGGTGACGGTCTGTAACTTGGCCCTTGGGAAAATTAATCTCCCACCCCTGCTCTATTTTGTATAGCGCTGTTATTTATAGTGCCGTGCATAATGGAAAAATCTCTGATGCTCTCTGTGTATGGATGTGACCCAGAGCACCTGACCTATCACAAGATCTATCAGGGGATCATCTGACATGCCACGTGATACATCAGGTACTTGAGGGGGGGAGAACTCACACCTTCTAAACTGCCCGGGGCCCTGACTACTCTTAATTCACCTCTGCTCATAATACAGTGTTATACTTAATGCATAAAGAAACCAAAATAAAGAGACCAAATACACAAATAAAATGCTCTAGACAAAACATGCAATCCACATTCACACAATGCAAGGATGCGTTTAATCTATCTAGACAGATACTCCTTTGTTTCAGCACAACTGGATAAACAAGGAGGCATTACCTACAAATGTATAAATATGGCCAAACACACAATAAAGTTGTTCAGATCATTGTAAATTCTCCTTGGAGTCAATTGAACATGTTTTGAGCTCCTTAATGCAAATACAGCCTTTTAAATATGCAAATGACTTCATCCTATCTGGTTAGGGAAAAACAGACTGTAGCCAGGGTTACCCAACAGTGTGTCTAACTAACCATTGCAGTATCAAAATTTGTCAGTTACTTAAATTGCATAAATGGTCTAAAAATTAGGGCAGGTGCATACATTGCTGTTGTTATTATACAGGCGGTGCTAACGAAAGAACCCGCGGCATTTTCACATGATTCGGTGCAACAATTATTCCTGTTTGAGGAGTATAAAGGACTTTGCTAAATGAAGAAGCAATAGCTTTTTCAAAAATTATCCATTTAATTAGGGATCAAAAATAGGTATACTGTACTGTTTTGAATGTGAAGAAGTAATGGCCTCTCAAATTAACCCCTTCATGACCAAGCCTATTTTGACCTTAACGACCTGGCCATTTTTTGCAATTCTGACCAGTGTCCCTTTATGAGGTAATAACTCAGGAACGCTTCAACAGATCCTAGCGATTCTGAGACTGTTTTTTCCTGACATATTGGGCTTCATGTTAGTGGTAAATTTAGGTAGATATTTTTTGCGTTTATTTGTGAAAAAATCAGAAATTTGGCGAAAATTTTGAAAATTTCGCAATTTTCAAATTTTGAATTTTTTTTCTGTTAAACCAGAGAGCTATGTGACACAAAATAGTTACTAAATAGCATTTCCCACATGTCTACTTTACATCAGCACAATTTTGGAAACAAAATATTTTTTTGTTAGGAAATTATAAGGGTTAAAAGTTGACCAGCGATTTCTCATTTTTACAATAAAATTTACAAAACCATTTTTTTTAGGGACCACCTCACATTTGAAGTCACTTTGAGGGGTCTATATGGCAGAAAATACCCAAAAGTGACACCATTCTAAAAACTGCACCCCTCAAGCTACTCAAAACTACATTCAAGAAGATTATTAACCCTTCAGGTGTTTCACAGGAACTAAAGCAACGTGGAAAGAAAAAATGGACATTTTAATTTTTCCAACAAAAATTTTCGTTTAGCATCAATTTTTTCATTTTCACATGGGCAACAGGATAAAATGGATCCTAAAAATTGTTGGGCAATTTCCCCTGAGTACACCGATACCTCACATGTGGTCATAAACCACTGTTTTGGCGCACGGCAGGGTTCAGAAGGGAAGGAGCACCATTTGACTTTTTGAATGGAAAACATGCTGGAATATTTAGCGGTTGCCATGTCGCATTTGGAGAGCCCCTGTGTGCATAAACATTGGAGCTCCTCCACAAGTGACCCCATTTTGGAAACTAGACCCCCCAAGGAACTTATCTAGATGCATAGTGATCACTTTGAACCCCCAGGTACTTCACAAATTGATATGTTGAAAAAAAAAAGTACTTTTTTTTTTAACAAAAATTTTCTTTTAGCCTCAGTTTTTTCATTTTCACATGGGCAACAGGATAAAATGGATCCTAAAATTTGTTAAAAAATTTCTCCTGAGGACACCGATACCTCATATGTGGTCATAAACCACTGTTTGAGCGCACGGCAGGGTCTGAAAGGGAAGGAGCACCATTTGACTTTTTGAATGGAAAATTAGTTCCAATCGTTATCGGACACCATGTCGTGTTTGGAGAGCCCCTGTGTATCTAAACATTGGAGCTCCCCCACAAGTGACCCCATTTTGGAAACTAGACCCCTTAAGGAACTTATCTAGATGTGTAGTGAGCACTTTGAACCCCCAAGTGCTTCACAAAAGTTTATAACACAGAGCAGTGAAAATAAAAAATATTTTTTTCTCCTCAAAAATTATTTTTAGCACACTTTCACAAGGCTAACAGGAGAAATTGGACCACAAAAGTTGTTGTCAAGTTTGTCCTGAGTACGCTGGTACCCCATATGTGGGGGGGAACCACTGTTTGGGCACACGGCAGGGCTCAGAAGGGAAGGAGCGCCATTTGACTTGTTGAAATGCAAATTACTTCTAATCGTTAACGGACACCATATCGTGTTTGGAGAGCCCCTGTGTGCCTAAACATTGGAGCACCCCCACAAATTACCCCATTTTGGAAACTAGACCCCCTAAGGAACTTATCTAGATGCATAGTGAGCACTTTGAACCCCCAAGTGCTTCACAAAAGATTATAACGCAGAGCCATGAAAATAAAAAATATTTTTTTTCCTCAAAAAATTACTTTTTAGTGTGCAATTTTTTATATTCACAAGGGTACCAGGATAAATTAGACCCCAAAAGTTGTTGTCCAGTTTGTCCTGAGTACGCTGGTACCCCATATGTGGGGGGGACCACTGTTTGGGTACATGTCAGGGCTCGGAAGGGAAGTAGTGACATTTTGAGATGCTGACTTTGATGGAATGGTCTGCGGGCATCATGTTACATTTGCAGAGCCCCTGATGTACCTAAACTGTGGAACCCCCCCACAAGTGACCCCATTTTGGAGACTAGACCCCCCAAGGAACTTATCTAGATGTGTGGTGAGCACCTTGAACCCCCAAGCACTTCACAGAAGTTTATAACGCAGAACCGTGAAAATAAAAAATATTTTTTTTCCTCAAAAAATTATTTTTTAGTGCGCAATTTTTTATTTTCACAAGGGTACTGTCACGGTCACGTGTGTCTGGACGCAGATGTTTCCGCAAGGCGAACCCATAACACACATGACCCTGGATACAGCGCCTCCAGTGGGGCGAATTTAAACAATAATACGTGCAGATGGATACACCGCCTCCACCTGGCGAATTTAGGTATTACACGTTAATATACATTCTGGAAACCCCACCTCCAGTACGGCGAATTTAAATAATAAGGGGGAACCTGGGAAACATTAACAATGGTGGGCCCTGCAATAGGGAATAGGGAAGTGGACCTCCTGAGCTCCCCTGAGCCAGTGTCCCTGCACTCCTAACGTTCCCTATGCCGGTTCCGCACCAGGCGCCGCACGCGTACCTCAACGCCCTTGCTCGCCCTGACCCTAAACCCTCACTAGGGAATGGGTCGGTGCGGAAACTAATCCCACCACTGCACTAACAACACACATGAGGGAAAGAGACAATACAGGGGGACACCACTTAGCTTTATGCTCTGTGCTTTGGCTCCTGCAACAGAGCCCTCCACCTGCGTGCGTCTTCTCCTCCACTCAGATCCATCACCATAACAGGATCCTTCACCATAGTGCAGCCTTGGAGCAGAGTCCACCACCAGTTGCTGCTGCTTAGTAACAGAGTCCCAAAGATGAGTTCAGCTTCTGACACGAAGTCAAGCATGCTTGAGTCCAGCTCAGCAGCCAAGTCCCACATGGTGAGTGCCACTCTCCATAGTCACCACTCCACCAGTCCATGCAGACACTTCCCGCTGACACCATCACTGCGACCCCACCACGCCATGCCAGCCCTTCGTCCAGACACCATAGCTGACACTCTTCCCCCCTGGCTAAGCTGCACAGGACTCCTCCTCAGCTCCATCCTACCACCAGGCTCTCACCAACTCAGAATCCATGAAAGAATGAATATCACCAGCCGTGATTACACACCCTGAGACTCATTTATAGAGCCCCACACCTGAATCATAATTACAGAGAACTTTAAACTGAAAACCTAAGGTGCGATACCACCAACCACCACCGGGGACAGTCAAGTCACCTTGGCAACTTGCCAAAAGTAAAAAAAGTTCACTCTGTGCTTTTAAAACTGTCAGATCACTTCAGATCATGACAGGTACCAGGATAAATTAGACCCCAAAAGTTGTTGTCCAGTTTGTCCTGAGTACGCTGGTACCTCATAAGTGGGGGGGAACCACTGTTTGGGTACATGTCGGGGCTCGGAAGGGAAGTAGTGACATTTTGAGATGCTGACTTTGATGGAATGGTCTGCGGGCATCATGTTACATTTGCAGAGCCCCTGATGTACCTAAACTGTGGAACCCCCCCACAAGTGACCCCATTTTGGAGACTAGACCCCCCAAGGAACTTATCTAGATGTGTGGTGAGCACCTTGAACCCCCAAGCACTTCACAGAAGTTTATAATGCAGAGCCGTAAAAATAAAAAATAATTTTTTTTCCTCAAAAAAAAGATTTTCAGCCAGCAATTTTTTATTTTCACAGGAGTAGCAGAATATATTGGACCCCAAAAGTTGTTGTACAGTTTGTCCTGAGTATGCTGGTGCCCCATATATGGGGGGAACCATTGTTTGGGCCATATAAGAGCTCGGAATGGAAGTAGTGACGTTTTGAAATGCAGACTTTGATGGAATGGTCTGCGGTCGTCGTTACGTTTGCAGAGCCCCTGATGTGCCTAAACAATAGAAACCCCCCACAAGTGACCCCATTTTGGAAACTAGACCTCCCAAGGAACTTATCTAGATGTCTGGTGAGCACTTTGAACCCCCTAGTGCTTCACAGAAGTTTATAACGCAGAGACGTGAAAAAAAAAAAAAATTCTCCACAAAAATATTTTTTTAGCCCCCAATTTTTTATTTTCCCAAGGGTACCAGGAGAAATTATACCCCGAAAGTTGATGTGCAATTTTTCCTGAGTACACTGATACCCCATATGTTGGGGTAAACCACTGTTTGGGCACACGTCGGGGCTTGGAAGGGAGGGAGCACCGTTTAACTTTTTGAACGCAAAATTGGCTGGAATCAATGGTTGAACCATGTCGCGTTTGGCGACCCCCTGATGTGCCTAAACAGTGGAAACCCCACAATTCTAACTTTAACCCTAACCCCAACACACCCCTAACCACAGCCCTAACCCCAACACATCCCTAACCCTAATCCCAACCCTAACCATAACCCTAACCCCAACACACCCCTAACCCTAACCACAACCCTAACCCTAATTCCAACCCTAACCCTAATTCCAACCCTAACCCTAATTCCAACCCTAATTCCACCCCTAACTCTCTTTCCAACCCTAACCCTAACCCTCTTTCCAACCCTAACCCTCTTTCCAACCCTAACCCTAACCCTCTTTCCAACCCTAACCCTCTTTCCAACCCTAACCCTAACCATCTTTCCAACCCTAACCCTCTTTCCAACCCTAACCCTAACAATCTTTCCAACCCTAACCCTCTTTCCAACCGTAACCCTAATGGAAAAATAAAAATAAAAATGTCTTTATTTTATCAGTTGATCCTGCCTATGGGGGTGATAAACGGGGGGGTTTATTTACATTTCATTCTATTTTGATCACTGTGAAAGTGATCAAAATGAATGAATGGAAATTGGAGCCGGCGGGTGCACTGCGCATGCGCCCGCCATTTTCAAATATGGCGGCGCCCATGGTCCGGGACCGCGGGACACCGGGAGCCATAACGGCACTCGGTGAGTACCGGGAGGGGGGGCAATCGGAAGCCGGGGGGAGATGATGACAGCGGCGGCACATCGCCGCTGTCATTCAGTGGCGGGGGGCAGATCGCCCCCGTTAATGGGTGAGGGGGGGGTCGGATCGCTGTCACCAGCCATGTCCGATGCTACAGCAGCGTCGGACATGGCTGGATTGTAATATTTCATCAATTTTCATTGATGAAATATTACTATCGCTCTGATTGGCTGTTAAAAGTGAAACAGCCAATCAGAGCGATCGTAGTCACGTGGAGGCGAAGCCACTCCCCCATGCTGAAGAATAAAGCCCCCTGTATCTGCGGGTCGGGTGACCTTTCAGTGACCTAGGTCACCCGACCCGCAGGGGGGCTTTAAAGTCATGACGCCACATAGGCGTCACTGGTCAGATTTGCACCAGTTTTCATGACGCCTACGTGGCGTCATTGGTCGTGAAGGGGTTAAAGTGAAAATCCTTTTTGGGGGTCCACAACTGGTTTGTTCATCACAAAATAATTACCTCCAAAATGTGGAGGAAAATGGGGGTGTGTGTCTTATAGTCCGGATGCACTGGCTCTGGTATGGAGGTGGGGGAGCGGTTTCAGCAGAGGAGCGGATTCAGAGGAGCAGCAGGTCACAGAGGCAGGAGCGTTCGGCTGCAGCTAACTCCTGTGCCCGCTGCTAAAGAAAAATTAGTATTCACTGCATTCCACCCCCATGGGCGTGGAGGGCAATAAATATTCATTTCTTTTTGGCATCCTGGTATGACTGGCTCTATCCTGTTCCTGGTGTGCATGGTCCCTTCAGAAAAGATTAAAAAAAGCCATTACACTTAACTTCCTCCGCTCCCTCGCAGTGTCATGCTCCCTTGCCAGCAGCTGCTTAATGCTTGTAAGCAGCGCATGGCAGGGACTTCATGTGCTGCTCACAAGCAGCACACAGCTGCTGGAATACTCACCGGGACTGCGCAGTCAGTATTCATTGCTCTTCAGTAGCGCGCAGTGTCAACATCCGGTTTCCTGCAGCTGCAGGCGGTCATGTGTGTGGATACTTAAAGGGAATCTGTCACCTATTTTTTCGACTATCAGCTTCCGGAACCGCCATCAGGGGCTTATCTACAGCATTCTGTAATGCTGTAGATAAGCCCCCGATGTTACCTGAAAGAGAAGAAAAACAAATTATATTATATACTCACCCAGGGGCGGTCCGGGTCCGGTTTTGGTCTGATGGGTGTCACGGTCCGGTCCGGCGCCTCCCATCTTCTAACGATGACGTCCTCTTCTTTGCTTCCCGTCGTGGCTCCTGCGTGGGCGCACTGCTCTGCCCTGTTGAGGGCAGAGCAGAGTCTTGCAGTGCGCAGGCGCCGGACCTCTCTGACCTTTCCCGGCGCCTGTGCACTGCAGTACAGAATGCTGTAGATAAGCCCCTGATGGCTGTCCCTTTAAGAGAAATTAATATTCTGAATAATATTAATATTCATGTGATCGGATTGCTGCAGGGCATTATGGGTAAGCCTGACATCATTAACTAGCTCACTGAGTGTTGCATGTGTGAATTTTGGGAACTTTTTTCGCTGATCCTTGCAAATTAAATCGCAGATTGTTCGAATTCCCATGAAACAGCAGATTTCAGAGAATGCAACTCAAATTCGATACTCCGCTGATCAGTCCACTCAGATCTCACAATAGATGTCCACATTTTGGGATTTTTTATACTGCCCCATATTGTTCACTCTTATGCCAGAGACTTTATAGTGTAAATCATTAAACCTTTAAATCAAGACTCGTGCTGCAGTGTTATTAAAATACTGAATATGTAGTATACAGGATTGTTGCGGTAAACTTTTTAGATTGTATTAGGAGTAGATGGGTAGACAGGAGAAATTAATACAGGGATATCAGATCATTACAGTCATAGAAAGAGAATTAAATAGCTACTAGTTTGAAACGCACATACATGTAAAGTATTACCTGACAAAACATTGTGTTCTTTGGAATGGACTAATTCATCATTTTTTTTACTGTGACTGCATGGAAATGTGTTGAGTTTTTTCATTTTTTATTTTGGGGACTGGTGGTTTGTGGACCTCAAAACTGTTACCCATTGTTAGGCTTACCTGGTGAAGTGGATCCTCCAAGCCAAACCTCCACGTGGGCAAACAGGCCAAAGGCATTAGTGCAGCAGGCAGATGAGGCACATGGGACACAGGTAGTTGAAGTAGTGGAAACCACAGGCAGACAGGAGACTCACTGGATGCCGCAGACAGATATCAGAGGTACTGGAAATTGCAGGCAGACATGAGACTCCTTGGATACCGCAGATAGGTAAGGGCCCCGTCACACATAGAGATCTCGCTAGCGAGATCGCTGCTGCGTCACAAGTTTTGTGACGCAACAGCGATCTCACCAGCGAGATCACTGTGTGTGACAGCGATCAGCGACCGGCCCCCCTGCCGGTATCGATGATCGCTCTTGGAAAGCCCTGGACATTTCTTTGATCACTGGTCTCCCGCTGGCCAGCACGCATCGGTGCGTGTGACAGGCGGGAGATCAGCTGGTAACTAAGGTAAACGCAGGGTTTCTAAGCACCGGGCGGTGCTTAGAAATCCTCTGTGTACCTTAGTTACCAGCGCGCTGGTGCAGGGAGCTGGTAACTAAGGTACACATCGGGTTTCTAAGTGACGCATGTGACATTTCTTACATAATAGATAGATATAGTACAGTCATGTAATAGATAGATATTTGAATCTTCCTATAATTATGAAGTAGTAAGGAATGTAGATGTATCAGATATGAGATAGATAGATACATAATTATTAGGTAACAAAATAGTATATGAGATAGTCAGATGAAGTATATATACATATTTATTTATTACTGAATATATTTTCATATTTTTATCACAAAGGTGCAAAATAAGCAAATCCCAAAAACATAACTTTTCACAGAAAAGAACTTTTCATCCCAGCACAATTACCAAGCTTTGCTTATGCCAATGACCACAGCATACAGGACATGAAACGCCGTCCTTCATGGAGAGGAAATCTCCCAGCCATCAGACTACATGAAACTTTCTCTGTTTATCAAACGCACAACAAATTGTAAACTGATTGTTTACGGGGAAACAAGGAGGCCATCTTGGGCCGAGGAAACGAAATCCGATGCTGTGTCTTTTAACAGTAGGAATATATATGAATATCCTTATACTGTACAAGGAGACTTCCCAAAATTGTATCTCCACTTTTCATTTTCTAGATCACACAGGTGGGTGTCTTTGAGCCTGTTCCCCAACGTTATAAAGCGTTTCAGATCTGGATCTTTAGTAGCTGTGTTCCTCAAACACTGGAGACCCACGGCTTGCAGATCACTGTTACCAAGAATGCTTTACTTGGTGTATCTAATCATTTTAAGACTCCATCTCTATATCAATCTTCATGTACAACAATATTGTATCATAAGGATGTAAATAAAGGACGAGTCATAATTATATGACATCTCTATCACTGAGGTCCAGGCCCCAGTATTGATTTTACATCAGAGTCCATATGCATACTAGGTCATCACCAGGGCCTCCATAGATCATCAGAGCTGCATTCCTGGGCACCCTGCTTCACAATGACTTGGTTGATATTTCTCAGGGGGTGGCATTTGCTTTCATTTGCAGAACTGCATCTCTGTGGATCCATCCAGATGTTCCTCTGTGTAGCTAGGTGCTTTCCATGTGGTGCCAATACTATATCCTTCATAGACAGGGGGAAGGAATGCTTGTATGGCGCCACTACTATGATGGAACGAAAATACAGTTTATTAGTCTGATTGACTTTAAGCAAGGCAGTAATGAAATAATATCCTTGGTACAGTATATAGGATATATAAAATTCTATCCGATGTCTACTTAGATAATCAAAACATATACCACACATATACCAGCCCCACCATGCCCCATAGTTGTTTTACCATAGAGAGGGCATTATGGACTATCAGGCACCTATTATAGTTACGCTCCTGGCTATCACTCATAATAAGGGTAGGGTCACACAACCGTAATCTCTCCATCCAAGAAGAACAATACAATAAGGCCGCGATCACACATGTGAAGAATACGGCTGAGTCTCGCATGTTAATACCCGGCACTGCCGCCGGCACTCGGGAGCGGATGTATTGCTATGTGGCCAGACGCTCCGATCCGAGTGCCAGGTAATAACATGTGAGACTCGGCCATATTCTTCGCATGTGTGATCCCGGCCTTATTCTGATCAGACATCAGTTGCTCTTGGAGCTGGAAAGAAAGAAAAAATCAGAGTGCAGTCTAATGTTTTCCATGGATCCATAGGCTTGCATTGCCAATTTTGATCTGACACTCCCATTAAAATCAGACACCTCTCCCATTTTTATCTTGGGCCACTCAGTCCGAGGAAGAAATCTGACATGTGCACAGCAGTGTTGAGCATTCCAATACTGAAAATATCGGCCAATATTCGCGGTATTGGAATTCTGATACCGAGTTCCGATACTTTTTGCATATCGAATACCGGAATCGGGAGTTCCCATAATGCTATGAGCCAGTTTGATTTGATTCAGTCAATGAGGAATCCTAAGAATTGTGGGCACATCCTGTTAGGCATGTTAACTAATGGCATGGCTGTGATTGGCTGCGAGCAGACCACCCAGCTGCTCCTCCCCTGACACATGCTGAACAGTGATCTATGGAGAGTGAAACTAGTGAGGGAGGAGTAAATGACCAGTTCTCATTTCAATGCCAGAACACCCCCCCCTGGACGTTTATCTTAGAAGCAAGAGATGATATCTTGGAAACCGTGCTGACTAGCCACAGAAGGTAAATTACTTATTGTCAGCATTCTGCAGCCTAGATATGCACTGAGATTATGTGAAAAGTCCAGACAACCTGTTGTCTTATGTATTTCTGCCAAGTTGGATCGCCCGCCAGAGTTGGTGGGGTACTCGGTACCGGGCCCGTTGGTTTCAATGGGAGATGTCACGGTAGCTGTGACCCGGTCCGTGGCCCTGGGCATCCATTGTAAAAGGGAAATGTTGAACGTGTGGATTATGATTAAAGTTTATGAGTGAATGATTCGTGACGCCACCTGTGGTGTTCGGCAATGAAGATGTTAAGCCAACGCTGCAGACAGATCCTCTGGGACAGATGGTGTGGTGCAGCTTTGATGTTGTGGCCCTCCACAGGTAGGGCTGTAGTCCCAGGGCAGTGTAGATGGAGAGGTAGTGAAGAGACGCAGATGGTGCAGTGCCAGGCACAGAGATGTAGCAGTGCTGAGTGTGTTGGCGCAGGAATAACTGGAGGACACCAGGGCATGTAGTTCCAAAGCTTTACTCACAGTCTGTTGTGCATAGAGGTGCCCGCATCCGTACAGTGTCCTGCGGGTCAGGGGCTCAGTCAACCTCCAAGCTAGATGAAGCACTCCGTTCCGACACTCCGCCAACATGTGCCTTTTCTGAACGTCTCCCTCTATTGCTACACAACCCCTTTAACATAGTAAATATCTTTGTAACGCCGAACGTCTTAAAAAAAAAATTAATTCCTGCTATTCCATTTGATTGGGCTAAACCTCTGCCTTTAATGTCTCCTCCACCTCCCCCCAATACATTCTACATTATTCTTAGTTGTTTTCCTTCATGTAGAATTAACCTACAAGGAAAGAAAGGGTTTATTTTAATTCCGATATTTCTGTCCCATTGACTTGCATTGGTTTCCGGTATCGGAATCAGCAATATACAATACTTTTTGGGCATCGGCCCGATCCAATCCGATATTTCCCGATATCGGAAGGTATCGCTCAACACTAGTGCACAGTTCTATAGAATACCAATGGTACGAGTTCTATCCGGGAAAACCACCGATAGCACTCTTCTGAGATTATCAGTTGTGTACATGAGCCCTCACAGTGTGTACCAAGTAACTATAAGTCTTAGCAACTCCACATGATTGCTTATTTGACTGAATACACCTTCCTAGAATGTCAAACTACAACTTTTTGAAGAAAAAACACATTTTTTTTTGTAGGTTCAGGTATAATTTGTCTCCTCTACGTCATGAATATGGTGACCTATTGACTAGGCCTGGCTCTTCTTTTTGTATATCAAGACAACTTGAGGTATTGAATAACTAGAGAGATGAGGATAAGATCAGTCACCTCTGGTTGCACGGTGGAGCTGTTGTCTCAAGAAGGTGACCGTCATCTCCAGGATATCGGCTTTCTCCGGTTTGGAGGGGAGCTGATGTCTCTCAAACTCCTCTAGTAAGATGCGGAGCTGCTCAATGCTGCTGTTAATCCGATCTCTCCTCATCTTCTCAATCACCGGCTTCCTCAGCTGCAGAAAAGAAGAATCTCTCATTATTAGGGCTCAAGCACTTGGCCGTATTTTTGGTCCAAATTTGAGCTAACAAAACATTGGATAGTACTAATGGGGCTATGAACACGTCAGATTAGGTATTTCCTCGGACAGAGACTGTCCAAGGAAAAAAAAAAAGCAAAAAAAACAAAACAAAAATCGCTGCATTTCCAATTTGCATACTAGGATTGTCAATGAGTCTGTGAAAAAGAAATCGGACCTCACATCTGAGTGCAGTCCAATTTTCATGAACTGACAGAATAAAGAAGATGGAGACTTTTTTTCTCCCCATCTTCTCCTCATCCCAGAAAATTGGATCACACTATGGTCACACTCTGATCAGAGTTTGATCAGAGTGTGATTTGCATAATCCGTCCCATTCTCTAGGATGAAAGAAAATATGGCGGTGTAATCCAAGCCTTACACCGTGCCAGCATCCTTATGTATGAATGAGACCAACAGTCATGAGACTGCTAAGTTGCTATGTAATCCCTATCCAGAGTGCAGGATCCCTAGAGATGAATAGGGAGTCCTTTTAATCATAAGATATTTTTATGGTATCCATTGAGTAAGTTCTTGCATGCTTGCAGTGCTGGGAAATCCCATTGACCTAACATTGGACTCCACTTCTATAAGCCAAACATGCCCTAAGGGGCAGACAACTACTTAAAATACAATTTCTGTTGCATCAACGCAGATTCCCAAACTGATATCTGGTATGAAACAAATCCTTAAAATAATAAAATTAAAAAATAAATTATGCACTACAAATAAAAGTAAAAATTTACAGATCTCCCCAAATTTTTCAAATCAATATGGAAGTCATAAGTAACAAATTCCTTAAAATAACAATAATCCCCCAATAAAATAGTGTATTTATGCATTTCCCCAAAAAAGTAAAAAATTACAAATAAAAAAATTAGGTAAAAATTATAGCTGCCCCAAAAGATGTAAAAAATAATTCCATATGCCAAATAAAAAATATTTATCCATAAGAAGTCCTATTGATTTGGCAACACAATTTTTTTTTTTTTTTTTTACAAATTTCAGATTTTTTTCATCAACTTAATAAAAAAAAAATCATCCTCACAAGTTTCTAATCTCCATTATTGTAGTGGTGCCATAGTGCAGGCTCTTACCTTGCGCACATCTTTGCCCATGTCTTCCATTCTATTATTAGGAGCCATGGTGAGTTCCCAGGAAAGGTCCTTACTCTGCTGGGTCAGATACTGAATGTTGGTGTGGGAATGGCCAATGCCTCCTTTTATACCCTTGTATTTGCATACAAGAGTGTGAATTTTTTTCTCTATGGAGGTTCCCACAGTCTGAAGCTAATGGACACTCAGGCTCAGGCAACAGAAGTGTGAAGCATCATGCCATGAAGGGAAGAGAAGTGTGAGAGAGTCTGGCAACACTAGGACTATCTGCAATTGTGGTTCTTGCTAAGGCATCTGTTGTTATCACAACACTGACTTTTTTTGAGCTCATTAAAAGTTTATATTATCCTCCTGGCACATGACAGGTCATAAAGATACAGCTTGTGTGCTGGCCATTCATGTAGCCAGACGTTAAGTACTATTGTGCTTCAGGTTATATATGGCACATGTCTCTCTGGCTGGGGAACAATGAATGTATAACTGCTGTTCTTTCACTCTTGTTGCTTTGTAGCCATAACAGTTTTTGTTTTTCTTAAGCAAATAATTTTCCTAAATAATAATTTTTAAAAATATAATATGATTAAAAAATATATACTTTACATTTTAAAGGGATTTCTAAAGTTTGGAAGTTATTCCCTAACCGTGGGATATGGAACAAGTTCCCGACTGCATAAACAGAAAAATGAAAAGTTTTTCTTTAAACGAGCTCAACATTGCGGCTCAAGGTGTGTAGGGGCAAAGAACTCCATTAAGAACAAAAGTTGATAATCCAGAGAAATAAGAGGGAGACTACATTTGAAATGTGTTGGCATTTGTTCTCTTGCAATATGCAATATTTTTTAACTTACTAAAATAAAGTTTTACTTTTTATAACGAACTGGAAGCAACCTCCCTCATTTTTCTATAAGTTCCCGATTGCTGGGTCACTGACCACTGGGATGCAAACCAATCCTGAGATCACGGGCTCTGATTACCCCTAGGTGAACTGAGCGGCGGTCGATCATGTGCACTGCAGCTCTATTCCTTCTCAATGGGAATTTTAGAGATTGCTGAGAACCGCACTTGGCTGGTCTTCGGCACAGGCATGAGAATGAATGGATTGGCAGTGAGCATGATCAACCATTGCTCCATTCACACGTGGTCTTCAGAGCTCCAGTGCTCAGGGTGGATGGGGGTCCCAGTGGTCAGCCACTCAGCGATTGGGAAGTTATCCCCCATGCCATGAATAGAGGATAACTTCCAAACTTGAGAATACCACTTTAAGGTAATGTTCTTTTAGTTACCCTGTGGAATATAAGCTTGGATAATAAATACTACACCTTGGAATGATGAATAAAACAATACCAGGATTCTGATGTTTCTCATTTTAAACCCGTTCCTAACAGCAGGAGTTTCAGAGATGGTTATGGGTGGGTTTAATTTCTTTTAGATGTGTATTGTAGTTATCCAGCACATATTTGTTGAGCCCGCTCAATACTTGGCAAAAGCTGTATTATGCAGTCGGTACCAACCTCTAAAAGCAGCGGCCAGCGCAAACCACCGTCAACCCTTAAAGTGGACCCATCACTGGATTTAGTCATTTAAGGTATTTAGTTATTTTACTTGCTTATGTATCGCCATTAATTTCACATGTCTTTACAGACATCATCACTGTCCCCATTGAGGCTCACAATCTATATTCCCTATCAGTATGATGTTAACATGTGCTTTTACATAGAGTAATTCTCTTTGTCATTTAAACATAGTTTTTCCAAGCAGATATTCTTAACTATATATATATATATATATATATATATATACAGTACGGACCAAATGTTTGGACACACCTTCTCATTCAAAGAGTTTTCTTTATTTTCATGACTATGAAAATTGTAGATTCACTCTGAAGGCATCAAAACTATGAATTAACACATGTGGAGTTATATAATTAACAAAAAGTGTGAAACTACTGAAAATACTGTATGTCTTATATTCTAGGTTCTTCAAAGTAGCCACCTTTTGCTTTGATTACTGCTTTGCACAGTCTTGGAATTCTCTGGAAATGGTTTTCACTTCACAGGCGTGCCCTGTCAGGTTTAATAAGTGGGATTTCTTGCCATATAAATGGAATTGGAACCATCAGTTGTGTTGTGCAGAAGTCTGGTGGATACACAGCTGATAGTCCTACTGAATAGACTGTTAGAATTTGTATTATGGCAATAAAATAGCAGCCAGGTAAAGAAAAACAAGTGGCCATCATTTCTTTAAGAAATGACGGTCAGTCAGTCTGAAAAATTGGGAAAACTTTGAAAGTGTCCCCAAATGCAGTGGCAAAAATCATCAAGCGCTACAAAGAAACTGGCTCACATGAGGACCACCCCAGGAAAGGAAGAGCAAGAGTCACCTCTGCTGCGGAGGATAAGTTCCTCCAAGTCACCAGCCTCAGAATTCGCAGGTTAACAGCAGCTCAGATTAGAGACCAGGTCAATGCCACACAGAGTTCTAGCAGCAGACACATCTCTACAACAACTGTTAAGAGGAAACTGTGCAGCAGTCCTTCATGGTAAAATAGCTGCTAGGAAATCACTGCTAAGGACAGGCAACAAGCAGAGGAGACTTGTTTGGGCTAAAGAACACAAGGAATGGACATTAGACCAGTGGAAATCTGTGCTTTGGTCTGATGAGTCCAAATTTGAGATCTTTGGTTCCAACCACTGTGTCTTTGTGCGACACAGAAAAGGTGAACGGATGGACTCTACATGCCTGGTTCCCACCGTGAAGCATGGAGGAGGTGTTATGGTGTGGAGGTGCCTTGCTGGTGACACTGTTGGGGATTTATTCAAAATTGAAGGCATACTGAACCAGCATTGCTACCACAGCATCTTGCAGCGGCATGCTATTACATCCGGTTTGCGTTTAGTTGGACCATCATTTATTTTTCAACAGGACAATGACCCCAAACACACTTCCAGGCTGTGTAAGGGCTATTTGACCAAGAAGGAGAGTGATGGGGTGCTAAGCCAGATGACCTGGCCTCCACAGTCACCCGACCTGAACCCAATCGAGATGGTTTGGGGTGAGCTGGACCGCAGAGTGAAGGCAAAAGGGCCAACAAGTGCTAAGCATCTCTGGGAACTCCTTCAAGACTGTTGGAAGACCATTTCCTGTGACTACCTCTTGAAGCTCATCAAGAGAATGCCAAGAGTGTGCAAAGCAGTAATCAAAGCAAAAGGTGGCTACTTTGAAGAACCTAGAATATAAGACATATTTTCAGTTGTTTCAAACTTTTTGTTAATTATATAATTCCACATGTGTTAATTCATAGTTTTGATGCCTTCAGAATGAATCTACAATTTTCATAGTCACGAAAATAATGAAAACTCTTTGAATGAGAAGGTGTGTCAAACTTTTGGTCTGTACTGTATGTGTATATATATATATATATTTATATATATACACACACATTATATATATATATATATACATGCACACATTATATATATATATATTTTGATAGATGGAAAGCTACAGATAGATGGATATAAATATGTGATTGAGATCTAAAATGAGGGTTTTGCGTGTGTAGCTTACTGTTCATGTATTTTATTGCTAAATAAATTATTTCCCGAAAAAATGGCATTGGGTCCCCTGAAATTTTATTAGCCAGCAGAGGGAAAGTGGACAGCTGGGGGTAGATGTTCATAGCCTGGGAAGGGGGGTACTACCCATGGAGCTTCCCAGGCTATTAATATCAACTCACACCTGTATACTTAGGCCTGGTTATTAAAATGGGGACCCACTCAAAAAATTATATATAATTAATCACCAGCAAAGGCTAGGCAGACAGCTGTGAGCTAATATTAACGGGCTAGAAATATTCCCCCATCCCAGATTAAAAACATCAGCTCTCAGCCGCCCCAGAAAAGGCACATACATGACATGCGCCAATACTGGCGCTTAGCCTCACTCTTCCGACTTGCCCTGGTGTGTTGGCAAGTGGGGTGATTGTATTGGGGTTGACGTCAGCTTTGTATTGTTAGGTGACATCATAAGATGCCCCGATTACTAACCTCATAGTCAAATTGTCAAAAAAATACACAGCCAGAATAAAGTCCTTTATTTGAAAAACTACAGACTCTGTTATTGAATTAAAATTAACAAAGAACATTTATACTCACCTTTACGCCCAATCCATTGAAGCCCATGTTCAAAATTTAAAATAACAAAGCAACATCTTCCTCACCTGTCCCCAAAGTGAAGGTAATAATCCATTTGTCCATAGATGCGTCTAGCTCTGCTGCATCTATATGGCAGGCTGAATTGTTGCATGATGTGACTATACAGGATACTATCCAGCAGAAACACTGAGCTGAGCAAGCACGCGCCTGTCAGTGACTCGCGTGACATGATAAAGTTGAGCGGAGTTCGTACTCAATGAACTTCTTTCACCTCAATTACGTTCACGCCAGCGCTGTGGGAAAGGTTCTAACGGCGCTCGCTCTGACGTTATTAAAATGAACGGAGTTCATTGGCTGTGTGCGGCAGATGAAATGGGATTTCTAGGACATGGATGTGTAAAAATCGGATTACACTCGCATGGTCTGTGTGCCACACAATTTTTTTTATCACACCAATTAAGTTACATTGGAGAGTCTCGTCCGAGATACGAGAACAATTGCCGCATGCTGCAATTTTTTTTCTCAGCCTGATCTGAGCCGAGAATAAATACATTGGTCAGAGTGCAATACGATTTTTTATTGGATTGCACTCATACTTTTTTCTCGCAATTGAGTATGAGTCCTAAATGTAAAAATCCAGTGAATGCTCCTGATTAAATACAGCTGTTAATATCTGACACTGGCATTAGAGAAACAGGTCTGGGAGGAGCACTGTTTATGATACTCATATCCCCCTCCCCAAAATGCAGTTGTGTGGTATAAGGGTAAGTTCACACTAGGCCTTTTTCCCAGCTTTTTTTCTGCATCAAAATCTGATCTCTTGGCAGGAAAGTACCTGCAGAAAAAAGCATGTTTTCCTTTGTTTTTCTTGCTTTGTTCACTGCGCTATTGATGCATTTTTTGTGGCAGTTTTGACACGCTAGATTTGTCTCTTATGCATGCTGATAAAGTTTAGTGTTGAAAAAAAAAGGATCAGGGTTTGTTACAAAAAACACATCCAAACATGATACCTGCATTTTTAGTGTGCTTTTTCACCACTTATTCAAGCCAATGGGTGAAAAAAGCTGAAAAAACACTGAAAGAAGTGACATGCTCTATGTCCAAAATACCATGCAAAGCACGGAATCCTGATGACAAAGAAACCAGTGTGTGTGCATGAGATTTCTGAACTCTCATTAGGCTTTGCTGGTACTGTAAAATGCAGCTGAAAATTAGCATAAAAACGCAGCAACAAAGCCCAGTGTAAACCTAGCCTCATTACTCCTAGTAAGCCCAGCCACAGACAGCGATTTATAGGAGACCATTATTTTCACTTAAGGGGATTATAAAATAAAGTAAATTAATTTAAATTAAATAGATATTGTAAAACTACAAATCACCCCTCTTTTTCCTATTTAAAATAAATATATAGATAAATAAAATAAAAAGTGTATATATGTTTTGATTGTCTTTTATTACAAATTTGGTGGAGAGATGTGGCGATCAAAACAGCAGCGGCAAGTCCGGCCTTGCTATCTTTTTGCTATTCAGCTGTTTAATTTCATGGCTTCATATATCAGACTTTTATGGACATGGCAATATAAAATTTATATAAATAAATATATATATATTTATATTTATAAAAAGTAAAAAAATAGGCAGCACTCAAATTAAATGTGAAAAAAAGTGGATACTTTACTGATCCTCAAGTGGCAACGTTTCAACGGTGACCCGTCTTTATCAAGCCTTGATAAAGACGGGTCACCGTTGAAACGTTGCCACTTGAGGATCAGTAAAGTATCCACTTTTTTTCACATTTAATTTGAGTGCTGCCTATTTTTTTTACTTTTGTTAATTTGGCTGTTTGGACACTGCTGAATAGGTTTTGCACCAACTATTTAATTTTGGTAGTGCTGCCCTTTTTTGATTTATTTATATATATATATATATATATATATATATACTAGCTGAAGAGCCCGGCGCTGCCCGGGCATAGTAACTAACTGTGGTTAGTTATAACAAATTATAATTATCCTCCATCCCATAGTCGAGTGCCCATATACCCATCACACATCCTCCATCCCATAGTCCCATGCCCATATACCCATCATACATATTCTCCATCCGATAGTCCCATGTCCATATACCCATCATACATATTCGCCATCCCATAGTCGAGTGCCCATATACCCATCATACATATCCTCCATCCCATAGTTCCATGCCCATATACCCATCATACATATTCTCCATCCATAGTCCCATGTCCATATACCCATCATACATATTCGCCATCCCATAGTCGAGTGCCCATATACCCATCACACATCCTTCATCTCATAGTCCCATGCCCATATACCCATCATACATATCCTCCATCCAATAGTCCCGTGCCCATATACCCATCATACATATCCTCCATCCCATAGTCCTGTGCCCATATACCCGTCATACATATCCTTCATCCCATAGTCCCATGCCCATATACCCGTCATACATATCCTCCATCCCATAGTCCAGTGCCCATATACCCATCACACATCCTCCATCCCATAGTCCCGTGCCCATATACTCATCATACATATCCTCCATCCCATAGTCCAGTGCCCATATACCCATCACACATCCTCCATCCCATAGTCAACCATTATGACATCATAATGAGCGGCGGCAGGGCTTGCAACCTATGATGACATCAGCGTCGCCATGGCAACCATTGTGACATCATAATGAGGGGCGGGGCTTGATACACACACACTGTTTCCCCAGTATGCAAATAGGGGCATTATGACATCAGAATGAGGGGTGGGGCTTGACGCGCACACACTTTTTCCCCCAGTATGTAGATAGGGGCAAAATTGTTTGATGAATTGGAATGCGCGGGGTTAAAATTTCGCCTCACAACATAGCTTAGGACGCTCTCGGGGTGCAGACGTGTGACTGTGCCAAATTTTGTGGCTGTAGCTGCGACGGTGCGGATGCTTATCCCGGACATACACACATACATACACACATACATACACACTTTGAGCTTTATATATAAGATTTTCATAAACCTGCAGAAAGGAAAGTGACCTGCAGGTGGCAACATACTACCCCAAAGCACACTACCACAAAGCTGCTTACAGGCATCACAAACAATTCCAAACATTTGCCTTGGGGTCTTTCCAGCTTGCTCAAGTGCTTGCCCAGCCTATTTCAGGCACATTAGAGGATTGCACACGTCACTGCAGGTGAGTCACATATGCAAACACATTTGTATACATGCACTGCTTTTTCGGTGATTACTTAGTCCCACACACACAAATGGCGAGTCACATATGCAAACACATTTGTAAACATGCACTGCTTTTTCGCTGATTACTTTGACACACACACACACACACACACACACACACACACACACACACACACGATACACCATTTGAAAGGCAAACTTGCTCCCTTGAGCAAGAAAAGAACCAAATAAACCACACATTCACAATTTTATCACTACATACAGTTTAAACATTCATAAAGACACAATGACCTGCAGGTGGCACCTCAACCGGAAGACATTTTTTGGCCTCTACTTATCAACCCAATTTATTGTATTACCAATCTACATGTATAAATACCTGTCTGTCCCAATGGGGACAGTAATGTATGTATGTATGCTGCAGAATATGATAAGTGAATAAAATAAATAAATATAATCAGGTCCACAGAAATCTATCAAACCATGAAATTAAACAGCTGTGCAGCAAAAAAAATAAAAATAGAGAAGTCAGAATTGACACTTTTGTTTTAATCTCTGCAGTTCTCTCCCAAATATAATGTAAAGCAATCAAAACATGGTGTGTTCCTCAAAATCATGCAATAAAATCATCAGCTCAACATGCAAAAAAAAACAAAACAAAACAAGCTCTCTCACAGCTCGATAGCCAGAAAAATATCATTACAGGGCTCAGAAAATTGCGACACAAATACATTTTCTTTTTCACTTTTTTGCAAATTGCAGATCTTTTTTCCACCACATTAATTTTAGTATTAAACCTTTACAAATTTGGTATCACCATAATTGTACCAGCCTGTAGAATTATGCCGTTGGGTCATTTTTACTGCAAAGTGAATTCTGTAGAAAGAAAACCTAAAAAATTGTGGCAGTTTTTTTTTCACCA
This sequence comes from Dendrobates tinctorius, assembly GCF_039654945.1. Taxonomy (NCBI): domain Eukaryota; kingdom Metazoa; phylum Chordata; class Amphibia; order Anura; family Dendrobatidae; genus Dendrobates; species Dendrobates tinctorius. Next base: position 10,400,114 of record NW_027361993.1, read on the forward strand.
TTTCACTGCACTTGTAATTTTTTTCCCTGTTGTTCAACTCATTTTAAAGTAAAATCGCAAATCATCGTACAAAAAACAACCCCTCAAACAGCCATATCAACAGAAAAATAGCACATTTTTAAGGAAATGTTAGCAAACCTACCTGCATTATGTTATATAAATAATATTTTTGATAATGGACAAGTTTCAGGACATAAAATAAAGTGCAGTTTCGCCATCATACTCTTGTACATTTGCATTTTTTTGGCAGATTTGATTCCTACTTTTGCTTACTAAGAGGATTTTGCCTTTGGGACTATTGATGTCACTTAACATCACAATATCAAAATTTGTCTTGTTTTATGGAATGAACTTCCCACAGAAATCTTACAAAAGGTCTTTGATGTTCTTCTGGTCTTTGATGGGAAAAAGAACCTAAACTAAACCCGACCCTAATCCTCCTCCTCCCCTCACCTATCAGTCCTTGACATATGGGTGTCACATCTTACAAACCTCTGTAAACCATGTTCTTATCTCTTGGTCTCGCTTGTAGGCAGGATTTTCCCAGACAGACATGGGAGCTCTAAAAATTTAGTATTTTGGAAAAAACAAACTAGAATTTGCCAAAAATAGGATTTAACATAAGAAGTCCCCTCCCATATTAGCCGTAAATGTCATACTGACGCCACCTAATGGCCATAATATCATGCAGCATGGTATTACAAATGAATGCAGAACTTCAGGCACATGTATCACATAAAGGTGAATAGATTATAATGTGGAATTGTTATCACTATTGTCCTTGCTAGAATCACTTTAGTTGCTGACTGTAAATTTAGGGGGTGCAGAGGTAGCAGGCTGACACCCATGCTGCTTCACATGGGTTAATGACCCTTCTGCTACATAAAAAGAATCCAGAATTATAAATGGTGCAAGGTAAATGGGGATCTCCTAATAAAAATGCAGCCTATCAATTCTCTAGGGACCAATTAAAGGTGCATCTCACAAAATTAGAATATCATCAAAAAGTTAATTTGTTTCAGTTCTTCAATACAAAAAGTGAAACTCATATATTATATTGAGTCATTACAAACAGTGTGATCTATTTCACGTGTTTATTTCTGTTAATGCTGATGATTATGGCTTACAGCCATTGAAAACCCAAAAGTCATTATCTCAGTAAATTAGAAGATGGAGAAAAAAAGTCTTGATCGTCTCCATTCCGTCAGTCCATAGAAACTGGACCGCACTCAGATGTAATCCGAGTGCAGTCCAATGGTTTCCATGCACTCAATAAGTTGCATGGCTGAGTGCAATCCGAATGTTAGATCAAACTCAGGCATGCAGCGATTTTATTCCCCAGGCAGGCACTGTCCAAGGAAAAAATCTGACATGTGCACGACCCCATAGAATAACATTAGTCCGAGTGCGATCTGATGTTTTGTCAGATCGCACTGGGACCGATAATATGGTAGTCTGGATAAGTTCTGAAAATGAGGGGACGTCAGTGCACTCTTGGTGTGGTCAAAGGGTTCTGTTTAATATTATGCCCCCTCAGTTTACATGCTGTGCACTGTTAGGCCAGGGTCACACTTGTGAGTGTGATGCGAGAAACTCGCGCGTGTCTCTCATATCAACACCCGACACTGCCACCGGCACTCGGGACTGGAGTGTGAGACTGCATGCCTTTCTATGCAGCCGCACACTCTGGTCCCGAGTGCCGGTGGCAGTGACGGGTATTTTCCTGCGAGAGACTCACACGAGTTTCTTGCATCACACTCGCAACTGTGACCCTGGCCTTATATCTTGGTTGCCAGTACTCAAGCCGCATTCCCACAGTGTTATTTCCTGCTAACAATTTTGGCTCCTGTCTACAGTAGAATCCCGAAAAGTGGCCGAGCAGTTGCCGAACAGTGGCCACAGACAGGGTTCAACAATTAGGCAGAGGTCACACTTGCGAGAAACTCGCACGAGTCTCACCTCTCAATACCCGGCACTGCCGCCGGCTCTCAGGACCGGAGTGTGCGGCTGCAATGTATTTCTATGCAGCTGAGTGCTGTAGTCCGAGTGCCGGGTATTGAGAGGCGAGACTCGTGTGAGTTTCTCGCAAGTGTGACCCCGGCCTTACAGTCATCAATGACTCTATATGTGTGCAACTGCAGAGTGTGTGTGGAGGTGGAGAGCGATCTCAGTGCTGTACTGCAGACAGGAGCCGGAAATAACACTATGGCCGGGGTCAGACTTGCGAGAAACTCGCACGAGTCTCGCATCTTAATACCTGACACTGCTGCCGGCGCTCGGGACCGGAGCGTACGACAGCATGTGAGTGTGGGGAAGGTGACCTGAAGGACGGACTTGTCAGTAAGGAGAAGGGATGGATTGTGCACTATAGGCATATGTTTGTAATTACACTAGGAAAACAGCTGGGAAAAGTGTAGATTGAGTGCAGTATCTTGGGTTGACCACAAGATGGCAGGGGGGAGTGTGAGTTCAGGACTTGACAGCAGCTTATGGCTTTAGAAACAGTTGGTCATGGGGGGCGGAGTTATTGGGTCGCCCTCCCAGGGCTGTGGGGTACTCTGTATCGGGCCGGTATCGGCGGGAGGTGTCACAGCAGCGGGGACCCGGTCCGTGGCCCTGGGCGCCCAAGTAATGGGGGAATGTAATGGTTTGAATGAATATTTTGTGACGCCACTGGTGGTGTTCGGCAAGTGAGAGGTTAGGCCGACGCTGCATGCAGATCCTCTGGGGCTGGTGGTGTGTTGCAGCCAAGATGGTGAAGCTCCCCACAGGTGGAGCTGTAGCTCCAGGGCAGTGTAGATGTGGGGGAAGAGGAGAGGCACAAGCGGTGTAGAAGCTGGTACCCAGATGTAGCGGGGCTGGATGCATTGGCGCATTGGCATTGAATTCAAGTCTCCAGGTCCAGATGAATTACACCCCAGAGTACTGAAGGAGATAGCAGAAGAAATTTTTGAACCCCTCTCCATAATCTTTGAAAATTCTTGGAGAACAGGAGAAGTCCCAGAAGACTGGAGAAGAGCAAATGTTGTTCCTATCTTCAAAAAGGGGAAGAAGGTGGACCCAGGCAACTATAGGCCGGTGAGTCTGACTTCTATACCAGGAAAGATCTTTGAACAAATTATTAAACAACATGTATGTCAGTACCTGGATAAGAATGAAGTGATTAAACAGAGTCAGCATGGGTTTGTAACTAATAAGTCATGTCAGACTAACTTAATTTCCTTCTATGACGGAATCACTGATTGGGTGGATCAAGGAAATGCCGTAGATATAGTATATCTTGACTTCAGCAAAGCATTTGACAAAGTATCTCATACAATCCTTATTGAAAAAATGACTAAGTATGGAATGGACAAAGCAACTGTTAGGTGGATTCATAACTGGCTTAGTGATCGGACCCAAAGAGTGGTCGTAAATGGCTGCACATCCAGTTGGAAGAATGTCTCAAGTGGGGTACCACAGGGCTCTGTCCTGGGCCCTGTATTGTTCAACATCTTTATCAACGATTTAGATGAAGGAATTGAGGGTAAACTGATTAAATTTGCTGATGACACAAAGCTAGGAGGGATAGCTAATACTAGAGAAGAGAGAGAGAGGATTCAAAAAGATTTAAATAAACTGGAGAAGTGGGCAGCAACTAACAGAATGATTTTTAACAGGGAAAAATGCAAAGTACTACATCTGGGCAATAAAAATGAAAAAAGCATATACAGAATGGGAGGAATAGGGCTAAGCAACAGCACATGTGAAAAAGACTTGGGTATACTAATAGATCACAGACTGAATATGAGTCAACAGTATGATGCAGCAGCAAAAAAGGCAAATGCAATTCTAGGATGTATTAATAGAAGCATACAGTCTAGATCACGTGAACTCATTATTGCCCTCTACTCCTCTTTGGTCAGACCTCATCTGGAATATTGTGTCCAGTTTTGGGCACCACATTTTAAAAAAGACATCAACAAACTGGAGCAAGTTCAGAAAAGAGCGACCAGAATGGTGACGAGTCTGCAAACCCTGTCTTATGAGGAAACGTTGCAGGATTTGGGAATGTTTAGTTTGCAAAAGAGAAGACTGAGAGGAGACTTAATAGCTGTCTACAAATATCTAAAGGGCTGTCACATTGTAGAAGGATCATCTTTATTCTCATTTGCACAAGGAAAGACTAGAAGCAATGGGATGAAACTGAATGGGAGGAGACACAGATTAGATATTAGAAAAAACTTTTTGACCGTTAGAGTGATCAATGAGTGGAACAGGCTGCCACGAGAAGACTTCAATGGAAGTCTTCAAACAGAGGCTGGACAGACATCTGACTGGGATGATTTAACGAATCCTGATTTGAGCAGGAGGTTGGACCAGATGGCCCAGGAGGTCCCTTCCAACTCTACGATTCTATGATTCTAAGAATGAATGGAGGACACCAGGGCTTGTAGTTCCAAAGCTTTACTCACAGTCTGTAGTACACACAGGTGCCTGCCTCCGTGCCGTGTCCTCCGGGTCAGGGACTCCGTCAACCTCCAGGCAAGATGGAATGCTCCCTTCCAACGCTCCGCCAACATGTGCCTTTCTGAACGTCTCCTCTATAGCGCCTTTAAGTGTGAAGTACTCCCAGTACTGAGGTACACTGGAGTGCCTCCTGACAGATGTTCCCAAGAACTCTACTTGTACGGCAGACAGCTGTAGCCTGCTTCGGGGACTCTCTACTCCTGAGTCCCGGCTCACTATCCAAGTTGCTGTTGTGCCCCCAAGTCTTAGATGGGAGTAGTGCAATTACAGCCCACTACTCCACCGGTGTCTGCTGCAGAACCATTAGTGTCCATACAACCTCGGGGACCGGGCCCCGGCCTTGCGCTTAGAACTTCTAGGCAGGGTTCTTCCTCTAACCCACGTCCTCTCTGTTCCCTTTTACTCCTTCGTTCCGTTCTAATCTCTCTCTCTTATGGAAGATCAGGTTTCAGTTCAATGTCTTTCTCTATCTTTCCTTTCCCGTGTCAGCAGACCCAGGTCACTCAGGTCTGCAGCAGCACCTCCTTCCTCCATCCCTCTTCTTTCCTCACTCCTCTCTGAGTGGCTTCCTCTCCCAGACTGACCTGTAATTCTAAACCTTCCCGCTCTTTTATGTATTCTCAACTCCACCCGCCTCCCAGCATGTTTTGTGTTCCAAGCAGGGAACCACCAAAGGTGCTCTGCTACTCTCTAAGCAAGGAGCCGCAATGTGGCTTTGCTGAACTACCCTGTTGTGTGGGGTGCGAGTGTTGGAGCATGGTCAGGAGCCTCCAACTTACCTGGATGGTGGGGCACCACATCTTAGGAGGAGGTGCAGTACCTCTGTGGCGACTGAGCCTCAGGGGTGCCACATTATAGGGAATCGGGAAAGTTATAAATAGGACAGGAGGGTTCCAGAAGGTTCCAGTCCCGGGAGGAGCTCAAGAGGAAAGGAGTCTGTGACGGAGTGTGTGCTGTGTGGAGAGCTTAACTAAGGGGACTGAGGAGAAGGGAAGTCAGGGGGGTGGCCCCGACACAAAGAACCACAGAACAGAAGAGACGAGGCCCCGGGGGTACCAAATTGACGACGACCTCTGACCGGTGAAGTGCTGGCGGTGGAAAGGCCTAGGGCAGCCCCAGTAGTTGAGCCATAAAGAAATGTCACTATGAACAGAAGAGAAGTGCAGGTACCCGGGCCTGAATACGGAGAGCTGTGGTAGTGCTGCAGTGGATTGCTGAGATTGTCAGGAAGACGGCCAATAAACTCGGACCTGTTGTACCTAAAAATCTGCCTCCGTCTTGTGTCTTATTGTCTGTTCTCAGTGAGCAGGGGACCACCCACCAGCCTGGCCCACCCTACTACATGAGAGCAGCAGAGTTCAAGCAGCGCTTGCTTGAGTGCTCAGTATTCTAATTGAGGGGGCGTAACGGTACCTAGCGTAGCACTGAACCCTTTGGCCACACCAGGTGTGCACCGAAGCTCCCTCATTGCTTACAAAATATATTGTTTGTTTATATGCCGACCAAACCTCTAGAAGTTATACTACAGGTATGATTTTTATTGAGGCTAAGCCCCGTAAATATATGTGTAAGTTGTTTAGATAGTGTTTTGGGGGAGACAGATTGCCTTTGTTTTCTGTTATTGTAATACCACCGTTTACCCGTAGAGGTCACTAATTAATTATATCAAGCTGTAGTGTGTCTGAGCCATAGGGTGTGCATGTTCTCCATACACAACAGATAGCTGTCAGCCAACAGCTCATATGTCCCCCAGCTCCTCCATATTTAGGGATGCTCGACACTTCTGTTCCCTTATGAGAGGAACCGCAACAACTCCTCTGCTGGCAGATTATGTCCCAGATAAGGCTACTTTCACACATCAGGTTTTCGGCATCAGGCGCGATCCGGCGTCGTGCCGGAACGCCGGATCTGGCAAATGTTTCGTAAAACTGGATGTGACGGATCCGGTTTTCTGCCGGATCCGTCTTTTTCTTGACAGACAAAACCGGATCCGTCTCATCCGGTTCATCCGTTTTTCTATCCGTTTTTCGACGGATTACGCCGGATCCGGTTTTTAAAATTGACCCTTGTGGCCTTCCGAACGGGATTGGCTACTGGAAAACTATATATAGCATGTTCCTACAGCCCTTCTTTGACAGGTTGTAGAGGAGAAAGTGCAGGTTGGAGAGAAGAGCAAGTTACTGGCGAAGATGGATGTTGTCATTGGAAATATTTTGAAGAATTTGGCGGATTTTACAGCGGAGGCGAATCGTTTGAGGGTGATTGTTCTGGAGAAGGAGAGAGCGAGACAGCAGCGCATCAGGCATCGTAGACGACGTTTGTGGATCCACCCCATCACAGCCAAGAGAATGACGCGTGGGGTCTATTCTACACTATGCATGGACCTTCGACGAAACCCGGATAAATTTTTTGGATATGTTAGGATGAAAATGGAGAATTTTGATTACTTGGTGGAGCGCATTGCACACCTCATAAGAAAAGCGGACACCTATTGCCGCTTCTCTGTTTCACCCGCAGAGCGTCTGATGGTGACTTTAAGGTAAGCCACATTTATTGGATATGCTCGCATCAGAGCACACTTTCACTGCAATCTTGTTGGTGGTAGTTTGCATCTCCAAGTGTTATAGGTCAGTTTTGGTATGTAATGCTGTGATTTAAAACTAATTTATTGTTTTTTAATTCCCCACAGATTTCTTGCAACTGGAGAATCCCTTTCGTCACTGCATTTCCAGTACAGACTCGGGATTTCCACCATATCTGGAATTGTGAAGTACACATGCCGTGCACTGTGGGACTCCTTAGCTGAAGAGTTTTTACCAGAGCCCACAACAGAGAGGTGGATTGAAATTGCTGACAAGTTTCAACAGATATGTCAGTTTCCAAACTGCTTGGGCGCTGTGGACGGGAAACATATCCGCATTGTAAAGCCAGCTGGATCGGGATCGGAATATTTCAATTACAAGAAATATTTTTCAATTGTCCTCATGGCCATCGCTGACGTGGAATACAAATTTATTGCGGTTGATATTGGGGCCTATGGCCGCTCCAATGACTCTCAAGTTTTCAAACTGTCTGCCATGGGGCGTAAACTGTATGGAAACACCTTCCAGTTCCCACCACCTAGACCGCTGCCGCAAACATCTGGTCCACCTATGCCATTTGTCTGTGTAGGGGATGAAGCCTTCCAGCTGTCAGAACACCTTTTGAAACCGTACTCTAGCAGAGGATTGACAAGACCAAAACGCATTTTTAATTACCGCCTCACAAGAGCAAGAAGAATGGTTGAATGTACCTTTGGTATTCTGACAGCCAAATGGCGGGTCCTATTGACTGCGATCAACCTCAAGACAGAAACTGTGGACGAGGTGATCAAAGCGTGCGTGGTACTCCACAATTTTGTTATCTGCAAGGAACCCATTTCCATTGAGGACACCTCTGAAGAAACCACCTTGCAAGATTACCATGACATTACCACTAGAAGTTCTGTGACGGTTTCAGTAATGAGGGACAATTTTGCACTATACTTTATGTCACCTCAAGGCAGAGTACACTGGCAGGATGACAGAGTGTGAAAGATTTGTGCCCAACCAAACTTGTGTACCTTCTGTACCAACAGTATATACCTTTGCCAACCAAAGTTGGCTATCTTGTCATGGTCTATATTTTTAGCTTTAGGCCACAGGTGTGTACCTGGTTGTGTTTTATGCAAAGTATTTCACCTTTTAACAAAAGTTGTGTACATTGTTAGGAAATCACCAACAATAAACACAACTTTTTAGGTGAAATACTTTGCTTCAAACACAACCAGGAACACAACTGTGGCAAAAAGCTAAAATTTACCCACAGTTATATACCTAGTTTTGAATACCATTTCACCTTTTAAATACCCTGTATTTAACCTTTTTCGCCACAGAGAGAAATGACAGACAACCAGTGTAAAATAATTTAACTTTTATTGAAAAATGTTTTTTTTTAGTAAACTTTTTTAAAATTTTAATAAACTTGTTTAATAAAACTTTGAAACTATAAAACTGAAACCATAAAACTGGTCATTTTTATTTAAATACACACATTATAAATCTGTGTAGTGTGTGGTGGAAATACTGCTGTAGGGGCTGCGGGACACTTCGACACTGGGAGTGTGGAGAGAGGACTGGGATCATGGTGGGGAAGGAACAGTTAGAGGTGAAGGTGTGGAAAAAACTACAGAATGGGTGGACATGTGGGAAGCAGAAGAGGTGGTGGGTGGTGGAGTGGAGGGTTGGGCAGGGACTGTAGGAGCAGATGATGTTGATGGCAAGTTGTATGGGGAAGGAGTTTGGTACGGGGCAGGTTGCTGGAAGTGGGGAGATGTCTGGTACGGGGCAGGTTGCTGGAAGTGGGGAGATGTCTGGTACGGGGCAGGTTGCTGGAAGTGGGGAGATGTCTGGTACGGGGCAGGTTGCTGGAAGTGGGGAGATGTCTGGTACTGGTGAGGTTGCTGGTACTGGGGAGTTTGCAGGTACTGGGGAGGTTGCTGGTACTGGGGAGGTTGCTGGTACTGGGGAGGTTGCTGGTGCTGGGGAGGTTGCTGGTGCTGGGGAGGTTGCTGGTGCTGGGGAGGTGGATGGTGCTGGGGAGGTGGATGGTGCTGGGGAGGTGGATGGTATCTAATAGGAGGGGGAGGATGGAAAGTGGCTGGAGGGGGTGTAGATGTAATAGGAGGGGGAGGATGGAAAGTGGCTGGAGGGGGTGTAGATGTAATAGGAGGGGGAGGATGGAAAGTGGCTGGAGGGGGTGCAGGTGGAGGAACTACTGTGGTGGGAGGAGGAGGTTGGGAGGTAACTTGCTGGAGAGCAGCGTGGCATGAATGCATTACATGCATCTGCTGGGCAGGAGAGAGCGTTTCCATGCGCTCCACAACAGACCTGAAAAAGGTGTGGTTTGGCGAAGATCTTGCTTCTGAATGCATGGTTTGCAGAAGTGTCTTCACCTCCAGAATGCTGGAGTTGATCTGCTGATAGCCTGCAGAGATTTGCTCTGACAAGACTTTTAGACAGTTCTGGAAAGATGCATTCAGATGCAAGAACTCTGGCGCATAAGTCTTTTCCTGACCCCTCTGCCGCTGCCGCCCAGTACCCGCAGGTGTACTAGAGGTGGCAGGGGCAGAAGGGTGGGGTAAAGGGAAAGCGATCTCCTCACCAGCAGCTTCATGTAATGTAGGCGGCCACGATGCTCCTGTGCTGGTGGATGGGACAGATGGGTCGAATGTGTGGGAAGGCTGGGAAGGTGCAGATGTACCGGGGCGGTCGAAGTGTCCCTCGGTGCCGGTCTCCTCAGGGATCGCCTCAGAAGGGTCCAATCGTGCAGGCTCCCGAGTGCTGCTCACCGTGCTGTGGAATAAAGATTAAAAAAAACAATTAAAATACTGACATGGTATGGCCCTGGCTGAAAAAAAAATTTACATCTAACATTTGTTTTCACATGTGGTGTGTAATATTTACCTTCTGGTGACCATTGTTTCCCGGAGGAACGACAGGGCTTCTGCGTACTTGTACTTGCTCCTGCGTCCTCCAGATCCACTCGGGGCCCGCATCTCTTTATTGAACTCCTTCTTGAAACGATCCCTCACAGACCGCCACCGATTCACAATTCTGTTCCCTGAAACGAGAAAGGAGTGGTTAGTATACAACATCAGTGTTTCCCAAACTCCAGTCCTCATGGTCCCCAGGGGTCATGTTTTCAGGATTTCCATAGTAAATAGAAATCCTGAACACATGATCCGTGGGGACCACGAGGACTGGAGTTCGGGAAACACTGGTTTACATCAAGCAACCGGTACTGTATATACTTACGCTCTTTAATCTGGGCCCGAACATCGAGGTCCTCCCAGCGGCCCACAAGGAGCGAACAGATTTCCTCCCAGAGTCGTCAGGTAACGATAAGGTCAGCGTGGCGGCGGTCAGCCATATTCCAGAGCGGCTCCCTTTCTCGGACGAGATCGATGAGGTGGTCCACATCGAGTCCTCCATCCTCACCGTCAGAGTCGGGAGCACGCTGTGAAGGCTGTTAAAGAAAAAGACAAAAATAACATAATTAGCCTCCACATAAGAAATGAAATAAAAAGTGCAAAAAAACAAAGCAAAAATATTTATACTTACACGCTGGTGACCGCCGCGTTGCTGTCGCCGACGACCCTGGGAGGCACTGCGAGGACCTCTTGGCCGAGCACCAGATTGGGAAGACTAGAGAAGAAAACAAAAAATGTTATGTCTTTGGATGTAGGCATTTGTTTGCTGTGTGTGGTCTGCAGAACATTGTTTTCTATGTGTTGTGTGTAGTGTGATGTTGTGTTTCTGCGTTTGATGCAAAAAACTTACCAATTGTGAGCCCACTCCAGGTGTCTGTCCACCCCTTCCTTCTTCTTCTGGGAGCTCCTCTTCATCTTGTGAATCCTGTTTTGAAATAAAAGGCAATGAATAGACATATATTACAGAGAAGATGGATTTTGGAAATAAAAACTTACCGTCAAACGCTGACGATGCGAGGGAGGGCTCCCAGAAGATGATGTGCTGTCTTCCTGGTGGCCACACTCCATGCCTGTGGGTGGTGTTCCAGCTGCTGCCATTGCTGCTGCTGCTGCATCTATTGGGCGGCTGTTGAATAAAGAGAAACAAAGGGCCAATGAATATCTTGATATTCAATAGCCCTAGTTTGGAGGAATGGGGGATTTGATAATTACCGTCTCTCATCTGCTGCTGGCCTCCCCTCCTCAGCATGTTCCATTTGCTGCTCCATTTGGGGTGGTGGTGGTGCTGATGGTGCTGCAGTGGTCTCCTGCCTTCTCCTGCTTCGCTTGGTTGCTTTCTTGGGTGGCATGTTGGGTGTGGCTGTGGGTCCCACTGTCTTGCTTTTATATATGTCTTGTGGGCAGAGCTACTGAGCATGCTCAGACCAAAAAACCGGATCCGGCTTTCGCCGGATCTGGCGCATTGCGGCGCTCATAGGCTTTCATTGTGTGAAAAAGCCGGACGCGCCGGATCCGGCGTGTCCGGCTTTTTCGCCGGAGACAAAAAACGTTACGGTAGCCGTTTTTTCCAGACGCCGGATCGCGACACATTGCCGGATCCGGCGAAAACCGGATGAAACGCATGGCCATCCGGCGCGATCCGGCGCAAATGCAAGTCAATGGGGGGGAAACCGGATCCGGCATTGCATTTCGCCAGATCCGGTTTCTGTCAAAAGCGCCGGATCGCGCCTGACGGCGAAAACCTGATGTGTGAAAGAGGCCTAACAAAAGGATCTGCCTTTGGAAATCCAAAGTGCTGAATCCTTGTCTCCTCTGACAGCACCTCTTAGGGATGAGTCGGGAGGCCTCCATAGACAACAGTCGCAGGGTAGCTGGCATCTGGTCACATGGACGATGTGGTGTCAGGTACAAGAGTAAATCCAAAACTAACAGCGTAAAACTAAAAAAAAAATAACCCAAAGGGAAACCCGGGCTAACCGGTTGACACCATGTCCACTGTCTCCCGGGCAGCATAACAAGTGGGAAGCGCAGCACATCGTTCACCACTTCCACACATGAGGCACCACCGTGTGTCGTCACACCAACCAAATGCACGTTAGCTCCGCCCACCACCATGGACCGAACGGCGGAGCAGTCTGGAAACCGGAGGACAACGATCGCATCCACTGCAGGTATTCCTAACAGGAACTTAGTTCATTTGACAAAATTTTGATTTGCTGAACTATGTAAATATTATCTAGAGAACATGAAGGTTTCATTCAGGGTTACGTTTTTCACATATACTTTCCATCTGTGGCTTTCACGAATTAGAACACTTACCCATCATGATCTATGGGCTTCATAGCAAGTCCGTGTTTTTTTGTGGACCAAGTGTCCACAAAATCTAATTTTTATGTGTGATATGGATCAGAATAACCCATATAAGAGTATGGGTCTAGAGTAGACGACATAAGTGTGTAATCTCTGCTTGATCTGTGAGTAAAAGATGAAGATTTGTAGTTTATTTATTTATTCATCAGTGAAAATCAGCTCTTCCTCTTCTGGGCTGCCCTGTCGGCGGAACGTGACGGCTGACATCATGCTGATTGAGAGCTGGCTCCCCGCAGTTAGGTAGCGGGGAGCAAATTGTCAATCAGCATGACGTTGGCATTGACGCCCCATCACTCATCAACAGAGCAGAGCAGAGGGGAATTCGCTGCTCTGTCAATGTGACGTTAGGCCTGTTTCATACATCAGTTTTTCACAATCAGTCAAGATCCGCCGTTTTGTGAAAAAAAACGGATCCGCCATTTTTTTTGCGGATCCGTATTTTTCCCCATTGACTTGCATTATCGGCAGATTTTGACTGATGGACGTCCGTTGCATCCGTATGTCTGCGGATCTGCCGAAATTTTGGCGTCCGCTGACATCACCGAACGGACCATGCAACGTTTTTTCTCTGGCCGGATTCGCATTTTGTGTTTATCTACAGATTTAACCCGCAATTCCTTCTGGCTGCTGGATCTCTCTCTCTCTCTCTCTCATCGACGCGCCATGCCTGCCGATCGATCAGGATCCCGCGACGCGCCATGCCTGCCGATCGATCAGGATCCCGCGACGCGCCATGCCTGCCGATCGATCAGGAGCCCACGAATGCCTGCCGATCCGGATCCCGCAACATCACGCGACCATTCTCCTCACATTGTAATGACACGCGATGCCGCCCACTCGTTCTCGGTCATGGAGGTACTCAGCTGTTTTGCGCCACTCTCTCTGCACGGGTTCCTTTAAATTTTAACCTTTGCTGGATCTGTACATCCGGCGATCCGGTGACACCCGTTCCTGTCAGTCCGCCTGCGGTTCCGTTTTCCGCTATTTTGGCGGATTTAGACTGACCTGGAAAACAGATGTGTGAAACAGGCCTTAGTGGAAGCCACTGATTCACCGTCAGGAGAGGTCTGTGACCGCTCTACGCTGGGCTGGCAGAGATCGGCGCTGGGCACAACAGGCAGTAGTTAGCAACTACCTTCCTGTTAGTTTTTAGGCCCATAGTAAAAAATTTATTTAGTTCTGGATAACTCCTTTATTGTCAAGTCTGAGGATTGTCTTGAAATATACAAGTAATTTCAACTCCTGGTTCTTTAGATTTTAAATAAAAAGAAAAGCCGATGACAAGGGATATATAAAATAAAAAAAGTAGTAAGAAAAAGGTTTTTATTAAAATTACAGTATAATTGTCCAATAAACTACATCAATTCAGAAAATAATTTAAGTTGCCTTATTAGACCAGTGAAGAGAAGACACATCCAAACTGAAAATATACCTGTGGTAATACAGACCCAACGATCCCCGACTTCACACTACGATCGATCGCTATATATTTGGCTGCATGCCATCCCATGTGAAACAGCTGGGGTCACTATACCATTGAATGCAGCCAAGTATGCCTCTTCTCACCTCTGCATCCTCCTCACTTCCAACTTCTGCCTACTGTGAATGTCCATCACTGTTGTCACACTCATTGTTATGAGAAACACCACAGGTAACTTTGAGAAAAATCTGAAATTCCTCCAAAAACTGCTGCAGTTTTTGTAAAACTGAGGCAGTTGAAACATTATTATGTCAAAGCTATACTGCAAAGTATGGTCAATTGCAGTATAGAGTTCTATGATCATCTAAGTAGAGCTAGAGGAGTTTAGGGTTTCGTAGACTTAATAAGGACCATAAAATGTGTCAGTGTTGTGTTTCAATTAGCGACGTGCAATCCATTATTTCTCCAGCAATGGCTGCCATCAAGCAGGAGAAAGGAGGCATCATATTATGGAGGAAGAATGTCTTTGTGTTTGTGATATAGCATTTGAACATGGCACTAATTACCCATTTGTTTTTGTCATATATAATCCACCTACACAGTGAGATTTCTCACACTATTGGCCAGAGCTTTCAAACCAGAGATCCAGGAGCTCTCACATTTTCAATGGTTTTCAAAAAGTTGAAATTTGCAAAAAGTGATAGGTCAGAAAAAAAATCAGTGGTTACCCTTTCAATAAAAATTTGAGAACAACAACCATAAGCCACTGAAGTCTATAATGTGTATATATGATACTTTAGTGAAGGGTCTGACGTCAGCTCTGAGACTATTGTGGAGCTCGCTGTGAAAGTGTGCCTGACAGAAGGGTGGGAAAACTGCTGTATATGTGCTAAAGAAAGCTCAAGGGGTTATTCCCCCCCCATCCATGTGATCATTAGGGGTCTGATCGCTGAACCTCCCAGCGATCATGAGATTGGGGCTTTGGAGCAATTAAAACAAGGTTCTGCAGCCCCACCCTGAATGGAGCAGAGGTGCGCATGCGCAGACTCTGCTTCATTCATAATATAAAGGCCTACTGGAAATAGGGGAGCACTGCACTCAGCAGTCCCATAGACAGTGAATGAAGTGGAAGCTAAGCAATGCACCTCTGCTCCATGTAGGGCACGGCTCTATTTTCTTGCTTCCAAAGACTGATATTTAAACCATAAAGGGGTCACAGTGATCGGACCCTAGCACTCTGCAAGTTATTGCCTATCCTATGGATAAGGAATAACTTGTTTTTTGGTAACAACCCTTTAACTTGTAGTTTGGCTGACATCCGTATTACACCTATGGGCAGTTACAGTGCATTTCCCAATCAATGAAGCAATGGTACTTTCTGCCACCTAAAAAAAAGTTTCTGTGGTGATAGATACACTGTTGAGCAAAACGTTAACAATGTTTAGAAATGCAATGCATAAAACCAGTATAAAGGGACATAACCAAATTGTTCCTGGACCGCCAACACAGGTGTTGACAATCGGGGTAACATCGGTAAGTGCACTTACCCCTATTTAAGTTAGATCTTGTGGCACATTACATTATCTTCCTCTGACGAAGCTACATGAGGTAGCGATACGCATAGGGATGGTCTATGTAGCCCTACATTAAGCACCTGGTAAGTATGTTATTCCTTGACTTTCACAGCATGCAAAGTAAATATTTTTTGAGGTGATATAGGGTGCTCATATAGGGCTGCATGACAAGCTGTGATTTTCTATACTTTTGGGTGATATCCTTCTTATCTACTATGTTGACATATATATATATTTATAACAAAATGTCTGTAGCTTTAACCACTTAAGTGGCATTATTTATTATATGCTTCTTGTATTATGTATGCATATTAATACTGTTTTTCCAGTGGTTTACTAAATTTATAGATCTTCAAGCACCATTACTGTTTAGGTGCAGTTTTTTGTCTATGTCATCATAAGCGATTATCTATTGTCACAGCTATGTAGCCATGCTTTTAGTATTTTTAAGTGGTTTTACATTTATATGTGCACTTTGCTTTGTTACAATAAAGTCTTTTTCACTTTGATATCAGGTGATTGCACCTTTTTTCTTTTCGAACCCACGTGAAAAAGCGCATGAAAAATGAACATAGTTCACAGCAATGTAAAAACAACATTGCTGTGTACATGTTCCATTGTTTGATTATTCTTTTTGAACCCTGGAGTTGTTAAAAGAAGTAGCATGTACGCTCTCCTCTACTATAATAGAACATGCAGAGAAAAGACCCTGGCTACGGAGTTGCCCCAAATGCCACTTTAGAAAAAAGACCTCTGGTGTTTTCCTGAAGCGGCTTTGTTTAGGAAAAATGTGCGCTTCTGCTGCTTGAAAAAATAAATGTGTGCATATGAAGGTGCCATCCTTCATGGGATTTCAACCCAGGACCCCTGTGCTGTAAAGCAACACTGCTAACTGCTGCATGAAGACATTTCTGTTTTTTTTTTCAAATCATGGATCAAAATTACCCACAGTCTAGGGGTTTCTTAAAAATCACTGACAACGCTTGGTGACATCCATGTGCAATCAATGTCTGCTTTTAACATTGCAATAAGTGGGATAACGTTTCAATGTATATATTTACTGCATATAAGAAACTCAAAGATGAAACATTGATGGTAAAAACTAGCACTTACCAAAGACTGATAAAAATCAGATCCAAAACGCTGATGAAAATTGGGCCGTTTTTTTTCCTGTGTGAGAAAAATCAGTGATGTCTGAATAAGCCTTTAAACCAATGCTTTGGTGCAGCTGTCTGACATCAGCTCAGAGACCATCATGTAACTGGGTGTGAAAGTGTGCCTGGCACAGGGTTATGAAAAGTATCATATACGTATGAGGTAAAAGGAAGTCTTTCTTGTAGTTGTCCTCTCCAGTCCTCACATTACTGCTATGGGAGGTAATAGTTCATTACCAGTGAGGCAATGTTCCTCGAAGCCCCTTGGGTTGTAATGGAGCTTCAGTTCCTGATACATTGTAGGGATAGATACAGTAGAAGCCTTTGGACTTCCTCTTCTCCCAGGCGGTTGTGATATTTCACACATTTCTACCAGGCACACTTCCAGTCTCATAGACAAGTGCCCTCAATTAGGACTAATGTCCTCAGTTTTCAGAGCCAGGCTGTGATATCAAGGAGCTAAGGTGTGAAAGTGTGTTGCTCCGAAGGGGTCCATTCACACTCCGCTCATCAAAGGATAAGGGAGTGAACTATCTAGATCTAAACTGGGAGAGGACAAGTGCATAGGAATTCAAAGACTACAAGTGTGGTTATGTGCAACTGTACCGGGGCCATTTACTGCCTTGGTATTGGCATCCTGGCAGTGTGGTGGCCTCAGTCTACAACCTCAAGCAACCTTATCCCACATGATTGCCTCCAACTTCCAATGACAGACTGACCATGGACCATAGATAGATGGTGCAAGTCATGGGAATTCATACTGCTCATCTAAGACAATGATGGTCAACCTGTGCTCTCCAGACAGTTATGGCAAGGAATAAATAACGGCACTCCTGGTTGGTGCTCAAGTAGGGTCCAAAACCAATTAAGTTTATGAAAAAAATTGACACTAATGAATGTCATGTTTTTTCATATACTCCAGACAGTTATGGCATGTGGCAAGCATTGTAGTTTCCCAGCAGCTGAAGGGCCACAAGTTGGACACCACTGATGTGAAAGTGGCCATACACATTAGATAGTAGTTTGATTGTTCAACAAACAATCTTTTGGTAAATGACCATTAAGCCTCCCACAGATATTAGAATAATGTTGGATGAACCCGCCTATATTGTTGAATTCAGGCGACAGTCTAGTGTGTATAAGATCTGAAGGAGACAAGGATGCCCAATTTCAGACTGACAAACTTTTTGTTCTCACAGAGATAAGCTGCCACAAGACATGTCTGTCACCAACTCTCATAGGTAATAAAGGAATACTCTGCCGAACAAATGCTCCTGTGTATGAGAGACACGGCTGAGATGGCTGTCAGCTGAACCATGGTGGCCCGAAAAAAAAATGAAGAGGCCTCAACTTCAAGTTTGCAAACAAGTATGAAAAGTGGACAATAGAAGATTGGAAACAGGTGATGTGGAGCGATGACATGAAAGTCAATAGACTAGGCTCTGATGGGTGCAAATGGGTCTGGAAGAAACAAGGGAAAAATGGATTGAGAAATTGAAGGAAATGTCAAATTAGGTGGAGGAAGCCTGATGATATGGGGTTGTTTCACAGCCAAAGGTATTGGATACTTGACCAGGATCAATGGTGGTCTCAGTGCTGAGCTATATGTGAGTATCCTACAAGATGAGTTACCCTATTTTACGGATTATAGGATGCACTTTTCTCCCAAAACTTGGGGGGGAAATGGAGGTGCATCTTATAATGCGTATATACCTTACCGGTATCGTTGCTGCAGGCTAGGATGAGGGGGTGTCCGACGGTGCTGCTGGGGTGTCCGGCGGTGCTGCTGGAGTCTTTGGTGCTGCGGGGGGGGGATCTGCTGACATTTTGTGAAAGTCCTGCGTCCCCGCAGCCCCCGTGGTTTCCTGTGCAGTGGACTTCAGGAAAATGGCTGCCGGGGGGCGGCGAATGCACAGTTGGAGATCTTGGCATCAAGATCTCGGGAGATGAGATTTCAGCAGCACCGCCGAGCACCCCAGCACCACCGCCGGGCACCCCCGCAGCACCAGACCCCCACAGCACTGGACCCTTGCAGCGGCGCAATGCACATCGGAACACCCCCTCATCCCAGCCTGCGGCCTGCAGCATCACCCCACTCCTGCCTCCTCCAGCAGTGACCCTGGGACCCCGCTTCACAGCAGCCACCACCCCGGGTAAGCAATAAGACGCATGGATTATAAGAAGCACCACCATTTTATTAAAACAAATTTTTTTTCCCATTTTTCTCCTCAAAATTTGGGGTGCATCTTAGAACCCGGAGCGTTTTATAATCAGAAAAATACGGTACATTGTACACTCGAGTACTATGGATATGAAAATGACGACATAGTGTTCCAGCAGGACAACAAACCGAACCATACGTTAAAGATTTTATATGTTTTCCCCATATTTGCGTGGGTTTCCGACACATTCTCCGGTTTACTCCAGATGATGATGTCCGTAAAACACTATGTAATATGATGGCACTGTATACATCACATAAGAAAGAGCTGGTGAGGAGCACAGAGTGTTTTATCTCTGCCCATAAAGAACATCTTACCACTGGAAGTGTTGGACTTAATTCAATGCTGCGTATACTGTGGTGGTGTTTAGTAGTGAATGCTGCATGCATGTACACACACTCTACAGAAATAATAAAGGGCCAGCGGACAGAAAGATGGGACCTATGGTCCACCAGGAATCTGCCCATTGGCCGGGCTTGACCAAATAATATTGAGGTCCATAAATAGCCCACAGATCAGAGGTTCCCCTCACTACCCTTAAGGCCCCGTCGCACAAAGCGAGATCGTTAGAGAGATCGCTAATGCGTCACGGATTTTGTGACGCAACAGCGGTCTCGCTACATGTGATACATAGCGGCGACCGGCCCCCTCGCTGATCGTGCTCGAATGTCCTGGGCCATTTTTTCATCGTCGGCGTCCCGCTGGCCAGCATGCATCGCTGTGTTTGACACCGACGAGCGACCTCGTTGGCAACGCAGAACTCAGGGACGCAGGCTGGAATCGTTCAGAATAACTACTATGTGACAACACACCAGCGATCCCTAACAGGTCATATCATTGTCGGGATCGCTGTTGCGTCGTTAAAGAGATGTGCCTGTTTGACATCTTACTAGTGAGCATTTAGCAATACACCAGCGATCCCTACCGGGTTGTATTGTTGTCGGAATCGCTGGTGCGTCGCTATGTGAAACGGGACCCTTACTCTAGGGTTAGACGTTGATTTATGTTTCCAGGCATGTTTTTCCTGTTTGTCAAGACATATCAGTATGGAGAGTGAAAGTGTGCTCGGCACAAGCCTTTGAGAAGTGCCATACACATGCTAAAGGGAAACCTCCATTGTGGGTGTGATGACACCCACATTACACAGACAACTACAGAAGGACAGTAAGATATACCTATACAATGGGAGTTCTGGTTTCCCTACTCTCCCAGGCGGTTGTGATATCTCACACCTGCTTGCCAGGCACACTTCCAGTCTCATGAACAAGTGCCTATAGAGTAATTAGGACTAATGTTCAAGCTGTGATCAAAAGGTACTAAAGTGTGAAAGTGTGCTGCTGTGATGGGGTCCATTCACACTCAGCTCATCAAAGGACTGGGGTGGCTAGCCACCCAAACCTAAACTGGAGAGCAAACTTGACACTTGCAAGTTCAATAACTAAATATCTGCAATGGGTGTTTGATCTATTGTTCATCTACTGTAAAACTTTACCTTGGTTATATAGAATTACCTTTTTATTCTCAAAAGTAAGACAGACTGATTGGCCCCCCTATTCATTGCTGTCTTTTACTATTTTATCAATAGCAGCGTATCATTAGATGATTCAATAAAAAGGGTTTTTTTTTTACCCAAAGAACTAACAAGGCAATGTTCCAGTTTAGCCACTGAGCCATTTTCAAGATATTCATTAAATATATCTAATTTAATTTACTTCATATACACAGTACTATTCAAAATGTTTAGGTAAGTGTAGAAAAATGACTAAAGGCCCGTCACACACAGCGATCTTGCCAGTGAGATCGCTGATTTTGTGACGCCACAGCGATCTCACCAGCGAAATCTCTGTGTGTGACATGGATCAGCAATCGGCCCCCCCCCGCCAGGTATCGCTGATCGTGTAGCATCGTCCTGGGCCATTTTTTGATCATTGGTCTCCCGCTGGCCAGCGTGCATCGCTGCGTGTGGCAGCGAGAGACCAGCGATCAGCAACGCTGGACGCTGGTTTCCAATGTAAACAGCGGGTATCCAAGAGCCGTGTGGCTGTTAGATACCCGCTGTTTACATTGGAAAGCAGCTTGCTCGCTGGTCCTGATCACTAGAGGGGCTGTCTATGTGACAGCTCACCAGCGATCAGCCTAGCGATGTCCCAGCGATCCCATCCATGTCGGATCGTTGGTGGGATCGCTGGGACATCGTTATATGTAACTGGGCCTTAAGACTGAAACACAGTCATTAACTGAAACAGAAACAGATGTGTATGAGGCTTTAAATTAGGTGAGGAACAGGAAAACTGCTATAAATGTGATGTAACCTATGTAATGGTTGTGGAAGACAGTTTCATGTCTCAGCTCATGCACCATAGAAAGACTGAGCACAACAACAAAACACAAAGTCATTATAGTGCATCAGCAAGGTATCTCCTGGGTAAATATTTTAAATCAGACTGGGGTTTCAAGATGTGCTGTTCAAGCTCTCTTGAGCAAATGGGCAAAGTTGAGGACCTTAGATGCAGTGTTCGGCCAAGGAAACTAACTTAGTGTAACAGATGAAAGACATGTCCTGCTTACATCCTTTCAAAATCAGAAGATGACCAGCAGTGGCATAAGCTCTGAACTGGCAATAACCAGTGGGACCCAGCTAAACTTCTCTACTGTTCAGAGAAGTTTGCCAAAAGTTGTTCTT
Source organism: Dendrobates tinctorius (assembly GCF_039654945.1). Lineage (NCBI taxonomy): Eukaryota > Metazoa > Chordata > Amphibia > Anura > Dendrobatidae > Dendrobates > Dendrobates tinctorius. The sequence continues at coordinate 10,421,555 of NW_027361993.1, forward strand.
CATGGATGAATTGCTGACAGAAAACAGTACCTTCCACATGGACACAAGGCCAAGCGACTCAAGTATAAGCAAAAACATAGGAACTGGAAGAAGAAAAATGGAAGAAGGTGTTCTGGTCTATGAGTCAAAATGTGAAATATTTGGCTGTAACAGAAGGCTGTTTATTCGCCAAAGGACTGGAGAGCGGTACAATAATGAATGTCTGCAGGAGATGTGTGGATCCATTGCTTTGGCCCTGTATGTTTGTTTTTTTTAACATACAGTACTTAAAAAAGGACAAAACACACAAGCCAGAAAGACTGTAGTACATAGGTGAATAAAGAAACACTTTTTTGACACTGAGCTTAGACGGGTAATATGAACACTATAACATAAAATACTTGTATTAATGATAAAATATTCACTCCTATCATTTTGCAATCATGTTGTAATCTGTGTCATTATTTTTAAATGCTTCCTAATGATTTTTCAAATAAATTAAATCTGAAAGATTCTCCGCGTGCTTCATTGTCGGTGCCTAGTGCAAAGCAGCAGATGCGCTAAAACCTTTTTTTATGGTGTGTTCCTTTCCCACACTTTCATGTCTGTCTGCACAATACCCACTCCAGATGCTATCCTGCTCTATCACAGTTTACTGAGACACACGTCCATTGTCCCCGCAGCAGTGGGATTGGAGGGTGAGTGTGGGAACCTCTTGTAAGTCCGCTCTCCACACATCATTATGCAGGGAGAGGGGTATATAGAGGGGAGGCCGCTCACTAGTAGTCAGACAGCTCCTGCCCCACACAGCACAAGACTACAGACTGCCAGACCTGCACCATGGCCCCATGTAATATGAGGACCCCGGACCATCAGGCTGACAGCGGCCTCAGAAAGGTAAGAGCCCCCCGACTAGTGGCAGCGTCCCCCCCATATATCTACACGTAGAAACTTATAGGAACAGGAGTCGGATGTTTTCCAAGTTGTCATCCATAGACATGGCCACTGGCGCAGGGTAATAATGAGAGATTCTTCTTTTCTGCAGCTGAGGAAGCCGGTGATTGAGAAGTTGAGGAGAGATCGCATTAACAGCAGCATTGAGCAGCTCCGCGTCTTACTGGAGAAGGAGTTTCAGAGACATCAGCTCCCCTCCAAACCGGAGAAAGCCGATATCCTGGAGATGACGGTCACCTTCCTGCAGCGGCACATGGCGGAGAGAGGTAAGTGTCGTGTCCGCACTCCTCACACCCCTCACGTGTTTCTTAATGGATGAGTGCTGTGTTTATTATATTGTTTCTTAAAGTAGGGTCATAAATCTGATTATTCTGATCTGACTTTGATGTCATCCGAGTGCGGTCCGATTTTTTCCACGGATACATAGACTTGCATTCCCAATTTTGTTCAGACACTCGGATCAAAATTGGACGTCTCCGATTTTTTTTCCTCTGTCATGTGAACAGCCCCATAGAATATCATAGGTATAAGTGCTATCCTTAAAAAACTCTGATAGCACTCGTGTGGGAAAATTGTGTGCATGACCCTTTATAGAGAGCAGAACAGCCGGTGATGGACGCTGTCACTGATATGTTGTCTTTCCTGTTCTAGATGTCACAGCCTCCAGCCAGGCCCAGAGAGAAGGCTACTCCACCTGCGCCCAGGACGCCGTCACCTTCTTACCAGTCCCGAATCAACAAGATGGCTCCTTCTGCAGTGGCTACCCTGTATCCTATGAGCTGTCTACCATGAAGACTTCTAAGAAAGCAAGTCCATTCACTGGGAACAAGAATAAATCTATGTGGAGACCCTGGTGAATAATGACCAAGGCATTGACCATATCATGGACTGGTCTAAGATGGTCACTTTATGCCATTATGGTCTATTTGACCCCGGACGATCCTTAGTACATGGACATTTGTGCAGTGATGATGATAATGACGATGAGACGTCCACTCTGCTAGTTAAGGGGTGACCTAAAGAAGCCAAGCCTTTCTTATAGAAAGTCCTGTTTTTCCTTCTCTTAGGGAAGTTATATTGAAGTTCCTACATCGGGGACAAAATGTTAACTGATTATGAGTTGTGTCATTTTTATGTATTTTCACATATGCCTATTTCTGTGGAGCCACATAGTGCGCTCCTCCTATCAATGAAAAGTCCTGCCGTATTTTGTACTCAGGCCATGATGCACCCACGACGAGGGTTAGGACCTGATGGACTCTAATAATATGTTCCTTCTCTTCTGTGAAGATGCTATTTAGGGTTAACACTGATAATGTGCATTCCTTAGGTAGACCAATGTCTTGGTCTGTAGCAGTTTGGGGGGTTATTGAGTTGGAAAAAGTTTTTTTATGGTTTGTTAAAAAACTTCTGTAATTTCTGTGAAATGTATTCATTCACATGCCGAATCAATGTCATTCAATAAGTATGAGATGTCGCATTGTGTTACATGCAGATGTTTGGATTTATTACATCGCTGTCAGTACCCAATAAAATAAATTATTATTATTACAGAAATGTTTTCATCAATAAATTAATATAAATAAATAAGAAATGCAGAAGTGTTAAAGTAGTTGTTCAGGATTAGAAAAATAAAATATGTTCTCTTCTTTCTAAAAACAGCCCCATATCTGTCTGCAGATTTTATGTGACATTGCAGCTCATCCCTACTCACTTCAATGGTGCTGAGATGCAATACCACACACGGCCTGTAGATAGGTGGGGCACTTTTTTTGGAAGAAAGCAGTCATGTTTTAATTCTTGGCAAAACCTTAAAACAATACAGTGTAGTAAGTAAAACAACACATTTCATTCTGCTAAAGGGGTTAGTTATTGGTGGTCAGTCCTTAGTCGGTGCTGTGGCCCCAAGACTTACCTGGTCAGTGGGGGTGCCAGGACTCAGACCCCCTATAGATGAAATCATCTGACGTAAGGATAGGCCATCAATATTACAATCCTGGTAATAAATGACATTATAGCAACTGTTATGACACTTTACTCTACAAGGCCAATAGTTATGGGTGCCAAATCTGTGGCAATATCTGCCTTTCAGGAGCTAGGGATAGCTGGGTGACATAGCTAGGGTTTTGGTTCGGGGGGGCGAAACTTCTGAGTGGGCCGCTAACCAGACAACCTCAGCAGATGACCGCGCTGTTGCCAAAAATAATCTATATATAAAAAGACCAGTATTGACATTACCGCCATATGGTCAGTGGTAAATAATACCAGTCCTACAAAACGTATGGTAGATTACAGCAGAGTTACAGATAATGACTTACCGCTGACGTTCTTTCTGATGGAATCGTTCACTTTTCCAGTCTTTCCCATCTGGCCCAGACCGACATGACGACTCCTCCAGCCAGGACTCGGCTACAGAGAATACAACAAAGACACGTTTCACTTCTCATATTTTCAGCACTGTCACCAATTGGACTATTCTCAACCTGCACAAACTGCTCATCCTGCTAATACCCCAATACTGAGCGGCTGCTGCCGTATGTGTCCCTATTACTGCACCTGATACCCCAATACTGAGCCGCTGCTGCTGTATGTGTCCCTATTACTGCACCTGATACCCCAATACTGAGCGGCTGCTGCTGTATGTGTCCCTATTACTGCACCTGATACCCCAATACTGAGCCGCTGCTGCTGTATGTGTCCCTATTACTGCACCTGATACCCCAATACTGAGCCGCTGCTGCTGTATGTGTCCCTATTACTTAACCTGATACCCCAATGCTGAGCCGCTGTTGCCATATGTGCCCTATTACTGCACCTGATACTCCAATACTGAGTCGCTGCTGCCGTGTGTGTCCCTATTACTGCACCTAATGTGTGGTTCTGTGTGACCTCTAAATTCTAAAGCAACTCTATAGAACAGTGGTCCCCAACCTTTCTGACCTTGAGAGCCACATTCAGCTTAGAGAAAGGGTCACGAGCCACATCGATCTCCCACCCCCTTCAAAGTAGTGTCAACCAAAGCCACCATTACAGGTATAATGATAACCAAAGGTTTTCCACAGAAATCCCCCCAAAGCAGTACACTGAAATCCAGGGGTTCCTACAATACCTCCATTCAGTATTCTCCCATCAAGGACTCCCAACACACTGTCACATCCAGCTTCAGGCACCTGCTCCGACAGCTAGTATCATCCTCCAGCGTACCATACCTAAAACATCTTTAAACCCCTAAGACCAGTGTATGTGCATCCAGATCTGCTATTCTGTTCAGGGCTACTCACAAAATTCACCATTTTGAGATGTGCTCTTCATACGTGTTTGCTAAACCTGGAGATAACGCACCAAGCTGGCAGACAGCTGCGAGTCACAATTCATGGGACCCCTGCGCTAGAATATAGTAATGTCGGGTGCAAGTGCCCTAGAAAACAGGGCCCACATTTTGTCCCCTAGAATGTAATATTGTCCTGTGTGTGCCCCTTTGACGGTCACAGTAATCTGAGTTCCCCTATAACAATAAAGGTACTGTCACACTAAGCGATATCGCTAGCAATATCACTATAACTTGTGACGTTATAGCGATATTGCTAGCGATATCGCTATGTCTGATACTTACCTCCGATCGCTCCCCCGCTGGTTATCGCTGATCGCGCGAGAACGTTCAGGACTGTTTCTCGTCGTCAGCTTCCTGCTGGGCTTCCTGCTGTGACGACGAGCGACGCGTGGAGCCGGGCGGGAGGACGCAGGATCGCCTGGTGTGACAGGTAAGTAGCGACCCCAGTCCCCAGCGATGTCGCTGGTGAGATCTGCCTGTGTGGCAACTCATTAGCGACCACATAGCGATGTACTAGCGATCCTGACCGCGTCATATCGCTGGTCGGGATCGCTGGTGCATCGCTAAGTGTGACAGTACCTTAAGTGCCCACTTTACATAACAATGTCCCGAATCTCCCCCTGTACAGCTCCACTTTACACAGTATGATGCCCCCTCACTGTATATATACTGACCCCTTAATATCCCCAAACTATTTAATGGCGCCAACACTGTATGATGGCCTCGTCACTATAATCCCCACACTGTATGATGGCCCCCTAGATAGCATCCATATCATAATACACCAGATAGTCCTCATTATAGTATAATGCACTCCCCACAGGCAGCCTATTATAATGCACCCCCTATAGGCAGCCTCTATATTGTAGTAAACTCTCATAGGCAGATTCTGTATTATAATGCACCCCCATAGGCAGAGTCTATAGTATAATGTACTCCCCATAGGCAGTCTCTATATTGTAATGCACCCCCATAGGCAGAGTCTTTAGTATAATGCACTCCCCATAGGCAGCCTCTATATTATCATGCACCCCCATAAGCAGCCTCTGTATTATAATGTACCCCCATAGGCAGCCTTTGTATTATAATGCACCCCCATAGGCAGCCTCTATATTATAATGCACTGCCATAGGCAGCCTTTGTATTATAATGCACCCACATAGGCAGCCTCTATATTATAATGCACTGCCATAGGCAGCCTTTGTATTATAATGCACCCACATAGGCAGCCTTTGTATTATAATGCACCCCCATTACAAAAATAATAAATCCAGTACTCACCTCTCTTTCTCCTGTTTCCTGCGCTGCTTACTGCTCCCGCTCATCTCCTGACAGCGGGCTCCGGGGAGTGACGTCAGCGCGACCGCTGTCAGACGCTGAGAGGGGGATGATGGGAGAAGGAGCGCTCGCTCCCTCTCTCATCACTGCAGTCAGGTGTATCAGCTGGATGCTGATATAGCTGACCCTGCGATGATGGGTGGGGGGCCCACTGCTGGCATCGGGCCCCCCCCGCCTGCTCAGGGCCCCATAGCGGTAGTGCAGGGAAATCGAGTCTCCCTGCTCTGTTGCCAAATGTAACTGCATTGGCGCTCTGCGCACGCCGATACAGTTACAGTATAGTAGCTCCGGATGGGCCCCTTCAGAGCACAACCATCTAACGGCAATTCTTTCAGCGTTTCTGCAACATTTTTCACAAACTCAATTGAATGGGAAAAATACACATGCAAAAATGTGTAAAAAACAAGCAAAAATGCGTAAAAAACACAAGCAAAGCCGCATAAAAACAAGCAAAAAACGCATCAAAAAAACGAGCAAAAATGCGTAAAAAATACAAGCAGAGACGCATCAAAAACACAAGCAAAAAACGCGTATAAAACACAAGCAAAAAACGCGTAAAAAAACAAGCAAAAACACATAAAAAATACAAGCAAAAAACATGTAAGAAACACAAGCAAATTTCGTAAAAGACTCAAGTAAAAATGCGTAAAAACATGCATATTTTACGCAGCATCTTTCCTGCCAAAACTGAAAAATCTTCTACAAATACCATGTGCACATACTGTAAGGGTCACAATGCGACCCCATTCATCTATGTTACGCGACCTGTGTCGCTGCCAAAATCGGCATCTAGCCCGATCCTTAACTAGCCAATCTTATTGGGGGGAGGCCATGGCCTGACAGACATTACATCTCTACAGAGTATATGGCATAACCATCCTAATTTTTGTTCCCACTTTAACATACACCCTATTGGATAAATATTACAATAATGATTAGTTCAGACACCAAGCGGTGATACCAGATAAGTTATATTTTTATAATGAACGCTCATCTGTGATTGCTGTGACAAAGACTTTTGGAGAGTTCTCATAAATCTGCAACATTACTCGTTGTGTAGTCCAGAGGATGTGCGCAACTATACTGGGTGCATCGGTTGCAGTTGCTCCCCCCAAGCCCTTTAGCTTAGGGGGCAAAAAGAAGTACAATACTAAATAACAGATTTATTTGGGGTGAGAGATCAGTTCTGCATTTTTTTTTTTTCATAGATTCCTAGTTTGTCAGCACAGAGGCCATGAAGCCCACATGTCACATCTTCACCTCCTGAAGACATAAGAAAACATAATTCCTGACTTTGATGGGTGAAGGTGGAGGACACACTTTCACACCTCGGTGCTAGCAGGATTCTCAATCTCATCTGTGTTCTGGGGATTGTTGGCAGCTTTGCTTTGTGGGAAGAGACCCCCGGTACAGATAGAGGTATGGTAGGGGTCTGCCATGTGTGCAGGATTACCATACTCACAGTGCCGACCCATGTAGTTTTTAGAGAAAAAAAGTGAAACACTTATTACTTTCATTTCTAGTAGCAGGTCATGCTGGGAGTTGTAGTATTCTATGTATAGAATAATATTGTCATTTTTAATAGTAAGTCAATATTGAGAACTGTAGTATTCTATGCATACAGTCATGGCCAAAAGTTTTGAGAATGACACAAATATTATATTTTCACATGATCTGCTGGCCTCTGGTTTTTATGTGTGTTTGTCAGATGTTTTTATCACATACAGAAATATAATTGCAATCATATTATGAGTAACAAAAGGTTATATTGACAGTTAGAATGAGTTAATGCAGAAAGTCAATATTTGCAGTGTTGACCCTTCTTCTTCAGGACCTCAGCAATTCTCCCTGGCATGCTCTCAATCAACTTCTGGATCAAATCCTGACTGATAGCAGTCCATTCTTGCAAAATCAATGCTTTTATTTTGTCTGAATTTGAAGGTTTTTGTTTGTCCACCCGTCTCTTGATGATTGACCACAAGTTCTCAATGGGATTAAGATCTGGGGAGTTTCCAGGCCATGGTCCCAAAATCTCTATGTTTTGTTACCTGAGCCATTTAGTTATCACCTTTGCTTTATGGCAAGGTGCTCCATCATGTTGAAAAAGGCATTGTTGATTGCCAAACTGCTCTTGGATGGTTGGGAGAAGTTGCTCTTGGAGGACATTCTGGTACCATTCTTTATTCATGGCTGTGTTTTTAGGCAAGACTGAGAGAGAGCCCATTCCCTTGGCTGAGAAGCAACCTCACACATGAATGGTTTCAGGATGCTTGACAGTTGGCATGAGACAAGACTGGTGGTAGCGCTCACCTGGTCTTCTCCGAATAAGCCGTTTTCCAGATGTCCCAAACAATCGAAAAGGGGATTCATCAGAGAAAATGACTTTACCCCAGTCCTCAGCAGTCCACTCCCTGTACCTCTTGCAGAATATCAGTCTGTCCATGATGTTTTTCCTGGAGAGAAGTGGCTTCTTTGCTGCCCTCCTTGAGACCAGGCCTTGCTTCAAGAGTCTCCGCCTCACAGTGTGTGCAGATGCACTCATACCTGCCTGCTGCCATTCCTGAGCAAGCTCTGCACTGCTGGTGGCTGATCCCGCAGCTGAAACACTTTTAAGAGACGGTCCTGGCGCTTGCTGGTCTTTTTGGGCGCCCTGGAGCCTTTTTGGCAACAAGGGAACCTCTCTCCTTGAAGTTCTTGATGATGCGATAGATTGTTGACTGAGGTGCAATCTTTCTAGCTGCGATACTCTTCCCTGTTAGGCCATTTTTGTGCAGTGCAATGATGACTGCACGTGTTTCTTTAGAGATAACCATGGTTAACAGACGAGAAACAATGATGCCAAGCACCAGCCTCCTTTTAAAGTGTCCAGTGGTGTCATTCTTACTTAATCATGACAGATTGATCTCCAGCCCTGTCCTCATCAACACCCACACCTGTGCTAATGGAGCAATCACTGAAACGATGTTAGCTGGTCCTTTTAAGGCAGGGCTGCAATGATGTTGAAATGTGTTTTGGGGGATAAAGTTCATTTTCTAGGCAAATATTGACTTTGCAAGTAATTGCTGTTAAGCTGATCACTCTTTATAACATTCTGGAGTATATGCAAATTGCCATTAGAAAAAATGAAGCAGTAGACTTTGTAAAAATTAATATTTGTGTCATTCTCAAAACTTTTGGCCATGACTGTAGTGCATAATAGAATTATGTAATAGTTGTGTCCAGTGATCAGGCCATGATGGGAGTTGTACTATGGTATTATTAAGTAACTGAGTTAACGTTGGGGGTTGCAGTGCTCTCTATATAGTGTATAACAGGGTTGTAAAAAAGATATGTTGGGGGTTGTAGTATATTAGAGTAATATCTACAATAGCATGTAAAAGTTTGGTCAAAATTAACTGTTATTACGAACAGTTAAGCAAGTTGAAGATGAAATGATCTCTAAAAGGCCTAAAGTTAAATATGACACATTTCCTTTGTGTTTTAGGCAAAAAATATATATGCATATTTTCATCTTTAACATTTTAAAAATTATAAGAAGGAAAAATTTGAACACCCTTGTGAGCTCAGATAACTTTGACCAAGGTTTCAGACCTTATTTAGCCTGTTAGGGTTATGGCTTTTTCACTATCATTGTTAGAAAAGGCCAGCTGATGTAAATTTCCCAGATTTATGAAAAATCAGCCTCCTCTAATCTTGTTCTTGAAAACTGCAGCCATGGGTTCTTCTAAGCAGCTGCCTAGCACTCTGAAAATGAAAATGGTGGAGGCCCACAAACCAGGAGAAGGCTATAAGAAGATAGCAAAGTGTATTCAAGTTGCTCTTTCCTCAGTTTGAAATGTAATTAAGAAATGTCAGTTAACAGGAACAGTGGAGGTCAAGATAAGGTCTGGAAGACCAAGCAAAATTTCAGTGAGAGCTGCTTGTAAGATTGCTAGAGAAGAACCCCTGCTTGACTGCAAAAGACCTTCAGAAAGATTTAGCAGACTTTGGAGTTGTGCCTCATTGTTCTACTGTTCAGAGACACCTGCACAAGTATGGCCTTCATGGAAGAGTCATCCTAAATACACATCAAAATCCACAATAGACCTCAAAAGGCGCAAAGTTATGTATTACTCTATGTGTAGAGTAATATATAACTGCATTATGACCGTGTACAGCTTAATAGAATAGACTGATATAAGGATCCTACCCAGTGGTAAGGTCATATGACGAGCTAAGTCTAATGTCCTTTTAAGTTACCGTAGACCTGGTCAGCAGAGTATTAAATCCCATTCACATGCAGCAGATGTCAGGCAAAACATTCAATTCAAGCAAAGATCATCTTCCAAGTCAGACCTGTTCCCACAGTTATCTTCCTGCTGCTTCATGAATCCCTCTATTATATTACCGCCCCAGATGTTAGTGTTGTGTCCTCCACGGTTAAATGTGACACACTCCTATTGTCTGTGCCCTCTATCTAATGCCTGCTGTGTGTGGGAAAGCCTGGACTGCAGGGGGAGGGTGGCGTCTGCCTATCTTCACACTTACTACTGCCTGGGGACAGGCACTGCAGAGTATGTCATGTATCGATTACTATGTTATATACACTTAATTAATAAATACATTTGTAACAAATAGAAACATTTAATTTCTGCATATATATGAAAATAAGACTGGGCTAGGGAGCAATGGAGGCATTGTATACTCCACCTAGGCAGGCATGTCTACTCACCCAGTTTTCCATGGAGCCACCCATGTTGCTCACAACCAGGGTTACGTTGGAGACATCCATAAAAATTGTATACTTTTTTCCACTGTCCGTTAGAAAGTCTGTACATTTTTTGTAATGATCATTTTACAGTTCAGTGACTGCGTCTTACAGGTTTAGATCAGTTTTTAAATCTGTAAACATTTATTTCCTATCATTTTTATGTTTCATTATGGCTTTCCAATATATCAGTATAAAATGTTGTCTGTGATTTTCAGATGAATAGTTCAGAAAAAAGTAAAAACCAAGATGGTAAAGTCCCGGAACATCAGGGTGCAATCGCTATTGTGGCAAAAAAGATTCGGAGAACGCTGAGAACCTCATCCCTGATGCCTCTTCTGATTACTAGGCTCAGTGCTGTGTCATACACTGACGACCTACGTGGCCAATGGTCCAGGGTCCTGCAAGTGGCGATGTATGGGGATATCTAGACTAATAGCTTTAGGGCAAGTAAGTGGTCAACTGAACTGCAAATATCCAAATCTCTCCACTCTTAAGGATAAACGTGAAGGACATTGTCTGTGGCACGTCGTGGCAATTTTTTTTTACAGCTATGCTTTAGGGCTTTTCACTCATCTGTGCAATTCAGTCCAATGTCAGATCGCAAAACTCCTGACCCGAGAAATATATGAAGCTATATCATGCTCGGGTCGGGTGTCGCGGCCAGTCTGTGCATTGCTATCCAAAATCGGACTGAATTGCACGAACGTATGAAATAGCCGTAATCTTGCCTAGTCCCTTATCAGTGGCGGATTATAATGAGGTCAATTTGGGCAGTTGCCCCGGGCCCAGTGGGGTTAAGGGGCCCACAGCCCAGGCCAGTAAATTGCCCCATTATAATCCGCCACCGCGCAGGGCCGGATTAAAGGCAGGGCAGGCGGGGCTTCAGCCCCGGGGCCCCCACCACAAGAGCTTCTAAGGGGGCCCCCACCACATTCCTGCTGGCTGCTGCAATGGCACTCCATCTTCTCCCCACCTAAAAGTGAGTGACCGTGGGGGCGGCATTATGTGCTCTGCTACCAGCAGCATCTACAAGCTCACAGGAGGTAAGGTGTCAGGGCCCCCGATCATGTGACCCCTGTCTCCTCCCCTCCTGTGACCTCATCACAGGTCCTGTGCGCACAGCACAGAGCACTGAGAGCAGCCATGTATGTGGAGTGCGGCTCTGCGGGTGGAGGTCGGTTCTGGAGGCTCCATTATTCTCTATGTAGAGTGTGGCTCTGCGGGTGGAGGTCGGTGCTGGAGGCCCCATTATTCTCTATGTGGAGTGCGGCTCTGCAGGTGGAGGTCGGTGCTGGAGGCTCCATTATTCTCTATGTGGAGTGCGGCTCTGCGGGTGGAGGTCGGTGCTGGAGGCTCCATTATTCTCTATGTAGAGTGTGGCTCTACGATTCGTGACCCCCGTCACGTGACGAGGGGGGCCCACAGAGTCTGAACTGCCCCGGGCCCTGGCTACCCTTAATCCACCCCTGTCCCTTATATACTATCCTAAAAATATAGTGCCCCTAATGAAGCCTCTTAATACTCCCACACAGTTAAATGAACCCTTCATGGCCTTCACAAAGTATGATGCCCCAAAGATACCCCCCACACACATTCATTTCCCCCATATTGCCAATCGTACACATAGAATAATGAACCCCCAGTGCCTCCCACAAACAATATGGTGCCTGCCCTTCCCTATTCCCACAAAGAAGCCATCCACAAAGTATGATGCACCCTCAGTCCTCCTCTACACACAGTCTGATGCCCTCAGTATCCCCACCAGAGTATGATTGCCCCACATCCCCAACTATACATATAATATAATTCCCCACAATGCCCCATTCCCACCAGTATGGTACCCCTCCATTCCTCTCTGTACTGTACCTGTTCCCAGCGCAGCAGGCACGATGTAGCGGCATTATTGTACCTCCTGACCTCCTGTGCTGCGCCTCAGATGGCACAAGTGAATGGTGGCACATGGAGCAGTTGGCTCCCGGCTCCACCACTATGTTAAGCTGCAAATGCATCCCAAAGACTCAGACAGCATGACATGCCACTTACCTCCTGGGACAATGGGACATACAGGATGACCATACGGCCATCCTTCCATATTGGACATTCATGGCATATCCACAAGATATGCCATAACTGGCTGATAGATGCAGGTCCCAGAAGAGCCGTGACCTGCATATACTATATCTCTAAAAATGTCCCAAGGCTGCCATGAACAGAGAGGTGGCAGACAGTACATGAGCGTCTATTACTACCGGCATGAGATGGGGCACTGTTCTTGAAATGGGTGGCGGTCCCTCAGGTGTTTCCCACATCCATTAGACCTTATAGTATATCCTGGGAATATTATCCCACTTCTATCCCCTATTGAAATTATATAGGGAAGACAGAGAAGATAGTTATCTATTGGACACTGATCTTTTCTGTGGGACCAGTCATTGTCTAGAAGCTCAGATTCTCCAACCTAACCAGTCTGAGAGCTAATGGTTTTGTCTCCTTCCTTTGATATGGAGGTGACATTTGCCACATAGCCTGCTTGGGATAATAGACACACACTTTCACAAGGTGGTGATGCTGGCCTGGTATTGTCAGGACTCCTAATAGCACGTCATAAAAGACAGTTTCACAGATACTGGGAACAGATAGATCACAGTCAGGGCGAAAAGGCTGAAAGGAATCCTGTACTTCAGAAGGAGCTAAGGTGTTTCTTAATGTGATATCAGATCAGATTTTTGTTTCCTGGTAGGAGAAGTTGGGAATAATCTCGCTGTCAACATAGACATCATGATGTCAAGATTGTTGGGATCCATGTAATGTCTACAGAAGGGTATAATTGGTTCTGATTGTTTTCCCAGCTTTTTGTTAGCAGCACTCTTCATAAATGAGCGTTATTATCAGAATCACTGTTTTTACTAGCAGGATGGATTAAATATACAGGATTGCGAAAAATTATGTTTCCCACCACTTCAGTACGTGACATCAGTCGAACATCCATAAATTGTGATCTGTATTCAGATATTTTGAAAATAGTGAGATATTTGACCATATAGTATATTACAGAGTTGCAGAACATTATATAATGAAAACAATAAAGGGGTTGTCCATTCTTTTTCTTTAGGAGCGCACCGCCACTTTGCATCCAAGCTTCCTGCTTGCAGGGTGCAGTGCTCTCCCGAACACCAGTTTGGACCTGTGACTTTGTCATGCCAGTGCACTTTCCCATCTTGGGGTAACTTTGCCTCTGCAGCATTGGAGGAGCACAGGGACAATGAAGTTGGCCAGATTCAGAGTTGCAGGAGACTACAAGCATGGCCTCCTTTGCCTAGAAAACTAGCCATCTATAAAGGCCCCGTTACATTTAGCAATGCACCAGCGATCGTGACCACGATATGACCTGGTCAGGATCGCTGATGAATTGCTAAATGGTCGCTAGTGAGCTGCCAAACAGGCAGATCTCACTAGCGACGCAGCAGCCGTCGGCGGTTGCGCTTACCTTTCAGATACGGCGAGGGTGATCGTCTTCCGCCTGCGTCCATGGCTCGCTCGTCGGCGTCAGCAGGAAGCCGACGAAGAGAAATGGACCAGGCCGATCTTGCGCGATCAGCGATAGCCAGCTGGGGAGCCGGTCGGAGGTAAGTATCACATGTAGCGATATCGCTAGTGATATCGCTGCTGCGTCACAAAATCGGTGACGCTTTAGCGATATCGCTATGTGTAAAGGGCCCTTAATACACGGCAGAGGTGGCTGGTAGCCTAGCCAAAGAACTGTACGTTATAAAATAAAAAATCCATCTGTTTTTGAAAAAGTGGTAAATTGCAAATTTGCTCACTCATTTTAACAACCTTTTTAAGTTTTATTAACATTGAACAAAAACCCTTTGAAGATGTGTTCCCGTGATAAGTTTTTGGTGAGTTTTTGATGCTTTATTTTCGCTGCATCAATTATCTTGGATTAGAAATCATGGCCACATTTGTATTTGTTCTAGTCCTGGACAACATGTTTAATAGGATTTGTAGCAAGGACTGCAGCAAATAAATGGGAAGGTGTTTCCCAGCAGACATAATCGGATTCCTGATTGTTTTAAGATAATCATAGATATAAGCTTGCTGATAGACATGTTCATCAATTAAAGAACATATGTGATTTGACTCTTGCATGCAGGCAATGAATAAGCGGATGCCTGACAGCTGCAAAGCTTTGTAGAGCCAATCAATGTCAAAAGTTTAAAAAGCAAAAATACAAAAAGCATTGCTTGAAAATAGGACACTCACAATATTTATAGCAATGAATCCATATTTGAGGTGCAGAACACAGAATAACTGTAGATATTATAATGTATCCAACAGGACAAATTAGGGAAACTGCAAATAAATAAAATCTGTATAAAACCTTAATCTCAAAAAAAATAAAAATGCATTCTAGGAGTGATGCATTTAATGCCTCACAAAAAACAATGACATCACATCTAGAATACTTTTGTTTTGTTTATCAGTTAGGTTTTGATGATTTTTCTGGCACCAAAATATATTTTTTGCTGTGCATCAAAAGAAATAAGATAAATAAAATAAATGTACAAATGCATTAATGTAATCTACAACATTTCTTGCCTGATTAGTACTGTCAGGGTCTATGTCATCAACAGGGCCAGATGTTCCCTGACAGTGTCACAGTCTGAGAAAGGGACTAATCTACTGTGCCCCCTGCAATGTGTGTGATTGGATGCAGAGTGTGAGAACCGTGCACAGGACCCTGCTCCACACATCATTTTGCTGAAGGATTGCCCCATATAAAAACCAAACCAGCCACTGTCATCTGTTCCCAAACTGACGGCCATGTAAGTTGTGTGACTTATAAAATGTGAATGTTATCTATCTATTATCTATCTATCTATCTATCTATCTATTATTATATTAATTAAGACTTCAGTCTGCATTGTGATTCCTATAAGTGTGTGCTAGAAGTGTGAAGATTAATTTAAGAATTAAAACCAGAATTGAACCAGAAGGGAACTGAAGGTAACTGTACACAGTCACTGTAAACAATGTTTCTGTTTGTTTTCACCCCTATAATCCTTCACTTTCTGCTAATTCCCCTAATCCCTACTCCTAGTAAGGAACTGTTCATCTCTTCTTCAATCCTCCCCATCCACCTCACCTCCACCTCAAAACTGTTCCTTACCATACAGTCTCCAAACACAGACAGCCCCCTCATTCCCTCTCCTGCTCCCACCTGCTAACACTTTCTCTGCTCCTTCTCACTGCTGGTGATATCTCCCCAAATCATGGTCCTCCTCACCACATTCCCACAGTCATTTCTACCTCCCATCCACGCTCTATCACAACCTTCCGTAACCTCTCCAACCTTATACCCATTCACCCGGCCCCCGCTTCCCCAGTCCCACTAACAGGAGCTCTGTGGAACGCTCGCTCTGTTTGCAACAAGCTTTCCTACATCCATGATCTTTTTGTTACTACCAAACTTTCCTTCCTCGCCATCAACGAAACCTGGCTCACCCCTTCTGACACAGCCTCTCCTGCTGCACTTTCATATGGTGGCTTCCACCTTTCTCACACCCCCCGCCCCAGCAGCAAACATGGCGGAGGAGTTGGTTTTCTCCTTTCAGATACCTGCTCCTTCACCCCAATCTCACTGCCACCCTCTGTTACCCTCCCTTCCTTTGAGGTGCACTCTGTGCGCATCTACTCCCCCTCCCACCTCCAACTGGCTGTCATCTACCGCCCCCCAGGGCCAGCCACCACCTTCTTTGACCACTTCACCACCTGGCTACTTCATTTCCTTTCCGCGGACATCCCTACTATCATCATGGGCGACTTCAACATCCCCATTGACACTTCCCTCTCAGCTGCCACTAAACTCCTATCTCTCACTTCCTCCTTCGGCCTCACTCAATGGTCTTCTACAGCCACCCACAAAGATGGCCACACACTGGACCTCATCTTCACCCAACTCTGCTCCCTATCTAACCTCTCTAACTCACCTCTTCCTCTCTCTGACCACAACCTTCTCACATTCTCTTCCCTCTTCACTCCATGTCTACAATCCCCACCCCACAAACTTTCACACCCTTGCAGAAATCTTAAACACCTTGACCAACACTCGTTCTCTGAATCCCTTCTCCCTCTCACAGATATAAGTTCCTTACACAATGCGGATGACGCTGCCGCTCTATATAACACCACAATAGCTGTAGCTTTGGAATCCGCTGCCCCACTTACACATACCAAAGCTCACAAAATCAACAGACAGCCCTGGCACACCAGCCTGACCAAAGTGCTGAGGCGAGCTTCCAGGGCTGCTGAGCGCAGATGGAAAAGATCCCACTCCAACGAGCACTTCATCGCATTCAAACAGTCCCTCACTACTTTCAAGACCACACTCGCCACAGCTAAACAAACCTACTTCTCATCTCTCATATCCTCCCTGTCTCACAACCCTAAACAGTTATTCAACACCTTCAATTCTCTCCTCCACCCCCCAGCACCTCCTCCCTCCCCACTCATCTCAGCTGAAGACTTTGCCTCATTTTTCAAGCAGAAGATTGATAACATCAGAGAAAGTTTTGGTCAACAACCCCCAGAACCCTTCCTCCCGACTTCCCAGCCCTCCACCTTCAAAACCAACTTCTCCACCATTACAGAAGATCGACTCTCCACTCTACTCTCAAGATCACATGTCACCACCTGTGCACTCGACCCGATCCCATCCCACTTCATACCAAACCTCACCACAGTCTTCATCCCAACCCTAACCCATCTCTTCAACCTATCACTAACAACTGGTGTTTTCCCCTCAAGCTTTAAACATGCCTCCATCACACCTATCCTCAAAAAGCCCTCTCTTGACCCATCCTCTGTATCTAGCTATCGCCCTATATCACTTCTCCCCTACGCCTCCAAGCTACTGGAACAACACGTCTACCTTGAACTGTCCTCCCATCTCTCTTCTTGCTCCCTCTTCGACCGCTTACAATCTGGCTTCCGGTCACAACACTCCACTGAAACTGCCCTTACTAAGGTCACCAATGACCTCTTAACCGCCAAGAGCAAGCGACACTACTCTGTCCTCCTCCTCCTGGACCTGTCGGCTGCCTTTGACACAGTGGACCATTCCCTATTATTACAGACCCTCTCATCCCTCGGCATCACAGACTTGGCCCTATCCTGGATCTCATCATACCTAACAGACCGGACATTCAGCGTCTCCCACTCACACACCACCTCCTCACCTCGCCCCCTATCTGTCGGAGTCCCACAAGGTTCAGTCCTTGGGCCCCTGCTGTTCTCTATTTACACCTTTGGCCTGGGACAGCTCATAGAATCTCATGGCTTTCAGTATCATCTCTACGCTGATGACACACAGATCTACATCTCTGGACCAGATATCACCTCCCTACTAACCAGAATCCCTCAATGTCTGTCCACTATTTCATCCTTCTTCTCCGCTAGATTTCTGAAACTCAACATGGACAAAACAGAATTCATCATCTTTCCCCCATCTCACGTGACCCCCCCTACGAACCTATCAATTACAGTAAATGACTGCCCACTCTCCCCAGTCCCACAAGCTCGCTGCCTCGGAGTAATCCTTGACGCTAATCTCTCCTTCAAACCACATATCCAAGCCCTTTCCACTTCCTGCCGACTTCAACTCAAAAATATTTCACGAATCCGTTCATTCCTCACCCAAGAATCTGCAAAAACCCTAGTCCATGCCCTCATCATCTCTTGCCTTGACTACTGCAACCTCCTGCTCTGTGGCCTCCCCTCAAACACTGTCGCACCCCTCCAATCTATTCTAAACTCTGCTGCCCGACTAATCCACCTGTCCCCCCCGCTATTCCCCAGCTTCTCCCCTCTGTCAATCCCTTCACTTGCTCCCAATTGCCCAGAGACTCCATTACAAAACCCTAACCATGACATACAAAGCAATCCACAACCTGTCTCCTCCATACATCTGTGACCTCGTCTCCCGGTACTTTCCTGCACGCAACCTCCGAGATCCTCACAAGATCTCCTTCTCTACTCCCCTCTTATCTCCTCTTCCCACAATCGCATACAAAATTTCTCTCGCGCATCACCCCTACTCTGGAACTCTCTACCACAACATATAAGACTCTCACCTACCATCGAAACCTTCAAAAAGAGCCTGAAGACCCACCTCTTCCAACAAGCCTACAACCTGCAGTAACCACCGATCGACCAAACCGCTGCATGACCAGCTCTACCCTCGCCTACTGTATTATCACCCATCCCTTGTAGATTGTGAGCCCTCGCGGGCAGGGTCCTCTCTCCTCCTGTACCAGTTATGATTTGTATTGTTTAAGATTATTGTACTTGTTTTTATGTATACCGCTCCTCACATGTAAAGCGCCATGGAATAAATGGCGCTATAACAATAAATAATAATAATAATAATATTATTATTATTATTATTTATTTATATAGCGCCATTGATTCCATGGTGCTGTACATGGGAAAGGGTTACATACAAAATACAGATATCACTTACAGTAAACAAACTAACAATGACAGACTGATACAGAGGGGAGAGAGGACCCTGCCCTTTCGGGCTTACATGCTACAGAATGGTGAGGAAGGAGACAGTAGGTTGGGGGGTTGCAGCAGCTCCAGTGATGGTGAGGCGGTAGCTCCAGTAGTGGTGAGTGGCAGCAGGGTCATTGCAGGCTGTAGGCTATCCTGAAGAGGTGGGTTTTCAGGTTCCGTCTGAAAGATCCGAAAGTGGTTGATATCTATCTACCTATTATCTATTGCTCTATTATTTATCTATCTATCGCTTTATTATCTATCTATCTATCTTTCTATCTATCTATCTATCTATCTATCTATCTATCTATCTATCTATCTATCATCTAGCTATCTATGTATCTATCTATCATCTATCTATCTATCTATCTATCTATCAATCTATCCATCTACCTATTATCTATCTATTTTCTATCTATCATCTGTCTATCTATTATCTATCTACCTATTTGTATGGCTAGCTGCATATGGTATATATGATATCTATGTACAGTACCTACAAGAAGCAAAATAAACATAAACCCTGCTGTATCTAAATAAGTAAAAAGCAAAAGTGCATGTAAATAACACAGGGTTCTTAGTAATAGTTTTTTTGATCAAAAATAGCATCTATCTATATACAGTGTCTACATTCTTTATTTCGTTCTGACGCAGACCAGATACCAACATTGGGTATCGGAAATGTTATTGATCAAAAAGAAAGTAGAATTTTTCTTCCTGCTGAGTAAAACCAAGTAGTAAACTATCTGAAGAATGCATGGGAGCAGCCGGTAGGGCAGGGAAGTGTGACATGGAGTGTGCTTCAGAGTCATTTGTGAATTGTCAAACTCAACAATTACGACCAGTACTGAGATGTCTTTATTGTCAGCTTTAGCGAATGATGGGAAAGTGTGTTGGGATATACAAGGTGCCACTTCTAGCCCATCAGTAATGCCTGCAGAGACTCTGCTGTCTGGCAGAGGTGTGTGTAGTAGCACATTGTGTGTGCTGGGGTGATGTATGCACTCCCTATGTGACACTGCAGGGAGAAAATAATTTACATCCCCTAGTATTCTCAATATCCTGTGCTGATTCAGTTCATAATTTATCCTTGCAGCATTTCATTTACAAAGCCATATAGTTCAAAGGGGGTCATATACAGATTACTCCTAAACTTCCCTTATGGTGGCTGCAAGTAATGGCGATTATTGTAGTTATTGTATGTAGGTCCACGCAGAGGGTTTGGAGATCTGTTTTCGACAAACTCTAAAAATGATAGCAAATGAATCAGAACAGCATTGTGCTTTTGTGTAGATTAAAACGTTACTACTACCAATATTAAAGGGTTTGTCTGGTACTATGTTATTTCTTATGGTTTTTGCGCCTGGCACCAATCTCTTCTGGCTCAGAGGAGTCACAGACCGCTTCTGTGCACTGATGGTGATTCTGCGGCTTCTACTGATGCAATATCGATAGGGAAGCAGCTTCTCTTCCTCTCTGTTCTGTTGACTGGGCGTGACTGCTAATGTCATGCTTATAGCCGACTCCCCACTGCCTAACTGCGGGAAGCCAGCAGTCAATAAACATGACTTCGGAAGTCATGTCACATTGACAGAGCAGCCCGAAAAAAAAGCTGATCAGTTGACATGAAGTAGAATCGCGGGCGGCGGAGGTCTGTGATTGCTCCTAGTCGGCGCTGGACAGAACAGGCAGGTAGTTAAAGGGGTTGTCCCGTCTAAATTGTTAAGTCTGCAGTTGTTGTGTGCTGTGAGGATTTGCCAGTATCTGAGCCAGGAACGGCGGTGATGTATGCATTATACCTGCTCCTGGGCCAAACCCATCTAGTGGGCGTGATCTCGCTTCATACATTTTCATGGAGTGAGGCTCCTCCCTGTGAGTGACACAGCCACCCAGTGGGCGTGGCTATATACTTTAATGCTGTACACTAGATGTGTTCGGCCCAGCAGCAAGCATATTGCATATATCATCGCCATTCCTGGCTCAGAAACTGGAGAATCCTTGCAGTACACAGTACGTTCGCTGGGGGGATGCATATGTCTGTAGTCTCATAGAGGGACTGCAGACTTTTCATTTTAGACCGGACATCCCCTTTAAATAAATCAAACTGATAGACATGCAGTATAACCTTACTTATGCAATATGTTACCAAGACGGGGTGCATTTTACTCTGTGCTGGTGGCATCTCCAGAATGTTGGGTATCATCAGCATGGTGCTTTCCAGGGGTGCACCTGGCTGTCTATGTAAAATATTAATGACTAAAACTCTAGTCCAGTGAATTACGATGTCTATTTTCTACTGCTAGCAATGGTTTCCTTTACTTTTCAGCTTTGGAAAAATCTATGTAGATAGATCCTGTGAAGAACCATCGAGGAGCCCCATCCGCCCCTCTGGTATCAAACTATCTGTAGGGGAAATCAGTTTTGCCAAATGTGATGCCGGTCATGGAAAGTCTGCACTGGGCTTTACACATGAAGCATATTACTGGGAACATTTCGTACATTTCATTTTTAGGGCGGATTCTCTGCTTTTGTCACAGTAACAATCCATTTTTGAAACATTTTAAGATAAGCAGAATTTTATTTGTATATTTATATAAAAATTCCACCTTAAAGGGAAACTGTCATCAGGGAAATGCAGGCAGATCTGCTGGCACCATGTCAACCCTGAAGTACAGTTTGGCTGAACGGAGGAACGGAATATAAAAAGCTAGAATTAATACAAGCCAAGTGACTTATCTACCTTGTTAGCATATTCATCTAAAAGTGATATAAGACAGATGGAGAAGATTTATGAGTGCAATAAAGCGTCAAGTGTTAAACTGTGTTGGTGTATCATGTTTTATAGCATCTAACACAGCCTGTGTGGCCTCTGCTCTGTTCCCCAGAATCCCGTATATTGATGACACATAAAGTTGGGAGCATCTTGGCTCCAGAGCTTTGGGCAGGGCTGTAACTTTTGTAACTTTTGCTCCCCTTCTGAGAGATATACCAAATCTAACCCAGTCCACCACGGTCATGTTTATGGCCAGTGTCATACAGGTACATACATGTCAGATTACATTGCATTGTCTGCTTCAATTCTTTTTTTCCCAGGGCCAGACATGTGCCCTTTTGATGTTGAAACTGTGACACATAACTGTGACATTGACTCCTATTCTGTTCCCATACCTGCTCAGACATCCGGTATAGCCGAAGCCTAAGGAGCCATTTACTACTCACCGGTCTGTAAACAGAGGAAGGGTTTTGTGACATTCTGTTACTTTCTTAAAGAATAGATAGATAGATAGATAGATAGATAGATATTCGATAAATAGATCATAGATAGATACAGTAGATAGATAGATGACGGAGACTTGTCTTCCAACAAGACAATGATCCCAAACATAAAGTAAAATCTACAATGGAATGATTCACAAATAAACCTATCGAGGTGTTAGAATGGCCAAATCAAAGTCCAGACCTAAATCCAATCGAGAATCTGTGGAAAGAGTTGAAAACTGCTGTTCACAAACGATCTCCACAACCCTCACTGAGCTCGAGCTGTTTGCCAAGGAAGAATGGGCAAGAATTTCAGTCTCTCAATGTACAAACCTGATAGAGACATACGCCAAGCGACTTGCAGCTGTAATCACAGCAAAAGGTGGCGCAACAAAGTAATAAGTAAAGGGGCCGAATAATATTGCACGTCCCACTTTTCAGTTTTTGTATTTTCACAAAAATTTAAAATAACCAATAAATTTTGTTCAACTTCACAATTGTGTCCCACTTGTTGTTGATTCTTCACCAAAAATTTACATTTGGTATTTTTATGTTTGAAGCATGATATGTGGGTAAAGGTTGAAAAGTTTCAGGGGGCCGAATACTTTCACAAGGCACTGTATATATATATATGTGACACACATACTGTATATATATATATGTATTTATATTGCATACAGAGATAGAAGAAAAGTCGGTAATACATCTGCCGGGTTCTGTAAAATCACTGCAGGAGCAGACAGGATAGAAGAGATGGATTACTTACAGTAAATACAAATAGAGTAAGTAGATATATAGATGTCAGTGACAAATACAGAGTAAGGGCTCATACTCACTTGCGAGAGACTCGCACCATTCTCGTGCGAGTCTCTCGCACTAATACCCGGCACTGCCGCCGGCACTTGGACCGGAGCTTGCGGCTACATGTATTTCTATGCAGCCGCACACTCCAGTCCCAGTGCCAGCGGCAGTGCCAGGTTATCATGCAAGAGACTCGCACGAGAATGGTGCGAGTCTCTCGCAAGTGGGTATGAGCCCGAATACAAAGGGTAGCCAGCTCACTGTCTTTAGATGCCCAGCGTGCACGGACAACGCACTGACCGGCGGGAATAGAACAAATAGAAAGAAAAGTCCAGCTTCTGGTAGAAAAAAAAAAATTTTCATAAAAATTTCCTTTACTCCAAAAATGATTAAAAATCCGTATGCAAACAGTGGGGAACAGGAGAACACATGGCGACACGTTTGGAGTGCAAGCAGCGCTCTTTCCCAAAACCTAATGTCAAAAAATTTCCCTCAAACCTTATATACAAGAATGAAACTCTCCCATTGGTGAAAGATCATACGACATTTAAAATACATGCAAAATACAAATCAACTAACCTGTTTAGTATCACTAGATATCACAAAATAAATCAAAACAATGAGATTATACATCATGAGAAAAACACATCTAATAATGACACATAACATCTCGACGAAAATTTTAGCCGTCTGGTCTGGATATCTTGTTCCCAGCTGGAAAATCCAGAAGGCTTCTTTGGTAAGTAAAAGTCTCCTGAGAAAATCCCGAAGGCTTCTCTGGTAAGTAAAAGTCTCCTGAGATCACCACCTCGGGGCGGTAAATTCACTCTTTTAAATGCAAAAACCTGGAATGAAGATAGGGATCTGTAAGGACAAGTAATAAAGTGTTTAGATGCAGCAGATATATTCCAGTTATTCAAACTACTGGTATTAGTGATGTCATTTAAATGTTCCTTGATGTGTGTCTTCATTTTCCGACTAGTACATCCAATATATAATAAATTACAAGGCACGCATCGGTTTCAATAAATGACATCATCTTAATTACAATTAATGTACTGTTTAATTAGATTAGTTTGTGTACCATCATAGTTATGAAAAGTGCTGCATGGGTATGCAAATTTACAAAGTTTACATTGCATTGCCCCACATTTAAAGAAACCCTTAGGCCAGTGGTCCCCAACTCCAGTCCTCAAGAGCCACCAACAGGTCAGGTTTAAGGCTATGTGCACATGGTGCGGTTTCTGCTGCGGATCCGCAGCGTTTCAGGCTCTGCGGGTCCGCAGCTGATTTAGGTGAGTTGTACAGTACCATTGTTTTCAATGATTAACTCAAAAATGCTGTGCACATGCTGCAGATTTTGCCGCGCGGATTTGCTGCGGGTTCAAATCCGCAGCATGTCAATTCTTTGTGCGGATTCCGCTGCGGTTTCACACCTTCTCCATTGCAGAGGTGTGAAACCGCAGGGCTAAACCGCAAGCAAATCCGCAGGTAAACCGCAGGTCTTTTGACCTGAGAATTTACCTGCGGATTTTTCCAAATTTGCGCGGAAAAATCCACTGGACCAAAATCTATGTGTGCACATAGCCTTAAGGATTTCCTTTGTATCGCCCAGGTGGTGCAATTATTGCTTGTGCAGGTGAGCAGATCTCACCTGTGCAATTTTAAGGGAAATTCTGAAAACATGACCTGTTGGTGGCTCTTGAGGACTGTAGTTGGGGAACCCTGCCTTAGTCTTTGTGCACACGTTGAGGACATGCTGTGGAAATTTCAGCAGAATTTCCACAACTCCCTGCCACTGGTAATACGCATGCGGAATTCATTTGTGTATTCCTGCAAAACACTAGCGTTTTGCAAGCATATTTAGCTTGCAGAATGCTAGCGTTTTCCAAGCGCTTGGAAAACTGATTGACAGGTTGGTCACACTTGTCAAGCATAGTGCTGGACAAGTGTGACCAACTTTTTACTATTACTATACAGCATCAATAGTAAAAGATAGAATGTTAAAAAAAAAAAAAATAATTATACACTCACCTTTTGGCGGCCCCCGGAACCTTCCCGGTCCTCAGCGATGCTCCCGGCAACTCCCATTCCCAGGGATGCCTTGCGACAATGACCTCTGATGACGTAGCATCACGCGAGACCGCTACAGTATCGCGAGACCGCGACGTCATCAAAGGTCATTGTCGCAAGGCATCACTGGGAATGGGAATTGCTGGGAGCATCGCTGAGGACCGGGAAGGTTCCGGGGGCCGCCAGAAGGTGAGTATATAACTATTTTTATTTTAATTCTTTTTTAACAGGGATATGGTACCCAGGGTCTGGAGGAGAGTCTCCTCTCCTCCAGACCCTGGGTACCATCCGCACATGAACCACTCACTTTGCACATGGTGGGCATAGCCACATGCGGAAAGTGAGCGTTTCCATGCATTCTTATGTGAGCAGAATCGCCGTGATTCCACTCAAAGAATGAACATGCTTCGAATCCGCTGCGGAAAAATGCGCAGCATTAGCACAGCAATGCGGAATGCCATTAAATTTAATGGTACGCATTTTGTAAACGTTTTCGCAGTGGAAAAACATGGCAAAAATGCTCACAATCCGCAACGTGTGCACATAGCCTTATAATCCAACCAAGTTTCACTTTGTTTTTTCCTCTGAAAAAAAAACTAGGTGATAAGGTGTTAGATAATTAAGGCGCTTTGTTGGCATATATTATTGCAATATTGCATCCTGATTTTAAAATTTCAGCCAAGGTTTTGTCTTCATATAGAACAGGTAGATCTTATTAATAATACCTTTCATATCAGAAAATTGAGAGCTGTACTGAATGGAGACAACAGGCTTGGCAGTAATATTTGAACCATTAATAAAAGATCTAGTATTATAATGAATCAGTTCCATGCTATTTTTGTCAGCAACCAAATTGCGAGCACGTTTAATAGTCCATTCAGGATAACCTCTGGTGCGCAATCTTGATTCAGTCTGAGTAATTTCTTTTTCACAGCTTGCAGGATCACTGCAATTGCGAAAAACCCTAGTGAACTCACCCACTGGAATAGACTTGATGGTATGTCTAGGGTGACAACTGGTTGTATGCAATATAGTATTGCCAGCTATGGGTTTCTTAAACATAGTGGATGAAATAACATGGTTAGGCACACCTGTAAATTTCAAATCAAGAAAAGTAATATTTGACAAATCAAAAAAACGGGTGAATTTTAAATTATATCCATTATTATTGATACATTCCATGAAATCTGATATTTTGAGATTACATTCCCGGACCATATAAACAATAAATCATCTATAAGTCTACCGTACCAATGGATGCAATCCAAAAATGGGTTTTGTGAATTATAGAGAATCTAGCTGAAGAGCCCGGCATTGCCTGGGCATAGTAACCAACTATGCTTAGTTATAACAAATTATAATGATTATATTGCACATAAAAACCGTGCATCTAATCCTATCCTGTGTGATACTGACTGCTGAGCCATGTATCTAATCCTATCCTGTGTGATACTGACTGCTGAGCCGTGTATCTAATCCTATTCTGTGTGATACTGTCTGCTGAGCCATGTATCTAATACTATTCTGTGTGATACTGTGTGCTGAGCTGCGTATCTAATCCTATCCTGTGTGATACTGTCTGCTGAGCTGTGTATCTAATCCTATCCTGTGTGATACTGCCTGCTGAGCCATGTATCTAATCCTATCCTGTGTGATACTGTCTGCTGAGCTGCGTATCTAATCCTATCCTGTGTGATACTGTCTGCTGAGCTGTGTATCTAATCCTATCCTGTGTGATACTGTCTGCTGAGCTGTGTATCTAATCCTATCCTGTGTGATACTGTCTGCTGAGCTGCGTATCTAATTCTATCCTGTGTGATACTGACTGCTGAGTTGTGTATCTAATCCTATCCTGTGTGATACTGACTGCTGAGCTGTGTATCTAATCCTATCCTGTGTGATACTGACTACTGAGCTGTTTATCTAATCCTATCCTGTGTGATACTGCCTGCTGAGCCATGTGTCTTATCCTCTCCTGTGTGATACTGACTGCTGAGCCGTGTATCTAATCCTATCCTGTGTGATACTGGGCTCCCCCTGCAGTCTGTGTCAGAGGGTGGTCTGTGTTGGCACGGTAATAAATTGTGTTATTTCCAGCTTTACAGAAGGACGATAACACCATAGAAATGATAAGAATAATAGGCCTCAGTTACCACAACTGTCTACAAAGAAAACTGCTGCTGATAGCAACCAATCACAGCTCATTTTTCATCTTTTAAACAGCTCTGGGACAGAGTAGCGACTTTTGTGTTTCGACTTTTATGTGGCGAGGTTGGTGTATGTGTGGTGAAATGTGTGCTGAGGGTGGTATATGTGTTGAAGCACGTGGTAGTGTGTGGCGCATTTTGTGTGTGTGTTCATATCCCCGTGTGTGGTGAGTATCCCATGTCAGGGCCCCACCTTAGCAACTGTATGGTATATACTCTTTGGTGCCATCGCTCTCATTCTTTAAGTCCCCCTTGTTCACATCTGGCAGCTGTCAATTTGCCTCCAACACTGTTCCTTTCATTTTTCCCCATTATGTAGATAGGCGCAAAATTGTTTGGTGAATTGGAACGTGCAGGATTAAAATTTCGCCTCACAACATAGCCTATGACGCTCTCGGGGTCCAGACGTGTGACTGTGCAAAATTTTGTGGCTGTAGCTACGACGGTGCAGATGCCAATACATACACACACTTTTTCCCCATTATGTAGATAGGGGCAAAATTGTTTGCTGAATTGGAACGCGCAGGGTTAAAATTTTGCCTCACAACATAGCCTATGACGCTCTCGGGGTCCAGACGTGTGACTGTGCCAAATTTTGTGGCTGTAGCTGCGACGGTGCGGATGCCAATCCCAGACATACATACAGTACATACATACAGTCATGGCCAAAAGTATTGACACCCCTGCAATTCTGTCAGATAATACTCAGTTTCTTCCTGAAAATGATTGCAAACACAAATTCTTTGGTATTATTATCTTCATTTAATTTGTCTTAAATGAAAAAACACAAAAAGAATTGTCCTAAAGCCAAATTGGATATAATTCCACACCAAACATAACAAAGAGGGTGGACAAAAGTATTGGCACTGTTCGAAAAATCATGTGATGCTTCTCTAATTTGTGTAATTAACAGCACCTATAACTTACCTGTGGCACCTAACAGGTGTTGGCAATAACTAAATCACACTTGCAGCCAGTTGACATGGATTAAAGTTGACTCAACCTCTGTCCTGTGTCCTTGTGTGTACCACATTGAGCATGGAGAAAAGAAAGAAGACCAAAGAACTGTCTGAGGACTTGAGAAACCAAATTGTGAGGAAGCATGAGCAATATCAAGGCTACAAGTCCATCTCCAAAGACCTGAATGTTCCTGTGTCTACCGTGCGCAGTGTCATCAAGAAGTTTGAAGCCCATGGCACTGTGGCTAACCTCTCTAGATGTGGCCGGAAAAGAAAAATTGACAAGAGATTTCAATGCAAGATTGTGCGGATGTTGGATAAAGAACCTCCACTAACATCCAAACAAGTTCAAGCTGCTCTGCAGTCCGAGGGTACAACGGTGTCAACCCGTACTATCCGTCGGCATCTGAATGAAAAGGGACTGTATGGTAGGAGACCCAGGAAGACTCCATTTCTTACCCCGAGACATAAAAAAGCCAGGCTGGAGTTTGCCAAAACTTACCTGAAAAAGCCTAAAACATTTTGGAAGAATGTTCTCTGGTCAGATGAGACAAAAGTAGAGCTTTTAGGGCAAAAGCATCAACATAGAGTTTACAGGAGAAAAAAGAGGCATTCAAAGAAAAGTACACGGTCCCTACAGTCAAACATGGCGGAGGTTCCCTGATGTTTTGGGGTTGCTTTGCTGCCTCTGGCACTGGACTGCTTGACTGTGTGCTTGGCATTATGAAGTCAGAAGACTACCAACAAATTTTGCAGCATAATATAGGGCCCAGTGTGAGAAAGCTGGGTCTACCTCAGAGGTCATAGGTCTTCCAGCAGGACAATAACCCAAAACACACTTCAAAAAGCACTAGAAAATGGTTTGAGAGAAAGCACTGGAGACTTCTAAGGTAGCCAGCAATGAGTCCAGACCTGAATCCCATAGAACACCTGTGGAGAGATCTAAAAATGGCAGTTTGGAGAAGGCACCCTTCAAATATCAGGGACCTGGAGTAGTTTGCTAAAGAAGAATGGTCTAAAATTCCAGCAGAGCATTGTAAGAAACTCATTGATGGTTACCGGAAGCAGTTGGTCGCAGTTATTTTGGCTAAAGGTTGTGCAACCAAGTATTAGGCTGAGGGTGCCAATACTTTTGTCCGGCCCATTTTTGGAGTTTTGTGTGAAATGATCAATGTTTTGCTTTTTGCTTCATTCTCTTTTGTGTTTTTTCATTTAAGACAATGAAGATAATAATACCAAAGAATTTGTGTTTGCAATCATTTTCAGGAAGAAACTGAATATTATCTGACAGAATTGCAGGGGTGTCAATACTTTTGGCCATGACCGTACATACACACACACATTGAGCTTTATATATTAGATTGTTCTTCCCAAAAAGCCATAACCAAGTTTGCCAAAGAAGGGGAGAATTTCGCTCCCATTGAAACCCCCATATGCTGTCTATAGTCCCTTGAATCAAAAACAAAAAAATTATGTCTCATGAGAAATTCTGTAACCTGAATAATATAAGATTGCAAACCAGATGTATATTGGCTATATTTAGATAAATGGAACTCCAGTGCTTGTATGGCAACAGACTGCAGTATAGAAGTATACAAAGATATAACGCCATATATAATTTGATTGTCATTCCTTGGTAGAAAATTGATTAAGGATATCAATTGAATCCTTAATGTAACCAGGAGATCGCTGCGCCAAAGGTTGTAAAAGTGTATCCAACCACTCCCCTAAATGCTGGTTTGCAGATCCAATACCTGTAATGATGGGTCTCATGGGGGGGGATGCCTTTATGTACCTTAGGCAAGGCATGTAATGTTGGTGTTATAGGATTCTTTACTACCAAATAATCAGATTGTTTTTTTTAGAAATAACACCTAGAGAAACCCCTTCTTGTATTACCTGTGCTGTTAATACAGAAAATCTTGTCACAGTGATCTGCTGTGAAGACTCTGAGCTTGAACTGCGGTCACCTCATCACTGACATTTTCACACGGTCCAGAGGTCACCGCAGTTCAGCCTGTGAGGGAGTGCAGCTTCAGTGATTTCACCGCTAGGCACTGAGGCTGCACTCGCAGCATCTCCTAATTCACCAGTGGTTTTCAGCTAGGGTGGTCACATCTTGGCACGATCAAGGTTGAAAACTGTATGTCCCCCAGATATGGATTACTGCGTGAGACACAAGGACGGACAGATACGGCATATTTTTGGGTTATTTTACTTTTATTACAGGAGATCGAGGGCTTCGCAGGAATAAGGTGAGGTCCTAAGTATGGTTTAATTAAGAATATTAAAGGAGTCTGTGTCTTTACTTCAATTCAAGGATTTTTTCTGGGTGTCTGTGTTTTCTTTACAATGTGACTATGGGGTTAGCAATAGGGACGTCTTACTGACGCCTCTCCATTACTATCCTCGGGGCTTGATGTCACAAAGGTGACTTCAACCCCCCCCAACTATTACCCCACTTGCCACCAATACTGGGCAAGTGGCAAGAGCAAGGCTAAGTGCCAGAATTGGCCATCCTAGAAATGTGCCTTTTCTGGGGCGGCTGAGAGCTGATCCTTTTAGCCGGGGGGGGGGCAGTATCCATTGCCCCTTCCTAGGCAATTAATATCAGCCTGTAGCTGTCTGCATAGACTTTTCTGGCTATTAATTATAGGGGGACCCCACGTCATTTGTTTGGGGTCCCCCATTTTAAAAACCTGTAAAGGCTAAGTATACAGCTGTGAGCTGATATTAATAGCCTGGGAAGCTCCATTGGTATTACCCCCTTCCCATGCTATAAACATTGGCCCCCAGCTTATCCTCTGCTGATTACAAAAATTGAGCGGGAGCCCACACCATTTTTTTTGGAAAAATAATTGTTTATTAATAAAATACAGGTACAGTAAGCTACACACACACTGGACTAATTGTATTTGTCACCGATATCTATATATCTACCTATTCTATTTGTATTTACTGTATGTAATCCATCACTTCTATCCTGTCGGCTCCTGCAGTGATTTTACAGAACCCAGCGGATGTATTACCGACTTTTCTTCTATCTCACTATACAATATAAATACATATATATATATGTGTGTGTGTGTCACTGACATCTATATACAGTATATATTTATATATATGTATTCTATGTGTATATATTCTATTCTAACCTGTCAGTGTGATTTTACTGTACACCGCATATGAATTGCCAGGTTTTCAGTGCGTAAAAATCCGACAGCACTCTCATGGTCCAAGTGCTGTGCGATTTTTTCTTCTCGCACCCATTGACTTCTATTGCGGGATGCGATCCGAATACCGATTGCAATCCCAACATGCTGTGATTTTTTCCAGTCCGATCGTGATCCGATCTGAGCTGGAAAACAAATTGCAGATGAACACACAATCATAAAATAACATTGGTCCCAATTCAATTTGATTTTTTATCAGATTGCAATCGTCCGATTTCATCACAAGTGGGAATGAGCCCTTATTGTGACACTGGACTTGTGTTTTTCAGTGATCTTTTCTCTTTTCTATATTTATATTATAGCATTTTGATTATCGCCCAATATCATTGGTGAGCATAAAAAGATTCACCCACCTAGATAAATGTATCTGTTGATACAACATAAAATGAGTTTTATACAGGGATATTCTGAATTACGGAGAAATAGAAAAAAAATTGAAAAACAAAAAACGATTGACTTATGAGTTGTGGTCAAAAGTAGGTCTGGTGTGGAAAATGGAGATTGATATGATTGTTCTGTTTGTGCTTGGAAGATTAATGCAATCAATGGCAGTTATCAGAAAAGGACCATGAAAGGAGTATATAAAGGGGGAATTGGTGGTACCTAAGATGCACTGAAAACATTCTTAACTAATATACTAGCCTTACCCCACTCCGGGGGTTGGCACCCTAATAACCTGCACAAACGGCGTCCCCACTCATCGCTGTCTCACCCTCAGAAAATAACCCTATTAAACCCTAATTGTATAAAGCTACAATAAGTCAATTGTTTGTTACGACCCAATGATGATACAGTTGTAAGGTGATAGATCCACTTCGCTTCTCGTTGCAAAATGGTTCTATCCCATTCGCCTTCCTCAGGGTTTTTTCCAACTCTATCAACCCCCCGTAGATGTTATTGTTGACATTTTTCCTGAATGTTCCTGATTGACAAGTCTAGCTAATGGGGTATCACTTTTCTTACTGACATCGCAAAGATGTTTTCCTATCCTTCTCCTGAACTCTTTCCTTGTCTTGCACACATACTCATGGCCGAATTGGCTCGTGGCCTTATGAATCCAACCCTCACTCCAACACTTGATGAACACTCTAATTCTATACTGTCTCCCTGTTATTGTACTTTGGAAGGTTTTGCCGACAGTCATGGCTGTACATGCTTATACAGTCACCACATCTATAGCATCCCGGTACACCTTCTGACAGCCATGAGGTTTCTTTGTATGTGGTGTAATGTCTGCGAGGCCCCAATACATGCGATTAGTGACATGAATATCCCATAATTAGATGCAGGAAAGATGTATATCTTTGTACCGTGTTAGCCAGTAGATAGAAAAATATTCAGGATTGAGAGTCCTCAGTGGTTGATACCTTTTAATGGCTAACTGAAAAGATGGTAACACATTGCAAGCTTTCGAGACTACTCAGGTCTCTTCTTTAGGTTAGACTAATACAAAAATCTGAAGAGTCACATATTTATGCACAATACAACACAGAAAAAATGCTGTATTACATCTAATGTGGTGTACTTAATTATTTGTACTAAATGTCCAACTGGGGGTCTGTATGTGGGGGAGACAGGGCAAAAGCTTAGAACAAGGATGAATGCTCATCGTCACACAATAAGAGAAAAAAGAATGGATCTACCTGTGGCGAAACATTTTTGTATCCCTGATCACAGCAACATGGATATGAAATTACTGATATTGAAAGGTAACTTCACATCTCAGAGAGAGAGACGTGTTTGGGAGTATAAATTTATGACGACCTTTGACACTCTCAGTGCTGGAATGAATGTGTCGCATGAATTTATGTCTTTTTACATCAATTAAGGAATTTGCTTTCAAGACCTGGTGGGGGCATCACAACACATTAGGAGACCCCAATCAGAGGGCTTTAAAACATCCGGACTCCTTATCTATGTACTGGTCCAATATTTATGTTTCTCCCTCTCCCATATTGGTAGTTCTACTTCACGTCACTTGTCTTATCCATTGCATTTTTTCTGTGTTGTATTGTGCATAAATATGTGACTTCAGATTTTGTATTAGTCTAGCCTGATGAAGAGACCCGAGCAATCTCGAATGCTTGCAATGTATTACCATCTTTTCAGTTAGCCATTAAAAGGTATCAACCACTGAGGACTCTCAATCCTGAATATTTTTCCATAATTAGACGGGTGTTTAGTCATTTTGCTCCATGAGTCGTCAATGTTGCAATATCTTTTATTTGTGTAATGTGTTTTATATAACATTGGATGTTACATGTTTAGTCCCATTTTTTTGCTATAGACTTTTCTATAAAACCAAAAAATGTCTCAGGGGATGACAGATGGTGTGAGGGGGATCCTTACTTAGGTGTAATGCTTCATGTTACAGTGCGAATTGTTTTATGGATAGTTAAATATTAGTTATGTAATCAAATAATAAAATATATTTGCGCGTCAAACTCCTGTCCGTACGGGATATAGTTTGCCCTTAAGTGTCTGTAGAGTGCGCTGGAGATCTACACACCTGGGCAGTCGTGTCGACACCTTGATCAATTGTATCGATTGGATTTCCTTTAGTGACAATTGTGTGGTCATTGTCTCATTTGCTGCTTAACTCTTGTTTACACCAGCTCCACTGAATTAGACTATTCTCCAAAAATGTATTATGACAGAATTATGTATATTTCTTGGGGTTTCCCACACTCCAGCTCACATCTATTATCTCCTGGATTGGAGCAGATGGACACACGTCCATTATCCCGGCTGCGGTGGGATTGGAGGGTGAGTGTGGGAACCTCTTGTAAGTCCGCTCTCCACACATCATTATGCAGGGAGAGGGGTATATAGAGGGGAGGCCGCTCACTAGTAGACAGCTCCTGCCCCACACAGCACAAGACTACAGACTGCCAGACCTGCACCATGGCCCC
Organism: Dendrobates tinctorius; assembly: GCF_039654945.1. NCBI lineage: Eukaryota > Metazoa > Chordata > Amphibia > Anura > Dendrobatidae > Dendrobates > Dendrobates tinctorius. Next base: position 10,455,909 of record NW_027361993.1, read on the forward strand.
ATGTAATATGAGGACCCCGGACCATCAGGCTGACAGCGGCCTCAGAAAGGTAAGAGCCCCCCGACTAGTGGCAGCGTCCCCCCATATCTCTACATGTAGAAACTTATAGGAACAGGAGTCAGAGATGTTTTCCAAGTTGTCATCCATAGACATGGCCACTGGCGCAGGGTAATAATGAGAGATTCTTTTCTGCAGCTGAGGAAGCCGGTGATTGAGAAGATGAGGAGAGATCGGATTAACAGCAGCATTGAGCAGCTCCGCATCTTACTGGAGAAGGAGTTTCAGAGACATCAGCTCCCCTCCAAACCGGAGAAAGCCGATATCCTGGAGATGACGGTCACCTTCCTGCAGCGGCACATGGAGGAGAGGGGTAAGTGTCGTGTCCGCACTCCTCATACCCCTCACGTGTTTCTTAGGCCTCTTTCACACTTCAGTTTTTTACAATCAGTCACAATCCGCTAGGTTTTGAAAAAAACGGATCCTCAATTTTCTTTTGAGGATCCGTTTTTTTCCCCATTGACTTCCATTACTGGCGGATTGTGACGGATTGCCGTCCGTTGCATCCGTTTTTTTTGAGGATCCGCCAAAACTTGCTGTCCGTCACCATCCTCAAAGATTTCAAAACGGAGCTTGCAACGTTTTTTTTTTCTGGCGGATCCTCCAGACACTAATTTAACCCGATATTCTTCCTGAGTGCCGGACAAAAAAAAAATCTCTCTCTCTCGGCCAGCGTTTCCTTTAAATTTCCTCATTTTCAGGATCCGTCTGAAAACGGATCCTGTGCCATCCGTTCACATCAGTTCAGAATGGATCCGCTTGTCTGCCTTTTTGGCGGATTTGAACTGATGCAAAAAACTGAAGTGTGAAAGAGGCCTTACCGAGAGCATAGCAGCCGGTGATGGACGCTGTCACTGACATGTTATCTTTCCTGTTCTAGATGTCACAGCCTCTAGCCAGGCCCAGAGAGAAGGCTACTCCACCTGCGCCCAGGACGCCGTCACCTTCCTGACCCAGCACAAACAGAGCAACCTCCAGATCCAGCTGCTGCAGAACCTCCCTGGGGCTCACACTGTGGTATACAGGGCCGCATCTCCTCCTGTATCTCCTGTCTACCAGACCCCCAGCAAGTACAGCCCCCCAGACAGCAGCACAGCCTTGTGGAGACCCTGGTAACATGGCCTCCGGATCATACAAGACTGTTGGACACTTTAGAGTCCATCGGACATAGAGACAAACTTCTTGCACTGTGCAGCATGGCGGACGCGCTATGGGCACCATTGTATTGTACTAGTGTAGGACACATTTAGGGTCCACCGCTGACCTGATGTCCTCCTAAGTCTTCCATGAAGAGTTTGTCCTGGAGAAGCTGCTGTTAGTATGGGGATCCCAGAGAGAGGGGTAGCTTATTGCTATATATTTATTTTTCTGTGATATATTTATAATATTGTTGATTAACCCCTTCACTTCTTGGGAGGGACGTGTCTTTGCTTTTAAGATAGGAGGCCCAGGTGTCTCATGTCCATGAGTCTCAATGAACTTGAAGTAGTAGTTTTACCTATGAAAACTTTATTTAGTCTGCAATTCGCACATTATAGTAATAAGGTGCCCCGAGACGTCTGTGGGACCGACTTGTACCTATATGACTATACCTTCATACGTGATGCCAATATCTTCATGTATTGCATCCTTCATTACAAAGTTATCCTCATATAATGAAGAATGCTTTATTAATGTGTCCCCAGGATCTATTCAAAACCTGGAGATAATGTAACATGCTGCTTGGTAAAGGATACGGCATATACTGCTCTAGGGAACAAGCTATAACTTGTGCAGTGGGGTAAGGCACCCGTAATGGTGACCTGATGGATGTGTGTAACAGGAGAGACATCCGGGACAATGACTCCCAGATAGCGGGAAACACAAGGCAATGTGCATGTGTTATGTGATATATTATATATATGTGCTGTTACTGTATATGGATTCCAGTATCTGGAAATAAGTGAATAATTATGTTATTATGTCATATATATTATTACGTCAGCCTTGTAATGGGGTTTTACTCATGGTATCAGCGCTGGATGGAATTCTGAATTTGTACTTTCTTGAGTGCAACCAAATGTATGAATATATTATTCATTGGAAAAAAGTAATAAAATAACTTTGCATTTAGCTGTTCTGTTTCCTGATTTATTATTTCCCAAAAATATTATGTTAGTGTCTGCGTGAAATAAATAGTTAATAATGGGAGTTTGACTGTACATCTATCTATCTATCATCTCTCTATCTATAGAAAAAATGGAAGCAGCACACCATCATAGTGCAAAAAACAAGTAGCTTTTAATAGCCCATCATGTGACGGTTTGGCTCTGTGTGGGAGCCTTCTTCAGGCTTGAAGAAGGCTCACACTCAGAGCGGAAACATCGCATGGGCTATTAAATGATACTTGTTTTTTTGCGCTATGATGGTGTGCTGCTTCCATTTCTTCTATACATTATAAGGACTGGAATGTATCTGTCTATTATCTATCTATCTATCTATCTATCTATCTATCTATCTATTTTCTAGCTATGATCTATCTATGATCTGTTTATCTACAAAACAAAGAATACAGCAGCCTCTGTAAGCACTAAGATATCTGCAAACATTAAATATATGATATTTGGACTGCTATATAAAATATGAAACTTAATAGCAAAAGAGGTCTAAAAGTCCTCCAAAAATTAAAGAATTAATACAGCAGAAAAGGGGCAGCAGTGTTTACCTGCCCAGGTCTCCGAACACAGGCACTATCAGGATGCAGCAAACCCATGTAGTAAAGATGACGGCAACACCCCCTCCATGAATTGGTAGGTTGTGAGTGGTTGTCTTATCAGTATCTTGCACCTGTGTTGCCGCCATCTTTACTACATGGGTTTACTGCATCCTGATAGTGTCACGTATACCTATCCCGTGTGACATGACCCGCAGGTTGGTAACTAAAACAACAAGACAAAAGGGGAACACCGGGGAAACAGTTACAACGGTGGGCCCTGCAATAGGGAATGGGGACGTGGAGACCTCCTGCACTCCCTTGAGGCAGTGTCCCTGAACACTCCTAATGGTCACTATACAGGCTCCTCACCTGTCGTCGAGCAGGATACCTGAATCCCTCACTATCCCTGCACCTATCCCTTGCTAGGGAACTGGATAGTGCGGACACTGGTCCCACCGCTGTACTAATACACACAAAGGAAAAAAGGGGAAAACACCAAAACACATATCTTTCTCTGCTGCAGTCACCAGGCAGCAGAGTGCAGCACCAGATCTGCTTTCAGCAGTGGCTCGACACCTCAGAGCCAGCTGCTACTGTCACCATCTTTCTAGGCTGCAGTCATCAGGCAGCAGAGTTCATCACCGGATTAACTTTCAGCAGTGGCTCGACACCTCAGAGCCAGCTGCTACCTTCACCATCTATCTCTGATGCAGACACCAAGCAGGCAGAGTTCAGCACCAGTTTCAGCAGTGGCTCGACACCGCAGAGCCAGCTGCTACTTCACCAGGTTTCAGCAGTGGCTCAACACCTCAGAGCAAGCTGCTCACTTCACCATGGTTGGAATCCAAAAGGGACCTGCTATAACCAACACCTGCTGATACACCAGGTGACCTTATATAGCCAAGGGAGTGGTCACATCAGCAGGGAAAGCAACAGACATGCAATAACACCTATGGCCACCGGGGCAAAAACCCATATTAAGCTCCCATGCCTGAAAGGAAAAAAAAAGGTTTAAATGAGGGAATCCCGAATCTGACTCAGATCCAAGAATTGGACTGTGACAGTGCCTTTGTTCAGTGACCTGGGCAGGTAAACACTGCTGCCTCTTTTCTGCTGTATTAATTCTTGAATTTTTGGTGGATTTTTTTTCCTCTTTTTGTGGCTTTGCTGCTAAGATTATTGTTAAAACTCACAAGTGTGAGGACCCTTGACACGGATTGCGAGCTTACATATCTTGGCCAAAATATCGACCAATTCCTCACATATTTATATGTATTTTTGCATCTAATTTTTCAGGGTGCAGCCAAGCCCCAGCACATTAGGTCTTGTAAACTGGGGTGTTCACATGGGATGCATTTAGATAGTGCTGGGCAGCCCACCTGATCAAATAGTATGGTCGTCACTAATAGGCTGTAAACCATACACTGTGCATTACCTGCATGTGAACAGCACCCTAAGCAAGCCTCTTTTGTGCAATCATATACTAAGCAATCACCCCCTCCATGAATTGGTAGGATGTGAGTGGTTGTCTCATCAGTATTTTGCACCTGTGTTCCCGCCATCTTTACTACAGGGGTTTGCTGCATCCTGATAGTGCATTTGTTCGGAGACCTGGGCTGGTAAGCACTGCTGCCCCTTTTCTGCTATATTAACTATATAAAATACGCTAATAAAAATGAAGATATTTGGCACATTAATTAGCCAAGTCATGAGAGCCCACCAGCCATGACAAGGCAAACATTCTCTTATAGCACCCTGAACTAATATTTGTCAAACATGCCTCTCCCAGCTCAAAAGCCTACAAATTTAAAGGGCGGGTAAGATCGAGCATTAATTTAAATCAGCCTTGGGCTGCGCACTCCTCCCACCAGTCTTAGCCTGTTTTAATTACTGTTGGATCCTACAATCACTTTAAATTTGCAGGCTTCTAGCTAGGGAGAGGCATGTTTGATAAATATTAAGTTTAAGGTCTCATCAAAAAAGGTCACTTGTCATAGCTGGTGGGCTCTTCTGAATTGGACAATTTATGCGAGATGCAGATTAATTTTTATAAGTATATTCTATGTAGCAGTAATGCAGTCCAAAATGCATATATTCAATGTTTGCATACATTTGCACTTACAGAGGTTGTGGTATTCTCTTGTTAGTATATTACGCAGTCATAGCAACTTGCAACTGTTCAGAGGTGCTGGTCAGTTCAGATTTTTTTGTATCTATCTATCTATCTATCTATCTATCTATCTATCTATCTATCTATCTATCTATCTATCGTAATGATTTATGCATCTTATACCTATCGAGTTATCTATAATCTATTATCTCTTTATTTCCTATCTATGTATGTCACCTATCCACTATCAGTTTATCTGTCTATCTTTCTTTCTATCTTTACATCTATCTAATATATATCAATTGATCCACCCATCCACCCATCTAGCTAGCTTTTTTTTTACTTTCTCCACCTTAAAAAAAAGTGTAAAAGCCATCCCACCAAGACAAGGTGTACCCAATTCCTTGATGGTCCTATCTGTAATATAAAACCTCTTTATGTGACAGCCTGCCTCAATAGATGGGGGCAGAACAGAACAAATAAATAACAAAGCTCAGTATAATAAAGTAATATTTGTCATCTTGGTTGTAGCCTATGCAGAGCGCAGCAGTAGATGACAAACATGTCTCCACTGGAAATTATTATTATTATGCATTTATATAGCGCCATTTATTCCATGGCGCTTTACATGTTAAAAGGGGAATTATAGACAAGTATAATATAAACAAGAATAATAAACAAGTGTATGACAAGGGACGCACAAGTACATAAGGAGAGAGGACCCTGCCCGCGAGGGCTCACAGTCTACAGGGATGGGTGAGAATACAGTAGGAGAGGAAAGAGCAGGTCGTGCGGTGGTTCAGTAGACCGAGGATCATTGCAGGCTGTAGGCTTGTCAGAAATGACACAAGATTAGCACATAATGAATGAAGACAGTATTGTATAAAGTGCTGCTCTCTTCTTTCCTTACTTAGAGCTGGTTATTATATTTTTTACACCTTTTATAACCCTAACTAGGTATAGCAATTGGGCTAGTTTTAGGTCTAAGAACTGGGTTAGGGTTAGGCCAATGGGAATAAAATTGATACATAAACATGTAATAAAAAAATCTAAAAAAAACAACATGACCACTTATTTTTAAAATCTTAACAAAAAGCAGAAAAAACTAGGAGGTAAAAGCACAAAATATAATGACATCAGTGTTTTCCTCAAATTTCTGTACTGTACATGTGTTTGGAGGATAAGGGGTTCATTACTGGACTGGTGGAAGGAACTCCGGGAGAATGAATGGTTCATCATGGGTAAAAGGGAATACATGACTTGCTTTTCCCCAGGCATTAGTAACCCACGCTACACCAGTGAGTGCACATGTCAGTGACAGGTCAGGGGGTCGTCACTTAGAAGCACAATTTAATCCCATCCTGAGCAATGTGTGATTGGTGCAGGTCCCATCTTGTGGCCGGGGTTTCCCACACTCCAGCAGCCTCTATTATCTCCTGGATTGGAGCAGATGGACACACGTCCATTGTCCCCGCAGCGGTGGGATTGGAGGGTGAGTGTGGGAACCTCTTGTAAGTCCGCTCTCCACACATCATTATGCAGGGAGAGGGGTATATAGAGGGGAGGCCGCTCACCAGTAGTCAGACAGCTCCTGCCCCACACAGCACAAGACTACAGACTGCCAGACCTGCACCATGGCCCCATGTAATATGAGGACCCCGGACCACCAGGCTGACAGCGGCCTCAGAAAGGTAAGAGCCCCCCGACTAGTGGCAGCGTCCCCCCCATATATCTACACGTAGAAACTTATAGGAACAGGAGTCGGATGTTTTCCAAGTTGTCATCCATAGACATGGCCACTGGCGCAGGGTAATAATGAGAGATTCTTCTTTTCTGCAGCTGAGGAAGCCGGTGATTGAGAAGATGAGGAGAGATCGGATTAACAGCAGCATTGAGCAGCTCCGCATCTTACTGGAGAAGGAGTTTCAGAGACATCAGCTCCCCTCCAAACCGGAGAAAGCCGATATCCTGGAGATGACGGTCACCTTCCTGCAGCGGCACATGGCGGAGAGAGGTAAGTGTCGTGTCCGCACTCCTCACACCCCTCACGTGTTTCTTACCGAGAGCAGAGCAGCCGGTGATGGACGCTGTCACTGACATGTTATCTTTCCTGCTCTAGATGTCACAGCCTCCAGCCAGGCCCAGAGAGAAGGCTACTCCACCTGCGCCCAGGACGCCGTCACCTTCCTGACCCAGCACAAACAGAGCGACCTCCAGGTCCAGCTGCTGCAGAACCTCCCTGGGGCTCACACTGTGGTATACAGGGCCGTATCGCCTCCTGTATCTTCTGTCTACCAGACCCCCAGCAAGTACAGCCCCCCAGACAGCAGCACAGCCTTGTGGAGACCCTGGTAGTGACTGTATCCATTATGTGTGTGTGGACTGGGAGCTGTGTACCCCCAGTATACCTGAGATCCGGGATCTGTGTACCCCCAGTATACCCGAGAGCGGGGAGCTGTGTACCCCCAGTATACGAGACAGTGGGGAGCTGTATACCCCTCCAGTATACCTGAGAGCAGGGAGCTGTATAACCCCAGTATTCCTGAGTTCTGTGTACCCCCAGTATACCTGAGAGCTGGGCGCTGTGTACACCCAGTGTATACCTGAGAGCTGTTTTACCCCCAGTATTCCTGAGTGCTCTGTGCCCCCAGTATTCCTGAGAGCTGTGTACCCCCAGTATACCTGAGAGCTGGGGGCTGTGTATCAACAGTATACCTGAGAGCAGGGAGCTGTGTACCCCGAGTATACCTGAGAGCAGGGAGCTGTGTACCCCGAGTATACCTGAGAGCAGGGAGCTGTGTACCCCCAGTATACCTGAGAGCAGGGAGCTGTGTACCCCCAGTATACCTGAGAGCTGGGAGCTGTGTACTCCCAGTATACCTGAGAGCAGGGAGCTGTGTACCCCCTGTATACCTGAGAGCAGGGAGCTGTGCACCCCCAGTATACCTGAGAGCAGGGAGCTGTGTACCCCGAGTATACCTGAGAGCAGGGAGCTGTGTACCCCCAGTATACCTGAGAGCTGGGAGCTGTGTACCCCCAGTATACCTGAGAGCAGGGAGCTGTGTACCCCCTGTATACCTGAGAGAAGGGAGCTGTGTACCCCCTGTATACCTGAGAGCAGGGAGCTGTGTACCCCCTGTATACCTGAGAGCAGGGAGCTGTGCACCCCCAGTATACCTGAGAGCAGGGAGCTGTGTACCCCCTGTATACCTGAGAGCAGGGAGCTGTGTACCCCCTGTATACCTGAGAGCTGGGAGCTGTGTACCCCCAGTATACCTGAGAGCAGGGAGCTGTGTACCCCCAGTATACCTGAGAGCTGGGAGCTGTGTACCCCCAGTATACCTGAGAGCAGGGAGCTGTGTACCCCCTGTATACCTGAGAGCAGGGAGCTGTGTACCCCCTGTATACCTGAGAGCAGGGAGCTGTGCACCCCCAGTATACCTGAGAGCAGGGAGCTGTGTACCCCCAGTATGCCTGTGGATGTCTTCTTGGTGTAATTACTCTGGGATTTTCTCATCCATCATATAATCTGCTGTCGGCTGCAGATCTCCTGTGTGCACTCGGTTCTATATCCTTCTATGAAGAACAGTCCTGGTCCTATATGGACACAATGTAGGGATATTCCCAATGATACAATGTATCAGATTATATATAGTGTGTTCTGGCTCTATAGAGAGTGACGTATTGTATGTATATATCAGTGCTGCAGTGCAAAGCATTGCAGAATAATGGAGGTGAGACCCCCGGCCTGATATATACAGTAGATATTATATATCATTCAGTCTTGTAATCCTACAGACTTCTGTACAGTAATATTTACATTGCTAGATTCAGTGTATAGATGTACTGTGTACAGCGCCCCCTATAGTTCACTATTATTAGTGGTTAATGCTCTGTATATTGAATATTCAATAAATTAACAGGAGGCATATTTTCTATGTATGTTCATGATTATTGATTATAATGTAATGCTATGCAGGATGAAGTCATATACTTTACAACAGTATACAATATTTGTAATAATTGTCTCCTTATAGTTCACTATTATTAGTGGTAAATGTTCTATATATTATACTGTATTATGTGCGTCTGATAAATTATCAGAATATTCTAAATTCTATGAATTGTACATTATGTGATATGTATTATGGATTATTTTATTCCACGGTTTTCCTATATGGTATGCAATATTTGCAACAAATGTTAGAAAGTTATGTATAATATACACTGTATTGTGCAATATTTGCAGCATTACATCAGTGATGTTCCGTATATTATACACTGACTGCACGTGTCTGTGTACTTTGTATACTCTTATTAGTGGACAATGTTCAGTTGTCATATATTTTGAAATAAGTTGCAATCAATAAAATAAATTATTGTACATACGCTAAGTTTTCATTAATGTTGTGATGTTTGTACAACGGTATTATCCTTAGCCCATCCCCCCATCAAAATCATTTTTCACTGGGGTCCCCCTTTTCAGAATGGTTTTTCATTTATCTCCGCCCCTCCCCTCCGTGATTGACAGCTCTGACTGATGGAAAAGAAGTAGGTGAGTGGGTGCACTGAACTGTTCGGGCACTATAAGGGTGCACCCAGCCCCTGTGCTTGGTATGAACAGTCATTTTGTGCTGACAGCAGCACTCCCAGGAATATCTAGATTTCTTAGTCCCTTTGCATAAAGCGTGCTGTACAGTGTGTATGTGGTCCTATATGTACTGATCACTGTCTTGTATGATATCAGTATAGCTGCTCCTCTTCTCTACCTTGTGACCACATTACAGATTAGCAGCTCACACAGCAGATTCTTTGCTAGACCTGAATTTGATTTTTTTAGTGTAACCCTATGAGACTCACATAGAGGCGTTTGTAGGATTGCACTGAGAAAGTGATTTTTGGTCCGCACAAAAGTCTCCATGTTAGACAGCCAGTCTGAATTGTGGTCTCATGATGCAAAAAAGGATTGAGGATCGCTGATCACATGAGAAGAGAAAGTTAGAAGAAAGAAAAGTAACATTACAGCCATAACTTCATAGCTACCATCCTGCTGCATTCTGCCAATTAAATATCCCTCCCATCTTTCTTCAGTCCCCTCCAACATAAAGTCCCATATAAACAACATCAATCCCCTGTAAAGATAGTGCAAATACACTCGAAGGATCCGGTCCATCCACCACGTCAGTGTTCTGTGGCCACTGTACAGGAGCCCTGAAAACCATTTCTTATTTGATGGCATCAGCCGCTCTTCTTTTGATTAGCCGATGCCACTATCATCTTTGCAGCGTGATACACATGTGATACCTCCAGTATAATGGCCAAAGGACCGCGTCCTGTAAATCCATTCGCCCCTGTAACATACAGCTGTGATCACACCAACATTGCTCAATGGTATTGATAAAGATTGGCTAATATTTTAAGCCGAAAGCTCAAAAATCCCATTTTAACCAATCCAAAATAAAACATAATGTGACAACTGCACATCGCCCCTGCAAAATGGAAGCTCAGATTGGCTGAAGATTGGCAATCATAATGATGAGGTCGCTCTGATGTAAGATGGGGTGGGTATACATAGTTTATTCTGCCATACTGATTTGCATTTTGCCTCATTGCCCTGAGGAAGCCCATAAGGGCGAAACATGTTGGGGAGGCTCTTCCACTGTTTTAATAGCGCCTTATTCCTCTGGTCATTAAAGAACACAAAATAAGACACAATCCTTGATGGTTAGATAATGGAGGGCGGTGCTTGTGCTTTATGCTAGTAATACAATGTGAGGCTATTGGAGCTGTACACCTTTGCAGCTACAAATAGGAGATCTATCCAACCCATATTACAATTGAATAGCTCAACCAGCACAGCAATGTGACTTCTTGGGATACATTATTTAAACATAGGTAGGACCAATAAGGAACAGAGTGTAATTTTATTGTGCACCTTAACATACGATTTGCATCAGTTACTGATATTTTTAATTTTAAAATTAAAAGTTATGTTTTATTTTGGAATGGTGAAAGTAGGATTTGTTGGCCATTGAATATTGGGTTTAAAATGTATATACAGCTCCATCCTAATGAACAGAGGCATATCTAAGGGGGGGAGGGCGGGTGGCAGGTGGGACATCTGGCCCAGATGCAGCCAGAAAGGGGCCTGGCACAGAGAAGGTTCAGCATGCCAGCTCCTAGTGATCAATTTCAGACATGAGTACAATTGAAGCCTTACAGGATCGACTACATCATCTTAATCAGATCATATGATAATAACCCAGTTGACGTCACTTGGTGAGCAGGAGGATGGGTGTGGACAGTATAAGGAGTGGGGGGAATGTATGTGGACACAAAATGGGGAGAATGGATGCAGAGACAGTATGTGGAGTAAAAAGGGGATAGGTACAGATACAGTGTGGTGAGTAGGGGGATGGGTGTAGACACAGTATGAGGAGCGAGGGTGATGCGATGGGTGCAGACACAGTATGGCCAGTCAGGGGCATGCGTGAGGAGGCAGTGTGGAGAGCGAGAGGGTAAATACGTGAGGAGATAGTATTGTTAGAGGAGGGGATGTGAAAGGAGACAACAATCTGAGGAGGGAGGGGTAAGTGTGTGAGGATACTATTGAGAGGAATAGTGTGAGGAGACAGTATGGGGAGAAAAGTGTGAGTGGTCACAGAATACAGACTGAGTAGTAAGGGGGACAGTGTAAGAGTGTAAAGGTGTGACAGTGACGGTCATACACCTCTCCCATGGAGATTACGTTTGTGACTTCTTTCTGTGTTGGAATATGTGACTTTATTGTGCATAGTATCTCACAGGTACTAATGTGTGTAGTTAATGTACATGTTATGAATGCATAATGTTCTTTATGGAGGGCACAAAAGAGTATGTATTGTTTGGCAACATGAGGACATCCATCACAAACTTCAGCGGACCTTCCAAGAACGTTCGGGGACTACGGCCCAACCAAGGTCCTGAGAAGCGTGCATTGATATCTCCATCTGAGAGGAATCTGAATGGGGAATTGCATAATGGAGTTGGGACGGAACTCATTTAAGAGGCAAAGCAGGGCAGAGTATCCCAGGGGCCAGAGATGCCATTCAGGAAAGGGATAGCTCATCCTGAAGAAACAGTGAATACAACATACTGTACTGTAACAGCAATTGAACTTGGTTTGCTCAGTAAAGTTAATCTGTTTGAAAAGAACTGGGAGTCCCTTATTGAATGTGCGGTTCCTGAAACTGGGATCATGGAGACAGTGGAGGACTTTGGTCGAAAAGTGAGTGCTATGCAGTACACACACAGCACATGGGAGCTGGGGCACCATTTATGTGTGGGATACCAGGGTGTGGGAACACAGCAGCCCCTTGCCCATCACTACAGCCTTGGCACCTTATAGCTTGGCATAGTTGGCAGGATCTAAAGTCCTTAAATACAGAAAGCGGAGGAACCCCACAAACGGCCAAGATGGCGGCTGTTAGAAGTCTCAAAATGGTGGATGTTGGTGTGGAAGTTGGTGAAAGCTCCACCCATTTTGGGCATCGAAACAGCAAAATGGTGCTAGAATCTGAGAACTTTCTCACCCAGCGAGCAGTGACATCAGTGAGGTAACGGGTTCATCGACTATGAACTCCGTTGACATTTTTCACGTCAGCGCTAGATACTGCAGGAGCGTAATCATGCACGTGTCTTAGTGTGTTCTGGCCAGCTTGCTAAGCGGTTGCATCATGTCACCGCTCAACAAACTACCCAGATGTAGGAGAGCTGGAGTTCTTCATGGGACAGCATCACATAGAGATTATCGGCGGACAAGTGGAGGATATGGTGGTTTATTGTTTTCTATTATCTACTATATAATCGTCTAATTCTGTCTGTCTGTCTGTAACGGAAATCCCGCATCGCTGATTGGTCGCGGCCAGCCGGGCGCGACCAATCAGCGACAGGCACAGTCCGGCCGTGAATTGGCGCGGAATTCGAATGACGCATGCCACTGCTACCGTCGGGAGATCTGCAGCACTAGACACTGATCTCCCGATGGTTGCCGCGGGTCATCTCCTTCCACATGAAGGTCAGCGGCGACGCAGCCGGGAGATGACCGACGCAGCACTCAATGTGCAGATGGTACCCAGGGTCTGTAGGAGAGGAGACTCTCCTCCAGGCCCTGGGTACCATAAACCTGTAAAAAATAGAATTAAAATAAAAAATAGTGATATACTCACCTTTCGACGGCCCCCAGACTCTTTCCCTCCTCTCACCACGCGCCCAGCATCTTCCGGTCCCAGTAATGCTTTGCGCGAAAGACCGCTTATGACGTCGCACTCTCGCAAGAGTGACGTCAACTCCGGTCCTTCGCGCTAAGCATTACTGGGACCGGAAGATATCGGGAGCGTGGAGAGGAGATCGGGGGCTGTCGGAAGGTGAGAATAACCTTTTTTTATTTTTTTATTATTTTTTACATTCTATCTTTACTATTGATGCTGCATAGGCAGCATCAATAGTAAAACATACATATTCTAGAATACCCGATGCGTTAGAATCGGGCCACTATCTAGTTCAGTAATAAATGGGTAAAAGAGGGTGGGGGGTATTTATTTCAAACAAAAGAGTCTGGGACTTTCTTTCAATTAAAGGATTTTATTCTGGTTATATATTTTTTACAATATGACTATGGGATTAGTAATGTTAATAAAGACGCCTCTCCATTACTAATCTCTGGGCTTGATGTCAGCGTCCATATAACAGTTGACATCAATCCCAACTCTATTACCCCACTTCCCACTGCACCCGGGCAAGTGGGAAGAGCAAGGCTAAGAGCCAGATTTGGCGCATCTTATGGATGCGCAATTTCTGGGGTGGCTGAGAGATGATGTTCTTAGTCAGGGAGGGGCCTATATTCATGGCTCTTCTATAGCCTATTATTATCAACCCGCAGCTTTCTGCCTAGCCTTTGCGCAGGCTATTAATTATAGAGGGGGACCCCACGTCATCTTTTTGGGGTCCCCCATTTTAATAACCAGTAGGCAGCTGTGAGCTGATATTAATAGCCGGCAAAGCTATATGTTTATTACCCCCATTCCAGGCTATAAGCATCTGCCCCCATCTGTCAACTTTCCCTCAGCTGGTTATTAAAAATATGGGGGAACCCAGTACATTTTTTCTTACATATTTAATTATTAGCTAAACACATATATAATCAGTGCAATGCAGCTTACTGTAGATCTTAATTGTATCTATTGATCTAATTATCGATCTACCTATCTAAATCTGTATCTGAGATTGTTTTATTAGTTACTAAACTAGCTTGAAATGACATAGAGAATTCCTGTATGTAAAAGTTGATGTTAAAAACACATTGCATATGGATTTGCATATAGATGTCATATGGATACTGTGTGAAAAGAATTGCATTGTACTTACATGACACTTGTACTTCTTTCAGGAATAACATTGGACCAATTTTGAGTATGAGCCCATAGAAAGAGCAGCTAGTTGGCACCTGACTGTGAGTAGGCAAATCGCATATGTGCTTGGGAGTGGAGGAACGCCTAACTGAATTCTTACCCTGTATGCTGGAAAACCTGGATACACCTGTGAACGATGGCATGGGAAAGATCACGTAGAATCCCACCACTGTCATCACATGTGACGAACCCCGCAACCCGCCACCTGCCTGACGTCACTATTCGTAGATTGCCCAAAATTTGAAAAATGTTTGCTTCCCTGCGTAAAGAGCATCACATCTGTCCAGGTGTTATACCTGTTATTAAATCTTAGCATTATTGACCTGAACGGGGCTGAGGTGCATCAACGCACACTTATCTTATGGACAGGTTGGGCACTGTTTATGGAAGAATACAGCCATGTTATTCTTAAATATCCCTTTTATTAATAAGCGATGGTTCACTCAAGTTGGAATTGCTGTATACAATTTTGCAACGATTTTTGGGGAAATCTATAAATAAAATCTAAGCTGAGTTGTGTGGATATTGGTGCAGATTTACAAGTTACAAGGACACTAAACTTCAGGAAGGCAAATTTCCAACGGATGAGAGATGATCTTGGTGCAATTAACTGGGACGATATCCTGAGACTTAAAATTACACAAAGAAAATGGGAGACGTTTATTAGCATCCTGAATAGGACCTGTGCACAATATATACCATATGGGAATAAACATGCAAGAAATAGGAGGAAACCACTATGGCTAAATAGAGCTGTAAGAGGCGCAATAGGTGACAAAAAGAAAGTATTTAGAGAATTAAAGCAAGGAGGTAGTGATGAGGCATTAACTAAATACAGAAAATTAAATAAATTCTGTAAAAAGCAAATCAAAACAGCAAAAATTGAGACAGAGAGACTCATTGCCAGAGAAAGTAAAAATAATCCCAAAATATTCTTTAACTACATAAATAGTAAGAAACTAAAAAATGATAGTGTTGGCCCCCTTAAAAATAGTCTGGGTGAAATGGTGGATGAGGATGAGGAAAAAGCCAATATGCTAAATGACTTTTTTTCATCAGTATTTACACAAGAAAATTCCATGACGGATAACATGATCAGTGATAAAAATTCTCCGTTAAATGTCACCTGCTTAACCCAGCAGGAAGTACGGCGGCGTCTAAAAATCACTAAAATTGACAAATCCCCGGGCCCGGATGGGATACACCTCCGAGTACTGCAGGAATTAAGCACAGTCATAGATAGACCATTATTTTTAATTTTTAAAGATTCCATAATAACATTGTCTGTACCACAGGACTGGTGTATAGCAAATGTGGTGCCAATATTCAAAAAGGGGACAAAAACTGAACTTGGAAATTATAGGCCAGTGAGTTTAACCTCAACTGTGGGTAAAATCCTGGAGGGTTTTCTAAGAGATACTATACTGGAGTATCTGGAGAAGAATAAACTTATGACCCAATATCAACATGGGTTTGCAAGGGACCGTTCGTGTCAGACTAATCTGATAAGCTTTTATGAAGAGGTAAGTTCCGGACTGGACCAAGGGAATGCAGTGGATGTGGTGTACATGGACTTTTCAAAAGCTTTTGATACGGTGCCACACAAAAGGTTGATACATAAAATGAAAACAATGGGGATAGGGGAAAATACGTGTAAATGGGTTAAGAGCTGGCTCAGGGATAGGAAACAAAGGGTGGTTATTAATGGAGCACACTCAGACTGGGTCACGGTTAGCAGTGGGGTACCACAGGGGTCAGTTTTGGGCCCGCTTCTTTTTAACATATTTATTAATGACCTTGTAGGGGGCATAGAGAGTAGAATTTCAATATTTGCAGATAACACTAAACTCTGCAGGGTAATCAATACAGAGGAGGACAATTTTATATTACAGGAGGATTTATGTAAACTAGAAGCTTGGGCTGATAAATGGCAAATGAACTTTAATGGGGATAAATGTAAGATCATGCACTTGGGTAGAAAAAACACGATGTATAATTATGTGCTTAATTGTAAAACACTGGGCAAAACAGTCACTGAAAAAGACCTGGGTGTATGGGTGGACGACAAACTCACATTTAGCGGCCAGTGTCAGGCAGCTGCTGCAAAGGCAAATAAAATAATGGGATGCATTAAAAGAGGCATAGATGCCCATGAGGAGAACATAATTTTACCTCTATATAAGTCACTAGTGCGACCACACTTAGAATACTGTGTACAGTTCTGCGCAATATGGAAAAAAATTCCAGCATCCAGATCAGTAATTAGATTAAAAAATTTTTTATTCCTTTATTCCAAAATTTAAAAAAATCATAAGATTCTCCATCATGATAAGAGACGCATCAGGACGTGTAGTTGGACGCGTTTCGGACAAAAAACCAGTCCTTATTCTAAGACAACACATAATACATCTGAACACATGCTTATAAAGGGAAACAAAGGAAGTCAAGGAACAATCAAGACTAAACATAGCCAGCTGATTAATGGGAGGTAGTAAGTCAAAATCACACTTACAAAACACTCAAAATCTCACTCCTAATATTCATACCCGTTGGAACTCTGCTTTGTAACAATAACATCCATTTTGCCTCTCGGCGTAATAATAAATCATTTAAATTTCCACCTACCCTCTTTGTCTGCACCTTCTCTATGGCATTAACCCTAAAGTTGCTGAGATCTCCTTTATGTATATGCAAAAAATGTCGAGAAGCAGCAGACAAACTGCGTGTAGTAGTGTGACCTACGTCATAAACGTGCTCGGAAATACGACGTCTCAAGGTGCGTGAAGTATTTCCCACATACTGAATATTACAATCCACGCATGTTATGACATAGATCACACCAGTAGAACCACAGTTCAAAAAAGATTTTATTTTAAATTCCTTTCCATTAACAGAAGATACTATTTTTTCTGTGTTCCACATAAACCTACAAAGCCCACAGTTTTTCTGAGCACATTTAAAAGATCCACAAGTGGGTAACCAATTAGTTATACTTGCTGAACTGTCTGAAAAAAATTTATTAGCATGTCTATTGACACTAGTATGATCACTTGGAGATACCTTATTAGCAATAGTTTTATTCCTCCTTGAAACAAATCTAATCCCATCCTTCAGTATATTCTTTAATGTATCATCAACATACAAAATAGGGAGGAATTTTTTAATAATATGAACAATCCTGTAGTAGTCAGTACTAAAATTAGTTGAAAAAACAATAGGTGACCGACCCCCCACAGAATTTGGTGTTTTTCTGCTTTCCTTCTGCAAATAATCCTCTCTACTTTTTTCATCCGTTCTATGCTTAGCTTTCTGAATGTCTACCTTAGTATAACCCCTTTTTATAAAACGTTTACCAATGATCTCACATTGTTTATCGTATAAATTAGGCGTGGTACATGTTCTTTTTGCTCTTACAAACTCCCCTGTAGGTATATTGGCTATAACATGACGTGGATAACAGCTAGATGCGTGTAACAGTGAATTACCTGCCGTAGGTTTTCTAAAAATATCACAATCAATCTTTCTTTCTTCCAAATTTGCCGACAAAAGAATATCCAAAAACGAAATTGTCTTGGCATCAAATTGATGTGTGAAACGTATATTGCATGGATTATTATTAATATAGAACATGAAATTCTCAATATTAAATACATCACCATCCCACACAATTATAACATCATCAATAAATCTCAAAAAAAGAAAAATATCAGAAGAAAAAGGATTTTTTTCAGAAAAAATATACTCCTCCTCCCACCAGGCCATAAAAATATTAGCAAGAGACGGTGAAAACTTGGAACCCATGGAACAGCCTTGCACCTGTAAATAAAGATCATCCAAAAAAGAAAAAAAATTGTTTTTTAACAAAAAATAGGTCACTTCAATCAAATACATCTGTAAATCTTCTGAAAAATTACTGTATTTCTGTAAATAAGTAGTAAGAGCCAAAATAGCCAAATCGTGTGGGATGGAAGTGTACAAACTTTGTACATCACAAGTGAGCCAACAAAAGGAACTTCGCCATTCCACCTGAGAAAAAATACTAAGAACATGCTTCGAATCCTGCACATAGCTAGGTGAAATAGTGGCTAGAGGTTTTAATCTTGCATCCAACCATTCCGACAAGTTTTCATTAAGAGATCCTATGCCCGATATGATAGGACGAAACAAAGGTGGAAAAACCTCCTTATGAACTTTTGGAAGTGCATGTAACAAAGGAACTCTGGGATATAAAGGACAGAAAAATTCACATTGTTTCTGATTAATAATTCCCAAACTAAAACCCCTATGTAACAATTCCTGTAATTCCATTCTGATGTTATCTGTAGGGTTATAATTAATTCCCTTGTATACCTCACTATTAAAAAGCATAGCCCTCACCTCTCTTTCATACAGCCCAGTATCTAATATGGTCACAGATCCCCTCTTGTCAGAATTTCTTACCACGATATTGACATTAGCAGATAACAAATCAAGTGCCTGTTTCTCAGTACGAGAAATGTTAGAACGACCATTCTGATTAGCATTATAGATTTTCATAAGTTCATCCTCAACAAGAAATTGAAAATCATCCATAACTTGCAATTTTGACTGCTCAGGATAATATCTAGGATTAGGGACTCTAGAGGAAAAATTAACATCAGTTAAATACGTTAACTTAGAACCAGATTCAGACAAGTCCCTCAAATTCTTTAGGGTAACTTGCTCCTGGAAAGAAGTAGGCATAAATTCCTCAGGAACTTTATCAACATATTCATCATTGATATTGGAAGTTTTTTCACGTTCCACATCTTCTGCAAAAAAATGTCTCCTAAGAGTCAATCTTCTCATAAAGTGATTAACATCAAGCATAGTGTTGAATAAGTCCATTTTCGCTGTAGGCACAAAATTAAGACCCCTTTCAAGGATATTAATTTGATCAGTCGATAAAATCGATGCAGAAAGGTTCAGGACTGTAAAATTATCAGTTGTATCTAAGCATGCTTGTTCCGCGCTGATCTCCTGAATTCTCTTATGATGGGAGTGTTTCCTCCCTGATCTCCTCTGACGTTTCTTTTTCCTGAACAGTTTTTTGAAAAACTACTGCTTTGTGAAATCCGCTGCCCCACATCCCGTGCACACATAAGTCACTAGTGCGACCACACATAGAATACTGTGTACAGTTCTGGTCTCCGGTGTATAAGAAAGACATAGCTGAACTGGAGCGGGTGCAGAGAAGAGCGACCAAGGTTATTAGGGAACTAGGGGGTCTGCAATACCAAGACAGGTTATTACACTTGGGGTTATTTAGTTTGGAGAATCGAAGGCTTAGGGGTGATCTTATTACAATGTATAAATATATGTGGGGACAATACAAAGAGCTTTCTAATGATCTTTTTACTCTTAGACCTGTGACGGGGACAAGGGGGCATCCTCTACGTCTGGAGGAAAGAAGGTTTAAGCATACTCACAGATGCGGATTCTTTACTGTAAGAGCAGTGAGACTATGGAACTCTCTGCCATATGATGTTGTAATGAGTGATTCCCTACTAAAATGTAAGAAGGCACTGGATGCCTTTCTTGAAAAGTATAATAATACAGGGTATATACACTAGTTTCCTTAATATTGCGTTGATCCAGGGAGCTAGTCTGATTGCCGTATGTGGAGTCGGGAAGGAATTTTTTTCCCCAATGTGAAGCTTACTGTTTGCCACATGGGGTTTTTTTTGCCTTCCTCTGGATCAACATGTTAGGGCAAGTTAGGATAGGATATGGGTTGAACTAGATGGACTTAAAGTCTTCCTTCAACGTTAATAACTATGTTACTATGTTACTATGTTAGATTTGCCACTGATTTTCCTGAGTGTTATGAAAAGAAGAAGAAAGTCAATGACTTTAAAATCAACAGCAAAATAATACCAATCATTTTACAGAATACACTCCTCAGCTGCTGCAGAACATCATAAAACACACTGAGGAGCCAATATCACATTTAATTGCTGCAATCGTTTTCCTTTCCACATTAAAACCTTTACATGATGATTTGGTGTTGAGATCAAAGTGAAAAAAATATCAGTTTGCTATGTGTGCAAATATCACAAGTAATGTGAGTCCCAATGGGGACAGTGATAACCATGTTGTCTGTAAAGCGCTGCAGAATACAATGGTGGTATAAAAGCATAATAAATGGGGGAGATGGAGCTGACAGTCTCTACATGTCCATGGGCAGCATTAGGGAAGAAATCAATCTATTTATCAGGATCATTAATGCATGAAGCGACTCATTATCTGCAGATAAGATCACGCTGCACTTAATAGGATTAGTTGCCATTTTATAAATTGTTTTCCTACTATGTAAATATATATAATGTTATCTCGTGCCCCACACTCTACTATATATCATCCTATGTGATGCTGAGGATAATGAGGTGTCACCGAGATGTCAGCCCTCTCTTATCACACCACCACATCCTTTGTCCTCAGAGACCAGACCCAGGACCCTCATCTCCAGCACATGAGATATCACATGTAAGTCAATTAGAAAATCCTTATTATTTCCCTATCAAGTAATTGTCACTAAGTAAATCAGCACAAAAATATTTTGGTAAATAACTATTTGCTTTAAACAAAAATTTGCTGTGTATAAACTACAACAGTGGACGGAGCAGCGAGTCAGAATTCAAGATTTTTTAAATGTATTATATAAAGGATTTTTTAAAGTATTTAAGGTGTGTATCATGAGGTTCTGCAGCAGCTGAGGTGTGTATCATGAGGTTCTGCAGCAGCTGAGGTGTGTGTACTATGAGGTTCTGCCGCAACTGAGAACTGAGGTGTGAATTTTGATGCTCTACAGCAGCTGCGGTGTGAATTATGAGGTTCTGTAGCAGCTGAGGTGTGCATACTATGAGGTTCTGCAGCAACTGAGGTGTTTATTATGATGCTCTGCAGCAGCTGAGGTGTGTATTATGACATCCTGCAGCAGCTGAGATGTGGATTATGAGGTTCTGCAGCAGCTGAAGTGTGTATTATGAGGTTCTGCAGCAGCTGAATTGTGTATTATAGTGTTCTGCTGCAGCTGAGGTGTGTATTGTGATGTTCTGCAGCAGCTGAGGTGTGTATTATGATGTACTGCAGCAACTTAGTTGTGCATTGTGAGGTTCTGCAGCAGCTAAGATGTATATTATGAAGTTCTGCAGCAGCTGAGGTGTTGTATTAGGAGGTTCTACAGCAACTGAGGACTGTATAATGATGTTCTGCAGCAGCTAAGATGTGTGTTATGGCATTCTGCAGCAGCTGAGGTGTGTATTATGATGTTCTACAGCAGCTGAGATGTGTATTGTCATGTTCTACAGCAGGTGAAGTATGTTATAATGAATTCCACAGCTGAGATGTCTGTTAAGAGGTTTCGCAGCATTGCAGCATCTTATTTGTTTCTTACTACTGTAGTGCAGCGGAGTTGGTGCAGTGTGACAGATAGGCAGGGACCACAGGAAAGTTCACAGCAAACGTGTTTAATGTCCAAAAACTCAAACAGTGCACAGCATATGGTGTCCTCCAGATCGCAGCAGTGGCACCACAACAGTCCATACACGAGAACGGTTGCTGAGGGCGACTGCACCACCGTATCACGCTGCGGGGTGCCAGGCGTTCGCTGCTCTGGGCTCTGTGTTACCTTACAAAGGCTTGACACTGCAAAGCCACCTGCTCTGCTACTTGTAAACAAACACTGACATACAAACCCTATACTGCAGGGATTTTAACTTGAATCTGTGGCAGTGGGCCACTTGTAAGACCCGGCTTAGAGGAAGCGGACCGCCCCACTACTGTCCTGTAGTCCGCTTCAAAAATGAAAGCCCTTAGAGGGTTTTCCTGAACATTGCCTTGGCCAAATAGCTTGAAAAGGTCCACACTCTTTTACTTTGCCTTGTGACTCACACTTGTCCTGCTGTGAATACAAGCCACTCTAGCGGGTCTAATAGGACGCCGTCCGCATCCTGGGAGATACATAACGACCCTCGCATATGATTCCCCTCACTGCCTCACACTACTTTAATATTATTATTACTACTAGAGGTAATAATTTTACATGTGAGGGACAATTCACTTACATTATAGTTATATAATTATTATTTCTTTTGAATTTCTCAAATTTTCTGTTAGTAAGAATTAGGATATTTTAACATTTCCTCTGTCATATAAGAATGGATCAATAGTGAAAACATCAGTGGTCAGTACAATGTGTGATTGGTGCAGGTCCCATCTTGTGGCCGGGGTTTCCCACACTCCAGCAGCCTCTATTATCTCCTGGATTGGAGCAGATGGACACACGTCCATTGTCCCCGCAGCGGTGGGGTTGGAGGGTGAGTGTGGGAACCTCTTGTAAGTCCGCTCTCCACACATCATTATGCAGGGAGAGGGGTATATAGAGGGGAGGCCGCTCACTAGTAGTCAGACAGCTCCTGCCCCACACAGCACAAGACTACAGACTGCCAGACCTGCACCATGGCCCCATGTAATATGAGGACCCCGGACCACCAGGCTGACAGCGGCCTCAGAAAGGTAAGAGCCCCCCGACTAGTGGCAGCGTCCCCCCCATATATCTACACGTAGAAACTTATAGGAACAGGAGTCGGATGTTTTCCAAGTTGTCATCCATAGACATGGCCACTGGCGCAGGGTAATAATGAGAGATTCTTCTTTTCTGCAGCTGAGGAAGCCGGTGATTGAGAAGATGAGGAGAGATCGGATTAACAGCAGCATTGAGCAGCTCCGCGACTTACTGGAGAAGGAGTTTCAGAGACATCAGCTCCCCTCCAAACCGGAGAAAGCCGATATCCTGGAGATGACGGTCACCTTCCTGCAGCGGCACATGGCGGAGAGAGGTAAGTGTCGTGTCCGCACTCCTCACACCCCTCACGTGTTTCTTACCGAGAGCAGAGCAGCCGGTGATGGACGCTGTCACTGACATGTTATCTTTCCTGCTCTAGATGTCACAGCCTCCAGCCAGGCCCAGAGAGAAGGCTACTCCACCTGCGCCCAGGACGCCGTCACCTTCCTGACCCAGCACAAACAGAGCGACCTCCAGGTCCAGCTGCTGCAGAACCTCCCTGGGGCTCACACTGTGGTATACAGGGCCGTATCGCCTCCTCTATCTTCTGTCTACCAGACCCCCAACAAATACAGCCCCCCAGACAGCAGCAAAGCCTTGTGGAGACCCTGGTAGTGACTGTATCCATTATGTGTGTGTGGACTGGGAGCTGTGTACCCCCAGTATACCTGAGATCTGGGACCTGTGTACCCCCAGTATACCTGAGATCCGGGACCAGTGTACCCCCAAGTATTCCTGAGATCCGGGATCTGTGTACCCCCAGTATACCTGAGATCCGGGACCAGTGTACCCCCAGAGCAGGGAGCTGTGTATCCCCAGTATACCTGAGAGCGGGGAGCTGTGTACCCCCAGTATACCTGAGAGCTGGGACCTGTGTACCCCCCAGTACACCTGAGCTGGGACCTGTGTACCCCCCAGTACACCTGAGAGCTGGGAGCTGTGTACCCCCAGTACACCTGGGAGCTGTGTACCCCCAGTACACCTGAGAGCTGGGAGCTGTGTACCCCCAGTATACCTGGGAGCTGTGTACCCTCAGTATACCTGAGAGCTGGGAGCTGTGTACCTCCAGTATACCTGAGAGCAGGGAGCTGTGTACCCCCATATACCTGAGAGCTGGGAGCTGTGTACCCCCAGAATACTTGAGAGCAGGGAGCTGTGTACCCCCAGTATATCTGAGAGCTGTGTACCCCCAGTATACCTGAGAGCAGGGAGCTGTGACCCCCAGTATACCAGACAGTGGGGAGTTGTGTACCTCGAGTATACCTGAGAGCAGGGAGCTGTGTACCCCCAATATACCTGAGAGCTGTGGATGTCTTCTTGGTGTAATTACTCTGTGATTTTCTCATCCATCATATAATCTGCTGTCGGCTGCAGATCTCCTGTGTGCACTCGGTTCTATATCCTTCTATGAAGAACAGTCCTGGTCCTATATGGACACAATGTAGGGATATTCCCAGTGATACAATGTATCAGATTATATATAGTGTGTACCGGCTCTATAGAGATTGACATATTTTATGTCTATATCAGAGCTCCAGTGCAAAGCATTGCAGAATAATGGAGGTGAGACCCCCAGCCTGATATATACAGTAGATATTATGTATCATTCAGTCCTGTAATCCTACAGACTTCTGTACAGTAATATTTACATTGCTAGATTCAGTGTATAGATGTACTGTGTACAGCGCCCCCTATAGTTCACTATTATTAGTGGTAAATGTTCTGTATATTGAATATTCAATAAATTAACAGGAGGCATATTTTTTGTGTATGTTCATGATTACTGATTATAATGTAATGCTATGCAGGATGAAGTCATTTACTTTACAGTAGAATACAATATTTGTAGTAATTGTCTCCTTATAGTTCACTATTATTAGTGGTAAATGTTATATATTATACTGTATTATGTGCGTCTGACAAATTATCAGAATATTCTAAATTCTATGAATTGTACATTATGTGATATGTATTATGGATTATTTTATTCCACGGTTTTCCTATATGGTATGCAATATTTGCATCTAATGTTAGAAAGTTATGTATAATATACACTGTATTGTGCAATATTTGCAGTATTACATCTGTGATGTTCCGTATATTACACACTGACTGCATGTGTCTGTATACTCTGTATACCCTTATTAGTGGACAATGTTCAGTTGTCATATATTCTGAGATAAGTTGCAATCAATAAAATAAATTA
Organism: Dendrobates tinctorius; assembly: GCF_039654945.1. Taxonomy (NCBI): domain Eukaryota; kingdom Metazoa; phylum Chordata; class Amphibia; order Anura; family Dendrobatidae; genus Dendrobates; species Dendrobates tinctorius. The sequence goes on from NW_027361993.1 coordinate 10,481,010, forward strand.
TTGTACATAAGTTGTCATTAGCGTTGTGATGTTGGTGCAATGGTATTATCCTTAGCCCATCCCCCACCAAAACACTGGCGTTTCTGTTTGGAGAGTTCTCCTAATGACCCACCTGCAGAAATGGGCCTATGGATTAAATATATGGCTATATTCATAAATGGGGTCGGATTGTGGGGCCGACTGGAGATTTTAAGTTCTAGGATACAAGCAATGAAACCTTCTCCTGTAATGGGGACAGTGCCCAACTCCCTTCTGCGAAACGGTAGGTATATGAATACATTTCCCATAGAGTAATTCATCCTCACTTGTGTTCACGGTAATGGGATCTAAGGGGTAACATTTCTCCTTGTGGGGAGTGACAAGCCAGGCCTTGCAGGCGTGAGGAGACTTATATGCCATGCACGCTCCTCTGGGGAATAGTCCTCTTCCTCTCTGAAGCAGCAATTTGCATGGATAATGGGATCTCTTGGGGATGTCCGCCATCTTTATCACACCTACACATACTCTATCCCTGGAGGCTAGAGTATGGGCTCATAGCCAGCCCATGTGGCTATCATCAGCCATGAGAACATGGTAGTTATTTGCCATAGGACAGAGACAATGCTGTGACCAATCTCTATATGATGGATAAGTTGTAGCCCTAAAAATCAATGTTACCGGGACACTAATATTCTGACCCCATATACAGTGGTGTGGGGAGCATACATAAGTGCATCCTATGAAGTACACCAGTAGGGTAACACAACATAAAGGCAGACTGCATGGCTGGAGAAATAATTCCTGATGCTATAACAGTAGAAACAGGTTTTTTTTATTTAACAGCGCGTTTCGGCACCGAATTGGTGTCTTTTTGAAATACAAAAAAATGCTGTTTTTAGTACTTTAAAAAGACGTTAGTGCCATCATTTCTGTCCAGGCCTATTTCATGAGTTTTATTTTTTTTTAATTCTGTGGAAGCATGGTAGAAAAGCAATGTCTGATTTTCATTTCTTCATTTTCATAGATTTTTTATTTACTATTTCTTTTGTTAGAGTCAAGTTATTTCTGTCAACATTGTGGGTTTTTCTGTCATTAAACGAGGGGTACCAACAATTTTGACCACGTGTGTATATAGCACAGTCTATAGGGGAAATTAATTTAATATTGGTTTGAATATACTGTATATATGTACATGCTGTACATATCATGTACATAAGACCAGTCACATCCAACCTCCGGCTTACCAGTTGTTGTAGAACTACAACTCCCAGCATGTTATGATAGCCTGTATAGAATAAAACATTTGATTTACATATCAAATGAAATTAAATTACAAAAGTCTAAATATCAGTAACTGTAAGTTCCCATGGGGACCACTATGCTACAACATGAAAGACTCATTATTGAATGCTGGAGAAAACCTCCTCATAGGATATTATCTCCCACTACCAGGGTCTCCACACGGCTTTTCCGCTGTCTGGGGGCTGTGCTTGCTGAGGGTTTGGTAGATGGGGTTTCAGGAGGAGATACAGCCATGCATACCACAGTTTGGAGAGGTTCTGCAGCAGCTGGATCTGGAGGTTGCTGGGTCAGGAAGGTGAGGCGTCCTGGACATAATTCTGATACATTGATATTTACAAATATCTCTTAACACCCAGCATCTTACAGATTATATTTATATATCAGGGTCCTTTTTGCAGGTTTCTAGAGCTTTTTCTATTTTGTGTCATCCTTGATATTCATGTGGGGGAGCCTTATTTAACATATTGATTGATTGATTGTTGAACAATTGGGATTATTGTGCCCTACCCCACCCACAGTCATACACGTATTTGTATTTTGTGTTTTTTTTAATTGTTTTTAAATAGTTTTGCACTTGTTTCAATAAAGCCTTGTACTGTTTTCATGTTTGGGTGTGCACTGTGATTCTGCACAGCTTTAATTGACACAAATTTATTTTCCTTTTTGTGCACTTTGTAGCATTTTATTATTTTGTGGTGTCCACTTTTCTTTTTCCATTAAGTGAAGGGATCATTAGCTCTGGGTGAGGCTGTAAGGAGCCATCAGTCAGGGAGTGTGCCTCTCTGCACATGGGATATCATGTAGCCAGGGGGGCAAACACAGCCCCTCTATTTACCCCTCTACCTGCACAATGATGTGTGGAGAGTGGACTCACAAAAGGTTCCCACACTCACCCTCCAATCCCACCGCTGCGGGGACAATGGACGTGTGTCCATCTGCTCCAATCCTGGAGATAATAGATGTGAGCTGGAGTGTGGGAAACCCCGGCCACAAGATGGGACCTGCACAATCAATTTTAGTTTTAGGCCATGATCTTACTGTCATTGTAATGTGTGTTTGATGTAAGGACCAGGAAAAAGTACAGGTCAAATCTACAGGACCCCATTGTCCCAGCAGAGACTGTGGTCTTATACCAACATTTGTATTGGCTCATCTTTTCCAGTTTTTCTTTGGTGGGTAGACTGTGACATTAGCTTTTCTCCTAATCTAAAGGGAAGTGTGACGCACACTGGAGTATCTATCTATCTATCTATCTATCTATCTATCTATCTATCTATCTATCTATCTATCTATAATCTATCTATGCATTATCTATCTATCATCTATCTATCATCTATCTATCTATCTATCTATCTATCTATCTATCTATCATCTATCTATCTATCATCTATCTATCTATCATCTATCTATCTATCTATCTATCTATTATCTATCTATCTATAATCTATCTATGCATTATCTATCTATCTATCATCTATCTATCTATCTATCATCTATCTATCTATCTATCTATCTATCTATCTATCTATCTATCTATCTATCTATAATCTATCTATGCATTATCTATCTATCTATCATCTATCTATCTATCTATCTATCATCTATCTATCTATCTATTATCTATCTATCTATCATCTATCTATCTATCTATCTATCTATCTATCTATCTATCTATAATCTATCTATGCATTATCTATCTATCTATCATCTATCTATCTATCTATCTTATTATTTATCTATCTATTATTTATCTATCTATCTATCTATCATCAATCTCTCTATATCTATTATCTATCTATCTATCATCTATCTATCTATCTATCTATCTATAATCTATCTATGCATTATCTATCTATCATCTATCTATCTATCATCTATCTATCTATCATCTATCTATCTATCTATCTATCATCTATCTATCTATCTATTATCTATCTATCTATCTATAATCTATCTATGCATTATCTATCTATCTATCTATCTATCTATCATCTATCTATCTATAATCTATCTATCTATCTATCTATCTATCTATCTATCTATCTATAATCTATCTATGCATTATCTATCTATCTATCATCTATCTATCTATCTATCATCTATCTATCTATCTATTATCTATCTATCTATCTATCATCTATCTATCTATCTATCTATCTATCTATCTATAATCTATCTATCTATCATCTATCTATCTATCTATCTATCTATCTATCTATAATCTATCTATGCATTATCTATCTATCTATCATCTATCTATCATCTATCTATCTATCTATTATCTATCTATCTATCTATCATCTATCTATCTATCTATAAGCTATCTATGCATTATCTATCTATCTATCATCTATCTATCTATCTATCTATCTATCTATCTTATTATTTATCTATCTATTATTTATCTATCTATCTATCTATCATCAATCTCTCTATATCTATTATCTATCTATCTATCTATCTATAATCTATCTATGCATTATCTATCTATCTATCTCTATTATCTATCTATCTATCTTATTATTTATCTATCTATTATTTATCTATCTATCTATCATCAATCTCTCTATATCTATTATCTATCTATCTATTATCTATCTATTATCTATCTATCATCTATTATATCTATCTATTATCTATCTATCATCTCATATCTATCTATCTATCTATTATCTATCTATCTATCTATCTATCTCTATTATCTATCTATCTATCTATCTATCTATCTCATATATATCTATTATCTATCTATCATCTGTTGTCTATCTATCGCTATCTATTATATATTTTCTATGTATGTATCTATCTACTATCTATCTATCTATCTCATAGAGATCTATTATCTATCTATCTATCTATCTATCATCTATCTATTATCTATCTCTATCCATCTTATCTATCTATTATGTATTATCTATCTATCTATCTATTATCTATCTATCTATCTATCTTTCTATTTATTATCTATCTATCTATCATCTATCTATTTTCTATCTTTCTATTATCTCTATCTATCTATTATCTATCTATCTATCTATCTATCTATCTATCCATCCATTATCTATCTATCTATCTATCTATCTATCTATCTCTGTCTATTATGTATTATGTATGTATCTATTATCTATCTATCTATTATCTATCTATCTATAATCTATCTAACCACCTATCTATCTTTCTATCGATCTATCTATCTCATATCTATCTATCTAGCTGTCTATTATCTATCTATCATCTCATATCTATCTATCTATCATCTATCTATATACACTCACTGGCCACTTTATTAGGTACACCATGCTAGTAACGGGTTGGACCCCCTTTTGCCTTCAGAACTGCCTCAATTCTTCGTGGCAGAGATTCAACAAGGTGCTGGAAGCATTCCTCAGAGATTTTGGACCATATTGACATGATGGCATCACACAGTTGGCGCAGATTTGTCGGCTGCACATCCCTGATGCGAATCTCCCGTTCCACCACATCCCAAAGATGCTCTATTGGATTGAGATCTGGTGACTGAGGAGGCCATTTGAGTACAGTGAACTCATTGTCATGTTCAAGAAACCAATCTGAGATGATTCGAGCTTTATGACATGGCGCATTATCCTGCTGAAAGTAGCCATCAGATGTTGGGTACATTGTGGTCATAAAGGGATGGACATGGTCAGCAACAATACTCAGGTAGGCTGTGGCGTTGCAACGATGCTCAATTGGTACCAAGGGGCCCAAAGAGTGCCAAGAAAAAATTCCCCACACCATGACACCACCACCACCAGCCTGAACCGTTGATACAAGGCAGGATGGATCCATGCTTTCATGTTGTTTACGCCAAATTCTGACCCTACCATCCGAATGTCGCAGCAGAAATCGAGACTCATCAGACCAGGCAACGTTTTTCCAATCTTCTACTGTCCAATTTCGATGAGCTTGTGCAAATTGTAGCCTCAGTTTCCTGTTCTTAGCTGAGAGGAGTGGTACCCAGTGTGGTCTTCTGCTGCTGTAGCCCATCTGCCTCAAAGTTCGACGCACTGTGCGTTCAGAGATGCTCTTCTGCCTACCTTGGTTGTAACGGGTGGCAATTTGAGTCACTGTTGCCTTTCTATCAGCTCGAACCAGTCTGCCCATTCTCCTCTGACCTCTGGCATCAACATGGCATTTCCGGCCACAGAACTGCCGCTCACTGGATTTTTTTTCTTTTTCGGACCATTCTCAGTAAACCCTAGAGATGGTTGTGCGTGAAAATCCCAGTAGATCAGCAGTTTCTGAAATACTCAGACCAGCCCTTCTGGCACCAACAATCATGCCACGTTCAAAGGCACTCAAATCACCTTTCTTCCCCATACTGATGCTCGGTTTGAACTGCAGGAGATTGTCTTGACCATGTCTACATGCCTAAATGCACTGAGTTGCCGCCATGTGATTGGCTGATTAGAAATTAAGTCTTAACACACAGTTGGACAGGTGTACCTAATAAAGTGGCCAGTGAGTGTATATTATCTATCTATTATCTATCTATCTATATATTATCTATCTATCTATCTCATATATATCTATTATCTATCTATCTATCAATCATATGTTATCTATCTATCGCTATCTATTATGTATTATCTATGTATGTATCTATCTATTATCTATCTATCTATCTATCTATCTATCTATTATTTATCTATCTATCATTTATCTATCTATCTATTTTCTATCTATCTATCTATCTATCTATCTATCTATCTATCTATCTATCCCAAAACAAATAGGAAGGCAGCACTCCAAGATGCAATAGTGAAAAAAAGTGGAGTTTATTTAGATCCACATAGCATGGCGACGTATCAACTCATACTCAATATAGATAGATAGATACTGTACATAGATAATAGATAGATCTGACCTGGGACTATTGGTGCTTATTATCATGCACTGCAGGCATATTATGGGTCATAGGATATCATGATGTGGATATATATTTGGTTTTTATTATTTGAATATTGTTTATCTGGACATTGTTTTCCCTCCTGTCAAATTAGGGGCTGGTAGGGGAATGAGGGATATCCCTCGTTGAGTGGGGGCGCCAAAATCGTTTCTTAGGGTGCCAACCTCCACAGTCAGGCAGATATCAGATAGGCTGAATTATAGGGCTGTGCAGCATCTCAGATTAGGTCTCTCTTTTTTCTTTATTGTGGCATTTGCCAAAAATTTCACTGGGAAGGTGTTTTTTAATGTCTATTTAATAAATTAGTGTTTTAAGGGATTTTGCCTGTTCTCCTCAAAATTTTCTGATTCCCATGATATAGTGTTTTTGTTTCAAAGGTCTCTCCAGATGTACACACTCAGGAAGGGACCTGTTACTAAACGGGAGCAGGCGGGGAGAAGCCGCCAGGGATCCATCTGTCAGACTAGTCTCTTGTGTGGCTCAAACCCTGTGTTTTTTTTAACCAACATTAACAACTGAGATGTTGAAAATGATGAATAGCTGAAAAATAAACTATGACACAAAGCGGCAGAATTTTAACTTGTACAAGTAGAAACCTTTATGTATGTAAAACTAGAAACCCCATTTAAGGGGATGTCCGGCCTTAGGATACAAGTCACTCTATGTGATTGCAGACTTGGGATTCCTCACATCGTGCGCACTGCCCTCTGTGATGATTCTTTGGTGCCAGTGCTGAGAACAGAGGACATGTGAATAGAAGCAGGTGATTTGCATCCAATCGGTGACGTGCCGACTGGTGTGTTGAGCGAAGCCGGATACAGTCTAGTCGGAGTGTGCCTAGAAGTATGCAAATCGCAGAAAATCCACACAGCGTGTGGTGTGCAATGTGGGGATTCACAAGTCTGCAGTCACATAGAGTAACTGCAGCATTGTAGCTTAAAGGGATTTTCCCATGAACAACAGTTCATTTTAATCAATAGATTTTGGAATAATAATAAGTTCCACAATTGGGTGTGTTTAAATAAAATGTCCCTGTGCTGAGATAATCTTATAACTGTGCCCCTGCTGTGTACTGTGTAATGTCTGTGTCTGACCGTACAGGGATATGGTCTCATCATACCACAGCTCCTGGGCAGGGGAAGAAGCAAAAGAGTACACAGACATTACAGTACGGGATCACAGCTGATTATTTTGTGAGTAAAACGTTTTCCTGCCTGTTTTTAAACAATGTTTTACTTCAAAGAAAGAATCATTTGCATTCCATTCTGTAATGTTTGTATACTTTTTTCTCCCCCCCACTACCCAGGGGCTGTGGTATGATCAGACCATGTCCCTGTACGGTCAGACACAGCCATTACACCAACCGTACACAGCAGGGGCACATTTATAAGATTATCTCCGCACAGGAACATTTTATTTAATCACATCCAATAGTGGAAATTATTATTATTCCAAAATCTATTGATCAAAATGAACTTTTGTTCTTTGGAAAACCCAATTCACTGTTGACAATCAAGATATGATAGTGCCTAATATGAGCATTGGGGGGATGTAATGGTGCACTAAGCCCTTGACCATATCAAGCATGCACCAAGATGCCCCCTAATTAGCATACAAAATAAATACATTTTTTATGCCAACTAAACCACTACAATCAGTACTGCATGTGTAATTTTTATTGGGTCAAAGTCCAATATATACAATTGTGCTCAAAAGTTTACATACCCTGGCAGAATTTTTGCTTTTTTGGCCTTTTTTCAGAGAATATGAATGATAACATCAAAACTTTTTCTCCAATTATGGTTAGTGATTGGGTGAAGCCATTTATTGTCAAACTACTGTGTTTTCTCTTTAAATCATGACAACCCAAAACATCCAAATGACCCTGATCAAAAGTTTACATACCCTGGTGATTTTGGCCTGATAACATGCACAGAAGTTGACACAAATGGGTTTGAATGTTTACTAAAGGTAACATCCCCACATGAGACCTGTTTGCTTGTAATCAGTGTGTGCATAAAAGCTGAGTGAGTTTCCGGGCTCTAGACAGACTTGTGTATCTTTCATCCAGCCACTGATGTTTCTGGATTATGAGTCATGAGGAAAGCAAAAGAATTGTCAACAGATCTATGGGAAAAGGTAGTTAAACTGTATAAAACAGGAAAGAGATACAAAAAGATATCCAAGGAATTGATAATGCCAGTCAGCAGGGTTCAAACTGTGACTAGCAAATGGCAAATCAGGGGCTCTGTAAAAACAAAACCATGGTCAGGTAGACCAACAAAAATTTTGTCCACAACTGCCAAGAAAATTGTTTGGGATGCAAAGAAAAACCCACAAAAAACATCAGCTGAAATACTGGACTCTCTGAAAATTAGCGGTGTGGCTGTTTCAAGATGCACAATAAGGAGGCACTTGAAGAAAAATGGGCTGCATGGTCGAGTCGCCAGAAGAAAGCCATTACTGCGCAAATGTCACAAAGTATTTAACCTAAAATACACAAAACAACACAGAGACAAGCCTCAAAACTTCTGGAACAAGGTAATTTGGAGTGATGAGACCAAAATTGAAATTTTTGGCCACAACCATAAACATTACATTTGGATAGAAGTCACTGAAAGGAACACCATTCCTACTGTAAAGCAAAGAGGTGGATTGCTGATATTTTGGGGATGTGTGAGCTACAAAGGTGCAAGAAACTTGGTCAAAGTTGAAGGAAAGATGAATGCAGCATGTTATTAGCAAATACTGGAGGCAAATCTGCGATCATCAGCCCTGAAGCTGCGCATGGGACGTACTTGGACGTTCCAACATGACAACGATCCAAAACACAAGGCCAAGTCAAGTGGCCATCTCAGTCTCCTGACCTCAATATCATTGAGCCACTCTGGGGAGTTCTCAAGCGCACAGTTCATGCTAGACAGCCCAGAAATTTACAGGAACTGGAGGCTTTTTGCCAAGATGAGTGGGCAGCTTTACCATCTGAGAAAATAAAGAACCTCATCCACAACTACCACAAAAGTCTTCAAGCTGTCATTGATGTTAGAGGGGGCAATGCACCGTATTAAAAAATGGGGTATGTGAACTTTTGATCAGGGTCATTGGGATGTTTTGGGCTGTTATTATGATTTAAAAAAAGAAAACACAGTAGCTTAACAATAAATGGCTTCACCCAACCACTAACCATGAGTGGAGAAAAGTTTTGGTGTTATCACTGCCGGGGTATGTAAACTTTTGAGCACAACTGTACCTAAATACTAAATGTTTTTATCAATGACAGTGTTTTGCAGGTAGCAGACTCATTTTAAATGGTACCTGACACATCACATGACTCAAGATGCCACCAAAATCTAACAGCTTCATTATCATAGATTTAAAAATTGACTTACTAATGATAAAAAAAATTTAAACAGAAAAAACAAACAATGGATAGTGTTCAGTGAAAACATTTTATTATAGAGAATTCTCAACTTTCATAAGAAAAAGCATCTGACATTTACAGAAATATTCTCTAATTTATCAGCCAAGCATCGAGATCTAGACATATCACATAGACATCACAAATATAAATGTGTCACTATAATACAATACACGTTAAATTATATTATAATAAGATAAAGATGACATCGTGACAATTCTTGCAAATGTTGCATACCCACAAAAAATAAATATATAGTACTGGCTGCAAATATTGCGCACCTTGCCATATACTGTAAGTAGTTGAACGAGTCCTGTACTAATAATATACATTGTATATAAGATTACTGCAAATATTGCAAACAGAAAATAAAGTAATAAAGTACTTAAATCCCAATGTAATGTACATGGCAGCATTCACATATAAAATATGATACAACTAAAGCCAATATGTGACCACACTAATCATCCATATCCACTATATCATCTGATATACATTACAGCACGCTAGGAATTTATATAAAGCTGATACACGCTGAAAGCGCATATTACTGTACAGAAGTCTGTAGGATTACAGGACTGAATGATACATAATATCTACTGTATATATCAGGCCGGGGGTCTCACCTCCATTATTCTGCAATGCTTTGCACTGGAGCTCTGATATATACATACAATACGTCACTCTCTATAGAGCCGGTACACACTATATATAATCCAATACATTGTATCACTGGGAATATTCCTGCAATGGCCTTAATTTAACAAAGAGATTATGCCAAAACTCTAATGAAAATCAATTTGAAAATTCACAAAATTTTTGCACAACACAAAGTTGTGCAAAAACTTTGCCGGACTTGATAAATTGGGGCCATAGTGTCCATGTAGGACTGGGACGGTCTCTACATAGGAAAATATAGAACCAATAATATGATTGATTATTAAATCACGTAGTAATTACACCATCTCCCATCACATGATGAGACATTAGTGACTGGCAGAAGGCATCTCATCCCCTTCTCTGGGGTGTGCTGGGGTACACAATTCTCAGGTATACTGGGGGTACACAGTTCTCTGCTGTACTGGAGGGGTACACAGCTTCCACATATACAGGGGGTATACAGCTCCCCACTGTCTGGTATACTGGGGGTACACAGTTCCCCGCTCTCGGGTATACTGGGGGTACACAGATCCCTGTTCTCAGGTATACTGGGGATACACAACTCCCAGTCCACACTCACATAATGGATACAGTCACTACCAGGGTCTCCACAAGGCTTTGCTGCTGTCTGGGGGGCTGGATTTGTTGGGGGTCTGGTAGACAGAAGATACAGGGGGAGATGCGGCCCTGTATACCACAGTGTGAGCCCCATGAAGGTTCTGCAGCAGCTGGACCTGGAGGTCACTCTGTTTGTGCTGGGTCAGGAAGGTGACGGCGTCCTGAGCGCAGGTGGAGTAGCCTTCTCTCTGGGCCTGGCTGGAGGCTGTGACATCTAGAACAGGAAAGATAACATGTCAGTGACAGCGTCCATCACCGGCTGCTCTGCTCTCTATAAGGGCTTGTGCACACAACCAATTTTCCCAGACGAGTGCTGTATAGGTTTTTTAAGGTTAGCACTTATACCTATGATACTCTATGGGTCTCTTCACATGTCAGAGGAAGAAAAAAATCGGAGCCCTCCAATTTTGACCTGAGTGCCTGAACAAAATTGGGAATGCAAGTCTATGTAACCGTGAAAAATCAGATCGCACTCGGATGACATCACAGTCAGATCAGAATAATCAGACCATTTTTTTCATATGCAGAGAAAACAGATGTATGACCCTACTTTAAGAAGCAATATAATAAACACGGCGCTCATCCAATGAGGGGTTTGTGGTACCCAATTAGTACTTTAAGAAACATGTGAGGGGTGTGAGGAGTGCGGACACGACACTTACCTCTCTCCGCCATGTGCCGCTGCAGGAAGGTGACCGTCATCTCCAGGATATCGGCTTTCTCCGGTTTGGAGGGGAGCTGATGTCTCTGAAACTCCTTCTCCAGTAAGATGCGGAGCTGCTCAATGCTGCTGTTAATCCGATCTCTCCTCATCTTCTCAATCACTGGCTTCCTCAGCTGCAGAAAAGAAGAATCTCTCATTATTACCCTGCGCCAGTGGCCATGTCTATGGATGACAACTTGGAAAACATCCGACTCCTGTTCCTATAAGTTTCTACGTGTAGATATATGGGGGGGACGCTGCCACTAGTCGGGGGGCTCTTACCTTTCTGAGGCCGCTGTCAGCCTGGTGGTCCGGGGTCCTCATATTACATGGGGCCATGGTGCAGGTCTGGCAGTCTGTAGTCTTGTGCTGTGTGGGGCAGGAGCTGTCTGACTACTAGTGAGCGGCCTCCCCTCTATATACCCCTCTCCCTGCATAATGATGTGTGGAGAGCGGACTTACAAGAGGTTCCCACACTCACCCTCCAATCCCACCGCTGCGGGGACAATGGACATGTGTCCATCTGCTCCAATCCAGGAGATAATAGAGGCTGCTGGGGGCAAGATGTGAGCTGGAGTGTGGGAAACCCCGGCCACAAGTTGGGATCTGCACCAATCACACATTGCTCAGGATGGGATTAACTAGCTAGAGTAGGTATTGATTTATTGACAAAATCCACTTTAAAACAAATGGCAGCACCCACTATAGGATTACATGATGTCACACTTATAGATTACCTATACAGCGTATCAGTCAGCCTTAGGTGCCAAGGGCCCCCCAGTAACATTAACAAATGTACCTATATCTCTATATAATAATAAACTGGGTAGTTTGGTTAATGAATGATGAGATGCTGCTTTTTTCTGAACAGTGAATCAAGTGAATTCTACAATGCGCTTCTACGTGTCGAAACAGCCGTCGTCTAGTACGTTTCCACCAGCAAGCTTCCCTGTCTTTGTTCATGTGAATCCACAATAATGGATATTGGTCTGGGACGGTACGTGCCATTTTCTTCATTGAATGGTGAATTTGGACATTGACTCAACATTATTTCATGTTTGGCACCCGTGTCCCTGGAGCTGATGCCGCCTTGATTTTCCGGAGTTGTGCAGCTGTGCCAGTCACCTGTTTTCCTTCATGTGTTTGAATTATGACAGGTACTGCCCATACAGTAAGGCTGGGGTCCCTGATTTGCACTGGGGCCCACCGAGGGATTCCTCTGTTCCCCAATGGGTCAGTCTGAGCCTGCACCGCATAAATAAACGTTCTGACACGATGACTTGGGTAGATAAAATTGGCCATGGCCTTTAATTCAAATTTATAATCATACAAATGCAAAATTTATATTGAACAACTTTTCTAGATTTTCCATATCCATCAGTTACCACCAATAACCACAGCAAAAGCTCAAGCCTGATAACCAAAAACCTTCTATCCATTCAGATACCTGAATGACTAATCCCAAGGACCTGACAGTTAACAAGGGAGGCAGGGCAGCCTTGCCAGGTAGGAGACACTGAGGGTCAAACATAGACTCCCTGGCGACACCACCCTTTTATCCCTCCACCGTTCTATCTGGATGAAAATCAGACATTTTTTTGGTGTGAACTACGCATGCATGTTTTATATAGGACCCCTATGCTCGAGAGATCATATGTACTTTGGCTGCGAACAGTTGAGGTGGGGGCCATGATTGGTCCTCTCAGGCAGGCGGCCGTCACCTCAGACATTTTACAACCTCCTGTCTATGAAGGGAGCCTGACATGTGCCTGTGAAATACAACTCCCCTCTTCAAAGCCAGGAAGTGTGCCTTTAATGGTCAGCATATGGAGGAACCTGGCATTGAACATGAAAAAAAAAACCTCAGTCACAATAAGAGCCCATAAAAAAACAATCTGATAGACCAGATAGGGACTGAACGGAAGCAACATATGAGGTAAATCTACGACACAAAGTGTCTGCAGAAGATGTTTCATTTTCTGTCCTCTTACAAGTGTCTAATAATCCCGAACATCTCGTTATTCTGCAGCTATCAATCCTTTTGATCCCAGATTTTGTACATTTTGTTGTTTTAAAGGGCTTATTGTAATACAAAGGACATTTTTTTACACTTCCACAAGATAGCTGTGTGACTGTGTGATCACTAGGGGCCCATTTCTCACACCCCCACCGGTCATTAGAACAGCGGTCCCGAGCCCCGGTCGTACAGTAAGGGCTCACTCGTATGGGCTGCGGTTCTCTCATGTGAGAGCATCGGGCCGACTATACTAATGTCACTCGGATCAAACTCTGTCCGAGTGCAGTCCGATGTTTCACACGCACCCATAGTCTTGTATGGGTGTGCATGGTTCAATTATCAGATGCACCCGCAAAATACTGAATTGGCATGAGAAAAAAAATCACAGATCTGCACTGTCCTAAAGCTGGGCTGGGGCGAGGGGTAGGCAGGGTAGGCACCCGACTGGGCGCTGCGTCCTGCCTTGCTGTGGGAGGCGCACATGGAGGTTAAAAAAAAAAGATACCGTATTTTTTATTTTGCGGACTATAGTCCAGCTGTGGCTGTGAGGGTGCAGAGGCAGAGCAGGGGGAGTGGGTCACAGGAGGCAGAAGCCAGCAGCTGCAGCTAACAGTTGTGTCACTATTAAAATACATGCATATATACACTGCTCCATGCGCCCATTATCCCACCCACATCTCTGCACTAGAGTTGAGCGAAACGGGTCGAAAAAATTCAAAAGTCGCCGACTTTTGTCAAAGTCGGGTTTCATGAAACGAAACCCGACCCTAGGATGAGGTCGGCCACGAGGTCGGCGACTTACGCGCCAAAGTCGCGTTTCAAAAGTTTGTTTTGCGCTCTTTTTCAGCCAATCAGGATCCACGGACACTGTGGGCAACGTGATGACCTAGGCACGGGTCACCACCATCTTTCAGAAGGGCATGCAAGTGATTGGCTTGCTTTGGTGGGTGTCACAGGGGGTATAAAAGGGCGTGCACGCCGACCGCCATCTTACTTCTGCCGATCTTAGTATAGGGAGAGGTTGCTGCTGATTCTGTAGGGAGAGCGTTAGGCAGGGAAGAAGACAAAAAAACTGCTTCTGCTGCTAGCGATTTGGCCTGCACAACACAGAAGTCACTGTGTGTGCAGTGCAAGGGGAGGCTATATTGTGGTGTATCAGTGGTGTTGGTTGTTGGGCTGCCTTTTAAGGCTTCCTGACACGCTGGCATTGCTGTTTACCCACTGCTCCGTAAACTGCTTTTTTAAAAGCAATCCAATCTCCCTTATCCTCTAGTCACTTTTGTCACAGCTGTGCCATCGAGCCTGTCACATAGCGCTCGGATATCAGTGGGCCTCACACAATCCACAAGTGTCCAGTGTCCAAAAGTGTGCGCAGAGATTCAAAATCTCCATTATCCTCTCGTCACTTTGGTCACAGGCAGCTGTGCCATCGAGCGTGTCATATAGCGCTCAGATATCAGTGGGCCTCACACAATCCACAAGTGTCCAGTGTCCAAAAGTGTGCGCAGAGATTCAAAATCTCCATATCCTCTCGTCACTTTGGTCACAGGCAGCTGTGCCATCGAGCGTGTCACACAGCGCTCAGATATCAGTGGGCCTCACACAATCCACAAGTGTCCAGTGTCCAAAAGTGTGCGCAGAGATTCAAAATCTCCATTATCCTCTCGTCACTTTGGTCACAGGCAGCTGTGCCATCGAGCGTGTCACATAGCGCTCAGATATCAGTGGGCCTCACACAATCCACAAGTGTCCAGTGTCCAAAAGTGTGCGCAGAGATTCAAAATCTCCATTACCTCTCGTCACTTTGGTCACAGGCAGCTGTGCCATCGAGCCTGTCACATAGCGCTCAGATATCAGTGGGCCTCACACAATCCACAAGTGTCCAGTGTCCAAAAGTGTGCGCAGAGATTCAAAATCTCCATTATCCTCTCGTCACTTTGGTCACAGGCAGCTGTGCCATCGAGCGTGTCACATAGCGCTCAGATATCAGTGGGCCTCACACAATCCACAAGTGTCCAGTGTCCAAAAGTGTGCGCAGAGATTCAAAATCTCCATTATCCTCTCGTCACTTTGGTCACAGGCAGCTGTGCCATCGAGCGTGTCACATAGCGCTCAGATATCAGTGGGCCTCACACAATCCACAAGTGTCCAGTGTCCAAAAGTGTGCGCAGAGATTCAAAATCTCCATTATCCTCTCGTCACTTTGGTCACAGGCAGCTGTGCCATCGAGCCTGTCACATAGCGCTCAGATATCAGTGGGCCTCACACAATCCACAAGTGTCCAGTGTCCAAAAGTGTGCGCAGAGATTCAAAATCTCCATTATCCTCTCGTCACTTTGGTCACAGGCAGCTGTGCCATCGAGCGTGTCACATAGCGCTCAGATATCAGTGGGCCTCACACAATCCACAAGTGTCCAGTGTCCAAAAGTGTGCGCAGAGATTCAAAATCTCCATTATCCTCTCGTCACTTTGGTCACAGGCAGCTGTGCCATCGAGCCTGTCACATAGCGCTCAGATATCAGTGGGCCTCACACAATCCACAAGTGTCCAGTGTCCAAAAGTGTGCACAGAGATTCAAAATCTCCATTATCCTCTCGTCACTTTGGTCACAGGCAGCTGTGCCATCGAGCGTGTCACATAGCGCTCAGATATCAGTGGGCCTCACACAATCCACAAGTGTCCAGTGTCCAAAAGTGTGCGCAGAGATTCAAAATCTCCATTATCCTCTTGTCACTTTGGTCACAGGCAGCTGTGCCATCGAGCGTGTCACATAGCGCTCAGATATCAGTGGGCCTCACACAATCCACAAGTGTCCAGTGTCCAAAAGTGTGCGCAGAGATTCAAAATCTCCATTATCCTCTCGTCACTTTGGTCACAGGCAGCTGTGCCATCGAGCGTGTCACATAGCGCTCAGATATCAGTGGGCCTCACACAATCCACAAGTGTCCAGTGTCCGTGTGCGCAGAGATTCAAAATCTCCATTATCCTCTCGTCACTTTGGTCACAGGCAGCTGTGCCATCGAGCGTGTCACATAGCGCTCAGATATCAGTGGGCCTCACACAATCCACAAGTGTCCAGTGTCCAAAAGTGTGCGCAGAGATTCAAAATCTCCATTATCCTCTCGTCACTTTGGTCACAGGCAGCTGTGCCATCGAGCGTGTCACATAGCGCTCAGATATCAGTGGGCCTCACACAATCCACAAGTGTCCAGTGTCCAAAAGTGTGCGCAGAGATTCACAATCTCGATTATCCTCTCGTCACTTTGGTCACAGGCAGCTGTGCCATCGAGCCTGTCGCATAGCGCTCAGATATCAGTGGGCCTCACACAATCCACAAGTGTCCAGTGTCCAAAAGTGTGCGCAGAGATTCAAAATCTCCATTATCCTCTCGTCACTTTGGTCACAGGCAGCTGTGCCATCGAGCGTGTCACATAGCGCTCAGATATCAGTGGGCCTCACACAATCCACAAGTGTCCAGTGTCCAAAAGTGTGCGCAGAGATTCAAAATCTCCATTATCCTCTCGTCACTTTGGTCACAGGCAGCTGTGCCATCGAGCGTGTCACATAGCGCTCAGATATCAGTGGGCCTCACACAATCCACAAGTGTCCAGTGTCCAAAAGTGTGCGAAGAGATTCAAAATCTCCATTATCCTCTCGTCACTTTGGTCACAGGCAGCTGTGCCATCGAGCGTGTCACATAGCGCTCAGATATCAGTGGGCCTCACACAATCCACAAGTGTCCAGTGTCCAAAAGTGTGCGCAGAGATTCAAAATCTCCATTATCCTCTCGTCACTTTGGTCACAGGCAGCTGTGCCATCGAGCGTGTCACATAGCGCTCAGATATCAGTGGGCCTCACACAATCCACAAGTGTCCAGTGTCCAAAAGTGTGCGCAGAGATTCAAAATCTCCATTATCCTCTCGTCACTTTGGTCACAGGCAGCTGTGCCATCGAGCGTGTCACATAGCGCTCAGATATCAGTGGGCCTCACACAATCCACAAGTGTCCAGTGTCCAAAAGTGTGCGCAGAGATTCAAAATCTCCATTATCCTCTCGTCACTTTGGTCACAGGCAGCTGTGCCATCGAGCGTGTCACATAGCGCTCAGATATCAGTGGGCCTCACACAATCCACAAGTGTCCAGTGTCCAAAAGTGTGCGCAGAGATTCAAAATCTCCATTATCCTCTCGTCACTTTGGTCACAGGCAGCTGTGCCATCGAGCCTGTCACATAGCGCTCAGATATCAGTGGGCCTCACTCAATCCACAAGTGTCCAGTGTCCAAAAGTGTGCGCAGAGATTCAAAATCTCCATTATCCTCTCGTCACTTTGGTCACAGGCAGCTGTGCCATCGAGCCTGTCACATAGCGCTCAGATATCAGTGGGCCTCACACAATCCAAAAGTGTCCACTGTCCACAAGTGTGTGCAGAAATTCTAAATCTCCCCTGTCCTATAGACACCTTGTACCTTGTTTTACATTACTATATAGTTTGTTGGATTTTGTCTACATTTCTACCAAAAATGAGGAAGGCTGGTGGAAGAGGCCGTGGAATTGGGCAGGGGTTGGCAGCTGGTAATGATGGTGTTGGTGGTGGATCTGATGGTAGTGGCAAAAGCAAAATAGGACCGAATGCAGGAGGTGCTGACCCTGCGTCATCGTCTGGCTACATAAGGCCTCGAACGCTTAGTTTTCTAGGAGTTGGCAAACCGCTTTTAAAGGCAGAGCATCAGGAAAAAGTTTTGTCTTACATTGCTGACTCAGCCTCCAGCTCTATCGCCTCCTCTTCTTCAGTTGTAAAAAGTAAAAGCACTGAGTCGTCATTGGAGGCTCATGTTCATGAACCACACCTTTCCTTGTGTCCTTCACCCCAACCAAGATTGAAGGATGACGCAGGCCATACTACTGATTACTCCATGGAGCTGTTTTCACATACCATGCCTGGATTATCAAGTGAAATGGTGAATTACCCAGGCCAAGATGAATCTGACATGGAGTGCACTGATGCACAGCCGCTGATGGATGATTCTGCTGGTACATTCACTCAGAGCACTACATTGTCCTCGCAGTGTACAGAGCCAGATTTTGACCCTGATGAGACTCAGGTGCCCCTTCCCGCACACTATACCACCATACACGGTGACACAGAGAAAGGTGCACATGACATAGAAGAGGAGGTGATGGATGACCCAGTTGTTGACCCAGATTGGCATCCATTGGGGGAAGAGGGTGCTGCTTCCAATAGCTCAGATGAGGAGCATCCACAGCAGACATCGACATCGCAACAGCTGTTATCTGGCAGGCCCGGAGCACTCCAAAGACAGGTTCCAAACATCAAAAGAGTTGCTGGACAGCTTGTCCAGAGGGTCAAAAGATCACAGCGTGCTAGGCCACAAAATGTCTGCCAAAGTAGGAAGAGTGCAGTGTGGCACTTTTTTGAACAAAATCCTCATGATCAGGCCAAGGTTATCTGTAAGAAGTGCGCAAAGACCTTTAGCCGAGGGAAAAATCTGAAAAATTTGAATACCAGTTGCATGCTTAGACATTTAACCAGCATGCACTTGCAAACGTGGACACAACACCAAACCTCAAGTGCCACATGTGCAACTGATCACAACGAAGGTAGTCAGCAACGCTACATTGTTTCCTCCACTGTAAGCCCACCGGTTAGCACAGCAGCAAATGTTGAGGTGTCGTTGCAAGACCACAGCAGTCAGGGAATCCCACTGTTATATCAACGAAAGACTGATTCTAGGCCATCAGAAAGAACACCAACTCCATCACCATCATCAACCCTCTCTCAGTCCGCCCTGTCCACCGCTACTTCCACCATATGCAGCTCTCAAGTCCAGCTCACCCTCCCAGACACTATGAGTAGGTCAAGAAAGTACTCAGTCTCTCATCCGCGTACACTGGGTTTGAACGCCCACATTGCCAAACTAATCTCGTTTGAGATGATGCCCTTTCGGTTGGTGGAAAGCACAGCTTTCCGCGAACTCATGGCCTATGCAGTACCACGCTATGACCTACCCAGTCGCCACTTCTTCTCTCGCAAAGCCATCCCAGCCCTCCACCATCATGTGAAAGACCGCATTGTCCATGCACTCAAGCAGTCAGTGAGCGGAAAGGTGCACCTCACAACTGATGCATGGTCCAGTCGGCATGGCCAGGGCCGTTACGTGTCCATCACTGCGCACTGGGTTAATGTGGTGGATGCAGGGTCCACAGGGGACAGCGGTGGTGGGACAGTGCTGCCTAGCCCACGGTATAGGAAACAGTTGGCTGTAGGCATTCGATCCTCCTCCTCCTCCTCCTCCTCCTCCTCCTCCAGAAGCGAAAGCTCGTCCACAGAGCGCAGTTGTACGAGCACTCCATCTGCAGCTGCCACTGTTGCACATGATGTGTCCCCCTATCGAGCAGCTAGTGGAAAGCGTCAGCAGGCTGTGTTGCAGATGATGTGTTTGGGCGACAGACACACCGCCGAGGTGCTGGCCGAGTACTTGAAGCGACAAACTGAGTCATGGCTGGGCAGTGTACATCTTGAGGCAGGCAAGGTAGTTAGTGATAACGGCCGTAATTTTGTGGCAGCCATAGCCCTTTCAAAACTCAGCCACATACCTTGCTTGGCTCACACCTTGAACCTGGTGGTGCAGTGCTTCCTCAAAAATTATCCGGAGTTAACAGCCCTGCTCCAGAAGGTGCGAAGACTGTGCGCGCACATCCGCCGGTCGCCTGTACACTCCGTTCGTATGCAGAAGCTGCAGCGATTGCTCCACCTTCCCAACCACCGCCTCATTATCGACATTGCAACAAGGTGGAACTCCACCCTGCACATGGTGGAGCGGCTGTGCGAGCAGAGGCAGGCCATAATGCATTTGTGGGAGGATACACGGCCAGGCACTTTGAGAGCAGACATGGAGTTGACAGGTGTGCAGTGGTCGAAGCTGAAAGACCTTTGTAAAGTCCTTCAGTGTTTTGAGGAATGCACACGGCTGGTAAGCGCAGACGACGCCATCCTAAGCATGAGCATCCCACTTATGCGTCTGCTCATGCAAACTTTGACGCACCTTAAGGAGCAGGCGTCTGCAGCCAATGTTGATGAGGAGGAAGAGGAGGAGGGAATCCTTGATGACATTCAGCCATTGTCTGCTCAGGGACCTCTCCTGGACGAGGTGGAGGAAGAAGAGGAGGAGGAGGAGGATGATGGGGATGATTACTTAGGGGAGGAGGATGCATCTCGTGGGGCAAGTGAAAATGTTGGCGTGGCAAGGTCTGGTACAGGGTTTGTGCGTGACTGGAGGGATGTGGATTTGCCAGAAAGTGCTCCTCCACCCAGCACTCGCAGTGCATCATTGACACCGGGAACATTGGCCCACATGTCAGATTATGCCTTGCGGATCCTAAAAAGGGACCCCCGCATTGCAAAATGATGAACGATGATGACTACTGGTTGGCCAGCATCCTGGATCCACGCTATAAAGGCAAATTACAAAACATCATGCCACAGGAGAACCTTGACCTAATATTGGCTAATAAACAAGCAACTCTGGTAAATCGGTTGCTTGAGGCATTCCCAGCACACAGCAGCGGTGATGGTTCTCACACGAGCCGTACGGGCCGGGGGCAGCTTGGCAGAGGTGTTCGTGGTGCACACAGCAGAAGTGGCGTTGGAGACAGGGGTTTCATGACAATGTTGTGGACTGATTTTTCAAATACCGCTCACACAACTGGTAATACTGCATCGATGGAAAGTGACAGGAGACAGCAGTTGTCAACTATGGTTACAAACTACTTTTCCTCCCATATCGATGTTCTCCCACACAGGTCATTCCCCTTTGACTATTGGGCCGCTAAACTGGACACCTGGCCTGAATTGGCCCAATATGCCTTACAGGAGCTCGCTTGCCCAGCTGCAAGTGTGCTATCGGAAAGAGTCTTCAGTGCAGCTGGATCAATCCTGACAGAAAAAAGGACCCGTCTGTCAACCCAAAATGTGGATGATCTAACCTTCATTAAAATGAACCACGCATGGGTTTCCAAGGATTTTGTCCCACCTTCCCCTGATGACACATAGGGTGACAGAAAAATGGCTTGCTTTGGTCCACCTCTTCCTGGTACTTCACCTATTTCGCCTTTTGCATCAGCTGAATGTCCAACATCAACATATGCCACTTTCTAAAACTCCCTAACTGTGCTGCCTCCCCCCCCATGGCCGGGGTCACCACCTACCGCACGACACCGTGCGAGTGCCGTTGCCCTGGACAGGTGGGTAGGCCGACTCTTGGGCGCGGGCACTGGCACAGGGTCCCTCATAGTGCAATCAAGTGTTTCTGATGGTGGTGGTGCACACCCGCCGTCAGACACACCGCTGTACTATGAGGGGCCCAGTGCCAGTACCGACGCCCACGAGTGGGCCCCCCTTGCTTGGGCAGGGCCCCAGCATTTGCAATCTTTACCTCTCCCTGCTCCTCCGCTGTGTAATCTGGGCCGTCAAATCCATACTGTGCCTGACACCGTCTGAGCCTGCCTCCTGAGACATATATTTTGAATATGTACGCTATCCATACATGTTATCCGGGGATACGGTACCCTTTCTAACCTTTGTGCAATCACGTGCAATCCATACTGGGCCTAACACCGTCTGAGCCTGCCTCCTGAGACATATATTTTGAATGTGTACACTATCCATACATGTTATCCGGGGATACGGTACCCTTTCTAACCTCTGTGCAATCACGTGCAATCCATACTGTGCCTGACACCGTCTGAGCCTGCCTCCTGAGACATATATTTTGAATGTGTACGCTATCCATACATGTTATCCAGGGATACGGTACCCTTTCTAACCTTTGTGCAATCACGTGCAATCCATACTGGGCCTGACACCGTCTGAGCCTGCCTCCTGAGACATATATTTTGAATGTGTACGCTATCCATACATGTTATCCAGGGATATGGTACCCTTTCTAACCTTTGTGCAATCACGTGCAATCCATACTGGGCCTAACACCGTCTGAGCCTGCCTCCTGAGACATATATTTTGAATGTGTACGCTATCCATACATGTTATCCGGGGATACGGTACCCTTTCTAACCTTTGTGCAATCACGTGCAATCCATACTGGGCCTAACACCGTCTGAGCCTGCCTCCTGAGACATATATTTTGAATGTGTACGCTATCCATACATGTTATCCGGGGATACGGTACCCTTTCTAACCTTTGTGCAATCACGTGCAATCCATACTGGGCCTAACACCGGCTGAGCCTGCCTCCTGAGACATATATTTTGAATGTGTACGCTATCCATACATGTTATCCGGGGATACGGTACCCTTTCTAACCTTTGTGCAATCACGTGCAATCCATACTGTGCCTGACACCGTCTGAGCCTGCCTCCTGAGACATATATTTTGAATGTGTATGCTATCCATACATGTTATCCAGGGATACGGTACCCTTTCTAACCTTTGTGCAATCACGTGCAATCCATACTGGGCCTAACACCGTCTGAGCCTGCCTCCTGAGACATATATTTTGAATGTGTACGCTATCCATACATGTTATCCGGGGATACGGTACCCTTTCTAACCTTTGTGCAATCACGTGCAATCCATACTGGGCCTAACACCGTCTGAGCCTTCCTCCTGAGACATATATTTTGAATGTGTACGCTATCCATACATGTTATCCAGGGATACGGTACCCTTTCTAACCTTTGTGCAATCACGTGCAATCCATACTGGGCCTAACACCATCTGAGCCTGCCTCCTGAGACATATATTTTGAATGTGTACGCTATCCATACATGTTATCCGGGGATACGGTACCCTTTCTAACCTTTGTGCAATCACGTGCAATCCATACTGTGCCTGACACCGTCTGAGCCTGCCTCCTGAGACATATATTTTGAATGTGTACGCTATCCATACATGTTATCCAGGGATACGGTACCCTTTCTAACCTTTGTGCATTCACGTGCAATCCATACTGGGCCTGACACCGTCTGAGCCTGCCTCCTGAGACATATATTTTGAATGTGTACGCTATCCATACATGTTATCCAGGGATATGGTACCCTTTCTAACCTTTGTGCAATCACGTGCAATCCATACTGGGCCTAACACCGTCTGAGCCTGCCTCCTGAGACATATATTTTGAATGTGTACGCTATCCATACATGTTATCCGGGGATACGGTACCCTTTCTAACCTCTGTGCAATCACGTGCAATCCATACTGGGCCTAACACCGTCTGAGCCTGCCTCCTGAGACATATATTTTGAATGTGTACGCTATCCATACATGTTATCCGGGGATACGGTACCCTTTCTAACCTTTGTGCAATCACGTGCAATCCATACTGTGCCTGACACCGTCTGAGCCTGCCTCCTGAGACATATATTTTGAATGTGTACGCTATCCATACATGTTATCCAGGGATACGGTACCCTTTCTAACCTTTGTGCAATCACGTGCAATCCATACTGGGCCTAACACCGTCTGAGCCTGCCTCCTGAGACATATATTTTGAATGTGTACGCTATCCATACATGTTATCCGGGGATACGGTACCCTTTCTAACCTTTGTGCAATCACGTGCAATCCATACTGGGCCTAACACCGTCTGAGCCTGCCTCCTGAGACATATATTTTGAATGTGTACGCTATCCATACATGTTATCCGGGGATACGGTACCCTTTCTAACCTTTGTGCAATCACGTGCAATCCATACTGTGCCTGACACCGTCTGAGCCTGCCTCCTGAGACATATATTTTGAATGTGTACGCTATCCATACATGTTATCCAGGGATACGGTACCCTTTCTAACCTTTGTGCAATCACGTGCAATCCATACTGGGCCTGACACCGTCTGAGCCTGCCTCCTGAGACATATATTTTGAATGTGTACGCTATCCATACATGTTATCCAGGGATACGGTACCCTTTCTAACCTTTGTGCAATCACGTGCAATCCATACTGGGCGTGAGAACGGCTGGCGAGCTGTTAAGCAAGCTACAGCACCTGTCCAGACAAGTACAGGGATTCCCTAGCGAGGAGACTTATTTGATTGTTTTCAATGTTGGGACAGCAATTTTTGGGGAGCACTATACTCTGGAGAATGATAGATGGGGCCCACCATACACTGGAACATTCCAAAGGTGGACATCAGACACTGGAGCAGCATTTACAGGGCCCATTATACACTAGAGCATTAGAAATGGGGCCCATTATGTTTGGAGCATTATTTGGGCCCATAAGACAGTGGAGCTTCATCCATGGGGACCAACATATACTGTAGCATTATGTGGAGCTCATCATATACTGTTTCAAACATTATATGGGATCAATGATTCTGTATGGAGAAATAGATGGGCCTCGTCATGAGATGTAAAAAGTGAGGTATTTTTCATTGTACTATACCGCTATTTATCTGCCGTATCGGAGCATGATGAGTTGTGGTATGTGTTAAAGGGGCGCTCTTTCGCCCAGGGAACATGAAAACCTGCAGCCAGCCCTCCCCCCCCACAACTTTAGCCAAATAACCCCCATTTTGCAGTGCGTAACTTGTATTATGAAGTTAATTAAGGTTGACAAGCTTAAGTAAGAAGAATTGATGCTTTTGGCATTCAAATGGGCACTGTAGGTGTGTTTCCTGTCCTCCTCTCACTGCCGACTTTTATTCCCCATAGACTTACATTGGGTTTCGTGTTTCGGGACGACCCCGACTTTTCCCTATAATCGGACGATCTTGCGCGACCCGACTTTTGGAAAAGTCGGGTTTCACGAAACGAAACGCGACCCTAAAAAACCAAAAGTCGCTCAACTCTACTCTGCACTGAAGCGAGAGAAGGGAGGGACTATGGGAGTGGAGAGCAGTGAATATTCATCTCCTTTACTAGCAAGCAGCAGCCGCCGGATTCCTGCTGGGCAATCACATGTGCCGCTGTTGTAGAGAATGAATATTCACTGCTCCCCACACCCATAATCCCAAGTGTGAAGAGCAGTGAATATTCCGGCAGCTGACGTCAGCGTGTGGGGACGCATGGCATTGACGTCACACGGTGAGTTGTTTGCACGAATAAGTTAGAACAGGACCTTTCTCTGTGAGGGAGTGGAAGGAAGGTGAGTAGAATCTTTCTTTTTTTATTTAATGTGTGCGGCGTGATGGTGGGTCATAAATAGCAGGATGGGTGTTCCATATATACCAGGATGGGGCGGTCATATATGCCAGGATTGGGGGGCATATATACTAGGATGGGGGGGCCATATAAAACAGAATGGAGGGGCCATATATACCAGGATGGGGAACATATATACCAGAATGGTGAGCTATATTTATCAGAATGGTAAACCCTATATACCAGGATGGTGGGCAATATATACCAGGATGCAGGGGGTCATATATACCAGGATGGGAGAGCCATATATACTGGCATAGTGGGCCATATATACCAAGATGGTGGGCCATATATTACGAGGATGGTGGGCCACATATAACAGGATGGTGAGCCATATATACCAAGATGGTGGGCCATATATACCATGATGATGGGCCATATATTACCAGGATGGTGGGCCACATATAACAGGATGGTGAGACATATATACCAAGATGGTGGGCCATATATACCAGGATGGTGGGCCATATATACCAGGATGGTAACCCATAAATAGAAGGATGGGGAAAGGCATCTAAACCAGGAAGGGGCCCAGGAAGGGGAACAGTAGTTCAGAATTAGTGGACATTACCACTATAACAGTTTTGGCAGCAGATCCCCCATGGTATAGACTGTGGTTCATAAGGGCGGATGGTGTAGCCATTATAGCTGATAATGGCAGCCAGTATGGTGGTTATAGCTCATAAAGGTGGACAGTGTGGAGGCCATATACTATAGGAGACATAATATGGACAGATGTATGCAATTTATTTACATGTGAGGGTTCGAGGTTGGAGGATGGGCGCCGTCAGCTTCATCTGCCTAGGCACCAAAATAACTTGTCCCGATCCTGCAAGCGGATCACCTGTCCTGGTTGGTTCGTCTACCAGCTGAGAGAAACACCAAACTATGATCTTATGTTAAACTATGATATTGTGCTTAACTATGCACTTATCTTCAGCCCCGCACTTAAAATGCAGCCCTCGCTCTGCTCAGCAGCCTCACTTAGAGTGTCTGGAACTTGTAGTTCTCCAACCAGCAAAATCTGCAATTCTAATTATAATTGTATTATATGAAGGACTATGTGATGCATTATACTACATGGAGGACTAAGGGCTGTGCATTATATATGGAGGACTTTGGAGGATGCATTATACAATATGGAGGACTATGGGGTGCATTATAATATTTGGTGGACTATAGGGTGCATTATACTATATGGACAACTATGGGGGGTGCATTATACTATATGGAGGACTATGAGCTGTGCGTTATTCTATATGGAGGACTCTGGGGAGTGCTTTATACTTATGCATAAGGGGATCCTATAGAAGTAATTTTCTAAAGGAAAGTGATTTGTTTTGGAGACTTAACTACTGTTTGTTTTGTCTACTTTGTACATTCAAAACCAGATTTTCTTCATTCTATGTTTTGTCTCCACAAGACGGCATCACATATAATACCCTGATGTGGGAATCATTACTGAATAATTAGTTCTCAAAGCTGCTTTAACTTTTGTTATGGAAATCACTATAAACAATCTTTTAGACTTTGGTAGCCCTACATAAATAAACTGTAGACACTTTTGTGATAATTTCTTAGCAGTCCAATATTTAGGGTCTTTCCATATAAACCATTCATTTGTCAGACAAGAAATCATGCATTCTCATTAACATTTTAAAGGGGAAGTTTGCAAAAATGCACCACTAAACAGTAAGTGAGAGTCCTATTCATCAACCTGCGATTCTGTATCCTTTTCCCCTTAGGGGAGCTACTTGTGCCACTATGACTTTTACTTAGCTTCTCTACTAGCCAACGCCTTGAAACTACCTCACACGGCACTCTCTTTTCATCTGTCTTTCCTTCTTAGTCCTGCACCATTATTTGACTATCAAATAACTCCATGCCATCCCGCTAGGCTTCCTGACCCTGACCTCATCTCCATACAATCACTCTCTCCTTCTAACACTTTTCCTTGCCTCCACTCTGGATCACACTATCCGTTGCCTCGGTCTCTGCTCACTTTAGGGACACCCAATTCATGCAGCTCTGCTGACTATCAAACCAGAGGTCTGCTTTAGCTACAAGCTAGGCAATATCTGCCTGACAAGAAACTTTCTCTGTCCCTTCACTTTAGCCGCTCCCACTCTGGACTAGTCCCAACCATTACTTGTCCCTATCAACTATCTGTGGCTAGGCAGAATGCAACTTATCACAACTAACACACATTACTAAACACATTGCACATCAGAAATACATTGCAATAATACACGTCTTCAAGGGTAGAACATGGGCAGAACTTCCATTTTCTTACATGCCCGCTAAAAGTTCATTCACATGTTAGTGAATATCCCATATGAAAAAAATGGTCCAAGTTTCAACTTTTTGTTTTCTTTTACATCTCAGCTTCATCAGAGTTTGGTCACTGTCAGTTTTTACCATAAAGTTTGGTCAAAGTGTTATAACTTTTTCTCGGAAGAGAAACAGCAAAAAAAGCAGTCTATGAAAAACAGATGGCATCTGTACTGGTGTTATGTAACTTACAAGCCAAGTGTCAGAGTGGTAATGTTATGTAACCCACAAGCCCAGTGTCACGGGTTTACAGTGACAGTGTGGAGCCAAAAGACCACAGTGTCTGATTGCTCCTACTCCGGCGCTGAGAAGAACTTCTCCTTCGTTTTAAATGTGTTCATTTCTTCTGGCAGAACAGGGGTTAATCTGCCATGTTATAAATCCCTGTGCTCGCAGCTGAGCTTGATTAGCCATTCCTTTTCTCTTTATAGTATGGCCTCTGATACAAATCCTTGTCACAGCTAGCTTTATTGCTGCATGGCTAACGGAGGGAGAGGAGTTTGTATTAGAAGGAGAGTTAAAGGAGTTGAAGGAGTTATTAGTGACTGTTGCTTGTTTTGTATGTGTGGTAATTTCTTATCCTTCTCCGATTTGGTTTATTCCCCTACCTTCACACCCCGGTGCATTCCTCTGTTACGGTATATGTGAGTGAATATTTTGTATGCCTGGAGTTTTCTATTAACCCCTTTTTTGTGTTGCCTTGTTTAGGTTGGTGTACTACGGTGCACATTAGTGCCCCTCTTCCCTGAGTGGGGGAAGAGAAAAGCCAGAGGGCTAGCTAAGGAGATAAGGTAAGGGCGGAGGCCCCGGCATGTTCACCTTCGGAAGTATCCCGGGTAATAGAATGAGCTAGGGCGCCCCCTAATGTTAGGGAAAAGGAAGGAGCCCCTGGTCCTGAGTTAAGCCTCTTTCACACTTCAGTTTTTTGCATCAGTTCAAATCCGCCAAAAAGTCAGACAAGCGGATCCGTTCTCAACTGATGTGAACGGATGCCACAGGATCCGTTTTCAGACGGATCCTGAAAATGAGGAAATTTAAAGGAAACGCTGGCCGGGAAGGGGGGAGAAAGAGAGAGAGAGAGAGAGTTGTGACTGATTGTAAAAAACTGAAGTGTGAAAGAGGCCTTACCCGACAGCTGTGCTTTGACACCCAGTACCACAGAGTTGTTATGCAACTCTCAAAATCTGTACTATGTATGTTTAGACACAAGATCATTGGGTGCTATTGTTTGCTGGTCTGGCTCTCTTTAGAAAGACCGTATGGACCGGAGCTCATCCCAATGAACGCCCGATCTTCTTCCCCATGGGCAGAATACTGCTCAAACAAAACAGGGTGAGGGTAACACAGTAGGGTGATTCTTTATTGGAGTCAGAAGGTATTCACCAAATGAACAAACATCTATTGTTCGATTAACCTGCACCTTTGTCCTTCAAGGATAGCAGAAAAATAAGTTGCAGGGACTGATACAATAGGTAGTCAGCAAGCATTCAACAAATTAAAAAACATTGAATTTTTAACATCAATTCAACCTACAATAAGAGTCAGGCTCATATGAACAATAGCTTCTATCCCTGGACCTATTGAATAATACAAATTTAGGAGAAAAAAGGAGCAAACGAATCCAAGTAGTATAAAAATATCAAAATCCTTTATTAAATGTGGGCACAGTCAATATACATAAATAACCAGCAAAGTTGCAGATGACAAATAGACCCCAATATTAAGAAGGCAGGTATGGGTGAAAAAAAAATAAATGGCTGCACCTGTATACAACATTAGCCAGGATAGTTTGTAAAATATGCCGACACAAGGGCTGTTACAAATGCCAAATAATCACCATATAGGCTGGACAAAATATCCTCAGGGCAACCAGCCGATGTGTAATCAGGCAATAGGGCTAATGACGGCAAGCAGAATCCATAACATTCATCATAAGTTACGTCATATATCAGCGACAGTCTTATGGAAAAAACTTACCAGGTGGTGCACAGTTACCCCCAGCCGTGGAACAAACCTCCGACGTATGTTTTGCGCTCAGGAGGCGCTTTCTGCTTGCCGTCATTAGCCCTATTGCTGGTTGCCCTGAGGCGATTATTTGGCATTTGTAACAGCCCTTGTGTCGGCATATTTTACAAACTATCCTGGCTAATGTTGTATACAGGTGCAGTCTATTTTTTTTTTCACCCCCACCTGCCTTCTTAATATTAGTGTCTATTTGTCATCTGCAACTTTGCTGGTTATTTATTTATATTGTCTGTGCCCGCATTTAATAAAGGATTTTTATATTTTTATACTACTTGGATTCGTTTGCTCCCTTTTTTCTCCTAAATTTGTATGTTTATGGAGCGGAACATAATATTATTATGGCAACTTATTTCCATGGATTGCCACATTGTGTTTTGTTGAAAGTATTGGGCCCATGTTTATTTCTATTGAATAATACGTTTGGCATAATTAAGAATAAAATTGGTGTTGTCACAATGTACATATAACACTTATGCTGTCCTATGTCAAGTTAAAGGGAATCTGTCAACCAGTGGGACGTTATTAACCTATTTATATGGGCATATAGGTGATAGAATGTTTAAACTAGTCCTACCTCTATGCCCATATCTTTGGTCTCGTTGTTGAGAAATCGTCTTTTAATTCTTTGTGCTAATGCGCAGGCACAGAAGAATGATGAATCCAATGCCAATAGGAGGGCTGATAAGGTACGTAGAATCATGCCAAGCCCAGGTGCGGGATTTTGGGGCCACCAATACATGTCACAGGGCACTGTGACCTGATGAGAGGGGCCTGGTACACAAATGAAGACCGAAGGCAGAGTTTTCTTCCAGGTTCTGCATGCTCCAGAGCTTGAAATAAATGTTTAGCATAAAGAAATAAAAGATGAGTTCTCAACAACAAGACCAAAGATATGGGCGATCCAAAAGTAATGATAATCAATAATAAACACAATGAATATAGTAAAAAAAATATATATTTTTCTACATAGTCTCCTAACAAGTCTATACATTTAGTCCATCTCTTTTCTAAACTGAGAATTCCCTTCGAAAAAAATTCTTGATCTTGACCCTCAAAAAACTCCCCAACAGCGGTTATCACGTCGCTATTGTCGTCAAATTTCTTGCCCCGGAGGTGTTCCTTGAGCCGAGGAAAGAGAAAGAAGTCACTGGGGGCTAGATCTGGCGAATAGGGGGGGTGTTCCACCAGTTCAAAGCCCGCTTCTTGAATGGTAGCCATGGCAACTACAGCTTTGTGAGCCGGTGCGTTATCTTGGTGAAACAGCACTCCAGCCCGCAGTTTGCCGCGCCTTTTCTCCTTGATAGCCTCCTGCAATCTTCTTATTTGTTCTGCATAGTAGGTGCCCATAATAGTGGCTCCCTTCTCCAAATAGTCCACCATAATAATTCCTTCAGCGTCCCAAAAAACGGACGCCATAACCTTCCCTGCTGAGCTTGACACTTTGAATTTCTTCGGCGTCGGTTCGTCGGCTCATTTGCATGTCATTGATTGTTGTTTAGTTTCGGGATCAAAGTGGTGGATCCAGGTCTCATCCATGGTCAAAAAAATGACAAAAAATTCTCCTTGTCTGCTTGGAATTTTTCGAGATTTGCTATTGAAATGTCAACTCGTTTCTTCTTTTGCTCGTCGGTTAACATTTTTGGCACCCAACGCGCGGAGACCTTTCTCATATGCAATTCTTTTGCAAGGATTCTTTGAATACTGCCATATGAGATCCCTGTGACCTCAGCTACATGCCTGATAGTCACTCTTCGATCTGCCAACACAACTTCAACTTTTTTCACGTTTTCTTCATTGAGGGACGTGGATGGGCGTCCTTCACGATGTTCATCTTCCGTCGATGTTCTTCCCAGCTTAAATTCCTTGGCCCAGCGTGCAACTGTGGAATATGGAGGAGAAGAGTCCCCCAATGTTTCCACCAAGTCGCTGTGTATGTCTTTGGTAGACATATTTTTCAAGCAGAGGTATTTGATGATAGCTCTGAGCTCGTTTTTTTCCATTTTGATGTTCACTCCTTGGCAGTTCAAATTCAAATGAATGCAGCTCCCGGGAATCGTGGCCTATTTCAGTGATTTTTTTTTTCCTGGACTAGTGGGTAACTAAGAGAGAAGAAAACATTTTATTTTAATTTCTGTGTGCAATAGAAATAACCGATTATCATTACTTTTGGATCGCCCCTCGTACAGGTAGTACTAGTTTAATATACTAGGGTTTGGTGCAGAAAAATCTGCTGCAAATACTCACCTTATAGCTTGACATGACATAGGCAGTATTCAGACCAATATTCCTGAATAGAAAGGTCCAGATGATAATTTGTTTGTATTAAAAAAAAATCACAGTGTGCACTATTCTCTTCTGTGTTTCAGATGAGACTCGCCTATTCAAATCTATGGATGTGCAAAAAAAAAAAAAACATTGGATGTTGTAAGGATCATTCTTATTGCATTCAATTTTTAAGAATACATTGCAAATATTAACACAGAAAATGGGTAACCATTTAAGACATGTAAGAAGGTGGACTGCTGCTGTCGAATTCCTTCCCCTGGAGACACAAATCATATTATTATAACGTCATATGAGCTATGTTGTGTAATGTGAATGGTGTAATGCGTTAATGACGTGTGTAATTTGACCATAGCAATAGTGAGAGTTAATATACTGTATATATTTTGACATGTGCTGTGATGTGAAGCAGTATAATATCTTGCATTGTTAGTGATGAAGCTGTGTTCTGCCCTGCATCAGGTAGCTGACAGAGACAGTGAGAGGTAATACTTGGGACTAGCCCATGATGGGAGAGGCTAGTGTAAGTTAAAGTGAGTGTTTCCTGTTAGGAAGACAGATCGGGCCTGTAGTGCATAGTGAGTGGATGTATAGGTCCAAGGCAAGCAGTTCCACATTCTGGAGTGTCCCTAAGTGAAAGGAGACAGAAGAGAAGGGATATCAAAATCCATATGACAAGTGACTAACAGACAGTGGGGTCTTCTGGAGACGGGGTCCAAGGAGAGAACGCCTAGCTGCGAGATCCCAAGCTTATAATGCTGTAAGGTAACGGGCCTATGCAGGACTGAGTACTTGGGACTAGTAAAGGGTCACGAGCGGGAGTGTTAGGGCACCAGAAAGGAAAATTACAGAACAAGTTGATGACATTTGTTAATTAGGACTGTAGCGTTAAAGCTGGGTTATGGTGAAGTAGGGAGAAACAGTGGACATAGAGAGCAATGGAGAAAACTACTGAGGAAAGAAACGGTGTGGAAAATGCTTAAAGTTGTAAAGGAAACATTCATAAAGGTACTGTCACACTTAGCGATGTACCAGCGATCCCGACCAGCGATATGACGCGGTCAGGATTGCTGGTACATCGCTAAGTGGTCGCTAGTGAGCTGCCACACAGGCAGATCTCACCAGCGACATCGCTGGGGACGGGGATCACTACTTACCTGTCACACCAGGCGATCCTGCGTCCTCCCGCGCGGCTCCACGCGTCGCTCGTCTTCACAGCAGGAAGCACCGCAGGAAGCTGACGACGAGAAACAGTCCTGAACGTTCTCGCGCGATCAGCGATAACCAGCGGGGGAGCCGGTCGTAGGTAAGTATCACACACAGCGATATCGCTAGCAATATCGCTATAATGTCACTAGTTATAGCGATATTGCTAGCGATATCTCTTAGTGTGACATGCCCTTAAGACTACTGTATGTACCTGCTATCTCTTGAATAGAATCCTTATCAAGTTATGTTTATTTTTGAATGGTGGTCTCCCTTATTGAACTGTGAAACATATGGTCCTGGCCAGACCACAACGTCGGCTACATGTGGCCTGTATGGCACAAGTCCACACACCCACCCAGGACCTACACTTTCATTTAACATGTCAGGACCCCACAGACGAGTGTCTCGCTACAGACACACGGATGAAATACGGATGACAGTATGGATGAAAATCATACGTTTCTTTCTGGATGAAAAACGGATGATTTTTCATACCCTTGTCTGAACTCGGCCTTATAACAATGCCCATTAGCATTCAGCTGCCAATCTCATATATGTTCTTGCCAACTATACATAAGCATTGATGTCATCTCCTTAGCGTTGACATATCAAGTGACCAAATATTTTGCAGTTTTTTGTGCACCAGAGGCAACCTTCTTAAAATAAGGCAAATAGCTCAAACTTGATATACCCTGGGGCCGCCCATTTTGCCCATTGATTTAATCATTTATAGTTAAATATATACAGAAACTAACAAAAAAAAACGAAAAAGTATAGTAAAATAAGCCATGAGTCCTAGGACAATACAGGACGTTGCTTGGGTGAAGCGTGGCCACCATTCCCCATGGGTCTCCGGACAGAGAAGCTATTTCTGTCATCACAATGTAAATGTTCCCTCAATGAATTTGTTGAAATTTCCCACAGATCGAGGCCCGTAGAGAACAATAGACGTGTGTCTGACTGAACTGTGCGGCTCAACAAAGCAACAGCTGGAGACAGGGTCACCCAACTCATGAAAGGCCTCGATGTGGGAACAGAGCACTGGAAACACGCAGTAAATGTGACCCTCCTCACAAGCTAAGCACAATTTAATAGTAAGTGACACATTCCATTTCTGGGAACTGTCCCTGAGCCCTTTCCAGGAGGACAAAGCAGGGACCATTACCTCATTGTGTCCTCTCCCCCACAATTTATCGACAGTAACGGGGCACGAATTAAAGGGGTCTTCCAGTCTTCTGAAAAAAAAACCCAAAACGCCGTATTACAATATATTTTTCTTCTTAATGTACCGTAAATATTTTTAAAGATCTCTGCTTGCCATCAGAGAATCGAAACGTGTTTAGGTCTAGTCTGGCTCACACAACTGCGGTTTCTTACATTGTATCACCTTTCCGAAAAGCAGATATAACTAAAATAAAATAAATAAAATTTAGTTTGAACCCCATAAAAATGGATGACTTTTTTTTCAATGTTTATGTTTTTATTCTTTTTTAGTTAAAAGGGATTTTAAGGTTTCAGAAAACCCCTATTTTTGGTTAGAGTTTGTTTAAAAAAACCCAAACAAACTGGGCTTTACTCACCCTCCCCGGGTTCATAGTTGAGTCTCTGTCCCTGTTCCTGGTGACTGTTATTGTCTGCAGCTTTGAAGTCACGTCAAAAGCGCTGCAGCCAATCAGTGAGCTCAGAAGCTCATTGATTGGCTGCAATACTGTCAATGTGACATCCGTGCTGCAGACAATAACAGACAAAGAGATTCAGCATTGAACCTGGGGAAGGTGAGTAAAGCTCAGGTTTTTTTTAAAACAAACTGCAGATGGTGAACAGTGGATTTCCGAAACCAGAAAACCATTCTGAGTTCACAAATATTAATAATATACCTATCCCAAACAATCCCTTTAACTCACCAGTAATGCAATGGAAATGGTGTCTTGAATATTTTTGGGGTGAATATTATGCAGCATTGACGTTCTGCTCTATTTCAGAATGAATTCATTTTTGTTTCTTTCTGACTTCATCACATTCCTGCATGGAAAGAGTCCCCATCCAGGCTGGGTGGTCCTGTATATAATTCACCGGGGACTGGAATTCATCATTTAATCTCATTCATTTTCAGTCGGTGACTGGGAAACTCTTGTATCAATGGCCATTTACCACTGAACACTCTGAGAACAGTTAATTTAATGAAGCGACCATTGTTCCTTCTTGCCTAGAATTCTCTGCCACTTGCCGATATCTCCTCCTTCTTACAAGATTAATTCAATATGACAATTTACTGCTGAAAACAGCCAAGATTAATTGTATGCCGCCTCGTAGGTAAGTGCAAAAAAAAATTACGGTAGGTTGACATTGGTCACCCATGGGTGCGTGCTGCAATGTCCTTACCACATGTAATGACAAATCATCGCTGCAGTCCATGTGTACAAACGTCTACAGAAGGAAATCTAGATGGAGAATCCACTTCAAGAAAATATTTTATTCTTAGTATTAGGACAGGTGAAGACAGCTGTAGATTCTCTCATCCAAGAGAATCGGGCCGATTATGCAAATGACACTCTAATCAAACTCTGATCAGAGCATTGTAGGATCTGATTCTTTTGGACAAGAGAATTGGAGCACACTGTGAGTGTGGCGCCCCTGAGGCTCAGTCGCCACAGAGGTACTGCAACTTCTCCTAAGGTGTAGTGCCCCACCAACTAGGTAAGTTGGGAACTCCTTTCCACACTCCAACACCTGCATCCCACACACAGGATAGCTCAGTAGGTCCGCCTAGCAGCTTCAGACTGGGGGTAGCAGAGCACCCTTCGTGGAACCCTGCTTCGTAACACGAGATGTGCTGGGAGGTGGGTGGAGTTAGTATAAAAGAGGGGGAAGTGAAGGAGTGTAGACTGAGGAGAAGATGGAGAACAAAATTTCAAAAATTGGACTGCACTGCGTGCAGTCCAGTGTTTCCAATGCACTAATTGACTAGCGTGGCCGAGTGCAATCCGAATGTCAGATCAAACTTGGGCATGCAGAGATTTTTTTCCTTGTCTGGAATTGGTCCATCAGAAAAAAATCAGAGACTGTTGTGTTCTGGCCAGGAGACCTTGGGAACATCATCTCGGTTTGTTTTCATTTCACAGGAATCTTCATTATGTCAAGTGGATAATAATCTATCGTGGTCATGTCATTGATGAAGAGATACACAATCCTTTACTGTATATTTATCCAAGTCGCATCCATCAAACAACCAAGATAGATTTATTTTATCCCCTATTAGCATTATTATTATTTATTTATTATTCCTTTCTTATATAGCACCATTATATTCTTCCGTGCATATCATCACTGTCCCTATTGAGGATCACAATCTAAATAGTAGAATTTCCTAAGTTCTATGGCAGTAATGCAGTTCCAATGTTCTAAAGTTATGATTTTAGGGTGCAACTTTTTTTTTTCCTTTTTTTGGCACCTGTTCACACTAGTTTGGATGTGCTGGTCAATTTCTTCTATTTGTAATATAAATTGTCCTTATCAGTGCGCCAGTAGAGGAAACCAACGCAAATAAAGGGAGAACATACACATATGGTCAAAATTGTTGATACTACTCGTTTAATGACAGAAAAACCCACAATGGTGACAGAAATAACTTGAATCTGACTAAAGTAATAATAAATCAAAAATCTATGAAAATGAACAAATGAAAGTCAGACATTGCTTTTCAGCCATGCTTCCACAGAATTAAAAAAAAAATAAAACTCATGAAATAGGCCTGGACAGAAATGATTGTTCCCTTAACTTGATATTTTGTTGCACAACCTTTTGAGGCAATCACTGCAATCAAACGATTCCTGTAACTGTCAATGAGACTTCTGCACCTCTTGACAGGTATTTTGACCCACTCCTCAAGAGCAAACTGCCCCAGTTGCCTCGTGTTGAAGGTTTCCTTTTCCAGACGGCATGTTTAAGCTCTTTCCAAAGATGCTCAATAGGATTTAGGTCAGGGCTCATAGAAGGCCACTTCAGAGTAGTCCAATGTTTTCCTCTTAGCCATTCTTGGGTGTTTTTTTTCATTTATTATTACTTTTGTCAGATTCAAGTTATTTCTGTCAACATCATGGGTTTTTCTGTCGTTAAACGAGGGGTACCAACAATTTTGACCACGAGCATTCCTTGCAGAGGTTGTCCTTGGTGGGATTTGAACCCAGAACCCCAGCGTGACAGCAACAGTGGTAACCACTGAGCCACCGTTCTGCCCAATCCCTTAGACGTAAGCAACGAAGATCCCCATTGAGTGACGGCAAGCAGAGCGCTTCAAATAAAAATTGAAACAAGTATATTGGAATAACAATAATAATAATGTATTAAAAACATTGTGACGTTTTCCAGGAAACAGAAGATTGTTTCTGGAAGATTAATTTGGTAATATGGGAAACCACATGGTAGGTCACTGTGTCCAGACCATAGACCATACAGACACTATCGTATGTGTGATGCTCAATGAGCAACGTGACTATAAGGTAGGAGCAGGTAAACAACACAGTAACATGTCAAGTGTCCCAGTCCATTGACTTTTCCCATTTGTCAATGAAACTTGATGAAATCACAGGTTACCTTGACCCTTAAGTAGAACGCACTTGCTGGGAGCAGCGATGCCCGGCAGGTGTCAGCCCATGGGGCAGCGGCTGCTCAGACATGCTTCTTGGCAGTACTGTGTGAGTTTGAGTTTGCTAAGTTTTCCCACACTGTTTTCTATTGAAAGCATTCATCCTGAGCACAATAGAAGTGTGCCGCTCCCCATTCATCATGGGGGATCTGACCT
Source organism: Dendrobates tinctorius (assembly GCF_039654945.1). Taxonomy (NCBI): domain Eukaryota; kingdom Metazoa; phylum Chordata; class Amphibia; order Anura; family Dendrobatidae; genus Dendrobates; species Dendrobates tinctorius. The sequence goes on from NW_027361993.1 coordinate 10,519,466, forward strand.
CACTGGGTGTTAAGCTGTAATTCTGCTCTGTACACCATCTGGAGGCCGGGTCCCCTTTACATGTTCTTTATGATCTCACAGCCTAAGAATTTACATGAATAAATCGACTGTCCAAAAAAAAATTATTATTAAATCGAGTGAGGCAGGCTTGGCTCCTTTACCCTTTTTTGCCATATACAGTATGTGCGTGGCGGTAGGATTAGGATCCCACTAAAAAGTAAAATAAAACAATCAGCCTTGGTCACTAGGGTATTTAGATACAGGACTAGGCTCAGGACAACAAACTGCAACATTATCCTAATGAAAGAAAACCTAGTCTGGTCAAGGAAAGAGAACACTCTTTTGGTGCCAAAGGCAGGAAAGACCTTGGGCAGGTGTGACAGCATATAGTTATATAGTTTGGTTGACCACGAGGAACACCTGCTTCCCAGGCCATGTTACCCACTGTTACTGTTACATTTATGGCAGTTTAGCCTATAGAAATGTAAGGGTTAATCACAGTTTACTGTATTGTTGGAGATTTGTGATATAATATATTATCTGACCAGTAGAGGGCAGCAGTGTGAGGCCTGAGTTAGAGCACAGAGGTTTTGGCAACTAGTGAGCAGTTGGGCAGAGGTGAAGAAGAGTCCGGAGGGAAGTGGAGGTGCTTATACTTGGGAAAAGTGTGATAGAGCGGTGCGACTCTCGATCTGTTGTTGGTGACTCTGGGGTGTGTTGTTTGGCTTCACATGAGCCGACTCTGTGAGGACAGCCAAGTACACAGCATCTTGGGCTAGGCCATGTGAGGCCTTATCTCTAAGGACTTAGGGTACCGTTACACTAAGCGACGCACCAGTGATCCCAACACCGATACGACCTGGTAAGGATCGCTGGTGCATCGCTAAATAATCGCTAGTAAGATGTTAAACAGTCAGATTTACCCAACGACGCAGCAATGATCTCAGCGGTCGTTGGTACCTTGTCACACAGTAGCGATTCTGACGACTCCCGCCTGCGTCCATGATTTCTGAGTCGCTAGCAAGGTAGCTCGTCGGTGTCAAACACAGCGATGCATGCTGGCCAGCGGGACACCAGCGATCAAAAAATGGCCCAGGACATTCGAGCACGATCAGCGACATTGCAGCGGGGGCATGGTCGCTGCTAAGTGTCACACGTAACGAGATCGCTGGCGAAGTCGCTGTTGCGTCACAAAATCAGTGACACTTCAGCGATCTCACTAGCGATCTCGCTTAGTGTGAAGTACCCCTTAGGGAGGCCCTGTAATGGAGAGATTGGCATTCCCTTAGAGCTTCAAGATGGCATTTCTGATTATTTGGGACTCAGCCCAATAAGGAACCTTCTACTTCAGTCTCAGGACATACTGGTAATATCGTACATCTGAATGTATCCTTGGGTAAAATAACTATTTTATGCCTTGCTGATTTTGTAAGTTTGCTCACTGACAAAGACATGAAAAGTCTATAATTTTAAGGGTAGGTGAATTTTAACATTGAGACATAGGATATCAAAAATAAAATCCAGAAAATCATATTGTATAAATTATATAAATTTATTTGCATTTTGCAGTGAGAAATAAGTATTTGATCCCTCTGGCAAACAAGACGTAATACTTGGTGGCAAAACCCTTGTGGGCAAGCACAGCAGTCAGACGTTTTTTGCAGTTGAGGATGAGGTTTGTGCACATGTCAGGAGGAATTTTGGTCCACTCCTCTTTGCAGATCATATCTAAATCATTAAGATTTTGAGGCTGTTGCTTGGCAATTCGGAGCTCCAACTCCCTCCATAAGTTTTTTATGGTCGATACGCATGCGTACTTCAGAACGAGCAGGTCAAGGAAATGGTTTCATCCATCCCAAAACAAAGCTGTATAAAAGGAAGTGTGGAAACTGTAAGACCATTACTTTCAAGACTCTGGATCTGACAACAACACTGGCTATGTAAGTATAGAACCTTTGAAAATGTCTGTCTCTTTCACTATAGTCTGTACTTTGTACTAATTTTTTTTCTGTTCCTTTTAGACTGGTTGTCTCCTGGTGCTGCCATCTCTCCTGGTGCTGGCATCTCTCCTGCTGCTGCTGCCGTCACTCCTGGTACTGCCGTCTGTCCTGGTGCTACTGTCCTTGCTGTCCAGAGTAAGGACCACCGACTACTGCCCCAGAGATTAAAGATGAGCAAACTCATTTGGAAAACGTTCTCCAATCTCAAACTTGGCACGAACGTAGCTCATTCAGAATCATGTTCGGATTCTAAAGCATTTTCCTTTAACGGCAAAATTCGGGCACAGTTCAGTAAATTATCGAGCTTCCACTAATGCTTTTGTTATGAGTTTAGATAAGGTTAGTAGTGTTGTATGATGAGCAGGGGGATGTGTTTTTTGAGGGGAGAGGGTGGGGAAAGGTCAGAGGAGCGGTGGACTGTTTTTTTTTAATTAACTTAATGTGTGGAGATTCCGGCAGCCAATCAGGGCGCAGGAACCATCCACAATGTCCAAACATAAGGGCTTCTGTCATTGGCTGCCGAAGTCACACGTCCCTCTCCATATAAAAAGCAGACATGTTTTGGTGGCGCCATTTTTTCAGTGTAACAGCACAAAGAGGCTGCTCCTGCTGCTGTAAGTTGTCAGATAATTAGGTAGGAGGTTTATTGTCTGCTACTTCAGCTTGACATTACCCTGTGTGAAATCGACCTTCCAGCATCAAATCAGTTTATGCTAATAGTGTTGTGCAGTCACCAGCCCACATTTCCTATTCAAAATTATTTGGGCTAATATTGTTGTGCAGGCTCCAGGCCACATTTCCTAATCAAAATCGTTTGGGCTAATATTGTTGTGTAGGCCCCAGGCCACATTTCCTAATCAAAATCATTTGGGCTAATATTATTGTGCAGGCACCAGGCCACATTTTCTAATCAAAATCATTTGGGCTAATATTGTTGTACAGGCACCAGGCTATATTTCCTAACCAAAATAGTTTGGGCTAATCTTGTGGTGCAGGCACACGATCTCAGAAAATCAATACTGATTGTTAATTTAGCGACAGGTGACTGACAGGTCTGGGCCTAGGGTTGTGAAACAAAGTTAAAAGAGGGGAAGGATACATCCAGCATGAGTGGGAAAAAGCGAAGACATGGTGGAAGGGGGAATAGGCTTGGTGTTCGACATGTACATAGGTTAGGCGGTAATGTTACTGAAAGCTCTGCTTAACAAACACCGTCTCATTCTATCCAAAGACAACTGACATCTGTTTCTGGATGGGCTATTTGACTCCCTTTCTTTAATAGCAGCAGCAGCAGCAGCAGCACAGTGGTATGCCTTGTAGATGAGGGCCAGAAAGAAAATGTACTCCAGTGGATGGCAAACGCTGCATCAACTGGCCTCTCCTCCTTTTACTCCACCTTAACATCACACATAGTACAATTCTCAGAGGTGTCACCCCAATTACCCTTGTTTCCCCTGTGTCAAACCTCTCTAGACACCCAGCTAACTGTGGGGAACCATAGATGGGCCATTCTGCAGAGCTGTTCACACATTCTATGCCATGGGCAACAGACGTGTGCTCCAAAGAATCCAGAGGAGGAAAGCATCTGCACCGATGCCCAAATTTTTTTCCTGCTGGATCTGGGGCCAGACTAAGTAGGGTCCAAGCAGAATCCAGACCTTTGTCACTAGATGTTAACGTCTGGGGTTGGAGGGTATCCTGATGAGACTCAAATACCTGATGCTCATAAGGACTGTAGGGTGAAGATTGAAGGGTGACTGTCAGGACGAGGAGTTGAAGAACATGAAGGATGACGATGAGGTTGTAAATACACACGTGGTCAAAATTGTTGGTACCCCTTATTTAATGACAGAAATAACTTGAATCTGACTAAAGTAATTTTAAATAAAAAATCTATGAAAATTAACAAATGAAAGTCAGACATTGCTTTTCAACCATGCTTCCACAGAATTTTTAAAAAAAATAAAGCTCAAGAAATAGGCCTGGACAGAAATGAAGGTACCCTTAATTGAATATTTTGTTGCATAACCTTTTGAGGCAATCACTGCAATCAAACGATTCCTGCAACTGTCAATGAGACTTCTGCACCTCTCAAAAGGTATTTTGTCCCACTCCTCAAGAGCAAACTGCTCCAGTTGTCTCGTGTTTGAAGGTTGCCTTTTCCAGACAGCATATTTCAGCTCTTTCCAAAGATGCTCAATAGGATTTACGTCAGGGCTCATAGAAGGCTACTTCAGAATAGTCCAATGTTTTCCTCTTAGCCATTCTTGGGTGTTTTTAGCTGTGTGTTTTAGGTCATTATCCTGGGTCATTATTATTTTTGTTTTTTATTTGTTTTTTATTGTTTTTTAGTCATTATCCTGTTGCAAGACCCATGACCTGTGACTGAGACCAAGCTTTCTGACACTGGGCAGCAGATTTCTCTCAAGAATGCCTTGATAGTATTGAGATTTCATTGTACTCTGCATAGATTCTAGACACCCTGTGCCAGATGCAGCAAAGCAGCCCCAGAATGTAACAGAGCCTCCTCCATGTTTCACAGTATGGACAGTGTTCTTTTCTTGATATACTTTATTGTTCCATCTGTGAACATAGAGCTGCTGTGCCTTGCCAAAAAGCTCCATTTTTGTCTCATCTGTCCATAGGACATTCTCCCAGAAGCTTTGTGGCTTGTCAACATGTAGTTTGGCAAGTTCCAGTCTGGCTTTTTTATGATTTTTTTCAACAATGGTGTCCTCCTTGGTCATCTCCCATGAAGTCCACATACATACAAGGACGGATGGTGCGATCTGACACTGATGTTCCTTGTGCTTGAAGTTCACCTTTAATCTGTTTAGAAGTTTTCCTGGGCTCTTTTGCTACCATTCGCATTATCCGTCTCTTTGATTTGTCATCAATTTTCCTACTGCGGCCACGTCCAGGGAGGTTGGCTACAGTCTCATGGAGCTTACATTTCAGAATAATATGGGCAACTGTAGTCACGGGAACATCAAGCTGATTGGAGATGATCTTATAACTGTTACCTTTAACAAGTTTGTCTATAATTTTCTTTCTAACCTCCTGAGACAATTATTTCCTTTGCTTCCTCTGGTCCATGTTGAGTGTGATACACACCATGTCACCAAACATCACAGTGAGTATCTGTAGCCCTCTCTACAGGCTTGTGGTGCCCCTGAGGGTTCAGTCGCCACAGAGGTACTGCATCTCATCCAGAGGTGTGGTACCACACTCTCAGGTAAGAAGGGAGCACCACCCAGGACTATAACACCTGCACCCAACACAGACTAATGCAGCAGGGCACCCTGGATGTACCCTAAGGGAGGATGGTCTCATCCCAGGCTGGGTAGTAGAGGGTGTTGGGGGTGTGGATGGAGAATGTAAGAAGAGAGGGGAGAAGCTAACAGAGCAGGAAAGAACAGTACAGAGAGGGAGAGGGATGTCAGGAGAAAGTGAAAGTAAGGAGATGTGCTGTGAGGCAGCTCCCTGTCAGGAGGAGCTGCAGAGAGAAAGATGAAAGGGAGAGACAGAAGGAGGCTCCTGGAAGGCAGAAGGGGTCCTTGGGGCACGGGGTGTGTGGAAGCCACCTTTGGGGCCCGTATCCAGTAGTGGAGGGACCAGATCGCAGTGGGGTACCGGCCCCCGAGACTAGTGAAAATCACCAGACTCAGCTAGCAAGCCGGAGGCAGGGGCACCTCTAGGTGCTTCAGCCACAGTCACAGTTACAGTCATATGTTAAAGTTTGGGCACCCCTATTAATGTTAACCTTTTTTCTTTACAACAATTTTGGTTTTTGCAACAGCTATTTCAGTTTCATATATCTAATGACTGATAGACTCAGTTACATTTCTGGATTCAAATGAGGTTTATTGTACTAACAGAAAATGTGCAATCTGCATTTAAACAAAATTTGACTGGTGCAAAAGTATGGGCACCTTTATCATTTTCTTGATTTCAACACTCCTAACTACTTTTTACTGACTTTCTGAAGCACTGAATTGGTTTTGTAACCTCATTGAGCTTTGAACTTCATAGCCAGGTGTATCAAATCATGAGAAAAGGTATTTAAGGCTGTGTGTACACGCTGCGGATTCCGCTGCGTTTCTGCAGCGGTTTTGGCCGCTGCGGACACGCAGCAGTTTTAGCTGCGGTGTACAGTACCATTCATTTGAATGGAAAAACAAAAAACGCTGTGCCGACGCTGCGGAAAAAACCGCGCGGATTTGCTGCGGTTTTGAATCCGCAGAAAGAATTGCATGTCAATTCTTTCTGCGGAAACCGCTGCGGGTTCCTATCTCCACCATTGTGGAGATAGTGAATCCGCAGGACCAAACCACAGGCAAAACCGCAGATAATCCGCAGGTCTTTGGACCTGCGGATTATCTGCGGTTTTTGCAAAATCCGTGCGGATTAATCCGCAGCGGAATCCGCAGCGTGTGCACACAGCCTAAGGTGGCCACTTGCAAGTAGTTCTCCTATTTGATTCTCCTATGAAGAGTGGCATCATGGGCTCCTCAAAACAACTCTCAACTGATCTGAAAACAAAGATTATTCAACATAGCTTTTCAGGGGAAGGATACAAAAAGTTGTCTCAGAGATTTAACCTGTCAGTTTCCACTGTGAGGAACATAGTAAGGAAATGGAAGAACACAGGTACAGTTCTTGTTAAGCCCAGAAGTGGCAGGCCAAGAAAAATATCAGAAAGGCAGAGAAGAAGAATGGTGAGAACAGTCAAGGACAATCCACAGACCACCTCCAAAGACCTGCAGCATCATCTTGCTTCAGATGGTGTCACTGTGCATCGGTCAACAATACAGCGCACTTTGCACAAGGAGAAGCTGTATGGGAGAGTGATGTGAAAGAAGCCGTTTCTGCAAGCACGCCACAAACAGAGTCGCCTGAGGTATGCAAAAGGACATTTGGCCAAGCCAGTTACATTTTGGAAGAAGGTCCTGTGGACTGATGAAACAAAGATTGAGTTGTTTGGTCATACAAAAAGGTGTTATGCATGGAGGCTAAAAAACACAGCATTCCAAGAAAAACACTTGCTACCCACAGTAAAATTTGGTGGAGGTTCCATCATGCTTTGGGGCTGTGTGGCCAATGCCGGCACCGGGAATCTTGTTAAAGTTGAGGGTCGCATGGATTCAACTCAGTATCAGCAGATTCTTGACAATAATGTGCAAGAATCAGTGACGAAGTTGAAGTTACGCAGGGGATGGATATTTCAGCAAGACAATGATCCAAAGCACCGCTCCAAATCTACTCAGGCATTCATGCAGAGGAACAATTACAATGTTCTGGAAAGGCCATCCCAGTCCCCAGACCTGAATATCATTGAACATCTGTGGGATGATTTGAAGAGGGCTGTCCATGCTCGGCGACCATCAAACTTAACTGAACTGGAATTGTTTTGTAAACAGGAATGGTCACAAATACCTTCATCCAGGATCCAGGAACTCATTAATAGCTACAGGAAGCAACTAGAGGCTGTTATGTTTGCAAAAGGAGGATCTACGAAATATTTATGTCACTTTTATGTTGAGGTGCCCATACTTTTGCACCGGTCAAATTTTGTTAAAATGCAGATTGCACATTTTCTGTTAGTACAATAAACCTCATTTGAATCCAGAAATATAATTGAGTCCATCAGTTATTAGATATATGAAACTGAAATAGCTGTTGCAAAAACCAAAATTGTTATAAAGAAAAAAGGTTAACATTAATAGGGGTGCCCAAACTTTAACATATGACTGTATTTAGCTGAAAAGGCAGCCATATAGGAGAAAGGGGACACCGAGAGGATGTCACCCGACAAGGTCCCCTGCTGCTGGCTTGGAACACTGACTGTGATGTGTTGGACAGGAAAGGAGGAAAGCCAGCACAGTGAGACAGCCAGGAGAGAAACATACAGAAAGGAGTCCTGGAAAGGTGCATCCCAATCTACCTGGGAGTTTGCTGGACCCCTCACCTGGAGGACACTGTGCCAAGCGGGCATCCATGTACACCAGAACTGTGAGAAAAGCTTTGGAAACTGCACCGAGATGTGTCCTCTGATCATTCCTGCGTCACCTGCCCTGCACCACGTTCGCCATCCTCACCCTTAACATCTACATCCAAACTGTCCTGGGATACAGTTCTACCTGTGGAGAGCTCAACCATCTCTGCTGCCCTGTCACCATCCCAGAGGATCTGCATAGCAGCATCGGTCCCCTGACCGAATACCACAGGTGGCGTCATGAACACTTTATTATAAACTTTATAAACCTTATTTCTTTGTAAATATCCCTTTAATTGGACGCCAAGGGCCATGGACCGGGTCACCACTGCCGTGACACATCCGCTTTAAGAACCGGCCCAGTACCTCACAACCCTGGTGGGTGATCCAGGCCCACTCACTGATTTCAAGATTATAGACACCTGTGATGCTAATTAGTGGACACACCTTGATTTAACATGCCACTTTTGTCACATTATTTTCAGGGATACCATCATTTCTGTCCTGGTCTATTTCATGAGTTTTACATTTTTTTAAATTCAGTGGAAGCATGGCTGAAAAGCAATGTCTGACTTTCATTTGTTCATTTTCATAGATTTTTGATTCATTATTTCTTTTGTCAGATTCAAGTTATTTCTGTCAACATTGGGGGGTTTTCTGTCATTAAATGAGGGGTACCAACAATTTTGACCACGTGTATACCACTTTGTGTGAACCCAAAGGCACGCAGTTGAGTAGCTCAGCAGAGAAGGTGGAGGAGAAGGAAGATGAGGAGGTTACATTGTAGATTGTCGCACAAACACAAAATGATGCAGCCACGACAAGCACTACATCCTCAGCCACAACTGTGCAGCGGTCATGTGTTTGCAGTTCACAGGGGTGGAAAAGGTTGCCTAGCCTGGGCCTTTTTTGAGACTGCAAATGATGACTCAACTCACGTTATCTGCCAACTTTACAAAAAACAACTCAGTAGAGGCAAATATTGCAATAATTTGACTACTACATGCATGAACCAGCACATGGCGATCACCATGTATTAGTCTGGGAATCTCACTGCCCTAAAATATGCCCAACTGTCCTAGCCAAACACTGGCTGTCCCATCAACCTCATCTGCTGCTTCTTCCTCCTTTGTCACCATTTCAAGTGTTTTTCCAAGAACACCACATATTTCTACATCCACCATAACATCTCTGCCTGCATCTCACTCACAGTCCGGCAGCTTGTCATGTTCTTATTTTTAATCTTTGAAGATTCCATAATAACAGGGTCTGTACCACAGGACTGGCGTATAGCAAATGTGGTGCCAATATTCAAAAAGGGGACAAAAACTGAACTTGGAAATTATAGGCCAATAAGTTTAACCTCAACTGTCGGTAGAATCCTGGAGGGTTTTCTAAGAGATACTATACTGGAGTATCTGGAGAAGAATAACCTCATGACCCAATATCAACATGGGTTTACAAGGAACCGTTCCTGTCAGACTAATCTGATAAGCTTTTATGAAGAGGTAAGTTCAGGACTGGACCAAGGGAATGCAGTGGACGTGGTGTACATGGACTTTTCAAAAGCTTTTGATACGGTGCCACACAAAACGTTGATACATAAAATGAGAACAATGGGGATAGGGGAAAATATGTGTAGGTGGGTTAAGAGCTGGCTCAGAGATAGGAAACAAAGGGTGGTTATTAATGGAGCACACTTGGACTGGGTCACGGTTAGCAGTGGGGTACCACAGGGGTCAGTTTTGGGCCCGCTTCTTTTTAACATATTTATTAATGACCTTGTAGGGGGCATAGAGAGTAGAATTTCAATATTTGCAGATGACACTAAACTCTGCAGGGTAATCAATACAGAGGAGGACAATTTTATATTACAGGAGGATTTATGTAAACTAGAAGCTTGGGCTGATAAATGGCAAATGAGCTTTAATGGGGATAAATCTAAGGTCATGCACTTGGGTTGAACGAACAAGATGTATAATTATGTGCTTAATTGTAAAACACTGGGCAAAACTGTCACTGAAAAAGACCTGGGTGTATGGGTGGACGACAAACTCACATTTAGTGGCCAGTGTCAGGCAGCTGCTGCAAAGGCAAATAAAATAATGGGATGCATTAAAAGAGGCATAGATGCTCATGAGGAGAACATAATTTTACCTCTATATAAGTCACTAGTGCGACCACACATAGAATACTGTGTACAGTTCTGGTCTCCGGTGTATAATAAAGACATAGCTGAACTGGAGCAGGTGCAGAGAAGAGCGACAAAAGGTTATTAGGGAACTAGGGGGTCTGCAATACCAAGACAGGATATTACACTTGGGGTTATTTAGTTTGGAAAATCGAAGGCTTAGGGGTGATCTTATTACAATGTATAAATATATGCGGGGACAATACAAAGACCTTTCTAATGATCTTTTTACTCTTAGACCTGTGACTGGGACAAGGGGGCATCCTCTACGTCTGGAGGAAAGAAGGTTTAAGCATACTCACAGACGCGGATTCTTTACTGTAAGAGCAGTGATACTGTGGAACTCTCTGCCATATGATGTTGTAATGAGTGATTCCCTAATGAAATTTAAGAAGGGACTGGATGCCTTTCTTGAAAAGTATAATATTACAGGGTATATACACTAGTTTCCTTAATATTGCGTTGATCCAGGGAGCTAGTCTGATTGCCGTATGTGGAGTTGGGAAGGAATTTTTTCCCCCAATGTGTAGATTACTGTTTGCCACATGGTTTTTTTTTGCCTTCCTCTGGATCAACATGTTAGGGCAAGTTAGGATAGGATATGGGTTGAACTACATGGACTTAAAGTCTTCCTTCAACCTTAATAACTATGTTACTATGTTCAGCCTACTCCATCCTCTCTCAGCACAGCAACCAGACCACGGTCCCACAGTTGTGGTGACATAAAAGAATGTTTCCTCCTACACTTGCCAAAGCTAAGAGCTGGAACTCCACCATCTCCAATCTGTTGGCCACGGAAATACTGCCTTTTTGCCTGCAGGATACAGACGGTTTCCGAAAGCTGACGGCCGTCACAGTCCCCCAGTACCAGTTGCCCAGCCGCCATTACTTCTCTAAGAAAGCTGTGCCTGCAGTACACCGGCAACATCACCTGTTCCTTGAAAAAAATCTATATCTGCCAGGATGCTTTTCACTGACACCTGGACGAGCAAACATGGACAGGGAAGTTACAGTTCGCTGACTGGGAACTGGGTGACTCTGGTGGCTTTGGAGGCAAGCAGGCAAGGGGATGTTCCATAAGTCTTGGAATCCCCAATGCTTGTGGGACAACTCTCTGTATATAACAATTCCTCCACTGCGTCTGCCTCTGCCAACTCCTGTAATGCCTCCACCTCCACCCTCAACCTCTCCCTTAATGGGACGCATGTTCCTACAGTGCAGAGTGAATCCACCCACCTCCGTACTGCGCAGCCAGGGCTCACCACAGTCAGGCAGTCAGTCAGAGTTTAAATTAATATACGTTGGAGATCACAGTCACACAGCTCAAGAGTTGTGGACACCTATCCAAGTGTAGTTTGTGCAATGGCTGTCTCCAATGAACCAGGAGCCAAGGTAGACTGTGTGTGATAATGGTGCAAACCTGGTGACAGCCCTACACCAAGGCAACCTCACACACATGCCTTGCATGGCTCACGTACAATTTTTCCACCACTATCCAAGCCTGGATGTGCTGCTACAGAAAACACGACACTGTGTGCTCACTTCTGCCGTTTGCACCCCGCAGGTCATCGACTTGCATCGCTGCAAAGGTCTTTTGACCTACCGGTTAACCGCTTGAAATGAAATGTTCCAACAAGGTGGAATTTCACTCTGCACATGTTGCAGCAACTGTGGCAGCAGCATTGAGCCTTGGTGCAGTATGTCCTTTTGCATAGCCTGGGCCAACACAGTCAGGACGTGGTGCAAATCACGCTTGTGGAGTGGGCCCAGATCAAGGACCTCCGCACCCTTCTGCACAGTTTTGATATGGCTACTAATGGTGCTGAAGATGCTGTCATCAGCATAACAATTCCAGTCATCTACATGCTGGAGCACACTTTGAATAGACTGCAGTAGGAGGTGGTGGTCTCAGAGGAAGAGGTGGAAGCAGAGGAAGATGTGCAAGGAATAACAATATCTCTAAGTTCCGGACTGTCATTGCACAGGCAGGTGACATTACAGCAATCAAGGGGAGCTCATGTTTCCAGACAAACTGTTAGTGAAGGTGCATAAGCCGAGGAACAAATGGAGGAGGAAGAGGAGCAAGAGGTGATGGGCGCACAGCAGTCAGGAGATGAAGAGGATAATGATCCCCTCTCTGTTGTCCATTGTTGGCAGGAGGGTACAGAGGAAGTGAGCTTGAGTTTTACCCCACCACTAACACACCATGGACTTGGACCTCATGGAAGTGTCCAACACATGAGCATCTTCTTGCTGCACTACCTGCAACATTATGGCCATATTGTTATGATTAGAAATAGTGCTGACTACTGGGTTGCCACTCTGTTAGATCCACATTACAAGAGGACATTTTTGCAGATGCTTCCTCTCCTGGAAGGGGACGAATACCTGCTGGAGTATCAAAGATTGTAGACAATCTTAAGAGTGGTTTTCCCCAAGACAGCAGTGAGGCAGACAGTATGTACCGCAGTTATAAATTTCAAACACCGGGAACGTTGAGTTGTCAGCACAAAAACATTAGCAGCAGCAGTATAAGTGGCAGAAGCAATTTCTGTGGGTCGTTTCACACTTTTTTTATACCAGCCCATGCACCAGCAGAACAGAATACAAGTCTGACACGTTTTCAACAACTGGAGAGGATGGTGCAGCAGTATCTTGAGCTCAATATCAATGACATCAGTGGGGTTTGGACCCTTTTGCATCCGGCTGTTCCCTGAAAGTGTAGACCACCTAACTTTCATCAAGATAAACAAGTCATGGATCTCCAATGACTTTTGCACCCCAGTCCAGACCGGGTAGACTAGGCGATGGTGTAGTTTTTGTCGTTTTTAGTATGATACATTGATCTCGCATTATTGCAGTCTGTGACACCTTTGTCATGGCTAAAGTGACTGCTGTTGGTACTGCTGCTAATGTTGCAAACAATTTTTTGAAATGTGGAGACTCCAAGTTGGGTCTTCATCTTGTGGCTTGCCTGTTTTAGAAGGTGTGTCAGAGACCCATTATACTATTTCTACTCTATGGAAATTGATGCCACTTTAGTGGTGTGTGACAAAAATTTTTGGAAATGTGGAGACTCCAAGTTGGGTCTCCATCTGGTGGGTTGCCTGTAGTGGAAGGTGAGTCAAAGCCTCATTATACTATTTCTACTTTGGCGAAATTCATGCCACTTTAGTAGTGTGTCACAATAATTTTTTGAAATGTCTGGACTCCATGTTGGGTCTTGGTTGCCTGTAGCAGTAGAGTTCCCAGACTGGCAGGCTTGCACTTACTTTCAGTCAACTACCTGTATGACTATCTTTAATTGTTTCTAATAATAGTAGTCTACCAAGCTGATACTTGTGCCACCTGTGTGTGGCTGAGCAGAAAAACAGTTTGAGCTGTTGCATGACGTATCAGGGCTCCCGGCACAGCAGGCTTACACTGATCCCTCACCCACCTCATCTTAATTTAAACTTAAATTCAAAGCTGTAAATGCTGGCCCAGATCCTGATACCTCATGCATGGCCCATGGCTGACTGCTGCTGTGCTGTTATCAAATTTGTGCTGTGGGTCAATTGATGCCTTTTTTCCTGATGTCTGTCCCTAATGTTTGGAAATGTTGGGACTCCAAGTTGGGTCTCCTTCATGTGGGTTGCCTTAATTTTGCAGTGCAGGGCTCTCAGAGCACTAGGCCTACACGTGTCACTCATCCACCTGTTACTGATCAATGTTTCAGCTAGAAATGATGATCCATGCCCTGTCCCATGCATTCATGCTGCACAATTATACTATTTGTACTCTGGGTCAATTGATGCCACTCTTACTGATGTCTGCCCCTAATTTGATCTGTTCTTGCAGCTTTTTGCCCACCCCGCCTGAAAGTTTTGTCTATGCATTTGGTTTTGCCTCCCATTGAATTCAATGGGGTTTGGGTATGTCTGCTGACCCAAACCGAACCTTGAAGGGTTCGCTCATCTCTACTAGAGATCTTCATTTTCTGTGGAGTGAGTTTGTATAGTGCTCAGACAGTTCTCATCAAATCAACCCCCACAACCCAATTAATCACCCTAAAGCAGGCTCAATACCCTCTTATCCAAATGAAGCCTCTGAAATCACATATTTATATGCAAATGAAGTGATGTAATAGATTGAACACTAGGATAGAAAACTGGCATGAATGGGGGGGCCATAGGCCAGAGATCCTCAATGATAATCCAATTAGGTAATTGTAATCTCAACTTGCTCTTGTGCGCGTTTTATTACTGTCATCATCAAGAGGTTCACATGTTCCTCAGAAAAACAACGCAATAATGTATAATATTAATAGATTGTTTGATAAATTTCCAATAAGTTTTTTGTAATCAACATGCAAAGTCCACAATAGTACCAGAGTACTATGCTACGTTCACACATTGCGCATTCGGTACAGATTTGACCTGTCGGTCAAAGGGATCAGGATGAGGAGAAGCCACCAGTGATCTGTCTCGGATCAGTTATCTGAGGAGTATAGTCCTCAGCCAGGTATTCAAAGGTGTGTTTTCTCTAAAAAATATTACCAGCTTTTCAGAAAACGTGCAGACTGCAATAACACAAGTTCAGGTCCCTTAGGGCTCGTGCAGACGACTGTATAACACTGACGAGTAGTATCCCTATTTTTTATGGATTGCACTCGTCCCCATGTTATTCAACAAGGCTGTGCACATGTCCGATTTTTTTCCTCCGACCGTGTGGTCCGAGGAATAAAAAATCACAGTATTCTTGATTTGACTCTGATAATCGGATCCCATCATTCAAGTCTATGGGTCCGTGGAAAACATCAGACCACACTCAGATGACATCTGAGTGCTGTCCGATTTTCACAGACAGACTCAATGGACAAGGTGCAGAAACTTTTTTTATTTTCCACACCTGCAAGAAAATCATATCACACTGTGATCAAACTCTGATCAGAGTGTGATTAGCGTCATCGAACTGATTTTCTCAGATGAGAGAGAAACAATCATGTGACCCTAGCCTTAGGGGGGTCAGTATCAAAAGAAAAAAAAAAGTTTTTTTTTTAATAAAATATAAAAGTTCACATCGCCCCCTGATTTTTCTCGAAACGTAAATAAAAAATCTAAAAAATGAACACATTTGGTATTGTTGCGTGCAAGGCTCTCCTAACTAATAAGATATTATTACATATATCCCATACAGGCAACGGCAAAATGAGAGGAAAAAAAAAAGAAAAAAGGTCACCTCCCAAAAAATTGGAGAGCTTATGAAAATCAAAGAGCAATAATTGGAAACGAAAAGGGGCCCACTATGACTTTGTCTCCCCAAAGATCCAGATAAACCTGGATTGGGTAAGACTTTTACTAATTACAGTTATATGTTGTCCATTCAATCACTATTAAGACAAAGGCACAATGTAATAGATGATGACAACTGTCACGCGGCGGTCTTGGCACAGTGTCCTCTCCTGAGTTTCCCTCCAATGTCAGATATTTGATCCAGTGGATGAAGCACGTGTCTGGAGGCCACACGAGCCTTTCCCAGAATCTAATGTATCATTACCAGCCCCGACCCCATTGTCCTTCCATCCTCCACCTGCTGCTGAACAGAGGGTTGTTATCCCGAGGCAGTTCCACAGATAATTTAGCATCTAGTAATTGAAGCCCTCCGTATTGTTTGGGGGGGTCCGTGATTGGCTACTGACTGTGGGAAACTTCACAGAGCTCAGGACTCACAGATTCAGCTGTTGATATGCACTTATAAATAGGGGACGGTCTCACATCTGCCACAAGGAGAATTGTCAATCATCAGAGATATATCTGCAAGAACAGTGCATTAAAAATGGCGCCCACTGGCACGGCTGCAGGGTCCTGCAATAATGGTCAAAAGTGCAAAAATGCCTTCAGGGTAGGTATTAGGTGATGTTTTAAAAATCTGGAACTCACGTCATAACTTGTGGATGTAATGGTCCTGTCCATAAGAGCTAGCAATTGATATAGGTCGGTCAGAGTTTAATCAATTTTTTTTTTTTTACAGCAACTGAGTAAAGCGGAGGTGGAAAAGCTGAGGCGAGACAGAATTAACAGCAGCATTAGACAACTTAGATTGCAGCTGGAGAGTGAATTTCAGAGCCATCAGCCTAACACCAAACTGGAGAAAGCTGACATTCTGGAGATGACGGTCAGTTATTTGAAAAAGCGCCACATTCTGGTGAATGGTAAGTACTGCACGGCGCACTATTACAGTAATGGTGTAAAGTGTTAATTTATCCACTGGCAGAATCCTATCTATATGAGGTGCATAAGTAATAATTATACATGAACATTATTCCCAAAGGGACCCAAGGGCTTCCCGCTAAGAAGACTCCGGTATTATAGAGAGCACATGCTAGGCAGAAGCCCTATTATAGGTTATGTTGAACTGTCAGATATGAAGCTTAGAACAGCTTTATGAAGGCTGCATTTGCACTACGACCCCACTATCTGGAGGTCCTGATTATTCTTTGCTAGATAGGATGCCCATTTTATGACACCATTTATCGATCAGGTTCATAGGTTCCTAATATAAGTGGGATCTGATAGGTGCCAGATTGTGAAATACTCCTGATTATCAGATATCAGTTTATTAGAATTTTTTTTAATTCAACGGATGTTCGTGATTTTCTAAGGTGCCTTTTATTGGATACAGCCATCATTTGTCATTTTATACTAAAAACTTTATCTACAATATTCTGGAATAATCTTAAATTATCTGAATTATTTGATCAGCTTCTATCACAGACACATAAAGAGATGATAAGCTTTTGGAATGAAAAGGGCCACATACCTGAACAGGAGCCGTTTTTAGCCCATGTCAGCCCCTGCTTATTAAACTATTCATGGTCCAAGTATGCCACCCAACATGTACCTGATAGTTGCCATTGATGGACATGATAAATTCCATATTATGAAACGTTTCAGATTATGAGATGTCAGAATCATGGATTTTTATGGTGCACTGTTCTCATAGTGGTAAAAGTATTTGGCTCCCCTTGACCAATGCTGGTGAAGATGGCTTTAAGGTGCAATGATACACTGCGCTGCTGAAGGTATAATTCAAGGAACTTTATTGACCAATGCTGAAAAATATGGCTGCTGGTGCTTCCACCCTGATGTTCGTGTCATGTGGCCTGCCCTACTGTAACCACATAGGGATAGCACCTGGAAAAACTATGGACACTCCCTTTAAGAAATCATGCACAATTATTATTATATCTTACGGTACTGTATAGTCTTTGGCCATGTGAATGTAAAGGATGTTGAATTTTACATATTTTTTGTTTTATTATATTTTTTTGAATCCTATATAGCAACATCAAGCTCTACAAAAAAAACTTTCCAAGGCTATAGCCAATGTCTGCAGGAGACTTTGCACTATCTATCGTATCCTGCGAAAATGGACCAGGCCAATGAAAAAGTCATGCAGTATTTCAACAGAGGCTGCATAATGAGCAGTAAATCACCTGGTTCATCACCAACCAATTCAGAGCGGCCACTGAAACATGTCATCTGGAGACCATGGTAAAGGACTGTGATGCTTTGTCCTGCAAACCTGTATTTCACCCTCTGTCAGCTACTTTTCACCCTCTGTCACCTATAGACGTGGTGACTTTGGTGACATTACCAATAGTAGAGGCCAATTCAACTCATGTGTCCCATAGTAAAAAAGTAATTTTTTGTAATCAATAGTTGCTTCATGTTGAAGTTATAAATATTATTTCCTGTAAATTTAGCAAGCACTAACTATCTATATTGTACATAAGAAGGTTGTGTAATAATAACTAATAATGTATGTGGATAGCACTGGATATTATATATAGATATTATATTTCAAAGAAATTAAAACAATTATATTTTATATCACAAAATCTGTAAACCTTGTAATTCAAGTTTAATAAAAACAGTATATATTAGTATTTGCTGTTTATTTTACAAAAAAAATCAATTATGTAAAACTATGTTCACAGTTTTGCTGGTTGCCCTTGGACACAGGCTACAGTTAAGCTCCATTCCGCTGTCAGACTTGTGACTGCTCTGCTTGGCTTTAACTGTGTAACTGACGTATGAACAAAGGTGTTTGCAAAGATCATTTTAAAATGTAACTGCAGTTTCAGAAGAACTTGTAGCTGAATGTCCGTGTCTGCCTCTTTCTCCTCCCTAGAATGTCTGTTTCTGCCTCTAGTTCCTTCCTAGGATGTCTGTGTCCGCCTCTAGCTCCCTCCTAGAATGTCTGTGTCTGCCTCTAGCTCCTCCCTAGAATGTCTGTGTCTGCCACTAACTCCTCCCTAGAATGTCTGTGTTTGCCTTTAGGTCCTCCCTAGAATATCTGAGTCTGTCTCAAGCTCCTCCCTAGAATGTCTGTCTGCCTCTAGCTCCTCCCTATATTGTCTGTGTCTGCTTCCAGTTCCTCCCTAGTATGTCTGTGTCTGCCTCTAGCTTATCCATAGAATGTCTGTGTCTGTCTCTAGCTCCTCCCTAGAATGTCTGTGTCTGCCTCTAGCTCCTCCTTATAATGTCTGTGTCTGCTTCCAGCTCCTCCCTAGTATGTCTGTGTCTGCCTCTAGCTTCTCCCTAGAATGTCTGTGTTTGTCTCTAGCTCCTCCCTAGAATGTATGTGTCTGCCTCTAGCTCCTCCCTAAAATGTCTGTGTCTGCCTCTAGCTCCTCTCTAGAATGTCTGTCTGCCTCTAGCTCCTCCTTAGAATGTCTGTGCCTGCCTCCAGTTCCTCCCTAGTATGTCTTTGTCTGCCTCTAGCTCCTCCCTAGAATTTCTGTGTCTGTCTCTAGCTCCTCCCTAGAATGTATGTGTCTGTCTCTAGCTCCTCCCTAGAATGTCTGTGTCTGCCTCTAGCTCCTCCTTAGAATGTCTGTGTCTGCTTCTATCTCCTCCCTAGAATGTCTGTGTCTGCCTCGAACTCCTCCCTAGAATATCTGTGTCTGCCTCTAGCTCCTCCCTAGAATGTCTGTGTCTGCCTCCAGTTCCTGTTTAGCTTTAACTGTGTAACTGATGTATGAACAAAGGTGTTTGCAAAGATCATTTTAAAGTGTAACTGCAGTTTCAGAAGAACTTGTAGCAGAATGTCCGTGTCTGCCTCTTTCTCCTCCCTAGAATGGGTTTCTGCCTCTAGTTCCTTGCTAAAATGTCTGTGTCTGCCTCTAGCTCCTCCCTAGAAGGTCTGTCTGCTTCTAGCTCCTCCCTAGAATGTCTGTGTCTGTCTCTAGCTCCTCCCTAGAATGTCTGTCTGTCTCTAGCTTCTCTCTAGAATGTGTGTGTCTGCCTCTAGCTCCTCCCTAGAATGTGTGTGTCTGTCTCTAGCTCCTCCCTAGAATGTCTGTCTGTCTGTCTCTAGCTTCTTTCTAGAATGTGTGTCTGCCTCTAGCTTCTCTCTAGAATGTGTGTGTCTGCCTCTAGCTCCTCCCTAGAATGTCTGTCTGCGCCTCCCTAGAATGTCTGTCTGCGCCTCCCTAGAATGTCTGTGTCTGCCTCTAGCTCATCCCTAGAATGTCTGTGTCTGCCTCTAGCTCCTCCCTAGAATTTCTGTGTCTGACTCCAGTACCTCCCTAGTATATCTGTGTCTGCCTTTAGCTCCTCCATAGAATGTCTGTGTCTGTCTCTAGCTCCTCCCTAGAATGTCTGCATTTGCCTCTAGCTCCTCCCTAGAATATGTGTCTGCCTATAGCTCTTCCCTAGAATGCCTGTGTCTGCCTGTAGCTCCTCCCTAGAATGTCTGTGTCTTCCTCTAGTTCCTCCCTAAAATGTCTGTGGCTGCCTCTTTCTCCTCCCTAGAATTTCTGTATCTGGCTCTAGCTCTTCCCTAAAAAGATTTCTTAAGCCACCACCACGACAAGGTAGACTCTTTTGGCCGGGCCCCACTCTACTCTAACCTATTAAACATTTGCTAAAATATCCAATACAATTTAGGTATATTTTTATTTATTTTTCAATTTTAAAATGACCAATAATATCACATACAGGGGACAAATACCACCACACCATAACCAGATCACATATTACCACCACATGGTGACCTATAATACCACATACAAGGAACAAATACCGCCACACCATATCCAGACCATATATTACCACCACAGTGACCGAATAATAGCACATACAAGGGACAGATACCGCCACACCATGTCCAGACACCATATTACCACCACATAGTGACCAATAATACCACATACAAGGAACAAATACCACCACACTATGACCAGACCACATATTACCACCACATAACTGAATAATACCACATACAAGGGACAAGTACCACCGCACCATGTCCACACTACATATTACCACCACATGGTGACCAATAATACCACATATAAGGAACAAATACCACCACACTATAACCAGACCACATATTACCACCACATTGTGACCAAATAATAGCACATACAAGGAACAAATACACCATGGCCAGACAACATATTACCACCACATAGTGACTGAATACTACAATATTGATCAGTAATAAAAAAAACAATACTAATATCACCATAAGTGCCATTATACACAGGAGATCAGTACTTATTATGCAGTGTCTGTGTACAGGTTATACAGTGATCACTGGTGACATTATACACAGGAGCTCTGTATATAGTGTATAGGTAATACAGTGATCACTGGTGACATTGCTCACAGGACCGCTGTATATAGTATACAGTGTATAGTGTCAGTGTACAGGTAACACACTGACTCACCACTGACATTTCTAGGTGAAGTCCTTCATCTTCACTTTTCATCTTCATTCAGCACAGACCGCCGTTACTTCTTCCAGCCAGGGCTTGTCTCTGCAGAAAATAACACAGTTATCTAGAGCACCGCTTGCAGAACACATTACTTATTTTTTTCCCAAATTCTAAACTACACCAGATGAAGAAAAAAAAGTGACAGTGTCACTCTACACAGTAACAGGACATAGTAACATAGTTAGTAAGGCCGAAAAAAGACATAAGTCCATCCAGTTCAGCCTATAAAATTCTGTCAGAATAAATCCCCAGATCTACGTCCTTCTAAAGAACCTAACAATAACTGTAAGATACAATATTGTTACGCTCCAGGAAGACATCCAGGCTTCTCTTGAACCCTTCGACTGAGTTCGCCATCACCACCTCCTCTGGCAGGGAATTCCAGATTCTCACTGCCCTAACAGTAAAGAATCCTCTTCTATGTTGGTGGAAAAACCTTTTCACCTCCAGACGCAGAGAATGCTCCCTTGTGACCGTCACCTTCCTTGGTATAAACAGATCCTTGGAGAGATATTTGTATTGTCCCCTTATATACTTATACATGGTTATTAGATCGCCCCTCAGTCGTCTTTTTTCTAGACTAAATAATCCTAATTTTTCTAATCTCTCTGGGTCTCTCTGGGACTGTCTCCCCCATTTAAAACAGTATCCTCAAAAAATAAAATAAATACATCACTGCAGTAATAATATCCCTTAATTAGCCCCTATGGTAATAATATCACCCTTCCTGGCCCCCGTGTGTCTCATTCCTGGCTCCAGCCATATGTTTTCCAATCCTGCCCTCATGAGTATCCATTCTGCCCCCATGTGATGTCCCATCCTGCTCCATATGATCTCCTTATCCTGCCCCATTTGTCCCATGATCCTGCCCCATCTGTCCCATGATCCTGCCCCATCTGTCTCCATCGTATCCATCCTGCCCCATGATCCTGCACCATCTGTCTTCATCCTGCTCCATGATCCTGCACCATGTGTCTCCATTCTGCTCCATGATCCTGCCCCATTTATCTCCATCCTGCCCAATGATCCTGCACTATTTGTCTCCATCCTGCCCATATTCATGTCCCATCTGTCTCCATCCTACCCCCTGTGTCTTCATCCTGCTTAGTGTCTCCATCCTTCCCCATGTCTCAAATCCGGCCTCCATGTCTATATTCTCCCTCTGGCTCTATCCTGCCCCCTGTCTCCATCCTGCCCCTGTGTCTCCCATCTTGCCCCCATGTTTCCATTCTGGCCTCTGTCTCCATTCTGCTCCATGTATCCCATCCTGCCTCCATGTCTCCTTCCTGCCCTCTTGTCTCCCATACTGCCCCCATGTCTCTCATCCTGCCCCGTGTCACCCATCCTACCCCTGTCTCCATCTTGCCTCCGTGTCTCCATCCTGCTCCGTGCCTTTAATCCTGCCCCGTCTCCATTCTGTCCATTGTCTTCATTCTGCCCTTGTCTCCCATCCTGCCCTCGTGTCTCCATTCTGCTCATTGTCTCCATTCTGTCCCCATTTCTCCCATTATGCCCTCATGTCTCCATTCTACCAGTGTCTACATTCTGCCCCCATGTCTCCATTCTGCCTCTGTGTCTCCCATTCTGCTCCGTGTCTCCCATTCTGTCCCATGTCTCCATTCTGCCCCCATGTCTCCCATTCTGCCCTCGTGTCTCCATTCTGCCTCTGTGTCTCCCATTCTGCTCCGTGTCTCCCATGCTGTCCCATGTCTCCATTCTGCCCCCATGTCTCCCATTCTGCCCTCGTGTCTCCATTCTGCCCCTGTGTCTCCCATTCTGCCCCATGTCTCCATTCTTGTGCTGTCCCATCTAAGATTATGATTGTATGCTAATATAGTTGTCATGTCACCTTTCTTTGTGTTCAGTTTTGCATTTGGTCTGCTGCCACCTGCTGTCCTTTTTCTGTATATCAGACTGCAGCTTATTTATTCTTTTACATGCCTTCAACTTCCTGGTCAAGTGACTCCTTCTCTTCCTGCCGGTGGCCATTACTAGATTCATCTTCACCCGGGAGAGACACGCTTACCAGGCTGTGGAAGGCATCAGTTTTTTGACCACTTCGTTGCACTTTGTTGCTCACACAACTTGCTGAATCATCTTCCTGTACCACCTGGATTGTTACATCTGTATTTTTGGAGAAGTACTGCATTACCAATCATACGCTGTATGTCCAGATTTCCAATAAACAAGTCTGGACTTCACAATATCTGGTGTGTATCATCTCCGGACGCATGAACAGCAACAATGGTCCTGTCTGCTCTGCATTGAGGAAATGGAAGGTAGGAATCTCTCCCAGCCCCAATCAACTACACCTCCATTCACCTCATGTGGGGACAGAATAATTCTGCCCCAGGCAGGATGGAGACACATGGTCCATGTGTCTCCATCCTACCGGTGAAACATATTGCGGCATGCCGCTTTTAATAAAAATGAAAAGAAAAACTTTCTCCTTACCTGGCCGAGCTTCTGCGGCGATGATCCATCAAGGCATTTCAAGCACGCATTCGCCGGTGAATGACAATGACGTCATGCACCGGCGATGTGTGCGCTGACGTCAGCTGCCAGCCCCCAATTGGGCCCGCAGGGCAATAGAGTAACTGAACCTGCGTTAGTTACTCTGCTGATCGGGCCCCATACGCCAGTCAGGGCAGTAATGCTACCATGGCCTGCAGAGTCTCCAGACTTGTCTCCCATCAAGCACATCTGGGACGCCATTGGTTGGTAATCACACAGGAGCTGCCAGCAGCAGATTTTGATGATTTGTCCAATCGCATTCAGTGCAGGAGAACATTACAACCATTGATAACCTCATTTATACCAGCAAGACTATAAGTGCAGGAATTTCTGCAGGTGACGCTCATGCTCAATACTGAACAAATCATGATGTTTTGAAACTTTTGTTTCCAGTTTTTCATAATTTGAAATTCATTACTATGTCTATCCATCCTGTGATTTCCATAACTCCATGGTTCTTCCTTCTTGATGTTGTTACATAGTTACATAGGTTGAAAAAAGACCTACTGTAGGTCCATCAAGTTCAACCTTTCTCAAGGGGCTATAAATACAGCTTTCCTTTATATTCTAAACTTCAACCAGTAGCTTTATACATAACATCCATTCGTCAATCTAAATATCTTCCCAATAACTTTTATTTTTTAATCTAGATATCTCCCTCATAACTTCTATTCTAGACATATTTCTTTTATACTCTATTCTTAATGTAATGTTATCCCCAAAACTTTTATTCTTTGACCAAACATCTTACCGCTACCTTCAGTTCTTCAATAAAATGCATTTCTTTCGCTTTAGCTACACTTCTTCCTTATAAATTTTATTCTTTAATGTAGCCATTCTTCCCATAATCTCTATTTTGCAATCTACACATCTTCAAAATATCTGCTCTTTAATCTTTGCGTTTAAAGGGAAGTTATCATCAGAAAATGACCTATTGTTTATATCAAGTTTTTGCATTAAGTGTAAAATAAAAAAGGCAATTTTACAATTTTTACAGTGACCACTGGGGCTATTTTAGGCTCTAACTTCCTGTACTTACAGGAAGAATTTTCAGCATGCTCCTTATTGGGAGACACCGGATGACAAGTCCTCTATACACAGCTGATAACACAGGATCGCCGCGTCTGAAAGGTAAGTAACGACCGCTGTATCGCTGCTATGTCGCTGTGAGATCTGCCTGTGTGGCAGCTCACTAGCGACCATTTAGAGATGCACCAGTGATCCTGACCGGGTCGTATCATTGTCGGGATCGCTGGTGCATCGCTAAATGTAAAGGGGCCTCAACTCTGGCAGGAAATCTGGCCAGCATGCCTTCTTGTCCTCAGCTTTTGAAGTAAGGTTCGGTTGAAGCGTTCATATGCTCCGTTGCCTTGAGGATGGTAAGGGGTGGTCCGGGACCGCTCGATGCCATACAAACGATACAGTTCTTCCATGACCTTGCCTTGGAAACAGGCACCTTGGTCAGAGTGGATGCGCTTTGGGCACCCATACACTCTGATGAAGTATTGACAGATGGCTCGTGCCACCGATTCGGCAGTCTGATCTCTAGTCGGGGTGACTATCGCGAACTTGGAGAAATGGTCGGTCATCACCAAACAGTACTGCGGACCCCAGGCTGAGTGTTCCATGAGGAGATAGTCGATCATCAAGATTTCTAGCGGTTCCTTGGTATATATGGTCTGGATGGGTGCCCTTTGTTCAGTACTCTTAATGAGGTCGCACACCCGACATCGACGGCAAACCTCTTCTACCACGGACTCCAACCGGGGGCAGTACATGTGCCGATGTAACCACTGGTAGGTCTTTGTGGACCCGAAGTGGGCTCCGAATTTGTGTGCATCTTTAGCCACTTGTTGGGCCATTCCTCCTGGGATGACCACCTGCCACCTTACTTCAGTATCTTTCGGCTGTTGCCTCTTGCGATATAGCACCGATTCAGGCACCTCCAGCCTATCCCACTGGTGTAAGACACTCTTCATCTCAGCGTCCAGACTATCTCTCTCTTGTTTGCCTGGCTTCCGCTTCTGAGCTAGCCAGCATTTCATCTGTCTCAGCCCTCCGTCTTCATCTTGAACATTTCCCCACTCTTCATTGGTTCTCCCCAGAGATCGGGGTAGTACGCAGGCCTCCCTACTTGACTGGACCGCAATAATTGGGGTCTTGAACTTATGGAAGTCTGGGGTTTCTTCCTCTTCAAGTTGCCCATCGAGATCTCCCACTGGAGTTTCCACCCTCACTCGTGACAGGCCATCGGCATTTGCATTTTCAGTAGCAAAGCGATAACGGATGGTAAAGTCAAACTTAGCCAGGCGAGCCACCCACCGTTGTTCTAAGGCCCCCAATTTAGCATTCTCAAGGTGGGCCAGGGGATTATTGTCCGTTCAAACTTGAATCTTGGTCCCTGCCAGGAAGCCCACAAACCTCTCTGTCATGGCCCACACGAGGGCCAGGATCTCTAACCGGAAAGAGCTGTAATTATGGGGGATTCTTTCACTGTCTCGCAGGGACCAACTGGCATACCCGATGACTCTCTCATGTCCTTCCTGTATTTGGGAAAGTAATGCATCGAGTCCATGAAGACTACCGTCTGTGTACAACAGGAACGGTTGATCAAAATCTGCATAGGCCAAAATCGGGGCTGAATTAAGAGCATTCTTTATAGCCTGGAAGGCCTCCTCTCACCTCTGGTCCCAGGGGATGCACTGGCTCTTCGGCACTCCGGTGGTCCCCCTCAGCAGTTCATTCAGAGGACCCGCCAACTTTGCGGTATCTTTGACAAACCGTCGGTAGTACCTGGCGAGTTCAAGGAAGGCCTGGAGTTCCCGCACGGTTCGAGGAACTGGCCACTTCTGGATAGCAGCCACTTTTTCTGGTGAAGGCAGAATGCCATCTTGTGACACTATGTGGCCCAGGTACTCGATCTCTCTCTTGAAGAGGTGGCACTTCTTTGGCTTCACCTTCAGGTTATGAGCCCGCAGTCTTTCGAGTACTTGTCCAAGCCGGGCAAGATGGTCTTCGAACGAGGCAGAGAACATAATGATGTCATCCAGGTAGATCAGGGTAGCCTCAAAGTTTAAGTCTCCCAAACACTTTTCCATCTGCCATTGAAACGTGCCCGGAGCATTGGAGAGCCCGAAGGGCATCCGGTTAAACTCAAACAATCCCATAGGGAGGATGAAGGCAGTTTTTTCCTTGTCTTTCTCGGCCACGGCCACTTGCCACTATCCGCTTGCTAGATCCAAGGTGGAGAAGTACTTGGCTTTCCGCAACGCTGTCAAGGATTCCTTGATGCGGGGTAACGGATATGAGTCTCGCACAGTGCAGGCATTGAGTTTCCTGTAATCTACACAGAACCGGATGGTCCCATCCTTCTTCTTGACAAGCACCACCAGTGCCGCCCAAGGGCTCTGACTACTCTGCACGACTCCTGAATCCAGCATCTGCCTCAATAATGTCTTCACCTCTTGATACATCTTGGGTGGGATTTGCCGGTATCGTTCTCAAATTGGACGAGCGTCCCCAGTCGGTATCTCGTGTGTGATTGCTTCGGTACAGCCAAAATCTTCAGCATGACGGGCGAGTGAGTCCTGATTTTACCACAGTATAGCTTCTATCGCCCGCACACGCTCAGGGCCAAGAGCCTTCACATCCACTTCCATTTTGTCAAGGATGATCCGCCCATTCCACTCTGGGGATGACTTCTCTTCGGGCCCCGCAGCGACTGCCAGGGTCCACCCCACACCTTCGATCAGCAATAAAGACATCTTCTGACTCACTACTTCGCCCTTGTGTAGGTACACCCAGGACAGATCTGTCCCCCGGGGCAAGGTGACTTCCCCGGGGCCCACATTCAAAGCTCTTATGGGGACGTGTCCTCACTGGACCACAGCTATCGTATGAGCTATCATGACTTCTTGGTCCGTTCCTCCGCCTACCATAGGCTGAACTATCACCTCCAGCCCGTCAAGGTTGCGATGAGTCCCCACTGGAAGGTGTAATATACTTTTTCGCTTGGGAGGCAAGATTACAGACTCCTTTCCAGGGGCCCTGATGACCCCTACCGCCTGATAAGACGGCACACTCTTCTGCATTCCACAGACACGGATCAATTGCTGAAGGGCTTCTTGAGTAGGCTTGCGTGTGGCAGCCTTCTTCCAATAACTGGGTCCCCATTTGGTGAACATTATCTGATCGAGTTCTCGTAGGATATTCATTCCCAGTACTACAGGCACATCTTCTTTGATGGGCTGAGGGACTAGCAGGATCCCTTTCTTTCCTACTTCTTGCCCACAGATTTGAATATTCATCCACCCAACCCCTTTGACCAGGATCGGCTGTTGATTGGCAGCAAACAACCGGATCAATGTCTCCTTCTCTGGCTTGGCCAGGGCTTGAAAATGCTGTTTGAAATATGATTCTGGCATCGTTGTCACTTGTGATCCGGTATCTATCAAGCAATCCACTGGAACGCCCTCAAATTCATCACGCAGGATGGAACTCCCAGCAATCAGGTGTTCATTATGATAAGTAGCGACCTCTCTTCTTGCTTCCCCCACAGAGTGCTGCATTACTGCGGGGGTTGGTAGTTTGACGGCGGCTGTTGCTGGCTTTGAGCATAATTCCGGCAGTCCCTGGCAAGGTGCCCTTGTCCTCCACATTCCCAGCATTGGATGCCTCCTCTTCGCCGAGGGGCACCCCGAGCCTGTCTTCGTGCCTCTGATGCCTGGCAGGGGGGAGCATGCACCCACTGACCCCTTAAAGGTCGGGCCGAAGGTTGGTTATATGAGTGCGTTGAGACAGACTGTTGTTCTCCCATTCTTTGCTCCATCTGGGTTAATTTGTCTTGCATACTGACAAGAGACTGCTGCAAGTTGTGCACTACCTTGACCAACGCCTCCTGATGATTTAGGTCTCCTCTGGTATTGGCACCCTGGACACACATCACACCAGACGCGTAACTGTCTTCCTTGCTTCGGGCCACTGCTTCCGCCAGGATTTTTATTATTATTATTCTGCATTTATATAGCGCCATTTATTCCATGGCGCTTTACATGTGAAAAGGGGAAATATAGACAAGTATAATAAACATGTGTAAGACAAGGGACACACAAGTACATAAGGAGCGGGGACCCTGCCCGCGAGGGCTCAGAGTCTACAGGGATTTGACGGAATGAAAGAGTCGGATCTACACGGACTCGTTCTGACAGTGCTCTCCTCAAGGATGTGTTGTGCAGTCCCAGAATGAATTGTTCCCGGAGTATCCGGTCTTTGGAGCCCATGCCACCGAGCCCATCCGTCTCTTTCCTTTGCACTTCTGCCAACACTACTTGCAGTGCTGTCACGTACTGAGAGATCCCTTCTTCTTCCTGCTGCAGTCTAGAGAAAAATTTGGCACGGAGGTGTCCCGTGCTAGCAGTCTCGCCGTAGATCTCTTTAAGGAATTTCACTAGCTCCTTCAGGGTACTACGGGTGAGTTCCAGCTGTAGACAGATGTTTTTAGGGCCTCTCCCTCCAAGGCAGTCAACGCAATGTTCACTTCAAGGTCTGTGCTGATGTTATAAATCTTCAGGGTGCTTTGCAGCCAGGGCACCCAATCAGACATGGGCATATTATTGCCATCAAATTTTGGAAGCACACTAAATATGGTGCCCATAGGGAGTGTCCTTGCAGGGGTTCCACCAATGCCCACAGCATCCCCACTAACACTAGCATTCTCGCCATTGCCACCTTCTGCCTGCATCTTTGTGATAGTCATCCTGCTCGCAGCGCCACTTGAAGCAATGGCCGGGGGACCACCACAATGCAGGGAGACTACGGTACACAAGATGAGGTGCAAACAACAAAGGGTTAATTTATTTACAGGCAAGGAATGCAGTGTTAGGAAAGTGTAAACAGGGGTATGCAATGACATAAAACAATTTACAAAAGTGATATTCTGTAGCTGGGCCGTACAAATGGCACGGTGCACCAACCATTTCAGATCAGTGTATTCTTTCAAAAGGCAAAACAATACAATAACGTACAGTATGCTGCTAGTCTAACTGTAGCCTGACTGACCACTGCTACTTTGGCCGCACGGCTACCGTGCTCGGTCTATTGCAGCCTATCCTAAGCCCTAAACATGTGCGCACACGGGGTTAACACTCGCAGTAAAGTTGGTGTCTCAGTTCCTTCCTGGGGACCCCCTGCAGTTCTCTGCAAGATGATGCGATGTCCTCTGTGGAAGCTCTGTGCAACGTGGTCTTGCCCTTGTGTGACGATTCCGAACCTGTTCCTAGAAACGGTGAACTCCCTCTTCTGAATTCCTTCCTTGTAGATCTTCGTGGCTCCTCGCAGTAACACAGGAAAACCACCTTCGTTATCCCCAGAAGGGTATACACAATCCCACAGGTTCAGTCAGTTACAAGCTGCACGTTTTTCTCCTCACGTCAGTCTCCTGCAGACTCCCAGCTCCAAACACTCACTGGGAAAACAGCCCCTCCCCTCTCCATAGCTTGAAGAGCAAACTGACGCAGTCTTTTGAAGGGTAGAATCGAATGTACCATCGCATCAGCCAAGGGGGTGCTGTCTCTTAACCCCTTCATGACCCAGCCTATTTTGACCTTAATGACCTGGCCATTTTTTGCAATTCTGACTAGTGTCCCTTTATGAGGTAATAACTCTGGAATGCTTCAACGCATCCCAGCGATTCTGAGATAGTTAATTCGTGACATATTGGGCTTCATGCTAGTGGTAAATTTAGGTCGATAATTTTTGCATTTATTTGTGAAAAAATCAGAAATTTGGCGAAAATTTCGCAATTTTCAAATTTTGAATTGTTATTCTGTTAAACCAGAGAGTTATGTGTCACAAAATAGTTACTAAATAAGATTTCCCACATGTCTACTTTACATCAGCACAATTTTCGAAACAAATTTTTTTATAAGGGTTAAAAGTTGACCAGCGATTTCTCATTTTTACAACAAAATTTACAAAACCATTTTTTTTAGGGACCACCTCACATTTGAAGTAACTTTGAGGGGTCTATATGGCAGAAAATACCCAAAAGTGACACCATTCTAAAAACTACACACCTCAAGCTACTCAAAACTACATTCTAGAAGATTATTAACCCTTCAGGTGCTTCACAGGAACTAAAGCAACGTGGAAGGAAAAAATGGACATTTTAATTTTTCCAACACAAATTTTCTTTTAGCATCATTTTTTTCATTTTCACATGGGCAACAGGGTAAAATGGATCCTAAAATTTGTTGGGCAATTTCTCCTGAGCACATCAATACCTCATATGTGGTCATAAACCACTGTTTGGGTGCACGGCAGGGCCCGGAAGGGAAGGAGCACCATTTGACTTTTTGAATGGAAAATTAGCTCCAATCGTTAGCGGACACCATGTTGCATTTCGAGAGCCCCTGTGTGCCTAAACATTGGAGCTCCCCCACAAGTGACCCTGTTTTAGAAACTAGACCCCTTAAGGAACTTATCTAGATATTTAGTGAACACTTTGAACCCCCAAGTGCTTCACAAAAGTTTATAACGTAGTGCAGTTAAAATAAAAAATCATTTTTTTTCCTCAAAAATGATTTTTTAGCACGTTATTTCTTATTTTTACAAGGGTAACAGGAGAAATTGGACCACAAAAGTTGTTGTCCATTTTGTCCTGAGTAGGATGGTACCCCATATGTGGGGGGAAACCACTGTTTGGGCGCAGGGCAGGGCTCAGAAGGGAAGGAGCACCATTTGACTTTTTGAAATGAAAATTAGCTCCAATCGTTAGCGGACACCATGTCGTGTTTGGAGATCCCCTGGGTGCCTAAACTTTGGAGCTCCCCCACAAATGACCCCATTTTGGAAACTAGACCCCCTAAGGAACTTATCTAGATGCATAGTGGGAACTTTGAACCCCCAGGTGCTTCACAGAAGTTTATAACGCAGAGCCGTGAAAATAAAAAATATTTTTTTTCCTAAAAATATATTTTAGTTCGCAATTTTTTATTTTCACAAGGGTTACAGGAGAAATTGGACCCCAAAAGTTGTTGTACAGTTTGTCCTGAGTACGCTGGTACCCCATATGTGGGGGGAACCACTGTTTGGGCACACGTCGGGGCTCAGCAGGGAAGTAGTGACATTTTGAAATGCTGACTTTGATGGCATGGTCTGCGGGTGTCATGTTACATTTGCAGAGCCCCTGTGTGCCTAAACAGTA
Source organism: Dendrobates tinctorius (assembly GCF_039654945.1). Lineage (NCBI taxonomy): Eukaryota > Metazoa > Chordata > Amphibia > Anura > Dendrobatidae > Dendrobates > Dendrobates tinctorius. Next base: position 10,551,137 of record NW_027361993.1, read on the forward strand.
GAAATCCCCCACATGTGACCTCATTTTGGAACCTGGACCCCCCTAAGGAACTTATCTAGATGTGTGGTGAGCACCTTGAACCCCTAAGTGCTTCACAGAAGTTTATAACGCAGAGCAGTGAAAATAAAAAATAATTTTTTTTCCCTAAAAAAAATGATTTTTAGCCCGCAATTTTTTTTTCCACAAGGGTAACAGGATAAATTCGACCCCAAAGGTTGTTGTCCAGTTTGTCCTGAGTACGCTGATACCCCATGTGTGGGGGATGACTACTGTATGGGCACACGTCAGGGCTCGGAATGGAAGTAGTGACATTTTGAAATGCTCACTTTGATGGAATGGTCTGCGGGCATCATGTTACATTTGCAGAGCCCCTGATGTGCCTAAACAGTGGAAACCCCCCACAAGTGACCCCATTTTGGAAAATAGACCTTCCAAGGAACTTATGTAAATGTGTTGTGAGCACTTTGAACCCCCAAGTGCTTCACAGAAGTTTATAATGCAGAGACGTGAAAATGAAAAAATCATTTTTTTTCCACAAAAATAATTTTTTAGCCCCCAATTTTTTATTTTCCCAAGGATGTATTGTAATGGTTCCAATGGATTGTGATGAATAAGAAAATGCTCACAAAAGAATTGAATTTACTAAATTGATTTACTTAATAAGTGATAAGATCAAATAATAAACAGTATAAAACTATAAATTCTTATGCGTTAATCAGAAACAAGCATTATTCATACGTTACATTATTCAGATAGACGTCGACCAGTCATCCTCCAGGAGCCAAAAGAGAAAGAGTACATGTGTCCTGGTTCTTTTAAATGTCCAGCTAAAAGATGTGTCCAGCCCCACCATGTGGGGAATGATGTCACAAGTCTATTGTCCACTGGCCATAAACACATCCCCTCAATACCTGTTTTAACCAGTATATAATACAGGAAGCAGGAGGAGGGGGCCTCATGTGTGCCACATGGCAGAAATACAGCAAGTGGAGGAGGGGCTTCGGAGCACATGATAACATCCATGGGGAAATTTAACACACCCAATCTAATTAGGGTGCCTTGAATATCAATGGTCCTTTGTTGATGGATAAACAAATGACCAGTAATTTACATTCTTTTATCTTAAGTAAGTTTCAGTGACCTTTTGCTTACCTCATCTCAGTGTATATTATATTAAACTGATTGAAAACATATAAAAATAACTCATAGTATACAAAGAGAAATTAGTCCCCAAAAGTTGTTGTGCAATTTTTCCTGAGTACACTGATACCCTATATGTTGGGGTAAACCACTGTTTGGGCACACGGCGGGGCTTGGAAAGGAGGGAGCACCGTTTGACTTTTTGAACGCAAAATTGGCTGGAATCAATGCTTACCTCATCTCAGTGTATATTATATTAAACTGATTGAAACCATATAAAAATGACTCATAGTATACATTCCACCCCTTGGTTTCAATCACTTTAATTAATTAATTAACGTGCCACTAAACTATACCATTTATCATTATTTGCATTGCTTCTATATATATATTTATTTATTTGCTACCAATAGAAAACCGCTTTGGTAAAAAACAACATCCTGGGCTTAAAACGGAAAAAATCAAAACAAAAACAACATTGGACCAGCAGGTGCTAAAATATCAAATGTCTGTAGAAATCTTCTTTCTTCGGATCTTCTTGACCGCAATTTTTAAATGGGTCTCTGTTGCAGGGAAGCACGGGGAGTATTATGCCCTCATCACTTTGGGGTGACTTCACTACTTTCCCTGGTTATCAAAAGAACAGACTCTAAGGAGCAATCTGTCCCTGCCCTTCATGACATTAACCCCTCGGTGCAGGTGTCCAATGGCTGAGCATAAGAGTACCTTTATCTTCTATTGGTACCACTGTTCAGGGCCTTATTCACCCTGGTGACGCTTTAGCAGCATCTGGGCTTAGTCTCATCACTCAATTGGACATCTTCAGTCTACACACAAAACACAGCCTGCACTGTGGGAAAGTGAAATTCACAATCATACTTGAAAGTTCCAAAGTCTTGGCAGAGCTAACTCAGTCCAAAGCAACAGTCCAAAATAACTCAGTCCATGATATATTCACGGTCCAAGATAGAATAACTTGTTCAATATAACTCAGTCCTGGTGGCTTGTTTTCCACCCCTTGATCAAATGAATCAAACAAAATTACCGTAGGTTTGTTGGTCCAAATTAATTGTGCCCAGAATGGCCTTTGAAATTTTGTACTGTAGCAAATATTTCTACTCTAGATAATAACTACTACATAAAATATATCATATGTGTATGGACTTATACACTGAAATAAATCATAATATCAAAATATCAGATACCAGTTATCAAACACATCAAATTCATGTCAATCACATTTGCATAATAACGATGATCATAAATACCAGTACAATCATGTTCATGGAGATCACAAAATAATGTTACTAGTAGTCAGAATCAGTACAATTACATGTTAAGAAAAACAGAACCCAAACCAGTTTACTATTAACCCAATTCTAGCAAATTATTATTTTTACATAATAATATACACATTACATCAACACACACTCTGGCTTCACCTAATGCATTCATTCAGTAAGCAGGAGAGATTCTCATTTACATATAGACAAACACACAATTTTGGGTAACCAGTACCACACATTTGCATTGTATGACTCAGGTGTAGGTGAACAAAGCTATATCAAGCACTGTATTTACATGTTAATTAAATGGCCAAGGTTTCTACTTTTACACCTGCAAACAAAAGGTTAATTACACACCCCACACCCCAATCCAACATGTAGTGGACTGAAAAGAGAAAAAAAAAATTCCTTTAAAAACCAAGAATGCTAAACACAGTACAATTAAAATTCAGAAAATGAGTTCATAAAAAATAAAAATATACCAAATAAAAAGTAAAAATAAAAATACCACGTGGATTTTTTTCTTTGGCTGTGAACCAATTTTATCAAGGGATATCCATGACAAATACACAAAGCACATACAATGACAATACAACACTTAGTACAAATAAGTCATCTATTTATCTTGTCAACCCCCCAGTATATTATCAGTCATCTAACTTAAGGTCAGTCTTAAATTCATTGTCTGTACTGTCACTCCCTCTTTTCCTTGTATGTTTCTCTCATGGCTCCCACATACAGAATCATCTTCTCTGCTGTGGTCTTTTGCCTTTTAAAACATCAAGGTGTATTACAAACCCTCAGGTGAGGAATGCACACTTATGCATCACCAAGACCAAACCCAATTCATCATATATCATCCAGCGCATACGTCACAGTATGCTCACAGGAGTATTTCTCTTCATATATCAGCCAGCGCATACGTCACAGTATGCTCACAGGAGTATTTCTCTTCATATATCAGTCAGCGCATACTTCATATTATGCTCACAGAAATATTTCACTAAGAAAATGATTCAGAACGAAAACAAACATCATTAGACATCAAAAAATGTCAAAACTGTTCAAACAACAATTTTCAGGGATGTTCCACAACTTTTATAATTAGTCCATGAGAGAATCTTGGCAGGGGGTGTAGTATGCCATGGTATTGGAAGAGTGCAAGGGGCGGTTACAGTGGGGGCTTTGCATGCCTCCATCAGGTGTCCCACCTCTATCTTTCCAACCCCCTATCTCATTTGTCGCAACCCTCTTGGGTCTGGCGAGTTGCAGTTTACCTTTTCTCCTCAGATCTTGCCATCTCCTCAACAGGTCACTTGTAGAGATCCCATCTATCTCCTGGAATGGAACTCCACTAGCTATCAGGTCACAAAACAACTCCGTCCTGCTCTTTCTTATTTGGGTATCATCCTCTTTTCTCCTTTCTTGATCTACTTTCTCTACTGTACTATTTTTTGATACTTTTGCTCTCTCTAGAGCAGACAGCTGGGAAATTAAATTGCATGCTGTGTATACAGTAGTGGAATTTCCTATAAGTGCACTGAACATAGTGAATAATGGGGCTTTGTAAGCAGCTGGGGCACCTTCTATGAACTTATTCTTCATCAATACCATCAATATTGCAGCATATGGTCCCTTCCAATCCTCAACAACAGCAAAGTGATCATTCAGATCTGGCAAAGGATTGCGAGTTATGCCACCTATACCTGCAATTTCTCTCAATCTCTGAACTCCATCTGCAAGAGTCTCCCATCGTGTCTGTGGTATTAATTCCATGGGAGAGTCATACACTTGTGCCACAGAATCCCTCACCAAATGCAGCAAAGAGAAATTCTCTGCAGTGTCCCTTGCACGCCTCATTTTTAGACGCACCATAGGATCAATACAAATACTATAAAGTCCTACTGCCTCAAGATGGTTCAAGATTATAGTATCGGCTCCCTGATCCCATGATTTGAGAATCCATGCTAACAGAGGTTCTCCTGCTTGCTGCCTGTACCTGCTAGCTAATTCTGATAATTCTCCGGCTGTATAATTCCTAGTTTCCTCGGTCATTGAAGCTTCTGTTCCTGTAGCTGCGTTTCCTGCATCCATCCTATCTCCACTACGCTGTGTGACTTCTCTCCTAGTTTTAGTAGTCACAATCGGTCTGGCTTGCTTTTCTTCCTCATCTGTCTCACTGTTACAGCCATCACATTCTAGCAAATCTGACCATTTCTCATGTGCAATCATGGTGCTAATCTGTGCAGTACAAATATCTGACACTGGCGGCTGTCTCCTCCTGCGCCTATTCTTATTCACATTTTTCATTACATAAGCTTCAAAATTCCTTTGCATATTGTCATGCTGTTTCATTTGGTCTCTCAAGGCTGATTGCAAGCTAATCCTTTGCTCTATAGCTGTTTGCAGCTCTGAACGCAAGTTTTCTATCTCCTCCTGTAATCTTTGGGACACTTGCACACAGATCCATCCAATGGCTGCTGCAGCTTTCTGCTCTTTTGCATCATACCTTGAGAGCAAATTTGCCAGCCACATCCTGAGGATTTGATAAGCGCTGTCCCTCCATATATATGTTACATTCCTGTGCCATTGGGGTCCACTTTCCTGGTAACACCCATTCTGGCAAAGATCTGACACTACTCTCAACTGCTTTCCTACTCTTAATAAACTTATTCAATTTTGCAAACATTTTTATTCAAAACAATCCCACTTCTGACACCAATTTGTATTGTAAGCGTTCCAATGGATTGTGATGAATAAGAAAATGCTCACACAAGAATTGAATTTACTAAATTGATTTACTTAATAAGTGATAAGATCAAATAATAAACAGTATAAAACGATAAATACATATGCATTAATCAGAAACAAGCATTATTCATACGTTATATTATTCAGATAGACGTCGACCAGTCATCCTCCAGGAGCCAAAAGAGAAAGAGTACATGTGTCCTGGTTCTTTTAAATGTCCAGCTAAAAGGTGTGTCCAGCCCCACCATGTGGGGAATGATGTCACAAGTCTATTGTCCATTGGCTATAAACACATCCCCTCAATACCTGTTTTAACCAGTATATAATACAGGAAGCTGAAGGAGGGGGCCTCATGTGTGCCACATGGCAGAAATACAGCAAGCTGGAGGAGGGGCTTCGGAGCACATGATAACATCCATGGGGAAAGTTAACACACCCAATCTAATTAGGGTAGTTGCCTTGAATATCAATGGTCCTTTGCTGATGGATAAACAAATGACCAGTAATTTACATTTCTTTATCTTAACTAAGTTTCAATGACCTTTTGCTTACCTCATCTCAGTGTATATTATATTAAACTGATTGAAACCATATAAAAATAACTCATAGTATACAAAGGGTAACAGGAGAAATTAGTCCCCAAAAGTTGTTGTGCAATTTTTCCTGAGTACGCTGATACCCCATATGTTGGGGTAAACCACTGTTTGGGCACACGTCGGGGCTTGGAAATGAGGGATCACTGTTCGACTTTTTGAACGCCAAATTGGCTGGAATCAATGGTTGCACCATGTCGCGTTTGGAGACCCCCTGATGTGCCTAAACTGGAAACCCATCAATTCTAACTTCAACACTAACCCTAACACACCCCTAACCACAGCCCTAACCCCAACACATCCCTAACCCTAATCCCAACCCTAACCATAACCCTAACCACAAGCCTAACCCTAATTCTAACCCTAATTCCAACCCTAACCCTAATTCCTACCCTAACCCTAATTCCAACCCTAACCCTAATTCCAACCCTAGCCCTATTTCCAACCCTAACCCTAATTCTAACCCTAATTCCAATCCTAACCCTATTTCCAACCCTAACCTTCTTTCCAACCCTAACCCTCTTTCCAACCCTAACCCTCTCTCCAACCCTAACCCTAATGGAAAAATAAAAATAAAAATATTTTCTTTATTTTATTAGTTGTGCCTACCTATGGGGGTGATAATCGGGGGGTTATTTACTTTTTATTTCATTTTGATCACTGTGAGAGTGATCAAAATGAAAGAATGGAATCTGCAGCCGGCAGATTTGGGCGGGCGCACTGCGCATGCGCCCGCCATTTTCCAAGATGGCGGCGCCCACGATCTGGACCCGTGGGACACCGAGAGCGACAGGGGGACTCAGGAGGTACCGGGGGGGTGAGGGGGGATCGGAAGCTGGCGGGGAGCGGAGGGAATGGGACGGGGCAGATGATGACAGCGGCGGCAGATCACCGCTGTCATTCAGTGGCGGGGGGGGCGATCGCCATGGGGGGTCGGATCGGTGTCTCCAGCCACGTCCGATGCTACAGCAGCATCAGCCATGGCTGGATTGTAATATTTCATCAATTTTCATTGATTAAATATTACTATCCCTCTGATTGGCTGTTTCACTTTTAACAGCCAATCAGAGCGATCGTAGCCACGTGGGGGCGAAGCCACGCCCCCTGTGGTGAATTACAAAGCCCCCTGTATCTGCGGGTCAGGTGACCTTTCATTGACCCCGGTCACCCGACCCGCAGGGGGGCTTTGAAGTCATGACACAGGGTATGCGTCATGGGTCGGATTGGCACCGACTTTCATGATGCATACGCTGGGTCACAGGTCGGGAAGGGGTTAAAGGGGCAGCGTGTATCTGCTGTCCATAGCAATGTCAGCCCCTTACATAGACACTGCTCCTTTATTTACTATTTCTTAATCTAGATGTCTTCTCTTTTAATTCTATTCTTCAACTAGAAATCTTAGCCATAATCTCTCTTCTTCCATCTACACATCTTCCCTATTCTTTAATATTAATCTCTATTCTTTAAAATAGAAATCTTTCTTGTAACTTCTATTCTTCCATTTAGAATTTTTTTTCTAAAACTTCTACTCTTTAATTCAGATGTCTTCACTATAGCTTCTATTTTTTAAACTAGAAAACTTATGATCTATGCTCAGAAAATTTTACCTTATTAAAAAAATGAATTTTGCAAAATGTACTTAATAAATAGTTTGGAGCCCTTTTTTTAATATTTCGATAAAGGAAAAAAATAATCAAAACTGTAGAACCAATATTAAAAATAAAAATCTGAATTCATCATACATTATATTGTATAAAAATAAACTACAGATATATTTTGTAAATATAATTTATTATTATGAACTCTCTTGCTTCAGTCAAAGTATTCATAAAAAAAAAAAATTCCGTCCAGAGTTTATATCAGCATTGCATTAAACGCAAAAAAAATAGCATCCCTTATATTTGGTTACGCAGCTACAATCGGAATGACTTTTACCATGTTTTATACAGGGGGCTAAAAAATGTGGTCATTTCCCACCAAAGAAATCTATTGTATCATGAATTTGTAAAGGTAAATTCTGATTTAATTTCCATGGGAACGATACTCACTTTAATCCTCCTCCTGTTTGTCATGATCTCATCGAAAAATAAATATCGACTTGGTAAAAAAAAAAGTTTAAAAAAAAAAACAACAAAACAAAGAGGCTTAAAGAATTAGTGCATTTTTCTTGAAGTTGTAAGAGGGACTGGGCAGTGTCTGAATAGGTTTAGACATCCTGTCTTTTGATCTTTTAGTTTCCCGCCTTGAAGTGTGTTCCTATTTATGGTTGTCATTGGAATGTCTCTGATTCCAAACATTAGGCCGTGTCGGTTTCTCTCTTGGGGCCATTAACACTCTCCACCATTCTGGCTTATTCAATTGCCCCTCTGTTTTTTTGGCACATACCCTCCACCTGTTCATCTGTCATTATTCCAAGGTCATTCACAGTCAATTTAGCGCAGCAGTAATTTAAGCTTCTATTGTGGCCACCAGTTAACAATCGGTAGCCGAGTGTGGGAATGAGCGGAGAGGATGGGGCTCACCAACTGTGGCCTTCAAGGACGCCATTATTCAGCGGAATCCCGCGTAAATTACGTCAGAGGTGACAGTGAACTCAGCCTCATTCAGAAGTGCGCGTTCCATTGTTGGAGAGATTTGCTGACTTCATTTCTCAGTACAGAGACCTAGAACAAGCACAAGCCTTGCTGGCGAATGGGTCTTTTCAATACATTGATGGGTGAAGTTTGGGCGAAATAAGGGGGGGATAATCGGTTGTTTCATGGACACACAGGAAGAAATAATGAAATTCATTGACAAGGGAGATACTTTGCTGGGTGGACAATACCCAATGGCGGCAAAATCTTCAGTGGGACAACTAGTGGTGAGATATTGATGAATAGCTATGACGACATCTTTATGCAGATGTATGTGAATGCAAACTTAATGTCTATCTAGCTCTAATTTTTTTTAAATTTTTTTTAGGAATAACACTGTAATATTATAATACTCATAAATGTGAACTTTATATATATACTAGCTGAAGAGCCCGGCACTGCCCGGGCATAGTAACTAAATACGGTTAGTTATAATAAATTATGATGATTATATCTAGATATATATAAAGCTGAGTGTAGAGCCCCACCCACACCGCATAGCCACATTCACTATAATATCCCACATCATCCCGTCAGCCAGAGCTACCAGACTACTACCCCTAATATTCCACATCATCCCATCAGCCAGAGCCACCGGACTACTACCCCTAATATCCCACATCATATCATCAGCCAGAGCCACCAGACTACTACTCTTAATATCTCACATCGTCCCGTCAGCCAGAGCCACCGGACTACTAATATCCCACATCATTCCGTCAAAGCCACCGGACTACTACCCCTAATATCCCACATCATCCCATCAGCCTGGGGTCAGAACCAGAGTTCTAAGTGGAATGGAATCATAGAATCATAGAATCGTAGAGTTGGAAGGGACCTCCTGGGCCATCTGGTCCAACCCTCTGCTCAAAGCAGGATTCGCTAAATCATAATCAAAATCATGGCCCTAACTTCCATACAGGGGATCCCTTTAAGAGCGGCCTGGGGTCAGAATCAAAGCACTGGATGGATTTGCCCTAACTTCCATATCAATGATCCCTTTAATAGAAGCTTGGGATCAGAATTAGAGCACTGAGGGATTTACCCTAACTTCCATACCAGAGATCCCTTTAAGAGGTAAGATGTGCCTATGGTATGGAGGATGTGTGATGGGTATATGAGCACAGGAGGGGGTGATTCATTTCTGTCATGTGCTCTCTGCTCCTTTCTGGGGGGCAGACAATGGCTGGGAGCTTGTGTTCCCAGGGATGCTAGATTTCTCCCACCAGGTCACTGTCTGCTGAGGTGTTGTCAAGTGGGAAAACTGTTGCTCATAGCAACCAATCACAGATCAGCTTCTTTAAACAGCTCTGGTGAAATGAAAGATGCCTCGTGATTGGTTGGTGATACACACACACATACATTAAATTATATATATATATATATATATATATATATATATACCGTATATATATATACATTAGAATATATCTAGAATATATCTATATATACAAGTGTATATATATATATATATTCATATTATTTTAAAAGTATAATTATATAAATATATAATAGATATATACATATATATATATGTTATAATGATACTTTTTAAATAATAAAAGTATAATTGTATTAGATATCAAAATAAATACTGAAATGAAAATACGAGGGGCGATCCAAAAGTAATGATAATCGGTTATTTCTATTGCACACAGAAATTAAAATAAAATGTTTTCTTCTCTCTTAGTTACCCACTAGTCCAGGAAAAAAAAATCACTTAAATAGGCCACGATTCCCGGGAGCTACATTCATTTGAATATGAACTGCCAAGGAGTGAACATCAAAATGGAAAAAAACGAGCTCAGAGCTGTCATCAAATACCTCTGCTTGAAAAAATGTCTACCAAAGACATACACAGCGACTTGGTGGAAACATTGGGGGACTCTTCTCCTCCATATTCCACAGTTGCACGCTGGGCCAAGGAATTTAAGCTGGGAAGAACATCGACGGAAGATGAACATCGCGAAGGACGCCCATCCACGTCCCTCAATGAAGAAAACGTGAAAAAAGTTGAAGAAGTTGTGTTGGCAGATCGAAGAGTGACTATCAGGCATGTAGCTGAGGTCACAGGGATCTCATATGGCAGTATTCAAAGAATCCTTGCAAAAGAATTGCATATGAGAAAGGTCTCCGCGCGTTGGGTGCCAAAAATGTTAACCGACGAGCAAAAGAAGAAGCAAGTTGACATTTCAATAGCAAATCTCGAAAAGTTCCAAGCAGACAAGGAGAATTTTTTGTCACGTTTTTTGACCATGGATGAGACCTGGATCCACCACTTTGACCCCGAAACTAAACAACAATCGATGGCATGAAAACGAGCCGACAAACCGACGCCGAAGAAATTCAAAGTGTCAAGCTCAGCAGGGAAGGTTATGGCGTCCGTTTTTTGGGACGCTGAAGGAATTTTTATGGTGGACTATTTGGAGAAGGGAGCCACTATTATGGGCACCTACTATGCAGAACAAATAAGAAGATTGCGGGAGGCTATCAAGGGAGAAAAGGCGCGGCAAACTGCGGGCTGGACTGCTGTTTCACCAAGATAACGCACCGGCTCACAAAGCTGCAGTTGCCATGGCTACCATTCAAGAAACGGGCTTTGAACTGGTGGAACACCCCCCCTATTCGCCAGATCTAGCCTCCAGTGACTTCTTTCTCTTTCCTCGGCTCAAGGAACACCTCCGGGGCAAGAAATTTGACGACAATAGCAACGTGATAACCGCTGTTGGGGAGTTTTTTGAGGGTCAAGATCAAGAATTTTTTTCGAAGGGAATTCTAAGTTTAGAAAAGAGATGGACTAAATGTATAGACTTGTTAGGAGACTATGTAGAAAAAAATTTCATTGTGTTTATTATTGATTATCATTACTTTTGGATCGCCCCTCGTATGAGACATTTCATATGTGTTCAATTTTTATTCAATTTTATTATTATATTTCTTACAATATACAATTAGCTTTATATATAGTTATAACACGTTGGTTTTATGAGTCAATCATTTTATACTTTTAAAAATATAATATTTTTAAATTATATAATTACAATTATGCAAAATACTAAAATCGAATGTATTTGCTTAATAAAAAGGTTATCCACTATTTTAACATTTCTGGCCAATACTTAGGATAGGTCATCAATGTCTGATCAGTGAGGTTTTGACTCCATGCACCCCGGCGATCAGCTGTTCTTAGTGTTGGTGGCCAGACTGCTCAGTTATGGACAGTACAGCCCCTTTGAATAGTGGCCACAACCAGGTACTGCACATCCACCCCCTATTGATTTGAATAGGAGGCGGATGTACAGTACCCGGCCATGGCCACTATACAGTTGATGATGCTGTGCTGGGCAGCTCCATAACCGAGCAGTTTCAGTTGGTGCCATCCCTGAGAACAGCTGATTGCCTGGGTGCATGGAGTCGCGCCCTCACTGATCAGACATTGATGACCCATTCTAAGGATAAGCCATCAATGATAAAGTGGTGGAAACCTCTCTAATTTTTCGAAACAGATAAAACCTTTTATGTTGAAAATGTAATGAAAATAAAACAATAATAAATATAAAAACAAAATATAAGGACATCTTAAGACCTACAGATAAGTACTGCAATCCATTTTATTACAAGGTTCACAGCAAACCCCGTGCAGTTAAACAGCTCCTTGTCATTTTTGTTATATATTCTTTCTTCCACAGAAAGTTGCTTAATTTTTTTTTACCCTTCTTGCAGCTAGCTATAAAAATTCTAATTCATGTGATAATCAACTGAAATAGACTAGAAAATCCTCCTGCTCTCAGCTTTGGTAGTACAGTTTGTTAGAGCACTGTATTAGGGTACGTGCACACGCTGCGGAATGGGGTGCGGATTTGGCCGCGCAGATTTTGTAAAATCCGCAGGTCAAAAAACCTGCGGTTTTTCATCTCCACAATGGAGGAGATGGCAAACCGCCGCGGAATCCGCAGAAAGAATTGACATGGTTTAGAAACCGCAGGAAAACTCTGCACTGCGGTTTTTAATATCCATAGGATATTATGGTACTGTACACCGCAGCAGAATCCGCAGCATGTGCACACACCCTTAAAGGGGCGGTGATTTCTGTGGATGTGAGTTCAAGTCCCACCTGGGGCTGATTTGTATTTTTTTATTCAATTGTATAAAAATAAGATATGCTGTCAATTAATGTTACAACGTGTCTTATGAAAAATGTATCACTGTATTGCCTTTGCTATGAAAGAGTTAATTTTTGTGTCCTAATTATTTTATTTGTAACTGCACTGTAGGTGGCGCTGTTTGCATGGCACTGGTACAGGCTTCACCTGGATACATAACAATACAAATAATACTGCCACACGTTGCATTTATAATACTGTCATATAATAACACAGATTTATAGTGATTCCCATACATTTTCAGTTTCTCTACCTGCTGTCAGTGAGTAGGAATATTTTTATTTTTACCCAAAGCTGAAATGCTCTATAGATATATACCCTTTCAGAGATGACTCACATAGGCAGTGTATGTGGAGCTCCAGTGGCGCAATCGGTTAGCGCGCGGTACTTATAAGACAGTAGCTGAGCAATGCCGAGGTTGTGAGTTCGAGCCTCACCTGGAGCAGGTCTTTTGCCATTTTCTGCACTTTACCCATCCCCCTTTGCTAATTTTCACTCTTATGTTTGTTCAATAGTCATTTCAATAGCAAACACTAAAGCTATGGCATGTCAATAAAGATAGGAAAATAACAAGTTCTGCTACTTTCTAATATACTTTGTACTTAAAAGGGTTGTCCTGTGAAAACAAGTTATCACCTATCTGGAGCATAGTGGCCAGTGATGGACTGACCACTGGGATCTGCACCGATCAGCGGAAAAGGGAGCCTTTATACCCAGTACAAAATGGACCAGCAGGTGATATAGATGGCCACAGCTCAACTCATTCTCTATGGAGCCACTGGTAAAAGCAGCACCATAGGGAATGAATGGAGCGGTGACTGGGCATGTGCACTGCAATCCATTCTAACAAGGGTGAAAGTGCTGATCGGGGTGGGTACCAGTGTTTGTATCTCCACTGATCAATAAGTTGTTGTCCTGTGAAAAGGTTATAGCTTGTGTTAAACCATAAGGGAAAATCTGTCAGTAGGATCAAGTCTCCTAAGCAGTGCTGCAACCAGGAATTTCAGGGCTGAAGACTCCCTCCGTCCAGCCTCCAACCCTGCTCCGCCTCCACCCCTCGAACTTTCCACAGTCCCACCACCCACTCTTCAAAAAACTCCACTTCTGCACCATTTCCTCACCAATCACACATTAACAGTTCAATTTGAACACCATATCACATACATAGCTATCAGCTTTTGTTTTCACCAAAAGATTTTTTAAGCCATCAGAACGACAAGGAAAACTCTTTTGCCCGGGCCCTACTGTACTCTAAACTAGAGATGAGCGACTTTGCCTCTTTTAGGGTCGAGTCGGGTTTCAGGAAACCCGACTTTCTCAAAAGTCAAGTCGAACGAAATCGGCCGACTATCGGGAAAAGTCGAATGTCCGACTGAAACACGAAACCCAATGCAAGTCAATGGGGAAGCAAAGTCGGCAGGGAGTGGAGGACAGTAAACACAACTACATGCCGGACCACTTTTTTAACGTGCGCGAAAACTCTCTCTCTCTCCCTGGACGCTGCACATGTCATCTTGTTGCCCACAGTGTACGTCCTTGCTCATTGGCTGAAAAAAAAGTCACGTGCAAGCATTCTGTGAAATCCGACTTTGGCGCTTGGGTTGCCGACCGCATGGCCGACCTCATGCTATGGTCGAGTTTCGCTCAGCGAAACCTGACTTTGGTGAAAGTCGGCGACTTTTGAATCTGACCGACCTGTTTCGCTCAACTCTACTCTAAACTATTAAACATTTCTTCAAATATCCAAGATTCTTTAGAGATATGTTAATTTATTTTTCTCTAAGGGAATGTGTTACATACATTTTTTAAAATTACCAATAATAACACATACAAGGAACCATGACCAGACTATATATTACCACCACATAGTGACCAAATAATACCACATACAAGGAACAAATACCACCACACCATGACCAGACCACATAGTACCACCACATAGTGACTAAATAATACCACATATAAGGGACAAATACCATCACACCATGACAGTATTACCATAACATAGTGACTAAATAATACCACATATAAGGGACAAATACAGTAACACCATGACTAGATCACATGTTACCACCACATCACCACATAATGACTGAATAATACCACGCATAAGGGACAAATACTGTCATACCATGGCTGAACCACATATTACCAGCACATCGTAACTGAATAATACCACTTACAAGAACCAAATAACATCACACCATGATCAGACCACATATTACCACCAAATAGTGACAGAATAATACCACATACAAAGAACAAATACCGCCACACCATGACCAAATCACATACTACCATTACATTGTAACGAAATAATATCACATACAAGGGAGAAATACTGAGACACCATGACCAGACCACATATTACCAACACATAGTGACCTAATAGTACAATACTGATCATGAATTCATTAAACTCACAATGCTAAGTGCCATTATACACAGGAGCTCTGTATATACTGTCAGTGTACAGATAATACAGTGACCACCAGTGACATTATACACCGGAGCTCTGTATACAGTGTCAGTGTACAGGTAATACTGTGATCACCATTGATATTATACACAGGAGCTCTGCCTATAGTGTATACTGTACAGGTAATACAGTTATCATCAGTGATATTATACACAGGAGCTCTGCCTATAGTGTCAGTGTACAGGTAATACAGTTATCACCAGTGACAAAATATATAGGAGCTCTCTATATAGTGTCAGTGTACAGGTAATACTGTGATGACCAGTGACATTATACACAGGAACTCTGTATATAGTGTATACTGTACAGGTAAATAAATAACAGAAAACTGACGGCACATCAAGAACTAGTCTGAACATGCGCATACCAAAAACAGCTTACATATCAAAATAAGGAAATGGTTGCACTCAATTGCATTAAGGCATATCAATGTGAAATACATGAAGTGTGAATAGCGTAATAGCTTTTGAAATTTAGGAAAACACATGAGATGCTTAGCACAAAATTTGGCCAAAAATTGTGAGCCCATTCACCAACGTCAAGGTGATCTCATGATTGAATGGGTTCCTAACCTAACTGCCTAGTGTGAACACTTACCTCTGGCTAATAACTTGGTCAAGCCTATATTTATGGGAATGTCAGAATCAAATGTGATTGGATGTAATTAAAACCACAGCTTGGTGAAGGGCGGAGTGCTCAGTCAGAAAGCTAGCATACAAATAATAGAAAACTGACGAGTAATACAGTGTTTACCAGTGACATTATACACAGGAGCTCTGTTTATAGTGTCAGTGTACAAGTAATATAGGGCTCACCAGTGACATTATACACTGGAGCTCTGTTTATAGTGTCAGTGTACAGGTAATGGAGCAATCAACAGTGACATTATACACAGGAGTTCTGTATATAGTGTCAGTGTATACACAGGAGTTCTGTATATAGTGTCAGTGTATACACAGGAGCTCTGTATATAGTGTCAGTGTATACACAGGAGCTCTGTGTATAGTGTCAGTGTATACACAGGAGCTCTGTATATAGTGTCAGTGTACGGGTAATACAGTGATCACCAGTGACATTATATACAGGAGCTCTGTTTATAGTGTCAGTGTACAGGTAATATATACAGCGCCTTTGAACTTTTATACTTTTTCATTTTTTTAAAAAACATTATTCTAAAATTTTACTTGCTTCAATAGTCTCCATAGGTGACTAGAAGCTGCAATCATCTGATTGACTGTTCTACACATAGCAGGGTGGAAGTCCTGCTCTATGTGGCAGAAATGATCATCTGCTATGGGGCAGCGATCATAGCAGATTGGCAATGCCAAGCAAGGGGGTCTCCTGCAGACTCCAGGATGTCATGCTATCTATCTATCATCTATCTATTATCTATCTATCTATAATCTTTCTATCTATATCTATCTATCTACAGTCATGGCCAAAAGTATTGACACCCCTGCAATTCTGTCAGATAATATTCAGTTTCTTCCTGAAAATGATTGCAAACACAAATTCTTGGGTATTATTATCTTCATTTAATTTTTCTTAAATGAAAAAACGCAAAAGAGAATGAAGCAAAAAGCAAAGCATTGATCATTTCACACAAAACTCCAAAAATGGGCCGGACAAAAGTATTGGCACCCTCAGCCTAATACTTGGTTGCACAACCTTTAGCCAAAATAACTGCGACCAACCGCTTCCGGTAACCATCAATGAGTTTCTTACAATGCTCTGCTGGAATTTTAGACCATTCTTCTTTGGCAAACTACTCCAGGTCCCTGATATTTGAAGGGTGCCTTCTCCAAACTGCCATTTTTAGATCTCTCCACAGGTGTTCTATAGGATTCAGGTCTGGACTCATTGCTGGCCACCTTAGAAGTCTCCAGTGCTTTCTCTCAAACCATTTTCTAGTGCTTTTTGAAGTGTGTTTTGGGTCATTGTCCTGCTGGAAGACCCATGACCTCTGAGGTAGACCCAGCTTTCTCACACTGGGCCCTAAATTATGCTGCAAAATTTGTTGGTAGTCTTCTGACTTCATAATGCCATGCACACGGTCAAGCAGTCCAGTGCCAGAGGCAGCAAAGCAACCCCAAAACATCAGGGGACCTCCGCCATGTTTGACTGTAGGGACCATGTACTTTTCTTTGAATGCCTCTTTTTTCTCCTGTAAACTCTATGTTGATACTTTTGCCCTAAAAGCTCTACTTTTGTCTCATCTGACCAAAGAACATTCTTCTAAAATGTTTTAGGCTTTTTCAGGTAAGTTTTGGCAAACTCCAGCCTGGCTTTTTTATGTCTCGGGGTAAGAAGTGGAGTCTTCCTGGGTCTCCTACCATACAGTCCCTTTTCATTCAGATGCCGACGGATAGTACGGGTTGACACCGTTGTACCCTCGGACTGCAGGGCAGCTTGAACTTGTTTGGATGTTAGTGGAGGTTCTTTATCCAACATCCGCACAATCTTGCGTTGAAATCTCTTGTCAATTTTTCTTTTCCGTCCACATCTAGGGAGGTTAGCCACAGTGCCATGGGCTTTAAACTTCTTGATGACACTGCGCACGGTAGACACAGGAACATTCAGGTCTTTGGAGATGGACTTGTAGCCTTGAGATTGCTCATGCTTCCTCACAATTTGGTTTCTCAAGTCCTCAGACAGTTCTTTGGTCTTCTTTCTTTTCTCCATGCTCAATGTGGTACACACAAGGACACAAGACAGAGGTTGAGTCAACTTTAATCCATGTCAACTGGCTGCAAGTGTGATTTAGTTATTGCCAACACCTGTTAGGTGCCACAGGTAAGTTACAGGTGCTGTTAATTACACAAATTAGAGAAGCATCACATGATTTTTCGAACAGTGCCAATACTTTTGTCCACCCTCTTTGTTATGTTTGGTGTGGAATTATATCCAATTTGGCTTTAGGACAATTCTTTTTGTGTTTTTTCATTTAAGACAAATTAAATGAAGATAATAATACCAAAGAATTTGTGTTTGCAATCATTTTCAGGAAGAAACTGAGTATTATCTGACAGAATTGCAGGGGTGTCAATACTTTTGGCCATGACTGTATCTATCTCTCTCATATCTATCAATTATCTATCTAATATCTATCTATCTATTTAAGATCAATCATCTATCTATTACACTGGTCAACAGCATTTTTGGTGCCAAAGATATTTCATCGAATTTAGGGTATTTTTGGGGTGCTGATTCTGAATATGTCATCAGTTTTGCCAGATTGGCTCAAGTTTTTGAGATTTTTGGTATCTTATTTATAGCACTTGTTGGTAAATGCGACGCATCATCTCATTAATTTCTTTGGATTAGTACTTGAACTGAGCAGTTCTCAATATAGTTTTGTGTTAATTAGTGTTCTAAAAGTTTGTTCATAGCTTGATTTTTGCACTAACTTTATGTTGTTGTCTGTTTTCCAGTGAAAAGCATGAACTCATCATGAAGAAGTTGTCTTAACGATCCAGACTCATTCTGTTACATTTGTGGTGAATATACACTGCCAAAACATAGAAGAAACATAACACACTTCGTAAAAAAAGTGTATTTTGCCTATTTTGGGGTTATGCTTGGGGACCAAGACAAGTTTTGGGCACCACACATAGTGTGCAAAGCATGTATCGAATTATTACGAAAATGGAGCAAAGGACAAAGAAAAAGCTTCAAATTTGGTGTTCCAATGGTGTGGAGAGAGCCAAAAAATCATCATGATGACTGTTATTTCTGTGCAGTGCAAGTGCAAGGATTCAATAAGCATAAGAAACGAAAATGGGAGTAACATGGAATCTGCAAGAAGGCCTGTCCCTCATTGTGAAGATGTGCCTGTACCTGTGTTTACCATAAATAACAGTCATCATGATGATTTTTTGGCTCTCTCCACACCATTGGAACACCAAATTTGAAGCTTTTTCTTTGTCCTTTGCTCCATTTTCGTAATAATTCGATACATGCTTTGCACACTATGTGTGGTGCCCAAAACTTGTCTTGGTCCCCAAGCATAACCCCAAAATAGGCAAAATACACTTTTTTTACGAAGTGTGTTATGTTTCTTCTATGTTTTGGCAGTGTATATTCACCACAAATGTAACAGAATGAGTCTGGATCGTTAAGACAACTTCTTCATGATGAGTTCATGCTTTTCACTGGAAAACAGACAACAACATAAAGTTAGTGCAAAAATCAAGCTATGAACAAACTTTTAGAACACTAATTAACACAAAACTATATTGAGAACTGCTCAGTTCAAGTACTAATCCAAAGAAATTAATGAGATGATGCGTCGCATTTACCAACAAGTGCTATAAATAAGATACCAAAAATCTCAAAAACTTGAGCCAATCTGGCAAAACTGATGACATATTCAGAATCAGCACCCCAAAAATACCCCAAATTCATTAAAATATTTTGGACACCAGAAAAAATTTTTTTTTTCGTTGACCTGTGTTATCTATCTATTATCTATATATCATCTATCTATAAATCATCTATCTATTATCTATCTATCTATCTATCTACAGTTGTGGCCAAAAGTATTGACACCCCTACAATTTTGTCAGATAATTCTCAGTTTCTTCCTGAAAATGATTGCAAACACAAATTCTTTGGTATTATTATCTTCATCTAATTTGTCTGAAATGAAAAAACACAAAAAGAATTGTC
Organism: Dendrobates tinctorius; assembly: GCF_039654945.1. Taxonomy (NCBI): domain Eukaryota; kingdom Metazoa; phylum Chordata; class Amphibia; order Anura; family Dendrobatidae; genus Dendrobates; species Dendrobates tinctorius. The sequence continues at coordinate 10,570,850 of NW_027361993.1, forward strand.
CTAAAGCCAAATTGGATATAATTCCACACCAAACATAAAAAATAGGGTGGACAAAAGTATTGGCACTGTTCGAAAAATCATGTGATGCTTCTCTAATTTGTGTAATTAACAGCACCTGTTAAATACCTGTTGCACCTAACAGGTGTTGGCAATAACTAAATCACACTTGCAGCCAGTTGACATGGATTAAAGTTGACTCAACCTCTGTCCTGTGTCCTTGTGTGTACCACATTAAGCATGGAGAAAAGAAAGAAGACCAAAGAACTGTCTGAGGACTTGAGAAACCAAATTGTGAGGAAGCATGAGCAATCTCAAGGCTGCAAGTCCATCTCCAAAGACCTGAATGTTCCTGTGTCTACCGTGAGCAGTGTCATCAAGAAGTTTAAAGCCCATGGCACTGTGGCTAACCTCCCTAGATGTGGACGGAAAAGAAAAATTGACAAGAGATTTCAACGCAAGATTGTGCGGATGTTGGATAAAGAACCTCGACTAACATCTAAACAAGTTCAAGCTGCCCTGCAGTCCGAGAGTACAACAGTGTCAACCCGTACTACCCGTCGGCATCTGAATGAAAAGGGACTGTATGGTAGGAGACCCAGGAAGACCCCACTTCTTACCCCGAGACATAAAAAAGCCAGGCTGGAGTTTGCCAAAACTTACCTGAAAAAGCCTAAAATGTTTTGGAAGAATGTTCTCTGGTCAGATGAGACAAAATTAGATCTTTTTGGGCAAAGGCATCAACATAGAGTTTACAGGAGAAAAAAAGATGCATTCAAAGAAAAAAAACACGGTCCCTACAGTCAAACATGGTGGAGGTTCCCTGATGTTTTGGGGTTGCTTTGCTGCCTCTGGCACTGGACTGCTTGACCGTGTGCATGGCATTATGAAGTCTGAAGACTACCAACAAATTTTGCAGCATAATGTAGGGCCCAGTGTGAGAAAGCGGGGTCTCCCTCAGAGGTCATGGGTCTTCCAGCAGGACAATGACCCAAAACACACTTCAAAAAGCACTAGAAAATGGTTTGAGATGCCTGCTACAATGACAGTGATTGACACATTAGCCAATGATGGGACAGTAGTAGTCCCATCATCCGGCTAATGTGTTGAATGTAAAAAAAAAAAAATATATATATATATATACTGTATATATATACATACTACATACATACTACATACATACATACTACATATATACAACATTCATACATACTACATACATACTACATATATACAACATTCATACATGCTACATACATACTACATATATACAACATTCATACTACATACATACTACATATATACTACATTCATACAACATACATACATACATACTACATATATACTACATTCATACATACTACATACATACTACATATATACAACATTCATACATGCTACATACATACTACATATATACAACATTCATACTACATACATACTACATATATACTACATTCATACAACATACATACATACATACTACATACATACTACATTCATACAACATACATACATACTACATACATACAACATACATACATTCATACATACTACATTCATACATACTACATACATACTACATATATACAACATTCATACAACATGCATACATACTACATACATACTTAATATATACTACATTCATACATACTACATACATACTGCATTCATACAATATACATACTACATATATACTACATTCATACAACATACATACTACATACATACTACATACATACTACATACATTCATACATACTACATATATACTACATTCATACATACTACATATATACTACATATATACAACATTCATACAACATACATACATACTACATACATACTTCATATATACTACATTCATACATACTACATACATACTACATTCATACAACATACATACTACATACTACATATATACTACATTCATACAACATACATACCACATACATACTACATTCATACAACATACATACATACATACTACATACATACTACATTCATACATACATACTACATATATGCTACATTCATACAACATACATACATACTACATACATACAACATTCATACAACATACATACATTCATACATACTACATATATACTATATTCATACATACATACTACATACATACAACATGCTACAGACATGCAACATACATACTACATACATACTACATACAATACATTCATACAATACATACATACATACTGCATACAATACATTCATACAATACATACATATAGACATACAGTACATATAACATAGAGTACATACTCACGAATACTTGTCACTTTGATCCCCGAAGCCAGTGTCATCTGTGAGAAAAATATGAAAATAACAAGCAAACAATATACTCCCTGATCCACAAAAATCCACGCGTGTCCCACGCCGATCTCCCGTGTCGAACAGCAGCATCAGCTGATGTGACTGCTCTCTACGTGGCTCCAGGAATCCAATGACGGGAGGTAGGTATCCTTCCGCTCTGTATTCCTCTGCCACTGTAAAAAAATAGTCCCTGGTCTCACTTTATGGCAAAAGCTGCGTGGCAACTTTCTCACACAGCAATGCCAAAAGTGAGACTAGGGACTATTTTTTTTACAGTGGCGGAGGAATACAGTGCGGAAGGATACCTACCTCCCGTCATTGGATTCCTGGAGCCCCGTACAGAGCGGTCGCATCAGCTGATGCTGCTGTTCTCCACGGGAGATCGGCATGCGACACGCGTGGATTTCTGCGGATCAGGGAGTATATAGGTTGTTTGTTATTTTCATATTTTTCCACAGATGACACTGGCTTCGGGGATCAAAGTGACAAGTATTCGTGAGTATGTACTCTATGTTATATGTGCTGTATGTCTATATGTATGTATTGTATGAATGCATTGTATGTAGTATGTATGTTGTATGTCTGTTGTATGTCTGTAGCATGTTGTATGTATGTTGTATGTATGTAGTAAGTATGTAGTATGTATGTATGTTGTATGAATGTAGTATATATGTATGTAGTATGTATGTATGTATGCTGTATGAATGTAGTATATATGTATGTATGTATGTTGAATGAATGTAGTATATATGTAGTATGTATGTATGTATGTTGTATGAATGTAGTATATATGTAGTATGTATGTAATATGTATGTATGTTGTATGAATGTAGTATATATGTAGTATGTATGTATGTGTAGGAAGGTAGTATATATGTAGTATGTATGTTGTATGAATGTAGTATATATGTAGTATGTATGTATGTTGTATGAATGTAGTATGTATGTAGTATGTATGTATGTTGTATGAATCTAGTATATATGTATGCATGTATGTTGTATGAATGTAGTATATATGAAGTATGTATGTAGTATGTATGTATGTTGCACGAATTTTGTATATATGTAGTATGTATGTAGTATGTATGTATGTATGCTGTATGAATGTAGTATATATGTAGTATGTATGTTGTATGAATGTAGTATATATGTAGTATGTATGTATGTATGCTGTATGAATGTAGTATATATGTAGTATGTATGTATGTTGTATGAATTTTGTATATATGTAGTATGTATGTAGTATGTATGTATGTATGCTGTATGAATGTAGTATATATGTAGTATGTATGTATGTTGTATGAATTTTGTATATATGTAGTATGTATGTAGTATGTATGTATGCTGTATGAATGTAGTATATATGTAGTATGTATGTTGTATGAATTTTGTATATATGTAGTATGTATGTATGAATGTAGTATATATAGTATGTATGTATGTATGTATGTTGTATGAATGTAGTACATATGAAGTATGTATGTAGTATGTATGTATGTTGTATGAATGTTGTATATATGTAGTATGTATGTAGTATGTATGAATGTTGTATATATGTAGTATGTATGTATGTAGTATGTATGTTTTTTTTTTTTACATTCAACACATTAGCCTGATGATGGGACTACTACTGTCCCATCATTGGCTAATGTGTCAATCAATGTCATTGTAGCAGGCATCGCCCGATGGGACTTGTAGTCCCATCGGACGATGCCTGCACACACACAAGACCCCCAGCAGGCCCGCACAGACCCCCGGCAGCTGGCAAAAGCCCCCGGCAGGCCCGCACAGACCCCCGGCAGCCGGCACAAGCCCCCGGCAGGCCCGTACAGACGCCCGGCAGCCGGCACAAGCCCCCGGCAGGCCCGTACAGACCCTCGACAGGCCCGCACAGACACGCACAGTGTCCACCCACGCACCGCCCACACTCTTCCCCCCTCCCGAACTGGATGTGCAAGGAAAGAAAGGGTTTTTTTTAATTCCGATATTTCTGTCCCATTGACTTGAATGGGACTTCCGGTATTGGAATCGGCGATACTGGTACTTTTTTGGGTATCGGGCCGATCCAATCCGATCCGATATTTCTCAATATCGGATGGTATCGCTCAACATTAGTCGTAAGTAACAACGTTAACAATAATACAATAATTAAAGCAAAATAAAATAAAATCTATCTATTACCTATCTATTATCTATCTATCTATCTATCTATCTATCTATTATCTATCTATCTATCCATTATCTATCTATTCAGCCAGCCATCTATCTTCTTTCTAGCATAATGGGAACATTGTTATATTCCGCCATGATGACACACACATTCTCTCATCTCCTCCAGTTCACTGTAACTTTATGTTAAATATGAAAACAGCAGATCCTGAATGTCCAGTCACACGGACCCATCACAGACATGTCCGGGGGGCAGTCACATCTTTGCTCCGTACAGAGCGGATCTCACTGGAGGTCACAAGCGTTGCTGTCTTATCAAGATATTATTCCCTGATAAATGATGATGAGCTGCTCAATTATTGTGTCTCATGATCATTATAGCTGTATGATATTACTTTTTCAGAAAACCTGTCACCAGGTCAAAATGGTCCAGTTTTTGCTCCCATTATCTTTCCGCTGCTCCCTTGAATATTCTGTTATTTTTAAATGATTTTTATAAATCCGCCATATTGTAGCAGAGGTATGGGACTTTTTGTTTAGTGTTAATTCTTATTGTCTTTACAAAGGGGCAGTACTCACAATATAATAATTCAGTGCACCCTAAAGACACGCCCCAGAGGATCCTGTGAGCCACGCCCCATTGTAAGACCATAAAAATTAGCACTAAATAAAAAGGCCCATATTTCTGGAGTCATATGGCGGATTTAAAAAAAAACAAAACACAAAAAAATGGATTCCTCAGGTTGAGCAGCGGGAATATGATGGGAGGAAAAGTGGTCACTTTTGAGCTGGTGAAAGGTCTTCTTTAAATGAGCATTACACTAGAGTCTATGGTGTTTGTGAAAAATAATGGGAGTAGCAAATTCAATCAAGCCCAACCCGAGTCATCCTTAAATCTGCATAACTGTAACCCTCAACCTGCCTTAAAGCTGTCAAGGCAGGCTGAGGCTTGTAGTTCCAAAAACCTTTGGAGGGACACTTTTCAACAATCAGTGGCTCAGTCAACGGTGTGGCTATAGGGGGTCCAGAAATAGCATTTGCATCTGAACTCTGGCGTGTGAGGGGACACAAATGCCATGAGGGACCTGTCAACTCCCAGCCATCTGAATTTTATGAGCGTGTCATCAGGGGCCTAACTATAAAAGGTGCAGAGGTTGCAATCATACCCGGGGCCCTGAAGCCTAAGGGGCCCAAAAATCTGGAACTTTTGCATTGGGGCCCATGAAATTTGACTTATGCCACAATAAGGCAGCACCTACAGTATACTTACCTGGCTTTGTCAGTATCATAGACAATGAATAGAGTAATGGTGTACATACTCGGCCATTGCTCTATACAGATGGAGGGATCGATTGTCTATGCAGCGATCAGCAACTAATCTCATATCCAGTCGACAGTTCATGTTGTTATTGCGGGGCAACCCCATTAAACATGTTGGGGGCATATTTGCTTATCTAGGTTGTACTCCTACAGTGCAGCCATAGAGCAGTAACACAATACTCGGTTCCACCCTGGGGCCAATCACTGCTGTGTGCCGGCTCCTTGCCCCCCTTCATGTGTCAGCAGGTTGCAAACACTATGGGTGGAACTTTCCCAGGTCTTGACAGCCCAGCCATGTGTATGGACCCTACGTTCTTTATACAGCACACACTCCTAACATCTGGGTGGGGGAAAGAGTGCGGAGGAGTATGTGTGTGTGCAGCGGAGGGGGGGTGTTCTTTCTTTTTTTGGCTACAGAGGATGACTTCAGAAGCATGAATGAAAGTGGCTGTTGTCCTGCGGCCGCAGTGATTGGACTCTGAGTGTGGGAAACCATGTGTTGGCTGCCATCCATATATTCACATGCAGAGGAAGGGGTATAAAAAGAGCATCAAACAATCACATTAAACAGAACCCAATGATGATGGCACTGAACAGTGCGCTGTGCACCATATCTAAGGAATACGCATCAGATACCCTCACCACTAAACTGAAAAATAGGGTAAATTCATATTAACTCTTTGTTCATATATATATATATATATATATATATATATATTTAATGTCAGTGTTACAGTTTCTATAAAAAAAAATCTATTTCATCTTGACCAGATGAGAAAGCCAGTTGTAGAAAAGATGAGACGAGATCGCATTAATAGCAGCATCAACCAACTGCGTAAACTTCTAGAACAAGAATTCCAGCTTCTCCAACCAGACTCCAAGCCAGAGAAGGCCGACATCCTGGAAATAGCCGTACAATTCCTTAAACAGCAGCAGAGATGCACCCACCAAGGTAAGTTTAAAAACTGCAAAAAAAAAAAAAAGTTTGCAAAACTTTTAGAATAGTATTATATGCCCTCCAGTGGTAATATTTGGTATTACATCATGTAACTTCTCTACCTCCATAATCACTGCTATGATTAATCCTTTTCCATTGCATGGGGAATAAAAATGAGAAGATCTACAATACTCCTATGCTACCTGATTGCATATGGATTGTATATGCATGTAACGGATTGTTTCAAAATGATCACGGATTGCACTCGTATATGAAAACTTGCATCAAATTATATAAAGTTTTACTCCTTATGTGCCAGAGAGGTATCCGAGCCCAGATGTGAGGTGTACCTTTCCAATCTCCATAAATGACATATTTTGACTTCTCCCGAGCTAGGCACTTCTTGGTCGATTTGGGCTGAGACAGGAGTGGGATTAAAACCTGCCAAAATTCCCATGAAAATGGAAGTATTCGGCACAATCATGCCTTGAATAAAATTTTGATATTTATTAGAGACTTCTTAATACATTGGATCCATTCAAAATAGGTTAAAACTGAAACCTTTCTGTCAATACAATCCCCTTGTCCACTATGATCACCCAACTACTACATGGATCTTCTGCAAGTGTGGGGAACTTCCAACTTATAACTAAATTACCATCACCAATGTTTGGGACATCTGGCAATTCTCTACCTGATATAAATTGCATTCTGGTGACTATATACTATGTATTGCATAGGACTACCATTGCCGGATGGTTTTGCAATGTTTTCACTAGTTTGATGTTATTTTTTTAGGAATGAAATCAGCTCATGGACCAGATCACCAGGAATACAGACATGGCTACTCCAAGTGTCTTTATGAAGCCCTCTCATATCTATCAGTCCATCACACGGGGCAGGAGGCGCAGCTCAACTTACTGAATCACTTTCAGCAGCTGGAGAGCCAACCGAGAAATCTCAACTGCCTCCAGTCACCTCCGAAACAGCAACAACAGCCTCTCAGTCTCATGGCTAACCCCAAGGTCTTGTGGAGACCCTGGTAGACGATCCACATAACTTCTTAGAGACATATCATTCATATGATTTTATGGTGGTGAGTTCTCCTTCAATGGAAGTCTTGAGAGGCTGGACAGTCATCTGCGTGAGATGGTTTAGTGAATCCTGCATTGAGAAGAGGGTTGGACTTGATGACCCTGGAGGTCCCGTCCATCTCTAACATTCTATGACGAGTGGCGAGGACTTTCAAAACGTTGTGACTTCCTCTTATATTCCCATCGGAAGATATGAGTGTCTGCTTCATAATGAAGAATGAAAGATGCACTTAAATGGGACCTGTCACTTGCTATAAATGTGCATTTTTTTATCTGGTGTAAATGCCGCTGTTCTCCTGAATCTGGAGATGTGTCTTTTATGTTCTTACATTTTTCCATTCCTGAGATAAAGTCCCATCTTCCCTCTATGTAAATGTAGTATTTTTTTCCCAAATGAGTGTGATCATGAACTCTTGTTTGCGGGTGTTTTCATGAGGACCGCTCCAAGTTTGCTGAAAAGACTAGATTTATAGAGAAGAAAGAAGGGACCATATCTCAGGAGTGGAAAGGATGAAATGAACAACTACTTTAAGTGCCTAGATACAAATCCAATCTTCAGCATGAAGGGTTAACTATATAATAAGTCATCATTTTGAACGAGCTTGTTACATTGGAGGGAGCCAAGCCAGCAGACAAGTCCAATAATTTGGAAAGAACTGGACTGTGTTTAGCATATCCCCCATAATGTAAAATATAATGCAATTACACCTTCTAATAGTTGGTGTCATATCACTTAAAGGGGTTGTCCAGGCTTGGGGCTCAAGTGTGCAGTTACGGTACTATGTGAACACTGTCAGGATTCTCCGGTGGTCATTGACTGCAAGTGTGCGATCTACACACATGAGGTCACATACCAACTAGACGTGCAAAGCTTCCCTCAATGCAAGTGTATTGAGCGAGGCAGGACAAGTCTAGTCGGAATGTGTCCGAAAGCATGCAAATCGCCGACATGACGGTCTCCGAGAATCCTCACAGCGCACCTGGACAACCCCTTTAAAGACATAGACCCACATGTGGGCTGTGTGGCGAACTTCAAGTGGTCGGTGAATCCTTTTTTGTTACCTATGGCAACACTATAATAACTAGAATCAATGTATAGCTATTAAATTATTATGTTTTCATTTTGAATAAACTTTGCAAATTTTATTCAGTTTATTAAGGAGTAATAAATCTTTGGAAGATGCATATGGGTGTACATTTTTTTTTAATCTTTGTCAAAAGCTTATAATAAATTTGTATTTCTTCAAATGTGAATAATTGGGCAGTTTCCATTGTGCACTTGGGCAGTGACTTTACTGCCCGAAAAACTAAACGCAGTGCTGCACGTGCTCATGAAAGTAAATGATGTTATGGCCCCAATCGCACATACAGGGGTCGCGATTCATGATTCTCAGACCAACTGGGGGTCGGCCGGCCGGAACTCAACAGCCTTGAGGCTATGTGCCCACGGATGCAGAAAATTTCTGCTTCAAAACCGGACTCCTTCCCAGAAAACGCGGGTTTTATTTCCGCATTTTTTGCGGAAAAAACGTGGACTTTTCGGCAAAATTAATGAGCATGCTGCGTTTTTAATCGCTAAAGCGTTTTTTGAGCGGAAAAAATGCATCAATGTGCACAAAAAGTGCGGAATTCATTTAAAATGAATGGGATGCTTCTTCTACGCATTTTTGAAGCGTTTTGACCGGGACAAATGCTTCCAAAACGCTCACGTGGGCACACAGCCTCAAGGCGCATATGAGTCTGTTAAGTTTGGGTCAGGAGACCAGCGGCCACTTTGTGCTCCGCAGTCCATACTCGGGCAGATTTATACATCCTGGTATGGACTGCAATGCATAAAGAGCAAAAACTGAAACCTGCATTTTTGCACCTTGCTTTTTGCACGTACTCATTGCTTCAATGGGTGAAAAACGCTGCAAAAACTCTGAAATAAGTGACATGCTGCATTTTGCAAAAATGCATCTCTTTAACAAAACGACGGTCAGTAAAAAATAACGCAAGCTGTGTGCATGAGATTTCTGAAAGCTCATAGACTTTGCTGGTACTGTGAATCGTAGCTGAAAATAATAAAAATGCTGTAAAAACGCAACGTGTGAACATAGCCTAAGTGAGATCCCCAGATTCCCACATACCAGTATGGCAATAAGATCTTATATGAGTTCAGTTTATTCTGTAAAGGCTCATCTGAGCTGCTATTTCTTTTTTCACACAAGCAATACAAAACAAGGAAATAAGCGCCGTCTGAATGAGGTCACACACTGCCAATGGTAACAAATCACCCAGGTCCTGCCTGGAGCAATGTTTGCACTTCCTAAATAAACTCCAATGGGATTTTCAGCGCTAGAGCGCCATCTGCTGGAAAGCAAAAAATAAAATGCAATACCTGATTTTCAAACATTCCCTTTAATGCAAAGTTGGTAACAGGACTCCACTTCACTCCGCCTCAGCATCCAGGGTCTGGTTGCAATTGTTACCCCTGTACCCTCTGAGCTAAGTAATACAATAATAAACTGTCACGATCTGTAAGGCGCCTTTAACTAATCATTGTTTCCATGCAGAGGAACGATGAAAAAATCAATGTCATGCTACCAGCTATCATGCTGAGCCTCAGGTATCGGGGGAGGGGGTGCATTCTGCCTGGGCACCAAGAGAGCTTGTACGACCCCTAGGAATAAACCATAATCCTTGGACACTCCAGGACTTATTATCCAGTAAATTTCCTGTAATCCATCTAATACCTCCATTCTTGGGTGCATAGTGCTTCCCAGGTGCCTGAGCAACCCCCTCAGTAAACACTTACACAGCACAGGAAAACACAAATTGTTTGTTTACCACATTTAAATGCAGGAAGGTAAAGAAAACAACAGTCATATGAGCCCGGACCAGCAACATAAAGCAGATACAGTATGGATACAAGCATTAGTACTGGCACTGCTCTACATTTATAGATATTTCTAGATTTGTGCATTATTAATTTTTTCCCATACAGTAGTCATATAGGAAAAAAGCCATCTTGTCATCGTCACATAATGAACATACAGTAAGCAGCACAGGTAGTGTGTAATGGGCAGCACAGGTAGTGTGATTACAGCTCTCATTCATTTTAACCGCAGTTGTATAACTTTGCATGTGCTGAGCTCCCCCTGGTGGCAGCTGCCGTTAGCAAGTTTTATCATCTTTCTCGAGAGAAGCTGCAGATTTAGTCACGAGTCACATTATCAATGCATTTATTGTTAATATACTGACAAATATAATGTTCTGACTGAGTGCCATGATTATAAAGAATCTGAACCACTTTCTACAAACTGGGGAGCTGCTAAGGCTTCAGAGTCTGTGGGTGATTCTTTACATGGTCGTGCGCAATCACCTCCCCACTTGAGCTTATGGAAGTAATGGACGCACATGAACCCGTAGACTTTAATAGAGAGTAACCCTAATGCATGACCCCCTTCCCACCTATTCTGTAGGACAGGATCAACAAGGTCCCATTATTATTCTGACAAGCGGAGGACCCAGGATTGAGACACGTATAAATTACCCATTTAGTGACCTCCAGGTGCAAACTGCAACCAAAAAGTGAGGACAGGATGGAAGAGGGTCAGCAATGGCTGGCCCAGGGCGCATGCCTTATGTGCCCTCCTAACCCCCTAGTTCTCACTGTCTACAGGTACTATATAGAAATGAGCAATTTGAATTATGCTGTCATTTTTTGGCGTCCAGCCCAATACTTTCGGCATCCTAATGACTAGGTCCTGCAGGATGTTGCAAAATGTAGTAAGCCCTAGAGGTACCCAGGTTTTCAATTGCAGAAGAAAAGACTCGTTGTCTCGGAGGACTGGACCAAACGCTTGACCAGGGCAGCACAAATCAAATTGCTCATCTCTAGGAATATAGAAGAGTACAATAACGGAGGGCCTCCTAGTCAGCAGAAGACTGTTTCTTGGTGTAGTTCTGAATGGCAGATTGGAAATGCTCGGTGGTGTTGAGTTTTGGCCTAAAGAGAATAACGTAACACTTTGGAGTGAAATAACCAATAAGAATCCCCATCACACTGACTAATACAACGGTTACGTTGACGGCCGCTATGTATTTCCCCTGGTAGATGATATGGGTGGTGAAGAAGGCAATCCAGGAGAAGAAGTAGACCAATAAACTGAAAGAGATACATTTTGCCTCGTTGTAATTGTCCGGTAAGTCTTTGCCCATGTAGCAGAAGACGAAGCACAACATACTCAGGAGCCCGATGTAAGCAATCTGAGTGATGGAGCCCAAAGAAGCAGTCTCAGAGCACTTCAGTATGATCTGATCTGGGAACGTGGCATAATCTTCAATGGGTAAAGGTGGCCTTACCAACAACCAGCTGACACAGATCAGGACCTGACCAGTGGTGCTGACTGCGATGAAGATATCCGAGCCATTCTTCTTCACCCACATGTCGTATACTTTAGGCATGTAGGTGGCCATTTTGAAGATGCAGATGATCTGGAATGAATGGACCACAATGCAAGAAAAGCAAATGGTAAAGCTTACAGAGAAGATGGGTTGTCTCATCATACACGGGACAACCCCCGGCCTACCGAAATAACAATACAGGGTGCAACAGGAGCATGCCAAGGACCATAACATCAGCAAACACATCTTCCCTCCTGCTGACTTCACCACCGGGGTATTAAGATTCATAAAGAATATAACTGCGATTGCTGCAATTAATAGGAGCAACAAAGTAACTATAGAGAGAAGGACGATGGACAATGGTTCGGTCCATGGAAGGAATTCTAGGGTTCTGTTGTAGCAGATCTCACTCTTCATGGGCGACCACTGATGAGATCCACATGGTTGGCAGGTGTAGAGATCTATAAGACATAAGTGAAATAGTAATCATGGGAAAATGCTACACAAGGGTACGTGGGGTGCACATGGTCTCGCAATGTCCAACATCTGTGTGTAACAGTGAGCACTTCTGTATAAAGGACTTATGTTTCTTCTTGTATAGCATGACAGACGGCAGACCACCATACCCATTCTGCTTGACAGCTTCAGTGGCCAGTAGCCTTATTGGCTGGCAAGCATTAAACCATTCAAGCGGTCCACTTCACTCATATTTGCATCTGAGGCTATGTGCACACGTAACGGAACTCTCGCGGAAATTACCGCGAGAATTCCGGAATTCCATTCCGCGGGAAAATCGCATTTTAAATTCCCGCGATTTTCCCGCGGAAAAACTAGCATTTTGCAAGCGTATTTAGCTTGCAAAATGCTAGCGTTCTCCAAGCGATCTGTAGCATCGCTTGGAGAACTGATTGACAGGTTGGTCACACTCGTCAAACAGTGTTTGACGAGTGTGACCAACTTTTTACTACTGAGGCCGCCTATGCGGCATTAGTAGTAAAAGATAGAATGTAAAAAAAAAATAAAAAATACTGTTATTCTTACCTTCCGACATCCCGCGCATCCGTTCCCAGTAATCCTTTGCGAAAATGCCCGCGATGACGTCCGTTCTCGCGGGATCGCAACGTCTCACGGTAATTCGCGCGAATGACCGCGAGACTTCGCGATCCCGCGAGATCGGACGCCATCGCGGGCATTTTCGCAAAGTGGGAATGAGAGCGTGGAGAGAGGCGGGAAGGCTGCGGGGGATGCCGGAAGGTGAGAATAACAATATTTTTTATTTTATAATTCTATTTTTTACAGGGATATGGTACCCAAAGCCCGGAGGACAGTCTCCTCTCCTCCGGACCGTGGGTACCATCCGCAATTGTTCTGCTTACTTTTCGCATGTTGTGCACAGCCACATGCGGAAAGTATGCGGAACAATGAATGCCTATGGGTGCGGGATCGCCGCGATTCCGCAAAATAATGAGCATGCTGCGTTTTTTACCGTGAAGTGATTCCGCCGCGGTAAAAACCGCAGCATTAGCACAGCATTGCGGAATCCCATAGGAATGCATGGGATGCTTATTTTTCGCGTTTTCGCGGCAAAATCGCGCGGTTAAAACCGCCGCGGAGATGCGAAAAAAACGCCACATGTGAACTCAGCCTGAAAGTTAAAGGGGCTTCTGGTGATCAATGAGAATATGTACACTGCAGATTTTGCTACAAATCCACTGAAACATTTGCAGCCAATCCTTGGTAAAATCTTGAAGAATTACATATGGATTTGTTAAGGATTTTGCTGAGAAATTGCTGGGTATTTAACGTGTTTAATATACAGTGTGGTACAGTAAAGGGTGTTTTACTGGATGGAAGATATGTTTCTCCCAGCAGATTAATGTTTGGCCGGGTTTTTCCCTAAAGACGGGACCTGCGATGATGTCAGAGTCACGTGATCAGCCCATGTGATGTCTACCTCACTGGTGGGAGGGGTTAGGCCCTATGTAATGGAGGTTGGTAATTGCCACAGTGGGAGTGTGTTTCTGGAAGCTACAAGAACTTGTGTGGACTCAGCCTGAAACTTGTATACAGGATTCCCGTGCTGCAGGACTATAGCAGCAAGACTCGGAAGTACCCCGGGAATGGCACCTGGCGGATGCCGCAGGACCTGGCAGCCGCTTAGTTACGCCCGTCCCGTGCAAGGGGTGAATCTGGGACCAGTGGTTCTCCAAGCTGGAGTATGTGTTTGGTTTTCCTTATGTTCTGTTAAGCTGCTGGTTACTGAGTGACATTAAAACCACTGGAATTGGACTTTATGCCTGTGTGTTGCCTCGTTACTGCCACCCGGCGATTGCCTACCAGAGCGAATCCCTACAATTGGTGGATTGATAACGGGCAGAAGCAGTGAGGCTAGGCTGTTTTTATTTTTGATTTGTACCCCAGCCTATGTCCTGGGTGAAACGAGTGGCAGAGACCCAGGTGGGGAACTTTCCAGAAATGGAGGCCACGATAAAAACGCTCATAGAGGCCAATGCGACAGCAGCAGCAGGCTATGCAACAGCAGGCTATGCAGCAGCAACAGCAGACTATGCAGCAGCAGCAGCAGGCTATGCAGCAGCAGGCTACACAGCAGCAGCAGGCTATGCAGCAGCAACAGGAGGCCATGCGGCAGCAGCAACAAGAGGCCATGCGACAGCAGGCTATGCAGCAGCAGGCTATGCAGCAGCAGCAGGAAACCAATCAGCTGTTGATACAGCATATTACGACAGCACAGGCAAAAGGAGCTGACTGGGGAATCCATGATATTTGGAAAGCCGTTCGTACAGCGATTCCCAAAACAGAGAAATCGGATGATGTGGAGGCGTATCTGGAGATGTTTGAAGGAGTCGCTGAGAGAGAGAAGCTCCCCAGGGACCATTGGGCAGATGTCCTCGCTCCGTTTCTGACCCCAGGACCGTTGAAAGCGTGTCAGGACCTACCCCCAGAACAAAGGGTGGACTACACGGTCGTCAAGGGTGAAATATTGGCACGCCTTGGGGTAAATTTGTTAGTGCGGGTACACCAGTGGTAGTTTACCCCCTCCAAGCCAGCCCGGTCACAGTATTACGACCTGTTGCACCTGTTACAAAAGTGGCTGCAGCCTGAGGTGTTGTCCCCCCCGGCAATGCTGGACCACATAGTGACTGATAAATTTTGGAGGGCTTTGCCCCACTCCCTCCAGACATGGGTCGGACAGGCATCCCCTACTAATGCCGTGCAGATGATAGACCTCATAGAAAGGTATGGGGCTACCAAAGAGTTACAGGGAGGGACCCCTCGAAAGTTAACAGGAAGGTTCCCTAAGTCCCCACCCCTGGTTCGGCGAGCGGAGCCCAGGAAGGCCGCTCAGGACTTATCTGGGGAAGTAAGGAGCCCCATATTCTGCTGGCGGTGCCAGGAACCAGGTCATATGAGAGCTGATTGCCCCCACCTGACTGAGCCCATGGACACCAATTTTGGGTACCGCCAGTCCCATTATGCCGAACCAATGTGTGCAGTGGGCACCCCGAAAGTCCCCAATATGGAACATTTGTGTCGGGTGGAAGTGCAGGGCACCCCGGCTGTGGCCCTATTGGACTCAGGGAGTCTTGTAACCCTGGTACGAGCCAGCTGGATACACACCAGCGAGTATACGGGTCGTAAAATTGGGGTGTTGTGTATACATGGAGACTTAAAAGACTATCCCACCGCACTAGTGGTAATCAGCACGCCAGCAGGGAGGCGGTGCCACGAGGTGGGGGTGGTGACTAATTTACATTATGAAATGATAATTGGAAGAGACTTTCCGTTGTTTTCTGTGCTGTGGCCGTCTATTATCCCATCCACTGAGCAACTGCAGGCACCAGAGGCAACCAGGTTACATTCTCCAGAAGGGGGGCATGAACCTGGTGGCCCAGAGGAAGAAGTGCTGGCGGTAGGAATAACCTTCCCTTCGGTGGTGGAGGAGGAGAGTTCTCCCATAGAAGTATTGGCGGGAGAGGTGGAAGACTTGCCACTGGGACCCGAGATGTCAGACTTGAATGTATCAGGTGACAATTTTGGTACAGCGCAACTCCGAGACCTTACTTTAGCCCGGGCCAAAGAAAATGTACTGTTTGTCAATGGGGAACCCCAACAACCTGGGGCAGATACGGTGTTTCCACGCTTTGAGTTGAACCAGGATTTGTTGTACCGAGTGGAGAAAATACATGGGGAAATGGTAGAACAGTTACTGGTACCTCAGACGTATCGAAGGCTGGTAATGGATTTAGCACATGCGCATGTACTTGGGGGGCATTTGTGCCAAAAGAAGACCCTCGACCGAATTCTGCAGCGATTTTACTGGCCAGGGGTTCATGAAGAAGTTAAACGGTACTGTAGCTCCTGTCCAGTATGCCAGGTAACCAGTCCCCAGCCTCACTTTCGGAGCCCTTTGGTGCCTTTGCCAATTATAGAGGTACCCTTCGAGAGAGTGGCCATGGACCTGGTGAGGCCTCTCAATAAGTCGGCAAGTGGACACCAACACATTCTTGTAGTTCTAGACTATGCTACCCGATATCCTGAGGCCATTCCTCTGCGCCACACATCAGCTAAGCTTATAGCAAAGGAACTTATGGGTATGTTTTCAAGGGTGGGAATTCCACAAGAGATTCTAACAGACCAGGGAACCCCCTTTATGTCAAAAATTATGAAGGAACTCTTCCCCAAACAGATGGTCTGGTAGAAAGGTTCAATAAGACACTGAAGAGCATGTTAAAAAAGGCAGTTTCCAAAGATGGGAAGGACTGGGATCTTTTATTGCCATACTTGTTATTTGCAGTGCGGGAGGTGCCTCAGGCATCTATGGGGTTCTCACCCTTTGAACTATTGTATGGCAAGTGTCCGCAGGGCTTACTCGATATAGCCAAAGAGGCCTGGGAGAATCAACCTACCCCCCACAAAAGTGTGATAGAACATGTTGCAAAAATGCAAGAGAGAATGGAGACCGTCCTACCCTTGGTCTGGGAACATATGGAGGCAGCACAACGGTCACAGAATCAGGTCTATAACTGGGAGGCTCGGGTAAGAACCTTTAGCCCTGGGGATCGGGTCTTGGTGCTTGTGCCTACCGTAGATATCAAATTTCTTGCAAGGTGGCAGGGACCCTATGAGATCATGGAGAAGGTGGGGCCAGTAGACTACAAGGTACACCAGCCAGGATAGAGAAAGCCAGAACAGGTTTACCATATTAATTTTCTTAAACCCTGGAAGGATAGAGAGCACCTTGGTGGGGATAGTCCGCTGCCAGCATTTTATATGGAAAAGGCTCCCTTACCACGGGGCGAGGCAGGAGAAACCCAACCCGTGGTAAAAATTGCAGATACTTTGTCTACTAAACAGGTTCAGGAGGTCCGGGAGTTCATTAGCCGAAATACAGATGTTTTTTCGGAGCTCCCGGGATGCACCTCCCTAATCCAACATGACATTGTCACAGAGCCACAGGCCAAGGTCCGACTAAAGCCATATCGGGTGCCTGAGGCCCGGCGACAAGCCATCTCGGAAGAGGTAAAAATGATGCTACAGTTAGGGGCAATGGCGGATCTTAATAGGGGCGGATGGGGCGGTCGCCCCGGGCCCAAGGTTTTTTGGGGGCCCAGGGGCAGGGGCGGGCTGGGCCGGGTGGCAGAGAGGCAAATGCCACCTGGACCGCTCCCCCAGCACCTGTACAGGGCCGGCCGTGCCCTGTGCTGTGACGCCGCCGGCAGCAGACAGCCGCCCGCGTCACATCCTATGAGGGGCCGGGAGCTGTGCACGGCCGTCACCTTGACGGCTGCTCAGCTCCGGCTCCCTCCGGCTGTACTTCCGGGTCAGATGTCGGGCGTGCGCGATGACGTCATCGTGCACGTGCCGACATGTCCCGGAGGATGCTGAAAGCAGAAGCGCTGCTGGGGAGCGAGCCGGCTGTGAGGTAAGTATGGGGAACTTTTTTTATTTTTTTTTATTTATAAAATCAATTAAATGGGGGAGGAGGTGAGTGGGGGCTGTACACAATGAAGGGGGGGTGACTGGGGCCTGTATATGATGACGGGGGGGTGACTGGGGGCTGTATATGATGAAGGGGGGTGAGTGGGGGCTGTATATGATGAAGGGGGGGTGACTGGGGGCTGTATATGATGAAGGGGGGTGAGTGGGGGCTGTATATGATGAAGGGGGGTGACTGGGGGCTGTATATGATGAAGGGGGGGTGACTGGGGGCTGTATATGATGAAGGGGGGGTGACTGGGGGCTGTATATGATGAAGGGGGGGTGACTGGGGCCTGTATATGATGACGGGGGGGTGACTGGGGGCTGTATATGATGACGGGGGGTGACTGGGGCCTGTATATGATGAAGGGGGGTGACTGGGGGCTGTATATGATGACGGGGGGGTGACTGGGGGCTGTATATGATGACGGGGGGTGACTGGGGCTGTATATGATGACGGGGGGTGAGTGGGGGCTGTATATGATGACGGGGGGTGACTGGGGGCTGTATATGATGAAGGGGTGACTGGGGTTGTACAGGATGAAGGGGGTGAGTGGGGGCTTCACAGGATGAAGGGGGGATGAATGGGGGCTTCACATGATGAAGGGGGGTGAGTGGGGCTGCATATGATGAAGGGGGGGTGAGTGGGGCTGCACATGATGAAGTGGGGGGTGAGTGGGGCTGCACATGATGAAGTGGGGGATAAGTGGGGCTGCACATGATGAAGTGGGGGATAAGTGGGGCTGCACATGATGAAGTGGGGGATAAGGGGGACTGCACATGATGAATTATGGGGTAAGTGGGACTGCACATGATGAATTAAGGGGTAAGTGGGACTGCACATGATGAATTGGGGGTAAGGGGAACTGCACATGATGAATTAAGGGGTAAGTGGGACTGAACATGATGAATTGGGGGTAAGAGGGACTGAACATGATGAATTGGGGGTAAGGGGAACTGCACATGATGAATTGGGGGTAAGGGGGACTGCACATGATGAATTGGGGGTAAGGGGCACTGCACATGAAGTGGGGGTAAGGGGGACTGCACATGATGTGGGGGTAAAATTAACTGCACATGATGATGGGGGAGTGGGGCTGCACATGAAGTTGGGGGGGAAGGGGACTGCACATGATGAAATGGAAGGGGGGATAAGGGGCTGCAAATGATGAAGCGGCACTGCAGATGAAGTGAGTGGGTGATAGGGGACTGCAATGGATGAAGTAAGGGGACTTCAAATTAAAGTTGGGACATTAAAGTGGATCCCCTATGGCCAGGATCACGTTGGGCGATTTTGTGCGCATTGGCCGTAGGCCTACAGCTTATGTGCAACGTCTTTTTAGGCCATGTCCACACGTGGTGGAATGGTGGCGGGTTTTCCATATGGACCCGCAGCAAACCAAGTGCTGCGGTCCGTACGGCTGTCAATTCCCGCACGGGGACCACAGCGCTCAGGTGGGAAGGGGGGTACAGGGGCCCAGGTTTTATGAACAGCCCCGGGCCCATAGTCCACTTAATCCGCCACTGGTTAGGGGTCATAGAAGAGTCTCAGAGTGAGTGGGCCAGCCCAATAGTTCTAATACCTAAACCTGATGGGTCTCTAAGATTCTGTAATGATTTTAGAAAACTCAATGACATTTCAAAGTTTGACGCCTACCCCATGCCCCGGGTTGACGAGTTGATAGAGCGCTTTGGGCAAGCACGGTATTTTACAACTCTGGACCTCACAAAAGGTTATTGGCAGGTACCCCTAATGGAGGCGGCGAAGGGAAAAACGGCGTTTATAACACCTGAGGGGCTGTTCCAGTATAAGGTGTTACCCTTTGGATTGCATGGCGCTCCAGCAACGTTCCAGCGGTTAATGGATATTGTTTTCCGTCCCCATCGCCGCTATGCCTCTGCCAATCTAGATGATATCATTGTGTTCAGCACCGATTGGGAAAGCCACTTAGCAAAAGTACAGGCAGTGGTAGACTCCCTGCGACAAGCAGGGCTAACTGCCAACCTAAAGAAGTGTTTCATAGGGTTGGAGGAAGCCCGGTACTTAGGTTATGTCATTGGGAGAGGAGTTCTCAAGCCCCAAGTAAACAAGGTGGAGGCAATTCAGAACTGGCTCCGTCCCCTCACAACAAAACAAGTAAAGGCCTTTTTGGGTTTGGTGGGATATTACAGGCGATTTCATTCCCAACTTTGCAACCCTGTCCGCGCCTTTAACAGATTGTTTAAAAGGAAAAAAATCTGTGATGGTCCACTGGAATGATCAGTTAGAGGAGGCCTTTACAAAATTAAAAGGGGTACTGTGTGGTACACCAGTCCTGATCACTCCAAATTTCAAAAAAGAGTTCGTGGTGCAGACTGATGCCTCTGAGATAGGGCTCGGTGCCTTGCTGTCTCAGGAAGTTAACGGGGAAGAGCATCCCATTAGCTTCCTAAGCCGTAAGCTTTCCCCAGCTGAAACCCGGTATAGTATTGTGGAGAGATAGTGCCTGGCCATCAAGTGGGCACTGGAATCGTTGCGCTACTATTTGCTGGGGAGAACATTTCGGTTGGTGACAGATCATTCCCCTCTTACGTGGATGAGTCAAGCAAAATTTTAAATTTTCAGTATAACATCGTGCAGGCAGACTACAGGGGAATGCAGATGCCCTGTCCAGAGTTCACTGTATGTCATGTGTCCACCCCTCTAGGGTTGAACATAGGGGGAAGGTATGTGTCTCAATTTTATAGCAACTTTTATCTGTAATCACTGTCCTCTTTCGGAAAATAAATGAAATAATTATTTAGATCTGTCTCTATGCTCTAAGACTCGAACTATACGCCTTTGTTAGATAATCGCTACTAATTCAAGGGGTTTGCCACGGACCCTCTTAATTTAACACTGTGAATTAAGTAACCGTGACTGGTGGCAGCGCGTTGTGTACGGCTATTGCGGCTTGCTGGCAGTCTAGAAGGGTCTTATATTGCTGAATAAGGGGCTGCGGCCTCAGCATTGATAACTCCCTTACTGCAGAAGCCCAATTGCCGGTTCACAACAGGCAGTCCGTCCAGCGACTAATTATCCTAGGTGCAGTTCCCTGACTGACCTGAGGGTAAGGGGGGCGCCGGAGAGCTGCGAGTTCCAAAGTGGAACTGAGAAAGTGGGATATACATAAATCCCCGCAGTACTTGGAAGATTGATAGCAGTGGTGGGGTATCCAATTTAACCTCCCCCTGCGGCAAATTGTAGAGCGAGATTAGCTTGCTGGATATTTTTGGTCACATGGTGCCAGTGGTGGGATAACTAAGATAAGCCCCAACGGTGCCTGTGATAGCCGTGTGCCGGCAGTGTGTCTCGTCCCTCCGTCCGCTGATACACCCGTGTCAGTGGTGGGACTGGGACATAGTGGTGACTCAGGGTCCGCTGTCCGTTGCGTTTTGGTGGCAGCGGGACCCCCGTTAGTGTCGCCCGTAAGTAGACGAACGGCGGTGGGCTGTTCGTCACATATTGGTATGTGTGGTACAGTAAAGGGTGCTTTACTGGATGGGAGATATGTTTCTCCCAGCAGATTAATGTTTGGCCGGGTTTTTCCCTAAAGACGGGACCTGCGATGATGTCAGGGTCACGTGATCATCCCATGTGATGTCTACCTCACTGGTGGGAGGGGTTAGGCCCTATATAATGGAGGTTGGTAATTGCCACAGTGAGAGTGTGTTTCTGGAAGCTACAGGAACTTGTGTGGACTCAGCCTGAAACTTGTATACAGGATTCCCGTGCTGCAGGACTATAGCAGCAAGACTCGGAAGGACCCCGGGAATGGCACCTGGCGGATGCCGCAGGACCTGGCAGCCGCTTAGTTACGCCAGTCCCGTGCAAAGGGTGAGTCGGGGACCAGTGGTTCTCCAAGGTGGAGTATGTGTTTGCTTTTCCTTATGTTCTGTTAAGCTGCTGGTTACTGAGTGACATTAAAACCACTGGAATTGTACTTTATGCCTGTGTGTTGCCTCGTTACTGCCACCCGGCGATTGCCTACCAGAGCGAATCCCTACAATTGGTGGATTGATAACGGGCAGAAGCAGTGAGGCTAGGCTGTTTTTATTTTTGATTTGTACCCCAGCCTATGTCCTGGGTGAAACGAGTGGCAGAGACCCAGGCGGGGAACTTTCCAGAAATGGAGGCCACGATAAAAACGCTCATAGAGGCCAATGCGACAGCAGCAGCAGGCTATGCAGCAGCAACAGCAGGCTATGCAGCAGCAACAGCAGGCTATGCAGCAGCAGCAGCAGGCTATGCAGCAGCAGGCTACACAGCAGCAGCAGGCTATGCAGCAGCAACAGGACGCCATGCGGCAGCAGCAACAAGAGGCCATGCGACAGCAGGCTATGCAGCAGCAGGCTATGCAGCAGCAGGAAACCAATCAGCTGTTGATACAGCATATTACGACAGCACAGGCAAAAGGAGCTGACTGGGGAATCCATGATATTCGGAAAGCCGTTCGTACAGCGATTCCCAAAACAGAGAAATCGGACGATGTGGAGGCGTATCTGGAGATGTTCGAAGGAGTCGCTGAGAAAGAGAAGCTCCCCAGGGACCATTGGGCAGATGTCCTCGCTCCGTTTCTGACCCCAGGACCGTTGAAAGCGTGTCAGGACCTACCCCCAGAGCAAAGGGTGGACTACACGGTCGTCAAGGGTGAGATATTGGCACGCCTTGGGGTAAATTTGTTAGTGCGGGTACACCAGTGGGAGTTTACCCCCTCCAAGCCAGCCTGGTCACAGTATTACGACCTGTTGCACCTGTTACAAAAGTGGCTGCAGCCTGAGGTGTTGTCCCCCCCGGCCATGCTGGACCACATAGTGACTGATAAATTTTGGAGGGCTTTGCCCCACTCCCTCCAGACATGGGTCGGACAGGCATCCCCTACTAATGCCGTGCAGATGATAGACCTCATAGAAAGGTATGGGGCTACCAAAGAGTTACAGGGAGGGACCCCTCGAAAGGTAACAGGAATGTTCCCTAAGTCCCCACCCCTGGATCGGCGAGCGGAGCCCAGGAAGGCCGCTCAGGACTTATCTGGGGAAGTAAGGAGCCCCATAATCTGCTGGCGGTGCCAGGAACCAGGTCATATGAGAGCTGATTGCCCCCACCTGACTGAGCCCATGGACACCAATTTTGGGTACCGCCAGTCCCATTATGCCGAACCAATGTGTGCAGTGGGCACCCCGAAAGTCCCCAATATGGAACATTTGTGTCGGGTGGAAGTGCAGGGCACCCCGGCTGTGGCCCTATTGGACTCAGGGAGTCTTGTAACCCTGGTACGAGCCAGCTGGATACACACCAGCGAGTATACGGGTCGTAAAATTGGGCTGTTGTGTATACATGGAGACTTAAAAGACTATCCCACCGCACTAGTGGTAATCAGCACGCCAGCAGGGAGGCGGTGCCACGAGGTGGGGGTGGTGACTAATTTACATTATGAAGTGATAATTGGAAGAGACTTTCCGTTGTTTTCTGTGCTGTGGCCGTCTATTATCCCGTCCACTGAGCAACTGCGGGCACCAGAGGCAACCAGGTTACATTCTCCAGAAGGGGGGCATGAACCTGGTGGCCCAGAGGAAGAAGTGCTGGCGGTAGTAATAACCTTCCCTTCGGTGGAGGAGGAGGAGAGTTCTCCTATAGAAGTATTGGCGGGAGAGGTGGAAGACTTGCCACTGGGACCCGAGATGTCAGGCTTGAATGTATCAGGTGACAATTTTGGTACAGCGCAACTCCGAGACCTTACTTTAGCCCGGGCCAAAGAAAATGTACTGTTTGTCAATGGGGAACCCCAACAACCTGGGGCAGATACGGTGTTTCCACGCTTTGAGTTGAACCAGGATTTGTTGTACCGAGTGGAGAAAATACATGGGGAAATGGTAGAACAGTTACTGGTACCTCAGACGTATCGAAGGCTGGTAATGGATTTAGCACATGCGCATGTACTTGGGGGGCATTTGTGCCAAAAGAAGACCCTCGACCGAATTCTGCAGCGATTTTACTGGCCAGGGGTTCATGAAGAAGTTAAACGGTACTGTAGCTCCTGTCCAGTATGCCAGGTAACCAGTCCCCAGCCTCACTTTCGGAGCCCTTTGGTGCCTTTGCCAATTATAGAGGTACCCTTCGAGAGAGTGGCCATGGACCTGGTGAGGCCTCTCAATAAGTCGGCAAGTGGACACCAACACATTCTTGTAGTTCTAGACTATGCTACCCGATATCCTGAGGCCATTCCTCTGCGCCACACATCAGCTAAGCTTATAGCAAAGGAACTTATGGGTATGTTTTCAAGGGTGGGAATTCCACAAGAGATTCTAACAGACCAGGGAACCCCCTTTATGTCAAAAATTATGAAGGAACTCTGCCGGTTGTTAAATGTCAAACAGTTGCGCACCTCAATCTATCATCCCCAAACAGATGGTCTGGTAGAAAGGTTCAATAAGACACTGAAGAGCATGTTAAAAAAGGCAGTTTCCAAAGATGGGAAGGACTGGGATCTTTTATTGCCATACTTGTTATTTGCAGTGCGGGAGGTGCCTCAGGCATCTATGGGGTTCTCACCCTTTGAACTATTGTATGGCAGGTGTCCGCAGGGCTTACTCGATATAGCCAAAGAGGCCTGGGAGAATCAACCTACCCCCCACAAAAGTGTGATAGAACATGTTGCAAAAATGCAAGAGAGAATGGAGACCGTCCTACCCTTGGTCTGGGAACATATGGAGGCAGCACAACGGTCACAGAGTCAGGTCTATAACCGGGAGGCTCGGGTAAGAACCTTTAGCCCTGGGGATCGGGTCTTGGTGCTTGTGCCTACCGTAGATATCAAATTTCTTGCAAGGTGGCAGGGACCCTATGAGATCATGGAGAAGGTGGGGCCAGTAGACTACAAGGTACACCAGCCAGGACAGAGAAAGCCAGAACAGGTTTACCATATTAATTTGCTTAAACCCTGGAAGGATAGACAGCACCTTGGTGGGGATAGTCCGCTGCCAGCATTTTAGATGGAAAAGGCTCCCTTACCTCGGGGCGAGGCAGGAGAAACCCAACCCGTGGTAAAAATTGCAGATACTTTGTCTACTAAACAGGTTCAGGAGGTCCGGGAGTTCATTAGCCGAAATACAGATGTTTTTTCGGAGCTCCCGGGATGCACCTCCCTAATCCAACATGACATTGTCACAGAGCCACAGGCCAAGGTCCGACTAAAGCCATATCGGGTGCCTGAGGCCCGGCGACAAGCCATCTCGGAAGAGGTAAAAATGATGCTACAGTTAGGGGTCATAGAAGAGTCTCAGAGTGAGTGGGCCAGCCCAATAGTTCTAATACCTAAACCTGATGGGTCTCTAAGATTCTGTAATGATTTTAGAAAACTCAATGACATTTCAAAGTTTGACGCCTACCCCATGCCCCGGGTTGACGAGTTGATAGAGCGCTTTGGGCAAGCACGGTATTTTACAACTCTGGACCTCACAAAAGGTTATTGGCAGGTACCCCTAATGGAGGCGGCGAAGGGAAAAACGGCATTTATAACACCTGAGGGGCTGTTCCAGTATAAGGTGTTACCCTTTGGATTGCATGGCGCTCCAGCAACGTTCCAGCGGTTAATGGATATTGTTTTCCGTCCCCATCGCCGCTATGCCTCTGCCAATCTAGATGATATCATTGTGTTCAGCACCGATTGGGAAAGTCACTTAGCAAAAGTACAGGCAGTGGTAGACTCCCTGCGACAAGCAGGGCTAACTGCCAACCTAAAGAAGTGTTTCATAGGGTTGGAGGAAGCCCGGTACTTAGGTTATGTCATTGGGAGAGGAGTTCTCAAGCCCCAAGTAAACAAGGTGGAGGCAATTCAGAACTGGCTCCGTCCCCTCACAACAAAACAAGTAAAGGCCTTTTTGGGTTTGGTGGGATATTACAGGCGATTCATTCCCAACTTTGCAACCCTGTCCGCGCCTTTAACAGATTGTTTAAAAGGAAAAAAATCTGTGATGGTCCACTGGAATGATCAGTTAGAGGAGGCCTTTACAAAATTAAAAGGGGTACTGTGTGGTACACCAGTCCTGATCACTCCAAATTTCAAAAAAGAGTTTGTGGTGCAGACTGATGCCTCTGAGATAGGGCTCGGTGCCTTGCTGTCTCAGGAAGTTAACGGGGAAGAGCATCCCATTAGCTTCCTAAGCCGGAAGCTTACCCCAGCTGAAACCCGGTACAGTATTGTGGAGAGACAGTGCCTGGCCATCAAGTGGGCACTGGAATCGTTGCGCTACTATTTGCTGGGGAGAACATTTCGGTTGGTGACAGATCATTCCCCTCTTACGTGGATGAGTCAAGCAAAATTTTAAATTTTCAGTATAACATCGTGCAGGCAGACTACAGGGGAATGCAGATGCCCTGTCCAGAGTTCACTGTATGTCATGTGTCCACCCCTCTAGGGTTGAACATAGGGGGAAGGTATGTGGTACAGTAAAGGGTGCTTTACTGGATGGGAGATATGTTTCTCCCAGCAGATTAATGTTTGGCCGGGTTTTTCCCTAAAGACGGGACCTGCGATGATGTCAGGGTCACGTGATCATCCCTTGTGATGTCTACCTCACTGGTGGGAGGGGTTAGGCCCTATGTAATGGAGGTTGGTAATTGCCACAGTGAGAGTGTGTTTCTGGAAGCTACAGGAACTTGTGTGGACTCAGCCTGAACCTTGTATACAGGATTCCCATGCTGCAGGACTATAGCAGCAAGACTCGGAAGGACCCCGGGATTGGCACCTGGTGGATGCCGCAGGACCTGGCAGCCGCTTAGTTACGCCAGTCCCGTGCAAAGGGTGAGTCTGGGACCAGTGGTTCTCCAAGCTGGAGTATGTGTTTGCTTTTCCTTTTGTTCTGTTAAGCTGCTGGTTACTGAGTGACATTAAAACCACTGGAATTGGACTTTATGCCTGTGTGTTGCCTCGTTACTTCCACCCGGCTATTGCCTACCAGAGCGAATCCTTACAATAGGAAAGTGAGAACATCAAGTTGAGGAGACTAGTCTGGCATGGTATGGATGGTATCACCAATAGTATTGTCTTCGTACTGCTATCTTAGCAATCTGACTACTAAATCCATGTTCTCCAGCCTACAACAAGGTCTTGTGTAAGAAAGTTGAAGTTGCAAAAATATATGTGGTGTCTTCAGCTGAATTTATGGTGCAGTGATACAGGTCTGTGCACAAAGTTAGTAAGACATTGCAAGAACCCCAAGATCTTAGGGTGGTTTCTCATATCCAACATTCAAGGTCTGGTACTGACCAAGATGTCCAGACCATTCATGGGTGTAGTGACCTATACCGCACAGCCTTATGTACTGTATGTGTTTATGAGGTTGATGAGTTCATGTCAGGACCCTTCTGAATATGGGAAGCAAGGTTTTGGCAGCATAGTCTCCCAGTGCTTAGCACTGTATGGTGGCGCAGTGGTTAGCATTTTATGATAGTTCAGTGGTTAGCACTTCGCAGTACTGGGGTTCAAATCCTACCAAGGACATCTGCAAGAAGTTTGTACATTCTCCCTGTGTTTGTGTGGGCTTCCTCTCACACTCCAAAAACATTTTAATAGGGAGTTTCTATTGTGAGCCCTACTGGGGACAGTGATGATCAGGTATGTCAAGTGTGGAGGAATATGATGATGCCATATAAGCAAATCATAATAAGTAAAAGCCTTAGTGGTTTGCCAAGAAATATGGCAAAAAGAGCCTTAAGTCTGACTTTTCTAGAATCTATCCTTACAAGGAAAATAAAATTGTGGACAGATAGGAGCCATTAGAATTTCATAACTAAAAGAGGGGAACCTTGTCCAAGTCAGACTATGTTTAAAGGGAATCTGTCAGCAGGTTTTTGCTATATTATTTGAGAGCACCATGATGTAGGGGCAGAGACCTTGATTCCAGTGATATGTCACTAAATGGGCTGTGTGTTGCTGTTTCAATAAAATCAACATTTTATCAGCAGGAGATTATTATTGCTGAACTAGGTGTCTCATGCTTCCTAGTCATCTACTCTGCATAATCCCACCCACACCAATGATTAGCAGCTTTCTGCCTATGCATAGTGTACAAAGGAAGCTGCCAATCAGTGGTGTGGGTGTGGTTATATACGCTCGTCATTTTGAGCACTGCCTCAATCTTTAGCAAAGAAAACGGTAATTGTATCAAAATGACTGTATGCAGACCATCAAGTTACACATCACTGGAATCAGGCTCTCAGCCCTTACACCACGAAGCTCTCTGATTACGTAGCAAAAACCTGATGACAGATTACCTTTAATGAAGAAGATAAATGCCATTTGCGGATGGTTCTACATTGGAAGAAATCTTGAATGCTCTGACAAAACCCATGTAAACAAGTGGAAAACATAACAAAAGTGGAGAGTATAGGTTTTGCTGGAAGCTCTGTGTCATATTGGGTTCCCTAGAGATCAAAATTATTTAATACTTAACCATGCACTACACATAACTCTGCATATTACCAGTTTTGTCGACAAAAGCCATTTTGGGGCAAGGTAAACATTCGAAACAGCAAGAATGAGATCCCGTTTGCACCCGTCGTTCTCCTTTTGCACACTCCTTTGAACAAATTGATTCAGGAACCTGCAGTGAAACACAAAAGGCGCCCATATAATACAGATGATAATAAAATACTGCCTTTAATAACAAGCATCTTCCCCACCTGCAGACGCCTTCTAGTCTCATTTCTCGGATTCACAGAGACAACACTTGACACAACCACCAGGATGCTAAGTGAAAGGTGGGCATCATGCTGCCTTTATTTCATCTGTTATAGTGATGGCTGTAAAATCTATAAGCTGTTTCATAGTTGATAGTGAATATTGAAGCAAAGCTATGACCTACAGATGACCTGGGGCAAGGGGACTCACTGATGCGAACAGGTAATTAAATAGGGTTATTGGATGGCTCGCAGACCAGGCACAGCTGAAAGAAGAATTCTGGGATACAACACATTTATGGCCGTTATAGATAACCTATCACCTGTATCCTCAGATGCAGAAGAATGGGGAGGTGACAGACTTATGACCTTAGCCTCAGTGTGACCAGAACGAGCAGGTAAATTATATTAAACTGCTTTATTTCCATTCCAGTTATGAATATTTGTGTTTTTTTTCTAAAGGGTTACATCACTGGGCAGTGGTGACAGCACCTTTCATATTAATATTGAGGAAATGGATGACGATATGTATGCCATGTTTCTTCTCTATGGATAGCTAAAATCGGGATAGGAAACATGACAGTAATATCTCTCGCCTGGGACCTCCAGGGGCAAATATATCATAGAATTAGGGATCTCAAAATTGCCTAGAAGAATAGCCACATCCCTGACTAGCCTTGTCATGTGTCACCAGAGGGGAGGTATGTAGGCGTGATAATTAAAGCAAATACCAAACTATGATCAAAGTCAGTCCTGGTAGGCACAGTGGGCTGTAGTTCTGTCCATTACCCCCCAAAAAACAAAGAGCTCCCCTTCATAAAACCTGAAGTAAACCCTGTGACATCAGAACATGTCTTCTCTTTATTCTTGTTATTTTATGTGATTGTTTATACCATATTGTTTTGTCCATTTTGTAACATCTTTGGTTATTTTTATAAACACTGCCTACTTTTTGGATTAAATATTTTAAAAATGTAATAGCTTCATTCTTCTTGTTCTATAAACCGCACCCCTGGAGCAATACGCTATCTTTATCGGGTATCCAATCGGCCTGTATAAATGATTGATGGTGGCAGCTAGTTCCTTATGCTATTGTGGAGTTTGGCAGTGATTGTACTGGGATATGTATATGTATGTGTATATATATATATTCCATGATTTTGAATCAGATGTGTATATAATCTACACTCTCTGTGAGTTCCCCAATAACCGACCTAGTAGTGGAAACATCTGCAGCCTCGTCCATCACTCGTCAGTCAATTGTGTAAGTCTCTTGATGATTGGAGGCAGTGAAGTGTTGGTCCCTGGAAAATTGGTACCAGCCGTGAGAACTGTGCGATTCCCCCTCTTGGTGTCCTTGACACCGTCTACTCAACATCTCAAGTAAGATTGGAGCTGCTATAGACTACAGAGAGGACTAATAGTAAAAATCTAAATAATTCTTCATTTCTGGCTCTGGGAGAGAATGGCTCTTCTACCATGAATGGAAGGAAATGGTCTCTCTTAAGGCCACCATATATATTAGACATACGATATCGGTGGGCTCAGCTTACAATCTAATGTGTATGGAGGCCTCCAACTCTCACCAGACAGATAATGTTTGTGGAGATAAAGATCCAGTGTCTCCAATTTCGGACTACAGATTCTTTTGTTTTCACTGGGATAAGACAGTATCGGAGGAGTCTGTCCGCGGCTCTCTCATAAAGCACATACGAGGTTCATAGAGCAATCGTCTGACAGTTGTCTGTTGCCTATGGGTGTTTTAATTGATATAATCGGAATTAAGGGCCCCAAACACATTAGATTGAAGTCAGCCGGACCTGCTGATAGTGGAATCAGTCGACCACCTAATATGTACAGGGGGTCTACTCACTCTCTCTGACAAGCAGCTTGCACCCAATAATCTAACCCTTTTGTTCTTCAGGAAATAAGCTGCTGTCAGAAAGGTCGGGAAACCCTTTTCTCTGTTCTCCCCACTGAAAGCAATAAGGCCACGTATACCCCCCGAGTTATGGAGTCTGGGGAGAGGGCGTCCGGCCGAATGCTATCATATGTTTATAGCTGAAGTATGCAGTCATTCTGAGCTGAAACCCCCTGACTACATGGACCCTCCAGCAGATGCCTGATTTCAGTTCATGTTGCCTATACTGGAAGAAGAGCCAGTTTCGGGTTAGCACCATGATTTTGCCAGTACAAGCCCTGGACTCTCCAGCACTCAGATTGACTTACAGAGTTATCCTTGGTGTGCCATTTAGGCTCTTTGTTCAGCTCGAGTCTTCCTGCAATTTTACTGTATGAACCAATGACTCTGAAGGTTGGGATAACAGTGTTCCAAGACCACATTACGATATCATAGCCAGTGGCTGGGTCGCCATTACTATCAAAACAGATGGATTGATTGTAGAGAGTGAAATTCACCTTCTTCACATATTCTAGGAGCTGGTGGAATAAAAACAAAAGCAATTACTGCAGGCAGGTGCAGCGTCTACTGGCTACAGCATCAGACGTCACTACTGTAATCTGCGCAAGATGAAAATTTAGCTTTTTACGTATGAAAGTGATTGTTCGTTCACTTAATTAAAAAAAGTAAATGAAATGGTGTAAAAAATATAAGTTGTCTTGGTAAATTTTCTATAGTTCCTGTTCTGTCCTTCCAGACATGTGACCCCTGGATACAATGAATGACTGTAGTGGCCACGTGTTCTTTGCTGCTGGGACCAGTAAGTAACTGCAGCAGTTACATGTCCGTCCAGACAGTGCAAAAAGTACATAGACAAATACAGGACCCACAATGTGTCAGAGTTTAGAGTCAAAATATTATTACTTTTTTATCCTTTTTCATTACTCTGAAAGATTTCTTTAAAAAATTAGGTGACCAGACAACCCCTGAAAGAGATTGTCTCAGTACGATAATCCCTTTCCAGATGTCAATTTAAGGATATAAGGGGTAATGTCTCTCCTTCTGAATTGTAACATGACTGACATGCCGATGTAAAGAGACTTACAGGCCATGCAATGATCTTCTGGGAAATTAAATATTCAAATTCCTTCTACAGAGGAAGAGGACTATCACATTAGTGCCACCTACTGGAAGAAGCATTCCTAAAAGTCAATCTTGACCATTGCCACATGACTTAGAACAAAAGCCAAACCAGATACTCTCTTTTCAGACACGTGAAAAAGCAACCTGTATATATTTTATTTCCCAGTGGAGCATTGCATGGCCAATGCTTATGCTAGCATGACAAGCATTTCACTCTCCACAAGAAAAGATATTAACGTTTGGACCCCAGTCAGAGGCCTCTCATACAGCCAAATCAGATATCTTGTTTTGCACTGAGGAGGGGCAACACCCTGAAACACAGGTCTACAAATAGAGATTCTTGTTTGGCTTTTATCTTAAGACGCAAAGCTTGTTAAGGGGTCAATAATGGGGTCTTTTAGGATTGCTACCTCCAGTAGATGTAGCCAATGTTCTAGTCCTCTTCCTCTCTGAAGAGTCAGTTTGCATGTTAAGGTATATGAATTCTCAGGAGTGACATTCCTATACTACTCTTCTGGAAATGTATAGCAAAATTGATTACTGGGTGTTGCTATGTATCCATTGTCAGTAGATAGTGTTCCTAAACACCGAGGTCCTAAATCACAACATTTTTGTACAGCTCAGATACTGAGATAATTACTTTTGGGTCTTCATTGGCTGTAAGTCATAATCCACTCTTCCTCCAGACTCTGGGACCTTGATTTCCAAATGAAATGCAAAATTTACTTTCATCTGAAAACAACACCTTGGGCCACTGAGCAACAGTCCAGTTCTTTTTCTCCTTGGCCCAGGTAAGACACTTCTGGCGTTGTCTATTCGTCATGAGTGGCTTGACACAAGGAATGTGACACTTGTAGCCTATGTCCTGGATATGCCTGTGTGTGGTGGCTCTTGAAGCAATGACTCCAGCAGCAGTCCACTCCTTGTGAATCTCCCCCAAATTTTTGAATGGCGTTTTCTTAACAATACTTTCAAGGCTGCGGTTATCCCGGTTGCTTCCGCACCTTTTTCAACCACACTTTTTCCTTCCACTCAACTTTCCATTAATATGCTTGGATACAGCACTCTGTGGACAGCCAGCTTCTTTAGCACTGACCTTTTGTGGCTTACCCTTCATGTGGAGTGTGTCAATGACTGCCTTCTGGACATCTGTCAAATCAGTAGTCTTCCCCATGATTGTGGAGCCTACTGAAACGGACTAAGGGATCTTTTTAAACGCTTAGGAAGCCTTTGCAGGTGTTTTTAGTTAATTATTCTAATTTACTGTGATAATGACTTTTGGGTTTTCATTGGCTGTAAGCCATAATCATCAACATTAACAGAAATAAACACTTGAAATACAGTAGATCACTCTGTTTTTAATGACTATATAATATATATGAGTTTCACTGATTGTATTGAAGACCTGAAACAAATTAACTTTTTGTTGATATTCTAATTTTGTGAGAATCACCTGTAGGTAATGCAGCTAATGTGATTTAAGTGGACCTTGCAAAAGCATTTGATACAGTTCCACATAACAGCCTTATAATGAAGCTACAGAAGCAAGGACTGGAGGAAACTATATGCAGATGGGTAAGGAATTGGCTAAATAACAGGAAACAAAGATTCTTCATAACTGGTATGTTCTCTAAATGGGATATAGTCAGCAGTGGGGACCGCAGGGCTCAGTACTGGGAACAGTGGGGACCGAAGGGATCTGTACTGGGAACAGTGGGGACCGAAGGGATCTGTACTGGGAACAGTGGGGACCGCAGAGATCGGTACTGGGAGCAGTGAGGACTGCAGGGATCTGTACTGGGAACAGTGGGGACCGCAGGGATCTCTACTGGGAACAGTGGGAACCACAGAGATCGGTACTGTGAGCGGTGGGGACCGGAGGGATCTGTGCTAGGACCAATTCTTTTGAACCTCTTTATTAATGACCTTGCAGATGAGATTGAGAGTAAAGTGTCAGTCTTAGCTGACGGACGACACCAAACTATGTAGGCTATTAAAATCTGACCTTGACATTACAATATTGAAAAACAATCTGGATAAGATGACTGAATGGGAAATCACTTGTCAATGAGATTTAATGTAGATAAATGTAGAGTAATGTATCTGGGACGGAGTAATCCTATTCTTGCATATACATTAAATAGGAGTATACTCGGGACTACAGAACAGCAGAAGGACTTGGGTATTCTGGTTACAAGTAAGCTGAGCAGCAGTACTCAATGTCAGGCAGCAAAAGCAAACAAAATTTAAAGTTGTATAAAAAGAGATAAATCCCGCAATCTCAACGTATTATTACCCCTTGATAAATCACTGAAGAGGCCACATCTAGAATATGGGATCCAGTTTTGGGCTCCACATTTTAAAAAGGATATTCAGAAGTTTGAGTCAGTTCAAAGGCGGGAAACTAGATTATTACAAGTGATGGCGGCCTCTTATATGATGAAAAGTTGAGCTTGTTTAGCTTAGAATAAAGACACCTCAGAGGAGATCTTATTTACATGTATAAATATATGTGTGATCAGTACAAAGGATGGCACATTCCTTCTAAGGACCATAGGAAGGACCAGAGGGCACTCATTACACGTGGGAGAAAGGAGATTCTGGCAGCTAAATAGGAAAGGGTTCTTTACAGTTAGAGCAGTCAGACTGTGGAATGCCGACCACAAGAGATAGTAATTGCAGACACCATAGCAGCTTTTAAAAAAGGCCTGGATGATTTCCTCGATACACATAACATTGCTGGTTATAGTTACCATATTTTTCAGACTATAAGACGCACTTTTCCCCAAAAAAATTTATAGTCCGAACGCAGGCTTACCGTACCAGCAGTGATGTAGCAGTGATGAATCAGTGGCGGCAGAGGTGTGGCGACGCTGTGTCGATGCTGAGGTTCGGTCTCGGTGGTGGGCAGTGGGAGTGTACCTCAGCTGGGTCCCTTCCTCAGGATGCTGGCGGCAGAAATGTGGTGATGCCACGGATCGGTGTCCACAGCAAGCAGAGCCAAGTGAATCACCGGTTTCCCTGTGGCCTTCTTCCTGAAGCCAAGGCGGCGCATGCGCTGATAGAGATCTCTGTGGCCCTCGGCTTTAGGAAAATGGCCGCCGGAGGTTGAGCGTGCGCAGATAGAGATCTCGGCGGCCATTTTCCTGAAGCCAAGGGCCGATTGATCTCAATCTGCGCACGTGTGGCCTCAGGAAGATGGCCGCCGAGAAACCAGTCATGCACTCGGCTCTGCTCGCCGTGGACACCGGGCCGCGGCCTCACTACATTTCTGCTGCCATTATCCTGAAGAAGGGACACTGCTCCATTCTCTGCCTCACCGCCGACACTGGACCCGCAGCATCGCACCCCGGGACTGCAGCATTGCCCCATTTCTGCCGTCGATGGCATCCTGAGGATGGGACCATGCCTCCTATGACCCCGCTCTACCACCGCCGGCCCTCAGGTAATATACCTTAAATTCAGACAATAAGACTGACCCCCATCTTATAAAAATCTTTTTTCTGCTATTTTCCACCCCAAAATTTGGGATATGTCTTATGGTCCAGTGCGTCTCATAGTCGGAAAAATACGGTACAGTAGTGACAAAATGCACAATTGGTGGAGAAAGGTTGAACTTGATGGACCTAGTTCTTTTTCAACCTACGTAACTACAGTATGTAACTATATAAGTTACTATGTAACTACAATACCAGAAATGGCATGTGAGCAAAGGTGGCGCTGTGTCTATCAAAACAGAACTTCAGTGCCACTTCATTTCATCTTTGCTGGAGGCCCCAGTAGTGAGACAAGTGTGAACAGACACTTACCTGCCAAGGATATACAGTGTCATTTCTGCATTGCCCAGATTTACAATCCAGTAATTCATCCAAGGCATGGGCAATGGCGTAGACAGCAGAATACACATTAAAAGAGGCGGACATGGTGAACTGGCTGGGGATGGACATGTTCTGCAGGGTGAATGAATGGCAGTCCTGGCAAATTTGGTTGCAGCCGTAAAGACTTGAGTTTGTTGATTTGATTGATTTAACATATGCAATTTCAAAGTCTATAAGCTTTGGGAAATCGATTTGATCCACTGAGACCCCCAGGACTGAGCCAATGCTATTGATATTTGTCAGCCCAGCAATCTGTGAGTCCACGGACCAGCTCTCGCTGCCGATCCAGACAAAATCTGTCACATTGGCATTAACCACTTCTTCAAAAAATATCCTGGCATTGAAATAGGCAGAGAAAACAACAGTTACCCGGACCCGAGCCTGGACAATGCTAGCAATCATCTTCTTCACGCTGGTCCTGTCTGTGCTGTACGGGATTAACCCTTGGTAAGCTACACAGATGCCGCTGTCTGCTGTTAGGTAGTAGAGGTCTTGTAATCCCTGCCTGCCATAGACGTCGTCGCTGCCCACAATCGCTATCCAAGTCCATTTGAATCTCTGCAGCAAATTCAAAATGACTTCAACTTGCAGTTTGTCACTAGGGATAGTACGAAGGAAGGATGGGTATATCTGCTTACGGCTGAGCAACTCATTGGAGGCTGAGTAACTTATCTGCAAAATATACATTAAATAGGGTGGGTGAAATGTACATTGTGTTATCCTATCAAAGCATAAATGCAGTTCACATATCTAATAAATCTACATAGAAAGGTGTGTCACTCTGAGCCGATCCTGAGTTACATCCTGTATTATACCCCAGAGCTGCACTCACCATTCTGCTGGTGCAGTCACTGTGTGCATATGTTACATTACTTATCCTGTACTGATCCTGAGTTACATCCTGTATTATACTCCAGAGCTGCACTCACTATTCTGCTGATGCAGTCACTGTGTACATACATTACATTACTGATCCTGTACTGATCCTGAGTTACATCCTGTATTATACTCCAGAGCAGCACTCACTATTCTGCTGGTGGAGTCACTGTGTACATACATTACATTATTTATCCTGTACTGATCCTGAGTTACCTCCTGTATTATACCACAGAGCTGCACTCACTATTCTGCTGGTGCAGTCACTGTATACATACATTACATTACTGATCCTTAGTTACATTCTGTATTATACTCCAGAGCTGTGCTCACTATTCTGCTGGTGCAGTCACTGTGTACATACATTACATTACTGATCCTGAGTTACATCCTGTATTATACTCCAGGGCTGCACTCACTATTCTGCTGGTGCAGTCACTGTATACATACATTACATTACTGATCCTGAGTTACATCCTGTATTATACTCCAGGGCTGCACTCACTATTCTGCTGGTGCAGTCACTGTGTACATACATTATATTACTGATCCTGTACTGATCCTGAGTTACATCCTGTATTATACTCCAGAGCTGCACTCACTATTCTGCTGGTGCAGTCCCTGTGTACATACATTACATTACTGATCCTGAGTTACATCCTGTATTATACCTCAGAGCTGCACTCACTATTCTGCTGGTGCAGTCACTGTGTACATACATTACATTACTGATCCTGTACTGATCCTGAGTTACATCCTGTATTATACTTTAGATCTGCACTCACTATTCTGCTGGTGGAGTCACTGTGTACATACATTACATTATTTATCCTGTACTGATCCTGAGTTACCTCCTGTATTATACCACAGAGCTGCACTCACTATTCTGCTGGTGCAGTCACTGTATACATACATTACATTACTCATCCTGAGTTACATCCTGTATTATACTCCAGAGCTGCGCTCACTATTCTGCTGGTGCAGTCACTGTGTACATACATTACATTACTGATCCTGAGTTACATCCTGTATTATACTCCAGGGCTGCACTCACTATTCTGCTGGTGCAGTCACTGTATACATACATTACATTACTGATCCTGAGTTACATCCTGTATTATACTCCAGGGCTGCACTCACTATTCTGCTGGTGCAGTCACTGTGTACATACATTATATTACTGATCCTGTACTGATCCTGAGTTACATCCTGTATTATACTCCAGAGCTGCACTCACTATTCTGCTGGTGCAGTCCCTGTGTACATACATTACATTACTGATCCTGAGTTACATCCTGTATTATACCCCAGAGCTGCACTCACTATTCTGCTGGTGCAGTCACTGTGTACATACATTACATTACTGATCCTGTACTGACCCTGAGTTAGATCCTGTATTATACCCCAGAGTTGCACTCACTACTCTGCTGGTGCAGTCACTTTGTACATACAGGTGCATCTCATAAACTTAGAATATCATCAAAAAGTAAATGTATTTCAGTTCTTGAATACAAAAAGTGAAACTCAAATATTAGAGAGTCATTACAAACAGAGTGATTTCAAGAGTTTATTTCTGTTAATGATGATTATGGCTTACAGCCAATGAAAACCCAAAAGTCATTATCTCAGTAAATTAGAATACTTTATAACACCAGCTTGAAAAAAATATTTTTTAAAAATTTGAAATGTTGGTCTTGATAAAACACAGTGGACCTACACCAGCAGATGACATAGCTCCCCAAACCATCACTGACTGTGGATACTTCACATTAGACCTCAAGCAGCTTGGATTGTGGCCTCTCCATTCTTCCTCCAGACTCTGGGACCTCGATTTCCAAATGAAATGCAAAATTTACTTTCATCTGAAAACAACACCTTGGACCACTGAGCAACAGTCCAGTTCTTTTTCTCCTTGGCCCAGGTAAGACGCTTCTGGCGTTGTCTATTGGTCATGAGTGGCTTGCCACAAGGAATGCGACACTTGTAGCTCATGTCCTGGATACGTCTTTGTGTGGTGGCTCTTGAAGCAATGACTAGGTCTAGTGTGAAGTATCCACAGTCAGTGATGGTTTGGGGAGCCATGTCATCTGCTGGTGTAGGTCCACTGTGTTTTATCAAGGCCAAAGTCAGTGCAGCCGTCTACCAGGAAATTTTAGAGCACTTCATGCTTCTCTCTGCCCACAAGCTTTTTGGAGATGGAAAATGTCATTCTCCAGCAGGACTTGGCACCTGTCCTCACTGCCAAAAGTACTAATACCTGGTTTACAAACAACAGTGTCTGTGCTTGATTGGCCAGCAAACTCACCTGACCTTAACCACATAGAGAATCTATGGCGTATTGTCAAGAGGAAGATGAGACACACCAGACCCAACAATGCAGACGAACTGAAGGCTGCTATCAAAGCAACCTGGGCTTCCATAGCACCTCAGCAGTACCACAGGCTGATCGCCTCCATGCCACGCCGCATTGATGCAGTAATTGATGCAAAAGGAGCCCCGACCAAGTATTGAGTGCATTTACTGAACATACATTTCAGTAGGCCAACATTTCGGATTTTAAAATAATTTTTCAAGCTGTTGTTATAAAGTATTCTAATTTACTGAGATAATGACTTTTGGGTTTCCATTGGCTGTAAGCCATAATCATCAACATTAACAGAAATAAACACTTGCAATAGATCACTCTGTTTGTAAAGACTCTATATACAGTCATATGTAAAAGTTTGGGCAC
The DNA here is from genome assembly GCF_039654945.1 of Dendrobates tinctorius. NCBI lineage: Eukaryota > Metazoa > Chordata > Amphibia > Anura > Dendrobatidae > Dendrobates > Dendrobates tinctorius. Next base: position 10,610,316 of record NW_027361993.1, read on the forward strand.
CCCTATTAATGTTAACCATTTTTCTTTATAACAATTTTGGTTTTTGCAACAGCTATTTCAGTTTCATATATCTAACAACTGATGGACTCAGTTATATTTCTGGATTCAAATGAGGTTTATTGTACTAACAGAAAATGTGCAATCTGCATTTAAACAAAATTTGACTGGTGCAAAAGTATGGGCACCCTTATAATTTTCTTGATTTGAACACTCCTAACTACTTTTTACTGACTTCCTGAAGCACTAAATTGGTTTTGTAACCTCATTGAGCTTTGAACTTCATAGCCAGGTGTATCAAATCATGAGAAAAGGTATTTAAGGTGGCCACTTGCAAGTAGTTCTCCTATTTGATTCTCCTATGAAGAGTGGCATCATGGGCTCCTCAAAACAACTCTCAAATGATCTGAAAACAAAGATTATTCAACATAGCTTTTCAGGGGAAGGATACAAAAAGTTGTCTCAGAGATTTAACCTGTCAGTTTCCACTGTGAGGAACATAGTAAGGAAATGGAAGAACACAGGTACAGTTCTTGTTAAGCCCAGAAGTGGCAGGCCAAGAAAAATGTCAGAAAGGCAGAGAAGAAGAATGGTGAGAACCGTCAAGGACAATCCACAGACCACCTCCAAAGACCTGCAGCATCATCTTGCTGCAGATGGTGTCACTGTGCATCGGTCAACAATACAGCGCATGCATAACGCCTTTTTGTATGACCAAACAACTCAATCTTTGTTTCATCAGTCCACAGGACCTTCTTCCAAAATGTAACTGGCTTGTCCAAATGTCCTTTTGCATACCTCAGGCGACTCTGTTTGTGGCGTGCTTGCAGAAACGGCTTCTTTCGCTTCACTCTCCCATACAGCTTCTCCTTGTGCAAAGTGCGCTGTATTGTTGACCGATGCACAGTGACACCATCTGCAGCAAGATGATGCTGCAGGTCTTTGGAGGTGGTCTGTGGATTGTCCTTGACGGTTCTCACCATTCTTCTTCTCTGCCTTTCTGATATTTTTCTTGGCCTGCCACTTCTGGGCTTAACAAGAACTGTACCTGTGTTCTTCCATTTCCTTACTATGTTCCTCACAGTGGAAACTGACTGGTTAAATCTCTGAGACAACTTTTTGTATCCTTCCCCTGAAAAGCTATGTTGAATAATCTTTGTTTTCAGATCATTTGAGAGTTGTTTTGAGGAGCCCATGATGCCACTCTTCATAGGAGAATCAAATAGGAGAACTACTTGCAAGTGGCCACTTTAAATACCTTTTCTCATGATTTGATACACCTGGCTATGAAGTTCAAAGCTCAATGAGGTTACAAAACCAATTTAGTGCTTCAGGAAGTCAGTAAAAAGTAGTTAGGAGTGTTCAAATCAAGAAAATGATTAGGGTGCCCATACTTTTGCACCGGTCAAATTTTGTTTAAATGCAGATTGCACATTTTCTGTTAGTACAATAAACCTCATTTGAATCCAGAAATATAACTGAGTCCATCAGTTATTAGATATATGAAACTGAAATACCTGTTGCAAAAACCAAAATTGCTATTAAGAAAAAAGGTTAACATTAATAGGGGTGCCCAAACTTTTACATATGACTGTAATATATGAGTTTCACTTTTTGTATTAAAGAACTGAAATAAATTAACTTTTTGATGATATTCTAATTTTGTGAGATGCACCTGTATATTAGATGATAACTGTTCTTGTATTGATCCTGAATTACATCCTTTATTACACTATTTTCACAGTCTTTGTTCATAGAGCATCACCCGCACACCTGTTGCGCAATGGAATTGCATCACCGCTCCCATTCAATTAGCCCTTACTTTCTTGCAATTATCAAATTTTGTTTCCCTGCTGCATCCACTAGGGGGGCTACCTGTATATGGAGATATACTGCTAGTTCAGGAAGCTATAAAATCTGTATGCATTGTGCTCCTCCTATTGGCAGCTGTTAACAAACACTATGGGGCTGATTTATAAAGACTGGCATGGTGCAGGCTCACTCTACCCTAGTCTTGAAGGCAGGGGCGCACCTATCATGAGGCAAGTTGAGCCATTTGCCTCAGGCGGCAGTACTTCCTGAAGACAGGGGCTAGCAGAGCGGCCTCCCTGTCAGTGTGGTGCCGACTCTCCCTGTAACCCCTGCTGTGTCACATGTCTGACTCCGGCAAGGAAGTTTTTCTGTGGGCGGAGTTTGTGCTCTGTCCCATTGTCTCTATGGAGTCTGCTCTGTGCCTGTATTCTCTATGGAATCTGCTCTGCGTTCCCGCCTTTCATCTTCCCCTCATCAGGATCTGGGTGAGGGGTGAGTCCAGACATGGAGCTTCTGTTACTGTATGGCGCAGTCCCGGCTCCAGTGATATACCCCAGTGTCTGCCCCAGTGATGTGTATATACCCCAGTTTCTGCCTCAGTGATGTATATACCCCAATGTCTGCCCCAGTGATGTGTATATACCCCAGTGTCTGCCACAGTGATGTGTATATACCCCAGTGTCTGCCCCAGTGATTTTGGGAGGCTTCGCTGATGTTACTTGTCGTGTCCTGGTTGGTGGGGGGGTGAGTGATGTAATGGCACAGGAGAGGATCGGAGGCTGCACACAGAAGACTGCGCCGGCTCCTATAGATGATGATGGACCATTACCGGCTCACAGATGTTCGGTGAGAACAGGAGACGCTCTCATTATTCTCATCCGTTATCATTCCAAATGAAAACCATTGTTTCCTATAATAGAGATGGATTTCTTACATACATTGTTCACACACTGCAATCTTTGCAAGGTGCAGATTGATAGCGCAGGGTCTATGAGTCGCTGTGTGTGAGGCCGGTTTCACACGTCCCGATATTTCCGGTACCGGAAAAACCGATACCGGACATATCCGTGACTGAGTGTGTAATACTTGCAGCATACGTATGGCAACCATTTGCCGCCCGTGTGCCACATCAGTACAACACAGGAGGCCCCTGGGGAAGAAGCGCTACAGTAAGCACTGTTCCCCGGCAGCTGGTGCTGAAGACGTCTCTCATCATTCTCCCCTGCTCTCAATTTATTAAAATACACTACTCAGTCCTCCATATAGTATAATACACCGCCAGTCATCCATGTAGTACAATTCACTTCCCATAGTATAATGCACCCCATAGTTCTTCATATAGTATCATGTATTCCCCATAGTCCTCGATACAGTATAATGCAGCCCACATATAGTATAATTCAGCCACCCCATAGAGCATAATGCAGCCACCCCACAGAGTATAATGTAGCCACCCCAGAGTATAATGCAGCCCTGTCATACAATATAATGTAACCCCCCATAGAATATAATGCAGCCCCCTCTTATAGAATAATGCAGCCACCCCACTGAATATAATGTAACCCCCCATAGAGTATAATGCAGCTCCCCCTCATTTAGTATAATGCAGCCCCTCCATAGAATATATGGCAGCCCCCTCATAGAGTATAATGCAGCCCCCATAGAATATAATGCAGCCCCTTATATAGTATAATGTAGTCCCTCCATAGAATACAATGTGGCCCTCCTCATATAGTATAATGCAGCCCCAATAGAATATAATGTAGCCCACACATAAAGTATAATGAAGCCCCCATACAATATAATCTAGCTCCACATAGAATATAATGCAGCCCCCCATAGAATACAATGTAGCCTCCTACTATAGTATAATGTAACCCCCTCATAGAGTATAGTGCAATCACCCCCCATAGAATATAATAAATATAATACAGCCCCCCATAGAATATAATGTAGCCCCAAATAGAATATAATACAGCCCACCTCCCCATAGAATATACTGTAGCCCCCCATATTATATAACACAGCCTCCCCCATAAAATATAATGTAAAATGTACCCTCCATGGTATATAACACAGCCACATAGTATATAGCACAGCTGCATGGTATATAGCACAGCCCCACATGGTATATAGCACAGCCCCACATGGTATATAGCACAGTACCTCATGGTATATAGCACAGCCCCACATGGTATATAGCACAGCACCACATGGTATATAGCACAGCACCACATATTATATAGCACAGCCCCTCATGGTATATAGCACAACCACATAGTATATAGCACAGCCCCACATGGTATATAGCACAGTACCACATGGTATATAGCCCAGCACCACATGGTATATAGCACAGCCCCACATGGTATATAGCACAGCCCCACATGGGATATAGCACAGCACCACATGGTATATAGCACAGCACCACATAAAAAAACAAATCCCAATCTACCGAGGGACTCATTGACCAGAAAAGACCAAACAGGATATTGTTGATTCAATAATTTTTATTGTATTAGTGGTAAAAAAATATATATATTAACCCCTTCACCCCCAAGGGTGGTTTGCACGTTCATGACCGGGCCAATTTTTACAATTCTGACCACTGTACATTTATGAGGTCATAAATCTGGAACGCTTCCATGGATCCCGGTGATTCTGACATTGTTTTCTCGTGACATATTGTAATTCAAGTTAGTGGTAAAATTTCATTCAAATAAATTTTATTTGTGAGAAAAACGGAAATTTGGCGAAAATTTTGAAAATTTCGCAATTTTCCAACTTTGAATTTTTATGCCCTTAAATCACAGAGATACGGCACACAAAAAACTTGATAACTAACATTTCCCACATGTCTACTTTACATCAGCACAATTTTGGAACCAAAATTTTTTTTTGTTAGGAAGTTATAAGGGTTAAAAGTTGACCAGCGATTTCTCATTTTTACAACACCATTTTATTTTTAGGACCACATCACATTTGAAGCCACTTTGAGGGGTGTATATGATAGAAAATACCCAAAAGTGACACCATTCTAAAAACTGCACCCCTTAAGGTGCTCAAAACCACATTCAAGAAGTGTATTAACCCTTTAGGTGCGTCACAGGAATTTTTTTGAATATTTAAAAAAAAAATGAACATCTAACTTTTTTTCACAAAAAAAATACTTCAGGTTCAATTTTTTTTATTTTACCAAGGGTAACAGGAGAAATTGGACTGCAAAAGTTATTGTGCAATTTGTCCTGAGTACGCTGATACCTGATATGTGGGGGGGAATGACTGTTTCGGCGCATGGCAGAGCTCAGAATGGGAGGAGCGCCGTTTGACTTTTTCAATGCAAAATTGGCTGGAATTCAGATCGGACACCATGTCACGTTTGGAGAGTCCCTGATGTACCTAAACAGTGGAAACCCCCCAAAAATGACACCATTTTGGAAACTAGACCCCCTAAGGAACTTATCTAGATGTGTGGTGAGAACTTTGAACCCCCAAGGGCTTCACAGAAGTTTATAACATACAGCCGTACAATTAAAAAATCATATTTTTTCCACAAAAATGATCTTTTCACCCTCAATTCTTATTTTTCCAAGGGTAACAGGACCCTAAAAGTTATTGTGCAATTTGTCCTGAGTACGCTGATACCCCACATGTGGGGGTAAACCACTATTTGGGCGCATGGCAGAGCTCAGAAGGGAAGCAGCGCCATTTGACGCTTTTGGCTGGAATTGAGATCGGACACCATGTCGCGATTGGAAAACCCCTGATGTACCAAAACAGTGGAAACCCCCCACAAATGACACCATTTTGGAAACTAGACCCCCTAAGGAACTTATCTAGATGTGTGGTGAGAACTTTGAACCCCCAAGGGCTTCACAGAAGTTTATAACATAAAGCCGTACAATTAAAAAATCATATTTTTTCCACAAAAATGATCTTTTCACCCTCAATTATTTTTCCAAGGGTAACAGGACCCTAAAAGTTATTGTGCAATTTGTCCTGAGTACGCTGATACCCCACATGTGGGGGTAAACCACTATTTGGGCGCATGGCAGAGTTCGGAAGGGAGGCAGCGCCATTTGACGTTTTTGGCTGGAATTGAGATCGGACACCATGTCGCGATTGGAAAACCCCTGATGTACCTAAACAGTGGAAAACCCGCACAAATGACACCATTTTGTAAACTAGACCCCCCAAGGAACTTATCTAGATGTGTGGTGAGCACTTTGAACCCCCCAGTGCTTCATAGAAGTTTATAACGCCCGGGCGTGAAAATAAAAAATTCGTATTTTTTCCACAAACATGATCTTTTAGTCACCATTTTTTTATTTTCCCAAGGGTACCAGGAGAAATTGGACCCCAAAAGTTGTTGTCCAATTTGTCCTGAGTATGCTGATACCCCATATGTGGGAGAAAACTACTGTATGGGCACACATCAGGGCTCGGAAGGGAAGTAGTGACGTTTTGGAATGCAGACTTTGATGGAATGGTCCGCGGGTGTCATGTTGCCTTTGGAGAGCCCCTAATGCACCTAAACAGTGGAAACCCCCCACAAATGACCCCATTTTGAAAACTAGACCCCCTAAGGAACTTATCTAGATGTGAGGTGAGCACTTTGAACCCCCAAGGGCTTCACAGAAGTTTATAATGCCAGGGCATGAAAATAAAAAAATCGTATTTTTTCCACAAACATGATCAATTAGTCCCCAATTTTTTTATTTTCCCAAGGGTAACAGGAGAAATTGGACCCCAAAAGTTGTTGTCCAATTTGTCATGAGTACGCTGACACACCATATGTGGGAGGAAACTACTGTATGGACACACGTCGGGGCTCGGAAGGGAAGCAGTGACGTTTTGGAATGCAGACTTTGATGGCATGGTCTGCGGGTGTCATGTGCGTTTGTAGAGCCCCTGATGTACCTAAACTATTGAAACTCCCCACAAGTGACCCCATTTTGGACACTAGACCCCCCACGGAACTTATCTAGATGTGTGGTGAGCACTTTGAACCCCCAAGTGCTTCACAGAAGTTTATAACGCTCGTACGTGAAAATAAAAAAATCATTTTTTTCCACAAAAATGATATTTTTGCCCCCAATTTTTTATTTTCCTAAGGGTAACAGGAGAAATTTGACCCCAAAAATTGTTTTGCAATTTGTCCTGAGTAGGCTGATACCCTACATGTGGGGGTAAAACACTGTTTGGGCGCATGGCAGCGCTTGGAAGGGAAGGAGCACCATTTGACTTTTTCAACTCAGAATTGGCTGGAATTGAGATCAGACGCCATGTTGCATTTGGAGAGCCCCTGATGTGCCCAAACAGTGGAAACCCCCAATTCTAACTCCAACCCGAACCCCAACACACCCCTAACCCTAATCTCAGCCCTAACCCTAACCCTAGCCCTAACCCTAGCCCTAACCCTAGCCCTAACCCTAACCCTAACCCTAACCCTAACCCTAACCCTAGCCCTAACCCTACCCTAACCCTAACCCTAACCCTAGCCCTAACCCTAGCCCTAACCCTAATGGAAAAATAGAAATAAATACATTTTTTTTATTTTATTATTTTTCCCTAACTAAGGGGGTGATAATGGGGGGTTTGATTTACTATTTATGTCGGTTTTTATATTTGGCAGCTGTCGCACGCTAAAAGACGCTTTTTATTGTAAAAATAGTTTTTGCATCACCACATATTGAGAGCTATAATTTTTCCGTATTTTGACCCACCGAGTAATGTGAGGTCTTATTTTTTGCGGGACGAGTTGACATTTTTATTGGTACCATTTTCGGGCATGTGACATTTTTTGCTCGCTTTTTATTCCGGTTTTTGGGACGCAGAATGAACAAAAACCAGCGTTTCATGAATTTCTTTTGGGGGGTGCGTTTACACCGTTCCGCGTGTGGTAAAATTGATAAAGCGATTTTATTCTTCGGGTCAGTACAGTTACAGCGATACCTCATTTAGGTTGTTTTTTTATGTTTTGTCGGTTTTATGCAATGAAAACTATTTTATATAAAAAATAATTATTTTTGCATCGCTTTATTCTGCGAGCTATAACTTTTTTATTTTTTTGCTGATGATGCTGTGTGGCAGCTTGTTTTTTGCAGGACAAGATGACGTTTTCAGCGGTACCATGGATATTTATATTCGTCTTTTTGATCGCGCGTTATTACACTTTTTGTTTGGCGGTATGATAATAAATCATTATTTTTTGCTTAGTTTTTTATTTTTATTTTTTAAGGGGTTCACTAAAGGGGTTAACTAATGGGACAGTTTTATAGGGCGGGTCGTTACGGACGCGGCGATACCTAATATGTGTACTTTTATTGTTTGTTTTTTTTTTATTTCCAAGAAATGGATTTATTTGGGGGAATATTTTTTTTTTTCTAATTTATTTGGCGATTTTTTTTTAATTATTTTAACACTTTTTTTTATTTTTTTTTAACTTTATTAAATAGTCCCAGGTGGGACATCACTGTCCTGTGACAGATCGCTGATCTGTCACAGATCAGCGATCTGTCACAGGCAGTGCAGAACGCTTCCTCATGCCTGCGCTTTGCAGGCACTGAGGAAGCCAGCTTCCTGCAGGCCCCCGAAGGCCCCCGTCGCCATCTTGGATTCGGGGGCCTGCAGGAAAGGAGCCCCCCACAGCAGCGTTGCACATTGCGCTGCCGTGGGGGGCTCAGGGAAGCACAGAGGGAGCCCCCTCCCTGCCGATGCTTCCCTTTAACCACCGGTACACCGCGATCATGTTTGACACATTGTGCCGGGTGTCAGCTGTGATAATCAGCTGACACCCGGCCGCGATCAGCAGCGCTCACCACGTGGGCGCCGCTGATCGCGGTAGACGTACTATCCCGTCAATGGGCATAGGGGCCCGGGTCCCATGGACGGGATAGTACGTCGGATGTCAGGAAGGGGTTAAAACCAATTTAAGAACAATGTGCACGTATAGGGACAATTGTATGACAATAAATTGGACCCAATTATATATACTATATTCCCATATGTATTCCTCAATATATTAAAAGAAGTGAAAGAACTTTTTTTTACAATAAAAATTATTTTATCAACAATATCCTGTTTGGTCTTTTCTGGTCAATGGGTCCCTCGGTAGATTGGGATTTGGTTTCTTAATCAGTGGGTAAACCACGAATTTCACTGAACACTGGTGGTAGTATATATAATTATTTCAATAATTCACCACTATTATTATTTTATATGTATATATACAAAAATTATATATCTTATATATAATACTATTTCTGGTGTTCGTGTATTTTTTACTTAATTATATTACTGTGTTCAGCACAGGTTTCCACTCCAGAACATGAACTTTAAGGCCAGAGAATTATCATGGCAAGGACGGATCAATGCGGTATTTACAAATGGTGGTACAACAACTACAACTAGCAGTGGTTTACAGTTTGATGAGCTATTTAAAAATCTTAAAAACTTGACATATAAATGCACTCGTGCTTGGTGGAATCGGGCATTCCTGGAGAACTATATACAACATCAATTGATTCCAAGGGGTTTGAGAATCCAAGTCACCCCTTCATTCCCAGTCAATGATGACAAATTTATAAAAAACTGGGACAACATATGTAATGTGGCATCAAGACAATTGATGGAATTAATAGTTAAATATAACTCTAAAAATTTGGTTCAAATAGATAGATTACTGGAAGAATCCCGTGCAAAGGCAAAATCATGTCTATCAACGGAAGTATTTCAATCAATTGATGGTCAATTGGAAAAACATATTGACCAATGGACAAAAGATATCCAGGCCAAACAAACGGAAAAATTATTGTGGCGCCCCTGAGGGTTCAGTCGCAACAGAGGTACTGCACCTCCTCCTGAGGTGTGGTACCCCACCATTCAGGGAAGGTGGAGACACCCGACCACACTCCAACACCTGCATCCCACACAACATAGTAGTGTTGTAAAGCACCTTTTGGTGGCTCCCTGCTTGGAACACGAAGCGTGCTGGGAGGTGGATGGAGTTAGAGCGGGAAGAGTTGAGGTTTGAGTCAGTGAGTCACTCAGTCAGTCAAGCAGTCCGTGAGTGAGTGGCTGAGCAGTCTGACCGGGAAGGGAGAGAGAGAAGATCCCCGGAGAGGGATGAATGAAGAAAGTGCTGCAGCCGACCTCAGTGATCTGGGTCCGCTGGCACAGGGAAGAGACATTAGAACGGAAGCCTGATTCTCCATATTAAAGAACGGATTGTACGGAATTTAAGGAGAAAAGGAGGACTAAGGATTAGGGTTAGAGGAGAACCCTTCCCAAGTTCACAGCGCAAGGCCGGGGTCCGGTCCCCGAGGTTGTATGGATACTAATGGTCCTGCAGCAGACACCGGATGAATAGACGTAGTGACCACTTTATTCCCACACCAGACTTGGGGGTACAACAGCAACGTGTGTGAGCCGGGACTAGGTAGAAGGAGTCCCCGAAGCAGGCTACAGCTGTCTGCCGTACAAGTAGAATTCTTAGGAACATCTGACAGGAGGAACTCCAGTGTACTCAGTACTGTGAGTACTTCACTCAAAGGCGCTAAGAGGGAGACGTTCAGAAAAGGCACATATGTTGGCAGAGTGTTGGAAAGGAGTACTTCATCTTGCCTGGAATTTGGCTAGGCTCCTGACCCGGAGGACATGGCACGGATGCTGGCACCTGTACCACAACAGACTGTGAGTAAAGCTTTGGAACTACATGCCCTGGTGTCCTCCACTTATTCCCGCGTCAACCTGCCCGACACTGCTACATCCCTCCTGCGCCCGACACTACACCATCTAAGTGTCACTTCACCTACACAGTCCTGGGACTACAGCCCTGCCTGTGGAGGGCTATAACATCACTGCTGCACCCCACCATCTGTCCCAGAGGATCTGTCTGCAGCGTCGGCTTAACATCTTCATTGCCAAACACCACAGGTGGCGTCACGAATCACTTATAAACTTTCACCACCATAAGCACACTGAAACAACGCCTTTTACAATGGAGCCCCAGGGCCACGTACCAGGTCACTGCTGCCGTGACAAATCCCGTTGAGAAGATCAACCGGCCTGGTACCGAGTACCCCACTGCCCTGGCGTGTGAGGGCTCTCCATTAACAAGGGACCAAAAAGATTTATCAGATAGGAGAATCTATAAATGGCGTAGATACCACATCAGGGAGGAAAATCAGGATCGATCCATTTCTCTCTCATCTAATCCTGCAATGGGAGATATTTCTGGTGCCTCCTCTTCCGCCTCTGTGGCTATTTCAACTATATCTACACCGAAGCGCATAAGGGAACCCCGTTATGTACCGGCTAAACGGACTTTCAGATACTCCCCTGAGAACCATAAGAATAGTCTGAAGGTGATTAATTTAAGCTCATATATATTTTCTGATATTGAAATTGAAATTCTCAATAAAGGTCTTATGATTTGCTCAACAGTTCAGTTTGATAAATTTACCGCAATTAAAGATTTAAATTTATTTGCTAGAAAGCTTATTTTCAAATGGCATTTTCATAACGAGAAAACATCACAATTATTCCCAACAGAGGCGGAACAGGAATCATTAGACATCCTAAATGAATTGGCACAGGAACATGATGATCCAGTGGGAGGTAAGATCCCTGAATCCATTCGTCCTAAATCAAAAAAATTTCCCCCCTTGTCAGCCTATCCAATAATTGACACATTTGTGAAAACTGTGAGTAGGGAATTTGATAAGATCCCACAATTCCCTCATATGGAAAATTTCACTAGGAAAGAAAAATTGGTTTTAAATACAGTAAATTACAAGAAATACCCGATGTGGTATACAAACCGGCTGACTAGGGGGGCAATTTGGTTGTATGGCCTAAACAACTATATGAAAAAGAGGCCTTTCGTTAACTAAAGGACGAATTGTGCTATAAAAAATTAACATATAACCCATCAGATAAATTTCGGAATAAACTGATTGGTATTTCGAAAGAAGCGTTGGAGGCAGGTACCATCTCCATGGATCTATTTGTAGCACTTCAGGTATCAGAACCAACAGTATCTACGCTATATTTGCTGCCTAAGGTCCACAAAAATCAATCAAACCCTCCTGGGAGACCCATCATATCCGGATGTGGTGATTATTTGGAGAATATAAATAAGTTTGTGGACTCTAGGTTGCAACCACTGGTAGAGGATTTACCCTCATTTATTAAGGATACAAACGAGTTCTTGAAAAAGGTAGATGGTTTACACATTGGCAGTGACACTATATTAGTGTCATATGATGTGGAATCCCTCTATACAAATATACGCCACACGGATGGCATTCAAGCTGTGGAATATTTTTTACACTCATCAATCATGCCCCTCGCCATGCGTCAATTTGTGGTGGAACTATTGGATTTTGCTCTTTCACGCAATTTTTTCTTATTTAAGGGGTCCATCTACCTGCAGCTTCAGGGTACTGCAGCGGGCGTGTCTTTTGCGTTGGCTTACGCAAATTTATTCCTGGGGCTGTGGGAGAGGGACCGCTTTCTTTCTGGAATGGTACCATCAATGGAGCGCATCCTCATGTGGGTGCGCTTCATTGATGATGTTTTTCTGATATGGGATGGACCGGTGGAATCCCTCCACGTTTTTATGACTCACTTGAATAATAATTCTCACAATATTCATTTGACATATCATTTTGATCAGAATAAGATGGCGTTTTTGGATGTAAGTATTCAGAGAGGTATAGACAATTGTCTACACACTGACATTTTTTGGAAATCAACGTCAGGTAACTAGCTTCTCCATGCGAGTTCTTCACATCCTCCGGCAATGATACGTGTTATGAATGAGTCACCGAGGAGGAAAAAACAAAAAGCAAGCTAAGCCCAGAAAACCGGAGAGGTTGGTAACTAGCGGATTGCAGACCCCTGATCCTATCCACAACAACTAGCAGTAGCCGTGGAACGTGCCTACGGTGGTCCTAGATGCCTCGTCACGGCCGGAGAACTAAATAAGCCTAAAGAAAGAAAGGGAAAATCTAAACTGCCCCAGAGCAGACCCCAAAGCAATAGACAGCCCCCAACATGTATTGTCGGTGAAACAAGATGAAAACACAGACACAGGTAGAAAGATAAGCTGAGCAAACGATGGGGCCCTCGCTAACTAGAAAGGACAGGAAAGAAAAGCTGCTGTCTGCAATCACGCAAAAAACCCTGCCAAAAAGAATGTCCAACACGTCTGATAGAAAAAGGCTCTGAAGTCGCTAGACTTCAAATCACTATATCAGCACTCAGGTATATTCTGAAGACAGAGCAAAAGAGATCAACTGATCAGAGACAAAATGGAGATTCAGCCCAGTCCCAGCCAGGGATGGCTGAACACAAAAACTAAGTAAACCAGACAAAAACTCATATGAACAATAGCAGAGAAAACTTAGCTTTAGGAAGGCAGGAACCAAACTGGAAACCAGGAGCCACAGTCAGGAAAAATCACCAGCAAGAATTTAGGGAGTCGGCTGCCTTAAATCCAATCAGAAACTCCTGATGTCCAATCGCAGTCCTCTTCCTCAGGTGGCCGGTCTCTGCCATTTAGATCAGCTTCATTACTTCCCTTCACCAACAGAGGGAGTCCAGATAGAGAACTCACTACTCCTCTGTCAGCACAGCCAGCTCCATAACCCTCACCAGAAGCCAGAGGCAAACCCGAAAATGAGCTCACAACAGATACGGTCAATCCCCAATTTTTAAGGTTGAGAAGAATTTTTTCAAATGAAGAGGGATTTGAAAAACAGGCCCTAGATCTAAAACAGAGATTCTTGGAACGTGGGTATAGCCATCGGTCCATTAAAAGAGCTTATAACCGGGCAAAAAATATCACCTGACACCAAGCACTATATGGTACTAGGACCCCAGAAACAAATCAATTGGTCAGGTACATAACACAATGCCATGGTCAAACTAAATTAATGAGAGTATATTTGACTAAATCATGGGGAATTTTGAAAACTGATCCAATTCTATCTAAATATATAGGGGATACACCCAGTATTACATACAGAAGATCAAGGAATATAAGAGACTACCTTGTAAAAAGCCACTATATCTCTAACCCATCTCCTACTACCTTTTTGTCAAATGTAAAAATAGCATTGGGTTCAAAATCATGTGGAAAATGTGTGGCATGTCCAAACATTAATAGGGAACAAAGCTTTTCTAATTCAAAAAATAAAATTATGTATGATATCAAACAAACTTGCACATCAAAAGCGGTAATTTACTATTATTATTGTTATGCATTTATATAGCGCCATTTATTCCATGGTGCTTTACATGTGAAAAGGGGAAATATAGACAAGTATAATAAACATGTGTAAGACAAGGGACACACAAGTACATAAGGAGAGGGGACCCTGCCCATGAGGGCTCAGTCTACAGGGATGGGTGAGGATACAGTAGGAGAGGGAAGAGCAGGTCATGCGGTGGTTCAGTAGACCAAGGATCATTGCAGGCTGTAGGCTTGTTGGAATAGGTGGGTCTTCAGGTTCTTCTTGAAGGTTTCCGTTGATGGTGAGAGTCTGATGTGTTGCGGCAGAGAGTTCCAGAGTATGGGGGAAGCACGGGAGAAGTCTTGTATGCGGTTGTGGGAAGAAGAGAAAAGGGGGGAGTAGAGAAGGAGATCTTGAGATGATCGAAGGTTGTGTGTGGGTAGGTACCTAGAGACCATGAGAATGAGCGGATCCGGGAAATATTTTTGAGTTTGAGGCGGCAGGAGGAGGCGAAGGCATGGAGATGTGGTTTGAAAGAGAGCGCAGAGTCGAGGATCACCCCAAGGCACCGAGCGTGCGGGACTGGGGAAAGAAAGCAGCCATTGACATTGATGGATAGGTCTGGTGGAGGGGTAGAGTGAGAGGGGGGAAAGATGATGAATTCTGTTTTGTCCATGTTCAGTTTGAGAAAGCGAGCAAAGAAGGCTGAGAAAGCAGACAGACATTGTGGGATTTCAGCCAATAAGGAGGCGAGGTTGGGTCCAGATAGGTAGATCTGCGTGTCATTGGCATAGACGTGATACTGCAAACCGTAGGATTCTATGAGCTATCCCAAGCCAATGGTGTAGATGGAGAATAGTAGGGGTCCTAGGGCAGAGCCTTGAGGAACACCAACAGACAGGGGGCGAGGTGAGGAGGTGGTGTGTGAGAGGGAGACACTAAATGTTCGGTCTGTTAGGTATGATGAGATCCAGGATAGGGCCAAGTCTGTGATGCCAAGAGATGAGAGAGTCTATAGCAGGAGGGACTTGTCTACGGTGTCGAAGGCAGAGGTCAGGTCCAAGAGAAGGAGGACAGAGTAGTGTCGCTTGCTCTTGGTGGTTAGTAAGTCGTTAGTGACTTTAGTTAGGGCAGTTTCAGTTGAGTGATGCGGTCGGAAGCCAGATTGTAACCGTTCAAAGAGGGAACAGGAGGAGAGGTGGGAGGACAGTTAAAGATATACATGCTGTTCCAGTAGTTTTGAGGCGTAAGGGAGAAGAGATATCGGGCAATAGTTAGACACAGAGGCTGGATCAAGGGAGGGCTTTTTGAGGATGGGTGTGATTGAGGCATGTTTGAAGGATGAGGGAAAGACACCATTTGTAAGTGAAAGGTTGAAGAGGTGTGTTAGAGATGGGATGAAGACTGTGGCCAAGTTAGGGATGAGGTGAGACGTGAGTGGGTCGAGGGCACAAGTGGTAAGGTGAGATCTTGACAGAAGGGTGGAGAGCTGATCTTCTGTCATGGATGCAATGGATACTATGCAACGTGTCCTTGCCCCTTGATTTATGTCGGAATGACTACTTGACAACTTAAAGTTTGTGTTCATGAACACATACTAGGGATAATAGCCGCTAAGGAAACCAATGACATTCCCTCATTAAAAACTATTCCCAAGCACTTTAAGATCCATCATAATTGTGATGCTTCTCTATTAAAAGTAATAGGAATAGATCTGGTGACACCAAATGAAAGAGGAGGCAAAATAGGTAATCTTCTGGCTAAAAAGGAAACTAAATGCATTTGAACACTTGATACAGTATCCCCCAATGGATTAAATTAAAATTTAAGTTTTATTCCTTTTCTGTAAACCTACCTGCTATTTTAACCATTTTAAGTTATTTTATGCTGCTACTGTTATTTTATATTAATTTCAATCCTATCTTTTTAGATTATTATCCTATATGTGGCCATATATTCTACATTCGGCATCTTCTGATTGCAAATTTCTCTGGGCTTTTGGAGTTATATGAAGACAGAAGGTGACAAGGGAGTCCATACTTGATGGACGGTTGGACTGGCTATCCCTAAAGAATATGAACTATATTTTTATTCTTTATTTTTCTTTTTCTTATTTGTATTTATATTTTTCATATATATTTTTCTATTATTATTACTTTCTATATATATTTTTTTATATAATTTTTATATTTTTTATTTTTTTTATTATTTTTTTCTTTTCTTTTTTGTCACAGATTATGTGTATATATATATATATATATATATATACTGTCTTTCCATCTATATTGCATTATATGATTTATTTTGTAAAATGCGGATGTATTACTATACAATATGATTAAAATTTAATATATTATACAGTGGATGTATTACACATTATTGTGTTTTTGCTATGAATTATTATTTAATTTATTTTTTAATATATATATTTTCTATTATTATTGCACATTAATTTTTCGTTATTTTTATATATATGTATATTTCACTATATAATTAATCATGATTATTTATTATTATTTGTTTTGTTTTTATTTTTTAATTTTTTAATTAATTTATTATTTTTTTTGTAATATACATACACTTTCTTTCCACTATATTGATTATACAATGTACACAATTCTTTCAGTGCCCCTTTATTAATTAACTGCCCAACATATGATTAATATCTGCCCATGCTGCCGCTCTGTTGTAATGGATAGCGTGCTCCTGGTGGTGCGCATGCGTGATCTGTGTCCCAGAGTCCTGGTTGCTGCGTCCTCGTGGCCTTGGTAACGCCGGGCTGAGCTCCTGTCCGTTCCGGTCACGTGGTCCGGCGCTTGGGCTTTTGGGTCCTCCTGACTGCGCACGCGCCGGCGGTATACCCGGACCACTGATATCTGCGTCATTACTGTATTTAGTATAAAAAAAACCCCGGATTCTTAAAGTAGCCACCCCCTGATGAAGGAAACATTCCGAAATGTGTGTCGGGGAGCACGCTAATGGGACGTGGTGACCCTTAAAGGTGAATGAGCTAATTCCCTCTATTCCTCTGCAGCACCGCACTTTATGTAAAAGTCACTGTGACTTTCTTTTTTTTTGCATGGTAATGTCTAATTAGAGTTGAGCGAAACGGGTCGAAAAATTTCAAAAGTCGCCGACTTTTGGCAAAGTCGGGTTTCATGAAACGAAACCCGACCCTAGGATGAGGTCGGCCACGAGGTCGGCGACTTACGCGCCAAAGTCGCGTTTCAAAAGTTTGTTTTGCGCTCTTTTTCAGCCAATCAGGATCCACGGACACTGTGGGCAACGTGATGACATAGGCACGGGTCACCACCATCTTTCAGAAGGGCATGCAAGTGATTGGCATGCTTTGGTGGGCGCCACAGGGGGTATAAAAGGGCGTGCACGCCGACCGCCATCTTACTTCTGGAGATCTTAACATAGGGAGAGGTTGCTGCTGATTCTGTAGGGAGAGCGTTAGGCAGGGAAGAAGAAAAAAAAACTGCTTCTGCTGCTAGCGATTTTGCCTGTACAACACACCAGTCACTGTGTGTGCAGTGCAAGGGGAGGCTATATAGTGGTGTATCAGTGGTGTTGGTTGTTGGGCTGCCTTCTAAGGCTTCCTGACATTCCTGCATTGCTGTTTACCCACTGCTCCGCAAACTGCTTTTTTAAAAGCAATCCCAATTTTGTTTTTTTGTCCTGCTGAGAAGAAAAAAAAACTGCTTCTGCTGCTAGCGATTTTGCCTGTACAACACACCAGTCACTGTGTGTGCAGTGCAAGGGGAGGCTATATAGTGGTGCATCAGTGGTGTTGGTTGTTGGGCTGCCTTCTAAGGCTTCCTGACATTCCTGCATTGCTGTTTACCCACTGCTCCGCAAACTGCTTTTTTAAAAGCAATCCCAATTTTGTTTTTTTGTCCTGCTGAGAAGACAAAAAAACTGCTTCTGCTGCTAGCGATTTGGCCTGCACAACACACCAGTCACTGTGTGTGCAGTGTAAGGGGAGGCTATATTGTGGTGTATCAGTGGTGTTGGTTGTTGGGCTGCCTTTTAAGGCTTCCTGACAGGCTGGCATTGCTGTTTACCCACTGCTCTGCAAACTGCTTTTTTAAAAGCAATCCAATCTCCCTTATCCTCTAGTCACTTTTGTCACAGCTGTGCCATCGAGCCTGTGACATAGCGCTCAGATATCAGTGGGCCTCACACAATCCAAAAGTGTCCAGTGTCCACAAGTGTCTGCAGAAATTCAAAATCTCCCTTATCCTCTCGTCACTTTTGTCACAGCTGTGCCATCGAGCCTGTGACATAGCGCTCAGATATCAGTGGCCCTCACACAATCCAAAAGTGTCCAGTGTCCACAAGTGTCTGCAGAAATTCAAAATCTCCCTTATCCTCTCGTCACTTTTGTCACAGCTGTGCCATCGAGCCTGTGACATAGCGCTCAGATATCAGTGGCCCTCACACAATCCAAAAGTGTCCAGTGTCCACAAGTGTCTGCAGAAATTCAAAATCTCCCTTATCCTCTAGTCACTTTGGTCACAGCTGTGCCATCGAGCCTGTCACATAGCGCTCAGATATTCATTGGGCCTCACACAATCCAAAAGTGTCCAGTGTCCACAAGTGTCTGCAGAAATTCAAAATCTCCCTTATCCTCTAGTCACTTTGGTCACAGCTGTGCCATCGAGCCTGTCACATAGCCCTCAGATATCAGTGGGTCTCACACAATCCAAAAGTGTCCAGTGTCCACAAGTGTCTGCAGAAATTCAAAATCTCCCTTATCCTCTCGTCACTTTTGTCACAGCTGTGCCATCGAGCCTGTCACATAGCGCTCAGATATCAGTGGGCCTCACACAATCCAAAAGTGTCCAGTGTCCACAAATGTGTGCAGAAATTCAAAATCTCCCTTATCCTCTCGTCACTTTTGTCACAGCTGTGCCATCGAGCCTGTGACATAGCGCTCAGATATCAGTGGCCCTCACACAATCCAAAAGTGTCCAGTGTCCACAAGTGTGTGCAGAAATTCAAAATCTCCCTTATCCTCTAGTCACTTTGGTCACAGCTGTGCCATCGAGCCTGTGACATAGCGCTCAGATATCAGTGGGCCTCACACAATCCAAAAGTGTCCAGTGTCCACAAGTGTCTGCAGAAATTCAAAATCTCCCTTATCCTCTCGTCACTTTTGTCACAGCTGTGCCATCGAGCCTGTGACATAGCACTCAGATATCAGTGGCCCTCACACAATCCAAAAGTGTCCAGTGTCCACAAGTGTCTGCAGAAATTCAAAATCTCCCTTATCCTCTCGTCACTTTTGTCACAGCTGTGCCATCGAGCCTGTGACATAGTGCTCAGATATCAGTGGCCCTCACACAATCCAAAAGTGTCCAGTGTCCACAAGTGTCTGCAGAAATTCAAAATCTCCCTTATCCTCTAGTCACTTTGGTCACAGCTGTGCCATCGAGCCTGTCACATAGCGCTCAGATATTCATTGGGCCTCACACAATCCAAAAGTGTCCAGTGTCCACAAGTGTGTGCAGAAATTCAAAATCTCCCTTATCCTCTCGTCACTTTTGTCACAGCTGTGCCATCGAGCCTGTGACATAGCGCTCAGATATCAGTGGGCCTCACACAATCCAAAAGTGTCCAGTGTCCACAAGTGTGTGCAGAAATTCAAAATCTCCCTTATCCTCTCGTCACTTTTGTCACAGCTGTGCCATCGAGCCTGTGACATAGCGCTCAGATATCAGTGGCCCTCACACAATCCAAAAGTGTCCAGTGTCCACAAGTGTGTGCAGAAATTCAAAATCTCCCTTATCCTCTCGTCACTTTTGTCACAGCTGTGCCATCGAGCCTGTGACATAGCGCTCAGATATCAGTGGGCCTCACACAATCCAAAAGTGTCCAGTGTCCACAAGTGTGTGCAGAAATTCAAAATCTCCCTTATCCTCTCGTCACTTTTGTCACAGCTGTGCCATCGAGACTGTGACATAGCGCTCAGATATCAGTGGCCCTCACACAATCCAAAAGTGTCCAGTGTCCACAAGTGTGTGCAGAAATTCAAATTCTCCCTTATCCTCTCGTCACTTTTGTCACAGCTGTGGCATTGAGCCTGTGACATAGCGCTCAGATATCAGTGGGCCTCACACAATCCAAAAGTGTCCAGTGTCCACAAGTGTCTGCAGAAATTCAAAATCTCCCTTATCCTCTCATCACTTTTGTCACAGCTGTGCCATCGAGCCTGTGACATAGCGCTCAGATATCAGTGGCCCTCACACAATCCAAAAGTGTCCAGTGTCCACAAGTGTCTGCAGAAATTCAAAATCTCCCTTATCCTCTCGTCACTTTTGTCACAGCTGTGCCATCGAGCCTGTGACATAGCGCTCAGATATCAGTGGCCCTCACACAATCCAAAAGTGTCCAGTGTCCACAAGTGTGTGCAGAAATTCAAAATCTCCCTTATCCTCTAGTCACTTTGGTCACAGCTGTGCCATCGAGCCTGTCACATAGCGCTCAGATATTCATTGGGCCTCACACAATCCAAAAGTGTCCAGTGTCCACAAGTGTCTGCAGAAATTCAAAATCTCCCCTGTCCTATAGACACCTTGTACCTTGTTTTACATTACTATATAGTTTGTTGGATTTTGTCTATATTTCTACCAAAAATGAGGAAGGTTGGTGGAAGAGGCCGTGGAATTGGGCGGGGGTTGGCAGCTGGTAATGATGGTGTTGGTGGTGGATCTGATGGTAGTGGCAAGAGCAAAATAGGACCGAATGCAGGAGGTGTTGAGCCTGCGTCATCGTCTGGCTACATAAGGCCTCGAACGCTTAGTTTTCTAGGAGTTGGCAAACCGCTTTTAAAGCCAGAGCATCAGGAAAAAGTTTTGTCTTACATTGCTGACTCAGCCTCCAGCTCTATCGCCTCCTCTTCTTCAGTTGTAAAAAGTAAAAGCACTGAGTCGTCATTGGAGGCTCATGTTCATGAACCACACCTTTCCTTGTGTCCTTCACCCCAACCAAGATTGAAGGATGACGCAGGCCATACTACTGATTACTCCATGGAGCTGTTTTCACATACCATGCCTGGATTATCAAGTCAAATGGTGAATTACCCAGGCCAAGATGAATCTGACATGGAGTGCACTGATGCACAGCCGCTGATGGATGATTCTGCTGGTACATTCACTCAGAGCACTACATTGTCCTAGCAGTGTACAGAGCGAGATTCTGACCCTGATGAGACTCAGGTGCCCCTTCCCGCACACTATACCACCATACACGGTGACACAGAGGAAGGTGCACATGACATAGAAGAGGAGGTGATGGATGACCCAGTTGTTGACCCAGATTGGCATCCATTGGGGGAAGAGGGTGCTGCTTCCAATAGCTCAGATGAGGAGCATCCACAGCAGACATCGACATCGCAACAGCTGTTATCTGGCAGGCCCGGAGCACTCCAAAGACAGGTTCCAAACATCAAAAGAGTTGCTGGACAGCTTGTCCAGAGGGTCAAAAGATCACAGCGTGCTAGGCCGCAAAATGTCTGCCAAAGTAGGAAGAGTGCAGTGTGGCACTTTTTTGACCAAAATCCTCATGATCAGGCCAAGGTTATCTGTAAGAAGTGCGCAAAGACCTTTAGCCGAGGGAAAAATCTGAAAAATTTGAATACCAGTTGCATGCTTAGACATTTAACCAGCATGCACTTGCAAGCGTGGACACAACACCAAACCTCAAGTGCCACATGTGCAACTGATCACAACGAAGGTAGTCAGCAACGCTACATTGTTTCCCCCACTGTAAGCCCACCGGTTAGCACAGTAGCAAATGTTGAGGTGTCATTGCAAGGCCACAGCAGTCAGGGAATCCCACTGTTATATCAACGAAAGACTGATTCTAGGCCATCAGAGAACACCAACTCCATCACCATCATCAACCCTCTCTCAGTCCGCCCTGTCCACCGCTACTTCCACCATATGCAGCTCTCAAGTCCAGCTCACCCTCCCAGACACTATGAGTAGGTCAAGAAAGAACTCAGTCTCTCATCCGCGTACACTGGGTTTGAACGCCCACATTGCCAAACTAATCTCGTTTGAGATGATGCCCTTTCGGTTGGTGGAAAGCACAGCTTTCCGCGAACTCATGGCCTATGCAGTACCACGCTATGACCTACCCAGTCGCCACTTCTTCTCTCGCAAAGCCATCCCAGTCCTCCACCATCATGTGAAAGACCGCATTGTCCATGCACTCAAGCAGTCAGTGAGCGGAAAGGTGCACCTCACAACTGATGCATGGTCCAGTCGGCATGGCCAGGGCCGTTACGTGTCCATCACTGCGCACTGGGTTAATGTGGTGGATGCAGGGTCCACAGGGGACAGCGGTGGTGGGACAGTGCTGCCTAGCCCACGGTATAGGAAACAGTTGGCTGTAGGCGTTCGACCCTCCTCCTCCTCCTCCTCCAGAAGCGAAAGCTCGTCCACAGAGCGCAATCGTACGAGCACTCCATCTGCAGCTGCCACTGTTGCACACGATGTTTCCCCCTATCGAGCAGCTAGTGGAAAGCGTCAGCAGGCTGTGTTGCAGATGATGTGTTTGGGCAACAGACACACCGCTGAGGTGCTGGCCGAGTACTTGAAGCGACAAACTGAGTCATGGCTGGGCAGTGTACATCTTGAGGCAGGCAAGGTAGTTAGTGATAACGGCCGTAATTTTGTGGCAGCCATAGCCCTTTCAAAACTCAGCCATATACCTTGCTTGGCTCACACCTTGAACCTGGTGGTGCAGTGCTTACTCAAAAATTATCCGGAGTTAACAGCCCTGCTCCAGAAGGTGCGAAGACTGTGCGCGCACATCCGCCGGTCGCCTGTACACTCCGTTCGTATGCAGAAGCTGCAGCGATTGCTCCACCTTCCCAACCACTGCCTCATTATCGACATTGCAACAAGGTGGAACTCCACCCTGCACATGGTGTAGCGGCTGTGCGAGCAGAGGCAGGCCATAATGCATTTGTGGGAGGATACACGGCCAGGCACTTTGAGAGCAGACATGGAGTTGACAGGTGTGCAGTGGTCGAAGCTGAAAGACCTCTGTAAAGTCCTTCAGTGTTTTGAGGAATGCACACGGCTGGTAAGCGCAGACGACGCCATCCTAAGCATGAGCATCCCACTTATGCGTCTGCTCATGCAAACTTTGACGCACCTTAAGGAGCAGGCGTCTGCAGCCAATGTTGATGAGGAGGAAGAGGAGGAGGGAATCCTTGATGACATTCAGCCATTGTCTGCTCAGGGACCTCTCCTGGACGAGGTGGAGGAAGAAGAGGAGGAGGAGGAGGATGATGGGGATGATTACTTAGGGGAGGAGGATGCATCTCGTGGGGCAAGTGAAAATGTTGGCGTGGCAAGGTCTGGTACAGGGTTTGTGCGTGACTGGAGGGATGTGGATTTGCCAGAAAGTGCTCCTCCAACCAGCACTCACAGTGCATCATTGACACCGGGAACATTGGCCCACATGTCAGATTATGCCTTGCAGATCCTAAAAAGGGACCCACGCATTGCCAAAATGATGAACGATGACGACTACTGGTTGGCCAGCATCCTGGATCCACGCTATAAAGACAACTTACAAAACATCATGCCACAGGAGAACCTTGACCTAATATTGGCTAATAAACAAGCAACTCTGGTAAATCGGTTGCTTGAGGCATTCCCAGCACACAGCAGCGGTGATGGTTCTCACACGAGCCGTACGGGCCGGGGGCAGCTTGGCAGAGGTGTTCGTGGTGCACACAGCAGAAGTGGCATTGGAGACAGGGGTTTCATGACAATGTTGTGGACTGATTTTTCAAATACCGCTCACACAACTGGTAATACTGCATCGATGGAAAGTGACAGGAGACAGCAGTTGTCAACTATGGTTACAAACTACTTTTCCTCCCATTTCGATGTTCTCCCACACAGGTCATTCCCCTTTGACTATTGGGCCGCTAAACTGTACACCTGGCCTGAATTGGCCCAATATGCCTTACAGGAGCTCGCTTGCCCAGCTGCAAGTGTGCTATCGGAAAGAGTCTTCAGTGCAGCTGGATCAATCCTGACAGAAAAAAGGACCCGTCTGTCAACCCAAAATGTGGATGATCTAACCTTCATTAAAATGAACCACGCATGGGTTTCCAAGGATTTTGTCCCACCTTCCCCTGATGACACATAGGGTGACAGAAAAATGGCTTGCTTTGGTCCACCTCTTCCTGGGACTTCACCTATTTCGCCTTTTGCATCAGCTGAATGTCCAACATCAACATATGCCACTTTCTAAAACTCCCTAACTGTGCTGCCTCCCCCCCCATGGCCGGGGTCACCACCTAGCGCACGACACCGTGCGAGTGCCGTTGCCCTGGACAGGTGGGTAGGCCGACTCTTGGGTGCGGGCACTGGCACAGGGTCCCTCATAGTGCAATCAAGTGTCTCTGACGGTGGTGGTGCACACCCGCCGTCAGACACACCTCCGTACTATGAGGGGCCCAGTGCCAGTACCGACGCCCACGAGTGGGCCCCCCTTGCTTGGGCAGGGCCCCAGCATTTGCAATCTTTACCTCTCCCTGCTCCTCCGCTGTGTAATCTGGGCCGTCAAATCCATACTGTGCCTGACACAGTCTGAGCCTGCCTCCTGATGTACAGACATATATTTTGAATGTGTACGCTATCCATACATGTTATCTGGGGATACGGTACCCTTTCTAACCTTTGTGCAATCACGTGCAATCCATACTGGGCCTAACACCGTCTGAGTCTGCCTCCTGATGTACAGACATATATTTTGAATGTGTACGCTATCCATACATGTTATCCGGGGATACGGTACCCTTTCTAACCTTTGTGCAATCACGTGCAATCCATACTGGGCCTAACACCGTCTGAGCCTGCCTCCTGATGTATAGACATATATTTTAAATGTGTACGCTATCCATACATGTTATCCGGGGATACGGTACCCTTTCTAACCTTTGTGCAATCACGTGCAATCCATACTGGGCCTAACACCGTCTGAGCCTGCCTCCTGATGTACAGACATATATTTTGAATGTGTACGCTATCCATACATGTTATCCGGGGATACGGTACCCTTTCTAACCTTTGTGCAATCACGTGCAATCCATACTGTGCCTGACACCGTCTGAGCCTGCCTCCTGATGTACAGACATATATTTTGAATGTGTACGCTATCCATACATGTTATCCGGGGATACGGTACCCTTTCTAACCTTTGTGCAATCACGTGCAATCCATACTGGGCCTAACACCGTCTGAGCCTGCCTCCTGATGTACAGACATATATTTTGAATGTGTACGCTATCCATACATGTTATCCGGGGATACGGTACCCTTTCTAACCTTTGTGCAATCACGTGCAATCCATACTGGGCCTAACACCGTCTGAGCCTGCCTCCTGATGTATAGACATATATTTTGAATGTGTACGCTATCCATACATGTTATCCGGGGATACGGTACCCTTTCTAACCTTTGTGCAATCACGTGCAATCCATACTGGGCCTAACACCGTCTGAGCCTGCCTCCTGATGTACAGACATATATTTTGAATGTGTACGCTATCCATACATGTTATCCGGAGATACGGTACCCTTTCTAACCTTTGTGCAATCACGTGCAATCCATACTGTGCCTGACACCGTCTGAGCCTGCCTCCTGATGTACAGACATATATTTTGAATGTGTACGCTATCCATACATGTTATCCGGGGATACTGTACCCTTTCTAACCTTTGTGCAATCACGTGCAATCCATACTGGGCCTAACACCGTCTGAGCCTGCCTCCTGATGTATAGACATATATTTTGAATGTGTACGCTATCCATACATGTTATCCGGGGATACGGTACCCTTTCTAACCTTTGTGCAATCATGTGCAATCCATACTGTGCCTAACACCGTCTGAGCCTGCCTCCTGATGTACAGACATATATTTTGAATGTGTACGCTATCCATACATGTTATCCGGGGATACGGTACCCTTTCTAACCTTTGTGCAATCATGTGCAATCCATACTGGGCCTAACACCGTCTGAGCCTGCCTCCTGAGACATATATTTTGAATGTGTACGCTATCCATACATGTTATCCGGGGATACGGTACCCTTTCTAACCTTTGTGCAATCACGTGCAATCCATACTGGGCCTAACACCGTCTGAGCCTGCCTCCTGAGACATATATTTTGAATGTGTACGCTATCCATACATGTTATCCGGGGATACGGTACCCTTTCTAACCTTTGTGCAATCACGTGCAATCCATACTGGGCGTGAGAACGGCTGGCGAACTGTTAAGCAAGCTACAGCACCTGTGGTTTGCACACGTAAGTTTTTCATTTTTTCAGGAATGACGGTTAGGCCTAATTCCGGAACTGCGGTTGACCTGCACTTACTGGGAGATCATTGTTCGCGGGTAATAATTGTAATCAGTGATCCCCATCACTAACGTTGTTCAGCGGGTTATCTGCACCTGTTAGCGACAAACGCTGGCCTTTTCAGTGTAGCGCACATGCAGCCACGGACATGTAAGGGCATGACACACCAGTTATTGGCCAATCTCATGTGCCAGAGCCTCACGTGTCCCTCTAGTAAGCCGGACTCGGACCGTGGGGCATGACGGAGTCTCGTTCGTTAACGGAATTAAGCTTGCAATGTGTGCATCTGTTCTGTAGCTGGCATGGTTGAGGTTTCCTAGGTGGAGTCGAATTTAACCGTAGGCTCCACTCCTGGTGGTGCCCTTCTGGACATTCCTTTAAGGTTCAGCTTTGCAACCATACTGCCCACGTAAAACAAACACTTTGCCTTCATGAACGCTGTTTGGAGGGTCATGACTCGTGGGAATAACGCCGCCCAATCAGTTAACCTGCTAGAGAGATCGTTCGTTGCTCCCAAGCATGACATCACACTCCCTAGGAAGAAGGTAATGCCACTGTGGCGACCGTACTCCTGGGGGGCGACACAAGTGCACTGATGCCCAGCCACTGCTCGATGAATCTGCTGGTACATTGACCCAGACCACTACATTCCCCTCGCACACTACACGACCTGAATCTGACCCTGATGAAACTCAGGTTACCCTTCCCATATACAGTTCCATCTTACACGGTGACAAAGAGGAAGCTGCAGATGAAAGTGCAGGTTCGGCCCACCCGCCATCAGACACACCACCGTACTATCAGGGGCCCTGTGCCAGTGCCGTCGCCAACGAGTGGGCCCCCCCTGCTTGCTCAGGATCACAGCACTTGCAAAGTTGAAATACTGTGCAGTGAGATGGAAGATGGGGACGACGAGGAGTCCAGACAAGCACAGGGATTCCCTAGCGAGGAGACTTATTTGATTGTTTTCAATGTTGGGACAGCAATTTTTGGGGAGCACTATACTCTGGAGAATGATAGATGGGGCCCACCATACACTGGAACATTCCAAAGGTGGACATCAGACACTGGAGCAGCATTTACAGGGCCCATTATACACTAGAGCATTAGAAATGGGGCCCATTATGTTTGGAGTATTATTTGGGCCCATAAGACAGTGTAGCTTCATCCATGGGGACCAACATATACTGTAGCATTATGTGGAGCTCATCATATACTGTTTCAAACATTATATGGGACCAATGATTCTGTATGGAGAAATAGATGGGCCTCGTCATGAGATGTAAAAAGTGAAGTATTTTTCATTGTACTATACCGCTATTTCTCTGCCGTATCGGAGCATGATGAGTTGTGGCATGTGTTAAAGGGGTGCTCTTTCGCCCAGGGCACATGAAAACCTGCAGCCAGCCCTCCCCCCCCACAGTTTGTAGCCAAATAACCCCCATTTTTCAGTGCGTAACTTGTATTATGAAGTTAATTAAGGTTGACAAGCTTAAGTAAGAAGAATTGATGCTTTTGGCATTCAAATGGGCACTGTAGGTGTGTTTCCTGTCCTCCTCTCACTGCCGACTTTTATTCCCCATTGACTTACATTGGGTTTCGTGTTTCGGGACGACCCCGACTTTTCCCTATAATCGGACGATCTTGCTCGACCCGACTTTTGGAAAAGTCGGGTTTCACGAAACGAAACGCGACCCTAAAAAACCAAAAGTCGCTCAACTCTATGTCTAATGATTTATGGTTGCTAATTGCACATGCACACTGCACTTTATATTGCAGTAGTCATTGGTTTCAGCATTCATATACAGTTTATCACTGTTATTTGCACATGCACATTGCACTTTATATTTTATTGAATATTGATATTTCTGATTTTTTCATCTTATTTTCACTTTTTTATTAATAATATACTGGGATTTTTTTTATAAAAAAATTTCTTAAATTTTTTGCCTGCACAAAAAAAGTTTTTTCACTTCTTTTAATATATTGAGGAATACATATGCGAATATAGTATATATAATTGGGTCCAATTTATTGTCATACAATTGTCCCTATACATGCACATTGTTCTTAAATTGGTTTTAATATATATTTTTTTACCACTAATACAATAAAAATTATTGAATCAATAATATCCTGTTTGGTCTTTTCTGGTCAATGGGTCCCTCGGTAGATTGGGATTTGGTTTCTTAATCAGTGGGTAAACCACAAATTTCACTGAACACTGGTGGCAGAATATATAATTATTTCAATAATTCACCACTATTATTATTTTATATGTATATATACAAATATTATATATCTTATATATAATACTATATCTGGTGTTTGGGTATTTGTTACACAGCACCACATAGGAAATAACCCCCCCAGAGAATGGCCCCATAGTCCAGTACTCAAGGTTACAGTAAAAAAAACACAATCTTCACCTCTCCTCGTGCCCGCGCTGCTCCCGGCTCCTGTCTCAGCGGCTGCTCTGCCTGGCACACAGTGAGTGCGCGATGGCGCCATCGCGCACCCGCAGTGTCAGAGGCAGAGCAGGGAATGATGGGAGAGGGAGCGTCAGCTGACACTCTCTCCATCATTGCTTTTCATATAGTTCAATTCGGAGGCGGGGGGAGTCGGCGCTGGGGGCAGGCGGGCCCCCCTGCCTCATGGGTCCCCTAGCGGCTGTGTGATGTGCTGCTAGCTGGGGGCCCCTGGGGGAGGGGGGCGGGGGGCCCTAGGCAGCTGCCTGGTCTGACTGCCCTGGCTACAGTAAGCGCTGTTTACCGGCGGTAGGTGCTGAATGTGGCTCTCATCATTCTCCCCTGCTCTGCCGGCGATCAGCGCGGGCAGAAGGGAATAAGGATAGTGTTATATTAAAGTCAGAACGATGACAGCATTTTCTACTATTTATACAGAACTTTAGCAAATGTAAAGATCGATGTTTCAAATATATTCCTATTTAAAAGTGTATGTACTTTATATTTGCGTCAGGTTAGGCTAGTAAAGTGTAAACCAGACTTATTTGTACTGATTTTACTATGGGGGGTGGGGGGCGCCATTTTTAAGTTCGCCTCAGGCAGCAGAGAGGCTAGGTTCACCCCTGCTTGAAAGGATACACGGTGTCAAATTAATTACAAGGCCACTAACTGAATTTGACACCTCTAGTAAGTGACATTCGCCAGAGATGCCCCTCTAGTCTGGGACTGGAGTAGCATTTCTGGTTTTAAAAACATCAGCAGATTTGATGAATTTGACGTGGCTATGCCCCGTGTCAGATCTTCCCTAGCTCCATTCATTTTGACGAGCTGATCCAATGTGGCATGAAAATGCTAAAAGCCTCATAATTTTGTGACTTTTCAAAGCTTTTATGCCAGATTTATGGTGTAAATTATTTTAAGAACGCTGCCTTTGATTCTGATCCTGATTGTAGCCCCAGAAGACTTACCTGCGGAACAAGAAATTTTCCTAATATACTTGCTGTATCAAAAGCAAAATTACTGCTGTCGGGCCCAACTAAGGCAATGGCTTTCATTTCGTAGTCAGTAAAGTTGTTTTCCATCTTTATATAAGGTGCGCTACACTGGGAGAGGATCTTCAGCGTCCCGTACATGTTGGCAGAGTCTGAGCAGGTGTCATACAGCTCGTACCCCAGTGTGACATTGGGGAGAAGCAAACTGGAGTTGTTGATTTCTTCAATGGCGAATCTCATTGCTTGCAGCAAATGATAACCTTGGGAATTGAATGTGGTCCTGTAAGAAGAAAAACTACGATAAATCGGTCCCATTTTACATTGCACAACATCGTTAAATTGCTTCCTATAGAACTGTTCATCCTGAGCCTCCTGGTTCATAAATACAATGTAGAGAAGGATTGCTGGTCCTATTAAAACAAAAAAAGAGGGGGTGCTATGTAACTGTAGGTCATGGGAACCAGGTTGCCCACCCTGCTGGTGCACTGTCGCTGTGACGGCAGGTTACACACGACGCTGCACCTTTCAGGCTAGGGACCCCCTGAGAGGTTCACCGTGACGTGGCAGTGGGCTTCATACAGTCTGATCAGAATGTTAAAGTATAAACCTCATGTTCAGTTTGTTAAATTTTGCCTAGGGGCATTAGGTCAAAATATGAATATTGGGAAGTGTGTCCAAGTCTTTTTCTACAGTTATAGCTCGTCTATACATGTCTAAAAAAGAAGTCAAGTCCCATGTGCATCATCCATAATGTATCAATTTTTATGGATACAGTGCCATTATTAACAAACTATTTGATCGTATACATTTTAAACCGTTGATGTCAAATGCGCATGCCACACGGATGTAAAAAAAAAAAAGACATACGGATGACATTTAGATGACACTATGGATAATAATCCATTTTCCATAGGAATAATGCAATCTATTTGCTAAAATCAATGGGAATGTAAAAGATCTGATATATTCTACAGCTGAGGATTTGCTGCACTATTGTCCAGTGTGATCAGTGCACATCAGCTGGATACAGTGTCTCATGATCGTTTGCTACATTGTATCAGGGTAATCAAAATGTTTATCTGGAGCTCAAATATGTATCTAGATTGAATGCAGAAGCAAAAACCCTTCAGTTGTTAGAAGTCTTCGTTCTGTGGTTTTTTTAGTCCCAAGGATGCAAACGATAAAAAAATAAATATTTACAGTAATTTTATATAAAGATTTGCTCCACTCCCCTCCTGCCCATCTTACCTATCGCAATTGTCGACCAGGGGTGTGGAGGATACGGATGCATCGGCTTTATGATAAGTGAATAATCCTCCTACGATGTAATCTCCAGGAACACTAAATTCAGTCTTATACTCGGTTTCCTTACAGCTCAGAGCGGAGTAGAAATGAAGAATTAATATGAAGACGTGGCCCGATGTTAGAGATGTGATAAGCATAATGTTCCCAGGACCTCGGCTGGGGGATAGGACAAGGCAGGAGCGCTCTAGTTTGACAAATAATGAATTTGATTCCTTCTAATAGAGTATTTGCTTCCCAGGAGTAATGGCTGCTGTGTACATACAAATGATGGATGCTCTCCCACAGGATCTGCATACAGGCTGATTTGTATATGAGTAGACTTGGACTTAAAGCTGTTGTATCATCCATAGGATTACGGAAGAGGAAACCTTAAGGCTATGTGCACACGTGCAGAAATGCGGAAATTTCTGCAACATTTCCGGAACTTCCGCTGCGGGTAAAACGCATGCGAATTTGCATGCGTTTTTCCCACAAAAAACAAGCGTTTTGCTTGCACATTCCAAGCGATTTCAAGCATAGGATGTTAACAATAATTTTAAAAATATTGTTATTCTCACCTTCCGATGGCCCCTCTGCTTCACTCCTGGCATCTTCCGGTCCCAGTAATCCTTTGCGTGAAGGACCGGAGATGACGTCACGTTCGCGAGAGTGCAACATCATCGGCGGTCATTCGCGCAAAGCATTACTGGGACAGGAAGATGCCAGGAGCGTAGTGAGAGGCGGGAAGGACTCCGGGGGATGCCAGAGTGTGATTATATCTCTATTTTTTATTTTTATTCTATTTTTTACAGGATTATGGTACTCAGGGCCTTGAGGACAGTCTCTCCTCCACACCCTGGGTACCATCCGCACATGATCCGCTTACTTTGCACATGGTGGGCATAACCACATGAGGAAAGTAAGCGGATCAATGCATTCCTATGGGTGAGGAATCGCCGCAATTCCTTAAAAATAAACGAGCCTGCAGCATTAGCACAGCATTGCGGAGTCCCATAGGATTGTATGGGATGCGTTTTCTTTGCGTTTTTGTGGCGATTCCGCAGCGGAAAAACGCAGCGAAAATGCAAAAAAAGCACAACGTTGCACACAGCCTGTGTGTAGAGCTGATCGTATCCAAATGTGAGTGGGCTGAAGGATTGCTGAAGCTCTGAAGGGATCAAAATCTTAAAAGTGTAAATATGTACCAGCAAATGAGAAAAGCATCCATCCAAACAGAATACAGATAGCTGGCTCATCACTTCCCCTTGGGTCCCCGCATTAGGAAGTCAAACGGCACCCCTCTTTTAGCAGCAACCACACTGCACCTGCCCACCCTAGTTACACCATTGCTGCAGTCAATTAGCGAGCTCACCATCTCATGAGCTGCTCAGCTCGCTGATTGTCTGCAGCACTGTCAACGTGACATCTGTTAGGATTGGCGGAAGGCACTAAATAAAAATATAATTAAAGTGCCTTCGCCACTCGGGGTCCACCGTGCGGAAGCTGGAAAAACCGCAGCTAAGTGAAGGCAGAACAATCTGGCGGCAGTGTGCAAAGGGTTAAACTGCACCCAATTGCACAAAGCTAGCTCTGTTACAATCACAGAGGCTGCAGGCAAAAACCAAACACAGAAACGCTGAGTCCTCTCAGCGATGCACACGAGGTAATTATGGTCACAGGAGTAGCCTTAGACAGCAGGACTACTCCATCTAGACCTACCGTAGAGACACGTTTGCGTGGCGTCGCAACTGAAAACGCCCAGCAGGACTGCAATCGCAGTGCGGCGATAACTGAGCCGCTGGCAATATGCCGCTATCACGCTGGCGCAATGCAGATGCTAAGCTGCTGAGATAGATGGAGAAAATGCGCGCTGGCTCTAGCGCTGCTACTGGCAGAACTCAAACACTCACACAGACGTAGTATCAGAGGAATGGGGGTTTCAAATGAGTCATTCACCAGTCCAAGCATCAATCAACAAACATACAGTAGCAAGTATGAATATACTAGCGCATGGCGGAACAGCCGTGCGTGCTTTTTATAGCGAACGGGACCTTCCGGAAATCTCCAAGGCTCCAGGAAGAGCCAATGGGATTCAACACAGGACCTGAGCACCTGACTCCCGAACTCCAATGGGAATTCGTCCCATGAGCATGCTCAGATGAGGGAACAAAGGACTTAGCCTCTGGAGAGAGTTGCCACAGGGCAATCTCCTCTACAGCAGGAAAGGTGCAGGAGACTGCAGAATGTGAGGATCTAGATTTCAGCAAGGGAGAGGCAGAAATCAGACTCCTAACAACATCAAAGCTGCACACAATACCAGACACAGGGAGCAGCGGCAGAGACTCAGCAAAGGACCCAGGGAGAGCGAGGAAAGCGCAGTTTGTTTTTTAACTAATTGCACATGGGGACTAGTGATGAGCAAGCGCTAAAATGCTCGATTACTCGTTACTCGAATTGAGCAAATCGTAATGCTCGGGTGCTTGACCTAAGTAACGAGTATAATGGAAGTCAAAGGGAAATTTGAGCATTTTTCCGAGAAAAAAAGAAAAAAAAGGAATGCCCGACTGTCGCTAGTTAATAACTTTATTTATCGAACAACCCCTTTAATAATGAAATAAGAGAATGTCACTTTGCAATGAATGTCCTAATTGTAACAACATTTCGTTTCGGCCCATCGTCCTGTGCTACTAAACTTTATTAATATTTAATATTGAAGCTTCAGTTTTCTAACGAAGAGTTCCAGATCCTGTGCATAAAAATAAAACTTCAAGAACTTTTCCTCGTGTTATCACCCTCTTACCAATCACGGCCTTTTACCAGGCAAATTCTAGTCTATACTTTATTATACAGTAATCCAGAATAAATTTGTAATTTCTAAATAATAGAAAAAAAGATGAGAAACGCTTGTTTATTAACAGAAGCAAACACCCTATAGCATTTTTATACATAATACTGGATGGAAAAAAAAGTTATATCAAAACCATATGGAAAAATTCATTTAATCCAGAAACATGGGATTCAGACCATCAGATATTATAGATTATTGGATGTGATGTTTACAAAAAAAAAATTCCAATTTTAATAGCAAAATTTCTTCCATTATAATTGTTTAGCATCGGAAGAATGTGCTGACTGGCAGCTCACTCGCCTTCTGCTTTTGGTGTTGTGAAAGTGAAAATATGCCAATCAGAAACTAGATTTTGATTTTTACCTTTGGGACTAGGACTATACCTGGCCTCTTATCGCATCCACATAAGAGAGATGGCTGTCCATACACATGCTAACTTGCCATACAGGTGGGTACCTTATAGGCAGACCACTGCAGTGTTATGAGGCCAGGGATGAGAAGGGATCTACTCCTGCTTTTATAGATCCACAGCATATTCCTGCAGCAACCATTAGGAGGCCCATAGAAACTTTTACAGCTCTCATTCAGTTTAACCGCAGTTGTATAACTTTGCATGTGCTCAGCTCCCCCTGGTGGCAGCTGCCGTTAGCAAGTTTTATCATCTTTCTCGAGAGAAGCTGCGGATTTAGCCACGAGTCACATTATCAATGCATTTATTGTTAATATACTGACAAATATAATGTTCTGACTGAGTGCCATAATTATGAAGAATCTGAACCACTTTCGCTTATGGACGAATTGGACGCACATGAACCCATAGACTTTAATAGAGAGTAACCCTAATGCATGACCCCCTTTCCACCTATTCTGTAGGACAGGATCAACAAGGTCCCATTATTTTGACAAGTGGAGGTCCCAGAATTGAGCCACGTATAGATTACCCATATAGTGACCTCCAGGTGAAAACTGCAACCAAAAAGTGATGGACAGGAAGGAAGAGGGTCGGCAATGGCTGGCCCAGGGCGCATGCCTTATGTGCCCTCCTAACCCCCTAGTTCTCACTGTCTACAGGTACTATATAGAGATGAACAATTTGAATTATGCTGTCATGGTTTGGCGTCCAGCCCAATACAATCGGCATCCTAATGACTAGGTCCTGCAGGATGTTGCAGGACGTAGTAAGCCCTAGAGGTACCCAGGTTTTCAATTGCAGAAGAAAAGACGCTGTCGCGGAGGACCGGACCAAACGCTTGACAAGGGCAGCACAAATCAAATTGCTCATCTCTAGGAATATAGAAGAGTACAATAACGGAGGGCCTCCTAGTCAGCAGAAGACTGTTTCTTGGTGTAGTTCTGAATGGCAGATTGGAAATGCTCGGTGGTGTTGAGTTTTGGCCTAAAGAGAATAACGTAACACTTCGGAGTGAAATAACCAATAAGAATCCCCATCACACTGACTAATACAGCGGTTACATTGACAGCTGCTATATATTTCCCCTGGTAGATGATATAGGTGGTGAAGAAGGCAATCCAGGAGAAGAAGTAGACCAATAAACTGAAAGAGATACATTTTGCCTCGTTGTAATTGTCCGGTAAGTCTTTGCCCATGTAGCAGAAGATGAAGCACAACATGCTCAGGAGCCCGATGTAAGCAATCTGAGTGATGGAGCCCAAAGAAGCAGTCTCGGAGCACTTCAGTATGATCTGATCTGGGAATGTGGCATAATCTTCAATAGGTAAAGGTGACCTTACAAACAACCAGCTGACACAGATCAGGACCTGACCAGCGGTGCTGACTGCGATGAAGATATCCGAGCCATTCTTCTTCACCCACATGTCGTATACTTTAGGCATGTAGGTGGCCATTTTGAAGATGCAGATGATCTGGAATGAATGGACCACGATGCAAGAGAAGCAAATGGTAAAGCTTACAGAGAAGATCGGTTGTCTCATCATACACAGGACA
The DNA here is from genome assembly GCF_039654945.1 of Dendrobates tinctorius. Classification (NCBI taxonomy): domain Eukaryota; kingdom Metazoa; phylum Chordata; class Amphibia; order Anura; family Dendrobatidae; genus Dendrobates; species Dendrobates tinctorius. The sequence continues at coordinate 10,646,317 of NW_027361993.1, forward strand.
ACCCCCGGCCTTCCGAAATAACAATACAGGGTGCAACAGGAGCATGCCAAGGACCATAACATCAGCAGACACATCTTCCCTCCGGCTGACTTCACCACTGGGGTATTAAGATTCATAAAAAATATAACTGCGATTGCTGTAATTAAAAGGAGCAACAACGTAACTATAGAGAGAAGGACGAAGGACAATGGCTCTGTCCATGGAAGGAATTCTAGGGTTCTGTTGAAGCAGATCTCACTCTTCATAGGTGACCACTGATGAGATCCACATGGCTGGCAGGTGTACAAATCTATAAGACATAAGTGAGATAGTAATCATGGGAAAATGCTACACAAGGGTATGTGGGGTGCACAAGGTCTCGCAATGTCCAACATCTGTGTGTAACAGTATGGATGGTATCACCAATAGTATTGTCTTCGTAGTGCTATCTTAGCAATCTGACTACTAAATCCATGTTCTCCAGCCTACAACAAGGTCTTGTGTAAGAAAGTTTAAGTTGCAAAAGTATATGTGGTGTCTCCAGCTGAATTTATGGGGCAGTGATACAGGTTTGTGCACAAAGTCAATAAAACATTGCAAGAACCCCAAGATCTTAAGGTGGTTTCTCATATCCACCATTCAAGGTCTGAGTACGGACTATGATGTCCAAAGCATTCATGGGTGTAGTGACCCATACCCCACAGCCTTATGTATGTGTTTATGAGGTTGATGAGTTCATGTCAGGACCCTGCTGAATGTGTGAAGCAAGTTTTGGGCAGCACAGTGGCTCAAGTGGTTAGCACTGTACTGTGGCTCAGTCTTTAGCGCTTTGCAGCACTGGGATCTAGGGTTCAAATCCCGCCAAGGACAAGATCTGCCATTAGTTTATACGTTCTCCCTGTGTTTGTGTGGGCTTCCTTTCACACTCCAAAAACATTCTGATAGGGGATTTGGATTGTGAGCCACACTGGGGACAGTGATGATCATGTATGCAATGTGTGGAGGATTATGTTGATGCCATATAAGCAAATCATAGTAAGTAAAAGCCTTAGTGGGCTGCCAAGGAATATGGCAAAAAGAGCCTTAAGTTTGACAACATTTCTAGGATCTATCCTCACAAGGAAAAGAAAATTGTGGACAGTTAAGAGCCATTAGAATTTCATAACTAAATGAGGGCAACCTTGTCCAAGTCAGACTATATTTAAAGGGAATCTGTTATTTGAGAGCACCATGATGTAGGGGCAGAGACCTTGATTCCAGTGATGTGTCACTTACTGGGCTATGTCTTTCTGTTTCAATAACATCAGTATTTTATTAGCAGGAGATTATCATTGCTGAACTAGGTATGTCATGCTTCCTAGTCAACTACTCTGTATAACCCTACCCACATCAATGATTAGCAGCTTTCTGCCAATGCACAGTGTACACAGGAGGCTGCCAATCAGTGGTGTGGGTGTGGATATATACAGCTCGTCATTTTGAGCACTGCCAAATCTTCAGCAAAGAAAACGGTGATTGTATCAAAATGACTGTATGCAGACCATCAAGTGACACATCACTGGAATCAGGCTCTCAGCCCCTACACCACGAAGCTCTCAGATTAACTACTAAAAAGTTGATGACAGATTACCTTTAATGAAGAAGATAAATGTCATTTGCGGATGGTTCTGCATTGGAAGAAATCTTGAATGCTCTGACAAAACCCATGTGAACAGGAGTTGAACTTATCAAAAGTGGAGAGTATAGGTTTTGCTGGAAGCTCTGTGTCATATTGGGTGCCCTAGAGCTCAATGTTATTTAATACTTAACCATGCACTACACATAACTCTGCATATTACCAGTTTTGTCGACAAAAGCCATTTTGGGGCAAGGTAAACATTCGAAACAGCAAGAATGAGATCCCGTTTGCACCCGTCGTTCTCCTTTGGCACATTCCTTTGAACAAATTGATTCAGGAACCTGCAGTCAAACACAAAAGGCGCCCATATAATACAGATGATGATAAAATACTGCCTCTAATAACAAGTATCTTCCCCACCTGCTGACGCCTTCTAGTCTCATTTCTTGGATTCACAGAGACAACAATTTACACAAAGACCACCAGGATGCTGAGTGAAAGGTGGGCATCATGCTGCCTTTATCCCTTCTGTTATAGCGATAGTCGCAAAATCTATAAGCTGTTTCATAGTTGATAGTGAATATTGAAGCAAGGATATGACCTCCAGATGACCCAGGGGCAAGGGGATCCCCTGATCTTAACAGGTAAATAAAGAGGGTTATTGGATGGCTCGCAGACCAGGCACAGGTGAAAGAAGAATTCTGGGATGCAACAAATTATAGATAACTTATCACCTGATCCTCTGATGCAGAAGAATGGGGGAGGTGACAGACATATGGCCTTAGCCACAGTGTGACCAGAACTGGCAGGTAAACTATATTAAACTGCTTTATTTCCATTCCTGTTATGAATAGAGGTTTTTTCTAAAGGGTTACATCACTGGGCAGTGGTGACAGCACCTTTCATATTAATATTGAGGAGATGGATGATGATAAGTATGCCATCTTTCATCTCTATTGATAGATAAAATTGGGATAGGAAACATGACAATAATATCTCTTGCCTGGGACCTCCAGGGGCAAACATATCATAGAAGTTGGGGATCTCAAAATTGCCTAGAAGAATAGCCACATCCTTGACTAGCCCTGCTATGTGTCACCGGAGGGGAGGTATGTAGGCGTGATAATAAAAGAAAATATCAAACTATGATCAACATCAGTCCTGGTAGGCACAGTGAGCTGTAGTTCCGTCCATTACCCCCCAAAAAAAACAAAGCGCTCCCCTTCATAAAACCTGAAGTCAACAAAGTGACAACAGATTTAGTAAATTTCTTCTTTTTATTCTTGTTATGTTATGTGATTGTTTATACCATATTGTTTTGTCCATTTTGTAACATCTTTGTATATTTTTATAAACACTGCCTACTTTTTGGATTAAATATTTTAAAAATTTAATAGCTTCATTCCTCTTGTTCTATAAAGTGCACCCTTGGAGCAATAGGCTATCTTTACGGGGTATCCAATCAACCTGTATAAATGATTGATGGTGGCAGCTACAGTAGTTCCTTTTGTTATTGTGGAGTTTGGCAGTGACTGTACTGGGATATATATATATATTCCATGATTTTGAAATCAGATGTGTATATAATCTACACTCTGTGAGTTCCCCAACCTAGTAGTGGAAACATCTGCAGCCTCGTCCGTCACTCGTCAGTCAATTGTGTAAGTCTCTTGATGATTGGAGGCAGTGAAGTGTTGGTCCCTGGAAAATTGGTACCAGCCGTGAGAACTGTGCGATTCCCCCTCTTGGTGTCCTTGAAACCCTCTACTCAACATCTCAAGTAAGATTGGAGCTGCTATAGACTACAGAGAGTAAAAATCTAAAAATTCTCCATTTCTGGCTTTAGGAGAGAATGGCTCTTCTACCATGAATGGAAGGAAATGATCTCTCTTAAGGCCACCATATATATTAGACATACGATATCGGTGGGCTCAGCTAACAATCTACTGTGTATGGAGGCCTCCAACTCTCACCAGACAGATAATGTTTGTGGAGAAAAAGATCCAGTGTCTCCAATTTCGGACTACAGATTCTTTTATTCTCAGTGGGATAAGATCGTATCGGAGGAGTCTGTCTGCGGCTCTCTCGTAAAGCATATACGAGGTTCATGGAGCAATCGTCTGACAGTTGTCTGTTGCATATGGGGGCTTTAATTGATATCATCGGAATTAAGGGCCCCACACATTAGATTGTCAGCCGGACCTGCTGATATTAGTGGAATCAGTTGACCACCTAATATGTACAGGAGGTCTTCTCACTCTCTCTGACAAGCAGCTTGCACTCAATAAGCTAACCCTTTTGTTCGTCAGGAAATAAGCTGCTGTCAGAAAGGTCGGGCAAACCCTTTTCTCTGTTCTCCCCATTGAAAGCAATAAAGCCAAGTACACCTCCGAGTTATGGAGTCTGGGGAGATGGCGTCCGGCCGAATGCTATCATATGTTTATAGCTGAAGTATGCAGTCATTCTGAGCTGAAGCCCCCTGACTACATGGACCCTCCAGCGGCTGCCTGATTTCAGTTCATGTTGCCTATACTGGAAGAAGAGCCAGTTTCGGGTTAGCACCATGATTTTGTCGGTACAAGCCCTGGACTCTCCAGCACTCAGATTGACTTACAGAGTTATCCTTGGTGTGCCATTTAGGCTCCTCTTTCAGCTCGAGTCTTCCTGCAATTTTTCTGTATGAACCAATGACTCTGAAGGTTGGGATAACAGTGTTCCAAGACCACATTACGATATCATAGCCAGTGGCTGGGTCCCCATTACTGTCAAAACAGATGGACTGATTGTAGAGAGTGAAATTCACCTTCTTCACATATTCTAGGAGCTGGTGGAATAAAAACAAAAGCAATTACTGCTGGCAGGTGCAGCATCTACTGGCTACAGCATCAGACGTCACTACTGTAATCTGCGCAAGATGAAAATTTAGCTTTTTACGTATGAAAGTGATTGTTCGTCCACTTAGTTAAAAAAATAAATGAAATGGTGTAAAAAATATAAGTTGTCCTGGTAAATTTTCTATAGTTCCTGCCAGAGGTGTATCTAGGCTTAATGGCACCTGGGGCAAGAATTTGGTCCGGCGTCCCCCCCAAGCTGAATACTATGAGTTATTTTTAATGGTTTAAACACTCCAATCAACTATTTTACTAATAATTGATATGGTTATAAATATATATATATATATATATATATATATATATATACATATATATATATACAGTACAGACCAAAAGTTTGGACACATCTTCTCATTCAAAGAGTTTTCTTTATTTTCATGACTATGAAAATTGTAGATTCACTCTGAAGGCATCAAAACTATGAATTTACACATGTGGAATTATATAATTAACAAAAAAGTGTGAAACAGCTGAAAATACTGTATATGTTATATTCTAGGTTCTTCAAAGTAGCCACCTTTTGCTTTGATTACTGCTTTGCATACTCTTGGCATTCTCTTGATGAGCTTCAAGAGGTAGTCACCGGAAATGGTTTTCACTTCACAGGTGTGCCCTGTCAGGTTTAATAAGTGGGATTTCTTGCCTTATAAATGGGGTTGGGACCATCAGTTGTGTTGTGCAGCAGTCTGGTGGATACACAGCTGATAGTCCTACTGAATAGACTGTTAGAATTTGTATTATGGCAAGAAAAAAGCAGCTAAGTAAAGAAAAACGAGTGGCCATCATTACTTTAAAGAAATGAAGGTCAGTCAGTCCAAAAAATTGGGAAAACTTTGAAAGTGTCCACAAGTGCAGTGGCAAAAACCATCAAGCGCTACAAAGAAACTGGCTCACATGAGGACCACTGGTTAAATCATATATATATCCCTACATATTATCTTTATTGATTAAAAAACAATATGCAATGGTTCACACCAAAAAAACGTGCACAAACAAAAACAACCGTGTTCCAAAATTACCAATTAAAAATGGGTAAGCTAGAATTCCCTCTTACGTCAACTAGGCTGTCGCCTGCCTGGCTGCGGAGGTTGGCACCCTAGGGGGAACCTTGTGGTGCCCCCGCTCCACAATGGCTGACCCTGGGAGCCCAATATTCCCTGCAGCCACTTGGGGAACCCTCCTACCCGATGTCCTAAAGGAATCCCTACCAATAGACATAGACGATCCTATATCTAAGAGGACCCTAGACCCCAAATAAAAACAAAAAAGAACACAATAGGCAATTGGTGACGATTGACATAATTTCACAATGTGGTCAAAGGATAACAATACTCCAGGGCCCTTGGTTTGCCAAAATAGTCTCTTAGCATGCAGACTAAATTTCAAAAGTTGCTACAGAAAATAATTACTGCTTACACTGCCAACTAATAGTTGGCATAGATGAAAAAATAGTGCTCAGAAAACTATTAGAACCAACTCAGATGTGGTCACTAATGTTGGTTAAATCAGTGTTTTCTAAGCATGCAGTGTATGTTCACACTCTTTCCAATAGCAACAAAAAGACCAACAATGCCACATTTCAAATGTGACAAAAAATGCTGCATGATATTGCCCAAAAGAAGTTATAACCCCATCATTAACCACGTGTATAAAATGGAAGTGGCTTCTAAGCATGCAGACTGAGTTCAGACTCATATGAGGACCACTCCAGGAAAGGAAGACCAAGAGTCAGATTAGAGACAAGATCAATGCCACACAGAGTTCAAGCAGCAGACACATCTCTATAACAACTGTTAAGAGGAGACTGTGCTGCAGGCCTTCATGGTACAATTGCTGCTAGGAAACCACTACAAAGGACAGGCAACAAGCAGAAGAGACTTGTTTGGGCTAAAGAACACAAGGAAAGGACATTAGACCAGTGGAAATCTGTGCTTTGGTGTGATAAGTCCAGATTTGAGATTTATGGTTCCAACCACCGTGTCTTTGTGCAACGCAGAAAAGGTGAACAGATGGGCTCTACATGCTTGGTTCCCACTGTGAAGCATGGAGGAGGAGGTGTGGTGTGTGGGGTTGCTTTGCTGGTGACACTGTTGGGGATTTATTCAAAATTGAAGGCATACTGAACCAGCATGGCTACCACAGCATCTTGCAGTGGCATTTTATTCCATCCAGTTTGAGTTTAGTTGGACCATCATTTAATTATCAACAGGACAATGACCCCAAACACACCTCCAGGCTGTGTAAGGGCTATTTGACCAAGAAGGAGAGTGATGGGGTGCTATGCCAGATGACCTGGCCTCCACAGTCACCAGACCTGAACCCAATCGAGATGGTTTGGGGTGAGCTGGACCGCAGAGTGAAGGCAAAAGGGCCAACAAGTGCTAAGCATCTCTGGGAACTCCTTCAAGACTGTTGGAAGACCATTTCCTGTGACTACCTCTTGAAGCTCATCAAGAGAATGCCAAGAGTGTGCAAAGCAGTAATCAAAGCAAAAGGTGGCCACTTTGAAGAACCTAGAATATAAGACATATTTTCAATTGTTTCACACTTTTTTGTTAATTATATAATTCCACATGCGTTAATTCATAGTTTTGATGCCTTCAGAGAGAATCTACAATTTACATAGTCATGAAAATAAGGAAAACTCTTTGAATGAGAAGGTGTGTCCAAACTTTTGACCTGTACTGTATATATAATCTCCTTCTGCTAACCTTTCTTGAAGGTCAGATCATTGGAACTTGTTCAAACAGTCCAAAGAGGGCAAATAAATGTTTTTTATTATCTTAACACTTATCTTCCAAACAAAGGAATCAATTTAGTAAATTCAATTCTTATGTGAGCATTTTCTTATCCATTACAATCCAGTTGAATCCGTTACAAAACAAATTGGTGTCAGAAGTGGGATTGTTTTGAATAAAAATGTTTGCAAAATTGAATAAGCTTGTCAAGAAAAGGAAAGCAGTTGAGAGTAGTGTCAGATCCTTGCCAGAATGGGTGTTATCAGGAAAGTGTACCCCAAAGGCACAGGAATGTAACAAATATATGGAGGGACAGCGCTTATCAAATCCCCAGGATGTGGCTGCCAAATTTGATCTCTGAAGATATGATGCAACAGAACAGAAAGCTACTGCAGCCATTGGATGGGTTTGCGTTCAGGCATTTCAAAGTTTGCACGAGGAGATAGATAACTTGCGTTTAGAGCTGCATACAGCTATAGAGCAAAGGATTAGTTTGCAATCAGCCTTGAGAGACCAAATGAAACAGCATGACAATACGCAAAGGAATTTTGAAGCTTATGTAATGAAAAATGTGAATAAGAATAGGCGCAGGAGGAGACTGCGGCCAGTGTCAGATATTAGTACTGCACAGATTAGGACCATGATTGCACGTGAGAAATGATCAGATTTGCTAGAATGTGATGGCTGTAACAGTGAGACAGATGAGGAAGAAAAGCAAGCCAGACCGATTGTGACTACTAAAACTAGGAGAGAAGTCACACAGCGTAGTGGAGATAGGATGGATGCAGGAAACGCAGCTACAGGAGCAGAAGCTTCAATGACCGAGGAAACTAGGAATTATACAGCCGGAGAATTAACAGAATTAGCTACCAGGTACAGGCAGCAAGCAGGAGAACATATGTTAACATGGATTCTCAGATTATGGGATCAGGGAGCTGATATGATAATTTTGAAACATCTTGAGGCATTAGGATTTTGTAGTATTTGCATTGATGCTATGGTACGTCTAAAAATGAGTCGTGCAAGGGACACTGCAGAAAATTTTGGTGAGGGATTCTGTGGCACAAGTGTATGACTCTCCTATGGAATTAATACCACATACCCAATGGGAGTCTTCTGCAGATGGAGTTGAGAGATTGAGAGAAATCGCAAGTGTGGCGCCCCTGAGGCTCAGTCGCCACAGAGGTACTGCACCTCCTCCTGAGGTGTGGTATCCCACCATCCAGGTAAGGTGGAGACTCCTGACCACACTCCAACACCTGCACCCCACACCACAAAGTAGTGTAGCAAAGCACCTTCGGCGGCTCCCTGCTTGGAGTGAAGCAAAGCACCCATTGGTGGCTCCCTGCTTGGAACATGAAATGTGCTGGGAGGTGAGTGGAGTTAGTTTACATTACAAGGAGCGGGAAGAGTTTGGGATGAGAGGTAAGTTGGTTAGAGAGTTGGAAAGAAGATCCCCGGAGAGAGGGATGGATGGAAGTGCTGCAGCAGATCCCAGTGACCTGGGTCTGCTGGCACGGGAAAGGAAGAGAGAGAGCAACGTAGACTGAAAGCCTGATTCTCCATAGAAGGAAAGATTAGCACAGAACGTGAGGAGTAAGAGAGAACAGAGGACGTGGGTTAGACGAGAACCCTTCCTAGAAGTTCTCAGCGCAAGGCCGGGGCCCGGTCCACGAGGTTGTATGGATACTAATGGTCCTGCAGCAGACACCGGAGGAATAGAAGTAGTAACCACTTTATTCCCACACAAGACTTGGGGGCACAACAGCAACTGGATAGTGAGTCAGGACTTAGTAGCAAGGAGTCCCCGAAGCAGGCTACAGCTGTCTGCCGTACAAGTAGAGTTCATAAGAACATCGGACAGGAGGCACTCCAGTGTAACTCAGTACTAGGAGTACTTCACTTAAAGGCGCTATAAGAGGAGACGTTCAGAAAAACACATGTTGGCGGAGTGTTGGAAAGGAGCATTCCATCTGGCCTGGAGGTTGACTGAGTCCCTGACCCGGAGGACATGGCACGGAGGCAGGCACCTGTTTGTACAACAGTCTGTGAGTAAAGCTTTACAACTACATGCCCTGGTGTCCTCCACTTATTCCTGCGCCAACCTGCCCAGCAGTGCTGCATCCCTTGCGCCAGACACTACACCATCTACGTGTCACTTCACTTACTCTGCCCTGTGACTACAGCCCTGCCTGTGGAGGGCTATAACATCACTGCTGCACCATACCATCTGTCCCAGTGGAACTGTCTGCAGTGTCGGCTTACATCTTCATTGCCGAACACCACAGGTGGCGTCACGAATCACTTATAAACTTTCATTACCATAAGCACACTGAAACAACCCCCTTTTACAATGGGCGCCCAGGGCCACGGGCCGGGTCACTGCTACCGTGACATCTTCCATTGAAGCTCATCGGGCCCGGTACCGAGTACCCCACAGCCCTGGGTGTGAGGGCATCCCAAAAGCTTAGGTGGTATAACTCACAATCCTTTGCCAGATCTGAATGATCACTTTGCTGCTGTTGAGGATTGGAAGGGACCAGATGCTGCGATATTGACAGTGATGATGAAGAATACGTTCATAGAAGGTGCCCCAGCTGCTTACAAAGCCCCACTGTTCACTATGTTCAATGCCCTTATGGGAAATTCTAATACTGTCTACACAGCATGCAATTTAATCTCCCAGTTATCTGCTCTAGAGAAAGCAAGAGTGTCAAAAAATAGTACAGTAGAGAGAGTAGATCAAAGACAGGGAAAAGAGGATGATACCCAAACTAGAATGAGCAGGAAGGAGTTGTTTTGTGACCTGATAGATGGGATCTCTACCAGTGACCTGTTGGGAAGATGGCAAGATCTGAGGAGAAGTAAATTGCAAATCGCCAGGCACAGGAGGATTGCGACAAATGAGATAGGGGGTTGGAAAGATAGAGGTGGGCACCTGATGGAGGCATGCAAAGCCCCTACTGTAACCGCCCCTTACACTCCTCCAATACCATGGCATACTACACCCCCTGCCAAGATTCCCTCATGGACTAATTTTAAATGCAGATTTTAGATAAAAGTTGTGGAACATCCCTGAAAATAGTTGTTTGGACAGTTTTGACATTTTTTGATGTCTAAAGAAGAGAAATATTCCTGTGAGCATACTATGACGTATGCTCTGGCTGATATATGATGAACTGGGTTTGGTCTCGGTGGTGCATAAATGTGCATTTCTCATTTGAGGGTTTGTAATAGACCTTGATGTTTTAATATGGAAAAGACCACAACAGATGTAAGATGATTCATGTGAAACATACAAGGAAAAGAGGGAGTGAAATTAGAGATAATGAATTTAAGACTGAACTAAAGTTAGATGACTGATAATATACTGGGGGTTGACAAAAGAAATAGATGACTTATTTGTACTACATGTTTTTGTCACTGTATGTGCTTTGCGTATTTGTCATGGATATCCTTTGTTAAAATTGGTTCACAGTATTTTTATTATTATTTTTTATGAGCTCATTTTTTTGTTAAAGGAACTGTGTTTTCTCCTTCAGTCTACTAAATGTTGGATTGGGGGTGGGGTATGTAATTAACTCTTTGCAGGAGTGAAAGAAGAAACCTTGGCCATTTAATTTACATGTAAATAGTTTATTTCTGCAGTACTGAAACAGGAGTCCATCTACCTAAATTTAGATGATATTTTATGACTTTTATTTTTGAGTTTTTAACATTTTTTGGGGGGGAGCTCCCGTGCATATTGGGTTTGGAAGAACGTATATGTTAAAGAAATTATTTCAGTGAATGTTTGTTTGTTAATGTCCGTCTTTTGTTCTTAATATAGCTTTGCACCTACATCTGAATACAGTATCAGCCTGCAATACAAATGTGTGGTTACCCAAAGTGTGTTTGTCTATATGTAAATGAGAATCTCTCCTGCTTACTGAATGAATGCATTAGGTGAAGCCAGAGTGTGTGTTGATATAATGTGTATGTAATGATGTAAACTAATAATTTGCTAGAATTGGGTTAATAGCATATTGGTTTGGGTTCTGTTTTCCTTAAAAAATATAGAAACATGTAATTGTACTGATTCTGATTAGTAGTAACATTTTGTGATCTCAATTAACATGATTGTACTGGTAATTATGTTCATTGTTATTATGCAAATGTGATTGACATGAATTTGCTGTGTTTGATAATTGGTGTCTGATGTTATTAGAATCATAGAATCATAGAATCATAGAATCATAGAATCGTAGAGTTGGAAGGGACCTCCTGGGCCATCTGGTCCAACCCCCTGCTCAAAGCAGGATTCGCTAAATCATCCCAGTCAGATGTCTGTCCAGCCTCTGTTTGAAGACTTCCATTGAAGGAGAACTCACCACTTCTCGTGGCAGCCTGTTCCACTCATTGATCACTCTAACTGTCAAAAAGTTTTTTCTAATATCTAATCTGTGTCTCTTCCCATTCAGTTTCATCCCATTGCTTCTAGTCTTTCCTTGTGCAAATGAGAATAAAGTTGATCCTTCTACAATGTGACAGCCCTTTAGATATTTGTAGACAGCTATTAAGTCTCCTCTCAGTCTTCTCTTTTGCAAACTAAACATTCCCAAATCCTGCAACCTTTCCTCATAAGACAGGGTTTGCAGACCGGTCACCATTCTGGTCGCTCTTTTCTGAACTTGCTCCAGTTTGTTGATGTCTTTTTTAAAATGTGGTGCCCAAAACTGGACACAATATTCCAGATGAGGTCTGACCAAAGAGGAGTAGAGGGAAATAATGACTTCACGTGATCTAGACTGTATGCTTCTGTTAATACATCCTAGAATTGCATTTGCCTTTTTTGCTGCTGCATCACACTGTTGACTCATATTCAGTCTGTGATCTATTAGTATACCCAAGTCTTTTTCACATGTGCTGTCACTTAGCCCTATTCCTCCCATTCTATATATGCTTTTTTCATTTTTATTGCCCAGATGTAGTACTTTGCATTTCTCCCTGTTAAAAACCATTCTGTTAGTTGCTGCCCACTTCTCCAGTTTATTTAAATCTTTTTGAATCCTCTCTCTCTCTTCTCTAGTATTAGCTATCCCTCCTAGCTTTGTGTCATCAGCAAATTTAATCAGTTTACCCTCAATTCCTTCATCTAAATCGTTGATAAAGATGTTGAACAATACAGGGCCCAGGACAGAGCCCTGTGGTACCCCACTTGAGATATTCTTCCAACTGGATGTGCAGCCATTTACGACCACTCTTTGGGTCCGATCACTAAGCCAGTTATGAATCCACCTAACAGTTGCCTTGTCCATTCCATACTTAGTCATTTTTTCAATAAGGATTGTATGAGAGACTTTGTCAAATGCTTTGCTGAAGTCAAGATATACTATATCTACAGCATTTCCTTGATCCACCCAATCAGTGATACCATCATAGAAGGAAATTAAGTTAGTCTGACATGACTTATTAGTTAGAAACCCATGCTGACTCTGTTTAATCACTTCATTCTTATCCAGGTATTGACATACATGTTGTTTAATAATTTGTTCAAAGATCTTTCCTGGTATAGAAGTCAGACTCACCGGCCTATAGTTGCCTGGGTCCACCTTCTTCCCCTTTTTGAAGATAGGAACAACATTTGCTCTTCTCCAGTCTTCTGGCACTTCTCCTGTTCTCCAAGAATTTTCAAAGATTATGGAGAGGGGTTCAAAAATTTCTTCTGCTATCTCCTTCAGTACTCTGGGGTGTAATTCATCTGGACCTGGAGACTTGAATTCATTTAGGTTAGCTAAGTGTTTCCTCACTATCTTTCTGTTTATAGATATCCTGGATTCTTCTATTCCCTTAATAGGACAGTGAATAACAGTTGATGTTGCATTTCCTTTCTGAGAGAAAACAGATGCAAAATAGGAATTTAAAAGTTCAGCCTTCTCAACATCCTGTCTTACCATTTCATCATTTTCATCCTGTAAAAATCCTATAGCATCTTTGACTTTTCTTTTACTTTTGACATATCCCCAAAATCCTTTATTATTGCTTTTGACATCTCTTGCAAGCCTCAGTTCATTTTCAGCTTTAGCTAATCTGATTTGTGCCCTGCAGGTTCTGCAGACAGCATTATATTCTTCTTTAGATATGCCTCCCTCTTTCCATTTTATAAACATTTTTTTCTTCCTTTTTAGCATGTGCTTAAGTTCTGTGTTCATCCATCCTGGTTTCCTTAAATGCTTCCTATTCTTCCCTCTTTTCGGAATTGTTAACAACTGTGCTTTGAGAATTTCATTTTTCAAGATTTCCCATCCTTCCTGGACATTTTTGTCTTTAAGGATATCCAGCCATTGGATCCCTCCAATTCTCTTTCTGAATCCCTTAAAATCTGCCTTTCTGAAATCTAACCTTGACGTCTGAGTCTTCACAGGTCTTCCACCTCTAGTAATCCAAAATTCTAAAATAGCATGGTCGCTACCTCCTAGGGTCCCAGCCACTTTTACCTCCTCAACCATTTCCTCCCTGTTTATAAGGATTAGATCCAAGGTAGCAGTTCCCCTTGTTTTCTCCCTTACCTTTTGGAAGATAAAGTTGTCAGCAAGAGAGGATAAGAATTTCCTTGACCTGTTAGTTTTGCCTGAGAGAGATTCCCAACAAATGTCTGGATAGTTGAAATCTCCCATGACAACTATGTCATATTTTTTGGAGAACTTGGCCATCTGATGCATAAAGAGTTCATCTATATCTTCGGCTTGCACAGGCGGCCTGTAGTAAATGCCTACAATGGTGTCCTTTCCATTGTTCTGTCCTTGTATTCTTACCCAAACAGTTTCCACAGAACTCCCAGTCTCTGAAGCTTCAATCTCTGTGCAGATATACGCGTTTCGAACATACAATGCGACACCCCCTCCTCGTTTATCAAGTCTGTTTCTTGCAAATAAGTTGTATCCTTCTAGTCTTGTATTCCAATCATGTGTATTGTCCCACCAAGTTTCAGTGATTCCAATTACATCATATTTCTGTTCCTGTGTTAGTAGTTCCAATTCTCCTTGTTTGTTGCCCATGCTTTGTGCATTAGTATAGAAACATTTTAGTTTGTGATTGGTTTCTCTTTCTCCAATATTTTTATTAATTAGATTCTTTCGTCTTTGTTCTTCCTTTCCACTTCTAATAGCAGAGTTCTCAATAGCATTTGTCAGGTGTATGGCTTTTTCTGGTCTTTTGCTTCCCTTCCCATGTTGTTCTAGTTTAAAGCTCTCCTTACAAGTGTAGCAAGGCGACTTCCAAATACATGCTTTCCAGTCTTCGTAAGGTGCACCCCATCTCTAGCAAGTAGTCCATCGTATAAGTAGTTCACTCCGTGATCCAGAAATCCAAATCGTTGCTGACGGCACCATCGACGTAGCCAGTTGTTCACCTGCAGAATCTTATTCCACCTCCTTGTTCCATGGCCATCCACTGGGAGGATGGAAGAGAAGACCACCTGCGCTCCCAGTTCTTTCACTTTCTTGCCTAAGTCTTCAAAGTCTCTGCAGATGGTTTCCAGGTCGTTTCTTGCGGTGTCATTTGTCCCCACATGTAGTAGCAGGAATGGGTAGTCATCTGTAGGTCTGAAGAGTCCTGATATCCTGTCAGACACATCTTTAATTTTTGCACCTGGAAGACAGCACATTTCTCTTGTAGTTATATCCGGTCTGCAGATAGCGGCCTCTGTTCCTCTCAGCAGGGAATCCCCCATGACCACCACTCTCCGTTTCTTCTTCACAACATTTTTCTTTCTCCATCCAGGAGGACTCTGAGGGCGTACAAGGTTGCTGTTTGTTGGCAAAGTCTTATCCTGATGTATTTCTTCATCGTTTTCCTGCGTGAGAGCCTGGTACTGGTTCCTGAGCAGTATGGGTGCTGACTGCCTCCTGATCCTCCTGCTTCTCTGGGTCACATGTCTCCATTCCTCTGTTTCTTCAGGTGCACTTCGAATTTCTTCTCTTTCTGTAACATGAAGAGATAATTGTGCTCTGTCCAAGAACTCTTCACCTTCCTTAATGATCTTCAACGTAGCTAACCTCTCTTCGAGATTTTGCAACTTTTCCTCCAACAGGGACACAAGCTTGCATTTGTGGCATGTGAAGTTTGGCTTTTCCACTGGTAAATCTGTGAACATGTAGCAAGAAATGCAGCTCACCAAATGGCTCCTGGCCTCTTCCATCTTGAGATTTCTTAAAAACGATGAAAGATGAGCCAAATTTCCGGTTTTTCCGATTTCCTCTTTTCAGCTGCAACGGCCAAAACCCAGTGATCGTTGAGCTCGCGGAGACTCTTCACTTATCCCAGAAGGCACTGGGAATATGCAAATGATCTCCTCAAGACTCTTCCCCTGGTTTATTTCAGTGTATAAGTCTATACACATATGATATATTTTATTTAGTAGTTATTATCTAGAATATAAATGCTTCTTTGCTTCAGAAGAAAATTTCAAAGGTCGTTCTGGGCACAGTTAATTTGGACCAACAAACCTACAGTAATTTTGCTTGATTCATTTGATCAAGGGGTGGAATACAAGCCACCAGGACTGAGTTATATTGAACAAGTTAATCTATCTTGGACTGTGAATATATCATGGACTGAGTTATTTTGGACTGTTGCTTTGGACTGAGTTAGCTCTGCCAAGACTTTGGAACTTTTTCCAAGTATGATTGTGAATTTCACTTTCCCACAGTGCAGGCTGTGTCTTGTGCATAGACTGAAGATATCCAATTGAGCGCTGAGACTGAGCCCAGATGCTGCTGAACCGTCACCAGGGTGAATCCTCATAACTGCCAGCTGATGACAAGCGAGGGGACAACTAACCCTAGAAGCTTCTGCCGGAAACCAAATGGTGTATATAAGTAAGGCCCTGAACAGTGGCAGCAATAGAAGATGAAGGGACTCACGATCAGCCATGGACACTTGCACTCCCCTTACCCATTGCTTTGCAGAAACAAGGGGTTAATGTCATGAAGGGCAGGGACAGATTGCTGTTTATAGTCTGTTCTTTTGCTAACCAGGGAAAGTAGTGAAGTCACCCCGTGGCATTAGGCCAAGTGATGAGGGCATAATACTCCCCGTGCTTCCCTGCAACAGAGACCCAATAGGATTGTGGTCTAAGAAGATCCAAAGAAAGAGGATTTCTACAAACATATTTGATATTTCAGTACCAGCTGGTCCAATGTTTGCTTTTGTTTTGTTTTTTCCTTTTTACCAAAGTGGTTTTCTGTTGGAAGCAAATAAATACATATATATATGAACAATGGAATAAATGATAAATGGTATAGTTTAGTGGCAGGTTAATTAATTAAAGTAATTGAAAACCAGGGGTGGAATGTATACTATTAGTTATTTTTAGTGGTTTCCACGCTCCAATTAAATAAGTATATACATATATATATATAGTGGTACAGTAGGCGTCTTACTTGATGGGAGATACATTTCTCCCAGCAGATTAACGTTTGTCCGGGTTTTTTTCCTAAAGACAGGACCTGCGATGATGTCATGGTCACGTGATCAGCCCATGTGATGTCTACCTCACTGGTGGGAGGGGTTATGGGCTATGTAATGGAGGATGGTATTTGGCACATGGTGAGTGTGTGTGGAAGATACAGGAACTTGGCGGGAGTTAGCCTGAATCTGTTTGCTGGACTGCACGTGCAGCAGAGCTATAGCAGCAAGACTATCAACAACCCTGGGAATGGCACCTGGTGGATGCCGCAGGAACTGGCAGCCACTTAGTTAAGCCCGTCCCGTGCAAGGGGTGAGTCTGGGACCAGTGGTTCTCCTACCTGGAATACATTTATGTTTTTTCCTCATTTTCTGTTAACCTGCTGTTTGCAAAGTGACATTAAACCACTAAAATTGGACTTTAAGCCTGTGTGTTGCCTCGTTACTGCAGCCCTGCCATTACCTACCAGAGCGAATTGGATCTTGTTCAAACAGTCCAAAGAGAGCAAATAAGGGTACCGTTACACCTAGCAATGCACCAGCGATCCCGACTAGCGATATGACGCGGTCAGGATCGCTGGTGCATCGCTAGGTGGTCGCTAGTGAGCTGCCACTCAGGCAGATCTCACATTCGACATCGCTGGGGACGGGGGTCGCTACTTACCTGTCAGACGCGGCGATCCTGCGTCCTCCCGCGCGGCTCCACGCGTCGCTCGTCGTCACAGCAGGAAGCGCCGCAGGAAGTGACCGACGAGAAATGGTCCAGCAGCTTCTCGCGCGATCAGTGATTACCAGCGGGGGAGCCGGTCGGAGGTAAGTATCACATGCAGCGATATCGCTAGCAATATCGCTATAACGTCACAAAATCGGTGACTTTGCAGCGATATTTCTAGCGATATCGCAGTGTGTAACGGGGGCTTAACTGGTTTTTATTATCTTACAGTAACACTTATCTTCCAAACAAAGGAATGCAAATGATCAGGACATTTACATTCATCTTCTAACAAAAGGACATTTGACATCCAAAGATGGGAGCTAGTTTTACAGAGCTTTTCCAGGAGATGTCTATCCTAATTGGAGGCTGTATTAGCCTCCAGTACACATAACTTATTGACATCAAAGAAGTTTATATACATAAAGAGCACACAGACGAGGAGGACACACACAGAGAGCAGAGGGGAGATGTCACAGACGAGAGAGGATACGGAGATGAGAGAGAGATGGACAGATTGAATTCTACCTGAATAATGTAATGTATGTTTAATTCACGTGTATATTAATTGTTTATACTGTTTATTATTTAATCTTATCATTTATTAAGTAAATCAATTTAGTAAATTCAATTCTTGTGTGAGTATTTTCTTATTCATTACAATCCAGTTGAATCCGTTACAAAACACAAGCACACATGCGATTAGTCATGTACTGACGAGCTCTTCCTAATGCTCTCAATGTTCAGTGGAAAACTGAGAAGCAGGAAGAGAAGCTCGTTGTCACAGGACCATAAGTAGGAAAATCACATATGGGTGAAGTGTCCATGTGATGACTACTGGAACCTGCAGAGCTGAATCCTGACATTGCAGCTTCTGAATTTTCACAACAAATACACTGCACACTTTTAGGATTCTCCCGTACTGGTGGCAAGAGTACACAGTCATGTCAGCACAAGCATGTGATTTATATACTTCTGGCCACTGTTACCACCACTGGCCGCTCTCCCCTTGCGGGTGGTCGCGCCATTGTTACCTCTGTGCCCGCTCCTCCGTTCCTGTCCTTCGGTCCTGCCGTGCTTCCCTCACTGCTGGAGGCTCCAGGACTCGGCACTTGCGCTCTGGCACTCTTGGAGGGCGGTCACGCCTCCTCCAAGGTCCTGTAGCTTCTCTGATGTCCTGACCCGTGTGGCCACACCCCCTCCAAGGTCCTTTATACACTTGGATATCCTGACCTGGAAATCTCAGCAGCCAATCTGGGTAAGGTGGGGGTTATTTGAACCTGCTTCCTCTTTCCTTTGGCGCCTAGTTATTGCTTAAGCTCCTGCAACCCAGGCCCGTGTCTATATTCTGTGTGCACTATCTGCTCGTCCGTATCCTTGCTCTCTGCCTGTTGCTCTGTTGTGCCTCCTGGCACAAGCTCAATCCCTGTACTCTACCTGTTGCTCTGTTGTGCCTCCTGGCACAAGCTCAATCCCTGAACTCTGCCTTGTGCTCTGCTGTGCCTCCTGGCACAAGCTCAATCCCTGTACTCTGCCTTGTACTCTGTTATCCCTCCTAGCACAAGCTCAATCCCGGTACTCTGCCTGCTGCTCTGTTTTGCCTCCTGACACAAGCTCTGTCCCTGTACTCTTTCCTGGTGCTCTGTTGTGCCTCCTGGCACATGCTCTGCTATACTTCTGTGCTCTGTTTCATATGTCCGACCTAGTGCTCCTGTGTTTGTCAGTCTCCCCAGTTATCCTTCTGTTCCATGTCTCTCCCGCTATCTGAGCCGTCCCTCTTGGTACCGGCTACCATGGTTTTAGACAGCCCTAGGCCTGTCCCTGACGATCCCTATATAGGGGTCAGTCTTCACTAGGTTGGCTCGCCCTGGGCAATCTGTTCCACGGTCCAGAGGGTCCACTCTTATAGC
Source organism: Dendrobates tinctorius (assembly GCF_039654945.1). Classification (NCBI taxonomy): domain Eukaryota; kingdom Metazoa; phylum Chordata; class Amphibia; order Anura; family Dendrobatidae; genus Dendrobates; species Dendrobates tinctorius. Next base: position 10,665,615 of record NW_027361993.1, read on the forward strand.
TCGTCTCACTGAGGCGTTACAGCCACATTCCGTCTAGACGTGCCTGGCCTCGCTCCGTTCATTTTCATTGAGTGAGGCCACACTTGTCTAGTCAGCATGTGACCGCATGTATGTAAATAACTGGCACAAGAGAATCCTAACAGCATTCAGTGAGCACTGTGAGAATTCAGAAGTCTTCAGTCACATAGAACAAATAAAAACATGAGAATTAGTCAGTATCACAAATAATATTTACATACAGGTACCTTATAGATGACGTCGTCTCTGGAGTCATTCTCCTTCTTTTCTTCTTCTTGTCCAGACACCATGATGAGTTTTCTCATCCACAGCCGTCTCTGCAGACTTCCATCTTCTCCGGTTTTCTGCAGCAAATCTCCACACAATGCCCTTAAAGATAGAAGTGTCATTATAATGCTCCTAAATAAAAATATCTGCAATATACTGTCGCCTCACACTATTCCCCTCCCTCCTCATACTGTCTCCTCTCACATCCCACCTGTTCACCATACTGTCTCCTCATATATTTACCCCCTCACTCTCTATACTGTCTGCTCACACATACCCCTGACTCCCCATACTGTGTCTGCGCACATCCCATCACCCTCAGTCCCCATACTGTGTTCACATACATTTTTCACATCGCTACTCATACTGTGTCCACTTACATTTACCCTTTCGCTCCCCATACTGTCTGCACCCATGCCCACTCACCATACTGTGTCTGCACCCATCCCCCATACTGTTTCCTCATACATGCCCTCATACTTACTCCTCATTGTGTCCTCAAATCCCTGCACACACATTAAATCCCCCCATCCCCACTCCAAATCCCCCCCACACATTAAATAACCCCCCATCCACATGACAAATTTCCCCACACACATTAAATAACCCCCATCCCCACACCAAATCTCCCCACACAAAGCATCCCCTCATCCCCACGCCAAATCTACCCCCACATAAAGTATCCCCCCATTCTCACGCCAAATCTCCCCACACATAAAGTATCCCCCCATCCCCACACCAAATCTCCCCACGCCAAATCTCCAGACACATAAAGTATCCCCCATCCCCACGCCAAATCTCCCCACACATAAAGTATCCCCACGCCAAATCTCCCCACACATAAAGTATCCCCCCATCCCCACTCCAAATCCCCCACACATAAAGTATCCCCCATCCCCACTCCAAATCCCCCCACACATAAAGTATCCCCTCATCCCCACACCAATTCCCCCCCACACATTATGTTCCACCTCCCCTAAATCTTCGGTGGTTTCTTCAGCTCAACAGTGGAGCACACTTACCACCAGTTTTCCCCATTCTGGGCGCTGCCGGTGAGTGACATCAGCAGCGTGATTACATGACCTGATCACGCTGCTGGCGCCGCTCTGACCCGGCAGTCAGAGCTTCAATTGTACTGATGTCTGTACTGTGTCTGTCTTTGCTGCTGGGACCAGTAAGTAACTGCAATAGTTACATGTCCGTCCAGACAGAGCAAAAAGTACATAGAAGAATACAGGACCCACAAAGTGTCAGAGTTTAGAGTCAGTATATTATTACTTTTTTTATCCTTTTTTATTACTCTTAAAGATTTCTTTAAAAAAATTAGGTGACCAGACAACTGTAAGAGGTTGTTTCAGTATGATAATCCCTTTCCAGATGTCATTTTAAGGATATAAGGAGTAATTTCTATCATTGTAAAGAGTAACATGATTGACAAGCCCGTGTAAGGAGACTTACAGGCCATGCAATGCTCTTTTGTGAAATTAAATATTCAGATTCCCTCCATAGAGAAAGAGAACTGTCATTTTAGTGCCACCTACTGGAAGTAGCAATCCTAAAAGTCAATCTTGACCCTTGCCACATGACTTAGAACAAAAGTCAAACCAGATACTCTATTTCCAGACACGTGCAGGGCAGGTTGGCGCAGGAATGAGTGGAGGATACCAGGGCATGTAGTTCCAAAGCTTTACTCACAGTCTGTTATACAAACAGGTGCCTGTCTCCGTGCCGTGTCCTCCGGGTCAGGGACTCCGTCAACCTCCAAGCCAGATGGAATACTCCTTTCCAACACTCCTCCAACATGTGCCTTTCTGAATGTCTCCTCTTATAGCGCCTTTAAATGAAGTACTCCTAGTACTGAGTTACACTGGAGTTCCTCCTGTCCGATGTTCTTATGAACTCTACTTGTACAGCAGACAGCTGTAGCCTGCTTCGGGGACTCCTTGCTACTAAGTCCCGGCTCACTATCCAGTTGCTGTTGTGCCCCCAAGTCTTGTGTGGGAATAAAGTGGTCACTACTTCTACTCCTCCGGTGTCTGCTGCAGGACCATTAGTATCCATACAACCTCGGGGACTGGGCCCCGGCATTGCGCTTAGAACTTCTAGGAAGGGTTCTCTTCTAACCCACGTCCTCTGTTCTCTTTTACTCCTCACGTTCCATACTAATCCTTTCTATGGAGAATCAAGCTTTCAGTCTATGTTGATCTCTCTCTCTTCCTTTCCTGTGCCAGCAGACCCAGGTCACTGGGATCTGCTGCAGCACTTCCATCCATCTATCTCTCTCTCCGGGGACCTTCTTCTCTCCAACTCTCTAACCAACTGACCTCTCAATCCTCAACTCTTCCCGCTCTTTGTAATATAAACTAACTCCACCCACCTCCCAGCACGTTTCGTGTTCCAAGCAGGGAGCCACCAATGGGTGCTTTGCTATACTCCAAGCAGGGAGCTGCTGAAGGTGCTTTGCTACACTACTTCGTGGTGTGGGGTGTAGGTGTTGGAGTGTGGTCAGGTGTCCCCACCTTACCTGGATGGTGGGGTACCACACCTCAGGAGGAGGTGCAGTACCTCTGTGGCGACTGAGCCTCAGGGGCGCCACATTTCCCCTCCTTAGGGCTCATACTCACTGGCGAGAAATACGGATGAGTGCAATCCGATAAAAAAATCGGATTGAACTAGGACCAGTGTTAATCAATAGGTGACATCTCTTTTGCGATTTTTTTTCTCAGCCGAAATCAGACTGAGAAAAAAAAATCGCAGCATGCTACATGTTACTGCGATTCTCGGAGGAGACTCGCCAATACAAGTCAATGGGTGCGAGAAAAAACATCCGACAGCACTCACACCATGTGAGTGCTGTCCGATTTATACGCACTGGTGTCCTTTGAAAAGCCGGCTACTGTAAAATCACAACTGACAGCTCACAAAACACTAGATATGGGGGCGTGGCTTAGGCGCAGGTGATGTAGGTCACACTACGTGTGTGCTCCTGAGGTAACCTTCTACCGCTACTTACAACGCAACTATTTTTTAAAATTTTTGCTTTCATTCATATTTATTATTATTCAGTAAATTGTTCTGCACGTTTTGAGATGTTTTTCACCAAAATCGGATAATCCTAAGATATTTTTTCCTTTTATGAAAATTATGGCCTATTAATATGGCGTCAGTTAACTGCCTGTCCTTGTGAGGAACTGCTCTCTGAGGTGAAGTAAAACTCAAGGACTGCAATTTTTTCATTTTAAACATTTTATTTTTTTACTCTTAAATACATTTGTGTGCATTTATTATATTTTTAGCATAATATTTGCTTTTGGCGGCTTTTTTCAGGTTTTCCAATTTTACCTGACATTTGTGTGGTTGCCATGGTTACGCCAGCAAACTGTATAGCTTTATTGTGGACACTGGGATAATCCCTATTAATAACATCCACTAAGGAATTTTTTGGACTTGCTCCTGGCTATTTGGGGGATTTTTGCCTGATTTTGATCTGATTTGCTCCGGACACATTGTTTGCGCAGTCCCTGTCACAGATCGTTACCAGCGCTGGGGCCCTGGCATTTTTCTCCTACAGTGATGTCACCGCTAATTAGGTGGTGTGATAATCTGCTATAAAACACCTATACTCCAGCAACATGAGCCAGTACAAGCAAACCAAATATAAGCAAAATAAGTCCATTCCTTTCGCCTCATCTATCCCTGTCAGGGCAGACAGGGACGGTGGCCTTGGTCGTCACTCCTCCTCGGATTCTACTAGCATATTGAGTCCGGTAAAGTCCAGATCCCCCATCAGAAACCCCAATGACATGGATACAACTGTTTTGCCAAAAGAAAAACACCAGGGGAGTGGAGGGATCATTCTGGGTCGCCCTCCCAGGGCTGTGGGGTACTCGGTACCAGGCCGGTGTCAGTGGGATGTGTCACAGCAGCGGGGACCCGGTCTGTGGCCCTGGGTGCCCAAGTAATGGTGGTTTGTAGTTAATGGAATGGAATAGTTTGTGACGACACCTGTGGTGTTCGGCAAGCAAGATGCTAAGCCAACGCTGCGTGCAGATCCCCTGGGGCCGATGGTGTGTTGCAGCATAGATGGTGTAGCTCCCCACAGGTGAAGCTGTAACCCCAGGGCAGTGTAGTTGCAATAGATGAGAATAGGCGCAGGTGGTGTGAGGAATGGTGGTACCCAGATGTAGCGGTGCTGACGGTGTTAGCGCACAAATGAATGGAAGACACCAGGGCTTGCAGTTTCAAAGCTTTACTCACAGTCTGTGGTACACACTGGTGCCTGCCTCCGTGCCATGTCCTCCGGGGCAGAGACTCAATCAACCTCCCGGGCAAGTCAGGATTCTCCTCTCCAACACCCCGCCAACATGTACCTCTCCTGAACGACTCCTCTATTGCACCTTTTAGTGTGAAGAGCTCCAGTACCGTGGTACTCTGAAGTTCCTCCTGTCAGATGTTTCTAATGACTCTACTTGTATGACAGACAGCTGTAGCCTCTCTCGGGGACTCCCTTCTCCGGAGTCCTGGCTCTCTATTCAGTTGCTGTTGTGCCCCAAGTCTTAGATGGGAGTAGTGCATTTACAGCCAACTACTCCACCGGTGTTTGCTGCAGAACCATAAGTGTCCTTACAACCTCAGGGACCGGGCCCCGGCCTTGCGCTGAGAACCTATAGGCAGGGTTCCTGTTCCAACCCACAACTCCTCTCTGTTCTCTCCACTCCTCTTTCCTATGGAAGCTTAGGTTGCAGTTCTACGTCTTTCTCCTTCTGTTCCTTTCCCGTGCCAGCTGGCCCAGATCACTGAGACAGCTGCATCACTCCTTCCTCCATCCCTCTTCCAGGGATCCCCACTCCTCCCGAGTGTGCTCCTCTCAGACTGACTTCCAGACTGAACTCAGACTGATCTCAGACTGATCTGTAATTCTAAACCTTCCCAACCTTTTATATGGATCTCAACTCCACCCACCTCCCAGCACATCTCGTGTTACGAAGCAAGGACCCACGAAAGGTGCTCTGCTACCCTCTAAGCATGGAGCCGCAATGTGGTCAGTGCTGAACTATCCTGTGTGTGGGGTGCAGGTGTTGGAGTGTGGAAAGGAGCTCCCCACTTACCTAGATGGTGGGGCACTACACCTTAGGAGAAGGTGCAGTACCTCTGTGGCGACTGAGCCTCAGGGGCGCCACAATTCTGCTTCACAAAACACCCAGAATGATGACAGCTCATGGTCCTCTTCACAAAATCCAAGCCCTGAAAAGTCCAGGCCAAAACTAGACAACCTTGACTGCAATATTAAATTGGGTCAAGAAGCCATAGAATCCTACATGTCCACTCTTGCAGAGAAAATCAACAATAGCCTGAAACTTACCTTGGACTCTCAAATGAAGGGGTTTAAGGAAACCTTTGAGTCATTTACCAAACAACTCCACAACCACAAGACTAGAATAATCTCCATAGAAGAGAAATCGGAAGATCTACAAAAAGAAAATCTCCAGATTAAAATGAAATTGCTCCAAATGAAAAACAAATTAGCCGACCTGGAAGACAGTTCTCGGTGCAATAATATTAAAATCAGGGGCAACCCTGAGTCAGTTTCCCCTGGAAATCTTGAAGACTACGTCAGGAAAGTCTTTAAAAAAATCGACCCTACGCTTTCTGCTCACAATTTAACCATCGACCGCATACACAGGTTACGAAAACCTCCTCACATCCCTCAGGAATCCCCAAGGGATACTATTCTACATATTCATTTTTTTCATATCAAGGAGCTTCTAATGGCTAAAGTTGGAAACAATGGCGGATTTCCCGACCCATACACACATCTGAAATTGTATGCGGATCTTTCTAAAGCCACCATTGATGGAAGAAAAGCATTCAAAGATACTACAACTTCACTGAGAGACAACATCCAGTATAAATGGGGCTTCTCCCTGAAGCTCCTGGTCCGCCATAATGGAAAGACATCAGTCTTGTCCACCCCAGAAGAAGGCGGGAAATTCTTCAACTCTCTAAACATCAAGCAGAAGGCCAAACCTGCTCCCTTTTCCAGCGTAAGATCCAATACTTGACATGTCTTCTCAGCCGGATCTACCTTTAAGTATCAGTTTTCTCTTTTTTGTTTTGCATGATGTTAATCCTTTCTTCCCCTACAGGTTTCAGTCCCTTCAGTGACTTTCTGTTCGGCCTGCTCATACCTTTGGTTTGTTGGACCTTCGAAACCTCTTCTTCAGCATTCTTGAGGGTGCCTCATGGAATGCTCTCACACGAACCTTCCCCCAAGTTCAAGTAGAGTCCGCTAGTGCAACCTACTTCTAGTGGTCCTTGGGACATTAACCGAACTGGTTATTTTTTTTTTATTTGTATTTTATTTTTTTATTTTTCTGTTTCAGGTATATTTCTACCTATAGCATTAACTGTTGTAACTTCAATTGTTCTTGTATTGGTTTCAGGTTTCCCTTTTTCTTGTTCCCTTGGGATAGATCTTTACCATTATGAGACTCAAAATAACCACTTATAATGTTAGAGGTCTCAATAGTCCGAGAAAACGATTTACTATCTGCAATGAGATTAACAAGATGTGTTCAGATGTTGTATGTCTTCAAGAGACAAAGTTTAAAGCCCTCTCTCACCCCAATTTCAGTCATAAAAATTTTCCATTTACTTATGAATGCTCTGGCCCCCCCCAAAAAAGCAGGGGTTTTCACCCTTAGGGCTCATACTCACTGGTGCGAAAATCAGATGAGTGCAATCCGATTAAAAATCGGATTGCACTCTGACCAATGTTAGGCAATGTGTGACATCTCATTTGGGAATTTTTTTCTCAGCTGAAATCGGACTGAGAAAAAAACCGCAGCATGCTGCGATTTGCTGCGATTTTCAGGTGAAAATCGCCTATGCAAGTCATTGGGTGCGATAAAATATCTTAAAGCACTCGCACCATGTCCTTTGAAAAAAGCCGACAATTCATGTGCGGCTACTGTACAATCACACTGACGTGTTAGAATAGAATAGGTAGTATAGATATATACACATAGAATACACAGATATATATGTGTCTGTCACTGACATGTATATATCTGTGTATTCTATGTGTATACATCTATTCTATCTATTCTTTTTTGAGCTGTCAGTGTGATTATAGCCGCATATGAATTGCCGGCTTATCTATCTATCTATCTATCTATCTATCTATCTATCTATCTATCTACAGTTGTGGCCAAAAGTATTGACACCCCTGCAATTCTGTCAGATAATACTCAGTTTCTTCCTGAAAATGATTGCAAACACAAATTCTTTGTTATTATTATCTTCATTTAATTTGTCTTAAATGAAAAAACACAAAAAGAATTGTCCTAAAGCCAAATTGGATATAATTCCACACCAAACATAAAAAAGAGGGTGGACAATACTCAGTTTCTTCCTGAAAATGATTGCAAACACAAATTCTTTGGTATTATTATCTTCATTTAATTTGTCTTAAATGAAAAAAGACAAAAAAATTGTCCTAAAGCCAAATTGGATATAATTCCACACCAAACATAACAAAGAGGGTGGACAAAAGTATTGGCACTGTTCGAAAAATCATGTGATGCTTCTCTAATTTGTGTAATTAACAGCACCTGTAACTTACCTGTGGCACCTAACAGGTGTTGGCAATAACTAAATCACACTTGCAGCCAGTTGACATGGATTAAAGTTGACTCAACCTCTGTCCTGTGTCCTTGTGTGTACCACATTGAGCATGGAGAAAAGAAAGAAGACCAAAGAACTGTCTGAGGACTTGAGAAACCAAATTGTGAGGAAGCATGAGCAATCTCAAGGCTACAAGTCCATCTCCAAAGACCTGAATGTTCATGTGTCTACCGTGCGCAGTGTCATCAAGAAGTTTAAAGCTCATGGCACTGTGGCTAACCTTCCTAGATGTGGATGGAAAAGAAAAATTGACAAGAGATTTCAACGCAAGATTGTGCGGATGTTGGATAAAGAACCTCGACTAACATCCAAACAAGCTCAAGCTGCCCTGCAGTCCGAGGGTACAACCGTGTCAACCCGTACTATCCGTCGGCGTCTGAATGAAAAGGGACTGTATGGTAGGAGACCCAGGAAGACCCCACTTCTTACCCGAGACATAAAAAAGCCAGGCTGGAGTTTGCCAAAACTTACCTGAAAAAGCCTAAAACCTCTTTGGAAGAATGTTGTCTGGTCAAAAGTAGAGCTTTTTGGGCAAAGGCATCAACATAGAGTTTACAGGAGAAAAAAAGGGGCATTCAAAGAAAAAAACACGGTCCCTACAGTCAAACATGGCGGAGGTTCCCTGATGTTTTGGGGTTGCTTTGCTGCCTCTGGCACTGGACTGCTTGACCGTGTGCATGGCATTATGAAGTCTGAAGACTACCAACAAACTTTGCAGCATAATGTAGGGCCCAGTGTGAGAAAGCTGGGTCTCCCTCAGAGGTCATGGGTCTTCCAGCAGGACAATGACCCAAAACACACTTCAAAAAGCACTAGAAAATGGTTTGAGAGAAAGCACTGGAGACTTCTAAAGTGGCCAGCAATGAGTCCAGACCTGAATCCCATAGAACACCTGTGGAGAGATCTAAAAATGGCAGTTTGGAGAAGGCACCCTTCAAATATCAGGGACCTAGAGCAGTTTGCCAAAGAAGAATGGTCTAAAATTCCAGCAGAGCATTGTAAGAAACTCATTGATGGTTACCGGAAGCGGTTGGTCACAGTTATTTTGGCTAAAGGTTGTGCAACCAAGTATTAGGCTGAGGGTGCCAATACTTTTGTCTGGCCCATTTTTGGAGTTTTGTGTGAAATGATCAATGTTTTGCTTTTTCCTTCATTCTCTTTTGTGTTTTTTCATTTAAGACAAATTAAATGAAGATAATAATACCAAAGAATTTGTGTTTGCAATCATTTTCAGGAAGAAACTGAGTATTATCTGACAGAATTGCAGGGGTGTCAATACTTTTGGCCTCAACTGTATCTATCTAATATAAATACATATATACTGTATGTGTGTTAATTCATCTCCAGGCAGCCAGTGAGGCTGCGAAGAGCTGAACTAAGTCATTCTGGCAGTAGATTACAATGGGGCTGGTAGCATTAGCACCGGTCCTCACTGTAAACTATTTAACCCCTTATGAAGGATTGCAGCGTGGGACATGACTGAATGGCGGAGAGGTAAGAATATTGTTGTTTTTTTATGTTATTTTTTTTGCAGGTCATGGTTTATTTATGGATTACCAGAGTAATAAAATGTGGTCAAAACTTTTTCATTAATGTCTGTGATTTTTTAACCCTTTACTAGTCTGGGGTTAATAATGGATAGGTGTCTAATTGACACCTCTCCATTATTAATTGGCTTAATGTCACCTTACAATAGCAAGGTGACATTAACCCTTTGTTATATTAACCCATTCGCCACCGCTACAGGGCAATGGGAATAGAGAGGATAAGTGCCAGAATAGGCGCATGTTATAATTGAGCCTTTTCTGGGGTGTCTGGGGGCAGATTTTTGTAGCCGGGGGGGCAAAAACAATGGTCCCTCTCATGGCTATTAAAATCTGCCCTCACTCACCTGCTTTACCTCTCTGGTTGCGATTTTACCGCGGGAGCCCACACAATTTTTTCCAATTAATTAACCCCTTAATTTAACACCTAGACGTCCCAAATTTTACACAGAAATCATAATCTAACTATTATTCAGGGACATATACAAAAAAACATGAAATGAAATGGTTTACTGTATGCAAACCATGTGTCATTTCTAGTGTTGAGCATTCCGATACTGCAAATACCGGGTATCGGCCGATATTCTCTGTATTGGAATTCCGATACCGAGTACCGATATTTTTTCAATATCGGATATCGGAATCGGAAGTTCCCATAATGCAATGAGCCACTGTTGTGGCTCTGATTGGCTGCCGAAATGACGTCATCATGATGCGTGGTCTGTGCACATCATGATGCGCCGTCAGTTCGGGCCTTCCGGGGGGTCTGCGCCGACTGCCCGGGAGTCTGTCCCAGCCTGCCGGGGGTCTGTGCCGGCCTGCCGGGGGTCTGTGCTGACTGCCCGGGAGTCTGTGCCGGTCTGCCGGTGGTCTGTGCCGACTGTCCGGGGGTCTGTGCAGGTCTGTGCAGGCATCGTCCTGCCGACTACAAGTCCCATCGGGCGATGCCTGCTACTATGACGGTGATTGACACATTAGCCATGATGGCACAGTAGTAGTCCCATCATCCGGCTAATGTGTTGAATGTAAAAAAAAAACAAACCCAAAACATACTACATACATACTACATGCTACATACATGCTACATACATGCAACATACATACATACAACATATATACTACATGCATGCAACATGCATACTACATATATAGCACATGCATACCACATATATACTACATGCATGCAACATACATACTACATATATACCACATGCATGCAACATGCATAATACATATATACCACATATATACTGCATGCATGCAACATACATACTACATATATACCACATGCATGCAACATGCATACTACATATATACCACATATATACTACATGCATGCAACATACATACATACTATATATACTACATGCATGCAACATGCATACTACATATATACCACATGCATGCAACATGCATACTACATATATACCACATATATACTACATGCATGCAACATACATACTATATATACTACATGCATGCAACATGCATACTACATATATACCACATATATGCTACATGCATGCAACATACATATATACTACATATATACTACATGCAACATGCATACTACATATATACTACATGCATGCAACATACTACATATATACCACATGCATGCAACATGCATACCACATATATACTACATGCATACTACATATATACCACATGCATGCAACATACATATATACAACACATATACTACATGCAACATACATACTACATATATACTACATATACTACATGCATGCAACATACATATATACTACATATATACTACATGCAACATACATACTACATGCATGCAACATGCATACTACATACATACTACATATATACTACATGCATACTACATATATACCACATGCATGCCACATACATATATACTACATGCATGCAACATGCATACTACATATATACCACATATATACTACATGCATGCAACATACATATATACTACATATATACTACATGCAACATGCATACTACATATATACTACATGTATGCAACATACATACATACTACATATATACCACATGCATGCAACATGCATACTACATATATACCACATATATGCTACATGCATACTACATATATACCACATGCATGCAACATACATATATGCTACATGCATGCAACATACATATATACAACATATATACTACATGCAACATACATACTACATATATACTACATGCATGCAACATACATATATACTACATATATACTACATGCAACATATATACTACATGCATGCAACATGCATACTACATATATACCACATATATACTACATGCATGCAACATACATATATACTACATGCAACATACAAACTACATGTATACTACATGCATGCAACATGCATACTACATATATACTACATGCATGCAACATACATACATATATACCACATATATACTACATGCATACTACATATATCCCACATGCATGCAACATACATATATACAACATATATACTACATGCATGCAACATGCATACTACATATATACTACATGCATGCAACATACATATATACAACATATATACTACTTGCATGCAACATGCATACTACATATATACCACATATATACTACATGCATGCAACATACATATATACTACATATATAGTACATGCAACATACATACTACATATATACCACATGCATGCAACATATATACTACATGCATGCAACATGCATACTAAATTTATACCACATATATACTACATGCATGCAACATACATACTGCATACATATGCATGCAACATGCATACTACATATATACTACATATATACTACATGCATGCAACATACATATATACTACATACAATACATTCATACAATACATACATATAGACATACAGTACATATAATATAGAGTACATACTCACCATCACTTGTCACTTTGTTCCCTGAAGCCATTGTCATCTGTGGAATAAATATTAAAATAACAAACCACCAATATACTTACCCTTATACGCAGAAGCCCACGAGTGTCCCACGACAATCTTGCGTGGAGAACAGCAGCATCAGCTGATGCTACCGTTCTCTACGGGCTCCAGGAATCCAATGACGGGAGGTAGGTATCCTTCCGCACTGTATTCCTCCGCCACTGTAAAAAAAAGTCCCTAGTCTCACTTTACGGCAAAAGCTGCGTGGGAAATTTCTCACACAGCAATACATACATATAGACATACAGTACATATGTTATATGTACTGTATGTCTATATTGTATGAATGTATTGTTTGTAGTATATATGTATGTTGCATGCATGTAGTTTATATGTAGTATATATGTAGTATGCATGTTACATGCATGTGGTATATATGTAGTATGCATGTAGTATATATGTGGTATATATGTAGTATGTATGTTGCATGCATGTAGCATATATGTAGTATATATGTAGTATAGTCTATAGCCTCATCCTGGATCTGCCCCCATGCCCCCATCCACCTTCCCTATGCCATGGACTTCTATAGCCCCATCCTGGATCTGCCCCATCCACCTTTCCTACAGCCCCTACCCAACATCCCTACAGTCCCTATCCCTATTCCTTTCTGTACACCTGCTTTGGCAAAACTAATGTGTATTTAGTCCTGTCAATAAAGCTTCTTTGAATCTTGAATTTTTGAATCTGTATGTATGTATGTTGCATGTAGTATATATGTTGTATATATGTATGTTGCATGCATGTGGTATATATGTAGTATGCATGTAGTATATATGTGGTATATATGTAGTATGTATGTTGCATGCATGTAGTATATATGTAGTATATATGTAGTATGCATGTTGCATGCATGTAGTATATATGTTGTATATATGTATGTTGCATGCATGTAGTATATATGTTGTATATATGTATGTTGCATGCATGTGGTATATCTGTAGTATATATGTGGTATATATGTAGTATGTATGTTGCATGCATGTAGTATATATGTAGTATGCATGTTGCATGCATGTAGTATATATGCAGTATATATGTAGTATGTATGTTGCATGTAGTATATACAGTGGGGAAAAAAAGTATTTAGTCAGTCAGCAATAGTGCAAGTTCCACCACTTAAAAAGATGAGAGGCGTCTGTAATTTACATCATAGGTAGACCTCAACTATGGGAGACAAACTGAGAAAAAAAAATCCAGAAAATCACACTGTCTGTTTTTTTTTTTCATTTTATTTGCATATTATGGTGGAAAATAAGTATTTGGTCAGAAACAAAATTTCATCTCAATACTTTGTGATATATCCTTTGTTGGCAATGACAGAGGTCAAACGTTTTCTGTAAGTCTTCACAAGGTTGCCACACACTGTTGTTGGTATGTTGGCCCATTCCTCCATGCAGATCTCCTCTAGAGCAGTGATGTTTTTGGCTTTTCGCTTGGCAACACGGACTTTCAACTCCCTCCAAAGGTTTTCTATAGGGTTGAGATCTGGAGACTAGCTAGGCCACTCCAGGACCTTGAAATGCTTCTTACGAAGCCACTCCTTCGTTGCCCTGGCGGTGTGCTTTGGATCATTGTCATGTTGAAAGACCCAGCCACGTTTCATCTTCAATGCCCTTGCTGATGGAAGGAGGTTTGCACTCAAAATCTCACGATACATGGCCCCATTTATTCTTTCATGTACCCGGATCAGTCGTCCTGGCCCCTTTGCAGAGAAACAGCCCCAAAGCATGATGTTTCCACCACCATGCTTTACAGTAGGTATGGTGTTTGATGGATGCAACTCAGTATTCTTTTTCCTCCAAACACGACAAGTTGTGTTTCTACCAAACAGTTCCAGTTTGGTTTCATCAGACCATAGGACATTCTCCCAAAACTCCTCTGGATCATCCAAATGCTCTCTAGCAAACTTCAGACGGGCCCGGACATGTACAGGCTTAAGCAGTGGGACACGTCTGGCACTGCAGGATCTGAGTCCATGGTGGCGTAGTGTGTTACTTATGGTAGGCCTTGTTACATTGGTCCCAGCTCTCTGCAGTTCATTCACTAGGTCCCCCCGCGTGGTTCTGGGAATTTTGCTCACCGTTCTTGTGATCATTCTGACCCCACGGGGTGGGATTTTGCGTGGAGCACCAGATCGAGGGAGATTATCAGTGGTCTTGTATGTCTTCCATTTTCTAATTATTGCTCCCACAGTTGATTTCTTCACTCCAAGCTGGTTGGCTATTGCAGATTCAGTCTTCCCAGCCTGGTGCAGGGCTACAATTTTGTTTCTGGTGTCCTTTGACAGCTCTTTGGTCTTCACCATAGTGGAGTTTGGAGTCAGACTGTTTGAGGGTGTGCACAGGTGTCTTTTTATACTGATAACAAGTTTAAACAGGTGCCATTACTACAGGTAATGAGTGGAGGAAAGAGGAGACTCTTAAAGAAGAAGTTACAGGTCTGTGAGAGCCAGAAATCTTGATTGCTTGTTTCTGACCAAATACTTATTTTCCACCATAATTTGCAAATAAAATGAAAAAAAAACAGACAATGTGATTTTCTGGATTTTTTTTTCTCAGTTTGTCTCCCATAGTTGAGGTCTACCTATGATGTAAATTACAGACGCCTCTCATCTTTTTAAGTGGTGGAACTTGCACTATTGCTGACTGACTAAATACTTTTTTCCCCACTGTATGTATGTTGCATGCATGTAGTATGTATGTGGTATATATGTAGTATGCATGCTGCATGCATGTAGTATATATGTTGTATATATGTATGTTGCATGCATGTGGTATATATGTAGTATGCATGTAGTATATATGTGGTATATGTAGTATGTATGTTGCATGCATGTAGTATATATGTAGTATATATGTAGTATGCATGTTGCATGCATGTAGTATATATGTAGTATATATGTAGTATGTATGTTGCATGTAGTATATATGTATGTTGCATGCATGTAGTATATATGTGGTATATATGTAGTATGCATGTTGCATGCATGTAGTATATATGTGGTATATATGTATGTTGCATGCATGTAGTATATATGTAGTATGTATGTTGCATGTAGTATATATGTTGTATATATGTATGTTGCATGCATGTGGTATGTATGCATGTAGTATGCATGTTGCATGCATGTGGTATATATGTAGTATGTATGTTGCATGCATGTAGTATATGTGTAGTATGCATGTTACATGTAGTATATATGTAGTATATATGTATGTTGCATGCATGTAGTATATATGTGGTATATATGTAGTATGCATGTTGCATGCATGTAGTATATATGTAGTATGTATGTATGTATGTTGCATGCATGTAGTATATATGTAGTATGTATGAATGTAGTATATATGTGGTATATATGTAGTATATATGTATGTTGCATGCATGTAGTATATATGTGGTATGTATGTTGCATGCATGTAGTATATATGTAGTATGCATGTTGCATGTAGTATATATGTAGTATATATGTATGTTGCATGCATGTAGTATATATGTGGTATATATGTAGTATGCATGTTGCATGCATGTGGTATATATGTAGTATGTATGTATGTTGCATGCATGTAGTATATACATAGTATGCATGTGGTATATATGTAGTATGTATGTTGCATGCATGTAGTATATATGTAGTATGCATGTTGCATGTAGTATATATGTGGTATATATGTAGTATGCATGTTGCATGTATGTAGTATATATGTAGTATACACTCACTGGCCACTTTATTAGGTACACCTGTCCAACTGTGTGTTAAGACTTAATTTCTAATCAGCCAATCACATGGCGGCAACTCAGTGCATTTAGGCATGTAGACATGGTCAAGACAATCTCCTGCAGTTCAAACCGAGCATCAGTATGGGGAAGAAAGGTGATTTGAGTGCCTTTGAACGTGGCATGATTGTTGGTGCCAGAAGGGCTGGTCTGAGAATTTCAGAAACTGCTGATCTACTGGGATTTTCACGCACAACCATCTCTAGGGTTTACAGAGAATGGTCCGAAAAAGAAAAAAAATCCAGTGAGCGGCAGTTCTGTGGCCGGAAATGCCATGTTGATGCCAGAGGTCAGAGGAGAATGGGCAGACTGGTTCGAGCTGATAGAAAGGCAACAGTGACTCAAATTGCCACCCGTTACAACCAAGGTAGGCAGAAGAGCATCTCTGAACGCACAGTGCGTCGAACTTTGAGGCAGATGGGCTACAGCAGCAGAAGACCACACTGGGTACCACTCCTCTCAGCTAAGAACAGGAAACTGAGGCTACAATTTGCACAAGCTCATCGAAATTGGACAGTAGAAGATTGGAAAAACGTTGCCTGGTCTGATGAGTCTCGATTTCTGCTGCGACATTCGGATGGTAGGGTCAGAATTTGGCGTAAACAACATGAAAGCATGGATCCATCCTGCCTTGTATCAACGGTTCAGGCTGGTGGTGGTGGTGTCATGGTGTGGGGAATTTTTTCTGGGCACTCTTTGGGCCCCTTGGTACAAATTGAGCATCGTTGCAACGCCACAGCCTACCTGAGTATTGTTGCTGACCATGTCCATCCCTTTATGACCACAATGTACCCAACATCTGATGGCTACTTTCAGCAGGATAATGCGCCATGTCATAAAGCTCGAATCATCTCAGATTGGTTTCTTGAACATGACAATGAGTTTACTGTACTCAAATGGCCTCCTCAGTCACCAGATCTCAATCCAATAGAGCATCTTTGGGATGTGGTGGAACGGGAGATTCGCATCAGGGATGTGCAGCCGACAAATCTGCGCCAACTGTGTGATGCCATCATGTCAATATGGTCCAAAATCTCTGAGGAATGCTTCCAGCACCTTGTTGAATCTCTGCCACAAAGAATTGAGGCAGTTCTGAAGGCAAAAGGGGGTCCAACCCATTACTAGCATGGTGTACCTAATAAAGTGGCCAGTGAGTGTATATGTATGTTGCGTGCATGTAGTATATATGTAGTATGCATGTTGCATGCATGTGGAATATATGTAGTATGTATGTATGTTGCATGCATGTAGTATATATGTAGTATGTATGTTGCATGTATGTAGTATGTATGTAGCATGTAGTATGTATGTAGTATGTATTTTTTTTTTTTTACATTCAACACATTAGCCGGATGATGGGACTACTACTGTCGCATCATTGGCTAATGTGTCAATCACCGTCATGGTAGCAGGCATCGCCCGATGGGACTTGTAGTCCCATCGGACGATGCCTGCACAGACCCCCGCAGCCTGCACAGACCCCCTGACAGTCGGCAGAGACCACCGGCAGGCCGGCACAGCCCTCCGGCAGGCCGGTACAGACCCCCGGCAGTCCGCACAGCCCCCCGGCAGGCCGGTACAGACCCCCGGCAGTCCGCACAGTCCCCCGGGCAGTCAGCACAGCCCCCCGGCAGGCCGGTACAGACCCCCGGCAGTCCGCACAGACCCCCGGGCAGTCGGCACAGTCCCCCGGCAGGCCCGCACAGACCCCCGAGAGGCTGTACAAGGACAGAAAAGGGTTTTTCTTATTCCGATACCGGAAGTCCCATAGACTTGAATGGGACTTCCGGTATCGGAATCGGCGATACCCGATACTTTTTTCGTATCGGGCCGATACCATATATTATATATATATGTGTGTGTGTGTTTTGAAGGTTTTTTTTTTTTAAAACGATGTGTACAGTGTTAGTTTACAATGCTATTTTAACATGAGTTTTTGCATGGAGAGAACTGCTCTATGTAAAACCTAATGTTAAAATCGCATTGCATACGGATGTCATACTCATGTCATATTGAAAAATCACACTGAAATCGCATGACACTCGCATGACAATTGCATAGAATCGGTCCGTTTTTTCCATCCAGAAAACGGACCGTTTTTTTTCTCGCAAATGGGGATGAGTCCTTATAAGAAACTCGGTTTCATTTGAGTATGGAGATGAAGTTAAGGATGAAACAGGACATTATCATATTTAAATTTGCAAAATAAATAATTTAGAGTACATAATCGTTAACGCTTATGTCCCATTAAAAAGACAAATTAAATACCTCAATAAACTCAATAAAAAGATCAACAAAGTTAGAAAAGGTTCACTGATTTTTTTGGGTGATTTCAACAGGGTCCCCAATCACTTAATGGATTACTCATCCCCAAACAGATCCCAATCGGAAACACTTAACAATTGGCTGTATTCCAACAAATTATTTAATATCTTCCGATGCCTAAATTCCACCTCAGTAGAATATACCCACTTCTCTGATACGCACCATTCGGCTTCCAGGATAGATTTGATCCTAACATATATTTTCTCTTCCAAAATGCACCTCAATATCCATCCTTCCTAAGACGGTCTCCGACCATGCCCCTGTTACCGCGGAATTTTTAGATGGCCCAGCTTCCAATCAGCAGTTCTTATGGAAGTGTAACGGCGCCAACCTTTCCAACCCCTATTCATGTTGGAATGCCCACAAGGCTGTTCTGCATGGTATATTGATCCAGATATCTTCAACAGAGAAAAATCTCAAAACTACAAAATCTTAGCAAAACCAAATAAAGGTCTCTCACCAGGATGTCCAGCTCCTGCCCCTCCTTACAATCGGAACTCTCGGGTCATAGACTAGAACTCAGAACATTGATTTATTTCATTTTACGTCTCTGCAATTAAATCAGCAAAGTTTAAACAATACTCCAATTTAAATCGCCTGTCCACATATATGACAAATAGGCTTAAATACCTCAGATGTAAACACAGAATTGATGCCTTATCTTCCCCCAACGGTACCATATTATTCCACCCCCAGGATATAGCAAATTCTTTCGCCAAATTCTTTAACAACCTTTATAATATTAGCCAAGATCCAACCCAAACCCAACCAAATCAGGCAAATATCCAGTCCTTTTTGGATTCGATTAATCTACCTAAATTGGACAAAGACACTGTGGACTCCCTTTTCTCCCCATTTACAGATACCGAAATCCTTGACACCATCAAACACTTAAAATCCTTCAAAGCCCCTGGGCCTGATGGCTTCACAAATGATTATTATAAAACGTTTAGTAACTTCCTAGCCCCGCACCTAACAAAAATTTTTAACTCAGCCTCAGAATCTGGTAACTTTCCAAAAGAGATGCTAGAAGCCACGATTATCCTCATACCCAAGCCAAATTCCGATACATCCCATATGAAAAATTATAGGTCGATCTCCTCCGACATAAAAATTTACACCAAAGCTATAGCAAATAGACTAAATCACTCTCTCCCTAACCGAATTAATAATGATCAAATCGGTTTTGTTATTAATAGGCAATCAGTCGATCGCACAAGGAGATTGATTAATCTTATAAAATTGATTACTACTAAGAAACCCGGAGCAGCTATTATTTCCCTAGATGCGGAGAAGGCATTTGACCGCTTAAATTGGAAATACTTATTTGCAACCCTTCGTAAATTCGGCTTTCATTCTAAAATTTTTTCCAGCATCTCAGCCCTATACTCCAACCACATTGCAAAAATATACATCGATAATCACCTTTCCCAGCCCTTTCAAATCTACAATGGTACAAGACAGGGATGCCCACTTTCACCCCTACTCTTCATCCTGGCCATAGAGCATCTGACTCAGCTTATAAGGGATGACCCAGAAATCCACGGCATTGTAGCAGGTTCTAGGGATTATAAAATTAGCCTTTTTGCAGATGATATTGTGGCGCCCCGAGGAGTATGGTCGCCACAGTGGCATTGCCTTCCTCCTAGGGAGGGTGATGTCATGCTTGGAAGCAATAAAGGATCTCTCTAGCAGTTAATCAACACACATAACACAGTTTCCTTTACAGGTCAGCAGAGGGAGCTCTGAACCCAAAACTGGGGGAGGAGCTACTCACTGGGGGCAAGGAGGGAAAATACAGGAGTTCGTGTGAGGAGGGCAACGTGTGTGGACGTGGAGAAGAGATGGGAGATTGAGCAGGGAGTTCAGGCACATTCCCAGCTATAGCGCATGATCTGGAGCCCGGTCTCCAAGGCTGTATGGACACTGATGGTCCTGCAACAGAAACTGGAGGAATAGGAAGCTGTAAATGCTCTATTCCCACATAAGACTCGGAGGCACAACAGCGACTTGTGAGCCAGAAGAGGAAGGCTACAGCTGTCTGCCATACGAGGGAGTTCTAAAGAGAATAAGCAAGTGGAACTTCAGTGTAACACAGTACTGCAAGTCCCTAAAAATAAGCACTAGGAAGGAGACTACACAACCCATCTGCATAGAGAGATTACTAAGTTGCTTCCAGGCTAGCCAGCTCCTGTGCCATCTGTAATCTGGACCCTGGACTGCATTTGCCAAGCAAAGTTAAAGTAAAGAAACTGCACCCTGTTGTGTCCTTGCCTTCTTCCTGCAACCCCGTCAGCACTGCTTCATCCCTGTGCCAGACACTGCACCCTCTTCCTCAACACCTATCCTCACTGCCCTGGGATTACAGCTCTACCTGTGGGGAGCTAATACACCTTGCTGCCTTATACCATCTGTCCCAGAGGATCTGCCGGCAGAGTCGGCTTAACCCCCTATTTGCCGAGCACCACAGGTGGCGTCACGAATCATTCACTCATAAACTTTATTCCATCACTTAACTCCTTTTACATGGGCGCCCAGGGCCAAGGACCGGGTCACCGCTGCTGTGACATTCCCCTTTGAGAGACCGGCCCGGTACCGAGTACCCCACAGCCCCATTTTGGCATCACGAACAGGATAAATTGAGCCTGGTGTCCCTGGGTACTGTGTGCCAGAGACTGTGTTGTGTGCCACAGACTGTCGGCGCCATCGCCGCCATTACCCCGCTGCTTGGCGCGCGCGGGAAACCAAAAGGGCGGGCCGTCGTGGGCGGAGCCAGTCGAAGAGCGCAAAAAAGTGAAGCGCCGCGCGGAAGAGGCCAGCGCGCGACAAGTGAGAAGCCGAGGCCTGAAGCCCCGGCGTCCCCCGATTGTCCAGCCGGTGGAGCGGTAACCGGTAAGCCAGCGCAACCCAGGGCCAGGTCAACGTTAACTGGGGGGAAGAGAATGTCTGAAGCAAGAGCAGATGCAGCGGCGGACGCCACTGCAAACCCCACAGTGCCACAAGATGCAGGGCCCAGCGCAGCAGTCCCCATAATGCCGCTGTCCATGCCCTATATAAAGGGAGCGGCCTGGCTACCGCAGTACTCAGGTGAGTCACATACCCTGAGTGAATTCAAAGAGAGACTGTGCAGTTTGTTTGAGGTGTATCCTCTGTCTGAAAACCAAAAAGTGAACATCCTTATTGGGCAGCTCACAGGTGCAGTGCAGAGGGAGGTAAAAGCCTGGCAGGACAGTGATAAAGAGAATGTTAAAAAAATTCTGGCCAAGCTAAAAAGCACCTTTGACACCAGACTGCAGCTGAAATAAAGATGAGATTCTTTGGGTGTAAGCAGAGAGTGCAGGACAGTATACAGGACTATGCACTTAACCTGCAGGAGGCGCTGCGAGCCATAAAGCAGATTGATCCAGACAGTGTGAAAGATGGAGACAGACTGTTAAAGGAGCAATTTATTGAGGGACTCCTATCCAGTACCCACAGAGCACAGCTGCGCATTATAGCCCTACAGAACCCTGACCTAGACTTTGCAGACTTCAAGGACAGGGCTATTCGGGTGCTGCATGAACCAACTGTCAGCCGCACAGCGCCACCTAGGCGCCCAGCGATCACATACCATCAAGAAGTAGCATCTTTCCCTCTCAACCCTATGGAGGCTGATGCACAGACTCTGGACAAAGACCCACTGCATCATCAGGTCCAGGAGTTGACCTCAAATTTGGCTGCACTTGCCAAAACTGTGCAGTCCATGCAGGAGTCATCAAAGAAGAAGATCCAGCTGGCCTCCAGTCAAGAGGATGTCCCATGGCTACGGAAGAAGAGGATCCCGCCACGCCGAGGGAGAGACAACGATCGCTATGACCTGGACGGACGTCCCATCTGTCGTCGCTGCTGCAAGGCAGGCCACATCGCAAGATTCTGTTATTTAAATGAGCAACCCCTGGGGCAGAGGGCCAACCCCCAGGAGTAGGACCACAAGGCCCAAAGAACTGGCGACCCAAGTATGTTGGAGGGCGACCGATCCTCCCAGTGGTGATTGACGGCATCCCCATGAACGCTTTGCTGGACGCTGGCTCTCAGGTGACAACTATGCCATATATCCTTTACAAGCGGAATTGGGCTGACTCTGAACTTACTCATGGCCCAAGTGATGAACGGACAGTAGTTGCCAGCAATGGTCAGTCCTTGCCGCAAGTAGGATGTAAAGAGATTACTATTAAAGTGGGGTGAGTAGAGTTAAAATCTCAAGGTCTGATAGTTGTAGACATTGATCGACGAGAATGTAACCCAATGATGAGCCTAGGTACTAATGTAATTGAAAATTGTCTTTCCGAGGTTATTGTTTTGTTGCAACAGGAAGCCGAGACTGCTGGTTCCAGTGAACAATGAGTCCTGCAGAAGGAGATCAAGGCCCTGATGCAAAGACAGCAGGTAGAACTGTCTGGCGGAGAAATTGGCAGCGTCAGAGTGAGTGATTCTTTCCCCATTGCGATACCCCCCAGAAGTGAAATGTTGATTTGGTGTCGGGCAGCCATAGGCCTCAGAGGAAAAGATTACCAAGCATCGGTAGAGCCAGTGCACTCTGATAGCCGGCCCACTGTCCTGAAAGCCAGAGGGGTAGTTGATGTTCGCAAAGGGAGAGTACCTGTACGCCTCTTGAATTGTGGGAAGGAGGAGGCCACAATACATCGGTATGCCACAGTTGCTAAGCCGCTTATTGTCAGCAATAATGCAATACGGGCAGCAGAGCCCTTGGTCTCATCCGACCAGGTGGAGGACAATGGCTCTGTAAAGCAGCAGGAGGATTGGTGTCAGCAGCTGCAGGTGGGAACTGACTCCACCCCTTTATACCAAAAGAGTGGGGTTTACCGAGTGATTCAGGAGTACGAGCAGGTATTCAGTAAACACCCTCTAGACTTTGGGAAGGCAAAAGGGGTTCAACACCATATACCCACTGGAGATCATCCACCCATTAAAGAAAGGTACCGACCTATACCCCCAACACAATATCAATGTGACAAAAGTATGTTGTGGGAAATGAAGGAGGCTGGGGTGATCAGAGACAGTTGTAGCCCCTGGGCAGCTCCAATAGTCTTTGTGAAAAAGAAAGATGGTACCATGAGAATGTGTGTTGATTACTGAAAAATTAACAGCATTACACAAAAGGATGCCTACCCATTACCCAGAATTGAGGAGTCATTAGCCGCACTTAAAACTGCTAACTATTTTTCCACCTTAGATCTCACTAGTAGGTATTGGCAGGTTCCCGTAGCAGAGGCAGACAAGGAGAAAACAGCGTTTACTATCCCAATGGGTCTCTGCGAGTTCAACTACATGCCGTTCGGACTCTGCACCGCCCCTGGGACATTTCAACAGCTAATGGAGTGCTGTCTTGGACACAAGAACTTGGAGACAGTCCTGTTGTACCTTGATGATGTCATTGTTTTCTCCAAGACTCATGAAGACCATCTGAAGCACCTGGCTGAGGTGTTTGAAGCCTTGTCCAACTTTGGCCTGAAAGTGAAGCCATCCAAATGCCACCTCCTGAAGCCCAAGGTACAGTACATCGGTCATGTAGTGAGTGCAGAAGGTGTGGCACCGAATCCTGACAAAGTCACTGTCATCCGGGACTGGCAGAAGCCCAGCAACCTCCATGAGGTACGTCAAATCCTCGGGTTGATAGGCTACTACCAAAGGTTCATCAAAGGCTTCACTGAGATAGCCACCCCTATGTAAAATCTTCTGGTGGGCCAGCCCAAGAAAGCCAGGAAGAAGAGTCCTACATTTGAATGGAATGAGGAACTGGAGAGGTCCTTCACTCGACTGAAGATGGCTCTCACAGGAGATGAAGTTCTGGCCTACCCAGATTATGACCAACCATTTGTGTTGTATACTGATGCCAGCAACGTGGGACTGGGAGCAGTACTGTCACAAGTACAGAATGGCAAAGAAAGAGCGATCTCCTATGCCAGCAGGAAGCTTCGTCCCACTGAAAGGAACCTGCTGTGAGCTCGTTTTCGGGTTGTCCTCTGGCTTCTGGTGAAGGTTATGGAGCTGGCTGTGCTGACAGAGGAGTAGTGAGTTCTCTATCTGGACTCCCTCTGTTGGTGAAGGGAGGTAATGAAGCTGATCTAAATGGCAGAGACCGGCCACCTGAGGAAGAGGACTGCGATTGGACATCAGGAGTTTCTGATTGGATTTAAGGCAGCCAACTCCCTAGTTTCTTGCTGGTGATTTTTCCTGACTGTGGCTCCTGGTTTCCAGTTTGGTTCCTGCCTTCCTAAAGCTAAGTTTTCTCTGCTATTGTTCATATGAGTTTTTGTCTGGTTTACTTAGTTTTTGTGTTCAGCCAGCCCTGGCTGGGACTGGGCTGAATCCCCATTTTTGTCTCTGATCAGTTGATCTCTTTTGCTCTGTCTTCAGAATATACCTGAGTGCTGATATAGTGATTTGAAGTCTAGCGACTTCAGGGCCTTTTTCTATCAGACGTGCTGGACATTCTTTTTGGCATGGTTTTTTGCGTGATTGCAGACAGCAGCTTTTCTTTCCTGTCCTTTCTAGTTAGCGAGGGACCCATCGTTTGCTCAGCCTATCTTTCTACCTGTGTCTGTGTTTTCATCTTGTTTCACCGAAAATACATGTTGGGGGCTGTCTATTGCTTTGGGGTCTGCTCTGGGGCAGTTTAGATTTTCCCTTTCTTTCTTTAGGCTTATTTAGTTCTCCGGCCGTGACGAGGCGTCTAGGACCACCGTAGGCACGCTCCACGGCTACTGCTGGTTGTTGTGGATGGGATCAGGGGTCTGTAATCCGCTAGTTACCAACCTCTCCGGTTTTCTGGGCTTAGCTTGCTTTTTGCTTTTTCCTCCTCGGTGACTCATTCATAACAGGAACCCTGACAACTACAGTTCCTTCAAACTGGAGTTCCTCGCCATAGTCTGAGCTGTGACTGAACGATTCAAGCATTACCTAGCTTCAGCCAAGTTTACCATCTTCACGGACAACAACCTGTTGACTCACTTGGAAACTGCCAAACTAGGTGCACTGGAGCAGCGATGGATGGCCCGGCTGTCTAACTGTGAATTCACCATCAAATATCGAGCGGGGCACAAGAATGCCAATGCTGATGCGCTGTCCAGAATGCCTAATCTGCCAGATGCAGACCCTGAGGCACTCGAAGAAATAGAGTTACTTGCCTTCCACCGGCCAATTTCGGCCCAATGTGCCCAAGGAGTGAGAAACAGATGGTCTATCGTGAAAGAGGCCACCCTAAATCCATTGCCTCATCATGACTGGGCAGAAACGCAGAATAGCGACCCCGCAGTCCGCCTGGTAAAGGAGCTACTGTCACAAGCTGACTCACGCCCAGATCCAGATGCTCCTGAAGAAACCCAGGAGTTGTGGAAGGAAAGAGGCCGGCTGTTCATCTATGAGGGAAAGCTGTGTCGGAGGAGTATCAACGCCCGCACTCATGAGTTGGTCTGGCAGGTGGTAGTCCCAAAGAGGGAGGCATCAATGGTCTTGGAAGCATACCACAATGGAGCTGGACACTTCGGATGGAAGAAGTTGGAGGCCTTGCTCCGGGAGAGATTCTACTGGGCTGGTATGAGGAAGGCCATTGAAAATTGGTGCTGGGAGTGTGGACAATGCCATCTGCGCAGAAAGGACCGTAACAGTAAGCGAGCTCCTTTGCAGCCAATAATAACCAAACAACCACTCGAGTTGGTAGCCCTGGACCATGTGAAGCTGGTTCCAAGCCGTTCAGGCTACATTTATGCTCTTACCATTGTTGACCACTACTCAAGATTCCTGGTAGTCGTGCCTGTCAAGGATCAAACAGCCAGGACAGCAGCCAGAGCATTTCAACAGCACTTTTGTTGACCACATGGATATTCCGAGCGTGTGCTTACAGATCAAGGTCCAGCCTTTGAGGCAGAAGTTTTCCAGGAATTCTGTAACCTGTACGGTTGCAAGAAGATCAGGGCAACACCGTACCATCCACAGACCAATGGCATGTGTGAAAAGATGAATCAGGTGGTGATCGATCTACTGAAGACCTTGATTTGGAGGAGAGGAATCTGTGGCCAGAGAAGTTGCCAGATCTGGTCGACCTCTACAATCACATTCCTATGAATTCCACCAACTGCACTACAGCCTACCTAATGAGAGCGAGGCCTGGCAAGTTGCCTATTGATTTGGATATAGGAGTCCTTACTCCTGAGGTGACATCACCAGATGCTGACTGGGATACAGAACGGCAGCAGCAGTACCGTAGAGTACAAGAGCGTGTAGAAAAGAGTCTAACTCAGGCGAGACAAAAACAGGAGAACTACAATCAACATGCACCTGCAGTTCCCTTGTCACCAGGAGAACAAGTCCTAAAGAGGAAAAGAAGAATGCATAAATTGGATGACCAATGGGAAGCTGAACCCTACACCGTCCTACCATCAAACTTTGACAACACCAAAGTGTGCCTTATCAGTAAGGATGGAGGAGAAACCTCATCAGCAGTATCGAGGGATCATCTGAAATTGTACCCTGACCAACTAAAGGACAGAATGGAAGAGCAAAACAACCTTCAGCCCATAGAGGAAGAAGAAAAGGTCAGCACTGTACTCGGAGAATTCCCTGCAAATTGGACTAGAGCGAATCAAGCCATAGTGGTGCCAGTTTTGACCTTTCCCCAAATGGTAGTGCAAGAAGAAGTGACTCAAGACCACCCTGAAAACCAGCAAGTACAAGCAGCGTATGCCACACCAGCAGTGGAACAAGAGAATTCTCATCCTGCCAGTGGTGAATCTGTCATGCCCACAGTGAGTAGAAGTGGTCCTAGGAAATCTAGTATTCCTGTGCTATGCAGAACCACCAGTAGTGTAGCCAGTACAACACACACTACACCAGTAGTTAACACAAGGCATCCAGTAAGGTCCCCAACAACACCAGTGCTACATAGGTCTGTCCATAGTACCCAAGGTATTCCACCCCTAAGGTTCCGCATATAGATATATTTTGTAAATGTTATCCTGTAAATATGCAACGTTTTAAGTTTTGTGCTTACAGAGACTCTGTAAGAACTTTTTGAATATTTTATTTTGTTTCAATGGATGGTTGGACCACAGGACTATGTGTGGTCAAAATTCCACTTGTAAATAGTTTACCAACTTGCTCAGGAATGGGACCATCGACATTGATGCTTGGACTAGTCGTCATCAGGACTATTTTTGAGCTCTGGGTTTTTCTTTTTGTGTTTTTTGCATTTTTCACTTTTGGAAATCTTGTTATCTTTATAATCGTTTATATGTTTACCTGTTTTCTTTTCAGTCGGGGAGTACTTAATTGCACTAGGGGGAAATGTGGCGCCACCAGGAGTATGGTTGCCACAGTGGCATTGCCTTCCTCCTAGGGAGGGTGATGTCATGCTTGGAAGCAGTAAAGGATCTCTCTAGCAGTTAATCAATACACATAACACAGTTTCCTTTCCAGGTCAGCAGAGGGAGCTCTGAACCCAAAACAGGGGGAGGAGCTATTCCCTGGGGGCCAGGAGGGAAAATACAGGAGTTCATGTGAGGAGGGCAATGTGTGTGGATGTGGAGAAGAGCTGGGAGATTGAGCAGGGAGTTCAGGCTCATTCCCAGCTATAGCGCATGATCTGGAGCCCGGTCTCCAAGGCTGTATGGACACTGATGGTCCTGCAACAGAAAGCGGAGGAATAGGAAGCTGTAAATGCTCTATTCCCACATAAGACTCGGAGGCACAACAGCGACGTGTGAGCCAGAAGAGGAAGGCTACAGCTGTCTGCCATACGAGGGAGTTCTAAAGAGAATAAGCAAGTGGAACTTCAGTGTAACACAGTACTGCAAGTCCCTAAAAATAAGCACTAGGAAGGAGACTACTCAACCCATCTGCATAGAGAGATTCCTAAGTTGCTTCAAGGGTAGCCAGCTCCTGTGCCATCTGTAATCTGGACCCTGGACTGCATTTGCCAAGCAAAGTAAAGGTAAAGAAACTGCACCCTGTTGTGTCCTTGCCTTCTTCCTGCAACCCCGTCAGCACTGCTTCATCCCTGTGCCAGACACTGCACCCTCTTCCTCAACACCTATCCTCACTGCCCTGGGATTACAGCTCTACCTGTGGGGAGCTAATACACCTTGCAGCCTTACACCATCTGTCCCAGAGGATCTGCCGGCAGCGTCGGCTTAACCCCCTATTTGCCAAGCACCACAGGTGGCGCCACGAATCATTCACTCATAAACTTTATTCCATCACTTAACTTAACCCCTTTTACATGGGCGCCCAGGGCCACGGACTGGGTCACCGCTGCTGTGACATTCCCCTTTGAGAGACCGGCCCTGTATCGAGTACCCCACAGCCCAGGGAGGGCGACCCAATATAATCTTAACAGTTTTTATTCCATCTGCATCAATTTTGAAAATCCAAACCCTGCTTTCCAATTTCTTACAACTATCTTATTTCAAAATAAATGAAACTAAATCGAAAATTCTACCAATAAATCTAAACCCGTCCCTCATTAGCAACATTAAACAAATTATACCCTGGTCTTGGTCGTATGACCACATAACCTGGGCCTAAAATTCTCGGAGGCCTCTTTCACACATCAGGTTTTCGCCGTCAGGCGCGATCCGGCGCTTTTGACAGAAACCGGATCCGGCGAAATGCAATGCCGGATCCGGTTTCCCCCCCATTGACTTGCATTTGCGCCGGATCGCGCCGGATGGCCATGCGTTTCATCCGGTTTTCGCCGGATCCGGCAATGTGTCGCGATCCGGCGTCTGGAAAAAACGTCTACTGTAACGTTTTTTGTCTCCGGCGAAAAAGCCGGACACGCCGGATCCGTCGCGTCCGGCTTTTTCACACAATGAAAGCCTATGGGCGGCCGGATCCGGTTTTTTGGTCTGAGCATGCTCAGTAGCTCTGCCCACAGGAGATATATAAAAGCAAGACAATGGGACCCTCAGCCACACGCAACATGCCACCCAAGCCAAGAACCAGGAGCAGGAGAAGGCAGCAGACATCTGCAGCAGCAGCACCATCAGCACCACCCCAAATGGAGCAGCAAATGGAACATGCTGAGGAGGGGAGTCCAGCAGCAGATGAGAGACGGTAATTATCAAATCCCCCATTCCTCCAAACTAGGGCCATGGAATATCAAGATATTCATTGGCCCTTTGTTTCTCTTTATTCAACAGCCGCCAAAGAGATGCAGCAGCAGCAGCAGCAGCAGAAATGGCATCACTGGCAGCAGCAACAGCAGCAGCAATACCCACAGCCATGGAGTCTGGCCATCAACAGGACAGCACATCTTCTTCTGGGAGCCCTCCCTCGCATCGTCAGCGTTTGACGGTAAGTTTTTATTTCCAAAATCCATCATCTCTGTAATATATGTCTATTCATTGACTTTTATTTCAAAACAGGAATCACAAGATGAAGAGGAGCTCCCAGAAGAAGAAGGAAGGGGTGGACAGACACCTGGAGTGGGCTCACAATTGGTAAGTTTTTTGCATCAAACGCAGAAACACAACATCACACTACACACAACACATAGAAAACAATGTTCTGCAGACCACACACAGCAAACAAATGCCTACATCCAAAGACATAACATTTTTTGTTTTCTTCTCTAGTCTTCCCAATCTGGTGCTCGGCCAAGAGGTCCTCGCAGTGCCTCCCAGGGTCGTCGGCGACAGCAACGCGGCGGTCACCAGCGTGTAAGTATAAATATTTTTGCTTTGTTTTTTTGCACTTTTTATTTCATTTCTTTTGTGGAGGCTAATTATGTTATTTTTGTCTTTTTCTTTAACAGCCTTCACAGCGTGCTCCCGACTCTGACAGTGAGGATGGAGGGATTGATGTGGACCGCCTCATCGATCTCGTCAGAGAAAGGGAGCCGCTCTGGAATATGGCTGACCGCCGCCAAGCTGACCTGATCGTTACCCGACGACTCTGGGAGGAAATCTGTTCTCTCCTTGTGGGCCGCTGGGAGGACCTCGAAGCTCGGGCCCAGATTAAAGAGCGTAAGTATATACAGTACCGGTTGCTTGATGTAAACCAGTGTTTCCCGAACTCCAGTCCTCGTGGTCCCCATGGATCATGTGTTCAGGATTTCTATTTACTATGGAAATCCTGAAAACATGACCCCTGGGGACCATGAGGACTGGAGTTTGTGAAACACTGATGTTGTATACTAACCACTCCTTTCTCGTTTCAGGGAACAGAATTGTGAATCGGTGGCGGTCTGTGAGGGATCGTTTCAAGAAGGAGTTCAATAAAGAGATGCGGGCCCCGAGTGGATCTGGAGGACGCAGGAGCAAGTACAAGTACGCACAAGCCCTGTCGTTCCTCCGGGAAACAATGCTCACCAGAAGGTAAATATTACACACCACATGTGAAAAAAATGTTAGATGTAACTTTTTTTTTTCAGCCAGGGCCATACCATGTCAGTATTTTAATTGTTTTTTTTTCTCTTTATTACACAGCACGGTGAGCAGCACTCGGGAGCCTGCACGATTGGACCCTTCTGAGGCGATCCCTGAGGAGACCGGCACCGAGGGACACTTCGACCGCCCCGGTACATCTGCACCTTCCCAGCCTTCCCACACATTCGACCCATCTGTCCCATCCACCAGCACAGGAGCATCGTGGCCGCCTACATTACATGAAGCTGCTGGTGAGGAGATCGCTTTCCCTTTACCCCACCCTTCTGCCCCTGCCACCTCTAGTACACCTGCGGGTACTGGGCGGCAGCGGCAGAGGGGTCAGGAAAAGAGTTATGCGCAAGAGTTATTGCATCTGAATGCATCTTTCCAGAACTGTCTCAAAGTCTTGTCAGAGCAAATCTCCGCAGGCTTTCAGCAGATCAACTCCAGCATTCTGGAGGTGAAGACACTTCTGCAAACCATGCATTCAGAAGCAAGATCTTCGCCAAACCACACCTTTTTCAGGTCTGTTCTGGAGCGCATGGCAACACTATCTCCTACCCAGCAGATGCATGTAATGCATTCGTGCCACGGTGCTCTACAGCAGGTTACCTCCCAACCTCCACCTCCCACCACTGTAGTTCCTCCACCTGCACCCCCTCCAGCCACTTTCCATCCTCCCCCTCCTATTACATCTGCACCCCCTCCAGCCACTTTCCATCCTCCCCCTCCTATTACATACCAGCAACCTCACCAGTACCAGCAACCTCCCCAGTACCAGACATCTCCCCACTTCCAGCAACCTGCCCCGTACCAAACTCCTTCCCCGTACCAAACTCCTTCCCCGTACCAAACTCCTTCCCCATACAACTTTCCATCAACATCATCTGCTCCTACAGTCCCTGCCCAACCCTCCACTCCACCGCCCACCACCTCTTCTTCCTCCCACATGTCCACCCATTCTGTAGCTTTTTCCACACCTTCACCTCTAACTGTTCCTTCCCCACCACGATCCCAGTCCTCTCTCCACACACCCAGTGTCGAAGTGTCCCGCAGCCCCTCCAGCAGTATTTCCACCCCACAGTACACAGATTTGTAATGTGTGTTTTTTGTAATAAAAATGCCCATTGGGTTTAAAACCTTTATTAAAAAAGTTTTTTGCACTTTAAAAACATTTAAAAAAAAAAAAAAAAATTTAAATAATAGTTAAATTATCGTTTCACAATGGTTGTCTGTCATTTCTTTCTGCGGCGAACTATGTTTTAAAAAAAGGTTAAATACAGGGTATTTCAAAGGTAAAAAGGTATTCAAAACCAGGTATATAACTGTGGGTAAATTTTAGCTTTTTGCCACAGTTGTGTTCCTGGTTGTGTTTGAAGCAAAGTATTTCACCTAAAAAGTTGTGTTTATTGTTGGTGATTTCCTACCAATGTACACAACTTTTGTTAAAAGGTGAAATACTTTGCATAAAACACAACCAGGTACACACCTGTGGCCTAAAGGTAAAAATAGTAAGACCATGACAAGATAGCCAACTTTGGTTGGCAAAGGTATATACTGTTGGTCCAGAAGGTACACAAGTTTAGGGCACAAATCTTTCACACTCTGTCATCCCAGTGTACTCTGCCTTGAGGTGACATAAAGTATAGTGGAAAATTGTCCCTGAAACCGTCACAGAACTTCTAGTGGTAATATTTCCAATGACAACATCCATCTTCGCCAGTAACTTGCTCTTCTCTCCAACCTGCACTTTCTTCTCTACAACCTGTCAAAGAAGGGCTGTAGGAACATGCTATATCTAGTTTTCCAGTAGCCAATCCCGTTCGGAAGGCCACAAGGGTCAATTTTAAAAACCGGATCCGGCGTAATCCGTCGAAAAACGGATAGAAAAACGGATAGAAAAACGGATGAATCGGATGAGACGGATCCGGTTTTGTCTGTCAAGAACAAGACGGATCCGGCAGAAAACCGGATCCGGCACTTCAGGTTTTACAAAACATTTGCCGGATCCGGCATTCCGGCACGACGCCGGATCGCGCCTGACGCCGAAAACCTGATGTGTGAAAGTAGCCTAATTCTGTCTCCTCCCTGATCCCACTCAATTTAGCGTCTCTTCATAAATCCATTTCTGACGAAATGTCTTCATTCGGTGAAAAGGGCCTCTCCTGGTGGTGGAGGATTATTACTTTTAAGACCTACATTGTTCCAAAAATTTTGTATGTATTTCGTTCATTACCATTACCGATTTCAATCTCTTACTTAACAAGTTTACAAACCTGCACTAATAAATTTATATGGGGGCACAAAAAGGCGAGGATTGCCTCCAATATTCTTTATAAGAACAAGAGATTTGATGGTGCAGGCTTACCTAACCTATCGGCTTATTTTCATTCCTTTCTCATCAAGCAAAGTCAACTCTGGTGGCCCCTTCCCGACCCCCCAGCTTGCTGTGAACTAGAAAGATTCCTTAATAACAATATTCCACCTTATCGCCTAATCCTGGATATAATCCTACTTAAAAAAGCACCCTCTCTTTCCCACCCCATATTCAGTGCTACATTGGACGCCTGGAAATTACTTTCCAGGCAAACACGGGGCACAAATAAATTTAATTTTCTTAAAAATCTCCCACTCCAATTAGTTTGCGCCCTATTTAACCAGGATATTGATTCCATTTGGGCATCTCATGGTATTAAAAAAGTTAAAGATCTCTATAATAATAGCGTCCATGTACCTTTCACTCAAATAAAGGAAAGATTCAAGGTTTCATCTTCTTTTTGTCAGTACATTCTACTTAAAGACCTTCTTGAAATATTTTTTTCAACCAAACCAAGCTTATCAGAACCTGCAGCTAACCTCCTAATCAACATAAACCGCAACATTTTTTGGAGTATTTCTTATATATACGTGGTGTGGTGTAGTGACCTCTGTGTCCACTAGGGAGTGCTGTGTGGATGTCCCAGGATGGGTGTACAGGCACATCCAGGGTGGTAACAGGACCGTTATGTATCCCAAGGTGGGTGGCCTTGGGAAGAAGGTTTGATTATGTGCTGATCAGCAGAGGTACTGCTGATGTTTCTGGTACAATGTTTTAGGGAGAAGCCTTCAGGTGATTGGTGAGACAGGTGGATCAATCACCTACAAACCATCCCAGGGGCGTGTGTCTAGAACGCCATAGTAAAGTGTATGTGTGTGAATGGTTGTAGGACCTGCGATGAGGTCATAGCGGTGTGATCCGGTGGGCGTGGCTACCGACCATATAAGGTGACCAGGGTAGGTCACATGAGTGAATGCTTGGACCCGGTTGGTCCGTATGGAAGGTGTCGTCAGACCGACTACAGGAAGATGTGTCTGCCTTCCTGAGTGCACGTGTGCATCATGGCTGCATGTGCCTGAGAGTTCCCAGGAGAGGGAATGAACGTCAGGATTGAGAAGCAGCTATGAGGTAACCCGGACAGGGGATATAACTGTGAGGCTAGAGAGCCTGTGTACCAGACATAACAAAGTCTGTGTGACCACAGGGTTAACAGAGTGGAGCTCTGTCATAGATGCTATGCTGTTTTGATATGAACTTTCTGTTGCTATTGATGGTTTATGCTTTATAATAAACCGAATGGACTGAGTTATGTTGAGAAACCTGTGCCGGACCTGATTTATTGGCTGCCTAGCGAGTATCCCCTACCTGAATAACAAGCGCTACCTTACAGTGGCTAAACAAAAGCCAAGAATTCATAAGAACACAAAACCTGCTAAGATGGGAGAAAGAACTCCATATAGCTCCAGATGCAGCAGAATGGGAACAGGCTTGCTCCATTTCCTATGCCGCAATTATCTCTATGTCTCTCCAGTAGGCCCATCATAAAATGTTAACTAGATGGTACTATACGCCAGCTAGGCTTTCTAAGATAAATCCGGAAAATCCATCAACTTGCTGGAGAGGATGCGGCCAATATGGTAACTTACTATTCAATTTCTGGAATTGCCCCCTAATCAAACCGCTCCGGAATGACATATCAGCCCTAATCATTTCACTACTTCCCAAACCCATTATTTTTTCCCCCCAACTAGCCCTCTTATCATTGAACTCAGCCGACATTGAACATTTTTCTATTCCTTTAGTGATCCACATCTAGTTAGTCACCAAAAACTCTATCACCTTTAATTGGAAAAGATCAGATCCTCCCAAACTCCAAGAAATTATAGGAAAACTAACCCTCCATAAAGCTTTTGAATATAAAATAGCCAAGGTGAATGATAAGCTTGACAAATTTAATAGAAAATGGTCCAATTGGATTATACTATTTCCTTAAATGATTTTTTAAAGCATCCTGCAGCATTGTTTATTCTATTATTCTTGTATCCTTTGCCCTTGTGATTATTGAATTATTGAGTCATATGTATCAGTTTACTTGTTATTAATATCGTTTGGGTTTCAAGGACCACTTGGTCTCTGTTCTCCTTTCTTCCCTTCTCCTCCCTGTCCCCCCCTCTTCTCTTACCTCCCCTTCCCTTTGTTATATAAAACCCTAATAAAAGTTTTGGAAAACAAAACACTAGATATATACACATAAAATATATAAATAAATATATACCCATGTCAGTGACACATACACATGGCCCTGCCATCACATCCTGGATATGCTCCCCCTGTGCGGCTGGCATGCACATGGCCCCCCCATCCCATCCTGGATATGCCCCCCTGTGCTGCTGGCAAATACATGGCCCCCCATCACATGCTTGATATGCCCCCTTGTGCTGCTGGCACGCAGATGATAAAATAACAAACACTTAACTCACCTTCTGATGATGGCTCCGTGCTCCCAGCTCCTCCCGTGGTGCTTCCTGTTTCCCGGGCATCGGATCATGTGACCTGGGCACACAGTGATGACATCACTGTGCCGATCGCATGATCGGATGTCGGCACAGACACAGGAAGAGCAACGGGAGGAGCTGTGAGCACTGAGCCATCATCGGAAGGTGAGTTAAGTGTTTGTTATTTTATCATGTGCCAGCAGCACAGGGGGGCATATCCAGGATGGGAGGCAGGGAGAGTGCAGGCACAGGCAATATGCACCACTCCCCTGTCAACCAACTTGGCGCAGCTTCAGCACCGTGGTGATGGACAGCGGGTGCAGTGAATATTACATGAGGCTAATGAGCGGGAGCACGTGACCTCCCGCTGTCTCTGCAACCCGCAGGAAGCCCATCCCAGCCCCCTGACACCATGCCAGAGCCGCCCCCCCTCCTGAACAGCAGCACACAGATTCAGATTATAAGATGCACCCACCACTTTCCCCCAAAATTGGGGGAACAAAAGTGCGTCTTATAATCCGAAAAATACGGTATATATGTTTTTATATATATATATATATATTTTATATATATTTATATTGCACAGTAAGATTGAAAAAAAGCCGTTAATTCATTTGTCGGCTTATGTAAAATCATTACAGAACCCGAAAGGATATGAGACATGGTTTACATACAGTAAGCCATTGCATATCCGTTAGATTTATCTATGTCCCTCACTATTAATGTTAGTACCTCTTATTACCCCATATGCCACCCGCTACAGGGCAATGGGAAGAGAGAGGGTAAGTGCCGGAATAGGTGCATCTTACAGATGTGCCTTTTCTGGGGTGGCTGGGGGCAGATCTTTTTAGCCAGGGGGGCCCAAAAACAATGGTCCCTCTCTAGGCTATTAATTTCTGCCCTCAGTCACTGGCTTGCCCTCTCTGGTGGAGAAAATTGCGCGGGAGCCCACCACAGTTTTTTCCGTGAATTAATTTTGAAATTTAACACCTACAGCTACAAAATTTAACAGACACACTATAAAAATTATTAGTGAGGGACATATAAAAATATAACGGATATGCAATGGTTTACTGTATGCCGACAATTGATTTATTACCTATTCTGCTATCTACTTCTGTATGAAATATATATATATATATAATATATATATATATATATATATATAGTAAAGCAGCGGTGTCCACGCTGTGCAGTGATGAGGCAGTAACCCAGCAAGTCCAAACAACAAAATGTGACCTTGGCTCAGCTTGGCCCTGTGTTGCCTCACACAGGGAAGGAACGCTCTGCGGACCACTGCTCTGCATCTGTGCAAGTCAGAACTGACACACCCAAAACTCTTTTTTCAGTTTTTTTTTCTTTCTCCAATCTGTGGCCATAGGCCACTTATAAGACCTGGAATGGAGGAAATGAACCAGACCCCGCTACCTTCCTGCAGTCCGTTTAAAAAATAAAAGCCCACACCGGGTTTTCCTGAACAAACTCCTTGGTCCAAATAACTTGACCAGGCTCAAACTTACTTTAATTCCGCCCTGTGAGTCACAGGCACCCTGCTGCGACCACCAGGCACTCCAGAGGATCTAGTACGCTTCTGAGCGCATCCTGGGGGACACATAGCGACCCTCACATATGACTCCGGTCTCTGCCTCACAATATATATATATATATATATATACGGTGTATAGCAAAAAACAGGGAAACAGGACATGGAGAAAAAAAGTGAACTTTAATGCCCAATAGCGTGGCAACTAGTGTTGAGCATTCCGATACCGCAAGTATCGGGTATCGGCCGATACTTGCTGTATCGGAATTCCGATACCGACTTCCGATATTTTTTCAATATCGGAATTCGGCATCGGAATCGGAAGTTCAGTTGATTGACGGCCTGACGTCATCATGATGCGCGGTGTGTGCGCATCATGATGCGCCGTCATTTCGGGCCTTCCGGGGGGTCTCTGCCGGCCTGCCGGGGGGCTGTGCCGGCCTGCCGGGGGGCTGTGTGGACTGCCCGGGGTCTGTACCGGCCTGCCGGGGGGCTGTGCCGGCCTGCCGGTGGTCTGTGCACCCTGTGGGGGTCTGTACCGGCCTGCCGGGGGGCTGTGCCGGCCTGCCGGGGGGCTGTGCTGATGTCCGGGGGTCTGTGCAAGCATCGTCCGATGGGACTACAAGTCCCATCGGGCGATGCCTGCTACCATGACAGTGATTGACACATTAGCCAATGATGGGACAGTAGTAGTCCCATCATCCGGCTAATGTGTTAAATGTTAAAAAAAAAAAAAAAAAAAAAAATACTACATACATACTACATGCTACATACATACTACATACATACTACATACATACTACATACATACTACATGCATGCTACATACATACTACATGCATGCTACATACATACTACATGCTACATACATACTACATGCATGCTACATACATACTACATATATACTACATACATGCTACATACATACTGCATGCTACATACATACTACATACATACTACATACATACTACATGCATGCTACATACATACTACATGCTACATACATACTACATATATACTACATACATACTACATACATACTACATGCTACATACATACTACATACATACTACATACATACTACATGCTACATACATACTACATATATACTACATGCATGCTACATACATACTACATGCTACATACATACTACATACATACTACATACATACTACATACATACTACATGCATGCTACATACATACTACATGCATGCTACATACATACTACATGCTACATACATACTACATGCATGCTACATACATACTACATATATACTACATACATGCTACATACATACTGCATGCTACATACATACTACATACATACTACATACATACTACATGCTACATACATACTACATGCTACATACATACTACATATATACTACATACATACTACATACATACTACATGCTACATACATACTACATACATACTACATGCTACATACATACCACATATATACTACATACATACAATACATTCATACAATACATACATAGACATACAGTACATATAACATAGAGTAACATACTTACCAATACTTGTCACATTGTTCCCCGAAGCCATTGTCTTTTCCGGAATAAATATTAACATAACAAACCACAAAAATACTCACCCACGATCCGAAGCAGTCCACGAGTGTGTCCCACGACGATCTTGGGTAGAGAACTGCAGCATCAGATGATGCTGCCGTTCTCTACGGGCTGCAGGAATCCAATGACGGAAGGTAGGTATCCTTCTGCACTGTATTCCTCCGCCACTTAAAAAAAAAAAAATCCCTAGTCTCACTTTATGCCATTGCTGCGTGGGAAATTCCCACACAGCAATGGCATAAAGTGAGACTAGGGACTTTTTTTTTTTTTAAGTGGCGGAGGAATACAGTGCGGAAGGATACCTACCTTCCGTCATTGGATTCCTGCAGCCCGTAGAGAACGGCAGCATCAGCTGATGCTGCAGTTCTCTACCCAAGATCGTCGTGGGACACACTCGTGGACTGCTTCGGATCGTGGGTGAGTATTTTTGTGGTTTGTTATATTAATATTTATTCCGGAAAAGACAATGGCTTCGGGGAACAATGTGACAAGTATTGGTAAGTATGTTACTCTATGTTATATGTACTGTATGTCTATGTATGTATTGTATGAATGTATTGTATGTATGTAGTATATATGTGGTATGTATGTAGCATGTAGTATGTATGTAGTATGTATGTAGCATGCATGTAGCATGTAGTATGTATGTAGCATGCATGTAGTATATATGTAGTATGTATGTAGCATGTAGTATGTATGTAGCATGCATGTAGTATGTATGTAGCATGCATGTAGTATGTATATGGTATGTATGTAGCATGTAGTATGTATGTAGCATGCATGTAGTATATATGTGTTATGTATGTGGTATGTATGTAGCATGCATGTAGCATGCATGTAGTATGTATGTAGTATGTATGTAGTATATATGTAGTATGTATGTAGCATGTAGTATGTATGTAGTATGTATGTAGCATGCATGTAGCATGCAGTATGTATGTAGCATGCATGTAGTATATATGTAGTATGTATGTAGCA
Organism: Dendrobates tinctorius; assembly: GCF_039654945.1. Taxonomy (NCBI): domain Eukaryota; kingdom Metazoa; phylum Chordata; class Amphibia; order Anura; family Dendrobatidae; genus Dendrobates; species Dendrobates tinctorius. Next base: position 10,705,543 of record NW_027361993.1, read on the forward strand.
TGTAGTATGTATGTAGTATGTATGTAGCATGCATGTAGCATGCAGTATGTATGTAGCATGCATGTAGTATGTATATGGTATGTATGTAGCATGTAGTATGTATGTAGCATGCATGTAGTATATATGTGTTATGTATGTGGTATGTATGTAGCATGCATGTAGCATGCATGTAGTATGTATGTAGTATGTATGTAGTATATATGTAGTATGTATGTAGCATGTAGTATGTATGTAGTATGTATGTAGCATGCATGTAGCATGCAGTATGTATGTAGCATGCATGTAGTATATATGTAGTATGTATGTAGCATGTAGTATGTATGTAGTATGTATGTAGCATGCATGTAGCATGCAGTATGTATGTAGCATGCATGTAGTATGTATATGGTATGTATGTAGCATGTAGTATGTATGTAGCATGCATGTAGTATATATGTGTTATGTATGTGGTATGTATGTAGCATGCATGTAGCATGCATGTAGTATGTATGTAGTATGTATGTAGTATATATGTAGTATGTATGTAGCATGTAGTATGTATGTAGTATGTATGTAGCATGCATGTAGCATGCAGTATGTATGTAGCATGCATGTAGTATATATGTAGTATGTATGTAGTATGTAGCATGCATGTAGTATATATGTAGTATGTAGCATGTAGTATGTATGTAGCATGCATGTAGTATATATGTGTTATGTATGTAGCATGTAGCATGCATGTAGCATGCATGTAGTATGTATGTAGTATATATGTGGTATGTATGTAGCATGCAGTATGTATGTAGCATGCATGTAGTATATATGTAGTATGTATGTAGTATGTAGCATGCATGTAGTATATATGTAGTATGTAGCATGTAGTATGTATGTAGCATGCATGTAGTATATATGTGTTATGTATGTAGCATGTAGCATGCATGTAGCATGCATGTAGTATGTATGTAGTATATATGTGGTATGTATGTAGCATGCAGTATGTATGTAGCATGCATGTAGTATATATGTAGTATGTATGTAGCATGTATGTAGTATGTAGTATGAATGTAGCATGTATGTAGTATGCATGTTGTATGTATGTAGCATGTAATTTTTTTTTATTTTTTTTTACATTTAACACATTAGCCGGATGATGGGACTACTACTGTCCCATCATTGGCTAATGTGTCAATCACTGTCATGGTAGCAGGCATCGCCCGATGGGACTTGTAGTCCCATCGGACGATGCCTGCACAGACCCCCGGAGCCTGCACAGACCACCGGCAGGCCGGCACAGCCCCCCGGCAGGCCGGCACAGCCCCCCGGCAGGCCGGCACAGCCCCCCGGAGCCTGCACAGCCCCCCGGCAGGCCGGCACAGCCCCCCGGCAGGCCGGCACAGCCCCCCGGCAGGCCGGCACAGCCCCCCGGAGCCTGCACAGACCACCGGCAGGCCGGCACAGACCACCGGAGCCTGCACAGACCCCCTGGCAGGCCGGCACAGCCCCCCGAAAGGCCCGTACAGACCCCAGAGAGGCTGTACAAGGGCAGGAAAGGGTTTTTCTTATTCCGATACCGGAAGTCCCATAGACTTGAATGGGACTTCCGGTATCGGAATCGGCGATACCGATACTTTTTTTAAAGATCGGCCGATACCATCCGATACGATACTTTGAAGTATCGGACGGTATCGCTCAACTCTAGTGGCAACGTTTCGGAGCCGTAAGCCTTGAAAAAGGTTTGAAAAAGGATTTCACATCTGAAACGTTGCCACACCATTGGGCATTAAAGTCCACTTGTTTTTACTCCATGTGCTGTTTCCGTTTTTTGCTACTTATCCTGCTATGCCAATTGAACACTGGTTGGGGAAGCGTGCACTTCAACAAGGTATTGTCTTGGTGCTGTTCCAGTTTTTTCTTGTTATATATATATATACATACACACACATATATATACACCTATTCTACATTATATTTTAGCCTATTCTATTCTATACTGTACCCGGCATCTGCAGGCTTTTAAGCCATCTACCTACCTCTCTCTCTCTCATATATATATCTATACTGTGTATATATATATACTGTATATATAAGATTATTTATATATATATATATTTATGTATATTTAATTTCCCAGTGGAGCATTGCCTGGCCTATGCTTATGGTAGCATGACAGGCATTTCACTCTCCACAAGAAAAGACATTACGCCTTAGACTCCGGCAGAGGCCTCTCATTCAGTCAAATCAGATGTCTTGTTTTGCACTGAGGAGGGGCAACACCTTGAAACACGTGTTTATGAATAGAGATTCTGGTTTGGCTTTTATCTTAAGACGCAAGGCTCATTAAGGGGTCAATATTGTCTTTTAGGATTGCTACCTCCAGTAGATGTAGCCAATGTTCTAGTCCTCTTCCTCTCTGAAGAGTCAGTTTGCATGTTAAGGTATATGATTTCTCAGGAGTGACATTACTATACTACTCTTACTGGATGTCAGGACTCTAATGTCAGGACCCTGTCAGCGTCGGCAAACTGCCACGCAGAGCAGGGTGACTTACCCACACTATGGGAGAGCACGGGGTCCAATACTGTAGTGATGGTTCAAGCAGACAGGACCTGCGGCACTGAAAATAGTAAGGAGTCCAAGGACCTCCAATCATGTGACTTCAGGGGGCGGGGCTTAGCGTCCTACTGCTGCAGATGATGAAATGTACCTACTGCAGGGCAACTAGTAGAGGAGAGGAAAACGCAGGTCAGACAAGCGAGGGTCGTACACGGAGAGGGCTGTGCGGTACCAGAGGGATGAGCAGAGAATAGTCAAGTCACAGGCAGAGGGCATACACAGAGAGGTAGCGTAGTACAAGAGGGACAGGCAGAACTCGTAACAGGGACAGAACCGGATCAAAACCAAACAAGCAACAAGTTATCAGGCACAAGGCACACGTACGCACGAGGTCAACTAACTCAGCCGAGGGCAGGAGTATAAGTGACACCGGACCTAGGTCGAGTGAGCATTAAATAGCCACCCTCTGCCAGAGAGAGGCAGAAACAATTAACCCCTGTCTGCAGAGCCTTCAAATCACAAGGATGAACCCAATCGACAATGGCCTGCACCTTATTAGGATCCATGCAATACCCCTCAGCAGACACAATGAATCCCAGAAAAGACAGTTCCTGAACAAAAAATAAACATTTCTCAACTTTAGCAAAGAGACAGTTCTCCCGAAGCCTTTGGAGAACTGCCCGAATATGACCAATGTGAGCCTGTTTATCAGGTGAGTAGATGTCATCCAAATACACAACCATAAAACGTTCAATAAAATCAGAGAACACGTGATTGATGAAATTTTGGAAGACCACTGGAGCATTGGTCAGACCGAAAGGCATGACCAAATTCTCAAACAACCCTTCAGTAGTGAGAAAAGCAGTTTTCCACTCATCTCCTTCCCGGACTCGGATAAGGTTATACGCTCCGCGTAGATCTAATTTCGAAAACCACTTAGCTCCGGACAACTGGTTGTACAAATCAGGAATAAGTGGGAGGGGATACGTATTTCTCACAGTTATCTTATTTAACTCTCGAAAATCGAGGCATGGGCGTAAACCACCATCTTTTTTCTTTACAAAAAAGAACCCCGCCACCACGGGAGAGACAGAAGGACAAATGTGTCCCTTATGGAGACTCTCGGAAATGTATTCCTTCATAGCAGCCCGCTCAGGACCCGAAAGGTTATACAAGCGGGCCTTGGGCAATTTAGCACCTGGAACCAGGTCAATGGTACAATCAAATGGGCGGTGTGGTGGTAAAACTGCAGCCTCTTTTTCGGAGAAAACGTCTGTATAGTCCTTTAGGTACTCCGGAATACCTTCCAGACCAACAGACGACACAGACACAGTAGCAAGACATCTTTCAGAACAATAGGGACCCCATTTAACAATGTCCCAAGATTCCCAATTAATCACAGGATTATGTAATTGTAACCAGGGGAACCCCAACACCAGTCCCGCAGGCAGGTTGTCCATAACAAAGCATGAAAGACATTCCTGGTGCAAGGAACTCACTTTAAGGAGAAACTCCTCTGTAAGAAATATGATGTCATTCTTAGCCAGTGGTGTTTTGTCAATGGCAACAACATGGATAGGAGTCTTCAGCCTAACTGTCCCTAGCTTACACCTGGACACCAAGTCAGAGTCAATAAAGTTCAACGACGATCCGCAATCCATGAAGGCAGAAGTGGATGTGGAGACACTCCCACAACAAAGTTCCACTTGCAACAACATTTTTGAAAATGGAGAAAAAGGTACCTGAGAGTCTGGGTGACCTCCACGACAATCACCCGGGCTCAGCCGCTGGTTGGTCAGTGGACAGGAGGGGCAGTCCTTTTTCCAATGTCCAGAATCGCCACAGTGAAAACAGAATTTTCCCAAGTGCCGTTGTCTCCTTTCTTTCTCCTTGAGGTCGATGGTTCCCATCTCCATGGTTTCCCATGTAGGACTGGCTCCCCTTCCTTGGGAGAATAACGGAGTCTCAATCTGCACCACTCCCCTCGCCCGTAGCCTGCGATCCATTCGGACGGCTTGTGTCATAGCCTCCTCCAGGGAATCGGGCGGAGGGTGGAGAGTCAAGGCATCTTTCATATGTTCAGGCCTCTACGGAACAAGCCCTGGAGGGCGGCATCATCCCAGCAGACCTCAGCAGCCCAGCGTCTGAACTCTGAGCAAAACCACTCGGCTGAGTGCTTCCCCTGGCACACACTCATAACCATGTCCTCAGCCATACGCATCCGATCAGGCTCATCATAAATATGCCCCAGGGCCTCAAAAAATGCATCCACAGTCATACGTTCAGGGGCAGTGGTTGGAAGGGAGAAAGCCCAAGCCTGGGGGGCTCCCCTTAACAGAGACATAATGACCCCCACTCTCTGCCTTTCATCCCCAGAAGAGTGTGGTCTCAATGAAAAAAAAAGCTTTCAGCCTTCCTTGAAAACTTTGAATTCCTTTTTATCTCCAGAAAAGGTATCCAGTAACTTAACCGGAGACTCAGGGGAAACTAATGTAACATCCCGAGCCCCCAATGATAAAACCCCCTGCACAGTGTCAGTGATCAGCTGCTGAGACTGAGCCAGGGCTAGTTGTTCCCCCAGGAGTTTGAGACATCTGAGTCAGGTGCTTTACCTGCTCAGAAAGAGCGTGCATAGGATACATCATAGAATCATCCCAACCCTAACCCATCTCTTCAACCTATCACTAACAACTGGTGTTTTCCCCTCAAGCTTTAAACATGCCTCCATCACACCTATCCTCAAAAAGCCCTCTCTTGACCCATCCTCTGTATCTAGCTATCGCCCTATATCACTTCTCCCATACGCCTCCAAGCTACTGGAACAACACGTCTACCTTGAACTGTCCTCCCATCTCTCTTCTTGCTCCCTCTTCGACCGCTTACAATCTGGCTTCCGGTCACACCACTCCACTGAAACTGCCCTTACTAAGGTCACCAATGACCTCTTAACTGCCAAGAGCAAGCGACACTACTCTGTCCTCCTCCTCCTGGTCCTGTCGGCTGCCTTTGACACAGTGGACCATTCCCTATTATTACAGACCCTCTCATCCCTCGGCATCACAGACTTGGCCCTCTCCTGGATCTCATCATACCTAACAGACCGGACATTCAGCGTCTCCCACTCACACACCACCTCCTCACCTCGCCCCCTATCTGTCGGAGTCCCACAAGGTTCAGTCCTAGGGCCCCTGCTGTTCTCTATTTACACCTTTGGCCTGGGACAGCTCATAGAATCTCATGGCTTTCAGTATCATCTTTATGCTGATGACACACAGATCTACATCTCTGGACCAGATATCACCTCCCTACTAACCAGAATCCCTCAATGTCTGTCCACTATTTCATCCTTCTTCTCCACTAGATATCTGAAACTCAACATGGACAAAACAGAATTCATCATCTTTCCCCCATCTCACGTGACCCCCCCTACGAACCTATCAATTACAGTAAATGACTGCCCACTCTCCCCAGTCCCACAAGCTCGCTGCCTCGGAGTAATCCTTGATGCTGATCTCTCCTTCAAACCACATATCCAAACCCTTTCCACTTCCTGCCGACTTCAACTCAAAAATATTTCACGCATCCGTTCATTCCTCACCCAAGAATCTGCAAAAACCCTAGTCCATGCCCTCATCATCTCTCGCCTTGACTACTGCAACCTCATGCTCTGCGGCCTCCCCTCAAACACTCTCGCACCCCTCCAATCTATTCTAAACTCTGCTGCCCGACTAATCCACCTGTCCCCCCGCTATTCCCCAGCTTCTCCCCTCTGTCAATCCCTTCACTGGCTCCCAATTGCCCAGAGACTCCATTACAAAACCCTAACCATGACATACAAAGCCATCCACAACTTGTCTCCTCCATACATCTGTGACCTCGTCTCCCGGTACTTTCCTGCACGCAACCTCCGATCCTCACAAGATCTCCTTCTCTACTCCCCTCTTATCTCCTCTTCCCACAATCGCATACAAGATTTCTCTCGCGCATCACCCCTACTCTGGAACTCTCTACCACAACATATCAGACTCTCACCTACCATCGAAACCTTCAAAAAGAGCCTGAAGACCCACCTCTTCCGACAAGCCTATAACCTGCAGTAACCACCGATCGACCAAACCGCTGCACGACCAGCTCTACCCTCGCCTACTGTATTATCACCCATCCCTTGAAGATTGTGAGCCCTCGCGGGCAGGGTCCTCTCTCCTCCTGTACCAGTTATGACTTGTATTGTTTAAGATTATTGTACTTGTTTTTATGTATACCCCCCTCACATGTAAAGCGCCATGGAATAAATGGCGCTATAACAATAAATAATAATAATAATAATAATAATAATAATAATAATCATAGAATCGTAGAGTTGGAAGGGACCTCCTGGGCCATCTGGTCCAACCCCCTGCTCAAAGCAGGATTCGCTAAATCATCCCAGTCAGATGTCTGTCCAGCCTCTGTTTGAAGACTTCTATTGAAGGAGAACTCACCACTTCTCGTGGCAGCCTGTTCCACTCATTGATCACTCTAACTGTCAAAAAGTTTTTTCTAATATCTAATCTGTGTCTCCTCCCATTCAGTTTCATCCCATTGCTTCTAGTCTTTCCTTGTGCAAATGAGAATAAAGTTGATCCTTCTACAATGTGACAGCCCTTTAGATATTTGTAGACAGCTATTAAGTCTCCTCTCAGTCTTCTCTTTTGCAAACTAAACATTCCTAAATCCTGCAACCTTTCCTCATAAGACAGGGTTTGCAGACCGGTCACCATTCTGGTCGCTCTTTTCTGAACTTGCTCCAGTTTGTTGATGTCTTTTTTAAAATGTGGTGCCCAAAACTGGACACAATATTCCAGATGAGGTCTGACCAAAGAGGAGTAGAGGGAAATAATGACTTCACGTGATCTAGACTGTATGCTTCTGTTAATACATCCTAGAATTGCATTTGCCTTTTTTGCTGCTGCATCACACTGTTGACTCATATTCAGTCTGTGATCTATTAGTATACCCAAGTCTTTTTCACATGTGCTGTCACTTAGCCCTATTCCTGCCATTCTATATATGCTTTTTTCATTTTTATTGCCCAGATGTAGTACTTTGCATTTCTCCCTGTTAAAAACCATTCTGTTAGTTGCTGCCCACTTCTCCAGTTTATTTAAATCTTTTTGAATCCTCTCTCTCTCTTCTCTAGTATTAGCTATCCCTCCTAGCTTTGTGTCATCAGCAAATTTAATCAGTTTACCCTCAATTCCTTCATCTAAATCGTTGATAAAGATGTTGAACAATACAGGGCCCAGGACAGAGCCCTGTGGTACCCCACTTGAGACATTCTTCCAACTGGATGTGCAGCCATTTATGACCACTCTTTGGGTCCGATCACTAAGCCAGTTATGAATCCACCTAACAATTGCCTTGTCCATTCCATACTTAGTCATTTTTTCAATAAGGATTGTATGAGAGACTTTGTCAAATGCTTTGCTGAAGTCAAGATATACTATATCTACAGCATTTCCTTGATCCACCCAATCAGATACATCACATACACAGGAGAAGGGGAGAGGAGAAAAAAAATGGTAACGGTCAGTTATACTGTAATGTCAGGACTCTAATGTCAGGACCCTGTCAGTTTCGGCAAACTGCCATGCAGAGCAGGGTGACTTACCCACACTATGGGAGAGCACGGGGTCCAATACTGTAGTGATGGTTCAAGCAGACAGGACCAGCGGCACTGAAAATAGTAAGGAGTCCCAGGAGCTATGATCACGTGACTGCTGGGGGCGGGGCTTAGTGTCCTACTGCTGCAGATGATGAAATGTACCTACTGCAGGGCAACTGTAGTAGAGGAGAGGAAAACGCAGGTCAGACAAGTGAGGGTCGTACACGGAGAGGGCTGTGCGGTACCAGAGGGACGAGCAGAGAATAGTCAAGTCACAGGCAGAGGGTCATACACAGAGAGGTAGCGCAGTACAAGAGGGACAGGCAGAATTCGTAACAGGGACAAAACCGGATCAAACCAAACAAGCAACAAGTTATCAGGCCCAAGGCACACGTACGCACAAGGTCAACTAACTCAGCCGAGGGCAGGAGTATAACTGACACCGGACCTAGGTCGAGTGAGCATTAAATTGCCGCCCTCTGCCAGAGAGAGACAGAAACAATTAACCCCTGTCTGACCAGGATGGGCCAAAGACAACCCCCATCCTGGATCATGACACTGGAAATGTATAACAAAATTGTTTACTGGGTGTTGCTGTGTATCCATTGTAAGTAGGGAGTGTGCCTAAACACCGAGGTCCCAATTCGCAAAGTTTTTGTGCAACCCAAAATTGTACAAACATTGCTCAGTTTTTCAAAATTTTATGCCTTTCAAAGAGATTTGTAAAAAATGGACAAAATTTGGTCTGGATTGTCCAATTAGTACTCGCATTTTCAGCCTGTGTCCTCTGAACAGAAGAGATCTGGACTCAGCTGCGAAAGGTAAGAAGGTAGATCCAGGCAACTACCATCCAGTAAGCCTAAGATCAGTAGTGTGCAAAATTTTTGAGGGCAATCTAAGAGATGACCTGCAGAAATATATTGTAGATAATAATATAATAACTGACAACCAGCAAGAATTCATGAAAGATATGTTGTGTCTAACCAACATGCTGTGTTTCTATGAGGAGGTGAGTTCAAATCTGGATGTACAGGTGCTTCTCACAAAATTAGAATATCAACAAAGAGTTAATTTACTTCATTTACTGAGATAATGACTTCTGGGATTTCATTGTAGTCATCAACATTAACAGAAATAAACATGTGAAATAGATCACTCTGTTTGTAATGACTCTATATAATATATGAGGTTCACTTTTCATATTGAAGAACTGAAATAAACTAACTTTTTTGTTGATGTCCTAATTTTGTGAGAAACACCTGTAGGAAATGTGGCTAATGCGATTTATCTGGACACTGCAAAAGCATTTGATACAGCTCCACATAACAGCCTTATACTGAAGCTACAGAAGCAAGGACTGGAGGAAACTATATGCAGATGGTTAAGGAATTGGCTAAATAACAGGAAACAAAGAGTCATCATAAGTGGTATGTTCCCTAAACGGGATATAGTCAGCAGTGGAGACCGCAGGGATCTGTACTGGGAGCAGTAGGGACCTCAGGGATCTGTACTGGGAGCAGTGGTGTACTGCAGGGATCTGTACTGGGAGCTATGGGGTACTGCAGGGATCTGTACTGGGAGCAGTGGGGACCGCAGAGATCTGTACTGGGAGCAGTGGGGACCGTGGGGATCTGTGATAGGACCAATTCTTTTGAACCTCTTTATTAATGACCTTTTGCATGAGATTGAGAGTAAAGTGTCAGTCTCACCAAACTATGTAGGATATTAAAATGTGACCTTGACATTACAATATTGCAAAACGATTTGGATAAGATGTCTGAATGGGCAAACACTTGGCAATTGAGGTTTAATGTACTGTAGATAAATGTAGAGTAATGCACCTGGGACGGAGTAATCCTATTGCTGCATATGCATTAAATTGGAGAATACTCGGGAATACAGAACAGTAGAAGGACTTGGGTATTCTGGTTACAAGTAAGCTGAGCAGCAGTACTCACTGTCAAGCAGCAACCGCAAAAGCAAACAAGATTTTAGGGCGTTTAAAAAGAGAGAAAAATCCTGCGATCCCAACGTATTGTTACCTCTTTATAAATCTTACTGAAGCCGAGGCCATTGTACCATGAAGCCAAGGGTCACGAGATCTCAATCTGCGCACGCGTAGACTCAGGAAGATGGCCGCCGAGAAACCGGTGATGTACTCGGCTCTACTCGCCGTGGACACTGGGCCGCAGCGTCGCCACATTTCTGCCGAAGGCATCCTGAATAAGGGACCCTGCTCCATGCTCTGCCTCACCGCCGACACCGGACCCGCAACATCGCACCCCGGGGGGTGCAGCATTGCCCTACTTCTGCCACCGCCGGTATCCTGAGGAAGGAATCATGCCTCCTGTGACCCCGCTCTACCACCGCCAGCTCTCAGGTAAGATACATTAAATTCGGACAATAAGACGGACGCCCATCTTATAAAAATCTTTTTTCTGCTATTTTCCACCCCAAAATTTGGGGTGCGTCTTATAGTCCGAAAAATACAGTAAATTAGTGTCAAAATGCACAATTGGTGGAAAAAGGTTGAACTTGATGGACCTAGGTCTTTTTTCAACCTACGTAACTATGTAACCTATGTACAATACAGGAAATGGCATGTGAGCAAAGGTGGCGCTGTGTCTATCAAAACAGAACTTCAGTGCCATTTCAGACAAGTGTGAACAGACACTTACCTGCCAAGGATATACAGTGTCATTTCTGCATTGCCCAGATTTACAATCCAGTAATTCATCCAAGGCGTGGGCAATGGCGTAGACAGCAGAATACACACTAAAAGAGGTGGACATGGCGAACTGGCTGGGGATGGACATGTTCTGCAGGGTGAATGAATGGCAGTCCCGGCAGACTTGGTTGCAGCCGTAAAGACTTGAATTTGTTGATTTGATTGATTTAACATATGCAATTTCAAAGTCTATAAGCTTTGGGAAATCAATTTGACCTACTGAGACCCCCAGGACTGAGCCAATGCTATTGATATTTGACAGCTCAGCAATCTGTGAGTCCACGGACCAGCTCTCGCTGCCGATCCAGACAAAATCTGTCATATTGGCATTAACCACTTCTTCAAAAAATATCCTGGCATTGAAATAGGTAGAGAAAACCACAGTTACCCGGACCCGAGCCTGGACAATGCTAGCAATCATCTTCTTCACGCTGGTCCTGTCTGTGCTGTACGGGATTAACCCTTGGTAAGCTACACAGATGCCGCTGTCTGTTGTTAGGTAGTAGAGGTCTTGTAATCCCTGCCTGCCATAGACGTCGTCGCTGCCCACGATCGCTATCCAAGTCCATTTGAATCTCTGCAGCAAATTCAAAATGACTTCAACTTGCAGTTTGTCACTAGGGATAGTACGAAGGAAGGATGGGTATATCTGCTTACGGCTGAGCAACTCATTGGAGGCTGAGTAACTTATCTGAAAAATATACATTAAATAGCGTGGGTGAAATGTGCATTGTGTTATCCTATCAAAGCATAAATGCAGTTCACATATCTAATAAATCTACACAGAAAGGCGTGCCACTTTGAGCTGATCAGTTACATCCTATATTATACTCCTGAGCTGCACTCACTATTTTGCTGGTGCAGTCACTATTACAGACAGCAAACCCAATTGCATTTTAGGGGTCTTTCACACTTCAGTCTTTTTGCCATCAGTCACAATCCATCAAAGTGTGAAAAAGCGGATCCAGTGCAGATTGTAAAAAACTGATGCACTGGATCGGTTTTTACCACTGCAGGAAATTTAAAGGAATAGGATGAGAGAGAGAGACTTTTCTGTGCCAGAAAGGCTTTGGGGTTAAATTAAAGGACTGGAAATTCTTCCGGGCATGCTCAGTTTAAAAAAACTGAATCCGTCACTGGATTCCGTCATGTGACGGACAGCGACGTATCCGTCGCCCATAGGCGTCCATTCTAGCAGACGACAGACGGCGACGGATCCGACTCTTCGACGGAGACAAAAAACGTTTCTATGGATGTTTTTTCCGGCCGACAGACATTGATTTTCCAATGGATCCATCGCACGACGGATAAAACGGAAGGCCATCCATCACAATAATTTGCTGGATCCATATTTTTTTTAGAGTTGAGCGAAACGGGTCGGTGAGATTAAAAAATAGCCGACTTTAGCTAAAGTTGGGTTTCACGGATCGAATCCCGACCATAACGTGAGGTTGGCCATGAGGTCGCCGATCAGAGCGCCAAAGTCGCATTTCAAATAATGCTTCCAGCGCCTTTTCTCAGCCAAAGAAGGTGGACGCACACTGTGGGCAACGCGATGACATGGGCAGCGGCCACCACCATCTTAGAGAAGGTCATTGAAGTGATTGGCTGGCTTTCTGTGGCGTCACAGTGGGTATAAAAGGCTGAAACCGTCGACCGCCATCTTACTTCTGCCGATCTTAGAATAGGGAGAGCTGCTGCTGATTCTGAACAGGGAGAGCATTAGGCAGGGAAGAAAAAAAAAACCTGCTTCTGCTGATAGCGCTTTTCACTGTACAGTTAATGTGCAGTGAAAGGGAGGATTTTTGTTGTGTGCAGCATCGCTGGTGGTGATTAGGCTGCCTTTTAAGGCTACCTGCTAGCTGCATTGCTGTGTGCACACTGCTGTTCAAACTGCTTTTTTCAAAGCACTCCAACTTTTATTATTTTGTCCTGGTGAGTTACTGAGCGTTCATTTTTTCACACACCGTATAGCGGTGTACCCTCCTCACACACTACCGTTTACCGGCTGGTATCACAGACAAATAGAAGCTATCTGTGTGTGACTCTGGAAGAAAAATCCGAAGAGTTTTTCTGTTTTTCCAGACCTACACCTTAGAGTGCTGTCCGCTTTTCAAACAGTTTCAAACAGTTTCGTATATCTGCTGTTTGATTACGGTCAAAACTAGACAGAGACAGCGTGTGTCAGTCCCTATACAAATAGACGAAGATTGACAATTTTCCATACAGACACCGTATAGCGGTGTACGCTCCTCACACACTACCGTCTACCGCCTTGTATTATGGACAAAAATAAGCTATCTGGGTGTGACTCTGGAAAAAAAGCCGAGGAGTTTTTCTGTTTTTCCAGACCTACACCTTAGAGTGCTGTCCGCTTTTCAAACAGTTTCGTATATCTGCTGTTTGCCTACGGTCAAAACTAGACAGAGACAGCGTGTCAGTCCATATACAAATAGACGGAGATTGACAATTTTCCATACAGACACCGTATAGAGCTGTCCAATTCTCAAACAGTATTGGATATCTGCCGTTCGCATTACAGTCACATCTATACAGAGTCAGCGTGTGTGTGTGACAATCTGTAAATACATATACGGAGATTGTTAGTTACACAAAAAACGTATACAGCTGTACACTTCTGATACAGTTCCGTATATCTGCTTGTTGGATTAAGGTCCAATGCATACTGTGAGAGCGTCTGTGACTAACAAAATATATACGTAGATTTTGTGACTAACAAAATATATACGTAGATTTAATTTTTTTAATACACCTTACACAGCTGGACGCTCCTCATACTGTACCATCTCTCTGCTGGTATTTTTGGTACATTTTCCCAAACATGAGGAAGTATGATGGAAGAGTCCACGGACGTGGGCAGGGGGGCGCAGCTGGTACTGATGGTGGTGGTGCATCGGCTGGTTCTGACAAAAGCTCAATAGCAGCTAAGGCAGGAGGTGTTGAGCCTGCGTCATCGTCTGGCCCAAGAAGGCCTGTAAGGTTGCCTTTTCTTGGAGTAGGAAAACCGCTTTTAAAGCCGGAGCATCAGGAACAGGTTTTGGCGTACATTGCCGAAACAGCCACCAGCTCTATAGCCTCCTCTTCTGAACGTTCGAAACCTGCAAGCACGGAGTCGTCAGTGCAGGGTTCTGGTCAGGAACCACCCCTTTCCTTTTCTCCTTCACCACCACCAAAAGTTACGGATGCGGCAGCCCACACTTCAGATTACTCTTTGGAGCTCTTTTCACATACCATGCCTGGGTTATCCAGTCAAATCCAGAATTCCCCAGTCCAAGATGAATCTGACATGGAGTGCACTGATGCACCGCCACTGCTAGATGATTCTGCTGGTACATCGACCCAGAGCACTACATTTTCTTGCAGTCTATTGAGCCAGAATCTGACCCTGATGAAACTCAGGTGCCCATTCCCGCATACTATACCACCTTACACGGTGACACACAGGAAGGTAAAGCGGAAGGTGCAGATGACTTTGAAGAGGAGGTGATGGATGACCCAGTTCTTGACCCAGATTGGCATCCATTGGGGGAGGGTGGCGCTGGCAATAGTTCAGATAAGGAGAAGGCTCCGCAGCAGGCATTGACATTGCAGCAGCGTTTATCTGCCAGGCCTGTACCTGTCCAAAAACGTGGAACAAAAACTAAAAGAGTTGTAGGACAGCTTGGCCAGACGGTCAACTTAGCACAGCGTGCAAGGCCAGAAAATGTATACCATAGTAGGAAGAGTGCAGTGTGGCACTTCTTTGTCCAAAATCCTACTGATGAGGCAAAGGTTACCTGTAAGAAGTGCGGAAGGATCTTTAGCTGAGGTAAACAACTCAGAAATATGCATACCAGTTGCATGCTTAGACATTTAATCAACATGCACTTGCAAGCGTGGACGGACTACAAAACCTCAGGTAGCACATGTGCACCTGCTCCGACTGAAGTTAGCTAGCAATGCTCCATCACTTCCACCACTGTAAGACCACCGCCACCGTTAAGCACACCACCAGCACTAAATGTGGAGTTGTCGTCGCAAGGCCAAAGCACTCAGGGAATCACAATGGTTTTGCAACACAACACTGAATCTAGGCCATCACCACCAATACCATCACCAACCCCCTCTCACTCCATCCGGTCCACTACTTCCCCCATATGCAGCTCTCCAGTCCAGCTCACCCTACCAGACACTCTGAGTAGGACCAGAAAGTATTCATCCTCTCATCCGTGTACACTTTGTTTGAATGCCTACATTGCCAAACTAATCTCATTAGAGATGATGCCCTACCGTTTGGTTGAAAGCAAAGCTTTCCGCGACCTCATGACCTACGCTGTCCCACACTATGACCTACCCAGTCGGCACTTCTTTTCTCGAAAAGCCATCCCTGCCCTCCACCGGCATGTGAAAGACCGCATTGTCCATGCAGTAAAACAGTCAGTAAGTGGAAAGGTGCACCTCACAACAGATGCATGGACCAGTAGGCACAGCCAGGGCCATTACGTGTCCATCCCTGGGCACTGGGTTAATGTGGTGGATGCAGGCTCCACTGGGGACAGCGGTGGAGGAACAGTGCTGCCTAGCCCACGGTAGAGGAAAGAGTTGGCTGTAGGCTTTCGATCCTGATCCTCCTCCTCTATCAGTGAAAGCTCGTCCACAGAGCGCAGTCGCACAAGCACTCCATCCGCAGCTGGCAGTGTTGCACATGAGGTGTCCCACTATCGAACAGCTAGTGGTAAGCGTCAGCAGGCTGTGTTAAAGATGATGTCTTTGGGCAACAACAGACACACCGCGGAGGTACTGGCCGACTACTTGCAGCGATAAACTGAGTCATGGCTGGGCAGTCTTCATCTTGAGGCAGGCAAGGTAGCCAGTGATAACGGCGTAACTTTGTGGCAGCCATAGCCCGTGCAAAACTCACACACATACCTTGCCTGGCTCACACTTTGAACCTGGTGGTGCAGGGCTTCCTTAATAATTATCCGGAGTTAACATCCCTACTCCATAAGGTGCGAAGACTGTGCCCGCACATCCGTCGCTCAAACGTCCACTCCACTCGTATACAGAAGCTGCAGCGATTGCTCCACCTCCCCAAGCACCGCCTAATCATAGACGTTGCAACAAGGTGGAACTCCACCCTGCACATAGTTGAGAGGCTGTGCGAACAGAGGCAGGCTGTAATGCATTTGTGGGAGGATATACGGGCAGGCAGTTTGAGGGAAGACATGGAACTCTCAGGGGTGCATAGGTCAAAGCTGAAAGACCTCTGTAAAGTCCTTCAGTGTTTTGAGGAATGCACACGGCTGGTAAGTGCAGAGGACGCCATCATAAGCATGAGCATCCCACTTATGCGTCTGCTCATGCAAAGTTTGACACACATTAAGGATCAGGCGTCTGCAGTGGAGGAGGAGGGAAGCCTTGATGACAGTCAGTCATTGTCTGGTCAGGGAACTGTCCTGGACGAGGTGGAGGAAAAAGAGAAGGAGGATGAGGGGGATGATTATTTTGGGCAGGAGGATGCTTCTCAGGTGGCAAGAGAAAATGTTGGCATTCCAAGGTGAGGTACAGTTTGCCAGAAAGTGCTCTTCCACCCACCACTGGCAGTGCATCATTGACACCTGGAACTTTGGCCCACATGTGCGATGTCCTAAAAAGGGACCCCCGCATTGCCAAAATGATGAGGGATGACGACTACTGGCTGGCCAGCATTCTCAATCCACACTACAAAGGCAAATTACACAACATCAGGCCACAGGAGAACCTAGAGATAATATTGGCTAACAAACAAGCAACTCTGGTAAACCGTTTGTTTGAGGCTTTCCAAGCACACAGCAGTGGTGCTGGTTCTCCCACGAGCCGTAGTGGGCACAATGGAAGAGGTGTTCGTTTTGCACACAGCCGAAGTAGCATTGGAGACAGGGGTTTAATGACCGTGTTGTGGAATGATTTCTCAAGTACCGCTCACACGACTGCTAATACTGCATCAATTAAAAGTGACAGGAGACAGCAGTTGTCAACTGTGGTTACAAACTACTACTCCCATATCGATGTTCTCCCTCACAGGTCATTCCCTTTTGACTATTGGGCCTCTAAACTCGACGCCTGGTCTGAATTGGCACAATATGCCTTACAGGACCTCGCTTGCCCTGCTGCTAGTGTGTTATCTGAAAGAGTCTTCAGTGCTGCTGGATCAATCCTTACAGAAAAAGGACCCGTCTGTCTACCCAAAATGTTGATGATCTAACCTTCATTAAAATGAACCATGCATGGGTTTCAAAGGATTTTGTCCCACCTTCCCCTGATGACACATAGGTTGCCAGAAAACTGCCTCGCTTTTGTCCTCCTCTTCCTCGGACTTGCCCAATTCCACCCTTTGCAACAGCTGAATGTCCAGCCAACACATCAACATATGAAATTTTTTAAACCTCCCTAAGTGGGCTGTCCACCCCCTCCCCAATGGCTCTGGTCAACACCTGGCACACCAGGGCAAGTGCCATTGCTCTGAACAGGTGGATGGGCCCACAGATGGCCGACAGCACTGGCACAGGGCCCCTCATAGTACAATACAGTGTCTCTGACGGTGAGGGGGCCCACTCGCCATCAGACACACCAGCGTACTATGAGGGGCCCTGTGCCAGTACTGTCGACCACGAGTGTGCCCCCCTGCTTGGTCATGGCCACAGCACTTGCAAGTTGCAATTCTTACCTCTCCCTGCTCCACCGCTGTGTAGTCTGGGCAGTTAAATCCTTCACAGGGACGGCCACTAGAAATTTGGTTTATTGATTGATGATGGGTAAGATGTAGCTATGGCCTTTCCTGCTGGCCTCTACCTTCAGATGATCAATGGCTACCATTTGTAATGGACGTCAACTTACAAGCGGATGCAGTGGTGCTTTATGATCACCTTTCACAGTTGTGATAGTCACAGACATGTCTCCTCTCATGCCAATCCAATAGAATCGCCTACGGTCTGTGGCTTCTGTCTTTTGAACTCCAAAATGACCAGACACATCATGATAGGCAGTAAGGACCATGTCTACATCTCTCCCTGTGATCACAGTTTGATGGAGACTAGTAACGGTGATGTGATCCACGCTACTGTGATAAAGCAATCCTTTCTTCACAAAGAAACGTTTTCGCTGTCTCCACAGACACAGTAATTGAGGGTCTGCATCGCCTCTGCAACATGTATCGGGAGGTTTTCCCACGATGCGTAATTCCCAAATTTCTGCTAACACTCGACTTTCCGTCTGTACTTGTATCCATGTAGTTTCCAGTAGCGGAGAGTCTGGACTGGCTTACTGAGATTGAAATATATACGAAGATTTAAAAGTACCACACCACTGTATACTGTTGTACACTTCGACTACCTTTCCTTTTTCTACTTGTTAAATTCTGGTGTAATACATACTGAAGTATCAACTAGAAAAGGTCCAAAAATGTCAAGGTTCAATTATAACACAAACGAAAACCACTAGTGTGAACATGGACATATGTGAGTGTCCAGTACACAACCAAAGAACCAACAGAAAAAGGTCCGTTAAAAAATCATGTTTTATTGACAAATTCTTTAAAAATTAAATGAACCAATTATTAGAAAATTATCAAACAGATGCCTACCAAAATGAAACAGGCGCTTAAGCATGGTAAAATACATCAAAAATTAAGAGAATAATATCTCATAAGAACCCACTGCAATTTGACTTCCTTAATTAAGGTAATATGTATTATGGATCTTTTAAATGCTCTTGTTCCGGATAGGTAGTTGCATGGGACTTTGATATTGGAATAAATTTTCCCCAATTCCCTGAATATATGCTGGGCTGGGACATGGAGCTCAATCTTTAAATGTAATTGCGTTATGTGATACTTTTGCAACTACAGGCAAAACTTACGTTGGAGGGAGCTGGAGACACATTGAGCCATTTGTTAAGGGTATTTATGATCTTTTTTATATATCCTATGCACTTTATTTGGGTATGCAGACTTTTAGTCTACCTATTATATGCACTTTATATTGTTCACAGATTTTTTATGATCACAGTTACTTATGGCTCATGTATTAATCATGTCATTATCTCCTTACTATGATTAATTATGGTATTAAATTATGTCCATTTGTTTGGTTCCTCTTTTATTGTGTAATGAAATAAAAATATTTTTAAGTCTTCTAATTGGACTCTCTTTGGTCTGTTCATATTTTGAGTAGGTTAAAAATATCTTTCATGAACATTCTTATGTTATATGATAAATGAGTGTTTCTCACTAAGTTGTTGGTGTACAGCTTGTATCTTGTTATACAGTACCTTTGTTTGACATTTAGTATTACGGTCAAATCCATACTGAGTAAGCGTCTGAGGCTGACTACTGGACTATGTATACGGAGATTTCAATTGTACCCTATAATATACTGTATATACTTGTTATCTTTTTATGCAGTACCTTTTTACAACATTTTTTATTATGGTCAAACCCAGACTGAGTGAGCATCTGAGGGTGACTCCGGAAATATATACCGAGATTTCAAATTTGGCCAACACTGTACACAGCTGTACGCTTGTGTTACATTACCCATTTACAGCTTTTCATATTGTTGTGTAATCCATACTGGGCCTGAGAGCGTTTGTGTCTGCCTCCTGAAATGTATACGGAGATTCAGAATGTTTACACTATACTATATATACCTTGTATCTGGTGATACTGTACCCTTTTTCACATTTTTATTTTATTGGGTAATCCATACTGAGCCTGTGAGCGTCTGTGTATGACTCATGAAATATATACGGAGATTAACTGTTATCCCTAGACTATATAGAGCTGTACGCTTCTGATACAGTACCATATATCTGCTGGTATTTTGCATCAATTTTCTAAAACATGAGGAAGTATGGTGGAAGAGGACACGGACGTGGGCGTGGGGGGTCACCTGGTACTGATGGTGGTGGTGGTGCATCTGCTGGTAGTGCCAAAAACACAATAGCAGCTGAGGCAGAAGGTGTTGAGCCTGCGTCATAGTGTAGCTCTGGAAGGCCTGTAAGGCTCCGTTTTCTGGGAGTAGGTAGACTACTTTTGCAGCCGGAGCATCAGGAACTGTTTTTGGCTTACATTGCTGAAACAGCCTCCAGCTCTATCGCCTCCTCTTCTGAAGTTTAAAAAATTGCAAGCACTGAGTCGTAAATGCGGGCTTCTGGTCAGGAGCAACCACTTTCCTTGTGTCCTTCACCCACACCAAAAGTGAAGGATGCGGCAGCACACACTTCACATTACTCCATGGATCTCTTTTCACATACCATGCCTGGGTTAATTAAAAATGGGGCCCATCATATACTGGAGCATTCAAAATGGGGGACATCTGACACTGGAGCATCATCCATGAGGCCCATCATATACTGGAGCATTTTAAATGGGGCAGATCAGACACTGGAGCAGCATCTATGGGGCACATGATACACTGGAAAATTAGAAATGGAGCCCATTATATATGGAGCATTATTAGGGCCCATACAGTTGTGGCCAAAAGTATTGACACCCCTGCAATTTTGCCAGATAATACTCAGTTTCTTCCTGAAAATGATTGCAAACACAAATTCTTTGGTATTATTATCTTCATTTAATTTGTCTTAAATGAAAAAAGACAAAAAGAATTGTCCTAAAGCCAAATTGGATATAATTCCACACCAAACATAAAAAAGAGGTTGGACAAAAGTATTGGCACTGTTCGAAAAATCATGTGATGCTTCTCTAATTTGTGTAATTAACAGCACCTGTAACTTACCTGTGGCACCTAACAGGTGTTGGCAATAACTAAATCACACTTGCAGCCAGTTGACATGAATTAAAGTTGACTCAACCTCTGTCCTGTGTCCTTGTGTGTACCACATTGAGCATGGAGAAAAGAAAGAAGACCAAAGATCTGTCTGAGGACTTGAGAAACCAAATTGTGAGGAACCATGAGCAATCTCAAGGCTACAAGTCCATCTCCAAAGACCTGAATGTTCCTGTGTCTACCGTGCGCAGTGTCATCAAGAAGTTTAAAGCCCATGGCACTGTGGCTAACCTCCCTAGATGTGGATGGAAAAGAAAAATTTACAAGAGATTTCAACGCAAGATTGTGCGGATGTTGGATAAAGATCTTCGACTAACATCCAAACAAGTTCAAGCTGCCCAGCAGTCCGAGGGTACAACAGTGTCAGCCCGTACTATCCGTCGGCGTCTGAATGAAAAGGGACTGTATGGTAGGAGACCCAGGAAGACCCCACTTCTTACCCCGAGACATAAAAAAGCCAGGCTGGAGTTTGCCAAAACTTACCTGAAAAAGCCTAAAACGTTTTGGAAGAATGTTCTCTGGTCATATGAGACAAAAGTAGAGCTTTTGGGGCAAAGGCATCAACATAGAGTTTACAGGAGAAAAAAAGAGGCATTCAAAGAAAAAAACACGGTCCCTACAGTCAAACATGGCGGAGGTTCCCTGATGTTTTGGGGTTGCTTTGCTGCCTCTGGCACTGGACTGCTTGACCGTGTGCATGGCATTATGAAGTCTGAAGACTACCAACAAATTTTGCAGCATAATGTAGGGCCCAGTGTGAGAAAGCTGGGTCTCCCTCAGAGGTCATGGGTCTTCCAGCAGGACAATGACACAAAACACACTTCAAAAAGCACTAGAAAATGGTTTGCGAGAACGCACTGGAGACTTCTAAGTTGTCCAGCAATGAGTCCAGACCTGAATCCCATAGAACACCTGTGGAGAGATCTAAAAATGGCAGTTTGGAGAAGGCATCCTTCTAATATCAGGGACCTGGAGCAGTTTGCCAAAGAAGAATGGTCTAAAATTCCAGCAGAGCATTGTAAGAAACTCATTGATGGTTACTGGAAGAGGTTGGTGGCAGTTATTTTGGCTAAAGGTTGTGCAACCAAGTATTAGGCTGAGGGTGCCAATACTTTTGTCTGGCCCATTTTTGGAGTTTTGTGTGAAATGATCAATGTTTTGCTTTTTGCTTCATTCTCTTTTGTGTTTTTTTATTTAACCCCTTAACGACCAAGCCATTTTGTAGGTTAAAGACCAGGCCTTAATTTTGAAATCGGACCACTGTCACTTTATGTGGTTATAACTCTGGAACGCTTCAATGGATCCCCCTGATTCTGAGAATGTTTTTTAGTGACATATTGTACTTCATGTTAGTGGTAAAATTTCTTCGACATGATTTGCGTTTATTTATGAAAAAAATGGAAATATGGCGAAAATTTTTAAAATTTTGCAATTTTCAAACTTTTAATTTTTATGCTCTTAAATCAGAGAGATATGTCATAAAAAATAGTTAATAAATAACATTTCCCGTATGTCTACTTTACATCAGCACAATTTTGGAGCCAAAATTTTTTTTCTTAGGAAGTTATAAGGGTTAGAAGTTGACCAGCAATTTCTCATTTCTCCAACAAAATTTACCAAACCATTTTTTTTAGGGACCACCTCACATTTGAAGTGAGTTTGGGGGGTCAGTATAACAGAAAATACCCAAAAGTGACACCATTCTAAAAACTGCACCCCTCAATGTGTTCAAAACCACATTCAAGAAGTTTATTAACCATTTAGGTACTTCAAAAGAATTGAAGCAATGAACATTTAACTTTTTTCCCAAAAATTTATATTTGGAAACAATTTTTTTTATTTCGTCAAGGGTATCAGGAGAAAATGAACCACAATATTTGTTGTGCAATTTCTCCAGAGTACACGATACCCCATGTGTGGAGGAAGACCAATCTTTAGGCGCATGGCAGTGCTCAGAAGGGAAGGAGCATCATTTGAGATTTTGAATGTCAAATTGGCTGGAATCAAGAGTGGACGCCATGTCACGTTTGGAGAGCCCCTGATGTGCCTAAACAGTGGAAACCCCCCATAAGTGACCCCATTTTGGAAACTAGACCCCCCCAAGGAACTTATCTAAATGTGTGTTGAGCACTTTGAACCCCCAAGGGCTTCACAGAAGGTTATAACGTAGAGCCGTGAAAATAAATTTTTATTTTCACAAGGGTATCAGGAGAAATAGGACCCCAACAGCTGTAGTGCAATTTGTCCTGAGTAGTCTGATACCCCATATGTGGGGTGGATCCAGTGTTTGGGCACATGGCAGAGCTCAGAAGGGAAGGAACGCTGTTTTGGAATGCAGACTTTGATGGAATGTTCTACGGGCGTCATGTTGCGTTTGCAGAGCTCGTGATGTGCCAAAAGAGTAGAAACCCCACACAAGTGACCCCATTTTGGAAACTACACCCCTTATGGAACTTATCTAGATGTGTGGTGAGCACTCTGAACCCCCAAGTGCTTCACAGAAGTTTATAACGCAGAGCAGTGAAAATTAAAAAATCATATTTTTTTCCACAAAAATGATCTTCAATGAGCTATAATTTTTCCATATTTCGGCCGACAGAGTCATGTGTGGGCTTGATTTTTGTGGGAAGAGCTGACGTTTTTATTGGTACCATTTTCGGGCACATAACGTTTTTTGATTGCTTTCTATTCTGATTTTTCTGTTCATTTTTTGAATGAATAAAAACCAGCAATTTAGGAATGCTTTTTTTTTCCCCCTCTGTTCCGCATGTGGTAAAATTAGTATGGCAGCTTTATTCTTCGGGTCACTACGATCACAGCGATACCTCATTTATATCTGTTTTTATGTTTTGGCGTTTTTTACACAATAAAAACTTTTATAGAAAAAATATTTTTGCATCACTTTATTTTGCGAGCTATAACTTTTTTATTTTTTCACTGATGATGCTGTATAGCGGCTCGTTTTTTGCGTGACAAGATGACGTTTTCAGTGGTACCATGTTTATTTATACTCGTCTTTTTGATCGCGTGTTATTGCACTTTTTCCAAGCGGTATGATGATACTGCTTGGAAAAAGTATAATTTGCTACTTTTTTGTGTTTTTTTTACGGCGTTCACTGAAGGGGTTAACTAGGGTGACACTTTTATAGATGGGATTTTTACGGACGTGGCGATACCAATCATGTGTATTTTTTTGTTTATGTTATTTTTTTACATAAAAATGTGTAATTTTTAGGGGATTTTTTAGGGAATTTTTTATATTATTTTTAAAATATTTTTTAATATTTTTTTTTTACATATTTTTTTAAAAAACGTTTTTTTTTTACCTTGTCCCTTTATGGGACTTTCACTTTCGCTTTGACTTTAGGTATAATACATTACAATGCTCCAGCATTGTAATGCATTATAACAATGCTGAGAGCTGCTGACACCATGCTGTGTGCATGATCTCACCAGCTCTCTATAGGTAAATGACCTGGAGGTTGTCATGACACCTACGGGTCATCATGGCACAGGTCGGGCCCCGCGATTACATCGCGGGGACGCCGACCTGAGGCAGAGGGAGCCCCCTACCCTCTGCCTCCCCCTCTGAACGCTGTGATCGTGCTCAATCGCAGCAGTGAGGGGGTTAACAGCCAGGGGCGGTGGGGGCTCCGCTCCTAGCTGTCAGTGCAGTAGCTCAGCCACTGCAGTGCTGGGCTCCTACACTGATCGGGCAAGGAGAAGCTCAAATTTCAGCTTCTCTTGCTGATCAATGCTGTGTTTGGTCTGTCTGATTGACCGACCAATCACAGCGCTGTGGGTGCAGGGACCAAGTGCAAGGGTCCCTGCCCCCCTTCCTGTGCCTCTCAACTGTCATAGAAAGCTGTCGGTACACGCAGTGACAGTTCAAAGCAAGACGTGCACAGTCCGTCATGGTGCTGAAAGATACCTCCTGCCATGACGGACTGTGCACGTCCATAGACATTAAGGTGTTAAGACAAATTAAATGAAGATAATAATACCAAATAATTTGTGTTTGCAATCATTTTCAGGAAGAAACTGAGTATTATCTGACAGAATTGCAGGGGTGTCAATACTTTTGGCCACAACTGTAAGACACTGGAGCATCATCCATGAGGCCCATCATATACTGGAGCATTCCAAATGGGGCAGATCAGACACTGGAGCAGCATCTATGGGGCACATGATACACTGGAGCATTAGAAATGGGGCCCATTATATGTGGAGCATTATTTGGGCCCATAACACACTGGAGCATCATCCATGGGGACCATCATATACTGTAGCATTATGTGGAGCTCATCATATACTGTATGGAACATTATATGTGGCCAATTATTCTGTATGGAGAAATATATGGGGCTCATTATTCTGTATGGTGCACTATGCGGTGGCCATAATACTGTATGGAGTAATATACTGTCCTTTTTTTGAGCTATTGTACAATTTAAAATAGATCAGTCATGTCATGTAAGCAGTGAAGTATTTGTCATTGTACTATACCTATATTTCTGTGCCGTATCGGAGCATCATGAGTTGGGGTATGTGTTAAAGGGGCGCACTGACACTCTTTGGCCCAGGGCACATGAAAACCTGGAGCCAGCCCTGCCCCCCACAACTTTAGCCAAATAACCCCCAGTTTTCAATGCGTAACTATTATTATGAAGTAAATTAAGGTTGACAAGCTTCAGTAATAAGAATTGATGTTTTTGGCATTGAAATGGGCACTGTAGGTGTGTTTACTGTCCTCCACTCCCTGTCGACTTTGCTTCCCCATTGACTTGCATTGGGTTTCGTGTTTCAGTCGGCCTCTGAATTTTCCCTATAGTCGGCCGATTTCATTCGACCCGACTTTTGAGAAAGTCGGGTTTCATGAAACCCGACTCGACCATAAAAAAGACAAAGTCGCTCATCTCTAGTTTTTTCCTAAAAACGACAGATTGTGACTGATGTGAAAAGACTGAAGTGTGAAAGAGGCCTTAGATGCAAGACGGGGATATCACATAATAGTGGTCCACCCTCAACGAACCAACACCAACTCCAAACACATGTACAGAACATAGGAGGACATGGTGTACATAGGTTTATAAAAATTCATAATTTTATTAAATTTAAAAAAAATCAGTATATCAATGTTAAATTTACAATATAAGAGACACATTCAGAAATAAACAGAGGTATTGAGGTCACTGTCTAATCTAACACATGCACCACAAAAAATAAGTCCGGAGGGTTAGATGACGTTATGCAAATGCATAACTTTAGGTCAAAAAATCACTCAATCAAAAAAGTATCTATTATCTATTGTATGCATTAAAGAGGAATATATCCTGGACCCAATAAAAATATCCCACAAAAGGCAAACTGTACTGAAATCAGTGCTTGTAACAGAATTGCACATGCCCCACATGTTGCCCATGAAAAAGTGCTATTGTGCAATATATTAAGAAAAAGTACCATTCAATACCAGGATCCTCCAAATGTCATATAAATCAGTATTAAGCCCGAGTATAACGGATCCTTACCAGGTACCAAACAGTGTGACCCCAAGTCAGGTGAAGAACGTCCCGACGCACGTTTCGCGGGCGTAGCGCCCAGCTTTCTCAAGGGAAGTACTCTGTTTCATCAGAATAGGACCTTCTTAAGCCCCGGATAGAAGGTCAAGTGGTAGTAACAGGCCAATCCCAGTGGCGTCAGTGGCGCATGTCCTGTGCGCCCGAAATGTCCCAGCAGATGCTGTACGGGCGTCCAGCATCTCTGCGCATGCGCGGGGAGAAGAGAAAGTCCCCGGGCGGACGAAGGAGGCGAATGGACGCTCAGCAGCATGTCAGGCACCACGAGCAACACCGCGGATGCGCACAGCCACGAGTCACCAATGCTTAAAGTGATACATACCCAACATTGAGCAATAGAAAAAAAGCAACAATTAATGCGGTACATACACATATTCAGTGGTACTACATAATAATAGATAATATATTCGAGATCACTGGAAGCATTAATGGTCCAGTAGTGGGTAGTCCACAAAGGAGATCCATCCTGGGTAGTATATCAGTAATGATCTATTACATAAGATGTAATATTAAGTCTAATAAGTACAGAGAAATCACACACACATAGTGCAGTCACTATGTACGTACATTACTCATCCTGTACTGATCCTGAGTTATATCCTGTAGATCTTCTGCTCCAGTCACCAAACAAAATAATAACAAACAATAAAATAAACACAGGCTGACATAAATATATACATAAACATTTTTTTAAAAATATATATGAAATAACCACAAGCTATACAGATATATACAAGACTAAACTAAACACCTCACACTCAAGCCCACCGTTCCCAACCCCCGCTCTGACCTGAGAGCTGGTCCTGCGTCTCATGCCTCAGTCCATGTGCAACGTCCATAGGCCAGATCAGGCAGTGCCAGTGTTTCCCCAAACACCCCAGTGTCCCATAGTCCCACAAGATAAACCCACCTCCCCCCTTTTCCCACCACCCAGCCTAACACCTACACACAAATCTATATCCCTATATACAATATATAGAAACAAGCACTACAATACCCACAAATCCCAAGTTCGGCGCCTGCAGCCCTACATGACAAAACAAAAATCTACAGTGTCAGCAGCAGCACACCTGTTATGAATGGGTCACCGAGGAGAAAAAAGCAAAACAAGCTAAGTCACAGAAAACCAGAGAGGCTGGTAACTATGCAGATTGCAGATCCCTGATCCTACCACAACAACTAGCAGCAGCCGTGGAGCGTACCTACGATGTTCCTAGACGCTTCGTCACAGCCGGAGGACTAAATAAGCCTGAAGCATGAAAAGGGGAAAACTAACTGCCCCAGAGCAGACCCCAAAGGAATAGATAGCCCCCACAGATGTATTGACGGTGAAACAAGATGAAGGCACAAACACAGGCAGGAAAATAGGCTGAGCAAACAATGGGGCCCAAACTAACTAGAGAGGAAAGGAAAGGAAAGACACTGTCTGCAACCTGCAAAAAACCCTACAAAAATAATGTCCAACACTTCTGATAGCAAAATTAACCCTGAAGTCACTAGACTTCTCCACTATATCAGCACTCTGAAATATTCTGAGACAGAGCAAAAAGAGACCAAACTAGTAAGGGACAAAAAGCAAATTGGAAAAATACTGATAAATAAGGGTGGAAAATTCAGCAGAGCCCCCAGCCGGGGCTGGCTGACCACACCAAAAACTGAATAGACCAACAAAATCAAGTGTGAACATTAGCAGAAAAACTTAGCTTTAGATGACTGGAACAGAGCTGAAAACCAAGAGCTGACAAGCCAGAAGGAATCACCAGCAACTGAATAGGGCGTCGGCTGTCTTAAATCCAATCTGAGACTCCTGAGGTCCAATCGTCATCCTCATTCTCAGGTGGCAGATCTCCACCGATCAAATCAGCCTCACTACCTCCTGTTACCACCAGAGAGAGTCTGGAAGGAGAACTCACAACTGGTGAACCAGATAATGAACTCACAACACACACCACCAGGAAAGGAGATGACCAGACTAGGGCACAGTAAAAGAAAAGCCCCTCCAGAGGAGAGCAGCCCTACGTGTTCCCAGTCTCTCATACTCCAGAGAGCGCACCTTCACCAGGTCACCGACTATGGTCCTAAACGCATCGTCCACTGGGAGGATTTTTTGTTGCATCGATGCTAAACACCGTGCATTCCACGTGTGATACCTAACCACTGCGCTAACTAGAAATAAGGTGCAGCGGTCCCGGCCACCAAGGTCTCCGAATGCTCCATAGGCCCATTCTGCATAGGGGAGACCGGCCAGCCGAGACCAGCCAATGCAGGAGCCCACCCTGTTGTACACCTCTGTGTTGAAGGGACAATGAAGCAGGAAATGGTCCATGCTTTCCAGCACGGTACCACAATGCTCCCGAGGACAGTTCCTGTCCTCAGTGCTCCTACACTTCAGATTGTTCCTCACACACAGTTTCCCATGGAAGCAGCGCCAAGACAAGTCACAAAACTTTGAGGGGATCCTGATAGAATTAAAAAGATGCAAACTCACCCCAAGATCCAGACTTGGGCAATCCCTGAGCACCAGAAGCCTCTGGAAATGGGTCAACAGAACCCTATTGTCAAGGAGTTTCCTTGGCAGAGTCCTGATCTCCCACATTCCCAGACCCCACCGGCGAATTACCTTCAGAACCAAGGTAGCATAAGCCAGAAGATGTCCATGCGGTGTACGAAGATCCTTTACTTGCCCTCTTGTCTCCCATTCCAGGAAGAAAGGCTGAAACCATCCCCTACAGGAGAATACCCAAGGAGGAGCCCTCTCTTTACATAGGTTTGCAATATTGATCTTAATGAATGTATCCACAAGGAATACCACAGGGTTGACCATACCCAACACTCCTAGTCTTCTCGTACAGTAAGAAACCTCCCTCTTTACCAGGTTCAGTCTATTCCCCCATAACAGTTGGAAGAACAGACTGTACACCCGAGTCCAGAGAGACTCCGGCAAGATGCACACACTGCCCAGATAAATCAGTAAAGGGAACAGGTAAGTTTTGATCAGATTCAAAGACCATCCCTTCCATTGGTTCCCCTTCTGAGTGGCAATCTTTAGCCTGCTGTCCCAATTTTGTTTGGGGTAATCCTCCTGGC
The DNA here is from genome assembly GCF_039654945.1 of Dendrobates tinctorius. Lineage (NCBI taxonomy): Eukaryota > Metazoa > Chordata > Amphibia > Anura > Dendrobatidae > Dendrobates > Dendrobates tinctorius. The sequence goes on from NW_027361993.1 coordinate 10,734,937, forward strand.
CAAATTCAATGCTAAGGACTTTTGCAGAGACTTTGGGTCCTGGAAGGGTGTCCGGGAGATCAAAACCAGGATCTCCTCCTCCTAGCCAGAGACTCTCATACTTATCCCGGTTGATCTTGGACCCGGATGCCTCCGAGTAGCGATCTACCTCTGACATCGGCCACCCTGCCTCCTCGTGAGAGGAAACAAAAACAGTGACATCATCGGCATACGCCACCAGCCTCAGAGTAGCTTCTGGTGCTGCCCGGTCCATCCCGATCCCGGCCAACGGTCCACACTCCACCCTCCTAAGAAGTGGGTCAATCGCAAATACTAAAGGGACAACCCTGGCGAACACCAGATCTAACCTCAAAAGAGCTGCCAATCCAACCGTTCACAAGCGGGAAACTCTCTGCCCCACCATACAAGGCTTTAAGCCAATCAACAACCCCCCCGGCAGGCCATATCTCAGTGGGACAGACCAGAGGTACTCGTGATTAATCCAATCAAACGCTTTTGCCTGGTCCAGTGACAGCATGTACCCTTTCCAGTGACCAGCCCTACCCTGCTCCACCACCTCCCGGATACCGAGCACAGCACTAAATGTGCTGCGACCCGGAACAGAGCAATACTGGGCATTCAAAAGGAGTCGGGGTGCAAATTTCACCAGCCAATTAAACAGCACCTTTGTCAGAACCTTCCTGTCTGCAATGAGAAGCGCTATGGGACACAAATTCTCAATGCAAGATGGGTCCTTACCCTTTGACAAGATGACCAGGGCAGACCTCCTCATTGACTTTGGCAGAGTGCCCGAAGAAAGACACTCATTGAATACCTCAGTCAAGAGGGGAATCAAAGCGTCCTTAAAGGTCTTATAGAACTCTGATGTTAAGCCATCTGGACCATGTGATTTTATTTGGGCAAGCCCTTCAATCGCCAACTTAACTTCCTCTTCCCTGATCATCTCTGTCAAAACGTCAAGAGAGGGGTCTACCCCTGGTTCGGGAACGGCTTCAGCCAGGAAAGTCGACATCTCATCCCAATCAAGATCCCTCTTCCCCAAGAGGTGCGAGTAGAAAGATCTGACAACCTCCAGGATCCCTGATCTGGATCGCCTCAGGGACCCCGTACTCTCGACCAGTCCTGTAACCACTTTACTATTCACTGACATCTTGCAGTTTCTGTAAGGGTTAGGCGAGCGGTACTTCCCGTAATCCTTCTCAAAAACCAAAGATGCGTGGCTATCGTACTGACACCTCATGAGCAAAGATTTCACTCTGGAGATCTCCTCTCGGATACCTCCAGTTGAGACAAGATGCTCAAGTTTCCTCCTCAGACCCTGATACAGGCGGTACCTGTTCAGACTCCAGAGGCTCGAGAGCTGGCGGAAGAATCTCGCCACCCTTTTCTTGAACATCTCCCACCACTCTGACTTACTACTACCTGGCTCTGAAGAAAATTCTCAAAGGACTGTCTTATGTCCGCTTCTTCCAAGAGAGACGAATTGAGCCTCCAAAAGCCTCTTCCCATCCGGAGGGTCTCTGTAACATTCAGAGAAAACAAAATTAAACAGTGGTCGGAGAACTCCACCTCAACAATAGACACTGCTGAAGAGACAGCTTCCTCCTTTAAATAAAACCTATCTATTCTGGACCTACAGTTACCTCTATGATAGGTGAACCCCTCGTGGCCTGGGGTGTGCCGAATGTGGACATCCACCAGGCGAGTCTCACTAGCTATACTATTAAGGGCGACACTATCATAAGTCAGCTTGTCTCTGGAACCTCATCTATCTTGGGGCCTCGTGACAGTATTGAAGTCCCCTCCAAAGACAACCTGCCGACTTGTAAAAAGGTAGGGCTTGATTCTCATAAAGAGACACTTCCGATCCCACTTAGATTGGGGACCATAGTTGTTAATAAGCCGGAGCTCTTTTCCCTTTATGAGGACATCTAAGATCAGGCACCTCCCCATTTCTAATTCAATAACCCGTCGGCATTCCACCGCTGCGGTAAAAAGGACCGCCACTCTGCTATACGGCTCGGCCGCAAGAGACAAATAGGAAGGCCCGAGTCTCCACTCCCTCTTGGCTTTAAACACATCTGCCATGTTTGGCAGCCTGGTCTCTTGCAAAAAGAAAATGTCAGCTTTAGCACAGCTGAGAAAATCAAAGGCCGCAAATCTGGCTATATTTGACTTTATGCTGGCGACATTAATGGACGCCAACGTCAACGGAGTAGGTACCGCCATTACTGGTGATTGAGTTAGATGGCTTTCTTCTTCCCACTCCCCTTATCCTCTGCCTCAGAGGAGGAATCCTTCCCCCTCTTTAATGACACAGAGGTGTCCATTCCCACGTGTTTCTTCTTTTTGTCGTCCTCGTCTCCAGACTCTGGGCCAGTCCCTCCCTCCTAGGACCTTACATTCCCAGAAGAAGGAGACTCGGCACCACCTGTAAGCCTCGCCGAAGCCGGAACCTCACCCTCAGCTTCCTCCTCAGAGGAAGAGATGTTCTCAAGGGCTTGGAACCGGTTAGAAAGACCAAACAGAGGGGAGTCAGTTTTTCCTTCCTTAGGTACCTTGGTCAGAGCGGGAAAAGATGTTTTATCTCCCTTCTTTCTCTTCTTTTTGGTGCCGAGCTTAAGCTTATCCTCTAGCCACTGCCTATTATCCTTATCCATACTTTCATAATAGGAGGATTTGGAGGCAGTGGCAGTTTCCTCCCTGTGAATCTTCCTGACCTCCTCATCCAACTCTTCATCCCTCGGGGCCTCAGCAGCAAGACTGGCATCCAGGACAGGGGTCACCTCAGTAGCCCGGGGCTCGCCCAGCTCCCTCTCCTGTCTGCGCTTGTCTAGACATCTCAGCTGGGCAGTCATCTTTTTATTGCTTTTCCTCCTTGGCCCCTCAGCTCCCTCACCCCTGGTAGTCCCTTCCCCAGCAGAATCAGCCTCATGGCTTTCTCCCACCGGGGTTACGACTGCATTAGCGAAGGAGCGAAGACAGCAGCTGAAAGGGTGACCTACTGTAAGTCACCACACAGGAGGCACCTAATCTCCACACAAGATGCAACAAGATGGCTAATATTCCCACACAATGCACATTTCTGCACAGTGCAGTTTGCACTGAAGTGTGTGGGGTCGCCGCACCTGTGACATTGCTTCGGCTGCCCCTGGTAGAAGACATGGATACGATCCCTACCCAGGAAGGCACATGATGGAACGTGGCAACCGTACCACCCAAACGCTTAAGTTTTACCATAAACGTCCAGGTCCCTGACCAGATACCATACTCGGCACGGTTTTTCTTCGGCATCTCCACCACTTCTCCATATCGGCCAAGCCACGTCATGATGTCATAACAAGAAAGCGACTCGTTACAAGTCATCACGGTCATTTTCTTGACTTGATTTTGGTGAGATACCACCTAGATGGCAAAATCTTGCCAGCTGGGCTCATTTTTTGCCAACTCATAATTCGACCAGAAGAGCTCAAGCCCCTCTGGCCGAACAAAGCTGACATCAAACTCAGGCATGGAATAGGGATGTATCAAGGCGTAGATGTCAATAGCCTTGAAGCCCATCTTCAGCAGGAGTTCCACAACCTTAGAAGACACGTATCACTGCCCCTCCACCAAAGACGGGCCACATTCTTATGCTCACTAACTGGCCCGGATGTTGGGAGGGACGACACTGTATTTCCCCCATTTTGCTCTCGGAAGGCCCCGAGGCCATGCTTCTCTATCCAGAAGGATAGATCAACCTCTCGACTCTACCATTAGTGATCTCTCCCCCTTCTTTAGAGCCTCCAGGAGACGCCACTGCAACATGCCATCCCCAGAGCCCGGAGACAAGGAGGATGCCCTATTCCCCCGGAGGTGACAGCGGCATAACTCCTGACGGGTTCTGCCACCACCATGGGGGCAACTGGACCAGTGACCACATCAACACCATCAGTATTACTATTACCCACCTCCATAACACCCTCACTCTCCACCAAACCAGCAACCACACCACTAAACAAAGAATTTTCCACATTCATACCCCCACCACATTTACTCCTGCTGGACCAGTGACAACAGGGGGTGACATTTTGACCTCCGCATCATCAGGCACAAGGGGCTCAGTCTCCTCCAGAGAACTGGAGGCTACCTCACCCCGGTCTTACGTGTGCCCTCCACATCATCAGTTGATATTTTCTGCTGCTTTATTGTTGGTATCAGGCGCAGCTGATCCTTAGCCGCTGTGAGACGCCGCTGATCCTTTATTTCAAGATCTTGCTGACCAGCGGCGCCAACGCAGAACAGAACTTTGGGAGGATCGGAACACCCAGCCCCGACAACCCCCTCACACTGCAGCCGCTTCTCAACTAAGTGATCAGCGGCAACAGCATTCAGGGGAACCGAGGCTACCAGAGCTGCCCCCAACACTGGGCCGCTCCCCCCTCACAGTATCGTGGTCTAACCGTATGCCCACCACTGGGTCGCCCTCACTGTCCAGCCTCTAGGCTGATGCACTTTTATTATTATTATTATTATTATTATTATTTATTGTTATAGCGCCATTTATTCCATGGCGCTTTACATGTGAGGAGGGGTATACATACATATACATACACTTGCTGCTACGTCCCCGCTACTACAAGCAGAGACAGAGCTCTGCACCTCACTACCGTGCTCTGTACTCTCCCTGTGCCTTTGCACCGGATCCACAGCAGAACCCGGGCTGGGCTGGGCAACGGGGCTTATACAGCGAGCTGACCCTACAGCTGACTCAGGGGGGGACAGGGAGGGGGGCATACACTGCGTTCCAAATTATTATGCAAATTGGATTTAAGTGTCATAAAGATGTAATTTTTTGTTTTTCAAGTAAACTCATAGATTGTATTGTGTATCAGGGCTCTTTGGATCACTGTAATCAATCTCAAACACCTGTGATAATTAGTTTACCAGGTGATCCCAATTAAAGGAAAACTGCTTAAGAATGATGTTCCACATTATTAAGCAGGGCACAGGTTTCAAGGAATTTAGGAAAGAAAACGGATCTCTCTGCTGCTGAAAAGCATCAAATAGTGCAATGCCTTGGTCATGAGATGAAAACATTAGATATTTCCCAAAAACTTAAACGTGATCATCATACTGTTAAGATATTTGTGGTTGATTCTAAGCACAAACATGTTTGGGCTGATAAAGGCAGAATGAGGAAGGTTTCTGCCAGGCAAGTTCATCGGATTAAGAGAGCAGCTGCTAAAAAGCCATTACAAACCAGCAAACAGATATTTAAAGCTGCTGGTGCCTCTGGAGTCCCTCAAACCTCAAGGTGTAGGATCCTTCAAAGGCATGCTGTGGTGCATAAACCTACTATTCGGCCACTCCAAAACAGTGTTCACAAGCAGAAATGGTTGCAGTGGGCCCAGACATACATGAAGACTAATTTTCAAACAGTCTTGTTTACTGATGAGTGTCGAGCAACCCTGGATGGTCCAGATGGATGGAGAAGTGGATGGTTGGTGGATGGCCACTATGTCCCAACAAGGCTGCGACGTCAGCAAGGAGGTGGAGGAGTCATGTTTTGGGCCGGAATCATGGGGAAACAGCTGGTAGGGCTCTTTAAGGTTCCTGAAGGTGTGAAAATGACCTGTGCAAAGTATATAGAGTTTCTGACTAACCGCTGTCTTCCATAGTATAAAAAGCAGAAATGTGCCTTCAGGAGCAAAATCCTCTTCATGCATGACACTGCACCATGTCATGCTGCAAAGAATACCTCTGAGTCATTGACTGCTATAGGCATAAAAGGAGATAAACTCATGGTGTGGCCACCATCTTTCCCTGACCTCAACCCTATAGAGAACCTTTGGAGCATCATCAAGCGAAAGATCTATGAGGGTGGAAGGCAGTTCACATCAAAACAGCAGCTCTGGGAGGCTATTCTGACTTCATGCAAAGAAATACAAGCAGAAACTCTCCAAAAAATTCATAAGTTCAATGGATGCAAGAATTGTGAAGGTGATATCAAAGAAGGGTTCCTATGTTAACATGTAACTTGGCCTGTTAGGATGTTTTGGAGTTAAATAGCTTTTTTGTTCGGTGAATGTGACCTCCTAATGCTGCAAATTCCACAAATGAGCATTTTCAGTTCTTTAAAACATATCAAATGTTTAGAAATTCTAATGTGCCTAATAATTTGGAACAGTGCAATTTGAGTTTTTATTTATTTTGGAGATTATACTGTTATCATTGGGAGGTTTCTTCAATAAAATTCGATGCATACTCTAACGGGTGATGACTTTTATTAGACTGACTGTCATTTGTACCGACTATTTAGGAAAATCAGAGAAAAATATCATTTGCATAATAATTTGGAACACAGTGTATACATAGCTTACCACTTCCTGGAGCTTTGGCTTGGTCTTCTTTGCTTTTTTATTTTGGCCCCCAGGTGCCTCCTCTGGTAAGTCATCACCAAGATGGAAATTCTGAATGCACACTGGGGACTCCAGGAGCTTGATCTCAGTCATTAGTGCCCCTCTCTGGCCGCTGTTATCACTGTCCTCCCCAGAGCCAGCAGAACTGCAACCAGATGCCAATGTCGCCTGTCCTGCAGGGAGCTCACTGCACGTGGCCTGTGGGTGACTTTGCAGGCTGCCAGGTGGGACTTTCTCCTGGTCATCATCCTCCTCATCATCATCATCCACCTGGCTCTCAGTCTGCAGCCCATCTGCCTTTGCTCTCTGTTATCAGCCATTTCTCTGAATCGGTCTTCATTCAGTAGTTTTTCTTGAAATGGTCCACTTTTTTCTCTAAGGAATGCTTTCCTCACCTCCAGCTCATTAATATCAAGCTTCAGTCTCTTTACGTCCGCCTGAAGTTGGGTCTTCCTCGGTTTGGAGGCACCTGCAGCTTTGGCGCTTGTGCAGCGCAGCTCCTCTCGGAGCCTCCTGATGGTCTTACTCGCCTCTTCATACTCACGGACGTGGCTCATGACCCAGGAGGCATATGTGGACACAAACTCCTTGGGTTTCTGCAGCCCCTAACCTTCCTCAGTGATGTTGGCCTCACCTCCGTGAGCACTCAGCTTTCCTCCGGAAGGACCGCCATCATGCACGCTTGCAGGCTTCTCCTCCATGTCGGAAGCCTTGCGGCTTCTCTGGGTCTCTGCAGACATGGGGGGAGTAGGAGCCACATTGCTGTGACTCTTGGTGGAGCATCTCACCCCCAAGTCCTCTGATGTGCAGCCGGTTGCTGGTTTCTCCTGCTCCCCGCTGGCCCGGTCCGGTAAACAGAAGCCAGGGACTTGACTCCATTGCTCATCCCAGGACACCCACTCCTTCCCTGGGTAAGAGAGAGAGCAGGTCCCTGGGTGGAGAGGTGTTGGTTATCTGGAGCTCAGGAACACACAGCAGGATCAGTGGCGACCGCACTCACAATCACCACAATGAGCAGTAGCTGAACCTGCACTCACTATTTTGCTGGTGCAGTCACTGTGTACATACATTACATTACTGATTCTGAGTTACATCCTGTATTATACTCCAGAGCTGCACTCACTATTCTGCTGGTGCAGTCACTGTGTACATACATTACATTACTGATCCTGAGTTACATCCTGTATCAACCGATTAAAAAGCACCTTTGCCAGTACCTTTTGGTCCGTATTGAGAAGCGCTATGGGACGCCAATTCTCAATACGGGATGAGTCTTTACCCTTTGACAGGATAATCAGGGCTGACTTCCTCATTGAACTGGGCAGAATGTCCGAGGAGAGGCACTCATTAAACACCTCAGTCAAAGTCAAGAGGGCGACCAAAGAGTCCCTAAAAGTCTTGTAGAACCTGGATGTTAAGCCATCCGGACCGGGCGACTTTTTGGGCTGGAGCCCATCGATTGCCCATCTCACTTCCTCTTCCCCGATTGCTTCTGCCAAAACATGAAGAGGGGTCATCCCCCGGCTCAGGGATGGGTTGAGCCAGGAAAGCCGACATCTCATCCCGATTAGGATACCGCATCCCCAAGAGGTGCGAGTAGAAGGATCTGACCACCTCCAGGATCCCTGTTTTGGATCTGTTCAGGGACCCCATACTGTCCATCAGTCCTGTCATCATCTTACAATTCACTGACAACCTACAGTTTCTGTAAGGGTCGGGAAGCGGTACCTCCCGAAATCCCTCTCAAAAACCAAGGATGTGTGCCTATCATACTGGCACCCCTTGAGCAAGGTCTTCACCCTGGAGATTTCCTCTCGGTCCCCTCCAGTCGAGACGAGCTGCTCGAGTTTCCTCCCCAACTGCTGACACAGGTGGTACCTATTCAGGCCCATGAGGCTCGAGAGCTGATGGAAGAACCTTGCGACCCTTCTTTTGAAGAACTCCCACCACTCAGACTTACTGCTACAAAGACCCAAGAGAGGTACCTGGCTCTAATAAAATTCCTCAAAGGACTGTCTTACTTCTGCTTCTTCCAGAAGGGACTAATTCAGCTTCCATAGGCCTCTCCCCATGCGGGGAGTCTCTGTAACATTCAAAGTAAAGAAAATTAAACAGTGATCGGAGAACTCCACCTCAACAGCAGACACTGCAGAAAAGATGGCTTCCTCCTTTAAAAAACCTATCTATCCTAGACCTACTGCTTCCCCTATAAAAGGTGAAACCCCCGTGACCTGGGGTGTGCTTCGCTTACTATGCTATTCAAGCCTTCGCTATCATAAGCCAGCTGGTCTCCAGGGCCTCCCCTATCACGGAGTCTGGTTATAGTATTAAAATCCCCACCGAAGACCACCTGACGATAGATAGGGCTTGATAATCAGGAAGGGACATTTATGGTCCCACTTAGATTGCGGGCCATAGATATCGATGAGCCGAAGCAACTGTCCCCTCATGAAAACGTCAAGGACCAAACATCTCCCCATTTCTACCTCGATCTCCCGTCTGCATTCCACCTCCACGGTTTTAAAAAGGACTGCTACACCGCTATACGGATCGGCCGCAAGAGACAAGTATGAGGGCCCACTCCTCCATTCCCTCTTTTCTTTGTGGATGGACCCCAGGTCCGTTAGTCTGGTCTACTGCAAAAATAAAATATCAACCTCAACCCGGGTGAAAAAAATCAAAGGCCGTAAATCTAGCCGTATCCAACTTTATGCTGGCGACATTAATTGACACCAGAGTCAACAGGATAGGTTCTGCAATCATGGGTGATTGAGATAGACAGCCTGTTTTATAACTGTACCCTCCAATTTCCTCTCCCCCTCTGAGGAGGATGCCGACTCACCCCTCTTTAAAGACACCGAGGTGTCCATAACCTCCTTTACAGCACTCGACACCTCCTTCCCAGTGTCAGGGTCCTGACAGCGCCGGCGTACAGCCTCCGCTAAGCAGGGACTCACCCGCACCGTAGGGACCCCCGGGGACAAGAACAGCCAGAAAATAAAGATGCACAGGACCTGAATGTAGAAGTTTAGCAAGCTGGCACAGGACCGACGATCATGTGACTGCAAGGGGGCAGGGCTTAGCGTCCTGCTTTCAGAGAAGGTAAAAAACTCAGAGTCAGGCAAAGCAGAGGTCAAGCACAATACACGCAAGTCAGGTACAGGAGGGATAAACAGACGGAAGGTCAGACAAAGCCAAAGGTCATACACAAGATATCAGTACAGTACCAGTGATGAGACACAATGGATAGTCAGGGCCAAGCAGAGATCAAAACCCAAACAGACGTAGAAGGTACCAAGTAGAATCCAAAGCAATATCCAGAGAACAGACCGAGTCATACACAGAGAATCATGCAACCAGAACACAGCACTAACACACTCAGAGGTCACCATACAATGCCAAGGGCGAAAGTATAACTGACGGGGGATGGAAGCTTCCTGAGGCTATAAGAAGCCTCCCCAGAACCAATGAGAGACCACCATAATAGGTCCCAGGTGTGCAGGTGAGAGTCTGCACTGAGATCAGAACATTAACCCCAGAAGTGCCGGTCACCCAGTACTGGTATCATGACAGTACCCCCCTCTCAACGGGGGGCCTCTGGACCCCCAGGCTTGCCTGGGTATCTAGCATGGAAAGCCCGAACCAGACGATCCGCATGCATCCGGCCCATACCCCTTCCAATGAACTAGGTACTGTACTGACCGCCGTACCAACCTAGAATCTACGATGTGACCAATCTCATATTCCATATGTCCCTCAATCGAAACCGGAGGAGCAGCGGACTCGGATTTTTCCCAGACTGCTTCAAACGGCTTCAGTAGAGATCTATGGAAGATGTTAGGGATCTTGAAAGAGGGTGGAAGGCACAGCCTGTACGCTACTGGGTTGAATTTTTCCACAATCTTGTATGGACCAATGAATTTGGGGCCCAACTTGGCTGACGGAATCTTTAACTTAATGTTTCGCGTGGAGAGCCAAACTTTCTCTTCCACCTGAAACATGGGACCAGGTGCTCGTTTCCTATCTGCGAAAAACTTATACTTGCCTTGAGACCTAGATATACGCCGCTGGACTTCTGCCTATGTATCTTTTAACTGCGGAACAGAGTCCTCAGCCCCAGGGCACCCCGAATCCAGACGAGAAAACTGAAGACTGAACCCATAGTTGATCAAGAAAGGGGACATACCAGTGGATTGACTCACCCGACTATTGAAGGCAAATTCAGCCAACGGCAGTATATCACACCAGTCATTCTGTCTAGCAGAAGTCAGACATCTGAGGATCTGTTCCAGAGACTGATTAGTGCATTCGGTCTGACCATTACTCTCAGGATGGTATGCAGACGAAAAGGACAGAGATATCCCTAATTTTTTGCAGAAAGCACACCAAAACTTAGCCACAAACTGCACACCACGATCAGACACCACATTCAGGGGCCCCCATGCAAGCGGACCACATGCTGCACAAACAATCTGGATAAGGTCTCAGCAGAAGGTAATGCGGACAGGGGTACAAAATGAGCCTGCTTTGAAAATCTGTCCACCACTACCCATACCATCATATTACCCCTGGAAGAGGGAAGATGGGTAATAAAATCCATGGACAGGTGGGTCCATGGTCTTTCGGGAACTTCCAAGGGCATCAGCTCCCCCGCCGGCTATGGGAGCTTTTAGAACGAGCGCGGTCCCCACAACCAGAAATGAATTTCTTTATATCAGAACCAAAAATAGGTCACCAGAAGATCCTAGCCACCGCCAGTCGCATGGCTGATATACCAGGGTGAGTACACAACTTGGATTCGTGGAACTCTTGCAAGAGTTTAAGGCGAAGTTGCTCTGGGACAAGCAACTTGCCCCCTGGCTTGGCCGCAGGAGCCAGCGACTGGGCCCCCTCAATTTCCCATTCCAATTCAGACGAGATCCCTGCTAACACCACCCCAGGGTGCAGAATGGAGGACGGTGGCTCAGGGACAGACACAGGGTGAAAACTACGAGATAAGGCATCAGCCTTGACATTCTTTGACCCTGGACGGAATGTAATAGTAAACTGGAAAGGAGAAAAAAAAAAGTGACCAACGGGCCTGTCTGGGTGTTAATCTTTTAGCAGACTCAATGTAAGACAAATTTTTGTGATCAGTGATCACAGTAACCGGGTGACTGGCCCCCTCCAAAAAGTGCCTCCATTCCTCAAACGCCAACTTGACCGCAAGAAGCTCTCTATTGCCTACATCATAATTTCTTTCAGCAGCAGAGAACTTCCTGGAAAAGAAGGCACATAGCCTGAGTTTGGTTAGAGTGGCAGGCCCTTGGGATAACACTGCCCCCACACCCACCTCGGAGGCATCCACCTCCACCACAAATGGTTTGGAAGGATCTGGCTGTACCAAGACAGGAGCAGACATAAAACATTTTTTCAGCGTCGCAGAGGCCTCTTTTGCGAGTGAGGACCAATTTCTCACATCCGCACCTTTGCATGTTAGATCCGTGAGAGGTTTGACCACTTGCGAAAACCCCAGGATAAATTTGCGGTAATAATTGGCGAACCCCAAGAAGCGCTGAAGACCCTTAAGATCTCGGGGTTGCACCCAATCCGCAATGGCCTGCACCTTCTTGGGGTCCATGCGAAAACCCTCACCGGATACAATTAATCCCGAAAAAGACAATTCTTGCACACAGAATACACATTTCTCCAATTTGGCATACAGATGATTTTCTCTCAGTCTTTGGAGAACAGTTCGTACATGTTCTAAAAGAGAATGCTTGTCGGAGGAGTATATCAAAATATCATCTAAATAGATAACGACAAAATGACCAATGAGATCCGAAAATACCACGTTGCTGAAATTCTGAAATATGGCGGGGGCATTGGTAAGACCAAACGGCATGACTAAATTTTCAAATAGTCCCTCGGTCGTGAGGAACGCGGTTTTCCATTCATCCCCCTCTTGGACCCTTATCAAATTATATGCCCCCGAAGGTCCGGTTTAGAAAACCACTTTGCCCCTGATAGTTGGTTACATAAATCGGGAATCAATGGAAGGGGGTACGTATTCCGTACAGTAATCTGATTAAGCTCCCGAAAATCGAGACAGGGACGTAACTCGCCATCTTTTTTCTTTACAAAAAAGAAACCTGCCGCCACAGGTGAGACTGAAGGATGTATGTGTCCTTTGCGCAGACTTTCAGCAATGTACTCCTTCATAGCCAAGCGCTCAGGACCGGACAAATTAAACAGACGGGCTTTAGGTATTTTAGCCCCCGGGACCAGCTCAATAGTGCAGTCAAAGGGTCTATGTGGCGGTAACGTCTCGGCCTCGCTTTCGGAGAACACATCTTCGAAGTCCTTCAGGCATTCCGGAATACCTTCCAGCTCGACAGATGATACAGACACAGATTTAATAGGTTCAACCAGCAGTGCGGATTTATCACATAACTTAAAATCATTAAACCCCCATTGAACAATCTCCCCAGTTTTCCAGTTAATAACTGGGTTATGGCATTGTAACCAGGGCATGCTCAACACCAACCCTGCAGATAGATTGTCCAGCACAAAACAACTTAGGTTTTCCACATGAGTAGCGCCCACTCTGAGCGAAAACAAGTCAGACATAAAGAGAATTCCCTCCTTAGTGAGGGGAGAGGAGTCAATGGCCATCACCTTGATCGGAACCTTGAGCCTAACTGTCCCTATCTTGCAGTGTGTGACCAATTGGGAGTCAATGAGATTAATCGATGATCCGCAGTCCACGAAGGCTGTAGAGGAAAAAGAACTACCGTCAACAAACAGTTCCACAGGCAGTAACACTTTAGAAAACGAGGAAAAGGGTACCTGAGGGTCTGAGTAGTCTCCCCGTTGACTACCCAGACTTAGTCGTTTCCCGCCGACCGGGTTGAAGACTTGTAATCAGGACACTCCCTTTTCCAATGTCCCGTTTTACCGCAGTAAAAGCATAACTGCTTGTCCTTCCGGCGTTTCCTCTCCGTATCCTTCAGGGAGAGGGCGCCTACATCCATGAGCTCAGGGGCAGTCTCTTTTCCACTGAGGAACAATGGAGTCTCCACCTGCATCACCCCTCTGGCCCGCAGCCTGCGGTCAATCCGGATGGCCGGGGTCATGGCGTCCTCGAGAGAGTTAGGTGGGGGATGTAAGGCCAAGGCATCCTGCAGCTGCTCGGAAAAGCCTCTGCGAAAGAGTCCTCGGAGTGCGGCGTCGTTCCAAGAGACCTCTGCGGCCCAGCGGTGGAATTCAGTACAAAACCACACAGCTGAGTGTTTCCCCTGACAGACGCTCATCACCATGTCCTCTGCCAATCGCACTCGGTCAGGCTCATCATAAATGTGCCCAAGGGCCTCAAAGAATGCATTCACAAACACTCTCTCAGGGGCAGTGGGAGAAAGGGAGAAAGCCCAAGCTTGTGGGGACCCTCTTAACAGAGACATAATAACCCCAACCTTCTGACTTTCGTCCCCAGATGAACGTGGTCTCAAACTAAAAAAAGTTTGCACCCCTCCATGAAGACCCTGAACTCCTTTTTGTTTCCAGAAAAAAAGTCAGGCAGTTTAACAGGTGGTGGTTCTGGGGACACCAAAACAACATCACAGGCCCCAGCCCCCAGAGACCCAGTAGCTAAAGCCCCCTGCAGAATCCTGCTGCTGAGAACGAGCCACAGCTTGCTGCTCCAGAGATAAACCCTGAAACATCTGACTCAGACTTTTCATCTGGTTAGCCAGAGACTGTATGGGATCCATAACTCTCTGCATAAAAAAACCCAAAAAAACTTAATGGTCAGCTATAATGTCAGGGTCCTGACAGCACCGGCGTACAGCCTCCGCTAAGCAGGGACTCACCCGCACCGTAGGGACCCCCGGGGACAAGAACAGCTGGAAAATAAAGATGCACAGGACCTGAATGTAGAAGTTTTGCAAGTCGGCACAGGACCTACGGTCATATGACTGCAAGGGGCGGGGCTTAGCGTCCTGCTTTCAGAGAAGGTAAAAAACTCAGAGTCAGGCAAAGCGAAGGTCAAGCACAATACAGGCAAGCAAGGTACAGGAGGGATAAACAGACAGAAGGTCAGACAAAGCCAAAGGTCATACATAAGATATCAGTACAGTACCAGGGATGAGACAGAACGGAGAGTCAGGGCCAAGCAGAGAACAAAAACCAAACCGACGTAGAAGGTACCAAGCAGAATCCAAAGCAATATCCAGAGAACAGACCGAGTCATACACAGAGAATCATGCAACCAGGACACAGCACTAACACACTCAGTGGTCACCACACAATGCCAAGGGCGAAAGTATAACTGACGGGGGATGGAAGCTTCCTGAGGCTATAAGAAGCCTCCCCAGAACCAATGAGAGGCCACCATAATAGGTCCCAGGTGTGCAGGTGAGAGTCTGCACTGAGATCAGAACATTAACCCCAGAAGTGCTGGTCACCCAGCACTGGTATCATGACACCCAGAACTAGATTCCTCGCCCCTGGCCCCCGAGGTAGTCTCCCCCCTAGAGGAGTGTGAATCCCCAAGGAGGACGGACCTCGCCACTCCCCGAAGGCACCTCAGATGTTGCGTCCGGCCCCTCACCCCCGACCTCTGACACAGAGTCATCGAGGGCTTGGAATCGATTGGAGAGGGGGATCAGAGGGGAGCCGGTGAGCCCTTCCGTAGGCACCCTAGCGGTCAGGGGGAATTAGATTTTTTAGCCTTGTTGTTCCTCTTCTTCTGACTCTTACCGGTACGATTGTCAAGCTTTTTTTAGGCTGCTCCACCACCTCTTCATCCAGACTTTCATACTGGGAAGTTATCAGAAGCAGCCAACTCCTCCCTCTCCATCCACCGGATCTCCTCGCTCACCATCTTCTCCCCCAGGGCCTCCGAGGCTTCGGCTGCCGCCTCTAGGGTGGGGGCAGCCATCACCCCAGTTTCCTGAGGCTTATCCTGCCCCCTGCCCTTACGGCGCCTCACCTGTTGCCACTGGTGGGCAGATGTACCAGCCTTGCCTTTCCTCACTGACTCCTCATCTCCCCTCATGCCTCCACCCTCAGCCTCAGCAGAAGTTGCACTCCCGGGGACCCCCCTTGGCTCACCCTGCCGGGCCAGAGATGGTGCTGGAAAAGGAATGGGGGCAGCGGCTGTATGGGTGACCTAGGTCACTACGCTGTAGTGGCTGCGATCCACGCACCTGTGGCAGATTTTCGGTTGCCCTTGGTAGAAGATCTGGATTCTGTCCCTCCCCAGAAATACTGAGGAGGGGAAGTGAGTGACTGTACCTCCTGAAACCTTCAACTTTACCATGAAGGTCCAGCCCCCTGACCAAATGCCAAACTCATATTTATTATTCTAAGGGACCTCCGTGACTTCCCCATAATGGGAAAGCCACGTCATGATGTCAACCCCAGAGAGTGACTCGTTACTTGTCAGAACGGTCACCCTCTTTACACTATTTTGGCAAGACACCGCCTGTATGGCAAAGTCTTGCCAGCCAGGCTCCCCCTTTGCCAGTTCAAAATTCGACCAGAAAAGCTCTAAGCCCTCTGGCCGAACAAAACTGACATCGAAGAAGGAGGTGCCAAACGGATGAATCAAGGCAAAGATGTCAGTCACCCCGAAGTCCATCTTCAGAACGAGCTCTACAACCCTCGCCCTTGGCGGGCACGCTTCACTGCCCCTCCACCGAAGACGGATCACATTCCGCCTGGCCACCCCCTGCCTGGCTGTCGGGAGGGACCAAACCGTTTCCCCCACCCTTTTATCTTGGAAGGCAGCCAGGCCGTATCTATCCAGCCAAAAGGCCAAGTCCACCTCTCTTCCCTCTACTTCAATCGTCCGTTCTTCCTTTTTGAGGGCCTCCAGGAAACGGCGCCGCAAGACGCTATCCCTGAGGTCCAGAGGCGAGGAAACCCCCTGACTAGACCCCGAGGCCCCAGCAACCCCCCCCTTGAATAACTCTGAGGACCGGTGGCCAGGGGGCAGATGGACCGGCCCCCTCCCCCCTCCTCTCACTACCATCAGACACCCCATTCACACTTGCCACCTTAGACACAATGCCACTTACATCCTCAACCACAGACACTTCCATACCCACACCCTCCTCATCCACTCAGTCACCACACTCACCCCACTCTCACTCACATGCACACTGGGGTCAAGATCATATTGCCTCACTTTTGGGGTATTTCCAGGTTTTGTTTTCTCACTGCTACCTCCACCTACTGGTGCTGCTGTCCCAGTCATGCTGCCATAGGGTTTAAGCAGCACCGTCTGTCTTGCTAAAGGCTCTGCCCCCACAGCATGCACAGACCTTCCTCCCTCACTGGCAGGGAGGAAACCAGGAGCAGTCCCGCCTCCAGCTCCATCCTGCCTTGTCGCTGGAGCCCCCACTGCAGATAAGCCCCCAGACTCAGGGGACCCCACCAGGTAAGCGCCTTTGCTGCTCTCTGCTGCAGCTGCAGTCTTTGCTGCATTGCTGACCGCAGCTAAGACTTTTTTTTTCCTTTGGTTGGGAAGCCACACCCCCAACCTCCAGCCACACAGCTACCCAAAGCTGCACCCACTTGAGCAATGGGTGCCGAGGAGGCCACGCCCCCTGAGACTGGCCACACCAGGACCCCCAGAGCCGACCCTGAGCCGGGTCCACCCCCAGGAGCCCCCTCTGCAGTACCAGTCTCTTGGGGCACAGCGTCCTCCACTACACCCTGGGCCACAAACAGCCTGGCCACAGCAACTTCGGCGGCTGGCCTCAGGCTAGGCCACTCCCCCTCAGCATCCACCGGCGGTGGGACCCCCAGCGCAGGGGGCCCTGACTTCACCGCAGACCCTGCCGGCTCTGCCGGAGCCACATGCCCCTCCCCCTTCACTTTATTAGGTGTCTGGATCCCCAGAAGCGATCCAGCTTTAACAGATCCGTAAGTGGGGGACCCAGACACCCCAGCGCTCACCGCCGGAGATGCGGTCCCGGCTGCCACTCTCTTGCCCACCACTGGGCCGCCCTCTACACCATGCTCCATATCAGACACATCACTACCCCCTCTGTTACCACAAACAGAGGCAGCGCCCTGCGTGTCATGACCTGTAATTTCCCTGCTCCCTTGCTGCGGACCCACAACAGAGTGGGACAGGGGGGCCCCAGAGAGGGGGACACACACAAATTTCTGCAGAATAGATGTTTTCTTCTTTACCTTTTTCTTTGCTTTTCTCTTCAACCCCTTCCTGGTTGTCTCTTCGCAGATCTCATTCCAGAACCTCAGCTGGTTAAAACGGACCGGGGACTCGATCTGCCGGATCTGCTGCATGACGAGGCAGCCCCCCTCGCTGCTACTACTACGACCATCCTCATCCTCCCCCTCACTCCCGCTGCCCTCTGAAGGGCCAGAATTTGATGGGAGAGCCACTTTCTCAGGCGCTATCCCACTATGCGACGCCTGGAGATCTTTTACCAGGCCACCAGGTGGTGGTCAGGGCACGCCCTCCTCCTCGCATTCCTCCTCATCTTTCTCCACCGCCTGGCCGCAGCTCCATGGCCCCTCCGTAGCCCCACCAGTCATGGCTCTGAACTAGTCGTCGTTCTCCAGCTTTTCATGGAAGGGCCCGCTGCCGGCTAAGATCTCACACCTCTGGCTTTACAGGTCTTGGATGGATTTTTTATCTTCCTGACCGCGGCGGATAGCTCGGCCTTCTTATTGCCGGAGGCCCTGTCAGACCTCTCCTTAGCTACCCTCAACTTCCCCCAGAGGGATCTTAGCTTCCTTGAGGCATGGATGCGGGAGTCATAGCCCACGGCAGATTCCTTTGCCACCTTGGTGACCCAATCAAGGGGCACCACTGCAGCATCCCTGCTCGTACTCGGCCTACCTCCGGGGGAAGGAGCCACTGCGGCCATGGCCTCAGGGGTCCTACAGGTCCTCATGCTGGATCCCTTGCCTGATCCTTGGCCAGATTTTGTGCCCCTAGCCGGATTGGGAGTCCTCCCACCCCCCGCCGGCATGGACCGGGAGGTGGGAGCCAGGGGCCCAGCCCCGGAGGCCAGTCCCAAAATGAGCCTTCTTTCCTGGGAAGGGGGCAGACAAAAAGTCCTGGAAGGAAAACTTTACCTCCCTTCCCAGGAGCTCTATCCAGGCAGCACACACACAGCAAGCAGGCTCCAATTCTTTCTGTAGGATACTCCAGAGCTGCACTCACTATTCTGCTGGTGCAGTCACTATGTACATGCATTACATTAGTCATCCTGTACTGATCCCGAGTTACATCCTGTATTATACTCCAGAGCTGCACTCACTATTCTTCTGGTGGAGTCATGCAGTCACTGTGTACATATATTACACTACTTATCCTGTACTGATCCTGAGCTACATCCGGTATTATACTCCAGAGCTGCACTCACTATTCTGATTTTAAAATCCAAAATGTTGGTCTTGATAAAACACAGTGGACCTACACCAGCAGATGACATGGCTCCGCAAACCATCACTGATTGTGGAAACTTCACACTAGACCTCAAGCAGATTGGATTGTGCCTCTCCACTATTCCTCCAGACTCTGGGACCTTGATTTTCAAGGTCTAGTGTGAAGTTTCCACACTCAGTGATGGTTTGGGGAGCCATGTCACCTGCTGGTGTAGGTCCACTGTGTTTTATCAAGACCAAAGTCAGCGCAGCCGTCTACCAGGAAATTTTAGAGCACTTCATGCTTTCCTCTGCTGACAAGATTTTTGGAGATGGAAATTTCAATCTCCAGCAGGACTTAGCACCTGTCCACACTGTCAAAAGTACCAACACCTGGTTTACAAATAACAGTATCACTGTGCTTGATTGGCCATCAAACTCGCCTGACCTTAACCCCATAGAGAATCTATAGGGTATTGTCAAGAGGAAGAGAGAGACACCAGACCCAACAATGCAGACAAGCTGAAGGCTGCTATCAAAGCAACCTGGGCTTCCATAACACCTCAGCAGTACCACAGGCTGATCACCTCCAAGCCTCGCCGCATTGATGCAGTAATTGATGTAAATGGAGCGCTGACCGAGTATGGAGTGCATTTACTGAACATACATTTCAGTAGGCCAACATTTTGGATCTTAAAATCATTTTTTCAAACTGGTGTTCTAAAGTATTCTAATTTACTGAGATAATGACTTTTGGGTTTTCATTGGCTGTAAGCCATAATCATCAATATTAACAGAAATAAACACTTGAAATAAATCACTCTGTAATGACTCAATATGGGTTTCACTTTTTGTATTGAAGAACTGAAATAAATTAACTTTTTGAAGAAATTCTAATTTTGTGAGATGCACCTGTATATTAGATGATTACTGATCTTATACTGATCCCGAGTTACATCTTTTATTACACTATTTTCACAGTCTTTCTTCATAGAACATCACCCGCACACCTGTTGTTCAATGGAATTGCATCAACCTCCATTCAATTAGCCCTTACTTTCTCGCAATTATCAAATTTCCCTGCTGCATCCACTAGGGGGGGCTAACTGCATATGGAGATATACAGCTAGTTTAGGAAGCTATAAAATCTGTATGCATTGTGCTCCTCCTATTGGCAGCTGTCAGGAATCACTATGGGGGTGATTTATCAGGACTGGCATGGTGCAGGCTCACTCTACCCTAGTCTTGAAAGGATACACGGTGTCAAATTAATTACAAGGCCACTTAATGAATTTGACACCTCAAGTAAGTGACATTCGCCAGAGATGTCCCTCTAGTCTGGGACTGGAGTAGCATTTCTGGTTTTAAAAACATCAGCAGATTTGATGAATTTGACGTGGCTATGCCCCGTGTCAGATCTTCCCTAGCTCCATCCATTTTGACGGAGCTGATCCAATGTGGCATGAAAATGCTAAAAGTATCATAATTTTGTGACTTTTCAAAGCTTTTATGCCAGATTTATGGTGTAAATGATTTTAAGAACGCTGCCTTTGATTCTGATCCTGATTGTAGCCCCAGAAGACTTACCTGCGGAACAAGAAATTTTCCTAATATACTTGCTGTATCAAAAGCAAAACTACTGGTTTCGGGCCCAACTAAGGCAATGGCGTTCATTTCGTAGTCAGTAAAGTTGTTTTCCATCTTTATATAAGGTGCGCTACACTGGGAGAGGATCTTCAGCGTCCCGTACATGTTGGCAGAATCTGAGCAGGTGTCATACAGCTCGTACCCCAGTGTGACATTGGGGAGAAGGAAACTGGAGTTGTTGATTTCTTCAATGGCGAATCTCATTGCTTGCAGCAAATGATAACCTTGGGAATTGAATGTGGTTCTGTAAGAAGAAAAACTACGATAAATCGGTCCCATTTTACATTGCACAACATCGTTAAATTGCTTCCTATAGAACTGTTCATCCTGAGCCTCCTGGTTCATAAATACAATGTAGAGAAGGATTGCTGGTCCTATTAAAACAAAAAAAGAGAGGACGCTATATAACTGTAGGTCATGGGGACCAGGTCGCCCACCCTACTGGTGCACTGTCGCTGTGACGGCAGGTTACACACCTTTCAGGCTAGGGACCCCCTTAGAGGTTCACCGTGACGTGGCAGTGGGCTTCATACAGTCTGATCAGAATGTTAAAGTAAAAACCTCATGTTCAGTTTGTTAAATTTTGCCTAGGGGCATTAGGTCAAAATATGAATATTGGGAAGTGTGTCCAAGTCTTTTTCTACAGTTATAGCTCGTCTATACATGTCTAAAAAAGAAGTCAAGTCCCATGTGCATCATCCATAATGTATCAATTTTTATGGATACAGTGCCATTAATAACATAAGAAACTATTTGATCGGATACATTTTAAATGCGCATGCCACACGGATGTAAAAAAAAAAAAGACATACGGATGACATTTAGATGACACTATGGATAATAATCCATTTTCCATAGGAATAATGCAATCTATTTGCTAAAATCAATGGGAATGTAAAAGATCTGATATATTCTACAGCTGAGGATTTGCTGCACTATTATCCAGTGTGATCAGTGCACATCAGCTGGATACAGTGTCTCATGATCGTTTGCTACATTGTATCAGGGTAATCAAAATGTTTATCTGGAGCTCAAATATGTATCTAGATTGAATGCAGAAGCAAAAACCCTTCAGTTGTTAGAAGTCTTCGTTCTGTGGTTTTTTTAGTCCCAAGGATGCAAACGATAAAAAAAAAAAATATTTACAGTAATTTTATATATAAAGATTTGCCCCACTCCCCTCCTGCCCATCTTACCTATCGCAATTGTCGACCAGGGGTGTGGAGGATACGGATGCATCGGCTTTATGATAAGTGAATAATCCTCCTACGATGTAATCTCCAGGAACACTAAATTCAGTCTTATACTCGGTTTCCTTACAGCTCAGAGCGGAGTAGAAATGAAGAATTAATATGAAGACGTGGCCCGATGTTAGAGATGTGATAAGCATAATGTTCCCAGGACCTCGGCTGGGGGATAGGACAAGGCAGGAGCGCTCTAGTTTGACAAATAATGAATTTGAGGCCTTCTAATAGAGTATTTGCTTCCCAGGAGTAATGGCTGCTGTGTACATACAAATGATGGATGCTCTCCCACAGGATCTGCATACAGGCTGATTTGTATATGAGTAGACTTGGACTTAAAGCTGTTGTATCATCCATAGGATTACGGAAGAGGAAACTTTAAGTATAGAGCTGATCGTATCCAAATCTGAGCGCACTGAAGGATTGCTGAACCTCCGATGGGATCAAAATCTTAAAAGTGTAAATATGTACCAGCAAATGAGAAAAACATCCATCCAAACAGAATACAGATAGCTGGCCCATCACTTGAGATACCCCTTGCATAGCTCCCAAGCGTCCCGGATATGGCAGGACAGTCCCGTTTTTGACTGCCTGTCCCGCTGTCTAGAGCTGGACTCTTTTTTTTACCGCACTGCACTGGGCCACCACGCCCCCCCTGCACCAACCCCATCCTTACCCTCCCAGAGACCCCCCGCAGCACCCCCCACAGCCTGCGATGACTTGCTAGACTGTTGTTTCTGTGCGCACAGAACCTTGTTGAGGTCACAGGAGGGGAGGAGTCAGGAGTCACATGATCAGGGGCTGGTGTGTGCAGGACTCTGCTGTGCTGGTTGTCATGATGCTGGTGAGGGGAAGTTTGTGTGGGGTCAGGAGGGGTTTACAGGGTAGATGTAGCAGATCCGTGTGTGTATGGGGTATGCAGAGCGGAGCCGTGTGTGTACGGGGTGTACAGAGCAGAGCCATGTGTGTGTACGTGGTACACGGAGCGGAGCCGTGTGTGTACGAGGTGTATGGAGCAGAGCCATGTGTGTGTACGAGGTACACGGGGCGGAGCTGTGTGTGTACGAGGTGTAAGGAGTGGAGCCTCTTTTTCTCTCTCTGTTCTTTCTTTCGCTCTGTTCTTTCTTACTCTCTCTAATCTTTCTCTCTCTCTGTTCTCTCTCTGTTCTTTCTTTCTCTCTGTTCTTTCTTTCGCTCTGTTCTTTCTTACTCTCTCTAATCTTTCTCTCTCTCTCTGTTCTTTCTTTCCCCGCTTTCTTTCCCCTTTCTTTCTCTCTGTTCTTTCTCCCTCTCTGTTCTTTCTTTCCCCTCTTTGTTTTTTTCTCTCTCTGTTCTTTTTTTCTGTCCACTCTTTCTTTCTCTCTGTTCTTTCTTTCCCCTCTTTTTCTTTTTTTCCCCTCTTTTTCTCTCTCTGTTCTTTCTCTCTCTCTGTTCTTTCTTACTCTCTCTAATCTTTCTCTCTCTCTCTGTTTTTTCTTTCCCCGCTTTCTTTCCCCTCTTTCTTTCTCTCTGTTCTTTGTCTCTCTCTGTTCTTTCTTTCCCATCTTTCTTTCTCTCTATCTTTCTGTTCTATCTTTCTTTCCCCTCTTTCTTTCTTTCTTTCTCTCTGTTCTTTCTTTCTTTCCCCTCTTTCTTTCTCTCTTTTCTTTATTTCTTCCCCTCTTTCTTTCTCTCTCCCTCTCTGTTCTTTCTTTCCCCTCTTTGTTTTTTTCTCTCTCTGTTGTTTTTTTTCTGTCCACTCTTTCTTTCTCTCTCTGTTCTTTCTTTCTTCCTTTCTTTCTTCTTTCTCTCTGTTCTTTCTTTCTTCCACTCTTATCTCTCAGTTCTTTCTTTCTCTCTCTGTTCTTTCTTTTGCTCTGTTCTTTCTTTCTCTCTCTAATCTTTCTTTCTTTTGCTCTCTCTCTGTTCTTTCTTTCCCCTCTTTCTTTCTCTCTGTTCTCTTTCTCTCAAGGTGTATGGTGGGGAGCATTCATACCATCCTGGATCCAGCGGGACAGTTCCGATTTTGAGAGAGAGTCTGTCCCGCCGGGAGCTTACTTTTCCTGTGGACACAGGAGTACACGGCGGAGCACTTTAAAATTCGCACGTGACGTTCCACCGGAAGTGACGTGCTAGAAGCTGACCAGAAATGAGGTAATTTCGGGAGGAGATTGTGACGGAACCATGGAGGCACTTCAGGGAATGCTTCGGATCCATCACCGTATCCTCTTCCGACAGTGCGGACAGCGAGATCACCTTGGAATCAGGGATGCCGGCCATGTGAGCGGATCATGATATGTCCTGCAGCGGGAGGCTCAGATGGGCATTACAATGGGAGCCAGGCTGCTATAGTATCTTTATAGAATCTTTCTTTCTTTCTCTCTTTGTTTCTTTCTCTCTATGTTGTTTCTTTCTCTCGCTCTCTAATCTTTCCTTTTTTTCTCTATCTGTTCTTTCTTTCTTTCTTTTATTCTGTCTTTCTTTCCCCTCTTCCTTTCTCTCTCTGTTCTTTCTTTCGCTCTGTTCTTTCTTTCCCCTCTTTCTTTCTCTCTCTAATCTTTCTCTCTCTGTTCTTTCTTACTCTCTCTCTGTTCTTTCTTTCTCTTTCTCTCTTCTTTCTTTCCCACCTTTCTTTCTTTCCCATCTTTCTTTCTCTCTCTGTTCTTTCATTCCCATCTTTCATTCTTTCTCTCTCTGTTCTTTCTTTCCCCTCTTTCTTTCTTTCTTTCTTTCTTTCTCTTTTCTTTATTTCTTTCTCCTCTTTCTTTCGCTCTCCCTCTCTGTTCTTTCTTTCCCCTCTTTGTTTTTTCTCTCTCTGTTCTTTTTTTTCTGTCCACTCTTTCTCTCTGTTCTTTCTTTCCCCTCTTTCTTTCTCTCTGTTCTTTCTCTCTCTCTGTTCTTTCTTTCCCATCTTTCTTTCTCTCTATCTTTCTGTTCTATCTTTCTTTCCCCTCTTTCTTTCTTTCTTTCTCTCTGTTCTTTATTTCTTTCCCCTCTTTCTTTCTCTCTCCCTCTCTGTTCTTTCTTTCCCCTCTTTGTTTTTTTCTCTCTCTGTTCTTTTTTTTCTGTCCACTCTTTCTTTCTCTCTCTGTTCTTTCTTCCTTTCTTTCTTTCTTTCTTTCTTTCTTTCTTTCTTCTTTCTCTCTGTTCTTTCTTTCTTCCCCTCTTATCTCTCAGTTCTTTCTTTCTCTCTGTTCTTTCTTTTGCTGTTCTTTCTTTCTTTCTCTAATCTTTCTTTCTTTCGCTCTCTATCTCTGTTCTTTCTTTCCCCTTTCTTTCTTTCTCTCTGTTCTCTTTCTCTCCCTTCTTTCTTTCTCCTCTGTTCTTTCTTTCCCATCTTTCTTTCTCTCTATCTCTCTGTTCTTTCTTTCTTTCCTCTTTCTTTCTTTCTTTCTTTCTCTCTGTTCTTTATTTCTTTCCCCTCTTTCTTTCTCTCTGTTCTTTATTTCTTTCCTTTCTTTCTTTCTCTCTGTTCTTTATTTCTTTCCCCTTTCTTTCTCTCTCTGTTCTTTCTTTCTCTCTATCTCTCTGTTCTTTCTTTCTCTTTTTCTTTCTTTCTTTTCTTTCTCTCTCTGTTCTTTCTCTCCCTGTTCTTTCTTTCCACTCTTTTGTTCTCTCTCACTCTCTGTTCTTTCTTTCCCCTCTTTCTTTTATTCTCTCTCTGTTCTTTCTTTCTTTCATTCTCTGTTCCTTTCTTTCTCTCTGTTCTCTCTTTCCCCGCTTTCTTTCTCTCTATGTTCTTTCTTTCTTTCCCCTCTTTCTCTCTGTTCTTTCTTTCTCTCTCTCCTTTCTTTCTCTCTCTCTGTTCTTTCTTTCCCCTTTTTCTTTCTCTGGGTGTGATTGGGGCATGGACATGTGAGTGAATAGTTGTGAAATGGGTGTGGTAGGGGCATGGCTTAAAATTTGCAGTTGTGCGCTGCGCATGCCGCAACCTTTGTCCCTCTTTCTCTTCTTCAAAAGTTGGGAGGTATGCCCTTGGGTCCCCGCATTAGGAAGTCAAACGGCACCCCTCTTTTAGCAGCGATCACACTGCACCTGCCCACCCTAGTTACACCACTGCTGCAGCCAATCAGTGATATCACCATCTCATAAGCAGCAGCACTGTCAACGTGACATTAAAGCTTCAGACAATACCAGACACAGGGAGCAGCGGCAGAGACTCCGCAATGGACCCAGGGAGAGCGAGGAAAGCGCAGTTTGTATTTTAACTAATTGCACATGGGGACTAGTGATCAGCCAGTGCTAAAATGATCGATTACTCTTTACTCGAATCGAGCAAATCGTAATGCTCGGGTGCTTGACCTGATTGACGAGTATAATGGAAGTCAAAGGGAAATTTGAGCATTTTTCCGAGAAAAAAGAAAAAAAAGGAATGCCTGACTGTCGCTGAGTTAATAACTTTATTTATCGAACAACCCCTTTAATAATGAAATAAGAGAATGTCACTTTGCAATGAATGTCCTAATTGTAACAACATTTAGTTTCGGCCCATCATCCTGTGCTGCCAAACTTTATTAATATTTAATATTGAAGCTTCAGTTTTCTAACGAAGAGTTCCAGATCCTGTGCATAAAAATAAAACTTCAGGAACTTTTCCTCGTGTTATCACCCTCTTACCAATCACGGCCTTTTACCAGGCAAATTCTAGTCTCGTCTTTATTATACAGTAATCCAGAATAAATTTGTAATTTCTAAATAATAGAAAAAAAGATGAGAAACGCTTGTTTACTAACAGAAGCAAACACCCTATAGCATCTTTAGGCTATGTGCACACGTAACGGAACTCTCGCGGAAATTACCGCGAGAATTCCGGAATTCCATTCCGCGGGAAAATCGCATTTTAAATTCCCGCGATTTTCCCGTGGAAAAACTAGTATTTTGCAAGCGTAATTAGCTTGCAGAATGCTAGCGTTTTCCAAGCGATCTGTAGCATTGCTTGGAGAACTGATTGACAGGTTGGTCACACTCGTCAAACACAGTGTTTGACGAGTGTGACCAGCTTTTTACTACTGAGGCCGCCTATGCAGCATCAGTAGTAAAAGATAGAATGTAAAAAAAAAATAAAAAATACTGTTATTCTTACCTTCCGACGTCCCGCGCATCCGTTCCCAGTAATCCTTTGCGAAAATGCCCGCGATGGCGTCCGTTCTCGCAGGATTGCGACGTCTCGCGGTTATTCGCGATGACGTCGCGCGAATGACCGCGAGACTTCGCGATCCCGCGAGAACGGACGCCATCGCGGGCATTTTCGCAAAGGATTACTGGGAACGGGAGCGTGGAGAGAGGCGGGAAGGCTGCGCAGGACGCCGGAAGGTGAGAATAACAATATTTTTTATTTTAAATTCTATTTTTTACAGGGATATGGTACCCAGAGCCTGGAGGACAGTCTCCTCTCCTCCGGACCGTGGGTACCATCTGCAATTGTTCTGCTTACTTTCCGCATGTTGTGCACAGCCACATGCGGGAAGTAAGCGGAACAATGCATTCCTATGGGTGTGGGATCGCCGCGATTCCGCAAAATAATGAGCATGCTGCGTTTTTTTACCGCAAAGCGATTCCGCCGCGGTAAAAACCGCAGCATTAGCACAGCATTGCGGAATCCCATAGGAATGCATGGGATGCTTATTTTTCGCGTTTTCGTGGCAAAATCGCGCGGTTAAAACCGCCGCGGAAACGCGAAAGAAAACGCCACGTGTGAACTCAGCCTTATACATAATACTGGATGGAAAAAAAAGGCAAGAAGACGTCCAGGAATAGCAACCATCGAACAGTTATATCAAAACCATATGGAAACATTCATTTAATCCAGAAACATGGGATTCACACCATCAGATATTACAGATTATTGGATGTGATTTTCACAAAAGTTTTTAAACCTCAATCAAATCCTCAAATAAAACAAATCCCAATTTTAATAACACAATTTCTTCCATTCTAATTGTTTAGCATCGGAAGAATGTGCTGACTGGCAGCTCACTCGCCCTCTGCTTTTGGTGTTGTGAAAGTGAAAATGTGCCAAACTTTTGGATTATCAGAAACTAGATATTGATTTTAACCTATGGACTTGACTATACCTGGCCTCTTATCGCATCCACATAAGAGAGATGGCTGTCCATACACATGCTAACTTGCCATACAGGTGGGTACCTTATAGGCAGACCACTGCAGTGTTATGAAGCCAGGGATGAGAAGGGATCTACTCCTGCTTTTATAGATCCACAGCATATTCCTGCAGCCACCACTAGGAGGCCCATAGAGACTTTTACAGCTCTCATTCAGTTTAATCGCAGTTGTATAACTTTGTATGCGCTGAGCTCCCCCTGGTGGCAGCTGCCGTTAGCAAGTTTTATCTTTCTCGAGAGAAGCTGCGGATTTAGAAACAAGTCACATTATCAATGCATTTATTGTTAATATACTGACAAATATAATGTTTTGACTGAGTGCCATGATTATGAAGAATCTGAACCTCTTTCTACAAACCAGGGAGCTGCTAAGGCTTCAGAGTCAGTGGGTGATTCTTTACATGGTTGTGCGCAATTGCCTCCCCACTTGAGCTTATGGAAGTAATGGACGCACATGAACCTGTAGACTTTAATAGAGAATAACCCTAATGCATGACCCCCTTCCCACCTATTCTGTAGGACAGGATCAACAAGGTCCCATTATTATTCTGACAAGAGGAGACCCCAAAATTGAGCCACGTATAGATTACCCATATAGTCACCTCCAGGTGCAAACTGCAACCAAAAAGTGATGGACAGGATGAAAGAGGGTCAGCAATGGCTGGCCCAGGGCACATGCCTTATGTGCCCTCCTAACCCCCTAGTTCTCCATGTCTACAGGTACTACATAGAGATAAGCAATTTGATTTATGCTGTCATGGTTTGGCATCCAGCCCAATACTCTTGGCATCCTAATGACTAGGTCCTACAGGATGTTGCAGGATGTAGTAAGCCCTAGAGATACCCAGGGTGCCGGGTCAAGGATTTCAATTGCAGAAGAAAAGACTGGCTGTCGCAGAGGACTGGACCAAATGCTTGACCAGGGCAGCAGAAATCAAATTGCTCATCTCTAGGAATATAGAAGAGTACAATAACGGAGGGCCTCCTAGTCAGCAGAAGACTGTTTCTTGGTGTAGTTCTGAATGGCAGATTGGAAATGCTCGGTGGTGTTGAGTTTTGGCCTAAAGAGAATAACGTAACACTTTGGAGTGAAATAACCAATAAGAATCCCCATCACACTGAATAGTACTGCAGTTACATTGACGGCCGCTATGTATTTGCCCTGGTAGATGATATAGGTGGTGAAGAAGGCAATCCAGGAGAAGAAGTAGACCAATAAACTGAAAGAAATACATTTTGCCTCGTTGTAGTTGTCCGGTAAGTCTTTGCCCATGTAGCAGAAGATGAAGCACAACATGCTCAGGAGCCCGATGTAAGCAATCTGAGTGATGGAGCCCAAAGAAGCAGTCTCGGAGCATTTCAGTATGATCTGATCTGGGAACGTGGCATAATCTTCAATTGATAAAGGTGGCCTTACAAACAACCAGCTGACACAGATCAGGACCTGACCAGCGGTGCTGACCGCGATGAAGATATCCGAGCCATTCTTCTTCACCCACATCTCGTACACTTTAGGCATGTAGGTGGCCATTTTGAAGATGCAGATGATCTGGAATGAATGGACCACGATGCAAGAGAAGCAAATGGTAAAGCTTACAGAGAAGATGAGTTGTCTCACCATACACAAGACAACCCCCGGCCTACCAAAATAACAATACAGGGTGCAACAGGAGCTTGCCAAGGACCATAACATCAGCAAACACATCTTCCCTCCCGCTGACTTCACCACCGGGGTATTGAGATTCATAAAAAATAAAACTGCAATTGCTGTAATTAATAGGAGCAACAAAGTAACTATAGAGAGAAGGACAAGGGACAATGGCTCTGTCCATGGAAGGAATTCTAGGGTTCTGTTGTAGCAGATCTCACTCTTCATGGGCGACCACTGATGAGATCCACATTGCTGGCAGGTGTACAGATCTATAAGACATAAGTGAGATAATAATCATGGGCAAATGCTACACAAGGGTATGTGGGGTGCACATGGTCTCGCAGCGTCCAACATCTATGGGTAACAGTGAGCACTTCTGTATAAAGGACTTATGTTTCTTCTTGTATAGCATGACAGACGGCAGACCACCGCACCCATTCTGCTTGACAGCTTCAGTGGCCAGTAGCCTTATTGGCTGGCAAGCATTAAACCATTTCAAGCGGTCCACTTCACTCATATTTGCATCTGAAAGTTAAAGGGACTTCTGATGATCAATGAGAATATGTCCATTGCAGATTTTGCTACAAATCCACTGAAAAGTTTGCAGCCAATCCTTGGCAAAATCTTCATGAATTACATATGGATTTGTTAAGGATTTTGCTGAGATTTTGCTGGGTATTTAGTATGTTTAATATATAGGAAAGTGAGAACATCAAGTTGAGGTGACTAGTCTGGCATGGTATGGATGGTATCACCAATAGTATTGTCTTCGTAGTGCTATCTTAGTAATCTGACTACTAAATCCATGTTCTCCAGCCTACAACAAGGTCTTCTGTAAGAAAGTTGAAGTTGCAAAAGTATATGTGGTGTCTCCAGCTGCATTTATGGGGCAGTGATACAGGTCTGCACACAAAGTCAATTAGACATTGCAAGAACCCAAAGATCTTAAGGTGGTTTCTCATATCCAACATTCAAGGTCTGAGCACTGACCAAGATGTCCAGACCATTCATGGGTGTAGTGAATCAAACCCCACAGCCTTATGTACTGTATGTGTTTATGAGGTTGTTGAGTTCATGTGAGGACCCTGCTGAATGTGTGAAGAAAGTTTTGGGCAGCACAGTGGCTCAGTGGTTAGCACTGTATGGTGGCTCAGTGGTTAGCACTGTACGGTGGCTCAGTCATTAGCACTTTGCAGCACTGGGGTCCAGGGTTCAAATCCCACCAAGGACAACATCTGCCAGAAGTTTGTACGTTCTTTGTGTGGGCTTCCTTTCCCACTCCAAAAACATTCTGATAAGAGGATTTGGATTTTGAGCCACACTAGGGACATTGATGATCATGTATACAAAGTGTGGAGGAATATGATGATGCCATATAAGCAAATCATAATAAGTAAAAGCCTTAGTGGGTTGCCAAGGAATATGGCAAAAAGTGCCATAAGTCTGACAACATTTCTAGGATCTATCCTTGCAAGTAAAACAAAATTGTGTACAGATAGGAGCCATTAGAATTTCATTTATACCTAATTTGGAAGTGTCTGTGCACAACGAGTCATCCACAGCTCAACCGTGTGTCTGTGCGCTATGAGTCATCCACAGCTGAACAGTAACTTAGGTATCCATAGTTACTACCACTAGCAGCTAACTGCGTAGGCGTAACCATGGATACCTAAGTACTGTAAAGTCCTGTATATGAGTTAAGTGGGATATCTAATAAGGAGAGGAGCTCTCTGTGGTGGCGAGTTAAGGCATAAGCTGCGTAAGCGTAACCATGGATAAGGCATAAGCTGTCATGCCGCCGCTGTATACTCACCCGGCCTCCACCCCTGCGCCGCAGCCCCCCGCCGTTTGCCAGCTGTGGCGGTCCCTTCTGACAGGTCCACGGCCGACGGCATCTCTGCATGCAATGCGCATGCGCCGTAGGCCGCGGCCGCGCCTCCCTCCTGTCACTTGTGCTCCGGCGGTGCCCTGACCTGGAAGCACCACCGCACCAATGGCAGACCAGGCAGGGGTATATCAGGCCGCCCTCCTTTGATGGAGGCGCCTGATCTTCGTGTTTATTAGCACACTGGGCCCCTGTTCCATCATACACTAGCTTGTCTCCTGCAGTCCTGCCTTCCGTGTTCCTGCTCTGTCCTGCTGTCTGTGCTCCAGTCCCGCAGTCCTACTCAGGTGGATCGCCTCAAGTTGGCTGAGTTGTGTTGGAGGGAGAGACGGGCGCAAGGCCTATGCCTCTATTGTGGAGGTTCGTCGCATTTTGTCCGCACCTGTCCTGAGAGATCGGGAAACTCCTCCACCTAGGTCAGGTATGAGAGGCCTCCCTAGGTGCGAATGATTCCTCTCAATCTCTAGCTATTTCTGTTCTTGTGGCTTCAGGGCAGAGACGTGGGTCCGAGGTGGCCTACGTGGATTCAGGCTCGGCAGGTAACTTCATCCGGCGTGAAGAGGTGGATAAGTACCAAATTCCTGTGGTTACCCTATGTAATCCTCGCCTGATTGCTGCAGTGGATGGCAGACCGCTACAGGAGACCATCACCTTGGTCACTGAGGAGGTGGAGTTGCAAGTCGGAGCCTTACATCAAGAGAAGATAGCTTTTTACGTTTTGCCAAAACTCTCCCATGCGATTCTACTCGGTCTTCCCTGGTTAAGGACTCATCAGCCTGTTCTCAACTGGTCTTCGGGGGAGGTACTTCGCTAGGGGCACCCGTGCTAAGCTCGATGCCTGATTCCTCTCCGTCTTGCTGCCGCTCCCCAGCCACCCCCTGACCTGGCGGGCATTCCTTCAGCCTACAGCTCCTACGCAGATGTCTATGATTCTTCCTCCACACCGGCCTTTTGACTGCCTAATTGATCTTATCCCCAGTTCAACTCCCCTAGGGGCATAATCTACAGTCTGTCTCCCACGGAGACCTCAGCCATGTCAGAGTTCGTCCGGGAGAACCTCGCCAAAGGCTTTATACGGAAATCCTCTTTGCCCGTGGGAGCCGTGTTTTTCTTTGTCAAGAAAAAGGACGGATCTCTACGGCCGTGCATTAACTATAGGGGCTTGAATGAGATTACCATCAAGAACAGGTATCCTCTTCCACTCATTCCGGAATTGTTTGACCGTCTCAGAGGGGCCCGGGTCTTCTCCAAGTTAGACCTTAGGAGAGCCTATAATCTGATCCGTATCCGCACAGGTGATGAATGGAAGACTGCCTTCAACACTCGAGACGGCCATTACGAGTACCTGGTCATGCCCTTTGGTCTCTGCAGTGCTCCTGCGGTGTTTTAAGAGTTCATCAATGAGATCTTCCGGGACCTCTTGTAGTCCTATGTGGTCGTGTACTTGGATGACATCCTCGTCTTCTCACCGGATCTCTCATCCCACAGGAAGAGTGTTCGCCTGGTGTTACAGCGTCTTCGGGAGAATCGCCTATATGCTAAGTTAGAGAAATGTCTCTGAACAAACCTCTCTGCCGTTTCTGGGTTACATTATCTCCGACGCTGGATTAAGGATGGAACCCGAGAAACTGACTGCCGTCCTCAAGTGGCCTCGTCCCGTTGGAGTAAAAGCGATACAACGGTTTCTCGGATTTGCCAATTATTACAGGCAATTTATTCCTCACTTTTCCGCAATAACCAAACCTATTTCCGTTCTCACCCGAAAGGGGACAACTCACAATTCTTGGACTACGGAGGCGGAGGAGGCCTTTCAGACTCTAAAATGGGCTTTCTCCACGGCTCCGGTGTTGCACTGACCCGAAAGCAACCAACCCTTTGTGCTTGAGGTGGATGCTTCCTCAACGGGTGCCGGGGCAGTACTGTCCCACAGATCCGCTTCCGGTTGTCTGCGTCCTTGTGGCATCTTTTCGAAGGCTTTTTCTCCAGTGCAACTACTCGATCAGCGACCGTGAACTGTTGGCCATAAAATTGGCCCTGGAAGAATGGCGTCATCTCCTGGAACGGGGCGGTCCATCCCTTTGTAATCTTCTCCGACCACAAAAACTTGGCCTATCTCCAGTCTGCCTAGAGACTTAATCCTCGTCAGGCCAGATGGTCCCTATTTTTTGCCTGATTTGATTTTGAGCTCTGTTTTCGCCCTGGCAACAAGAACACCAAAGCCGACGCCCTATCCAGGGTCTTCCAGCCAATTGAGACAGTGGAGGAACCTTCGCACATTATTGAGCCCACTAGAATCATCGCTGTGGCTCCAGTGAACTGGCTTTCTCCACCCCCAGGCAAAACCCTTGTCCCAGAAAATCTCAAGAGGAAGGTCCTTCTGTGGGGTCACTCCTCCAGACTGGCCGGCCATGCCGGAACCAAGAAGACGCTTGCCCTTATCACGCGTCACTACTGGTGGCCTACGCTTTGCCAAGATGTACTTGATTTCATGGCCTCTTGTCCCTCCTGTGCTAAGAACAAAGTGCCGCGACGACTTACTTCTGGCTTATTGCTCCCGTTGCCAGTCCCTGCCGTTACTTGGGAACACATTGCCATGGATTTCATAACCGACTTACCTCGTTCTTCCGGTTGTACAGTAATCCTGATGGTGGTGGACCGTTTCTCCAAAATGGCCCACTTCTTCCCTGTGTCCGGTCTTCCCTCGGCTCCTGAGTTGGCCAGAGTTTTTATCCATCAGATCTTCAGACTCCATGGACTACCTCAACGTATTTTGTGTGACCGGGGGGTTCAGTTCACCTCCAAGTTCTGGCGGGCACTTTGTAAGCTCATGAACGTTTCCCTCGACTTCTCCTCTGCTTACCATCCACAGTCCAATGGGCAGGTGGAGCGTACCAACCAGACGTTGACTGGGTACCTACGTCACTTTATTCAATGCCCACCAAAATGACTGGGTTGACCTACTTCCTTGGGCAGAGTTCGCCTACAACAACCATACTGGCGAATCCTCGGCCAAGTCTCCATTTTTCATTGTGTTTGGCAGACATCCTGGTGTTCCCCTTCCGGTAACCCCTGCCTCTAAATTACCTGCGGCCAACACCTTGTCCCCAGAATTTTCCAAAATCTGGGCCGAGACCAACACGTCACTCAAGAAGGCAGCTGACCGGATGAAAGATTATGCTGACAAGAAGAGATTGGATCCTCCACCATATCGTACAGGGACAAAGTCTGGCTCTCATCCAAATTTATCCGGTTAAAACTGCCCTCTTACAAGCTGGGCTCGCGGTACATCAGACCGTTTGAAATACTTGGATGTGTAAGTGAAGTCGCCTACAAATTGAGGTTGCCTGCTTTGCTCCGGGTCCTGAACACCTTCCACGTCTCTCTCCTGAAATCTGTGGTGCTGATCCATTTCTACCTCGTATCTGATCCTGTTTCTCAGCCGGTTGGTACCGATAATACCTTTGAGGTGGACGATATCATAGCCATGAAAAAGGATAGAGGTAGGACCTTTTTTCTTATTGACTGGAAAGGCTTTGGTCCTGAGGAGAGGTCCTAGGAACCCCGGGAGAATATCAATTGTTATGAATGAGTCACCGTAGGAGGCAAAAACAGAAATACTAGCTAAGTCCAGAAAACCAGAGACGTTGGCAGCTATCGGATTGCAGACCCCTGAACCTAACAACAACAACTAGCAGTAGCCGTGGGGGGTTCCTACGGTGCCCTAGACCCCTCGATCACAGCCGGAGAACTATATAGCCTAAAGACAGAAAGGGAAATCTAAACTGCCCCAGAGCAGACCCCAAAGCAATAGGCAGCCCCCAACATATAATGACGGTCAAGCAAGCTGAAAAAACACTCACACAGATAGAAAGATAGGCTGAGCAAATGACGGGGCCCAAGCTAACTAAATAGGACAGAATAGAAAAGCTGCTGTCTGCAATCCGCCATAACCCTCTCAAAAACAAGAGCCAACAGACTGATAGGGAAAAAAGCCCTGAAGACGCTAGGCTTCAAAAAGACTATATCAATACTCAGGTATTATCTGAAGACAGAGCAAAAAGGAAATCAGCTCACCCAGCAGGGAAAGGCAGAAATCCAGAAAAACAAGGCAAACAAAACCAAAGCACAAATGCAAAAAGTAGAGCAGAAAACTTAGCTTTTGAGGAGCAGGAATCAGACTGGTCTCCAAGAATCCCTCAGAGTAATCACCCGCAAGGCAGAAGGGCGCCGGCTGCCTTATATCCAGTCAGCAATCCCAGTCACCCAGTCATCATCATTCTGCTCAGGTGCTTTGTAATCAGCCTCACTACCTTCCTTCACCAGAAGAGGGAGTTCATCAGACCTCAATGGTGAAGGGGAAAATGAACTCACAACAGTACCTCCCCCTTGAGGAGGGGTCACCGAACCCTCATCCACGCCACCAGGGCGATCAGGGTGAGCCCGATGAAAGGCATGCACCAATCTTTTGGCATGAATATCAGAGGCGGAGACCCAGGAATTATCCTCCTGACCATAACCCTTCCACTTAACCAAATACTGGAGTCTCCATCTAGCCAGACGGGAATCCAGTATCTTCTCTACCTCATATTCCATGTTACCTTCAACTAATACAGGGTCCGGAGGTGCCACCCCAGGAACAACTGGTTCAACAAACCTCTTCAACAAGGACTTATGAAACACATTATGAATTTTAAATGTGACAGGAAGAGCCAAACGAAAAGAGACCGGATTAATAATCTCCAAAATCTTGTAAGGTCGAATAAATCTAGGCTTAAACTTAGGAGAAGCCACCTTCATAGCGATATTTTTTGATGATAACCAAACCATATCACCAACCTTAAACTGGGGACCAATGGTCCTATGTCGGTTGGAAAACCGCTGGGCCTTTTCCTGGGAGAGAGATAACTTATCCACCACTTGGTCCCAGATCTGGTGCATTCTCTCCACCACAGTGTCAACACCTGGGCAGGCAGAAGGCTCCACCTGCCCTGAAGAAAATCGAGGATGAAACCCAAAGTTCCAAAAAAAAGGTGACATCAAAGTGGCAGAACTAGCTCTATTATTTAAAGCAAATTCGGCCAATGGCAAAAATGAAACCCAATCATCCTGATCAGCGGAAATAAAACATCTCAAATACGACTCCAAGGTCTGGTTTGTTCACTTCGTCTGCCCATTGGTCTGAGGGTGAAAAGCAGAGGAGAAGGACAACTGAATTCCCAGCTTGGAACAGAAAGTCCTCCAAAATCTAGACACAAATTGAACTCCTCTGTCAGATACAATGTTCTCAGGAATCCCGTGCAAGCGAACCACCTGTTGCAAAAACAGGGGCACCAACTCAGAGGAAGATGGCAACTTAGGGAGTGGTACAAGATGAACCATCTTAGAGAACCTATCACAAATCACCCAAATAACAGTCATTCTCTGAGAGACAGGCATATCAGAGATGAAATTCATTGAAATATGGGTCCATGGCCTCCTGGGGACCGGCAAAGGCATCAACAACCCACTAGAGGGAGAACAAGGTTTAGACCGGGAGCAAGTCCCACAGGACTGCACAAAATTCCTGACATCACGAGACAAGGCGGGCCACCAAAAAGACCAACTCACCAGATCTCTAGTACCAAAAATACCTGGATGACCAGCCAATGCAGAGCTACGAACTTCAGACATCACTCTCTTCTTCCACTGGTCAGGAACATACAACTTTCCACTGGGACAACGCTCAGGTTTGTCCTCCTGGAACTCTTCCAGAGCACGTCTCAAATCGGGCGAGATGGCAGAAAGAACTACCCCTTCACCTAAGATGGTAGCAGGCTTGGTCACCACAGGAGAATCAGCAAAGAAACTCCTAGAGAGGGCGTCTGCCTTGACATTCTTAGTGCCAGGAAGAAAAGAGACCACAAAATCAAAACGTGTAAAAAACAAGGCCCATCTAGCCTGTCTAGGGTTCAAGCGTTTGGCCGACTCCAGGTAAATCAAATTCTTGTGGTCAGTGAGGACCACGACTTGGTGTTTAGCTCCCTCCAACCAATGTCTCCACTCCTCAAATGCCCATTTCATGGCTAACAGTTCCCGATTCCCCACATCATAGTTACGTTCAGATGGAGAGAACTTTCGGGAAAAGAAAGCACAGGGATTCATCTTAGATGTTACAGGATCCTTTTGGGACAAAACAGCTCCTGCACCAATCTCAGAAGCGTCCACCTCTACCTGGAACGGGAGTGAGACATCAGGTTGCCGCAAAACCGGGGCAGAAGTGAATCTTCACTTCAGCTCCTGAAAGGAAGAAACAGCCTCCGGGGACCAATTCAACACATCAGCACCCTTTTTAGTCAGATCAGTCAATGGCTTGACAATACTAGAAAATTTTGCTATAAATTTCCGATAAAAATTAGCAAAACCCAAAAACATCTGGAGGGCCTTCAAAGAAGTGGGCTGAACCCAATCATAAATGGCCTGTACCTTGGCCGGGTCCATTTCAGTAGTTGACGGAGACAAAATAAATCCCAAAAATGAAATCCTCTGTACCCCAAAAAGGCATTTCGATCCTTTGACATACAGGGAATTCTCCCTCAAGATCCAGAACACAGTCCGAACATGTTCCACATAAGAATCCCAATCCTTGGAGAAGATCAAAATATCATCCAGATAGATAATCAAAAATTTATCCACAAAGTCTCAGAAAATGTCGTTCATGAAGCACTGGAAGACAGAAGGGGCATTAGTGAGCCCAAAAGGCATCACCAGGTACTCAAAATGTCCCTCCGGAGTACTAAACGCCGTCTTCCATTCATCCCCATGCTTAATGCGGATAAGATTATACGCCCCCCTGAGGTCAAGCTTGGTAAACCAGCAAGCACCTTTAACTCTGGAGAATAGATCCGAAATCAGGGGTAACGGATACTGATATTTAATAGTAATTTTGTTGAGGGCACGATAATCAATACAAGGCCTTAATGAACCATCCTTTTTGGTCACGAAAAAAAAAACGGCACCTAAGGGTGAAGAGGATGGTCTAATATAACCCTTCTCCAACGCCTCCTTAATATAGGATCATATAGCCTCATGCTCGGGTACAGATAAATTGAAGAGCCGACCCTTAGGAAATTTACACCCCGGGCTCAGTTCAATTGCACAGTCATAACTCCTATGAGGAGGCAAAGACGCAGACTCATTCTCACTAAATACATCATAAAAGTCCGCCAAATAGTCAGGAACATCATGCGACTGAGGAGAGGTGGAAAAAACCGGAGCATCACTAAGGGCACACCGACAACCCCAACTCACCACAGACACAGATTTCCAATCCAAAACTGGATTATGAATTTGCAACCAGGGAAACCCCAGAACAATGGTATCATGCAAATTATGCAACACCAAAAATCTGCAATTTTCTTGATGGTCTGGGGCGACCCGCATTACCACCTGGGTCCAAAACTGAGGTTTATTTTTAGCCAAAGGAGTAGCATCAATCCCCCTCAAAGGGATAGGCGTCCGCAGAGGTGTCATCGGAAATCCACAACGTTTAGCAAAATCCAAGTCCATTAGATTCAGGGCTGCTCCCGAATCCACAAAAGCCTTGGCGGAAAATGTGGACAGGGAGCAGATCAGAGTAATTGCCAGAAGAAACTTAGGTTGAACACCACCCACAGAAAACGTGTGTGCAAAACGTTTCTCTCGTTTAGGACAGACAGAAATAATATGCGAGGCATCTCCACAAAAAAAACACAGCTTATTACGCCTTCTGAACTCCTGACGTTGCTCCCTGGACAAAACTCTATCACATTGCATAGGTTCAGACACTTGTTCAACAGGTGGCAACACCTCTCGTGCAGTCCTGCGTTCACGTAAACGCCGATCAACCTGAATGGCTAATGACATAGAATCGTCAAGACCAGAGGGAACAGGAAATCCCACCATAGTATCTTTTATGGCTACTGACAATCCCTTCCAAGAGAAAGCTGCCAAGGCATTATCATTCCAGGTAGTAAGGACCGCCCACTTTCGGAATTTTTGACAGTACAATTCTGCAGAATCTCGACCCTGGCTCAATGCATTAGGTTCGTCATACAACAACCCCAAAGGCTTGAAAAAATGCGTTCACATTAGTCAGAATAGGATCATCTGGTTTCAAAGAAAACGCCCAATCCTGGGGATCGCCACGCAGTAAAGAGATGACAATTTTAACCTGCTGCGCGGAGCTCCCTGACGAGTTAGGCTTCAAGGCAAAAAATAATTTACAATTATTTTTGAAATTCAAAAATTTAGACCGATTCCCAAAAAACACATCAGGAGTAGGGATCTTTGGTTCAGCAGCATGTGAATGAGCAAGGTAGGCGGAAATTCCCCGCACTTCCGCAGCGAGCTGCTCCACACGATCAGACAATTGCTTTATCTCCATTAAGAAAAAATTCCCCCTACGGCCTCAGAGAAAAAGAGGAAAAAATATACACACTTTTTTTTTTCTTTTTTTTTTTACAATTCTTTCCTGCTATTGAGTACCCTAGGATCTGCGGTATGGCGGATGATTCTGTTATGAATGAGTCACCGTAGGAGGCAAAAACAGAAATACTAGCTAAGTCCAGAAAACCAGAGAAGTTGACAGCTATCGGATTGCAGACCCTTGAACCTAACAACAACAACTAGCAGTAGCCGTGGGGGGTTCCTACGGTGCCCTAGACCCCTCAATCACAGCCAGAGAACTATATAGCCTAAAGACAGAAAGGGAACTCTAAACTGCCCCAGAGCAGACCCCAAAGCAATAGGCAGACCCCAACATATAATGACGGTGAAGCAAGATGAAAAAACACTCACACAGATAGAAAGATAGGCTGAGCAAATGATGGGGCCCAAGCTAACTAAATAGGACAGAATAGAAAAGCTGCTGTCTGCAATCCGCCAAAACCCTCTCAAAAACAAGAGCCAACAGACTGATAGGGAAAAAAGCCCTGAAGACGCTAGGCTTCAAAAAGACTATATCAGTACTCAGGTATTATCTGAAGACAGAGCAAAAAGGAATTCAGCTCACCCAGCAGGGAAAGGCAGAAATCCAGGAAAACAAGGCAAAACAAAACCAAAACACAAATGCAAAAAGTAGAGCAGAAAACTTAGCTTTTGAGGAGCAGGAATCAGACTGGTCTCCAAGAATCCCTCAGAGTAATCACCCGCAAGGCAGAAGGGCGTTGGCTGCCTTATATCCAGTCAGCAATCCCAGTCACCCAGTCATCATCATTCTGCTCAGGTGCTTTGTAATCAGCCTCACTACCTTCCTTCACCAGAAGAGGGAGTTCATCAGACCTCAATGGTGAAGGGGAAAATGAACTCACAACAATCAATGCTCCTCGCATTCTCAAGAGATTTTTTGCTAATCTCAGGGGAGGGCGGCTTAAGGGAGGGGGTACTGTCTTGCCGCCGCTGTACTCACCCAGCCTCTGCTCCCGCGCCGCAGCCCCCCACCATTCGGCAGCCGCGGCGGTCCCTGACAGGTCCGCGGCCGACGGCATCTCTGCGTGCAATGCGCATGCGCCGTAGGCCGCGACCGCACCTCCCTCCTGTCACTTGTGCTCCGGCGGTGCCCTGACCTGGAAACACCGCTGGACCAATGGCAGACCAGGCAGGGGTATATCAGGCCGCCCTCCTTTGATGGAGGCGCCTGATCTTCGTGTTTGTTAGCACAATGGGCCTCTGTTCCATCATACACTCAGTTGTCTCCTGCAGTCTTGCCTTCCGTGTTCCTGCTCTGTTCTGATGTCTGAGCTCCAGTCCCGCAGTCCTACTCCGGTGTTCCTGTCCCGTACTGCCATCTGTACTCCAGTCCTGCAGTCCTACTCAATCCTGCCTTCCATGTTCCTGCTCCGTCCTACTCTCTGTGCTCTGCTCCCGCAGTCCTACTTTGGTGTCCCTGCTCCAACCTGCCATCTGTGCTCCAGTCCTACAATCCTACTCTGGTCCTGTCTTCTACAGTCAAGTGGTCCTACTCCAGTCCGTTCTGAGCCGCCCCTCTCGGTACCGGCTATCATGGTACCAAAACCCCTGGGCCTGCTCCTAACGATCCCTGTATAGGGGTCAGCTCCACCTGGCGACTCGCCCGGGGTCCCTCGGTGCCATGATCCAGAGGGTCCACTCCTGGAGATTTTCCTCATCTGACCGCCCGAGGTAACAAGCCTTTTTTGAACGTTAACCTGTGAGGCAACACTGTGAGGCAACATTGGGAAGCAACACTTAGGCAACAGTGTTTGGCAACATTGCAAAGATGGATCAAATTGATCGCGCTGCTGCACGTAGAGAAGCGAATCGCATACGGATGCGTAACCTGCATCTTAATGAAACAGAAGATGAACGAAATTGTCGAAGAACTGCTGATTCATCCCGACAGAGGGCGGCCAGAGCAAGAGAAGCGAATCAAGTAACTAAATCACGTAGAGCATCTAATGCTGCACGACAACGAGCAACACGCAATGCACAAAGTGATAAACATATTTCACAGAAAAGAGAACAAGATAGAATACGTGTCCAAAATGCAAGAGACACTCAACGACGGCAAGTTACATTTGCGGCTAGAGGACTTCTCAATCAAATTGATGAGACACGTATTGAAGAGCACTATGCTGGCAAACTGACATTTAGATGTCAGTTTTGCCAATCTAAAAATTTCAAAGACGAAATGGCGCAGGACAAAACATTCCCTTCCTGCTGCAAGAGAGGGTGCATCCAATTACGTCCCATTCGTATGGATGATCAATGAGTCATGTTGATGAAAGGACAGCATCCTAATATAAGGCAATACAATAGCTTACTTGCTTTGGCATCAATGGGAGCACAAGTAGCGCCACCTCCTGGGCATGGTCCATACTGTTTTCGAATTCATGGACAAATTTACCACAGAACTGCCCCATTGCATCCCGCTGTGGGTAGAACTCCCAAGTATGCCCAGATTTATATCTTGGACAGTGAAGAAGCATTAAGTACAAGAAGTCAAGCAAATAAAAAGTGCTTCCCAGCACTGCTGTCATCTCTTGGAGAGATAATGAAAGCAATTAACCTACTCACAAGAGCCTTCACAATGATGAGGGAATTTGAAATAGAGTAAGAGAGGATTGCTGAATTAGAAAATCGCGATCCACTCGAAATAACAATATTAATTATAAATGACTACAATGATGACCAGAGGCGCTACAATGCACCAAGGTGCAATGATGTAAGCTATAATTTATCAAAATGCAATGGGTGAACCCCCATTTAATAGGGACATCAGAGTTCACCTCAAAAGTGAAAACCAAACAGTTCAAATCAGCTTTCTTCACAGAAAGTGTGATGCAATGACATATCTGCTCTATTTGCATATGGGGACAGTGGATGTACAATAAATTTGACAACTCCATTTGCCCTAAGTGTGCAACATCAAGGAATTGGTGACATTCATCTACCATCCATACCAGTGAATCAAGATCGGCAAGAAAAAATCACCCTGTTTCAGTACTATGCATACAGGCTTGCCATTCGTGACGAGTTTAATCCCCTTTTAAATGCTGGGAAGTTGACGCAACAATTTATCGTTGACAGTTACGTCAAAATTGAATCCAACAGGATCGAATATGCAATAAAACAAAATCAAAAGACATTACGCGTCGACAGTTATGCCAGCGTTATGGATCACAGCCAAAATGGTGCGTTACACCAAGGAATAAAAGCTGGGACACCAGTAATTTTACCGTCCACTTTCATTGGAAGCCCAAAAGCTATGCAGCAAAATTACCAAGACGCCATGAC
Organism: Dendrobates tinctorius; assembly: GCF_039654945.1. NCBI lineage: Eukaryota > Metazoa > Chordata > Amphibia > Anura > Dendrobatidae > Dendrobates > Dendrobates tinctorius. The sequence goes on from NW_027361993.1 coordinate 10,778,019, forward strand.
AATTGTCCGAAAATTCAGAAAGCCAGATCTTTTTGTTACAATGACATGTAACCCAAAATGGAAAGAAATTACTGAAAACTTAGAACCATGGCAAAGGCCAGAGTTCAGACCAGATTTGGTTGCACGAGTATTTAAAATCAAACTCCAAGCCATGCTTAACGAGATTTGAAAAAACACATTTTTGGCCGTGTAGTTGCCTATGTGCATGTAATAGAATTTCAAAAGCGTGAACTACCACACGCTCACATGCTCTTAATCCTCGGAGAGGAAGATAAACCGAGGGACAAAGAAATAATTGACGAATTGGTCTCTGTTGAAATCCCAAATGAGACAGCAAATCCAAAACTGCATGAGGCAGTGATGAAGCACATGATTCATGGCCCATGTGGCGAAGATCAACCTGGTGCTATATGCATGACAGATGGTCAATGGGCAAAAAAATTCCCAAAGGAATTTAATAGAGAGACAAACCCCAATGTTGATGGTTACGGACAGTACAGTTGACGCAATACTGGGAAAACCAGACGAGGAAAGCGAGAAATCGACAATAGATAGGTAGTTCCATACAACCCCTATTTATTACTCAAGTACACTTGCCATACCAATGTTGAGAAATGTGCTTCAATAAAAAGTGTTAAATATCTTTTCAAATATGGATACAAAGGACATGACTGCGACAATATCAAGTTTGATACATTAAACTGGAATGAATCAGCCATGTACTGTACCTAGATTCTCGGTATATAAGCGCCCCTGAGGGCATTTTGGAGACTCAGAAAAAATAAAATGCATGATGCCTCACATACCATTAAAAGGTAGGCTGTTCACCTTAAAAACACGCTACAAGTGTTTTTCGAAGATGGTAATGTGGATATGGTTATTTCAGACTCAAAAGCCTCTACACTGCAGGCTTATTTTGAGCTAAACAGAGTTGATGCCTCCGCCCGTCAGTATTTGTACAGTGAAATCCCTAAACACTATGTCTGGGATAGAAAAGCTGTACCAGAAGGATGGAAAAAACGACGGGCTCAATTTGGGAAAACAGTTGCCCGAATGTATACAGTCTCTTTAACAGATGGTGAGCTTTGTTACCTAAGACTCCTTTTACTTCACATAAGAGGAGCAAAGTCTTATGCTGACTTAAGGACTGTCAATGGAGTCGTACATGCCACGCATAAAAATGCGTGCATTGATCATTCTTCATCTTTTGGAAGACGATTCCCAATGGGAAAACGGTATAACTGATGCAATCGCTTTCCAAATGCCCTACCAACTTAGCAAATTATTTGCTATAATTTGTGTACATGGGGAACTAGCTAAACCATTGGCATTATGGCAAAAATATAAACCTGAATTTATGGAGGATTACACCAGGCGGTATACTCTAGTAATTGATGAGCAACTGGCTCTTCATGATATTAACCCCTTTACCCCCAAGGGTGGTTTGCATGTCCATGACCGGGCCAATTTTTACAATTTTGACCACTGTCCCTTTATGAGGTAATAACTCTGGAATGCTTCCTTGGATCCCGTTGATTATGACAATGTTTTCTCGTGACATATTATACTTCATGTTAGTGGTAAAATTTCATTGATACAACTTTGTGTTTGTGAAAAAAACCGAAATCTGGTGAAAATTTTGAAAATTTCGCAATTTTCCAACTTTTAATTTTTATGCCCTTAAATCACAGAGATAAGGCACACAAAAAACATAATAAATAACATTTCCCACATGTTTACTTTATATCAGCACAATTTGGGAGCCAAAATGTTTTTTTTGTTAGGAAGTTATAATGGTTAAAAGTTGACCAGCTATTTCTCATTTTTTACAACACCATCTTATTTTTAGGGACCACATCACATGTGAAGTCACTTTGAGGGGTCTATATGATAGAAAATACCCAAAAGTGACACCATTCTAAAAACTGCACCCATCAAGGTGCTCAAAAAAACATTCAAGAAGTTTATTAACCCTTCAGGTGCCTCACAGGAATTTTTTGAATATTTAAAAAAAATGAACATTTAACATTTTTTCACAAAAAAATTACTTCAGGCCCAATTTTTTTATTTTACCAAGGGTAACAGGAGAAATTGGACTGCAAAAGTTATTGTGCAATTTGTCCTGAGTACGCTGATACCTGATATGTGGGGAGGAACCACTGTTTCGGCGCATGGCAGAGCTCAGAAGGGAAGGAATGCTGTTTGACTTTTTCAAAATTGGCTGGAATTCAGATCGGACGCCACGTCACATTTGGAGAGTCCCTGATGTGCCTAAACAGTGGAAACCCCCCACAAGTGACCCTATTTTGGAAAGTAGACCCCCCGAGGAACTTATCTAGAAATGTGGTGAGAAATTTGAACCCTCAAGGGCTTCACAGAAGTTTACAACGTACAGCCGTACAATTAAAAAATCATATTTTTTCCACAAAAGTGATCTTTTCACCCCCAATTTTTATTTTCCCAAGGGTAACAGGACCCCAAAAGTTATTGTGTAATTTGTCCTGATTAGGCTGATACCCCATATGTGAGGGTAAATGACTATTTGGGAGCATGGCAGAGCTCGGAAGGGAAGTAGCGCCATTTGACTTTTTTTGGCTGGAATTGAGATCGGACGCCATGCCGCGTTTGGAAAGCCCCTGATGTGCCAAAACAGTGGAAACCCCCCCACAAATGAAACTATTTTGGAAACTAGACCCCCCCAAGGAACTTATCTAGAAGTGCGGTGAGAACTTTGAACCCCCAAGGGCTTCACAGAAGTTTATAACGTACAGCTTTACAATTAAAAAATCATATTTTTTCCACAAAAATGATTTTTCACCCCCAATTTTTATTTTACCAAGGGTAACAGGACCCCAAAAGTTATTGTGCAATTTGTCCTAAGTACGCTGATATCCCATATGTGGTGATAAATGACTATTTGGGCACATGGCAGAGCTTGGAAGGGAAGCAACGCCATTTGACTTTTTTGGCTGGAATTGAGATCGGACGCTATGCCGCGTTTGGAAATCCCCTATATAACGATAATGTAAAGTATGACGTAAGATTCCCCTGATTATCACATTGCAGAATATTCTATTCATATACTGAACACTGCTATATGTGACGTCCGTCTGCAAGTCTGGGCTGCAGTAAGACAGCACCCCGAGCAACCCCGATACCCTTTACCCCTATACAGGGATATGGATTTACAGCAGAACCCAGGAGGCGCTGTCTGAATATGAGCAGCGGGCCAGAGCAGGACGGTCACCAGAAAGGGGTTAAAAACGGGACAAAAAGTGTTGTCAAGAGTCTTAACCAGGCGGGCAGCAAAGGTACAAAATCGTTAGGCAGTAGCAGAGTCAGGAATCCAAGCCAAGGTCAGCGTCAATAATCAGGAGAAAGGCAAAGGTACAAAAACGGCAGGCAATAGAATGGTCAGAAATCCAGGCTGAGGTCAGAGTTAACTTTAGCAAATCACACAGTAGCACGCAGGGGAACCAAGAATATATCCGGCGGCTTGCAAGACCAGTCCCAAGGTATTTGAGGGATCAGGTCATCCTTCACAGGTTCCTGGACTGATGATGTAATTAGGACCGCCCCCAGGACCAGGCCAGATGGAGATGCAGTAAGCCCTACATAACTGACAGAGGGGCGGAGCCTGCGCCTACCAGATGCCTGCGCAGGAGCCTCTTCTCTGTCACAACCCTCTCCCTGGGGCAAACCACGGCGCCTCCCAGTGGTCGAGGCAGGAACAGCCGTCCCAGAGTCTGAAGGTGACGTGACAGTCCGGCGCCTCCTAGTGGCCGAGACCGGAACAGCAGGGTCCGAGTCTGACAGCAACGTGTCAGTCCGGCGCCTCCTAGTGGCCGAAGCTGGAACAGCAGGCCCTGAGTCTCGCGGCGACGTGCCAGTGCAGCGCCTCCTAGTGGCCGAAGCTGGAACAGCAGGCCCTGAGTCTGACAGCGACGTGACAGTACCCCCCCTTCTAAGAGGGGCCTCCAGACCCTCAAAACCCGGTTTGTCAGGGTGAAGGAGGTGAAACCTTCTAATTAACCCCTTGGCATGGATGTCACCAGCGGGGACCCAGGACCTCTCGTCTGGACCGTAGCCCTTCCAATGCACCAAATATTGCACGGACCCTCTCACTAAATGGGAATCAAGGATACCCTGGACTTCGTACTCCAAGGCACCCTTGACCAAAACTGGAGGAGGAGGGGACTGGACAGGATGAATTGGGGAGCGGTACATCTTGAGGAGTGATTTGTGGAAAACATTGGGTATTTTGAAAGACGGAGGGAACTTTAAACGAAAGGCTACTGGGTTAATTACCTCTAATATCTCATAGGGACCAATAAATCTGGGGCCCAGTTTGGCAGATGGTACCTTAAGCTTAATGTTCTTGGTAGACAGCAAAACTTTGTCCAAACTCCCAGGTGTGGCCCCTTGGACCGTCGTTTATTTGCGGCCGAAGCCTGTCTGACCTGGGAGCTTTTCAAGTTTGAGTTCACCTCCGACCAGATGGTCCTTAAGTGATGTATGGATTTCTCTACCCCCGGGAGCTCCTACATCTTAGCCGAAAATGAACCAAAACGTGGGTGCAAACCATGATTGCAGAAGAATGGGGTGGTTTTGATGGATTCTTGGTATTGGTTATTTAGGGCGAATTCGGCTAATGGGAGATGTTCCACCCAATCGGATTGATGTTCACAGACATAACAGCGGAGATACTGCTCTAGGGCCAGGTTGGTGCGCTCAGTTTGACCATTGGTCTCAGGGTGGTAAGCGGAGGAGAAGGATACTTCAACGCTAGAGTTGAGCGACTTTTGGTTTTTTAGGGTCGCGTTTCGTTTCGTGAAACCCGACTTTTCCAAAAGTCGGGTCGAGCAAGATCGTCCGATTATAGGGAAAAGTCGGGGTCGTCCCGAAACACGAAACCCAATGTAAGTCAATGGGGAATAAAAGTCGGCAGTGAGAGGAGGACAGGAAACACACCTACAGTGCCCATTTGAATGCCAAAAGCATCAATTCTTCTTTCTTAAGCTTGTCAACCTTAATTAACTTCATAATACAAGTTACGCACTGAAAAATGGGGGTTATTTGGCTAAAGTTGTGGGGGGGGGCTGGCTGCAGGTTTTCATGTGCCCTGGGCGAAAGAGCGCCCCTTTAACACATACCACAACTCATCATGCTCCGATACGGCAGAGAAATAGCGGTATAGTACAATGAAAAATACCTCACTTTTTACATCTCATGACGAGGCCCATCTATTTCTCCATACAGAATCATTGGTCCCATATAATGTTTGAAACAGTATATGATGAGCTCCACATAATGCTACAGTATATGTTGGTCCCCATGGATGAAGCTCCACTGTCTTATGGGCCCAAATAATGCTCCAAACATAATGGGCCCCATTTCTAATGCTCTAGTGTATAATGGGCCCTGTAAATGCTGCTCCAGTGTCTGATGTCCACCTTTGGAATGTTCCAGTGTATGGTGGGCCCCATCTATCATTCTCCAGAGTATAGTGCTCCCCAAAAATTGCTGTCCCAACATTGAAAACAATCAAATAAGTCTCCTCGCTAGGCAATCCCTGTACTTGTCTGGACAGGTGCTGTAGCTTGCTTAACAGCTCGCCAGCCGTTCTCACGCCCAGTATGGATTACACGTGATTGCACAAAGGTGAGAAAGGGTACCGTATCCCCAGATAACATGTATGGATAGCGTACACATTCAAAATATATGTCTCAGGAGGCAGGCTCAGACGGTGTTAGGCCCAGTATGGATTGCACGTGATTGCACAAAGGTTAGAAAGGGTACCGTATCCTTGGATAACATGTATGGATAGCGTACACATTCAAAATATATGTCTATACAGCATGAGGCAGGCTCAGACGGTGTTAGGCCCAGTATGGATTGCACGTGATTGCACAAAGGTTAGAAAGGGTACCGTATCCCCGGATAACATGTATGGATAGCGTACACATTCAAAATATATGTCTATACAGCATGAGGCAGGCTCAGACGGTGTTAGGCCCAGTATGGATTGCACGTGATTGCACAAAGGTTAGAAAGGGTACTGTATCCCCGGATAACATGTATGGATAGCGTACACATTCAAAATATATGTCTCAGGAGGCAGGCTCAGACGGTGTTAGGCCCAGTATGGATTGCACGTGATTGCACAAAGGTTAGAAAGGGTACCGTATCCCTGGATAACATGTATGGATAGCGTACACATTCAAAATATGTCTATACAGCATGAGGCAGGCTCAGACGGTGTTAGGCCCAGTATGGATTGCACGTGATTGCACAAAGGTTAGAAAGGGTACCGTATCCCCGGATAACATGTATGGATAGTGTACACATTCAAAATATATGTCTCAGGAGGCAGGCTCAGACGGTGTTAGGCCCAGTATGGATTGCACGTGATTGCACAAAGGTTAGAAAGGGTACCGTATCCCCGGATAACATGTATGGATAGCGTACACATTCAAAATATATGTCTCAGGAGGCAGGCTCAGACGGTGTTAGGCCCAGTATGGATTGCACGTGATTGCACAAAGGTTAGAAAGGGTACCGTATCCCTGGATAACATGTATGGATAGCGTACACATTCAAAATATATGTCTATACAGCATGAGGCAGGCTCAGACGGTGTTAGGCCCAGTATGGATTGCACGTGATTGCACAAAGGTTAGAAAGGGTACCGTATCCCCGGATAACATGTATGGATAGCGTACACATCCAAAATATATGTCTATGCAGCATGAGGCAGGCTCAGACGGTGTTAGGCCCAGTATGGATTGCACGTGATTGCACAAAGGTTAGAAAGGGTACCATATCCCCGGATAACATGTATGGATAGCGTACACATTCAAAATATATGTCTATACAGCATGAGGCAGGCTCAGACGGTGTTAGGCCCAGTATGGATTGCACGTGATTGCACAAAGGTTAGAAAGGGTACCGTATCCCCGGATAACATGTATGGATAGCGTACACATTCAAAATATATGTCTATACAGCATGAGGCAGGCTCAGACGGTGTTAGGCCCAGTATGGATTGCACGTGATTGCACAAAGGTTAGAAAGGGTACCGTATCCCTGGATAACATGTATGGATAGCGTACACATTCAAAATATATGTCTATACAGCATGAGGCAGGCTCAGACGGTGTTAGGCCTAGTATGGATTGCACGTGATTGCACAAAGGTTAGAAAGGGTACCGTATCCCCGGATAACATGTATGGATAGCGTACACATTCAAAATATATGTCTATACAGCATGAGGCAGGCTCAGACGGTGTCAGGCACAGTATGGATTTGACGGCCCAGATTACACAGCGGAGGAGCAGGGAGAGGTAAAGATTGCAAATGCTGGGGCCCTGCCCAAGCAAGGGGGGCCCACTCGTGGGCGTCGGTACTGGCACTGGGCCCCTCATAGTACAGCGGTGTGTCTGACGGCGGGTGTGCACCACCACCGTCAGAGACACTTGATTGCACTATGAGGGACCCTGTACCAGTGCCCGCGCCCAAGAGTCGGCCTACCCACCTGTCCAGGGCAATGGCACTCGCACGGTGTCGTGCGGTAGGTGGTGACCCCGGCCATGGGGGGGAGGCAGCACAGTTAGGGAGTTTTAGAAAGTGGCATATGTTGATGTTGGACATTCAGCTGATGCAAAAGGCGAAATAGGTGAAGTACCAGGAAGAGGTGGACCAAAGCAAGCCATTTTTCTGTCACCCTATGTGTCATCAGGGGAAGGTGGGACAAAATCCTTGGAAATCCATGCGTGGTTCATTTTAATGAAGGTTAGATCATCCACATTTTGGGTTGACAGACGGGTCCTTTTTTCTGTCAGGATTGATCCAGCTGCACTGAAGACTCTTTCCGATAGCACACTTGCAGCTGGGCAAGCGAGCTCCTGTAAGGCATATTGGGCCAATTCAGGCCAGGTGTCCAGTTTAGCGGCCCAATAGTCAAAGGGGAATGACCTGTGTGGGAGAACATCGATATGGGAGGAAAAGTAGTTTGTAACCATAGTTGACAACTGCTGTCTCCTGTCACTTTCCATCGATGCAGTATTACCAGTTGTGTGAGCGGTATTTGAAAAATCAGTCCACAACATTGTCATGAAACCCCTGTCTCCAACGCCACTTCTGCTGTGTGCACCACGAACACCTCTGCCAAGCTGCCCCCGGCCCGTACGGCTCGTGTGAGAACCATCACCGCTGCTGTGTGCTGGGAATGCCTCAAGCAACCGATTTACCAGAGTTGCTTGTTTATTAGCCAATATTAGGTCAAGGTTCTTCTGTGGCATGATGTTTTGTAATTTGCCTTTATAGCGTGGATCCAGGATGCTGGCCAACCAGTAGTCGTCATCGTTCATCATTTTGGCAATGCGGGGGTCCCTTTTTAGGATCCGCAAGGCATAATCTGACATGTGGGCCAATGTTCCCGGTGTCAATGATGCACTGCGAGTGCTGGGTGGAGGAGCACTTTCTGGCAAATCCACATCCCTCCAGTCACGCACAAACCCTGTACCAGACCTTGCCACGCCAACATTTTCACTTGCCCCAGGAGATGCATCCTCCTCCCCTAAGTAATCATCCCCATTATCCTCCTCCTCTTCTTCCTCCACCTCGTCCAGGAGAGGTCCCTGAGCAGACAATGGCTGAATGTCATCAAGGATTCTTTCCTCCTCTTCCTCCTCATCAACATTGGCTGCAGACGCCTGCTCCTTAAGGTGCGTCAAAGTTTGCATGAGCAGACGCATAAGTGGGATGCTCATGCTTAGGATGGCGTCGTCTGCGCTTACCAGCCGTGTGCATTCCTCAAAACACTGAAGGACTTTACAAAGGTCTTTCAGCTTCGACCACTGCACACCTGTCAACTCCATGTCTGCTCTCAAAGTGCCTGGCCGTGTATCCTCCCACAAATGCATTATGGCCTGCCTCTGCTCGCACAGCCGCTCCACCATGTGCAGGGTGGAGTTCCACCTTGTTGCAATGTCGATAATGAGGCGGTGGTTGGGAAGGTGGAGCAATCGCTGCAGCTTCTGCATACGAACGGAGTGTACAGGCGACCGGCGGATGTGCGCGCACAGTCTTCGCACCTTCTGGAGCAGGGCTGTTAACTCCGGATAATTTTTGAGGAAGCACTGCACCACCAGGTTCAAGGTGTGAGCCAAGCAAGGTATGTGGCTGAGTTTTGAAAGGGCTATGGCTGCCACAAAATTACGGCCGTTATCACTAACTACCTTGCCTGCCTCAAGATGTACACTGCCCAGCCATGACTCAGTTTGTCGCTTCAAGTACTCGGCCAGCACCTCGGCGGTGTGTCTGTCGCCCAAACACATCATCTGCAACACAGCCTGCTGACGCTTTCCACTAGCTGCTCGATAGGGGGACACATCGTGTGCAACAGTGGCAGCTGCAGATGGAGTGCTCGTACGACTGCGCTCTGTGGACGAGTTTTCGCTTCTGGAGGAGGAGGAGGAGGAGGAGGGTCGAACGCCTACAGCCAACTGTTTCCTATACCGTGGGCTAGGCAGCACTGTCCCACCACCGCTGTCCCCTGAGGACCCTGCATCCACCACATTAACCCAGTGCGCAGTGATGGACACGTAACGGCCCTGGCCATGCCGACTGGACCATGCATCAGTTGTGAGGTGCACCTTTCCGCTCACTGACTGCTTGAGTGCATGGACAATGCGGTCTTTCACATGATGGTGGAGGGCTGGGATGGCTTTGCGAGAGAAGAAGTGGCGACTGGGTAGGTCATAGCGTGGTACTGCATAGGCCATGAGCTCGCGGAAAGCTGTGCTTTCCACCAACCGAAAGGGCATCATCTCAAACGAGATTAGTTTGGCAATGTGGGCGTTCAAACCCAGTGTACGCGGATGAGAGACTGAGTACTTTCTTGACCTACTCATAGTGTCTGGGAGGGTGAGCTGTACTTGAGAGCTATATGGTGGAAGTAGCGGTGGACAGGTCGGACTGAGAGAGGGTTGATGATGGTGATGGAGTTGGTGTTCTTTCTGATGGCCTAGAATCAGTCTTTCGTTGATATAACAGTGGGATTCCCTGACTGCTGTGGTCTTGCAACGACACCTCAACATTTGCTGCTGTGCTAACCGGTGGGCTTACAGTGGGGGAAACAATGTAGCGTTGCTGACTACCTTCGTTGTGATCAGTTGCACATGTGGCACTTGAGGTTTGGTGTTGTGTCCACGCTTGCAAGTGCATGCTGGTTAAATGTCTAAGCATGCAACTGGTATTCAAATTTTTCAGATTTTTCCCTCGGCTAAAGGTCTTTGCGCACTTCTTACAGATAACCTTGGCCTGATCATGAGGATTTTGTTCAAAAAAGTGCCACACTGCACTCTTCCTACTTTGGCAGACATTTTGCGGCCTAGCACGCTGTGATCTTTTGACCCTCTGGACAAGCTGTCCAGCAACTCTTTTGATGTTTGGAACCTGTCTTTGGAGTGCTCCGGGCCTGCCAGATAACAGCTGTTGCGATGTCGATGTCTGCTGTGGATGCTCCTCATCTGAGCTATTGGAAGCAGCACCCTCTTCCCCCAATGGATGCCAATCTGGGTCAATAACTGGGTCATCCATCACCTCCTCTTCTATGTCATGTGCACCTTCCTCTGTGTCACCGTGTATGGTGGTATAGTGTGCGGGAAGGGGCACCTGAGTCTCATCAGGGTCAGAATCTGGCTCTGTACACTGCGAGGACAATGTAGTGCTCTGAGTGAATGTACCAGCAGAATCATCCATCAGCGGCTGTGCATCAGTGCACTCCATGTCAGATTCATCTTGGCCTGGGTAATTCACCATTTGACTTGATAATCCAGGCATGGTATGTGAAAACAGCTCCATGGAGTAATCAGTAGTATGGCCTGCGTCATCCTTCAATCTTGGTTGGGGTGAAGGACACAAGGAAAGGTGTGGTTCATGAACATGAGCCTCCAATGACGACTCAGTGCTTTTACTTTTTACAACTGAAGAAGAGGAGGCGATAGAGCTGGAGGCTGAGTCAGCAATGTAAGACAAAACTTTTTCCTGATGCTCTGGCTTTAAAAGCGGTTTGCCAACTCCTAGAAAACTAAGCGTTCGAGGCCTTATGTAGCCAGACGATGACGCAGGCTCAACACCTCCTGCATTCGGTCCTATTTTGCTCTTGCCACTACCATCAGATCCACCACCAACACCATCATTACCAGCTGCCAACCCCCTCCCAATTCCACGGCCTCTTCCACCAGCCTTCCTCATTTTTGGTAGAAATGTAGACAAAATCCAACAAACTATATAGTAATGTAAAACAAGGTACAAGGTGTCTATAGGACAGGGGAGATTTTGAATTTCTGCACACACTTTTGGACACTTTTGGATTGTGTGAGGCCCACTGATATCTGAGCGCTATGTGACAGGCTCGATGGCACAGCTGTGACAAAAGTGACTAGAGGATAAGGGAGATTTTGAATCTCTGCACACACTTTTGGACACTGGACACTTTTGGATTGTGTGAGGCCCACTGATATCTGAGCGCTATGTGACAGGCTCGATGGCACTGCTGTGACAAAAGTGACTAGAGGATAAGGGAGATTTTGAATTTCTGCACACACTTGTGGACAGTGGACACTTTTGGATTGTGTGAGGCCCACTGATATCTGAGCGCTATGTGACAGGCTCGATGGCACAGCTGTGACAAAAGTGACTAGAGGATAAGGGAGATTTTGAATTTCTGCACACACTTGTGGACAGTGGACACTTTTGGATTGTGTGAGGCCCACTGATATCTGAGCGCTATGTGACAGGCTCGATGGCACAGCTGTGACAAAAGTGACTAGAGGATAAGGGAGATTTTGAATCTCTGCACACACTTTTGGACACTGGACACTTTTGGATTGTGTGAGGCCCACTGATATCTGAGCGCTATGTGACAGGCTCGATGGCACAGCTGTGACAAAAGTGACTAGAGGATAAGGGAGATTTTGAATTTCTGCACACACTTGTGGACAGTGGACACTTTTGGATTGTGTGAGGCCCACTGATATCTGAGCGCTATGTGACAGGCTCGATGGCACAGCTGTGACAAAAGTGACTAGAGGATAAGGGAGATTTTGAATTTCTGCACACACTTGTGGACAGTGGACACTTTTGGATTGTGTGAGGCCCACTGATATCTGAGCGCTATGTGACAGGCTCGATGGCACAGCTGTGACAAAAGTGACTAGAGGATAAGGGAGATTTTGAATCTCTGCACACACTTTTGGACACTGGACACTTTTGGATTGTGTGAGGCCCAATGAATATCTGTGCGCTATGTGACAGGCTCGATGGCACAGCTGTGACAAAAGTGACTAGAGGATAAGGGAGATTTTGAATCTCTGCACACACTTTTGGACACTGGACACTTTTGGATTGTGTGAGGCCCACTGATATCTGAGTGCTTTGTGACAGGCTCGATGGCACAGCTGTGACAAAAGTGACTAGAGGATAAGGGAGATTTTGAATCTCTGCACACACTTTTGGACACTGGACACTTTTGGATTGTGTGAGGCCCACTGATATCTGAGCGCTATGTGACAGGCTCGATGGCAGAGCTGTGACAAAAGTGACTAGAGGATAAGGGAGATTTTGAATCTCTGCACACACTTTTGGACACTGGACACTTTTGGATTGTGTGAGGCCCACTGATATCTGAGCGCTATGTGACAGGCTCGATGGCACTGCTGTGACAAAAGTGACTAGAGGATAAGGGAGATTTTGAATTTCTGCACACACTTGTGGACAGTGGACACTTTTGGATTGTGTGAGGCCCACTGATATCTGAGCGCTATGTGACAGGCTCGATGGCACAGCTGTGACAAAAGTGACTAGAGGATAAGGGAGATTTTGAATTTCTGCACACACTTGTGGACAGTGGACACTTTTGGATTGTGTGAGGCCCACTGATATCTGAGCGCTATGTGACAGGCTCGATGGCACAGCTGTGACAAAAGTGACTAGAGGATAAGGGAGATTTTGAATCTCTGCACACACTTTTGGACACTGGACACTTTTGGATTGTGTGAGGCCCAATGAATATCTGAGCGCTATGTGACAGGCTCGATGGCACAGCTGTGACAAAAGTGACTAGAGGATAAGGGAGATTTTGAATCTCTGCACACACTTTTGGACACTGGACACTTTTGGATTGTGTGAGGCCCACTGATATCTGAGTGCTTTGTGACAGGCTCGATGGCACAGCTGTGACAAAAGTGACTAGAGGATAAGGGAGATTTTGAATCTCTGCACACACTTTTGGACACTGGACACTTTTGGATTGTGTGAGGCCCACTGATATCTGAGCGCTATGTGACAGGCTCGATGGCAGAGCTGTGACAAAAGTGACTAGAGGATAAGGGAGATTTTGAATCTCTGCACACACTTTTGGACACTGGACACTTTTGGATTGTGTGAGGCCCACTGATATCTGAGCGCTATGTGACAGGCTCGATGGCACTGCTGTGACAAAAGTGACTAGAGGATAAGGGAGATTTTGAATTTCTGCACACACTTGTGGACAGTGGACACTTTTGGATTGTGTGAGGCCCACTGATATCTGAGCGCTATGTGACAGGCTCGATGGCACAGCTGTGACAAAAGTGACTAGAGGATAAGGGAGATTTTGAATTTCTGCACACACTTGTGGACAGTGGACACTTTTGGATTGTGTGAGGCCCACTGATATCTGAGCGCTATGTGACAGGCTCGATGGCACAGCTGTGACAAAAGTGACTAGAGGATAAGGGAGATTTTGAATCTCTGCACACACTTTTGGACACTGGACACTTTTGGATTGTGTGAGGCCCAATGAATATCTGAGCGCTATGTGACAGGCTCGATGGCACAGCTGTGACAAAAGTGACTAGAGGATAAGGGAGATTTTGAATCTCTGCACACACTTTTGGACACTGGACACTTTTGGATTGTGTGAGGCCCACTGATATCTGAGCGCTATGTGACAGGCTCGATGGCACAGCTGTGACAAAAGTGACTAGAGGATAAGGGAGATTTTGAATTTCTGCACACACTTGTGGACAGTGGACACTTTTGGATTGTGTGAGGCCCACTGATATCTGAGCGCTATGTGACAGGCTCGATGGCACAGCTGTGACAAAAGTGACTAGAGGATAAGGGAGATTTTGAATCTCTGCACACACTTTTGGACACTGGACACTTTTGGATTGTGTGAGGCCCACTGATATCTGAGCGCTATGTGACAGGCTCGATGGCACAGCTGTGACAAAAGTGACTAGAGTATAAGGGAGATTTTGAATTTCTGCACACACTTGTGGACAGTGGACACTTTTGGATTGTGTGAGGCCCACTGATATCTGAGCGCTATGTGACAGGCTCGATGGCACAGCTGTGACAAAAGTGACTAGAGGATAAGGGAGATTTTGAATTTCTGCACACACTTGTGGACAGTGGACACTTTTGGATTGTGTGAGGCCCACTGATATCTGAGCGCTATGTGACAGGCTCGATGGCACAGCTGTGACAAAAGTGACTAGAGGATAAGGGAGATTTTGAATCTCTGCACACACTTTTGGACACTGGACACTTTTGGATTGTGTGAGGCCCAATGAATATCTGAGCGCTATGTGACAGGCTCGATGGCACAGCTGTGACAAAAGTGACTAGAGGATAAGGGAGATTTTGAATCTCTGCACACACTTTTGGACACTGGACACTTTTGGATTGTGTGAGGCCCACTGATATCTGAGTGCTTTGTGACAGGCTCGATGGCACAGCTGTGACAAAAGTGACTAGAGGATAAGGGAGATTTTGAATCTCTGCACACACTTTTGGACACTGGACACTTTTGGATTGTGTGAGGCCCACTGATATCTGAGCGCTATGTGACAGGCTCGATGGCACAGCTGTGACAAAAGTGACTAGAGGATAAGGGAGATTTTGAATCTCTGCACACACTTTTGGACTCTGGACACTTTTGGATTGTGTGAGGCCCACTGATATCTGAGCGCTATGTGACAGGCTCGATGGCACTGCTGTGACAAAAGTGACTAGAGGATAAGGGAGATTTTGAATTTCTGCACACACTTGTGGACAGTGGACACTTTTGGATTGTGTGAGGCCCACTGATATCTGAGCGCTATGTGACAGGCTCGATGGCACAGCTGTGACAAAAGTGACTAGAGGATAAGGGAGATTTTGAATTTCTGCACACACTTGTGGACAGTGGACACTTTTGGATTGTGTGAGGCCCACTGATATCTGAGCGCTATGTGACAGGCTCGATGGCACAGCTGTGACAAAAGTGACTAGAGGATAAGGGAGATTTTGAATCTCTGCACACACTTTTGGACACTGGACACTTTTGGATTGTGTGAGGCCCAATGAATATCTGAGCGCTATGTGACAGGCTCGATGGCACAGCTGTGACAAAAGTGACTAGAGGATAAGGGAGATTTTGAATCTCTGCACACACTTTTGGACACTGGACACTTTTGGATTGTGTGAGGCCCACTGATATCTGAGCGCTATGTGACAGGCTCGATGGCACAGCTGTGACAAAAGTGACTAGAGGATAAGGGAGATTTTGAATCTCTGCACACACTTTTGGACACTGGACACTTTTGGATTGTGTGAGGCCCACTGATATCTGAGCGCTATGTGACAGGCTCGATGGCACAGCTGTGACAAAAGTGACTAGAGGATAAGGGAGATTTTGAATCTCTGCACACACTTTTGGACACTGGACACTTTTGGATTGTGTGAGGCCCACTGATATCTGAGCGCTATGTGACAGGCTCGATGGCACAGCTGTGACAAAAGTGACTAGAGGATAAGGGAGATTTTGAATCTCTGCACACACTTTTGGACACTGGACACTTTTGGATTGTGTGAGGCCCAATGAATATCTGAGCGCTATGTGACAGGCTCGATGGCACAGCTGTGACAAAAGTGACTAGAGGATAAGGGAGATTGGATTGCTTTTAAAAAAGCAGTTTGCGGAGCAGTGGGTAAACAGCAATGCCAGCCTGTCAGGAAGCCTTAAAAGGCAGCCCAACAACTAACACCACTGATACACCACTATATAGCCTCCCCTTGCACTGCACACACAGTGACTGGTGTGTTGTGCAGGCCAAATCGCTAGCAGCAGAAGCAGTTTTTTTGCCTTCTTCCCTGCCTAACGCTCTCCCCACAGAATCAGCAGCAACCTCTCCCTATACTAAGATCGGCAGAAGTAAGATGGCGGTCGGCGTGCACGCCCTTTTATACCCCCTGTGACGCCCACCAAAGCAAGCCAATCACTTGCATGCCCTTCTGAAAGATGGTGGTGACCCGTGCCTATGTCATCACGTTGCCCACAGTGTCCGTGGATCCTGATTGGCTGAAAAAGAGCGCAAAACAAACTTTTGAAACGCGACTTTGGCGCGTAAGTCGCCGACCTCGTGGCCGACCTCATCCTAGGGTCGGGTTTCGTTTCATGAAACCCGACTTTGCCAAAAGTCGGCGACTTTTGAATTTTTTCGACCCGTTTCGCTCAACTCTATTCAACGCCAATGCGTTTGCAGAATGCCTTCCAGAATTTAGAAATGAACTTGGGTACCTCGGTCGGACACGATATTCACCGGAGCGCCATGCAGTCGTATTACATGAATGACGAACAACTTACTCAAAGTGTCTGAATTAGGTAGTCCAGACAGGGGAACAAAATGGCACTGCTTACTGAACCTGTCCACCACCACCCAGATACATGTCTTCCCTTCTGAGGGCGGCAGGTCAGTAATGAAGTCCATGGAGATGTGGGTCCATGGACTCTCTGGGGTGAGCAAGGACTGGAGCCAGCCGGCAGGCCGATTATGGGGAGACTTAGGCTGAGTGCAGACGGAGTTTTGAGCCCTGCGGATTTTTCCGTGCAGAATGGAAGAAAACCGCAGGTCAAATGACCTGCATTTTTCCTGCGGATTTCTTCCATTTTTCATGCGGTTTTCATGCGGTTTTCCATTGCGGTCTTCCCCCTGCGGATTTGGTGACAGGGGAGATAGAAAACCGCACAAAAGAAGTAACATGCTGCGGATTTTGTACCGCAGGAAAACCGCGCGGAAAAATCCGCAGCGTCTGCACAGCGTTTTTTTTTTTTCATTCATTTTAAAGGTACTGTACATCACAATGCGGATATGCAACGTTTCTGCGCAGTAAAATCCGCTGCGGAAACGCTGCAAATCTGCATCGTGCGCACATGGCCTTAGCACGAGCACAAGTTTCGCAAGCTAGTACGTAATCATTACAGTCCTTAACCACCGTCGGCCACCAAAAATTCCTAGTCACTAGTCTGGCAGTATTTTTAACACCAGGATGGCCTGCCAGGACAGAGTAATATGACTCCTTCAGAACTTGTAGACGAAACGGTGCTGGAACGAACAATTTCTGGGGGGCGTTGTGTCCAGGACTGGTTCTGAGGACCTACGGATCTCCTCCAGAAGGTCCAGAGACACGGCCGACACAACGATCCCATTGGCCAGTAATGGAACTGGTTCCGAGTCCTCAGCCTGTGAGGGGCAGAAACTTCAAGAGAGGGCATCAGCCCTTACATTTTTAGTCCCTGGACGAAACGTGATCACAAAGTTAAACCTTGAGAAGAACAAAGCCCACCTAGCCTGCCTAGGATTCAGTCTTTTAGCTGGCTCCAACTAGGTCAGGTTCTTGTGATCTGTGATCACTGTAACCTTGTGTTTAGCACCTCCGAGGAAGTGGCGCCATTCTTCGAAGGCCCACTTTATGGCCAACAATTCCTGATTCTCTATATAATTTTTCTCAGTAGGAGAGAATTTTCGGGAAAAGAAGGCACATGGACGGAGTTGAGTGAGGGAGGCAGTGCCTTGGGAAAGCACTGCCCCTACTCCAACCTCAGAGGCATCAACCTCTACCACAAAGGGGCGGTCTAGATCAGGCTGAATTAATATTGGGTTGGCAGAAAAACAATCCTTTAAAACAGAAAATGCCTGAAGTGCCTCAGGCTTCCAATTAACCACGTCTGCCCCCTTCCGGGTCAGATCCGTGAGCAGTTTGGCAATCTCAGAGAAGCCTTTGATGAATTTACGGTAGTAATTTGTAAATCCCAAGAATCGCTGCAATGCTTTTAGAGTTTTGGGTTGCACCCATTCTCTAATAGGTCGGATCTTGGCAGGATCCATGCGAAACCCCTTAGCAGAAATCATGTACCACAAAAATTGTACCTCCTTAGCCATAAAAACACACTTCTCCAGCTTGGCAAATAGAGAATGTTCTCTAAGTCTCTGGAGCACAGAACGGACATGTTGTGCGTGTGTAAGAACATCACCGGAGTAGATCAGGATGTCAACTAAATAAACCACTACATATACCCCACAGATATCCCTGAAGATATCATTCACAAAGTGTTGGAACACGGCAGGTGCGTTACTTAACCCAAACGGCATCACAAGATACTCAAAATGACCAAGGGGTGTGTTAAATGCGGTTTTCCACTCATCTCCATCTCTTATGCGGACAAGATTGTAAGCTCCCCGGAGATCAAGCTTAGTGAACCAACGGGCTCCCAGTAGCTGATTAAACAGATCAGGGATGAGTGGAAGCGGATACTGATTTTTTACAGCAGGGGGTCTCTTTGTCTCCGAAATGTGCTAAGCTACTCTCATAGACAATAATGAGAATCTAATCATTTGGTCGTAAAACGCTGCGAGTTTATGATAAAAATATGAAAGTTACATTTCAGCGACGTGCGTCGACTAAGCTTCATAGCCCATGTTTTTTATGGTTCCAGCGCCAGCAGAACAAGAGAAACGGATTTCTCCTGAACAGAGTGAAATAACTAGTTCGAGTTTGGTTTTGGAGAAATGCCAGCAACAAGCTGGAAAAGATGATACTATGTGCGTTTCTATATGAGGTACCCTCTGAGAGTTATGTGTTGTGAGCTCTCTTGATCCGACTTTTGAGGAAAGGCTCCCTCTGGTGGATACTGCTGGTAGTGGTGCTGGTCAACATGATGTTAACCCAACAGCTGCAGAAGATAATTGGAGGAGTGGTGGTAGTGACTGGGACTACATGAGCGAGCAGACTTCTCTCAGTGACTGCCGGTGATACTTTCTTTGCTTACTGAGGATTTCTGTCTGCTGCCTGATCCTGCATTTTTTCAGCTAGGTGTCATTTGCTAAACCCTTTGCATCTGTTTTTGCCTTGCTGTCAGGAAGCTGGTGGCAACGAAGTGTTTTGGCTGGGTGGGCTAGCTGGCAGTAACGGAAGGGGTTTTATAAGCTGATTGTGTGGCTGCGGCCAAAACATTTATAATTCCCTCGCTGCAGCGTGCCTAATAGCCAATGTGCAACAAGTAGCCCAACCAGCGTCTAATTATCCTAGGTGCAGTTCTCTGACTGACCAGAGGGTAAGGGGGGCGCCGGAGAGCTGCAAGTTCCAAAGCGGAACTGGAAAGTGAGATATACATAAATCCCAATAGCTTGTAACATATTGTGGCAGTGGTGGGATAACTAAAATAAACCCCCCTGCGGTAAATTGTTAGGGCAAGACTAACTTGCTGTTTTCGTCACATTGTTGGCAGCAGTGGGATAACTAGGATAAGCCTCCCCTGCACATGTGATAGCCGTGTGTGGCCAAAGGTCATACAACCCCTTTTCGTGACACCCTGATGTGCCTAAACAGTGGAAACCCCACACAACTGACACCATTTTGGAAACTAGACCCCCCCAAGGAAATTATCTAGATGTGTGGTGAGCACTTTGAACCCCCAAGGGCTTCACAGAAATTTATAACGCCCAGGCGTGAAAATAACAAAAATCAGATTTTTTTCCACGAGCATGATCTTTTAGTCCCCAATTTTTTTATTTTCCCAAGGGTACAAGGAGAAATTGGACCCCAAAAGTTGTTGTCCAATTTGTCCTGAGTACGCTGATATCCCATATGTGGTAGAAAACTACTGTATGGGCACACGTCGGGGCTTGGAAGGGAAGTAGTGACGTTTTGGAATGCAGACTTTGATGGAATGCTGTAAAAAAAGAAAATTTTTTCAGCTCACCCCAAAGAAGACAGCTATAAGTCCAATCGGTGCACGGAATGTGGAAACAGGATCCCTCTGCAGCAAAGCGTGATATGGAAAAAATTCCAGCATCCAGATAAGTAATAAGATTAAAAAAAAATTTTTATTCCTTTATTCCAAAATTTAAAAAAATCATAAGATTCTCCATCATGATAAGAGACGCATCAGGACGTGTAGTTGGACGCGTTTCGGACAAAAAACCAGTCCTTATTCTAAGACAACACATAATACATCTGAACACATGCTTTTAAAGGGAAACATAGGAAGTCAAGGAACAATCAAGACTAAACATAGCCAGCTGATTAATGGGAGGTAGTAAATCACAATCACACTTACAAAACACTCAAAATCTCACTCCTAATGTTCATACCCGTTGGAACCCTGCTTTGTAACAATAACATCCATTTTGCCTCTCGGCGTAATAATAAATCATTTAAATTTCCACCTACCCTCTTTGTCTGCACCTTCTCTATGGCATTAACCCTAAAGTTGCTAATATCTCCTTTATGTATATGCAAAAAATGTCGAGAAGCAGCAGACAAACTGCATGTAGTAGTGTGACCTACGTCATAAACGTGCTCGGAAATACGACGTCTCAAGGTACGTGAAGTATTTCCCACATACTGAATATTACAATCCACGCATGTTATGACATAGATCACACCAGTAGAACCACAGTTCAAAAAAGATTTTATTTTAAATTCCTTTCCATTAACAGAAGATACTATTTTTTCTGTGTTCCACATAAACCTACAAAGCCCACAGTTTTTCTGAGCACACTTAAAAGATCCACAAGTGGGTAACCAATTAGTTATACTTGCTGAACTGTCTGAAAAATATTTGTTAACATGTCTATTGACACTAGTATGATCACTTGGAGATACCTTATTAGCAATAGTTTTATTCCTCCTAGAAACAAATCTAATCCCATCCTTCAGTATATTCTTTAATGTATCATCAACATACAAAATAGGGAGGAATTTTTTAATAATATGAACAATCCAGTAGTAGTCAGTACTAAAATTAGTTGAAAAAACAATAGGTGACCGACCCTCCACAGAATTTAGTGTTTTTCTGCTTTCTTTCTGCAAATAATCCTCTCTACTTTTTTCATCCGTTCTATGTTTAGCTTTCTGAATGTCTACCTTAGTATAACCCCTCTTTATAAAACGTTTACCAATGATCTCACATTGTTTATCGTATAAATTAGGCGTGGTACATGTTCTTTTTGCTCTTACAAACTCCCCTGTAGGTATATTAGCTATAACATGACGTGGATAACAGCTAGATGCGTGTAACAGTGAATTGCCTGCCGTAGGTTTTCTGAAAATATCACAATCTTTCTTTCTTCCAAATTTGCCGACAAAAGAATGTCCAAAAACGAAATTATCTTGGCATCAAATTGATGTGTGAAACGTATATTGCATGGATTATTATTAATATAGAACATAAAATTCTCAATATTAAATACATCACCATCCCACACAATTATAACATCATCAATGAATCTCAGAAAAAGAAAAATATCAGAAGAAAAAGGATTTTTTTCAGAAAAAATGTACTCCTCCTCCCACCAGGCCATAAAAATATTAGCAAGAGACGGTGAAAACTTGGAACCCATGGAACAGCCTTGCACCTGTAAATAAAGATCATCCAAAAAAGAAAAAAAATTGTTTTTTAACAAAAAATAGGTCACTTCAATCAAATACATCTGTAATGGAATGCTGCTATGAATGGGTCACCGAGGAGGATGACAGGAACAGGCTAAGCCACCAGAAGACCAGAGAGGTTGGTAACTAAGCGGATTGCAGACCCCTGGTCCTATCCACACAACTAGCAGTAGCCATCGTAGTTCCTACGATGCCCTAGATGCTTTTTCACAGCCGGAGAACTAACTAAGCCTAAAGACAGAAAGGTGAAATCTAAACTGCTCCGGAGCAGATCCCCAAAGGAATAGACAGCCCCCAAACATATATTGTCGGTGAGACAAGATGAGACACAAACACAGGCAGAGAACAGACTGAGCAAATGGTGGGGCCCAAGCTGTCTAGACAGGACAGGACAGAAAAGATACTGTCTGCAATCACGCACAAAACCCTGAAAAAGTCCAACACTTCTGATATACAAAAAACCTGAGGTCACACGACCTCACCCTCGCTAGATCAGCACTCTGGTATAAACTGGAAGCAAAGAAAAAAGATACTAACATAACAGGGGACTGAACAAGCTGCAACATATGAAGCAGGGCCCAGCGCTGCCCCCAGCAGGGAGCACGCTGAATCCTAGCAACAAATCAGAAAGCAAAAAAAAGGCAAAACCAGATTAGATGCAAAGGATTAGCAAGAGAATCACTTAGCTGAACAATGCAGATCAGGCAGGGGACAAAAGAACTCCAAATGTACAGGGAGGAAATCACCAGTAACCTCCAAGAGCAGCCAGCTCAATTATATGCTCCCTGCCAGTAATCCCAGGTTTCCAATTATCGTCAGGTGGGAAACTTCCATCCACCTGGTCAGCTCCACTACTCTTAGTAACCACCAGAGGGAGCTTCAGCTCAGAACTCCGAGCAAGAGAATCCACAACAGAATGGTCTGCGGGTGTCATGTCGCGTTTGGAGAGCCTCTGATGTGCCTAAACTGTTGAAACCCCCCACAAGTGACCCCATTTTGGAAACTAGACCCCCCAAGGAACTTATCTAGATGTGTGGTGAGCACGTTGAGTTTATAACGTAGAGCCATAAAAATAAAAAATCATGTTTTTTCCACAAAAATTATATTTTTTGTGATGTCACGGATGACTGGATACCCCGCCTCCAGCAGGGCGAATTTCTATGACACCCGTGACCCTGGATACACTGCCTCCAGCAGGCGAATTTCAATCATTACACATGTACAGTTGTGGCCAAAAGTATTGTCACCCCTGCAATTCTGTCAGATAATACTCAGTTTCTTCCTGAAAATGATTGCAAACACAAATTCTTTGGTATTATTATCTTCATTTAATTTGTCTTAAATGAAAAAACACAAAAAGAATTGTCCTAAAGCCAAATTGGATATAATTCCACACCAAACATAAAAAAGAGGGTGGACAAAAGTATTGGCATGATTCAAAAAATCATGTGATGCTTCTCTAATTTGTGTAATTAACAGCACCTGTAACTTACCTGTGGCACCTAACAGGTGTTGGCAATAACTAAATCAAACTTGCAGCCAGTTGACATGGATTAAAGTTGACTCAACCTCTGTCCTGTGTCCTTGTGTGTACCACATTGAGCATGGAGAAAAGAAAGAAGACCAAAGAACTGTCTGAGGACTTGAGAAACCAAATTGTAAGGAAGCATGAGCAATCTCAAGGCTACAAGTCCATCTCCAAAGACCTGAATGTTCCTGTCTACCGTGCGCAGTGTCATCAAGAAGTTTAAAGCCAATGGCACTGTGGCTAACCTCCCTAGATGTGGACTGAAAAGAAAAATTGACAAGAGATTTCAACGCAAGATTGTGCGGATGTTGGATAAAGAACCTCGACTAACATCCAAACAAGTTCAAGCTGCCCTGCAGTCCGAGGGTACAACAGTGTCAGCCCGTACTATCCGTCGGCGTCTGAATGAAAAGGGACTGTATGGTAGGAGACCCAGGAAGACCCCACTTCTTACCCCGAGACATATAAAAGCCAGGCTGGAGTTTGCCAAAACTTACCTGAAAAAGCATAAAACGTTTTGGAAGAATGTTCTCTGGTTAGATGAGACAAAAGTAGAGCTTTTTGGGCAAAGGCATCAACATAGAGATTACAGGAGAAAAAAGAGGCATTCAAAGAAAAGAACACGGTCCCTACAGTCAAACATGGCGGAGGTTCCCTGATGTTTTGGGGTTGCTTTGCTGCCTCTGGCACTGGACTGCTTGACCGTGTGCATGGCATTATGAAGTCTAAAGACTACCAACAAATTTTGCAGCATAATGTAGGACCCAGTGTGAGAAAGCTGGGTCTCCCTCAGAGGTCATGGGTGTTAGCACCGCACACGGTAAGGCGGAATTTCCCTGGAGTGGACCCTCTGGACCGTGGCACCAAGGGGCCCCGGACGAGCAACCAGGTGTGACCGACCCCTATACAGTGATTGTTTGGCGCAAGACCAGAGACTCGAATGCCACGGCAGCCGGAACCAAGAGGGGCGGCTCGGAATGGATCACAGGGCTCGAGCAGGCACGGACACAGGACTTGAACAGGCACGGACACAGGACTGGAGCAGGTACGGACACAGGACTTGGAGCAGGTACTGACACAGGACTTGAGCAGGCACGGACACAGGACTTGAACAGGCACGGACACAGGACTTGGAGCAGGTACGGACACAGGACTGGAGCAGGCACGGACACAGGACTGGAGCAGGTACGGACACAGGACTTGGAGCAGGTACGGACACAGGACTTGAGCAGGCACGGACACAGGACTTGAACAGGCATGGACACAGGACTTGGAGCAGGTACGGACACAGGACTTGCGCAGGCACGGACACAGGACTGGAGCAGGTACGGACACAGGACTTGGAGCAGGTACGGACACAGGACTTGCGCAGGCACGGACACAGGACTGGAGCAGGTACAGACACAAGACTTGGAGCTGGCACGGACACAGGACTTGAGCGGGCATGGACACAGGACTAGGAGCAGGACTGGAAGCAAACACAGAGATTAGGCAGGGAGCCTGATTCCAGGCGAGAACACAGGGCCTGAGGTACTGTAAGAAACAACCACAGTCAGGCGCCTCCACTAGGGGAGGGCGGCCTGATATGGCTGCCGCTGTGCCCTCATTGGTCCAGCGGTGCAATCGGGGCAGGGCACCGCCGGAGACCAGCTTAGCTGTGGAGGGCCGGCCGCGACCTACAGCGCATGCGCGAGACCCGCGGTGACGTCACCAGCCGCGGGCCGGAGGAAGAGAGAGGCCGACGCCGGGGCTGGAGGGAGCGCGGCTGCCGGGCGAGGTAAGTATAGCTGCGCACACGGGGGCGCAGGGCTGGGAGCGTGTCAGGGGGATCGGGGGCCGTGATGGTAGGACTGGGGGCCGTGACAGTACCCTCCCCCTTAAGCCGCCCCCTGCTGCGGTTGGCAAAAAATTTCCTGAGAATGTGGGGGGCGTTGATGTTCTCCCGGGGCTCCCAGGATCTCTCCTCAGGACCAAACCCCTCCCAGTCAACAAGGAAAAAGGTCCTCCCTCTAACTCTCCTCATGGCGAGAATATCCCTTACCTCGAAAGTATCATCCGAGCCCACCGGCTGAGGGGCTGGAGTAGGTGAAGGATGGAAATGATTCAGGACCACAGGTTTCAGGAGAGAGACGTGGAAGGTGTTCGGGATACGGAGCGAAGCAGGCAACCTCAACTTGTAGGCGACTTCGTTGACTCGATCCAGGATCTCAAAAGGACCTATATACCGGGGGCCCAGCTTGTAAGAGGGTAGTTGTAGTCGGATGTACTTGGATGAAAGCCAGACCTTATCCCCAATGTGAAATGGTGGAGGATCCAGCCTCCTCTTGTCTGCGTGGTTCTTCATTCGCTCACTGGCCCTTTTGAGAGCGGAGTTGGTCTCAGACCAGATTTCAGAGAATTCCTGGAACAAGGAGTTGGCTGCCCGTACTTCGGAGGTTGGAGCGACAGGAAGAGGTATGTTAGGATGTTTGCCGAATACCACAAAAAAGGGCGATTTAGTAGAGGGTTCGCCGGCATGGTTGTTGTAGGCGAATTCCGCCCAAGGAAGCAGATCAACCCAATTATCCTGGTGGCCGTTGGAAAAATGCCGAAGGTATGCAGTCAGGATCTGGTTAGTTCGTTCCGCTTGCCCATTGGTCTGTGGATGATAGGCAGATGAAAAATCCAAGGAAATATCCAGAAGTTTGCAAAGCGCTCTCCAAACTTTAGCCGTAAACTGTACCCCACGATCAGAGACAATTCGTTCAGGTAGACCATGTAGTCTGAAAATCTGATGGACGAAGATCTTGGCTAATCCGGGTGCGGAAGGAAGGCCGCTTAACGGAATGAAATGCGCCCTTTTAGAAAAGCGGTCCACTACCACAAGAATCACCGTACAGCCAGACGAGCGGGGCAGATCTGTGATAAAGTCCATGGCGATATTCTCCCAAGGCGACTTCGGTACCGGCAAGGGAAGCAGCAGGCCAAATGGAGGATGACAGGGTGTCTTATTCCTAGCACAGGAGGAACAGGAGGCGACGAAGTCTGCCACATCTTGACGAAGAGTGGGCCACCAATAATACCGCGTTATGAGAGCCAGGGTCTTTCCAATTCCGGCATGACCAGCCAGTTTGGAGGAATGCCCCCACAGAAGAACTCTCCTCTTGACGTCCTCTGGTACGAGAGTCTTGCCCGGAGGTGGAGAAAGCAGAGACAACGGAGCCACTGTGATTATCCTCGTAGGCTCGATAACATGGGAAGGCTCCTCCCCAGATTCAGTTGGTTGAGAGACTCTGGATAGAGCATCGGCTTTAGCGTTCTTGTCTCCAGGGCGGAAGTGCAGCTCGAAATCAAAGCGAGCAAAAAACAGGGACCATCTAGCCTGTCGAGGATTGAGTCTCTGGGCGGTCTGGAGGTAGGCTAGATTTTTGTGGTCAGAGTAAACAACAAATGGGTGAACTGCTCCTTC
Organism: Dendrobates tinctorius; assembly: GCF_039654945.1. NCBI lineage: Eukaryota > Metazoa > Chordata > Amphibia > Anura > Dendrobatidae > Dendrobates > Dendrobates tinctorius. The sequence goes on from NW_027361993.1 coordinate 10,804,761, forward strand.
CAGAAGGTGACGCCACTCCTCCAATGCCAATTTCATGGCCAAAAGCTCACGGTCGCCAATCGAATAGTTACACTCAGCAGGCGAGAAGGCTCTGGAGAAGAACCCACAAGGGCGTAGGCGGCCCGAACCGGTCCTCTGGGATAAGACAGCCCCGGCGCCAGTCGAGGAAGCGTCCACCTCCAGCACGAAAGGCTTGCTGCTCTCAGGACGGATCAATACGGGAGCCGTGGAAAAGGCTTGTTTTAGCGACTGGAAGGCCTCTTCGGCTTCGGGTGTCCAAGAGTTAGCAGAGATCCCCTTTCGGGTAAGGGCCGAGATCGGCCAGGAGAGTGAGGAAAAGTGCGGAATGAACTGCCGATAGTAGTTGGCGAACCCCAAGAAACGTTGAATGGCTCTTAAGCCAACGGGGCGAGGCCACTTGAGATTGGCGGACAGTTTCTCGGGATCCATCTGTAGCCCGGCATCGGAAATGATGTAGCCCAGAAAAGGCAGTGAGGTCTGCTCGAACAGGCACTTCTCCATCTTGGCATATAGACGATTCTCTCGAAGACGCCGAAGAACAAGGCGGACAGTCCTCCTGTGGGATGGAAGATCTGGGGAGAAGACCAGGATGTCATCCAGGTATACTACGACACAGGAGTACAGGAGATCCCGGAAGATTTCATTGACGAACTCCTGAAACACCGCCGGGGCATTGCACAGACCGAATGGCATCACTAAGTACTCATAATGACCGTCACGGGTGTTAAAGGAGGTCTTCCATTCATCGCCGGCACGGATGCGGATGAGGTTGTATGCCCCCCTGAGGTCCAATTTGGAGAAGATGCGTGCCCCTCTGAGACGGTCAAACAACTCCGGGATAAGAGGGAGTGGGTACCGGTTTTTGATAGTGATGTTGTTCAATCCTCTATAATCGATACATGGGCGCAGCGAACCGTCTTTCTTTTTAACGAAGAAGAACCCGGCGCCGGCAGGAGATGAAGACTTCTGAATGAATCCTTTGGCGAGGTTCTCCGTGACGTATTCGGACATGGCTGCGGATTCTGCAGGGGACAGCGGGTAGATCCTGCCCCTGGGAGGAGTAGAACCTGGGATTAGCTCAATCGGGCAGTCGAAGGACCGATGCGGTGGGAGGACCTCCGACTCCTTCTTGTCAAAAACGTCTGCATAAGCCCAATAGGCTGAAGGAAGCCCAGAGAGATCCTGAGGTGGGCGGACGGGAGCCACTGGATGAATGGGGTTCAGACAGCGACCATGACACGGGTCTCCCCAGCGCAAGACCTCCCCGGTCGACCAGTTGAGTACCGGCTGGTGTGTCCGTAACCACGGGAGACCGAGTAGAATGGCATGAGACAAGTCGGGCAACACGTAGAAGGCTACTTTTTCACGGTGGAGGGCGCCGACTTGCAAGATTACCTCTTCAGTGACCGCGGTGATGGATTCCAATAGCGGTCGGCCATCAACGGAAGCGATAATCCGGGGGTTCTTCAGGGTGACCACGGGAATACGATATTTGTCCACAACTTCACGCCGGATGAAGTTGCCTGCTGAGCCCGAATCCACATAGGCCACCTCGGACCCACGCCTCTCCCCTGAAAGTAGAAGAACAGAAAGTGTGAGGGCCTGAGAGGAATCATAATCACCTAGGAAGGCCTCTCTTACCTGGCCTAGGTGGAAGAGTTTCCCGGTCTCTCAGGACAAGAGCGGATGAAGTGGGATGCCCCTCCACAATAAAGACAAAGACCTTGCTCCCGTCTCTCCCTCTGACGTCTCTCAGCCATCCGGACCCGATCCACCTGCATGGGCTCAGGGGGCGGAGTATGTACAGGACCAGGCGGGCGTGGATTAAAGGACCGGTTAGCGATCGGGGCAGGCCTAATGGGCCTCCTATCCCTCGCCGTTTCTCGGGCACGCTCCTGGAACCGGAGGTCTATTCGAGTGACCAGGGAGATGAGGTCCTCGAGGGTGGTGGGAGTATCCCGCCCCGCCAACTCATCCTTAATTCTGCCTGACAACCCACGCCAAAAGGCCCCGACCAATGCCGCGTTATTCCAACCCAATTCGGAGGACATGGTGCGGAACCGAATGGCGTATTGACCAACTGTCAGGGTGCCCTGGTGGAGGTTGAAAAGTGATTCAGTAAGCGAGGCTACCCGTCCAGGCTCATCGAACACCTTACGAAAGGTGTCCAAGAAAACCGGGATGTTAGAGACTATAGGATCGTCCCTCTCCCAGAGCGGATTTAACCAAGATAAGGCCTCTCCCTCCAGATGGGACATGATAAAGGCCACCTTGGCCCTATCGGAGGGATACTGATGAGGTTGAAGCTCAAAATGCAAGCCACACTGGTTTAGGAACCCTCTACACTGTTTGGGGTCCCCACCGTATCAGGGTGGTTTGGCAAGGCGAGGAGAGGGAAACGGAGCGGGACTGGGGATGGCGGCTGAGGCCGCGGCGGCGGACTGGAGATCTCCCAGACGGCTATCTACCGAGGCCATATACGACAAAATATGGGACTGAGCGTCCCGCTGCTGGCTCAACTCCTGCTGGAGGCCGGCCAGCTGAGCGGCATTCCCCGGATCGGCCGCCTGAAGAGCGGACAGGCGGGACTCCATGGCCTTCATGACCGACATGATGCGCCCCTGGTTCTCCCGTAAAAAGAGGAGCTCCTTTTGACCGGGAGCAGAAACACCGGTAGGATCCATGGCCTGACCGTACTGTTAGCACCGCACATGGTAAGGTGGAATTTCCCTGGAGTTGACCCTCTGGACCATGGCACCGAGGGGCCCCGGACGAGCAACCAGGTGTGACCGACCCCTATACAGGGATCGTTTGGCGCAAAACCAGAGACTCGAATGCCACGGCAGCCGGAACCAAGAGGGGCGGCTCGGAATGGATCACAGGGCTCGAGCAGGCACGGACACAGGACGTGAACAGGCACGGACACAGGACTGGAGCAGGTACGGACACAGGACTTGGAGCAGGTACGGACACAGGACTTGAACAGGCACGGACACAGGACTTGGAGCAGGTACGGACACAGGACTTGCGCAGGCACAGACACAGGACTGGAGCAGGTACGGACACAGGACTTGGAGCAGGTACGGACACAGGACTTGAGCAGGCACGGACACAGGACTTGAATAGGCACGGACACAGGACTTGGAGCAGGTACGGACACAGGACTTGCGCAGGCACGGACACAGGACTGGAGCAGGTACGGACACAGGACTTGCACAGGCACGGACACAGGACTGGAGCAGGTACAGACACAGGACTTGGAGCTGGCACGGACACAGGACTTGAGCGGGCACGGACACAGGACTAGGAGCAGGGCTGGAAGCAAACACAGAGATTAGGCAGGGAGCCTGATTCCAGGCGAGAACACAGGGCCTGAGGTACTGTAAGAAACAACCACGGTCAGGCGCCTCCACTAGGGAAGGGCGGCCTGATATGGCTGCCGCTGTGCCCTCATTGGTCCAGCGGTGCAATCGGGGCAGGGCACCGCCGGAGACCAGCTTAGCTGTGGAGGGCCGGCCGCGACCTACAGCGCATGCGCGAGACCCGCGGTGACGTCACCAGCCGCGGGCCGGAGGAAGAGAGAGGCCGACGCCGGGGCTGTAGGGAGCGCGGCTGCCGGGCGAGGTACGTATAGCTGCGCGCACGGGGGCGCAAGGCTGGGAGCGTGTCAGGGGGATCGGGGGCCGTGATGGTAGGACCGGGGGCCGTGCCAATGGGTCTTCCAGCAGGACAATGACCCAAAACACACTTCAAAAAGCACTAGAAAATGGTTTGAGAGAAAGCACTGGAGACTTCTAAGGTGGCCATCAATGAGTCCAGACCTGAATCCCATAGAACACCTGTGGAGAGATCTAAAAATGGCAGTTTGGAGAAGGCACCCTTCAAATATCAGGGACCTGGAGCAGTTTGCTAAAGAAGAATGGTCTAAAATTCCAGCAGAGCATTGTAAGAAACTCATTGATGGTTACCGGAAGCGGTTGGTCGCAGTTATTTTGGCTAGAGGTTGTGCAACCAAGTATTAGGCTGAGGGTGCCAATACTTTTTGTCTAGCCCATTTTTGGAGTTTTGTGTGAAATGATCAATGTTTTGCTTTTTGCTTCATTCTCTTTTGTGTTTTTTCACTTAAGACAAATTAAATGAAGATAATAATACCAAAGAATTTGTGTTTGCAATCATTTTCAGGAAGAAACTGAGTATTATCTGACAGAATTGCAGGGGTGTCAATACTTTTGGCCACAACTGTATCTGGATACACCGCCACCAGTAGGGTGAATTTACAGGGTTAAGGGAAACACCAGAGAATCCGATACAATGGAGGGCCCTGCAATAGGGAACGGGGACGTGGAGACCTCCTGCACTCCCCTGAGTCAGTGTTTCTACTCCTGACGATCCCTAGGCAGGTTCCGCACCTGGCGACGAGCAGGATACCTAAAAACCCTAGCTCGCCCTGCACCTGACCCTTTCTAATGAATTGGACGGTGCAGAAACTAATCCCACCACTGCAATAAAACACACATAAGGAAAGTTACAAACAGGGAAAAACCACTTAGCTTTGCAATCCCTATGTTGAGATTTTCTTGCAGCCTTGCAAAATGGACATTTAACAGTTTTGAGGCCTGCTAACAATTTAAATCATTAGCCTGCACCCTATTTATACACTCAAGAACAGGTGGCTGCCTCAATTCTGTCCATTTGTGACCTTACTTTCATGAGGTGTGTTGGTGTTCTTTGTGCAACATGGCAGAGGGTCTGAGTTTCACAACAACTGAGCAGGTTCTCTTCAACTGGCTTTTGTCACGCCGCTTTGGCCAACCATACCCAGTAATAGTGGATCCGCGGAGGAGGAGACGCATGTGGGTCCATCCACTTTTGAGGCAACGACTCACAAGAGGTCATTTTCACCGCCTCTATTCTTCTCTGCGGGAGCATCCAGTGAAATTTTACCAATACTGTCGCATGAGCATTGCGACATTTGATCAACTCTTGGAGACAGTGCGCCCTGGGATAACCTTTCAGGACACAAGAATGCGGAAAGCTATATCTGCAGAGGAGCGACTTCTACTCACAATACGGTATGTACTACAAAACCACATTCTCTAACTTCATAATGTGTGTGCCAAAGTATGTATTTTTTGCTTCTTGGACTAAGTTTAAAGCCCTCATCTTAGTCCACATATGTTTAAACTTACAGACCAGAATGTTAGGTCAAATATGTACTCATTATCACTTAGTCATTGTGCAACCAAATATGTGTGTGTTAGTCTATCTCAATTCCTACCAAGTTTGGTCAGTATGTAACTGATTTTTTTGGCATTTCTGCACTCTAAAATTATACATTTCTGTTGTTCTTCAGCTTCCTGTCCACTGGCCTGTCTTATGCCGCCCTCCACCATGAATTTCTCATTGGAAGAGCTACCATTTCGGGCATAGTCAGGTCAACATGTATAGAAATCCGGACAAGACTCCATCAAGTCGTCATGCCCGAGCCCAGGATGGAAGACTGGTTGAGGATATCAAGGGACTTTGAGGAGGAATGCCAGTTTCCGAATTGTATTGGGGCCCTTGATGGCAAACATATCCGGGTGCGTAATCTGACGAACTCTGGCTCCCAATTCTTCAATTATAAACAATACTTTTCTGTTGTATTGTTGGCTCTGGCAGACCCTTAATACAAGTTTATAATTATTGACATTGGAGCCTATGGAAGGACGGGAGACTCTCGAGTCTTCAATACATCCATAATGGCTCGGCGGCTACGCACCAACCAGTTGGATATACCACCACCACGCCAGCTACCAGGCTCCACTGAAGAATCAGTCCCTTATGCCCTTGTGGCAGATGAGGCGTTTCAGTTAACGCGCAATGTCGTGAGGCCATATCCCCGACGCAACCTTGACCACAGGCGCAGAATTTTTAACTTGCGCCTATCACGTGCTAGGCGACTGGTGGAGTGTTCCTTTGGAATTCTTTGCGCCAAATGGTGGGGTACTCCAGTCTGCCATTCAGCTGAGTGAACAAAATGTAAATGAAGTAGTTAAAGCCTGTGTGGTTCTTCATAACTTCACCAGGATACATGATTGTTCCTCCTCTGCTGGTGTTGTGCGTAGGCCGGTCAATGTGCGTAGGGTGAAACCACCTATCAACCCTCAACGTAGACGCTCTCTGGCCTCAGAGTGCGTGATATTTACACTAATTACTTTATATCACCTGAGGGGGCAACTTCTTGGCAAGAGCATGCTGTGTCTATGTTCTAATTTTTGTTTTGATGTGTGTCTAAATATATATGTTTATACCCCTTCTGATTCTATGACTGTTTTATTGCATTGGTAAGCGTATGTTATTATGGTGACACTGTTTTTGAGAAATCACACAGATACTTAAAGTGTAGTAGACAAATTTTTACTTTTGCCTTTTTTTTTTTTTTTTTTTTAAGGCAAACATATTCTTGCCATATTAAAACTGTGGCAATGGGCCAAATTGCCCTTTTGGCATAAGCAAACTTTTTTGAAAAGTAACATTTTCAAACACAACACAAATTTACATTATGCAATAACAACATTGCTACATTCGAATTTTACAATCCAAAGGCAAAAAGAGGTGGTCTCCAGCACCAAAATTCTTGCTAAAAGATAACACTCACATTTCTTCAGAATGTTTGCCAATCATATTTAATAATCCACCATGACAGGCAAGGTTACCTTACGCCTTTCAGACAGATATTACATGTCTGTACAAAAGAGAATATTGAACTACGCTATACTGTAAAGTCAAAGGATGAAAATACACTACTCACTTGTTAAGACATAGAGAGAGCGTGATGTTCTTAAGGCTGGTCGCCTTGATTTGTGACTATAGATAGCTTGCAAAAAGGTGACTACTTCACTAAGGCCAGCACTAAGGCCTTTTCTAGGCATTAGCATGTGAGTACTGTATTTTCATCCTTTGACTTTACAGTATAGCATGGTTCAATATTGTCTTTTGTACAGACATGTAATATCTGTCTGAAAGGCGTAAGGTAGCCCTGTCATGGTGGATGTTTATTATGATTGGCAAACATTCTGCAAAAATGTGAGTTGTCACTTTTGTCACAAAGTTTGGTGATGGAGACCACCTGTTTTTTCCTTTGACTTGCTATTTTGAGCTCCAGGGAAAAAGCAGTGGACATCTCCTTGCATCAGACTGATTGTGGACACACAATTATAAATTCTCATACGTTGGTGAAGGAGAAGGCGGAAAAGCAGCCTGTGTTTGCTGCTGGCTACTGTGGCCAACATCGCCCTGTGTGGGGCTATACTGTTGCCCATGATGTTGGTAGTGTCCTGCCTTCAGTGAATGTTGGGGGTACTGGCCAGAGTAATAATGAGGAGGGGCATCTTGTTGGCTGTGGTAGGCACGTGTGTCATACCCACCAAGATAGCCATATCGTCCCCAACCAGGTTGGGATCAGCCTCCAACACTGGGTGGGAACAAGTGGCCATATTGGTGTGTTTGGCTAGATCAGACATTTGTGGCTGCTGTATTGAAGGTTGGGTAGTGGGAGGAAGGGGGTGAGGTGTAGGCCCACGTATTTGAGGATCCTCAGATCCTGCTTGAGCATGCATTTCTGGGGGGTGCCTAAGGCGCATGAGATTTCTTGGTGAAAGCTGCCACCTCTCAATATATTCAAATAATTCGTAGGGGGTATTGGGGTATGTGCACGCATCAAGCAGGATCTGAAAACATCCTCTAATACGGAGCCTGACCTCACGGGAAAGGGCACGGAGATAATTGGCCAGGCTGCGAGAGTATGCCTCCTCCCCATCATCACTATTTACTCTGGCTAAATAATTTAGGACCCCAGTGTCCACATTAGTGCGGGTATCAGTGGCAGGTATTTGCCGCCTTCGGCTTCTTCCTCGCCGGGATGTGGCAGCAGGCTGTGTGGACCCCCGGTGGTGGCCAGTTGGGCTGCTGCTGATGTTGCCCTGCTCCTCTGCTCTTTCTGATGCTGCAGCAGCACCAGATGGTCCTGGTGGTGGGCCTTGGGGCACAGGCAATGGCACTTCCTGACTGGAATCTTCTGCCATGCTCCTAGTAGGGGGCGAAGATGGGCCAGCCACCTTTTCCCCTGCAGACACAGGGTCGATGATGGGGTCGGTTTCGGAGCCAGTTCCTCTGTCCGTCAGGTTGGACTGAGTTCTGCTTATGAAATCGAACAGAGCCTAAAATCACTAAATATTTTTGGCCCTGTAAAGTATCTGTGTAATGTGATGTGAGGTATCTACTTATGGTCTGAGATCCAGAATTGGGGTGAGGAAGGAGAGGCAGTCATAGTAGATGTATTTTCGCTTCACATAGCCCGTATCCCCACTCCTGGACCGCTGCTGACGTTCCCGGCGGTATTGGTCCCGGATGCTTCGCCAGCGTCTCATCACATCTTCCACTGCAATGTGACAGGAAATATTGTGAAATACACATATTTGAGAGGTCACATTTGCTACCAGTAGTCTAGGCATGGGGCCTTCTGTGGTGTGCTTTCTACCCATGGTGGCATATCTAATTGGGGCATACAGGCCAGATACACAGGGTCACATTAGTTGATGTATCAAGTAACTACACTTAATAACTTGTTTGTCTAGGAGGATGAGGAGCTTGTAGCCTGACCAAAATTATGGCAGTGTCAAACCACGTGTTAAATCTAAATCTAACGGCCTCATGATGAAAAAAGTAGAAGCACAGGAAGGAGGCTGCTGATTCTATATTCATTTTTTGGTGTGCGGTAATGTAACTCATTTTTTGGGTTGTACTTACTCATTTTCTGCTGCTCCTCACGTGGCCGATCACCAAAGTCATGGAGCATCTGCCTACATATGCGCCTCCATGACGCCTCCTTTCTTTCCCAGTTGGCATAATGGGCATCACGTTGGTCCCATATTTCGGGCCGCTCCTGCACCAGGACAATTAGCATTTCAACATTAATATAAGTGGACGCCATGACGCTGCTGTACTCCGTGGAGGCGTACTTCCTGAATGTCTGGAGCGCTTTTTGAGCTCATTTGCATGTATCAGCTTCCTGATGATGGATTGGGCCATTTCCTGGCAGCAGCCAAAAGACCTGCGTATTTCTCGCAGGTCACACGTGTGGTCCGTGTGTCATCCGTATTTTTTTGCGCACCCATAGACTTGCATTGGTGTATTACGGGCGTAGTACGCTGACAATCGCAGCATGCTGCGATTGGCACGGTCCATAGAATACGCCCGAGAAATATATGACTGTTGGGAGCAAACCCATAGAGAATCATTGGTCCGTGTGTAATGCGTGCTTTTAGTGCCTCTCACTCGGCCGTATTCCTCGCCAGTCTGACCCCGGCCATAGATAATCATTGGTCTGTGTGTAATGCATGCTTTTAGCGCCTCTCACTCGGCCGTATTCCTCGCCAGTCTGACCCCGGCCATAGATAATCATTGGTCCGTGTGTAATGCGTGCTTTTAGCGCCTCTCACTCGGCCGTATTCCTCGCCAGTGTGACCCCGGCCTAATGTGTCAGATCGCTGATCTGACAGTTTGGACAGCACTCTGTCAGATCAGCGATCTGACAGACGCTGCACAGGCTTCCTCACTACCTGCTCTCTACAGGCACTGAGGAAACCGCCTCCCTGCAGGCCCCCGAAGGCCCCCACAGCCATCTTAGATCCGGGGGCCTGCAGGGAAGAAGGCCCCCAGGGCAGCGCAGCACATTGTGTCTGGGTGTCTCAGGGAAGCACGGAGGGAGCCCCCTCCCTGCCAATGCTTCCCTAATCCCCGGTATGTTTGATCGCAGTGTGCCAGGGATTAACGTGCCGGGGGTGGTCCGTGACCGCCCCTGACACATAGTGCCGGGTGTCAGCTGTGATAATCAGCTGACACCTCGCCGCAATCAGTGGCGCCTCCGCCCGGGAGCTCTGCTGATCGCTTAGACGTACTATCCTGTCCCCGGTAATAGGGGCCCGGGAACCGTGGAAGGGATAGTAAGTCTCATGTCAGAAAGGGGTTAATGAAGTGCTCTTAAGCATTAAAAAGTCCTGTGCTGACTACAGATTGCCAACTCCAGTAAATGTTCCAGATGAAATACTTGACCAACTGAATTATGCTGTAATAAAGCAGGAGGCTCAGCAATTGAAAACTATGCTTAATGAAGCTCAGAAATCAGCTTTCGATGCAATTATGCAAGCAGTCAATGCTGCATCACAGCCAGACGACTTTAGCTTACACTGTTTTTTTCTGGATTGCCCAGGAGGCAGTGGGAAGACATTTTTGTACAACTGCTTGCACAAGACACTACAAGCAGAAAAGAAGTCTATTTGCTCAGTAGCCTCCACTGGATTGGCGGCTACATTACTACAAAACGGTAGAACCTACCATTCCAAGTTTGGCCTTGGAATTACAACAAATGAGAACACAGTGTCAAAAATTAAGCCAACCTCACTTCAAGTAAAGGAGCTTAGGGAGTCGTTATTTGGGATGAAGTAACAATGACTCTGTTCTGTCTCTGACATTTAATTCATAATCCCTGATTATCTGCTTGTTAATGTTTACAGTGTTTTCTGGCTCCATCTAGTGACCAGAGTCATAACTGCAGTGTTATTGTGTGTTTTACTTTCACTTTGCTATTTCCCTCCATTTGCAGTGCATTCTGGTAAGGTTGCAATGCATCCTGGTAGCCTTTTGCAAAGGATTATGGTTAGTTCGGCCCCCATTTTCCCTCCAGTCCACCATTTTCCTTCTGCTTGCATTCAGGAAGTATCTCATTTCTCTTCTCCCCTTGTGACAGCATCACTGGTATGTATTCATGTTTCCTGTATCCAATTCCTGTCTCATATTAGCCTGCTTTGTTAGGTCTCCCCTGGTTAGCTATTAGTGCAGATGATGTATTATGTATATATGAATCCCTGATGAACCCAGTATTGATTGTATGCATATATGTTTTAGTTTGTAGTTTCATCACGCCAATGTGGTGCCCCTGAGGCTCAGTCGCCACAGAGGTACTGCACTTTCTCCTAAGGTGTGGTGCCCCACCATCCAGGTAAGTTGGGGGCTCCTGACCACGCTCCAACACTCGCACCCCACACAATAGAGTAGTTAAGCAAAACCACATTGCGGCTCCTTGCTTAGAGAAGCAGAGCACCTTTGGTGGTTCCCTGCTTGGAACACTAGACGTGCTGGGAGGTAGGTGGAGTTGAGAATACATAAAAGAGCGGGATGGTTTAGGATTACAGGTCAGACAGACGGGGAGTCAGAGAGAGAGGAAGCCACTCGGAGAGGAGTGGGGATCCCTGGAAGAGGGATGGAGGAAGGAGTGCTTCAGCTGCCTCAGTGACCTGAGCCAGCTGGCATGGGAAAGGAAAGAAGGAGAAAGACATTGAACTGAAGCCTGAGCTTCCATAGAAGGGAAATGACAAGTACAGAACGTAGGAGTAAAAGGGAACATAGAGGACGTGGGTTAGAGGAAGAACCCTGCCTAGAAGTTCTAAGCGCAAGGCCGAGGCCCGGTCCCCGAGGTTGTATGGACACTAATGGTTCTGCAGCAGACACCGGTGGAGTAGTGGGCTGTAAATGCACTACTCCCATCTAAGACTTGAGGGCACAACAGCAACACGGATAGAGCGCCGGGACTTAGGAGTAGAGAGTCCCCGAAGCAGGCTACAGCTGTCTGCTGTGCAAGTAGAGTTCTTGGGAACATCTGTCAGGAGGAACTGCAGTGTAACTCAGTACTAGGAGATCTTCACACTTAAAGGCGCTACAGAGGAGATATTCAGAAAAGGCACATAAGTTGGCGGAGTGTGGAAGGGAGCCTTCCATCTTGCCTGGGGGTTGACTGAGTCCCTGACCCGGAGGACACGGCATAGAAGCGGGCACTACAGACTCTGAGTAAAGCTTTGGAACTACATGCCCTGGTGTCCTCCATTCCTTCCTGCGTCCCTTCGCCTGACACTGCTACATCCCCTGCGCCGGACACTACACCATCTAAGTGTCTCCACATCTACACTGCCCTGGGACAACAGCCCTGCCTGTGGAGGGCAATATCATCATTGCTGCACCACACCATCTGTCCCGGAGGATCTGTCTGCAGCGTCGGCTTAACACCTCCCTTGCCGAACACCACAGGTGGCGTCACAAACTATTCATCTAACTACATTCCACCATTCACAACTTCCCCTATTACTTAGGCGCCCAGGGCCACGGTCCGAATCACCGCTGCTGTGACACATCCCACTGATACCAGCCCGGTACCGAGTACCCCACAGCCCTGGGGGGGCGGCCCAACTTGGCGTCACGAACAGGATGACGAGACCCGATGCCATCGGGTTCTGTGCGCCTAAGATTTGTTGGACTTAAAACTTTTGAGAATGTGCAGAAGACCCAATTTAATAGACTGAAATGAACATCAAAAATGGCCGTTGGCGTGGAGAAGAAGGGCGTGACGAGATGGGAGGTCCTAGGAAAAGACTGCGAACAGTCTTGGGCCTCCCCTGCCTGAATTACTATGTGACAGCAACATGGCCCACCCCCCGAGGGGTTCGTATACTGGCTTGGTATTGAGGCGCTGGAAGAAGCGCCGCCCCAAGAAGGAGGGGCAGAAGCCAGTGGCGGGAAAGGGGCCGAGAGAGGAGGGAGAAGAACTCCAGAACGCCATCTTGGAAGAGGGAAGGAGGCTTGCGGAGCACGGGGAAGTGGATCTCCCTGGTGCCATGGCTGAAGGCTCCAACCCAGTATCGGAGATGAATTGCCGGCAGCTGGAGGAAGAAATTGCCCTGCTGACGCGCAGTTTGCGACTGAGGCAGGAGGCCTTGTGGAGGCTGAACTGGCAGCATGCCCGGGAGGGGCCTACACCGGCGGTAACCGCCGCTGCTGCACCGGAGCTTCCCCAGGCAGATTCCGTGGAGCCTGCTGCCACCATCACACCACCTGCAGCATCCGAAGCCCCCTTGCTGCCGCCACCGGAATAATTATATGAGGCCCCGGGAGCTGAGGCGGAGCAGAAGGAGCTCATACTTGGACCTGACGCAGCTGTGCAGGTCCCACCAGAGGCCCCTGTGGACCCGGAGCCACCACCCGCTGCCACCGGCCTGCTTTTACCGGCACTGGAGCAGAGACCACGCCGCCAGGAGGCCCCAGGTGCGTCTGATGCCCCGACACCTGGGAAGGTCCTGGGGTGTACCACGGTCACAGCGGCTGGCCAGATCGTGCTAGATCTGGTCTGCGACCGGGATACCAGTCCCCGGGGGGAACACCAGAACCCCCGGAGGTGGCGCCGCGGTACCAAACTAGCCTGGATGGGTCCCGGGTGGAGCGGGAGGATGATGAGAACTGGGCTAGTTGTCAAGCTACCATCCGGCAACTGGCAGCTGAACACCGGGAGAGGGAGCAGCGCCGGCAAGCGGTACTAGGCCCAGATCTGGACCGGAAGGAGCGAGTCCGTGCCGGTCATTATGGTCCCAGAGATGCAGTAGATTGGGGCCACATCCTGAACGTGAACCATGAGAGGGGGTTCGGCTTTATCCATGACCCTAGCCGAATCTCCAATCTGTTTTTCAATCGGAGAGATGTAGAACCACACTTGAGAAAAGGGCACCCTGCCAGGAACCTGAGCCCGGGAGATCACGTGACGTTTACCAGACACGAAGGTCTGAGAGGCTGGTACGCAATGAACATCAGGCAAGTCCCAGAGGATCTCATCCAGACCTGCAGGCAGAAGCCATCTACTGCCCCCATGTCCCAAGGTGTGCCAAAGGTACAAAAATCCGCAAGCTTCACCCCATTGGAAGAAGAGTACTTGAAGACTGCCAATGCGTTCCTTACATCTGGTAGCAGTTCCCAATCAGCAGCTTCCAGAACCCCAGGAGGAGACCAGCACTAATGACCTACAACTAACTCTCGTTACCCAGGAGGGTATTTGCACAGTTGTGCTTTGTTTTTCTATTATGTTTTAGTTTTTGTTTTTCCAGTGTTGCCCTGTCTTGTTGGCAGCCTTCCTATTGAACTGAGCGATCATGAATGTGGAGTGATCCAAAAACTTCTGCTTGTAAATAGTTTGCACCTCTTTAGGTGCCCTCTGTTGGTTTTACATAGGACACTTTGCGAAGATAACGTCTACCTCATTTGGAGCATGGCTCCAATCAAAGGACACTGCAAGATATCCCGGCTGGGAGCAGTGTCCAGCACTTACAAGAATTATTGAAAAGTTTTAAAGTGAAGTATTTGATAATGATGTGTCTTATGAGAGTATTGGTAACTAGGAAATGGCTTTTATATAGAATTAAGAATGTTTTAAATATATAGATAAGAGATTTGGACAGAGAGATTTGAATAAAGAATTGAAAATGTAGATGCACCACGGTTGTCGCTCAGAGTTGAAAGAAAGTATAAAATGTATGGAAAGATGAAGAATACTGAAGTGGGTGAGTAACAGACAATAGCACTGTGAATTAAGTATTGTATGGAAAATTGCACTTTGACTTAGGATTTTAGATAGTTAATTAAGAATTGTTGGTAACGTTCAAGAATGAGTGCCTCTCACATTGGGAAGTTTAGTATAAGAAATGTTTAATTAGCATTGCAAAAGTTTGTATGTTCCTGTGTTGTCAACTTTGTTTACCTTGCAGCCCGCGGATGTGCTGTGTTTAACGGGAGTATGTGGCGCCCCTGAGGCTCAGTCGCCACAGAGGTACTGCACTTTCTCCTAAGGTGTGGTGCCCCACCATCCAGGTAAGTTTGGGGCTCCTGACCACGCTCCAACACTCGCGCCCCACACAATAGAGTAGTTCAGCAAAACCATATTGCGGCTTCTTGCTTAGAGAGAAGCAGAGCACCTTTGGTGGTTCCCTGCTTGGAACACTAGATGTGCTGGGAGGTGGGTGGAGTTGAGAATACATAAAGGAGCGGGATGGTTTAGGATTACAGGTCAGTCAGACGGGGAGTCAGAGAGAGAGAAAGCCACTCAGAGAGGAGTGGGGATCCCTGGAAGAGGGATGGAGGAAGGAGTGCTGCAGCTCCCTCAGTGACCTGAGCCAGCTGGCACGGGAAAGGAAAGAAGGAGAAAGACATTGAACTGAAGCCTGAGCTTCCATAGAAGGGAAAAGACAAGTACGGAACGTAGGAGTAAAAGGGAACATAGATTACGTGGGTTAGAGGAAGAACCCTGCCAAGAAGTTCTAAGCGCAAGGTCCGGGGCCCGGTCCCCGAGGTTGTATGGACACTAATGGTTCTGCAGCAGACACCGGTGGAGTAGTGGGCTGTAAATGCACTACTCCTATCTAAGACTTGAGGGCACAACAGCAACACGGATAGAGAGCCGGGACTTAGGAGTAGAGAGTCCCCGAAGCAGGCTACAGCTGTCTGCTGTGCAAGTAGAGTTCTTGGGAACATCTGTCAGGAGGAACTCCAGTGTAACTCAGTACTAGGAGATCTTCACACTTAAAGGCGCTATAGAGGAGACATTCAGAAAGGAGGAGGACACGGCACAGAAGCAGGCACTACAGACTGTGATTAAAGCTTTGGAACTACATGCCCTGGTGTCCTCCATTCCTACCTGCGTCCGTCCGCCTGGCACTGCTACATCCCCTGCGCCGGACACTACACCATCTAAGTGTGTCCACATCTACACTGCCCTGGGACAACCGCCCTGCCTGTGGAGGGCTATAACATCATTGTCTGCAGTGTCGGCTTAACACCTCCCTTGCCGAACACCCACAGGTGGCGTCACGAACTATTCATCTAACTACATTCCACCATTCACAACTTCCCCTATTACTTGGGCGCCCAGGGCCATGGTCCGGGTCACCGCTGCTGTGACACATCCCACTGATACCGGCCCGGTACCGAGTACCCCACAGCCCTGGGAGGGCAACCCACCAATATAGCATCACGTTCAATAAAGCACATATTCAACCTATAGTCTCCTTATTGGACCCCGGTATAGTGGTTTAGCTGCCTGTATAGCTACATGAAGTCTGCTTCATTTAGTGAGGACAGAACAGACTCCCTGTTTTAATATGAACTCTGTGGATAATTTGTTCCAAGATATACAGTATATGGAAAAAAAAGACCATTTGGTGGAAAAGTTTTCATAAACAGTGGTGACTTTCGTTAAACCCTACCAATAGTAGAAGGTGGAAAAAGAGCCCAAACTGTACAGTCCACCATTAAATACTCAAAATCCTGGAATCAGTTTTCACGGTTCCAGTTACAACAGAATATGAGAATGTCTCAGGACGAAGTTGAGTACAACTCATGGTTACTGAAACTTGGCAATGGAGAGTTGTCAAATGCATATGGTCTATCAGAAGACACAATTGAAATCCTGAATTCTTTTATTCAAGAGAGTGATTTAATTACAGCTATTTTTGGTGACTCAATTGAGATTACTGATGCAACGGTAGAAGCAATTGCCAATAAAGCAATTCTTACACCATTGAATGATAACAATCACGCCTTGAATGACAAAATTCTTAGGGCCCCATCATACACAGCGATCTCGTTAGCGATATCGCTGATTTTGTGACACGCCAGCGAGATCACTGTGTGTGACGGGGATCAGGGTCCGGCCCCCCTGCCGGTTATCGACGATCGGGCTCGAGCGGCCTGGGTCGTTTTTCAATCGCTGGTATCCCGCTGCCCAGCACGCATCGTTGCGTGTGGCAGCAAGAGATCAGCGATCAGCGACGCTGGACGCTGGTTTCCAAGGTAAACAGCGGGTATCCAGGAGTCGTGCGGCTCCTAGATACCCAATGTTTACCTTGGAAACAAGTGTGTACACCGGTTTCCAAGGTACCCGACGTTTACATTAGAAACCAGCGTCCAGCATCGCTGGCCCTGATCGCTGGGGCTGTCTAACGATGTCCCAGCGATCCCATCCATGTCGGATCGTTGGTGGGATCGCTGGGACATCATTATGTGTGACGGGGGCTTTAGTCAAGTTCAAGGTGAACAATCAACATATCACTCCATCGACACAATTGCAGAAGAGGAGGGTGTGATTCTCACAGATTACCCTGTAGAGTTTCTTAACTCTTTGAATCCCACTGGGATGCCTCCTCATGAACTAAAGCTGAAACCAGGAGCTGTAATTATGCTCCTGAGTGATCTAAACAGAAAGCGTGGCCTTTGTAATGGCACAAGGCTTTATGTGAAAAGCTTAAAAGCAAACGTTATTCATTGCTTTAAATGGAAAAACAAAGGGTCAGACAGTTCTTATTGCAAGATTTGACCTGATTTCCAAAGATAAAAACTTGCCAGTCCCAGATGTGACAACGTCAGTTTCCTGTCATGTTGGCTTTTGCAATGACCATCAATGAAACTCATGGACAGTCCTTGGATATTGTAGGAATTTATTTGCCTCTCCTAGTATTTTCACATGGGCACTGGGCAGTTATATGTGGCTTTCGCCAGGGCAAGGAAAAGCAAACAAATAAGGGTCAAAATATTTGAGACCCAGAAGCAAGGTAAACTTATTCCTAATGTTGCCAAATGGTTTACTGTCAACTGTGTGTACAAAGAAGTCTTTTATTAAGCTTTTTAACAATTGTAAAAGCCAAAAAATGTTGTAAACAAAAGCGGGACTAACTCCTAGCCGCAGTCTACGGACCAAACATTAGGCATGGGCAAGGCCTTGGGGGCAGATCCCAAGTGTGCTCAACCATGTGAAATAGCTTACGCTCAGGAATATTGAGGTATAGCGCAATCAGATAGCTCTGCCAGTTCATTTCCTTTAGGAATAGGGCTTTGGGATAGCTCTACCCATGCACTTTCTTCATGGATAGCGCTATCGGATAGCTCTACCCGAACAGTATTAACTACAGAGCTTTTTCATACACAAGGTAGGAGTGGCAGGAGAGGTGCACTAGGTATTTATGTTTGCTGTTAGTCTGCACATACGCCAGTCTGGTACGTGGGTTGCGAGCTCAGTCTGCTGTGTGGTTACACCCCATTGCGTGGTTCGTAATCACAGCGCGTGCCTGAAAGGCGCGCAATCACTCGTTTCATAACTAAATGACGGGAACCTTGTCCATGTCACACTGTTTAAAGGGAATCTGTCATCAGGTTTTTTCTATGTTATTTGAGAGCACCATGATGTAGGGGCAGAGACCTTGATTCCAGTGATGTGTCACTTACTGTGTGCTCCTGTTTCAATAAAATCAACGTTTTATCAGCAGGAGATTATCATTGCTGAACTAGGTGTGTCATGCTTCCTAGTCAACTACTTCCTACTCTGTATAAACCTACCCACATCAATGATTAGCAGCTTTCTGCCAATGCAGTATACACAGGAAGCTGCCAATCAGTGGTGTGGGTGGGGTTATATACAGATCGTCATTTTGAGCACTACCAAATCTGCAGCAAAGAAAATGGTGATTGTATCAAAATGACTGTATGCAGACCATCAAAAGACACATCACTGGAATCAGGCTCTCAACCCCTACACCATGAAGCTCTCAGATTGCGTACTAAAAACCTGATGACAGATCACCTTTAATGAAGAAGATAAATGTCATTTGCGGATGGTTCTGCATTGGAAGAAATCTTGAATGCTCTGACAAAACCCATGTGAACAGGAGTTGAACTTATCAAAAGTGGAGAGTATAGGTTTTGCTGGAAGCTCTGTGTCATATTGGGTACCCTAGAGCTCAATGTTATTTAATACTTAACCATGCACTACACATAACTCTGCATATTACCAGTTTTGTCGACAAAAGCCATTTTGGGGCAAGGTAAACATTCGAAACAGCAAGAATGAGATCCCGTTTGCACCCGTCGTTCTCCTTTTGCACACTCCTTTGAACAAATTGATATAGGAACCTGCAGTCAAACACAAAAGGCGCCCATATAATACAGATGATGATAAAATACTGCCTCTAATAACAAGTATCTTCCCCACCTGCTGACGCCTTCTAGTCTCATTTCTCGGATTCAAAGAGACAACACTGGACACAAACACCACCAGGATGCTAAGTGAAAGGTGGGCATCATGCTGCCTTTAACCCTTCTGTTATAGCGATAGTTGTAAAATCTATAAGCTGTTTCATAGTTGATAGTGAATATTAAAGTAAGGATATGAGCTCCAGATGACCCCGGGGCAAGGGGACCCCCTGATGTGAGCAGGTAATTAAAGAGGGTTATTGGATGGTTCGCAGACCAGGCACAGGTCAAAGAAGAATTCTGGAATACAACACATTTATGGCCAGTATAGATAACCTATCACCTGATCCTCAGATGAAGAAGAATGAGGGAGGTGACAGACATATGGCTTTAGCCTCAGTGTGACCAGAACTGGCAGGTAAACTATATTAAATTGCCTTATTTCCATTCCTGTTATGAATAATGAGTTTTTTTCTAAAGGGTTACATCACTAGGCAGTGGTGACAGCACCTTTTATATTAATATTGAGGAGATGGATAATGATAAGTATGCCATCTTTCTTCTCTATGGATAGATAAAATTGGGATAGGAAACATGACAGTAATATCTCTCGCCTGGGACCTCCAGGGGCAAACATATCATAGAAGTTGGGGATATCAAAATTGTCTAGAAGAATAGCCACATCCTTGACCAGCCCTGCTATGTGTCACCGGAGGGGAGGTTTGTAGGCTTGATAATAAATGCAAATACCAAACTATGATCCACGTCAGTCCTGGTAGGCACAGTGGGCTGTAGTTCTGTCCATTACTCCCCCAAAAAGCGAAGAGCTCCCCTTAATAAAACCCAAAGTCAACCCTGTGACATCAGATTTAGTAAATTTCTTCTCTTTATTCTTGTTATTTTACAGTTGTGGCCAAAAGTATTAACACCCCTGCAATTCTGTCAGATAATACTCAGTTTCTTCCTGAAAATGATTGCAAGCACAAATTCTTTGGTATTATTATCTTCATTTAATTTGTCTTAAATGAAAAAACACAAAAAGAATTGTCCTAAAGCCAAATTGGATATAATTCCACACCAAACATAAAAAAGATGGTGGACAAAAGTATTGGCACTGTTCGAAAAATCTTGTGATGCTTCTCTAATTTGTGTAATTAACAGCACCTGTAACTTACCTGTGGCACCTAACAGGTGTTGGCAATAACTAAATCACACTTGCAGCCAGTTGACATGGATTAAAGTTGACTCAACCTCTGTCCTTGTGTGTACCACATTGAGCATGGAGAAAAGAAAGAAGACCAAAGAACTGTCTGAGGACTTGAGAAACCAAATTGTGAGGAAGCATGAGCAATCTCAAGGCTACAAGTCCATCACCAAAGACCTGAATGTTCCTGTGTCTACCGTGCACAGTGTCATCAAGAAGTTTAAAGCCCATGGCACTGTGGCTAACCTCCCTAGATGTGGACGGAAAAGAAAAATTGACAAGAGATTTCAACGCAAGATTGTGCGGATGTTGGATAAAGAACCCCGACTAACATCCAAACAAGTTCAAGCTGCCCTGCAGTCCGAGGGTACAACAGTGTCAACCCGTACTATCCGTCGGCGTCTGAATAAAAAAGGGACTGTATGGTAGGAGACCCAGGAAGACCCCACTTCTTACCCCGAGACATGTGAGAAAGCTGGGTCTCCCTCAGAGGTCATGGGTCTTCTAGCAGGACAGTGACCCAAAACACACTTCAAAAAGCACTAGAAAATGGTTTGAGAGAAAGCACTGGAGACTTCTAAGGTGGCCAGCAATGAGTCCAGACCTGAATCCCATAGAACACCTGTGGAGAGATCTAAAAATGGCAGTTTGGAGAAGGCACCCTTCAAATATCAGGGACCTGGAGCAGTTTGCCAAAGAAGAATGGTCTAAAATTCCAGCAGAGCATTGTAAGAAACTCATTGATGGTCAATACTTTTGGCCACAACTGTATGTGATTGTTTATACCAGTGTTCGCCAACTCCAGTCCTCAAGACCCACCAATGGTTCACATTTTCAGGATTTCCTTAGTATGGCCCAGGTGATAATTGCAGTACCTGCACACGCAATAATTCCATCACCTGGGCAATACTAATGAAATCCTGAAAACATGACCTGTTGGTGTCTCTGGAGGACTGGAGTTGGGGAACACTGGTTTATACCGTATTGTTTTGTCCATTTTGTAACATCTTTGTATATTTTTATAAACACTGCCTACTTTTTGGATTAAATATTTTAAAAATTTAATAGCTTCATTCCTCTTGTTCTATTAACCGCACCCCTGGAGCAATACGCTATCTTTATTGGGTATCCAATCGGCCTGTATAAATGATTGATGGTGGCAGCTAGTTCCTTTTGTTATGTATAAATGATTGATGGTGGCAGCTAGTTCCTTTTGTTATTGTGGAGTTTGGCAGTGACTGTACTGGGATATATATATTCCATGATTTTGAATCAGATATGTATATAATCTACACTCTTTGTGAGTTCACCAAATACTGACCTAGTAGTAGAAACATCTGCAGCCTCGTCCATCACTCGTCAGTCAATTGTGTAATTCTCTTGATGATTGGAGGCAGCGGAGTGTTGTTCACTGGAAAATTGGTACCAGCTGGGAGAGCTGTGTGATTCCCCCTTTTGTCTCCTTAAAACCCTCTACTTAACATCTCAAGTAAGATTGGAGCTGCTATAGACTACAGATAGGACTAATAGTAAAAATCTAAATAATTCTTCATTTCTGGCTTTGGGAGAGAATGGCTCTTCTATAATGAATGGAAAGAAATGGTCTCTCTTAAGGCCACCATATATATTAGACATACGATATCGGTGTATTCAGCTAACAATCTAATGTGTATGGAGGCCTCCAACTCTCACCAGACAGATAATGTTTGTGGAGATAAAGATCCAGTGTCTCCAATTTCGGACTACAGATTCTTTTGTTTTCAGTGGGATAAGATAGTATCGGAGGAGTCTGTCTGCGGCTCTCTCGTAAAGTACATACGAGGTTCGTGGAGCAATCGTCTGACAGTTGTCTGTTGCGTATTGATATAATAGGAATTAAGGGCCCCACACACATTAGATTGAAGTCAGCCGGACCTGCTGATAGTGGAATCAGTCGACCACCTAATATGTACAGGGGGTCTACTCACTCTCTCTGACAAGCAGTTTGCACCCAATAATCAAACCCTTTAGTTCTTCAGGAAATAAGCTGCTGTCAGAAAGGTCGGGCAAACCCTTTTCTCTGTTCTCCCCGTTAAAAGCAATAAAGCTAAGTACCCCCCCGAGTTATGGAGTCTGGGGAGAGGGCGTCCGGCCGAATGCTATCATATGTTTATAGCTTAAGTATGCAGTCATTCTGAGCTGAAACCCCCTGACTACATGGACCCTCCAGCGGCTGCCTGTTTTCAGTTCATGTTGCCTATACTGGAAGAAGAGCCAGTTTCGGGTTAGCACCATGATTTTGCCGGTACAAGCCCTTGTCTCTCCAGCACTCAGATTGACTTACAGAGTTATCCTTGGTGTGCCATTTAGGCTCTTTGTTCAGCTCGAGTCTTCCTGCAATTTTACTGTATGAGCCAATTACTCTGAAGGTTGGTATAACAGTGTTCCAAGACCACATTACGATATCATAGCCAGTGGCTGGGTCCCCATTACTGTCAAAATAGATGGATTGATTGTAGAGAGTGAAATTCACCTTCTTCACATATTCTAGGAGCTGGTGAAATAAAAACAAAAGCGATTACTGCAGGCAGATGCAGCGTCTACTGGCTACAGCATCAGACATCACTACTGTAATCCGTGCAAGATGAAAATTTAGCTTTTTGTGTTTTTATGTAAAAAATATAAGTTGTCCTGATAATTTTTTTATAGTTCCTGTTCTGTCCGTCCAGATGTAAGGGGGTGGTGTTGCTATGGACAGTAAGAGACACGCTGCCACTTTAAGAGACAGCACCCCCCTTGGCTAGTGTAATGGTATGTTCTGATCTCTCCTGCAAGAAACTGTGTGTTGTTCTGCAAAGACTGGAGAAGTGAGGGGTTTGGCTCCTGTGTGGACTGGAAATTCTGAGCAGAAGACGCTGCAGGGGGCTGGTGTTCCTGCAGCTGTGAGAAGACGCATAGCTTGAGGCTGACTAAACTTGTGAGATTGTATAGACTCTTCTGGGGATAATAAAGGTGGCTATCCTGTGTTACCGTGAGGAGCCACGAAGAAAAACAAGAAAGGAACCTACAGTTTCCAGGAGCACTCCAGGACAATCAAGCAAGGAGAAGACCACGTTTCACCGAGCTTCCAGATAGACGTGCGCACCATCGTATAGGACTGCCGCGGGGCCCCGGGACTTGACTGAGTCTACAACGTTACTGTGAGTTTAACCCCATATGTGCATATTGTTAGGGCCTAGGATAGGCTACAATAGACAGAGCACAGCATCCGTGTGGCCTGCATAGCAGAGGCCAGGTAGGTTACAGTTAGAGTAGCATCATACTGCGTTTACTGTGTTGTTTTGCCTGTTGGAAAATATATTGTTCTGTGATAGTGTTAGGAGTCAGATTTCTGCCCTGGCTATGCAGAGATCTAGACCCTTACATCCTGCAGTCTCCTGCTATCCATCCACTGCAGGAGAGATTGCAGAAGAGTTTGCTTTTCAGCAACTCTCTCCGGAGGCTAAGTCCTTCACCCCATACTCTGAGCATGCTCCTGGGACAACCTCCCATTGGAGCTCAGGAGTCAGGTGCTCAGGTCCTGCTCCTGATTCCATTGGTATAGCTCAGGGTTATGGAGACTTCCGGAAGGTCCCGTACACTATAAAAAGTGCGCATGACTGTTCTGCCATGCGCTAGTATTTTCATACTGCTGCTGTGTGTATGGTATTGTATGCTTGGACTGGTGGATGACTTATTATGAAACCCCTTCCCTCTGATATTACGTTTGTGTGAGTGATTGGGCAGCCGCCAGTAGCAGCGCTAGCGCCAGCGCGCTCCAGCCATACCTTTTGCAGCAGCTAAGCGTCCTGCATTGCGCCAGCATCCTTGCAGCGCCTTGCTTGCGGCTCTGTTCACACCGCGCTGCAGTTGCAGCTTATTTCTGCGTCCACGGTTGCGACGCCAGCACACTTGTGACTACGGTAGGTGTCGGACGTAGTGACGTTTGAACTACTCCGGTTTTTGCCTACCGCATGTGTGTCGCTGAGTCCCTGTGTTACTAACAGGCTCAGCGTTACTTTTCTATATTAGCAGCTCTGTGCACTTAACAGAGACTGCTTGATTGCACCTGGGTGATATAGAACCCCGTGCACATTACCGCCACAGTGCTCTGTGTCCTCTAGCTGCGGTTTTTCCATCTGCCGCATTTTTCCATCTGGACCCCGGGCGGCGAACACGTTTATTTATATTTTTTTAAGCGTGTTCCGCCGCCATAACATAATACTAGCGCCAGGGTCTGGCTAGAGATGACAGAACAGTAGCAACTCCTCCAGTGTGTGCGACAGCTCGAGACTCGCTTGACCACCTTTGAGAGAGCTCTTGCAGCTTCGCAGGCCACGGATGCTGCTGTAAAGGCACTTACTGATGCGGTCGGGCGGATGTCCATGTCCACCCTTGCGCCGACAGTTACCCGCCTCCCATTGCCCGATAAATATTCTGGGGATGGCGCCTACTGCAGGGGGTTTATCAGCCAGTGCTCGATCCACCTGGAGCTGCTGGCTGTGCAATTCCCTACAGAACGGGCCAAGGTGGCCTTTATTATATCCCTACTGTCGGGCAAGGCGCTGGAATGGGCTACGCCTTTATGGGAGCGGGGTGATCCCGAGATTCGGACCACTGCCCACTTGCTGACAGCCATCAGGCAAGTTTTTCTCGGTCCTCGGGTCACCCATGACACCTCTCTACAGTTGCTTGCCTTGTCTTAGGGTTCTCTCTCGGTTAGCCAGTACGCCGTCCGTTTTCGGACACTGGCGTCCGAGTTGGTCCGACAAGGCACAGATCCCTGTATTTTGGAGAGGATTAGCGGGGCATGTTAAGGATGCTCTCTCCACTAGAGAGATCCCTACCTGGGGGGCGTGGCCTAGCGCTGATGTGAGCAGACGCTAGGCAAAGGAGCTCTGCCATCAGCTTTATGTAATATCCTTCATCAGGCCGCTTTAGCACTGATCTGGGCACATCTATCGGCACAGTAAGTGCTTAAGAGTCGGGAGGAGACGCCGGGAGTACAGAGAAGCGCTGAGATGGGAAGGAGGAGGCAGAAAGATATCGGGGAGGACGGCAGCGTGACTGCACAAGATGGCGCCGGGAAAGTGGGGGAGGCGCGGAGACAGTCTGAGAGCTATGATAAACGGTCACAAATCCTCCAGAAGTTGCAGCGCTTTGCAAGGGAGGAGGAGGGGGACACCGGAGAAGGTACTGTGCTGGAGGGGGAAGGGGTGAGCGATGAAGCCACAGGAGACGCTGATAACAGGAGAAGAGGGGGAGGGGAAGTCGCTGCCCCTGAATGTATGTCTGAGGAGGAAGACAGTGGAGCTGATGATGAGACCCCTGAGAGAGAGCCAACCCTGAAAGATGTCTTTATGGTGGTGTCGTTTTGCAAAAAGACACTGACTAGATTGAATAGCCGGGTTGATAAGATCAAAGAAGAAATCACTGGCATTAAGGAGGCACTGAACAAGACGGATACTAGGATGGGTGCTGTGGAAGAGAGAGTGAGCACCACTGAGGATTCTGTAAACAAAATGCAGAGAACTCAGTCCCAGCATGCTCAAAAGATATCAGAAGTGCACTTAAAACAGGACGATTTAGAAAATAGATCAAGGAGGAACAACCTTAGATTTGTGGGCTTTCCGGAAAAAGCAGAGGGCAGTGATCCCACGGACTTTATTGAGCAATGGATTTTATCCAAGATCGGCAGAGATACGCTCTCCAGGGTGTTCGCAGTGGAGAGAGCACACCGTGTCCCCCTACGACCCCTCCCACCGGGTAGTCCTCCCCGTACTATGCTGGCCAGGATACTAAATTGCAGGGATAGAGAGACTATCCTCCGGGAAGCCAGGAGGCTGCAGGACCTCACGTTTAATGGAAGCCGTATTGAAATATATCCGGACTATTCAGCAGAGGTCCAGAAAATGCGGATGAAATTTGGCGAGGTCAAGAGAGGAATGAGAGCGCTGGGAGTGAAGTATTCTATGATGTATCCTGCCAAACTGAGAGTAGCAGCGTTGGGATCTGTTCAGTTCTTCCCGACCCCAGAGGAAGCCGTCAAATGGATGGAGAACAATCGTTCCAAGTTGGGAGCAGAGAGAGACGGAGACGGATGAAGTAGTGACTCTCGGACATATATCCTTTTTTCTTTTTGATGTGGTGCCCTGAGGTACCTGGTTTTTTCAGAACTATTTTTAGGGGTATTGATCCCCGGGCGTTTTTGATGATTCTTGCAATATCCTTGTTAGAAAATGTTATGCGGCCTGATTAGTATTGATGAGCATTCTTGTTTTTGATGGTGGGAGTGATGGACGCCAGAGGAAGGAGACTCAGTGGCTTTATATGGGTCTGCAATAACTGGGGGCTGGCTGTATCCTCTCTCGTTGGAAAGAGAGAATCAGCTAGATTGGGACAGAGGTGAGTGGAGGGAGTGGAGGGAGGCAGGGGGGGCCTTGTTATGGGGTAGTTCATATACTGCAATACAATATAGTGACCACAGGAGCTCGGCTATATTTTATATTTTTAGGACATAATGAGTGGTGATGCAAAAATTCTAAGTTGGAATATACGAGGAGTGTCTGATCCAAATAAAAGAGCGGCAGTTATGGCAGAAATTAGGAGGCATAATCCAGCTATTACATGTTTATTGGAAACCCATTTGATTAAAGGAAAGGAAAACTGGTTGGAGGGGAAAAAATGGATCACTCGGGCCTATCACTCTATGTATTCAGCTTACGCAAGGGGAGTATCTGTACTGATACACTCTCATACTCATTATGAAGAAATTGATTCTTGCGTAGATAAGGACGGACAGTTTGTGTCTCTTTGCACTGTCGAATTTCTGGAATATGCATGATTGTGGTGACCCTCTATATTCCACCCCCATATTCGAAAGAGAAATTGCAGGAGATTTTTGAGTGGATTGGAGGGAGAGGGGATTATCCAGTGCTAATATTAGGAGACGTTAATAATGTTATGAATGAGTTTTGGGACCGGGCGGGTAATGGGGGTAATTGCCCTAGGAAAAACAAGATGACTCCATTTGGGATATATGTTAGCGAAATGGATATGATAGATTTATGGAGAGTACGCAATGAGGGGAAGAAATGCTTTTCGTGTTATTCGACTTCATATCACACTTTATCACGAATAGACTTAGCACTGGGTAATAGGGGCATGGACAGAATGGTTGGGACGGTGGAATACTTACAGAGACTTATCTCCGATCACAGGGCAGTTGTGGTTAGTCTGAGAGTGGGAATGGGGAAAGGGAAGAGAGCAGGGGGGACAATTCACCCGGAATGGCTCAAATGTTTAAACATGGGAACTATTAAAAATGATATTGTTGAGTTTTTTCAGTTAAACGAAGGTACTGCGGATCCACTTATTGTATGGGATACCATGAAAGCTTACTTGCGGGGATTATTCATACGAGATATCTCGAGACAGAAGACACGAACGAGGCAAGTGAATCAGGAGGCAGCAGATAGGCTTAGTAGGGCAGAGGAAGAAATGATAGTTAGACCCAATGCCGACACCCAAAACGCATTAAAAGAAGCACAAGAGGAAGTAAATAAGTTTTACCTACAAGGGATAGATAAGAAAAGGGCATTCCAAAAAGCATTGTTCTATGAAGAGGGGGAAAAGGTGGGACATTTATTATCAGTGATTACTGCAGCACAGAAATAACCCTCACAAATATATGAAATTGTCACTAAAGATGGGGCAGTCCATAAGGATACCACCGGGATATTGGAGTGTTTTAAGGAATATTATGTTGAACTGTATACCTCGGAATTGAGGGCCTCGGATCTGGAGATGGATAGATATTTACAAGAGATAGAGCTACCTAAGTTAGATGATATTGATAAACAAAACTTGGAAGAATTATTTACTGTGGAAGAGGTAGAGAAGGCTATCCTATCATTAACAAATGACAGGTCACCTGGATCTGACGGGATCCCAGGAGAAGTGTACAAAGAATTAATAGAAATTGTAGCACCCAAACTTAAGCACGTACTTGAGGTGGCAGTAGAGAAAGGGGTATTGCCAGGATCTATGAGGGAGGCTGTAATCGTGGTGATTCCTAAGGAAGGGAAGGATGCCTCATCCGTAGAATCCTATAGACCAATCTCGTTATTGACATCAGATGTTAAAATACTAATGTAAAATATGTATTAAAATATTAATGGGGAGACTTCGGAGGCATTTGGGTTGTTCAGAGGAACTCGTCAGGGATGTCCATTGTCACCGTTATTGTTTGCTGTAGCGATGGAACCGTTAG
Organism: Dendrobates tinctorius; assembly: GCF_039654945.1. Classification (NCBI taxonomy): domain Eukaryota; kingdom Metazoa; phylum Chordata; class Amphibia; order Anura; family Dendrobatidae; genus Dendrobates; species Dendrobates tinctorius. The sequence continues at coordinate 10,833,149 of NW_027361993.1, forward strand.
CGATAAAAATTCGTAACTCCAAAGAAATACAAGGCTTTAGATATGGGGAATTGGAGGAAAAGATCGCCCTATACGCGGATGATATACTCCTTTTCTTAAAAGACGGCGGAGAAGCACTGACTGAGGTCATGGGCCTTATAGGGAAATTTGGATACTTTTCCGGATTGAGAATTAATTGGGACAAGTCATGTATCATGGGGATTGATAGAGAGCTGGGAGATCAAGATGTGGGGGGGTAGTTAGACACTTGAAAGTAGTTAAGGAATTTAAATACCTCGGAATATGGGTATCTATTCCTATATCTAGATTTCTCGAACTAAACTTGGACCCATTACTAGTTAAATTTAAAGTTAAGATGACAGCGTGGTGTAAGCTAGTACTATCAATAGTGGGGAGGACAAATCTAATTAAAATGATTCTGATGCCTCAGTTGATGTACGTCCTCCATAATGCCCCGGTTTGGATTCCCAAGAAAAAATTTTACAAAATTAATACCATTTTTAGAGAATTGATTTGGGGGAAAAAACAAGCAAAAATTAAATTGGAAATACTGCAAAGGGGGAAGGAAGAGGGTGGGTTGGTGGCACCAAATCCATGGATATACTTTGTGGCAATGCAGGGGCAGCACTTTAGGGGTTGGCGAGAGGAGGGGAACTTGAGCGTTATGGGGAGAGTTTTGGCCCAACTGACCAACAAGAGAACATTAGTACAGAGTCTAGAAGCAGGAAACTTTGGGAGATTAGGGAAGGACATGCCCACATTTGGACTAATGCACAAAATATGGCAACATATCAAAATTCTTAGAAGAGTTGAGGAATTGACGACATACACACCTATCTGGGATAATGTGAACCTTTCTGAACTATACAAACTGAAGGACTTTATTGATTGGGAGAGGAGAGGTTTGCAATATGTGTGGCAACTATTGGAGGGGTCTGAGATCAAGTCTTTTACTGTTTTGAAAGAAGAGTTTGGACTCCCATGTAGTAGGGAATTTCGATATTTTGGTCTCAGGCATGCATTTCAAGCGCAGAAACAGATAATGAATATGACGGTGCAGAGGGATGTGGTATTGGACTATGTGTGTGCGTCCGGGGGTACGAGAGGTGTTATATCTACCATCTATAGAGATTTATTATATTCTTACTTGACTGGGTTTCCTCTAACAGTAAAATCTAAATGGGAGAGAGAAGTGGGGGAAATAGTAGATGATACATGGGAGTCTATTTTAGAGTATATACCTAAACTCTCTTTGAGTGAGCCAGGTAGGATATCGCAAATATATATTGTACATAGAACATATAAGACTCCAGAACTTATGAGGAAAATGGGCTTGAGGGATAATGCGGAGTGTCCAAGATGTGGGTATGAACCTGCGGGAATGCTCCATATGCTTTGGTCTTGTCCAAGACTTTCATTATACTGGGAGGAGGTTATAGGGCTTGTTGAGAAGATATACCGATGTGATATAGGAAGGGACCCAGTAACGTGTGTGTTGGGGTATGTGGAGGAGGTGTCGGTGGGGAATGCCTATAAGTCCATCATAGCAAAACTCTTATATATTGCCCGTAAGCTGATAGCTCAAAAATGGATCGATGCTGAACCCCCAACGACTGGGGAGTTTGTTATCCGTGTGAATAACGTAATCCGATTGGAGGAGAGAATTTATAGAAGGCGACATACGGAAGCTCACTTTGAAAAACTCTGGGCCATGTGGTTACAGTGGAGACAATCACATTGAGAAAGTCTGTATTGCAGTTGGGAAGGGGGGGAGGGAGGAGGTCGGGTTAGGTTATCTTTTCTTTTTATGACGGGGAGGAAATTGAATGTCGTGTATTCTTCTATATGCAATGGAGATGATTTGAAAGCTTTGCTTGAATGTAATTATAACGACATTTGAATATAATAAAAATCTTTGGTTTAAAAAAGAGAGATCCTTACCTCTCTGGAGGAGCTAATTTCTATCTCCTCCCGTATCGATCTCCGTTTTTCGGAGCGCGGTATGGAGCGAGCTCACTCCAAGCGGAGAGGTACCCCGGCTCCCAACCTTTTTGTGCCTCTGGAGCTGCCCGAGCCAGAGGTTCTACCTCCCGAGCCCATGGAAGTGTCTCGCACCATTTCAGAGACACCTCCGACTCACGGGTCCATATGCGGTTGCCACCACCTACACGCTGCTTCCCAGGAAGACAGCCTCCCGCAATGGTCTGACTGTGAGTTGGTAGGTGAGACTTTTGTTCCCCCTCGCCAGTGGCCTAAAATTCTCGCGTGGGCACACACACCCAATGCGGATGGCCACCGTGCCTATATGCAGACCACGAAGTCTCTGGCCGGATCGTATTGGTGGCCGCACAGGGCTCGGGACATAAAAAAATTCATTCGGGCATGCACTTTATGTGCCCGGGATAGCTTTCCCGAACGGAGTTTGGCGACGGCCGTCGATAAACGGCGGCGTCCTCCTAAAACTCCCACTCCCATTATCTCCCGGGTGTCCCTCCTGAGACCTGGCGACCTGGCCTCCGCTGATTCCATCCGTATATCCCGGTTTTCGGTTTCACCTACCGGCACTTCAGGCTCGCCTTTTGACGAGTCTGAGGCCTGTGCCACTGTCATGTTAGGAGTCAGATTTCTGCCCTGGCTATGCAGAGATCTAGACCCTTACATCCTGCAGTCTCCTGCTATCCATCCACTGCAGGAGAGATTGCAGAAGAGTTTGCTTTTCAGCAACTCTCTCCGGAAGCTAAGTCCTTCACCCCATACTCTGAGCATGCTCCTGGGACAACCTCCCATTGGAGCTCAGGAGTCAGGTGCTCAGGTCCTGCTCCTGATTCCATTGGTCAAGCTCAGGGTTATGGAGACTTCCAGAAGGTCCCGTACACTATAAAAAGTGCGCATGGCTGTTCTGCCATGCGCTAGTATTTTCATACTGCTGCTGTGTGTATGGTATTGTATGCTTGGACTGGTGGATGACTTATTATGAAACCCCTTCCCTCTGATATTACGTTTTTGTGAGTGATTGGGCAGCCGCCAGTAGCAGCGCTAGCGCCAGCGCGCTCCAGCCATACCTTTTGCAGCAGCTAAGCGTCCTGCATTGCGCCAGCGTCCTTACAGCGCCTTGCTGCGGCTCTGTTCACGCCGCGCTGCAGTTGCAGCTTATTTCTGCGTCCGCAGTTGCGACGCCAGCACACTTGTGACTATGGTAGGTGTCGGACGTAGTGACTTTTGAACTACTCCGGTTTTTGCCTACCGCATGTGTGTCGCTGAGTCCCTGTGTTACTAACAGGCTCAGCGTTACTTTTCTATATTAGCAGCTCTGTGCACTTAACAGACTGCTTGATTGCACCTGGGTGATATAGAACCCCGTGCACATTACCGCCACAGTGCTCTGTGTCTTCTAGCTGCGGTTTTTCCATCTGCCGCACGGTGGACCCCGGGCGGCGAACACATTTATTTACCGTATTTTTCGCTTTATAAGACGCTCCGGATTATAAGACGCACCACAATTTTTGAGGAGAAAAATAAGAAAAAAATATTTTTTAATAAAATGGTGGTGCCTCTTATAATCCTTGCATCTTATTGCTTACCGGGGTTGGTGGCTGCGGTGTAGCGGGGTCCCAGGCTCGCTGCTGGAGGAGGCAGGCGTGGAGTGATGCTGCAGGCCGCATTCAGGGATGAGGGGTGGCTCCGATGTGTGCCGTTGCTGCTGCAGAGTCTTGTGCTGGTGTCAGGTTTCTCCACTTGTCCGGCGGTTGGAGGCCGGTGCTGCGGGTGCCTCCGGTGCGGCGTTGTGTGCCCATCGATGCCCGGGGCTCTGCCGACATTGTTCGACAGACCAGAGCCCCAGCATTTCCTCGGTTCCCTGTATACGTGCGCTGAAGTGCCGGTAAAAAAAAAAATAGCCGCCGGCGCGTGCGCAGATGGGATCTCGGGACCCAGTTCTCGAGAGATGAGATCTGAAATCTCATCTCTCGAGAGCTGGGTCCCAAGATCCCATCTGCGCACGCGCGGCGGCCATTTTTTTGCAGGCACCACCGCGCGCACACAGGGAACCCAGGGAAAATGGGTCCCGAGATCCCATCTGCGCACGCGCCAGCGGCCATCTTTTTACCGGCACACAGGGAACCGAGGAAATGCCGGGGCTCTGGCCTGTCGCACAATGTTGGCAGAGCCCCGGGCATCGACGGGCACACAACGCGGCACCGGACACACCCGCAGCAGCGGCCAGCAACCGCCGGACGCCCCCGATCACAGCCTAGGTAAGGCATGTCCGCTTTGTAAGACGCACCCCTGTTTTCCCCCCAAATTTTGGGGAAAAAAGTGCGTCTTACAAAGTGGAAAATACGGTATATTTTTTTAAGCGTGTTCCGCCGCCGTAACAGATAGTTGGAGCATCGTGCTATTTGACGTCCCAGCTAAAGAATATCACTCTTGTAAATTGTCTTTTGTCATTGCATACCCCTGTTTACTCCTTCCTATCATTATTTCCTCGCCTTTAAATAAATTTATCCTTTGCTGTTTGCACCTCATCTTGTGTACCGTAGTCTCCCTGCATGGTGGTGGTTTCCCCAGCCATTGCTTCACAGACATGTGACCCCCTGGATACAATGAATGACTGTAGTGGCCACGTGTTCTTTGCTGCTGGGACCAGTAAGTAACTGCAGCAGTTACATGTCCGTCCAGACAGAGCAAAAAGTTTACAGACCAATACAGGACCCACAAAACGTAAGAGTTTAGAGTCAGTATATTATTATTTTTTTCTATCCTTTTTCATTACTCTGAAAGATTTCATAAAAAAATTGGTGACCAGACAACAACTGTAAGAGGTTGTCTCAGTACGCTAATCCCATTCCAGATATCATTTTAAGGATATATGGGGTAATGTCTCTCCTTGTGAAGAGTAACATGACTGACATGCCCGTGTAAGGAGACTTACAGGCTATGCAATGCTCCTCTGGTAAATTAAATATTCAAATTCCCTCTACAGAAGAAGAGGACTATCACTTTAGTGCCACCTACTGGAAGTAGCAATTCTAAAAGTCAATCTTGACCATTGCCACATGACTTAGAACAAAAGCCATACCAGATACTCTATTTTCAGACACATGTTTAAGGGTGTTTGCCCCTCCTTAGTCTTACACTTTGAAAAAGCAATCTGTACATTTAATTTCCCAGTGGAGCATTGCATGGCCTATGCTTATGCTTGCATGACACGCATTTCACTCTCCACAAGAAAAGTCATTACCTCATAGACCCCAGTCAGAGGCCTCTTATTCAGTCAAATCAGATATCTTGTTTTGCACTGAGGAGAGGCAACACCCCGAAACACGTGTCTACAACCAGAAATTCTGGTTTGGCTTTTATCTTAAGATGCAAGGCTTAATAAGGTGTCAATATTGCCTTTTAGGATTGCTACCTCCAGTAGATGTAGCCAATGTTCTAGTCCTCTTCCTCTCTGAAGAGTCAGTTTGCATGTTAAGGTATACTGTATGAATTCTCAGGAGTGACATTCCTATACTACTCTTACTGGAAATGTATAACAAAATTGACTACTGGGTGTTGCTATGTATCCATTGTCAGTAGGGAGTGCTCCTAAACACCAAGGTCCCAATACACAAAATTTTTTGTGCAACTCAAAATTGCACAAACATTGTTACATTTTTCAAAATTTTCTGCTGGTCCAAGATTTTTAAAAAATGGACAAAGTTTGGGCAGGATTGTCCAATTAGTACTCGCATTGTCAGTCTGTGTCCTCTGAACAGAAGAGATCTGGACTCAGCTACGAAATGTAAGAAGGTGGATCCAGGCAACTACCATCCGGTAAGCCTAACATCAGTAGTGTACAAAATTTTTGAGGGCATTATAAGAGATGACCTGCAGAAATATATTGTAGATAATAATATAATAACTGACAACCAGCATGAATTCATGAAAGATAAGTCGTGTCTAACCAACATGTTGGGTTTCTATGAGATGTACAGGTGCTTCTCACAAAATTAGAATATCAGCAAAGAGTTAATTTACTTCAGTTCTCCAATAAAAAAAAGTGAAGCTCATGTATTATATAGTCATTACAGAATGATCTATTTCAAGTGTTTATTTCTGTTAATGTTGATGATTATGGCGCTTACAGCCAATGAAAACCCAAAAGTCATTATCTCAGTAAATTAAAATACTTTAGAACACCAGCTTGAAAAATGATTTTATAATCTGAAATGTTGGCCTACTGAAATGTATATTCAGTAAATGCACTCAATACTTGGTCGGGGCTCCTTTTGCATCAATTGCTGCATCAATACGGCGTGGCATGGAGGTGATCAGCCTGTGGCACTGCTGAGGTGTTATGGAAGCCCAGGTTGCTTTGATAGCAGCCTTCAGCTCGTCTGCATTGTTGGGTCTGGTGTCTCTAATCTTCTTCTTGACAATATCCCATAGATTGTCTATGTTGTTAAGGTCAGGTGATTTTTTTGGCCAATCAAGCACAGTGATACTGTTGTTTTTACACCAGGTGTTGGTACTTTTGTCAGTGTGGACAGGTGCCAAGTCCTGCTGGAGAATGACATTTCCCTCTCCTAAAAGCTTGTTGGCAGAGGGAAGCATGAAGTGCTCTAAAATTTCCTGGTAGACGGCTGCGCTGACTTTGGTCTTGATAAAACACAATCTAAATCACAAATGTCCCAAATGTAGGTGGCACTTCAAAAACACTTTAACCCCTTTCTGCCATTAGACGTACTATCCCGTCCATGTGCCCTGATTATCACAGCTGACACCCGGCACAATGTTTCAGGGGTGGTCACGGACCGCCCCCGACACGTTAACCCCTTGTACACAGCGATCAAACACGATCACGGTGTACCGGGGGTTAAAGGGAAGCATCGGCAGGGAGGGGGCTCCCTCCGTGCTTCCCTGAGCCCCCCACGGCAGCGCAATGTGCAGCGCTGCTGCAGGGGACTCCTTCCCTACAGGCCCCCGGATCCAAGATGGCGACGGGGGCCTTCGGGGGCCTGTAGGGAGCTGACTTCCTCACTGCCTGCAAAGCGCAGGCATGAAGAAGTCTGCAGAACTGCCTGTGACAGATTGCTGATCTGTCACAGTGATCTGTGATGTGACAGATCAGTGATCTGTCACAGGACAGTGATGTCCCACCTGGGACTATGTAATAAAGTAAAAAAAAATTTAAAAAAACGTGTAAAAATAATTTTAAAAAAAATCGCTAAATAAATTAGTAAAAAAAAAAAAACAAATAATCCCCAATAAATTCATTTTTTGAAAAAAAAAAAAAAAAAAAAACGAAGCAAAAAATAATGATTTATTATCTTACCACCGAACAAAAAGTGCAATAACGCACGATCAAAAAGACGCATATAAATATCCATGGTACCGCTGAAAACGTCATCTTGTCCCGCAAAAAACGAGCTGCAATACAGCATCATCTGCAAAAAAATAAAAAAGTTATAGCTCGCAGAATAAAGCGATGCAAAAATAATTATTTTTTATATAAAATTGTTTTCATTGCAAAAAACCGACAAAACATAAAAAAAGACCTAAATGAGGTATCGCTGTAACCGTACCGACCCGAAGAATAAAACCTCTTTATCAATTTTACTGCATGCGGAACGGTGTAAACGCACCCCCCCAAAAGAAATTCGTGAAACGCTGGTTTTTGTTCATTCTGCGTCCCAAAAATCGGAATAAAAAGCGATCAAAAAATGTCATGTGCCCAAAAATGGTATCAATAAAAACGTCAACTCGTCCCGCAAAGAATAAGACTTCACATGACTCGGTGGGTCAAAATACGGAAAAATTATAGCTCTCAATATGTGGTCTTTTAGCGTGCGACAGCCGCCAAACATAAAAACTGCCATAAATAGTAAATCAAACCCCCCGTTATCACCCCCTTAGTTAGGGAAAAATAATAAAATAAAAAAGTATTTATTTCCATTTTCCCATTAGGGTTAGGGTTAGGTTAGTGCTAGGGTTAGGGTTAGGGCTAGGGCTAGGGTTAGGGCTAGGGTTAGGGTTAGGGCTAGGGTTAGGGCTCAGATTAGGGTTAGGGGTGTGTTGGGGTTAGGGTTGGAGTTATAATTGGGGGGTTTCCACTGTTTGGGCACATCAGGTGCTCTCCAAATGTAACATGGCGTCTGATCTCAATTCCAGCCAATTCTGCATTGAAAAAGTCAAATGGTGCTCCTTCCCTTCCAAGGTCTGCCATGCGCCCAAACAGTGTTTTACCCCCACATATAGGGTATCAGCATACTCAGGACAAATTGCAAAACAACTTTTGGGGTCCAATTTCTCCCCAATTTCTTACCCTTAGGAAAATAAAAAATTGGGGGCAAAAATATCATTTTTGTGGAAAAAAATGATTTTTTTATTTTCACGCCCGGGCGTTATAAACTTCTGTGAAGCACTTGGGGGTTCAAAGTGCTCACCACACATCTAGATAAGTTCCATGGGGGGTCTAGTTTCCAAAATGGGGTCACTTGTGGGGAGTTTCAATAGTTTAGGTACATCAGGGGCTCTCCAAACGCACATGATACCCGCAGACCAATCCATCAAAGTCTGCATTACAAAACGTCACTACTTCCCTTCCGAGCCCCGACGTGTGCCCATACAGTAGTTTTCTCCCACATATGAGGTATCAGCGTACTCAGGACAAATAGGACAACAACTTTTGGGGTCCAATTTCTTCTGTTACCCTTGGGAAAATAAAAAAATTGGAGACTAATTGATCATGTTTGTGGAAAAAATACGATTTTTTTATTTTCATGCCTGGGCATTATAAACTTCTGTGAAGCCCTTGGGAGTTCAAAGTGCTCACCACACATCTAGATAAGTTCCTTAGGGGGTTTAGTTTCCAAAATGGGGTCATTTGTGGGGGGTTTCCACTGTTTAGGTACATTAGGGGCTCTCCAAAGGCAACATGACACCCACAGACCATTCCATCAAAGTCTGCATTCCAAAACGTCACTACTTCCCTTCCGAGCCCCGACGTGTGCCCATACAGTAGTTTTCTTCCACATATGGGGTGTCAGCATACTCAGGACAAATTGGACAACAACTTTTGGGGTCCAATTTCTCCTGTTACCCTTGGGAAAATAAAAAAATGGGGACTAAAAGATGTTTGTTGAAAAAATACGATATTTTTATTTTCACGCCCAGTCGTTATAAACTTCTGTGAAGCACTGGGGGGTTCAAAGTGCTCACCACACATCTAGATAAGTTTCTTAGGGGGTCTAGTTTCCAAAATGGGGTCTCTTGTGGGGGGTTTCCACTGTTTAGGTACATCAGGGGCTCTCCAAAAGCAACATGACACCCGCAGGCAGACCATTCCATCAAAGTCTGCATTCCAAAACGTCACTACTTCCCTTCCGAGCCCCGACGTGTGCCCATACAGTAGTTTTCTCCCACATATGAGGTATCAGCGTACTCAGGACAAATTGGACAACAACTTTTGGGGTCCAATTTCTCCTGTTACCCTTGGGAAAATGAAAAAAATGGGGACTAAAAGATGATGTTTGTTGAAAAAACACGATATTTTTATTTTCACGTCCGGTCGTTATAAACTTCTGTGAAGCACTGGGTGGTTCAAAGTGCTCACCACACATCTAGATAAGTTCCTTAGGGGGTCTAGTTTCCAAAATGGTGTCATTTTTGGGGGGTTTCTACTGTTTTGGTACATCAGGGGCTTTCCAAACGTGAAATGGTGTCCGATCTCAATTCCAGCCAAAAACGTCAAATGGCGCTGCTTCCCTTCCGAGCTCTGCCATGTGCCCAAATAGTGGTTTACCCCCACATGTGGGGTATCAGCGCACTCAGGACAAATTGCACAATATCTTTTAGGGTCCTGTTACCCTTGGAAAGATAAAATTTGGGGGTGAAAAGATCATTTTTTTGGAAAAAATATGATTTTTTAATTGTACCGCTGCACGTTATAAACGTCTGTGAAGCCCTTGTGGGTTCAAAGTTCTCACCACATAACTAGATAAGTTCCTTGGGGGGTCTAGTTTCCAAAATGGGGTCACTTGGGGGGGTTTCCACTGTTTAGGTACATCAGGGGCTCTCCAAACGCGACATGGCGTCCAATCTGAATTCCAGCCAATTTTGCATTGAAAAATTCAAATGGCACTCCTTCCCTGCTGAGGTCTGCCATGCGCCGAAACAGTGGTTCCCCCCTACATATCAGGTATCAGCGTACTCAGTACAAATTGCACAATAACTTTTGCAGTCCAATTTCTCCTGTTACCCTTGGTAAAATAAAAAAAATTGAACCTGAATTATTTTTTTAGTGAAAAAAGTTAAATGTTCATTTTTTTTTAAATATTCAAAATGTTCCTGTGACGCACCTAAAGGGTTAATAAACTTCTTGAATGTGGTTTTGAGCACCTTAAGGGGTGAAGTTTTTAGAATGGTGTCACTTTTGGGTATTTTCTATCATATAGACCCCTCAAAGTGGCTTCAAATGTGATGTGGTCCGTAAAAATAAAATGGTGTTGCAAAAATGAGAAATCGCTGGTCAATTTTTAACCCTTATAACTTCCTAACAAAACAAAATTTTGGTTTCAAAATTGTGCTGATGTAAAGTAAACATGTGGGAAATGTTACTTATCAAGTTTTTTGTGTGCCGTATCTCTGTGATTTAAGGGCATAAAAATTTAAAATTGGAAAATTGCAACATTTTCAAAATTTTCGCCAAATTTCCGTTTTTTTCACAAGTAAACGCAAGTTATTTGAATGAAATTTTACCACTATCATGAAGTACAATATGTCACGAGAAAACAATGTCAGAATCACCGGGATCCAAGGAAGCGTTTCAGAGTTACTACCTCATAAAGGGACAGTGGTCAGAATTGTAAAAATTGGCCTGGTCATTAACGTGCAAACCACCCTTGGGGCTTAAGGGGTTAAATCAACATAACCCACACATTAATTAATATGAGGGAACACGAAGAGATCTATCAATAATATTTTATTTAGATCCATTAAGAGCCAAAAAACATAAAAGGAAAATAATTAACAGAAATGCAGTATAGGGGACGCCCAGCCTGGATAAAATAGATTCAAAAAGGGAACCATGAAGGAAAAGGATACATAGTCATAACAACCCTTAAAGTGCATTGACCCCCCCTAAATAGGTACCCCATTAATCTAGGTGAACCTCAAATGACAGCTGAAATGCACAATAACCGGCAATAGAAATCCAAATCAATGACCGAAAGATTAGTAGGCAGAGTCAAACAGATTCACACAAAATTATGAAATTTACATTAATCATGGTATAGGTAACCTATCTATTTCATAACAGCAACTTGTGCCCTGTAAATAGCCATAATAGGACATGTAAGATGGTGAATACACCTATTACTTGAATAATGTGATGTAAATTTCATAATTTTGCGTGCATCTGTTTGACTTTGCCTACTAATCTTTCGGTCATTGATTTGGATTTCTATTGCCGATTATTGTGCATTTCAGCTGTCATTTGAGGTTCACCTAGATTAATGGGGTACCTATTTAGGGGTGTCACTGCACTTTAAGGGTTGTTATGACTATTTATCCTTTCCCTTCATGGTTCCCTTTTTGAATCTATTTTATTCAGGTTGGGTGTCCCCTATACTGCATTTCTGTTATTCATTTTCCTTTGATGTTTTTTGGCTTTTAATGGTCTAAATATAATATTATTGATGGATCTCTTTGTGTTCCCTCATATTAATTAATAATATTAACCAGCAGATGACATGACTCCCCAAACCATCACTGATTGTGGAAACTTCACACTACACCTCAAGCAGCTTGAATTGTGGCCTCTCCATTTTCTCCAGACTCTGGGACCTTGATTTCCAAATGAAATGCAAAATTTACTTTATTCTGAAAACAACACCTTGGGCCACTGACCAACAGTCCAGTTCTTTTTCTCCTTGGCCCAGGTAAGACGCTTCTGGCGTTGTCTATTGGTCATGAGTGGCTTGACACAAGGAATGCGACACTTGTAGCCCATGTCCTGGATACGTCTGTGTGTGGTGGCTCTTGAAGCAATGACTCCAGCAGCAGTCCACTCCTTGTGAATCTCCGCCAATTTTTTGAATGGCCTTTTCTTAACAATCATTTCAAGCCTGCGGTTATCCCGGTTGCTTGTGCACCTTTTTCTACCACACTTTTTCCTTCCGCTCAATTTTCCAGTAATATGCTTGGATACAGCACTCTGTGGACAGCCAGCTTCTTTAGTAATGACTTTTGTGGATTACCCTCCTTGTGGAGTATGTCAATGACTGCCTTCTTGACATCTGTCAAATCAGTAGTCTTCCCCATGATTGTGGAGCTACTGAAACAGACTAAGGGATCTTTTTAAACGCTCAGGAAACCGTTGTAGGTGTTTTTTGATAATTATTCTAATTTACTGAGATGATGACTTTTGGGTTTCCATTGGCTGTAAGCCATAATCATTAACATTAACAGAAATAAACACGTGAAATAGATCATTCTGTTTGTAATGACTCTATATAATATAATAACTTTTGTATTGAAGAACTGAAATTAACTTTTTGTTGATATTCTAATTTTGTGAGAAGCGTCTGTAGGTAATGCAGCTAATGCGACTTATCTGGACTTTGCAAAAGCAGTTGATACTGTACCACCTAACAGCATTATAGTGAAGCTACAGAAGCAAGGACTGGAGGAAACTATATGCAGATGGGTAAGGAATTGGCTAAATAACAGGAAACAAAGAGTCATCATAAGTGGTATGTTCCCTAAACGGGATATTGTTAGCAGTGGGGACCGCAGGGATCTGTACTGGGAACAGTGGGGACCGCAGGGATCTGTACTGAGAGCAGTGGGGACTGCAGAGATCTGTACTGGAAACAGTGGGGACTGCAGGGATCTGTACTAGGAGCAGTGGGTACCGCAGAGATCAGAACTGGGAGCAGTTGGCACCACGGGGATCTGTGCTAGGACCAATTCTTTTTAACCTCTCTATTGATGACCTTGTGGATGAAATTGAGAGTAAAGTGTCAGTCTCACCAAACTATGTAGGATATTAAAATCTGACCCTGGCATTACAATATTGCAAAACGATTTGCATAAGATGTCTTAATAGGCAAATGAGGTTTAATGTTGATAAATGTAGAGTAATGTACCTGGGACGGAGAAAACCTATTGCTGCATATACATTAAATTGGAGAATATGCGGGACTACAGAATGATAGAAGGACTTTAGTATTCTGGTTACAAGTAAGCTGAGCAGCAGTACTCAATGTCAGGCAGCAAAAGCAAACAAGATTTTAGGGTGCTTAAAAAGAGAGATAAATCCCGCGATCCCAACATATTGTTACCTCTTTATCAGGGGCGGGCTGGGTGGCAGGGGGGAAAAAGCCCTCCGGGCCGCATCCCCAGCAGCTGTGCAGGGCCAGCCGCCTGATGCCCTGCACAGTAAACTGCGTGCGTCCGTATCTGTTGTGCTGTGATGCGCCCGGCAGCAGACACGGCCGTGCAGGCGCGCACATCACAGTCTGTCTTAGCTGCAGCCTGCAGCTTATGAGACAGACAGACTATGGGCCTGAAGAGAAGACGGAGACTGCAGTGCCAGGAAACAGGATGAGGTGAGTATAAACTTTAACATTTTTTATATGAACGGGGCTGTGGGACCATCATACTGTATATAATGGGGGGTAAAACTGCGGCCATCATAATGTATATATGGGGGGGTGAAACTGCAGCCATCATACTGTATATATGGGGGGGTGAAACTGCGGCCATCATACTGTATATATGGGGAGGTGAAACTGCGGCCATCATACTGTATATAATTGGGGGTAAAACTGCGGCCATCATAATGTATATATCGGGGGGTGAAACTGCAGCCATCATACTGTATATATGGGGGGGTGAAACTGCAGCCATCATAGTGTATATATGGGGAGGTGAAACTGCGGCCATCATACTGTATATATGGGGAGGTGAAACTGCGGCCATCATACTGTATATATGGGGGGGTGAAACTGCAGCCATCATACTGTATATATGGGGAGGTGAAACTGCGGCCATCATACTGTATATATGGGGAGGTGAAACTGCGGCCATCATACTGTATATATGGGGTGAAACTGCGACCATCATACTGTATATATGGGGAGGTGAAACTGCGGCCATCATACTGTATATATGGGGTGAAACTGCAGCCATCATACTGTATATATGGGGAGAAACTGCGGCCATCATACTTTATATATGGGGGGGTGAAACTGCGGCCATCATACTGTATATATGGGGGGTGAAACTGCAGCCATCATACTGTAAATATGGGGGGTGAAACTGTGGCCATCATACTTTATATATGGGGGGTGAAACTGCGGCCATCATACTGTATATATGGGGGGTGGGAAACTGCGGCCATCATACTGTATAAATGGGGGGGTGAAACTGCGGCCATCATACTGTATATATGGGGGAGTGGGAAACTGCGGCCATCATGCTTTATATATGGGGGGGTGAAACTGTAGCCATCATACTGTATATATGGGGGGGTGAAACTGCGGACATCATACTTTATATATGGGGGTGAAACTGTGGACATCATACTTTATATATGGGGGGGTGAAACTGCGGCCATCATACTATATATATGGGGGGGTGAAACTGCGGCCATCATACTGTATATATGGGGGGGTGAAACTGCGGCCATCATACTTTATATATGGGGGGGTGAAACTGCGGCCATCATACTGTATATATGGGGGGGTGGGAAACTGCAGCCATCATACTTTATATATGGGGGGTGAAACTGCGGCCATCATACTCATATATGGGGGGGTGAAACTGTAGCCATCATACTGTATATATGGGGTGTGAAACTGCGGCCATCATACTATATATATGGGGGGTGAAACTGTAGCCATCATACTGTAAATATGGGGGGGTGAAACTGCGGCCATCATACTATATATATGGGGGGGTGAAACTGCGGCCATCATACTGTATATATGGGGGGTGAAACTGCAGCCATCATACTGTATATATGGGGGGCGAAACTGCGGCCATCATACTGTATATATGGGGGGTGAAACTGCGGCCATCATACTGTATACATGGGGGGTGAAACTGCGGCCATCATACTCTATATATGGGGGGGTGAAACTGTGGCCTTCATACTGTATATATTTGGGGGGGTGAAACTGCAGCCATCATACTGTATATATGGGGGGGTGAAACTGTGGCCTTCATACTGTATATATTTGGGGGGGTGAAACTGCAGCCATCATACTGTATATATGGGGGGGTGAAACTGCGGCCATCATACTGTATATATGGGGGGAAACTGTGACCATCACACAGTTTATAGGGGGGTGAAACTGCGACCATCATACTGTATATATGGGGTGAAACTGCGGCCATCATACTGTATACAGTATATGGGGGGTGAAACTGCGGCCATCATACTGTATATATGGAGTGAAACTGCGGCCATCATACTGTATATATGGGGGGGTGAAACTGCGGCCATCATACTGTATATATGGGGGGTGAAACTGCAGCCATCATACTGTATATATGGGGGGTGAAACTGTGGCCATCATACTTTATATATGGGGGTGAAACTGCGGCCATCATACTGTATATATGGGGGGTGGGAAACTGCGGCCATCATACTGTATAAATGGGGGGGTGAAACTGCGGCCATCATACTATATATATGGGGGGGTGAAACTGCGGCCATCATACTGTATATATGGGGGGGTGGGAAACTGCGGCCATCATACTTTATATATGGGGGGGTGAAACTGTAGCCATCATACTGTATATATGGGGGGGTGAAACTGCGGCCATCATACTTTATATATGGGGGGTGAAACTGTGGACATCATACTTTATATATGGGGGGTGAAACTGCGGCCATCATACTATATATATGGGGGGGTGAAACTGCGGCCATCATACTGTATATATGGGGGGGTGAAACTGCGGCCATCATACTTTATATATGGGGGGATGAAACTGCGGCCATCATACTGTATATATGGGGGGGTGGGAAACTGCAGCCATCATACTTTATATATGGGGGGTGAAACTGCGGCCATCATACTCATATATGGGGGGGTGAAACTGTAGCCATCATACTGTATATATGGGGTGTGAAACTGCGGCCATCATACTATATATATGGGGGGTGAAACTGTAGCCATCATACTGTAAATATGGGGGGGTGAAACTGCGGCCATCATACTATATATATGGGGGGGTGAAACTGCGGCCATCATACTATATATATGGGGGGTGAAACTGCGGCCAACATACTGTATATATGGGGGGCGAAACTGCGGCCATCATACTGTATATATGGGGGGGTGAAACTGCGGCCATCATACTGTATACATGGGGGGGTGAAACTGCGGCCATCATACTCTATATATGGGGGGGTGAAACTGTGGCCTTCATACTGTATATATTTGGGGGGGGTGAAACTGCAGCCATCATACTGTATATAAGGGGGGTGAAACTGTGGCCTTCATACTGTATATATTTGGGGGGGTGAAACTGCAGCCATCATACTGTATATATGGGGGGGTGAAACTGCGGCCATCATACTGTATATATGGGGGGAAACTGTGACCATCACACAGTTTATAGGGGGGTGAAACTGCGACCATCATACTGTATATATGGGGTGAAACTGCGGCCATCATACTGTATACAGTATATGGGGGGTGAAACTGCGGCCATCATACTGTATATATGGAGTGAAACTGCGGCCATCATACTGTATATATGGGGGGTGAAACTGTAGCCTTCATACTGTATAAATGGGGGGGTGAAACTGCGGCCATCATACTATATATATGGGGGGGTGAAACTGCGGCCATCATACTGTATATATGGGGGGGTGGGAAACTGCGGCCATCATACTTTATATATGGGGGGGTGAAACTGTAGCCATCATACTGTATACATGGGGGGGTGAAACTGCGGCCATCATACTTTATATATGGGGGGTGAAACTGTGGCCATCATACTTTATATATGGGGGGGTGAAACTGCGGCCATCATACTATATATATGGGGGGGGTGAAACTGCGGCCATCATACTGTATATATGGGGGGGTGAAACTGCGGCCATCATACTTTATATATGGGGGGTGAAACTGCGGCCATCATACTGTATATATGGGGGGGTGGGAAACTGCAGCCATCATACTTTATATATGGGGGGTGAAACTGCGGCCATCATACTCATATATGGGGGGGTGAAACTGTAGCCATCATACTGTATATATGGGGGTGTGAAACTGCGGCCATCATACTATATATATGGGGGGTGAAACTGTAGCCATCATACTGTAAATATGGGGGGGTGAAACTGCGGCCATCATACTATATATATGGGGGGGTGAAACTGCGGCCATCATACTGTATATATGGGGGGTGAAACTGCGGCCATCATACTGTATATATGGGGGGGTGAAACTGTGGCCTTCATACTGTATATATTTGGGGGGGTGAAACTGCAGCCATCATACTGTATATATGGGGGGGTGAAACTGTGGCCTTCATACTGTATATATTTGGGGGGGTGAAACTGCAGCCATCATACTGTATATATGGGGGGGTGAAACTGTGGCCTTCATACTGTATATATTTGGGGGGGTGAAACTGCAGCCATCATACTGTATATATGGGGGGGTGAAACTGCGGCCATCATACTGTATATATGGGGGGAAACTGTGGCCATCACACAGTTTATAGGGGGGTGAAACTGCGACCATCATACTGTATATATGGGGTGAAACTGCGGCCATCATACTGTATACAGTATATGGGGGGTGAAACTGCGGCCATCATACTGTATATATGGAGTGAAACTGTGGCCATCATACTGTATATATGGGGGGTGAAACTGTAGCCTTCATACTGTATATATGGGGGGGTGAAACTGCGGCCATCATACTATATATATGGGGGGGTGAAACTGCGGCCATCATACTGTATATATGGGGGCTGAAACTGCGGCCATCATACTGTATATATGGGGGGCGAAACTGCGGCCATCATACTGTATATATGGGGGGTGAAACTGCGGCCATCATACTGTATACATGGGGGGGTGAAACTGCGGCCATCATACTGTATATATGGGGGGTGAAACTGCGGCCTTCATACTGTATATATTTTGGGGGGTGAAACTGCAGCCATCATACTGTATATATGGGGGGGTGAAACTGTGGCCTTCATACTGTATATATTTGGGGGGGTGAAACTGCAGCCATCATACTGTATATATGGGGGGGTGAAACTGCGGCCATCATACTGTATATATGGGGGGAAACTGTGGCCATCACATAGTATATAGGGGGGTGAAACTGCGACCATCATACTGTATATATGGGGTGAAACTGCGGCCATCATACTGTATACAGTATATGGGGGGTGAAACTGCGGCCATCATACTGTATATATGGAGTGAAACTGCGGCCATCATACTGTATATATGGTAGGGTGAAACTGCGGCCATCATACTGTATATATGAGGGGGTGAAACTGCGGCCATCATACTGTGTATATGGGGGGGTGAAACTGCGACCATCATACTGTATATATGGGGTGAAACTGTGACCATCATACTGTATTTATGATGGGGTGAAACTGCGGCCATCATACTGTATATATTGGGGGGTGAAACTGCGGCTATCATACTGTATACATGGGGTGAAACTGCGGCCATCATACTGTGCATATGGAGGGTGAAACTGCGGCCATCATACTGTATATATGGGGGGGTGAAACTGCGGCCATCATACTGTATATATGGGGGGGTGAAACTGCAGCCATCATACTGTATATATGGGGGAGGTGAAACTGCGGCCATCATACTGTATATAAGGGGGGGGGTGAAACTGCAGCCATCATACTTTATATATGGGGGGGGTGAAACTGCAGCCATCATACTGTATATATGGGGGGATGAAACTGCGGTCATCATACTGTATATATGGGGAGGTGAAACTGCGGCCATCATACTGTATATATGGGGTGAAACTGTGACCATCATACTGTATTTATGGGGGTGTGAAACTGCAGCCATCATACTGTACATATGGGGTGAAACTGCGACAATCATACTGTATATATGGGGGGGTGAAACTGCGGCCATCATACTGTATATATGGGGTGAAACTGCGGCCATCATACTTTATATATGGGGAGGGGGTGAAACTGCAGCCATCATACTGTATTCATGGGGAGGGGGTGAAGGCCATCAAACTGTATATATGGGGGGTGAAACTGCGGCCATCATACTGTATATATGGGGGGTGAAACTGCAGCCATCATACTGTATATATGGGGGAGGTGAAACTGCGGCCATCATACTGTATATAAGGGGGGGGGTGAAACTGCAGCCAGCATACTTTATATATTGGGGGGGGAAACTGCGACCATCATACTGTATATATTGTGGGGGGTGAAACTGCAGCCATCATACTTTATATATGGGGGGGTGAAATTGCGACCATCATACTGTATATATTGGGGGGGTGAAACTGCAGCCATCATACTGTATATATGGGGGGATGAAACTGCGGTCATCATACTGTATATATGGGGAGGTGAAACTGCGGCCATCATACTGTATATATGGGGTGAAACTGCGACCATCATACTGTATTTATGGGGGGGTGAAACTGCAGCCATCATACTGTACATATGGGGTGAAACTGCGACAATCATACTGTATATATGGGCGGGTTAAACTGCGGCCATCATACTGTATATATGGGGTGAAACTGCGGCCATCATACTTTATATATGGGGAGGGCGTGAAACTGCGGCCATCATACTGTATTTATGGGGAGGGGGTGAAGGCCATCAAACTGTATATATGGGGGGTGAAACTGCGACAATCCTATTGTATATATGGGGTGAAACTGCAGCCATCATACTGTTTATATGGGGGGGTGAAACTGCGGCCATCATACTGTATATATGAGGGGGTTAAACTGCGGCCATCATACTGTATATATGAGGGGGTGAAACTGCGGCCATCATACTGTGTATATGGGGGGGTGAAACTGCGACCATCATACTGTATATATGGGGTGAAACTGTGACCATCATACTGTATTTATGGTGGGGTGAAACTGCGGCTATCATACTGTATACATGGGGTGAAACTGCGGCCATCATACTGTACATATGGAGGGTGAAACTGCGGCCATCATACTGTATATATGGGGGGGTGAAACTGCGGCCATCATACTGTATATATGGGGGGGTGAAACTGCAGCCATCATACTGTATATATGGGGGAGGTGAAACTGCGGCCATCATACTGTATATAAGGGGGGGGTGAAACTGCAGCCATCATACTTTATATATGGGGGGGTGAAACTGCAACCATCATACTGTATATATTGTGGGGGGTGAAACTGCGGCCATCATACTGTATATATGGGGGGGTGAAACTGCAGCCATCATACTGTATATATGGGGGGATGAAACTGCGGTCATCATACTGTATATATGGGGAGGTGAAACTGCGGCCATCATACTGTATATATGGGGTGAAACTGTGACCATCATACTCTATTTATGGGGGTGTGAAACTGCAGCCATCATACTGTACATATGGGGTGAAACTGCGACAATCATACTGTATATATGGGGGGGGTGAAACTGCGGCCATCATACTGTATATATGGGGTGAAACTGCGGCCATCATACTTTATATATGGGGAGGGGGTGAAACTGCAGCCATCATACTGTATTCATGGGGAGGGGGTGAAGGCCATCAAACTGTATATATTGGGGGTGAAACTGCGGCCATCATACTGTATATATGGGGGGGTGAAACTGCAGCCATCATACTGTATATATGGGGGAGGTGAAACTGCGGCCATCATACTGTATATAAGGGGGGGGGGGTGAAACTGCAGCCATCATACTTTATATATGGGGGGAAACTGTGGCCATCACACAGTATATAGGGGGGTGAAACTGCGACCATCATACTGTATATATGGGGTGAAACTGCGGCCATCATACTGTATACAGTATATGGGGGGTGAAACTGCGGCCATCATACTGTATATATGGAGTGAAACTGCGGCCATCATACTGTATATATGGTGGGGTGAAACTGCAGCCATCATACTGTATATATGAGGGGGTGAAACTGCGGCCATCATACTGTGTATATGGGGGGGTGAAACTGCGACCATCATACTGTATATATGGGGTGAAACTGTGACCATCATACTGTATTTATGGTGGGGTGAAATTGCGGCCATCATACTTTATATATTGGGGGGTGAAACTGCGGCTATCATACTGTATACATGGGGTGAAACTGCGGCCATCATACTGTACATATGGGGGGTGAAACTGCGGCCATCATACTGTATATATGGAGTGAAACTGCGGCCATCATACTGTATATATGGAGGGGTGAAACTGCGGCCATCATACTGTATATATGAGGGGGTGAAACTGCGGCCATCATACTGTGTATATGGGGGGGTGAAACTGCGACCATCATACTGTATATATGGGGTGAAACTGTGACCATCATACTGTATTTATGGTGGGGTGAAACTGCGGCCATCATACTGTATATATTGGGGGGTGAAACTGCGGCTATCATACTGTATACATGGGGTGAAACTGCGGCCATCATGCTGTACATATGGGGGGTGAAACTGCGGCCATCATACTGTATATATGGAGTGAAACTGCGGCCATCATACTGTATATATGGAGGGGTGAAACTGCGGCCATCATACTGTATATATGAGGGGGTGAAACTGCGGCCATCATACTGTGTATATGGGGGGGTGAAACTGCGACCATCATACTGTATATATGGGGTGAAACTGTGACCATCATACTGTATTTATGGTGGGGTGAAACTGCGGCCATCATACTGTATATATTGGGGGGTGAAACTGCGGCTATCATACTGTATACATGGGGTGAAACTGCGGCCATCATACTGTACATATGGAGGGTGAAACTGCGACCATCATACTGTATATATGGGGGGGTGAAACTGCGGCCATCATACTGTATATATGGGGGGGTGAAACTGCAGCCATCATACTGTATATATGGGGGAGGTGAAACTGCGGCCATCATACTGTATATAAGGGGGGGGTGAAACTGCAGCCATCATACTTTATATACGGGGGGGTGAAACTGCAACCATCATACTGTATATATTTTGGGGGGTTGATACTGCGGCCATCATACTGTATATTTGGGTGGGTGAAACTGCAGCCATCATACTGTATATATGGGGGGATGAAACTGCGGTCATCATACTGTATATATGGGGAGGTGAAACTGCGGCCATCATACTGTATATATGGGGTGAAACTGTGACCATCATACTGTATTTATGGGGGTGTGAAACTGCAGCCATCATACTGTACATATGGGGTGAAACTGCCACAATCATACTGTATATATGGGGGGGGTGAAACTGCGGCCATCATACTGTATATATGGGGAGGGGGTGAAACTGCAGCCATCATACTGTATTCATGGGGAGGGGGTGAAGGCCATCAAACTGTATATATGGGGGGTGAAACTGCGGCCATCATACTGTATATATGGGGGGGTGAAACTGCAGCCATCATACTGTATATATGGGGGAGGTGAAACTGCGGCCATCATACTGTATATAAGGGGGGGGGTGAAACTGCAGCCATCATACTTTATATATGGGGGGGTGAAACTGCGACCATCATACTGTATATATTGTGGGGGGTGAAACTGCAGCCATCATACTTTATATATGGGGGGGTGAAACTGCGACCATCATACTGTATATATTGGGGGGGTGAAACTGCAGCCATCATACTGTATATATGGGGGGATGAAACTGCGGTCATCATACTGTATATATGGGGAGGTGAAACTGCGGCCATCATACTGTATATATGGGGTGAAACTGCGGCCATCATGCTGTATATATGGGGTGAAACTGCGACCATCATACTGTATTTATGGGGGGGTGAAACTGCAGCCATCATACTGTACATATGGGGTGAAACTGCGACAATCATACTGTATATATGGGCGGGTTAAACTGCGGCCATCATACTGTATATATGGGGTGAAACTGCGGCCATCATACTTTACATATGGGGAGGGGGTGAAACTGCGGCCATCATACTGTATTTATGGGGAGGGGGTGAAGGCCATCAAACTGTATATATTGGGGGTGAAACTGCGACAATCCTACTGTATATATGGGGTGAAACTGCAGCCATCATACTGTATATATGGGGGGGTGAAACTGCGGCCATCATACTGTGTATATGGGGGGGTGAAACTGCGGCCATCATACTGTATATATGGGGGGATGAAACTGTGGCCATCATACTGTATATATGGGGGGTGAAATTGCGGCCATCATACTGTATATATGGGGGGGTGAAACTGCGGCCATCATACTGTATATATGGGGGGGTGAAAATGCGGCCATCATACTGTATATTTGAGGGGGTGAAACTGCGGCCATCATACTGTATATAAGGGAGGTGAAACGGCGGCCATCATACTGTATATATGGGGAGGGGGTGAAACGGCGGCTATCATACTGTATACATGGGGGGGTGAAACTGCGGCCATCATAGTGTATATATGGGGAGGGGGTGAAACTGCGGCCATCATACTGTATATATGGGGGTGAAATTGCGGCCATCATACTGTATATATGGGGGGGTGAAACTGCGGCCATCATACTGTATATATGGGGGAGTGAAACTGTGGCCATCATACTGTATATATGGGGGGGTGAAACTGCAGCCATCATACTGTATATATGGAGGGGGTGAAACTGAGGCCATCATACTGTATATATTGGGGGGGTGAAACTGCGGCCATCATGCTGTATATATGGGGGGGTGACACTGCGGCCATCATACTGTATATATGGGGTGAAACTGCGGCCATCATACTGTATATATGGGGATGAAACTGCGGCCATCATACTATATTTATGGGGGTGAAACTGCGGCCATCATACTGTATATATGGGGGGGTGAAACTGCAGCCATCATAATGTACATACGGGGGGGCGAAACTGTGGCCATCATACTTTATATATGGGGGGGTGAAACTGCGGCCATCATACTGTATATATTGGGGGGGTGAAACTGCGGCCATCATACTGTATGTATGGGGAGAAACTGCGGCCATCATACTGTACATATGGAGGGTGAAACTGCGGCCATCATACTGTATATATGGGGGGGTGAAACTGCAGCCATCATACTGTATATATGGGGGAGGTGAAACTGCGGCCATCATACTGTATATATGGGGGGGTGAAACTGCAGCCATCATACTTTATATATGAGGGGGTGAAACTGCGACCATCATACTGTATATATTGGGGGGGGTGAAACTGCAGCCATCATACTGTATATAAGGGGGGATGAAACTGCGGTCATCATACTGTATATATGGGGAGGTGAAACTGCGGCCATCATACTGTATATATGGGGGGTGAAACTGCGACCATCATACTGTATATATAGGGGGGAAACTGCGGCCAACATACTGTATATATGGGGGGGAAACTGCGGCCAACATACTGTATATATGGGGTGAAACTGCGTCCATCATACTGTATTTATGGGGGGGGTGAAACTGCAGCCATCATACTGTACATATGGGGTGAAACTGCGGCCATCATACTTTATATATGGGGTGGGGGTGAAACTGCGGCCATCATACTGTATTTATGGGGAGAGGGTGAAGGCCATCAAATTGTATATATGGGGGGTGAAACTGCGACAATCCTACTGTATATATGGGGTGAAACTGCAGCCATCATACTGTATACATGGGGGGTGAAACTGCGGCCATCATACTGTATATATGGGGGGGTGAAACTGCGGCCATCATACTGTATATATGGGGGTGAAATTGCGGCCATCATACTGTATATATGGGGGGGTGAAACTGCGGCCATCATACTGTATATATGGGGGGTGAAACTGCGGCCATCATACTGTATATATGGGGGGGTGAAACTGCAGCCATCATACTGTATACATGGGGGGTGAAACTGCGGCCATCATACTGTATATATGGGGGGGTGAAACTGCGGCCATCATACTGTATATATGGGGGTGAAATTGCGGCCATCATACTGTATATATGGGGGGGTGAAACTGCGGCCATCATACTTCATATATGAGGGGGTGAAACCGCGACCATCATACTGTATATATGGGAGGTGAAACGGTGGCAATCATACTGTATATGGGGAGGGGGTGAAACAGCGGCTATCATACTGTATACATGGGGGGGTGAAACTGCGGCCATCATACTGTATATATGGGGAGGGGGTGAAACTGCGGCCATCATACTGTATATATGGGGGGTGAAACTGCGGCCATCATACTGTATATATGGGGGAGTGAAACTGCGGCCATCATACTGTATATATGGGGGAGTGAAACTGTGGCCATCATACTGTATATATGGGGGGGTGAAACTGCAGCCATCATACTGTATATATGGAGGGGGTGAAACTGAGGCCATCATACTGTCTATATGAGGGGGTGAAACTGCGGCCATCATACTGTATATATGGGGGGTGAAACTGGAGCCATCATACTGTATATATGGGGGGTGAAACTGCGGCCATCATACTGTATATAGGGGGGTGAAACTGCGGCAATCATACTGTATATATGGGGGGGGTGAAACTGAGGCCATCATACGTTATATATGGGGGGGTGAAACTGCGGCCATCATACTGTATATATGGGGGGTGAAACTGCGGCCATCATACTGTATATATGGGGGGGTGAAACTGCGGCCATCATACCGTATATATGGGGGAGTGAAACTGTGGCCATCATACTGTATATATGGTGGGTGAAACTGCAGCCATCATACTGTATATATGGAGGGGGTGAAACTGAGGCCATCATACTGTCTATTTGGGGGGGTGAAACTGCGGCCATCATACTGTATATATGGGGGGGTGAAACTGCGGCCATCATACTGTATATATGGGGGGTGAAACTGCGGCCATCATACTGTATATATGGGGGGGTGAAACTGCGGCCATCATACTGTATATTTGGGGGGGTGAAACTGCGGACATCATACTGTATATATGGGGGGAAACTGCGGCCATCATACTGTATATATGGGGGGGGTGAAACTGCGGCCATCATACTTTATATATGGGGGGGGTGAAACTGCGGCCATCATACTGTATATATGGGGGGGTAAAACTGCGGCCATCATACTTTATATATGGGGGGGTGAAACTGCGGCCATCATACTGTATATATGGGGGGTGAAACTGCGGCCATCATACTGTATATATGGGGGGGTGAAACTGCAGCCATCATACTGTATATATGGAGGAGGTGAAACTGAGGCCATCATACTGTCTATATGGTGGGGGTGAAACTGCGGCCATCATACTGTGTATATGGGGGGGTGAAACTGCAGCCATCATACTGTATATATGGTGGGGTGAAACTGCGGCCATCATACTTTATATGGGGGGGTGAAACTGCGGACATCATACTGTGTATATGGGGGGTGAAACTGCGGCCATCATACTGTATATATGGGGGGGTGAAACTGCGGCCATCATACTGTATATATGGAGTGAAACTGCTGCCATCATACTTTATATATGGGGGGAAACTGCGGCCATCATACTGTATATATTGGGGGGTGAAACTGCGGCCATCCTACTGTATATATGGGGTGAAACTGCAGCCATCCTACTGTATATATGGGGTGAAACTGCGGCCATCATACTGTATATATGGGGGGGTGAAACTGTGGCCATCATGCTGTATATATGAGGAGGGGTGAATCTGCGGCCATCATACTGTATATATGGGTAGGGGGTGAAACTGCGGCCATCATACTGTATATATGGGCGGTGAAACTGCGGCCATCATACTGAATATTTGGGGAGGGAGTGAAACTGTAGCCATCATACTGTATATATGGGGAGGGGGTGAAACTGTGGCCATCATACTGTATATAATGGGTGAAACTGCAGCTATCATACTGTATATATGGGGGTGAAACTGCGGCCATCATACTGTATATATGGTGTGATACTGCAGTCATCATACTGTATATATGGGGTGAAACTGTGGCCATCATACCATATATATGGGAGGGGTGAAACTGCGGCCATCATACTGTATATATGGGGAGTGCGTGAAACTGCGTCCATCATACTGTATATATGGGGGGGTGAAACTGCGGCCATCATACTGTATATATGGGGAGGGGGTGAAACTGCGGCCATCATACTGTATATATGGGGGGTGAAACTGCGGCCATCATGCTGTATATATGGGGAGGGGGTGAAACTGCGGCCATCATACTGTATATATGGGGGGGTGAAACTGTGGCCATCATACTGTATATATGCGGAGGGGGTAAAACTGCGGCCATCATACTGTATATATGGGAGGGGTGAAACTGCGGCCATCATACTGTATATATGGGGGGTGAAACTGCAGCCATCATACTTTATATATGGGGGGTGAAACTGGCCATCATACTGTATAAATGGGAGGGGTGAAACTGCGGCCATCATACTGTATATATGGGGGGGTGAAACTGCAGCCATCATACTGTATATATGGGGGGGGTGAAACTGTGGCCATCATACTGTATATATGGGGAGGGGGTGAAACTGCGGCCATCATACTGTATATATGGGGAGGGGGTGAAACTGCGGCCATCATACTGTATATATGGGAGGGGTGAAACTGCGGCCTTCATACTGTATATATGGGGGGTGAAACTGCAGCCATCATACTGTATATATGGGGGGGTGAAACTGTGGCCATCATACTGTATATATGGGGGGGTGAAACTGCAGCCATCATACTGTATATGTGGGGAGCGGGTGAAACTGCGGCCATCATACTATATAAATGAGGGGGTGAACCTGCAGCCATCATACTGTGTATATGGGGGGGTGAAACTGCAGCCATTATACTGTATAAATGGGGGGTGAAACTGCGGTCATCATACTGTATATATGGGGGGGTGAAACTGCGGCCATCATACTGTATATATGGGGGGTGAAACTGCGGCCATCATACTGTATATATATATGGGGGGGGTGAAACTGCGGCCATCATACTGAATATATGGAGGAACTGGGGCCATCATACTATATACAGGGGGGAAAATGGGGCCATCTTACTATATATATGGGGGAACTGGGGGTATCATACTATATACGGGGGGGTCTGGAACTATCATACTATACACATGGGGGAACTGGGGCCATCATACACTATATATATGAGGGAACTGGGGTCATCATATATGGGAGAACTGGGGCCACCTTACTATATACATGGGGGAACTGGAGCCATTCTACTATATACTGTATATATGAGTGAACTGGGG
The DNA here is from genome assembly GCF_039654945.1 of Dendrobates tinctorius. NCBI lineage: Eukaryota > Metazoa > Chordata > Amphibia > Anura > Dendrobatidae > Dendrobates > Dendrobates tinctorius. The sequence continues at coordinate 10,861,556 of NW_027361993.1, forward strand.
TCATCATATATATATATATGGGGTGAGCTGGGGATATCTTACTATATATATGGGGTTGTGGGACCATCATACTTTATATATGAGGGAACTGGGATCATCATACTATATACATGGGGGCAACTGGGGCCACCAAACTATTTATTTGGTGCAGTAGGGACGGTTATACTATATATACAGGGCAGTGGGGCCATCATACTATACAGTTGAAACCAGAAGTTTCCACACATTATATAAAAAGACACATATGACCTAAAACGGGAAAGGTTTATTCTGATTTCATGTCAGATATTGAGAAAAACATGCAGATTTGTATTTTTATACAGTATATAGTGGATGTAAACTTCTGGTTTCAACTGTATATACAAAGGGGGCAGTGGGGACTTTCATACTATATACAAGGAGCAGTGGGGACCTTCATACTATATATAGGGGCAGGGGGACCTTCATGCTGTTTATAGAGGCAGTGGGGACCATCATACTATATATAGGGGCAATGAGAACATCTTATTTTATATAGGGGCTATGCAGCCATTTACTATATATAGGGAGATGTAGGGTCCTCAATGTATAATAAAGGGCTTTGGGGACCATCATATTGTGTTTTGTGGTATGTAGGACCATCATTCTGTATATTCAAAGCTTTGTGGGCACTCAGAGGACATTATTTGTTGTACATGGGGACATTATTCGTTTAGATAGGGGCATTCACATTCCATTATTTTTTTTCTTAGGGCTCTGTTCTGCTCCCATATCTCTGTAGTAAGCTCTGTTCTCCTATACTTCTGTAGTAAGCTTGGTTCTGCTCCCATATCTCTGTAGTAAGCTCAGTTCTGCTCCTATACTTCTGTAGTAAGCTCGGTTCTGCTCCCATATCTGTTTAGTAAGCTCCGTTTTGCTCCTATATTTCTGTAGTAAGCTCTGTTCTGCTCCCATATCTCTGCAGTAAGCTCGGTTCTGCTCCCTTATCTTTATAGTAAGCTCAGTTCTGCTCCCCTATCTCTGGAGTAAGCTCGGTTCTGCTCCCATATCTCTGTAGTAAGCTCGGTTCTGCTCCCTTATCTCTGTTGTAAGGTTGTTTCTGCTTCCATATCTCTGTAATAAGCTCCATTCTGCTCCTATACTTCTGTAGTAAGCACAGTTCTGCTCCCATATCTTGGTAGTAAGCTCAGTTCTGCTCCCATAGCTCTATATTAAGCTCCATTCTGCTGCGATATCTCTCTAGTAGTCTCAGTTCTGCTCCCATATCTCTGTAGTAAGCTTGGTTCTGCTCCCATATCTCTGTAGTAAGCTTTGGTTCTGCTCCTATATCTCTGTAGTAAGCTCGGTTCTTCTCCCATATCTCTGTAGTAAGCTCCGTTCTGCTCCTATACTTCTGTAGTAAGCTCCGTTCTGCTCCCATATCTCTGTAGTAAGCTCAATTCTGTTCCCATATCTTTCTAGTACGCTCAATTCTGTTCCCATATCTTTGTAGTACGCTCAGTTCTGCTCCCATATCTCTGCAGTAAGCTGTGTTCTGCTCCCATATCTCTGTAGTAAGTTCGCTTCTGCTCCCATATCTCTGCAGTAAGCTGTGTTCTGCTCCCATATCTCTGTAGTAAGCTCAATTCTGTTCCCATATCTTTGTAGTACGCTCTTTTCTGCTCCCATATCTCTGCAGTAAGCTGTGTTCTGCTCCCATATCTCTGTAGTAAGCTCGCTTCTGCTCCCATATCTCTGTAGTAAGCTCGTTTCTCCTCCCATATCTCTGTAGTAAGCTCCAGTCAGCAATCTTGGTTCCGGTCTCATGTCTATATAGTCAGCTTGCTACTGTTACATTATCTATGTAGGCAGTAAGCTTAGTTCTTCTTCCATATATATGCAGCTAGCTCCGTTCAGTTCCCATATCTATGTACCACCCTGTTTTTAAAGCCTATTATCTATGCTTCTTTAATGCAGCTGTCAGAGACAAACAGGGCAGAAGCACTGCAACTGGAGGGCCACTGCCTTGTGATTGCCCCCCAGGCTGAAAAGTGCCAGCCAGCTCCTGCTCTTTATAAATCTTCCAGAAGCCGAGGTGGCGCGTTCACAGATTGAAATATCAGTGGCCATTTTCCTGAAGCCAAAGGCCGCGAGATGTCAATCTGCGCACAGGCGTCCTCAGGAAGATGGCCGCTGAGAAACCGGTGATGCACTCGACTCTCCTCGTCGTGTACACCGGGCCGCGGCGTCGCCACATTTCTGCCGACAGCATCCTGAAGAACGGACCATGCTTTGCTTCACCACCAACGCCGGACCCGCAGCATCGCGCCCTGGAACTGCAGCATTGCCCAATTTCTGCCACTGCCGGTATCCAGAGGAAGGGACCATACCTCCTGTGACCCCGCTCTACCATCACCGGCCCTCAGGTAACATACCTTAAATTCGGACAATAAGACGGACCCAATCTTATAAAAATCTTTTTTCTGCTATTTTCCACCCCAAAATTTCAGGTGAGTCTTATGGTCCAGTGCGTCTTATAGTCTGAAAAATATAGTAAATTAGTGACAAAATGCACAATTGGTGGAGAAAGGTTGAATTTGATGGACCTAGTTCTTTTTCAACCTACGTAACTACAGTATGTAACTATATAAGTTACTATGTAACTACAATACCAGAAATGGCATGTGAGCAAAGGTGGCGCTGTGTCTATCAAAACAGAACTTCAGTGCCACTTCATTTCATCTTTGCTGGAGGCCCCAGTAGTGAGACAAGTGTGAACAGACACTTACCTGCCAAGGATATACAGTGTCATTTCTGCATTGCCCAGATTTACAATCCAGTAATTCATCCAAGGCATGGGCAATGGCGTAGACAGCAGAATACACATTAAAAGAAGCGGACATGGCGAACTGGCTGGGGATGGACATGTTCTGCAGGGTGAATGAATGGCAGTCCCGGCAGATTTGGTTGCAGCCATAAAGACTTGAGTTTATTGATTTGATTGATTTAACATATGCAATTTCAAAGTCTATAAGCTTTGGGAAATCAATTTGACCCACTGAGACCCCCAGGACTGAGCCAATGCTATTGATATTTGTCAGCCCAGCAATCTGTGAGTCCACGGACCAGCTCTCGCTACCGATCCAGACAAAATCTGTCACATTGGCATTAACCACTTCTTCAAAAAATATCCTGGCATTGAAATAGGCAGAGAAAACAACAGTTACCCGGACCCGAGCCTGGACAATGCTAGCAATCATCTTCTTCACGCTGGTCCTGTCTGTGCTGTACGGGATTAACCCTTGGTAAGCTACACAGATGCCGCTGTCTGCTGTTAGGTAGTAGAGGTCTTGTAATCCCTGCCTGCCATAGACGTCGTCGCTGCCCACGATCGCTATCCAAGTCCATTTGAATCTCTGCAGCAAATTCAAAATGACTTCAACTTGCAGTTTGTCGCTGGGGATAGTACGAAGGAAGGATGGGTATATCTGCTTACGGCTGAGCAACTCATTGGAGGCTGAGTAACTTATCTGCAAAATATACATTAAATAGGGTGGGTGAAATGTACATTGTGTTATCCTATTAAAACAGACCTGGGCAAAGTGCGGGACAGCCGTGGGGCTAGAAACCTGAGGTCCGCGGGCCGCACCGTGCCCGCCCATTCGCTGTCTTACGCAGTCAGCATTGGTGGAGGTGGCCTGACGCGATGACGTAATTTCATCGTGTCAGCTGTGTACCGCCGGAGAGTCAGCACTCCGGAGGCAGAAGCAGAAGCAGGGTGCCTGGGAACGTGACCGAGATGAGTATATGTTTTTTTCATGTGTATGAATATGGGGGTGAACATGGGGATTCTCTGAAGGTGAACATGGGGATTCTATGGGGGTGACCATGGAGATTCTATGGAAGTGAACATTGGGATTCTATGGAAGTGAGCATGGGGATTCTATGGGGGTGAACATGGGTATTCTATGGGGGTGACCATGGGGATTCTATGGGGGTGACCATGGGGATTCTATGGGGATAAACATGGGGATTCTATGTGGGTAAACATGGGGATTCTATGGGGATAAACATGGGGATTCTATGGAAGTGAACATGGGGATTCTATGGGGGGTGAACATGGGGATTCTATGGGGGGTGAACATGGGGATTCTATGGAAGTGAACATGGGGATTCTATGGAAGTGAACATGGGGATTCTGTGGGGGTTAACATGGGGATTCTGTGGAAGTGAACATGGGGATTCCATGGGGGTGAACATGGGGATACTATGGGGGTGACCTGCAGCACATAAGGATTCTATGAGGGTGACATGCAGCACATGGGGATTCTATGGGGGTGACATGCACCACATGGGGAGGCTATTGGGGGTGTCATGCTACACATGGGGAGGCTATGGAGGTGGCATGCTGCACATGGTGAGGTTATGGGAAGACTGTATACTGTCATGCAGTATATGGGAAGGCTGTGAGGTGCTCATGCAGTATATAGGGAGGCCGTGTGGAGCTCAGGCAATATATGGGGAGGTTGTGTGGGGCTCAATCAGTATATGGGGAGGCTGTGGGGGCCTCATGCAGTATATGGGAGGCTTTGTGGGGCGTCATTCAGTATCCACCTTCCCTATGCCATGGACTTCTATAACCCCACCCTGGATCTGCCCCATCCCCCCATCCACCTTCCCTATGCCATGGACTTCTATAGCCCCATCCTGGATCTGCCCCCATCTACCTTTCCTACAGCCCCTACCCAACATCCCTACAGTCCCTATCCCTATTCCCTTTTGTACACTTGCTTTGGCAAAACTCATGTGTATTTAGTCCTGCCAATAAAGCTTCTTTGAATTTGAATTTGACTGTAGGGCTCTTGCACTATATAAGAAGGCTGTGTGGGGCTCATGCAGTATATCAGGAAAGTGGGGCTCATGCAGTACATGGGGAGGCTGTGTGGGGTTCATGCAATATATAGGGAGGTTGTGTGGGGCTCATGCTGTACATGGGTAGGCTGTGTGGGGCTCATGCTGTACTTGGGGAGGCTGTGTGGGGCTCATGCTGTACATGGGGAGGCTGTGTGGGGCTCTTGCTGCACATGATGAGGCTGTGTGGGGCTCATGCAGTATATGGGGAGGCTGTGTGGGGACTCATGCAGTATATGGGGAAACTGGGGCTCATGCAGTACATGGGTAGGCTGTGTGGGGCTCATGCTGTACATGGGTAGGCTGTGTGGGGCTCATGCTGTACATGGGTAGGCTGTGTGGGGCTCATGCTGTACATGGGTAGGCTGTGTGGGGCTCATGCTGTACATGAGTAGGCTGTGTGGGGCTCATGCTGTAAATGGGTAGGCTGTGTGGGGTTCATGCTGTACAAGGGTAGGCTGTGTGGGGCTCATGCTGTACATGGGGAGGTTGGTTGGGGCTCATGCAGTACTCCAGAGAGCGCACCTTCACCAGGTCACCGAATATGGTCCTAAACACATCGTCCACTGGGAGGATTTTCCGTTGGGTAGATACTAAGCACCATGCGTTCCACGTGTGATACCTAACCACTGCGCTAACTAGAAATAAGGTGCAGCGGTCCCGGCCACCAAGGTCTATGAATGCTCATAGGCCCATGCCGAATAGGAGAGACCGGCCAGCCGAGATCAGCCAATGGAGGCGCCCTCCCTGTTGTATACCTCTGTGTTGAAGGGACAATGAAGCAGGAAATGGTCCATGCTTTCCAGCACGGTACCACAATGCTCCCGAGGACAGTTCCTGTCGTCAGAGCTCCTACACTTCAGATTGTCTCTCACACACAGTTTCCCATGGAAGCAGCGCCAAGACAAGTCACAAAACTTTGAGGGGATCCTGATAGAATTCAAAAGATGCAAACCCACCCCAAGATCCCGACATGGGCAATCCCTGAGCACCAGAGGCCTCTGGAAATGGGTCAACAGAATCCTTTTGTCAAGGAGTTTTCTTGGCAGAGTCCTAATCTCCCACATTCCCAGACCCCACCGGCGAATTACCTTCAGAACCAAGGTAGCATAAGCCGGAAGATGTCCTTGCGGTGTGCAATGATCCTTCACTTGCCCTCCTGTCTCCCATTCCTGGAAGAAAGGCTGAAACCATCCCCTACAGGAGAATACCCACGGAGGAGCCCTCTCTTTCCAGAGGTTTGCAATATTCATCTTAATGAAGGTATCCACAAGGAATACCACAGGGTTGACCATACCCAACCCTCCTAGTCTCCTCGTACGTTAAGTAACCTCCCTCTTGACCAGGTTCAGTCTATTCCCGCATAATAGTTGGAAGAACAAACTGTAGACCCGAGTCCAGAGAGACTCCGGCAAGATGCACACACTGCCCAGATAAATCAGTAAAGGGAGCAGGTAAGTTTTGTTCAGGTTTACCCTTTCCCTGAGGGTCAAAGACCAACCCTTCCAATGGTTCACCTTCTGAGTGGCGATCTCTAGCCTGCTGTCCCAATTTTGTTTGGGGTAATCCCCCTGGCCAAATTCGATGCCAAGGACTTTTGCAGAGACTTCAGGTCCTTCAAGGGTGTCCGGGAGATCAAAACCAGGATCTCCTCCTCCCAGCCAGAGACTCTCACACTTATCCCGGTTGATCTTGGACCCGGATGCCTCCGAGCAGCGATCTAGCTCTGACATCAGCCACCCTGCCTCCTCGTGAGAGGAAACAAAAACAGTGACATCATCAGCATACGCCACCACCCTCAGAGTGGCTTCCAGTGCTGCCCGGTCCATCCCTATCCCAGCCAACGGTCCACGCTCCACCCTCCTAAGAAGTGGGTCAATCACAAACACATACAGCAGCGGGCTCAAGGGGCAACCCTGTCGAACACCAGATACAACCTCAAAATAGCTGCCAATCCAACCGTTCACAAGCGGGAAACTCTCTGCTCCACCATACAAGGTTTTAAGCCAATCAACAAACCCCCCTGGCAGGCCATATCTCAGAAGGACAGACCAGAGGTATTCATGATTAACTCGATCAAACGCTTTTGCCTGGGCCAGTGACAACATGTACCCCTTCCTATGACCAGCCCTACCCTGCTCCACCGCCTCCCAGACACCGAGCACAGCACTAAATGTGCTGTGACCTGGAACAGAGCAATGCTGGGCCTCCGAAACGAGTAGGGGTACAAATTTCACTAGCCGATTAAACAGCATCTTTGCCAGAACCTTCCTGTCTGCATTGAGAAGCGCTATGGGACGCCAATTCTCAATGCATGATGGGTCCTTACCCTTTGACAAGATGATCAGGGCAGACCTACTCATTGACTTTGTCAGAGTGCCCGAGGAAAGACACTCATTGAATACCTCAGTCAAGAGGGGAACCAAAGAGTCCTTAAAGGTCTTATAGAACTCAGATGTTAAGCCATCTGGACTGGATTTTTTTTTGGGCAAGCCCTTCAATTGCCAACTTAACTTCCTCTTCTCTGATCACCTCTGTCAAAACGTCAAGAGAGGGGTCTACCCCTGGTTTGGGAACGGCTTCAGCCAGAAAAGCCGACATCTCATCCCATCCCAATCAAGATCCCTCTTCCCCAAGAGGTGCGAGTTGAAGGATCTGACAACCTCCAGGATCCCTGATCTAGATCGCCTCATGGACCCCGCAGTGTCGACCAGTCCTGTAACCACTTTATTATTCACTGACATCTTGCAATTTCTGTAAGGGTCGGGCGAGCGGTACTTCCCGTAATCCCTCTCAAAAATCAAAGATGCGTGTCTATCGTACTGACACCTCATGAGCAAGGATTTCACTCTGGAGATCTCCTCGCGGCTACCTCCAGTTGAGACAAGATGCTCGAGTTTCCTCCTCAGACCCTGATACAGGCGGTACCTGTTCAGACTCCTGAGGCTCGAGAGCTGGTGGAAGAATCTCGCCACCCTTTTCTTGAACATCTCCCACCACTCTGACTTACTACTACAAAGATCCAGTAAGGGTACCTGGCTCTGAAGAAAATCCTCAAAGGACTGTCTTATATACGCTTCTTCCAAGAGAGATGAATTGAGCCTCCAAAAGCCTCTTCCCATCCGGAGGGTCTCTGTAACATTCAGAGAAAACAAAATTAAACAGTGGTCGGAGAACTCCACCTCAACAACAGACACTGCTGAAGAGACAGCTTCCTCCTTCAAATAAAACCTATCTATTCTGGACCTACAGTTACCTCTATGATAGGTGAACCCCTCGTGGCCTGGGGTGTGCCGAATGTGGACATCCACCAGGCGAGCCTCACTAGCTATAAAATTATGTCAGCTTGTCTCTGGAACCTCCTCTATCTCGGGGCCTCGTGACAGTATTGAAGTCCCCTCCAAAGACAACCTGCCGACTTGTAAAAAGGTAGGGCTTGATCCTCATAAAGAGACTCTTCCAGTCCCACTTAGATTGAGGACAATAGATGTTAATGAGCCTGAGCTCTTGTACCTTCATGAGGACATCTAAGATCAGGCACCTCCCTATTTCTAACTCAATAACCCGTCGGCATTCCACGGGTGCGGTAAAAAGGACCGCCACTCCGCTATACGGCTCGGCCACAAGAGACCAATAGGAGGGCCCGAGTCTCCACTCCCTTTTGGCTTTGAACACATCTGCCATGTTTGGCAGTCTGGTCTCTTGCAAAAAGAAAATGTCAGCTTCAACATGGCTGAGACAATCAAAGGCCGCAAATCTGGCTATATTTGACTTTATGCTGGCGACATTAATGGACGCCAGCGTCAACGGAGTGGATACCGCCATCACTGGTGATTGAGTTAGATGGCTTTCTTCTTCCCACTCCCCTTATCCTCTGCCTCAGAGGAGGAATCCTTCCCCCTCTTTAATGACATAGAGGTGTCTATTCCCATGTGATTTTTCTTTTTGTCGCCCTCGTCTCCGGACTCCGGGCCAGTCCCTCCCTCCAGGGACCTTACATTCCCAGAAGAAGGAGACTCGGCACCCCCTGTAAGCTCCGCCGAAGCCGGGATCTCACACTCAGCTTCCTCCTCAGAGGAAGAGATGTTCTCAAGGCCCTGGAACCGGTTAGAAAGACCAACCAGAGGGGAGTCAGTTTTTCCTTCCTTAGGTACCAGTTGGGCAGTCATCTTTTTATTGCTTTTCCTCCTTGGCCCCTCACCTCCCTCACCCCTGCTAGTCCCTTTCCCAGCAGAATCAGCCTCACGGCTTTCTCCCACCGGGGTCACGACTGCATTAGCGAAGGAGCGAGGACAATGGCTGAATGGGTGACCTAAGTCACCCCACAGGTGGCACCTAATCTCCACACAAGATGCAGCAAGATGGCCGATATCCCCACACAATGCACATTTCTGCACAGAACAGTTTGCACTGAAGTGTGTGGGGTCACCGCACTTGTGACAGAGCTTTGGTTCCCCCTGGTAGAAGACCTGGATATGATCCCTACACAGAAAGGCAGATGATGGAATGTGGGCAACCGTACCACCTGAACGCTTAAGTTTTACCATAAAAGTCCAAGCCCCTGACCAGATACCATACTCATCTCGGTTTTTCTTTGGCATTTCCACCACTTCTCATATCTGCCAAGCCACGTCATGATGTCATAACAAGAAAGCGACTCTTTACAAGTCATCACGGTCACTTTCTTGACTTGATTTTGGCGAGACTCCGCCAGGATGGCAAAATCTCGCCAGCCGGACTCAATTTTTGCCAACTCATAATTCGACCAGAAGAGCTCAAGCCCCTCTGGCCGATCAAAGCTGACATCAAACTCAGGCGTGGAATAGGGATGTATCAAGGCGTAGATGTCAATAGCCTTGAAGCCCATCCTCAGCAGGAGCTCCACAACCTTAGACCTTGGAGGACACACATCACTGCCCCCCCACCGAAGATGGACCACATTCCAACGCACACTACCTTGCCCGGCTGTCGGAAGGGACCACACTGTATTTTCCCCATTTTGCTCTCGGAAGGCCATGCCTCTCTATCAAGAAGGATAGATCAACCTCTCGACCCTCTACCATCTCCCCCCCTTCTTTAGAGCCTCCAGGAGACGCCGCTGCAACATGCCGTCCCCAGAGGCCGGAGACGAGGAGGATGCCCTATTTCCCCTGGAGGTGACAACGGCATAACTACTAACGGGTACTGCCACCACCGGGGGGCAACCAGACCAGTGACCACATCAACACCAACAGTATCACTATTACCCACCTCCATAACACACTCACTTTCCACCAAACCAGCAACCACACCACTACACAAAGAAATTTCCTCATCCACACCTCCCACCACATTCTCTCCTGCTGGACCAGTGACAACAGGGGGTGACATTTTGACCTCCGCATCATCAGGCACAAGGGGCTCAGTCTCCTCCACAGAACTGGAGGCGACCTCACCCCTAGACTTACGGGTGCCCTCCGCATCATCAGTTGGTAATTTCCGTTGCTTCACTAGGCGCCGCTGATCTTTTGCTGCCGTGAGGCGCCGCTGATCCTTCATATCAAGATCTTGCTGACCAGCGGCGCCAACGCAGAACAGGATTTTGGGAGGATCGGAGGACCCAGCCCCGACAGCCCCCTCACACTCCGGCCGATTCTCAACTAAGTGATCAGCGGCAACAGCATTCAGGGGCACCGAGGCTACCGGAGCTGCCCCCGACACTGGGCCACTCCCCCCTCCCACTGAGGAGCGTACCACAGTATCGTGGCCTAACCGTATGCCCGCCGGGCCGCCCTCACTGCCAAGCCTCACGGCTGATGCACCTGCTGCTACGTCCCCGCTACTGCAAGCAGAGACGGAGCTCTGCGCCTCACTACCGTGCTCTGTACTCTCCCCATGCCTTTGCACCGGATCCACAGCAGAACCCGGGCTGGGCTGGGCAACGGGGCTTACACAGTGAGTTGACCCTGCAGCTGACTCAGGGGTACAGGGAGAGGGGCATATACATAACTCACCACTTCCTGGAGCTTTGGTTTGGTGGTCTTTGTCTTTTTCTTCTGGCCACCAGGTGCCTCCTCTGGTAAATCATCACCAAGATGGAAGTTCTGAAGGCACACTGGGGACTCCAGGAGCTTTATCTCCGCCATTAGCGCCCCTCCCTGGCCGTTGTTGTCACTGTCCTCCCCAGAGTCAGCAGAACTGCGACCAGATGCAAATGTCACCTGTCTGGCAGGGAGCTCGCTGCACGAGGCCTGCGGGTGACTTTGCAGGCTGCCAGGTGGTGCTTTCTGCACGTCATCATCCTCCTCATCGTCATTATCATCATCCACCTGGCTCTTAGGCTGCAGCCCCATCTGCCTTTGCTCTGTTTTCAGCCATTTCTCTGAATCTGTCCTCATTCATCAGTTTTTCTTTAAATGGTCCACTTTTCTCTCTTAGGAATGCTTTCCTCACCTCCAGCTCATTAATATCCAGCTTTAGTTGCTTTACCTCTGCTTAGAGTTGGGTCTTCCTGGGTCTGGAGGCACCTGCAGCTTTGGCGCTTGTGCAGTGCAGCTCCTCCCGGAGCCTCCTGATGGTCTTACTCGCCTCTTCATACTCACGGAGGTGGCTCATGACCCGGGAGGCATAGGTGGACACAGACTCCTTTGGTTTCTGCAGCCCCCAACCCTCCTCCGTGAGGTCTGCCTTAGCTCCGTAAGCACTCAGCTTTCCTCCGGAAGGACCGCCATCTTGCACGCTGCTAGCAGGCTTCTCCTCCATGTTGGAAGCCTTGCGGCTTCTCTGGGTCTCTGTAGACTTGGGGGTATAGGAGCCACATTGCTGCGACTGGAGTGTCTCACCCCCGAGTCCTCTGATATGCAGGCCGGTTGCTCGTTTCTTCTGTTCCCCGCTGGCCTGGACCGGGAAACAGAAGCCTGGAACTTGGCTCCTTCACTCATCCCAGGAAACCCACTCTTCCCTGGGTAGGAGAGAGAGCAGGTCTCTGGGTAGAGAGGTGTTTGTTCTCTGGAGCTCAGGAGCACACAGCAGGATCAGCGTCGACCGCACCAACAATCACCACAATGATCAACAGCTGAGCAGAGCTGCACTCACTATTCTGCTGGTGGAGTCACTGTGTACATACATTACATTACTGATCCTGAGTTACATCCTGTATTATACTCCAGAGCTGCACTCACTATTCAGCTGGTGCAGTCACTGGGTACATACATTACATTACTGATCCTGTACTGATCCTGAGTTACATCCTGTATTATACTCCAGGGCTGCACTCACTATTCTGCTGGTGGAGTCACTGTGTACATACGTTACATTACTGATCCTGCGTTAAATCCTGTATTATACCCGAGAGCTGCACTCAATATTCTGATGGTGCAGTCACTGTGTACATACATTACATTACTTATCCTGTAATGATCCTTAGTTACATCCTGTATTTTACTCCAGAGCTGCACTCACTATTCTGTGGTGCAATCACTGTGTACATACAGTACATTACTGATCCTGAGTTACAGCCTGTATTATACTCCAGAGCTGCACTCACTTTTCTGCTGGTGCAGTCACTGTGTACATACATTACATTACTGATCCTGCACTGATCCTGAGTTACATCCTGTATTATACTCCAGAGATGCACTCATTATTCTGCTGGTGCAGTCACTGTGTACATACATTACATTAATTATCCTGTATTGATCCTGAGTTGCATCCTGTATTTTACTCCAGAGCTGCACTCACTATTCTGCTGGTGCAGTCACTGTGTACATACAGTGCCTTGCGAAAGAATTCGGCTTCCTGGAACTTTTCAACCTTTTCCCACATATCATGCTTCAAGCATAAAGATACCAAATGTAAATTTTTGGTGAAGAATCAACAAGTGGGACACAATTGTGAAGTTGAAAGAAATTTATTGGTTATTTTAAATTTTTTAGGAAATTCAAAAACTGAAAAGTGCGGCGTGCAATATTATTCGGCCCTTTTAACTTAATACTTTGTTGCGCCACCTTTTGCTACGATTACAGCTGCAAGTCGCTTGAGGTATGTCTCTATCAGTTTTGTAGATCGAGACACTGAAATTCTTGCCCATTCTTCCTTGGCAAACAGCTCGAGCTCAGTGAGATTTGATGGAGATCGTTTGTGAACAGCAGTTTTCAGCTCTTTCCACAGATTCTCGATTGGATTCAGGTCTTGACTTTGACTTGGCCATTCTAACACCTGAATACGTTTATTTGTGAATCATTCAATCATTATAGATTTTGCTTTATGTTTGGGATCATTGTCTTGTTGGAAGACAAATCTCCATCCCAGTCCAGACTCCAACAGGTTTTCATCAAGAATGGTCCTGTATTTGGCTCCATCCATCTTCCCATCAATTTTAACCATCTTCCCTGTCCCTGCTGAAGAAGAGCAGGCCCAAACCATGATGCTGCCACCACCATGTTTGACAGTGAGGATGGTGTGTTCAGGGTGATGAGCTGTGTTGCCTGTTGTGAGCTCATTTTCTCATTCACCTTTAATGTCCGATGAACTCCCTCTGCTGGTGAAAGGAGGTGGTGAAGCTGATTTGGATGGGAGAAACCTGTCACCTGAACAGGTGGATTGCGATTGGACATCCGGAGTCTCTGAGTGGATATAATGCAGCCGACGCCCTGTAGGGTTGCTGGTGATTTCTCTGCTCTGAGCTCTGGCCTCCAGTTCAGTTCCTGTCTTCTAAAGCTAAGTTTTGCTCTGTTATTGTTTCATGAGATTTTGTCTGATTTGCTTAGTTTTGTGTTCTGCCAGCCCCATCTGGGGCTCTGCTGAATTTCCATTTTTGTCCCTGATCGGTTAAATCTCTTTTGCTCTGTCTTCAGAATATATCGGAGTGCTGATATAGGGATTTTGAAGTCTAGTGACTTCAGGGCCGTTTTTCCTATCAGATGTGTTGGGACATTTTTGGTAGGGTTTTTGTGGATTGCAGCCAGCATTTTTTCTGTCCTTTCCTATCTAGTTAGTTGGGCCCCATCATTTGCTCTGCCTGTCTTTCTGTCTGTGTTTGTGTGTTCATCTGTTTTCACCGACAATACATGTTGGGGGCTGTCTATTGCTTTGGGGTCTGCTCTGGGGCAGTTTAGATTTCCCCTTTCTTTCTTTAGGCTTATTTAGTTCTCTGGCTGTGAAGAGGCGTCTAGGTCCACCGTAGGAACGCTCCACGGCTACTGTTAGTTGTTGTGAATAGGATCAGGGCTCTGCAATCCGCTAGCTACCAACCTCTCCGGTTTTCTGGACTTAGCTTGCATTTTTGTTTTTTCCTCCTCCGGTGACTCATTCATAACAGAATCACCAGCCATACCGCAGATTCTAGGGTACTCAATAGCAGGAAAGAATTGTCAGAATTTTTTTTTTTTTAATGTATATTTTTTCCTCTTTTTCCCTGGAGCCGTAGGAGGAATTTTTTCTTTATGGAGATTAAGCAATTGTCTGATCGTGTGGAGCAGCTCGCTGCTGAAGTGCAGGGAATTTCCGCCTATCTTGCTCATTCACAAGCTGCTGAACCAAAGAACCCTACTCCTGATGTGTTTTTTTGGGGATCGGTCTAAATTTTTGAATTTTAAGAATAATTGTAAATTATTTCTTGCCTTGAAGCCAAGCTCATTGGGGAGCTCTGCGCAGCAGGTTAAAATTGTCATCTCTTTGCTGCGCGGCGATCCCCAGGATTGGGCGTTTTCTTTGACACCTGATGATCCTATTCTAACTAATGTGGATGCATTTTTTCAAGCCTTGGGGTTGTTGTATGATGAACATAATGCTCTTGATCAAGCTGAAAAAGCCCTGTTGGCATTGAGCCAGGGTCAGGATTCTGCAGAGTTGTACTGTCAAAAATTCCAAAAGTGGGCGGTCCTTACTACCTGGAATGATGGTGCCTTGGCAGCTCTCTTTCGGAAGGGTTTGTCAGAAACCGTAAAAGATACTATGGTGGGATTTCCTGTTCCCTCTGGTCTTGACGATTCTATGTCATTAGCCATTCAGGTTGATCGGCGTTTACGTGAATGTAAAATTACACGAGAAATGTTGCCACCTGTTGAACAAATGTCTGAACCTATGCAATGTGATAGAGTTTTGTCTAGGGCGCAACGTCAGGAGTTCAGAAGGCGTAATAAGCTGTGCTTTTTCTGTGGAGATGCCTCTCATAATATTTCTGTCTGCCCTAAACGAGAGAAATGTTTTGCACACACATTTGCTGTGGGTGGTGTACAACCTAAGCTCCTTCTGGCAATTACTCTGATCTGCTCCCTGTCCACATATTCCGCTAAGGCTTTTGTGGATTCAGGAGCGGCTCTGAACCTGATGGACTTGGATTTTGCTAAATGTTGTGGGTTTCCTATGACACCTCTGCGGACACCTATCCCTTTGAGGGATATTGATGCTACTCCTTTGGCGAAGAATAAACCTCAGTTTTGGACCCAGGTGGTAATGCGGGTCGCCCCAGACCATCAAGAAAATTGCAGATTTTTGGTGTTGCATAATTTGCATGATACCATTGTTCTGGAGTTTCCCTGGTTGTAAATCCATAATCCAGTTTTGGATTGGAAATCTGTGTCTGGTGAGTTGGGGTTGTCAGTGTGCTCTTAGTGACACTCCTGTTTTCTCCACCTCTCCCCAGTCGCATGATGTTCCTGACTATTTGGCTGATTTTTATGATGTATTTAGTGAGAATAAGTCTGCATCTTTGCCTCCTCATAGGAGTTATGACTGTGCAATTGAGCTGAGCCCTGGGTGTAAATTTCCCAAGGGTCGACTTTTCAATTTATCTGTACCCGAGCATGAGGCTATGCGATCTTATATTAAGAAGTCGTTGGAGAAGGGTCATATTAGACCATCCTCTTCACCCTTGGGTGCTGGGTTTTTTTTCGTGGCCAAGAAAGATGGTTCATTAAGGCCTTGTATTGACTATCGTTCCCTCAACAAAATTACTGTTAAATATCAGTATCCGTTACCCCTGATTTCTGATCTATTCTCCAGAGTTAAAGGTGCTTGCTGGTTTACCAAGCTTGACCTCAGGGGGGCGTATAATCGTATTCGCATTAAGCATGGGGATGAATGGAAGACGGCGTTTAATACTCCGGAGGGACATTTTGAGTACCTGGTGATGCCTTTTGGGCTCACTAATGCCCCTTCTGTCTTCCAGTGCTTCATGAATGATATTTTCCGGGACTTTGTGGATAAATTTTTGATCATCTATCTGGATGATATTTTGATCTTTTCCAGGGATTGGGACTCTCATGTGGAACATGTTCGGACTGTGTTCCGGATTTTGAGGGACAATTCCCTGTATGTTAAGGGGTCGAAATGCCTTTTTGGTGTACAGAGGATTTCATTTCTGGGATTTATTTTGTCTCCGTCAACTATTGAAATGGACCCGGCCAAGGTACAGGCCATTTATGATTGGGTTCAGCCCACTTCTTTGAAGGCCCTCCAGAAGTTTTTGGGTTTTGCTAATTTTTATCGTAAATTTATAGCTAATTTTTCTGGTATTGCCAAATCATTGACTGATTTGACTAAGAAGGGTGCTGATGTGCTGAATTGGTCTCCAGAGGCTGTTTCTTCCTTTCAGGAGCTGAAGCGGAGGTTCACTTCTGCTCCGGTTTTGCGGCAACCTGATGTCTCACTCCCGTTTCAGGTAGAGGTGGATGCTTCTGAGATGGGTGCAGGAGCTGTTTTGTCCCAAAAAGATCCAGTAACATCTAAAATGAATCCCTGTGCTTTCATTTCCCGAAAGTTCTCCCCATCTGAACGCAACTATGATGTGGGGAATCGGGAACTGTTAGCCATGAAATGGGCATTTGAGGAGTGGAGACATTGGTTGGAGGGAGCTAGGCATCAAGTCGTGGTCCTCACTGACCACAAGAATTTGATTTACCTTGAGTCGGCCAAACGCTTGAATCCTAGACAGGCTAGGTGGGCCTTGTTTTTCACACGTTTTGATTTTGTGGTCTCTTTTCTTCCGGGCACTAAGAATGTCCAGACAGACGCCCTCTCTAGGAGTTTCTTTGCTGATTCTCCTATTGTGACCAAGCCTGCTACCATCTTAGGTGAGGGGGTAGTTCTTTCTGCCATCTCGCCCGATTTGAGACTTGTTCTGAAAGAGTTTCATAAGGACAAACCTGAGCGTTGTCCCATTGGAAAATTGTATGTTCCTGACCAGTGGAGGAAGAGAGTGATGTCTGAAGTTCATTGCTCCGCATTGGCTGGTCATCCAGGTATTTTTGGTACTAGAGATTTGGTGAATCGGTCTTTTTGGTGGCCCACCTTATCTCGTGATGTCAGCAATTTTGTGCAGTCCTGTGGGACTTGCTCCCGGTCTAAACCTTGTTCTCGCTCTAGTGGGTTGTTGATGCCTTTGCCGGTGCCCAGGAAGCCATGGACCCATTTTTCATTGGATTTTATTTCTTATCTGCCTGTCTCTCAGAGAATGACTGTTATCTGGGTGATTTGTGATAGATTCTCTAAGATGGTCCATCTTGTACCACTCACTAAGTTGCCATCTTCCTCAGAGTTGGTGCCCTTGTTTTTGCAACAGGTGGTTCGCTTGCATGGGATTCCTGAGAACATTGCATCTGACAGAGGAGTTCAGTTTGTCTCTAGATTTTGGAGGACTTTTTGTTCCAAGCTGGGAATTCAGTTGTCCTTCTCCTCTGCGTTTCACCCTCAGACCAATGGGCAGACGAAGAGAACAAGCCAGACTTTGGAGTCTTATTTGAAATGTTTTATCTCTGCTGATCAGGATGATTGGGTCTCATTTTTGCCCTTGGCCAAATTTGCTTTAAATAATAGAGCTAGTTCTGCCACTTTGATGTCACTTTTTTTTGTAACTTTGGGTTTCATGCTCGATTCTCTTCAGGGCAGGTGGAGTCTTCTGCCTGCCCAGGTGTTGACACTGTGGTGGAGAGAATGCACCAGATTTGGGACCAAGTGGTGGATAAGTTGTCTCTCTCCCAGGAAAAGGTCCAGCGGTTTTCCAACCGGCATAGGACCATTGGTCCCCAGTTTAAGGTGGGTGATATGGTTTGGTTGTCATCAAAGAATATCTCTATGAAGGTGGCTTCTCCAAAGTTTAAACCTAGATTTATTGGACCTTACAAGATTTTGGAGATTCTTAATCCGGTCTCTTTTCGATTGGCTCTTCCTGTTACATTTAAGATCCATAACGTGTTTCATAAGTCTCTGTTGAAGAGGTTTGTTGAGCCAGTAGTTCCTGTGGTGGCACCTACTGACCCTGTATTGGTTGAAGGTAACGTGGAATATGAGGTTGAGAAGATACTGGATTCTCGTCTGGCTAGACGGAGACTCCAGTATTTGGTTAAGTGGAAGGGTTATGGCCAGGAGGATATTTCTTGGGTCTCTGCATCTGATATTCATGCCGAAAGATTGGTTGGTGCTTTTCATCGGGTCCATCCTGATCGGCCTGGTGGCGTGGATGAGGGTTCGATGACCCCTCCAGGGAGAGGTACTGTTGTGAGCTCATTTTCTCGTTCACCTTTGATGTCCGATAAACTCCCTCTGCTGGTGAAAGGAGGTGATGAAGCTTATTTGGATGGGAGAAACCTGTCACCTGAACAGGTGGATTGCGATTGGACATCCGGAGTCTCTGAGTGGATATAAGGCAGCCGACGCCCTGTAGGGTTGCTGGTGATTTCTCTGCTCTGAGCTCTGGCCTCCAGTTCAGTTCCTGTCTTCTAAAGCTAAGTTTTGCTCTGTTATTGTTCCATGAGATTTTGTCTGATTTGCTTAGTTTTGTGTTCTGCCAGCCCCCGACTGGGGGCTGTACTGAATTTCCCTTTTTGTCCCTGATCGGTTAAATATCTTTTGCTCTGTCTTCAGAATATATCGGAGTGCTGATATAGGGATTTTGAAGTCTAGTGACTTCAGGGCCGTTTTTCCTATCAGATGTGTTGGGACATTTTTGGTAGGGCTTTTGCGGATTGCAGCCAGCATCTTTTCTGTCCTTTCCTATCTAGTTAGTTGGGCCCCATCGTTTACTCTGCCTGTCTTTCTGTCTGTGTTTGTGTTTTCATCTGTTTTCACCAACAATACATGTTGGGGGCTGTCTATTGCTTTGGGGTCTGCTCTGGGGCAGTTTAGATTTCCCCTTTCTTTCTTTAGGCTTATTTAGTTCTCCGGCTGTGAAGAGGCGTCTAGGTCCACCGTAGGAACGCTCCACGGCTACTGTTAGTTGTTGTGAATAGGATCAGGGGTCTGCAATCCGCTAGCTACCAACCTCTCCGGTTTTCTGGACTTAGCTTGCATTTTGTTTTTTCCTCGTCCGGTGACTCATTCATAACAGTTGCCTTTACGCCAAACATATCGTTTGGCATTGTTGCCAAAAAGTTAGATTTTGGTTTCATCTGACCAGAGCACCTTCTTCCACATGTTTGGTGTGTCTCCCAGATGGCTTGTTGCAAACAACACTTTTTATGGATATCTTTGAGAAATGGCTTTCTTCTTGCCACTCTTCCATAAAGGCCAGATTTGTGCAGTGTATGACTGGTTGTTGTCCTATGGACAGACTGTCCCACCTCAGCTGTAGATCTCTGCAGTTTATCCAGAGTGATCATGGGCCTCTTGGCTGCATCTCTGATCAGTCTTCTCCTTGTGTGAGATGAAAGTTTAGAGGGACGGCCGGGCCTTGGTAGATTTGCAGTGGTATGATACGCCTATCATTTCAATATGATCGCTTGCACAGTGCTCCTTGGGATGTTTAAAGTTTGGGAAATCAATTTGTATCCAAATCTGGCTTTAAACTTCTCCACAACAGTATCATGGACCTGCCTGTTGTGTTCCTTGGACTTCATGATGCTCTCTGTGCATCAAACAGAACCCTGAGACTATCACAGAGCAGGTTCATTTATATGGAGACTTGATTACACACAGGTGGATTATAATTATCATCACTAGTCATTTAGGACAACATTGGATCATTCAGAGATCCACAATGAATTTCTGTAGTGAGTTTGCTGCACTGAAAGTAAAGGGGCTGAATAATATTGCACGCCCCACTTTTCAGTTTTTGAATTTCCACAAACATTTAAAATAACCAATAAATTTTATTCAAGTTCACAATTGTGTCCCACTTGTTGTTGATTCTTCACCAAAAAATTACATTTGGTATCTTTATGTTTGAAGCATGATATGTGGGAAAAGGTTGAAAAGTTCCAGGGAGCCAAAAACTTTTGCAATGCACTGTACATTACATTACTGATCCTGTACTGATCCTGAGTTACATCCTGTATTATACTCCAGAGCTGCCCTCAATATTCTGCTGGTGCAATCACTGTGTACATACATACATTAATCATCCTGTACTGATCCTGAGTTACATTCTGTATTATACTCCAGAGCTGCACTCACTATTCTGCTGGTGCAGTCACTGTGTACATACATTACATTACTGATCCTGTACTGATCCTGAGTTACATCCTGTATTATACTCCAGAGCTGCACTCACTACGTATTCTGCTGGTGTAGTCACTGTGTATATACAGGTGCATGTCATAAAATTAGAATATCATCAAAAAGATAATTTATTTCAGTTCTTCAATACAAAAAGTGAAGCTCATGTATTATATAGTCATTACAGAGTGATCTATTTCATGTGTTTATTTCTGTTAATGTTGATGATTATGGCTTACAGCCAATGAACATCCAAAAGTCATTATCTCAGTAAAGTAGAATACTTTGTAAGGCTAGTTTCACACTAGCTTTCGGCATGCGTCGTTTTGACAGTCGAACGCAACGTGTTGCAATTTGTTGCGGTCGCCAATTCGTCAAAACGACGCATGCAGACGCATCTGCATACATCTGCACGGCCTGCGTACCCAATGTTAAAGATAGGTACACAGGCCGCATGCAGACATAGGTGGAGCTGACCGGAGGAGGTGCGGCAGTGGGCGGAGCTTCACGGAGGAAGCCAGCAGTCCTCCGCAGCTCTGCCAAACGCTAGTGTGAAACTAGCCTAACACCAGTTTGAAAATTGATTTTAACCCCTTTACCCCCAAGGGTGGTTTGCATGTTAATGACTGGGCCAATTTTTACAATTCTGCCAATGTCCCTTTATGAGGTAATAACTCTGGAACGCTTCCATGGATCCTGGTGATTTCTCGTGACATATTGTACTTCATGATAGTGGTAAAAAAAATTTGATGTAACTTGCATTTATTTGTGAAAAACACGGAAATTTGGTGAAAAGTTTGAAAATTTCCCAATTTTCCTACTTTGAATTTTCATGCCCTTAAATCACAGAGATATGGCACACAAAATAATTAATAAGTAACATTTCCCACATGTTTATTTTACATCAGCACAATATTGGAACCAAAAATTTTTTTTTTGTTAGGAAGTTATAAGGGTTAAAATTTGACCAGCGATTTCTCGTTTTTACAACACCATTTTATTTTTAGGGACCACATCACATTAGAAGTCACTTTGAGGGGGTCTATATAATAGAAAATACCCAAAAGTGACACCATTCTAAAAACTGCACCCCTGAAGGTGCTCAAACCACATTCAAGAAGTTTATTAACCCTTCAGGTGCTTCACAGGGATTTTTTGAATGTTTTTAAAAAATGAACGTTTAACTTTTTTTCACAAAAAAATTACTTCAGGTCCAATTTTTTTCTATTTTACCAAGGGTAACAGGAGAAATTGGACCCCAAGAGTTATTGTGCAATTTGCCCTGAGTACGCTGATACTTGATGTATGGGGGGAACCTCTGTTTCGGCGCATGGCAGAGCTCGGAAGGGAAGGAGCGCCGTTTGACTTTTTCAGCACAAAATTGGCTGGAATTGAGATCGGACGCCATGTCGCGTTTGGAGAGCCCCTCATGTGCCTAAACAGTGGAAACCCCCCACAAATGACAAAATTTGGGAAATTATACTCCCCAAGGAACTTATCTAGATGTGTGGTGAGAACTTTGAACCCCCAAGGGCTTCACAGAAGTTGATAACGTAGGGCCGTAAAATTAAAAAATCATATTTTTTCCACAAAAATGATCTTTTCACCCCCAATTTTTATTTTCCCAAGGGAAAAAGGACGCCAAAAGTTATTGTGCAATTTGTCCTGAGTAGGCTGATACCCCATATGTGGGAGTAAACCACTGTTTGGGCGCATGGAAGAGCTCAGAAGGGAAGGAGCGCCGATTGACTTTTTCAACGCAAAATTGGATGGAATTGAGATCAGACGGAGATTTGGAGAGCCCCTGATGTGCATGAACAGTGGAAACCCCCCACAAGTGACCCCATTTTGGAAACTAGACCCCCCAAGGAGCTTATCTAGATGTGTGGTGAGCACTTTGAACCCCCAAGTGCTTCACAGAAGTTTATAACGCCCGGGCTTGAAAATAAAACGTTTTTTTATTTTTACAAGGGTAACAGGAGAAATTGGACCCCAAAAGTTGTTGTCCAATTTGTCCTGAGTACGCTGATACCACATATGTGGGAGTAACTACTGTATGGGCACACGTCGGGGCTCGGAAAGGAAGTAGTGAGATTTTGGAATGCAGACTTTGATGGAATGGTCTGCGGGTGTCATGTCGCATTTGGAGAACCCCTGATGCGCCTAAACAGTGATCCCATTTCGGAAACTAGACCCCCCAAGGAACTTATCTAGGTGTGTGGTGAGCACTTTGAACCCCTAAGTGCTTCATAGAAGTTTATAACGCCCGGGCGTGAAAATAAAAAAATCATATTCTTTCCAAAAACATGATCTTTTAGTCCCCAATTTTTTATTTTCCCAAGGGTAACAGGAGAAATTGGACCCCAAAAGTTGTTGTCCAATTTGTTCTGAGTAGGCTGATACCCCATATGTTGGGGTAAACCACTGTTTGGGCGCATGGCAGAGCATGGAAGGGAAGGAACACCGTTTGGCTTTTTCAACACAGAATTGGCTGGAATTGAGATCAGATGCCATGCCGCATTTGGAGAGCCCCTGATGTGCCTGAACAGTGGAAACCCCCAATTCTAACTCCAACCCTAACACCAACACACCCCTAACCCTAATCCCAACATTAACCCTAGCCCTAACCCTAGTCATTAACCCTAGCCCTAACAGGAAAATTGAAATAAATACATTTTTTTAATTTTATTATTTTTCCCTAACTTAGGCTAGTTTCACACTAGCGGTTTTTTGCGCTGCGTTTTTGCGCATATATGCGTCCTTTTCCCCTTTCTTTAACATGGGTGCGCATGGTCTAGCGTTTGCACGCGTTCGTACGCGTTTTACGTGCGCATGCGTTTTTTGTAGTGTGCGCCCAAGCGCGCCGGACGCTACCTGTTGCATTTTTGGTCCGTCCGACGTGTCTCAAAAAAACGCATGCGCACGGAATGCGCAAAAAAACACATTACAGTCTATGGGAACGCAGATGTGCGCATGGACATGTGCACGTCTGCGTTTAAAAATGCATGCATTTTAAGAGTAAAAATGGCTAAAAAATGGTTAAAACACATGCGCAAAAAAGCAGCAAACGCATACAAAACGCATGATGCGTTTTTTGTATGCGCGTGCAAAAAAACGCTAGTGTGAAACTATCCTAAAGTGGTGATAAAGGGGGGTTTGATTTACTATTTATAGCGGGGTTTTATGTTTGGCAGCTGTCACACACTAAAAAACGCTTTTTATTACAAAAAATAGTTTTTGCATCACCACATTTTGAGAGCTATAATTTTTCCATATTTTTGTCCACAGAGTCATGTGAGGTCTTATTTTTTGGGACAAGTTGACGTTTTTATTGGTACCATTTTCGGGCACATGACATTTTTTGATTGCTTTTTATTCCGATTTTTGGGATGCAGACTGAATAAAAAACATCAATTCATGAATTTCTTTTTTGGAGGGAGGTGTTTACACCATTCCGTGTGTGGTAGAATTGATAAAGCTGTTTTATTCCTCGGGTTAGTACGATGACAGCGATACCTCATTTATATCATTTTGTTATGTTTTGGCGCTTTTATACAATAAAAACAATTTTATATAAAAAAATCATTATTTTTGCATCGTTTTATTCTGTGAGCTATAACTTTTTTATTTTTTCGCTGATGACGCTGTATGGTGGCTCGTTTTTTGTGGGACAAGATGACATTTTCAGCGGTACCATGTTTATTTATATGCATCTTTTTGATCATGTGTTATTGCACTTTTTGTTTGGCGGTATGATGATAAAGCATTGCTTTTTGCCTTTTTTTTAAAGGGGTTCACTAAATGGATTAACTAGCGGGACAGTTTCACAGGGCTGGTCGTTGTGGATGCGGCAATACTAAATATGTGTACTTTTATTGTTTTTTTCTTTACAAAGGAAATGAATTTATTGGGGAGTATTTTTTTTTTATTTAGGAATTTTTAAAAAATTATTTTTACACGTTATTTTTTTTTTATTACTTTGTCCCAGGGTGGGAAATCACTATATAGTGTCAGATCACAATACGATCATATCGCGTTGTTCTGAGGGTCTCAGGGAAGCAGGCAGTGAACCCCCTCCCTGCGCGATGCTTCCCTATGCCCCCGGAACACTGCTGTGGCGCCACCAGGAGTATGGTCGCCACAGTGGCATTACCTTCCTCCTAGGGAGGGTGATGTCATGCTTGGAAGCAATGAAGGGTCTCTCTATCAGTTAAATACAGCACACAGCACAGTTCCCACTCCAGGCCAGCAGAGGGAGCTCTGAACCAAACTGGGGGAGGAGATGCTCTCTGGGGCCAGGAAAGGGAAGTGAGTGGAGTTTTGTGAGGAGGGCAAAGTGTGCGGATGTGGAAAAGAGGAGCTGGAGGATTGAGGGGAATTCAGGCCCACTTCTGGCTTCAAGCGCATGGTTCGGAGTCCAGTATCCAAAGTTGTATGGATGCTGATGGTCCTGCAGCAGAAACCAGAGGAACAGAAGGCTGTAAATGCTCTGTTCCCAACTAGGACTCGGAGGCATAATAGTAACGTGTGTGAACCAGAAGAGATAGAAGGCTACGGCTGCCTGCCATATGAGGGGCGTTCTAAAGAGAGCAAGCAAGGGGAACTTCAGTGTAACTCAGTACTGCAAGTAGCTCAGATAAGCGCTAGGAAGGAGACTACACAACCCATCTGCATAGAGAGATTCCTAAGTTGCTTCCAGGCTAATCAACTCCTGTTCCATCTGTGATCTGGATCCTGGACTGCACTGACAAAGCACAGTAAAGGTAAAGGAAACTGCACCCTGTTGTGTCATTGCCTTCTTCCTGCAACCCCTTCAGCACTGCTACATCTCTGTGCCTTACACTGCACCCTCTCCCTCAACACCTATTACTACTGCCCTGGGACTACAGCTCCACCTGTGGGGAGCTTCAACATCATTGCTGCACCACACCATCTGTCCCAGAGTAACTACCCTGCAGCGCTGGACAAACTGACCAGAAACCACAGGTGGCGTCACAAATCATGTCAATAACTTTATCCCCATCACTCTACCCCTTTTACATTGACTGCCTGAGGCCACGGACCGGGTCACTGCCACTGTGACATCTCCCATTGAAATCAACGGGCCAGGCACCGAGTACCCTACTGCCTCAGGGGTGGGTCAATTTTGGCATCACGAACAGGATTTACAAAGCCAGGTGCCACCGGGTCCTGTGTGCCAGAGAATGTGTTGTGTGCCGTGGACTTATTGTGCATTTGCCGCCATTACCCCACCACTTGGCGCGTGCAGGAAGCCAAAGGGGCGTGCCGTCATGGGCGGAGCCTGCCAGAAAGTGCGAAAAGTGAGGTGCTGCGCGGGAAGAGACAGCGGGCAGGAGTGAGGAGCAGAGGCCTGCAGTCCCGGCGTCCCCTGATCATCCAGCCTGTGGAGCGGTGACCGGTAAGCCAGTGAGACACAGAGCCTGGCCAACGTTAACTAGGGGGGGAAGAGAATGTCTGAGGAAGGGAAGATGCAGCGGTGAATGCCACCGCACCACCCACAGCACCGCAAGATGCAGGGGCAAGTGCAGCTGCGGCTCCAATGGCACCGCAAGAACCAGCACCCACTGCAGCAGTCCCCATAATGCCGCTGTCCATGCCTTATATACCGGGAGTGGCCTGGTTACCGCAGTACTCAGGGGAGTCACATACCCTGAATGAATTCAAAGAGAGACTGCAGTTTGTTTGAATTGTATCCTCTCTCTGAAAGCGAAAAAGTGAACATCCTTATTGGGCAGCTAACTGGTGCAGCACAAAGAGAAGTAAAGTCCTGGCAGGACACTGATAAAGAGACTGTTAAAAAAATTCTGGCTAAGCTCAAAAGCACCTTTGACACTGGCACTGCAGCTGAAATAAAAATGAGATTCTTTCGGTGTAAGCAAAGAGTGCAGGACAGTATACGGGACTATGCTCTTACAGAACCCTGATCAAGACTTTGCAGACTTTAAAGACAGGGCTATCTGGGTGCTGCATGAACCAAATGTCAGCCGTCCAGCGCCCCCTAGGCGTCCAGCAATCACATACCACCAAGAAGCAGCATCTTTCCCCCCCAAGCCCTGTGGGGGCTGATGCACAGACTCTGGATAATGATCCATCTACAGAATTGCGTCTTCAGGTCCAAGAGCTGACCAAAAATACGGCTGCACTTGCCAAACCTGTGTAGTCCGTGCAGGTGTCCTCAAAGGAGAAGATCCAGCTGGCCTCCAGTCCAGAGGATGTCCCGTAGCCACGGAAGAAGAGGATCCCGCCACTCCGAGGGAGAGACTACGATCGTTATGACCCCGACGGACGTCCCATCTGTTGTCTCTGCCGCATGGCAGGCCACATCGCAAGATTCTGTTATTTAAACGAGCAACCCCTGGGGCGGAGGGCCAACCCCCAGGAGTAGGACCACAAGGCTCAAAGAACTGGCGAGCCAAGTATGTTGGAGGGCGACCGGTCCTCCCAGTGGTAAATGACGGCATCCCCATGAACGCTTTGCTGGACACTGGCTCTCAGATGACAACTATGCCATATATCCTTTACAAGCGGAATTGGGCTGACTCTGAACTTACTCGTGGCCCAAGTGATGAGCTGACAGTAGTTGCCAGCAATGGTCAGTCTTTGCCGCAAGTAGGATGTAAAGAGATTACCATTAATGTGGGGCGAGTAGAGTTGAAATCTCAAGGTCTGATAGTTGTGGACATTGATCGACGAGAATGTAACCCAATGATGAGCTTAGGTACTAATGTGATTGAAAATTGTCTTGTCGAGGTTGTTTTGTTGCAACAGGTAGCCTAGACTGCTGGTTCCAGTGAACGAGTCCTGCAGAAGGAGGTCAAGGCCCTGATGCAAAGACAGCAGGTAGAACTGTCTGGTGGAGAAATTGGCAATGTCAGAGTGAGTGATTCATTCCCCATTGCGATACCCCCCAGATGTGAAATGTTAATTTGGTGTCAGGCAGCCATAGGCTGCAGAGGAAAAGATTACCAAGCATTGGTAGAGCCAGTGTACTGATAGCTGGCCCACTGTCCTGACAGCCAGATGGGTAGTTGATGTCCGCAAAGGGAGAGTACCTGTACGCCTCTTGAATTGTGGGGAGGAGGAGGCCACAATACCTCGGTATGCCACAGTTGCTAAGCTGTTTACTGTCAGTAACAACGCAATACAGGCAGCAGATCCCTTATAATAATAATAATAATAATAATAATCTTTATTTATATAGCGCCAACATATTCCGCAGCGCTTTACAGTTGAACAGTTTCAAACACAACAGTCATAAGTAACAACGTTAACAATACAATAATTAAAGCGAAATAAGACGACCCTGCTCGTGGAGCTTACAATCTACAATGAGGTGGGGGGGATACAAAGCACAGGTTTGTATTTACAATGATGTATTTACAATGACGGTCCAGCCATCTTCAGGGGGTGGGGGTTAGATGGAGATAGTGAATGGGCTACACACACACAAACATGACTTTGATTACTGAATGTGATAGGCCGCTCTGAACAAATGTGTTTTGAGCGAGCACCTAAAACTATGCAAATTGTGGATGGTCCTAATATTTTGGGGTAGAGCATTCCAGAGGATTGGCGCAGCACGGGAGAAGTCTTGGAGTCGGGAGTGGGAGGTACGGATTAGGGCAGAGGTTAGTCGAAAGTCATTTGCAGAGCGCAGCGGTCGGTTAGGCCGATAGACAGAAATGAGGGAGGAGATGTAAGGGGGTGCCGCACTGTGGAGAGCTTTGTGGGCGAGAACAAGTACTTTGAATTGTACCCTGTAATGAATTGGCAGCCAGTGTAACGACTGGCGAAGAGCGGACGCGTCTGAGAAACGATTAGCCAGATGGACAACCCTGGCTGCTGCATTAAGGATAGACTGGAGAGGGGAGAGTCGAGTGAGAGGGAGGCCAATTAATAGAGCATTACAGTAGTCTAGGCAGGAGTGGATCAGGGCGACAGTGAGAGTTTTTGTTGTTTCCATGGTGAGAAAAGGGCGGATTCTAGAGATGTTCTTTAGGTGTAAGCGGCATGAGCGGGCAAGAGATTGTATATGGGAGGTGAAGGAGAGATCGGAGTCGAACATAACACCCAGACAGCGCACCTGCTGTCGGGGTGTTATTATGGTGCCACCCACACAGAGGGAAATGTCAGATTTAGGGAGGTTAGTAGATGGTGGGAGCAGAAGAAGTTCAGTTTTGGAGAGGTTGAGTTTCAGATAGAGAGCAGACATGATGTTGGAGACTGCAGACAGACAGTCAGTGGCGTTCTGTAGTACAGCGGAGGTAAGGTCAGGGGATGATGTGTACAGTTGTGTGTCATCAGCATAAAGATGGTACTGAAAGCCAAATCTGCTGATGGTCTGTCCAATTGGGGCTGTATAGAGAGAGAAGAGAAGGGGGCCAAGGACTGAGAGAGAAGAGAAGAGAAGGTCTTATGTGACCAGGTGGAGGACAATGGCTCTATAAAGCAGCTGGAGGAGTGGTGTCAGAAGCTGCAGGTGGGAACTGACTCCACCCCTTCATACCAAAAGAATGGGGTTTACCGAGTGGCTCAGGAGTATGAGCGGGTATTCAGCAAATACCCTCTAGACTTTGGGAAGGCAAAAGGGGTTCAACACCATATCCCCACTGGAGATCATCCACCCATTAAAGAAAGGTACCGGCCTATACCCCCAACACAATACCAATGTGCCAAAGGTATGTTGAGAGAGATGAAGGAAGCTGGGGTGATCAGAGACAGTTGTAGCCCCTGGGCAGCTCCAATAGTCTTTGCGAAAAAGAAAGATGGTACCATGAGAATGTGTGATGATTACAGAAAAATTAACAGCATTACACATAAGGATGCCTACCCATTACCCATAATTGAAGAGTCATTAGCTGCACTTAAAACTGCTAACTATTTTTCCACCTTAGATCTCACTAGTGGGTATTGGCAGAGGCAGACAAGGAGAAAACAGCGTTCACCACACCAATGGGTCCTTCACTGCTTGCTAACTTCAGCGTCTCCAGTTCCTGTTTTCCTGAGTTTCCCGGCCGTATCTGACCCCGGGCCCCCCTGCAGTGTGGGTGCGTCCCTGCTCAGCGGTGGCTGCACGCCGGCGCTGACAGGACCGTGACAGTCCTACATTTGAATGGAATGAGGAACTGGAGGGGTCCTTCACTCGACTGAAAATGGCTCTCACAGGAGATGAAGTTCTGGCCTACCCAGATTATGATGCGCTGTCCAGGATGCCCAAACTGCCAGATGAGGGAGAAGACCCTGAGGCACTCGAAGAAATAGAGCTACCTGCCTTCCACCAGCCAATTGCAGCCCAACGTGCCCAAGGAGTGAGAAACAGACGATCTATGGTGAAAGAGGCCACCCTAAATCCATTGCCTCATCATGACTGGGCAGAAATGCAGGATAGCGACCCCGCAGTCCGCCTGGTAAAGGAGCTACTGTCACAAGCTGACTCACGCCCAGATCCAGATGCTCCTGAAGAAACCCAGGAGTTGTGGAAGGAAAGAGGCAGGCTGTTTATCTATGAGGGAAAGCTGTGTCGGAGGAGTATTAATGCCCGCACTCATGAGTTGGTCTGGCAGGTGGTAGTCCCAAAGAGGGAGGCATCGATGGTCTTGGAAGTGTACCACAATAGAGCAGGACACTTCGGATGGAAGAAGTTGGAGGCCTTGCTCTGGGAGAGATTCTACTGGGCTGGTATGAGGAAGGCCAATGAAAAGCGATGCCGGGAGTGTGGACAATGCAACCTGCGCAGGAAGGACCGTAGCAGCCAGCGAGCTCCTTTGCAGCCAATAATAACCAAACAGCCACCTGAGTTGGTAGCCCTGGACCATGTGAAGCTGGTCCCAAACCGTTCAGGCTACGTTTATGCTCTTACCATTGTTGACCACTACTTGAGATTCCTGGTAGTCGTACCTGTAACGGATCAAACAGCCAGGACAGCAGCCAGAGCATTCCAACAACACTTTTGTCGACCACACGGATATCCCAAGCGAGTGCTTACAGATCAAGGTCCAGCCTTTGAGGAAGATGTGTTCCAGGAATCCTGTACCATGTACGGTTGCAAGAAGATCAGGACAACACCGTACCATCCACAGACCAATGGCATGTGTGAAAAGATGAATCAGGTGGTGATCGATCTACTGAAGACCTTGCCTTTGGAAGAGAGGAATCTGTGGCCAGAGAAGTTGCCAGATCTGGTAGACCTCTACAATCACATTCCTATGAATTCCACCAATTGCACTCCAGCCTACTTAATGAGAGCGAGGCCTGGAAAGTTGCCTATTGATTTGGATATGGGAGTCCTTACACCTGAGGTGACATCACCAGATGCTGACTAGGATACAGAGCAGCAGCAGCAATACCGGAGAGTACTAGAGTGCATGGAAAACAGTCTAGCACAGGCAAGACAAAAGCAGGAAAAGAACTACAATCAACAAGCACCTGCAGTTCCCCTGTCACCAGGAGAACAAGTCCTAAAGAGGAAAAGGAGGATGCATAAATTGGATGACCAATGGGAGGCTGAACCCTACACCGTCCTACCATCAAACTTTGACAACACCAAAGTGTGCCTTATCAGTAAGGATGGAGGAGAAATCTCATCAGCAGTGTCGAGGGATCATCTGAAACTGTGCCCTGACCACCTAAAGGACAGGATGAAAGAGCAAAACACCCTTCAGCCCATAGAGGAAGAATAAAAGGTAAACACTGTACTTGGAGAATTCCCTGCAAATTGCCCTAGAGCGAATCAAGCCATAGTGTTACCAGTTTTGACCTTTCCCCAACTGGTAGTGCAAGAAGAAGTGACTCAAGACTACCCTGAAAACCAGCAAGTATAGGCAGTGGATGCCACACCAGCAGTGGAGCAAGAGAATCCTTGCCCTGCCAGTGGTGAATCTGTCATGCCCACGGTGAGTAGAAGTGGTCCTAGGAAATCTAATATTTCTGTGCTACGCAGAACCACCAATAGTGTAGCCAGTACAACACACACTACACCAGTAGTAGTTAACACAAGGCATCCAGTATGGTCCCCAACAACACCAGTGCTACGTAGGTTTGTCCGCAGTACCCAAGGTATACCACCCCTAAGGTTTCGTATATAAATGAGTTATGTGAATGGTAAACTGTAAATATGCAACTTTTCAAGCTTACGTGCCTACACAGACTCTGTAAGAACTTTTTGAATATCTTATTTTGTTTTTGATGGACAATTGGGCCACAGGACTATGTGTGGCCAAAACTCTACTTGTATATAGTTACCAACTGCTCAGGAAATGGACCATGGACATTGACGCATGGACTAATCGTCACTAGGACTATTTTTGAGCTTTGGTTTTTGTAATTTTTCATTTTTTTTAAATCTTATAACAGTTACAATTGTTCATTTGTTTATATGTGTTTGCATGTTTTCTTCAGTCCGGGAGTACTGAATTGCACTAGGGGGATATGTGGTGCCCCCAGGAGTATGGTCGCCACAGTGGCATTACCTTCCTCCTAGGGAGGGTGATGTCATGCTTGGAAGCAATGAAGGGTCTCTCTATCAGCTAAATACAGCACACAGCACAGTTCCCACTCCAGGCCAGCAGAGGGAGCTCTGAACCAAACTGGGGGAGGAGATGCTCTCTGGGGCCAGGAAAGGGAAGTGAGTGGAGTTCTGTGAGGAGGGCTAAGTGTGCGGATGTGGAAAAGAGGAGCTGGAGGATTGAGGGGAATTCAGGCTCACTTCTGGCTTCAAGCGCATGGTTCGGAGTCCGGTATCCGAAGTTGTATGGATGCTGATGGTCCTGCAGCAGAAACCGGAGGAACAGAAGGCTGTAAATGCTCTGTTCCCAACTAAGACCTAGAGGCACAGCAGTAACGTGTGTGAGCCAGAAGAGATAGAAGGCTACGGCTGCTTGCCATACGAGGGGCGTTCTAAAGAGAGCAAGCAAGGGGAACTTCAGTGTAACTCAGTACTGCAAGTACCTCAGATAAGCGCTAAGAAGGAGATTACACAACCCATCTGCATAGAGAGATCCCTAAGTTGCTTCCAGGCTAATCAGCTCCGGTTCCACCTGTGACCTGGATCCTGGACTGCACTGACAAAGCACAGTAAAGGTAAAGGAAACTGCACCATGTTGTGTCATTGCCTTCTTCCTGCAACTGTGGCGCCCCCAGGAGCATGGTCGCCACAGTGGCATTGCCTTCCTCCAGGGAGGGTGATGTCAGGCTTAGAAGCAATGAAGGGTCTCACTAGCAGTTAACCATGTCATGCAACACAGTTCTCACTCCAGGCCAGCAGAGGGAGCTCTGAACCAATACCAAGGGGAAGATTTTCTCTCTGGGGGCCAGGAGGGGAAATTAGGTAGTTAGTGTGAGGAGGGAAATGAGTGTAGACGTGTGGAGAGAAGCTGGAGGTTGAGCTGAGGATAGAGAGCTCCCTCCCAGTGATAGCGCATGATCTGGAGCCTGGTCTCCATGGTTGTATGGATACTGAAGGTCCTGCAACAGAAACCAGAGGAATAGGAAACTGTAAATGCTCTATTCCCACCTAAGACTCAGAGGCACAACAGCGACGGGTGAGCCAAGAGAAACAGAGGGCTACAGCTGTCTGCCATACGAGGTAGATCCAAAAGGGAAGAAGGAGGAACTTCAGTGTAACACAATACTGCATGTAGCTCAAGTAAGCGCTAGAGAGGAGACTACACAACCCATCTGAGAGAGAGATTCCTAAGTTGCTTCCAGGCTAATCATCTCCTGTGCCATCTGTAATCTGGACCCTGGACTGCACTTACAAAGTAAAGGTAAAGAAACTACACTTTGCTGTGTCCTTGCCTTCTTCCTGCAACTTCTTCAGCACTGCTACATCTCTGTGCCAGACACTGCACCCTCTTACTCAATACTTATCCTCTTCATCTACTCTGCCCTGGGACTACAGCCCTGCCTGTGGAGGGCTATAACATCACTGCTGCACCCCACCATTTGTCCCAGAGGATCTGTCTGCAGCGTTGGCTTAACACCTCCTTTGCCGAACACCACAGGTGGCATCACAAATCACTCATAAACTTTATTTCATCACTCAAACCCCTTTTACATGGGTGCCCAGGGCCACGGACCGGGTCACCGCAGCTGTGACACCTCCCTCTGAGAGTCCGGCCCGGTACCGAGTACCCCACAGCCCTGGGAGGGCGACCCATTTTTGGCATCACGAACAGGATTACGGAGCCCGGTATCCCCGGGTCCTGTGTGCCAGAGACTGTTTTGTGTACTGTGGACTGTTGGCGCCTTTACTGCCATTATCCCGCTGCTTGGCGTGCGTGGGAACCCAAAGAGGTGGGCCTTCGTGGACGGAGCCTGCCAAAGAGCACGAGGAAGTGAAGTGCTGCGTGGGAAGAGGACAGCGCGCAAGAAGGTAGGAGCTGAGGCCTACAGCCGGTAAGCCGCTCAACCCCGGGGCCTGGCAACCGTTAACTAGGGAGGAAGGAGAATGTCCGAGGCACGTGCCGATGCAGCGGCGGACGCCCACGCAGACCCCACAGCGCCACTGAATCCAGCAGCCAGTGTTGCTTCTAGGGCACTGCAAGAAACAGCGCCCACTGCAGCGGTCCCCATAATGCCGCTGTCTATGCCTTACATACCGGGAGCAGCCTTGCTACCGCAGTATTCAGGGGAGTCACATACCCTGAGTGAATTTAAAGAGAGACTGTGCAGTTTGTTTGAGGTGTATCCTCTATCTGAAAGCCAGAAGGTGAACATCCTTATTGGGCAGCTAAGAGGTGCAGCACAGAGGGAAGTAAAAGCCTGGCAGGACAGTGACAAAGAGACTGTTAAAAAGATCCTGGCTAAGCTAAGAAGCACCTTTGACACACGGACTGCAGCTGAAATCAAGATGAGGTTCTTTGGATGTAAACAGAAAGCGCAGGACAGTATATGGGACTATGCTCTTAACCTGCAGGAGGCGCTGCGAGCCGTCAAGCAGATTGACCCTGACAGTGTGAAAGATGGAGACGGACTGGTAAAGGAGCAATTTATTGATGGACTCCTATCCAGCACCCACAGAGCACAGCTGCGCATCATAGCCCTACAGAACCCTGATCTAGACTTTGCTGATTTCAAGGACAGGGCTATCCGGGTGCTGCAGGAACCAACTGTCAGCCGTCCAGTGCCCCCTGGGCGCCCAGCGATCACCTACCACCAGGAAGCAACATCTTTCCCTTCATCCCTGTGGAGGCTGATGCACAGACTCTGGATAAAGATCCAACTGAACAACTGTGTCTTCAGGTCCAGGAGTTGACCAAAGGTATGGTTGCACTTACTAAAACCTTGCAGTCCCTGCAGGTGTCCTCCAAGGAGAAGATCCAGCTTGCTTCCAGTCCAGAGGATGTCCCGTGGCTCCGGAAGAGGAGAACCTCGCCACTCCGAGGGAGAAACAACAATCGCTATGACCAGGACGGACGTCCCATCTGTCGTCACTGCCACAAGGCAGGCCACCTTGCAAGATTCTGTTATTTAAATGAGCAACCCCTGGGGCAGAGGGCCAACCTCCAGGAGTAGGACCACAAGGTCCAAGGAACTGGCGAGCCAAGTATGTTGGAGGGAGACCGATCCTTCCAGTGGTGATTGACGGCATCCCCATGACCGCTTTGCTGGACACTGGCTCCCAGGTGACCACTATGCCCTATATCCTCTACAAGCGTTATTGGGCTGACTCTGAACTTACTCGTGGCCCAAGTGATGAACTCACAGTGGTTGCCAGTAATGGTCAGTCTTTACCACAAGTAGGATGTAAAGAAATTACTGTTAAATTGGGTCGAGTAGAGTTAAAATCTCAAGGTCTGATAGTTGTGGATATTGATCGACGAGAATGTAATCCCATGATGACTCTTGGTACAAATGTAATTGAAAATTGTCTTTCCAAGGTTATTGTCTTGTTGCAACAGGTGGCTGAGACTGCTGGTTCCAGTGAACAACGAGTCCTGCAGAAGGAGATCAAGGCCCTGATGCAAAGACACCAGGTAGAACTCTCTGGCGGAGAAATTGGCAGCGTCAGAGTGAGTGATGTTTTCCCCATTGCAATACCCCCCAGATGTCAAATGTTGATTTGGTGTCGGGCAGCCATAGGCCTCAGAGGAAAAGATTACCAGGCATTGGTAGAGCCAGTATACTCTGATAGCAGGCCCACTGTCCTGACAGCCAGAGAGGTAGTTGATGTACGTAAAGGGAGAGTACCTGTACGCCTTTTGAATTGTGGGGAGGAGGAGGCCACAATACCTCAGTATGCCACAGTTACTAAGCTACTCACTGTCAGTAATAATGCAATGCAGGCAGCAGAGCCCTTGGTCTCATCCGACCAGGTGGAGGACAATGGCTCTGTAAAGCAGCTGGAGGAGTGGTGCCAGCAACTGCAGGTGGGGACTGACTCCACACCTTCATACCAAAAGAATGGGGTTTACAGAGTGACTCAGGAGTATGAGCGGGTATTCAGTAAACACTCTCTAGATTTTAGGAAGGCAAAAGGGGTTCAACATCATATCCCCACTGGAGATCATCCACCCATTAAAGAAAGGTACCGGCCTATACCCCCAACACAATACCAATGTGCCAAAGGTATGTTGAGAGAGATGAAGGAAGCTGGGGTGATCAGAGACAGTTGTAGCCCCTGGGCAGCTCCCATAGTTTTTGTAAAGAAAAAGGATGGTACCATGAGAATGTGTGTTGATTACAGAAAAATTAACAGCATTACACATAAGGATGCCTACCCATTACCTAGAATTGAGGAATCATTAGCTGCACTTAAAACTGCTACCTATTTTTCCCCCCTGGATCTCACTAGTGGGTATTGGCAGGTTCCCATGGCAGAGGCAGACAAGGAGAAAACGGCCTTCACCACCCCAATGGGACTCTGCGAGTTCAACTACATGTCGTTCGGGCTCTGCACCGCTCCTGGAACATTCCAACAGCTGATGGAGTGCTGTCTGGGACACAAGAACTTCGAGACAGTCCTGTTGTACCTGGATGATGTCATTGTTTTCTACAAAACTTATGAAGACCATCTGAAGCACCTGGCTGAGGTGTTTGAAGCCTTGTCCAACTTTGGCCTGAAAGTGAAGCCTTCCAAATGCCACCTCCTAAAGCCCAAGGTACAGTACCTCGGTCATGTAGTGAGTGCAGAAGGTGCGGCACCAGATTCTGACAAAGTCACCGTCATCCGGGACTGGCCGAAGCCCAGCAACCTCCATGAATTAAGCCAATTTCTCGGGTTGATAGGCTACTACCGAAGGTTCATCAAAGGCTTCACTGAAATAGCCACCCCTATGCAAAATCTTCTGGTGGGGCAGTCCAAGAAAGCAAAACAGAAAAGTTCCACCTTTGTATGGAATGAGGAACTGGAGAGGTTCTTCACTCGTCTGAAGATGGCTCTCACAGGAGATGAAGTTCTGGCCTACCCAGATTATGACAAACCATTTGTGTTATATACTGATGCCAGCAACGTGGGACTGGGAGCAGTACTGTCACAGGTACAGAATGGCAAAGAAAGAGTGATCTCCTACGCCAGCAGGAAGCTTCGTCCCACTGAAAGGAACTCTGACAACTACAGTTCCTTCAAGCTGGAGTTCCTTGCCATAGTCTGGGCTGTGACTGAAAGATTCAAGCATTACCTAGCTTCAGCCAAGTTTACCATCTTCACGGATAACAACCCGTTGACTCACTTGGAAACTGCCAAACTAGGTGCACTGGAGCAGCGATGGATGGCTCGGCTGTCTAGCTATGAATTTACCATGAAGTACTGAGCAGGGCACAAGAATGCCAATGCTGATGCGCTGTCCAGAATGCCTAACCTGCCAGATGCAGGAGAAGACCCTGAGGCACTCGAAGAAATTTGAGCTACCTGCCTTCCACCGGCCAATTGCGGCCCAACGTGCCCAAGGAGTGAGAAACAGACAGTCTGTCTTGAAAGAGGCTACCCTATATCCCTTGCCTCATCATGACTGGGCAGAAACGCAGGATAGTGAGCCGGCAGTCTGCCTGGTGAAGGAGCTACTGTCACAAGCTGACTCACGCCCAGAGTCGTATGCTCCCGAAGAAATCCAGCAGTTGTGGAAGGAAAGAGGCAGGCTGTTCATCTATGAGGGAAAGCTGTGTCGGAGGAGTATCAATGCCCGCACTCATGAGTTGGTCTGGCAAGAGGTAGTCCCAAAGAGGGAGGCATCAATGGTCTTTGAAGCATACCACAATGGAGCTTGACACTTCGGATGGAAGAAGTTGGAAGCCTTGCTCCGGGAGATTCTACTGGGCTGGTATGAGGAAAGCCATTGAAAATTGGTGCCGGGAGTGTGGACAATGCAACCTGCGCAGAAAGGACCGTAACAGCCAAAAAGCTCCTTTGCAGCCAATAATAACCAAACAACCACTCGAGTTGGTAGCCCTGGACCATGTGAAGCTGGTTCCAAGCCGTTCAGGCTACATTTATGCTCTTACCATCGTTGACCACTACTCAAGATTCCTGGTAGTTGTGCCTGTCAAAGATCAAACAGCCAGGACAGCAGCCAGAGCCTTCCAACAGCACTTTTGTCGACCACACGGATACCCCGAGCGAGTGCTTACAGATCAAGGTCCAGCTTTTGAGGCAGAAGTGTTCCAGGAATTCTGTAACTTGTACGGTTGCAAGAAGATCAGGACAACACCGTACCATCCACAGACCAATGGCATGTGTGAAAATCTGAATCAGGTGGTGATCGACCTACTGAAGGCCTTGCCTTTGGAAGAGAGGAATCTGTGGCCAGAAAAGTTGCCAGATCTGGTTGACCTCTACAATCACATTCCTGTGAATTCCACCAACTGCACTCCAGCCTACCTAATGAGAGCGAGGCCTGGCAAGTTGCCTATTGATTTGAATATGGGAGTCCTTACACCTGAGGTGACCTCACTAAATGCTGACTGGGAAACAGAACGGCAGCAACAGTACAGAAGAGTACAAGAGTGTGTGGAAAAGAGTCTAGCTCAGGCAAGACAAAAACAAGAAAGGCACTACAATCAACATGCACCTGCAGTCCCTTGTCACCAGGAGAACAAGTCCTAAAGAGGAAAAGGAGGATGCATAAATTGGATGACTAATGGGAAGCTGAATCCTGCACCATTCTACCCTCAAACTTTGACAATACCAAGGTGTGCCTTATTAGTAAAGATGGAGGAGAAACCTCTGCAGCAATATTGAGGGATCATTTGAAATTATGCCCTGACCAGCTAAAGGAAAGAACAGAAGAACAAAATAACATCCAACCCATAGAAGAAGAAAAGGTCAGCACTATTCTTGGAGAATTCCCTGCAAATTGGGCTAAAGTAAATGATGCCATAGTGGTGCCAGTGTTGACATTTCCCCAACTGGTAGTACAAGAAGAAGTGACTCATGAGAACTCTGAGAATCAGGAAGTTCAAGCAGTGGAAGCCACACCAGCAGTGGAGCCAGAGAATCCTCGCCCTGCCAGTGGTGAATCGGTCATGCCCACAATGAGTAGAAGTGGTCTTAGGAAGTCTAGTATCCCTGTGTTACACAGAACCACGTATTCAGTACAACACACACTACACCAGTAGTTAGCACCACACAACCAGTTAGGTCCCCAACAACACCAGTGTTACGTAGATCTACCCGTACTACTCAAGGTATACCACCCATCAGATTCCGCATATAACTAAGTTAAAGTAATGTAAGTGTTAACATGTATATATGTAACTGTTCAAGTTTTGTGCCTACATATATTTTGTAAGAAATTTCCTTGTTGAGTTTTCCCATTTGTGTTATGGACATTTTGGCCACTGGACTAGGTGTGGTCACTAACTTTGTACATAGTTCACCATTTGCCCAGGAATAGACCATGGACGTTGATGCATGGACTTATCATCACAGGACTATTTTTGGAGCCTTTGGCTTTTGTAATTTTTTCATTTTTCTAAATCTTGTAAAATTATACTTGTTTATTTGTTTATATGTTGTGTATGTTTTTCATCAGCCCAGGAGTGCTGAATTGCACTAGGGGGAAATGTGGCGCCCCCAGGAGCATGGCCGCCACAGTGGCATTGCCTTCCTCCAGGGAGGGTGATGTCAGGCTTAGAAGCAATGAAGGGTCTCTCTAGCAGTTAACCATGTCATGCAACACAGTTCCCACTCCAGGCCAGCAGAGGGAGCTCGGAACCAATACCAAGGGGAAGAGTTTCTCTCTGGGGGCCAGGAGGGGAAATTAGGTAGTTAGTGTGAGGAGGGAAATGAGTGTAGATGTGTGGAGAGAAGCTGGAGGTTGAGCTGAGGATAGAGAGCTCCCTCCCAGTGATAGCACATGATCTGGAGCCTGGTCTCCATGGTTGTATGGATACTGAAGGTCCTGCAACAGATACCAGAGGAATAGGAAGCTGAAAATGCTCTATTCCCACCTAAGACTCGGAGGCACAACAGCGACGGGTGAGCCAAGAGAAATAGAGGGCTACAGCTGTCTGCCATACGAGGTAGATCCAAAAGGGAAGGAGGAACTTTAGTGTAACACAGTACTGCATGTAGCTCAAGTAAGCGCTAGAGAGGAGACTACACAACCCATCTGAGAGAGAGATTCCTAAGTTGCTTCCAGGCTAATCATCTCCTGTGCCATCTGTAATCTGGACCCTGGACTGCACTTACAAATTAAAGGTAAATAAACTGCACTTTGCTATGTCCTTGCCTTCTTCCTGCAACTTCTTCAGCACTGCTACATCTCTGTGCCAGACACTGCACCCTCTTCCTCAACACCTATTCGCTTCATCTACTCTGCCCTGGGACTACAGCCCTGCCTGTGGAGGGCTATAACATCACTGCTGCACCCCACTATTTGTCCCAGAGGATCTGTCTGCAGCGTCGGCTTAACACCTCCTTTGCTGAACACCACAGGTGGCGTCACAAATCACTCATAAACTTTATTTCATCACTCAAACCCCTTTTACATGGGTGCCCAGGGCCACGGACTGGGTCACCGCTGCTGTGACACCTCCCCCTGAGAGACCGGCACGGTACCGAGTACCCCACAGCCCTGGGAGGGCGACCCACAACCCCTTCAGCACTGCTACTTCTCTGTACCTAACACTGCACCCTCTCCCAAAACACCTATTACTACTGCCCTGGGACTACAGCTCCACCTGTGGGGAGCTTCAACATCATTGTTGCACCACACCATCAGTCCCAGAGAAGCTACCCTGCAGCTCTGGTCAAACTGACCAGAAACCACAGGTGGCATCATGAATCATCTCAATAACTTTATCCCCATCACTCTACCCCGTTTTACATTGACTGCCTGAGGCCACGGACCGGGTCACTGCCACTGTGACATCTCCCATTAAAATCAACGGGCCCGGCACCGAGTACCCTACTGCCTCTGGGGCGGGTCACTGCAATCATATTTGATCGCATTGTGCTGGCTGTTAACGTAGTGCCGGGTGTCAGCTGTGATAATTAGCTGACACCCGGCAGCGATCAGCTGACTCCCCCGTGAGCGCAGCTGATCGCTATGACGTACGATCCCGTCCATGGGCATTAAGGACCAGGGCACATGGATGGGATAATACGTAAAATGTCGGGAAGAGGCTAAAATTCAAAACTTTGATATTGATAAAAC
Organism: Dendrobates tinctorius; assembly: GCF_039654945.1. Lineage (NCBI taxonomy): Eukaryota > Metazoa > Chordata > Amphibia > Anura > Dendrobatidae > Dendrobates > Dendrobates tinctorius. The sequence goes on from NW_027361993.1 coordinate 10,902,451, forward strand.
ACAGTGGACCTACACCAGCAGATGACATGGCTCCCCAAACCATCACTGATTTTGGAAACTTCACACTAGACCTCAAGCAACTTGGATTGTGGCCTCTCTACTCTTCCTCCTGACTCTGGGACCTTGATTTCCAAGGTCTAGTGTGAAGTTTCCACAATCAATGATGGTTTGGGGACCCATGTCATCTGCTGGTATGAGTCCACTGTGTATTATGAAGACCACAAAGTCAGCGCAGCCGTCTACCAGGACATTTTAGAGCACTTCATGCTTCCCTCTGCCGACTTGCTTTTTGGAGATGGAAATGCCATTCTCCAGCAGGACTTGGCACCTGTCCACACTGCCAAAAATACCAATACCTGGTTTAAAACAACAGTATGTGTGCTTGATAGGTCAGCAAACTTGCCTGACCTTAACCACACAGAGAATCTATGGGGTATTGTCAAGAGGAAGATGAGAAACACCAGATACAACAATGCAGATGAGCTGAAGGCTGCTATCAAAGCAACCTGGGCTTCCATAACACCTCAGCAGTGCCACAGGCTGATCGCCTCCATGCCACGCCGCATTGATGTAGTAATTGATGCCAAAGGAGCCACAACCAAGTATTGAGTGCATTTACTGTACATACATTTCAGTAGGCCAACATTTCTAATTTTCACCAAATTTCCGTTTATGTCACAAATAAGCACAAGTTATATCAAAGAAATTTTACCACTATCATGAAGTACAATATGTCATGAGAAAACAATGTCAGAATCACCAGGATCCATGGAAGCGTTCCAGAGTTATTACCTCATAAAGGGACCGTGGTCAGAATTGTAATAATTGGCCCGGTCATTAACGTGCAAACCACCCTTGGGGTAAAGGGGTTAAAATCATTTTTCAAGCTGGTGTTATAAAGTTTTCTAATTTATTGTGATAATGACTTTTGGATTTTCATTGGCTGTAAGCCATAATCATCAACATTAGCAGAAATAAACACTTGAAATAGATCACTCTGTTTGTAATGACTCTATATAATATATGAGTTTCACTTTTTGTATTAAAGAACTGAAATAAATTAACTTTTTGATGTTATTCTAATTTTGTGAGATGCACCTGTACATTAAATGATTGCTGATCTTGTATTGATCCTGAGTTGCATGCTTTATTACATTATTTTGACAGTCTTTCTTCACAGAGCATCACCCTCCATTCACTTAGCCCTTACTTTCTCACAATTATCAAATTTTGTTTCCCTGCTGCAGCCACTAGGGGGGCCTAACTGCATATGGAGATATACAGCTAGTTTAGGAAGCTATAAAATCTGTATGCATTGTGCTCCTCCTATTGGCAGCTGTCAGGAATCACTATGGGGGTGATTTATCAGGACTGGCATGGTGCAGGCTCACTCTACCCTAGTCTTGAAAGGGTACACTGTGTCAAATTAATTACAAAGCCACTTAATGAACTTGACACCTCTAGTAAGTGACATTCGCCAGAGATGCCCCTCTAGTCTGGGACTGGAGTAGCATTTCTGGTTTTAAAAACATCAGCAGATTTGATGAATTTGACGTGGCTATGCCCCCTGTCAGATCTTCCCTAGCTCCATCCATTTTGACGGAGCTGATCCAATGTGGCATGAAAATGCTAAAAGTCTCATAATTTTGTGACTTTTCAAAGCTTTTATGCCAGATTTATGGTGTAAATGATTATATGAACGCTGCCTTTGATTCTGATTCTGATTGTAGCCCCAGAAGACTTACCTGCGGAACAAGAAATTTTCCTAATATACTTGCTGTATCAAAAGCAAAATTACTGCTGGCGGGCCCAACTAAGGCAATGGCGTTCATTTCGTAGTCAGTAAAGTTGTTTTCCATCTTTATATAAGGTGCGCTACACTGGGAGAGGATCTTCAGCGTCCCGTACATGTTGGCAGAATCTGAGCAGGTGTCATACAGCTCGTACCCCAGTGTGACATTGGGGAGAAGCAAACTGGAGTTATTGATTTCTTCAATGGCGAATCTCATTGCTTGCAGCAAATGATAACCTTGGGAATTGAATGTGGTTCTGTAAGAAGAAAAACTACGATAAAACGGTCCCGTTTTACATTGTACAACAGTGTTAAATTGCTTCCTATAGAACTGTTCATCCTGGGCCTCCTGGTTCATAAATACAATATAGAGTAGGAGTGCTGGTCCTATTAAAACAAAAAAAGAGAGGACGCTATATAACTGTAGGTCATGGGGACCAGGTCGCCCACCCTGCTGGTGCACTGTCGCTGTGACGGCAGGTTACACACGACGCTGCACCTTTCAGGCTAGGGACCCCCTTAGAGGTTCACCGTGACGTGGCAGTGGGCTTCATGCAGTCTGAACAGTGCACATCAACAAAATACAGTGTTCTCATGATCGTTTGCTAGATTGTATCAGGGTAATCAAAATGTTTAACTAATTAACACAGTCTAATGAAATGAAAATTGCAAACATCCAAAATACAAGAATAATACACACAACTCCAAAAATGAATAGAGAAAAAAGGATGACTGGAGCAAAAAATAATGCAAAAATATTTTTATTGTAAACATTTTTTTTTATGTATCCATAAGAATCATATCAAGACGTGAAAACCACAAATCAAAGGACACGGATCAAGGGACATGTAGTAAATGCCACGGTTATTTTTACACACAAAAAATGGTAACATATATACATATATTATATTATGACCTACAATAATAATTGGTATACCAAAATTTCTGCAAAAATAAGAGGTCATAAATGTAAATACCAAACCCCACAAGAAACGTTCAAGCATATAAAATTATTATAAAGTGCTAAGTGCATAAATGAGGTTAATCTTGTGTAAAAAAAGAAAAAAAAACTTACAAAAAAATCCCATGTACAGTGCCTTTCCAAAGTATTCAGCCCCCCTGGAACTTTTCAACCTTTTCCCACATATCATGCTTCAAACATAAAAGAAACCAAATGTAAATTTTTGGTGAAGATTCAACAAGTGGGGCAGAATTGTGAAGTTGAACAAAATTTATTGGTTATTTTAAATTTTTGTGGAAATTCAAAAACTGAAAAGAGGGTCGTGCAATATTATTCGGCACCTTTACTTTCAGTGCAGCAAACTCACTCCAGAAGTTCATTGTGGATCTCTGAATGATCCAATGTTGTCCTAAATGACTAATGATGATAAATATAATCCACCTGTGTGTAATCAAGTCTCCGTATAAATGCAGCTGCTCTGTGATAGTCTCAGGGTTCTGTTTGAAGCACAGAGAGCATCATGAAGACCAAGGAGCACAACAGGAAGGTCCGTGATACTGTTGTGGAGAAGTTTAAAGCCGGATGTGGATCCAAAATGATTTCCAAAACTTTAAACATCCCAAGGAGCACTGTTATGGATGAGTCACCGAAGGAGGAAAAAACAAAAATAATAGCCAAGTCCAGGAAAACGGAGAAGTTGGAAGCTATCGGATTACAGACCCCTGAACCTATCCACAACAACTAGCAGTAGCCGTGGGGGGTTCCTACGGTGCCCTAGACCTCTCGATCACAGCCGGAGAACTAAATTAGCCTAAAGACAGAAAGGGGAAATCTAAACTGCCCCAGAGCAGACCCCAAAGCAATAGGCAGCCCCCAACATATAATGACTGTGAAGCAAGATGAAAAACACTTACACAGATAGAAAGATAGGTTGAGCAAATGATGGGGCCCAAGCTAACTAAATAGGACAGGATAGAAAAGCTGCTGTCTGCAATCCGCAAAAACCCTATCCAAAAATGAACCAACAGACTGATAGGAAAAACAGGCCCTGCAGTCGCTAGGCTTCAAAAAGACTATATCAGCACTCAGGTATATTCTGAAGACAGAGCCAGAGATCAACAGATCAGAGACAAAAATGGAATTCAGCTCACCCCCGGCCGGGGATGGCTGAACTCCAAAAAACAAGTCAAACAAAACCAGAACTAAAGTGTACAAAAGGCAGAGCAAAACTTAGCTTTGAGAAGCAGAAATCAGACTGGTCTCCAAGAATCCAGCAGGAAAATCACCGGCAAGGCAGCAGGGCGTCGGCTGCCTTATATCCAGTCATCAGTTCCTGTGACCCAGTCATCATCTACCTGCTCAGCTGTTTGGTAATCAGCCTTACTACCTTCCTTCGCCAGAAGAGGGAGTTCATCAGACCTCACTGGTGAAGGGAAAAATGAACTCACAACCGAGCACTGTGCAAGTGATCATATTGAAATGGAAGGAGCATCATACCACTGCAAATCTACCGAGACCCGGCCGTCCCTCTAAACTTTCATCTCACACAAGGAGAAGACTGATCAGAGATGCAGCCAAGAGGCCCATGATCACTCTGGATGAACTGCAGAGATCTACAGCTGAGGTGGGACAGTCTGTTCATAGGACAACAACCAGTCATACACTGCACAAATCTGGCCTTTATGGAAGAGTGGCAAGAAGAAAGCCATTTCTTAAAGATATCCATAAAAAGTGTCATTTAAAGTTTGCAACAAGGCACCTGGGAGACACACCAAACGTGTGGAAGAAGGTGCTCTGGTCAGATGAAACCAAAATCGAACTTTTTGGCAACAATGCCAAATGATATGTTTGGCGTAAAGGCAACACAGCTTATCACCCTGAACATACCATCCCCACTGTCAAACATGGTGGTGGCAGCATCATGGTTTGGGCCTGCTTTTCTTCATCAGGGACAGGGAAAATGGCTAAAATTGATGGGAAGATGGATGGAGCCAAATACAGGACCATTCTTGAAGAAAACCTGTTGGAGTCTGCAAAAGACCTGAGACTGGGACTGAGATTTGTCTTCTAACAAGACAATGATCCCCAACATAAAGCAAAATCTACAATGGAATGGTTCACAAATAAACTTATCCAGGTGTTAGAATAGCCAAGTCAAAGTCCAGACCTGAATCCAATCGACAATCTGTGTAAAGAGCTGAAAACTGCTGTTCACAAACGATCTCCATCAAACCTCACTGAGCTCGAGCTGTTTGCCAAGGAAGAATGGGCAAGAATTTCAGTCTCTCGATGTACAAAACTGATAGAGACATACCCCAAGCGACTTGCAGCTGTAATCGCAGCAAAAGGTGGCGCAACAAAATATTAAGTTAAAGGGGCCGAATAATATTGCACGCCCCACCTTTCAGTTTTTGAATTTCCACAAAAATTTAAAATAACCAATAAATTTTGTTCAACTTCACAATTGTGTCCCACTTGTTGTTGATTCTTCACCAAAAATTTACATTTGGTATCTTTATGTTTGAAGCATGATATGTGGGAAAAGGTTGAAAAGTTCCAGGGGGCCAAATACTTTTGCAAGGCACAGTATATAAAACTAATGATAAATCACACACAAAATTGAAATCCCTGAGAGGTGATTCCAAAAGCGAGCCTAAAGTACAATAGTACACACAATGCGCTCTAAATAATCATATGTGTGCATGGTAATATATTAAAAAAAACAAGGACAAAAAAATGCAAAAAAATGCAGCAAACTGCAATGATGAAGAGAAATCCCTGTGAGGTGATTTCACAAACAAGCCTTAGGCTGTGTGCACACGCTGCGGAAAAGGTGCGGATTCATCCGCGCGGATTTTGTACAATCCGCAGGTGAAACCGCAGGTCAAAAGACCTGCGGTTTTACCTGCGGATTGCTCTGCGGTTTTGCCCTGCGGTTTTTCATCTCCTCAATGGAGGAGATGGCAAACCGCAGGAGAATCCGCAGAAAGAATTGACATGTCAATTCTTTCTGCGGATTGAAAACCGCAGATAATCCGCGCGGAAAATTCTGCACCGTCTGCACTGCGGTTTTTGATTCCCATAGGGAATCATTGTACTGTACACCGCAGCAAAAACTGCTGCGGGTCCGCAGCGGCCAAAACCGCTGCGGAACCGCAGCAAAATCCGCAGCGTGTGCACACAGCCTAAAGTGCAATAGTAAATGTAATGCGCTCTGAACAAACACAAGTGTGCATGATAATTTGCTGTGAAAATGCAGAAACAGAAAAATGCAGCAACTGCAATAGCGATAAAGGTTGTATACCTGATATGTAGCGTAATGACGTCCCACCAGAGCCGTGTCCTCACCCCGACAGCGCCGTTTCGCTTAATGCTTCCTCAATGGGGGCCTTTGAGGAAGCATTAAGCGAAACGTGTGTGATTTATCATTGGTTTTATATGCATGGGATTTTTTTTTTGCAAGTTTTTTTCTTTTTTTTTTTTTTTCTTTTTTGTACAAGGGGTTACATTTATGCACTTAGCACTTCATAACAATTTTATAACAGTATTATTTGAACATTTCTTGTGGGGTTTGGTATATACATTTATGACCTCTTATTTTTGCAGAAATTTTGGTATACCAATTATTATTGTAGGTCATAATATAATATGTATATATTTTACAATTTTTTTGTGTAAAAAAATAACCGGCATTTACTACATGTCCCTTGATCCGTGTCCTTTGATTTGTGGTTTTCACTTCTTGATATGATTCTTATGGATATATAAAAAAATTTTTTACAATAAAAATATTTTTGTATTATTTTTTGCTTGTCATCCTTTTTTCTACATTCATTTTTGGAGTTGTGTGTATTAATCAAAATGTTTATCTGGAGCTCAAATATATATCTAGATTGAGTGCAAAAGCAAAAACTCTTTGGTTGTTAGAAGTAGGCCTCTTTCACACTTCAGTCTTTTCTTGAAAAAAAACGGATCCGTCGTTTTTTTTTTTTTTCTGCGAAATCCGTTTTTTTTTTCAAGAGTTCTGTTCCTTTAAATTTAATACACTTACTGCTGCGACGGATCCGCCCAAAAAACGGATCCAGTGCATCAGTTTTTTGCAAATCTGCCAAGGATCTGTTCTTTCACACTTTGATGGTTTGGAACTGACGTCAAAAGACTGAAGTGTGAAAGAAGTCTTAGTTCTGTGTTTCTTTTAGTCCCAAGGATGCAAACGATAAAAAAATAAATATTTACAGTAATTTTATATATAAAGATTTGCCCCACTCCCCTCCTGCCCATCTTACCTATCGCAATTGTCGACCAGGGGTGTGGAGGATACGGATACATCGGCTTTATGATAAGTGAATAATCCTCCTACGATGTAATCTCCAGGAACACTAAATTCAGTCTTATATTCGGTTTCCTTACAGCTCTGAGCGGAGTAGAAATGAAGAATTAATATGAAGACGTGGCCCGATGTTAGAGATGTGATAAGCATAATGTTCCCAGGACCTCGGTTGGGGGATAGGACAAGGCTCTATATTGGCAAATAATGAATTTGACGCCTGTTAATAGAGTATTTGCTGTGTACATACATATGATGGATGCTCTCCCACAGGATCTGCATATGGGCTGATTTGTATATGAGTAGGCTTGAACTTAAAGCTGTTGTATCATCCATAGGATTACGGAAGAGGAAACTTTAAGTATAGAGCTGATCGTATCCAAATCTGAGCGCACTGAATGATTGCTGAAGCTCCGAAGGGATCAAAATCTTAAAAGTGTAAATATGTACCAGCAAATGAGAAAAACATCCATCCAAACAGAATACAGATAGCTGGCCTATAGGGCTGCCATCACTTGAGATACCCCTTAGGTCCCTGCATTAGGAAGTCAAACGGAACCCCTATTTTAGCAGCGACCATATTTCTGTGTTTATAGACAGTGGAGCTGGAGTCAGTATGGTGGATGCTGAGTTTGCTAGAACTCCTAGTTTTGTCTGCTCTAACTTGGCTTAACCTATTCCTATTTGGGCCACTGACTCATCACCACTTGCATAGAGAACACTGACATGGATTGTTCATGACATAAGATTAAAGGTGTGGTCTTTTCATTATGAAGTAATCCCTTGTTATGTTCTGAAGGATCTCCACACTCCAATGGTTCTGGGTTTTCCCTGGTTGGTGAAGCATAATCCAACTGTGGATTGGCCATCCAGAGAGATTGTAAAGTTGGGAGATTACTGTCATGGTAAGCTGCCTAAACGTTTCCATTTCTGTTGGGACATTACCAACATTTTTGCCTGGCTTTGAGGATCCTGCCCCAATTTTGCAGAAGGGGGTAGGCATTTAGGCCTTGTACACTGGCCTGGAGGGTGAGGTGTTGGAGGTTAAGGGAGACGCCCCAGTCTCCTGCCCTTCGGGGAGGTTATTTGTGCCATCTAATTTGCACCGCAAAGTAACTAGAGAATTTCATGACGCTGGTAATACAGGTGGTAAAACAACCGCGGTACTCCTTTTTCGTCATTTTTGGTGGCCAGAGTTGCATTAAGATGTGGATGAACAGGTGTCTGCAGCGTTTGCGTACGTTCTAAAGTACCGCATACCCGTCCATCTGATCCTGTTTTACCACTACCTGTTCCTAACTGGGTCAGGAGAGACAGGTATAAACGTATGACTGTCAGTAAACATGTGCCGAGTCTGTAACTGAATGTGAATGACTTTGTATGGTTGTCTACCAGGAATATCAAGTTGAGGGTTCTTTCCTGGAAGTTGGGACCTAGATTCATTGGTCCCTATAAGATAACCGCCGTCATTGGTCCAGCAGCATTTCATCTTGAGCTTCCTCAAGCTCTTGAGATATACAATGTTTTTCACAGGTCTTTGCTCAAGAGATATGTGGAACCTCTTGAACCCTCACCCCTTCCGCCGCTCCCAATAATGGTTGACGGTAATCTAGTGTTTCAGATTTTGAGGATTCGAGATTCTCGTCTCCAACACCGTTCCCTACAATACTTGGCGCATTTGTGGGGTTATGGTCCAGAGGAAAGGATGTGGGTTTCTGCAACAGAGGTGAATGCCCCCAGGCTGGTTTGTTCGTTCCACACTTCTTATCCTGAGAAACCTGGTCCTGAGTGTCCGGAGGCCATTCATAGAAGGGGGTGTACTGTCACGAGTGTGTCAGAGGCTGCAGACTATCACACTGCATCTGGCTGCAGAAGGTCTCGGCAGTTTGCTTTTCAAACTTCTTCCTGGTCATTCTGACTCTAAAACCCAGTGTTAACCTTCCCCCGGCTCTAATGGACACACTTGGACCTGGGTGTTTATAACTTCCAGCTTGCTGCCTTGCAGTTGCCAGTGATATTTCCATTTTTATTTCCCTTCTGAGGCTTGGAGCTATAGCAGCTGGCTTTCTTCCTCTTTGGTGTTTGGAGGATGTCTGTGTTTCTCTGAGTCTACTGAAGCTAAGTGTTCCCCTTGTTTGTGTATCCCCTCTGTCTTTAGTTCTAATGGGGATTGACTAGATTTTCATCTTGTCCTTCCCTATACAGGGCTTACTGCTAGGATCCGGCAGGGATTAGTTATCCTGCTCGGCGGTAGGTGCAGAACCTATATATAGGGATGTTAGGGCAGACAGGGTGACATTAGATCTGCCTAGGGGTCTCCACTCCCCATTTCCCTAGTATTGCGCTCTCTTACCCTTATCCCTTCGTGTTGCGCTTAGTCTTTTCTACACCATCCCAATGCTTCTTCTTGCCTGCTGTGGTACTGCGGATTCCTCCCCCCTATGTGCTGCTGTCCTCGCTCTACATGTCACCTTGCCAGGTTGGATCAGTGACTTCATCGTCCACCACCTTATCTTCCAAATACCCACCCTGGTCCTTGTACTCAATTGCTGACGTAAAAACACCACTTGCTGGTAATTGTGTCTCATCATCATCCAACTCTTGTGACCTTAACTGCATTTTCCCACAGTCACCTTCTTGTGAGCATGGTTGCTCAAATATTTGAGCATCGCTACAGGCGATCTCCTCATGTCCCAGTTTGAACGGGCAGGGCGAGAGGAAAGAATCTATAAATGGAAATGTGAACAGCTCTTTGGACTGTCCAAGGGTGAGATCACTTGTCTCCGGGCACTCGGCATGGTGGGAGGAAGGAGGATCAGTTTGAGAATTATGTGGTCCAGAATCATGGCTACTGAGACTGGACTGTGTGGAAGACAGGGTGGTGCTGGCAAAGTGACAGGAAGCATTATCTGCTATCCATTCAACAACCTTTTTACACTGGTCTGGATTCAAGATTGGTGTTCCGAGAGCCCCTACAAAGTGAGACAGGAAGCCATATCGATATGATGTGTGTGTTTGTTGTGGTCCCATGACAGCACAGTTTTACCTTGCCCACGTCCTTGGCCTCTGCGCTCACCATCAACATCATTTTCACTTCCCTGTCTCTCGTCACACGCCTTGCCCATTTTAAATTACATATGATATATCCCTGTTGGGAAAACGTTGCAGACAGTATAACAATGCCATAAAAATTTGCCCACTATAGATGGACGTATAAGACTGTAGTATCAATATAGCAATGCAATTTTTTCAGCAGTGACATTTTATTCGGCATTTATCATAGAAGAGTTGAGCCTCAAAACACAGGGGAAAAAATTGGTCACAAATAACAGTAGAATCAAAAGGAAATAGACAGCATGTGACTTAAATATGAGTGTCTGAGCAAAGGGTCTGAATACTTATGACCATGTGATATTTCAGTTTTTCTTTTTTAATAAATTTGCAAAAATTTCTACATTTCTGTTTTTTCAGTCAAGATGAGTTGCAGAGTGCACATTAATGACAAAAAAAATAAACTTTTTGAATTTACCAAATGGCTGCAACGAAACAGAGTGAAAAATTTAAAGGGGTCTGAATACTTTCCGTACCCACTGCATACCTGTCAGAGCTATCGATGAATTGCAATAGGGTGAATTATGGGCATCGCAGGAGAGAGGTCGCCATGAGTTTCCAGGTCGCACAGTAAGACATTAAAGGGGTATTCACATCTCCAAGATCCTATCCCAATATGTAGTAGGTGTAAAAATAATATTAGCAAATACCTCCAATTAGAAGTGTAGTATAGTTCTTCTGATTCGCTAGGTCTCTTTCCTCATGCTCAGGCATTTCAGGACCTTAGGTGTCCATGGTTACGACTAGAGTTGAGCGATACGGGTCGGTCAAATTAAAAAATCGCCGACTTTAACTAAAGTCGGGCTTCACCGATCGAAACCCGACCATAGCGTAAGGTCGGCCATGAGGTCGCCGAGCCGAGCGCCAAAGTCGCATTTCAAATAATGCTTCCAGCGCCTTTTCTCAGCCAATGATGGAGGACGCACACTGACATGGGCAGCGGCCACCACCATCTTAGAGAAGGACATTGAAGTGATTGGCTGGCTTTGTGTGGCGTCACAGTGGCTACAAAAGGCCGTGACCGCCATCTTACTTCTGCCGGTCTTAGAATAGGGAGAGGTGCTGCTGCTGCTGATTCTGAATAGGGAGAGCGTTAGGCAGGGAAGAAGAAAAAAAAAATTGCTTCTGCTGATAGCGCTTTTCACTGTACAGTTAGTGTACGGAGACTGACAATTTTCCATACAGACACCGTATAGCGGTGTACACTCCTCACACACTACTGTGTACCGGCAAGTATCACGGACAAATACAAGCTATCTGTGTGTGACTCTGGAAAAACAAACCGAGGAGATTTTCAATTTTTCCAGACCTACACCTTAGAGAGCTGTCCGCTTTTCAAACAGTTTCGTATATCTGCTGTTTGATTACGGTCAAAACTATACAGAGACAGCGTGTGTCACTCCATATAAAAATAGATGGAGACTGACAATTTTCCATACATACACCATATAGAGATGTCCAATTCTCAAACAGTATTGTATATCTGCCGATCGGATTACAGTCACAGCTATACAGAGTCAGCGTCTGTTTGTGAAACTCCGTAAATACATATACGGAGATTGATAGTTACACAAAAAACATATACAGCTGTACACTTCTGATACAGTTGCGTATATCTGCTTGTTGGATTACGGTCAAATACACACTGGGAGTGCGTCAGTGACTAACAAAATATATATGTAGATTTAATTTTTTTTAATACAGCTTAGGCCTCTTTCACGCTTCAGTTTTTTACAGTCAGTCACAATCCGCAAGGTTTTGAAAAAAACGGATCCTCAATTTTCTTTTGAGGAATCGTTTTTTTTCTCCATTGACTTACATTAATGGCGGATTGTGACGGATTGCTGTCCGTTGCATCCGTTTTTTATGAGGATCCGCCAAAAGTTGCTGTCCGTCACCATCCTCAAAGATTTCAAAAGGGAGCTTGCAACGTTTTTTTTTCTGGCGGATCCTCCAGACACTCATTTAACCCGAAATTCTTTCTGGGTGCCGGACAAAAAAAAAAAATCTCTCTCTCTCTCTCTCTCTCCTTTTCCAGGCTGCGATTCCTTTAAAATTCTTCATTTTGCGGATCCGTCAAAAAAAACGGATGGGTGTGATAGGAACTGAAGGAGTTAAATTGAGTTCTGTCTATGTTGCATTCTCTTGTTTAAAACCTTATCTGTTCTTCGAGGAGATGTCTCAGACATCTCCCTTGTGAACCAAGGTCAAATACCTCTGCTTTTTCGCCTAAATGACTTTCTTTGTCGAAAACAAGTTGTAAAATCATTTGTACTGCGCATGTCTGTAAAATGTTTAAATTCTTTACTATAAAAGACGGAAGCCTAACTGATAAGCCAGAGGCGTCTTGGAGGCATCCCGAGTGGTATTATACAGCCGTGTCTGTGTTATCCTTCTCGACGGAGCAATTGATTAGAGACATATGGTGCTTCACACCTAAGAACATCGGTCCTTCAGATGAAAGAGTAATCTGAGGGATCCCGACAGTTTCCTGGTGCCCGAAACAGGGACCTGATATAGGCACCTCTCCAAGACTACCCGATCTACAGACCACTCCTGTTACTGATGAAATTGTGAACAGCAGACCTAAACACCTGGCCAGGTAAGAGATCAATTTTTCTCTTCTCTGCTCTTCATAATCTATCATTATAACTAAGGTCCGTATAAAGGGGAATCTAGTAGAGGAGGGGGCCGTAAAATCAGGTCCATATAAGAACTCTGAGGAAATCGGGTGTGACACGCATATGTAATTTCTGCTCGAATGAGAGGTTACTGTAGGTTCTGTGTGTGCACAGCTATTTTTAGAAAAAGAGCTGATGCAAATCAAAATGGGAGAGGTCTGACATTACGGAATATAAGGCTGGGTGAACAGTTCATACTGCGCAGCCCGGACGGACAAGTTTTTCACAATAGACGGTTCCGCACTAGAAATAGAGGAGGTTGTTGAATGGCTACTTTGATTTGAAAGGTTGTGGAAAGTAGACAAATAAGCTGCACAGTAGGTATTCGTTCAAAGAGTGGTGATATTGCCTAACTGGGTCATGTGACAGCGTTCTTTCGGGGAGGTCACCGCCTAAGCTTAAATCAACACCCTTTACGAATAAACCTTGTGACAGATAAGAGTGTGACCGAATGAGCACAGGACCGTGAAATGAGCCTGTGACAGGATATGACTGAAGAACCCCAGTAGATGGACACTTTATTTACAATCCTGTGTGTTGTGGGAGTATTTATGTTCGGATGCTACATAGCATATAAGTACACGAAACACGTAGTACACCGAGGAACAGACACTCCATTTAGCCTGTTAGCACCTTAGGAAGAAGGTAACGAGGTATAGTAGAGCCTAGTCTTGAGCTTACCCAATACACCACCTAAGGCAGGGGACTAACAGGAAGACAACAAGAGAGACAGGATAAGAATAAAAGATAAGATGGGGAACAGTCAGGGAAAGACACCTGAAGAAGGAAATCGGTTATGTGATATAATTGAGGATAGATATGGAAGTAGTGCAGCAAAGAACCTGGAAAAAGTATTAATCAAATCCAAAGTGCAAGATAGGCAGGCTGTGTGAATCCTTGTATATATGTCTATGAGAACCTCTGAATAAGATGAGAGATGAGTAATTGAGTAAAAAAAAAAAAAAAAAAAAAATCAGTGAATGAGCACGTATGAATGAATCATCACACATCATTTTTGTGTCAAGAGATTTGTGACCTTTCTAGTTGTGGTGGAATCCCGGACAGATGCGTTATAGATATTTCAAATCTACATCTGAGACTGAATGAATTGAGTAATGATATAGTTCGTGTTATATGTGGCATTACATTGTAAAGTTTCCTGAATGCATTTGGCCAGAAAAAGGGCAAGGCATGGTTAATCTCATTATACAGTTATCTGCCCTTACAGTGAAATCCCGTGATTTTGAGTTTCTTTGTAGAAATTGATTTTGATAAGTCTAAAGAACTACAGAATTCTGTGAAGGACGACGCTGCATTCTGATGGGAGGGGTGAAGGATGGCGCTGCGTAGTTTTTCTTCTCCCTTCGCTCTTATCTCTGCTGAGTGTGAGCTGTGCTCAAAATTCTCTGTAATTCTATCCGTAAGGTACACGCTGAAAGATTTGTGCATTTTAAAGCAACAGTACTTAATTGAAGATTGGAAGTTAAAAAGTAAGATATGGTGCCTAATTTAGAAGGGAATTGTAAGTGATTGCTTGGTCATTAATGTGTTTGAACCTGCTTCTAGTTGTGTGATTGATTTGTATAGCAAATTGTGTTAAATTACATGAGACAGAGAAGGAAGGAAGCAGTAAAACAAGTGGGACAAATATTGAAAAAGGCAAAAATACCAGAGTGTGAATGTTTGGATGTACAAAAAGGCACAGACAAGGGAAGAAAATAGCAAGTGAATAAATGATGCTTGAGAATGTGCAGCAGTGTGGAAGGTGTATTATGAATGTTTGATTGACAAAGTGTAACCAGAGACCCAGACAAAACAGATGGACTTGTAAACACTGTGGTCAGACTCACACAAATCCAGACTGAATAGCTACTTGTGTGACCTGTGCTACTGACCTAAGAGAATTGCACTAAATCCTATCCAGACTAGATCATAAGAAGCTGACATAATAGTGTGGATAGTGGGTAGTGGGGACATTGGCCCTTGAGGAGTAAGCTGACAGTAGACATCAGACGGCCAACCCCAGCAGGACCTAGAAGTGTGACTAGAATAAGAAAGATACAGGTGTATTATCCCTGGAGCCCCTCTGACCAGCTAGCTTTGCTGAAGCAGCTGCCTGACCCTGCAGACCAACCATTCCCGTTTTACAGACACATAAAGGAAGTACAGCAGACATATAAGTGTACCTGGGCAGACCTAGAGAGGTTGGTGAGTTTAAAGGCAGGTGACGCACAAGATCATATAATTAAGACACATAGATGTGACAAAGAATCAGGCTTGGGGCATGGATGATAAATCTGCACGATCTGGGGAGACGTACTGTGAGTCACTAAGACAATGGGCTGCAGTGGAACAATCAGAGCAGTCTGTACTCCTGACTAATGTGACACAGCAAAGAGGAGAGAGAGTAGAGATATACCTTGGACGGTTACAGCTGAAATGGGCAGACATAGGGTACATTTGCATAAACCCACTTGATGTTAGAATACTGGTGGATGCATTCATTGACGGTATGAACAAAGACTTACGAGACGCAGTACAGATAGCCAGACCTGAATGGAGACATGTAGATCCGAAAGACCTCCTTAAGGTAGCTAAAGAAATTGAGCAAACAAGGATAATAAAACGACCTGTCATGTATGCTGGCGCACAAGGAAAAAAGTGGAGACGTAATAGGGAAGGCATGTGAGATGACACTGACGTTTCTTTTGACAATCTATTCCCCACATGACATCCATGCCATACTCCTACAAGTTCAACCAAAACATCTGTCTATGGCCAGACAGCTCCGACTTGAGTGTGCTCTACTAATTCCTGAGTATGTCACTCCTCAAAAGATGTAACGTTCTGAATCCAGCCACCCTCCTGCCTGTGGATTCAGAAAAGGGGGAATTGGTGACCGTATTGGCAAGTGAGGAAGGATACTTTGACATGACGCATGAACATGTCTGCATAGAACTGATGAGTCAGGAGACAGTTGGGTTTGCACACGTTCATGAAAAACCTGTTCCTAATGCAGACTTTGAGTTTCTTTTTTGTAGATGGCCCCAGATACCACCAGGATGGACGATTCTACACTGGATATGCAGTAGTATCCTCACATGAGGTAATCCGAGCGGAACCACTCTCTCCTCACATGTCGGCGCAGGAGGCAGAGTTGAAGGCACTCACTGAGGCGTGTAGAGCCGCTGCAGGTAAAGTCGCTAATATTTTCACAGATTCGAAGCCCATTAAAAATGCAGAGCTGGTGAAACAATTGATGGAGGCATTGATGTTACCAGTCCAGGTTGGCATTGTCAAGGTAAAAGCACACACAAAGGTGACTCCGTGGAGGTAGAGGGCAATAGAAGGGCGAACGAGGCTGCTAAAATAGCACAAGGCGGCCTAGAGAGAGCAGTGGACGGTGGCGGGGAGTCAGCGTATTCCAGCCACATTGGGTCTAGATGTCCTGAAATCCCTCCAGCAAAAGGCTGCCCAAACAGAGAAGGTACACCGGGGGAGACTGGGAGCTGAGCTGAACTCAAATGGAGTATGGGAGAATAAGGATAAAATGTGCCCACCAAAGTCCCTGTTCCCAATGATGGCGCAAGCAGCACATGGCCCCAATCACACCTCAAAAAGTCACATGTGTGCCATGGTAGATGCCTTCTGGATCGCTCCTGGCTTCAGTTGCGCAGCCGCGAAACTTGTACAATCATGCCTCATCTGTGCACAGCACAACCCAGGTAAAACAGTAAAAGTCCCTAAGAAAGCGACACCTAGGCCTCTCTACCCGTTTCAGAGACGGCAGATTGACGACATACAGCTACCAAGGTAGGAGTGTATGCAAATATCCTAGTATGTGTAGATCTCTTCTCTGGATGGCCAGAGGCCTACCCGGTGAAAACGGCTACAGCTCGAGCCACTGCAAAGAAACTGGTGATGGAACTAGTACCACGATTCGGTGTCCCTGAAACAATTGAATCAGACAGAGGTACACACTTTACTGCTGAGGTAATGCAAAATGTCATGCAAATGATAGGTGTAGAACAGGCATTTCATACACCCTACCACCCACAGAGTTCAGGGAAGGTAGAAAGAATGAACGGGACACTGAAATTGAAAATACAGAAAACCATGGAGCAGACCCATAGACCATGGCCAGAGTGTCTCCCATTAGCATTATTCTCAGTAAGGTACACACCCACGGGAAAAGCTAAACTGTCACCCTTCGAGATACTGTTTGGAAGACCACCGAACACAGGGTTGTACTACCCACAGGTCTTAACACTCAATGTGGATAATTTGACAAGTTATGTAATCCAGTTGCAAAAGCATTTAACTCAAATGCATTCTCTAGTTTTCTCTTCCATTCCAGATCCAGATAGTGTGGAAGGAACTCACTGTCTACAACCTGGTGATTACGTATATGTCAAGAAACACTCCAGAAAGACCCTTGAACCCCGATATCAAGGACCTTACCAAGTACTCCTAACAACGCCTACTTCTGTTAAGTTGGAAGGACGACCAACCTGGATCCACGCATCGCATTGCAAACTAGCCACAGGAATTAACAAAGCATAAGAGTGCATAATGTTTTGGTTTGGTTTTGTTGCATTATCTGTAATAATGGTAGCTGCGTGGGACAATCTAAATTCTCCAATGTCCTTGAATAATAAGTTTATACAACATCATGAGAAAATACTAAATGATTGGTCAAAAGACACTCAGTCTCCAGCAGATTGCTGGATCTGCACACATTCACCAGTATCGGCCACTAGTATTCCGTTCCTTGTTATTCCTATGCCACCCGAGGAATTATTTGCCTGGACCAGTTGTTCTGATACACTTGCTAATAATGCCACAAATAATGTGAAGTTATGGAACACAACTGTTGGAATACCTATTGTGGGATGGGTAGGATACCCTTGGTGGCAGGGTAATCTTTCAGGAAGTAATACATACCTTCAATATCTGGCATATAAAGGGGGGGCTTGGGTACCCAGGAATAGAACTCGATTAACCTACCTGGGGCAAATTCCAATGTATGGCCTACAAGTTAGTTTTAATGTAACTTCCCACTCTACTGATGCCTTCAAACCAATACTGCTAGAAAGAAGGTTGCATAATACGTCCTGGGAGTATTCCACTTTATTTCCCCAGGGCAATAATGAAACTTGTTTTAATATATCAGGTAATATACTTTGCAACGAGTCATCTGGATATGAGAAAGGAACTCCCACCTGTGGAAATTCCGATGTAGGGTATTGTAGTCCTTTAGGACAACTTCCAAATTGGTGTATGCTTCAGAATGTATCTGCGTTCATAGATTTAGTTCATAGACTGGTATTACAACATTCAGCCCTATGGGACCTACCTAGTGACATGTACTGGGTATGTGGAGACAATGCATATAAATGGTTGCCATTAGGGGTAAAAGGTGCTTGTACTCTGGGTCGTTTGACTCCAGCTACCTTTGTTATTCCGAATGACCAGTTGAATACTCAGAGCATACCTAAACACACGTTGTACAAAAGAGCTGCTGACAATACACCTCGCCTCTCTGGGAGACCACATATAGTGCAGATGAGTGTGGCTAATAAAATTGTCAGTTCTATTTTTATTTATCCTATGATTACTCAAATGTGGGATAAATTAGTCAGGGCTACAGATTACTTAGATGACCAAATATGGGATATATTGGATATATTGAACACCACCGTTGCTGTCCAAAATCAGCTCATCATAGCCACTAATCAGCATACCATAGTATTAGATTATTTAACTGCAGCGCAAGGAGGTATGTGTCAAGTCATCGGACCAGCTTGCTGTCATTATATAGATCCCGACAGGTGGCATCCGTTGTCATCAGTTCTACAACGGATCCAGCATCCGTCCTTTTGGCGGATTTTGACTGATGCAAAAAACTGAAGTGTGAAAGAGGCCTTACACAGCTGGACGCTCCTCATACAGTACCATCTCTCTGCTGGTATTTTTGGTACATTTTCCCAAACATGAGGAAGTATGGTGGAAGAGTCCGCGGACGTGGGCAGGGGGGCGCAGCTGGTACTGATGGTGGTGGTTCATCGGCTGGTTCTGGCAAAAGCACAATAGCAGCTAAGGCAGGAGGTGTTGAGCCTACATCATCGTCTTGCCCAAGAAGGCCTGTAAGGTTCCCTTTTCTTGGAGAAGGAAAACCGCTTTTAAAGCTGGAGCATCAGGAACAGGTTTTGGCGTACATAGCCGAAACAGCCACCAGCTCTCTTGCCTCCTCTTCTGAATGTTCAAAACCTGCAAGCACGGAGTCGTCAGTGGAGGGTTCTGGTCAGGAAAAACACCTTTCCTTGTGTCCTTCACCCCCACCAAAAGTTAAGGATGCGGCAGCCCACACTTCAGATTACTCTATGAAGCTCTTTTCACATAACATGCCTGGGTTATCCAGTCAAATCCTGAATTCCCCAGTCCAAGATGAATCTGACATGGAGTGCACTGATGCACAGCCACTGCTAGATGATTCTGCTGGTACATTGACCCAGAGAACTACATTGCCCTCACAGTCTACTGAGCCAGAATCTGACCCTGATGAAACTCAGGTGCCCCTTCCCGCATACTATACCACCTTACACGGTGACACAGAGGAAGGTAAAGAGGAAAGTGCAGATGACTTTAAAGAGGAGGTGATGGATGACCCAGTCCTTGACCCGGACTGGCATCCATTGGGGGAGGAGGGTGGCGCTGGCAATAGTTCAGATAAGGAGAAGGATCCGCAGCAGGCATTGACATCGCAGCAGCGGTTATCTGGCAGGCCCGTAGCTGTCCAAAAATATGGACCAAAAACTAAAAGAGTTGCAGGACAGCTTGGCCAGACGGTCAACTTAGCACAGCGTGCAAGGCCAGAAAATGTATACCATAGTAGGAAGAGTGCAGTGTGGCACTTCTTTGTCCAAAATCCTACTGATGAGGCAAAGGTTATCTGTTAGAAGTGCGGAAGGACCTTTAGCCGAGGTAAACAACTCAGAAATTTGAATACCAGTTGCATGCTTAGACATTTAGCCAACATTCACTTGCAAGCGTGGACGGACTACAAAACCTCAGGTAGCACATGTGCACCTGCTCTGACTGAAGGTAGCCAGCAACGCTCCATCGCTTCCCCCACTGTAAGACCACCGCCACCGTTAAGCACACCACCAGCACTAAATGTGGAGGTGTCGTCACAAGGCCAAAGCACTCAGGGAATCACAATGGTTTTGCAACACAACACTGAATCTAGGCCATCGCCACCAATACCATCACCAACCCCCTCTCACTCCATCCAGTCCTCCGCTACTTCCCCCATATGCACCTCTCCAGTCCAGCTCACCCTACCAGACACTCTGAGTAGGACAAGAAAGTATTCATCCTCTCATTCGTGTACACTGTGAATGCCTACATTGCCAAACTAATCTCATTAGAGATGATGCCCTACCGCTTGGTTGAAAGCCAAGCTTTCCGCGAGCTCATGGCCTATGCTGTCCCATGGTATGACCTACCCAGCCGGCACTTCTTTTCTCTAAAAGCCATCCCAGCCCTCCACCTGCATGTGAAAGACCGCATTGTCCATGCACTCAAGCAATCAGTGAGTGGAAAGGTGCACCTCACAACAGATGCATGGTCCAGTAGGCATGGCCAGGGCCGTTACATGTCCATCACTGCGCACTGGGTTAATATGGTGGATTCAGGCTCCACAGGGGACAGCGGCGGTGGAACAGTGCTGCCTAGCCCACGGTATAGGAAACAGTTGGCTGTAGGCTTTCGACCCTCCTCCTCCATAAGCGAAAGCTCGTCCACAGAGCGCAGTCGCATGAGCACTCCATCCGCAGCTGGCAGTGTTGCACACGAGGTGTCCCACTATCGAACAGCTAGTGGCAAGCATCAGCAGGCTGTGTTCAAGATGATGTCTTTGGGCGACAACAGACACACCGCGGAGGTACTGGCCGACTACTTGCAGCGACAAACTGAGTCATGGCTGGGCACTCTGCATCTTGTGCCAGGCAAGGTAGTCAGTGATAATGGCCATAATTTTGTGGCAGCCATAGCCCATGCAAAACTCACACACATACCTTGCCTGGCTCACACTTTGAACCTGGTAGTACAGTGCTTCCTTAATAATTACCCAGAGTTAATATCCCTGCTCCATAAGGTGTGATGATTGTTCTCGCACATCCGTCGCTCAAACTCGTATGCAGAAGCTGCAGCGATTGCTCCACCTCCCCAAGCACCGGCTAATCATAGACGTTGCAACAAGGTGGAACTCCACCCTGCACATGGTTGAGAGGCTGTGCGAACAGAGGCAGGCTGTAATGCATTTGTGGGAGGATACACGGGCAGGCAGCTTGAGGGAAGACATGGAATTGTCGGGTGTGCAGTGGTCAAAGCTGAAAGACCTCTGTAAAGTCCTTCAGTGTTTTGAGGAATGCACACAGCTGTAAGCGCAGACGACGCCATCATATGCATGAGCATCCCACTTATGCGTCTGCTCATGCAAAGTTTGACGCACATTAAGGATCTGGCGTCTGCAGCCGAGGAGGAACAGGAGGAGGAGGAGGAGGGAAGCCTTGCTGACAGTCAGCCATTGTCTGGTCAGGGAACTGTCCTGGACGAGGTGGAGGAAGAAGAGGAGGATGAGGGGGATGATTATTTTGGGCAGGAGGATGCTTCTCAGGGGGCAAGAGAAAATGTTGGCGTTCCAAGGTCAGGTACAGTGTTTGTGCATGACTGTAGGGATGTGGATTTGCCAGAAAGTGCTCCTCCACCCAGCAGTGGCAGTGCATTATTGACACCTGGAACATTGGCCCACATGTGCGATTATGCCTTGCGGATCCTAAAAAGGGAACCCTGCATTGCCAAAATGATGAAGGATGACGACTACTGGATCGATCCACGCTACAAAGGTAAATTAGACAACATCATGCCACAGGAGAACCTAGAGATAATATTGGCTAACAAACAGGCAACTCTGGTAAACCGTTTGAGGCTTTCCCAGCACACAGCAGCGGTGCTGGTTCTCCCACGAGCCGTAGTGGGCACAATGGAAGAGGTGTTTGTGGTGCACACAGCCGAAGTGGCGTTGGAGACAGGGGTTTAATGATCATATTGTGGAATGATTTCTCAAGTACCGCTCACACGACTGCTAATACTGCATCGATTACAAGTGACAGGAGACAGCAGTTGTCAACTATGGCTACAAACTACTTCTCCTTCCATATCGATGTTCTCCCTCACAGGTCATTCCCCTTTGACTATTGGGCCTCTAAACTGGACACCTAGCCTGAATTGGCACACTATGCCTTACAGGAGCTCGCTTGCCCTGCTGCTAGTGTGTTATCTGAAAGAATCTTCAGTGCTGCTGGATCAATCCTGACAGAAAAATCCCGTCTGTCAACCCAAAATGTTGATGATCTAACCTTCATTAAAATGAACCATGCATGGGTTTCAAAGGATTTTGCCCCACCTTCCCCTGATGACACATAGGTTGCCAGAAAACTGCCTCGCTTTTGTCCTCCTCTTCCTCGGACTTGCCCAATTCCGTCATTTGCAGCAGCTGAATGTCCAGCCTACACATCAACATATGCCATTTTTTAAACCTACCTAACTGGGCTGCCCACCCCCTCCCAGGGCTGGGGTCAACACCTGGCGTACCCGGTGAAGTGCCATTGCTCTGAACAGGTGGATGGGCCCACTGATGGCCGACGGCACTGGCACAGGACCCCTCATAGTACAATACAGTGTCTCTGACGGTGGGGGGGCCCACTCGCCGTCAACCACACCAGCATACTATGAGGGGCCCTGTGCCAGTACCATCGACCACGAGTGTGCCCCCCCCTGCTTGGTCATGGCCACAGCACTTGCAAGTTGCAATACTTACCTCTCCCTGCTCCACCGCTGTGTAGTCTGGCCAGTTAAATCCTTCACAGTGACAGCCACTAGAAATTTGGTGTATTGATCGATGATGGTTAAGATGTAGCTATGGCCTGTCCCGCTGGCCTCTACCTTCAGATGATCAATGGCTACCATTTGTAATGGATGTCAACTTATGAGCGGATGCAGTGGTGCTTTATGATCACCTTTCACAGTTGTGATAGTCACAGACGTGTGACATTCCTGCCACCATTTTTCAATGTCTCCTCTCATGGCAATCCAATAGAATCGCTTACGGCCTGTGGCTTCTGTCTTTTGCACTCCAAAATGACCAGACACATCATGATAGGCAGTGAGGACCATGTCTACATCTCTCCCTGTGATCACAATTTGATGGAGATGAGTAACGGTGATGTGATCCACGCTACTGCGATAAAGCAATCCTTTCTTCACAAAGAACCGTTTTCGCTGTCTCCACAGACACAGTAAGTTAGGGTCTACATCGCCTCTGCAACATCTACCGGGAGGTTTTCCCGCGATGAGTAATTCCCAAATTTCTGCTAACACTCGACTTTCCGTCTGTACTTGTATCCATGTAGTTTCCAGTAGTGGAGAGTCTGGACTGGCTTACTGAGATTGAAATATATACGAAGATTTAAAAGTACCACAACACTGTATACTGTTGTACGCTTCGAATACCTTTCCCTTTTTCTACTTTTTAAATTCTGGTGTAATACATAGTGAGCCTGTGAGTGTCTGTGTCTGACTCCGGAAGTATAGACTGGATACACCTGGTATGTGCTGATACAGTACCTTTATTCAAAATTTTTTATTATAGTGTCATCCATAGTGACAGAGCATGTGTGGTTTACGCCTTCTATATATACGGTGAATCGGAGATACTAATTTTTACCCTATACTCGATACAGCTTGTATCTTTTTATTCAGTTCCTTTGTTTGACATTTAGTATTATGGTCAAATCCATACTGGGTAAGCGTCTGAAAGTGACTACGGGACTATGTATACGGAGATTTCAATTGTACCCTATAATTATAGTGGTTTGAAAAAACCACTATATTGTAATCCGAACGCTGCTAACTTATTATAGTGGTTTGAAAAAAACACTATATTGTAATCCGAACGCTGCTAACTTATTCTGCTTCTTCTTATTATAGTGGTTTGAAAAAACCACTATATTGTAATCCGAACGCTGCTAACTTATTCTTCTTCTTCTTATTATTATTATTAAGTTGATTTCCGCAATTAATGCGGCCCGAACCGCTACACGCACAGACTCCGTTGAGGTGTCGTTTCGAAGCCAGCGTCCATGAGAGGTGTGCTAAGTATTTTTCGTGTCGATCGGATTTGTAGTTTTTGCGCAATTTGCGTTTGAAAATTTTTTTTCCCGTCATTGGAATGCACTGTCTCCAATGCTTTTCAATAGGAAATGGCAAAACGTGCCCTGAGGCGATTGAAATGACAGTTGAGCTCATTGATATGCGCAGGCAGACCCAGTTACTATGCCAACGCCTACGAACTTCACTTGAACCCCAGCACAGAGCCTCTGCCACATAATATCAGCTCTTAAAGCGAAACCCACAGCACAAATGCAAATCTAGCTTCATCACATGACACATGCCCCTGAGAGAGAATGTGTGCGCCAAAGTGGATTTAAAAGAAGCCCTGTCAGCCAAACTAGCTCTTAAAGGGCCAACGCGCCAAAGTGATTGTTAAAGGGCCAGCGCACCCAAATGAGTCTTAAAGGGCCGACACACCAAATCGGAGACTGAGCCACCCCGGCCTCCAAATCGGAGGCTGAGCCACCCCGGCCTCCGAATCGGACAATGAGCCACCCCGGCCTCCAAATGGGAGGCTGATCCACCCCGGCCTCCAAATCGGAGCCTGATCCACCCTGGCCTCCAAATCGGAGCCTGATCCACCCCGGCCTCTAAATCGGAGGCTGATCGACCCAGGCCTCCAAATCGGAGGCTGATCCACCCCGGCCTCCAAATCGGAGGCTGATCCACCCCGGCCTCCAAATCGGAGGCTGAGCCACCCCAGCCTCCAAATAGGAGGCTGAGCCACCCCGGCCTCCAAATCGGAGGCCGATCGACCCCGGCCTCCAAATCGGAGGCCGAGCCACCCCGGCCTCCAAATCGGAGGCCGAGCCACCCCGTCCTCCAAATCGGAGGCCGAGCCACCCCGGCCTCCAAATCGGAGGCCGAGCCACCCCGGCCTCCAAATCGGAGGCCGAGCCACCCCGGCCTCCAAATCGGAGGCCGAGCCACCCCGGCCTCCATATCGGAGGCCGAGCCACCCCGGCCTCCAAATCGGAGGCCGAGCCACCCCGGCCTCCAAATCGGAGGCTGAGCCACCCCGGCCTCCAAATCGGAGGCTGAGCCACCCCGGCCTCCAAATCGGAGGCTGATCCACCCCGGCCTCCAAATCGGAGGCTGAGCCACCCCGGCCTCCAAATCGGAGGCTCATCGACCCCGGCCTCCAAATCGGAAGCTCATCGACCCCTGCCTCCAAATCTGAGGCTCTATGACCTCGGCCTCCAAATCGGAAGCTCAATGACCCTGGCCTCCAAATTGGAGGCTGAGCGACCCCAGCCTCCAAATCTTACCCAGAGTGGCCCCACCCACCAAATCAGACCCAGAGAGGCCCTGCCCACCAAATAGGACCCTGAGGGGCCCCGCCCACCAAATCGGACCCTGTGGGGCCCCGCCCACCAAATCGGACCCTGAGAGGCCCCGCCCACCAAATTGGACCCAGAGTGGGCCTGCCCACCAAATTGGACCCAGAGTGGTCCCGCCCACCAAATTGGACCCAGTGGGGCTCCGCCCACAAAATCGGACCCTGAGGGGCCGCGGCCACAAAATCAGGCCCTGAGGGGCCGCGGCCACAAAATCGGACCCTGAGGGGCCCCAACCACAAAATCGGACCCTGAGGGGACCCAACCACAAAATCGGACCCTGAGGGGCCCCTGACACTAAATCGGACCCTGAGGGGCCCCGGCCACAAAATCGGACCCTGAGGGGCCCAACCCACCAAATTGGACCCTGAGAAGCCCTGCCCACCAAATTGGACCCTGAGGGGCCCCGCCCACCAAATCGGACCCTGAGGGGCCCCAGCCACAAAATCGGACCCTGAGGGGCCCCACCCACAAAATTGGACCCTGAGGAGTTCCGGCCACAAAAATCGGATCCTGAGTGGCCCCGGCAACAAAATCGGACCCTGAGGGGCCCCAGCCACAAAATCGGACCTTGAGGGGCCCCACCCACCAAATCAGACCCTGAGGGGCCCCGGCCACCAAATCGGACCCTGAGTGGCCCCGGCCACAAAATCGGACCCTGAGTGGCCCCGGCCACAAAATCGGACCCTGAGGGGCCCCACCCACAAAATCGGACCCTGAGGGGCCCCACCCACAAAATCAGGCCCTGAGGGGCCCCACCCACAAAATCAGACCCTGAGGCCAAAGTGGCCCCTGAGAGGCACCCACAGTTAAATCGTATCCTGACTTGAAAGTCTTGCAGGGGCAGAAGGCAAGTCTCTCTTAAAGGGGCAGCCCGGGCACCATCTCAAACCACTATCTGTACTTCCTTCAGGAAATACACATCTAGTGTTAATTTTGTTATCTTTATTCAGTTGATTTCCGCAATTAATGCGGCCCGAACTGCTACACGCACAGACTCCGTTGAGGCGTCGTTTCGAAGCCACCATCCACTAGAGGTGTGCTAAGTATTTTTCGTGTCAATCGGATTTGTAGCTTTTGAGCAATTTGCAACTGAAACATTTTTTTCTCGTCATTGGAATGCATTGTCTCAATGCATTTCAATGGGACAATTTTGCCATATTAAGACATGGGGCAGCTTCATCACATGACGCATGCCCCTGAGAGAGAATGTGCACAAAGTGGATTTAGAAGCCCAGTGAGCCAAACTGGCTCTTAAAGGGCTGACGCGCCAAAGTGATTCTTAAAGGGTCGGCGCGCCAAATCGAAAGCTGAGTGTCCCCAGGCTCCAAATCGGAGGCTGATTGAACCCGGCATCAAAATCGGAGTCTGAGCCACCCCGGCCTCCAAATTGGAGGCTGATCGACCCCGGCCTCCAAATCGGAGGCTGATCGACCCCGGCCTCCAAATCGGAGGCTGATCGACCCCGGCCTCCAAATCGGAGGCTGATCGACCCCGGCCTCCAAATCGGAGGCTGATCGACCCCGGCCTCCAAATCGGAGGCTGAGCCACCCCGGCCTCCAAATCGGAGGCTGAGCCACCCCGGCCTCCAAATCGGAGGCTGAGCCACCCCGGCCTCCAAATCGGAGGCTGAGCCACCCCGGCCTCCAAATCGGACCCTGAGGGGCCCAACCCACAAAATCAGACCCTGAGGGGCCCAACCCACAAAAACAGACCCTGAGGGTCCCCACTCACAATATCGGACCCTGAGGGGCCCCACTCACAATATCGGACCCTGAGGGTCCCCACTCACAAAATCGGACCCTGAGGGGCCACACCCACAAAATCTGACCCTGAGGGGCCACACCCACAAAATCTGACCCTGAGGGGCCACACCCACAAAATCGGACCCTGAGGGGCCACACCCACAAAATCGGACCCTGAGGGGCCACACCCACAAAATAGGAGCCTGAGGGATCCTGGCCAACAATTCAAGCCCTGAGGAGCCCAGGCCAAGGAATCAGATCCTGAGGAGCCCCAACCACCAAATCAGACCCTGAGGCCAAAGTGGCCCCTGAGAGGCACTCACAGTTAAAACGGATCTTGAGTTGAAAGTTTTGCAGGGGCAGCAGGCAAGTCTCTCTTAAAGGGGCAGCCGGGTACGATTTCAAACCACTATCTGTACTTCCTTCAGGAAATACACATCTAGTTATTATTATTAAGTTGATTTCCGCAATTAATACAGCCAGAACCGCTACACGCACAGACTCCGTTGAGGTGTCGTTTCGAAGCC
Source organism: Dendrobates tinctorius (assembly GCF_039654945.1). Taxonomy (NCBI): domain Eukaryota; kingdom Metazoa; phylum Chordata; class Amphibia; order Anura; family Dendrobatidae; genus Dendrobates; species Dendrobates tinctorius. The sequence goes on from NW_027361993.1 coordinate 10,930,167, forward strand.
AGCGTCCATGAGAGGTGTGCTAAGTATTTTTCGTGTCGATCAGATTTGTAGTTTTTGCGCAATTTGCGTTAGAAATTTTTTTTTCCCGTCATTGGAATGCACTGTCTCCAATGCATTTGAATGGGGAAATGGCAAAACGTGCCCTGAGGCGATTGAAATGGCAGTTGAGCTCATTGATATGCGCAGGCAGAATCAGTTACTATGCCAACGCCTACGAACGTCACATGACATCTCCAGAACAGAGCTTCTGCCACATAATATCAGCTCTTAAAGCGAAACCCACAGCACAAATGCAAATCTAGCTTCATCACATGACACATGCCCCTGAGAGAGAATGTGCGCCAAAGTGTATTTAGAAGCCCAGTGAGCCAAACTGGCTCTTAAAGGGCCGAAGCGCCAAAGTGATTCTTAAAGGGCTGCCGCACCGAAATGAGTCTTAAAGGGCCGACGCGCCAAATCGAAAGCTGAGTGACCCCAGGCTCCAAATCGGAGGCTGAGCCACCCCGGCTTCCAAATCGGACCCAGAGTGGCCCCGCCCACCAAAAACGGACCCAGAGTGGCACAGCCCACCAAATCGGACACTGAGGGCCCCCCGCCCACCAAATCAGACTCAGAGTGGCCCCACCCACCAAATCGGACCCAGAGGGGCCCCACCCACCAAATCGGACCATGAAGGGCCCCGTCCACCAAATCGGAAGCAGAGGGGCCCCGCCCACCAAATCGGACCCTGAGGGGCCCCACCCACCAAATCGGACCCTGAGGGGCACTGCCCACTAAATCGGACAGAGAGAGGCCACGCTCACCAAATAGGACCCTGAGGAGCCCCGCCCACCAAATCAGACCCCGAGGGGCCCCGCCCACCAAATCAGACCCTGAGGGGCCCCGCCCACCAAATCGGACCCAGAGTGGCCCCGCCCACCAAAATAGATCCAGGAGGCTCCACAAAATCAGACCCTAAGGGGCCCCACCCACAAAATCAGACCCTGAGTAGACCCGGCCACAAAATCAGACCCTGAGGGGCCCCAACCACAAAATCTGACCCTGAGGGGCCCCGGCCACAAAATCGGACCCTGAGGGGCCCCACCCACAAAATCGGACCCTGAGGTGCCCCGGCCACAAAATCGGAACCTGAAGGGCCCCGGCCACAAAATCGGACCCTGAGCGGCCCATCCACAAAATCGGACCCTGAGGGGCCCCAGCCACAAAATCGGACCATGAGGGGCCCCGGCCACGAAATCGGACCCTGAGGGGCCCCGGCCACGAAATCGGACACTGAGGGGCGCTGGCCACAAAATCGGACCCTGAGGGGCCCCGCCCACCAAATCTCCCCGAGTGAACCCTCCCACCAAATCGGGCCCCGAGTTGCCCCGCCCACCATATCGGGCCCCGAGTGGCCCCACCCACAATATCGGGCCCCGAGTGGCCCCACCCACCAAATCGGACCCTGAGGGGCCCCGCTGACCAAATTGAACTCTGAGGGGCCCCGCCCACCAAATCGGACCCAGAGTGGCCCCGCCCACCAAATCAGACCTAGAGTGGCCCCGCTCACCAAATCGGACCTCGAGGGGCCCCACTCACCAAATCGGACCCCGAGGGTCCCCGCCCACCAAATCGGACCCCGAGGGATGCCGCCCACCAAATCGGATCCGAGGGTCCCGGCCATCCAAATTGGACCCAGAGTGGCCCCACCCACCAAATCGGACCCAGAGTGGCCTCGCCCACCAAATCAGACCCAGAGTGGCCCCGCCCACCAAATTGGACCCTGAAGGGCCCCACACACAAAATCGGACCCTAAGGGGCCCCACCCACAAAATCGGACCGTGAGGGGCCCCGGCCACAAAATCAGACCCTGAGGGGCCCCACCCACAAAATCGGACCCTGAGGGGCTCCGGCCACAAAATCAGACCCTGAGGGGCCCCGGCCACAACATCGGACCCTGAGGGGCCCCACTCACAAAATCGGACCCTGAGGCTAGTTTCACACTTGCTTTTTTTTGCAGCGCGTTTTTCCCGAAAAAAAATGCATTGAAAAAACGCATACAAAAGCATACAACTGCTGCGTTTTTTTCAAGCATTTTTATGAGCATGCATGAAAAAAACGCAGCGTTTTTATGCGTTTGTATGCGTTTTTAGTGCGTTTTTACCGCGTTTGCGTTTTTTTCCAACATTAGGTGGCCCCTCACACTAACCCAAACCATGACTTTACTAACCCTAACCCTGACCCTAACCCTAACCCTAACCCTGACCCTAACCCTTAACCAAACCATACTTAACCCTAGCCCAAACCCTAAACCCTAACTAACCCTAACCCTAACCCTAACCCTGACCCTAACCCTAACCCTAACCCTGACCCTAACCCTTAACCAAACCATACTTAACCCTAACTAACCTTAACCCTAACCCTAACCCTGACCCTAACCCTTAACCAAACCATACTTAACCCTAACCCTGACCCTAACCCTAACCCTGACCCTAACCCTTAACCAAACCATACTTAACCCTAACCCTGACCCTAACCCTAACCCTAACCCTAACCCTGACCCTAACCCTTAACCAAACCATACTTAACCCTAACCCAAACCCTAACTAACCTTAAAACTAACCCTAACCCCAACCCTAACCCTGACCCTGACCCTAACCCTAACCCTAAACCCCCTTAACTAACCCTAACTCTAACCCAAACCCCTAAATTCCATGGTTAACAAAAAAAAACGCATGTGCAAAAAAACGCATACATGAGCATGCCAGTGCGCATGTATGCGCATCCATAGGCTATAATGGCCATTTTTAGCGCAAAACGTGCGCATATGTGCGCATGCGCTTTTTTGCAGGGCCAAAAAATGCAACATGCTGCGTCTGGAAAATACAAACGCACACCCCAAAAAAACGCAGCGCATGAAAATCGCATACATGCGCTTACCAGCGCGCAGGTATGCGCACCCATGTTAAATATAGGGGAAAAAACGCATGCGCACATATGCGTTTTTTTCCAGCGCAAAAAAACGCAAATGTGAAACCAGCCTGAGGGGCCCCAACCACAAAATCGGACCCTGAGGGGCCCCAACCACAAAATCGGACCCTGAGGGGCCCCGGCCACAAAATCGGACCCTGAGGGGCTCCGGCCACAAAATCGCACCCTGAGGGGCCCCGGCCACAAAATCAGACCCTGAGGGGCCCCGGCCACAAAATCGGACTCTGAGGGACCCCGGCCACAAAATCAGATCCTGAGGGGCCCCAACCACAAAATCGGACCCTGAGAGGCTCTGGCCACAAAATCGGACCCTGAGAGGCACCGGCAACAAAATCGGACCCTGAGGGGCCCCGGACACAAAATCGGATCCTGAGGGGCCCCGGCCACAAAATCGGACCCTGAGGGGCCCAACCCACAAAATCACACTCAGTGTCCCCGCCCACCAAATTGGACCCTGAAGGGCCCCGTCCACCAAATTGGACCCAGAGTGGCCCCGCCCACCAAATCAGACCCAGAGTGGCCCCGCCCACCAAATCGGACCCTTAGGGGCCCCGCCCAACAAATCGGACCCTGAGGGGCCCCGCCCACCAAATCAGACCCTGAGGGGCCCCACCCACTAAATCGGATTCTGAAAGGCCCCAACCACAAAATCGGACCCTGAGGGGCCCCACCCACAAAATCGGACCCTGAGGGGCCCCGCCCACCAAATCGGACCCCGAGGGATCCCGCCCACCAAATCGGACCCCGAGGGTCCCGGCCAACCAAATTGGACCCTGAGGGGCCCCGCCCACCAAATCGGACCCCGAGGGATCCCGCCCACCAAATCGGACCCCGAGGGTCCCGGCCAACCTAATTGGACCCTGAGGGGCCCCGCCCACCAAATCGGACTCTGATAGATCTCGCCCACCAAATCAGACCCTGAGGGGCCCCACCCACTAAATCGGATTCTGAAAGGCCCCAACCACCAAATCGGACCCCGATGGGCCCCACCCACCAAATCGGACCCCGAGGGGCCCCACCCACCAAATCGGACCCCGAGGGATCCCGCCCACCAAATCGGACCCCGAGGGTCCCGGCCAACCAAATTGGACCCTGAGGGGCCCCGCCCACCAAATCGGACTCTGATAGATCCCGCCCACCAAATCAGACCCTGAGGGGCCCCGCTCACCAAATCGGATCCTGAGGGGCCCCGCTCACCAAATCAGACCCTGAGAGGTCCCACCCACCAAATCGGACCGAGGGGCCCCACCCACCAAATCGGACCCCGAGGGGCCCCGGCCACAAAATCGGACCCTGAGGGGCCCTACCCACCATATCGGACCCTGAGGGGCCCCGGCCACAAAATCGGACCCTGAGGGGCCCCGGCCACAAAATCGGACCCTGAGGGGCCCAACCCACAAAATCGGACCCTGAGGGGCCCAACCCACAAAAACGGACCCTGAGGGGCCCCACCCACAAAATCGGACCCTGAGGGGCGCCACTCACAATATCGGACCCTGAGGGGCCCCACTCACAAAATCTGACCCTGAGGGGCCACACCCACAAAATCGGACCCTGAGGGGCCACACCCACAAAATAGGAGCCTGAGGGATCCCGGCCAACAATTCAAGCCCTGAGAAGCCCAGGCCAAGGAATCAGATCCTGAGGAGCCCCACCCACCAAATCAGACCCTGAGGCCAAAGTGGCCCCCGAGTGGCCCCAACAGTTAAAATGGATCCTGAGTTGAAAGTCTTGCAGGGGCAGCAGGCAAGTCTCTCTTAAAGGGGCAGCCGGGTACCATTTCAAACCACTATTTGTACTTCCTTCAGGAAATACCCATCTAGTTCTTCTTATTATAGTGGTTTGAAAAAACCACTATATTGTAATCCGAACGCTGCTAACTTATTCTTCTTCTTATTATTAAGTTGATTTCCGCAATTAATGCGGCCCGAACCGCTACACGCACAGACTCCGTTGAGGTGTCGTTTCGAAGCCAGCGTCAATGAGAGGTGTGCTAAGTATTTTTCGTGTCGATCGGATTTGTAGTTTTTGCGCAATTTGCGTTTGAAAATTTTTTTTCCTGTCATTGGAATGTCACTGTCTCCAATGCTTTTCAATAGGAAAAGGCAAAACGTGCCCTGAGGCGATTGAAATGACAGTTGAGCTCATTGATATGCGCAGGCAGACCCAGTTACTATGCCAACGCCTACGAACTTCACTTGAACCCCAGCACAGAGCCTCTGCCACATAATATCAGCTCTTAAAGCGAAACTCACAGCACAAATGCAAATCTAGCTTCATCACATGACACATGCCCCTGAGAGAGAATGTGTGCGCCAAAGTGGATTTAAAAGAAGCCCAGTCAGCCAAACTAGCTCTTAAAGGGCCAACGCGCCAAAGTGATTGTTAAAGGGCCAGCGCACCCAAATGAGTCTTAAAGGGCCGACACACCAAATCGGAGACTGAGCCACCCCGGCCTCCAAATCGGAGGCTGAGCCACCCCGGCCTCCAAATCGGACAATGAGCCACCCCGGCCTCCAAATGGGAGGCTGATCCACCCCGGCCTCCAAATCGGAGCCTGATCCACCCCGGCCTCCAAATCGGAGCCTGATCCACCCCGGCCTCCAAATCGGAGGCTGATCGACCCAGGCCTCCAAATCAGAGGCTGAGCCACCCCAGCCTCCAAATAGGAGGCTGAGCCACCCCGGCCTCCAAATCGGAGGCTGATCGACCCCGGCCTCCAAATCGGAGGCTGAGCCACCCCGGCCTCCAAATCGGAGGCTGAGCCACCCCGGCCTCCAAATCGGAGGCTGATCCACCCCGGCCTCCAAATCGGAGGCTGATCCACCCCGGACTCCAAATCAGAGGCTGAGCCACCCCGGCCTCCAAATCGGAGGCTGATCCACCCCGGCCTCCAAATCGGAGGCTGAGCCACCCCGGCCTCCAAATCGGAGGCTGAGCCACCCCGGCCTCCAAATCCGAGGCTGAGCCACCCCGGCCTCCAAATCCGAGGCTGAGCCACCCCGGCCTCCAAATCGGAGGCTGATCCACCCCGGCCTCCAAATCGGAGGCTGATCCACCCCGGCCTCCAAATCGGAGGCTGATCCACCCCGGCCTCCAAATCGGAGGCTGATCCACCCCGGCCTCCAAATCGGAGGCTGATCCACCCCGGCCTCCAAATCGGAGGCTGATCCACCCCGGCCTCCAAATCGGAGGCTGATCCACCCCGGCCTCCAAATCGGAGGCTGATCCACCCCGGCCTTCAAATCGGAGGCTGAGCCACCCCGGCCTCCAAATAGGAGGCTGAGCCACCCCGGCCTCCAAATAGGAGGCTGAGCCACCCCAGCCTCCAAATCGGAGGCTGAGCCACCCCGGCCTCCAAATCGGAGGCTGATCGACCCCGGCCTCCAAATCAGAGGCTGATCGACCCCGGCCTCCAAATCGGAGGCTGAGCCACCCCGGCCTCCAAATCGGAGGCTGAGCCACCCCGGCCTCCAAATCGGAGGCTGATCCACCCCGGCCTCCATATCGGAGGCTGATCCACCCCGGCCTCCAAATCGGAGGCTGAGCCACCCCGGCCTCCAAATCGGAGGCTGAGCCACCCCGGCCTCCAAATCGGAGGCTGAGCCACCCCGGCCTCCAAATCGGAGGCTGAGCCACCCCGGCCTCCAAATCGGAGGCTGAGCCACCCCGGCCTCCAAATCGGAGGCTGAGCCACCCCGGCCTCCAAATCGGAGTCTCATCGACCCCGGCCTCCAAATCAGAGGCTTTTTGACCTCGGCCTCCAAATCGGAAGCTCAACGACCCCGGCCTCCAAATTGGAGGCTGAGCGACCCCAGCCTCCAAATCTTACCCAGAGTGGCCCCGCCCACCAAATCGGACCCTGTGGGGCCCCGCCCACCAAATCGGACCCTGAGAGGCCCCACCCACCAAATCGAACCCAGAGTGGTCCCGCCCACCAAATTGAACCCAGAGTGGTCCCGCCCACCAAATTGGACCCAGAGGGGCTCCGCCCACAAAATCAGACCCAGGGGGGCCCCTGCCACAAAATCAGACCCTGAGGGGCCCCTGCCACAAAATCGGACCCTGAGGGGCCCCACCTGCAAAATTGGACCCTGAGGGGTTCCGGCCACAAAAATCGGATCCTGATTGGCCCCGGCCACAAAATCGGACCCTGAGGGGCCCCAGCCACAAAATCGGATCTTGAGGGGCCCCACCCACCAAATCAGACCCTGAGGGGCCCCGGCCACCAAATCGGACCCCTAGGGGCCCCGGCCACCAAATCGGACCCTGAGTGGCCCCGGCCACAAAATCGGACCCTGAGAGGCCCCACCCAAAAAAATCGGACCCTGAGGGTCCCCACCCACAAAATCAGGCCCTGAGGGGCCCCACCCACAAAATCAGACCATGAGGCCAAAGTGGCCCCTGAGAGGCACCCACAGTTAAATCGTATCCTGAGTTGAAAGTCTTGCAGGGGCAGCAGGCAAGTCTCTCTTAAAGGGGCAGCCCGGGCACCATTTCAAACCACTATCTGTACTTCCTTCAGGAAATACACATCTAGTTATAGTGGTTTGAAAAAACCACTATATTGTAATCCGAACGCTGCTAACTTATTCTTCTTCTTATTATTAAGTTGATTTCCGCAATTAATACAGCCCGAACCGCTACACGCACAGACTCCGTTGAAGTGTCGTTTCGAAGCCAGCGCCCATGAGAGGTGTGCTAAGTATTTTTCGTGTCGATCAGATTTGTAGTTTTTGCGCAATTTGTGTTCGAAAAATTTTTTTCCCGTCATTGGAATGCACTGTCTCCAATGCATTTGAATGGGGAAATGGCAAAACGTGCCCTGAGGCGATTGAAATGGCAGTTGAGCTCATTGATATGCGCAGGCAGACCCAGTTACTATGCCAACGCCTACGAACGTCACATGACATCTCCAGAACAGGGCTTCTGCCACATAATATCAGCTCTTAAAGCGAAACCCACAGCACAAATGCAAATCTAGCTTCATCACATGACACATGCCCCTGAGAGAGAATGTGCGCCAAAGTGTATTTAGAAGCCCAGTGAGCCAAACTGGCTCTTAAGGGGCCGAAGTGCAAAAGTGACTGTTAAAGGGCCGGCGCACCGAAATGAGTCTTAAAGGGCCAACACGCCAAATCGAAAGCTGAGTGACCACAGGCTCCAAATCGGAGGCTGATCGACTCCCCGGCCTCCAAATCGGAGGCTGAGCCACCCCGGCCTCCAAATTAGAGGTTGAGCCACCCCAGACTCCAAATCGGAGGCTGCGCCACCCCGGCCTCCAGATCGAAGGCTGAGCCACCCCGGCCTCCAAATTAGAGGTTGAGCCACCCCGGACTCCAAATCGGAGGCTGAGCCACCCCGGCCTCCAGATCGAAGGCTGAGCCACCCCGGCCTCCAAATTGGAGGCTGAGCCACCCCGGCCTCCAAATCGGAGGGTGATTGACCCCGGCCTTCAAATCGGAGGCTGATTGACCCCGGCCTCCAAATCGGAGGCTGAGCCACCCCGGCCTCCAAATCGGAGGCTGAGCCACCCCGGCCTTCAAATCGGATGCTGAGCGACCCCGGCCTCCAAATCGGAGGCTGAGCCACCCCGGCCTCCAAATCGGAGGCTGAGCCACCCCGGCCTCCAAATCGGAGGCTGAGCCACCCCGGCCTCCAAATCGGAGGCTGATCGACCCCGGCCTCCAAATGGGAGGCTGATCGACCCCGGCCTCCAAATCGGAGGCTGAGCCACCCCGGCCTCCAAATCGGAGGCTGAGCCACCCCGTCCTCCAAATCGGAGGCTGAGCCACCCCGGCCTCCAAATCGGAGGCTGAGCCACCCGGCCTCCAAATCGGAGGCTGAGCCACCCCGGCCTCCAAATCGGAGGCTGAGCCACCCCGGCCTCCAAATCGAAGGCTGAGCCACCCCGGCCTCCAAATCGGAGGCTGAGCCACCCCGGCCTCCAAATCGGAGGCTGAGCCACCCCGGCCTCCAAATCGGAGGCTGAGCCACCCCTGCCTCCAAATCGGAGGCTGATCGACCCCGGCCTCCAAATCGGAGGCTGATCGACCCCGGCCTCCAAATGGGAGGCTGATCGACCCCGGCCTCCAAATGGGAGGCTGATCGACCCCGGCCTCCAAATGGGAGGCTGATCGACCCCGGCCTCCAAATGGGAGGCTGAGCCACCCCGGCCTCCAAATGGGAGGCTGAGCCACCCCGGCCTCCAAATCGGAGGCTGATGGACCCTGGCCTCCAAATCGGAGGCTGATCGACCCCGGCCTCCAAATGGGAGGCTGATCGACCCCGGCCTCCAAATGGGAGGCTGAGCCACCCCGGCCTCCAAATCGGAGGCTGATCGACCCCGGCCTCCAAATCGGAGGCTGATCGACCCCGGCCTCCAAATCGGAGGCTGATCGACCCCTGCCTCCAAATCGGAGGCTGATCGACCCCGGCCTCCAAATCGGAGGCTGATCGACCCCGGCCTCCAAATCGGAGGCTGAGCCACCCCGGCCTCCAAATCGGAGGCTGAGCCACCCCGGACTCCAAATCGGAGGCTGAGCCACCCCGGCCTCCAAATCGGAGGCTGAGCCACCCCGGCCTCCAAATCGGAGGCTGAGCCACCCCGGACTCCAAATCGGAGGCTGAGCCACCCCGGACTCCAAATCGGAGGCTCTTTGACCTCGGCCTCCAAATCGGAAGCTCATCGACCCCGGCCTCCAAATCTTACCCAGAGTGGCCCCGCCCACCAAATCTTACCGAGTGGCCCCGCCCACCAAATCGGACCCAGAGAGGCCCTGCCCACCAAACCGGACCCTGAGGGGCCCCGCCCACCAAATCGGACCCTGTGGGGCCCCGCCCACTAAATCAGACCCAGAGTGGTCCCGCCAACCAAATCGGACCCAGAGTGGCCCCGCCGACCAAATCGGACCCAGAGGGTCTCCGCCCACAAAATCAGACCCTAAGGGGCCCAACCCACCAAATCTGACCCTGAGGGGCCCCAACCACAAAATCGGACCCTGATTGGTCCCAACCACAAAATCAGACCCTGAGGGGCCCCGGCCACAAAATCGGACCCTGAGGGGCCCCGGCCACAAAATCGGACCCTGAGGGGCCCTGGCCACAAAATTGGACCCTGAGGGGCCCAACCCACATAATCGGACCCTGAGGGGCCACGGCCAGAAAATCGGACCCTGAGGGGCCCCGGCCACAAAATCGGACCCTGAGGGGCCCCACTCACAAAATTGGAACCTGAGGGGCCCCACCCACAAAATCGGACCCTGAGGGGCCACACCCACAAAATCGGAGCCTGAGAGATCCCCGCCAACAATTCAAGCCCTGAGGAGCCCAGGCCAAGGAATCGGATCCTGAGGGGCCCCACCCACCAAATCAGACCCTGAGGCCAAAGTGGCCTCTGAGAGGCACTCACAGTTAAAACAGATCCTGAGTTGAAAGTCTTGCAGGGGCAGCAGGCAAGTCTCTCTTAAAGGGGCAGCCCGGGCACCATTTCAAACCACTATTTGTACTTCCTTCAGGAAATACACATCTAGTATTATTATTACTATTCAGTTGATTTCCGCAATTAATGCGACCCGAACTGCTACACGCACAGACTCCGTTGAGGTGTTGTTTCGAAGCCAGCGTCCACGAGTGGTGTGCTAAGTATTTTTCGTGTCGATCAGATTTGTAGTTTTTGCTCAATTTGCGTTTTAAAAAACATTTTCCTGTCATTGGAATGCACTGTCTCCAATGCATTTTAATGGGAAAATGTTGCCATAGTGAAAACACGGTGCAGTCGTGAGGTGGCAGTTATGCTCATTGATATGCGTAGGCCAGGGCCGGCGTCAGCACCCGGGCAAATGCCAGGGCCCTGGCGAAATGGGAGGGCCCACTCACGCTGTCTGGGATACCCGCCGGCTGCCGCCATGCCCCCATGTACAGACCCCAACCTGCGCCCTCCGCGAGGGACCCACGCAGTGACGCAGCCCCTTAGGCTGAGTGCAGATGACTTTTTGGCCCTGCGGATTTTTCCGCTCAGAATGGAATAAATCCACTGGTCAAATGACCTGCATTTTTCCTGCGGATTTCTTCCATTTTTCCTGCAGTTTTATTGCGGTTTTTGTACGGTTTTCCCCCTGCGGATTTGGAGACAGGGGAGATGGAAGTAAAAGAAGTAACATGCTGCGGATTTTGAACCGCAGGAAAACCGCGCGGAAAAATCCGCAGCGTCTGCACAGCGTTTTTTTTTCATTGATTTTAAGGCTACTGTACATCACAATGCGGATATGCAACGTTTCTGCGCGGTAAAATCCGCTGCGGATCCACTGGATATCTGCATCGTGTGCACACAGCCTTACTGCCAGCAATGATCATCGCTTCCTTCGGCTGTAATCTTGTGTGCGGTGTTGACACAGGACCTGTGATGAGGTCACAGGAGGGGAGGAGTCAGGGGTCACATGATCAGGGTGGCTGCAGCACTCTGTTGTGCTGGTCGCTTGTCATTATGGTGCTGGTCTGGATGGATGAGGTAACGTTTATGTGTGGGACGGTGGGCTCAGGGAGGGGTTTAACAAGGTGGATGTAGCAGAGCTGTTTGTGTACTTGTGTGGGGTCAGAAGGGGTTTACAAGGTGGATGTAGCAGTGCCGTGTGTGTACTTGTGTGGGGTCAGGGAGGGGTTTTACAAGGTGGATGTAGCAGTGCCGTGTGTGTACTTGTGTGGGGTCAGGAGGGGTTTTACATGGTGGATGTAGCAGAGCCGTGTGTGTACTTGTGTGGGGTCAGGGAGGGGTTTTACAAGGTGGATGTAGCAGTGCCGTGTGTGTACTTGTGTGGGGTCAGGAGGGGTTTTACATGGTGGATGTAGCAGAGCCGTGTGTGTACTTGTGTGGGGTCAGGAGGGGTTTACAAGGTGGATGTAGCAGAGCCGTGTGTGTACTTGTGTGGGGTCAGAAGGGGTTTACAAGGTGATGTAGCAGAGCCATGTGTGTACTTTGTGTGGGGTCAGGAGGTGTTTTACAAGGTGGATGTAGCAGTGCCATGTGTGTACTTGTGTGGGGTTAGGAGGGGTTTACAAGGTGATGTAGCAGAGCTGTTTGTGTACTTTGTGTGGGGTCAGGAGGTGTTTTACAAGGTGGATGTAGCAGAGCCGTGTATGTACTTTGTGTGGGGTCAGGAGGTGTTTTACAAGGTGGATGTAGCAGAGCCGTGTGTGTAATTTGTGTGGGGTCAGGAGGTGTTTTACAAGGTGGATGTAGCAGAGCCATGTGTGTACTTGTGTGGGGTCAGGAGGGGTTTACAAGGTGATGTAGCAGAGCCGTGTGTGTACTAGTGTGGGGTCATGAGGGGTTTTACATGGTGGATGGTGCAGTGCCGTGTGTGTACTTGTGTGGGGTCAGGAGGGGTTTACAAGGTGGATGTAGCAGTGCCGTTTGTGTACTTGTGTGGGGTCAGGAGCGGTTTACAAGGTGATGTAGCAGAGCTGTTTGTGTACTTTGTGTGGGGTCAGGAGGTGTTTTACAAGGTGGATATAGCAGTGCCGTGTGTGTACTTGTGTGGGGTCAGGAGGTGTTTTTCAAGGTGGATGTAGCAGAGCCGTGTGTGTACTTGTGTGGGGTCAGGAGGTGTTTTTCAAGGTGGATGTAGCAGAGCTGTGTGTGTACTTGTGTGGGGTCAGGAGGGGTTTACAAGGTGGAAGTAGCAGAGCCGTGTTTGTACTTGTGTGGGGTCAGGAGGGGTTTTACAAGGTGGATGTAGTAGAGCCGTGTGTGTACTTTGTGTGGGGTCAGTAGGGGTTTACAAGGTGGATGTAGCAGAGCCGTGTGTGTACTTGTGTGGGGTCAGGAGGGGTTTACAAGGTGGATGTAGCAGTGCCGTGTGTGTACTTGTGTGGTGTCAGGAGGGGTTTACAAGGTGGATGTAGCAGAGCCGTGTGTGTACTTGTGTTAGGTCAGGTGGGGTTTACAAGGTGGATGTAGCAGAGGCGTGTGTGTACTTGTGTGGGGTCAGGAGGTGTTTTACAAGGTGGATGTAGCAGTGCCGTGTGTGTACTTGTGTAGGGTCAGGAGGGGTTTACAACGTGGATGTAGCAGAGCCGTGTGTGTACTTGTGTGGGGTCAGGAGGGGTTTTACAAGGTGGATGTAGCAGAGCCGTGTGTGTACTTTGTGTGGGGTCAGTAGGGGTTTACAAGGTGGATGTAGCAGAGCCGTGTGTGTACTTGTGTGGGGTCAGGAGGGGTTTACAAGGTGGATGTAGCAGTGCCGTGTGTGTACTTGTGTGGTGTCAGGAGGGGTTTACAAGGTGGATGTAGCAGAGCCGTGTGTGTACTTGTGTTAGGTCAGGTGGGGTTTACAAGGTGGATGTAGCAGAGGCGTGTGTGTACTTGTGTGGGGTCAGGAGGTGTTTTGCAAGGTGGATGTAGCAGTGCCGTGTGTGTACTTGTGTAGGGTCAGGAGGGGTTTACAAGGTGGATGTAGCAGAGCCGTGTGTGTACTTGTGTGGGGTCAGGAGGGGTTTTACAAGGTGGATGTAGCAGAGCCGTGTGTGTACTTTGTGTGGGGTCAGTCGGGGTTTACAAGGTGGATGTAGCAGAGCCGTGTGTGTACTTGTGTGGGGTCAGGAGGGGTTTACAAAGTGGATGTAGCAGTGCCGTGTGTGTACTTGTGTGGTGTCAGGAGGGGTTTACAAGGTGGATGTAGCAGAGCCGTGTGTGTACTTGTGTTAGGTCAGGTGGGGTTTACAAGGTGGATGTAGCAGTGCCGTGTGTGTACTTGTGTAGGGTCAGGAGGGGTTTACAAGGTGGATGTAGCAGAGCCATGTGTGTACTTATGTGGGGTCAGGAGGTGTTTTACAAGGTGGATGTAGCAGAGCCGTGTGTGTACTTGTGTGAGGTCAGGAGGAGGGGGTTTTGCAAGGTGGATGTAGCAGAGCCGTGTTTGTACTTGTGTGGGGTCAGGAGGGGTTTAGCAAGGTGTATGTAGCAGAGCCGTGTGTGTACTTGTGTGGGGTCAGGAGGGGTTTTACATGGTGGATGTAGCAGAGCCGTGTGTGTACTTCTGTGGGGTCAGGAGGGGTTTACAAGGTGGATGTAGCAGAGCCGTGTGTGTACTTGTGTGGGGTCAGGAGGGGGTTTTACAAGGTGGATGTAGCAGAGCCGTGTGTGTACTTGTGTGGGGTCAGGAGGGGTTTTGCAAGGTGGATGTAGCAGAGCCGTGTGTGTACTTGTGTGGGGTCAGGAGGGGGTTTTACAAGGTGGATGTAGCAGAGCCGTGTGTGTACTTGTGTGGGGTCAGGAGGGGTTTACAAGGTGGATGTAGCAGAGCCGTGTGTGTACTTGTGTGGGGTCAGGAGGGGTTTTACAAGGTGGATGTAGCAGAGCCGTGTGTGTACTTGTGTGGGGTCAGGAGGGGTTTACAAGGTGGATGTAGCAGAGCCGTGTGTGTACTTGTGTGGGGTCAGGAGGGGTTTACAAGGTGGATGTAGCAGAGCCGTGTGTGTACTTGTGTGGGGTCAGGAGAGGTTTTACAAGGTGGATGTAGCAGAGCCGTGTGTGTTGTTTGGTGGGGTCAGGAGGGGTTTACAAGGTGTACGGAGCAGAGCCGTGTGTGTACGAGGTGTACGGAGCAGAGCCGTGTGTGTACGATGTGTACGGAGCGAAGCCGTGTGTGTACGAGATGTACGGAATGGAGCCCTGTGTGTACGGAGCTGAGCCGTGTGTTTATGGAGCGGAGCAGAGCCGGGGGTGTACGGAGCGGAGCCGTGTGTGTACGAGGTGTATGGTGGGGAGCATTTATACCTCCCGAGTCCCAACCGTCCCGGATCCAGCGAGACAGTCCTGATTTTGAGAGAGAGACTGCCCCAGCCGGGAGCATACTTTCCCCGCGGGACACAGGAGTACACAGTGGAGCCCCAAGGAGCAATTTAAAACTTGCACGTAACGCTCTGCCGGAAGTGACGTGCTGGAAGCTGACCAAAAATTAGGTCATTTCAGTAGGAGATTGTGAAGGAACCATAGAGGCACTTCAGGGAATGCTTCAGATCCATCACCGTGTCCTCCTCTGACAGAGCGGACAGCGGGATCGCCTTGGAATCGGGGATGTCGGGCATGTGAGCGGATCATGATATGTCCTGCACCAGGAGGCTCAGGTGGGAACTACAATAGGAGCAGGGCTGCTATAGTATCTTTATAGAATTTTTCTTTCTCTGTTTCTTTCTCTCTCTGTTCTTTCTCTCTAATCTTTTTTTCTCTCTCTCTTTTCTCTTTCTTTCTTTCTTTCTTTCTCTGTTCTTTCTCTCTCTCTGTTCTCTCTTTCCTCTTTTTCTTTCTCTCTCTCTGATCTTTCTTTCCCCTCTTTCTTTCTTTCTATCTGTTCTTTCCCCTCTTTCTTTTTCTCTCTACCTCTCTGTTCTTTCTTTCTTTCCCCTCCTTCTTTCTCTCTCTCTCCCTGTTCTTTTTTTCTGTTGATGCTTTTTCTCTGTGTTCTTTCTCTCTCCGTTCTTTCTTCCCCTCTTTTTTACTCTCTCCCTCTGTTCTTTTTTCCCCTCTTACTTTCTTTCTTTCTTTCTCTCTCTGTTCTTTTTTTCTGTCCACTCTTTCTTTCTCTTTGTTCTTTTTCTTTCTTTTTTCCTTCTCTCTGTTCTTTCTTTCCACTCTTTCTCTATCTGTTCTTTCTTTCTTTACCCTCTTTCTTTCTCTTTCTCTCTGTTCTTTTCTTTCTCTTTCTCTCTCTGTTCTTCCTTTCTTTCTCTTTGTTCTTTATTTTCTTTCTCTTTCTTTCTCTGTTCGTTCTTTCTATGTTCTTTCTTTCTTTCTCTCGCTCTCTGTATCTTTCTCTCTCTGTTCTTCCTTCCATTCTTTCTCTCTTTCTTTCTCTGTTCTTTATTTCCCCTCTTTCTTTCTTTCTGTTCTCTCTGTTCTTTCTCTCGCTCTCTTCTTTCTTTCATGCGTACACTAATAATCAGTAGCCTCCTTCACATGAACGTGTTTTGCCACAGAGCGAGTGTCTGTGTGTATCACATGCGTGTCCGTGTGATCCACGCGGAGACAAGTCCGTTTTTGGCGGTCACCACGGATGTCACACGGCATGAGTCGTGGTATGTGTTAAGGGGGGGCCCACTGAGACTTTTTCGCCCGGGGCCCTCAAAAACCTGGAGTCGGCCCTGGCGCAGGCACACCCAGTTACTATGCCAACGAATACGAACTTTACATGACCCCAGCAGGACACAGTTTCTGCCAGATAATATCAGCTCTTAAAGCGAAACCCAAAGCACAAATGCAAATCTAGCTTCATCACATGATGCATGCCCCTGAGAGAGAATGTCCGCCAAAGTGGATTTAGAAGCCCAGTGCGCCAAACTAGCTTTTAAAGGGCCGACGCGCCTAAGTGATTCTTAAAGGGCTGACGCACCGAAATGAGTCTTAAAGGCCCGGCGCGCCAAATCGAAAGCTGAGTGACCCCACGCTCCAAATCGGAGGCTGATCGACCCTGGCCTACAAATCGGAGGCTGAGCCACCCTGGCCTCCAAATCGGACCCAGAGTGGCCCCGCCCACCAAATCGGATCCTGAGGGGCCCCACCCACCAAATCAGACCCTGAGGGGCCCCACAGGCCAAAGTGGCCCCTGAGAGGCACCCACAGTTAAAACGGATCCTGAGTTGAAAGTCTTGCAGGGGCAGCAGGCAAGTCTCTCTTAAAGGGGCAGCCCGGGCACCATTTCAAACCACCATCTGTACTTCCTTCAGGAAATACACATCTAGTTATAGTGGTTTGAAAAAACCACTATATTGTAATCCGAACGCTGCTAACTTATTCTTCTTATTATTATTAAGTTGATTTCCGCAATTAATGCGGCCCGAACCGCTACACGCACAGACTCCGTTGAGGTGTCGTTTCGAAGCCAGCGTCCATGAGAGGTGTGCTAAGTATTTTTCGTGTCGATCGGATTTGTAGTTTTTGCGCAATTTGCGTTTGAAAATTTTTTTTCTCGTCATTGGAATGCACTGTCTCCAATGCTTTTCAATAGGAAATGGCAAAACGTGCCCTGAGGCGATTGAAATGACAGTTGAGCTCATTGATATGCGCAGGCAGACCCAGTTACTATGCCAACGCCTACGAACTTCACTTGAACCCCAGCACAGTGCTTCTGCCACATAATATCAGCTCTTAAAGCGAAACCCACAGCACAAATGCAAATCTAGTTTCA
Organism: Dendrobates tinctorius; assembly: GCF_039654945.1. Taxonomy (NCBI): domain Eukaryota; kingdom Metazoa; phylum Chordata; class Amphibia; order Anura; family Dendrobatidae; genus Dendrobates; species Dendrobates tinctorius. The sequence continues at coordinate 10,947,320 of NW_027361993.1, forward strand.
TCACATGACACATGCCCCTGAGAGAGAATGTGTGCGCCAAAGTGGATTTAAAAGAAGCCCAGTGAGCCAAACTAGCTCTTAAAGGGCCAACGCGCCAAAGTGATTGTTAAAGGGCCAGCGCACTCAAATGAGTCTTAAAGGGCCGACACACCAAATCGGAGACTGAGCCACCCCGGCCTCCAAATCGGAGGCTGAGCCACCCCGGCCTCCAAATCGGAGGCTGAGCCACCCCGGCCTCCAAATCGGACGCTGAGCCACCCCGGCCTCCAAATCGGAGGCTGATCCACCCCGGCCTCTAAATCGGAGGCTGATCCACCCCGGCCTCCAAATCGGAGGCTGATCCACCCCGGCCTCCAAATCGGAGGCTGATCGACCCAGGCCTCCAAATAGGAGGCTGAGCCACCCCGGCCTCCAAATAGGAGGCTGAGCCACCCCGGCCTCCAAATAGGAGGCTGAGCCACCCCGGCCTCCAAATCGGAGGCTGATCGACCCAGGCCTCCAAATCAGAGGCTGAGCCACCCCGGCCTCCAAATAGGAGGCTGAGCCACCCCGGCCTCCAAATAGGAGGCTGAGCCACCCCGGCCTCCAAATAGGAGGCTGAGCCACCCCGGCCTCCAAATAGGAGGCTGAGCCACCCCGGCCTCCAAATAGGAGGCTGAGCCACCCCGGCCTCCAAATCGGAGGCTGATCGACCCAGGCCTCCAAATCAGAGGCTGAGCCACCCCGGCCTCCAAATAGGAGGCTGAGCCACCCCGGCCTCCAAATAGGAGGCTGAGCCACCCCGGCCTCCAAATCGGAGGCTGATCGACCCAGGCCTCCAAATCGAAGGCTGATCCACCCCGGCCTCCAAATCGGAGGCTGATCCACCCCGGCCTCTAAATCGGAGGCTGATCCACCCCGGCCTCCAAATCGGAGGCTGATCCACCCCGGCCTCCAAATCGGAGGCTGATCGACCCAGGCCTCCAAATCGGAGGCTGAGCCACCCCGGCCTCCAAATAGGAGGCTGAGCCACCCCGGCCTCCAAATAGGAGGCTGAGCCACCCCGGCCTCCAAATCGGAGGCTGATCGACCCAGGCCTCCAAATCAGAGGCTGAGCCACCCCGGCCTCCAAATAGGAGGCTGAGCCACCCCGGCCTCCAAATAGGAGGCTGAGCCACCCCGGCCTCCAAATAGGAGGCTGAGCCACCCCGGCCTCCAAATCGGAGGCTGAGCCACCCCGGCCTCCAAATCGGAGGCTGAGCCACCCCGGCCTCCAAATCGGAGGCTGAGCCACCCCGGCCTCCAAATCGGAGGCTGAGCCACCCCGGCCTCCAAATCGGAGGCTGAGCCACCCCGGCCTCCAAATCGGAGGCTGAGCCACCCCGGCCTCCAAATCGGAGGCTGAGCCACCCCGGCCTCCAAATCGGAGGCTGAGCCACCCCGGCCTCCAAATCGGAAGCTCATCGACCCCGGCCTCCAAATCGGAGGCTCTTTGACCTCGGCCTCTAAATCGGAAGCTCAACGACCCCGGCCTCCAAATTGGAGGCTGAGCGACCCCAGCCTCCAAATCTTACCCAGAGTGGCCCCACCCACAAAATCAGACCCAGAGAGGCCACACCCACAAAATATGAGCCTGAGAGATCCCGGCCAACAATTCAAGCCCTGAGGGGCCCCACCCTCAAAATCGGACCCTGAGGGGCCCAATCAACAAAATCGGACCCTGAGGGGCCCCAGCCACAAAATCGGACCCTGAGGGGCCCCACCCACAAAATCGGACCCTGAGAGGCCCCACCCGCAAAATCAGACCCTGAGGGGCCCCGGCCATAAAATCAGACCCTGAGGGGCCCCGGCCATAAAATCGGACCCTGAGGGGCCCCGGACACAAAATCATACCCTGAGGGGCCCCACCCACAAAATCAGACCATGAGGGGCCCCACCCACAAAATCGGACCCTGAGGGTCCCCACCCATAAAATTGGACCCTGAGGGGACCCACCCACAAAATCGGACCCTGAGGGGCAAACACCCACAAAATCCGACCCTGAGGGGCCACACCCACAAAATTGGACCCTGAGGAATCCCGGCAACTAATTCAAATCCTGAGGAGCCCAGGCCACCGAATCGGATCCTGAGGGGCCCCACCCACCAAATCAGACCCTGAGGCCAAAGTGGCTCCTGAGAGGCACCCACATTTAAAACGGATCCTGAGTTGAAAGTCTTGCAGGGGCAGCAGGCAAGTCTCTCTTAAAGGGGCAGACCGGGCACCATTTCAAACCACTATCTGTACTTCCTTCAGGAAATACACATCTAGTATTATTATTATTCAGTCGATTTTCCGCAATTAATGGGGCCCGAACCACTACACGCACAGACTCCGTTGAGGTGTCGTTTCGAAGCCAGCGTCCACGAGAGGTGTGCTAAGTATTTTTCGTGTCAATCGGATTTGTAGTTTTTGCGCAATTTGCGTTTGAAAAAACTTTTTCCTCAATGCTTTTCAATGGGAAAATGTTGCCACAGTGCTGAGGTGATTGAAATAGCAGTTAAGCTCATTGATATGTGCAGGCACACCCAGTTACTATGCCAATGCCTACGAACTTCACTTGACCCCCAGGACAGAGCTTTCGCCACATAATATCAGCTCTTAAAGCGAAACCCACAGCACTAATGCAAATCTAGCTTCATCACATGACGCATGCCCCTGAGAGAGAATATGCGCCAAAGTGGATTCAGAAGCCCAGTGCGCCAAACTTGATCTTAAACGGCCGACGCGCCTAAGTGATTCTTAAAGGGCCAATGCACCAAAATGAGTCTTAAAGGGCCGGCGCGCCAAATCGAAAGCTGAGTGACCCCAGACTCCAAATCGGAGGCTGATCGACCCTGGCCTACAAATCGGAGGCTGAGCCACCCTTTCCTCCAAATTGGACTCAGAGTGGCCCCGCCCACCAAACCGGACCCAGTGTGGCCCCGCCCACCAAACCGGACCCAGTGTGGCCCCGCCCACCAAACCGGACCCAGTGTGGCCCCGCCCACCAAATCGGACCCAGTGTGGCCCCGCCCACAAAATTGTACCCAGAGTAGCCCCTCCCACCAAATCGGACCCCGAGGGACCACACCCACAAAATCGGACCCTGAGAGGCCACACCCACAAAATCAGACCCTGAGGGGCCCCACCCACAAAATTGGACCCTGAGGAATCCCGGCCACTAATTCAAATCTTGAGGAGCCCAGGCCACCGAATCGGATCCTGAGGGGCCCCACCCACCAAATTAGACCCTGAGGCCAAAGTGGCCCCTGAGAGGCACCCACATTTAAAACGGATCCTGAGTTGAAAGTCTTGCAGGGGCAGCAGCCAAGTCTCTCTTAAAGGGGCAGCCCAGGCACTATTTCAAACCACTATCTGTACTTCCTTCAGGAAATACACATCTAGTATTATTATTATTCAGTTGATTTCCGCAATTAATGTGGCCCGCACCGCTACACGCACAGACTCCATTGAGGCGTCGTTTCGAAGCCAGCGTCCACGAGTGGTGTGCTAAGTATTTTTTGTGTCGATCAGATTTGTAGTTTTTGCGCAATTTGCATTTGAAAAAACATTTTCCTGTCATTGGAATGCACTGTGTCAATGCATTTCAATGGGACAATTTTGCCATAGGGAAAACATGGGGCAGTGGTGAGGTGGCAGTTAAGCTCATTGATATGCACAGGCACACCCAGTTACTATGCCAAAGCCTACGAACTTTGCATGACCCCAGCAGGACAGCGTTTTTGCCAAATAATATCAGCTCTTAAAGGGAAACCCAAGCACAAATGCAAATCTGATCGACCCTGGCCTACAAATCGGAGGCTGAGCCACCCAGGCCTCGAAATCGGACCCAGAGTGGCCACACCCACCAAATCGGACACAGAGTGCCCCCGCCCACCAAATCGGATTCTGAGGGGTCCCGCCCACCAAATCCGACCCTGAGGGGCCCCGCCCACCAAATCGGACCCTGAGGTGCCCCACCCACAAAATCGGGCCCTGAGGGGACCCAACCACAAAATCAGACCCTGAGGGGCCCTAGTCACAAAATCGGACCCTGAGGGGCCCCACCCACAAAATCAGACCCTGAGGGACCCCAGCCACAAAATCAGAACCTGAGGGGCCCCAACCACAAAATCAGAACCTGAGGGGCCCCACCCACAAAATCGGACCCTGAGGGGCCCCACCCACAAAATCGGACCATGAGTGACCCCACCCTCAAAATCAGTCGCTGAGGGGCCCCACCCACAAAATCTGACCCTGAGAGACCCCGGCCACAAAATCGAACCCAGAGGGGCCTCAGTCACAAAATCAGACCCTAAGGGGCCCCACCCACAAAATCAGACCCTGAGGGTCCCCGGTCACAAAATCAGACCCTGATGGGCCCCACCAACAGAATCGGACCCTGATGGGCCCCACCCAGAAAATCAGACCCTGAGGGGCCCCAGCCAGAAAATCGGACCCTGAGGGGCCCCACCCACAAAATCGGACCCTGAGGGGCCCCACCCACAAAATCGGACCCTGAGGGGCCCCGCCCACCAAATTAGACCCTGAGGGGCCCCACCCTCAAAATCAGACCCTGAGGGGCCACAGCCACAAAATCAGACCCTGAGGGGCCCCAGCCACAAAATCGGACCCTGAGATACCCCGGCCACAAAATCGGACCCAGAGTGGCCCCGCCCACGAAATCAGACCCAGAGTGGCTCCGCCCACCAAATTGGACCCTGAGGGGCCCCACCCACAAAATTGGACCCTAAGGGGCCCCACCCACAAAATCGGACCCAGAGGGGCCCCGGCCACAAAATCGGACCCGGAGGGGCCCCGGCCACAACATCGGACCCTGAGGGGCCCCACTCACAAAATCGGACCATGAGGGGCCCCGCCCACCAAATTAGACCCTGAGGGGCCCCACCCTCAAAATCGGTCCCTGAGGGGCCCCGGCCACAAAATCGGACCCTGAGGGGCCCCGGCCACAAAATCGGACCCTGAGGGGCCCCGGCCACAAAATCGGACCCTGAGGGGCCCCGGCCACAAAATCGGACCCTGAAGTGCCCCACCTGCAAAATCGGACCCTAAGGGGCCCCGGCCACAAAATCGGACCCTGAGGGGCCCCACCCACAAAATCGGACCCTGAGGGGCCCCGCCCACCAAATTAGACCCTGAGGGGCCCCACCCTCAAAATCAGACCCTGAGGGGCCACAGCCACAAAATCAGACCCTGAGGGGCCCCAGCCACAAAATCGGACCCTGAGATACCCCGGCCACAAAATCGGACCCTGAGGGGCCCCAACCACAAAATCAGACCCTGAGGGGCCCCGATCACAAAATCGGACCCTGAGGGGCCCCACCCACAAAATCAGACCCTGAGGGACCCCAGCCACAAAATCAGACCCTGAGGGGCCCCAGACACAAAATCGGACCATGAAGGGCCCCACCCACAAAACCGGACCCTGAGGGGCCCCATCCACAAAATCGGACCCTGAGGGGCCCCGCCCACCAAATTAGACCCTGAGGGGCCCCACCCTCAAAATCGGTCCCTGAGGGGCCCCGGCCACAAAATCGGACCCTGAGGGGCCCCGGCCACAAAATCGGACCCTGAGGGGCCCCGGCCACAAAATCGGACCCTGAGGGGCCCCGGCCACAAAATCGGACCCTGAAGTGCCCCACCTGCAAAATCGGACCCTAAGGGGCCCCGGCCACAAAATCGGACCCTGAGGGGCCCAACCCGCAAAATCGGACCCTAAGGGGCCCCACCCGCAAAATCGGACCCTGAGGGTCCCCACCCGCAAAATCGGACCCTGAAGGGCTCCACCTGCAAAATCGGACCCTGAGGGGCCCCGGCCCCAAAAATCGGACCCTGAGGGGCCCCAACCACAAAATCGGACCCTGAGAGGCACCGGCTACAAAATCGGACCCTGAGGGGCCCCGGACACAAAATCGGACCCTGAGGGGCCCCGGCCACAAAATCGGACCCTGAGGGGCCCAACCCACAAAATCAGACTCAGTGTCCCCGCCCACCAAATTGGACCCTGAAGGGCCCCGTCCACCAAATTGGACCCAAAGTGGCCCCGCCCACCAAATCAGACCCAGAGTGGCCCCACCCACCAAATGGGACCCTGAGGGGCCCCGCCCACCAAATGGCACCCTGAGGGGCCCCGCCCACCAAATTGGACCCTAAGGGGCCCCGCCCACCAAATTGGACCCTAAGGGGCCCCGCCCACCAAATTGGACCCTAAGGGGCCCAGCCCACCAAATCGGACCCTGAGGGGCCCCGCCCACCAAATCGGACCCTGAGGGGCCCCGCCCACCAAATCGGATTCTGAAAGGCCCCAACCACAAAATCGGACCCTGAGGGGCCCCACCCACAAAATCGGACCCTGAGGGTCCCCGCTGACCAAATTGAACTCTGAGGGGCCCCGCCCACCAAATCGGACCAAGAGTGGCCCGCCCACCAAATCAGACCTAGAGTGGCCCGGCTCACCAAATCGGACCCCGAGGGGCCCCACCCACCAAATCGGACCCCGAGGGGCCCCGCCCACCAAATCGGACCCCGAGGGGCCCCGCCCACCAAATCGGACCCCGAGGGGCCCCGCCCACCAAATCGGACCCCGAGTGATCCCGCCCACCAAATCGGACCCCGAGGGTCCCCGCCAACCAAATTGGACCATGATGGGCCCCGCCCACCAAATCGGACTCTGATAGATCCCGCCCACCAAATCAGACCCTGAGGGGCCCAGCTCACCAAATCGGACCCAGAGTGGCCCCGCCCACCAAATCGGACCCAGAGTGGCCCCGCCCACCAAATCGGACCCAGAGTGGCCCCGCCCACCAAATCGGACCCAGAGTGGCCCCGCCCACCAAATCGGACCCAGAGTGGCCCCGCCCACCAAATCGGACCCAGAGTGGCCCCGCCCACCAAATCGGACCCAGAGTGGCCCCGCCCACCAAATCGGACCCAGAGTGTCCCCGCCCACCAAATCGGACCCAGAGTGGCCCCGCCCACCAAATCGGACCCAGAGTGGCCCCGCCCACCAAATCAGACCCAGAGTGGCCCCGCCCACCAAATTGTACCGAGGGGCCCCACCCACAAAATCGGACCCTAAGGGGCCCCACCCACAAAATTGGACCCTGAGGGGCCCTGGCCACAAAATCGGACCCTGAGGGGCCCCGGCCACAACATCGGACCCTGAGTGGCCCCACTCACAAAATCGCACCCTGAGGGGCCTTACCCACAAAATCGGACCCTGAGGGGCCCCAACCACAAAATCGGACCCTGAGGGGCCCCGGCCACAAAATTGGACCCTGAGGGGCCCCGGCCACAAAATCGGACCCTGAGGGACCCCAACTACAAAATTGAACCCTGAGGGGCCCCAACCACAAAATCAGATCGTGAGGGGCCCCACCCACAAAATCGGACCCTGATGGGGCCCCACCCACAAAATTGGACCCTCAGGGTCCCCGGCCACAAAATCGGACCCTGAAGGACCCCGGCCACAAATTCTGATCCTGAGGGGCCCCAACCACAAAATCGGACCCTGAGAGGCTCCGGCCGCAAAATCGGACCCTGAGGGGCCCCAACCACAAAATCGGACCCTGAGAGGCACCGGCCACAAAATCGGACCATGAGGGGCCCCGGACACAAAATCAGACCCTGAGGGGCCCCGGCCACAAAATCAGACCCTGAGGGGCCCCGCCCACCAAATTAGACCCTGAGGGGCCCCACCCTCAAAATCGGACCCTGAGGGGCCCCAGCCACAAAATCAGACCCTGAGGGGCCCCAGCCACAAAATCAGACTCAGGGGCCCCACCCACAAAATCGGACCCTGAGGGGCCCCACCCACAAATCCAGACCCTGAGGGGACCCGGCCACAAAATCGGACCCTGAGGGGCCCCGCCCACCAAATCGGACCCTGAGGGGCCCCGCCCACTAAATCGGATTCTGAAAGGCCCCAACCACAAAATCGGACCCTGAGGGGCCCCGCTGACCAAATTGAACTCTGAGGGGCCCCGCCCACCAAATCGGACCCAGAGTGGCCCACCTACCAAATCAGACCTAGAGTGGCCCCGCCCACCAAATCGGACCCCGAGGGGCCCCGCCCACCAAATCGGACCCCGAGGGATCCCGCCCACCAAATCGGACCCCGAGGGTCCCCGCCCACCAAATTGGACCCTGAGGGGCCCCGCCCACCAAATCGGACTCTGATAGATCCCGCCCACCAAATCAGACCCTGAGGGGCCCCGCTCACCAAATCGGACCCTGAGGGGCCCCACCCACCAAATCGGACCCTGAGGGGCCCCGACCACAAAATCGGACCCTGAGGGGCCCCACCCACAAAATTGGACCCTGAGGGGCCCCGGCCACAAGATTGGACCCTGAGGGGCCCCAACCACCAAATCAGACCCTGAGGGGCCCCGGCCACAAAATCGGACCCTTAGGGGCCCCACCCACCAAATCAGCCCCTGAGGGGACCCGGCCACCAAATCGGACCCTGAGGGGCCCCACCCACCAAATCTGACCCTGAGGTGCCCCACCCACAAAATCGGGCCCTGAGGGCCCCACCCACAAAATCGGACCCTGAGGCCAAAGTGGCCCCTGAGAGGCACCCACAGTTAAAACGGATCCTGAGTTGAAAGTCTTGCAGGTGCAGCAGGCAAGTCTCTCTTAAAGGGGCAGCCTGGGCAGCATTTCAAACCACTATCTGTACTTCCTTCAGGAAATACACATCTAGTATTATTATTATTATTCAGTTGATTTCCGCAATTAATGTGGCCCGCACCGCTACACGCACAGACTCCATTGAGGCGTCGTTTCGAAGCCAGCGTCCACGAGTGGTGTGCTAAGTATTTTTTGTGTCGATCAGATTTGTAGTTTTTGCGCAATTTGCATTTGAAAAAACATTTTCCTGTCATTGGAATGCACTGTGTCAATGCATTTCAATGGGACAATTTTGCCATAGGGAAAACATGGGGCAGTGGTGAGGTGGCAGTTAAGCTCATTGATATGCACAGGCACACCCAGTTACTATGCCAACGCCTACGAACTTTGCATGACCCCAGCAGGACAGCGTTTTTGCCAAATAATATCAGCTCTTAAAGGGAAACCCAAGCACAAATGCAAATCTGATCGACCCTGGCCTACAAATCGGAGGCTGAGCCACCCAGGCCTCGAAATCGGACCCAGAGTGGCCCCACCCACAAAATCAGACCCTGAGGGGCCCCACCCACAAAATTGGACCCTGAGGAATCCCGGCCACTAATTCAAATCCTGAGGAGCCCAGGCCACCGAATCGGATCCTGAGGGGCCCCACCCACCAAATCAGACCCTGAGGCCAAAGTGGCCCCTGAGAGGCACCCACATTTAAAACGGATACTGAGTTGAAAGTCTTGCAGGGGCAGCAGCCAAGTCTCTCTTAAAGGGGCAGCCCAGGCACCATTTCAAACCACTATCTGTACTTCCTTCAGGAAATACACATCTAGTATTAATGTTGTAATCCGAACGCTGCTAACTTTTTCTTTTTATTCAGTTGATTTCCGCAATTAATGCGGCCCGAACCGCTACACGCACAGACTCCGTTGAGATGTTGTTTCGAAGCCAGCGTCCACGAGAGGTGTGCAAAGTATTTCTCGTGTCGATCGGATTTGTAGTTTTTGCGCAATTTGCGTTTGAAAATTTTTTTTCCCGTCATTGGAATGCATGTGTCAATGCTTTTAAATAGGCAACTTAAAACGTACACCGAGGCGATTGAAATGGCAGTAAAGCTCATTGATATGTGAAGGCACACCCACTTACTATGCCAACACCTACAAACGTCATATAACGCCCCCAGGACAGAGCTTCTGGCACATAATATCAGCTCTTAAAGCGAAACCCACAGCACAAATGCAAATCTTTCCTCATCACATAAAGCATGCCCCTAAGAGAGAATGTGCGCCAAAGTGGATTTAGAAGCCCAGTGAGCCACCCTGTCTCTAAAACAGCCGACGCACCAAAGTGACTCTTAAAGGGCCAGCGCGCGAAATCGATAACTGAGTGACCCCAGGCTCCAAATCGGAGGCTTAGCCACCCTGGCCTCCAAATTGGAGGCTGATCGAACCTGGCCTCCAAATCGGACCCAGCATGGCCCCGCTCAAGAAATCGGACCCAGAGGGGCTCCGCTCACCAAATCAGACCCAGAGTGGCCCCGCCCAGCAAATCGGACCCAGAGTAGCCCCGCCCAGCAAATCGGACCCTGAGGGGCCCCGCCCACCAAATCGGCCCCTGAGGGGCCCCGCCCACCATATCGGGCCCCGAGTGGCCCCACCCACCATATCGGGCCCCGAGTGGCCCCACCCACCAAATCGGACCCTGAGTGGCCCCGGCCAGAAAATCAGACCCTGAGGGGCCCCGCCTACCAAATCAGACCCAGAGTGGCCCCACCCACAAAATCGGAACCTGAGAGGCCCCAACCACAAAATCGGACCCTGAGGATCCCCGGCCACAAAATCGGGCCCTTAAGGGCCCCACTGACAAAATTGGACCCTGAGGGGCCCCGGACACAAAATCGGACCCTGAGGGGCCCCACCCACAAAATCAGACCCTGAGGGGATCCGGCCACAAAATCAGACCCTGAGGGGCCCCGGCCACAAAATCGGACAGAGGGGCCCGGCCACAAAATCGGACCCTGAGGGGCCCCACCCACAAAATCGGACCTTGAGGGGCCCCACCCACAAAATCGGACCCTGAGGGGACACACCCACAAAATCGAACCCTGAGGGGCCACACCCACAAAATAGGAGCCTGAGGGATCCCGGCCAACAAATCAAGCCCTGAGGAGCCCAGGCCAAGGAATCAGATCCTGAGGGGCCCCACCCACCAAATCAGACCCTGAGGCCAAAGTGGCCCCTGAGAGGGCACATACAGTTAAAACGGATCCTGAGTTGAAAGTCTTGCAGAGGCAGCAGGCAAGTCTCTCTTAAAGGGGCAGCCCGGGCACCATTTCAAACCACTATCTGTACTTCCTTCAGGAAATACACATCTAGTATTATTATTACTATTCAGTTGATTTCCGCAATTAATGCGGCCCGAACCGCTGCACACACAGACTCCGTTAAGGTGTCGTTTCGAAGCCAGCGTCCACGAGAGGTGTGCTAAGTATTTTTCGTGTCTATCGGATTTGTAGTTTTTGCGCAATTTGCATTTGAAAAACATTTTCCTCAATGCATTTCAATGGGAAAATGTTGCCATAAAGAAAACATGGGACAGTCGTGAGGTGGCAGTTAAGCTCATTGATATGCACAGGCTCACCCAGTTACTATGCCAACGCCTACGAACATCACATGACCTCTCTAGGACAGAGTACCTGGTAGATAATTTCAGCTCTTAAAGCGAAACCCACAGCATAAGTGCAAATCTAGCTTCATCACATGACGCATGCCCCTGAGAGAGAATGTGCGCCAAAGTGGATTTAGAAGCCTAGTGCGCCAAACTGGCTCTTAAGGGACCGACGCGCCAAAGTGATTCTTAAAGGGACGGCGCACCGAAATGAGTCTTAAAGGACTGGCGCGCCAAATCGAAAGCTGAGTGACCCCAGGCTCCAAATTGGAGGCTGAGCCACCCTGCTCTCCAAATCGGACCCAGCGTGGACCCGCTCAAAAAAATCAGACCCTGAGTGGCCCTGCCCACCAAAACGGACCCAGAGTGGCACAGCCCACCAAATCGGACCCTGAGTGGCCCCGCCCACCTAATCAGACTCAGAGTGTCCCCACCCACCAAATTGGACCCTGAGGAGCACCGCCCACCAAATCAGACCCAGAGTGGCCCCGCCCACCAAATCGGACCCTGAGGAGCACCCCCCACCAAATTGGACCCAGCGGGGCCCCGACCACTAAATCGGACCCTGAGGGGCCCCGCCCACCAAATCGGACCCTGAGGGGCACCGCCCACTAAATCGGACCCTGAGGGGCACCGCCCACTAAATGGGACCTTGAGGGGCCACACCCACAAAATGAGACCCTGAGGGATCCCGGCCAGCAATTCAAGCCCTGAGGAGCCCAGGCCACCGAATCGGTTCCTGAGGGTCCCCACCCATCAAATCAGACCCTGAGGCCAAAGTGGCCCCTGAGAGGCACCCACAGTTAAAACGGATCCTGAGTTGAAAGTCTTGCAGGGGAAGCAGGCAAGTCTCTCTTAAAGGGGCAGCCCGGGCACCATTTCAAACCACTATCTGTACTTCCTTCAGGAAATACACATCTAGTATTAATGTTGTAATCCGAACGCTGCTAACTTTTTCTTTTTATTCAGTTGATTTCCGCAATTAATGCGGCCCGAACCGCTACACACACAGACTCCGTTGAGGTGTTGTTTCGAAGCCAGCGTCCACGAGAGGTGTGCTAAGTATTTTTCGTGTCGATCGGATTTGAAGTTTTTGCACAATTTGCGTTTGAAAATTTTTTTTCCCGTCATTGGAATGCATGTCTCAATGCTTTTCAATGGGCAACTTAAAACGTGCCCTGAGGCAATTCAAATGGCAGTAAAGCTCATTGATATGCGCAGGCACACCCATTTACTATGCCAACGCCTACGAACGTCACATGACGCCCCCAGGATAGAGCTTCTGGCACATAATATCAGCTCTTAAAGCGAAACCCACAGCACAAATGCAAATCTAGCCTCATCACATGAAGCATGCCCCTGAGAGAGAATGTGCGCAAAGTGGATTTAGAAGCCCAGTGAGCCACCCTGTCTCTAAAATGGCCGACGCGCCAAAGTGATTCTTAAAGGGCCAGCGCGCCAAATCGAAAACTGAGTGACTCCAGGCTCCAAATCGGAGGCTTAGCCACCCCGGCCTCCAAATTGGAGGTTGATCGACCCTGGCCTCCAAATCGGACCCAGCGTGGCCCCGCTCAAGAAATCGGCCCCCGAGTGGACCCGCCCACCAAATCGGCACCCGAGTGGCCCCGCCCACCAAATCGGCCCCCAAGTGGCCCCGCCCACCAAATCGGCCCCCAAGTGGCCCCGCCCACCAAATCGGGCCCCGAGTGGCCCCGCCCACCAAATCAGCCCCCGAGTGGCCCCGCCCACCAAATTAGACCCAGAGTGGTCCCGCCCACCAAAATGGACCCAGAGTGGTCCCGCCCACCAAATTGGACCCAGAGGGGCTCCGCCCACAAAATCAGACCCTAAGGGGACCCACCCACAAAATCGGACCCTGAGGGGCCCCGGCCACAAAATCAGACCCTGAGGGGCCCCAACAAAATCAGACCCTGAGGGAATCCGGCCACAAAATCAGACCCTGAGGGGCCCCACCCACAAAATCGGACCCTGAGGGGCCCCACCCACAAAGTCGGACCCTGAGAGGCCCCACCCACAAAACCGGACCCTGAGGGGCCACACCCACAAAATCGGAGCCTGAGGGATCCCCACCAACAATTCAAGCCCTGAGCAGCCCAGGCCAAGGAATCAGATCCTGAGGCGCCCCACCAACCAAATCAGACCCTGAGGCCAAAGTGGCCCTTGAGAGGCACTCACAGTTAAAACGGATCCTGAGTTGAAAGTCTTGCAGAGGCAGCAGGCAAGTCTCTCTTAAAGGGGCAGCCCGGGCACCATTTCAAACCACTATCTGTACTTCCTTCAGGAAATACACATCTAGTTATTCAGTTGATTTCCGCAATTAATGCGGCCCGAACCGCTACACGCACAGACTCCGTTGAGGTGTCGTTTCGAAGCCAGCGTCCATGAGAGGTGTGCTAAGTATTTTTCGTGTCGATCAGATTTGTAGTTTTTGCGCAATTTGCGTTTGAAATTTTTTTTTCCCGTCATTGGAATGCACTGTCTCCAATGCTTTTCAATGGGAAGCTTAAAACGTGCCCTGAGGCGATTGAAATGGCAGTTGAGCTCATTGATATGCGCAGGCAGACCCAGTTACTATGCCAACACCTACGAACACCACATGACGCCCCCAGGAGAGAGCTTCTGACACATAATATCAGCTCTTAAAGCAAAACCCACAGCACAAATGCAAATCTAGCTTCATCACATGACGCATGCCCCTGAGAGAGAATGTCCGCCGAAGTGGATTTAGAAGCCCAGTGAGCCAAACTAGCTCTTAAAGGGCCGACGCGCCAAAGTGATTCTTAAAGAGTCGGCGCACCAAAATGAGTCTTAAAGGGCCGGCGCGCCAAATCGCAAGCTGAGTGACCCAAGGCTCCAAATCGGAGGCTGATAGACCCTGGCCTACAAAAAGGAGGCTGAGCAACCCTGGCATCCAAATTGGACCCAGAGTGGCCCCGCCCACCAAATCGGACCCAGAGTGGACCCGCCCACGAAATCAGACCCAGAGTGGCCCCGCCCACCAAATTGGACCCTGAGGGGCCCCACCCACAAAATTGGACCCTAAGGGGCCCCACCCACAAAATCGGACCCAGAGGGGCCCCGGCCACAAAATCGGACCCGGAGGGGCCCCGGCCACAACATCGGACCCTGAGGGGCCCCACTCACAAAATCGGACCATGAGGGGCCCCGCCCACCAAATTAGGCCCTGAGGGGCCCCACCCTCAAAATCGGTCCCTGAGGGGCCCCGGCCACAAAATCGGACCCTGAGGGGCCCCGGCCACAAAATCGGACCCTGAGGGGCCCCGGCCACAAAATCGGACCCTGAGGGGCCCCGGCCACAAAATCGGACCCTGAAGTGCCCCACCTGCAAAATCGGACCCTAAGGGGCCCCGGCCACAAAATCGGACCCTGAGGGGCCCCGCCCACCAAATTAGACCCTGAGGGGCCCCACCCTCAAAATCAGACCCTGAGGGGCCACAGCCACAAAATCAGACCCTGAGGGGCCCCAGCCACAAAATCGGACCCTGAGATACCCCGGCCACAAAATCGGACCCTGAGGGGCCCCAACCACAAAATCAGACCCTGAGGGGCCCCGATCACAAAATCGGACCCTGAGGGGCCCCACCCACAAAATCAGACCCTGAGGGACCCCAGCCACAAAATCAGACCCTGAGGGGCCCCAGACACAAAATCGGACCATGAAGGGCCCCACCCACAAAACCGGACCCTGAGGGGCCCCATCCACAAAATCGGACCATGAGGGGCCCCGCCCACCAAATTAGACCCTGAGGGGCCCCACCCTCAAAATCGGTCCCTGAGGGGCCCCGGCCACAAAATCGGACCCTGAGGGGCCCCGGCCACAAAATCGGACCCTGAGGGGCCCCGGCCACAAAATCGGACCCTGAGGGGCCCCGGCCACAAAATCGGACCCTGAAGTGCCCCACCTGCAAAATCGGACCCTAAGGGGCCCCGGCCACAAAATCGGACCCTGAGGGGCCCCACCCGCAAAATCGGACCCTAAGGGGCCCCACCCGCAAAATCGGACCCTGAGGGTCCCCACCCGCAAAATCGGACCCTGAGGGGCCCCACCCGCAAAATCGGACCCTGAAGGGCTCCACCCGCAAAATCGGACCCTGAGGGGCCCCGGCCCCAAAAATCAGACCCTGAGGGGCCCCAACCACAAAATCGGACCCTGAGAGGCACCGGCTACAAAATCGGACCCTGAGGGGCCCCGGACACAAAATCGGACCCTGAGGGGCCCCGGCCACAAAATCGGACCCTGAGGGGCCCAACCCACAAAATCAGACTCAGTGTCCCCGCCCACCAAATTGGACCCTGAAGGGCCCCGTCCACCAAATCGGACCCAAAGTGGCCCCGCCCACCAAATCAGACCCAGAGTGGCCCCACCCACCAAATGGGACCCTGAGGGGCCCCGCCCACCAAATGGGACCCTGAGGGGCCCCGCCCACCAAATTGGACCCTAAGGGGCCCCGCCCACCAAATTGGACCCTAAGGGGCCCCGCCCACCAAATCGGACCCTGAGGGGCCCCGCCCACCAAATCGGACCCTGAGGGGCCCCGCCCACCAAATCGGATTCTGAAAGGCCCCAACCACAAAATCGGACCCTGAGGGGCCCCACCCACAAAATCGGACCCTGAGGGTCCCCGCTGACCAAATTGAACTCTGAGGGGCCCCGCCCACCAAATCGGACCAAGAGTGGCCCGCCCACCAAATCGGACCCCGAGGGGCCCCACCCACCAAATCGGACCCCGAGGGGCCCCACCCACCAAATCGGACCCCGAGGGGCCCTGCCCACCAAATTGGACCCCGAGGGGCCCCGCCCACCAAATCGGACCCCGAGTGATCCCGCCCACCAAATCGGACCCCGAGGGTCCCCGCCAGCCAAATTGGACCATGATGGGCCCCGCCCACCAAATCGGACTCTGATAGATCCCGCCCACCAAATCAGACCCTGAGGGGCCCAGCTCACCAAATCAGACCCTGAGGGGCCCCACCCACAAAATCGGACTCTGAGGGGATCCGGCCACAACATCGGACCCTGAGTGGCCCCACTCACAAAATCGCACCCTGAGGGGCCTTACCCACAAAATCGGACCCTGAGGGGCCCCAACCACAAAATCGGACCCTGACGGGCCCCGGCCACAAAATTGGACCCTGAGGGGCCCCGGCCACAAAATCGGACCCTGAGGGACCCCAACTACAAAATTGAACCCTGAGGGGCCCCAACCACAAAATCGGATCGTGAGGGGCCCCACCCACAAAATCGGACCCTGATGGGGCCCCACCCACAAAATTGGACCCTCAGGGTCCCCGGCCACAAAATCGGACCCTGAAGGACCCCGGCCACAAATTCTGATCCTGAGGGGCCCCAACCACAAAATCGGACCCTGAGAGGCTCCGGCCGCAAAATCGGACCCTGAGGGGCCCCAACCACAAAATCGGACCCTGAGAGGCACCGGCCACAAAATCGGACCATGAGGGGCCCCGGACACAAAATCAGACCCTGAGGGGCCCCGGCCACAAAATCAGACCCTGAGGGGCCCCGCCCACCAAATTAGACCCTGAGGGGCCCCACCCTCAAAATCGGACCCTGAGGGGCCCCAGCCACAAAATCAGACCCTGAGGGGCCCCAGCCACAAAATCAGACTCTGAGGGGCCCCACCCACAAAATCGGACCCTGAGGGGCCCCACCCACAAATCCAGACCCTGAGGGGACCCGGCCACAAAATCGGACCCTGAGGGGCCCCGCCCACCAAATCGGACCCTGAGGGGCCCCGCCCACTAAATCGGATTCTGAAAGGCCCCAACCACAAAATCGGACCCTGAGGGGCCCCGCTGACCAAATTGAACTCTGAGGGGCCCCGCCCACCAAATCGGACCCAGAGTGGCCCACCTACCAAATCAGACCTAGAGTGGCCCCGCCCACCAAATCGGACCCCGAGGGGCCCCGCCCACCAAATCGGACCCCGAGGGATCCCGCCCACCAAATCGGACCCCGAGGGTCCCCGCCCACCAAATTGGACCCTGAGGGGCCCCGCCCACCAAATCGGACTCTGATAGATCCCGCCCACCAAATCAGACCCTGAGGGGCCCCGCTCACCAAATCGGACCCTGAGGGGCCCCACCCACCAAATCGGACCCTGAGGGGCCCCGACCACAAAATCGGACCCTGAGGGGCCCCACCCACAAAATTGGACCCTGAGGGGCCCCGGCCACAAGATTGGACCCTGAGGGGCCCCAACCACCAAATCAGACCCTGAGGGGCCCCGGCCACAAAATCGGACCCTTAGGGGCCCCACCCACCAAATCAGCCCCTGAGGGGACCCGGCCACCAAATCGGACCCTGAGGGGCCCCACCCACCAAATCTGACCCTGAGGTGCCCCACCCACAAAATCGGGCCCTGAGGGCCCCACCCACAAAATCGGACCCTGAGGCCAAAGTGGCCCCTGAGAGGCACCCACAGTTAAAACGGATCCTGAGTTGAAAGTCTTGCAGGTGCAGCAGGCAAGTCTCTCTTAAAGGGGCAGCCTGGGCAGCATTTCAAACCACTATCTGTACTTCCTTCAGGAAATACACATCTATTATTATTATTATTATTCAGTTGATTTCCGCAATTAATGTGGCCCGCACCGCTACACGCACAGACTCCATTGAGGCGTCGTTTCGAAGCCAGCGTCCACGAGTGGTGTGCTAAGTATTTTTTGTGTCGATCAGATTTGTAGTTTTTGCGCAATTTGCATTTGAAAAAACATTTTCCTGTCATTGGAATGCACTGTGTCAATGCATTTCAATGGGACAATTTTGCCATAGGGAAAACATGGGGCAGTGGTGAGGTGGCAGTTAAGCTCATTGATATGCACAGGCACACCCAGTTACTATGCCAACGCCTACGAACTTTGCATGACCCCAGCAGGACAGCGTTTTTGCCAAATAATATAAGCTCTTAAAGGGAAACCCAAGCACAAATGCAAATCTGATCGACCCTGGCCTACAAATCGGAGGCTGAGCCACCCAGGCCTCGAAATCGGACCCAGAGTGGCCCCACCCACCAAATCGGACACAGAGTGCCCCCGCCCACCAAATCGGATTCTGAGGGGTCCCGCCCACCAAATCCGACCCTGAGGGGCCCCGCCCACCAAATCGGACCCTGAGGTGCCCCACCCACAAAATCGGGCCCTGAGGGCCCCACCCACAAAATCGGACCCTGAGGCCAAAGTGGCCCCTGAGAGGCACCCACAGTTAAAACGGATCCTGAGTTGAAAGTCTTGCGGGTGCAGCAGGCAAGTCTCTCTTAAAGGGGCAGCCCGGGCACCATTTCAAACCACTATCTGTACTTCCTTCAGGAAATACACATCTAGTTATAGTGGTTTGAAAAAACCACTATATTGTAATCCGAACGCTGCTAACTTATTCTTCTTCTTCTTATTATTATTAAGTTGATTTCCGCAATTAATGCGGCCCGAACCGCTACACGCACAGACTCCGTTGAGGTGTCGTTTCGAAGCCAGCGTCCATGAGAGGTGTGCTAAGTATTTTTCGTGTCCATCGGATTTGTAGTTTTTGCGCAATTTGCGTTTGAAAATTTTTTTTCCCGTCATTGGAATGCACTGTGTCAATGCTTTTCAATGGGAAGCTTAAAACGTGCCCTGAGGCGATTGAAATGGCAGTTGAGCTCATTGATATGCGCAGGCAGACCCAGTTACTATGCCAACGCCTACGAACGTCACATGACATCTCCAGAACAGAGCTTTTGCCACATAATATCAGCTCTTAAAGCTAAACCCACGGCACAAATGCAAATCTAGCTTCATCACATGACGCATGCCCCTGAGAGAGAATGTGTGCGCCAAAGTGGATTTAGAAGCCCAGTGAGCCACCCTGGCTCTTAAAGGGCCGACGCACCAAAGTGATTCTTAAAGAGCCGGCGCACCAAAATGAGTCTTAAAGGGCCGGCGTGCCAAATCGAAAGCTGAGTGACCCAAGGCTCCAAATCGGAGGCTGATAGACCCTGGCCTACAAAAAGGAGGCTGAGCAACCCTGGCATCCAAATCGGACCCAGAGTTGCCCCGCCCACGAAATCGGACCCAGAGTGGCCTCGCCCACCAAATCAGACCCAGAGTGGCCCCGCCCACCAAATTGGACCCTGAGGAGCCCCACCCACAAAATCGGACCCTGAAGGCCCCACCCACAAAATCGGACCCTGAGGGGCCCCACCCACAAAATTGGACCCTGAGGGGCCCCGGCCACAAAATCGGACCCTGAGAGACCCCGGCCACAAAATCGAACCCAGAGGGGCCCCACCCACAAAATTGGACCCTGAGCGCCCCCAACCACAAAATCGGACCCTCAGGGGCCCCGCCCTCAAAATCGGACCCTGAGGGGCCCCTCCCTCAAAAATCGGACCCTGAGAGGCCCCGCCCACCAAATCAAACCCTGAGGGGCTCCGCCAACCAAATCGGACTCTAAAGGGCCCCACCCACAAAATCAGACCCTGAGGGCCCCCAACCACAAAATAGGACCCTAAGGGGCCCCACCCTCAAAATCGGACCCTGAGTAGACCCGGCCACAAAATCAGACCCTGAGGGGCCCCAACCACAAAATCGGACCCTGAGGGGCCCAGGCCACAAAATCGAACCCTGAGGGGCCCCACCCTCAAAATCGGATCCTGAGGGGCCCAACCAACAAAATCGGACCCTGAGGGGCCCCAGCCACAAAATCGGACCCTGAGGGGCCCCACCCACAAAATCGGACCCTGAGGGGCCCTGGCCACAAAATTGGAACCTGAGGGGCCCCGGCCACAAAATCGGACCCTGAGGGGTCCCAACCACGAAATCAGACCCTGAGGGGCCCCGGACTCAAAATCGGACCGTGAGGGCCCCCAACCACAAAATCGGACCCTGAGGGGCCCCAACCACAAAATCGGACCCTGAGAGACCCCGGCCACAAAATCGGACCCTGAGGGACCCCGGCCACAAAATCGGACCTTGAGAGGCCCCGGCCACAAAATCGGACCCTGAGGGGCCCCGGCCACAAAATCGGACCCTGCGGGGTGCCGGCCACAAAATCAGACCCTGAGGGGTCCCAACCACAAAATCAGACCCTGAGGGGCCCCAGTCACAAAATCAGACCCTGAGCGACCCCAACCACAAAATCGGACCCTGAGGGGCCCCGGCCACAAAATCGGACACTGAGGGGCCCCAACCACAAAATCGGACCCTGAGGGGCCCCAGCCACGAAATCAGACCCTGAGGGGCGCCGGCCACAAAATCGGACCCTGAGGGCCCCCAATCACAAAATCAGACCCTGAGGGGCCCCGCCACAAAATCGGACCCTGAGGGCCCCCAACCACAAAACTGGACTCTGAGGGGCCCCAACCACAAAATCGGACCCTGAGGGGCCCCAACCACAAAATCGGACCCTGAGGGGCCCCGGCCACAATATCGGACCCTGAGAGACCCCGGCCACAAAATCGAACCCAGAGGGGCCCCACCCACAAAATTGGACCCTGAGTGGCCCCGCCCACCAAATCGGACCCTGAGGGGCCCCGCCCTCAAAATCGGACCCTGAGGGGCCCCGCCCTCAAAATCGGACCCTGAGGGGACCCACCCACAAAATCGGACCCTGAGGGGCCCCACCCTCAAAATCGGACCCTGAGGGGTCCAACCAAGAAAATCGCCACAAAATCGAACCATGAGGGGCCCCGGCCACAAAATCGGACCCTGAGGGGTCCTGGCCACAAAATCAGGCCCTGAGGGGCCCCACCCACAAAATTAGACCCTGAGGGGCCCCGGCCATAAAATCAGACCCTGAGGGGCCCCGGCCATAAAATCGTACCCTGAGGGGCCCCGGCCACAAAATCGTACCCTGAGGGGCCCCACCCACAAAATCAGACCCTGAGGGGCCCCACCCACAAAATCGGACCCTGAGGGGCCCCACCCATAAAATCGGACCCTGAGGGGACCCACCCACAAAATCGGACCCTGAGGGTCCACACCCACAAAATCGGACCCTGAGAGGCCACACCCACAAAATCAGACCCTGAGGGGCCCCACCCACAAAATTGGACCCTGAGGAATCCCGGCCACTAATTCAAATCCTGAGGAGCCCAGGCCACCGAATCGGATCCTGAGGGGCCCCACCCACCAAATCAGACCCTGAGGCCAAAGTGGCCCCTGAGAGGCACCCACATTTAAAACGGATACTGAGTTGAAAGTCTTGCAGGGGCAGCAGCCAAGTCTCTCTTAAAGGGGCAGCCCAGGCACCATTTCAAACCACTATCTGTACTTCCTTCAGGAAATACACATCTAGTATTAATGTTGTAATCCGAACGCTGCTAACTTTTTCTTTTTATTCAGTTGATTTCCGCAATTAATGCGGCCCGAACCGCTACACGCACAGACTCCGTTGAGATGTTGTTTCGAAGCCAGCGTCCACGAGAGGTGTGCAAAGTATTTCTCGTGTCGATCGGATTTGTAGTTTTTGCGCAATTTGCGTTTGAAAATTTTTTTTCCCGTCATTGGAATGCATGTCTCAATGCTTTTAAATGGGCAACTTAAAACGTACACCGAGGCGATTGAAATGGCAGTAAAGCTCATTGATATGTGAAGGCACACCCACTTACTATGCCAACACCTACAAACGTCATATAACGCCCCCAGGACAGAGCTTCTGGCACATAATATCAGCTCTTAAAGCGAAACCCACAGCACAAATGCAAATCTTTCCTCATCACATGAAGCATGCCCCTAAGAGAGAATGTGCGCCAAAGTGGATTTAGAAGCCCAGTGAGCCACCCTGTCTCTAAAACGGCCGACGCACCAAAGTGACTCTTAAAGGGCCAGCGCGCGAAATCGAAAACTGAGTGACCCCAGGCTCCAAATCGGAGGCTTAGCCACCCTGGCCTCCAAATTGGAGGCTGATCGAACCTGGCCTCCAAATCGGACCCAGCATGGCCCCGCTCAAGAAATCGGACCCAGAGGGGCTCCGCTCACCAAATCAGACCCAGAGTGGCCCCGCCCAGCAAATCGGACCCAGAGTAGCCCCGCCCAGCAAATCGGACCCTGAGGGGCCCGCCCACCAAATCGGCCCCTGAGGGGCCCCGCCCACCATATCGGGCCCCGAGTGGCCCCACCCACCATATCGGGCCCCGAGTGGCCCCACCCACCAAATCGGACCCTGAGTGGCCCCGGCCAGAAAATCAGACCCTGAGGGGCCCCGCCTACCAAATCAGACCCAGAGTGGCCCCACCCACAAAATCGGAACCTGAGAGGCCCCAACCACAAAATCGGACCCTGAGGATCCCCGGCCACAAAATCGGGCCCTTAAGGGCCCCACTGACAAAATTGGACCCTGAGGGGCCCCGGACACAAAATCGGACCCTGAGGGGCCCCACCCACAAAATCAGACCCTGAGGGGATCCGGCCACAAAATCAGACCCTGAGGGGCCCCGGCCACAAAATCGGACAGAGGGGCCCGGCCACAAAATCGGACCCTGAGGGGCCCCACCCACAAAATCGGACCTTGGAGGGCCCCACCCACAAAATCGGACCCTGAGGGGCCACACCCACAAAATCGAACCCTGAGGGGCCACACCCACAAAATAGGAGCCTGAGGGATCCCGGCCAACAAATCAAGCCCTGAGGAGCCCAGGCCAAGGAATCAGATCCTGAGGGGCCCCACCCACCAAATCAGACCCTGAGGCCAAAGTGGCCCCTGAGAGGGCACATACAGTTAAAACGGATCCTGAGTTGAAAGTCTTGCAGAGGCAGCAGGCAAGTCTCTCTTAAAGGGGCAGCCCGGGCACCATTTCAAACCACTATCTGTACTTCCTTCAGGAAATACACATCTAGTTATAGTGGTTTGAAAAAACCACTATATTGTAATCCGAACGCTGCTAACTTATTCTTCTTCTTCTTCTTCTTCTTCTTCTTCTTCTTATTATTAAGTTGATTTCCGCAATTAATACAGCCCGAACCGCTACACGCACAGACTCCGTTGAGGTGTCGTTTCGAAGCCAGCGCCCATGAGAGGTGTGCTAATTATTTTTCGTGTCGATCGGATTTGTAGTTTTTGCGCAATTTGCGTTCGAAAATTTTTTTTCCCGTCATTGGAATGCACTGTCTCCAATGCATTTGAATGGGGAAATGGCAAAACATGCCCTGAGGCGATTGAAATGGCAGTTGAGCTCATTGATATGCGCAGGCAGAACCAGTTACTATGCCAACGCCTACGAACGTCACATGACATCTCCAGAACAGAGCTTCTGCCACATAATATCAGCTCTTAAAGCGAAACCCACAGCACAAATGCAAATCTAGCTTCATCACATGACACATGCCCCTGAGAGAGAATGTGCGCCAAAGTGTATTTAGAAGCCCAGTGAGCCAAACTGGCTCTTAAAGGGCCGAAGTGCAAAAGTGACTGTTAAAGGGCCGGCGCACCGAAATGAGTCCTAAAGGGCCAACACGCCAAATCGAAAGCTGAGTGACCACAGGCTCCAAATGGGAGGCTGATCGACCCCCCGGCCTCCAAATCGGAGGCTGAGCCACCCCGGCCTCCAAATTGGAGGTTGAGCCACCCCGGACTCCAAATCGGAGGCTGAGCCACCCCGGCCTCCAGATCGAAGGCTGAGCCACCCCGGCCTCCAAATTGGAGGCTGAGCCACCCCGGCCTCCAAATCGGAGGCTGATTGACCCCGGCCTCCAAATCGGAGGCTGATTGACCCCGGCCTCCAAATCGGAGGCTGAGCCACCCCGGCCTCCAAATCGGAGGCTGAGCCACCCCGGCCTTCAAATCGGATGCTGAGCGACCCCGGCCTCCAAATCGGAGGCTGAGCCACCCCGGCCTCCAAATCGGAGGCTGAGCCACCCCGGCCTCCAAATCGGAGGCTGATCGACCCCGGCCTCCAAATCGGAGGCTGATCGACCCCGGCCTCCAAATCGGAGGCTGATCGACCCCGGCCTCCAAATCGGAGGCTGAGCCACCCCGGCCTCCAAATCGGAGGCTGAGCCACCCCGGCCTCCAAATCGGAGGCTGAGCCAACCGGCCTCCAAATCGGAGGCTGAGCCACCCCGGCCTCCAAATCGGAGGCTGAGCCACCCCAGCCTCCAAATCGGAGGCTGAGCCACCCCGGCCTCCAAATCGGAGGCTGAGCCACCCCTGCCTCCAAATCGGAGGCTGATCGACCCCGGCCTCCAAATGGGAGGCTGATCGACCCCGGCCTCCAAATGGGAGGCTGAGCCACCCCGGACTCCAAATCGGAGGCTCTTTGACCTCGGCCTCCAAATCGGAAGCTCATCGACCCCGGCCTCCAAATCTTACCCAGAGTGGCCCCGCCCACCAAATCTTACCGAGTGGCCCCGCCCACCAAATCGGACCCAGAGAGGCCCCGCCCACCAAGTCGGACCCAGAGTTGCTCCACCTACAAAATCGGAACCTGAAGGGCCCCAACCACAAAATCGGACCCTGAGGAGCCCTGGCCACAAAATCGGGCCCTGAAGGGCCCCACCCACAAAATTGGACCCTGAGGGGCCCCGACCACAAAATCGGACCCTGAGGGGCCCCACCCACAAAATTGGACCCTGAGGGGATCCGGCCACAAAATCAGACCCTGAGGGGACCCGGCCACCAAATCGGACCCAGAGGGGCCACACCCACAAAATCAGACCCTGATGGGCCACACCCACAAAATAGGAGCCTGAGGGATCCCGGCCAACAATTCAAGCCCTGAGGAGCCCAGGCCAAGGAATCAGATCCTGAGGGGCCCCACCCACCAAATCAGACCCTGAGGC
Source organism: Dendrobates tinctorius (assembly GCF_039654945.1). Lineage (NCBI taxonomy): Eukaryota > Metazoa > Chordata > Amphibia > Anura > Dendrobatidae > Dendrobates > Dendrobates tinctorius. The sequence goes on from NW_027361993.1 coordinate 10,972,439, forward strand.
CAAAGTGGCCCCTGAGAGGCACATACAGTTAAAACGGATCCTGAGTTGAAAGTCTTGCAGGGGCAGCAGGCAAGTCTCTCTTAAAGGGGCAGCCCAGGCACCATTTCAAACCACTATCTGTACTTCCTTCAGGAAATACACATCTAGAATTATTATTACTATTCAGTTGATTTCCGCAATTAATGCGGCCCGAACCGCTGCACACACAGACTCCGTTAAGGTGTCGTTTCGAAGCCAGCGTCCACGAGAGGTGTGCTAAGTATTTTTCGTGTCGATCGGATTTGTAGTTTTTGCGCAATTTGCATTTGAAAAACATTTTCCTCAATGCATTTCAATGGGAAAATGTTGCCATAAAGAAAACATGGGACAGTCGTGAGGTGGCAGTTAAGCTCATTGATATGCACAGGCTCACCCAGTTACTATGCCAACGCCTACGAACATCACATGACCTCTCTAGGACAGAGTACCTGGTAGATAATTTCAGCTCTTAAAGCGAAACCCACAGCATAAGTGCAAATCTAGCTTCATCACATGACGCATGCCCCTGAGAGAGAATGTGCGCCAAAGTGGATTTAGAAGCCTAGTGCGCCAAACTGGCTCTTAAGGGACCGACGCGCCAAAGTGATTCTTAAAGGGACGGCGCACCGAAATGAGTCTTAAAGGGCTGGCGCGCCAAATCGAAAGCTGAGTGACCCCAGGCTCCAAATTGGAGGCTGAGCCACCCTGCTCTCCAAATCGGACCCAGCGTGGACCCGCTCAAAAAAATCAGACCCTGAGTGGCCCTGCCCACCAAAACGGACCCAGAGTGGCACAGCCCACCAAATCGGACCCTGAGTGGCCCCGCCCACCTAATCAGACTCAGAGTGTCCCCACCCACCAAATTGGACCCTGAGGAGCACCGCCCACCAAATCAGACCCAGAGTGGCCCCGCCCACCAAATCGGACCCTGAGGAGCACCCCCCACCAAATTGGACCCAGAGGGGCCCCGACCACTAAATCGGACCCTGAGGGGCCCCGCCCACCAAATCGGACCCTGAGGGGCACCGCCCACTAAATCGGACCCTGAGGGGCACCGCCCACTAAATGGGACCTTGAGGGGCCACACCCACAAAATGAGACCCTGAGGGATCCCGGCCAGCAATTCAAGCCCTGAGGAGCCCAGGCCACCGAATCGGTTCCTGAGGGTCCCCACCCATCAAATCAGACCCTGAGGCCAAAGTGGCCCCTGAGAGGCACCCACAGTTAAAACGGATCCTGAGTTGAAAGTCTTGCAGGGGAAGCAGGCAAGTCTCTCTTAAAGGGGCAGCCCGGGCACCATTTCAAACCACTATCTGTACTTCCTTCAGGAAATACACATCTAGTATTAATGTTGTAATCCGAACGCTGCTAACTTTTTCTTTTTATTCAGTTGATTTCCGCAATTAATGCGGCCCGAACCGCTACACACACAGACTCCGTTGAGGTGTTGTTTCGAAGCCAGCGTCCACGAGAGGTGTGCTAAGTATTTTTCGTGTCGATCGGATTTGAAGTTTTTGCACAATTTGCGTTTGAAAATTTTTTTTCCCGTCATTGGAATGCATGTCTCAATGCTTTTCAATGGGCAACTTAAAACGTGCCCTGAGGCAATTCAAATGGCAGTAAAGCTCATTGATATGCGCAGGCACACCCATTTACTATGCCAACGCCTACGAACGTCACATGACGCCCCCAGGATAGAGCTTCTGGCACATAATATCAGCTCTTAAAGCGAAACCCACAGCACAAATGCAAATCTAGCCTCATCACATGAAGCATGCCCCTGAGAGAGAATGTGCGCAAAGTGGATTTAGAAGCCCAGTGAGCCACCCTGTCTCTAAAATGGCCGACGCGCCAAAGTGATTCTTAAAGGGCCAGCGCGCCAAATCGAAAACTGAGTGACTCCAGGCTCCAAATCGGAGGCTTAGCCACCCCGGCCTCCAAATTGGAGGTTGATCGACCCTGGCCTCCAAATCGGACCCAGCGTGGCCCCGCTCAAGAAATCGGCCCCCGAGTGGACCCGCCCACCAAATCGGCACCCGAGTTGGCCCCGCCCACCAAATCGGCCCCCAAGTGGCCCCGCCCACCAAATCGGGCCCCGAGTGGCCCCGCCCACCAAATCAGCCCCCGAGTGGCCCCGCCCACCAAATTAGACCCAGAGTGGTCCCGCCCACCAAAATGGACCCAGAGTGGTCCCGCCCACCAAATTGGACCCAGAGGGGCTCCGCCCACAAAATCAGACCCTAAGGGGACCCACCCACAAAATCGGACCCTGAGGGGCCCCGGCCACAAAATCAGACCCTGAGGGGCCCCAACAAAATCAGACCCTGAGGGAATCCGGCCACAAAATCAGACCCTGAGGGGCCCCACCCACAAAATCGGACCCTGAGGGGCCCCACCCACAAAGTCGGACCCTGAGAGGCCCCACCCACAAAACCGGACCCTGAGGGGCCACACCCACAAAATCGGAGCCTGAGGGATCCCCACCAACAATTCAAGCCCTGAGCAGCCCAGGCCAAGGAATCAGATCCTGAGGCGCCCCACCAACCAAATCAGACCCTGAGGCCAAAGTGGCCCTTGAGAGGCACTCACAGTTAAAACGGATCCTGAGTTGAAAGTCTTGCAGAGGCAGCAGGCAAGTCTCTCTTAAAGGGGCAGCCCGGGCACCATTTCAAACCACTATCTGTACTTCCTTCAGGAAATACACATCTAGTTATTCAGTTGATTTCCGCAATTAATGCGGCCCGAACCGCTACACGCACAGACTCCGTTGAGGTGTCGTTTCGAAGCCAGCGTCCATGAGAGGTGTGCTAAGTATTTTTCGTGTCGATCAGATTTGTAGTTTTTGCGCAATTTGCGTTTGAAATTTTTTTTTCCCGTCATTGGAATGCACTGTCTCCAATGCTTTTCAATGGGAAGCTTAAAACGTGCCCTGAGGCGATTGAAATGGCAGTTGAGCTCATTGATATGCGCAGGCAGACCCAGTTACTATGCCAACACCTACGAACACCACATGACGCCCCCAGGAGAGAGCTTCTGACACATAATATCAGCTCTTAAAGCAAAACCCACAGCACAAATGCAAATCTAGCTTCATCACATGACGCATGCCCCTGAGAGAGAATGTCCGCCGAAGTGGATTTAGAAGCCCAGTGAGCCAAACTAGCTCTTAAAGGGCCGACGCGCCAAAGTGATTCTTAAAGAGTCGGCGCATCAAAATGAGTCTTAAAGGGCCGGCGCGCCAAATCGCAAGCTGAGTGACCCAAGGCTCCAAATCGGAGGCTGATAGACCCTGGCCTACAAAAAGGAGGCTGAGCAACCCTGGCATCCAAATTGGACCCAGAGTGGCCCCGCCCACCAAATCGGACCCAGAGTGGCCCCGCCCACGAAATCAGACCCAGAGTGGCCCCGCCCACCAAATTGGACCCTGAGGGGCCCCACCCACAAAATTGGACCCTAAGGGGCCCCACCCACAAAATCGGACCCGGAGGGGCCCCGGCCACAACATCGGACCCTGAGGGGCCCCACTCACAAAATCGGACCCTGAGGGGCCCCACCCACAAAATCGGACCCGAAGGGGCCCCAACCACAAAATCGGACCCTGAGGGGCCCCGGCCACAAAATCGGACCCTAAGGGGCCCCGGCCACAAAATCGGACCCTAAGGGGCCCCGGCCACAAAATCGGACCCTAAGGGGCCCCGGCCACAAAATCGGACCCTGAGGGTCCCCGCCTACAAAATTGAACCCTGAGGGGCCCCAACCACAAAATCGGATCCTGAGGGGCCCCACCCACAAAATTGGATCCTGAGGGGCCCCAACCACAATATCGGACCCTGAGGGGCCCCACCCACAAAATCAGACCCTGAGGGCCCCGGTCACAAAATTGGATCCTGAGGGGCCCCGGCCACAAAATCTGACCCTGTGGGGCCCCACCCACTAAATCGGACCAAGAGTGGCTCTGCCCACCAAATCGGATCCTGAGGAGTCCCGCCCACCAAATCAGACCCTGAGGGGCCCCGCCCACCAAATCAGAGACCCTGAGGGGCCCCGCCCACCAAATCAGAGACCCTGAGGGGCCCCACCCACCAAATCGGACCCTGAGGGGCACCGCCCACTAAATCGAAGCGAGAGTGGCCCCGCCCACCAAATCGGACCCTGAGGGGCCCCACCCACCAAATCAGACCCTGAGGGGCCCTGCCCACCAAATCGGACCCAGAGAGGCCCCGCCCACCAAAATGGACTCAGGGGGCTCCACCCACAAAATCAGACCCTAAGGGGCCCCACCCACAAAAGCGGACCCTGAGTGGACCCGGCAACAAAATCAGACCCTGAGGGTTCCCAACCACAAAATCGGACCCTGAGGGGCCCCAACCACAAAATCGGACACTGAGGGGCCCCGGCCACAAAATTGGACCCTGAGGGGCCCCAACCAAAAAATCGGAACCCTGAGGGGCCCCGGCCACAAAATCGGACCCTGAGGGGCCCCAGCCACAAAATCAGACCCTGAGGGGCCCCAGCCACCAAATCGGACCCTGAGGGGCCCCAGCCACCAAATCGGACCCTGATGGGCACCGCCCACTAAATCGGACCAACAGTGGCCCCGCCCACCAAATCGGACCCAGAGTGGCCCCGCCCACCAAAATGCACCCAGGGGGCTCCACCCACAAAATCAAACCCTTAGGCTAGTTTCACACTTGCTTTTTTTTGCAGCGCGTTTTTCCCGCAAAAAAACGCATTGAAAAAACGCATACATAAGCATACAACTGCTGCGTTTTTTTCAAGCATTTTTATGAGCATGCATGAAAAAAACGCAGCGTTTTTATGCGTTTGTATGCGTTTTTAGTGCGTTTTTACCGCGTTTGCGTTTTTTTCCAACATTTTTAGGTGGCCCCTCACACTACCCAAACCATGACTTTACTAACCCTAACCCTGACCCTAACCCTTAACCAAATCATACTTAACCCTAACCCAAACCCTAAACCCTGACCCTAACCCTAACCCTGACCCTAACCCTTAACAAAACCATACTTAACCCTAACCCTAACCCTAACCCTGACCCTAACCCTTAACAAAACCATACTTAACCCTAATCCTAACCCTAACCCTGACCCTAATCCTTAACAAAACCATACTTAACCCTAACCCTGACCCTAACCCTTAACAAAACCATACTTAACCCTAATCCTGACCCTAACCCTGACCCTAACCCTTAACAAAACCATACTTAACCCTAACCCTGACCCTAACCCTGACCCCAACCCTAACCCTGACCCTAACCCTGACCCTAACCCTTAACAAAACCATACTTAACCCTAATCCTGACCCTAACCCTGACCCTAACCCTTAACCAAACCATACTTAACCCTAACCCTGACCCAAACCCCAACCCTAACCCTGACCCTAACCCTAAACCCCCTTAACTAACCCTAACTCTAACCCAAACCCCTAAATTCCATGGTTAAAAAAAAAAAACGCATATGCAAAAAAACGCATACATGAGCATGCCAGTGCGCACATATGCTCATCCATAGGCTATAATGGCCATTTTTAGCGCAAAACGTGCGCATATGTGCGCATGCGCTTTTTTGCAGGGCCAAAAAATGCAACATGCTGCATCTGGAAAATACCAACGCACACCCCAAAAAAACGCAGCGCATGAAAATCGCATACATGCGCTTACAAGCGCGCAGGTATGCGCACCCATGTTAAATATAGGGGAAAAACGCATGCGCAGGTATGCGTTTTTTTCCAGCGCTAAAAAACGCAAATGTGAAACCAGCCTAAGGGGCCCCACCCACAAAAGCGGGCCCTGAGTGGACCCGGCCACAAAATCGTACCCTGAGGGGCCCCAGCCACAAAATCGGACCCTGAGGGGCCCCACCCACAAAATCGGACCCTGAGGGGCCCCACCCACAAAATCGGACCCTGAGGGGCCCCGGCCACAAAATCGGAACCTGTGGGGCCCCGGCTACAAAATCTGAACCTGTGGGGCCCCAACCACAAAATCGGACCCTGAAGGGCTCCGGCCACAAAATCGGACCCTGAGGGGACCTTGCCATGAAATCGGTCCCTGAGGGTCCCCAACCACAAAATCAGACCCTGAGGGGCCCCGGCCACAAAATCGGACCCTGAGGGGCCCCAACCACAAAACCGGACCCTGAGGGGCCCCAGCCACAAAATTGGACCCTGAGAGACCCCGGCCACAAAATCGAACCCAGAGGGGCCCAGTCACAAAATCGGACCCTGAGGGGCCCCACCCACAAAATCGGACCCTGAGGGGCCCCGCCCACAAAATCAGACCCTGAGGGGTCCCACCCTCAAAATCGGACCCTGAGGGGCCCCGGCCACAAAATCGGACTCTGAGGGGCCCAACCACCAAAATCGGACCCTGAGGGGCCCCACCCTCAAATTCAGACCCTGAGGGGCCCCGGCCACAAAATCGGACTCTGAGGGGCCCAACCACCAAAATCGGATCCTGAGGGACCCCACCTACAAAATCGGACCCTGAGGGGCCCCAGCCACAAAATCGTACCCTGAGGGGCCCCGGCCACAAAATCGTACCCTGAGGGGCCCCACCCACAAAATCGGACCCTGAGGGGCCCCACCCACAAAATCGGACCCTGAGGGAACCCACCCACAAAATCGGACCCTGAGGGGCCACACCCACAAAATTAGACCCTGAGGGGCCCCACCCACAAAATTGGACCCTGAGGAATCCCGGCCACTAGTTCAAATCCTGAGGAGCCCAGGCCACCAAATCGGATCCTGTCGGGCCCCACCCACCAAATAAGACCCTGAGGCCAAAGTGGCCCCTGAGAGGCACCCACATTTGAAACGGATCCTGAGTTGAAAGTCTTGCAGGGGCAGCAGGCAAGTCTATCTTAAAGGGGCAGCCCGGGCACCATTTCAAACCACTATCTGTACTTCCTTCAGGAAATACACATCTAGTATATACTTGCTATCTTGTTATCCAGTATCTTTTTTACAACATTTTTTATTATGGTCAAACCCAGACTAAGTGAGTGTCTGAGGGTGACTCCGGAAATATATACCGAAATTTCAAATTTGGCCAACACTGTATACAGCTGTATGCTTCTGATACAGTAACCTTTTTTGCTATTTAGATTCTGGTGTAATCCATAATGAGCCTGTGAACGTCTGTCTGTTACTCCGGAAATATATTTGGAGCTTTAAGATTACCCCAACACTGTATACAGCTGTACGCTTGTGTTACATTACCCATTTACAGCTTTTCATATTCTTGTGCAATCCATACTGTGCCTGTGAGCATCTGTGTATGACTCATGAAATATATACAGAGATTTACTGTTATCCCTAGACTGTATAGAGCTGTACGCTTCTGATACAGTACCATATATCTGCTGGTATTTTGGGTCCATTTTCCAAAACATGAGGAAGTATGGTGGAAGAGGACGTGGACATGGGCATGGGGGGCCACCTGGTACTGATGTTGGTGGTGGTGCATCTGCTGGTAGTTCCAAAAACACAATAGCAGCTAAGGCAGGAGGTGTTGAGCCTGCGTCATGGTGTCGCTCTGGACGGCCTGTAAGGCTCCCTTTTCTGGGAGTAGGTAGACTGCTTTTAAAGCCGGAGCATCAGGAACTGTTTTTGGCTTACATTGCTGAAACAGCCTCCAGCTCTATCACCTCCTCTTCTGAAGTTTAAAAAAATGCAAGCACTGAGTTGTCAGTGCAGGCTTCTGGTCAGGAGCAACCCCTTTCCTTGTGTCCTTCACCCACACCAAAAGTAAAGGATGCGGCAGCACACACTTCAGATTACTCCATGGAGCTCTTTTCACATACGATGCCTGGGTTAATTAAAAATGGGGCCCATCATATACTGGAGCATTCCAAATGGGGGACATCAGACACTGGTGCAGCATTTACGGGGGCCATTATACACTGGAGCATTAGAAATGGAGCCCATTATATATGGAGCATTATTAGGGCCCATCATACACTGGAGCATCATCCATGAGGCCCATCATATACTGGAGCATTCCAAATGGAGGACATCAGACACTGGAGCAGCATTTACGGGGCTCATTATACACTGGAGAATTACAAATGGAGCCCATTATATATGGAGCATTATTTGGGCCCATAACACACTGGAGCATCATCCATGGGAACCAATGTGACAGATTATTCTGTATGGAGAAATGTATGGGCTCATTATTCTGTTTGGCGCACATTGTGGTGGCCATACTGTATGGAGTAATATACTGTCCTTTTTTTGAGCTATTGTACAATTTACAATAGATCAGTCATCTCATGTAAGCAGTGGAGTATTTGTCATTGTACTATACCTATATTTCTGTGCCGTATCGGAGCATCATGAGTTGAGGTATGTGTAAAGGGGCGGACTGACACTCTTTGGCCCAGGGCACACGAAAACCTGGAGCCAGCCCTACCCCCCCACAACTTTAGCCAAATAGCCCCCAGTTTTCAATGCGTAACTATTATTATAAAGTAAATTAAGGTTGACAAGCTTCAGTAATAAGAATTGATGTTTTTGGCATTGAAATGGGCACTGTAGGTGTGTTTACTGTCCTCTACTCCCCGCCGACTTTGCTTCCCCATTGACTTGCATTGGGTTTCGTGTTTCAGTCGGCCTCCGGCTTTTCCCTACAGTCGGCCGATTTCATTCGACCCGACTTTTGTGAAAGTCGGATTCTATGAAACCTGACTCGACCCTAAAAAAGGCAAAGTCACTCATCTCTAGTTACGACCACTAGCAACCAGCTAACTGTCACTGTATCAGTGGTTGTATTTAGGGCTTGTACACACAACTGTATTTTCAGTCTTAGTGCTGTCCATTAAAAAAATGGATCACACTCGGATCAATATTATTCAGCGGGGAAAGCAGATCAATGTCATCATTAGAGTTGAGTGAAACGGGTCGAAAAAATTCAAAAGTCGCTGACTTTCGCCAAAGTCGGGTTTCAATGAAACCCGACCTTAGCGTGAGGTCGGCCACGAGGTCGGCGACTTTAGCGCCAAAGTCGCGTTTCAAAAGAAGCTTTAGCGCCCTTTTTCAGCCAATCAGGAAGAATGGACACTGTGGGCAACGTGATGACATAGGCAGCGGTCACCACCATCTTGGAGAAAGGCATGCAAGTGATTGGCTTGCTATGTGTGGCGTCACAGGGGGTATAAAAGGGCAAGGACGCCGACTGCCATGTTAATCATGCTGATCTCAGAATAGGGAGAGCTGCTGCAGCTGCTGATTCTGTAGGGAGAGCGTTAGGAAGGCAAAAAGAAAAAAAAACTGCTTCTGCTGCTAGCGCTTTTCACTGTAGTTACTGTGCAGTGAAAGGTGAAGATTTTTGCTTTTGTGCAGCAGCGCTGGTGGTGATTAGCCTGCTTTTTAAGGCTAGCTGCATTGCTGTGTGCACACTGGTGTTCAAACTGCTTTTTTAAAAGCAATCCAAATTCTATTGTTTTGTCCTGGTGAGGTAGTGAGCGTTCATTTTTTCACACACCATACAGCGGTGTACGCTCCTCACACAGTACCGTGTAACGGCTCTTATCACGGCCAAATTGAAGCTATCTACGTGTGTGACTCTGTAAGGAAAAGTCGAGGAGTTTGTCCATTCTTACAGACCTACACCTTGTAGTGTTGTCCGTTTTTCAAACAGCTTAGTATATTTGCTGTTTGATTACATTCAAAACTAGAGAGAGACAGCGTGTGTCAGTCCGTACACAAAAACGCGGAGCTTGACAATTTTACATACACCATACAGCGGTGTACATGCACACTCCTCTCTCAGTACCGTGCAATGGCTGTTATCACGGCCAAATTGAAGCTAAGTGTGTGACTCTGTAAGGAAAAGCCGAGGAGTTTGTCCGTTCTTACAGACCTACACTCTAGGGAGATTCCAATTCTGCCCAATTCTATATACACCTTGTAGTTTGTCATACACTAGGCAATTTCTGCCGGTCACATTGCGGTGTTATAGACACAGGGCCTGACAGAATCCAACTGTGTCCTGAAGTGTAGAGAGATTCCAATTCTCCACAGTCCTCTATCCACCTTTCTCACAACATCCAGAATCTGCCTGTCACATTGCAGTGTAAAATAAACAGGGCCTGACAGAATCCAACTGTGCCCTGAAGTCTACAGAGATTCCAATTCTCCACAGTCCTCTATCCACCTTTATTACACCATCCAGAATCTGCCTGTCACATTGCGGTGTAAAATAAACAGGGCCTGACAGAATCCAACTGTGTCCTGAAGTCTACAGAGATTCCAATTCTCCCCACTACTATATACACCTTGTACCTTGTTTTACAGTACCATATAGTTGGTGGTTTTTGGGGTATATTTTCCCCAAAAATGAGGAAGTGTGGTGGAAGAGTCCGTGGAAGTGGGCGGGGGTTGGCAGCTGGTAATGATGGTGTTGCTGATTGATCTGCTGGTAGCGGCAAAAGCAAAATAGCACATAATGCAGGCGGTGTTGAGCCTGCGTCATCGTCTGGCTCCACAAGGCCTCGAAGGCTCCCTTTTCAGGGAGTAGGTAAACCGCTTTTAAAGCCGGAGCTTCAAGAACAAGTTTTGGCTTACATTGCTGACTCAGCCTCCAGCTCTATCGCCTCTTCTGAAGTTTTAAAAAATAAAAGCACTGAGTCATCATTGGAGGCTCATGTTCATGAACCACACCTTTCCTTGTGTCCTTCACCCCAACCAAAATTGAAGGATGCGGCAGGCCACACTACAGATTACTCCATGGAGCTGTTTTCACATACCATGCCTGGGTTATCAAGTCTAATCGTGAATTACTCAGGCAAAGATGAATCTGTCATGGAGTGTACTGATGCACAGCCACTGATAGATGATTCTGCTGGTACATTCACTCAGAGCACTACATTGTCCTCGCAGTGTACTGAGCCAGAATCTGACCCAGATGAAACTCAGGTGCCCCTTCCTGCATACTATACCACCATACACGGTGACACAGAGGAAGGTGCACAAGACATTGAAGAGGAGGTGATGGATGACCCAGTTGTTGACCCAGATTGTCATCCATTGGGGGTAGAGGGTGCCGCTGCCAATAGCTCAGAAGAGGAGGAGGAGCATCCGCAGCGGGCATCGACATCGCAACAGTTGTTATCTGGCAGGCCCGGAGCAGTCCAAAAACGAGTTACAAAAACCAAAAGAGTTGCAGGACAGCTTGGCCAGACAGTCAAAATAGCACAGCGTGCAAGGCATAGCACAGCGTGCAAGGCCTCAAAATGTCTTCCATAGTAGGAAGAGTGCAGTGTGGCACTTTTTTGAACAAAATCCTAATGATCAAGCAAAGGTTATCTGTAAGAAGTGCGCAAAGACCTTTAGCCGAGGGAAAAATCTGAGAAATTTGAATACGAGTTGCATGCTAAGACATTTAACCACCATGCACTTGCAAGCGTGGACGGACTACCAAAACTCACGTACCACATGTGCTACTGCTCCCAAAGAAGGTAGTCAGCAACGCTACATTGTTTCCCCCACTGTAAGTCTACCGGTTAGCACACCACCAGCAGCAAATGTTGAGTTGTCGTCGCAAGGGCAAATCAGTCAGGGAATCACACTGTTATTGCAACGAAAGACTGAATCTAGGCCATCAGAAAGAACACCAACTCCATCACCATCATCAACCCTCTCTCAGTCCGCCATGTCCACCGCTAGTTCCACTATATGCAGCTCTCAAGTCCAGCTCACCCTACCAGAGACTATGAGTAGGACAAGAAAGTACTCATCCTCTCATCCGCGTACACTGGGTTTGAACCGCCCACATTGCCAAACTAATCTCGTTAGAGATGATGTCCTATTGGTTGGTTGAAAGCGCAGCTTTCCGCGAACTCATGGCCTACGCAGTACCACGCTATGACCTACCCAGTCGCCACTTCTTTTCTCGCAAAGCCATCCCAGCCCTCCACCTTCATGTGAAAGACCGCATTGTCCATGCACTCAAGCAATCAGTGAGTGGAAAGGTGCACCTCACAACTGATGCATGGTCCAGTAGGCATGGCCAGGGCTGTTATGTCTCCATCACTGCGCACTGGGTTAATGTGGTGGATGTAGGGTCCACAGGGGACAGCTGTGATGGCACAGTGCTGCCTAGACCACGGTATAGGAAACAGTTAGCTGTAGGTGTTCGACCCTCCTCCTTCAGAAGCGAAAGCTCGTCCACAGAGTGCAGTCGCACGAGCACTGCATCCGCAGCTGACAGTGGTGCACACGATGTGTCCCACTATCGATCAGCTAGTGGAAAGCGTCAGCAGGCTGTGTTGCAGATGATGTGTTTGGGCGACAGACACACGGCGGAGGTACTGGCCGACTACTTTCAGCGACAAACTGAGTCATGGCTGGGCAGTCTACATCTTGAGGCAGGCAAGGTAGTTAGTGATAACGGCTGGAATTTTGTGGCAGCCATAGCCCTTTCAAAACTCAGACACATACCTTGCTTGGCTCACACCTTGAACCTGGTGGTGCAGTGCTTCCTCACTAATTATCCGGAGTTAACAGGCCTGCTCCATAAGGTTCGAAGACTGTGCTCGCACATCCGCCGGTCGCCGGTACACTCCAGTCGTATGCAGAAGCTGCAGCGATTGCTCCACCTTCCCAAGCACCACCTAATTATCGACGTTGCAACAAGGTGGAACTCCACCCTGCATATGGTTGAGTGGCTGTGCGAACAGAGGCAGGCCGTAATGCATTTGTGGGAGGATACACGGGCAGGCACTTTGAGGGCAGACATGGAGTTGAGAAGTGTGCAGTGGTCGAAGCTGAAAGACCTCTGTAAAGCCCTTCAATGTTTTGAGGAATGCACACGGCTGGTAAGCGCAGACGACGCCATCATAAGCATGAGCATCCCACTTATGCGTCTGCTCATGCAAACTTTGATGCAAATCAAGGAGCAGGCGTCTGCAGCCGAGGATGATGAGGAAGAGGAGGAGGGAAGCCTTGATGACAGTCAGCCATTGTCTGTTCAGGGAACTGTCGTGGACTTGGTGGAGGAAGAAGAGGAGGAGGAGGATGATGATGGGGATTATTTAGGGGAGGAGGATGCTTCTCGTGGGGCAAGAGAAAATGTTGGCGTGGCAAGGTCTGGTACAGGGTTTGTGCGTGACTGGAGGGATGTGGAATTGCCAGAAAGTGCTCCTCCACTCAGCACTCGCAGTGCATCATTGACACTGGGAACATTGGCCCACATGTCAGATTATGCCTTGCAGATCCTAAAAAGGGACCCCCGCATTGCCAAAATGATGAACGATGATGACTACTGGTTGGCCAGCATCCTGGATCCATGCTATCAAGGCAAATTCCAAAACATCATGCCACAGGAGAACCTTGACCTAATATTGGCTAACAAAAAAGCAACTCTGGTAAACCGGTTGTTTGAGGCATTCCCAGCACACAGCAGCAATGATGGTTTTCACACGAGCCGTAGGGGCCGGGGGCAACTGGGAAGAGGTGTTGGTGGTGCACACATCAGAAGTGGCGTTGGAGACAGGGGTTTCATGACCATGTTGTGGACTGATTTTTCAAGTCCCGCTCACACGACTGGTAATACTGCATCAATTGAAAGTGACAGGAGACAGCACTTGTCAACTATGGTTACAAACTACTTTTCCTCCCATATCAATGTTCTCCCTCACAGGTCATTCCCATTTGACTATTGGGCAGCTAAACTGGACACCTGGCTTGAATTGGCACACTATGCCTTACTGGAGCTCGCTTGCCCAGCTGCAAGTGTGGTATCGGAAAGAGTCTTCAGTGCTGCTGGATCAATCCTGACAGAAAAAAGGACCCGTCTGTCGACCCAAAATGTGGATGATCTAACCTTCATTAAAATGAACCATGCATGGGTTTCCAAGGATTTTGTCACACCTTACCCTGATGACACATAGGTTGACAGAAAAATGGCTTTCTTTGGTCCGCCTCTTCTTGGGACTTGTCCAATTTCGCCTTTAGCAGCAAGTGAATGTCCCACATCAACATATGCCATTTTGTAAACCTCCCTAACTGGGCTGCCTCCTCCCCCCATGGCCGGGGTCACCACCTAGGGCACGCAACCGTGCTAGTGCCGTTGCCCTGGACAGGTGGGTGGGCCGACTCTTGGGCGCGGGCACTGGCACAGGGTCCCTCATAGTGCAATCAAGTGTCTCTGACGGTGGGGGTGCACACCCGCCGTCAGACACACCGCCGTACTATGAGGGGCCCAGTGCCAGTACCGACGCCCACGAGTGGGCCCCCCTTGCTTGGGCAGGGTCCCAGCATTTGCAATGTTTACCTCTCCCTGCTCCTCCACTGTGCAGTCTGGACTGTCAAATCCTTCACTGGGACTGCCACTACAAATTTGGTGAACTGATAGAAGATGATGGTTAAGACGTAGCTATGCCCTGTCCCGCTGGCCGGGATCTAGCTTCAGATGATCAATGGCTTCCATTTCTTTTGGACGTTGACTCACAATGAGATGCGGTGGTGGTTTCTCATCAGCTTTCACAGTTTTCCTACCCACAGACATGTGACATTCCAGCGCACATTTTTAAATGTGCCCTCTCATGCCAATCCAAATGAATCGCCTACGGCCTGTGGCTTCTGTCTTTTGCACTCCAAAGTTATGTGACAGAGCATGATAGGCAGTGAGCACCATGTTTACATCTCTCCCTGTGATCAAAATTATATGGATATAAGTAATGACGATTAATTAATTGAGGGTCTGCATCGCCTCTGAGAATTGTGACGGAAGTTTATCCCGTGAATAGGAATTCCTAGATTTCTGCAATCACTAGAATTTATGTCAGTAATTGTATGCATCTCATTTCCTATTGCGGAGAGTCTGGACTGTCTTACTGAGACAGAAATATATATGAAGATTTAAAAATACCACCAAAAGTGTATACTGGTGTATGCTTCAAATACAGTTCCTTTTTCTACTTTTTAGATTGTTGTCTAATCCTTACTGAGAACATGGAGATTTTAAATATTTAAACTATGCTATACATACCTGTTATCCAGTGATACGGTACCCTTGTTCACCTTTGTCCAATCACGTCTAATCCATACTGGGCCTGAGACCGTCTGAGCCTGCCTCCTGATATATAGACATAGGTTTTTAATGTGTAAAATATGCTACAAATATATGTGTTACCCGGTGAAACTGTACCCTTTATCAACTTTCTAGAATCTTGTTGAATCCATACTGGACCTGAGAACGGCTGTTGAGCTGTTAAGCAAGCTACAGCAACTGTGGTTTGGACACGTAATTTTTTGCATTTTTTCAGGAATGCCGGTTAGGCCTAATTCAGGAATTGCGGTTGACCTGCACTTACTGGGAAATCATCGTTCGCGGGGAATAATTGGAATCACAGATCCCCATCACTAACGGTGTTCTGCTGGTTATCTGCACCTGTAAGCGACAAAAGCTGGTCCTTTCAGTGTAGCGCGCATGCAGCCCCGGACATGTACGCCATGATAGACCATGATAGTGCCAGAGCCTCGCGTATCCCTCTAGCAAGCTTGACGCGTACCGCGGGGGCATGCCGGAGTCTCGTTCGTTAACGGAATAAAGCTGACAAATTGCTAGCACAACTACAAACAGACATACCACACCACACACACAATCGACAAAGCTTTCAATATGTGCATCTTTTCTTGAGGTGGCATGGTTGTGGTTTCCCAGGTGGAGTCTAATTAAGCCACAGGCTCCACTCCTGGTGGTGCCTTTTTGGACATTCCTTTAAGGTTCAGCTTTGCAATCATACTGCCCCCAGAAAGAAAACACTTTGCCTTCATGGATGCTGTTTGGAGGTTCGTGGGAATAACGCCGCTCGATCGCCAGTTGGCATAATTTATTGGTGGGAAGTCCGACGGTATATGATCGTGTTCGATTTCAGAATTTTTTTTTTTTGGTTGGTATTTTACATTTTTATTCCAGCCTTTCTTGACTTCATAAGGGAATGACAAGCCTATATCTGTGTCTCCTCCACCTCCTCCTTTTACTCCTCCACCTCTTTTCTAAATGTAGTTGCCCTTTTCCATATGTAATTTTTGTCTTCTGAGCATTTTCTCTGCTTTGGGACACCTTTTAAGGTGTTTTGTAATTGTTTTCTATGTGTTTGTGTTTGCCTGCCATTGTTTTCAATGGGGTTAGACGAACATTCGACGAACTTGCCTCCTGTGTGACGAACCAAAACACTAGCGTGGTGGCTCAACGCTACTCCTGATATATAGACGTACATTGTTAATGTTTAAACTATGCTATATATACCTGCTATCTTATGATACTGTACACTTTGTCTACTTTTTATATTCTTGTCTAATCCATACTGAGCCTGTGAGCGTCTCAGTGTGACTGATGGAATATATATGGAGATTGACAATTACCCTTTGACTGAATAGAGCTGTACATTTGATACAGTGCCATATATCTGATGTTATTTTGTGTCTATTTTGTGCAAAATTATGAAGTTTGGTGGAAGAGGCCACGGACGTGGGTGCGGGGGGGCCAGCTGGTGATGATGGTGGTGGTGCATCTGCTGGTAGTGGCAAAAGTACAATAGCAGCTAAGGCTACTTTCACACATCAGGTTTTCGGCGTCAGGCGCGATCCGGCGTCGTGCCGGAACGCCGGATCCGGCAAATGTTTTATAAAACCGGATGTGACGGATCCGGTTTTCTGCCGGATCCGTCTTGTTCTTGACAGACAAAAAAGGATCCGTCTCATCCGGTTCATCCGTTTTTCTATCCATTTTTCGACGGATTACGCCGGATCCGGTTTTTAAAAACACCCCTTGTGGCCTTCCGAACGGGATTGGCTACTGGAAAACTATATATAGCGTGTTCCTACAGCCCTTCTTTGACAGGTTGTAGAGGAGAAAGTGCAGGTTGGAGAGAAGAGCAAGTTACTGGCGAAGATGGATGTTGTGATTGGAAATATTTTGAAGAATTTGGCGGATTTTACAGCGGAGGCGAATCGTTTGAGGGTGATTGTTCTGGAGAAGGAGAGAGCGAGACAGCAGCGCATCAGGCATCGTAGACGACGTTTGTGGATCCACCCCATCACAGCCAAGAGAATGACGCGTGGGGTCTATTCTACACTCTGCATGGACCTTCGACGAAACCCGGATAAATTTTTTGGATATGTTCGGATGAAAATGGAGAATTTTGATTACTTGGTGGAGCGCATTGCACACCTCATAAGAAAAGCGGACACCTATTGCCGCTTCTCTGTTTCACCCGCAGAGCGTCTGATGGTGACTTTAAGGTAAGCCACATTTATTGGATGTGCTCGCATCAGAGCACACTTTCACTGCAATCTTGTTGGTGGTAGTTTGTATCTCCAAGTGTTATAGCTGAGTTTTGGTATGTAATGCTGTGATTTAAAACTAATTGATTGTTTTTTAATTCCCCACAGATTTCTTGCAACTGGAGAATCCCTTTCGTCACTGCATTTCCAGTACAGACTCGGGATTTCCACCATATCTGGAATAGTGAAGTACACATGCCGTGCACTGTGGGACTCCTTAGCTGAAGAGTTTTTACCAGAGCCCACAACAGAGAGGTGGATTGAAATTTCAGAAAAGTTTCAACAGATATGTCAGTTTCCCAACTGCTTGGGCGCTGTGGACGGGAAACATATCCGCATTGTAAAGCCAGCCGGATCGGGATCGGAATATTTCAATTACAAGAAATATTTTTCAATTGTCCTCATGGCCATCGCTGACGCGGAATACAAATTTATTGCTGTTGATATTGGGGCCTATGGCCGCTCCAATGACTCTCAAGTTTTCAAACTGTCTGCCATGGGGCGTAAACTGTATGGAAACACCTTCCAGTTCCCACCACCTAGACCGCTGCCGCAAACATCTGGTCCACCTATGCCATTTGTCTGTGTAGGGGATGAAGCCTTCCAGCTGTCAGAACACCTTTTGAAACTGTACGGTAGCAGAGGATTGACAAGAACAAAACGCATTTTTAATTACCGCCTCACAAGAGCAAGAAGAATGGTTGAATGTACCTTTGGTATTCTGACAGCCAAATGGCGGGTCCTATTGACTGCGATCAACCTCAAGACAGAAACTGTGGACGAGGTGATCAAAGCTTGCGTGGTACTCCACAATTTTGTTATCTGCAAGGAACCCATTTCCATTGAGGACACCTCTGAAGAAACCACCTTGCAAGATTACCATGACATTACCACTAGAAGTTCTGTGACGGTTTCAGTAATGAGGGACAATTTTGCACTATACTTTATGTCACCTCAAGGCAGAGTACACTGGCAGGATGACGGAGTGTGAAAGATTTGTGCCCTTAACCAAACTTGTGTACCTTCTATACCAACAGTATATACCTTTGCCAACCAAAGTTGGCTATCTTGTCATGGTCTCTATTTTTAGCTTTAGGCCACAGGTGTGTACCTGGTTGTGTTTTATGCAAAGTATTTCACCTTTTAACAAAAGTTGTGTACATTGTTAGGAAATCACCAACAATAAACACAACTTTTTAGGTGAAATACTTTGCTTCAAACACAACCAGGAACACAACTGTGGCAAAAAGCTAAAATTTACCCACAGTTATATACCTGGTTTTGAATACCTTTTTACCTTTTAAATACCCTGTATTTAACCTTTTTTTTAACATATTTCGCCGCAGAAAGAAATGACAGACAACCAGTGTAAACAATAATTTAACTTTTATTTAAAATATTTTTTTTTTGTAAACTGTTTTTAAAGTTAAAAAAACTTTTTTAATAAAAGTTTGAAACCAACAGGGCATTTTTATTACAAAACACATCATAAATCTGTGTAGTGTGGGGTGGAAATACTGCTGGAGGGGCTGCGGGACACTTACGACACTGGGAGTGTGGAGAGAGGACTGGGATCGTGGTGGGGAAGGAACAGTTAGAGGTGAAAGTGTGGAAAAAGCTACAGAATGGGTGGACATGTGGGAGGCAGAAGAGGTGGTGGGCGGTGGAGTGGAGGGTTGGGCAGGGACTGTAGGAGCAGATGATGTTGATGGCAAGTTGTATGGGGAAGGAGTTTGGTACGGGGAAGGAGTTTGGTACGGGGAAGGTTGCTGGAAGTGGGGAGATGTCTGGTACTGGGGAGGTGGCTGGTACTGGGGAGGTGGCTGGTGCTGGGGAGGTGGCTGGTATGTTATAGGAGGGGGAGGATAGAAAGTGGCTGGAGGGGGTGCAGGTGGAGGAACTACTGTGGTGGGAGGAGGAGGTTGGGAGGTAACGTGCTGGAGAGCACCGTGGCATGAATGCATTACATGCATCTGCTGGGTAGGAGATAGCGTTTCCATGCGCTCCACAACAGACCTGAAAAAGGTGTGGTTTGGCGAAGATCTTGCTTCTGAATGCATGGTTTGCAGAAGTGTCTTCACCTCCAGAATGCTGGAGTTGATCTGCTGAAAGCCTGCGGAGATTTGCTCTGACAAGACTTTTAGACAGTTCTGGAAAGATGCATTCAGATGCAAGAACTCTGGCGCATAAGTCTTTTCCTGACCCCTCTGCCGCTGCCGCCCAGTACCCGCAGGTGTACTAGAGGTGGCAGGGGCAGAAGGGTGGGGTAAAGGGAAAGCGATCTCCTCACCAGCAGCTTCATGTAATGTAGGCGGCCACGATGCTCCTGTGCTGGTGGATGGGACAGATGGGTCGAATGTGTGGGAAGGCTGGGAAGGTGCAGATGTACCGGGGCGGTCGAAGTGTCCCTCGGTGCCGGTCTCCTCAGGGACCGCCTCAGAAGGGTCCAATCGTGCAGGCTCCCGAGTGCTGCTCACCATGCTGTGGAATAAAGAGAAAAAAAAACAATTAAAATAGTGACATGGTATGGCCCTGGCTGAAAAAAAAAAGTTACATCTAAACATTTTTTTGTCACATGTGGTGTGTAATATTTACCTTCTGGTGACCATTGTATCCCGGAGGAACGTCAGGGCTCGTGCGTACTTGTACTTGCTCCTGCGTCCTCCAGATCCACTCGGGGCCCGCATCTCTTTATTGAACTCCTTCTTGAAACGATCCCTCACAGACCGCCACCGCTTCACAATTCTCTCCCCTGAAACGAGAAAGGACAAAGTGGTTAGTATACAACATCAGTGTTTCCCAAACTCCAGTCCTCATGGTCCCCAGGGGTCATGTTTTCAGGATTTCCAAAGTAAATAGAAATCCTGAACACATGATCCGTGGGGACCACGAGGACTGGAGTTCGGGAAACACTGGTTTAAATCAAGCAACCGGTACTGTATATACTTACGCTCTTTAATCTGGGCCCGAGCATCGAGGTCCTCCCAGCGGTCCACAAGGAGCGAACAGATTTCCTCCCAGAGTCGTCGGGTAACGATAAGGTCAGCGTGGCGGCGGTCAGCCATATTCCAGAGCGGCTCCCTTTCTCTGACGAGATCGATGAGGTGGTCCACATCGATTCCTCCATCCTCACCGTCAGAGTCGGGAGCACGCTGTGAAGGCTGTTAAAGAAAAAGACAAAAATAACATAATTAGCCTCCACAAAAGAAATGAAATAAAAAGTGCAAAAAAACAAAGCAAAAATATTTATACTTACACGCTGGTGACCGCCGTGTTGCTGTCGCCGACGACCCTGGGAGGCACTGCGAGGACCTCTTGGCCGAGCACCAGATTGGGAAGACTAGAGAAGAAAACAAAAAATGTTATGTCTTTGGATGTAGGCATTTGTTTGCTGTGTGTGGTCTGCAGAACATTGTTTTCTATGTGTTGTGTGTAGTGTGATGTTGTGTTTCTGCATTTGATGCCAAAATCTTACCAATTGTGAGCCCACTCCAGGTGTCTGTCCACCCCTTCCTTCTTCTTCTGGGAGCTCCTCTTCATCTTGTGATTCCTGTTTTGAAATAAAAGGCAATGAATAGACATATATTACAGAGATGATGGATTTTGGAAATAAAATCTTACCGTCAAACGCTGACGATGCGAGGGAGGGCTCCCAGAAGAAGATGTGCTGTCTTCCTGCTGGCCAGACTCCATGGCTGTGGGTGGTGTTCCTGCTGCTGCCATTGCTGCTGCTGCATCTCTTGGGCGGCTGTTGAATAAAGAGAAATCCTAGTTTGGAGGAATTGGGGATTTGATAATTACCGTCTCTCATCTGCTGCTGGACTCCCATCCTCAGCATGTTCCATTTGCTGCTCCAATTGGGGTGGTGCTGATGGTGCTGCTGCAGATGTCTCCTGCCTTCTCCTGCTCCTGTTTC
Source organism: Dendrobates tinctorius (assembly GCF_039654945.1). Classification (NCBI taxonomy): domain Eukaryota; kingdom Metazoa; phylum Chordata; class Amphibia; order Anura; family Dendrobatidae; genus Dendrobates; species Dendrobates tinctorius. Next base: position 10,993,683 of record NW_027361993.1, read on the forward strand.
TTGGCTTGGGTGGCATGTTGGGTGTGGCTGAGGGTCCCACTGTCTTGTCTTTATATATGTCTTGTGGGCAGAGCTACTGAGCATGCTCAGACCAAAAAAACCGGATCCGGCCACCGGATCCGGCTGTCGCCGGATCAGGCGCATTGCGGCGCTCATAGGCTTTCATTGTGTGAAAAAGCGTGTCCGGCTTTTTCGCCGGAGACAAAAAACGTTACAGTAGCCGTTTTTTCCAGACGCCGGATCGCGACACATTGCCGGATCCGGCGAAAACCGGATGAAACGCATGGCCATCCGGCTCGATCCGGCTCTAATGCAAGTCAATGGGGGGAACCGGATCTGGCATTGCATTTCGCATTTGCATTTTGTCAAAAGCGCCGGATCGCGCCTGACGGCGAAAACCTGATGTGTGAAAGAGGCCTTAGGCAGGAGGTGTTGAGCCTGCGTCATGGTCTGGCTCCGGAACGCCTGGAATGATACCTTTTCTGGGAGTAGGTTAACCGCTTTTAAAGGCGGAGCATGACGAACTGGTTTTGGCTTACATTGCCGAAACAGACTCCATCAAATATGCCCGCCTCTTCTGAAGTTTCAAAAAATGCAAGCACTGAGTGGTCAAGTGTTGGCTCCTGGTCAGGAAGAACCCCTTTCCTTGTGTCCTGCACCCCCACCCAAACTGAATGAGGCAGCAGGCCACACTTCACATTAGCCCATGTAGCTCTTTCTATCATACCATGCCTGGGTTATCAAGTCAAATCGTGAATTCCCCAGTCCAAGATGAATCTGACATGGAGTGTGGGTGGCCAGCCAGGGCAGTGGGGTTAATCGGTACCGGGCCGGTGTCTCACAGGGATGTGTCACGGTGGTGGTGACCCGTTCCGTGGCCCTAGGCGTCCATGCAAACGGGTGAATTACGTTTATAGGTGAATAATACGTGACGCCACCTCTGGTTTCTGATTAGATTGACCAGCGCTGCAGTGTCGCTTCTGTGGGACAGATGTTGTGGAGCAGCTAAAATGTAGAAGACCTGCACAGGTAGGGCCGTAGTCGCAGGGCAGATGAAAGAGTTGGGAGATGGTGTGCAGTGCAGGATGTAGTTGAGCCGTGCGCCAGGCGCAGGTGAAAGATGACAGACACAGTCGTGCAGTTCCTTTACCTGTACTTTGTAGGTGCTGTCCAGGACCCAGAGTACAGATGGAGGAGTTGGTCAGCCTGGAAGCCAATTTGGATTTCTCTCTCTGCAGATAGGTTGTGTGGCCTCCATTCTAGCGCTTATCTGAGGTACTCGCAGCCTTTTCCTTCTGGCTCACACACGTCGATGCTGGGGCCTCCGAGCCTCAGTTGGTACAGAGCATTTACAGCTGCTACTTCCTCCGGATTCTGCTGCAGGAACGTCTGTGTCCCTACAAACTCGGAGACCGGAATCCGGACCATGCGCTCCAGCTAGGAGTGAGCCTTAACTCTGCTCATCCTCCAGCTCCCCTTCTCACGTCCACACACTTCCCCTTCCCTGCACAGAATGGCCTCTTACCTCCTCCCAACCACAGAGAGCAGCTCCTCAGCAGTCATGTTCAGAGGTCTCCCTGCTGGCGTGGAGTGGGAAATGTGTTGTGTGTTGGTTTAACTGCTAGAGAGATCCTTCATTGCTCCCAAGCAAGACATCACACTCCCTAGGAAGAAGGTAATGCCACTGTGGCGACCGTACTCCTGGGGACGCCACAAGTGCACTGATGCCCAGCCACTGCTATATGATTCTGCTGGTACATTGACCCAGACCACTACATTCCCCTCACACTCTACACAGCCAGAATCTGACCCAGAGGAAACTCAGGTTCCCCTTCCCGCATACTATACCACCTTACACGGTGACAAAGAGGAAGGTGCAGATGAAAGTGCAGGTTCCTTGAGCTGGTGGGGGGCATACTCATGGGCGACGGCACTGGCACAGGGCCCCTCATAGTACGCAAAAGTGTCTCTGCCGGTGGGAGGGTGACGCAAAAGTGTCTCTGCCGGTGGGAGTGTCTCTGCCGGTGGGAGTGTCTCTGCCGGTGGGATGGCCCACCCCCACCCCCACCCGCCGTCAGACACACCGCCACACACCGCCGTACTATTACAGGGGCCCTGTGCCACTGCCGTTGCCAACGAGTGGGCCCCCCTGCTTGCTCAGGATCACAGCACTTGCAAAGTTGAAATACTTACCTCTCCCTGCTCCACCGCCATGACTTCTTCCGCGTTTCCTGACAGTGATAGTCTGATCAGAGAACGCAATGACATCACGTCTGTACGCCCTCTGCCTAAACAGCCAAGTGCAGTGAGATGGACGATGGGGACGACGAGGAGTCCAGACTAGTACAGGGATTCCATAGCGAGGAGACTTATTTAATTGTTTTCAATGTTGGGACAGCAATTTTTGGGGAGCACTATACTCTGGAGAATGATATATGGGGCCCACCATACACTGGAGCATTCCAAAGGTGGACATCAGACACTGGAGCAGCATTTACAGGGCACATTATACACTAGAGCATTAGAAATGGGGCCCATTATGTATGGAGCATTATTTGGGCCCATAAAACAGTGGAGCTTCATCCATGGGGACCAACATATACTGTAGCATTATGTGGAGCTCATCATATACTGTTTCAAACATTATATGGGACCAATGATTCTGTATCGAGAAATATATGGGCCTCATTAGTCTGTATAGCGCACTATGTGGTGGCCATAATACTGTATGGAGTAATATACTGTCCATTTTTGGAGCTATTAAAAATGGATATCAGTCATGAGATGTAAAAAGTGAAGTATTTTTCATTGTACTATGCCGCTATTTCTCTGCGGTATCGGAGCATCATGAGTTGTGGTATGTGTTAAAGGGGCGCTCTTTGGCCCAGGGCACATGAAAACCTGGAGCCAGCCCTACCCCCCCTCAAATTTATCCAAATAACCCCCATTTTTCAGTGCATAACTAGTATTATGAAGTAAATTAAGGTTGAAAAGCTTCAGTAATCAGAATTGATGTTTTTGGCATTCAAAAGGGCACTGTAGGTATGTTTCCTGTCCTCCACTCCCTGCTGACTTTGCTTCCCCATTGACTTGCATTGGGTTTCGTGTTTCAGTCGGCTTTCGACTTTTCACGATAATCGGCCAATTTCGCTCGACCCGAAAAAGGCAAAGTTGCTCATCTCTAGTCATCATTGTTATGTCACGTGACCACGGTAGCCGCTGACTGACTGCAGCCTTCAGAATATGTGACATTGTTATGTCACGTGACCAGGGTAGCCGCTGACTGACTGCAGCCTTCAGTGTTATGAATGAGTCACCGTAGGAGGCAAAAGCAGAAATACAAGCTAAGTCCAGAAAACCAGAGAAGTTGGCAACTATCAGATTGCAGACCCCTGAACCTATCAACACAACTAGCAGTAGCCGTGGGGGGTTCCTACGATGCCCTAGACCCCTCGATCACAGCCGGAGAATTACATAGGCCTAAAGAAAGAAAGGGGAAATCTAAACTGCCCCAGAGCAGACCCCAAAGCAATAGGCAGCCCCCAACATATAATGACGGTGAAGCAAGATGAAAATACTAACACAGACAGAAAGATAGACTGAGCAAAGACGGGGCCCAAAACTACCTAGATAGGAAAGGACAGGAAGGCTGCTGTCTGCAATCTGCCAAAACCCTATCAAAGACAAGCCAACAAGCTGATATGAAAAAGGCCCTGAAGCAGCTAGGCTTCAAAAACTAAATCATCACTCAGGTATTTTCAGAAGACAGAGCTAAATGAATTCAGCACACCCCAGCAGGGAATGGCAGAAATCCAGAAAAACAAAGCAAAACAAAGTCAAAGCACCAAAGCAAAAGGCCGAGCAGCAAACTTAGCTTTAGAGGAGCAGGAATTCAGACTGGTCTCCAAGGATCCCACAGAGAAATCACCCGCAGGGCAGAAGGGCGTCAGCAGCCTTATATCCAGTCAGTAACTTCACTCAGCCAGTCATCAACATCAACCTCAGGTGTTTGATAATCAGGCTCACTACCTTTCTTTACCAGAAAAGGGAGTTCCTCGGGCCTCAGTAATGAAGGGGAAAATGAACTCACAACACTTCAGGATTCCATTAGCGCATTTGTCTACAAGGTAAATAGAGCATTTTTTTAATTTTATGATACACTTTGGGGCTATTCGGAAAGAGCAGTCCAGTAGTGGACAAAGACAAGGAATTGGCATTACCGGCCCTTTAAGAAGATGGGTGTTGCGCCCATGGATTATCAGCAGAAACTTTAGACTGAGGAGATCAGAAGAGGGTAGGACAGAAGGGCAGGGCACACAGAAGAAGAGAAATTACAGTACAGCAATGCAGTGGTACAGAGAGAACATTGCACCTCCAGTTGGAGTCGTCAGTAGTTGCCATTAAAGGGGTTGTCCAGCCTTGGGGTACAAGTCTGCAGTCACTTTATGTGACTGCAGACTTGTGAATAGAGTTGAGCGACTTTTGGTTTTTTAGGGTCGCGTTTCGTTTCGTGAAACCCGACTTTTCCAAAAGTCGGGTCGAGCAAGATCGTCCGATTATAGGGAAAAGTCGGGGTCGTCCCAAAACACGAAACCCAATGTAAGTCAATGGGGAATAAAAGTCGGCAGTGAGAGGAAGACAGGAAACACACCAACTGTGCCCATTTGAATGCCAAAAGCATCAATTCTTCTTACTTAAGCTTGTCAACCTTAATTAACTTCATAATACAAGTTACGCACTGAAAAATGGGGGTTATTTGGCTACAGTTGTGGGGGGGGAGGGCTGGCTCCAGGTTTTCATGTGCCCTGGGCGAAAGAGCGCCTCTTTAACACATACCACAACTCATCATGCTCCGATACGGCATTGAAATAGCGGTATAGTACAATGAAAAATACTTCACTTTTTACATCTCATGACGAGGCCCATCTATTTCTCCATACAGAATCATTGGTCCCATATAATGTTTGAAACAGTATATGATGAGCTCCACATAATGCTACAGTATATGTTGGTCCCCATGGATGAAGCTCCACTGTCTTATGGGCCCAAATAATTCTCCAAACATAATGGGCCCCATTTCTAATGCTCTAGTGTATAATGGGCCCTGTAAATGCTGCTCCAGTGTCTGATGTCCACCTTTGGAATGTTCCAGTGTATGGTGGGCCCCATCTATCATTCTCCAGAGTATAATGCTCCCCAAAAATTGCTGTCCCAACATTGAAAACAATCAAATAAGACTCCTCGCTAGGGAATCCCTGTACTTGTCTGGACTCCTCATCGTCCCCATCTTCCATCTCACTGCACAGTATTTCAACTTTGCAAGTGCTGTGATCCTGAGCAAGCAGGGGGGCCCACTCGTTGGCGACGGCACTGGCACAGGGCCCCTGATAGTACGGTGGTGTGTCTGATGGCGGGTGGGCCGAACCTGCACTTTCATCTGCAGCTTCCTCTTTGTCACCGTGTAAGATGGAACTGTATATGGGAAGGGTAACCTGAGTTTCATCAGGGTCAGATTCAGGCCGTGTAGCGTGCGATGTACCAGCAGATTCATCGAGCAGTGGCTGGGCATCAGTGCACTTGTGTCGCCCCCAGGAGTACGGTCGCCACAGTGGCATTACCTTCTTCCTAGGGAGTGTGATGTCATGCTTGGGAGCAACGAACGATCTCTCTAGCAGGTTAACTGATTGGGTGGCGTTATTCCCACGAGTCATGACCCTCCAAACAGCGTTCATGAAGGCAAAGTGTTTGTTTTACGTGGGCAGTATGGTTGCAAAGCTGAACCTTAAAGGAATGTCCAGAAGGGCACCACCAGGAGTGGAGCCTACGGTTAAATTCGACTCCACCTGGGAAACCTCAACCATGCCAGCTACAGAACAGATGCACACATTGCAAGCTTAATTCCGTTAACGAACGAGACTCCGTCATGCCCCGCGGTCCGAGTCCGGCTTCCTAGAGGGACACGTGAGGCTCTGGCACATGAGATTGGCCAATAACTGGTGTGTCATGCCCTTACATGTCCGTGGCTGCATGTGCGCTACACTGAAAAGGCCAGCGTTTGTCGCTTACAGGTGCAGATAACCCGCTGAACAACGTTAGTGATGGGGATCACTGATGACAATTATTACCCGCGAACAATGATTTCCCAGTAAGTGCAGGTCAACCGCAGTTCCGGAATTAGGCCTAACCGTCATTCCTGAAAAAATGAAAAACTTACGTGTGCAAACCACAGGTGCTGTAGCTTGCTTAACAGCTCGCCAGCCGTTCTCACGCCCAGTATGGATTACACGTGATTGCACAAAGGTGAGAAAGGGTACCGTATCCCCAGATAACATGTATGGATAGCGTACACATTCAAAATATATGTCTATAAATCAGGAGGCAGGCTCAGACGGTGTTAGGCCCAGTATGGATTGCAAGTGATTGCACAAAGGTTAGAAAGGGTACCGTATCCCCAGATAACATGTATGGATAGCGTACACATTCAAAATATATGTCTATACATCAGGAGGCAGGCTCAGACGGTGTTAGGCCCAGTATGGATTGCACGTGATTGCACAAAGGTTAGAAAGGGTACCGTATCCCCAGATAACATGTATGGATAGCGTACACATTCAAAATATATGTCTATACATCAGGAGGCAGGCTCAGACGGTGTTAGGCCCAGTATGGATTGCACGTGATTGCACAAAGGTTAGAAAGGGTACCGTATCCCCAGATAACATGTATGGATAGCGTACACATTCAAAATATATGTCTATACATCTGGAGGCAGGCTCAGACGGTGTTAGGCCCAGTATGGATTGCACGTGATTGCACAAAGGTTAGAAAGGGAACCGTATCCCCAGATAACATGTATGGATAGCGTACACATTCAAAATATATGTCTATACATCAGGAGGCAGGCTCAGACGGTGTTAGGCCCAGTATGGATTGCACGTGATTGCACAAAGGTTAGAAAGGGTACCGTATCCCCAGATAACATGTATGGATAGCGTACACATTCAAAATATATGTCTATACATCAGGAGGCAGGCTCAGACGGTGTTAGGCCCAGTATGGATTGCACGTGATTGCACAAAGGTTAGAAAGGGTACCGTATCCCCAGATAACATGTATGGATAGCGTACACATTCAAAATATGTCTATACATCAGGAGGCAGGCTCAAATGGTGTCAGGCACAGTATGGATTTGACGACCCAGACTACACAGCGGAGGAGCAGGGAGAGGTAAAGATTGCAAATGCTGGGGCCCTGCCCAAGCAAGGGGGGCCCACTCGTGGGCGTCGGTACTGGCACTGGGCCCCTCATAGTACGGCAGTGTGTCTGACGGCGGGTGTGCACCACCACCATCAGAGACACTTGATTGCTCTATGAGGGACCCTGTACCAGTGCCCGCGCCCAAGAGTCGGCCTACCCACCTGTCCAGGGCAACGGCACTCGCACAGTGTCGTGCGCTAGGTGGTGACCCCGGCCATGGGGGGGGAGGCAGCACAGTTAGGGAGTTTTTGAAAGTGGCATATGTTGATGTTGGACATTCAGCTGATGCAAAAGGCGAAATAGGTCAAGTCCCAGGAAGAGGTGGACCAAAGCAAGCCATTTTTCTGTCACCCTATGTGTCATCAGGGGAAGGTGGGACAAAATCCTTGGAAGCCCATGCATGGTTCATTTTAATGAAGGTTAGATCATCCACATTTTGGGTTGACAGACGGGTCCTTTTTTCTGTCAGGATTGATCCAGCTGCACTGAAGACTCTTTCCGATAGCACACTTGCAGCTGGGCAAGCGAGCTCCTGTAAGGCATATTGTGCCAATTCAGGCCAGGTGTCCAGTTTAGCAGCCCAATAGTCAAAGGGGAATGACCTGTGTGGGAGAACATCGATATGGGAGGAAAAGTAGTTTGTAACCATAGTTGACAACTGCTGTCTCCTGTCACTTTCCATCGATGCAGTATTACCAGTTGTGTGAGCGGTACTTGAAAAATCAGTCCACAACATTGTCATGAAACCCCTGTCTCCAACGCCACTTCTGCTGTGTGCACCACGAACACCTCTGCCAAGCTGCCCCCGGCCCGTACGGCTCGTGTGAGAACCATCACCGCTGCTGTGTGCTGGGAATGCCTCAAGCAACCGATTTACCAGAGTTGCTTGTTTATTAGCCAATATTAGGTCAAGGTTCTCCTGTGGCATGATGTTTTGTAATTTGCCTTTATAGCATGGATCCAGGATGCTGGCCAACCAGTAGTCGTCATCGTTCATCATTTTGGCAATGCGGGGGTCCCTTTTTAGGATCTGCAAGGCATAATCTGACATGTGGGCCAATGTTCCCGGTGTCAATGATGCACTGCGAGTGCTGGTTGGAGGAGCACTTTCTGGCAAATCCACATCCCTCCAGTCACGCACAAACCCTGTACCAGACCTTGCCACGCCAACATTTTCACTTGCCCCACGAGATGCATCCTCCTCCCCTAAGTAATCATCCCCATCATCCTCCTCCTCCTCTTCTTCCTCCACCTCGTCCAGGAGAGGTCCCTGAGCAGACAATGGCTGAATGTCATCAAGGATTCCCTCCTCCTGTTCCTCCTCATCAACATTGGCTGCAGAAGCCTGCTCCTTAAGGTGCGTCAAAGTTTGCATGAGCAGACGCATAAGTGGGATGCTCATGCTTAGGATGGCGTCGTCTGCGCTTACCAGCCGTGTGCATTCCTCAAAACACTGAAGGACTTTACAGAGGTCTTTCAGCTTCGACCACTGCTCACCTGTCAACTCCATGTCTGCTCTCAAAGTGCCTGGCCGTGTATCCTCCCACAAATGCATTATGGCCTGCCTCTGCTCGCACAGCCGCTTCACCATGTGCAGGGTGGAGTTCCACCTTGTTGCAATGTCGATAATGAGGCGGTGGTTGGGAAGGTGGAGCAATCGCTGCAGCTTCTGCATACGAACGGAGTGTACAGACGACCGGCGGATGTGCGCACAGTCTTCGCACCTTCTGGAGCAGGGCTGTTAAATCCGGATAATTTTTGAGGAAGCACTGCACCACCAGGTTCAAGGTGTGAGCCAAGCAAGGTAATGTGGCTGAGTTTTGAAAGGGCTATGGCTGCCACAAAATTACGGCCGTTATCACTAACTACCTTGCCTGCCTCAAGATGTACACTGCCCAGCCATGACTCAGTTTGTCGCTTCAAGTACTCGGCCAGCACCTCAGCGGTGTGTCTGTCGCCCAAACACATCATCTGCAACACAGCCTGCTGACGCTTTCCACTAGCTGCTCGATAGGGGGACACCTCGTGTGCAACAGTGGCAGCTGCAGATGGAGTGCTCGTACGACTGCGCTCTGTGGACGAGCTTTCGCTTCTGGAGGAGGAGGAGGGTCGAACGCCTACAGCCAACTGTTTCCTATACCGTGGGCTAGGCAGCACTGTCCCACCACCGCTGTCCCCTGTGGACTCTGCATCCACCACATTAACCCAGTGCGCAGTGATGGACACGTAACGGCCCTGGCCATGCCGACTGGACCATGCATCAGTTGTGAGGTGCACCTTTCCGCTCACTGACTGCTTGAGTGCATGGACAATGCGGTCTTTCACATGATGGTGGAGGGCTGGGATGGCTTTGCGAGAGAAGAAGTGGCGATTGGGTAGGTCATAGCGTGGTACTGCATAGGCCATGAGTTCCCGGAAAGCTGCGCTTTCCACCAACCGAAAGGGCATCATCTCAAACGAGATTAGTTTGGCAATGTGGGCGTTCAAACCCAGTGTACGCGGATGAGAGACTGAGTACTTTCTTGACCTACTCATAGTGTCTGGGAGGGTGAGCTGGACTTGAGAGCTGCATATGGTGGAAGTAGCGGTGGACAGGGCGGACTGAGAGAGGGTTGATGATGGTGATGGAGTTGGTGTTCTTTCTGATGGCCTAGAATCAGTCTTTCGTTGATATAACAGTGGGATTCCCTGACTGCTGTGGCCTTGCAACGACACCTCAACATTTACTGCTGTGCTAACCGGTGGGCTTACAGTGGGGGAAACAATGTAGCGTTGCTGACTACCTTCGTTGTGATCAGTTGCACATGTGGCACTTGAGGTTTGGTGTTGTGTCCACGCTTGCAAGTGCATGGTGGTTAAATGTCTAAGCATGCAACTGGTATTCAAATTTTTCAGATTTTTCCCTCGGCTAAAGGTCTTTGCGCACTTCTTACAGATAACCTTGGCCTGATCATGAGGATTTTGTTCAAAAAAGTGCCACACTGCACTCTTCCTACTTTGGCAGACATTTTGCGGCCTAGCACGCTGTGATGTTTTGACCCTCTGGACAAGCTGTCCAGCAACTCTTTTGATTTTTGGAACCTGTCTTTGGAGTGCTCCGGGCCTGCCAGATAACAGCTGTTGCGATGTCGATGTCTGCTGTGGATGCTCCTCATCTGAGCTATTGGAAGCAGCACCCTCTTCCCCCAATGGATGCCAATCTGGGTCAACAACTGGGTCAGCCATCACCTCCTCTTCAATGTCATGTGCACCTTCCTCTGTGTCACCGTGTATGGTGGTATAGTGTGCGGGAAGGGGCACCTGAGTCTCATCAGGGTCAGAATCTGGCTCTGTACACTGCGAGGACAATGTAGTGCTCTGAGTGAATGTACCAGCAGAATCATCCATCAGCGGCTGTGCATCAGTGCACTCCATGTCAGATTCATCTTGGCCTGGGTAATTCACCATTTGACTTGATAATCCAGGCATGGTATGTGAAAACAGCTCCATGGAGTAATCAGTAGTATGGCCTGCGTCATCCTTCAATCTTGGTTGGGGTGAAGGACACAAGGAAAGGTGTGGTTCATGAACATGAGCCTCCAATGATGACTCAGTGCTTTTACTTTTTACAACTGAAGAAGAGGAGATAGAGCTGGAGGCTGAGTCAGCAATGTAAGACAAAATTTTTTCCTGATGCTCTGGCTTTAAAAGCGGTTTGCCAACTCCTAGAAAACTAAGCCTTCGAAGCCTTATGGAGCCAGACGATGACGCAGGCTCAACACCTCCTGCATTCGGTCCTATTTTGCTCTTGCCACTGCCATCAGATCCACCACCAACACCATCATTACCAGCTGCCAACCCCCGCCCAATTCCACGGCCTCTTCCACCAGCCTTCCTCATTTTTGGTAGAAATGTAGACAAAATCCAACAAACTATATAGTAATGTAAAACAAGGTACAAGGTGTCTATAGGACAGGGGAGATTTTGAATTTCTGCTCACACTACTGGACACTTTTGGATTGTGTGAGGCCCACTGAATATCTGAGCGCTATGTTACAGGCTCGATGGCACAGCTGTGACCAAAGTGACTAGAGGATAAGTGAGATTTTGAATTTCTGCAGACACTGGACACTTTTGGATTGCGTGAGGCCCACTGAATATCTGAGCGCTATGTCACAGGCTCGATGGCACAGCTGTGACCAAAGTGACTAGAGGATAAGTGAGATTTTGAATTTCTGCAGACACTGGACACTTTTGGATTGTGTGAGGCCCACTGAATATCTGAGCGCTATGTCACAGGCTCGATGGCACAGCTGTGACCAAAGTGACTAGAGGATAAGTGAGATTTTGAATTTCTGCAGACACTGGACACTTTTGGATTGTGTGAGGCCCACTGAATATCTGAGCGCTATGTCACAGGCTCGATGGCACAGCTGTGACCAAAGTGACTAGAGGATAAGTGAGATTTTGAATTTCTGCAGACACTTGTGGACACTGGACACTTTTGGATTGTGTGAGGCCCACTGAATATCTGAGCGCTATGTCACAGGCTCGATGGCACAGCTGTGACCAAAGTGACTAGAGAATAAGTGAGATTTTGAATTTCTGCAGACACTGGACACTTTTGGATTGTGTGAGGCCCACTGAATATCTGAGCGCTATGTCACAGGCTCGATGGCACAGCTGTGACCAAAGTGACTAGAGGATAAGTGAGATTTTGAATTTCTGCAGACACTTGTGGACACTGGACACTTTTGGGTTGTGTGAGGCCCACTGAATATCTGAGCGCTATGTCACAGGCTCGATGGCACAGCTGTGACCAAAGTGACTAGAGGATAAGTGAGATTTTGAATTTCTGCAGACACTGGACACTTTTGGATTGTGTGAGGCCCACTGAATATCTGAGCGCTATGTCACAGGCTCGATGGCACAGCTGTGACCAAAGTGACTAGAGGATAAGTGAGATTTTGAATTTCTGCTCACACTAGTGGACACTGGACACTTTTGGATTGTGTGAGGCCCACTGAATATCTGAGCGCTATGTCACAGGCTCGATGGCACAGCTGTGACCAAAGTGACTAGAGGATAAGTGAGATTTTGAATTTCTGCAGACACTTGTGGACACTGGACACTTTTGGATTGTGTGAGGCCCACTGAATATCTGAGCGCTATGTCACAGGCTCGATGGCACAGCTGTGACCAAAGTGACTAGAGGATAAGTGAGATTTTGAATTTCTGCAGACACTTGTGGACACTGGACACTTTTGGATTGTGTGAGGCCCACTGAATATCTGAGCGCTATGTCACAGGCTCGATGGCACAGCTGTGACCAAAGTGACTAGAGGATAAGTGAGATTTTGAATTTCTGCAGACACTGGACACTTTTGGATTGTGTGAGGCCCACTGAATATCTGAGCGCTATGTCACAGGCTCGATGGCACAGCTGTGACCAAAGTGACTAGAGGATAAGTGAGATTTTGAATTTCTGCAGACACTTGTGGACACTGGACACTTTTGGATTGTGTGAGGCCCACTGAATATCTGAGCGCTATGTCACAGGCTCGATGGCACAGCTGTGACCAAAGTGACTAGAGGATAAGTGAGATTTTGAATTTCTGCAGACACTTGTGGACACTGGACACTTTTGGATTGTGTGAGGCCCACTGAATATCACAGCGCTATGTCACAGGCAGAAATTGGCTAGTGTATCACAAACTACAAGGTGTATGTAGAATTGGGCAGAATAGGAATCTCCCTAGAGTGCAGGTCTGTAAGAACGGAACATGTCCTCGACTTATTCTCACAGAGTGACACAGATAGCTTCACTGTGGCTGTGATAACAGCCGTTACACGGTACTGTGTGAGGAGCGTACACCGCTGTATGGTGTGAAAAAATGCACGCTCAGTACCTCAGGACAAAAAAAAAAAATTGGGATTGCTTTTAAAAAAGCAGTTTGCAGAGCAGTGGGTAAACAGCAATGCAACTGTCAGGAAGCCTTAGAAGGCAGCCCAACAACCAACACCACTGATACACCACTATATAGCCTCCCCTTGCACTGCACACACACTGGTGTGTTGTACAGGCACAATCGCTAGCAGCAGAAGCAGTTTTTTTTTCTTCTTCCCTGCCTAACGCTCTCCCTACAGAATCAGCAGCAACCTCTCCCTATGCTAAGATTGGCAGAAGTAAGATGGCGGTCGGCGTGCACGCCCTTTTATACCCCCTGTGACGCCCACCAAAGCAAGCCAATCACTTGCATGCCCTTCTGAAAGATGGTGGTGAGCCGTGCCTATGTCATCACGTTGCCCACAGTGTCCGTGGATCCTGATTGGCTGAAAAAGAGCGCAAAACAAACTTTTGAAACGCGACTTTGGCGCGTAAGTCGCCGACCTTGTGGCCGACCTCATCCTAGGGTCGGGTTTCGCTTCATGAAACCCGACTTTGCCAAAAGTCGGCGACTTTTGAAATTGACCGACCCGTTTCGCTCAACTCTACTTGTGAATCCTTACATTGTGAGCACTGCACGCTGTCAAGATTCTCAAGTGTCGGGAGCGGACGGTCATGTGACCGCAAGATATGTGATTTGCATACTTCTGGCCACATTCCGACTAGTCTTTTCCAGCCTCACTCAATTCGTTTGTATTGAGTGAGGCCATGCATGTCTAGTTGGCAAATGACAGCATGTACGTAAATCTAAGGCTGGAGTCAGACACAATGTATAAAAATACGGACAGTATTTTACGGTTGTAATACGCAAAAATGTTCCCTGAACAGTGATCCGTATGTCATCTGTTGTCAAGGTGTAGCTCCGTTTTTTGAGCATGTAAGCATCCGTATGACATCCGTATGGCATTCGCATGCCGAGATTTTCTCGCAGGCTTGCAAAATGGAAATATAATGGAGCCCAATGACAGGTTAAAACACAACCGAAAGGATACATAGACATAGAATACATATCTAATATATAAAGCTCAAGTGTGTGTATGTATGTATGCATGTGTGTGTGTATGTCCGGGATAGGCATCCGCACCGTCGCAGCTACAGCCACAAAATTTGTCACAGTCACATGTCTGGACCCCGAGAGTAAGCTATGTTGTGAGGCGAAATTTTAACCCTGCGCGTTCCAATTCACCAAACAATTTTGCCTCTATCTACATAATGGGGAAAAAGTGTGTGCGCATCAAGCCCCGCCCCTCATTATGATGTCATAATGGTTGCCATGGCGATGCTGATTCATCATAGGTTGCAAGCCCCGCCGCTCATTTTGATGTCATAATGGTTGACTATGGGATGGAGGATGTGTGATGGGTATATGGGCACTGGACTATGGGATGGAGGATATGTATGACGGGTATATGGGCACGGGACTATGGGATGGAGGATGTGTGATGGGTATAAGGGCACTCTGCTATGGGATGGAGGATATGTATGATGGGTATATGGGCACTCGACTATGGGATGGAGGATATGTATGATGGGTATATGGGCACGAGCCTATGGGATGGTGGATATGTATGATGGGTATATGGGCATGGGACTATGGGATGGAGGGTTAATAAGAATGTGCTAATGTCACCTTGCTATTGGAAGGTGACATTAAGCTGGATTAATAATGGAGAGGTGTCAATAAGACACCTATCCATTATTAACCCTAGACTGGTAAAGGGTTAATAAAACACACACAGACATTAATTAAAAATTCTTTTAATGAAATAAAGACACCAAGTTTTTGACCAGATTTATTACTCTGCTAATCCATAAATAAACCATGGACCTGTAAAAAAAATTAAAACAAAAAAACAACAATATACTTACCTTTCCGCTGGTCAGTCAGGTCCCCCGCTGCAATCCATCAGAAGTGGTTAAGTGGTTTACAACAGGAACGGTGCTAATGTGACCAGCCCGCTGTAAACCACTGCTAGAATGAATTATTTCACCTCTGCGCAGCCTCCCTGGCTGACTGGAGATGTACTAATGAGCATGGGAAAGTTTCTGCATTTTTTCCCACGCTCATCAGTTCAGCCAGGGACGTCAGTGAGGCTGCGTGGAGTCCCCTGGAATAGAGAGGCTAAGTGCCAGAAAAGGCACATCTTGTAGATGTGCCTTTTCTGGGGTGTCTGGGGACAGATTTTTGTAGCGGGGGGGGGGGCAAAAACAATGGTCCCTCTCAAGGCTATTAAAATCAGCCCTCTCTCACTGGCTTTCCCTCCCTGGTTGCAAATTTACCGTGGGAGCTCACGCAATTTTTTTTCAACGAATTAACCCCTTTATTTAACATCTACATGTCCCAAATTTTACACACAAACCCTAATCTAATTATTAGTCAAAGACATATAAAAAAATAAATGAAATGAAATGGTTTACTGTATGTAAACCATGTGTCATTTCATGTCGGGTTTTGGAATGATTTTACAGAAGCCGGCAATTGATTTAGCGGCTATTCTGCAATGTAGAACTCTATGAAATGTAAATATATATACAGTGCCTTGCCAAAGTATTCAGCCCCCTGGAACTTTTCAACCTTTTCCCACATATCATGCTTCAAACATAAAAGATACCAATTGTAAATTTTTGGTGAAGAATCAACAAGTGGGACACAATTATGATGTTGAACGAAATTTATTGGTTATTTTAAATTTTTGTGGAAATTCAAAAACTGAAAAGAGGGTCGTGCAATATTATTCGGCCCCTTTACTTTCAGTGCAGCAAACTCACTCCAGAAGTTCATTGTGGATCTCTGAATGATCCAATGTTGTCCTAAATGACTAATGATGATAAATATAATCCACCTGTGTGTAATCAAGTCTCCGTATAAATGCAGCTGCTCTGTGATAGTCTCAGGGTTCTGTCTGATGCAAAGAGAGCATCATGAAGACCAAGGAACACAACAGGCAGGTCCGTGATACTGTTGTGGAGAAGTTTAAAGCTGGATTGAATCCAAAATGATTTCCAAAACTTTAAACATCCCAAGGAGCACTGTGCAAGTGATCATATTGAAATGGAAGGAGCATCATACCACTGCAAATCTACCAAGACCCGTCCGTCCGTCTAAACTTTCATCTCACACAAGGAGAAGACTGATCAGAGATGCAGCCAAGAGGCCCATGATCACTCTGGATGAAATGCAGAGAGCTACAGCTGAGGTGGGACAGTCTGTCCATAGGACAACAACCAGTCATACACTGCACAAATCTGGCCTTTATGGAAGAGTGGCAAGAAGAAAGCCATTTCTCAAAGATATCCATAAAAAGTGTCTTTTAAAGTTTGCAACAAGCCACCTGGGAGACACATGAAACAAGTGGAAGAAGGTTCTCTGGTCAGATGAAACCAAAATCTAACTTTTTGGCCACAATGCCAAACGATATGTTTGGCGTAAAGGCAACACAGCTCATCACCCTGAACACACCATCCCCACTGTCAAACATGGTGGGAGCAGCATCATGGTTTGGGCCTGCTTTTCTTCATCAGGGAAGTTGGATGGAGCCAAATACAGGACCATTCTTGAAGAAAACCTGTTGGAGTCTCCAAAAGACCTGAGACTGGGACGGAGATTTGTCTACTAACAAGACAATGATCCCAAACATAAAGCAAAATATACAATGGAATGGTTCACAAGTAAACTTATCCAGGTGTTAGAAAGGCCAAGTCAAAGTCCAGACCTGAATCCAATCGAGAATCTGTGGAAAGAGCTGAAAACTGCTGTTCACAAACGATCTCCATCAAACCTCACTGAGCTCGATGTACAAAACTGATAGAGACATACCCCAAGCGACTTGCAGCTGTAATCGCAGCAAAAGGTGGCGCAACAAAGTATTAAGTTAAAGGGGCCAAATAATATTGCACTCCCCAATTTTCAGTTTTTGAATTTCTACAAAAATTTAAAATAACCAATAAATTTTCGTTCAACTTCACAATTGTGTCCCACTTGTTGTTGATTCTTCACCAAAAATTTACATTTGGTATCTTTATGATTGAAGCATGATATGTGGGGAAAGGTTGAAAAGTTCCAGGGGGCCGAATACTTTCGCAAGGCACTGTATATGTGTCTCAATGACATGTACTTGTGTATATATATACTGTATATATATATATATATATATATATATATATATTTTGTGGGGATAGATAGCTCAGCTGGGATCTTTGCTTTGGCACAAGCGTGTGGCTATGGAGTCACTTCAACAGACTAGCAATTTCCACATGGATATGGACACGGCATATTTATTGTGCACACTTGTTATTCAATGTTACACATGCCAAACATGAAATAAAACATCTAAGGCCGTCTGGCCACTAACTAACAATAGCAGGCTAACTACAAAATAAACCTATATAACAGCAAAGAAGTCCATGTAATCTTACTGTGTCAGCTCCCAGCTCAGCAGACGAGATAGACTGAGAGATCCCAGCTCCTCCTGATTATATCAACTGGACCAGTCAGGAAACCAAAACCTGGATTGAATTAGTGGAGGGGGGAACTACCAGTCCTTTCCATGCTGATCACTAAGGAAACCAGGACTGGATTACAGTGAAATAAACTGGCTTCATCATCAGTACAGGGAAACATATGAAATGAAACGGGGAGAAATATACCTGTTTTCTAATACCTCTCCCCTTGGCACCTCACACACCCCCCTCCTCTGTTCGAGCCCGTGGGGTCGGACACGACGAGTCACCAAGCAGTGCGTTCTAGACAACGCATCTGCATTTCTGTGCCCTGTGCTCAACGGAAAATTTAAACCCTTGTAATGCTAAGAACCAGCGTGTCACCCGCGCATTGCCTTCTTTTGCCCGGGACATCCACGTTAGGGGCGAATGGTCCGTCACTAGCCTAAACTGGCGACCTAGTAAATAATAGCGCAAGGTGCACAGGGCCCATTTCACAGCCAGGGCTTCCCGCTCGACTACACTGTACTTCTTTTCTGCTCTCGTAAGCTTTCTGCTTAGATAGGCCACTGGGCGTTCCTCGCCATTTACTTCTTGAGACAAAACCGCGCCGAGGCCCACCCCAGAGGCGTCCGTTTGGACAATAAACTCCCGTTTAAAGTCTGGTGCAACCAACACTGGTTGGTCACAGAGGACTGTTTTCAATCGCTGAAAGGCCTCCTCTGCTTCTGCGTTCCACTTTATTGTGACAGATTTCGACCCCTTAGTAAGATCTGTGAGAAGAGCTGCGATGGTCGCAAAATGTTTGATGAACCGCCTATAATAACCAACGATCCCTAAAAAAGCTCCAACCTGTTTTTTGGTTACCGGTCGTGGCCAATTTTGAATAGCGTCCACTTTATTGGCTTGAGGCTTCACGACGCCTCTCCCTATGCTATATCCCAGATAGCAAGCCTCTTCCAATCCCAACGTACATTTCTTGGGATTGGCAGTCAACCCAGCTGTTTTTAGGGAGTCTAACACGGCTTGTACTTTTGACAAATGCGTGTCCCAGTCATCGCTAAAGATAATGATGTCGTCCAAGTATGCGGACGCATACTGGCCATGGGGTTTTAGGACAATATCCATTAGACGTTGGAAGGTGGCTGCAGCACCATGCAACCCAAATGGCATATCTCGGTACTGGAATAATCCCTGGGGCGTAACAAAGGCAGTTTTCTCTTTGGCTGATTCCGTGAGGGGAATCTGCCAATAACCTTTTGTTAAGTCAATAGTGGATATGTACCAGGCCGAACCCAGTCTCTCTATCAGTTCATCGACTCTTGGCATCGGGTAGGCATCGAATTTCGATACTTCATTTACTTTCCGAAAATCGTTACAAAATCGGATAGTCCCATCGGGTTTGGGCACCAGTACGATAGGGCTAGCCCAATCACTCCGGGACTCCTCAAAGACCCCGAGCTCTAACATCTTCTTCACTTCCTGGGCAATGGCTTGCCTCCGGAATTCGATATGGTTTTAGCCGTACCCGCACCTGTGGATCAGTAACAATGTCATGTTTAATTAGGTGAGTCCGGCCAGGAAGTTCCGAGAAAACATCTGCGTTCCTCTGTATGAATTCCCTGGTCTCTCATTTTTGGCTTTCAGATAGCGTGTCTGCAATACCCACCTCTGGCGGAGCTACCTGGGGGTCCTTTACCTTAGAAGGTGGTGCCCCTCGAGGCCCATCCTCAAGGGCAGCTCCTGCCACCAGACTCTCCCTGTCCCGCCAGGCCTTAAGCAAGTTTATGTGGTATATTTGTTCGGGCTTTCTCTTGTCTGGTTGGTGTATCTTATAATTTACTTCACCTATTCGTTCCAGCACTTCGTATGGTCCCTGTCATTTCGCAAGAAATTTATTTTCTACGGTAGCTACCAATACCAACACCCTGTCTCCGGGTTGAAAGACTCGTGTTTTAGCCGCTCGGTTGTATACCGTGCTTTGGGCATGTTGTGCGCGCTCTAAACACTCTTTAACTATTGGCATAACTGCTGCAATTCGGTCCTGCATAAGTGTTATGTGTTCAATTACACTGCGATAAGGAGTCACCTCTTGTTCCCAAGTCTCCTTGGCAATATCTAACAGACCTCTAGGACACTGCCCATAAACCAACTCAAAAGGTGAAAAGCATGTGGAGGATTGGGGTACCTCACGTATAGCGAACAGGAGGTATGGTAGTAGGGCATCCCAATCTCTCCCGTCCTTATCCACCACCCTTTTCAGCATTCCCTTTAGGGTTTTGTTAAAGCGCTCCACCAAACCGTCAGTCTGAGGGTGATATACTGAGGTACGCAAATGGGAGATTTTTAGTAGTTTACATAAATCCTTAAGTATACGAGATATAAAGGGGGTCCCTTGATCCGTAAGTATCTCTTTCGGAATGCCGGTGCGAGAAAACATATTAACCAGCTCCTTTGAAATTGATTTCGCATTGGCATTCCGCAATGGCACTGCTTCGGGATAACGCGTGGCATAATCCAATACTACCAAAATGTACTGATGACCCCTGGCAGATTTAACTAACGGATCGACTATATCCATTGCTATCCTCTCGAAGGGCACCTCTATTATTGGTAAGGGCACTAAGGGGCTTCTAAAATGTGACATAGGTGCGGTCAATTGACACGTAGGACATGACCGACAGTACTGGGTCACGTCTCCCACTAGACCCGGCCAAAAGAAACGTTGCAGAATACGGTGTTTTGTCTTTTCTACCGCCAGGTGTCCTCCCAAGGGATCTTTATGTGCCAACTCCAAAACTACCTGGCGAAAGGACTTAGGTACCACTAGTTGTTCTACCACCACTCCTCGCACCTTGTCTATGTGATACAGCATATCCTGCTGCACCGCCATGTGTGGGAACTCGTTTTGAGCCCCTGGGTACAATGGTCTTCCCTCGGAGACCTTTACGTTTTCCCACGCCCTTGCTAGAGTAGGATCCTGGTGCTGAGCGGTCCCGAACTTACCACGGGCCACCTCAAGATCAGGCATTTCTAAAACATCCTCTAGCTGGTCTGCCTCGCCTGCATACACAGCCAGAGGAGAGTCCACAGATTCTAGTACTTCCTCTAAGATGGGTTCTCCGTCGTCTTGCTGCAATGGTTCAGGGGCTAGCTCCGGAGTACCGTCTTCAACTAGAGGGTTCATGCCACTTTTGAAGTTCGACAAGTCCCAAAATAAGGGAAAGTCTCTCCCCAGGATTACACTGTGTCCCATAGACTTTATGACTGCCACCTGATGTCTTTTGGTCCCTACTGGCGTGGCAAGAGTAACTCAGGCAGTGGGGTAGTTCTTAGTATCCCCATGGATGCAACTAATGCCCACGGTTAAGTTCGTTAGGGCGCTAGAGTCCACCAAACTGGCATGTACCAAAGTTACTTGACTGCCGGAATCAAAGACGGCATTCACACTATAACCGTCAACCTCGACGTGGCACACGTGTTGTACATTTCCCGTGAGGGTCTCCGCCACACAGACTGACTGCACATATAACGAAAGACGCCTCATAGCATTACAGTCCATTGGCTCTGTAGTCATTGGGCAGTTAGCTGCTACATGGCCAAGCCCGCGACATCGCCAACATTGTATAGGCCCTTGCCTCCTCGATGGAGATCCCAGACGAGGTCTGCTGGCTTGATGTGAGCCCGTACCACCTCCATAGTCCTTTGTAGGTCTGCTACCCTTCATTATGACGTTCTCTTCTTTTGAAGATGAAGTAGGTTTCGCAGGACTCTCCAGCGATTTCTTGGGGAGCCAGTTGGGTGCTAACGTCCCTTGGAGTAGGCTTTCAGAAGCATTGTAGCGTTCGACCATATTCACCAACTGGTCACCGGTAGTTGGGTCACCCTGTCCAACCCACCTCTGGATCTTAGCGGGTAAGGACCACAGGTACTTGTCTATAACAACACGCTCCACCATCTGTGTGGACGTCAAAGCCTCTGGTTGCAGCCATTTTTTTACTAGATGGATGAGATCATGCATTTGTGAGCGGGCTGGCTGATGCTCCACAAAATTCCATAAAAACACCCTCTGTGCGCGTACATACGTGTTTACTCCAAGCCTTGCCAGGATTTCGCCTTTGAGTTTGATATAGACCATAGCATCTGCTCCACTCAGATCGTAATAGGCCTTTTGTGGATCTCCGCTCAGAAATGGAGCAACTACCTCAGCCCATCTGTCCAGCGGTAAGTGCTCACGTTCTGCAATACGTTCGAACACGGTGAGGTATGCTTCCACATCATCGTCTGCGGTCATCTTAAGCAAAGTCTTCTGTACGGCTTTCTGCGCGCTAGCAGCGCTTTGTGCACGGTCTCCCTCATCTCGGGGTTGCCGAACCAAGGCCTGTTTTATTGCCTCCAACTGCTCTTGCTGCATCTGGTGTTGCTGCTCCAGAGCCTTCTGGAAGCAAGTATTAGTCTGCTGTTGTTGCACGTTTGCTTGCAATAACTGCTTCACTAGTTCCTCCACATTTCTGGACTCTTGGCTCTTCAAAAGCGCAGAAGCTTTCAGCCAGGACATACACAGCGTTTTCTCTGCAGTCACAGTCCAGCAGCAACAGTTGCCCTCATTCGAAACACCATTTGTGGGGATAGATAGCTCAGCTGGGATCTTTGCTTTGGCACAAGCGTGTGGCTATGGAGTCACTTCAGCAGACTAGCAATTTCCACATGGATATGGAAACGGCATATTTATTGTGCACACTTGTTATTCAATGTTACACATGTCAAACATGAAATAAAACATCTAAGGCCGTCTGGCCACTAACTAACAATAGCAGGCTAACTACAAAATAAACCTATATAACAGCAAAGAAGTCCATGTAATCTTACTGTGTCAGCTCCCAGCTCAGCAGACGAGATAGACTGAGAGATCCCAGCTCCTCCTGATTATATCAGCTGGACCAGTCAGGAAACCAAAACCTGGATTGAATTAGTGGAGGGGGAACTACCAGTCCTTTCCATGCTGATCACTAAGGAAACCAGGACTGGATTACAGTGAAATAAACTGGCTTCATCATCAGTACAGGGAGACATATGAAATGAAACGGGGAGAAATATACCTGTTTTCTAGTTCCTCTCCCCTTGGCACCTCACAATATATATATATATATATATATATATATATACTGTATATATATATATATATATATATATATATATCAGGGGCGGACACTGACAGCTTGGGGCCTCTGTGCAAGAAATGTCTCTGGGCCCCCTTCCTTTTATGGCTACAAAACTACATATATAGCCACACACATACATGTATATATATTACATAGTCTCCTTTATTATGTATATTGCTGTCCCTTATTATAAAGTGTCCTCTCTTGTCATGTACAGTACCGTCCCTTACATATTGGATTATATAGAGCCCTGTTTTTTATTTCATACCGTCCTGTCTTGTTAGCTGTATAATGCAATGATAGCTGATGGAGCATGGGAAAGCGTCCTTTCTAATCGAGGAGCTGATGGATAGGTAGTCTGGTCATCGGCTCCTCGATCAGCAGTCATTTTATATCTAAAAAGAGAGGGGACTATGTAATAAAAGAGGGCGCTGTGAATAACAAAATTAACAAGAATACACTATGTAAGAGACAGCACTATACATAACAGCAGAGGAAGCTATATAATAAGGGACTGCACCATATACTGTATAACTAGAGAGGATGGAACGTAATAAGAGACGGTGTTATCTATATATAAAACTGAATGTATGTATGTGTGTATCACCAACCAATCATGAAGCATCTTCCATTTCACCAGAGCTGTTCAAAAGAAGCTGAGCTGTGATTGGTTGCTATGAGCAAGTTTTCCCACTTGACAACACCTCAGCAGACACTGACATGGTGGGAGAAATTTAGCATCCCTGGGAACATAAGCTCCCAGCCATTGTCTGCCCCCAAAAAGGCGCAGAGAGCACATGACAGAAATGAACACCCCCTCCCGTGCCCATATACACATTACACATCCTCCATCCTATAGGCAAATCCATCCAGCTCTGTGGTTCTGACCCCAGGGTCTCTTAAAGGGATCATTGGTAGGGAAGTTAGGGCAAATCCACTCTGCGTTTTGGTACTGACCCCAGGCTCTCTTAAAGGGATCTCCTGCATGGAAGTTAGGGCAAATCCCTCAGCGCTTTGATTCTGACCCCAGGGTTCTATTAAAGGGATCATTGGTATGCAAGTCAGGGCATATCCACTCAGCGCTCTGCTTCTGACCCAAGGCCCCTCTTAAAGGAATCATTGGCATGGAAGTGAGGACAAATCCACTCTGCACTTTGGTACTGACCCCAGGCCTCTCTTAAAGGGATCTCCGGTATGGAAGTTAGGGTAAATCCCTCAGCGCTCTGATTCTCACCCCAGGCTTCTATTAAAGGGATCATTGGTATGGCAGTCAGGGCAAATCCACTCAGCGCTCTGGTTCTGACGCCAGGCCTCTCTTAAAGTGATCCGCGGTATGGAAGTTAGGGCCGTTCCACTCAGCGCTCTGGTTCTGAACCCAGGCTGATGGGAATATGTGGGATATTTGGGGTAGTAGTCCGGTGGCTCTGGCTGACGGGATGATGTGGGATATTAGGGGTAGTAGTCCAGTGGCTCTGGCTGACGGGATGATGTGGGATATTATGGGTAGTGGCCTGGCGGCTGTGACGGGCTGATGTGGGATATTAGTGGTAGTTGTCCGGTGGCTCTGGCTGACGGGATGATGTGGGATATTAGGGGTAGTAGTCTGGTGGCTTTGACAGGATGATGTGGGATATTAGGGGTAGTAGTCCAGTGGCTCTGGCTGACGGGATGATGTGGGATATTATGGGTAGTGGCCTGACGGCTGTGACGGGCTGATGTGGGATATTAGTGGTAGTTGTCCAGTGGATCTGGCTGATGGGATGATGTGGGATATTAGGGGTAGTAGTCCGGTAGCTCTGGTTGCGGGATGATGTGGGATATTATAGTGAATGTGGCTATGCGGAGAGGGCGGGGCTCTACACTCAGCTTTATATATAGATATCATTATAATTTGTAATAACTAACCATAGTTAGTTACTATGCCCGGGCAGCGCCGGGCTCTTCAGCTAGTACATAATAAAAGAGGAAACTATGTAACTAGGGATGGTGTTATACAGAATTAGTGAGTACACTATATGCTAAGGGACTGTGTTATACATAATAAGTATACTATATGCTAAGGGACTGTGTTAGATATAGTGAGTACACTGTATACTAAGGGACTGTGTTAGACATAATAAGCGATAATGTCTTCCTCCACCTCCCCCTGTTCCTTAAACCATTATAAGTCCCCCTACCACCCATCCCAATCCCCCACACCCCTCATTGTCCTCCTCCCCCCGCATCCCATTATTGTCCTCTCCCCCACCCCATCATTGCCCTCTTCACCACCTCCATCATTTTCTTTTCCCCCACCACTATCGTTGCTTTCTCCCCCATCACTCCCATCATTGCCCATTCTACCACCTCCATCATTTCCTCCTCCTCCACCACCCTCATTATTGCCCTTTCCACTGCCTCCATCATTGCCTTCTCCCCTACCACCCCATCATGGCCTTCTCCCCATCACCCCCATCATGGCCTTCTCCCCATCACTCCATTATGGCCTTCTCCCCATCACCCCATCATTGCCTTCTCCTCCGCCTACACACACACATACATACATACATACAGTACATACACACACATATACACACACACAGCACCTCTCACCTGTCTGCAGCATCACCGGCGCCCGCGCTTTCTCGCTCTGGCACAGAGGATAGCTGGCCGCTGAATGATGACGTCATCCATCGGCACTGCTCTGTGTCAGAGACAGGAAGCGCTGGCGCAGCCACGACCCAGAACACACCCGTTTCACAACTAGTCACACCCATGCCCACACCCCAACCACACCCATTTAGCACTACTGATCACACACAATGGCTGGTACTGAGGAAAAGAGAGAAAGAACATAGAGAGAGAAAAAAGAAAGCAGAGAGAAAGAAAGGAGAGAGAAAGAACAGAGAAAGAAAGAGGGGAAGGAAAGAAAGAAAGA
The DNA here is from genome assembly GCF_039654945.1 of Dendrobates tinctorius. Taxonomy (NCBI): domain Eukaryota; kingdom Metazoa; phylum Chordata; class Amphibia; order Anura; family Dendrobatidae; genus Dendrobates; species Dendrobates tinctorius. The sequence continues at coordinate 11,019,385 of NW_027361993.1, forward strand.
GAAAGAAAGAAAGAAAGAACATGAAGAAAGAAAGAAAGAAAGAACAGAGAGGGAAAGAGGGGACAGAAAAAAAGAACAGAGAGAGAAAAAAAGAAAGAGGGGAAAGAAAGAATGAACAGAGAGGGAGAGAGAAAGAACAGAGAGAAAGAAAGAAAGATTCTATAAAGATACTATAGCAGCCCGACTCCCATTGTAATGCCCACATGAGCCTCCCGATGCAGGACATATCATGATCCGCTCACATGGCCGACATCCCTGAGTCCAAGGCGATCCCCCTGTCCGCACTGTCGGAGGAGGACACGGTGATGGATCTGAAGCATTCCCTGAAGTTCCTCCATGGTTCCGTAACAATCTCCTCCCAAAATTACTTCATTTCCGGTCAGCTTCTAGCACGTCACTTCCGGTGGAACATCACATGCAAATTTTAAAGTGCTCCTCGGTGCTCCGCCATGTACTCCAGTGTCTGCAGGAAAAGTAAGTTCCGGGCTGGAGCAGTGGGGCAGACTCTAAAATTCAGGACTGTCCCACTGGATCTGGGACGGATGAGAGGTATGAATGCTTCCCACCATATACCTTTTTCACGCAAGGCTCCGCACACCTCATACACGGTTCCGCATTGTATGCCTCGCACACACACGGCTCCGCTCCGTACACCTCGCACACACACGGCTCCACTCAGTACACCTCGAAGACACACGGCTCCGCTCCGTACACCTCTCCGCTCCGTGCACACATGGCTCTGCAACGTCCACCTCATACACACGCGGCTCTGCTCTGTACACCTCATACACACGTGGCTCCGCTACGTACACACACGGCTCAGCTTTGTACAACTCATACACACTAGGCTCTGCTCTATACACCTCATACACACGAGGCTCTGCTCCGTACACCTCATACATGCGCGACTCCGCTCCGTACACCTCATACACGCACGGCTCCGCTCCGTACACCTCGTACACGCACGGTTCCGCACCGTACACTTTGTACACGTGCGACTCTGCTCCATACACCTCGTACATGCATGGCTCTGCTCCGTACACGAGCGTCTCTGCTCCGTACACCTTGTACACGTGCGGCTCTGCTCCGTATACCTTGTACACGCGCGCTCTGCTCTGTACACACACGGCTCTGCTCCATACACCTCGTACACGCGCGGCTCTGCTCCGTTCACCTCGTACACGCGCGGCTCTGCTCCGTACACCTTGTACACGTGCGGCTCTGCGCCGTACACCTCGTACACGTGCGGCTCTGCTCCGTACACCTCGTACACATGCGGCTCTGCTCTGTACACCACGTACATGCGCGGCTCCGCTCCGTACACCTCGTACATGCGCGGCTCCGCTCCGTACACCTCGTACATGCGCGGCTCCGCTCTGTACACCTCGTACACACGCGGCCCCCTCTCCGTACACCCTGTACACACGGGGCTCTGCTCCGCACACCTCGTACACACCTCGTACACACACGGCTCTGCTACATCCACCCTGTAAACCCCTCCTGACCCCACCCATAAACATCCCTCATCGAGCATCATGACGACCAGCACAGCCGAGGGCTGTGCGCACAGGACCTGTGACGAGGTCACAGGAGGGGAGGAGTCAGGGGGTCACATGATCAGGGGCCTCGGCTATAGGGCCCTGATCATGTGACCCCCCTGACTCCTCCCCTCCTGTGACCTCATCACAGGTCCTGTGCGCACAGAGAATCCCTGCGACGTCATTGTTGGGATTTATCAGTGAGGGGCTGCGGTGGCCGGTGGCCCTCTCTGTGAGGGCGAGGATAGGGTCGGTGCATGGGGGGGGTGAGGCAGCTCAGTGCAATGCTGGAAAAATAAGCTTGCGCCCGCGACGGTTGGGAAGCATACATTGGCCGCCCTGCAGGGGCCCCCTGGAGGCTCTGGGTTCCGGTGCAGCCGCACAGGTTGAACCGGCGGTATGTCCGCCCATGATATATACAGTATGTATTCTATGTGTATATATCCTTTCTTTTCTTTATTAACCTGTCAGTGTGATTTTACAGTATAGCGCACTGAATTGCCAGCTTTTGTTAAAGGACACCTGTGCGTATTTCTCGCAAGTCACACGTCTGGTCCGTGTGTAATCCGTAGTTTTCTTGCCCCCATAGACTTGCATTGGCGTATTTTGGCCACAATACGCTGACAATCGCAGCATGCTGCGATTGGCACGGACCGTAAAATACGGCTGAGAAATATACGGCTGATGGGAGCTGCCCCATAGAGAATCATTGGTCCAAGTGCTATGCGTTGTTTTTACACCTCTCACTCGTACGTATTTCTCTCTAGTGTGACCCCAGCCTAACACTTCTGGTCAAGTGACCGCTGCTCCCAGTGCCCGAGATTCCTGACAGCATGCACACTGCGCGCTGTAAGGATTCACAAGTGAGTGACTGAAGTCTTTCACCCCAAGTCTGGACATCCCCTTTAAGGATCTCGGAGACTCAATCTATTATCCATCATCAATAAAGGGTCGGGAGAGACTGCAAAAGTTTTTTATAGATGGATTTAAACTTTTAAAAAGTTTTCTGTCACTTTTTAATGATGTTCGTCAAAATAAAAGTAGCGGTAAACCCCTTTAAGACATGTGTCCCAACAATTTGATCTATACAGTGTATGTAATTAAGATTTACTGTATAGAAATGTGCAAGGCTCAAAATCAGTGAAAAAAAATATATTCTTTATTGGATAACAAAATGGCTAAAAGCATAAAAATAGATATATAAAATCAGTCGGTGATCGGTCAGGGAGGCCACGTTCTCAGCCGGGCTGAACTGCGGTGACCTCAGCACTGTGGGAAAAAGTCAGCGATGAGGTCACCGCAGTTCAGCTCATTGACTTCAACCTAGACATGTTTGGTGTCTATGAACTCATAATGACCTGGAGAATCATAATGGCAGGTCAGTTTTAGCATTTAGTGAACATGGTAAAAAATAAAAAAAAAATTATGGAATTGCACTTTTTTTTTCAATGTCACCGCTCTTGGAATTCTTTTCCCCGTTTTCCAGAACACTATATGGTAAAAACCAATGGTGTTGTTCACAATTATAACTTGTCCTGGAAAAAACAGGCGCACACATGGCCATAGTGACAAAAACAAAGTTATGGCTCTGGGAAGAAGGGGAGCAAAACGCAAAACAAAAGAAAAAAAAAACAAAAAAAAAAAAAAAACAGAAAATGTCCCAAGACTGAAGGGTTAAAGGGAATCTGTCACTCTATTTTTCGCCTATCAGCTGCCAGCAATGCCATCAGGGGCTTATCTACAGCATTCTTTGATTCTCTAGATAAGCCCCCGATGTAATCTGAAAGATAAGAAAAATGAGTTAGATTATACTCACCCAGGGGAGGTACGGGTCCGGTCATGGTCCGATGGGTGTCGCGGTCCAGTCCGGTGCCCTCTTCTTTGCTGCCTGTCGAGGCTGCTGTGCAGGCGCACTGCTCTGCCCTGTTGAGGGCAAAGCAGAATACTGCAGTGCGCAGGCGCCTGCGCACTGCAGGACTCTGCTCTGCCCTAAACAGGGCAGAGCAGTGCGCCTGCGCAGGAGCCATGACAGGCAGCAAAGAAGACGTCACCGTTAGAAGATGGGCGGCGCTGGACCGCAACACCCATCGGACCAAGACAGGACCCGGACCGCCCCCCGGTGAGCAGGGCCGGCGTCGGCACCCGGCGCACCCAGGCAAGTGCCGGGGCCCTGGCGAGACGGGGGGCCCACTCACACTGTCTGTGCCACCACGCCCCCCATGACGTACCGACCCCATCCTGCGCCCTCTCCGAGGGACCCACGCAGCACCTTACAGCCAGCAATGATCATCGCTTTGGCTGTAATCTTGTGTGTGGCACAGGACCAGTGATGAGGTCACAGGAGGGGAGGAGTCAGGGGTCACATGATCAGGGTGGCTGCAGGACTCTGCTGTGCTGGTCACGTCATTATGGTGCTGGTCTGGATGAGGTAAAGTTTCTGTGTGGGGTCACGAGGGGTTTACAAGGTGGATGTAGCAGAGCTGTGTGTATTTATGTGTGGGGTCAGGAGGGGTTTACAAGGTGGATGTAGCAGAGCTGTGTGTGTACGAGGTGTACGGAGCGGAGCCATGTGTGCACGGAGCGGAGAGGTGTACGGAGCGGAGAAGTGTACGGAGCGGAGCCGTGTGTGTACGAGGTGTACGGAGCAGAGCCGTGTGTGTACGAGGTGTACGGAGAGGAGCCATGTGTGCACAGAGCGGAGAGGTGTACAGAGCGGAGCTGTGTGTGTACGAGGTGTTCGGAGCGGAGCCGTGTGTGTACGAGGTGTACGGAGCGGAGCCGCGTGTGTACGAGGTGTACGGAGCGGAGCCATGTGTGCACGGAGCGGAGAGGTGTATGGAGCAGAGAGGTGTATGGAGCGGAGCCGTGTGTGTACGGAGCGGAGAGGTGTATGGAGCAGAGAGGTGTATGGAGCGGAGAGGTGTATGGAGCAGAGAGGTGTATGGAGCGGAGCCGTGTGTGTACGAGGTGTACGGAGCAGAGCCGTGTGTGTACGGAGTGAAGCCATGTGTGTACGAGGTGTACGGAGCGGAGCCATGTGTGTACGAAATGTACGGAGCGGAGCCATTTGTGTGCGAAGTGTACAGAGCGGAGCTATGTGTGTACGAGGTGTATGGTGCAGAGCTGCATGTGTACGAGGTTTACAGAGCGGAGCCATGTGTGTACGAGGTGTACGGAGCGGAGCCATGTGTGTATGAGGTGTGCGGAGCCGCATGGGTACGTGGTGTACGGAGCGGAGCCGTGTGTGTGCGAGGTGTACGGAATGGAGCCGTGTGTGTACAGGAGCTGAGCCGTGTGTTTATGGAGCGGAGTAGAGCCGGGGGTGTACAAGGTATACGGAGCGGAGACATGTGTGTACCAGGCACACAAAGCAGAGCCGTGCGTGTACGAGGTGTATGGTCATTTATACCTCCCGAGTCCCAGCCTTCCCGGATCCAGCAAGACAGTCCCGATTTTGAGAGAGAGACTGCCCCAGCCGGGAGCTTACTTTTCCCGCGGACATAGGAGTACACAGCAGAGCCCCAAGGAGCACTTTAAAACTCGCACGTAACGTTCTACCAGAAGTGACGTGCTGGAATCTGACCAGAAATTAGGTAATTTTGGGAGGATATTGTGACGGAACCTTGGAGGCACTTCAGGGAATGCTTCAGATCCATCACCGTGTCCTCCTCCGACAGCGCAGACAGCAGGATCGCCTTGGAATCGGGGATGTCGACCATGTGAGCGGATCATGATATGTCCTTCACCAGGAGGCTCAGGTAGGCACTACAATGGGAGCCGGGCTGCTATGGTATCTTTATAGAATATTTCTTTCTCTCTAATCTTTTTTTTCTCTCTCTGTTCTCTTTCTTTCCCCTCTTTCTTTCTTTCTGTCTCTGTTCTTTCTCTCTCTCTGTTTGTTCTCTCATTCCTCTCTTTCTTTTTCTCTCTGTTCTTTCTTTCTTTCCCCTTTCTTTCTCTGTTCTTTGCCCTCTTTCTTTTTCTCTCTACCTCTCTGTTCTTTCTTTCTTGCCCCTCCTTCTTTTTCTCTCTCTCCCTGTTCTTTTTTTCTGTCCACTCTTTTTCTCTCTCTGTTCTTTCTTTCTCCGTTCTTTCTTTTCCCTCTTTCTTTCTCTCTCCTTCTCTGTTCTTTTTTCCCCTCTTTCTTTCTCTCTGTTCTTTTTTTCTGTCCACTCTTTCTCTCTGTTCTTTTTCTTTCTTTCCCCTCTTTCTTTCTCTCTTTGTTCTTTCTTTCCCCTCTTTCTCTCTTTGTTCTTTCTTTCTTTACTCTCTTTCTTTCTTTCTCTTTCTGTTCTTTTCTTTCTCTTTCTCTCTCTCTGTTTCTCTCTGTTCTTCCTTTCTTTCTCTCTCTCTCTCTGTTTCTTTCTCTCTGTTCTTCCATTCTTTCTCTCTGTTCTTTCTTTCTCTGTTCTTTATTTCCCCTCTTTCTTTCTCTGTTCTTTCTTTCTCTTTTTCTGTTCTCTATTCTTTCTATCTCTCTCTCTTCTTTCATTCATGCATACACTACTAATCAATAGCTTCCTTCACCTGAACGTGTTTTGCCACAGAGCAAGTGTCCGTGTGGATCACATCCGTGTCCGTGTCATTCACACAGAGACAAGTCCGTTTTTGGCCGGCACCACGGATGTCACACGGCATGAATCGTGGTATGTGTTAAAGGGGGGGGTCCTACAGAGACGCTTTCCTCCGGGGCCCTTAAAGACCTGGAGCCGGCCCTGCCGGTGAGTATAATCTAACTCATTTTTCTTATCTTTCAGGTTACATGGGGGGCTTATCTACAGCACAACAGAATGCTGTAGATAAGCCCCTGATGGCGGTGCCGGCAGCTGATAGGCGAAAAATGGGGTGACAGATTCCCTTTAAATACTGTCACAAAGCTAAAGTGAGTAATCACCCTCCCAAAAAAGTCCTTGTTCTGAGCTGCGCTCTGGCACTTACCACCAGCAGACACTAGAGGTTGCTGCTGCGCACTACAGTCCCTCCTCCTCATCTGCCACTCACTGGTAGGCGGAGCCTAGAGACGTCAGAGGGTAGGGGACAAATAGTCTTACCCCTGGGTTATCGACGCTGTGCCTAGCCCTAGTCCATCAATAGTCATATCACCCAGGGATATTTATGATTGTCCCTTTCTCCAGCACCATTCCTACCCGCTCTAGCGGCGCCGCTGCTCCTCTAGTCCGAACACAGTGAATCTCTGCTATGAAGCAGCGGCCGGTCACTGCCCGCCCGGGGCCTTCCTTCAAGATCCGGCCAGGGAAGAGCGGGTCCGTTAAAAGCAGGAATGCCCTGGCTGTGCGCTGTAAGCTGGCCGCCAGCTCTGAGCCGCACACGTCCCGCTCCGGCGCCCCCAGTGAGGAGACGAGGAGCCGCGGCGCGCTGCTGGTGGAGGAGGGCGTGTGTGTGACTATGCTGCAGCCCGGAGAGGTCAGTCCCGCGTGTAGTAGTGGGCAGGGCAGAACGGGCTCCTGTGTGCAGGGATGGGGCAGAGCGGGACGGGCTCCTGTGTGCAGGGATGATGGGGCAGAGCGGGACGGGCTCCTGTGTGCAGGGATGGGGCAGAGCGGGACGGGCTCCTGTGTGCAGGGATGATGGGGCAGAGCGGGACGGGCTCCTGTGTGCAGGGATGGGGCAGAGCGGGACGGGCTCCTGTGTGCAGGGATGGGGCAGAGCGGGACGGGCTCCTGTGTGCAGGGATGGGGCAGAGCGGGACGGGCTCCTGTGTGCAGGGATGGGGAAGAGCGGGACGGGCTCCTGTGTGCAGGGATGGTGGGGCAGAGCGGGACGGGCTCCTGTGTGCAGGGATGGTGGGGCAGAGCGGGACGGGCTCCTGTGTGCAGGGATGGTGGGGCAGAGCGGGACGGGCTCCTGTGTGCAGGGATGGTGGGGCAGAGCGGGACGGGCTCCTGTGTGCAGGGATGATGGGGCAGAGCGGGACGGGCTCCTGTGTGCAGGGATGGGGCAGAGCGGGACGGGCTCCTGTGTGCAGGGATGGGGCAGAGCGGGACGGGCTCCTGTGTGCAGGGATGGGGCAGAGCGGGACGGGCTCCTGTGTGCAGGGATGGGGCAGAGCGGGACGGGCTCCTGTGTGCAGGGATGGGGCAGAGCGGGACGGGCTCCTGTGTGCAGGGATGGGGCAGAGCGGGACGGGCTCCTGTGTGCAGGGATGGGGCAGAGCGGGACGGGCTCCTGTGTGCAGGGATGGGGCACAGCGGGACGGGCTCCTGTGTGCAGGGATGGGGCACAGCGGGATGGGCTCCTGTGTGCAGGGATGATGGGGCAGAGCGGGATGGGCTCCTGTGTGCAGGGATGATGGGGCAGAGCGGGATGGGCTCCTGTGTGCAGGGATGATGGGGCAGAGCGGGATGGGCTCCTGTGTGCAGGGATGATGGGGCAGAGCGGGATGGGCTCCTGTGTGCATGGGCTCCTGTGTGCAGGGATGATGGGGCAGAGCGGGATGGGCTCCTGTGTGCATGGGCTCCTGTGTGCAGGGATGATGGGGCAGAGCGGGATGGGCTCCTGTGTGCAGGGATGGGGCAGAGCGGGACGGGCTCCTGTGTGCAGGGATGGGGCAGAGCGGGACGGGCTCCTGTGTGCAGGGATGATGGGGCAGAGCGGGACGGGCTCCTGTGTGCAGGGATGATGGGGCAGAGCGGGACGGGCACCTGTGTGCAGGGATGATGGGGCAGAGCGGGACGGGCACCTGTGTGCAGGGATGGGGCAGGGAGGGACGGGCTCCTGTGTGCAGGGATGGGGCAGAGCGGGACGGGCTCCTGTGTGCAGGGATGATGGGGCAGAGCGGGATGGGCTGCTGTGTGCAGGGATGATGGGGCAGAGCGAGACGGGCTCCTGTGTGCAGGGATGGTGGGGCAGAGCGAGACGGGCTCCTGTGTGCAGGGATGGTGGGGCAGAGCGGGACGGGCTCCTGTGTGCAGGGATGGTGGGGCAGAGCGGGACGGGCTCCTGTGTGCAGGGATGGTGGGGCAGAGCGGGACGGGCTCCTGTGTGCAGGGATGGTGGGGCAGAGCGGGACGGGCTCCTGTGTGCAGGGATGGTGGGGCAGAGCGGGACGGGCTCCTGTGTGCAGGGATGGTGGGGCAGAGCGGGACGGGCTCCTGTGTGCAGGGATGGTGGGGCAGAGCGGGACGGGCTCCTGTGTGCAGGGATGGTGGGGCAGAGCGGGACGGGCTCCTGTGTGCAGGGATGGTGGGGCAGAGCGGGACGGGCTCCTGTGTGCAGGGATGGTGGGGCAGAGCGGGACGGGCTCCTGTGTGCAGGGATGGTGGGGCAGAGCGGGACGGGCTCCTGTGTGCAGGGATGGTGGGGCAGAGCGGGACGGGCTCCTGTGTGCAGGGATGGTGGGGCAGAGCGGGACGGGCTCCTGTGTGCAGGGATGGTGGGGCAGAGCGGGACGGGCTCCTGTGTGCAGGGATGGTGGGGCAGAGCGGGACGGGCTCCTGTGTGCAGGGATGTTGGGGCAGAGCGGGACGGGCTCCTGTGTGCAGGGATGTTGGGGCAGAGCGGGACGGGCTCCTGTGTGCAGGGATGGTGGGGCAGAGCGGGACGGGCTCCTGTGTGCAGGGATGGTGGGGCAGAGCGGGACGGGCTCCTGTGTGCAGGGATGGTGGGGCAGAGCGGGACGGGCTCCTGTGTGCAGGGATGGTGGGGCAGAGCGGGACGGGCTCCTGTGTGCAGGGATGGTGGGGCAGAGCGGGACGGGCTCCTGTGTGCAGGGATGGTGGGGCAGAGCGGGACGGGCTCCTGTGTGCAGGGATGGTGGGGCAGAGCGGGACGGGCTCCTGTGTGCAGGGATGGTGGGGCAGAGCGGGACGGGCTCCTGTGTGCAGGGATGGTGGGGCAGAGCGGGACGGGCTCCTGTGTGCAGGGATGGTGGGGCAGTGCGGGACGGGCTCCTGTGTGCAGGGATGGTGGGGCAGTGCGGGACGGGCTCCAGTGTGCAGGGATGGTGGGGCAGAGCGGGACGGGCTCCTGTGTGCAAGGTCAGAAACGTCTGCACCTTGCACAGTCTCCATTTCCAAGATCTCTGCTTCCAAGCAGTTAATCAGTTCTCGTCAGGTCTGCTGCAGATCTACCAGTTCTCTGAATGCTGAGCTCTGTATAACCTTGCCCACACCACTGATTGGCTGCTTTCTGTGTACACTGTGCGTAGGCAAAAAGCTGTCAATCAGTGGTGAGGGCGGGGTTATACAGAGCTCATGAATATGGAGGACTACATGACTGCAAGGTTACCTGTCCTCTACTGATAAGATCACAGTTTTATCAGCTGATTATCAAAACTACAACAAGCAGCCCAGTAAGGGCCCCGTCACACATAGCGATCTCGCTAGCGAGATCGCTGCTGAGTCACAAGTTTTGTGACACAACAGTGAACTCACCAGCGACATCTCTATGTGTGACAGCGATCATCCCCCCTGCCGGTATCGCTGATCGCTGTAGGAAAGCCCAGGACTTTTCTTTGATCGCTGGTCTCCGGCTGGCCAGCACGCATCACTGCGTGTGACAGGCGGTAGACCAGCGATTAGCTGGTAACTAACGTGCACATCGGGTATCTAAGGGACGTGCGTCACTTAGAAACCCCCGATGTGTACCTTAGTTACTAGCGCGCTGATGCTGGGTGCTCGGCGTCGCTGTGCTGATCGCTGCTGAAGCTGTCTGTTTGACAGCTCACCAGCGATCACATAGCGACTCACCAGTGATCCTGACACGTTGATATGGTTGTCGGGATGGCTGGTGAGTCGCTATGTGTGACGGTACCTTTAGTGACACATCGCTGGAATCAGGGTCTCTATCTCTATATCATGCTCCTCTCAGATTTGGTGGCAAAAACCTGGTGCCAGATTCCGTTTAATGAAGTCGGCACTATAGTATTCATGCAAATTCATCCTGAAGTCCAGGTCATGCAATGAATCGGGCACATCTCACCATTGCCGTACACCTCTGCCAGAGATCTGTGGTATATTTCTGCCATAATTCACTCCATTAAAGTGGCATAGATTTTGATGCACCTATTTTCCAGGTGGGCTTCACCAGGGCTGTGGAGTCGGAGTCGTGGAGTCGGAGCTCATTTTGGTGGAGTCGGAGTTGGAGTCGGTATAAAATGGACCGACTCCGACTCCTAAAATATATAATAAATTGGGTACAGTAATTCAATGCAGGATGTGCTGAATATTTTTTCATAGGAGTTTGGGAAAGTTATGAAATGTCCTATAAATGGCTGTTATATTCATGATCTAAGGCTACATTCACACACAGCGTTTTTCCTGTGTTTTTTGAGGATACGTTTTTCAGCTGCAAAAGCTGATCATCTTTTTAAAAAACTGCATCACCTGAAAGGTTTTTGAGCTCATAGATAATGTTTTCAATAGCAAAAGCAGATTAGAAATCTGCTCTATCTATCCATTTATCCATATCTGTCTATCCATATCGTATCTGTACCAAAAAGAATGAAAACCGGGTAGTACACCAATATATATTCTGTTCTATCTAAATATCTTGATTATTGGATCATAAAAATGATTAAATGTCTGAGGTTCACATTGTACTACAATAAATTTTTCACTTAAATATAAGCAATATATGTGGGAGTCGGAGTCGGTGTAAGGGAAATTGAGGAGTCGGAGTCGCAGGTTTGGCTTACCGACTCCACATCCCTGGGCTTCACCATGCTCCATCCTACCCAAGCACCGTTTCCTTTGGAAGAGGCGGCTGGAATTGGTGCAAAACCGCCAAAAGTCGCAAACCTCATGCACAACATAAAGTTTTTTTTACCTTTTTTTTCCATTCACCTTGCATACAGTGTTAATTTTACCATATGTGTACATCCAGATGCCTCAGTACTGATTGTTTAGAATTTTCCTTCTAAATTCCAGTAATGAAGGATTTTGTAAGATTAAAAGGAGATTTGGGGTTCCTTTGTGTTTTATTTAGATTTTTTTTTTTATTTTTCTATAGTTTTTTTTGCACATTTTGTCAATATGAAAACTTATTATTGCATTTTTTTTTCCCCCCAGAAATTGGCTTTCATAGGTAAATGTGTCCTGACCTGTTTGTACGGCAGCGTGAAAGTGCTGGGCTTAACAATCAACTCCAGCGAGATGCCTTATGAGCTGTTTTCACCAAAAACTCATGCGCCCCTGGCAATCGAAGGACTGAAGCTGAAGAAGAAGAATAAAATGCGTAAGGCGAGTCGAATGGAGGCCCGGATGCTGCTCCGTGGATATCTGTCCTTGGGTAAGAAGTGACTCCTCCGCGATCAGTGGCATCTTAATATTGATACTGTACCAGAAAACTTGCGGATTGGGCACCACTAATACGTGGCATCTGTCAGACATAACTTCTGTAGTTGTCGGAGGCCTTGTTTTTCTTATGGGGGTTGCTAGACTGCACATAGGGGACCTCTGCGCCTTATAAGCATTATCAGAGGTTTCTCTAATCCTGGGCGATAATGTTGGTGTCAGTCAATGCCAGGCTTCTGATGGCAGAGTCACATCTGTTGTGCCTGCATGAGAGCTGACATACATGTGCACCATGTTGGGATCATTTATGGAAGTAGTGGCAGCCCTGTAAAGTCGCCATTGTAATGCAGACCACCTCACTTGTTGCAGATTGCAGAAGGGCAGTAATGAAAAACTTCAAATCCTCCTGCTCGATCCTGCTGCTGGAACGCTTGGAGGACGTAGCAGTCAACTACATCTTGAGTCACCCGGAATATGCCGGCTTCTTTGGCGCAGAAGAGGTACGTAGTTCTAGTAACATTGCATTTCCTTTTTATTCCTCCTCGAAATGTTGGCAGAAGTCAGCACCTGAGTGTTACCGTTGAGTAAGTGTCAAACTCTGCATGGATACGTCCCACCGACAGTGGTACAATGTATGACATCTGTTCAGGAGGAGTAACGGAGGGACAAACATGTCAATTTGTATTTAACCTCATCACCATCTTTGCACCTGCCACCCTTTTCTGGTGATTGGACCCACTACTGTCACTGAGTCAGTGTTGTATAAGGGGGTATGGGTGGTGTCTCTGACCCCATTCACTCTTTTGTGGTCTTCTGATAAGTCTTATTGATTCTTTCTGAGCCGCGTCTATGATGTTCCGGTCCGCATGGCTTACGGATATAATAATCTGAGCCGTAATCCACAGGTGGTCATTGGGGAGAAGACCACCGGTGATCCCTGGCAATGACTGGGGTCCCCGCTTTCTCCTGCCTTGCCTCAGTGACTTCTAAGTAGATTTGTCGCTCTCCTTTCAGTATGATTGGGCCGCTTTACTGATCCTGTAAGAAAGCATCTTAGAAAAACTTTCCTTGCTTTTCAGAAAAATAAACAGTTGTCCTCGGTGATGGATCCTGTTCTACAATCTATTGGCGTTTACAGCTGTGATCCAGAGAGCGCCGTCACTATGTCAGAGGCCATGACATCAGCAGCCCAGCAGGTGGTCAGCGCCTGTCTCGGTATGTCCTGTGTGGTGACAAAACATCACTTTTTCTCGCCTTTTAGATATCTCCGTAATGGACACATCTGTACAGTCATGGCCAAAAGTTTTGAGAATGACACAAATATTCATTTTTACAAAGTCTACTGCTTCATTTTTTCTAATGGCAATTTGCATATACTCCAGAATGTTATAAAGAGTGATCAGCTTAACAGCAATTACTTGCAAAGTCAATATTTGCCTAGAAAATGAACTTTATCCCCCAAAACACATTTCAACATCATTGCAGCCCTGCCTTAAAAGGACCAGCTAACATCGTTTCAGTGATTGCTCCATTAACACAGGTGTGGGTGTTGATGAGGACAGGGCTGGAGATCAATCTGTCATGATTAAGTAAGAATGACACCACTGGACACTTTAAAAGGAGGCTGGTGCTTGGCATCATTGTTTCTCTTCTGTTAACCATGGTTATCTCTAAAGAAACATGTGCAGTCATCATTGCACTGCACAAAAATGGCCTAACAGGGAAGAGTATCGCAGCTAGAAAGATTGCACCTCAGTCAACAATCTATCGCATCATCAAGAACTTCAAGGAGAGAGGTGCCCTTGTTGCCAAAAAGGCTCCAGGGCGCCCAAGAAAGACCAGCAAGCGCCAGGACCGTCTCTTAAAAGTGTTTCAGCTGTGGGATCGGGCTACCAGCAGTGCTGAGCTTGCTCAGGAATGGCAGCAGGCAGGTGTGAGTGCATCTGCACGCACTGTGAGGCGGAGACTCTTGGAGCAAGGCCTGGTCTCAAGGAGGGCAGCAAAGAAGCCACTTCTCTCCAGGAAAAACATCATGGACAGACTGATATTCTGCAAGAGTTACAGGGAGTGGACTGCTGAGGACTGGGGTAAAGTCATTTTCTCTGATGAATCCCCTTTTTGATTGGGACATCTGGAAAACGGCTTATTCGGAGAAGACCAGGTGAGCACTACCACCAGCCTTGTCTCATGCCAACTGTCAAGCATCCTGAAACCATTCATGTGTGGGGTTGCTTCTCAGCCAAGGGAATGGGCTCTCTCTCAGTTTTGCCTAAAAACACAGCCATGAATAAAGAATGGTACCAGAATGTCCTCCAAGAGCAACTTCTCCCAACCGTCCAAGAGCAGTTTGGTGATCAGCAATGCCTTTTTCAACATGATGGAGCACCTTGCCATAAAGCAAAGGTGATAACTAAATGGCTCAGGTAACAAAACATAGAGATTTTGGGACCATGGCCTGGAAACTCCCCAGATCTTAATCCCATTGAGAACTTGTGGTCAATCATCAAGAGACGGGTGGACAAACAAAAACCTTCAAATTCAGATAAAATAAAAGCATTGATTTTGCAAGAATGGACTGCTATCAGTCAGGATTTGATCCAGAAGTTGATTGAGAGCATGCCAGGGAGAATTGCTGAGGTCCTGAAGAAGAAGGGTCAACACTGCAAATATTGACTTGCTGCATTAACTCATTCTAACTGTCAATATAACCTTTTGTTACTCATAATATGATTGCAATTATATTTCTGTATGTGATAAAAACATCTGACAAACACACATAAAAACCAGAGGGCAGCAGATCATGTGAAAATATAATATTTGTGTCATTCTCAAAACTTTTGGCCATGACTGTACTCGCTGAATGCAGATTTTACCTGTGACTTTAGAATGGAAGGTCAGTCTGGGGGGGGGGAAGCAGATTTCTATGATAAGATACTCCAGTTGTTGTGAACTACAACCCCCAGCATGCTCGGTGTTGTATGCAACAGGAGAGTGGCAGGTTACCCTGGCGTACATCGGATCACTTGCTGTGGACAGATGAAGAACGAGTCTCCAAATACTGGATGTCTTGCAGACACTAATGTCATCTTCTTGCTGGTTGGTTATATTCAGGGTGTCTTCTTTTTAGAGGCAGACAGCGGCTGCCCTATTATTTTGGTGTGTGGCCCCAAAAACGTCGGAAAATCAACGTTCACCAGATATCTCATCAACCAGCTACTACAGCAGTGAGTAGATATTTTATTAACTTTACTACAGACTACAAGTGGCCGACCCGATCAACATCTGCATCTAGACCTCACTCATCCTTTTATCTTCTGTATCTTTCAGCATCCCATGTATTGACTACCTAGATTGTGACCTGGGCCAGACTGAATTCACTCCTCCTGGTTGTATCTCATTGACAAGCGTCACTAAGCCAGTTCTGGGTATGTATCTGTGAATACACAGCACTCCATGGCCAAAATTATGAGGACAACTGACCCAACACGTCTATATCAGCATGTGCGCCATCCTAATTCTAACCCAAGGGCTCTGATCTGGACTTGCCCTGAACATCTATTGGGGCACAGGTCTTAATCATTGTATTCAGGTTTATCATTCAGTCCCCTCACTCCCCCAATGTATAACGTCTGGATTTGGCACCTTGCTCAGCCATTTCCAGTGTATAACATTCGGCTCCTCACCCCCCAATGTATAATATCAAGCCCTTTGCTCCCCACTATGCCATCTGACGAAACATGTGACAGAACGGCTGGTGGTACAGAACTTACTGATACCAGTACAGTCCTGTAATGGAAACCACGCGTGTATCAAGTCCGTCCATGACATTTCTTCCTCCTAAATCTTCCCCCATCACCTGTCAGTGATATTATTGAGAAGTTGAAGGAACCGCAGCAACTCGGCCACGAAGTGGATTCCACATAATGTTACAGAACAGGGTCACAGAGTGCAAAAAAGTCACCAATGCTCTCATGACTCTATAACTCCAGAGTCCAGACCTTCTCTGGTATTAACATCATCACGAACGCTGCGCCCCCGCCGGGAGCTTCATGACTGAGAAGCTGCACACAAGCCTTACATCACCAAGCACAATACTGAAGGATGAATGAAGTGGTGTAAAGCTGCTGCCACTGGACTCAGGATGAGATATGTTCAGTGCAGAGCTGTTTAGTATGAACCATACCATCAGAAATGTTATCCCATGAGGATTACATGGCTGTGTGCTTTATGTTCAAAGATATATACTAGATGGTGGCCCGATTCTAACGCTTCGCGTATTTTAGAATATGTATGTAGTTTCTTTATGAAGATTTAATAGTAATGCACCCCCCAATCCTGGTATGTATGGTCCTCTCACCCCCAATCCTGATATGCATGCTACCACTCACCCCCCAATCCTGGTATGCATGGTCGTCTCACCCCCCCCCTTTGCTGGTATGCATGGTCTCGTCACCCCCCCTTTCCTGGTATGCATGGTCCCCCTCACCCCCCTTTCCTGGTATGCATGGTCCCCCTCACCCCCCTTTCCTGGTATGCATGGTCCCCCTCACCCCCCTTTCCTGGTATGCATGGTCCCCCTCACCCCCCTTTCCTGTTATGCATGGTCCCCCTCACCCCCCTTTCCTGTTATGCATGGTCCCCCTCACCCCCCTTTCCTGTTATGCATGGTCCCCCTCACCCCCCTTTCCTGTTATGCATGGTCCCCCTCACCCCCCTTTCCTGGTATGCATGGTCCCCCTCACCCCCCTTTCCTGGTATGCATGGTCCCGTCAACCCCCCCTTTGCTGGTATGTATGGTCCCGTCAACCCCCCCTTTGCTGGTATGCATGGTACCCCTCACCCCCCTTTCGTGGTATGCATGGTACCCCTCACCCCCCTTTCGTGGTATGCATGGTACCCCTCACCCCCCTTTCGTGGTATGCATGGTACCCCTCACCCCCCTTTCGTGGTGTGCATGGTACCCGTCACCCCCCCCTTTGCTGGTATGCATGGTCCCGTCACCCCCCCCCTTTGCTGGTATGCATGGTCCCCTCACCCCCCTTTCGTGGTATGCATGGTCGCCTCACCCCCCCTTTCGTGATATGCATGGTACCGCTCACCCCCCTTTCGTGGTATGCATGGTCCCCTCACCCCTCTCTCGTGGTATGCATGGTCCCCTCACCCCCACTTTCATGGTATGCATGGTCCTGCCACCCCCCTTTCATGGTATGCATGGTCCTGCCACCCCCCTTTCATGGTATGCATGGTCCTCTCACCCCCCTTTCATGGTATGCATGGTCCTCTCACCCCCCTTTCATGGTATGCATGGTCCTCTCACCCCCCTTTCATGGTATGCATGGTCCTCTCACCCCCCTTTCATGGTATGCATGGTCCTCTCACCCCCCTTTCGTGGTATGCATGGTCCTCTCACCCCCCCCCCTTTCGTGGTATGCATAGTACCCCTCACCCCCCTTTGCTGGTATGCATGGTCCCGTCACCCCTCACCCCCCCTTTGCTGGTATGCATGGTTCCCCTCACCCCCCCCTTTCGTGGTATGCATGGTTCCCTCACCCCCCCTTTTGTGGTATGCATGGTACCCCTCACCCCCCTTTGTGGTATGCATGGTACCCCTCACCCCCCTTTTGTGGTATGTATGGTACCCCTCACTTTCTTGGAGCCTTCATTGACACAGCTCCCTCCCTAACTGTTTTTACCTTTATTGGGCCTATGTGCCTTTGTTGGGTTGGTACATATGTTGAGTTTTGTTGTTGCATCTCCTACTGCTTTAACACCAACTGAGGTACTTTGTGCCTGTCGGTGGGTGTATACTGCTGAGGAGGAGCTATTTTCTTTTCTCCTACGCCTCATTGGGGGACACACAGACAGTGGGTGTTATGCTGCTGGCCACTAGGAGGACACTAAGTAAACCAGAAAAAAAGTTAGCTCCTCCCCTGCAGTATACACCCTCTCGCTGGCTGAGATTTCTCCAGTTCTTTGCTTAGGGTCTGTAGGAGGCACTTGGGTCTGGTTTCAAACCCCACCGTTTTTATTTTATTTTTGAATTTTCTGTAAATTTTTATTTTTTAATTAACGGAGTGAAGGGGGCAACGGTTCCTTTCTACTGCCAGCTCTCCCCCGAACCAACAACAGGCAAGCACGCGGAGTATACCTCCCCGTACACTTACCTGCGACGAATGGGGCTGATTCCTCTGACGATGGTTCCCTCGGTACTCCACAGATATGAGGGCAAGCACAACAGGACGTAGCACAGGAGTGCATGGAGAAGAGCAGGGCTTTTACGGATGCCCTGAATCAGCCCCAGATCTCTCCATCCCCCTACCACAGGGTGGATCGATTGAGCAATACCCCTTTAAGACCTCCTCCAGCTCTGCTACATCGCCCGGAGGATGAGACAGCTGGAAGACCCCGGACAGCGACGACTTGCCTGAGCACTGGAGTGGAGGTATGGGGTCGGGTCCTGTCCCCCGGGAGAAGCACCGACCCCCCCCCCCCCGCTCTCGGCGCTCAGGTAGGCCAAGAATGCAGTCCAATTTGTAGCCGCAATTTGAATGGCGCAGCCCACTAGCGCCACCCCACCCCCGGCGCCAACCGCGGGTAGGCCAAAAATTTAGTCCCCGGCTTTTCCGGCCTACTAGGCCGCAATTTGATTACGGCCGCCGGCGCTAACGTCGCCGCCCCCTCCTCCTCCTCTTGGCGCCTCTCATTACTTACGAGACGCGCAATTGCTAATCTCGGGGGCCGTGTCTTAAGCTGCCGTTAACCCTTTCAAGAGCGCTATGCTTGCTCTGAACAGCCGGATACCGGGCGACACCACAGGGCCACCATTTTTTCCTCCCGGGGGACACAGCACAGGACCAAGAGTAAGCTGCATCTGCCCTCAGATTAAAGCTTAACCCCTTCCCGGCACATTCCCTGCAGTTGCAGACAGACTGCCGTTAACCCTTTCAGGAGCACTATGCCTCAATCTAAGGAGGCTAAACGGGCTGTTAAGAAGCACACTGTGTGTTTTACCGTGTACCACTTGCAAGTCTGCCTTACCCAGTGCACAAACTAATCCGTTATGCACGGACTGCGACCCGGACTGCGCCCTGACCTGCGCTCCAATGTCCCTCGCTGCCACTGCTGACGGGCCTCCTGCATTTAGTACTCCTGAGTGGGCTGCGACCCTGTCACGGTCAGTGGAGTCTCTGACCCAGGCTATATTCTCCTTCCTGGAGGACTCTTTAAGTCAGAAAGCGTCCTTACCTCCCGAGGAACCGTCCACCAGCAGGGGCCATACTCGTCCAAGGGATGGGCAGGTCTCTAGAAAGCAGACCCATGTCGCGTCCCCTAGTCACGTTCGTGCCTCAGCATCGGCGACTCCTGTCTCTCGCTCGCCCTCTCCTGAGGTTCACAGCGAGCACGATTCTCAATTCGAATCTGACATGTCTGCCCCTCAGAATCCCCCAACTGATCAAGATTCGCTTGATTCTCTTATAAAATCAGTCAACAGGATTCTGAAGTTGAATGATGAAAATATTCCCGCTCCAGCACTCCCTAACTCATTTAAGAAAACCTAGCATGTGCGCAGGTTATTTACCTTCCGTCCAGAAACATAGGGATTGGCCACATGAGTCGTTCACAGGACAAAAGCTTACTCAGGCTAAATACCCTTTTCATCCAGACCTAATGTAGGATTGGTTACAGTCCCCTCCGGTGGACCCTCCTTTATTGCGTCTTGCTTCTAAACGTTCCTATCTGTTTCTGAGGGTTCCTCAGTCAGAAACCCCTCCGATTGTCAAATTGACTACCTTGACCGTTCAGCTTTTTGAAGCTTCAGGAGCAGCGTTGTTTTCCATCTTTCGCGGCAATTTGGGTCACTAAGGCAATGGCCGCTTGGGCAGAAGTTTTGATTACTTCCTTCCAGGGCACCAATCTTCCACCGGAGGCAACCACTGTCGCCAGGCAGATAATTCTCACAGCTAACTTTGTAGTAGACGCTTCTTTTGATACCGCCAATTGCGCGGCTCAAACTGCCGCTAATGCGATCTCCATTAGAAGAGCCCTATGGCTCCGCTGCTGGCGGGCGGATGCCACACCTAAAAGATCATTGACTTCTCTTCCCTTTCAAACGGGTCATCTTTTTGGAGAGAAACTGGACCAGCTCATTTCTGATACTACTGGGGGAAAAGTAAATTCCTTCCTCAACAAAAGGGGCTGTTTGGCCGTTTCGCAACCAACAGCCGATGCGTTTTTGATCTTCTCAACAATTCCGGTTGTTCCTCGTCTACCTTCTCTTCCGGATCAGGTCGGTCTCCGCTTGGAGACAGAGGCTCCCAGGTCTCATACAGACCTAATCGCTCTTGGAAACCCAGGCCTAGGGCTTCTGGATCTAGGGGAGCCAGATCTCAGATCTACCCAGTGACAAGTGGGTCAGGGAGCTGGTGTCCTCCGGATACGAGAGAGAATTTTCTTCTCCCCCTCCAACTCAGTTTTTCCTTTCCTCTCCCTCCAAGAAAAAGACAAGAGCCTTCCTTTGGGCTGTTCAGGCTCTGCTAAGGGTCAGAGTCATCATTCCGGCCCTCATCACGAAAGGTTCAGGGGATTATATTCAAACCTTTTTTGTGGTTCCAAAAAAAAAGACGGGACGATGCAACCCATTCTGGATCTCAAACTGTTAAATCAGTTTGTCAAGGTACGGCGATTCCGAATGGAATCTCTCCGATCAGTTGTCGCTTCCATGGAAAAAGGAGAGTTCCTAGCACCCATCGACATCAAGGACGATTACCTTCATGCCCGTCCCACCAGCAGTTCCTGCGTTTTGCAATTCACGAGGAACACTTCCAGTTCGTTTCCTTGCCCTTCGGACTCGCCACCGCCCCCAGGGTCTTTACCATGGTCAAGGCGGCTGTCATAGCCATTCTCCACTCTCGGGAGTGGTGGTGTTTTCGTATCTGGACGACCTCCTCATCAAGGGTCTGTCCCTTCCAGCCTGCGAGGAATCCATGGATAACAGTAAATACACTTTCTCGCCTGGGGTGGAAGATAATCTTCGAAAAGTCTTTCCCAAAACCGGCTCAGCAGATTTCCCTTTTAGGAAAGATATCGGACTTTTTCCTGACTGGTTTCTCACTCCATTCGTTTCAGCATGAGAGTTATCGGAAGATGGTGGCAGCGATGGAAGCTGTTCCATTTGCACAGTTCCACCTCCGTCCCTTACAACACGCGTTGCTGTTAGCTTGGGACAAGAACCCGTTCTCCCTGGACCGTCGGATCCCTCTGTCCCTGTGGGTCAGGCAAGCTCTCAGGTGGTGGACACTGAGGTCCTCCCTGAATCAAAGGAGATCTTTTCTCCCAGTAAGATGGTTGGTAGTAACCACTGACGCAAGTCTCCTTGGCTGGGGTGCAGTCTTTCGTCGCCACGCGGCACAGGGTCATTGGTCAACCCGAGAGTCACGTCTCCCCATCAACATTTTGGAGATACGAGCGATCAGATTAGCTCTACGGAGTTTCCACCATCTCCTCGCAGGTCATCCCATCAGGATCCAATCCGACAACGCCACGGCTGTAGCGTATATCAACCGCCAGGGAGGTACCCAGAGCAGGATGGCCGTGCACGAACTGAGTCACATCCTCCATTGGCCGAGCGTAGAAAACTGGGCAGCAGATTTTCTCAGTCGCCAAGGCATTGCCTCGGGGAAGTGGTCTCTTCATCCAGAAGTCTTTAAGCACATTTGTCATCGTTGGGGGACTCCGGATGTGGATCTCAGGGCCTCAAGACTAAACAACAAGGTTCCTCGGTTCATTGCCCGATCCTTACGCCTTCGGAGCGGACACCCTAGTTCTGCCATGGCACCGGTTCCGGCTCCCGTACATCTTCCCTCCTTTTCCCTTGTTTCCGAGGGTCATCAAGAAGATCAGAGCAGAGGAAGTACCAGTGATCCTAGTGGCGCCAGATTGGCCGTGCTGAGCATGGTATGCAGAACTAATACAACTAGTTGCCGATGTCCCCTGGCGACTTCCGGATCGCATGGATTTACGCTTGCAGGGCCCGATTTACCACCAGAACTCCGGGGCCCTGTCTTTGACGGCGTGGCCGTTGAATCCTGGATTTTAGCACAGGCTGGGTTCTCTCACGACGTGATTTCACCATGATTAGTGCTAGGAAGCCTGTGTCCATGTTCATTTATCACCGCACCTGGAAAACCTTCTTTTCATGGTGCAAGGATCATGGTCGATCTCTGGTGTTTTTTCCATTCCGGCCATATTGGAATTCCTTCAATCTGGATTAAAATCAGGCCTCGCGCTTAGCTCGCTCAAGGGCCAAATTTCGGCTTTGTTCGTGCTTTTCCAAAGCAAAATTGCCACCAAACTTCAGGTCAAGAAATTCATTCAGAGAGTTTCCGATGTGGCGCCTCCTTATAGAAGGCCATTGGAATCATGGGACCTTAACCTGGTTCTCGGGGCCTTACAGGAGGCGCCTTTCGAACCACTGCAGGATGTGTCACTGTCTGTCCTCTCTTGGAAGGTGGTCTTTCTAGTGGCAATTACGTCAATCAGACGAGTTTTAGAATTGGCAGCCCTGTCCTGCCGTTCTACGTCCCTGAATTTTCATCAGCAAAAGGTAGTTCTCAGGACGTCACTGTCCTTCCTGCCCAAGGTAGTCTCCTCTTTCCATCTCAACGAGGAAATTGTTTTGCGTTTCTTTTTGTCCGGCGCCAGTCCATCGCATTGAGAACTCCTTCCACACCCTGGATGTGGTTAGGGCTCTGAGACGGTACATCTCGCGGACAGCTCCCTTCCATAAATCAGATGCCCTGTCCATGCTTCCAGAGGGGCATAGGAAGGGTCTAGCTGTGTCAAAAGAAACGCTAGCCAGGTGGATTCGCTTGGCGATTCATGAGTCCTACCGTATCAGGAACGCGCCTGTCCCAGTGGGGATTAAGACGCACTCTACCCGGTCAGTGGGTGCCTCTTCGGCCATTCGGCACCAGGCCTCGGCAAAAGGTCTGCAAGGCTGCGACTTGGTCCAGTCTGCATACTTTTTTACAAAAGATACCAAATTCATTCTCATGCCTGTCCGCAAGGCTGTGATTTGATCTAGCCTGCAGTACCTCAGTGTTGACTCAGTGGTACATGGGGTATTAGCAGATGTAAGCTCCCCACCCAAGGACTGTTTTAGGATGTCCCACTGTCTGTGTCCCCCAATGAGGCGTAGGAGAAATAGGGATTTTTGTGTACTCACCGTAAAATCCTTTTCTCCGAGCCACTCATTGGGGGACACAGCACACACCCTGTTTAGCCTATTGGCTCACTGTAGCATTCTTAGTATTTGACTTGGTTATGGTTATTATTGACTGTTTATGCTCCTACTGCTTTTTTCACCAAACTGGAGAAATCTCAGCCAGCGAGAGGGTGTATACTGCAGGGGAGGAGCTAACTTTTTTCTGGTTTACTTAGTGTCCTCCTAGTGGCCAGCAGCATAACACCCACTGTCTGTGTCCCCCAATGATTGGCTCGGAGAAAAGGATTTTACGGTGAGTACACAAAAATCCCTATTTTTTGCTTAGTATCCAACTCCTAGCGACAGCAGCATACACTCATTTTACAGTGAGTACCAAAAATCCCTCTTTTCGAACTATAAGACACATTTTTTTCCCAAAAAAATTTCAGCTGAAAATGGGGGTGCATCTTATAGTCAGAATGTAGCTTACCTGGCTTGTTGTTGGGGGAGGATTAGGGTCTGTCATCACAATTTGTATGAGCGTCCTTTTTTTAAATTCTACTGCAGGGCCTCCATTTAATGTGGCCCTGCTCATGTTGCAAAACTACAACTCCCATCATGCTTCGACAGGTTAGGATGACGGGAGCTGTAGAGTGGCAACAGGTACTGTCTTTTACCAGATTTTTTTTGCTTAAAAATTTGTGACCGACCTCTCTAATGATGCAGCCATTAATATCGAATCTTGCTTCTGCACAATTTGTGTAATCATTCACTGCCTCATTACTATTTTTCTTGTAATGAAAAGATCTATTAACCCTTGGTTCTGCTGAGTGACAGGGTCACCAGTAGTGTCTAGGAAGCAACCTCTCCTGTAATAACACATTATTTATGAGCCGCACGCTGTGAGCACTTCTGACATGTTGCCCTTGGCTGCCTCCGTTTGTCGTTGGTTCTCATTTACCAGTTACCTCTTTTTGGTATTAGGACCTCCATTCACTCAGCAGCGGGACCCTCAGAAAATAGCTTACTTTGGCGAGCCCAGCTGTGAGCAGGACATGGAGCGGTTTATCGAGTCGGTGAAATACGTTATTACGGGTTATAAGCAAGACCAGCCGCTCATCATTAATACCATGGGATGGGTTAAAGGTCAGCGTCCTCCGTTTCTCGTCCGTACTTGCGGCACATGGGTATACTGTCTTATCATATCTCCATTTCTGCTTTCTATTTTAGGATTTGGATTGCTGCTCCTGATTGACCTCATACATCTCCTTTCTCCAAGTCATATAGTCCAGATGACCATCGATGACAAAAACGTGATGGAGACACTGACGCCCGACTACATCAGGAACTCCTCGGGCTTTATGACGAAAGCTCAGGCACAGTGCAGGAACCAAAGCATGGACTACTTAGATTTAGAGGAACTGGACTACAACGCCCAGCACCAGTCCAGAACATCCGAAGGGCATAATCTCATACAGATCAAGAGCACCTTTAAAGGAGCCGGAGATACTGACAAGATGTAAGCTGGCCACGCTAGGGGCCACAAATTACTCCTCTGGGACCATTAGGTTTCTGTTGATCTCTCTCCCCCAGCACAATAGGGTGCCACCAAAGCACACGAGGAAACGACCCATCCCCACATATTCTGATGGTTCCAAATTGGGATCTAATCTGGCACCAACAACATTTTGCACACTTTGTGCAACGTTCTGCATCCAAGCACTAATGTTTTATGACTTTCTTCTTTCAACTAGGACTTGCCATAGCTGGGTCCTGCGTGACCTGGCGATGTTGGGATACCTAAGTAAATTACAGCAGTTTGATCCAGACCAGATAATCCCATTGAACGGGCTGTTACCCTATGAGGTGAGTTTCTGGCCGGTCATAAAATTCTTATACTCTCGGCATTAACTGGATCTGAGAGATGACACAAAATCAGTCAGTCACTCTCTCGAAAGGAAGCAGAACCTTCAGGAAGAAAATGTCCTTGTAATTGTTGAGATACCGGATTATATGATGCTGAATAAAAGGATTTTTTTTTCTAATGATGGCTGAACTGCAGCTTCGCACCCACATTTGTGAGGATCAGCATTGTCAGTAGGTGTTAAGCTCTTCTAATACCTTAAAGGGGTTCTCCGCTACTCAGCCCCTGCTAAATCCTTATGTTTCCCACTTCTAAAGTATTAACACTTATACTCCCCTCTGGTGTCGACACTGGCTCTCCCCGGAAGCCATAGCATTTTTTATATCACGTGATACTTGCAGCAAATCCACTATGGCTTCACGTTCTTCTCCTTTGGAAGTATTGCAAACATTTGGAGGAACTGAGAGCTGCTGCAGCTCTTTAATTTCCTCCGGATGTATGTGATATGTCCGAAGGAGAAGAGGGTGAAGCCATCGCTGATTGGCCTCAGGGATCGTGTCACTTAAAAAAATGCTATGGCTTCTATGAGACAGCCAGTGCCGACACCGGAGGGGAGTATAAGTGTTATTATTTTACTAGGAGGAAAGATGGGACTTAACAGGACTTTGTCCGATTAATGGATAACCCCTTTAATGGCTTGTTTATACTTTAAGTATTTGCAGCGTTTTATCTGCACTTTTTTTTTTTCCTTTTGCGTTTATAAAATCTGCATCCTGTCAATTTTGCATCTTCAAGGATTAAAGGGGTTGCCACTTATTCTTAGCAAATGTGTTGGAGACATTGATTTTGTGGCTCTTACAAATGTGTGTTTACGTGTTCGTAAATGGCATCAAATCGTGTCCCCAACAGATTAGTTTAAATAAAGATCTATTTGCCCCTTCATGACATCCGCCGCACATATGTGAGCGCGCGCCATACCTGTCAGATCAGCTAGGACCTGCCTCTAACAATCATGGAGCAGTCAAGCTTGGACAGCAACAAATGACAAGCACTGGCATAGTTGCACGTCATTCCATGTATCCATCGGTGCTCTCATGACGTGATCATGGGTCGCTGATGGACTGCTATGACATCTGGGTGTCTGCTGAAGAACCACGTGCTTGTCATTATGGAGCTCCTTTGAAACTTTTTTTTTTAAATACACATGTGGTATTTCTGTGTTCAAAAAAGTCTGTGAAATAAACAATGGATAAACACCATAAATGAGGGGGGGGAATCAAGAACTCCAAAATTAAGCTGTATTTTTTTTTTTTGTTCCTGCAATTCCACAAAAAAAAAAAGCAAAACACTAACAAGTGATCAAGATATCATCTATCTCAAGATGGTATTAATAAAAATGTTGCCTTATCCCGCAAACAATAAGCGGTCACACTGCTCAATCATCCAAAAAAAGTGTAGCGGGTCTCAAAAAATGGTGACCCAACAATTTTTTTACATTTTTTTTTTTTTTTTTAACCACTAAAATAATAAAACTGTCTGCGGCATGAACGGGTTAGTAAGTGCCATAAAATCTTGTAACCAATACATCAGTGAAAAATAAAGGTACAGTGGACAACCCCTTTTTAAACGTTTTTCCTATTGATTTTGCATTGTGTACGTACAGGATTAGATCGGAGTCACCATAAGTCTGATGCAAAACAGAAAAAAATCTAGAATGCAACAAGCATAACTTAAGTGGGATAATAGTCCTCGGTGTAAAATCCCAGGGAGTAAGTTGTTTTCTGGATTTGCATGTGTAGAAGCGCACATTTTGGTCTGCGATTTGCACGTATTGGAGGGACACAGGCTAATTGTTAATGGTGTAACTTCAAAAACTATTGGGAGTTGGTCTAAAGAGTTTAAATCAGTGCATTGGCTATACACCTCATTCTCCCAAAAAATTTCTACATGCTTCTTACTCGCCCTTAACATGTGGACTCACAGACGCTTGTTCCATGTTTAGTATTTAAGTAGTGCGCTTTGAAATCCACCTCTGTTGTTCCTCCTGGAAATATGACTATAGTAACAGTGGAGCATTACATTTTCCTGGTCAATACAGTGTGTGAATATTGACAAGGGAAATGGTAGCACCCAGTTGTCCATTCTATTTATTTATTTTGCATTCACTTCCAGTAGGAACAATAGAGAAGCAGCACAATATAGAATTCCAATGTTAAGGTTTAGTATAAACTGACTGAAGTATGAGCTCCCGGCTGTCCTCACATGTCACTCTATATGCTACTAACATTGCTCTGTCGCTATTTTATAACCCTAACTTTACATTTTTGGCTCATATATTTATTTGTTTTTTTCGTAGATACCTTTTAATGCGGTGGCTCTGCGTGTGATCCATGCAGACGTAACTCCGTCTCACATTATGTATTCGGTGAATGCCAGCTGGGTCGGCCTCTGCCATATTCTGGATGATATCAGCAGTAAGGACAGCGGCCCCGTTTTATTGACTCAAACTCCGATCTGTGACTGTTTAGGGTTTGGTAAGATATTCTGTATATTTTGTCTCATCCAAACTCTATCAGTGGCCTATAATTGTCTGCATCTTCACTGTATGATAAGGAATTATTGATCAGCCCCAACATGATGCACCGAATTCATTAAGAGGTGCACGTCATCTTCTCATTGGCGTGCGCCTCTCCAGAGATGTTACTCCGGTCACGGTCTGGTGTTAGAAAAGTCTCTATTTCCCCACTGACAGTTTCATCACACATGGGATTGTGTTTGCCATTTTTCAGTACACTATGTTAAGATAAATGGTATAATTCAAAGCTACAGATCCTCCTTAAAAAAAACAAGCGCTCGTAGTGCTATGTCAACTGAACGAAAAAAAAAAGTTAAGGCTCTTGAAGGGGCAGAAGAAACAAAATTTGGGGCTGCAGTGAGACGAGGTTAATGACATGATCTTATACTGCCAGCTGTCAGTGGGTGGGAAATATTCAGCAGCAAGTGATCAGTCCGTTGTTGAATTTGATGCATTGAAAGCAGGAAAAATAGGCAAGGGCCAAATTCTGACGAGTCGGAGCCTTTCCAAAACACAATACCTGTTGGTACCTTTTAGTGATGAGTGAACATGCCCGGATAAGGTGTTATCCGGACATGCTATGGTGCTAACCGAGTGTCTTCTGTGTGATCAAAATATATGTTCGAGCCGCAACACATGCAGGGATGTCCTGTTTGTTAAGCAATCCATATATGTGTTGTGGCTGTTGAACAGCAGCGAGACATGCAGCCACAGGGACTCGAACATATTCTTCAAGCACTCCAAAGATCCCTCGTTTAGCAGCCGAGCATGCTCAGATAACACCTTATCAGAGCACGTTTACTGCTTATCACTAGCACCTATCAAAAGGGGTCCAAGGAGGGAAAACCAAGAACCCTGTTCTTCAAGGTTCATTGATGCACTGCACATGGGAAGTGAAGGTTGCCCCCTGTCTGGTGCGAGGCTACAGAATGTCCATACTGACAATTAATTAAAAAAATCTAAAATTGTGCTCCTTGGAATCTGATCATTGAGCAGTGGAAGAAGGTGGATAGGTCTGAAGAGTTCATGGATGGCCAGGTGCACAGTGAGGGGAAAAAAGTATTTAGTCAGCCACCAAATGTGCAAGTTCTCCCACTTAAAAAGATGAGAGGCCTGTAGTTGACATCATAGGTAGACCACAACTATGAGAGTCAAAATGAGAAAACAAATTCAGAAAATCACCTTGTCTGATTTGGCAAGATTTGTTTTGCAAATTATTGTTTGAAAATAAGTATTTGGTCACCTAAAAACATGCAAGATTTCCGGCTCTCACAGACCTGTAACTTCTTTAGAGGCTCCTCTGTCCTCTACTTATTACCTGTAGTAATGGCTCCTGTTTGAACTTGTTATCAGTATAAAAGACACCTGTCTACAACCTCAAACAGTCACACTCCAAACTCCACTATGGTAAAGACCAAAGAGCTAGAAACAAAATTGTAGCCCTGCACCAGGCTGGGAAGACTAAATCTGCAGTAGGCAAGCAGCTTGGTGTAATGAAATCAACTGTGGGAGCAATAATAAGAAAATGGAAGACCACTGATAATCTCCCTCGATCTGGGGCTCCACGCAAGATCTCACCCCGTGGGGTCAAAATGATCACAAGAACGGTGAGCAAAAATCTCAGAACCACACGGGGGGACCAAGTGAATGACTTGCATAGAGCTGGGACCACCGTAACAAAGGCTACCATCAGTAACACACTACACCGCCAGGGCAGGGACTCAGATCCTGCAGTGCCAGATGTGTCACCCTGCTTAAGCCAGTTCATGTCCGGGCCTGTCTGAAGTTTGCTAGAGAGCATTTGGATTATCTAGAAGAGTATTGGAAGAATGTCATATGGTCTGATGAAACCAAAGTAGAACTGTTTGGTAGAAACAAAACTCGTCGTGTTTGGAGGAGACAGAATGCTGAGTTGCATCCAAAGAACACCATGCCTACTGTGAAGCACGGGGGTGGCAGCATCATGCTTTGGGGCTGTTTCTCTGCAAAGGGACCAAGACGACTGATCTGTGTACATGAAAGAATGCATGGGGCCATGTATCGTGAGATTTTGAGTGCAAACCTCCATCCATCAGCAAGGGCATTGAAGATGAAACTTGGATGGGTCTTTCAGCATGATAATGATCCCAAGCACACCGCCAGGACAACAAAGGAGTGGCTTCGTAAGAAGCATATGAAGGTCCTGGAGTAGCCTAGCCAGTCTCCAGATCTCAACCCCATAGAAAACCTTTGGAAGGATTTGAAAGTCCGTGTTGCTCAGTGACAGACCCAAAACATCACTGCTCTAGAGGAGATCTGCATGGAGGAATGAGCCAACATGCCACCAAAAGTGTGTGCCAACCTTGCGAAGACTTGCAGAAAACGTTTGACCTCTGTCATTGCCAACAAAGAATATATAATAAAATATTGAGATGAACTTTTGTTAATGACCAAATACTTATTTTCCACCATAAATTGCAACATGAATCTTGCCAAATCAGACAAGGTGATTTTCTGGATTTGTTTTCTCATTTTGACTCTCATAGTTGTGGTCTATGATGTCAATTACAGGCCTCTCTCATCTTTTTAAATGGGAGAACTTGCACAATTGGTGGCAGACGAAATACTTCCCCCCCCCCCACTGTACATGTGCGGCTTACCTGGTGAGAGAAGTTACCCTATAGGCATAAGACAAAATTGTTTCAATTGATGCTTCCAGTTTTCTGAGAAATTTTGGGTCCTGACGTTTATGCGGCACATTCACGGTAACAATATTCCCTGATGACATTGTCTGTCCCAGCAGAGTACTGCGCTCTGCAAATATAGCTTAGGAATGGTTTGAAGGAACATGACAAAACTCAACTGATTCTCCAGGATGTTTCGGTAAAACCAATTCAATCCATGGAGCCTGCAGGTCACAGCACAGGACTATAAAGGACCTAGTGCTAACGTCTGGGTAACATCAAACGCCACGCGACACCTTCAGAGGACTGGTGGCATCAACAGCTATTTTTGGCAGCACAAGAAGGACCTGCACTATATTAGACTTGGGCTTTAATGTCCTGTCTGATGTATATAGATTACCTTTATGCCTTCTGTTCCCCTTGACATTGTTTATACCAATGTGCTGTTTTTTATCACCAGGTATTATTCGAGGGGTTAATATCACAGAAAAGCTCTACCACATTCTGACCCCTTTGCCACCTGAAACTCTTCGACTGGTCAATTGTTTTCTCATAGGCAACATATCTGTACCACACAGCATCTTCAAGAATCAGGTACGAGCACCTTGCGAGACAAGTGGCACCTCCATAATAGGTGGAAGGATATAGTAGATATTCTGTATGTTTACATTGTTTGTTTTTCTTTTTTACAGCCTGGAGTGCAGGGTGAGCTCCCCTATGTAACCACAGAATACGACTTCTCTATATACGGATCTGGAAAAATAAAAATTAACAAACGTCTGAAAAGACCGGAACATCGATAAGAAGCTTATTTTGTTACTTTAAAGTGAATCTGTCACTTAATTTTTGGCCTATGAGATGCGGCCACCGCCATCAGGGGCTTATCTACAGCATTCTGTAATGCTGTCGATAAGCCCTCGATGTAACCTGAAAGAAGAAAAACGAGTTAGATTATACTCACCCGGAGGTCCGGTCCGATGGGTGTCGCGGTCCAGTCCAGCGCCTCCAATCTTCTAGCGATGACGTCCTCTTCCTTGCTGCCTGTTGCGGCATCGGCGCAGGCGTGCTTCATCTGCCTTGTTGAGGGCAGAGTAAAATACTGCAGTGCGAAGGCGCTGAACCTCTCTGACCTTTCCTGGCGCCTGTGCACTGCAGTACTCTGCTCTGCCCTCAACAGGGCAGATAAAGTACGCCTGCGCATGAGCCACGGCAGAAGTAAGGAGGAGGACGTCATCGCTAGAAGATGGGAGGCACTGGACCCATCGTTACATGGGGGGCTTATCTACAGCATTACAGAATGCTGTAGATAAGCCCCTGATGGTGGTGGCTGCATCTCATAGGCCAAAAATTAGGTGATAGATTCCCTTTATGGGTAGGTGCATACAGCTGTATTATTGGTCAAAACATCCACAGGCCCCCGGACCAATGTTGGTTAATTGGGCCGTTCAAATGTCAGATTTTTCCTCTGGCACTGTCTATCCAAGGAAAAACCTTGGTGCATGCCCGAGATTGATCTGATTACCTGATCACACACGGCGATGCAAGTCAAGTGCTTGGAAACCATCGGACTGCACTTGGATGACATCGGAGTGCAGTCCGATTTCCATGCACTGACACAAAAAGAGAAGATGGAGTCATTGTTTTCTCCATCTTCTAATCTAATGGAATCAGATCACACTCTGAGGACACTGATCAAACTCTCATCAGAGTATCATTTGCGTAATTGGCAATAAAATAATGTACTGCTGTCTGCACCTGCCTTTAAGTAAAAAAAAAAAGCAAATTGTATTTAGTTGCAGCCCTAGAGATAATCTGCAGGTAAACACTATTTTAAACATGAACAACGGTCTACCTGGAAGTGCAGCTTCATGTAGAAAATTAAGTCCTATCCTTCCTGCGACTGCTTGCTTTCAGGTATCGGGGCCGTGAACAGTGAGCGCTCAGTACAGTGAGCGTGCATTAATCACACCCACCACTTTACTCACATTGTCTTGCAGAGTAGGATGTCAGTCAAGCAGCTGGCGGAGTGATTACAATGCGGGTGCTGCCCTGATGACTGAAAGCATTCGGCTGCAGGGAGGATATAACTTCATTTTCTACCTGCACTTCCAGTTAGACGGCTGGTCATAATCAGTACTGATCTTGTCAGGCTGCGTAGGGTCTCGCCCAGTTGACTAGAGGAATGGTAGCATTCGGTCCCTTTAGAAGAAATACAAGTATTTGGAGGAGACATCCTCGTTACAAGCTGCTATCTTAATTTTTTTTTAGCTTTCCACTAGATAAATGGCAGCAGCCGTCCTCATGTAAATATTTTCTATCAAAGTTGTTTTTTTTAATCCTGTCATTAATGGTAATTTAATAGGGCACTCTGTGGGATTAGCGGTGTTTATCTGCTCTCGCTTTGATTTTTAGTCGACTTGTATATTATGTAAATATTTTATAAATTGCAAAGACCGAGCTTTTCCAGCGTCCGAAGTTTTGCAGTAAAGATTTGTTAAGAAAAATACCAACGTGTTCTTTATTTTGTCACCGGGTTGTTTGTCCTATAAAATACCATTATAACCTGTCTTTATTTTAACCCTTCTCTGCCATCTGACGTACTATCCCATCCATGGGACCCGGGACCCTATGCCCATGGACGGGATAGTACGTCATAGCGATCAGCTCAGGGGGTGAGCGCCGCTGATCACGGCCGGGTGTCAGCTGATTATCACAGCTGACACCCGGCACTATGTGTCAGGGGCGGTCACGGACCGCCCCCGACACGTTAACCCCTGGCACACTGCGATCACAGTGTACCGGAGGTTTAGGGAAGCATCGGCAGGGAGGGGGCTCCCTCCGGGCTTCCCTGAGACCCCCGCAGCAGCGCGATGTGCTGCGCTGCTGCGGGGGCCTCCTTTCCTGCAGGTCCCCGGATCCAGTATGGCAGTGGGGGGGCCTGCAGGGAGCCGGCTTCCTCACTGCCTGCAGAGCGCAGGCATGAGGAAGCCTTCTGCAGTGCCTGTGTGAGATCGCTGATCTGTCACAGCGATCTGTCATGTCAGATCAGCGATCTCACACATGACAGTGATGTCCCCCCTGGGACAGTATAATAAAGTTAAAAAAAATAAAAGTAAAAATTTTATAAAAAAAAAATTCCCTAAAATTCATTTTTTGGAAATAAAAAAACAAAACCATAAAAGTACACATATTTAGTGTCTCCGCGTCCGTAACGACCCTCCCTATAAAACTGTCCCATTAGTTAACCCCTTTAGCGAACCCCTTAAAAAATAAAAAAGCAAAAAATGCTTTATTATCCTACCGCCGAACAAAAAGTGCAATAACGTGCAATCAAAATGACGGATATAAATAACCATGGTACCGCTGAAAACGTCATCTTGTTACGCAAAAAACGAGCCGCCTCACAGCGTCATCAGCGAAAAAATAGAGTTACAGCTCGCAGAATAAAGCGATGCAAAAATAATTATTTTTTATGTAAAATTGTTTTCATTGCATAAAAGCGCCAAAACACAAAAAAAGACATAAATGAGGTATTGCTGTAATCGTACTGACCCGAAGAATACACTGTGTTCCAAATTATTATGCAAAAAGAGTTTAGGAGTGATAAGGTTAGAATTTTTTTGTTTGTCATTTAAACTCATTGATGGTGATGTGTGTCAGGGCTCTTTATATCACTGAAAGCAATTGCAGATACCTGTGCAAATTAGTTTGGCAGGTGTGTCCAAATAAAGGCAAGTCTACTTAAGAAGGCTGTTCCACATTATTAAGCAGCCTACATTTTTTGCCAAAATGGGAAAGAAAAAGGATTTGTCGGCTGCTGAGAAGCAACAAATTGTGGAGTATTTAGGTCAAGGCATGACTACAATCAACATTGCCAAGACACTTCATCATGATCATCGCACAATCAAGAAGTATGTAGCTGATTCCCAGCACACACGTGTGCGTGCTGATAAGGAAAAATTGAGGACTCTTTCCAAAAGGCAATTGCGTCAGGTTAAAAGAGCAGCTGCAAAAATGCCTTGTCATAGCAGCAGACAAGTTTTTGAAGCTGCTGGTGCCTCCAACGTCCCCCGAACAACAAGATGCAGGGTTCTTCAGAGGTTTGCAGCTATGTGTAAGCCATCCTGTCGACCACCTCTATCCACTGCACACAAGCAGAAATGGCTCCAGTGGGCCAAACGATACATGAAGACTGACTTCCAAACTGTTTTGTTCACCGATGAGTGCCATGCAATGCTCGATGGTCCAGATGGATGGAGTGGAGGATGTCTGGTTGATGGACACCCCATGAAAACACGGCTAAGGCGCCAACAAGAAGGAGGTGGAGTAATGTTTTGGGCTGGAATCATGGGGAGAGAGATTGTAGGCCCCTTTAGGATCCCTGAAGGGGTAAAGATAAACGCCATAATCTATGTGGAGTTTCTAAAACAGCACTTCCTGCCATAGTTCAAGAGGAAGAACCGTGCTTTCCGCAGCAAGATCTTTTTCATGCATGATAATGTACCGTCTCATGCTGCAAATAACACATCTGCATGTCTGGCTGCTATGGGCATAAAAGAGGACAAATTCATGGTGTGGCCACCATCTTCCCCTGACCTCAACCCCCAACCATCCAGAAACTGACAATTCAATGGACGAGAGAGTTCAGAAGCTTCTTTCAATCAAGGGGTCATATGTGCAAATGTAACATCACCTAGAATAAAGTTTTGACTTGAAAACTGTTTGATTTCATTTTGTAATAAGCTGATAATGCTTATAATTTCACAATTGACCATTTTTTTGTTCAAAATAAAAAGGTTGAAAACTCTGCTGTGCATAATAATTTGGAACATGCATTTTGAGTGTTTCTTATTTTGAAAAATATACTGTTTTCATAGGCAGTTTGTTCAAAAACATTGCAATTATACTAGAATATTAGATGACTGGAAAATAACAATGACTGCAATTCATATAGGTAATTTAGAGAAAATATGAGGAAATATTTTTTGCATAATAATTTGGAACACAGTGTAAAACCGCCTTATCAATTTTACCGCACGCAGAACGGTGTAAACGCACCCCCCCAAAAGAAATTCTTGAAATGCTGGTTTCTGTTCATTCTGCGTCCCAAAAATCAGAATAAAAAGCGAACAAAAAATGTCACGTGCCTGAAAATGGTCCAATAAAAACATCAACTCGTCCCGCAAAAAATAAGACCTCACATGACTCAGTGGGTCCAAATATGGAAAAATTATAGCTCTCAAAATGTGGTGATGCAAAAACTATTTTTACAATAAAAAGCATCTTTTAGCGTATGACAGCTGCCAAACATAAAAACTCGCCATAAATAGTAACTCAAACCCCCCCTTTATCACCACCTTAGTTAGGGAAAAATAATAAAATTTAAAAAATGTATTTTCATTTTCCCATTAGGGTTAGGGGTGTGTTGGGGTTAGGGTTGGAGTTAGAGTTGGGGGGTTTCCACTGTTTGGGCACATCAGGTGCTCTCCAAACGCAACATGGCGTCTGATCTCAATTCCAGCCAATTCTGCGTTGAAAAAGTCAAATGGTGCTCCTTCCCTTCCAAGCTCTGCCATGCGCCCAAACAGTGTTTTACCCCCACATATGGGGTATCAGCCTACTCAGGACAAATTGCAAAACAACTTTTGGGGTCCGATTTCTCCTGTTACCCTTACGAAAATAAAAAATTGGGGGCAAAAATATCATTTTGTGGAAAAAAAAATGATTTTTTACAATTTTCACGCCCGGGTGTTATAAACTTCTGTGAATACCTTGGTGGTTAAAAGTGCTCACCACACCTCTAGATAAGTTCCTTAGGGGGTCTAGTTTCCAAAATGGGGTCACTTGTGGGGGGTTTCCACTGTTTAGGTACATCAGGGGCTCTCAAAAGGCAACATGACACCCGCAGACCATTCCATCAAAGTCTGCATTCCAAAACGTCACTACTTCCCTTCCGAGCCCCGACGTGTTTCCATACAGTAGTTTTCTCCCACATATGGGGTATCAGTGTACTCAGGACAAATTGGACAACAACTTTTGGGGTCCAATTTCTCCTGTTACCCTTGGGAAAATAAAAAAATTGGGGACTGAAAGATCGTTTTTGTGGAAAAAATATGATCTTTTTATTTTCACGCCCGGGCGTTATAAACTTCTGTGAAGCCCTTGGGGGTTCAAAGTTCTCACCACATATCCAGATAAGTTCCTTGGGGGGGGGGGGGTCTATTTTCCAAAATGGGGTCACTTGTGGAGGGTTTCCACTGTTTAGGCACATCAGGGGCTTTCCAAACGTGACATGGCATCCGATCTGAATTCCAGCCAATTTTGCATTGAAAAAGTCAAATGGCGCTCCTTCCCTTCTGAGCTCTGCCATGCGCCTAAATAGTGGTCCCCCCCAACATATCAGGTATCAGCGTACTCAGGACAAATTGCACAATAACTTTTGCAGTCCAATTTCTCCTGTTACCCTTGGTAAAATAAAAAAAAAATTGGACCTGACGTAATTTTTTGTGAAAAAAAGTTAAATGTTCAATTTTTTTTTTTAAACATTCAAAAAATTCCTGTGAAGCACCTGAAGCGTTAATAAACTTCTTGAATGTTGTTTTTTGAGCACCTTGATGGGTGCAGTTTTTAGAATGGTGTCACTTTTGGGTATTTTCTTTGGTATTTTCTATCATAGACCCCTCAAAGTGGCTTCAAATGTGATGTGGTCCGTAAAAATAAAATGGTGTTGCAAAAATGAGAAATCGCTTGTCAACTTTTAATCCTTATAACTTCCTAACAAAAAAAAAATGTGGGTTCCAAAATTGTGCTGTTGTTAAAGTAAACATATGTGAAATGTTACGTAAGTATTTTGTGCGACATATCTCTGTGATTTTAGGACATAAAAATTCAAAGTTGGAAAATTACAAAATTTTCACAATTTCCGTTTTTTTCACCAATAAACGCAAGTTATTTGAATGAAATTTTACCACTAACATGAAGTACAATCTGTCACGAGAAAACATTATCAGAATCAGTGGGATCCATGGAAACGTTTCAGAGTTATTACCTCATAAAAGGACAGTGGTCAGAATTGTAAAAATTGGCCCGGTTATGAATGTGCAAACCACCCGGGGGGGGGGGGGGGGGGTTAAAGGGAACATGTTGCCTCCAAATGATATAAAGATGCAGGGATAATCTGCAGGTAAATGGCATATGAATCCTTCCTGGCTACCTTACTGGAGCAGCGGCTTCTGGGAGAAAATGTGGTATGTTCTTCCTGTGCCCACTCATTTCCAGTCCTTGGGGAGGTGCAGAGAACAGCTGGAAAGTGAGAAGATGCCCAGGATGGGCTGAGCCAATTCATCTTGCTCAATGCTGAACTGCAACTGACACAGAACTACTAGAAAGTAATTTTTAAAGAGGTTGTCTGGTAGTTTTACATGGATGACCTGTCATTAGGATTTGTCATAAATATCAAATCCGTAGGGGTGCGACACCTGCCACCCCCGTTGATCAGCTATTCCCAAGTGTATAAATCGGACAGCGCACAGGCTCAGGTTATTCAGTTGGACTGTTCATATGAAATGAATGATTTATCTATCGGTCCGAGAGGGAAAAAAAAATCAGATGAGACTCGCCTATTCAAAACTACGGGTGCCGTAAAAAAAAAAATTTGATCCCACACACATCAATGTGGCATCCAATTATTTTACAGACACGTTATTATAAACTCAGGAAACTGTGATCATATGTAGAAATGGGCAAACCCGAAACAGTAAAGTTCGGTGTCCGTACCAAACACCTACTGTTTGGGCACAGACACCAAACACGGACTTCACCAGGAAGTTTGGGTTCTGCTGCCCGAACACCGGGTGTTTGTAACGCTGTCGTGCATGGCAGTGCGGCAAACATTGCTTCTGGTCGGCGGTGAAATCATCCCCGCCGGTCAGAGAGCCGCGGTTCCCACGCTGTCAAAAGACAGCGTGAGTGCTCAGCTGTGATCAGAGGTATAAAGTTTACCTCCGGTCACTGGTGTCAGCTGATAGGACTACAACTCCATCATCTGACACCTGCTACCGCTAATAACAGCGAGAGCAAAGCTAGAAATCAAGAGTAGAGGGTCCCCATGCTGTTTTTTAATTATTTAAATAAAAAATGTGGGGTCCCCTCTATTTTTGACAACCAACCTTGCTAAAGCAAACAACTGGGGGCTGGTATTCTCAGGCTGGTGAGGGGCCATGGATATTGATCCCCCCAGCCTAAAAATAGCAGCCTGCAGCTGCTCAGAAAAGGCACAACTATTAGATGCGCCAATTCTGGCGCTTTGCCCAGCTCTTCCCACTTGCCCTGTAGCGGTGGCAAGTGGGGTTCATATTTGTGGGGTTGATGTAACCTTTGTATTGTCAGGTGACATCAAACCCATGGCTTAGTAATGGAGAGGCATCTATAAGACACCTATCCATTACTAATCCTATAGTTGTATGGTAGATAAAGACACAGCAAGTAATAAGTCTTTTATTTGAAATTAGACTAAACACAGTTTTCCATTTTTATTTAAACGCCTAATTCCAGCGAAGCCCTTGTTCTCCTGTAATAAAAGTAAAATAAAAAACAACAATATACCATACCTGTCCATCTTTCTGTCCCAAGTTGTAATCCATGTCTGGAGGATAAACAGTTTTCAACCTGTATGGTGCCAAGATGCGACCGTCCAGGCTGAAAACCACTGGTGACTGAGCGGCTCCGGTGGTGACGTCATAGAGGTTCCCAGCCGGGCTGAACTTCGGTGACATCCCCGCTAGCACCGTGAGTTTTCCTCGATTCTCTATGGGGTTAAGGTCAGGCGAGTTTGCTGCCAATCAAGCACAGTGATACTGTTGTTTGTAAACCAGGTATTGGTACTTTTGACAGTGTGGACAGGTGCCAAGTCCTGCT
The DNA here is from genome assembly GCF_039654945.1 of Dendrobates tinctorius. Classification (NCBI taxonomy): domain Eukaryota; kingdom Metazoa; phylum Chordata; class Amphibia; order Anura; family Dendrobatidae; genus Dendrobates; species Dendrobates tinctorius. The sequence continues at coordinate 11,058,397 of NW_027361993.1, forward strand.
GGAGAATGACATTTCCATCTCCTAAAAGCTTGTCGGCAGAGGGAAGCATGAAGTGCTCTAAAATATCCTGCTAGACGGCTGCGCTGACTTTGGTCTTGATAAAACACAGTGGACCTACACCAGCAGATGACATGGCTCCCCAAACCATCACTGACTGTGGAAACTTCACACTAGACCTCAAGCAGCTTGGATTGTGGCCTCTCCACTCTTCCTCCTGACTCTGGGACCTTGATTTCCAAGGTCTAGTGTGAAGTCTAAAAAATAGTTTTTTCAAGCTGGTGTTATAAAGTATTCTACTTTACTGAGATAATGACTTTTGGGTTGTCATTGCCTGTAAGCTATAATCATCAACATTAACAGAAATAAACACTTGAAATGGATCACTCTGTTTGTAATGACTTCACTGTTTGTATTGAAGAACTGAAGTGAACTTTTTGATTTTCTAATTTTGTGAGATCCGCCTGTAAATCATTGAAAGTAATAAAATAAAAAACAGCAATGGGAAGTTAGAGTAGAGAGGGAATTTCTAATTGAAGAATATTAAAGTGCTTAGGTGTTTTTGGTTTTGTTTTTTTTACATTAAATAAGGAATCATATGAAACTTAGTTTCTCTTAAACCGGAAGCCATTAAAGATTATCGCATCCCAAGGGCTCCCTGACTGATTGCAATAGCAGTTTATCCTTTGAGGAGGGGGAATAAGTTTCATTGCATTAAGGCTGGGTTCACATTGCGTTAAGGGGGTGCGTTTAACGCATCCGTTAAATAGCGTTAATGCCGCTAACGCACCCATAGACTGCTATAGACGAGCGCATCGCTAACGCATGTCATAATCTGCATGCGTTAGCGATGTGCCATCATTCCGTGATGGACCCTCGGATGCGGTCTGCAGCGTCCGAGGGTCAGTCACTACTAGCGCAGATGAAGCATCTGCGCTAGCGGGATCGCATAGCGCGATTGCGGCAGGGAGTAGTGTTAGCGCAGTCCGCCAACGCTATGCGTTGAACGGACTGCATTAACGCAATGTGAACGCTTGCTGACTGTTTCAAAGATGAACTCTAGATACCGCTACGGATTACATTGATGTATAAATACAGAGCAGTTTTTTTTCCTATACCACCAAATATTTAATAAGTTCCAACTCTATGGAGGGATAAAAGATGGACGCCGTTACTGTATGGGGGTAGAAATGGTACATGCTACGGTTGTTTGCTACTGAGGCGTGGGCATTACTGTTGCTGTTGCATTTAAGCACAAAGACTTATGTTATTAATCAATGGGGGTACAAAGAGGAATTTTAGATTGCACGGGCCCCACAAAAGGGGATATATGCATTAATATTGTATGGTGGAAACGGGCATTTCTATTGTGAGGGGGTCACAAAGGGAGACCTCACCACGACTATATATACTATATAGTATTTTTTGAGTGGATACATTACTATGGGGGGGAGTAAAAGGCACTGTTGCTGATCAGGGCAGTACTATTACACTTTTCTTCTTTATCCTGGTCCATCGTAGAAGTGATCAGTCCTTGATGTGTGCTCTTTGTAGACCAACATTCATCCTATGAGTTAATATTAAGAAGATGGGAGAAAAGGAGCACATGCCTAAAATACTGTGTGGATGTGGACACGGTGGGATTTGACTTCACAACCTCAGCGCTGCGCCGGTCCCTAAGCTCTGAGCCACCAAATCTGTAGGAAAAAATGTGCAGAGAGAACAACTACGTGCCCTGTAGTTCCCATTTGATGCCTGGCGATGTCCTGCCAGATTTGTATGTGCCGGCCCTGCCACATCTGAGAACTCTCACATCTGCCTATATATCCTGTACGCCTGTGGATGCCCTATTCATTCATAAATGTCCATTTCAGCTCATTGGCAGATACATTACACTACCATGATCTCGCCACCACACACGATTATACAGGAAAGCCTCAGCTCTATTTATGTGCCAGGAATGGTAGAAACTTTTACCTTAGCGAGACTGCAAATAAAAAAAACGAAAGTGGTCTAACATCAGACCCGCCCCCGCTGACATCAGACCCGCCCCTGCTGACATCAGACCCGCCCCTGCTGACATCAGACCCGCCCCTGCTGAATATGTAGGAGAAATTTATTGAAAAGTCGTAGGTTGTTTTTATTTTTTGCCACCAGCTCATTTACATATATCGGTTAGCGAGCGCTCTGATTGGCTGGCTGTAGAATGCACATGTGAGAAAGAGAAACTACTGTAGATGGAGAACACCCCTATGAATGTAATCTGATGGGAGGGAATCCGGTCTGTAGACGGAGCTGCAACAATCAATCACCAGGAGAGATGGACATGAGAAGCCAGGTCTACCATAATTGGCCCTTACTGTGGAATATGTTGTTTGATCCTTGAATTATTGGAGACTTCACATCGGATGAGGGAGAGATCAGGCGGTACAGCCCATCAATCTAACCCTGGTGAGCAGGGGCTATGGCTCGAGTACAGGCGCTGAAGCTTCACTGTTCTGGTATCCAGGCGAAAGGTGTAAAAGTATTTTTTCTTTGATTTTCTGTGACCAGGTTTCATTACTTATCTGGTACTGGGGTGGGTGGATACAAGTTTTAGGGAAACGCTGAGGAAATTACTGGGGATTTCTAGTACTTTAAAATAAAGGCTCATCCCTATCCATAGTACCACCCTGAGGATCGCACACTCAGTGTCTCGTTGGATGCCTCCTAAATTCAGCCACCGTGAACAACTGCTATGTGTGAACTCCCCCTTATACTTATTGTTTCCCTATATAAGCTAATAAATGCCGGTCAGAGGTTGTCGTAACCTCATCTTTTCCATTCTACTTTACAAACCTCTGATGTTCCGTTCTTCTTTTCCGCGTCTGTGTTTTATGTGCTGGTTTCTACATACATTCCTTGGCTTCCGGTGGCTGAGTACTTGCAAACTTTCCTTCCTTCTTATTCCTGATTCTATATAATTTTCATTGCCCTATGGAGCTATCGGTCCATTAAATTCTGCACAGATCATAAATCGCCCACCCTCTACTGAGCCAAGAAGATGAGCGAGTGAAAACAATGGCTGGGAGTGTTTATCCTCTGAGAGCGATGTTGGCACCAGGGATTGGCAGTAAGCAAACTGACTGGCTCATTCGTTACATTGGGGCTGGCGGTTTTTTAAAGGGGTTGTGCAGGCTCAGGACTCACTCTATGTGACTGCAAACTTGTGAATCGTCACAATGCACATTGATAATTAAGCTGCAATTCATTATTATTTATTACACTTATAGCGCCATCATATTCCCCAGCTCTGTCCATACATCATCACTGTCCCCATTGGGGCTCTCAGTCTAAATTCCCTATCAGTATGTCTTTGGAGTGTGGGAGAAAACCGTAAAATCAGGAGGAAACCCCCACAAACACGGGGAGAACATACAACCTCCTTACAGATGTTGTCCTTGGTGGGATTTTAATCCAGGACCCCAGTGCTGCAATGGATCTGCTTTCCCTTAAATTTAGGGATAATATTTCTAATCCTACAGATTGATTAGCGTATTGATCAAATAGTATAAAGCCTTCTACTGTTAGGTTCCCATTCACACCTTTCTCCACGTTGTGCACTGCACTGGGGTTTCCATCTAAATTCCTCAACGTGCCTCAGACTAAACCTCGACAGAACCATCCACTATAATGAGGCAGACTGAGTGACTTTGGGCTCTGCCACACTTCTGTGTCCTCCTAAAAATGACGGAAAACCAATTCATTTTATAATTTGAAACTGTTTTTTTAGGGTATGTTCACACTGCGTATTTTCCCAAACAGGTTAAAAATGTAAATTTTTCACGCAAAAGACACCCTTTTTTGACAGTTTTGTAAACTTGAAGTGTATTTTTAACATTTTTTCTCTGTTTTCTAAGCAGTTATTCAACATTTTTATCACTGGTGTCTTTTTTTTGTTTTTTTTAAGCATTTTTTAGGTCTATTTTAGGAGTCTTTTTACTGGCGTTTTCAGGAGTTTTTTGGGTTTTTTTAAACAATGAAGAAAACGCTAGAATTTTTTTAAAGCGCAGACGCAGACCTAAAGCTTAAAAAAAAAACCACCCAGGCATCTTTTTAAAGTATTGAGTGTAGAGATGAGCGACTTTGCCCTAAAAAGGGTCGAGTCGGGTTTCATGAAACCCGACTTTCGCAAATGTCGGGTCGAACGAAATCGGCCGACTATAGGGAAAAGTCGGAGGCCGACTGAAACACGAAACCCAATGCAAGTCAATGGGGAAGCAAAGTCGTCAGGGAGTGGAGGACAGTAAACACACCTACAGTGCCCATTTCAATGCCAAAAACATCAATTCTTATTACTGAAGCTTGTCAACCTTAATTTTCTTCATAATAATAGTTAGGCATTGAAAACTGGGGGTTATTTGGCTAAAGTTGTGGGGGGGTAGGGCTGGCTCCAGGTTTTCGTGTGCCCTGGGCCAAAGAGTGTCAGTGCGCCCCTTTAACACATACCACAACTCATGATGCTCTGATACGGCACAGAAATATACAGTGGGGAAAAAAAGTATTTAGTCAGTCAGCAATAGTGCAAGTTCCACCACTTAAAAAGATGAGAGGCGTCTGTAATTTACATCATAGGTAGACCTCAACTATGGGAGACAAACTGAGAAAAAAAAATCCAGAAAATCACATTGTCTGTTTTTTTTTCATTTTATTTGCATATTATGGTGGAAAATAAGTATTTGGTCAGAAACAAGCAATCAAGATTTCTGGCTCTCACAGACCTGTAACTTCTTCTTTAAAAGTCTCCTCTTTCCTCCACTCATTACCTGTAGTAATGGCACCTGTTTAAACTTGTTATCAGTAGAAAAAGACACCTGTGCACACCCTCAAACAGTCTGACTCCAAACTCCACTATGGTGAAGACCAAAGAGCTGTCAAAGGACACTAGAAACAAAATTGTAGCCCTGCACCAGGCTGGGAAGACTGAATCTGCAATAGCCAACCAGCTTGGAGTGAAGAAATCAACTGTGGGAGCAATAGTTAGAAAATGGAAGACATACAAGACCACTGATAATCTCCCTCGATCTGGTGCTCCACGCAAAAACCCCACCCCGTGGGGTCAGAATGATCACAAGAACGGTGAGCAAAAATCCCAGAACCACGCGGGGGGACCTAGTGAATGAACTGCAGAGAGCTGGGACCAATGTAACAAGGCCTACCATAAGTAACACACTACGCCACCATGGACTCAGATCCTGCAGTGCCAGACGTGTCCCACTGCTTAAGCCTGTACATGTCCGGGCCCGTCTGAAGTTTGCTAGAGAGCATTTGGATGATCCAGAGGAGTTTTGGGAGAATGTCCTATGGTCTGATGAAACCAAACTGGAACTGTTTGGTAGAAACACAACTTGGTATGTTTGGAGGAAAAAGAATACTGAGTTGCATCCATCAAACACCATACCTACTGTAAAGCATGGTGGTGGAAACATCATGCTTTGGGGCTGTTTCTCTGCAAAGGGGCCAGGACGACTGATCCGGGTACATGAAAGAATGAATGGGGCCATGTATCGTGAGATTTTGAGTGCAAACCTCCTTCCATCAGCAAGGGCATTGAAGATGAAACGTGGCTGGGTCTTTCAACATGACAATGATCCAAAGCACACCGCCAGGGCAACGAAGGAGTGGCTTCGTAAGAAGCATTTCAAGGTCCTGGAATGGCCTAGCCAGTCTCCAGATCTCAACCCTATAGAAAACCTTTGGAGGGAGTTGAAAGTCCGTGTTGCCAAGCGAAAAGCCAAAAACATCACTGCTCTAGAGGAGATCTGCATGGAGGAATGGGCCAACATACCAACAACAGTGTGTGGCAACCTTGTGAAGACTTACAGAAAACATTTGACCTCTGTCATTGCCAACAAAGGATATATCACAAAGTATTGAGATGAAATTTTGTTTCTGACCAAATACTTATTTTCCACCATAATATACAAATAAAATGAAAAAAAAACAGACAATGTGATTTTCTGGATTTTTTTTTCTCAGTTTGTCTCCCATAGTTGAGGTCTACCTATGATGTAAATTACAGACGCCTCTCATCTTTTTAAGTGGTGGAACTTGCACTATTGCTGACTGACTAAATACTTTTTTTCCCCACTGTAGGTATAGTACAATGAAAAATACTTCACTTCTTACAAGACATGACTAATCTATTTTAAATTGTACAATTGCTCAAAAAAAGGACAGTATATTACTCCATACAGTATTATGGCCACCGCATAGTGCGCCATACAGAATAATGAGCCCCATATATTTCTCCAAACAGAATAATTGGTCACATATAATGTTCCTTACAGTATATGATGAGCTCCACATAATGCCCCAGTATATGATGGGCCTCATGGATGATGCTCCAGTGTCTTATGGGCCCTAATAATGCTCCATATATAATGGTCCCCATTTCTAATGCTCCAGTGTATCATGTCCCCCATAGATGCTGCTCCTGTGTCTGATCTGCCCCATTTATAATGCTCCAGTATATGATTGGCCTCATGGATGATGCTCCAGTGTATGATGGGCCCTAATAATGCTCCATATATAATGGGCCCCATTTCTAGTGCTCCAGTGTATCATGTTCCCCATAGATGCTGCTCCAGTGTCTGATCTGCCCCATTTACAATGCTCCAGTATATGATGGGCCTCATGGATGATGCTCCAATGTATGATGGGCCCTAATAATGCTCCATATATAATGGGCCCCATTTCTCATGCTCCAGTGTATAATGGGCCCCGTAAATGCTGCCCCAGTGTCTGATGTCCCCAATCTGGAATGCTCCAGTATATGATGGACCTCATGGATGAAGCTCCAATGTATGATGGGCCCTAATAATGCTCCATATATAATGGGCCCCATTTCTCATGCTCCAGTGTATAATGGGCCCCGTAAATGCTGCCCCAGTGTCTGATGTCCCCAATCTGGAATGCTCCAGTATATGATGGACCTCATGGATGATGCTCCAGTGAATGATGGGCCCTAATAATGCTCCATATATAATGGGCCCCTTAACTGCTACTCCAGTGTCTGATGTCCCCAATCTGGAATGCTCCAGTATATTATGGACCTCAAGGATGATGCTCCAGTGTATGATGGGCCCTAATAATGCTCCATATATAATGGGCCCCATTTCTAATGCTCCAGGGTATAATAGGCCCCGTAAATGCTGCTCCAGTGTCTGATGTCCCCCATTTGTAATGCTCCAGTATATGATGGGCCTCATGGATGATGCTCCAGTGTATTATGGGCCCTAATAAGGCTCCATATATAATGGGCCCCATTTCTAATGCTCCAGTGTATAATGGGTCCTGTAAATGCTGCTCCAGTGTCTGATATCCCCCATTTCTAATGCTCCAGTACATGATGGGCCCCATTTTTAACCCAGGCATTGTATGTGAAATGAGCTCCATGGAGTAATCTAAAGTGTGTGCTGCCGCATCCTTCACTTTTGGTGTGGGTGAAGGACACAAGGAAAGGGGTTGCTCCTGACCAGAAGCCTGCAGTTATGACTCAGTGCTTGCATTTTGTTAAACTTCAGAAGAGGAGGCAATAGAGCTGGAGGCTGTTTCAGCAATATAAGCCAAAAACAGTTCCTGATGCTCTGGCTTTAAAAGCAGTCTACCTACTCCCAGAAAACGGAGCCTTACAGGCCTTCCAGAGCTACACCATGACGCAGGCTCAACACCTCCTGCCTTAGCTGCTATTGTGATTTTGGCACTACCAGCAGATGCACCACCACCACCATCAGTACCAGGTGGCCCCCCACGTCCACGTCCTCTTCCACCATACTTCCTCATGTTTTGGAAAATAGACCCAAAATGCCAGCAGATATATGGTACTGTATCAGAAGCGTACAGCTCTATACAGTCTAGGGATAACAGTAAATCTCCATATATATTTCATGATTCATAGATGCTCACAGGCTCAGTATGGATTACCCAATAAAATAAAAAGTTGAAAAAGGGTACAGTATCACCAGATACAAGGTATACAGTGGGGCAAAAAAGTATTTAGTCAGTCAGCAATAGTGCAAGTTCCACCACTTAAAAAGATGAGAGGCGTCTGTAATTTACATCATAGGTAGACCTCAACTATGGGAGACAAACTGAGAGAAAAAAAATCCAGAAAATCACATTGTCTGTTTTTTTTTCCTTTTATTTGCATATTATGGTGGAAAATAAGTATTTGGTCAGAAACAAGCAATCAAGATTTCTGGCTCTCACAGACCTGTAACTTGTTCTTTAAGAGTCTCCTCTTTCCTCCACTCATTACCTGTAGTAATGGCACCTGTTTAAACTTGTTATCAGTATAAAAAGACACCTGTGCACACCCTCAAACAGTCTGACTCCAAACTCCACTATGGTGAAGACCAAAGAGCTGTCAAAGGACACCAGAAACAAAATTGTAGCCCTGCACCAGGCTGGGAAGACTGAATCTGCAATAGCCAACCAGCTTGGAGTGAAGAAATCAACTGTGGGAGCAATAATTAGAAAATGGAAGACATACAAGACCACTGATAATCTCCCTCGATATGGTGCTCCACGCAAAATCCCACCCCGTGGGGGCAGAATGATCACAAGAACGGTGAGCAAAAATCCCAGAACCACGCGGGGGGACCTAGTGAATGAACTGCAGAGAGCTGGGACCAATGTAACAAGGCCTACCATAAGTAACACACTACGCCACCATGGACTCAGATCCTGCAGTGCCAGACGTGTCCCAATGCTTAAGCCTGTACATGTCCGGGCCCGTCTGAAGTTTGCTAGAGAGCATTTGGATGATCCAGAGGAGTTTTGGGAGAATGTCCTATGGTCTGATGAAACCAAACTGGAACTGTTTGGTAGAAACACAACTTGTCGTGTTTGGAGGAAAAAGAATACTGAGTTGCATCCATCAAACACCATACCTACTGTAAAGCATGGTGGTGGAAACATCATGCTTTGGGGCTGTTTCTCTGCAAAGGGGCCAGGACGACTGATCCGGGTACATGAAAGAATGAATGGGGCCATGTATCGTGAGATTTTGAGTGCAAACCTCCTTCCATCAGCAAGGGCATTGAATATGAAATGTGGCTGGGTCTTTCAACATGACAATGATCCAAAGCACACCGCCAGGGCAACGAAGGAGTGGCTTCGTAAGAAGCATTTCAAGGTCCTGGAGTGGCCTAGCCAGTCTCCAGATCTCAACCCTATAGAAAACCTTTGGAGGGAGTTGAAAGTCCGTGTTGCCAAGCGAAAAGCCAAAAACATCACTGCTCTAGAGGAGATCTGCATGGAGGAACGGGCCAACATACCAACAACAGTGTGTGGCAACCTTGTGAAGACTTACAGAAAACGTTTGACCTCTGTCATTGCCAACAAAGGATATATCACAAAGTATTGAGATGAAATTTTGTTTCTGACCAAATACTTATTTTCCACCATAATATGCAAATAAAAGGAAAAAAAAACAGACAATTGATTTTCTGGATTTTTTTTTCTCAGTTTGTCTCCCATAGTTGAGGTCTACCTATGATGTAAATTACAGACGCCTCTCATCTTTTTAAGTGGTGGAACTTGCACTATTGCTGACTGACTAAATACTTTTTTGCCCCACTGTATATAGTATAGTGTAAACATTCTGAATCTCTCTATACATTTCAGGAGGCAGACACAAACGCTCTCAGGCCCAGTATGGATTACACAAGAATATTCAAAGCTGTAAATGGGTAATGTAACACAAGCATACAGCTGTACACAGTGTTGGGGTAATCTTAAAGCTCCTAATATATTGCCGGAGTAACAGACAGACGTTCACAGGCTCATTATGGATTACACCAGAATCTAAATAGCTAAAAAGGTTACTGTATCAGAAGCGTACAGCTGTATACAGTGTTGGCCAAATTTGAAATCTCAGTATATATTTCCAGAGTCACCCTCAGACGCTCACTCAGTCTGGGTTTGACCATAATAAAAAATGTAAAAAAGATACTGGATAACGATAGCAAGTATATATATTATAGGGTACAATTGAAATCTCCGTATACATAGTCCCATAGTCACTCTCAGACGCTTACTCAGTATGGATTTAACCGTAATACTAAATGTCGAACAAAGGTACTGTATAACAAGATACAAACTGTATCAAGTATAGGGTAAAAATTGGTATCTCCGATTCACCGTATATATAGAAGGCGTAAACCACACGCTCACTCACTATGGATGATAGCATAATACAAAATTTGGAACAAAGGTACTGTATCAACACATAGCAGGTGTATCCTGTCTAGGGGTAATTGTAAATTTCCGTCTATATTTCCAGCGTCAGACACACACAGGCTCACTATGTATTACACCAGAATTTAAAAAGTAATAAAAGGGAAAGGTAGTCGAAGCATACAACAGTATACAGTGTTGTGGTACTTTTAAATCATTGCATATATTTCAATCTCAGTAAGCCAGTTCAGACTCTCTGCTACTGGAAACTACATGGATACAAGTACAGACGGAAAGTCGAGTGTTAGCAGAAATTTGGGAATTACTCATCGCGGGAAAACCCCCCGGTAGATGTTGCAGAGGCGATGCAGACCCTCAATTACTGTGTCTGTGGAGACAGCAAAAAAGGTTCTTTGTGAAGAAAGGATTGCTTTATCACAGTAGCGTGGATCACATCACCGTTACTCATCTCCATCAAATTGTGATCACGGAGAGATGTAGACATGGTCCTCACTGCCTATCATGATGTGTCTGGTCAATTTGGAGTGCAAAAGACAGAAGCCACAGGCCGAAGGTAATTCTATTGGATTGGCATGAGAGGAGACATTGAAAAATGGTGGTATGAATGTCACACGTCTGTGACTATCACAACTGTGAAAGGTGATCATAAAGCACCACTGCATCCGCTTGTTAAGTTGACATCCATTACAAATGGTAGCCATTGATCATCTGAAGGTAGAGGCCAGCAGGACAGGCCATAGCTACATCTTAACCATCCTCGATCAATACCCTAAATTTCTAGTGGCCGCCCCTGTGAAGGATTTAACTGCCCAGACTACACAGCAGTGGAGCAGGGAGAGGTAAGAATTGCAACTTGCAAGTGCTGTGGCCATGACCAAGCAGGGGGGGGGCACACTCGTGGTCGACGGTACTTGCACAGGGCCCCTCATAGTACGCTGGTGTGTTAGGAACTGCGGAACGCACCAAATAAAAATAAATAATAAAGTGCGTTCACCGCTCGGGGTCCACCGTGCGGTAGATGTTACACCTCTGCTAGGTAATGACAGACAAGCAACATGGCGGTATAATGTGCACAGGTTAGACTTCACCCGAAGTGCACAAAGCAGGCTCTGTTCACACACAGAGGCGCCGCAACATAAACATACAAAAACACTGAGCCTGTTAGTATCACATGCCTCAGGTAAATGCACACACGGTATTAGGTCACAGGAGCAGGACCTAAGACAGAGGAGCTGCATCCGTCTAGACCTACCGTGTGTGCGGCGTCGCTACTGCAAGCGCCAAGTAGGGCTGCAACTGCAGCGCGGCGTAGGACACTGCCGCAGGACGACACGGCTACAAAGCAGGCGCAATGTCGGACGCTAGTGCAGAGGTGCGGTGTGCACAGTGGCCTAAGGCTTGCCACTGACTGGCGCTGACTGCTGAACTAATTCCCTATCCACATGCGTAATATCAGAGGGAAGGGGTTTCTTAATAAGTCAGTCACCAGAATCATACATCCATCACCATTCACACATAGCAAGTATAGTCTATACTAGCGCATGACCAAACGGTCATGCACGCTTTTTATAGCCGTGTGGGACCTTCCAGATCTCCGAGATGGACCAATGAGATCTGGAGCAGGACCTGGGCACGTGACTCCCGGTCTCCAATGGGAGATCGTCTCATGAGCATGCCCAGTATGAACACAGAGGAACTTAGTCTCTGGAGCGGTCTGCTGCAAAGTAATCTTCTCTGCAGTAGATAGACAGAAGGAGACCGCAGAATGTGAGGCTCTGGATTCCTGCAGAGCAGACGCAGAAACCTGACGCCTAACAGAGTGGGCCCCCCACCATCAGAGACACTGTATTGTACTATGAGGGGCCCTGTGCCAGTGCCGTCGGCCATCAGTGGGCCCATCCACCTGTTCAGAGCAACGGCACTTGCCTGGGTGCGCCAGGTGTTGACCCCAACCCTTGGGGGGGGCAGCCCAGTTAGGGAGGTTTAAAAAATGGCATATGTTGATGTGTTGGCTGAACATTCAGCTGCTGCAAAGGGCGGAATTGGGCAAGTCTGAAGAAGAGGAGGATAAAAGCGAAGCAGTTTTCTGGCAACCTATGTGTCACCAGGGGAAGGGGGGACAAAATCCTTTGAAACCCATGCATGGTTCATTTTAATGAAGGATAGATCATCAACATTTTGGGTCGACAGACGGGTCCTTTTTTCTGTCAGGATTGATCCAGCAGCATTGAATACTCTTTCAGATAACACTAGCAGCAGGGCAAGCGAACTCCTGTAAGGCATATTGTGCCACTTCTGGCCAGGTGTCCAGTTTAGAGGCCCAATAGTCAAAGGGGAATGACCTGTGAGGGAGAACATCGATATGGGAGGAGAAGTAGTTTGTAACCATAGTTGACAACTGCTGTCTCCTGTCACTTTTAATCGATGCAGTATTAGCAGTCGTGTGAGCGGTACTTGAGAAATCATTCCACAACATGATCATTAAACCCCTTTCTCCAAAGCCACTTCGGCTGTGTGCACCACAAACACCTCTTCCATTGTGCCCACTACGGCTCCTGGGAGAACTAGCACCACTGCTGTGTGCTGGGAAAGCCTCAAACAAATGGTTTACCAGAGTTGCTTGTTTGTTAGCCAATATTATCTCTAGGTTCTCCTGTGGTATGATGTTGTGTAATTTGCCTTTGTAGCGTGGATCGAGGATGCTGGCCAGCCAGTAGTCGTCATCCCTCATCATTTTGGCAATGCGGGGGTCCCTTTTTAGGATCCGCAAGGCATAATCGCACATGTGGGTCAATGTTCCAGGTGTCAATGCTGCACTGCCACTGCTGGGTGGAGGAGCACTTTCTGGCAAATCCACATCGCTACAGTCACGCACAAACTCTGTACCTGACCTTGGCATGCCCACATGTTCTCTTGCCCCCTGAGAAGCATCCTCCTGCCCAAAATAATCATCCCCCCTCATCCTCCTCCTCCTTTTCCTCTTCTTCCTCCACCTCATCCAGGACAGTTCCCTGACCAGACAATTGCTGACTGTCATCAAAGGCTTCCCTCCTCCTCCTTCTCCGCTGCAGACGCCTGATCCTTAATGTGTGTCAAACTTTGCATGAGCAGATGCATAAGTGGGATGCTCATGCTTATGATGGCGTCGTCTGCGCTTACCAGCCATGTGCATTCCTCAAAACACTGAAGGACTTTACAGAGGTCTTTCAGCTTTGACCACTGCACACCCGACAATTCCTTGTCTTCCCTCAAACTGCCTGCCCGTGTATCCTCCCACAAATGCATTACAGCCTGCCTCTGTTCGCACAGCCTCTCAACCATGTGCAGGGTGGAGTTCCACCTTGTTGCAACGTCTATGATTAGGCGGTGTTTGGGGAGGTGGAGCAATCGCTGCAGCTTCTGCATACGAGTGGAGTGGACGTTTGAGCGACGGATGTGCGAGCACAGTCTTCACACCTTATGTAGCAGGGATGTTAACTCCGGATAATTATTAAGGAAGCACTGCACCACCAGGATTCAAAGTGTGAGCCAGGCAAGGTATGTGTGTGAGTTTTGCACGGGCTATGGCTGCCACAAAATTACGGCCGTTATCACTGACTACCTTGCCTGCCTCAAGATGTAGACTGCCCAGCCATGACTCAATTTGTCACTGCAAGTAGTTGGCCAGTACCTCCGCGGTGTGTCTGTTTTCGCCCAAAGACATCATCTTTAACACAGCCTCGTGTGCAACACTGCCAGCTGCAGATGGAGTGCTCATGCGACTGCGCTCTGTGGACGAGCTTTCGCTGATGGATGAGGAGGAGGGTCGAAAGCCTACAGCCAACTGTTTCCTACACCATGGGCTAGGCAGCACTGTTCCACCGCCGCTGTCCCCTGTGTCCCCACATTAACCCAGTGCATAGTGATGGACACGTAACGGCCCTGGCCATGCCTACTGGTCCATGCATCTGTTGTGAGGTGCACCTTTCCACTCACTGACTGTTTTAGTGCATGGACAATGCGGTCTTTCACATGCCGGTGGAGGGCAGGGATGGCTTTTCGAGAAATGAAGTGCCGATTGGGTAGGTCATAGTATGGGACAGCGTAGGCCATGAGCTTGCAGAAAGCTTCGCTTTCAACCAAACAGTAGGGCATCATCTCTAATGAGATTAGTTTGGCAATGTAGGCAGTCAAACACAGTGTACGCGGTGAGAGGATGAGTACTTTCTTGTCCTACTCAGAGTGTCTGGTAGGGTGAGCAAGACTGGAGAGCTGCATATGGGGGAAGTAGCGGTGGACCGGATGGAGTGAGAGGGGGTTGGTGATAGTATTGGTGGTGATGGCCTAGATTCAGTGTTGTGTTGCAAAACCATTGTGATTCCCTGAGTTCTTTGGCCTTGCGACGACACCTCCACATTTAGTGCTGGAGGTGTGCTTAACGGTGGCGGTGGTCTTACAGTGGGGGAAGCGAGGAAGCGTTGCTGGCAACCTTCAGTCGGTGCAGGTGCACATGTGCTACCTGAGGTTTTGTAGTCCATCCACGCTTGCAAGTGCATGTTGATTAAATGTCTAAGCATGCAACTAGTATTCAAATTTCTGAGTTGTTTACCTCGGCTAAAGGTCCTTCCGCACTTCTTACAGGTAACCTTTGCCTCATCAGTAGGATTTTGGACAAAGAAGTGCCACACTGCACTCTTCCTACTATGGTATACATTTTCTGGCCTTGCACGCTGTGCTAAGTTGACCATCTGGCCAAGCTGTCCTGCAACTCTTTTAGTTTTTGGTCCACGTTTTTGGACAGCTACGGGCCTGCCAGATAACCGCTGCTGCGATGTCAATGCCTGCTGCGGATCCTTCTTATCTGAACTACTGCCAGCGCCACTCTCCTCCCCCAGTGGATGCCAATGCGGGTCAAGAACTGGGTCATCCATCACCTCGTCTTCAAAGTCATCTGCACCTTCCTCTGTACCTTCCTCTGTGTCACCGTGTAAGGTGGTATAGTATGCGGGAAGGGGCACCTGAGTTTCATCAGACTCAGATTCTGGCTCAATAGACTGCGAGGGCAATGTAGTGCTCTGAGTCGATGTACCAGCAGAATAATCTAGCAGTGGCTGTGCATCAGTGCACTCCATGTCAGATTTATCTTAACCTGGGGAATTCTGGTTTTGACTTGAGAAGCCAGGCATAGTACTGTATGTGAAAAGAGCTCCATAGAGTAATTTGAAGTTTGGGCTTCCGCATCCTTAACTTTTGGTGGAGGTGAAGGACACAAGGAAAGGTGTTTTTCTTGACCAGAACCCTGCACTGACGACTCCGTGATTGCAGGTTTCGAACGTTCAGAAGAGGAGGCAATAAAGCTGGTTGCTGTTTCGGCAATGTACGCCAAAACCTGTTCCTGATGCTCCGGCTTTAAAAGCGGTTTTCCTGCTCCAAGAAAATGCAACCTTACAGGCCTTCTTGGGCCAGACGATGACGCAGGCTCAACACCTCCTGCCTTAGCTGCTATTGTGCTTTTGCCAGAACCAGACGATGCACCACCATCAGTACCGGCTGCGCCCCCCTGCCTACGTCCGCGGCCTCTTCCACCCTACTGCCTCATGTTTGGAATAATGTTCCAAAAATACCAGCAGAGAGATTGTACTGTATGAGGAGCGTCCACCTGTGAAAGGTGTATTAAAAAAATTAAATCTACGTATATATTTTCTTAGTCACAGACGCTCTCACAGTATGTATTTGACCGTAATCCAACAAGCAGATAAATGGAACTGTATCAGAAGTGTACAGCTGTATACGTTTTTTGTGTAACTAACAATCTCCGTATATGTATTTACGGAGTGTCACACACACACGCTGACTCTGTATAGATGTGACTGTAATGCGAACGGCAGATATACAATACTGTTTGAGAATCGGACAGCTCTATACGGTGTGTGTATGGAAAATTGTCAATCTCTGTCTATTTGTATACGGACTGACACACGCTGTCTCTGTCTAGTTTTGACCATAATCAAACAGCAGATATACAAAACTGTTTGAAAAGCAGACAGCTTTCTAAGGTGTAGGTCTGGAAAAATGGAAAATCTCCTCAACTTGTTTTTCCAGAGTCACACACAGATAGCTTCTATTTGTCCATTATACAAAGCGGTACACGGTAGTGTGTGAGGAGCGTACACCGCTATACGGTGTCTGTATGGAAAATTGTCAATCTCCACCTATTTCTATACGGACTGACACACGCTGTCTCTGTCTAGTTTTCACCGTAATCAAACAGCAGATATACAAAACTGTTTGAAAAGCAGACTGCTCTATAAGGTGTAGGTCTGAAAAAAATGGAAAATCTCCTCGGCTTGTTTTTCCAGAGTCACACACATATAGCTTCTATTTGTCCGTGATACAAGGCAGTACATGGTAGTGTGTGAGGAGCGTACACCGCTATACGGTGTCTGTATGGAAAATTGTCAATCTCAGTCTATTTGTATACGGACTGACACACGCTGTCTCTGTCTAGTTTTGACCATAATCAAACAGCAGATATACAAAACTGTTTGAAAAGCAGACAGCTTTCTAAGGTGTAGGTCTGGAAAAATGGAAAATCTCCTCAACTTGTTTTTCCAGAGTCACACACAGATAGCTTCTATTTGTCCGTTATACAAGGCTGTACACGGTAGTGTGTGAGGAGCGTTCACCGCTATACGGTGTCTGTATGGAAAATTGTCAATCTCCGCCTATTTCTATATGGACTGACACACGCTGTCTCTGTCCAGTTTTGACCGTGATCAAACAGCATATATACGAAACTGTTTGAAAAGCGGACAGCTCTATAAGGTGTAGGTCTGGAAAAATGGAAAAACTCCTCAGCTTGTTTTTCCAGAGTCACACCCAGATGGCTTCTATTTGTCCGTGATACCAGCTGGTACACGGTAGTGTGTGAGGCGCGTACACCGCTATACGGTGTGTGAAAAAATGAACGCTCAGTAACTCACCCGAACAAAATAATAAAAGTTGGAGTACTTTGAAAAAAGCAGATTGAACAGCAGTGTGCACACAGCAATGCAGCTAGCAGGTAGCCTTAAAAGGCAGCCTAATCACCACCAGCGCTGCTGCACAGAACAAAAATCCTCCCCTTTCACTGCACACTAAGGCTACGTGCACACGCTGCGGAATGGGGTGCGGATTTGGCCTCGCGGAATTTGTAAAATCCGCAGGTAAATCTGCAGGTCAAAAGACCTGCGGTTTTACCTGCGGATTGCTCTACGGTTTTGCCCTGCGGTTTTTTATCTCCACAATGGAGGAGATGGCAAACCGCAGTGGAATCCGCAGAAAGAATTGACATGTCAATTCTTTCTTCGGTTTCAAAACACTGCACTGCACTGTGGTTTTTTATTCCCATAGGGAATAATGGTACTGTACACCGCAGCAAAAACTGCTGCGGACCCGCAGCGGCCAAATCCGCTGCAGACCCGCATCAGAATCCGCAGCGTGTGCACACACCCTATCTGTACAGTGAAAAGCGCTAGCAGCAGAAGTAATTTTGTTTTTCTTCTTCCCTGCCTAACACTCTCCCTATTCAGAATCAGCAGCAGCAGCACCTCTCCCTATTGTAAGATCGGCAGAAGTAAGATGGTGGTCGGCGGTCACGGCCTTTTATACCCACTGTGATGCCACAGAAAGCCAGCCAATCACTTCAATGCCCTTCTCTAAGATGGTGGCGGCCACTGCGCATGTCATCGCGTTGCCCACAGTGTGCGTCCTCCATCATTGACTGAGAAAAGGCGCTGGAAGCATTATTTGAAACGCGACTTTGGCGCTCTGATCGGCGACCTCACGGCCGACCTCACGCTATGGTCGGGTTTCGATCGCGAAACCCGACTTTAGCTAAAGTTGCCGATTCTTGAATTTGACCGACCCATTTTGCTCAACTCTAATTGAGTGTAATCGTAGCTGAAAATCCCAGGAAAATGATCTGCTCACTTCCTTCAACCGTTTCAGGGTTCGAAAGTAATGAAACATTGAGAAGAAATTGCATGTTCATTCTTTGGCTGGCTTTGTTATCTAAAATGTAAATTACAAAAAAAAAAAAATAACCACAAAAACAAAGGAAAAAAATTAGATGAAAAAAATGTGCGCGCGCACCCTTTTGCATTTTTGCTGCTTTTTTTATGCAAATGCAAGAAACGTTTGAGCAAAGTACACTTGAGATTCGTACCTCAAAAAAATTCTGCAAAGAAAAAAAAATGAGAGAGAAGAGAACATAGAATCCAAATCCATTTCAAACATATATATATTTATTTATCAAAAAGTAGACACATATCAGAGATACAGGATAGTAAAAAGAATCAATAAAATGGGTAATCACATAAGGCCCGATACTAGAAAAAACAAGTGGACGACCTGTATTGGGTATGGTTGCCCAAACAAATCCCGCAGGGAATATATGATTCTATGTGTGAAATACTGTGTTGACCCTGGTTGGTGACTAAATACACATGCCAGTGGCTGGTAGGTAAATGCACTAGATGTGAATCACCAGTATTGCAAAAAGAAAAGTTTTGCAATTGTGTGACTCACGTATATAATAATCCAATGTATGTATGGTCAAACGGGAGAAAGAAAAGGCAATTAGAAGTGCAGCACTGGTAATAGAGTAGTATAAAAGATAGTCATTACACCAACCAGGTAATATATGGTGAGATATATAGATCAGAGGTCGCTTATGGAAGGCTTCCCCTGTGCAATATAATATGTTGCATTAAACCCAGAAAAAGGATAGCAGTACCAATTGTTGGTAAGCTGGGTATGAATCAGCCAGTGCTGAGAACGGTTTTGTCACCCCCATATGTTGAAAAATAAAGTGACAGTTAACACAATTGTCTGTCACTGTTATAAAAAAGTGAAAAAAAGGAGGGCAACCACCGCTCGCTGCATTGGCCGTGGTATATCATTAGACTGAGTCTTGTTCAGAACTCAGCAATGCACCATATCAGCTGCATATAATAGAACATATAACAATAAACCCTGCGGAAAAAGTCAGAGTGAGCTTAAATAAGCTGGATAAACATACCCATCATATCCTGGTGTGTAACAGGCGCCAAATTGTGTGCCTCTACGCGCGTTTCGCGGTATACAAAACCGCTTCCCCGAGGAAGCGGTTTTGTATACCGCGAAACGCGCGTAGAGGTACACAAGTTGGCGCCTGTTACACACCAGGATATGATGGGTATGTTTATCCAGCTTATTTAAGCTCACTCTGACTTTTTCCGCAGGGTTTATTGTTATATGTTCTATTATATGCAGCTGATATGGTGCATTGCTGAGTTCTGAACAAGACTCAGTCTAATGATATACCACGGCCAATGCAGCGTGCGGTGGTTGCCCTCCTTTTTTTCACTTTTTTATAACAGTGACAGACAATTGTGTTAACTGTCACTTTATTTTTCAACATATGGGGGTGACAAAACCGTTCTCAGCACTGGCTGATTCATACCCAGCTTACCAACAATTGGTACTGCTATCCTTTTTCTGGGTTTAATGCAACATATTATATTGCACAGGGGAAGCCTTCCATAAGTGACCTCTGATCTATATATCTCAGACTATCTTTTATACTACTCTATTACCAGTGCTGCACTTCTAATTGCCTTTTCTTTCTCCCGTTTGACCATACATACATTGGATTATTATATACGTGAGTCACACAATTGCAAAACTTTTCTTTTTGCAATACTGGTGATTCACATCTAGTGCATTTACCTACCAGCCACTGGCATGTGTATTTAGTCACCAACCGGGGTCAACACAGTATTTCACACATAGAATCATATATTCCCTGCGGGATTTGTTTGGGCAACCATACCCAATACAGGTCGTCCACTTGTTTTTTCTAGTATCGGGCCTTATGTGATTACCCATTTTATTGATTCTTTTTACTATCCTGTATCTCTGATATGTGTCTACTTTTTGATAAATAAATATATATATATGTTTGAAATGGATTTGGATTCTATGTTCTCTTCTCTCTCATTTAATTGAGAATCGTCTCCATACTATAAGATTTCATGAGGCATTATTTATGTACTCTCCTAATAATGGAATAAGGATGTTCTTTTGCTGTATTTTTCATAAAAAAAAAAAAATGTAGCAAAAATGTCGGTTTGAACTTGGTGTTTTTGCAGCCGTCTAAGGCTGCAGAAAAAAAGTTGCAAAAATGCTGCATGTGAAAAGAGGGCTATTGTATACTCACATTGAGTTGTTTTGCTGAGTTTTTGGAGCAGAAACTCTCCAACTCTCCAATCAAATCTTGTGGTTTTTACAGAGTTTCTGCACCAAACACTCAGCAAAACAACTTACTGTGAACCCACCTTCAAAGGCTATGTTCACACTGAGATTTCGGAACAGTTTTTTTAATACTGTAGTCATCCTTGACGGAAACACGTCTTAAGAGGTTTCTGACTGCAGTGAGCAGACGTTCTGGCAGCCTGGAATACAAACACATGGTGCTGAGCACTTAACACTGACCTCAGCTTTCCCCATGATAATTCTGTCTGCAGGAAACTACAGCATGAACTTGATTCAACTTTCTCTTTTTTTTTCCCCTTTTATGTAGGAGGTTGCCCTAGTTAAGATATTTTAGGCGCAATGTATTATTTACGTTTTTCCTCTTTTGTCTTGTGCTATTCGTTGATACTTTTTTGCATCAAATTCTCCAAAATGGCACGCGGGGTTTATGAACACTGCGCAACATTGAAAAAAATGATTTTTATTTTTTATGTTAAACTTCTTTTTTTTAAGCTCAAAAAGTCGCATGTCTAAAATGCTGCAAAATTTGCTCAAAAATTTCAGTCGTACATAAAATCATTCCACGAAAGAAGGAAGGGACTGCAGTACATTTTGTGCAAAAATGTTGTGACTTTTTCAAAAGTCACAATTGATGAATCATTCGCAAACATCTGGGAACCCCAAACATTGCAAACCATTACAAGCAAAAAAAAAAAAAATCAGGTAACCGCATATAAAGTACACTTAAACACAAATTTAAAAAAAAATTAGGCACAAATGAAAAACAGGTGAAAAAGGTGCAAATGTAATAATTGATCTGGCACTTAGAGCCTTTATTCAAAAATAGCGCCACATATGTCTATAGGTTGCATGTGGTATGGCAATTCAGCCCCACTGACTTCACTGGAAAAGACCTGTAGTACAAAAGATTTTCAAGGGGAAGACGCTTCTGGATACGTCAGCATGTTTTTGTGTTTTTGACCTGAAGCTTCTTTTTGGATTTTTCCTTGACGCTGGGTTTGTGGTTTTTAAACACTGGCCATTTTTTTTTTACTTTTTCAATCGTTTTTTGGTTGCTTCTTGAGCATTTGTTTTATATTTCTGTGAAGTCTCTTTGTTGTTTTCTAGTTATTTTTTTTTTCTGCACTGGACAATGAAGAAACCAGCAGTGGTTTCTGAAGTGTAAACACTGGTAAAATGCATCTTCTGGATGTATATGCAGCCTTCCCATTGACTTGTATTGTAAAGTACAAAGTGTCTTCAGAGCGATAATCACCTGAAGAATGGTCCACTCATTTCTATAAACTGCTTGCTTTCTTTGGAAACTGAAGGGGTTAAAAGACATATTAGTTTCTCATGAGAGTAAGGTTGAACTTTTTGGACTCCATTCCAAAGCCAACACTGCACATCACCAAAAGCTCACCATACCAACAGTGAAGCATGGTGGAGGCATTATGCTTTGGGGCTGTTTTATAGCAGCTGAAAATGGGGCATTAGTCAAGGTGATGGGAATTATGAATAGTTCCAAATATAACTCATTTCTTGCAACAAAACCTTCAGGTCTCAGCTGAAAAGCGGTAGATGAAGAGGAATTTTACCTTTCAACACAACAAGCTGTGTGGTTTCTTCCCACACTCCAAAAACATACTGATAGGGCATTTTGATTCTTGCCCAAATGGGGACAGTGATGATGATGTCTTAAAGCGCAGCAGAGTATGGTGGCGCTATATACCGTATATATATATAATACTAGCTGAAGAGCCCAGCGCTGCCCGGGCATAGTAACTAACTACGGTTAGTTGTAACAAATTATAATGATAATATATATATATAAAGCTGAGTGTATAGCCCCGCCCACTCCGCATAGCCACATTCACTAGAATATCCCACATCATCCCGTCAGCCAGTGCTACCGGACTACTACCTCTAATATCCCACATCGTCCCATCAGCCAGAGCCACCGGACTACTAATATCCCACATCATCCTGTTAAAGCCACCGGACAACTACCACTAATATCCCACATCATCCCGTCACATTCGCTGGACTACTACCCCTAATATCCCACATCATCCCATCAGAGCCACCGGACTACTACCCCTAATATCCCACATCATGCCGTCACAGCCGCTGGACTACTACCCCTAATATCCCACATCATCTCGTCAGCCAGAGCCACCGGACTACTACCCCTAATATCCCGCATCATCCTGTCAGCCAGAGCCACTGGACTACTACCCCTAATATCCCACATCATCACTTCCAAACCGGGGATACCTTTAAGAGGGGCCTTGGGTCAGAACCAGAGCACTGAGTGGATTTGCCCTAACTTCCATACCGGGGATCCCTTTAAGAAAGTCTGGGATCAGAACCAGAGCGCTGGATGGATTTGCCCTGACTTGCATACCAATGATCCCTTTAATAGAACCCTGGAGTCAGAATCAGAGCGCTGAGGGATTTGTCCTAACTTCCATACAGGAGATCCCTTTAAGAGAGCCTGGGGTCAGTACCAGAGCATTTGAAGGCAATTGCCCTGACTTCCATACCGGGGATCTCTTTAAGAGAGGCATGGGGTCAGAACAAAAGTACTGGATGGATTTGCCCTGCCTTCCATACCAGAGATCCCTTTAAGAAAGGCCTGGGGTCAGTACCAAAACTCTGAGTGGATTTGCCCTAACTTGCATACCATTGATCCATGGGAGGGGGATTCATTTCTGTCATGTGCTTGCTGCTCCTTTCTGGGGGGCAGACAATGGCAGGGAGCTTATGTTCCTGGGGATGCTAGATCTCTCCCACCATTTCAGTGTCTGCTGAGGTGTTGTTAAGTGGGAAAACTTGCTCATAGCAACCATCACAGCTCAGCTACTTTTAACCCGTTCTGGTGAAATGAGAGATGCTTAGTGATTGGTTGCAAGGAAAACTATTGATCATAGCAACCAATCACAGCTGAGCTTCTTTTGAACAGCTCTGGTGAAATGAAAGATGCTTCGTGATTGGTTGGTGGTACACACATACATATATTCATTTTTATATATATAGAGATATATGAACAGTTCTGGCAAAAATTAAGAGACTGTCAGAGGCCGAAAGCGACTCTCCACTGACCGGGAAAACAGTCATCTTAGCAACTGCAGGATGACATCAAGTGACCTACAAATGGAATGCCAAATGGCAGCTGGGGTGAAGTGCACGGCAAGAACAGTTTGTAACAGGCTTCTAGACGCAGGGCTCAAGTCATATAAAGCTAGAAAAAAGCCTTTCATCAATTAGAAGCAAAGGAGAGCCAGGCTGAAGTTTGCCAAAGGCTATAAGGATTGGACCATAGAGGTCCACTGTGAAATTTGGTGGAGGATCGGTATACAGCTCTGGCAAAAATTAAGAGACCACTGCAAACTTTTCACTTTGTCTTATTTTTCTCTTTATAGGTATATTTTTGAGTAAAATGTAAATTCCTCTTTTATTCTATAAACTACTGACAACATGTCTACGAATTTCCAAGCACTAAATTTTGTACTTATTTTCAGAAAATGAGGAATGGTCAAAATAACAAAAAAAAATGCAGTGCTTGCTGACCTCAAATAATGCTAAGAAAACAAGTTCATAATCATTTAGAAACAACAATACTAATGTTTTAACTCGGGAAGAGTTCAGAAATCAATATTTAGTGGAATAACCATGATTTTTAATCACAGCTTTCATGCATCTTGGCATGCTTCCACCAGTCTTTTCACACTGCTTTTGGGTGACCTTATGCCACTCCTGGTACAAAAATGTAAGCAGTTCTTCTTTGTTTGATGGCTTGTGACTAGAGTTGAGCAATACCGTCCGATACTTCAAAGTATCGTATCGGATGGTATCGGCCGATCTTTAAAAAAAGTATCGGTATCGCCGATTCCGATACCGGAAGTCCCATTCAAGTCTATGGGACTTCCGGTATCGGAATAAGAAAAACCCTTTCCTGCCCTTGTACAGCCTCTCTGGGGTCTGTACGGGCCTTTCGGGGGGCTGTGCCGGCCTGCCAGGGGGTCTGTGCAGGCTCCGGTGGTCTGTGCCGGCCTGCCGGTGGTCTGTGCAGGCTCTGGGGGGCTGTGCCGGCCTGCCGGGGGGCTGTGCCGGCCTGCCGGGGGGCTGTGCAGGCTCCGGGGGGCTGTGCCGGCCTGCCGGGGGGCTGTGCCGGCCTGCCGGGGGGCTGTGCCGGCCTGCCGGTGGTCTGTGCAGGCTCCGGGGGTCTGTGCAGGCATCGTCCGATGGGACTACAAGTCCCATCGGGCGATGCCTGCTACCATGACAGTGATTGACACATTAGCCAATGATGGGACAGTAGTAGTCCCATCATCCGGCTAATGTGTTAAATGTAAAAAAAAAAAAAAAAAATTACATGCTACATACATACAACATGCATACTACATACATGCTACATTCATACTACATACTACATACATGCTACATTCATACTACATAAATACTACATGCAACATACATACTACATATATACTACATGCATGCTACATACATACTGCATGCTACATACATACCACATATATACTACATGCATGCTACATACATACTGCATGCTACATACATACCACATATATACTACATACATACTACATGCATGCTACATGCATGCTACATGCTACATACATAACACATATATACTACATGCATGCTACATACATACTACATGCTACATACTACATGCATGCTACATACATACTACATGCTACATACTACATATATACTACATGCATGCTACATACATACTACATGCTACATACATACTACATATATACTACATGCATGCTACATACATACTACATGCTACATACTACATGCATGCTACATACATACTACATGCTACATACTACATATATACTACATGCATGCTACATACATACTACATGCTACATACATACTACATATATACTACATGCATGCTACATACATACTACATGCTACATACATACTACATATATACTACATGCATGCTACATACTACATGCTACATACATACTACATATATACTACATTCATACTACATACTACATATATACTACATACATACTACATACATACTACATACATACTACATGCATGCTACATGCATGCTACATACATACTACATACATACTACATGCATACCACATATATACTACATACATACAATACATTCATACAATACATACATAGACATACAGTACATATAACATAGAGTAACATACTTACCAATACTTGTCACATTGTTCCCCGAAGCCATTGTCTTTTCCGGGATAAATATTAACATAACAAACCACAAAAATACTCACCCACGATCCGAAGCAGTCCACGAGTGTGTCCCACGACGATCTTGGGTAGAGAACTGCAGCATCAGATGATGCTGCCGTTCTCTACGGGCTGCAGGAATCCAATGACGGAAGGTAGGTATCCTTCCGCACTGTATTCCTCCGCCACTTAAAAAAAAAAAAAAGTCCCTAGTCTCACTTTATGCCATTGCTGCGTGGGGAATTCCCACACAGCAATGGCATAAAGTGAGACTAGGGACTTTTTTTTTTTAAGTGGCGGAGGAATACAGTGCGGAAGGATACCTACCTTCCGTCATTGGATTCCTGCAGCCCGTAGAGAACGGCAGCATCATCTGATGCTGCAGTTCTCTACCCAAGATCGTCGTGGGACACACTCGTGGACTGCTTCGGATCGTGGGTGAGTATTTTTGTGGTTTGTTATGTTAATATTTATCCCGGAAAAGACAATGGCTTCGGGGAACAATGTGACAAGTATTGGTAAGTATGTTACTCTATGTTATATGTACTGTATGTCTATGTATGTATTGTATGAATGTATTGTATGTATGTAGTATATATGTGGTATGTATGTAGCATGTAGTATGTATGTGGTATGTATGTAGCATGCATGTAGTATGTATGTAGCATGCATGTAGTATGTATGTAGCATGCATGTAGTATGTATGTAGTATGTATGTAGTATGTATGTAGCATGTATGTAGCATGCAGTATGTATGTAGCATGTATGTAGTATGTATGTAGTATATATGTAGTATGTATGTAGCATGTAGTATGTATGTAGCATGTAGTATGTATGTAGCATGCATGTAGTATATATGTAGTATGTATGTAGCATGCATGTAGCATGTATGTAGTATGTATGTAGTATGTATGTAGCATGCAGCATGTATGTAGTATGTATGTAGTATATATGTAGTATGTATGTAGTATGTATGTAGCATGCAGTATGTATGTAGCATGTATGTAGTATGTATGTAGTATATATGTAGTATGTATGTAGCATGCATGTAGTATGTATGTAGTATGTATGTAGCATGCAGTATGTATGTAGCATGTATGTAGTATGTATGTAGTATATATGTAGTATGTATGTAGCATGCATGTAGTATGTATGTAGCATGCATGTAGTATGTATGTAGTATTTTTTTTTTTTTTTTTTTTTAACATTTAACACATTAGCCGGATGATGGGACTACTACTGTCCCATCATTGGCTAATGTGTCAATCACTGTCATGGTAGCAGGCATCGCCCGATGGGACTTGTAGTCCCATCGGACGATGCTTGCACAGACCCCCGGACATCAGCACAGCCCCCCGGCAGGCCGGCACAGCCCCCCGGCAGGCCGGTACAGACCCCCACAGGGTGCACAGACCACCGGCAGGCCGGCACAGCCCCCCGGCAGGCCGGTACAGACCCCGGGCAGTCCACACAGCCCCCCGGCAGGCCGGCACAGCCCCCCGGCAGGCCGGCAGAGACCCCCGGAAGGCCCGAAATGACGGCGCATCATGATGCGCACACACCGCGCATCATGATGACGTCAGGCCGTCAATCAACTGAACTTCCGATTCCGATGCCGAATTCCGATATTGAAAAAATATCGGAAGTCGGTATCGGAATTCCGATACAGCAAGTATCGGCCGATACCCGATACTTGCGGTATCGGAATGCTCAACACTACTTGTGACTATCCATCTTCCTCTTGATTACATTCCAGAGGTTTTCAATGGGGTTCTGGTCTGGAGATTGGACTGGCCATGACAGGGATTTGATCTGATGGTCTTTCGTACTCTGGTTGGAATTCAACTGACACTGGAATGGAATGGCTGTCAGACATGCAGAGAAGCTGATTTTTATAAAACTGTGCAGTGGTCTCTTAATTTTTGCCAGAGCTCTGTGTATATATATATATATATATATATATATATATATATATATATACACACATATCGGATGCTTAGTGGCTACTACTTTCACTTCTAGTCGGAACTCTGTTCTTTTGGATTTCCTAGGGTTAACCATTTAATGTGTCAGTTCCTATTTCTCTCCATATGGTATGATCTGGTTACAAAGAATAGACTTGGCTGACTATCAAATCCCCCCAAACAGTGGCTGGCTATGGAGGCCATCTGTTTAACATAGAGGTGGGGGAGAGGAAGACAAAAGTTGGGAGGAAACTGCATCTCCCTTCACAGACTTGGTTCCCTGCACGATGTGGCTCTGCAGCAAGGGCAGGCGAAGAACTGGAGAAGTTCAATTTTACAATCTCGTCACCAGTTGTATAAAATGACAGAAGCAAGAGCCCAACAGGGTCTGCTGGGAATTGTAGTTTTACAGTAGCTGGAGAGCAACAGGTTGCAGATCACACTATATAGACCCATTACGTTCTAATGAAATAGTTGGTTCCCCCGATCTGATGACCGGTATGAGCTGGATAAGAAATCTCAGTGACCAACCAACAAGGCTGCTTGACTTCAGGACTCACAGTTGCGATGGCAACATTTCCATCTCGAACGTGCACTGTGCTGTGATTTTAATTTTTTATTAGTGATTGCAGCCTTAATGGACTCCAAATGAACATTCTGTACTTGCCGAGGCCAGCCACATTCATTTCACTGACGTGACATGTTCTGACAGGACCCCGTGATTAAGACAGAATATTTTTGGAGAGTGCAATGTTCCAGTCTAAAATTATAGTAATACAGAATAGCAACAGATTTCCTCTATAACTAAATATAGCTATTTCCAAAAAAAATTTAGTTTTTTTTTTTTACTTTATTTCTTTTTAAATGTATGCATTTCATTTACACAGTGATTTTTAAACTTTGCTGCCAACCAGTACATAAGTGGCTTGTTAAAAAGTAAGTAAATGCACTTTTAATTATTTATTTTTGAAATCAAAAGAACAAGCTATGAAAACTGCTCTAATCTGTCTACAGTTCTGTCTCCAGTAGGAGATTAATTTATATCTGCTGCCTATAGAAGACTATCGAGAAGGAAAGGATGTGAAGTTGGAGAGAAAAAAATCATCTACAGAGAGGAAAATTCACAGTTCTGAATTTAGCTTTAGACGTAAATGGGGAAGAAAAAGCCATCTAACTCCCGGACCGATGCTGTATTACTAATCCATCTTGTCATATGTTATTCCGTTTTGACCATCATGTAAATGAAACGTTCAGTGTCACATCGGCATCTCGTCTTTTGATTTGTTTTTGTTGGAAATAAATACCCGAAAGTTAAACATAACCTTCATTTACAATTTTCCTTTTTTCTTTGTCCTGTCCAAGAAAAATATTATCATTGTGCTGCCAGCTTAGCTCAGTCATGACATAAGTGTTCTACTGATGCCTATAATTGCTGCCAAGTTATATGGCACCCGAATCAGATATCATGGAAATTATGTGGAATAAGCAATAGTGGTACTACCATAAAATCTGCTGCCAGGCACTGTAGAGGGTACAACTAACAAAAAAAAGCCCAAAATGTTATGTCCTGGAATTTAGTGCTGCAAGACTTCAACTCTGTACTTATATCTATGCATCCAGACAGCAGGGGTCCAAATGGCTGAGGGGACAGGACTCATTCACACAAATTACTCAGACTTTCCTTGCTCAGTTAAAAACATCACACGTGCCCGATCTCTTCATAATGCATATATAATGCTGCCATAAAGTGCTCAAATAATACCAATGCAAAGTGGTAATATAACATTACCATAGAGCGCTCTAATAATACCACTATATAGTGCTCATAGGATACCACTATACAGTGCTCAAATAATACCACCATGGGTATGGTATTGTGATCCTGCCATAGCAGTGTCTAAATGATGCCGCCATAGTGTGATACTGTGATACCGCCATAATAGTGTCTAAATAATACCACCATAGTGGGGTACTGTGATACCACCATAACAGCGTCTAATGAATACCACCTTAGAGGGGTACTGTGATACCATCATAACAGTGTCTAACTATTACCACCTTAGTGGGGTACTGTGATACCATCATAACAGTGTCTAACTAATACAACCATAGTGTGGTACTGTGATACCGCCATAACAGTGACTAAATAATACCACCATAGTGTGGTATGGTGATACCTCCATAACATTGTCTAAATAATACCACCATAGTGGGGTACTGTGATACGGCCATAAGTGTCTAAATAATAACACCATAGTGGGGTACTCTGATACCACCATAACAGTGTCTAAATAATACCACCATAGTGTGGACGATGATACCTCCATAAGAGTGTCTGAATAATGCCACCATAGTGGGGTACTGTGATACCACCATAACAGTGTTTAAATAATACCTCTATAAGAGTGTCTAAATAATACCACCATAGTGGGGTACTGTGATACCGCCATAACAGTGTCTAAATAATACCACCAAAGTGGGGTACTGTGATACTGCCATAACAGTGTCTAAATAATACCACCATAGTGGAGTAATGTGATACTGCCATAACAGTGTCTAAATAATATCACCATAGAGGGGTTCTGTGATACCGCCATAACAGTGTCTAAATAATACCACTATATTGGGATACTGTGATACCTTCATAACAGAGTCTAAATAATACCACCATAGTGTGTTACTGTATTACTGCCATAAGAGTGTCTAAATAATGCCACCATAGTGGAGTAATGTGATACTGCCATAACAGTGTCTAAATAATATCACCATAAAGGGGTTTTGTGATACCGCCATAAGTGTCTAAATAATACCCCCATAGTGGTGTACTGTAATACCGCCATAACAGTGTCTAAATAATATCACCATAGTGGGGTACTGTGATACCACCATAACAGCGTCTAACTAATACCACCAAAGTGGGGTACTGTGATACCATCATAACAGTGTCTAACTAATACCACCTTAGTGGGGTACTGTGATACCGTCATAACAGTGTCTAACTTATACCACTATAGTGGGGTACTGTGATACCACCAAACAGTGTCTAACTAATACCACCTTTGTGGGGTACTGTAATACCACCATAACAGTGTCAAACTAATACCACCATAGTGGGGTACTGTAATACCACCATAACAGTGTCTAACTAATACCACCTTAGTGAGGTACTGTGATACCACCATAACAGTGTCTAACTAATACCACCTTAGTGGGGTACTGTGATACCACCATAACAGTGTCTAACTAATACCACTTAGTGGGGTACTGTGATACCACCATAACAGTGTCTAACTAATACCACCTTAGTGGGGTACTGTGACACCGTCATAACAGTGTCTAACTAATACTACCTTAGTGGGGTACTGTGATACCGTCATAAGTGTCTAAATAATACCACCGTAGTGGGGTACTGTGATACCACCATAACAGTGCCTAAATAATACCACCATATAGGCCCTTTATTACACTGCCACAGAGTGGTCAAGTAATAACATCATATGGTGCTCAAATAATTTTATTGTTGAATATCTCCAGAGCTGTCAGTCAATTCAAAAGGTTAATACATTTGAAACCTGAATATTTAAGAAAGTGAAATGAGGTGCATGATTACTGGCAACTAAATGAAAAAAGGAAATTTTCTCATCTCATTTGTTTATTTTAATATGTCAAAGTAACAATAATAACCAAACAGCTCAAAATGTACAAAAATACATTTCCCCAAAAAAATCTCAGTGACCAATACACAGTAGTATTATAGTTGTTCTGCCTTCATACACGTTGGCATGGTGTGCAATCTAGCATACGGCATAAACAACCTTCTATCTTCCAAAATAAGCAGACCGTTCTCTGTAGTCTAACTTGTTTATTGGTGAAGAGTATAGAACATGCGGTAAAACTATAAAGAATACAAAGACATGGGTAAGTGTTGGGCAGATGATCACACAGCTAACACAATTACAGGAAGTATGCAGTGTGATGCAAGCTTTACATGGAACACACAGGTGTCTAATTACATGTACTGAGCACTGACTGCTATACAGTTAGTAACATCTCTGTTCAACACTGCATTGCAAGAAAAGATATTAATCTTACCAGATATGCTTTACCAGGATATCGAACTCAAGTTGGAGAGTTACAGGAGGACAAATAAACACATGCGTCCCATGAAATACACAGAAGAAAATGGCATCTTCCTCATCCCAATTACATTGCTTCAATCCCACAATGCTACACTCTGTTAAAGACACAGGCTGTAAATGCTATTAAAGACACAGCTATAAATTCAGCCACCACTAGATGGTGCTATAGCTAAACCAGCACATAATACAAAACATTTTTGCCCTATATTCAAAGGGCAGATCAATAGTAGTCATAAGCTCCATCCATGGAATTTCTCACTTTCTTAATCTATTGACAATCATCTTTTTGGGCAGCACCAACCTCAGCCTCCCAGACACTGATCAGGGAGGTGACTGTTTTCCTTCACCATAAATCTCCCATTTAAGAAGAATCCACACGTTCTCGTTAGGCTTTAGGTCCATTTCGGAAGTGAACATGTCACTATACTTTCATTATTCTAAGGCCATTACTGGCAACTGAGCAGTGGTGACTACGACGCTGAGATAGAGCCTTGTCCTGCAGACTTTTTCCTGTCCCACTGCATGAAGAATGTGTCTTCAAAAAAATGGCAGTAGGTTTGGGAGTTGATTTTCAGACCATGTTTAATCCTAAAATGTCCAACTAGCTCATCCTTAAAAATTCCAGCCCATAGCAGTACCCACCTCCACTTTACTGGTGTCTGAGTGCGAAGTGGAGGTCTGTGCGCATTACTGATCCAGCCATGGCCCATCCAACTGGTCCGACAAGTGTCACTCTCATCTCATCAGTCCATAAATCTGTCTTCTTGGCCCAGTCTTGCCGTTTCTATGTCTTGTTCAGTGGTGGTGGTTTGGTTTCAGCTTCCCTTACCACGGCCATATCTCTGAGCATTGAACACCTTGTACTTCTGAGCCTAAATGGAGGTCACAGTTCTAGAGTAGAGGCTTTCTGGTCACTGCACATTTGATTTTTCTCAAATCATTGGAATCTTTTTTTCTCAATATGTTTTTTGTGACATTGTTTACTTTTTGTAACAAAACTTTTGAAGTTTCTGGAATTGCGCCCCAATATCTTAACAATTTCAAGATCGCTGTGTCCTTCTGCAGGACTTAACATTTTTTACTTTTAAGGGTCCGTTAAATCTCTTTTTTTGGTCCATTTTGCCTGAGGAAAACAAGCCGCCTAATAATTCTGCACACCTTGATGAAGGGCATTGTATCCTTAGACCGCAACCTCCTCGTTACAAAAATACACATCACCTGATCTGCTTCATCCAATAAGAATTCAAGGTTATAAAGCATGGGAAAACCTGCATAAAAATGATATGGTCAAAATTTTCCAGGGTGAAACATCAGCAAAGGTAAAATGATCTGGGCCCTTCTCTCCTGGGTTGGGGAGTGTGATTCCATTAATCTGTGTCCTGATGGTGCCCTATTATGAATTTGCTATAGGACCCCTTTTCTTATTCTAGGCTTTATTACGAGAAATTCTGACTATTTAAAAGATTGTTGGTTTTAAACCAAGATGGATATTTCTGTTCTTTGTGTAGCAGAATGGATCACGACCCTCATTCAGCACTTGTATTCCCTGTAACAATCTGCAACAGAAGCATAATTGAGACTCCGCACTCGGCTCTGCCAGTTTACTTACGGGAAAAGTTAAATGTCCCCTATTAGAAGTTTATGTTCCCACGAAGGGGCGAGAACTATACGGTCAGTTTATTATGAGTACACAGGTTACATGAGGTTCTAGCTGCTCTTTTAAAGGCATTGTGCTGATATGATATAAGTTGACCTGTAAAGCAATTAATAAAGCAACTCCAAACATCGTCACAACCTTATCTCCTACCTTAGCTGAATTTAAAGGGGATCTCCAATCAATTAGTGTATCTGTGTCTGTCAGTAAGATCAATCCCCCGCTTTCCTAAACTGAATATATGGGAATGCAGGTCTTTGAAATATAAATCCATAGACGCCTTTATATCTTCCATCTGTTGCTGCATTCCCAAGGAATTAGTATGACTTTAGCTATGAATCAAGCTAAAGACACTACTGCTGGATGAAGATGTCAAGCCCAGAGCACTTACCACCTATTTTCCATATGAATTAAAATGGTGATTTCTCAGGAATGCAGCAACAGATAGAAGATGTAAAGGTTTTGATGGATTTTTAATGTCAAAGACCTGTATGCTCATATATATATGTATATATTTGTGGGGTTGATGTTAGAGATTCCCTTTCAAGTTATACTTTTCCACGTTGAATTAGGGAACTAGGGGGCAGTTGTTCTAAGCACCAAAATCTATTGGAGGCACAACATCTTACTCTCCCCACTCCTCTTCCAATACTACCCTGACTGTCAAATGAATGACAACTACAAGCAGCACTTTGTCTTGGAGTGGCACATGAATTCCTGCCTTGAGGTGCAGAACGCAAGCAGCAAGAGGAGTTTGTCATTGGCTGCTGCGCTTAGCATAGACAGCAACCAAGATGACAAAGCTAAGCATAACTAAGTGAGCTTTGTCGATCTCAGTCGCTGTCTATGCAGATAGCAACACCTCAGCAACCCATGTTACACCACTGCCTTTGCACATTCATAGATTCTATATACTCGATATACTGTATATAACGTATATGGACACCTATTGTCCTGTCGGGTGGCATTTCGAGGACCTAGTGAGTATAACTTTCACCTCTCGTTCTGTAAGGGCGCCATACAGATTCTTTATTCTTAAGGCAGCCTGTGCTGGGAGCTGATTATTGTTAGTGTAACCTTTAAGCATTCCATGATTGAAATGATGGATGGATATTTCTAGAAATGTCCATTTGCTATTCTGTAAAGCTTGAGAAGTCATGTTTTGGTATAATAAGTCAGCCTGAGCAGCAAAGAGGCCAGACATTTGATCTCCAAGCCAAACCTAGAGTCTGTCGACTATCCAGTTTCTTAAAAAGAAATCCTGGAAGTTTGCGCTCTTCAGTCATCCCGTCCATAATATTCATTCTTGTCACGCAAGGTTATCCAAAGGACCAGCTGGCACCAGTGCATTGGAAACTGTGGTCCTGTGCCAGGCTAAACAAGCCTCTAAAGCCATCTCATCACAGAAAATAAAAGGCATTTTCGAAGGTTTCTTGAATAATCTAGAACAATTTTATTTAACCTTTAGGTCTTTACAAAACTACAACTCACAGCCTGCGCTGTCAGGGCATGTTGGGAGTTGTAGTTTTACAAACTCTTAGAAATTCACAGGATGGAGACCATGGTCTTCCAAACGTTGTCTGTATAAAGCCGTACGCTGTGTACAACTCAGTTCCCACTAAAGTGAATGTGATCTGGGCTTCAGTGCCTAAGAGGATAGCTCGTCAGTATCTATGTCCTGGGCAAACCATGAAATAAGTGTCCTCAGTAGCAGTCATGTGCGGTACTATTTGCCTCATGGCTTCCATTGTTGAGCAGTGTGGTACCGGACTCCTGCTGCCATTGATTAGAGCAGGGAAGAGAAGAAGAAGATTAATTTTGTTATTTTCAAACATTTGAAGGGGTTTAAATAATTAAAAGTTACATAACTTTTTTGGGTTGAAGGAATCTCCATTACTGGATTCCCTGTTCTTTCAGTATTATAGAGATATTAAGAAGATTGAAATCACTATCCACGTTCACAAGCGTTACTTAAAGGGGTTATTCTAAGGCAGGCTTCCCCAACTCTAGTCCTCAAGGCCCACCAACAGATCATGTTTTCAGGATTTCCTTTGTATTGCACAGGTGAAACAATTATCACCTGAGCAATACTAAGGAAATCCTGAAAACATGATCTGTTGGTGGGCCTTGAGGACTGGAGTTGGGGAACCCTGTTCTAAGGGACAACTTCCTGATCACTGGCGGTCCCAACGCTGGGACCCCAACCGATTCCGAGAACCAAGGCTCTGAAGACTCTCGTGTAAATGGAGCGGTGGTCGATCATGCGCTCTGCTGCTTCACTAATTTTTTATAGGAAAACCTAATACAGTCAAGCATTGCCCTTAGCTGGTCTTTGGCATCCAAGAATGAGTAAAGAGGAACTGCAAATGATCAAACTCTGCTCCGTTTACATGGTAGTTCTTCAGAGTACTGGTTCTCCAAATTGATGGGGATCCTAGTGACAGGCAAATGATGCCCTATCACATTATGAAACTTGAGAATATCCCT
Source organism: Dendrobates tinctorius (assembly GCF_039654945.1). Taxonomy (NCBI): domain Eukaryota; kingdom Metazoa; phylum Chordata; class Amphibia; order Anura; family Dendrobatidae; genus Dendrobates; species Dendrobates tinctorius. The sequence goes on from NW_027361993.1 coordinate 11,094,396, forward strand.
TTAAAGAGGTTGTTCATGTTCAGAAAACTATAGGCGGTGGCAGCTATAACAAAACAAACTGATTATTATTTTCCCTCCCCAGGGTCCAGCATTGGGTCTTCATTGCTACCCCAATTGCTGCTGTTGGTCTGCAGCACCGATGCCACTTCAACAGCACTGCAGTCGATCATGGGCACAAGCCGCTGAGCTCGCCGATTGGCTGTCGATATGGTGTCAGCACTGTCAACAAACCCAAAACAAAACTCAAGACAAAAACAAAATGAAAAATACCCTGATATAAGTAAATAAGTAAAAGCAATAGTGCATATACATAACTTTAAGTACTTGGTAAACATCAGTTTTGATTTAAAAAAAAAAAGCGTAAAAGCCATCCCATCAGCATCAAGGTGTACCCAAGTTTGGGAAGGTTCTAACCTCTAATATTAAAACTTTACCCTGCATCATAGTGATGTCCTGTTGAGCAGTACAGATAGGCGGACAATTGGATGTTCGGGTCCAGTGGGTTCGGCCAAACAGTTACAAAAAGTTTGGGTTCGGGTACCAGAACAGTACCCAAACCCGGACCCCATTCACTTGAATGGGGTGCCTGAACATCCAGTTTCTGATCGGTGGTGAAATCATCCCCACTCGTCAGAGAGCCGTGGTTCCCACGTTGTCAAAAGACATCGTGAGTGCTCAGCTGTGATCGGAAATATATAGTTTACCTCCTGTCACTGGTGTCAGCTGATGGGATTACAGCTCCCATCATCCGACACCTGCTGCTATTAATAACAGTGAGAGCAGGAGTAGGGGATGGGAGTATTCATCAGCAGCTCCTGCACTGTAAAAAAAATAATTAAAAAAAAAAAAACGCGTGGGTTCCCCTGTATTTGTGATAACCAGCCAGGCAAAACTCGCAGCTGGTGGCAGCAAACCTCAGCTGTCAGCTTCAACAAGGCTTGTTATCAAGAAGAGAGGGGTTCCCACGTTGTTTTTTTAAATTTAAATAAATAATTTAAAAAAAGGCATGGGATCCCCACCATTTTTGACAACAAGCCTTGCTAAAGCAGACAGCTGGGGGCTGGTATTCTCAGGCTGGTAAGGGGCCATGGATATTGCCCCCCAGCCTAAAAATAGCAGTCTGCAGCTGCCCAGAAAAGGCACATCTATTACATGCGCCAATTCTAGTGAGGATCTCACCGAGGTCAATTCAGCCTGGCTGGGAACGGAGCCTCAGTGACCGGCGGTAACCTCAATGACGTCACCACCGGTCACTGAAGCTGCGCTCATAGCAACTCAGTCACTAGTGCTTCTCAGCTTGGACGGTCGCATCGTGGCACCGTCCAGGTTGAAAACTGTATATCCCCCAGACATGGATTATGGCGTGGGACAGAATGACAGGCAGGTATGGTATATTGTTGTTTTTTTATTTTAGTTTTATTACAGAAGAACGAGGGTTTCGGTGGAATAGGCGTTTAGTGAGTATACCTGTGTTTGTTATTTTTAAATAAAAAAGTAAAACTGTGTTTTGTTTTATTTCTAATAAAGGATTTTATTCTGGCTGTGTCTTTATTTACCATACAACTATAGGATTAGTAATGGATAGGTGTCTTATAGACACCTCTCCATTACTAATCCATGGTCTTGATGACAAACACCGATGTTCGGGCAGCCAAACCCGAACAGTAACATGGACTTCCTGGTGAAGTCCGTGCCCGAACAGTAGGTGTGCGATACGGACGCCGAACTTTGCTCTTCGGGTTCGCCAATCTCTCCTGTGGTCGTGCTGCAGGGAAATTGAACAGGTATTTCCAGGTTTCCCCACAGATTGTACCTAAACACTTAGAAGCAAAGTGAGAAGACAAATTTGTGATCTGGTTTTTGTTAAGAAACCCTTTTAACAAGTAGCAAAGAACTTCTGAGATGTCTGGTAGCTCTCCTTTGAACAGTAAATAATTATCTCTCTACATGAAAATAAAACATTTATGGTCATTATTCGCCCTGTTTATAACTTTTCAGGGTTCATAAACATATTAATGACTTTACTTCAGTAAGATGGAACGCTTATGGCCATTATTTTAACTGTTTAGACTTGTGACTAGGATTTTGTAAACTGTAGTAAAATCTCATACAAACTTTTATAAAGATGTAAGAAAATCTGCCCATCTGATGCCACTATAATAACAGCAACACTACATACATGCATGTAAAAGGTTGTAGTCTGTTCCATGCCCTAAAGTCAGCCTGTAAGTACAAGAATATCACTACTATGCTACAATATTGCCCCCCAAAGTAAAATAATATAACTGGTATAATACTGCCTCTATATACAAGAATATAACTACTATAATACTGCCCCAATGTACAAGACTATAACTACTATAATACTGCTCCTATGTACAAGAATATAACTACTATAATACTGCTCCTATGTACAAGAATATAACTACTATAATACTGACCCTATGCATAAGACTATAACTACTATTATACTGCCCCTACATACAAGAATATAACCACTATAATGCTGCCCCAATGTACAAGACTATAACTACTATAATAGTGCTCCTATGTACAAGACTATAACTACTATAATACTGCTCCTATGTACAAGAATATAACTACTATAATACTGCTCCTGTGTACAAGAATATAACTACTATAACTGAAAAAAGAAGCAACAAGGATCAGCTCATCTTCTCTCCAGTCCAACCGCGCGGATCATGCAGTGCTGCAAGTAGTATGAAGGTGAAGCAGATGTCCAGCGTGGGTGGACTTCTGCTTCACCAACTATAATACTGCTCCTATGTACAAGAATATAACTACTATAATACTGCTCCTATGTACAAGAATATAACTACTATAATACTGCCCCTATGTATAAGAATATAACTACTATTATACTGCCTTTACATACAAGAATATAACCACTATAATACTGCCCCTATGTACAAGAATATAACTACTATAATACTGCCCCTATGTACAAGAATATAACTACTATAATACTGCCTCTATGTATAAGAATATAACTACTATAATAGTGCTCCTGTGTACAAGAATATAACTACTATAACTGAAAAAAGAAGCAACAAGGATCAGCTCATCTTCTCTCCAGTCCAACCGCGCGGATCATGCAGTGCTGCAAGTAGTATGAAGGTGAAGCAGATGTCCAGCGTGGGTGGACTTCTGCTTCACCAACTATAATTCTGCTCCTATGTACAAGAATATAACTACTATAATACTGCTCCTATGTACAAGAATATAACTACTATAATACTGCTCCTATGTACAAGAATATAACTACTATAATACTGCTCCTATGTACAAGAATATAACTACTATAATACTGCTCCTATGTACAAGAATATAACTGCTATAATACTGCTCCTATGTACAAGAATATAACTACTATAATACTGCTCCTATGTACAAGAATATAACTACTATAATACTGCTCCTATGTACAAGAATATAACTGCTATAATACTGCTCCTATGTACAAGAATATAACTACTATAATACTGCTCCTATGTACAAGAATATAACTACTATAATACTGCTCCTACTGTATGTACAAGAATATAACTACTATAATACAGCTCCTATGTACAAGAATATAACTACTATAATACTGCCTCTATGTATAAGAATATAACTACTATAATACTGCCCCTATGTACAAGAATATAACTACTATAATACTGCTCATATGTACAAGAATATAACTACTATAATACTGCTCCTATGTACAAGAATATAACTACTATAATACTGCCTCTATGTATAAGAATATAACTACTATAATACTGCCTCTATGTACAAGAATATAACTACTATAATACTGCTCCTATGTACAAGAATATAACTGCTATAATACTGCCTCATGTATAAGAATATAACTACTATATTACTGCCCCATGTATAAAAATATAACTACTAGAATACTGCTCATATGTACCAGAATATAATTACTATAATACTGCTCCTATGTACAAGAATATAACTACTATAATACTGCTCCTATGTACAAGAATATAACTACTATAATACTGCCCCTATGTATAAGAATATAACTACTATTATACTGCCTTTACATACAAGAATATAACCACTATAATACTGCCCCTATGTACAAGAATATAACTACTATAATACTGCCCCTATGTACAAGAATATAACTACTATAATACTGCCTCTATGTATAAGAATATGACAACTATAATAGTGCTCCTATGTACAAGACTATAACTACTATAATACTACTCCTATGTACAAGAATATAACTACTATAATACTGCTCCTGTGTACAAGAATATAACTACTATAACTGAAAAAAGAAGCAACAAGGATCAGCTCATCTTCTCTCCAGTCCAACCGCGCGGATCATGCAGTGCTGCAAGTAGTATGAAGGTGAAGCAGATGTCCAGCGTGGGTGGACTTCTGCTTCACCAACTATAATACTGCTCCTATGTACAAGAATATAACTACTATAATACTGCTCCTATGTACAAGAATATAACTACTATAATACTGCTCCTATGTACAAGAATATAACTACTATAATACTGCTCCTATGTACAAGAATATAACTACTATAATACTGCTCATATGTACAAGAATATAACTACTATAATACTGCTCCTATGTACAAGAATATAACTACTATAATACTGCCTCTATGTATAAGAATATAACTACTATAATACTGCCTCTATGTACAAGAATATAATTACTATAATACTGCTCCTATGTACAAGAATATAACTGCTATAATACTTCCCCATGTACAAGAATATAACTACTATAATACTGCCCCATGTATAAAAATATAACTACTATAATACTGCTCCTATGTACAAGAATATAACTACTATAATACTGCTCCTATGTATAAGAATATAACTACTATTATACTGCCCCTACATACAAGAATATAACCACTATAATACTGCCTCCTAGCTGTGACGTTGTGTGTCTGTGGTTCTCCTCATGTCTGGAGCAAGCCCAGGGAGGGGCCACCCTGGGCGGGGAAGCACCCCAAGCAAGGCCCTGGCTTCCAGGCCTACACTGGGAGGAAACTCCCAACCTTCTCATGTGGATGGAAATCCTAGAGTTGCCTCTGGGGAAAATAAACCTCAGAATGGAAGTCCCAGGAGCATGGAGAAAGATCCTGTGTTGAAGCTCAGTACTGGAAAGAAAGCTTTGTCTGTGTGCAAGGATGTTTCTGTTAAACAGTCAGCCAGTCAAGGCAAACAGTGTCCAGAGCCTGGAAGGAAATCCCAGAAGGTATCTTCTGTTGAGAACCTGAGTGCTGGAGGGCAGGTGGCTGCACAGAAGGTGAGGCAGAGTCCATCACCAGCTTCAGGTGTTCAGCTCACTCCAGGCAGACAGAGACGGACATCTCTGGAGAAGCAAACACTCCAGGAGAACCTTCAGCTGGGACATGTGGTGACCAGCATGGCGAGCTCTGGACGCACGAGGTTGCAGGCTGGTGGCAGCGGTAAAAGTGTTGCGGAGGCTGGAGTCACAAAACCAGCGACATTAAAAACCAACGTGTCAACCCCTAAAGCAAGACCCCAGAAGGAGCCGTCGCGTGCCCCAGAGCTACAGCTGGCAGAGGAGATACCAGGACTGGTCAGGAGGATGGGTGAGTTGCAGCAGCAGAGGAATCTTCTGCAAATGGAAATTGACTGCATTTACAAGGTAAATGCTGCTAATCCTGGGGATCACTCTGTATATGACCAGAGACTGAATGCACTGGGGGTAGAGCTGGCGACTGTGGTGCGGGACATAGACTGTGTGCTGGCGAGGATGGGGCCCCTGGCAGAGACATATAGGAACCAGGAGCGGTTTAGGTCTTGCGCGCAGGACTCTGCTGGTTCCCGCACAGACATTGTCCCAGGGGGGACCCGGCAGCAGGTACGGCCGGTGCTGCAGCCCGCTAGCTTCTGTTTTAAGGAGGGTCAGATACTACACCAGCAGCCGCAACTACCTGCGGCAGACCCCAAGCAGGAGCAAGAGGCTCAGATCCCAGCGGTACCACAAGTCCCAGCATGCCCAGCACAACAGCAAGACAGTGGACATGAGACTGCATCTACTGTTGGTGTCCAGGAGAGCACTAATTCTGGGGATATTGATACTGTTCATGTGGGGTTGGGGGCTGAAGGGGGTACAGAGACTGTGGTGGACATTGCGCATCCTGATGACGCTATTGAGATTGATGATGTTGATAATAATGTGCAAAATGTTTGTGATTTCCCCCCTTTGGTTTCCAGCACACAAGGTGCAACAGGCCCCTCCGCTGCAGACCCTCGCCCTGTCAGTCAGCCCAGTGTGGCCCCACAGGTCCCTCCCAGTAATGTTTGGAGCTGCGGCGCTCCGTCCTTTACCTCCGGTGTCAATTACACCGGGCAGGCTTTCAAAAGGAGGAATGTGGTGCGGTTCAGGCACAGAGGTGCCAAGGAGGACCTGCCGGACAGGAGGCTGGTAGTCAGGGAGCTTCTGTGCCGCCAGATGGGGTTTGCGCCGGTTAATATCTTGGCGGTCATAAATCTGCCAGACAGACAGGGCTATGATATCAGCTTTAAGCTTATGACTGATCTGGACAGATTCTGGGCCAATTTCCCCAAGTTCAGGGACGCTGATGGCTGGAATAAGTTCAGCTTCATTCCAATATCTAAGCCAGATACCGCCACGGTTAATATCATCTTTTGGAATGAGGCTGTTCCCCTGCAGGACATTGTGGTGTGGCTCCAGAGGCATTGTGACCTTGTCTCCGACCTCACCAAAAACAGGGATGAGGATGGTATATGGACCGGTGGGTGGAAGGTGCTGGTGAAACTGCGCCAGCACAACAATATCACGGCTCACTTACCCAACTCCTTCTTTATCGGGAGGGAGAAGGGGGTTTGCTTCTACCCTGGGCAGCCACAAAAGTGTTTTAAGTGTGGTAAAGTGGATCACCTGGCAAACACCTGTACCGTGGTAAAGTGCAGCCTGTGCGGGGAAGTCGGCCACTTAGCGGCAGATTGCCAGAACGTCAAGTGCAACCTCTGTGGGGAGGTCGGCCACCCTCACAGGGACTGTCCAGATGCCTGGCACAATATATGCAAGCTCCTTCCTGATGAGGAGTTAGTGACAGGGACAGAGGCTCACGAGGAGGAGGCTTTAATGTCAGGAACAGTACTGACCAGGTCAGAGGTCCACCAGGGGTCCGCTCAGGTAACATCAGAGCAGCTTTGCACAGAGGGGAGCATGGAGGTTGTCCCTTAGGTCCAGCAGCCACATGTAGCCACCACTTCAGTATCACCATCTCTAGCTGAAGAATGTTGCTGTAATCAGGTAAAAAGGTACAAAAAGGACAAGGCCTCCCGTAAACCTGAGGAGGAGTATGTCACTAGCCAGGGTGGCAGGAAAAAAGTCCAGAGTTCAGCAGGTGTGATGGTCATGTCCAATAAGTTTGATGTTTTGTCTGAGTCTGATGGGGACTTGGAGGAAGAGATAAAAAGAATAGAGAATGAGTATGACAGGGACGTAGCGGACCATCCCCCTACAAAACGGAAGCCCGTACCTGCTGACAATGAGATACAGTCTGACATGGAGACCGGTGGTAGTCAGAACATCTGTGACCCAGACTTATGATGGCGGCTTTTACAGCTCTGCTCCTCTGTTGTGGTATTGTGATGGCAGACTTCTCATTAAAAGTAACATCCAGTAATGTGAACAGCATTAAGGTGAGGAGGACGAGGCACGCTGTCTATGACCATCTCCGATACCTGGACGCAGATGTCATCTTTCTGCAGGAGACGCGGCTGACGACTCAGGGGCTCATGAGGGAGGCTGAGAGGGAATGGCGGTCTGGTCCCTCTTTTTGGTCACTGGCTGTGGAGTCGTACGCCGGGGTTGCCATTCTGTTTAATGCCAGGGATGTGACAGTACATAGGATGACGGAGGTGGTTATGGGAAGGTGTCTGGTCCTGGAAGTCACTGTCCATGGGAGGCGACTCCGGCTTATTAACATCTATGGGCCACAGACGGTGACTGACAGGATACAGTTATTTAATGATGTCAAGCCTTATCTGTTCACCTCTCTTCCAGTGATAATGGCGGGGGACTTTAATGCCATACTGACATCTGGTGACAGCTCCTCAGGTAGAACCGTGACGAGGGATGGTAGGATCTTGAATAACATAGTCCTGCAGGCCGGATTAGGTGACGTCTTTAAACGGGGAGGTCGAAAGCCAAAATTAACCTATTCCTGCTCCAATAGAAGCAGTAGAATAGATCTGGCTTTTGTAAGTCCCATGGAAGTCATTGGTGCCATGAGTGAGAGAGTCGTCCCATACTCAGACCATCTTGCCCTATATTTCTGCCTGGGAGCCACTAAGCGAGCTGATGTTGGTAGGGGGTTATGGAGACTCAATTCTAGCCTCCTCCATGATGTCTCTGCCCAGAGTTGTGTCCACTCCCTTTTGCAGGGTCATCTACAGAGAGTGGACTTCTATGACAACATGGCTGACTGGTGGGAGGACGTCAAGGATGATATCAGATACCTCTTGAAGAGACTGTCAGATAAGAAAGGCAGGAGTAAGTATAGCCAGTACCTAAGGCTGCGCAAAGAATTGGAGTCACTCTATTCGGAGGGCGAGGGTAACAAAGAGAAGATCGACCGGTTGAAATCTGAGATAAGGCAGTATCAGTACAGCAGGTATACCTCCTTGGTTCTCGAACGGGATTATGGGGTCTTAGGGGCACCTGATCCCTTTGAGAATTGCCGGGAGCGGGTGGCCAATAAATTGGTCACAGGTCTCATTGACTCCCAGGGTGTGTTGCAGGAATGTCGGGAGGGTATCCTGGGGGTTGTGAAATCTTATTATACTGACTTGTTTCAGAAGAAGGCTTTGGATAAACATAAAATGACTCAATTCTTGGAGGCAACTCCAACGCCTGATATTAATGATCTGGACTTTTCTCCTTTGACAGCAGAATTAACGGTGGAGGAGGTTAAGGAGGCCATTGATAAGTTACATCTGAAGAAGGCACCAGGTCCGGATGGTATAACAGCAGAATTTTATAAGAAATTCAGAGACCTCCTGGCTCCAATTCTTGTGGATGTTTACAAAAATTGTCTAGAAAATCACCTGATGCCTCCATCCATGAGAGTGTCCTCATTAATTCTGCTGTCTAAAGGTAAGGAGCCGAGCGTCATCAAGAACTGGAGGCCAATTGCCCTCTTGAATGTTGACAGGAAGATTCTGGCAAAGATCCTGTTTTCTAGGTTAGTCTGTTTGTCCCCGGCACTGTTGGTAGGCTCTCAGTTTGGCACGGTAAAAGGGCGGAACATCTCTGGAGCAGTCATCTCGATACGGGAGATATTTGAGAGATGTAAAGCTCTGCGGTGTGGGAGATATGTTGTCAGTCTGGACCAGGCTAAAGCCTTTGACAGAGTTGATCATGATTATCTGTGGGCCACTTTGTCAAAGTACGGTATTCCAGGACAATTTGTGGATTGGCTGAAGACTTTGTACAGAGAGGCGGTGAGCTTTCCTCTGATTAATGGTTGGCAGGGTGGCATTTTTGGAGTTGAGGCGGTGGTGAGGCAGGGCTGCCCGCTGAGTCCACTCCTGTATGTTTTTGCCATAGACCCGTTTTTGAGGTCACTGCAGGAGTGTAACTTTTGGGGGGTGCCGGTCCCCCACTGCTTGCCTCTGAAGGTGGTTGCCTACGCGGATGATGTGACGCTGGTGATATCTAATCCTCATGAGGTGCATATGTTGTCTGCAGCCATCAGAAGTTACTCTGAGGCCTCCGGGTCTCTGGTCAACCTTGAGAAGAGTCAAGCTCTGTGGACATTGCAATCTGACCCAGACTTTGATCTGCCGCAGTTTGTTAAGGCCTCCTCCCATATTAAGATCTTAGGGGTTAAATTTGGGAGGGAAGATAATGCCAGCCTAAATTGGGAGGAAAAATTGGAGACCGGAAATGCGAAGGTTCAGCGATGGAAGAACTGGAGGCTGTCTTACAGAGAAAGGGTTGCTATGTTGAAGACTTACCTGGTCCCCGTCTTCTTGTATGTCTCTGTCGTTTTTCCTTTGCCAGAATCCTTCTCGGCGAGGCTCCTCAGCCTGTTCTTCCAGCTCTTGTGGGGGAACAGGATGAACCTGATAAAGAGGGGTATAACGTACCTACAGCGGAGTGAGGGCGGGCTGGATATGTTAAATCCAAGGGTTTTCTTTGACTCCTTGTTTCTGAAAGTAAATTTTGGGAGCATGGATTCAAGCAGTAGCTCCCTGTGGGTGAATAGTATCAGGTATTGGATATTGCCTTTTGCGGAATCTTGGGTGCGAGGCGGCAGTCTCAAGAGGAGGAGATGGACAGGTGACCACCTCCCCCAGTATCTGGACTATGGTCTGAAGTGTGTCAGGAAGTGGGGACTGGAGAAGTCTTACATTGAGAGTAATACGAGGAAAGATCTGTGTGCTCATATATGTAGGACTTTCTTCTAATCTCCACTGGCCCTAAGAGATTGTGCCACCAGGACCCTTCAGGACAGTCTCCGATTCCTCAACGGGAGGCGACTTCCAGCAAAGTTTTTTGACATTGCTTGGCTGTCACTACATGGGAAGCTCTTTGTGAGGGGGAACTTAAAATATTTAAGTGTTTCGGATCGGAACTGTCCCCTTGGTTGTCAGCAGGAGGAAACCATGGAGCATTTTATTTGTGATTGCTGGGGAGGTAGGGAAATATGGACAGAAGTATCGACCAAGCTGAAAATCCCCAGACTGATATCCCTGAATTACCCTGACATTATCTATGGAGTCCCATCCACTGACGGTACCATCGACAGGGGGACAATGTACCTGATCATTACCACCATTAAGTATTACCACTGGCACATGAGAACCCGAGTGTCTCTCCACAGCGAGCCCTTCCATCCCGTCACCGCAGCCACAAAGATACTGTCCGAGCTCAGATGGATAGGAGCGATAGAGATAAAGAAAAGTCAGAGTAATGAGAAACTATGGAGGAATGTGTCTGTGGGATAATAACATGATCGTGTTACTAAAAGTGTTTATTTCATATTCTTCCTTCCACAGGAGTGAACTCTAAGTTACCTTTATTCCTAATGTATTAATTTAGTTCTATAATTATTATCTGATGCATTCATGAGAATTTATGTTTTTGTATTAAGGAAGAATTCTGTTTATTTTAATTGTATTTGTTGGTTTTATACAATAAAAATTGCCCCTATGTACAAGAATATAACTACTATAATACTGCCCCTATGTATAAGAATATAACTACTATATTACTGCCCCCTACATACAAGAATATAGCTACTATAATACTGCCCTTATGTACAAGAATATAACTACTATAATACTGCCCCATATGATTAAGAATATAACTACTATAATACTGCTCCCTACATACAAGAGTATAACTACTATAATACTGCCCCTATGTACAAGAATATAACTACTATAATACTGCCCCATATGATTAAGAATATAACTGCTATAATACTGCTCCCTACATACAAGAGTATAACTACTATAATACTGCCCCTATGTATAAGAATATAACTACCATAACACTGCCCCTATGTACATGAATATACCGTATATACTCGAATATAAGCCGAGATTTTCAGCCCGTTTTTTTGGGCTGAAAGTCCCCCTCTCGGCTTATATTCGAGTCATTTACACCGGGGGGTCGGAGGGGGAGAGGGGGCGGGGGTGTCAGGTCATACTTACCCGTCCTGACGCTGTTTCTTGAGCCCCCAGCTTCTCCGCTCTCTCTGTTCCTGCCTTCAGCAGTCACGTGGTACCGCTCATTAAAACTCATGAATATGCGCATATTCATGAGTTTTAATGAGCGGTATCATATGACCGCTGAACGCAGGAAGAGAGAGCGCGGAGAAGCTGGGGGCTCAAGCGACGGCGTCAGGACGGGTAAGTATAGCGATACTCACCTGACCTGCGTCCATGGTTGCTTGCTGCTGTCTGTCATCGGTCAGTGACTTCAGACAGCAGAGGGCGCGGTGACGTGATTAGTGCGCGCCGCGCCCCCTGCAGTCTGAACGTCACTGACTGATGACGTGGCAGATAACGGTGAGCAGCCATGGACGCAGGACAGGTGAGTATCTGACACCCAGCGACAGAGAGGTGAGTATGTCTTTTTTTTTATTTTTGCATGCTGCAGCAGCGGCAGCAGATGGGGGAATAATCTAAGGAGCTTCTTATGGGGGCAGCATATGGGGGAATAATCTATGGAGCTTCTAATGGGGGCAGTATATGGGGGAACAATCTATGGAGCTTCTAATGGGGGCAGTATATGGGGGAACAATCTATGGAGCTTCTTATGGGGCAGTATATGGGGGAGTAATCTATGGAGCTGCTTATGGGGGCAGTATATGGGGGAACAATATGGAGCTTCTAATGGGGGCAGCATATGGGGGAATATTCTATGGAGCTTCTTATGGGGGCAGTATATGGGGGGAACAATCTATGGAGTTTCTTCTAGGGACACCATATGGGGGAATAATCTCTGGAGCATTTCCCACCCTAGGCTTATACTCGAGTCAATAAGTTTTCCCAGTTTTTTTGTGGCAAAATTAGGGGGGTCAGCTTATACTCGGGTCGGCTTATACTCGAGTATATACGGTAACTACTATAATACTGCCCCTATGTATAACAATATGACTACTATAATACTGCTCCTATGTACAAGAATATAACTACTATAATACTGCTCCTATGTACAAGACTATAACTACTATAATACTGCCCCATGTACAAGAATATAACTACTATAATACTGCCCCTATGTATAAGAAAATAACTACTATAATACTGCTCATATGTACCAGAATATAATTACTATAATACTGCTCCTATGTACAAGAATATAACTACTATAATACTGCTCCTATGTACAAGAATATAACTGCTATAATACTGCCCCATGTACAATAATATAACTACTATAATACTGCCCCATGTATAAAAATATAACTACTATAATACTGCTCATATGTACCAGAATATAATTACTATAATACTGCTCCTATGTACAAGAATATAACTACTATAATACTGCCCCTATGTTCAAGAATATAACTACTATAATACTGCCTCCTATGTACAAGAATATAACTACTATAATACTGCCCCTATGTATAAGAATATAACTACTATAATACTGCTCCTGTGTACAGGAATATAACTACTATAATACTGAAAAAAGAAGCAACAAAGATCAGCTCACCTTCTCTCTAGTCCCACTGCGTGGATCATGCAGCGCTGCAAGTAGTATGAAGGTGAAGCAGATGCCAAGCGTGGGTGGACTTCTGGTTCACCTACTATAATACTGCTCCTATGTACAAGAATATAACTACTATAATACTGCTCCTATGTACAAGAATATAATTACTATAATACTTCCCCCTATGTACAAGAATATAACTACTATAATACTGCCCCATGTACAAGAATATAACTACTATAATACTGCTCCTATGTACAAGAATATAACTACTATAATACTGCTCCTATGTACAAGAATATAACTACTATAATACTGCCCCATGTACAAGAATATAACTACTATAATACTGCTCATATGTACCAGAATATAATTACTATAATACTGCTCCCGATGTGCAAAAATATATCAATTATTTTGCTGCTTTAAAGAAAATAGCATTATCCTGCTCAGCAGACTCTATGCTGTAACTAGACTCATTTTTCTGTCACTTCTATTCTTATTTGACAGATTTCAGTGTCTATTGAATGCACACAATGCCTAATTAATGGAACATAATACCGATGATTCATTCTTCCCCTCATGTACAGGACACATCTCCAGTGACACCTTTGATAAAGTAAAGCTGAACGTGTTAACATTTTCCACTATTTATTTTGGAGAGGGTAAAAAAAACAATAAATTGCCTCTATGTGAAGGATGCTGAATTCTTCTGAAATCAATGAGAACTCAAACAAATCTCCCATAAAACGCTGGAATGTTTTTGTCCAACACAAATGATTTAATACTTTAAAAGCTTTTGTGGAATTTAGACTTTTGATGGTTTCTCTTAAACAGTAGCATACACCATTGCTCTAGTACTGTGGAAAACAAAATAACAAGGATGCAAGTTTAAAAATATAGAGGATAGACAAGTGGCAAGTAACTTGTGGCCCTTGGGCCATATTCGGTCCCCAAGTGCTCAACCCTACATCTCATGGCTCCCTGCTACCATCTGTACAGTGAGTAGTGCATTGCTCCATGCTCCTTATATTGGAGCTCACCTTTCCTTCACCTACTGTCAAGATTTAGCCCATTCATATATCGAAATTTGGGTCGAAGAGTTTGAATTTGGCCTCCCCCATGGAACCCTGCCTGACATTAGGCAAATAAAATCATAGAATTACAAAGTGGAAGGATGTGTAATAATAGAGGCCACTAAGCTCTGTTGAAAAAAAAGATTTATTTATTCTCATATTGTTATTTATCATTATTGCCATTATACCAGAACCAAATAATAAGTATTATTAAATATGATTAAATATTATCTACATACTGTTCCTATTTTGCCACACGATGACCACATTTTACTGCTAGAGAAGAAGTACATCATACCAATGTACTGTTACTGAATAATTACCGTACTTCCATACCACCATACAGTAGCCATATAGTGGTGGATAACAGTTCTACACAGGCGTTCTGCAGAATTTATCAAAATATATTACAATTTTATGCTTAGAAAGTTATTGTAGCCTCATAGTTCTTTTGTTTTTCATCAGGCCCAGACCACCATAACAACTTTTTTTTCTGAAAACTTTGCTGTACGGACCTCTTTGTCGTCTCAGTTTTCAAGCATCTTCCTTACCTTTCTTGCTACCTACTCAAACTCTCTATTCTGGCTTCTGCCATTTTTTTGCATGTTGCTGCCTCTTTTATCCATAAGTTTGTATCCAATGTGTTGCAAAATGCCCCCAGATACTGCAGATCAGGTTTAATGGTGTCATACTTATTTTTTCTAAATAATACCCAAACAGTGCCCCAGAAAGTAGTCATGCCTTATACTATAATAGTGCAATACTCAGTAGTCATGTCTCAGACCATAATACTGCAAAACTCAGTAGTCATGCCCCAGACCATAACAGTGCACCACTCGGTAGTCATGCCCCACACCATAATAGTGCACCACTTAGTAGTCATGCTCCACACCATAATAGTGCACCACTTAGTAGTCATGCTCCACACCATAATAGTGCACCACTCAGTAGTCATGCTCCACACCATAATAGTGCACTACTCGGTAGTCATCCCCCACACCATAATATTGCATTACTCAGCCGTCATGCCCCACACCATAATAGTGCACTACTCGGTAGTCATGCCCCACACCATAATAGTGCACCACTCAGTAGTCATGCCCCACACCATAATAGTGCACCACTCAGTAGTCATGCCCCACACCATAATAGTGCACCACTCAGTAGTCATGCCCCATACCATAACAGTGCACCACTCAGTAGTCATGCTCCAAACTATAATAGTGCACTACTCTATAGTCATGCCCCACACCATTATATTGCATTACTCAGCAGTCATGCCCCACATCATAATAGTGCACTACTCTGTAGTCATGCCCCACACCATAATAGTCCACTACTCGATAGTCATGCCCCATACCATAATAGTGCATTACTCAGCAGTTATGTAACACACCATAATAGTGCACTACTCTGTAGTCATGCTCCACACCATTATAGTGCAATACTTGGTAGTCATGCCCCACACCATAATAGTGCACTACTCAATAGTCAGGCCCCACACCATAATAGTGCACAACTCTGTAGTCATGCCCCACACCATAATAGTGCACTACTCAATAGTCAGGCCCCACACCATAATAATGCACTACTCTGTAGTCATGCCCCACACCATAATAGTGCACTACTCTGTAGTCATGCCCCACACCATAATAGTGCACTACTCTGTAGTCATGCCCCACACCATAATAGTACACTACTCGGTAGTCATGCTCCACACCATAATAGTGCACCACTTAGTATTCATGCCCCACACCATAATAGTGCACCACTTAGTATTCATGCCCCACACCATAATAGTGCACTACTCTGTAGTCATACCCCACACAATAATAGTGCACTACTCTGTAGTCATGCCCCACACCATAATAGTACACTACTTGGTAGTCATGACCCACACCGTAATAGTACACCACTCAAATGTCAGGCCCCCACACCATATAAGAGTCATAAGGGCGCAGTGAGTGCCACCAGTGTCAGGGGGAATGAATGCCTACTAGCAGCTAAATAAGTGAAGCAGCCTGCTGCTAGAGTTATCCCAAATTTAAAAATTAACACCTGTAGAAAAAAAAGCTCAAAACAATAAAATTTTAATAAATGTTGTTTTCCTATACACTTTATCTAACCCTATCTAGGTTTAGGGATAGGTTTAGGTTTACTGCAAGAATAATATAAACTTGTTCCATAAAAAAAATAAAGAAAAGAAAAAAATATATAAATGTATAACTTTTTATTTTTTCAAATTTCATGTCTGGATTTCAGAAAAAAAAGTAGCGGAAAAGGGGTTCAGTACTGGATTAATGGAAGGGATCGAAGAGTTGCCAATGGACCACACATTAGGAGATGCAAAATACTTGCCTTGCCCAGGGTGCTGGCTATCCAGACTATGCCACTGTAGGGAATGGTAGATACTGTTACAGTGTGAACCATCTCAGGGGTTTCTATATGTCTCATAGACAATGATGAACACCACCCCTGCATTCATAGACACCTTTTTTCAGCAAATAGGGGCAAGGCCCTTTGGTTGGCATTGACTATACGGTGGTATGGAGTTCGAGTGATTATATAATAGTCCTTTAGCTACTAAAAATACATAAGGGGGGCCACTTTAGATAAAAAAGATTATAAAACCAAATAGATGATTAAAGAAAACATAGAAAAAGTAGTTTGTTATTCAATTTTAACATTTAAGATGTTGGAGGGCCTCTTCTCTACGCATCGCTCATGTCCCCCATTATGTTTCTTTTTTTATATCCAGCGACTAAACAGAAAACACTAAGAAACCCTAAGAAATGCAATTATCCTTATATTAAATGTCATACTTCCTTAAATTAATTTCTTTCAGAGCCATGAAAAACACATTTTCGAAGCCGTCTGTAGGAGGCGAGAGAAAGGCCCATTGTCTGGTCTGGTGAGGAGACCATTGGTCAGTATATAGCCACAGTCTGTGTTTTACCAGTTTTCTGTCTTTTATGAACATGAATTCATTATTTGTTCAGAACTTGGAGCTTTTTCTCCCCTTTGGAAGTAAAAAGCGTCCCGTTTCCTTTAACCTCAGGGATGATACAGCTAAAATACTTCACACAAATCCCCCATATCCAAAGCAATAGGCTCTGGACGAAGGAATGAAAGCAGTAAGATCATAAGGAGGCTTCTCTAAGATTCTTTATCTGGGGATATTTATTGCATTTGTCTTCAATATGTTTCTGTACTGGAAAAAACGGGGAGCTTATGAGCTTGAGACGCTCCCCACATCCCTGACGGAGCTGGGCTACAGTGCTGTGGAGCGCTTCTCCTGGAGTTCATCCCTGGATATCATCGAGGACCTTGCAGGTAGGTCACGGCAAGATGGGCAAGTGAATTTTAATTCTGTTTGTCCAATACATGATATACAGTATATTCTTGTGTTTCTGCGAACGCTGTGTGACAATCACATTCATCACCGTGACATGTCCCACATACAGCTTTCCCAGACACCCTGTGGTTAGCTGTGGTGAACCTCTACCCTTGGGCTCATCCTTGCACAATTAAGCAAATTTGCTATTCAAGATCCTAAGCGAGCAAGCTGATACCCTTGTGGAAAATGTAATGACAGCCATATTCGATGGCCTAACAGATAGGGTTGTGCTCCACCATGACCATTTTTAGCAGCCAGCTCAGCTATTGACTACATTGCTTTCATCTTATGCTCAGGTACGATGGACGCAGAGATGTCACAATAAAGGGAAGATGCACACAGTGAAATTACAGCACAGGGAGAATTCAACACAGTATTGTCACAGGACAGAGGGTAATATAAAGTGTAGTTTTAGTGCATGGGTCACCTATGTAGTGACTATACCACATACAGTATATATATGTGAATATTGCATTATATTTAGAAATCATTCGCTGGATGATTGTGTATAAGCATGCCTATGTGTGCAATATATATATATACAGTCATGGCCAAAAGTATTGACACCCCTGCAATTCTGTCAGATAATACTCAGTTTCTTCCTGAAAATGATTGCAAACACAAATTCTTTGGTATTATTATCTTCATTTAATTTGTCTTAAATGAAAAAACACAAAAATAATTGTCCTAAAGCCAAATTGGATATAATTCCACACCAAACTTAAAAAAGAGGGTGGACAAAAGTATTGGCACTGTTCGAAAAATCATGTGATGCTTCTCTAATTTGTGTAATTAACAGCACCTGTAACTTACCTGTGGCACCTAACAGGTGTTGGCAATAACTAAATCACACTTCCAGCCAGTTAACATGGATTAAAGTTGACTCAACCTCTGTCCTGTGTCCTTGTGTGTACCACATTGAGCATGGAGAAAAGAAAGAAGACCAAAGAACTGTCTGAGGACTTGAGAAACCAAATTGTGAGGAAGCATGAGCAATCTCAAGGCTACAAGTCCATCTCCAAAGACCTGAATGTTCCTGTGTCTACCGTACGCAGTGTCATCAAGAAGTTTAAAGCCCATGGCACTGTGGCTAACCTCCCTAGATGTGGCCGGAAAAGAAAAATTGACAAGAGATTTCAACGCAAGATGGTGCGGATGTTGGATAAAGAACCTCCACTAACATCCAAACAAGTTCAACTGCCCTGCAGTCCGAGGGTACAACGGTGTCAACCCGTACTATCCGTCGGCATCTGAATGAAAAGGGACTGTATGGTAGGAGACCCAGGAAGACTCCACTTCTTACCCCGAGACATAAAAAAGCCAGGCTGGAGTTTGCCAAAACTTATCTGAAAAAGCCTAAAACATTTTGGAAGAATGTTCTCTGGTCAGATGAGACAAAAGTAGAGCTTTTAGGGCAAAAGCATCAACATAGAGTTTACAGGAGAAAAAAGAGGCATTCAAAGAAAAGCACACGGTCCTTACAGTCAAACATGGCGGAGGTTCCCTGATGTTTTGGGGTTGCTTTGCTGCCTCTGGCACTGGACTGCTTGACCGTGTGCATGGCATTATGAAGTCAGAAGACTACCAACAAATTTTGCAGCATAATTTAGAGCCCAGTGTGAGAAAGCTGGGTCTACCTCAGAGGTCATGGGTCTTCCAGCAGGACAATAACCCAAAACACACTTCAAAAAGCACTAGAAAATGGTTTGAGAGGAAGCACTGGAGACTTCTAAGGTGGCCAGCAATGAGTCCAGACCTGAATCCCATAGAACACCTGTGGAGAGATCTAAAAATGGCAGTTTGGAGAAGGCACCCTTCAAATATCAGGGACCTGGAGTAGTTTGCTAAAGAAGAATGGTCTAAAATTCCAGCAGAGCATTGTAAGAAACTCATTGATGGTTACCGGAAGCGGTTGGTCGCAGTTATTTTGGCTAAAGGTTGTGCAATCAAGTATTAGGCTGAGGGTGCCAATACTTTTGTCCGGCCCATTTTTGGAGTTTTGTGTGAAATGATCAATGTTTTGCTTTTTGCTTCATTCTATTTTGTGTTTTTTAATTTAAGACAAATTAAATGAAGATAATAATACCAAAGAATTTGTGTTTGCAATCATTTTCAGGAAGAAACTGAATATTATCTGTCAGAATTGCAGGGGTGTCAATACTTTTGGCCATGACTGTATATGTCCTGATAGATATAGGAAAGATAGATACAATGTAGTGCCAAAAAATCTTGCAAAAGAAAAGGAAAAGCGCAACATTCCAATATTCATACATTTTTTTTAAATTAAAGATATCTTGACACAAAAGCAGGAGGTATTGTAGCTCTCTAAGAGCTTGGCACAAGTAAAGAGATACAGATAATTAATAATAACATTTGCAAAAAAAAAAGTATATATATATATATATATATATATATATATATTAGCTGAAGAGCCCAGCGCTGCCCGGGCATAGTAACTAACTGTGGTTAGTTATAGCAAATTATATTTATCCTCCATCCCATAGTCCCGTGCCCATACACCCATCATATATATCCACAATCCCATAGTCCAGTGCCCATATACCCATCATACATATTCGCCATCCCATAGTCCCGTGCCCATATACCCATCACACATCCTCCATCCCATAGTCCCATGCCCATATACCCATCACACATCCTCCATCCCATAGTCCCATGCCCATATACCCATCATACATATTCGCCATCCCATAGTCGAGTGCCCATATACCCATCACACATCCTTCATCTCATAGTCCTATGCCCATATACCCATCATACATATCCTCCATCCCATAGTCCCGTGTCCATATACCCATCATACATATCCGCCATCCCATAGTCCCATGCCCATATACCCATCATACATATCCTCCATCCCATAGTCCAGTGCCCATATACCCACCACACATCCTCCATCCCATAGTCTCATGCCCATATACCCATCATACACATCCTCCATCGCATAGTCCAGTGCCCATATACCCATCACACATCCTCCTTCCCATAGTCAACCATTATGACATCATAATGAGCGGCGGGGCTTGCAAGCTATGATGACATCAGCGTCGCCATGGCAACCATTATGACATCATAATGAGGGGCGGGGCTTGATACACACACACTTTTTCCCCATTATGTAGATAGGGGCAAAATTGTTTGGTGAATTGGAACACGCGGGGTTAAAATTTCGCCTCACAACATAGCCTAGGACACTCTCGGGGTCCAGACGTGTGACTGTGCCAAATTTTGTGGCTGTAGCTGCGACAGTGCGGATGCCAATCCCGGACATACACACATACATACATACATACACACACTTGAGCTTTACATAATAGATATATATATCAAATAATATACGCCTTTCATTTACTCCTTTTTAAAAACTTTACAGAGGTTTATCTTAATTCATATGTAACAACATGGCCAAGGGTGTAAGTATCTGGATAGCAGACACAGCATATGCTATGGATTGCAGCGACTAAGGCCTCTTTCAGACATCCGGTGTCAGGGGTCCGGCGGCCTGCGGCGAATAGCCGGGCCGCCGGATCCGGCCTGCAGCGGTGACACCGGATGTACATGCGGCCCCTGATGCGGCTTGGAGGACATTTAAAGGAGCCGCAGCACCGGGGGTCGAGAGAGCCAGCCGGAGAGAGATCGGGAGGCAAGAGAGCAGCCAGAGAGACAGCGGGGGACGAGAGAGCAGCCGAAGAGAGAGCGGGGGACGAGAGAGCAGCCGAAGAGAGAGCGGGGGACGAGAGAGCAGCCGAAGAGAGAGCGGGGGACGAGAGAGCAGCCGAAGAGAGAGCGGGGGACGAGAGAGCAGCCAGAGAGACAGCGGGGGACGAGAGAGCAGCCAGAGAGACAGAGGGGGACGAGAGAGCCAGCCAAAGAAAGGTATGGAGCGTATGGAGAGAGAGAGAGAGAGAGAAGGGGAGGGGGAGAGAGAGAGAGAGATGCGCGCCGGGCACTTGTGGGGTTAAAACTCATAGTGCCCGGGCATGCGCAGTTGAAAAAGCCGGTCCGGCGCTGCAAAAAAACGTTGCAGCCAACGTTTTTTGCAGACGCCGGACGGCGCATGTTTGCTGTATCCGGCAAAACCCGGAGGCGCCGCATGTCCATCCGGCATGATGCGGCGATCATTACATTCTATGTGAAAAAACCGGATCCAATTCCGGATCCGGTTTACACAAATTTCGCCGCATCATGCCGGATTTAAAAAAACGGATGTGTGAAAGTAGCCTAAGGGGTCCATTTTCAATAAGTAATAAGTGGGTGTGTAACAGGTAATGTACTGTCCTATACTATCAATTAATTTGCTGGATAAATGTTTGCTACCTTTTCATATACAAGAGTATCTCACAAAATTAGAATATCATCAAAAAGTTAATTTATTACAGTTCTTCAATAGTTTCCACAATCAATGATGTTTGGGAGCCATGTCTTCTGCTGGTGTAGGTCCACTGTGTTTTATCAAGACCAAAATCAGCGCAGCCGTCTACCAGGACATTTTAGAGCACTTCATGCTTCCCTCTACCGACAAGCTTTTTGGAGTTGGAAATCTATGGGGTTTTGTCAAGAGGAAGATGAGAGACACCAGACCCAACAATGCAGATGAGCTGAAGGCTGCTATCAAAGCAACCTGGGCTTCCATAACACCTCAGCAGTTCCACAGGCTGATCACCTCCATGCCACGCCGCATTGATGCAGGAATTGATGCCAAAGGAGCCCAAACCAAGTACTGAGTGCATTTACTGAACAGACATTTCAGTAAACCAACATTTCAGATTTTAAAATTATTTTTCAAGCTGGTGTTATAAAGTATTCTAATTTACTGAGATAATGACTTCTGGGTTTCCATTGGCTGTAAGCCATAATCACCAACATTAACAGAAACACACACATGAAATAGATCACACTGTAATGACTCTATATAATATGAGTGTCACTTTTTGTATTGAAGAACTGAAATAAATTAACTTTTTGATGATATTCTAATTTTGTGAGGTGCACCTGTAGACTGGATGACTGCGGAAGTAACCCAGAGATGCCTTATAATGTTTTCCTTCTGCTCAGTGATCCCGTTTTTGTCCTTTTACCCACCACCTTACCATTCAGATTCCCTTACACAGCTGATATAACTGTGCAACGAAACAAGTTATGGTGTGCCCAATGCCTCAATGCACACCTCCTGATGAAGTTTTAAACGAAACGTGCATTGTGGCGGTGCGGACGCCATAAAAAGAAACTCCATACCAAGTAAGAACACACCTTATAACTGTTGGCAACAATTATTCTCAATAAGCAGCAAATTGCAGCTGAACATAACGCTGATGCTCCAACTAACATGTCTGAATGCACAACTTGTTTGGTTGCAGTGTTATGCTATATCAGCTGTGTAAGGGAATCCGAATGGTAACTTTTCTTTCCTATATAATGCAGATTGGGAAAAGTTAACCCTTAGCGCTACTATTACTATAGGATTGATATTTTGGGTTATGTGCAATACAGGATGTTTATTGTGGCTTGTATTTGAAAGTGTCTCCCTGCAGGCTTATTCAGCAGCCTCTATAATGTTACTCTATTCAGATTTTGAATGTTTTATTGTCTTGAATAAAATTTAATTTTTTAAACGAGCATATACTCTTTGATTATTTATTAGCCCCCTTTGTGTTTTTGGCTAATGTTATATTTATTATTATTACTATTATTATTATTATTATTAATTTATTTATTTATATAGCACCATTGATTCCATGGTGCTGTACATGAGAAGGGGTTACATACAAATTACAGATATCACTTACAGTGAGCAAGCTAACAATGACAGACTGATACAGAGGGGAGAGGACCCTGCCCTTGTGGGCTTACATTCTACAGGATGGTGGGGAAGGAGACAGTAGGTTGGGGGTTGCAGCAGTTCTGGTGGTGGTTGAGGTGATATCTCCGTTAGTGGTGAGGAGGTAGTGGGGTCATTGCAGGCTGTAGGCTTTCTTGAAGAGGTGGGTTTTCAGGTTCCGTCTGAAGGATCCAAATGTGGTTGATAGTCGGATGTGTTGGGGCACAGAATTCCAGAGGATGGGGGATATTCGGGAGAAGTCTTGGAGGCGATTAGGCGAGGAGCAAAATAAGTGTGGAGGAGAGAAGGAGGTCTTGGGAGGACCGGAGATTACGTGAGGGAAGATATAAGGAGATTAGTTCAGAGATATATGGAGGAGACAGGTTATGGATGGCTTTGTTGGTCAGTATTAGTAATTTGAACTGGATACGCTGAGGGAATAGGAGCCAGTGAAGAGATTTGCAGAGGGCAGAAGCGGAGGAGTAGCGAGGAGAGAGATGAATTAGTCGGGCAGCAGAGTTAAGGATGGACTGGAGAGGTGCGAGAGTGTTAGCAGGGAGGCCACAGAAAAGGATGTTGTAGTAGTCGAGGCAGCAGATGATGAGGGCATGCACAAGCATTTTAGTAGATTGAGGGTTGAGGAAAGGACGGATTCTGGAAATATTTTTGAGCTGGAGGCGACAGGAGATCCTGATAGGGTGAGGTCTTTGATGCCAAAGGAAGAGAGGAGGTGTAGTAGGAGGCAGTGGTCAACTGTGTCAAAAAGCAGAGGACAGGTGTAGAAGGGGGAATATAGAGTATTGTCCGTTAGCTTTGTCTGTAAATAGGTCATTAGTAATTTTGGTCAGGGCAGTCTAAGTGGAATGATGGGGATGGAAACCAGATTGTAGAATGTCAAAGAGCACGTTAGATGATAGGTGGGAGGAATGTTTAGCGTGGACATGCTGCTCCAGGAGTTTGGAAGCGAATGGGAGCAGTGACATTAGACAATAGCTGGACATAGGCGTGATTTTGGCATTTTTGAAAGCAGAAGGGAAAGTACCAGAAGTTTAGTGATAGGTTGAAGAGATGAGTTAGGGATGGGATAAATGTGGTGGTGAGGTTGGGGAGGAGGTGGGATGGGATGAGGTCTAGTGCACAAGTGGTTAGGTGTGATTTGTATGAATATATTGTTTCAGTTCCAATTGTGCTTTCTGGTGGTAGTTTTGTTTCATGAAGTATTTTTTTTGCACCAGATCGGCTAGAAATTTTTTAACTCAAATATACAAATTAAATGGGTTTGCTCCTGATGTAGGGGCAAATTTGAATCCCTTTTTGAGGAGTATAGTTTCTGGGAACTGAAATTGAATATTTTCTGTGGCTGGGTAGGATTTGTATGTTTTAACTTCAATTTGATGAGTTTCCAGCCTTTAATTCTCTTTTTGTTTTTTTCTGCAATTACTCTGAAAAAATCTTGATCCATTCGAAGTTGCTGTGGATATTATGTTTTTTTTGTTTTCATAGTTTTTTTTGTTATTTCTCTCCTGATTTCTATTGAGATTCCCATTGGGGCTCGGTTAGCTGTGTGTCCCCTTTTTTTTGTATGTGAGATTGTTGTAAAAATTCCAGGTAGTGACATTCAGCGATTAATATTCCTATCCAGTTCTCTAGGTCTTAGAGATCTTTGAATAGAAGGTCATGTAGTAGCCCTATGGGGACTAGAAGTACTAGGCCTTGCATCTGACATGGATAAAGGTGGGTACCGGTTAGCCGTTGGTAAGTTTGCTTCTTCAATAGCGTCATTGGTGCTAAAACTGATGCAATTGTTTCTTGATCACTTATGATGCTCATTGTGATTGCCACCTTCCTTTTCGGTGGGTTTATCCGAGATGACAATTTCCAGTGTTAGAGGAACCTGTTCACTCAGATCTACATTAGAGTCCTCATACATACCATGGATGTTTTTGATATCTCATGAATGGCTCTAGCATTGTATTCATCTTGTATTACAACCGAAGAGTGTGTAAGCGTTGTGGAGGTGGGTGGAGAACGAGATAGTCTCCTATTTCAGCTGATGTTATGAGGGATATTATCTCTCCTTAATTTGCTGATTTTTTTAGCTATAATATCTTATTCTTTTGTTTAATTCTTTTTTCAGTGTTGAGTGAAATCTCTCTATTGGTTTTAAAGAGATAATCCTGTAATTTGCTGATAATGAACTGAAGTGTTCGCTTAGAAAAACTGGTAAACATGCAATCCCATTCCTTAGAGATCGCATGGTCCCCTAATTCACCCACTAGTGTTTTGGATACCATAGGCCTCTTGATGTGATGCTTGCCTGTGGATAGCGTTCTAATGAGGCCACTTCCCAGAGGTCCCTCATTTCAATCATTAGGAGTTTTTTCACAGTTCTTAAGAGATCTTTGGCTAGTTCCAGGTGACATGGTTGGGTATTCTTGGGATGCTGAAAAAATTGTTGGAGAAAGTTAATCCTATTACCTCTGTCACGCCATAAGCTACTGGTTGCCATAAGTAGTCCGCTAAAATGTAACACACAGGATAAGGAAAATGTAAGATATGCAAATACACTAGTGTACAAAATGATAGAAACTTTGTGATGACCCATAACTAAAAACCTAATGTAAAAAGTTTTTTTGCATATATTTTAAAAACATACAACTTCAAAGGTGTTAGCACCATGCCGGCTTCCCGGCATGTCAGTCCACTCACCCACGCTGCAGTTGGTCCCTCTCTCCCTCATGCTCCGCATGCTCCCAGCAGCACTTCCAGCCTGGTCTCTGGCCATGTTCTAAAGGCACACGTGCGCTCCCGCCCTCTTAAAGGCCAGCGCGTGCACTTGCTATTTCCTCGCCAGTCAATGGTTTTTGGCATTAGGTATATATTGCTTCTTCGCCTTTGGGGAGCTGCCTGAGCAACCTGCCTGTTTCAGTCTATGTTGTGTAAGGTTGCATACCAGTGCAAGTCCTGCCTGTTGTACACTAAGTTCAAATCCTTCCTGCAGTACTCCAAGTACAAATCCTGCCTGCTGTAGTCTAAGTGTAAATCCTTCTTGCTGCACTCTGAAGCAAACTCTGCTTGCTGCACTCTGAAGCAAAACTTGCTAGCTGCATTCTGGCACAAACTCTGTCTCTGACACAAACTCTGTCTGCTGCACTCTGATATGAACTTGGTCCCTTGCATTCTGATACAAGCTCTGCCTGCTGCTCCATTCAGTCTGTCCTTCAGGTCCAGCTGTTGGGCGACCTTTGGTCTGCCCTGGAGTGGCACCTGGCGTTCATTGGGAGCCAAGTCTAACCTCACCATCAGAGGCTCTAGTGAATAGTCAGGTGATCGCTTAGTCACGCTCCTCCAGGCTCTCTGCGATCCGTGGCACAGTGGGTCCACAAACCACAATGGTGACAAGGGGTGAATTGATTTTTTAAAGAAATTACACCTTTAAGCTATTATATATGCTTATTAATAAATACACCTAAACTTTCATACAACATATTAAAAATAAAAAATATAAAAGACAATCAGAAAATGTGGGTCCTATGGCATTTCACCACAACCTCATGGGACTTTTATGTTTTTATATTTAAATGTATATATAAATAGAATTTATTGATTTTTGGTGCTACTCTTCGTGGAGTAAACATCCTATGGATGGGTTTCCAAGCTTTAAATCTCCACCTGTGTCTCATATCCAGCATACTCTGATGAAGGGGAACCGAGATTCCCAGAAAAGCGTAGATTTCTGGACTTCACATGATCCCGTAGCAAGCTTTTGTGACGTTACACGCTATTGATGATTAGTGAGCTAAGCCTATGTGAATTCATGGATCCAGTATTCACCACCATGGTTGAACACTGACAACTCAAAACCATCTGTAAATTACAGAATTTAGGCATATTTTGGTGGTATCAGTCGAAACCAAGCTTTTGATGACCTACAAAAGGATAGTAGTCTAGTCCAGTATTCTGGACCATACTTAGTTGTTGCCAATCTTTTGCATCATAGTGGCTACATTGTCTTAATGGGCAACCCATTGTTTCTCAGCTCCACTTGGCGATGCTTGGCACAATTTTGAGAATACAATTTGCTGCTCTTTGTGAATTCAGATACTTTTAATATTTATTTTATCATGGATGAAAAAATATGAAGCCATCAAAGCAAGACAGAGATTTACCAGTAAGAACCTCTAAAGCTGGTGTTCAGCATCCAAAAGAATGTGGAGTTTTCTCTTCCACGTGAGGATATGGTTAGATAGCTCTGTAATACTCTCACTGATCGGAATGCTTGATTTAGTCAAGGTCGAATAAAGTACAAAGCAGTAAGGAATTGTCATAGGACCCTTTCTCCAATTTAAAAGGGCAATAGTCTCAAAAGGAACCCTTTTTATTGCCAAACTTCCCCTGCTAGCAGCTAATTAATGCTGGTCAACTCGGGGGAACAGGTTTCCAAATCGTAGCTGGGCCAAATTCTCCAAAGTAAGCTGACATTTCCATGCAGCACTTAGACTCTGGCTCATAGAAGGGAGTATGTAAGACATGACTTAAAGGGGTTCTCCAGAGCCTCCCACTTTGCTTTGTGAAGTGAGTTACACCAATAACCTAGCTTCTACCCATACATGCTGGAACACGTGCAGAATTGGCAAGTATCGTCCTCCTGTCCTATTCATTAGTAATCAGACCTCCAAAGAATGTTCCATTGAGAATATTTAGTTTAATTATTTTTATTGCTTTTCAAATAAAAAAACTACAGCAGTGCATATAAAAAAGAAGCAAAACATACACAATAAGGTCTCACATAATACATAAAGACAGAAATTGGTATGATGTCGTAATCATTTACAGTAAGAGAATTAACTACAGCCATATATATGGAAACTAATATGTTTGGCTTCATATCTCAAAACCAACACAGCCAAGGTGTTAACTAGAGGAAGTAGAAACACAAAAAAATGCTGGAAATATGTCAGGGGAGTCATGATCACCAATCACTCCATACCTCTAGTTGTACCTTCCGATCAGATACAAAAAATCTGTGGGAGTGATGAGTAGTCTAATACATCTGCCATTCAAACCAGGTCTTATAAAATTTATACGAGTCCCCAAAATTATCTTCCAACAGATCCATCCAAACAATGTGTGTAGCACCTGTTGTCCATCTTGAGTCAAGTTTAACCCTACCACCAGGGGCTCTAGTGAAGAGTCAGGTGTTCACCTAGTTACGCTCCTCCAGGCTCTCATCGGATCATGGCACAGTGGTTCAACTACTCCCGTTACAGTTTGCTCAGGCCATGGAACCCACTGGCTCTCCAGTCTCTGACCTTTACCAGGAGTTCTCCCACCAGAGGGACCAGCGGGACAAAATCATGTCCTATCTAAGAACTGTGACCACCTGCCTGGATACCCTGACATCTGTGGCCGGTTCCTTCCCTGCTCAAGCTGTGGTGACCTCACCCTTGAATCACAGGCCTACCAGCTATGTTCCTGGTTCTGTATCCGCTTCAAGCCAGGTGGTCTTTGTTCTTCGCCCATCAAAAGTGGATGCGCTTTCCAGGTCATTTCTGTCTTCTGACCAGGAGGAGGCATCTCAGCGCATCATTGAGTCCTCCAAGATGCTTACTGTCGCTCCGCTGGACTTGTCTCGGGTACCATCCAGAAAGACCTCTGTTGCTCAACTGGACAGGAAATGAGTTCTTCACAGGGGTCACTTGGCTAAATTGGTTGGTCACGCTGGACAGAATAAGACAGCTCTACTCATTTCACAGCATTATTAGTGGCCTTCTCTACACAAAGATATTGCAGATTTCGTCTCTGCCTGTCCTTCCTGTGCCCAGAAAAAGTCTCCGAAACAGCTTCCGACTGGCCGGTTACTTCCCTTACTCATAACATCTGCTCCCTGGCAGCACATTGCAATGCACTTCATTACCGAACCTCCAGTATCAGTCGAATATACCCTCATCTGGGTAGTTGTGGATTGCTTCTCTAAGATGGCCCATTTTAATCTGCTGTCCAGCCTCCCATTTGCTGCTGTGGTTGCCAAGAAGTTAATCCAACATATTTTCTGCCTCCATGGATTACCTCTTCATATGGTCTCAAAAAGAGGCGTTCAGTTTACCTCTCAATTCTGAAGAGCTACCTGCAAACTGCTAAATATTAGATTAACAAGACCACAGTAATGAAATCTTGTGAACGGATGAAGAGACACATGGACAAGAGATGTCTAGACCTGCCTGTGTTTCGTTCTGGGGATAAGGCTTGGCTTTCTTCAAAGTATGCCAGTCTCAAGCTACCCTCATATAAGTTGGGTCCTTGCTTCATATGTCCATTCGAGATTGTCAAACAGATTAAAGCTGTAGCTTACAAGCTTGAACTCCCAGTCTCTTTGCGGATCCCCAATTCTTTTCAGGTATCTTTCCTCATGCCTGTCATCTTCAGCCCGTTCTTGAAGGACCGAGCTACTACTCGTACTACTTTTTTATTGTAGATTGGAAGGGGTTCGGACCTGAGGAGAGGTCATAGGCGCTCAGGAAGAACATCCATGCCCCTCTCCTCCTGGAGATATTTCTTGTGGGCTTGAAGAGGGGGAATAAAAGGGGGTACTATAGTGCCAACATCTCTGCATGCTTCCCTTCTCCCCTGGCTGGGACTCTGATTCACTCACCACTGCGGCCCTCATCCCTCACTTCCTCCTCCTGCTGCTGCTCAGCATCTGCACACGGCTTGCAGAACCCCTGGGTGTTGTGTTTAGGGGGCACGTGCATGCTCCCACCTTGTTAAAGGAACATCTCTCGCCGTCTTAAAGTGTCCCCAGCCAATGGCTGGGAGACACTTAATATTTAAGGCACCTCCACCTGATGGGAGGGGCCTGAGCAAGGTGTTTACTTTGTTAGTTGCATGCTCTCTAGTTCTCTGGTCTCCTGTTCTAGTTTATCTTCCAGTACCTGCCTGTACCTGCCTGTATATCAGCCGTACTTTCCTGCACCTGCCAGTGTCCAGCTGTATAACAGCCATCCCTGCCAGCACCTGCCGCTCCTGTGTTCCTGCCATGCCTGCCTGTACCAGGTGAACTTTCCCCTCTAGATCATTCCAGCTTCCTGCCCCTTGGAGTCAGCTGCCGTACGTCCAAGGTCCGTCCTGATATAGCACCTGGTGTCCATCTGGTGCCAAGTCTAACCTCACCATCAGTGGCTCTAGTTAAGAGTCAAGTGTTCACCTAGTTACGCCCCTCCATGGTCTCCTCGGATCACAGCACAATGGTTTCACCATTCACATTACAAATACAGTCTGGTATATTCCTGCAGGGCAGTGGTCAATCACAGGTATAACAGTAGTAAATACATTGTGGGAATTTTCCTACAGTTATAATGTTAATCACAGGTAAAGCAGAGAAATAAATGCAAACTGGTATCTTCTGGCATGGAAAATAGTTAATGGCAATGATGACTGCAAGCTGGGACTTATAGTGAGGAAATGGTTTACCTCAGAATAGCAATGTATTATAGAAATGGAAGAACACTTGATGAGATGCGATGCTTGATTACAGTGACCAGGTTTCAACAGGATCAAGCCATAGCAAGAAGTTGGTAATTTGGGCAACTCTAAGAAAATTGGACTGAGCTTGGAAATATCTGGTTGTAGCATGAAAGTTGGGAGTAACTTGAGAAAATGACAGACACCTAGCTGGAGATGTGACAGCAATTTCCTGAAAAACTTGAGACAACTGTGGACAAAACCACTTAATACCCAAAAACCGATGAAGACGATTCCAAAAGCACGCGGCCATAGGATAAGGGAACCAGGCCCAGTGCTTTTTCCAAAACAGACAAAAAATTTTTTTAAAAACTATATATCTGGATAATTGTCTCTTTTTGATCAAATAGTCCAAAATCCGTAGAAGATAGTCAACAAAGATGGTCTTACCCTTTTTATGTCGAACCAGGGAGAACTCAGGGTAGAGTCGATAATTTGTGAGCAGTTATGGTTTATTCTAGGTTTACCCATTGTTGAGTGCAACTATGGAATTTTCTACTGAAAATCCTACCAATGTAGCTGCCTGATGATGTAAAGTCAGGCAGTCCAGCAACTTCTAAGGATTTTGGTTTAGATATTATAGGACATCTCATTCTGGGATGTCCGCCAATATGAATTTTGTTATAGCTCACCTACTCTTAAAAGAAGAAGAAGGAATGAGGATAATTGGGACCTTTCATATCTAAAAGGTAACACCTTTTAATATTGAGAATAACCGTTAACTGCTTTATTAATTATCAGAAAGGTTATTGTGGATGCAAAAAAGTAACATCAAAGTAAAGTCGTCAACGCTGAATTCAAAAAACAGTTGTGGATCAGGAATGAAAGATCACGGCCAATGCCAGTGTTTATAAAACAGTGATTTAGGCACAGAACTTGATGTGAGATCATCACAAACTTTAAATGGTATGAAAAATAGTAACAGGATAAATTATCCACCAGAATAAGCATTACTAAACCATTGCTGGAACTTTCTGTATATCTTTTGCTTTTGGTTTGTGCAATAAATCTAAGGTCTAAGGGGGAACGTTTCTCTTTGTAGAGAGTGACAAGCCAGGCCTGGCATGTTAGAGTGAGGAGACTTATAAGCCATGCAAGTCCTTCTGGGGAATTAAATATGGAAATCCTCTCTGAAGAGACAATTTGCATATACAATAAATCTAAAAATTGAAAATATATACATTATTAATACTCCCCCATTGAATAGTCCATAGCGTAACATGGCGTCTGGGTCCTATGTCACACTTGGAGGCATTAATACAACATACAGCCACAGTGTTGGAAATATATATATATATTCAGCAGCCTCATGATCTGTACACTTAATGCAAAAACTGAATAACTGTCATGATTTCGGGTAAAAGGAGAGATACAGGGCGCATCCACTGTGTGAAATCCGTATAAAACAATTAAAATTGTGGAACAGTAGGGAAGGTGCTCACCTATTGGGGTTGTGAGGAAGTCACAACACCCATGAACGCTTGAGAAGCAGCAGCAAGTCTGCACAGGGTCCTAGGACAGAATTGCAGAAATGACGTGGAAGTGCAATAAGGACTGCGCTTGCTTCTGGTAGAGTAAAGGGTTCTTTATTCAGCCAACGCGTTTCCTGAGCCTGCTGGCTCACTTCATCAGGGCAGATTTCACTTGATTTCGGGTAGAGATCTCTTACCCACACTGATTCATTGTAACACACGGCAGCTATGCAAGGAGGACTAGGATAGGACAGCGAATGTTAGCAAGACCTAACTTATAGCAAAGGAGAGATTTTGAAAATTGTCAGTGGGTCTTCCAGGTACAATGCATGGGAGAGCCAAACCCTAAAGTGACTCCGATGGCCAACATTTTTCCAACAGTTTTCCTTTCTTTCTGATCAGGGGATTGCATCCATTTGATATAAAGGGACTGTGCCAAGAACGCAACCTGACAGTTATCCAGAGAACATGTGACCCCACGTAATTTGTGGGGATTCCAGTGATGGGAATCCCAGAGATCAGACACCAATCATCTAGCCTGTGTATAGGTGATAACTAGTGATCTTGGTACATATTCTTTAATTAGACATGTAGACGTAAACCACTTTAAAGGGAACCTGTCATCTGATACATGCTGCATGAAATACCGGCATCCTATAACAGGCCAGAGACTATGTGTCTTGGATGAATTAGGAAGGTCCTCCGAGGGCTCTGCCAGCTCCAATCCCTTTGACTACAGATCTCGTCTATGAACACACACTGGGAGAAACTCAATAGTTTGGAGGATAGGGATGGGGAGAAGCCTCCAGGGGACAATACATAGGGGACAATTCATCAAACTTTTTACACCAGAAAACTGTCGCAAAGCATTGAAAAATTGCTATATTTTTGCAGAACATGGAACTTCGCCAAAATGTAGCGACTTTTGGCATTTTCACTCCAGTTTGGAGCAGCTCTGCTGAAATGGGCAGAGCTGGGGAGTGGCCGGGGGATGGCCACATCCTCTAGTCCAATTCATTAAAAATGCCAGTGATTTGTACGCTAGAAATGCTACTCCATTTTTGTCGAGGTGCAAGGAAGCGCACTCTACTCCGAAGATGAGCCAAATTCATTTAGTGGCGTGCACCTCTTAATGAATTTGGCCCATCGCACTCCAGGGAGCCCTTCAATAATACTGGGGTGCATTATGCCAGTCGTTCAAAGTATGTTTTCTCTGAAACACAGAATATATGGTTGCAATAACCCAGACAATGTTTCAGGCTGCCAAGGCTGAATATATGGTTCCAATAATGCAGCCAATGCCTGTTTCAGGATGCCAACGCTGAATATATGATTGCAATAACCCAGCCAATGTATGTTTCAGGCTGCCCGTGGTTTAGGCAGCATGTATTAGATGACAGGTTCCCTTTAAAGAATATGGAAACAGATTTGGGGACAAACATAGTGTATATTTTTTTTTTCAAAAAAGCATGTATTTTGGTCTAGAACTGAAACTTGCAGTTGGGTTTGATTAAAAGTTTTGCACCGTTTAGCTTTTACAGTCTCCTTGTCTCCCTGACGGATTCTCAGTTAATTCCTTCAGCAGTCAGCTCATTCTGGTGAGGAGTTTTTAAGGATCTTATCTGTCTATTACTGAGCTCCTCTTTGCTGAGCTATGACAACAGACCACACCAAAGTTGAGCTGAACTTTGACGTGGCCATAAAACAACTGAGAGCAGCTCAGAAAAAGTCATATAAAAGAGACTGCTGTCCAAATAAGATCATTGATGGATTACTGTAGTTCTCTTGCTCAGCAGTCGATAATGGAAAAAAAACCCCATAAGATCCAAACAGTGCAAAATTTTGAAAAAAAAATCCCAAGTATAAGCATTTTAGAGAAATAATGCTTGCAAGGTGCCCTTTAAACATACGGACATGCTGTCATTTTTGCTATTCTACTTTTGGCATATTGTAGTCAAGCAAGGGAGTGAAGAATTGTGAAGGATACCCAAAGTTATAAAAACGTCATGGAGTTGGAAAAAAGTACTAAACCCTTCTGTTCTGGGTACCAAAATCGGTGCAAATGGAGGATCCTCAATAGATGCTTCTACCCTGGGAGTAAAGAGGTGAGCAAGCTCTAATCAGGAAGGGTTTACATACTTTTTACATATTATGCACACTTCTTAGGCTTATAGTAAATCCATAACCACATGAATTTTTTTTTTTAACCTGTAAAAACTGAAATTGATATTATTTAGTGCCCAAAAGAATAAGGTCATTCTTGCCCCATTAACGTCGCAGTAATTGTAGCATCAATGAGCGTTTTTGTGCTCCCCTCCCGCTCCTCCCTGTCCCTTATTGTTGTACTTCATCCTGATGAAAGAATTCCTTGTTGGCTGGAAATATTATTCATAACAGGGCAACAAAATGAAAATGTATCATGTCTGCGCCCAATGGAAGCCAGCCACGAGCATGTGAGTTCCCTTTGTAATGCAGCCGTGCACAGTTGCATATTGTCTCGATTGCAACAATGGCTTTAAACCGTGGGTAGAAAAAGCTTCTCAATATGCACATAACTCCGAGGAATCATGCAAGTTTTTGCTGAGCTTTGTCCATGGTGAATTCCATAGCTGTAGATAAGCAGAGATCAGCTGAGAAAATGTTTCCCTATTTGGTTACACTACAGATCATTTATGGAAACCCCCCAAAAACCTGTCATACTTCCTCCTATAGCACTCAGTCAGAAAATCTCACAGTTCCCTGCTTGTTCAGTGTCGGCACCAGGTAATGTTCAATCATGCAGTGCTCAGCTGAGCTGGTAGGACTGTCTGTAAATTTCTGCATTTGTCGACTGTATCACATAAGAACTAAGAGGACAGTGAATGCAGCTCTGGAGTATAAGATCCTATTCACACATGAAGATCCCGTCAGTATTTTTCAGCAGTATTTGTAAACAAAGGGTAATATAATGGAAAGATTTATTCGGTACTTCTATTCTACCATCTCCTGATTTTGACTTCAAAATACTCATGGAAAATACTGAAAAATGTGTAAGTTCTATTCATGATATACCGTAATACTAGTGCAAGAAAAGTATTGTAACGTATTCACAGTATATCACAAAAGTGAGTACACCCCTCATTTTTGTAAATATTTCATTATATCTTTTCATGGGACAACACTGAACATTTGATACTTTGATACAATGTACAGTAGTCAGTGTACAGCTTGTATATCAGTGTAAGTTTGGTGTGTCCTCTAAATAACTTAACACACAGCCATTAATGTCTAAACTGTTGTCAACAAAAGTGAGTACACCACTTCATCTGAAGCTAGAGCGCGGCCAGCAGGACAGGGCATAGCTACGTCTTAACCATCATCTATCAGTTCACCAAATTTTTAGTGGCAGTCCCAGGGAAGGAATTGACAGCCCAGACTACACAGCGGAGGAGCAGGGAGAGGTAAAAATTGCAAATGCTGGGGCCCTGCCCAAGCAAGGGGGGCCCACTCGTGGGCGTCGGTACTGGCACTGGGCCCCTCATAGTACGCTGGTGTGTCTGACGGCGGGTGTGCACCCCCACCATCAGAGACACTTGATTGCACTATGAGGGACCCTGTGCCAGTGCCGGCGCCCAAGAGTCGGCCCACCTACCTGTCCAGGGCAATGACACTCGCACGGTTGCGTGCGCTAGGTGGTGACCCCGGTCATGGGGGGGGAGGCAGCCCAGTTAGGCAGGTTTAAAAAATGGCATATGTTGATGTTGGACATTCAGCAGCTGCAAATGGAGGAATTGGAGAAGTCCGAGGAAGAGGAGGACAAAAGCGAGCCATTTTTCTGGCAACCTATGTGTTATCAGGGGAAGGTGGGACAAAATCCTTTGAAACCTATGCATGGCTCATTTTAATGAAGGTTAGATCATCAACATTTTGGGTCGACAGACGGGTCCTTTTTTCTGTCAGGATTTTCTGTCAGCCATGAGCACTGAAGACTCTTTCCGATAGCACACTAGCAGCAGGGCAAGCGAGCTCCTGTAAGGCATATTGTGCCAATTCAGGCCAGGCATCCAGTTTAGAGGCCCAATAGTCAAAGGGGAATGACCTGTGAGGGAGAACATCGATATGGGCCGAGAAGTAGTTTGTAACCATAGTTGACAACTGCAGTCTCCTGTCACTTTCAAATGAGCGGGACTTGAAAAATCAGTCCACAACATGGTCATGAAACCCCTGTCTCCAAGGCCACTTCTGATGTGTGCTCCACGAACACCTCTTCCATGTTGCCCCCTGCGGCTCGTTGGAGAACCATCACCGCTGCTGTGTGCTGGGAATGCCTCAAACAAACGGTTTACCAGAGTTGCTTGTTTGTTAGCCAATATTATCTCTAGGTTCTCCTGTGGCATGATGTTTTGGAATTTGCCTTTATAGCATGGATCCAGGATGCTGGCCAACCAGTAGTCGTCATCGTTCATCATTTTGGCAATGCGGGGGTCCCTTTTTAGGATCTGTAAGGCATAATCACACATGTGGGCCAATGTTCCAGGTGTCAATGATGCACTGCGAGTGCTGGGTGGAGGAGCACTTTCTGGCAAATCAACATTCCTCAAGTCATGCACAAACCCTGTATCTGACCTTGCCACGCCAACATTTTCTCTTGCCCTACGAGAAGCATCCTCCTCCCCTAAATAATCATCCCCATCATCATCCTCCTCCTCTTCCTCTTCTTCCTCCACCTCGTCCAGAAGAGGTCCCGGAGCAGACAATGGCTGACTGTCATCAAGGCTTCCCTCCTCTTCCTCATCCTCCTCAGCTGCAGACGCCTGCTCCTTAATGTGCGTCAAAGTTTGCATGAGCAGACGCATAAGTGGGATGCTCATGCTTATGATGGCGTCGTCTGCGCTTACCAGTCGTGTGCATTCCTCAAAACACTGAAGGACTTTACAGAGGTCTTTCAGCTTCGACCACTGCACACCCGACAACTCCATGTCTGCCCTCAAAGTGCCTGGCCGTGTATCCTCCCACAAATGCATTACAGCCTGCCTCTGTTCGCACAGCCTCTCAACCATGTGCAGGGTGGAGTTCCACCTTGTTGCAACGTCGATAATTAAGCGGTGCTTGGGAAGTTGGAGCAACCGCTGCAGCTTCTGCATACGACTGGAGTGTACGGGCGACCGGCGGATGTGCGAGCACAGTCTTCGGACCTTCTGGAGCAGGCCTGTTAACTCCGGATAATTATTGAGGAAGCACTGCACCACCAGGTTCAAGGTGTGAGCCAGGCAAGGTATGTGTCGGAGTTTTGAAAGGGCTATGGCTGCCACAAAATTCTGGCCGTTATCACTAACTCCCTTGCCTGCCTCAAGATGTAGACTGCCCAGCCATGACTCAGTTTGTTGCTGCAAGTAGTCGGCCAGTACCTCTGCGGTGTGTCTGTTGTCACCCAAACACATCATCTCCAACACAGCCTGCTGACGCTTACCACTAGCTGTTCAATAGTGGGACACCAAATGTGCAACACTGGCAGCTGCGGATGGAGTGCTCGTGCGACTGCGCTCTGTGGACGAGCTTTCATTTCTGGAGGAGGAGGGTCGAACACCTACACCCAACTGTTTCCTATACCGTGGGCTAGGCAGCACTGTCCCACCGCCGCTGTCCCCTGTGGACCCTGCATCCACCACATTAACCCAGTGCGCAGTGATGGACACGTAACGGCCCTGGCCTAGCCTACTGGACCATGCATCTGTTGTGAGGTGCACCTTTCCACTCACTGATTGCTTGAGTGCATGGACAATGCGGTCTTTCACGTGAAGGTGGAGGGCTGGGATGGCTTTGCGAGAAAAGAAGTGCCGACTGGGTAGGTCATAGCGTGGTACTGCGTAGGCCATGAGTTCGCGGAAAGCTTCACTTTCAACCAACCGGTAGGGCATCATCTCTAACGAGATTAGTTTGGCAATATGGGCGTTCAAACCCAACGTACGCGGATGAGAGGATGAGTACTTTCTTGTCCTACTCATAGTCTTTGGTAGGGTGAGCTGGACTTGAGAGCTGCATATGGTGGAACTAGCGGTGGACATGGCAGACTGAGAGCGGGTTGGTGATGGTGATGGGTTGGTGGTGTTGCTGATGGCCTAGATTCAGTCTTTTGTAGCAATAATATTGTGATTCCCTGACTGCTTTGACCTTGTAACGACACCTCAACATTTGCTGCTGGTGGTGTGCTAACCGGTGGGCTTACAGTGGGGGAAGCGGTGTAGCGTTGCTGACTTCCTTCATTGGGAGCAGGTGCAGATGTGGTACGTGAGGTTTGGTAGTCCGTCCACGCTTGCAAGTGCATGGTGGTTAAATGTCTGAGCATGCAACTGGTATTCAAATTTCTCAGATTTTTCCCTCGGCTAAAGGTCTTTGCGCACTTCTTACAGATAACCTTTGCCTGATCATTAGGATTTTGTTCAAAAAAGTGCCACACTGCACTCTTCCTACAATGGAAGACATTTTGAGGCCTTGCACGCTCTGCTAATTTGACCGTCTGGCCTAGCTGTCCTGCAACTCTTTTGGTTTTTGTAACCCATTTTTGGACTGCTCCGGGCCTGCCAGATAACAGCTGTTGTGATGTCGATGCCTGCTGCGGATGCTCCTCCTCCTCTTCTGAGCTATTGGCAGCGGCACCCTCTTCCCCCAATGGATGCCAATCTAGGTCAACAACTGGATCATCCATCACCTCCTCTTCAATGTCATGTGCACCTTCCTCTGTGTCACCGTCTAAGGTGGTATAGTATGCGGGAAGGGGCACCTGAGTTTCATCAGGGTCAGATTCTGGCTCAGTACACTTCGAGGACAATGTAGTGCTCTGAGTGAATGTACCAGCAGATAAATCTAGCAGTGGCTGTGCATCAGTGCACTCCATGTCAGATTCTTCTTGGACTGGGTAATTCACGATTTGACTTGATAACCCAGGCATGGTATGTGAAAAGAGCTCCATGGAGTAATCTGTAGTGTGGCCTGCCGCATCCTTTACTTTTGGGGGGCCTCCAATGACGACTCAGTGCTTTTATTTTTTGAAACTTCAGAAGAGGAGGCGATAGAGCTGGAGGCTGTGTCAGCAATGTAAGCCAAAACGTGTTCCTGAACCTCCGGCTTTAAAAGCGGTTTACCTACTCCCAGAAAAGGGAGCCTTCGAGGCTCAACACCTCCTGCATTAGGTGCTATTGTGCTTTTGCCACTACCAGCAGATCCACCACCACCATCAACACCATCATTACCAGCTGGCAACCCCCGCCCACTTCCACAGCCTCTTCCAACACGCTTCCTTATTTTTGGGAAAATGTACCCAAAATACCACCAGCAATATGGTACTGTAAAACAAGGTACAAGGTGTATATAGTATTGGGGAGAATTTGAATCTCCCTACAGACTTGAGGACCCTGAACTATTACCTCAGGCCCAGTGTAGATTACACCTCAATATAACAGGCTGAAATTTGATGGTGTATAAAATGTCTATATAGGACTGGGGAGAATTTGAATCTCCCTACAGACTTGACAGCACTGAACTATTATCTCAGGCCCAGTGTAGATTACACCTCAATATAACAGGCTGAAATTGGATGGTGTATAAAATGTCTATATAGGACTGGGGAGAATTTGAATCTCCCTGCAGACTTGAGGACACTGAACTAATATCTCAGGCTCAGTGTAGATTACACCTCAATATAACAGGCTGAAATTGGATGGTGTATAAAATGTCTATATAGGACTGGGGAGAATTTGAATCTCCTTACAGACTTAAGAACACTGAACTAATATCTCAGGCCCAGTGTAGATTACACCTCAATATAACAGGCTGAAATTGGATGGTGTATAAAATGTCTATATAGGACTGGGGAGAATTTGAATCTCCTTACAGACTTAAGAACACTGAACTAATATCTCAGGCCCGGTGTAGATTACACCTCAATATAACAGGCTGAAATTGGATGGTGTATAAAATGTCTATATAGGACTGGGGAGATTTTGAATCTCCCTAGAGATTTTAGCAAGCTGACAATGATGCTCTCAGTCCCAAGTATGGCAGCAGGCAGCCTAATAAGCAGGACTGCTGCACACAAAAGTGTGGAAAATTGAACGCTTGGTAACTGGGCAAAAAAGAGGATGAAAAGTATTTTTGCTTTTAAAAAAGCAGTTTGCACAGCAGTGTGAAAACAGCAAT
The DNA here is from genome assembly GCF_039654945.1 of Dendrobates tinctorius. NCBI lineage: Eukaryota > Metazoa > Chordata > Amphibia > Anura > Dendrobatidae > Dendrobates > Dendrobates tinctorius. The sequence goes on from NW_027361993.1 coordinate 11,135,124, forward strand.
GCAGCTATCAGGGAGCCTTATAAGGCAGCCTAATAACCAACAGAGCTGAATGCACCAAAACATAGCCTCCCCTTGCACTGCACACTATCTGGTGTGTTGTACAGGCAAAATCGCTAGCAGCAGAAGCAGTTTTTTGTATCTTCTTCCCTGCCTAGCGCTCTCCCTACAGAATCAGCAGCAGCAGCTCTCCCTATTCTGAGATCAGCAGAAGTAAGATGGCGGTCGGCGTGCACGCCCTTTTATAGCCCCTGTGACGCCACACAAAGCAAGCCAATCACTTGCATGCCCTTCTCAAAGATGGTGGTGACCGCTGCCTATGTCATCGCGTTGCCCACAGTGTGCGTCCTCCATCATTGGCTGAAAAAGGGCGCTGGAAGCATCTTTTGAAACGCGACTTTGGTGCCATGGTCGCCGACCTCACGCTGTGGTCGGATTTCGTTTCATGAAACCCGACTTTTGCGAAAGTCGGCGACTTTTGAAATTGACAGACCCATTTCGCTCCACTCTAGTCAGGAACATCTTGAGACTGGGGAGAGGTGGAGAAAAAAGGAGTGTCACTAAGAACACATTGACAACCCCAACTCACCACAGACACAGATTTCCTATCCAAAACAAGATTATGGGTGTGCAACCAAGGAAAACCCAGTACAATAATATCATGTAAATTGTGCAACACCAAAAATTTACAATTCTCTTGATGGTCTGGGGCGACCCGCATTATCACCTGGGTCCAAAACTGGGGTTTATTCTCCACCAAAGGGGTAGCATCAATCCCTCTAAAGGGAGTAGGGGTCCACAGGGGCACCATGGGGAAACCACAACGTTTGGCAAAGTCAAGATCCATCAGATTCAAAGCTGCTCCTGAATCAACAAAGGCCTTAGCAGAAAATGTAGACAAGGAGCAGATCAAGGTAACCGCCAATAGGAACTTCTAAACTCTTGACGTTGCGCCCTAGACAAAACCCTATCACATTGCATGGGTTCAGAAGTTTGTTCACAAGGCAGCACCGCCTCTCACATACCTTTACATTCATGTAAACGTCGATCAATTTAAATGGCTAATGACATGAAGTTGTTAAGACCAGAGGGGACAGGAAATACCACCATAACATCCTTTACGGTTTCTGCCAGACCTTTCCGAAAGAGAGCTGACCCTGGTTCAATGCCAATAAGGTTTTCTCAGCTTGATCAATAGCACTAAAGTAGGTTCATCATACAACAACCCCAGGGCCTGAAAAAACGCATCTACATTAGCCAGAATAGGATCTCCAGGTGTCAGAGAAAAAGCCCAATCCTGGGGATCGCCACGCAGCAAGAAGAAGACAATTTTAACCTGCTGCACCGAGCTCCCCGATGAATTAGGTTTCAAAGCAAGAAATAGTTTAGTTATTCTTAAGATTCAAAAATTTTGACCAATCCCCCGAAAACACATCAGGAGTAGGGATCTTTGGTTCTACAGCAGATGATTGAGCGAGATAGGCAGAAATTCCCCGCACTTCAGCAGCAAGCTGCTCAACACGATCGGACAATTTTTTTTTACAATTCTTTCCTTCTTTTGAGTACCCTAGAGTCTACAGTTTTGGCTGATGATTCTGTTATGAATGGGTCACCGAGGAGGATGGCAGGAACAGGCTAAGCCACCAGGAAACCAGAGAGGTTGGTAACTCAGTGGTTTGCAGACCCCTGATCATAACAACACAACTAGCAGTAGCCGTGGAGCATTCCTACGATTCCCTAGATGCCTCAGCACAGCCGGAGAACTAACTAAGCCTAAAGCCAGAAAGGTGAAATCTTAACTGCTCCGGAGCAGATCCCCAAAGGAATAGACAGCCCCCAAACATATATTGTCGGTGAGACAAGATGAAACACAAACACAGGCAGAAAATAGACTGAGCAAATGATGGGGCCCAAACTGTCTAGAAAGGACAGGACAGAAAAGATACTGTCTGCAATCATGCAAAAACCCTAAAAAATCCAACACATCTGATATACAAAAAACCTGAGGCCACACGACCTCACCCCCGCTAGATCAGCACTCTGGTGTGAACTGGGAGCAAAGCAAAAGAAACTAATATAATGGGGTACTTGAGAAACTAGCACAAGCTGTAACATATGGAGCGGGGCCCAGCGCTGCCCCCAGCAGGGAGTACACAACCCTCGCAAAAAAGCAGAAAGCAAAAAAAGGCACAACCAGATTAGATGCAAAGGATTAGCAAAAGAATCACTTAACTGAACCATGCAGATCAGGCAGGAGACTGAAGAGCTCAAAATGCACAAGGAGGAAATCACCAGCAACCACCAAGGGAAGCCTGCTCACTTATATGCTCCCAGCCAGCAATCTCTGATTCCCAATCATCGTCATCAGGTGGCAAACCTCCATCAGACTGGCCAGCTCCACTACTCCCAGTAACCACCAGAGGGAGCTACAGCTCAGAAGTCCGAGCAAGGGAATTCACAACACACTTGTCTTTGTACTCCTCACATGGTTGACATCATCTGAAGCAAATAAGTTAGTCTTTATCTTATCAAACCACAGGACATGGTTCCAGTAGTCCATATCCTTAGTCTGCTTGTATTCAGCAAAATGTTTGTGGGCTTTCTAGTACATCATCTTTAGAAGAGGCTTCCTTCTGGGACAACAGCCATGCAGACCAATGTGATGCAGAATGCGGCGTATGGTCTGAGCACTAACAGGCTGACCCCTCACCCCTGTAACCTCTGCAGCATTGCTGGCAGCACCCATACATCTATTCTGAAGAGACATCCTCTGGATATGACGCTGAGCAATGCGCTCTCAGCTTCCGTGGTCGGCCATGGCGAGGCCAGTTCTAAGTGGAACCTTTATTGTTACCGCTGTATGGTCTTGCCCACCATGCTGCAGCTCACTGTCAGGGTGTCTGCAATCTTCTTATATCCTCTGCCATATTTATATAGAACAACAATTCTTTTATTCTGATTCTCAGAGAGTTCTTTGCCATGAGGAGACATATTGAACTTCCAGTGACCAATCTAAGAGAGTAACTAGGTGGCATACCAAATCCCTGCTCAGACAAGTGGCAGGAGCGAAATCCGCGACACAGTTAGGTACAAAAAGGTGGTGCCAGGTGCAACTGCATGGCTTACCTACAGAAGATGGCAGCTGACTCCCTAAAGCGGTTAAGCTGCTACGGCCCAAAGGAGGGATGAAAAATGCATGCAGACACTGTAGGGACTAATCAACCAGTGTCCAATATAGATTACTGAGGGCACTTCACATATCAATATACCACAAATCCCATATACCACTATACAGGACAACAAAGAGATCCCAAATGATATAAAAACAATTTTTATTTCAAAATGAAATTTAAATACATATAAAAGAGCAAAATGCCGTACTAGGGCACGCTAGGGCACACAATTATACAATAATGATCTATTTCCCAAATTGTTTATGCAAACAGCAGTGAATATTTAATTAACATTGCACTCCATAAAGTATGTTAATAACACCATAATCCATGCTTACAAAAAATGGTAAAATTAGTAATAGCAATGGATGTAATAAAGCAACAATACAATAATCGCATATACAAGGAAAAAACCTAAATGGTAATAAATGCTCAAAAGAGCTATCAATATTATATATGCTTTATACCAGAGTCGCTGCTTAAAAAGGTGTACATATACATAGAAAAAACCTAAATGGTAATAAATGCTCAAATGAGCTGTCAATCTTACATATACTGTATACCAGAATCGCTACTCACATTGGTGTGCATATATAAAGTGCCTGCAAAATTATAAAGCCAAATGGTAACACTGAATAGTGCTGTTATTTACATACTTTATGGAGTGCAATGTTAATTAAATATTCACTGCTGCTTGCATAAACAATTTGGGATATACAGTCATGGCCAAAAGTATTGACACCCCTGCAATTCTGTCAGATAATACTCAGTTTTGTCCTGAAAATGATTGCAAACACAAATTCTTTGGTATTATTATCTTCATTTAATTTGTCTTAAATGAAAAAACACAAAAAGAATTGTCCTAAAGCCAAATTGGATATAATTCCACACCAAACATAACAAAGAGGGTGGACAAAAGTATTGGCACTGTTCGAAAAATCATGTGATGCTTCTCTAATTTGTGTAATTAACAGCACCTATAACTTACCTGTGGCATCTAACAGGTGTTGGCAATAACTAAATCACACTTGCAGCCAGTTAACATGGATTAAAGTTGACTCAACCTCTGTCCTGTGTCCTTGTGTGTACCACATTGAGCATGGAGAAAAGAAAGAAGACCAAAGAACTGTCTGAGGACTTGAGAAACCAAATTGTGAGGAAGCATGAGCAATCTCAAGGCTACAAGTCCATCTCCAAAGACCTGAATGTTCCTGTGTCTACCGTGCGCAGTGTCATCAAGAAGTTTAAAGCCCATGGCACTGTGGCTAACCTCCCTTGATGTGGACGGAAAAGAAAAATTGACAAGAGATTTCAACGCAAGATTGTGCGGATGTTGGATAAAGAACCTCCACTAACATCCAAACAAGTTCAAGCTGCCCTGCAGGCCGAGGGTACAACGGTGTCAACCCGTACTATCCGTCGGCATCTGAATGAAAAGGGACTGTATGGTAGGAGACCCAGGAAGACTCCACTTCTTACCCCGAGACATAAAAAAGCCAGGCTGGAGTTTGCCAAAACTTACCTGAAAAAGCCTAAAACATTTTGGAAGAATGTTCTCTGGTCAGATGAGACAAAAGTAGAGTTTTTAGGGCAAAAGCATCAACATAGAGTTTACAGGAGAAAAAACAGGCATTCAAAGAAAAGTACACAGTCCCTACAGTCAAACATGGCGGAGGTTCCCTGATGTTTTGGGGTTGCTTTGCTGCCTCTGGCACTGGACTGCTTGACCGTGTGCATGGCATTATGAAGTCAGAAGACTACCAACAAATTTTGCAGCATAATTAAGAGCCCAGTGTGAGAAAGCTGGGTCTACCTCAGAGGTCATGGGTCTTCCAGCAGGACAATAACCCAAAACACACTTCAAAAAGCACTAGAAAATGGTTTGAGAGAAAGCACTGGAGACTTCTAAGGTGGCCAGCAATGAGTCCAGACCTGAATCCCATAGAACACCTGTGGAGAGATCTAAAAATGGCAGTTTGGAGAATGCACCCTTCAAATATCAGGGACCTGGAGTAGTTTGCCAAAGAAGAATGGTCTAAAATTCCAGCAGAGCATTGTAAGAAACTCATTGATGGTTACCGGAAGCGGTTGGTTGAAGTTATTTTGGCTAAAGGTTGTGCAATCAAGTATTAGGCTGAGGGTGCCAATACATTTGTCTGGCCCATTTTTTGAGTTTTGTGTGAAATGATCAATGTTTTGCTTTTTGCTTCATTCTCTTTTGTGTTTTTTCATTTAAGACAAATTAAATGAAGATAATAATACCAAAGAATTTGTGTTTGCAATCATTTTCAGGAAGAAACTGAATATTATCTGACAGAATTGCAGGGGTGTCAATACTTTTGGCCATGACTGTAGATCATTATTGTATAATTGTGTGCCCTAGTGTCCCCTAGTACGGAATTTTGCTCTTTTATGTGTATTTTAATTTCATTTTGAAATAAAAATTGTTTTTACATCATTTGGGATCTCTTCGTAGACACTGTAGGGACTCTGGAACCACATATACAGATGGGACCGGCTGAGGAACAGAAAAGCACTGGCAGGTGCGGGCTGGACTGGGTGTTAAACAGAGGGGCGCTGGCAGGTGCGATCTGGACCAGCTGATGGACAGAAGAACGTAGCTAGGTATGAGCAGATGGGAAAAGACAAGTAAGAGCAGACGGGTACAGGATAGGCAAGCAGACAAGCGGACCTGGGGAACCTGACAACTAGCAAGCATGCAAGGCAAACTAACAGCGTAACTCAGGCACCTCCATATTGGAGGAGAAGCCTTAAATAGAAGGTGTCACCCAGCTCTAGGTTGGGAATACCTTAGGTTGATGCAGGCGGTCCCTTTAAGAGGGAGCACGCGCGTGCACCCTCTATGCATAGTTCCCGGTCCTACAACTGAACTTTTGTGGACACCTATACATAGGGGGCGAGATGAGGAGGTGGTGTGTGAGTGGGAGACACTGAATGTCCTGTCTGTTAGGTACGAGGAGATCCAACAAAGTGCCAAGTGTGTAATGTCAACAGATCAGAAAGTCTATAGTAAGAGGGAATGGTCCACTGTGACAAAGACAGATGCCAGGTCCAGGAGAAGGAGGAGAACAAACTCACGTCGCTTTCATTTGGCGGTTAGTAATTTGTTGGTGAATTTAGTCAGGGGAGCTTCAGTGGAATGGTGTGGTCTGAAGTCAGATTGTAAGCGGTCAAAGGGGAAGCAAGAGGAAAGGTGGGACACAGTTCAAAATGGACCTGTTGTTCCAGTAGTTTGGAGGCATAGGGGAGAAATGATATGGGGCGATAGGTAGATACAGAGGATGGATCAAGGGTGGACTTTTTAAGGATGGGTGTGATCGAGATATGTTTTAGTCAGGATGGAAGACACCAGTTGTTAGTGACAGGTTGAAGAGGTTGGTTAGGCTTGTGATGAACTGTGTGGTAAAGTTTGGAATGAGGTGGGATGTTATTGTGTCAAGTTTACAGGTGGTGAGGCAATGTATTCGGATGAGAGGAGAGGGAGGGGAAACTGGTGGACACAGGAAATAATTGAAAGTACTGAATAGCTGTTTAGGGCTGTGAGACAGGTATGATATGTAGGATGAGAAATCGGTTTGTTTTATTGCAGTCAGAATATTCGCAGCATTTTTACAACTCCTGTTATTGAACGGGCAACTCTGCTCCCTTTCTTTGGCAACCATACAATGGTACACTTTGTAGATAAGGGCCAGAAAGAACATGTGCTCGGGTAGATGGCATGCGCTGCATCAAGTGGCCTCTGCTCCTCTTCCTCCATCTTAACATCACACACAATACAGTCTTCAGTTGTGGCACCCCAAATACCTTTTTTCCCCCCAGATCTCTTCACACACTGCATGCCATGGACATTGTAAGTGTACTCTAAAGATTCACATAGTCAAGAGGAGGAAATCATCTGCACCGATGGCCACATTTTTTTTTCTTACATTGATCCATGGCCGGACGAAGTTTGGTCCGAGCATAAACCAAAGCCTTGTCAATAAACGTTAACCACGTTTGGTGAAGGTCATCCATTTGTGATGAGACTCAGATATTTGAGGCGCCTGTGGACTGTACTGTGCTGTCAAGGCAGGAAGAGGAGAAAGGTGACTCTCAGGGCAAGGAATGGGAGAACAGACAGGATGACAAAGAGGTAGTAGACACACTTGGTGTAAACCCAGAAGCATGCAGCTTGAGTAGCTCAGCAGAAGAGGAGGAAGAAAACAAGGAGGTTACATAGACACAGAGTTATGCCACCGCGACAAACAGTGCATTCTGAGGCCCAACTGTCAACTTTTTTAAAAACAAATTAGTAGAGTAAAAAAAAATGAAATAATTTCAGTACTACATGCATGACCTGACACATGTGCGGTCAACTTGCATTAATCTGGTAATGTCACTGTGCTAAAATGTGTCAAGGTGCTAAAATACAGACTAGCGGGTCTAGCGGGTCGTCCACCCCATCAACCACATCTTCTAATTCTTCCTCCTCCCTCACCATGTCAAGTGTTGTCACACAGGTATCCGGCCGAAGAACCTCCACTTGTTTACCCCCTACAGTTGGGGTGACTGAGAGCCTGTCAGCTGATACAGAATTGTACATGCCTGATGTTTTTGACTGATCTTATATACTAAGCACACCCCATCTTTCTCAATTCTCCATAATATCTCCGCCTGCACCAGTCCAGCAGCTTGTCGTGTTCACCCTACTCCATCCTGTGTCAGTGTAAGAGGATGAGCAGAGACAGAGTCAGCGGTATCCGCTGCCCTTTGAGGCCGGGACTATCGGGACTGTCACCACTGTTGCCGGGGGAGGGTTCTTCTGGGACGGTAGGACCTTCACGCTGGACGGCAGGGGGCTCTGGGAATATAAAGAGGACTGAGTGCGGGAACGGGTCAGACTTGATGGGAAAGCAACAGTAGAAGGTTGACTCTGTCTCCGCTGCTCCAGCTGACAACTCCACACCACCCTTCTCACAGAGTGCTGACCCCACGATTGTCTGACGCTACTGAGTTACCATATGTGATAAAATGAAAACCTGGCACTCAACTTAATGCTTAGTGTGTCGATTTATTGTAGTACCATTCATTTTATCACATATGGTTTGGGAACCTAACTTGGCACCACTACAGTCGTGCACACGGTGTTTTTTCCTAGCTATTGAGTTACTGTCTGACCCTTTTCTTGTGGACAGTCCAGTCCTGCCTGTGGTGACTGATAAGCTGACTTGCTGCGTTCCTTGAGACTATCCCAGAGAACCGCCCGCTACCGCGGTATGTGAGAGGGCACATGGCTCGTGTTCAGCGCTATCACTGAGGAATCCACACAAGGGACTGTTTATACAACCCAGCGTACTCAAGCCAGCCAGGACCGGATCCATCAGCATCGTTGGAAGACAGTGCTTCTCGTTCCTCCGTGATAGAGCCAGAGACTTTGTTCACGATTTGTGACGCCGTCGGGAGATTTTCCAGCCTTTCCCCTGCAAGAACTGCAAACGATAAGTTACCCCGATTTTTGCATATCTTTCTATGCGTGGTAGTTGTGCTTAATTTCCGTAGTTGCTATTGTTAGTCTTGTCTCCCTGAGTGGAGTATTTCTTGTTCAGCTTCCTGTACAGTAAAAACTCTGTTAACCCCTTCTCTGCCTCCGGCTCTCCACTGCATTCATTCCAGATCAGGGGTGTTACCATCTTTGTGTGTCTCAGAGTTTGAAAGTTGTGAGAGGCCACGAGAATTGGCTAGAGATAGAAGCTGGGATGTAGTTGGAGAGGTGGAGCTGTTGAAGTCTCCCAGGATAAGAGTTGTCAATTCTGAGGACATGAAGTGTGGCCGTAACACATAAAAGTGGTCAAGGAAGTTGGTGGGTGAGCCTGGGGGCCAGTATATGACTGCTACCCTGAGGGAGAGGGGATAGAACACCATGATGGTGTGAACCTCAAAAGAAGAATGGCATCCAATCGGCCTGTATTTATTTATTGGCAGTGAGGAGTGTAGGTGTAAGGGGAACCCTGCACTCCTTGCATCTGTCCCTGGTATATTCCATATGTTATGTCATGTCTATATGTTGTTATACTGTGTAATGCAATGTACATATGTTAATGTGACGAGGAGATATAGGGATAGTGTAAAGCCCCCGTTACACACTGCGATATCGATAGCGATATCGCTGTAAAGTCACCGATTTTGTGACGTTACAGCGATATTGCTAGCGATATCGCTGCATGTGATACTTACCTCCGACCGGCTCCCCCGCTGGTTATCGCTGATCGCGCGAGAAGCTGCTGGACCATTCCTCGTCGGTCACTTCCTGCGGCGCTTCCTGCTGTGATGACGAGCGATGCGTGGAGCCGGGCGGGAGGACGCAGGATCGCCGCGTCTGACAGGTAAGTAGCGATCCCCGTCCCCTGCTATGTCGCTGGTGAGATCTGCCTGTGTGGCAGCTCACTAGCGACCACCTAGCGATGCACCAGCGATCCTGACTGCGTCATATCGCTGGTCGGGATCGCTGGTGCATCGCTAGGTGTAACGGTACCCTTAGACTTAGCCCAGTAGGGGGAGCACAGTAGAATAGAAAAAGATAGGGATTAGTTAGACAAATAGGATTAGGATAGTTAGAAGGGGCTAAGATAAGGTAGTTGGGGGAGCTTCCTGGAGTTAGTCAGTCAGTGTGTGAGCCGGGAGTAAGGACAGGACAGTCGTGTCCAGTGAGGAATATTTCAGCGAAGGAGCCCAGCAGGCCAGGGCCTTAGAGCTGACAGTCACACATGGTAAAGGAATATCATCCGAATGGTAGCAGCTAACTTCGTGAGAACAACCCTAAACGTCTGAGGCCTACGGCCTGGTAAGGAGTGGAAGAGCCATTTCTCGACTTCACATTTGGAGAGGGAAGCGGGCGGGGAACTCCTGAAGCGGGTTAGTCTGACCAGTAAGGAAGCTGCGGGACTGGCAGATCTGGCGGATATGTCTGGAGGAGTGTGGGACAGTACAGGGAACGGAATGGTTATATTCTGCGAAGAATCTTGTGCTGTTTCTGTGACTAAACTGGGCAAGCTGAGTAAAATTGTTTTGTTGAAGATGAACCTGGACTCTATCATTGTGTGGTGTTAAAGGAAAAGGACTCCCAGCAGTCTGAAATGGAGCCTGACTTGCAAGTGAGTGAACTACCGTGTGTTAATAGAGCAGAGGGCCAGGGTTTGCCAGTACTGCTATTACTACCTCCCTGGTCTCAGTTATATAGGGTTATTGTGGAGTTAGCAGTGATCGCACGGCAGGATATACACATATTCCATGTGTTATAATCTGGACGTGGATAAGCCGTACGCTCACTATTACTTTTCTGAGAACTAATTATTGTGAACAGCCTGCGGCCTCCTCGGATGATTTGTCGCCCAATCGTGTAATTGTGTGGACGATACTGGCCAGCTGAGAGCTATTCGCTACAAAGATCACAGAGCTTGTTTCTGTATGACTCATGGCCTGTGATCTCCGTGATTATTGCATGTCCGCTCCAATCTGTTGGCCATGGAAATGCAGTCTTACGGATACAGACAATTTCCAAAAGCTGATAACTGTCACAGTACCCCCAATACCAGTTGCTCAGGCACCATTACTTCTCTAAGAAAGATGTGCCTGTGGGTCGCCCCCGTCCCAGGGCTGTGGGGTACTCGGTACCGGGCCAGTGTCAGTGGGATGTGTCACAGCAGCGGTGACCCAGTCCGTGGCCCTGGGTGCCCAAATCAATGGTGGTCTGTAGTTAATTAAATGGAATTGTTCGTTACGCCACCTGTGGCGTTTGGCAAGCAAGATGTTAAGCCAACGCTGCGTGCAGATCCTCTGAGGCTGATGGTGTGTTGCAGCATAGATGGTGTAGCTCCCCATGGGTGAAGCTGTAACCCCAGGGCAGTGTATAGGCTTAGGCGGTGTGAGGAATGTTGGTACCCAGATGTAGCAGTGCTGACAGTGTTGGCGCACAAAGGAATGGAAGACACCAGGGCTTTTAGTTCCAAAGATTTACTCACAGTTCGTGGTACACACTGGTGCCTGCCTCCGTGCCGTGTCCTCCGGGGTAGAGACTCATTCAACCTCCCGGGCAAGTCAGGATTCTCCTCTCCAACACCCCGCCAACATGTACCTCTCCTGAACGACTCCTCTATTGCGCCTTGTAGTGTGAAGAGCTCCAGTACCGTGGTACTCTGAAGTTCCTCCTGTCAGATGTTCCTAACAACTCTACTTGTATGACAGACAGCTGTAGCCTCTCGGGGACTCCTTTTTCTGGAGTCCTGGCTCTCTATTCAGTTGCTGTTGTACCCCATGTCTTGGATGGGAGTAGTGCATTTACAGCCAACTACTCCACCGGTGTCTGCTGCAGAACCATAAGTGTCCATACAACCTCGGGGACCGGGCCCCGGCCTTGCGCTGAGAACCTATAGGCAGGGTTCCTCTTCCAACCCACAACTCCTCTCTGTTCTCCTACTCCTTCGTTCCACGCTGTTCTTTCTCTCTCTTATGGAAGCTTAGTGTTACGCTGCGGATGACGGTGGCGAGAGTGGACCCTCTGGGCCGTGACGCCGAGCCCTCCCCGAGCGAGCGCATCAAGTGGACCGACCCCTATACAGGGACCGTTAGGGAACAGACTCGGGAAGGTCAAGCGCCACGGCAGCCAGGACCAGGGGTCGGCTCAGGAGGGTGAGCAGATGATGAGGAGCAGAGGAAGATCTGGAGAGGAACCAGGAAGACCAGGGTCCAGAAGCTGAGGGAGGTGGAGAAGGACGGAAGAGGATGGCGGGAACCAGGAAGAGGCAAACTGAAAAGGGAAGGAGACACAGGGGTTAGCAGGAGGCACAGGCAGGAGTCTCAGGGGGAACACAGGAGACACAGGCGGGAGACACAGGGATTATCAGGAAGAAGAGGTACAAGACACAAGGGGTTAACCATCGCGCAAGCTTGCAAGAAACTAGCAGCAGAGAGCGCGGCCTAGACATAAGAGAGGTAACTCAATAGTCAGGCGCCTCCACTGAGGGAGGGCGGCCTGAAATACCTGGTGGTGGGCTCTGATAGGTCAGGAGGCTGGTCCGGGTCAGGTCACGCCAGGCGGGTGGCTGACGGCAGAGGCGCGTGGCTTAACCCCCCGGCGCGTGCGCAGAGGCATAGTGCGCGCGGCCGAGGGAAGTGGAGGAGTGCGTCGGGACGCCGGCCGCCGGAAAGCGAGGAGAGCGGGGTTGCGCGTCCAGGACGTGTCAGAGGAGCAAGTCGGACCAGAAGCGGAGGTGGTGAGTATGGCAGCGGGAGCAGCAGAACGGGGAGCGGTACTGACAGTACCCCCTCTCTTACACTCCCCTCCACTGTGTCTGGCTAAAAACCTCTTAAGAATGCGTGGAGCATTGATGTTCTCCCAAGATCTCTCCTCGGGACCAAAACCCTTCCAATCGATCAGAAAAATGGTTTTACCCCTAACCTTTTTCGAGGCCAGAATGTCTTTTACTTCAAAGACATCATCAGACGTGACAGGAAGAGGAGAAAGGTTCGGGGACGGGTGAAACTGATTCAAGACAACTGGCTTAAGGAGAGAGACGTGGAAGGAGTTGGGGACCCGAAGCGACGCAGGCAACTCCAGTTTGTAAGACACGTTGTTAAGACGTTTGAGAATCTTGAAAGGCCCCATGTAGCGCGGTCCCAGCTTGTAAGAAGGGAGCTTTAGCCTAATGTACTTGGCCAAAAGCCAAACTTGTTGACCTGGAAGGTAGGTTGGAGCATCCAAGCGTCTTTTGTCAGCGTGCCTCTTCATGCACTCCCCAGACTTCCTGAGAGCCTCCTTAGTCTCGGTCCAGATCCTAGAGAACTCTTGGGTCAGGGAATCGGCTGCAGGCACACCGGAGGAACCGGATATAGGTAGAGGGACACCAGGGTGCGTGCCAAAGACCACGAAGGTTGGAGACTTGGCTGATGACTCACTGGGATGGTTATTGTAGGAGAATTCTGCCCAGGGGAGTAGATGGACCCAGTTGTCTTGATGAGCGTTAGAGAACTGCCGTAAGTGGGACGCTAGCACCTGATTAACGCGTTCAACTTGACCATTGGCCTGGGGATGGTACGTGGATGAAAAGTCCAGTTTTACCTCCAGAAGTTTACACAGGGCTCTCCAAAATCGAGAGGTGAACTGTACACCTTGATCAGAAACAATATGCCGTGGAAAGCCGTGGAGGCAGAAGATGTGCTGGATAAAAATCTTCGCCAACTCTGGAGCGGAGGGCAGCGCTGGAAGAGGAACAAAATGGGCCGTCTTGGAGAAGCGGTCGACCGCCACCAGGATAGTCGTAGATCCGGAAGAGTTAGGCAGATCCGTGATGAAATCCAAAGCTATATGTTGCCATGGAACCGAGGGAATTGGGAGAGGAAGCAGGAGACCGGCGGGTGGCCGCCTAGGAATCTTGACCTTGGCGCAAGAGGGACAGGAGGCCGTGAAGTCAGTCACATCCTGGCGGAGTGAGGGCCACCAATAAAAACGAGCGATGAGCTCCAACGTCTTTTTGACTCCGACATGTCCAGAAATTTTAGAGGAATGTCCCCAATGCAGTACCTTTTTTCTTTCAGAGTCAGGAACGTAGGTCTTGCCGGGAGGAGGAGTAATCAATCTCACAGGCGCCACAGTGATGATCCTGGCGGGATCGATAATGTGAGTTGGTTCCTCCACCAGATCAGGAGACTGTAGAGACCGGGACAATGCGTCCGCCTTGATGTTCTTTGGCCCGGGACGGAAACGCAATTCAAAATCGAACCGTCCAAAGAAGAGAGACCATCTGGCTTGCCGAGGGTTAAGTCTCTGGGTTGACTGAAGATATGCAAGGTTTTTGTGGTCGGTAAAGATGGTAAACGGATGGACCGACCCTTCAAGAAGGTAACGCCACTCCTCCAGTGCCAATTTTATGGCCAACAGCTCGCGATCCCCGATGGCGTAGTTACACTCTGCCGGCGAGAAGGCCTTTGAAAAGAACCCGCAGGTAATCAGTCGGCCCCACGGGGACCTCTGTGAGAGCACTGCACCTGCTCCGGTGGAAGAGGCATCTACCTCCAGGATGAATAGCTTATTAGCCTCGGGTCAGTGTAGGACAGGTGCAGTCGCGAAGGCTTGCTTCAGACAGGAAAAGGCCTTTTCAGCCTCCGGGGGCCAGGATGAGGAGTTGACGCTCTTGCGAGTGGGACTGGAGATGGGTTTGATGACGGACGAAAAATGTGGCACAAATTGACGATAATAGTTGGCGAAGCCGAGGAACCTTTGAATCGCCTTGACCCCCACTGGGCGGGGCCATTGAAGAATAGCCGACAGTTTCTCAGGATCCATCTCCAGCCCAGAATCTGAAACAATGTAGCCCAAGAAGGTCAAGGAAGACTGCTCAAAGAGACACTTCTCAAGCTTCGCGTAGAGGCGATTCTCCCGCAGACGTTGTAGGACCAGACGAACACTCCTCCTATGGGACGCCAGATCCGGGGAAAAAATAAGGATGTCGTCCTGATACACCACCACGCAGGAGTATAACAAATCTCGGAAGATATCATTGACGAACTTCTGAAAGACCGCGGGAGCGTTGCAGAGACCGAAGGGCATAACCAGGTATTCGTAATGCCCGTCCCGGGTGTTAAAGGCGGTCTTCCATTCGTCACCAGGGCGAATGTGGATGAGGTTGTAAGCTCCACGTAGATCCAACTTCGAGAAGATGCGGGCTCCCCGCAGCCGGTCAAAGAGTTCTGGGATGAGAGGCAAAGGATACTTATTCTTCACAGTAATGTCGTTCAGACCCCAGAAATTAATACAAGGACAGAGAGAACCGTCTTTCTTCTTTACAAAGAAAAACCCGGCTCCGGCCGGGGAGGAAGACTTCCGTATGAAACCTCGAGCTAAATTCTCACGAATATACTCGGACATGGTCGTAGTCTCTGCTGGAGACAAGGGATAAATTCGCCCTCGAGGTGGGGTGGTCCCGGGCCGCAGGTCAATAGGGCAGTCATACGGGCGATGTGGGGGAAAAACCTCTGCCTTCTTCTTATCGAACACGTCAGAGAATGCCCAGTATGCGGCTGGTAGAGCCTCAGGACCCGAGGAGGCTGGAGGCAGATTGGCGGGGCGGACAGACCCCAGGCACCTCTCTTGGCAAGGATGCCCCCAGCGGAGGACCTCACCGGAACGCCAGTCCAAGACAGGTTCATGTGTCCTAAGCCATGGAAGACCTAGCAGCACAGCATGAGAAAGGTTGGGAAGAACGTAGAAAGCGATCCACTCCTGGTGCAAGGCCCCGATTTGCAGGCACACCTCCTCCGTAACCAGGGACACAGATTCTCGCAGGGGTCTTCCATCTACTGAGGCGATGACACGTGGAGTCTTCAGGGAAATCACGGGAATCTGGTACTTCTTAACCTCCTTCAACCTAATGAAATTCCCTGCCGCGCCCGAGTCCACATAGGCCACCTCCGAACCACGTCTCTGGCCCAAAACCAGCTGAACCGAAAGGGTAAGGGGATGAGAGGAGTGAGACACACCTAGATCGGCCTCTCTTACCTGCCCTAGGTGGAGGAGTTTCCCGGTCTCTCAGGACAGGAGCGTAGGAAGTGAGACGCGCTGCCACAATACAGGCACAAACCTTCCATCAGTCTCTCCTTACGGCGCTGTTCTGCCAACTTGACCCGATCCACCTGCATCGGCTCTGGCGCCGGACTGGAGGATGCCCCAGGAGGACATGGGCTGGACGGCCTGTGAAAAGAAGCAGATGGTCTAAGCGGTCTCCTATCCCTAGCAGTCTCCCTAGCGCGTTCCTGGAACCGAAGGTCGATTCGTGTGGCCAAAGAAATTAGATCCTCCAAGGAGGTCGGGGTATCTCGCCCTGCCAGCTCATCTTTAATTTTGCCAGAGAGACCACGCCAGAAGGCCCCAACCAAAGCCTCGTTATTCCACCCCACCTCAGAGGCCAAGGTACGGAACCGGATGGCGTATTGTCCGACCGTAAGAGTGCCCTGGGTGAGGCAAAAAAGAGACTCCGTGGCGGAAGCCAACCGTCCGGGCTCGTCAAAGACCTTACGGAAAGTGTCAGTGAAGGTCTGGAGGCAGGAGACTACGGGATCGTCCCGCTCCCACAGGGGGTTTACCCAGGAGAGTGCCTCTCCCTCCAAATGGGAGACAATGAAGGCATCCTTGACCCGGTCAGTGGGGTACTGTTGGGGCAGGAGTTCGAAGTGCAACCTGCACTGATTTAAGAAGCCTCTGCACAACTTTGGGTCGCCGCCATACCGAGGCGGTCTACCAAGCCTGGGAGGCGGGGAGGGTCCGGGATCAGAGCTGCGGGACGAATCGCGCCCGGCAGCCGACTGAAGGGAAAGCAGCCGATCGTCGACTGAAGCCATATATGAAAGAATATGGGACTGGGTGTCCCGTTGTTGAACCAGCTCCTGCTGGAGGCTGGCCAGTTGGGAGGCGTTACCAGGGTCAGCGGCCTGCAAGGCCAACAAGCGGGAATCCATGGTCTTCATGAAAGACATAATACGGGTCTGGTTCTCCCTTAGGAAAACCAACTCCTTTTGGGCAGCGGCCCCGGCGGGGTCCATGGCCTGACTATACTGTTACGCTGCGGATGACGGTGGTGAGAGTGGACCCTCTGGGCCGTGACGCCGAGCCCTCCCCGAGCGAGCGCACCAAGTGGACCGACCTCTATACAGGGACCGTTAGGGAACAGACTCGGGAAGTTCAAGCGCCACGGCAGCCAGGACCAGGGGTCGGCTCAGGAGGGTGAGCAGATGATGAGGAGCAGAGGAAGATCCGGAGAGGAACCAGGAAGACTAGGGTCCAGAAGCTGAGGGAGGTGGAGAAGGACGGAAGAGGATGGCGGGAACCAGGAAGAGGCAAACTGAAAAGGGAAGGAGACACAGGGGTTAGCAGGAGGCACAGGCAGGAGTCTCAGGGGGAACACAGGAGACACAGGCGGGAGACACAGGGATTATCAGGAAGAAGAGGTACAAGACACAAGGGGTTAACCATCGCGCAAGCTTGCAAGAAACTAGCAGCAGAGAGCGCGGCCTAGACATAAGAGAGGTAACTCAATAATCAGGCGCCTCCACTGAGGGAGGGCGGCCTGAAATACCTGGTGGTGGGCTCTGATAGGTCAGGAGGCTGGTCCGGGTCAGGTCACGCCAGGCGGGTGGCTGATGGCAGAGGCGCACGGCTTAACCCCCCAGCGCGTGCGCAGAGGCATAGTGCGCGCGGCCGAGGGAAGTGGAGGAGTGCATCGGGATGCCGGCCGCCGGAAAGCGAGGAGAGCGGGGGCGCGCGTCCAGGACGCGTCAGAGGAGCGAGTCGGACCAGAAGCGGAGGTGGTGAGTATGGCAGCGGGAGCAGCGGAACGGGGAGCGGTGCTGACACTTAGGTTGCAGTTCTACGTCTTTCTCCTTCTGTTCCTTTCCCGTGCCAGCTGGCTCAGGTCACTGAGGCAGCTGCAGCACTCCTTCCTCCATCCCTTCTTCCAGGGATCCATCCTCAGTCTCTCCTGACTGACTGACCCTCCAGACTCCACTCCTCTCAGACTGAACCCCTAATTCTAAACTTTCCAACTCTTTTATATCCAACTTCACCCAGCTCCCAGCACATCTCGAGTTACGAAGCAAGGACAAACGAAAGGTGCTCTGCTATCCTCTAAGCATGGAGCTGCAATCTGGTCCATTGCTGAACTATCCTGTGTGTAGGTGCAGGTGTTGGAGTGTGGAAAGGAGTTCCCAACTTACCTAGGTGGTGTGGCACTACACCTTAGGAGAAGGTGCAGTACCTCTGTGGCAACTGAACCTCAGGGGCGCCACACCTGCGCTACAACAACAAGTCGCAGACAACATCAACCGTCCCTGACACCTGGATGAGCAAGCATGGACAGGGGAGTTACATCTAGATGACTGGGCACTGGGTGACTCTGGAGGCTGTAGGGGCAGTCGAGGAAGGGGCTGCTCCACAAGTCTTGCAATCCCCAAGGCTTGCAGGGCACTTGGGGATGGAGAAATAAATCACTACACACAATAAGATGGATAATTAAACTACTAGACAACAGGCCGTGCGCGCCAAAATCAAACTTTTCGGATTTTGGCGTGCACGGCGCACCGTCAAAAGTGCGCAGCGCAGGTCAAAGCGCAACTAGCGCACGGCCTGCGCACGATCTGCGCACCCTATGCTAAAGATAGAGTGCGCCGATCGCAGGCGCCGCTGTGCGCTAGGAGGCGGCGCTACAAGCAAGGGGCGGGCACGCCGGGCAGAGAGCCGGCTCGGGGGCGGAGCTACCCCCGGCCGTGCGTGCGCTTAAAAAGCGCTAATGTGAAACCAGCCTTAGATATTAGAAAAAACTTTTTGACAGTTAGAGTGATCAATGAGTGGAACAAGCTGCCACGAGAAGTGGTGAGTTCTCCTTCAATGGAAGTCTTCAAACAGAGGCTGGACAGACATCTGACTGGGATGATTTAGCGAATCCTGCTTTGAGCAGGGGGTTGGACCAGATGGCCCAGGAGGTCCCTTCCAACTCTACGATTCTATGATTCTATGATTCTATGATTCTATAAGTGTAAGGTTATGCACATGGGAAGGAGAAACAGATGCTACAATTACTTACTAAATGGGAAACTGCTGGGGAAATCAGACATGGAAAAAGACTTAGGCATCTTAGTCAATAAGAAGCTAAATTGGAGTGCCCAGTGTCAGGCAGCTGCCACCAAAGCAAACAGGATGATGGGATGCATTAGAAGAGGTCTGGGGACACGAGATGAAAACATAATTCTCCCTCTGTACAAATCACTCGTCAGACCACACTTGGAGTATTGTGTGCAATTTTGGACGCTGGTGCTCAAGAAAGACATTACTGAACTTGAAAGGGTTCAAAGGCGGGCTACTGAAATGATAAATGGAGTTGGTTCACTACAATACCCAGAAAGGTTATCAAAATTAGGTCTATTTACTCTAGAAAAGAGAAGACTTAGGGGAGACCTAATATATATGTACAAGTATATCAGAGGGCAATACAGAGATCTCTCCAATCAACTGTTTGTACCAAGGACTGTGACAAGAACAAGGGGGCATTCTCTTCATTTGGAGGAAAGACAATTTCTGCACCAGCATAGAAGAGGGTTCTTCACGGTAAGAGCAGTGAGGCTCTGGAATCCTCTTCCTGAGGAAGTGGTGATGGCCAACTCACTGAATGAATTTAAGAAAGAAATGGATGCTTTTCTTTTGAGTAACAGTATAGAAGGTTCCGAATAACAGAATATTATAGGTAGATGGATGACCCAGCTTAGGGGAAGGAATTTTTTTCCCTATGGAGAAAATTGGCTTCTACTCTGTGGGTTTTTTGCCTTCCCCAGGATCAACAATGCAGAACAGCTGCACTAAAAATAGGCTGAACTAGATGGTCATAAGGTCTTCCTTCAGCCTTCAAAACTATGCTATGTTATGTAGTACAGGATCAGTACTGTAATGTATGTACACAGTGACTGCACCAGCAGAAAAGTGAGTGCAGCTCTGGGGTATAATACAGGATGTAACTCAGAATCAGTACAGGATCAGTACTGTAATGTATGTACACAGTGACTGCACCAGCAGAATAGTGAGTGCAGCTCTGGAGTATAATACAGGTTGTAACTCAGGATCAGCACAGGATAAGTAATGTAATGTATGTACACAGTGACTGCACAAGCAGAATAGTGAGTACAGCTCTGGAGTGTATTACAGGATGTAACTCAGGATCAGTGCAGGATCAGTAATGTAATGTATGTACACAGTGACTGCACCAGCAGAATAGTGAGTGCAGCTCTGGAGTATAATACAGGATGTAACTCAGGATCAGTAATGTGATGTTACTGATGTATGTACACAGTGACTCCACCAGCAGAATAGTGAGTGTAGGTCTGGAGTTTAATACAGTATGTAACTCAGGATCAGTAATGTAATGTATGTACACAGTAACTGCACCAGCAGAATAGTGAGTGCAGCTCTGGAGTACAACATAGGATGTAACTCAGGATCAGTACAGGATCAGTAATGTAATGTATGTACACAGTGACTGCACCAGTGAAATTGTGAAAAAAACAATGTTCAGCTATAACTTGCTTTGCTGAATATAAAGTCCAACTCTGCTCAAAAAAATTCAGATTTGAATACAATGAATCCGATATATCCCTCTTACCACTTCTTCACTTTTTTAGGAATATGAGAAGTTGTCAGGTTAGGTCCTGACAAGGGAAATCTGCTTTAGGCTGTGTGCCCACGATGCGATTTTTAAGCGTTTTTGCTGCGATTTTCAGCGCGAAAACGTTTAAAAATCGTGTACAGAACGCCCCCCATGCATTCCTATGGCATTCCGCACATGCTGTGCTAATGCTGCGCTTTTTTCCGCGGCAGAATCGCATCGCAGAAAAAATCGCAGCATGGTCATTCTTTTGTGCGGAATCGCAAAGAATTGCCACGATTCCGCACCCATAGGAATGCATGAGAACCGCTTACTTCCCACATGTGGCTATGCACACCATGCGGGAAGTTAAGCGTCTCATGTGCAGTTGGTACCCACAGTGTGGAGGAGAGGAGACTGTCCTCCAGGCCCTGGGTACCATACCCCTGTAAAAAAAAGAATAAAAAATAAAAAATCGGGGTATAGATACCTTCCGACGTCCCGCGCTGCCATCCCGGGCCTCAGCGTTCCCAGTAATGCCTTGCGGCAATGTCCTGTGATGACGTGGTCTCGCGAGATCGCTATAGTAACGCGAGACCAACGTCATCACAGGTCTCGCAAGGCATCGCTGGGAACGCTGTGGCCCGGGATGGCAGCGCGGGACGTCGGAAGGTAAATATACCCCGATTTTTTATTTTTTTATCATTTTTAACATTTTATCTTTTACTATTGAGGCCGCATAGGCAGCCTCAATAGTAAAAAGCTGCTCACACTTGTCAAACACTATGTTTGACAAGTGTGACCAACCTGTCAATCACTTTCCAAGCGATGCTTCAAATCGCTTGGAAAGTGCTTGAGAAAATCGCGTCAAAATCGCAAACAGAATCGCGGTGAAATCGCGTGGAAAAAATTGCGCGATTTCTGGGAAAGAGTCCGGTTTTCACTGTGCGTTTTAAAACGCTACGTGGGCACATAGCCTTAGCTTTCTACGTGCTTCATTGATCTGTCTGGACAATATGGTCCCCATATTCTGGACTTTGCAGTACTTATATTGGTTATGACTTTTTCCTAATGGTCAAGCATTTCTTTGGGCAGTCAATGTCCCATTCTTGCCTTCTCCTCTGGATCTTCCACTTCTTTAACCCATGGTATGTAAACAAAACACCTGCTATTTTCTTCATCTGGTTTTCAATAGAAGATATCTCAGTCTAATAATGCTCCAAGCTCCGTCCTATCTCCCGATCTTTTGGGATTGCCTCCTAAATACACTTTTGATAACCTCTGGAAAAGTTCTGAAATCCTGTGCTGGATTTCAGCAGAGGCGTCTCTGTCAAAGCCGAGGTCTTGAGATGCCAAATCTCCTGCAGCA
The DNA here is from genome assembly GCF_039654945.1 of Dendrobates tinctorius. Lineage (NCBI taxonomy): Eukaryota > Metazoa > Chordata > Amphibia > Anura > Dendrobatidae > Dendrobates > Dendrobates tinctorius. The sequence goes on from NW_027361993.1 coordinate 11,156,837, forward strand.
TCCTCCAAACTTTATCATTTCATACAATTTTACAGCTCGTAAATCTCTCCTTGTAGCAATTCCCTCCTGGATCGCCAAAATATTTTCTTTTTTATCTGCATGACACAGTATTATTAAAACATCAAAAGAATTGTAGGGATTTTTTTTTTTTTGCCCTAGATTCCCTTATCACATTCCTTCACAGAATAATTTAAACATGAAAGTGAGCGAGAAAATGCAATTCTGAGTACCTTATATACTCGTGCATAAGCAGAGATTTTCAGACCATTTTTTTGGGCTGAAAGTCCCTCTCTCGGCTTATACATGAGTCATATACCTGGGGGTCGGCGGGGGAGGGGGAGCCGGGGTGTCAGATCATACTGACCCCCCCCATGAAGCGTCTGCAGCCCCCGCTTCTCCATGGTCTCCCTTCCTTCCTTCAGCGGTCACGTGTTACCGCTCATTAAACTCATGAATATGAGCATATTCATGAGTTTAATGAGCGGTACCACGTGACCGCTGAAGGAAAGAAGGGAGACCATGGGAGAAGCTGGGGGGAGGCTGCAGAGACCGCGCCAGGAGGGGGTAAGTATATTCGATATTCACCTGTCCCCGGTCCATCGCTGCTTGCTGCTGCATGCTGCGTCCTCTGTCAGTGACGTTTAGCCAGCAGAGGGCGCTGTGACGTGGTTAGAGCGCACCGCACCCGCTGCTGTCTGAACGTCACTGACACAGGAAGCGGCAGATAGCAGCAATGGACTCGGGACAGGTGAATATCTTAGGTGCTGGGTACTGAGCCAGCGGCAACACCGGCACCTTTCCCCCACAGCGCATCGGTGTCTCCGCCTACTCAGGACCCAGCACCTGGCCCCCAAGGGCAAGAGGTGAGTATGTCATTTTTTTCTTTTTTGCAGCAGCGGCAGCAGTAATATATGGGGCATAATGTATGGAGCATCTTATGGGGCAACATATGGGGGCATAATCTATGGAGCATCTTATGAAGGCAGCATATGGGGGCTTAATATATGGAGCATCTTACAGGGCAGCATATGGGGGACATAATCTATGGAGCATTTTATGGGGCATAATCTATGGAGCATTTTATGGGGCAGCATATGGGGGCATAATCTATGGATCATCTTATGGGGCAGCATATGGGGGCATAATCTGTGGAGCATCTTACAGGGCAGCATATGGGGGACATAATCTATGGAGCATTTTATGGGGCATAATCTATGGAGCATTTTATGGGGCAGCATATGGGGGGCATAATCTATGGATCATCTTATGGGGCAGCATATGGGGGCATAATCTGTGGAGCATCTTATGGGGGCAGCTTGATAGAAAAAAATATTTTTTAATTCTTCCCCTCCATTGTACCAAGTAGTAAAACAGACATCTTTGCAAGGATGGGTATAAGTTGCCGACATTCATTTGTATCAGTTGCCGACTTTCATTTGTACATTACTTTAACATAGTAACATAGTAACATAGTTATTAATGTTGAAGGAAGACTTTAAGTCCATCTAGTTCAACCCATATCCTGTCCTAACTTGCCCTAACATGTTGATCCAGAGGAAGGCAAAAAAAACCCATGTGGCAAACAGTAAGCTTCACATTGGGGAAAAAAATTCCTTCCTGACTCCACATACGGCAATCAGACTAGCTCCCTGGATCAACGCAATATTAAGGAAACTAGTGTATATACCCTGTAATATTATACTTTTCAAGAAAGGCATCCAGTCCCTTCTTAAATTTTAGTAGGGAATCACTCATTACAACATCACATGGCAGAGAGTTCCATAGTCTCACTGCTCTTACAGTAAAGAATCCAGGTCTGTGAGTATGCTTAAACCTTGTTTCCTCCAGACGTAGAGGATGCCCCCTTGTCCCCGTCACAGGTCTAAGAGTAAAAAGATCATTAGAAAGGCCTTTGTACTGTCCCCGCATATATTTATACATTGTAATAAGATCACCCCTAAGCCTTTGATTTTCCAAACTAAATAACCCCAAGTGTAATAACCTGTCTTGGTATTGCAGACCCCATAGTTCCCTAATAACCTTGTTCGCTCTTCTCTGCACCCGCTCCAGTTCAGCTATGTCTTTCTTATACACCGGAGACCAGAACTGTGCACAGTATTCTAAGTGTGGTCGCACTAGTTACTTATATAGAGGTAAAGTTATGTTCTCCTCATGAGCATCTATGCCTCTTTTAATGCATCCCATTATTTTATTTGCCTTTGCAGCAGCTGCCTGACACTGGCCACTAAATGTGAGTTTGTCGTCCACCCACACACCCAGGTCTTTTTCAGTGACAGTTTTGCCCAGTGTTTTACAATTAAGCACATAATTATACATCTTGTTCGCTCTACCCAAGTGCATGACCTTACATTTATCCCCATTAAAGCTCATTTGTCAGCCCAAGCTTCTAGTTTAAGATGCAAAGGCAAATGAAGATCTGACTACCGACACTCCTGGGATCAGAGGATCCCTGATCAGCTTCCCGCCCCGGCATGCAATGGCATACTCAAACTAGTGATATCACTGTTGTGCGAAGAGGTCATTTCAGCACACTGCAGTCGTTGGCACGGTGCCGCAGAGGAGTAACAGAAGCAAAAGTGGCAGCAGGAGAAGATAAGCACTCTAAAGAGTCAAAAATATGAGAGGCTAGTATGGAGGGCTCAGTATGGAGAGTGGCCAACATGGGGGGCTCAGTATGGAAGGAACACAACATAGGGGTCTCCATACACAGATAGGCCAGCATGGGTGGCTCCATTTGGAGAGGTGCTAGCATTGGGGTACAGTATGAAAAGAGGATCATGTCGAGAAGGTTTCTTGACAATAGGGTCCTGTTCACCCACTTTCAGAAGCCCCTGGCGCTCAGGGATTGCCCAAGCCGGGATCTGGAGGTGGGGCTCGGGTTATTGAACTCTAAGTGGATCCCCTTGAAGTTTTGGGACTTGGCTTGGCGCTGCGTCCATGGGAAGCTGTATGTGAGGGACAACCTGAAGTGCAGGAGCTCTGATGACCCGGATTGTCCCCGTGAGGAGAGTGGCGGTATGCTTGAAAGCATGGAGCTCTTCCTCCTTCGGTGTCCCTTTAATACAGAGGTCTACAACAGGGTGGGTGCTTCCATTGGCTGGCCCAGGCTGGCAGTCCTTTCTTATGCGGAGTGGGCCTATTGGGCATTCAGGTCCCTTGGTGGCCGAGATCGGGGCACTGTTTTCTTAGTTAGTTTAGTAACTAGGTTCTACACGTGGAATGCATGGTGTCTAGTGTCTACTCAGCGGAAAGTCCTCCCCAGGGAAGAGGTGATTAGGAACATCCTGGGTAACCTGGCAAAAGTGCCCTCGCTGGAGTTTGAAAGGCTGGGTGCAGGGAGGGCCTCTCTTCTATGGAGGGGTTTCTCATTTAATGTGCCCTAGGGAGAGTTAGGTTCTGTGTGCCTTTGATAGGGTTGAGTTAGTCTTTTTTATCCTTTTATCTTTATTTTGTAGGGTCAGATACAGTGGGGAAAAAAAGTATTTAGTCAGTCAGCAATAGTGCAAGTTCCATCACTTAAAAAGATGAGAGGCGTCTGTAATTTACATCATAGGTAGACCTCAACTATGGGAGACAAACTGAGAAAAAAAAATCCAGAAAATCACATTGTCTGTTTTTTTTTCATTTTATTTGCATATTATGGTGGAAAATAAGTATTTGGTCAGAAACAAGCAATCAAGATTTCTGGCTCTCACAGACCAGTAACTTCTTCTTTAAGAGTCTCCTCTTTCCTCCACTCATTACCTGTAGTAATGGCACCTGTTTAAGCTTGTTATCAGTATAAAAAGACACCTGTGCACACCCTCAAACAGTCTGACTCCAAACTCCACTATGGTGAAGACCAAAGAGCTGTCAAAGGACACCAGAAACAAAATTGTAGCCCTGCACCAGGCTGGGAAGACTGAATCTGCAATAGCCAACCAGCTTGGAGTGAAGAAATCAACTGTGGGAGCAATAATTAGAAAATGGAAGACATACAAGACCACTGATAATCTCCCTCGATCTGGTGCTCCACGCAAAATCCCACCCGGTGGGGTCAGAATGATCACAAGAACGGTGAGCAAAAAACCCAGAACCACGCGGGAGGACCTAGAGAATGAACTTCAGAGAGCTGGGACCAATGTAACAAGGCCTACCATAAGTAACACACTACGCTACCATGGACTCAGATCCTGCAGTGCCAGACGTGTCCCACTGCTTAAGCCTGTACATGTCTGGGCCCGTCTGAAGTTTGCTAGAGAGCATTTGGATGATCCAGAGGAGTTTTGGGAGAATGTCCTATGGTCTGATGAAACCAAACTGGAACTGTTTGGTAGAAACACAACTTGTCGTGTTTGGATGAAAAAGAATACTGAGTTGCATCCATCAAACACCATACCTACTGTAAAGCATGGTGGTGGAAACATCATGCTTTGGGGCTGTTTCTCTGCAAAGGGGCCAGGACGACTGATCCGGGTACATGAAAGAATGAATGGGGCCATGTATCGTGAGATTTTGAGTGCAAACCTCCTTCCATCAGCAAGGGCATTGAAGATGAAACGTGGCTGGGTCTTTCAACATGACAATGATCCAAAGCACACCGCCAGGGCAACGAAGGAGTGGCTTCGTAAGAAGCATTTCAAGGTCCTGGAGTGGCCTAGCCAGTCTCCAGATCTCAACCCTATAGAAAACCTTTGGAGGGAGTTGAAAGTCCGTGTTGCCAAGCGAAAAGCCAAAAACATCACTGCTCTAGAGGAGATCTGCATGGAGGAATGGGCCAACATACCAACAACAGTGTGTGGCAACCTTGTGACGACTTACAGAAAACGTTTGACCTCTGTCATTGCCAACAAAGGATATATCACAAAGTATTGAGATGAAATTTTGTTTCTGACCAAATACTTATTTTCCACCATAATATGCAAATAAAATGAAAAAAAAACAGACAATGTGATTTTCTGGATTTTTTTTTCTCAGTTTGTCTCCCATAGTTGAGGTCTACCTATGATGTAAATTACAGACGCCTCTCATCTTTTTAAGTGGTGGAACTTGCACTATTGCTGACTGACTAAATACTTTTTTGCCCCACTGTAGATGTGTAGGGACGTGTAGGGACAGGGAGGGACAGATAGGGACTGTCTTTAGGGACAGGTAGTTAATATTAGGTTGGTAGTGAGGGACAGGTAGGGGCAGGTAGGGATAGATTGGTAGGGCTATAGGGACAGGTTTTTCTCTTTTGTGTTGTTAGGGAGGGTCAGGGTGATGTGCGGTAGATTAGGGTGAGAGCCTCTATGGTCTCCAGTTCCTGGTGGTGGGCTGTAACCCTCACTTATAGATTTTTGTTTTGTAATTGGTAACCCGGGTATAGGGCGTGCAAGCATTGAACCTGGGCCTGTTCTTTGGTCATGGTTAAGGTGTGTAGTGGTTATTATTGATATAGGTTGTTATTGATATATGTTATTATAAGTTTTATTGATATATGTTATTATAAGTTTGTATATATATATGTTGTATTGTGTACTATGATGCGTGTAGGGGGGATTTAGTTTAGGTGGGGTGGGGGGTTTCTTTAGGGGGAGGGGTTTTGGAGAATGGACATCTGGCGGGATGCCAAGAAGATTTAAAAAAAAAAAAAAAGGCCATAAACTTTTAAACTTTTATGGACCTTGATGTGTGACCTTTTGTGGGACCTGAAATGTGTGATAGGTGTAAGGATGTGACTCGCTCAGGTGCAGCGGGAGACAAACATGAGGCACGTTCCTTTAAAAGTTCACAGGGTTTATTGCTCCATAAACCATAGGCAGCACATTTCTACCATGAGCAGCGCTCTATCTGCAGCCTCAGACACAGGAAGGCTTCTCCTTCCTTGGAACACAGACGACATTCTGTAGTGTCCCACCTGGACACATGGAACAGCCTTCAGCTCAGGCAAGAACCAACATATGTGTCCATTGTTTCAGGCTCCACAGGCCACTTTCGGTAGTGTCCCAGCTGGACACATGGAAGTCTGTCCACACTCTGACAGACTCCCTCACCCTCTCTCACATGTGCCAAACATCTCAATTACATAGCCCTGTAACCACACCCACAGGTGCTCACATGGCTATGACATCACTAAAGGTTCTATTGCACATAGACACACACAGGCTTCCCTGACACAGTGTAACAGAAATATCAGCAGTACCTCTGCTGATTAATACACCCTGGAGCCTGCATCCCAAGGCCACCCACCTTGAGACCCATAATGGTCATTTAGGACCCTGCTCCTGTTACCACACTGAATGTGCCTGTACACCCATCCTGGGACACCCACACAGCGCCCCCTAGCTGACATAGTGGTCACTACACCACATACCTCCCCCCTCTGTTCAAATTTGTGGGGTTGAACACATGACATCACCCAGGGATCTTGAGACCTGGCACCCATGTCACCTTGCCCTACAAGTCGAGAGGACCATCTCCGTCTGTTTCGGTAGTCATACTGCATCATATTTAAGTTAGGCCTCCCCCACCCCCAGCGGTCAGTATCTCGGCTTTGGGCTTTGGCCTTACCGTCAACGTCCGTCAGGGTGACCAGGCACTCTTTAGTCTCCACCTGTCTGCAGTGCGCTCCGTCACCCGACCTTTCTCTCACTAGCTGGCTCTCCCGGTTCGTACGATCATGAGTCCCAGGTCCAGTTGGGCTAACTGGCTGGTCTGAGTCTGACCCTCTGTCGCTACGTCCACCACCGGGTCTCGTGCCTATACTACTAGGAATAGAGCTGCCACTTGTGGACTCTCGACGTTCTTGTCTTCGACTACCTGTCCTTTCATTCTTTGGAGGATTCCTTCGGGTCCTTACACCTTGGGTTGGAGGTGGATGCCACCTGACATTCTGTATCTGCTTATTCATCTGCAGTCGATCCTGTCTTAGCTGCTCTATCTCCTTCAGGTACGCTACCCGATATTCCAGGAGCATGCGGAGGTTCCCAATGCTTTCCACCGAACCAACCACAATGACAGGAACCATGTCATTTTCAACAGCGATTTGGTTTTCACCAGCAGGTGGGATCCTCACTCTTTTCACACTGGATCGATTCACCATCTCCTGCATCACCTTTCCAAGTCTGCCAACGACTTTCCCCACCAGATTTCTGGGTACCGGAATTATGTCTTCCACAAAGCCCAGCCAACTTTGAGCTTCCCTTGCAAGCTCCAGACGTCGAGCAGCTTTCCTGTTACGCTCCACGAGCATCTGTTTCGTGCGGAGACATTGTAAGGATGTGACTCACTCAGGTGCAGCGGGAGACAAACATGAGGCACGTTCCTTTAAAAGTTCACAGGGTTTATTGCTCCATAAACCATAGGCAGCACATTTCTACCATGAGCAGCGCTCTATCTGCAGCCTCAGACACAGGAAGGCTTCTCCTTCCTTGGAACACAGACGACATTCTGTAGTGTCCCACCTGGACACATGGAACAGCCTTCAGCTCAGGCAAGAACCAACATATGTGTCCATTGTTTCAGGCTCCACAGGCCACTTTCGGTAGTGTCCCAGCTGGACACATGGAAGTCTGTCCACACTCTGACAGACTCCCTCACCCTCTTTCACATGTGCCAAACACCTCAATTACATAGCCCTGTAACCACACCCACAGGTGCTCACATGGCTATCACATCACTAAAGGTTCTATTGCATATAGACACACACAGGCTTCCCTGACACAGTGTAACAGAAATATCAGCAGTACCTCTGCTGATCAATACACCCTGGAGCCTGCATCCCAAGGCCACCCACCTTGAGACCCATAATGGTCATTTAGGACCCTGCTCCTGTTACCACACTGAATGTGCCTGTACACCCGTCCTGGGACACCCACACAGTGCCCCCTAGCTGACATAGTGGTCACTACACCACATACGCCACAAACTTTCGTGGGACCTGAAATGTTGTGATAGGCCACAAACTTTCGTGGGACCTTCACGGGAATGGTGGTGGTTTAGTTTAGGAGGAAAATAAAAAAATATATATATAAAATAAAAAAATATATATAAAAACATATAATTAAGTTTTGGCCAGGTGGCCTAATTACTTTCTTTAGGGCAGTTGGCCGGATTTTGTTTTTTCTAGGGTTGAATTTGTAGGTATGAGTGTATGAGGGGAAAAAGGTGCATAGGAAGGGAAAAAGATATAGGATGAGGTCTCTTCCCTTGCTGGGGGGTATTAATGAAATGGAGGAACATTTTGTTTGTATAAATGTGCTGGACATTGGACTTTTGGGGTTATATTTTATTGTTTGTCTGTAATTTTTGTCTGTAAGTTTGCCTGTAAGTTTTGTTTTGCAGTTTTATGATAAAAAAAGAGATACAGGATGTAACTCAGGATCAGTACAGGATAGATAATCAGGGCTGCCACTAGGAATTTCGGGGCCCCATACTGGTAAAAGTTTCGGGGCCCCCTTGAGATTCCGCCCAGGCTCCACCCCAGCCCCGCCTCCACCCCTTAAACTGTCCAAAGTCCCACCGCTCTCTCTTGGAAAAACTCCACTTCTCACCAATCACACATTAACAGTTCCCATCACCAGATCACACATATAGCCGGCAGCTTTTGTTTTGGCTAAAAGATTTTTTAATCCGCCACCATAACAGGGTAGACTCTTTTGGCCGAGCTCTATTCTACTGTAACCTATTAAATATTTGTTAAAATATGTGATACAATTTAGGTATTTTTCTATTTTTCAATTTTTAAAATGACCAATAATATCACATACAAGGGAAAAATACCACCGCACCATGTCCAGACCACATAGTGACTTATAATACCACACACAGGGAACAAATACCGCCAGACCATGACCAGACCACATATTACCACCACAGTGACCGAATAATATCACATACAAGGAACAGCACCGCACCATGACCAGACCACATATTACCACCACAGTGACTGAATACTACAATACTGATCAGTAATAAAAAAAAAGCATGATACTATCACCATAAGTGCCATTATACACAGGAGATCTGTACTTAGTATGCAGTGTCTGTGTACAGGTAATACAGTGATCAATGACATTATACACAAGGCCTCCATACAGTGTATAGTGTCGGTGTATAGGTGACACACTAACTCACCAGTGACGTCTCTAGGTGAAGTCCTTCATCTTTGCTTTTCATCTTTCATCCAGCACAGACCGCCATCACGTCTTCCAGCCAGGGCTCGTCTCTGCAGGAAATAACACAGATACCTAGAGCTCCGCTTGCAGAACATATTACTTAATTTTCCCAACTTCTACATTACATCACATGAAGAAAAAAAGGCAACATACTGTCACTCTACACTGTAACAGGACCACCCTCCCCCCATTTAAAACAGTATACTCAAAAAATAAAATAAATACATCACTGCAGTAATAATATCCCTTAATTAGACCCTGTGGTAATAATATCCCCCATCCTAGCCCCCGTGTGTCTCATTCCTGGCTTCAGCCATCCGTTCTCCTATCCCGCTCATAAGTATCCATTCTGCCCCATATGATCTCCCCATCCTGTCCCATCTGTCTCCACCGTATCCATCCTGCCCCATGATCCTGCACGATCTGTCTCCAATCCTGCCCCATCTGTCTCCAATCCTGCCCCCAGTGTCTCCAGTCATGCCCCCATGTCTTTGATCCTGCACCCTGTGTCTCCAATCATGCCCCATATCTCATTCTGCCCCTTCCTGTATCTCACTGTCACATTCTGCCCCTGTGCCTCACATTCTGCCCCCTCCTGTGTCTCACTGTCACATTCTGCCCCCGTGTCCATTCTGCCCCCTCCTGTGTCTCACTGTCACATTCTGCCCCTATCGTATCCAGCAATCTGCCCCATCGTGTCCAGCAATCTTCCCCATCGTGTCCAGCAATCTGCCCCATTGTGTCCAGCAATCTGCCCCATCGTGCCCAGCATTCTGCCCCTATCATGACCAGCATTTTGCCCCATCGTGTCCAGCATTCTGCCCCATCGTGCCCAGCATTCTGCCCCCATCATGCCCATCATTCTGCCCCTATCACGACCAGCAATCTGCCCCATTGTGTCCAGCAATCTGCCCCATCGTGCCCAGCATTCTGCCCCTATCATGACCAGCATTCTGCCCCATCGTGTCCAGCATTCTGCCCCATCGTGCCCAGCATTCTGCCCCCATCATGCCCAGCATTCTGCCCCTATCATGACCAGCATTCTGCCCCATCGTGTCCAGCATTCTGCCCCATCGTGCCCAGCATTCTGCCCCCATCATGCCCAGCATTCTGCCCCCATCATGACCAGCAATCTGCCCCATCATGCCCATCATTCTGCCCCTATCATGACCAGCAATCTGCCCCATCGTGTCAAGCAATCTGCCCCATCGTGAACAGCATTCTGCCCCCATCGTGAACAGCATTCTGCCCCCATCGTGTCCAGCAATCTGCCCCATCGTGTCCAGCAATCTGCCCCATTGTGTCCAGCAATCTGCCCCATCGTGTCCAGCATTCTGCCCCCATCATGACCAGCAATCTGCCCCATCGTGCCCAGCATTCTGCCCCACGTCCAGCAATCTGCCACAGTGTTCATCATTCTGCCCCATGTCCAGCAATCTGCCCCAGCATTCAGCATTCTGCACATGTCCAGCATTCTGCCCCCATGTCCCCCCCGGGCCCCCCGGATTGCCGCTCTTAAAAATTTAAAAAAATAAAAAGTTCTTCTTACCTGGCTGCAGTCCAGCGGCGGGCGACGCTCGTGCTCCCTCCACACTGCAGCGCGTCCCAGCCGGCGACTGACAGTGACGTCAGACGACGGCGAGGTGCGCGCTGCGGCTTACATCAGCTGCCACCTTCCTATTGGCTGGCAGCTGTTAACTATTGACCTGCGGGCCGGCGGCAGCGCCGAGGGCCCGGTTTACCTACCGGTAGGGGCCCGGTGACCAGAGGTGGCCGGGCCCGATGTGGGCCCCCTCTGCCCACAGGGCCCCATACACCAGTCAGGGCAGTAATGCCCTGATGGCGGCCCTGTAGATAATGTATGTACACAGTGACTCCACTAGCGAAATTGTGAAAAAACAATGTTCAACTATAACTTGCTTTACTGAATATAAAGTCCAACTCAGCTAAAAAAAAATTCAGATTTAAATACAATGAATCCAATATCCCTCTTACCATTTCTCCACTTTTTTAGGAATATGAGAAGTTTTCAGGTTAGGTCCTGACAAGGGAAATCTGCTTTAGCTTTCTACGTGCTTCATTGATCGGACTGAACAATGGTCCCCATATTCTGGACTTTGCAGTATTTATATTGGTTATGACTTTTTCCTACTGGTCAAGCATCTTTTTGGGCAGTCAATGTCTCATTCTTGCTTTCTCCTTTGTATCTTCCACTTCTTTAACCCATGGTTTGGAAACACCTGCTATTTTCTTCATCTGGTTTTTAATAGAAGATATCTCAGTCTAATAATGCTCCAAGCTCCGTCCTATCTCCCAATCTTTTGGGGTTGCCTCCTAAATACACTTTTGATAACCTCTGGAAAAGTTCTGAATCCTGTGCTGGATTTTAGGAGAGCGTCTCTGTCAAAGCCGAGGTCTTAAGATGCCAAATCTCCTGCAGCATCCTCCAAACTTTATCATTTCATACAATTTTACAGCTCGTAAGTCTCTCCTTGTAGCAATTCCCTCCTGGATCGCCAAAATATTTTCCTTTTTGTCTGCAAGACACAGTATTATTAAAACATCAAAAGAATTGTAGGGATTTTTTTTAATTTTTGCCCTAGATTCCCTGATCACATTCCTTCACAGAATAATTTAAACATGAAAGTGAGCGAGAAAATGCAATTCTGAGTAATTACATTTTGCTGTTATTATTCAGCTTTGCGTCCCCTTAGTGGTATGGACGGAATAGAAAAGACAAACTGTCTTTAGCGTTTTTCCATCCTGTAAATAACAGGGGTTGTTAGCAGATCCCACACTGTATATTACCACCCACTGGCTCAACCCAAAAGGTAGGACATTTTGAGCCTTACCGCATTCTGCCTGGCAAGTACGGGCGTAGCTAGGGGACAACCGGTACTTGTACACTGGCTGCTGAGTGCCATAGAGGGGGACAACAAAGCACTTTGTCTTAGCCAGGGTAACCTGCTACAGGGCTATGGCAGCTCTGCTGGGGACACTTCCAACACCATACAGGAACCCTCTTCCTCCCCAGGTCCACTTTCCCAGCCCTGCCTTTTTACTGCATGATTCACTTAAAAAAGATCAACTTCCATGTGGCAGCCATTTAAAGAGTCACCTTCATTTTAACTTTTATTTAATAACTCAATAGCACATTTGAAAATAAGCAACTTTGTAATGTATCTTATCAGAGAAATCTAATTCTTTTCTTCACCTGGTTTTCAATAGATAGACGATATCTTAGGGAGCAGATTCCTCTGACGAGGAATACATAAGAATACATATACATAGGAAGCACTTACTCCCATGTGCAGCCCAGATATGAAGCTATGGTATTTTTAATTAGCTTTTTTAATTTTGATTTTTTCATTTGTGTTCTTTACTTGCTTTTTTTACGCATTAATCATGTACGCATAGGTCAGTTGCTCCCCTGTACAGAGCAGAAGTGATGTTCTGATGTCTTAGGGTATGTGCACATGTTACGGATTTTTGTGCGGATTTTTCCGCGCAGAATCTGCAGAATCCGCAGGTCAAAATACCCGCGTTTTTACTGGGGAATTCCTGCGGATTTTGTGCAGATTTATTGCGGATTCTGTGCTGATTTCCCCTGCGCTTTTATACCTGCGGATTCCTATAATGGAAAGGGTGTAAAATCACTATGGAATCCGCACAAAGAATTGACGTGCTGCGGAAAATAAACCGCTGCATTTCCGCGCGGATTTTTCCGCAGCATGTGCACAGCGGGTTTTTTTTCCATAGGATAACATAGTACTGTACATCACTAGCGAATCTGCAGCGGATCCACAGGGCCAAATCCGTTGCGGATCCGCAGACGAATCCGCAACCCTTAATATGCTCTAATATTTTTTCATAATATAACTTTGGACTCTTATTTATTTATCACTCTAACTGTCAAAAAGTTTTTTCTAATATCTAATCTGTGTCTCCTCCCATTCAGTTTCATCCCATTGCTTCTAGTCTTTCCATGTGCAAATGAGAATAAAGTTGATCCTTCTATAATGTGACAGCCCTTGAGATATTTGTAGACAGCTATTAAGTCTCCTCTCAGTCTTCTCTTTTTCAAACTAAACATTCCCAAATCCTGCAACCTTTCCTCATAAGACAGGGTTTACAGACCGGTCACCATTCTGGTCGCTCTTTTCTGAACTTGCTCCAGTTTGTTGATGTCTTTTTTAAAATGTGGTGCCCAAAACTGGACACAATATTCCAGATGAGGTCTGACCAAAGAGGAGTAGAGGGAAATAATGACTTCACGTGATCTAGACTGTATGCTTCTGTTAATACATCCTAGAATTGCATTTGCCTTTCTTGCTGCTGCATCACACTGTTGACTCATATTCAGTCTGTGATCTATTAGTATACCCAAGTCTTTTTCACATGTGCTGTTGCTTAGCCCTATTCCTCCTATTCTGTATATGCTTTTTTCATTTTTATTGCCCAGATGTAGTATTTTGCATTTTTCCCTGTTAAAAACCATTCTGTTAGTTGCTGCCCACTTCTCCAGATTATTTATATCTTTTTGAATCCTCTCTCTCTCTTCTCTAGTATTAGCTATCCCTCCTAGCTTTGTGTCATCTGCAAATTTAATCAGTTTACCCTCAATTCCTTCATCTAAATCGTTGATAAAGATGTTGAACAATACAGGGCCCAGGACAGAGCCCTGTGGTACCCCACTTGAGACATTCTTCCAACTGGATGTGCAGCCATTTACGACCACTCTTTGGGTCCGATCACTAAGCCAGTTTTGAATCCACCTAACAGTTGCCTTGTCCATTCCATACTTAGTCATTTTTTCAATAAGGATTGTATGAGATACTTTGTCAAATGCTTTGCTGAAGTCAAGATATAGTATATCTACAGCATTTCCTTGATCCACCCAATCAGTGATTACGTCATAGAAGGAAATTAAGTTAGTCTGACATGACTTATTAGTTACAAACCCATGCTGACTCTGTTTAATCACTTCATTCTTATCCAGGTACTGACATACATGTTGTTTAATAATTTGTTCAAAGATCTTTCCTGGTATAGAAGTCAGACTCACGGCCTATAGTTGCCTGGGATCACCTTCTTCCCCTTTTTGAAGATAGGAACAACATTTGCTCTTCTCCAGTCTTCTGGGACTTCTCCTGTTCTCCAAGAATTTTCAAAGATTATGGAGAGGGGTTCAAAAATTTCTTCTGCTATCTCCTTCAGTACCCTGGGGTGTAATTCATCTGGACCTGGAGACTTGAATTCATTTAGGTTAGCTAAGTGTTTCCTCACTATCTTTCTGTTTATAGATATCCTGGATTCTTCTATTCCCCTAATAGGACAGTGAAGAACAGTTGATGTTACATTTCCTTTCTGAGAGAAAACAGATGCAAAATAGGAATTTAAAAGTTCGGCCTTCTCAACATCCTGTCTTACCATTTTATCATTTTCATCCTGTAAAAATCCTATAGCATCTTTGACTTTTCTTTTTCTTTTGACATATCCCCAAAATCCTTTATTATTGCTTTTGACATCTCTTGCAAGCCTCAATTCATTGTCAGCTTTAGTAATCTGATTTGTGCCCTGCAGGTTCTGCAGACAGCATTATATTCTTCTTTAGATATGCCTCCCTCTTTCCATTTTATAAACATTTTTTTCTTCCTTTTTAGCATGTGCTTAAGTTCTGTGTTCATCCATCCAGGTTTCTTTAAATGCTTCCTATTCTTCCCTCTTTTCGGAATTGTTAACATTTGTGCTTTGAGAATTTCATTTTTCAAGATTTCCCATCCTTCCTGGACATTTTTGTCTTTAAGGATATCCAGCCATTGGATCCCTCCAATTCTCTTTCTGAATCCCTGAATCTCTCTGTCACGGGGGCTTAGTTCAACTAAGGCTGAAATACCCGGGGCCCCTGTGGTGTCCCTTTACTAGGGGAAACCCTGTCTGACCCTCAACCCAGGGTTTTTGCTGAAGGTGCAAATGCCTGAGCCTCCGACCTTTCCTTATCTCCTGCTCAGCCCTGCACTTAACCCTCCACCCTCCACCCAGTGAGAAGTCACCACCAAAGCTCCCACACAAATAATGACAGACAGGGAGAACTTAAACTGCACTGCGCCGCACACACACACAGGAATAAACAGTAATGTGAACAGGGCACAACTAAACACAAATATGGGAAGGAGAAAGGATAACGACGGATCATACGACACCAGATATGAATCTCTCTCTCTTGAACACCTCCACTCCAGACCGGAACCACTTGGTATGCAACACAAGCTATAATCGGCGACGCCCATATGCCAGCATGACTATTTAAAGACCGTGGGCGTGACTAACCATCCAACCTGGTCTCCAGCAGGATTAACCCCCGAGAGCCTGAAGATCAGGCCGGCGCCACTGAGGCTATAGTGGCTGGAGGTGGAACTACCTCTGCCTGCCGGATGCTGTGGTGTGAACAGCGTCCGACATGACAGTACCCCGTCTTCTACGAGGGACCCCAGGGCCCTCAAGACTCATAGGACCCGGCTTGTCCGGATGACGACGGTGAAAAGAACTGACCAGCCGATCCGCATGTATGTCTGAGGCTGGAACCCAAGACCTCTCCTCTGGACCATACCCCCGCCAGTGCACCAAATACTGAAGAGTACGGCGTACTACTCGAGAGTCCACTACCTTGGCGACCTCGAACTCTAACTCGCCATCCACCATGACTGGAGGTGGCATCGGCGTTGTGTCCACAGAGCCTACCACCTTTTTCAATAAAGCCCTGTGAAACACGTTGTGTATCTTGTACACTGCGGGAAGTTCCAACCGATAAGCCACTGGGTTAATGATGGCAGAAATCCTGAAAGGCCCAATAAACCTTGGACCCAGTTTTAAAGAAGGGATTTTGAGTTTTATGTTCTTCGTAGCTAACCACACCCATTCACCCACACACAGGTCCGGACCTGGCACGCGTCTACTGTCAGCCACCCGTTTGTACCTGGCACTCATGCTCAACAAACGCTGTTTCACCCGCCTCCAGACTGATGACAATTGGGCTCCTAGCTGATCCTCCTCCGGGACACCCCCGGAGTCACCCTGACGTAAGGTACAAAACTGAGGATGTTGACCGTACACACAAAAGAATGGAGACTCTCCTGATGACTCTTGGCGGTGATTATTTAATGCGAATTCGGCCAGAGGAAGGAAAGTAGACCACCCCTCCTGGTTGTCGGACACAAAGCATCGTAAATACTGTTCTAGATTTTGGTTCATGCGCTCAGTTTGTCCATTAGACTGTGGATGAAACGCCGATGAATGTGACAACTTGATCCCCAACCTTGAGCAAAAAGCTTTCCAAAACCTCGCCACAAATTGCGTACCCCTATCAGATACTATGTCAGACGGTACTCCGTGGAGTCTGACCACCTCCTTCACAAATACCTGAGCCAACGTCTTAGCATTGGGCAAAGAGGACAACGCCACGAAATGCGCCATCTTTGAAAAACGGTCAACCACCACCAGGATGACCGTGTTCCCTGCCGAGGCTGGCAAGTCAGTGATAAAATCCATGGAGATTTCTGTCCATGGCCTATTGGGTACCCCCAGAGGCTGTAGCGTGCCAGCAGGACGGGTTCGGGGTGACTTAGCCCTAGCGCACGTGATGCAAGCTGCCACGTACGAGACCACGTCCTGCCGGATTTTGGGCCACCAGAAACGACGCGATACCAGCTCTAAGGTGCCCTTCACCCCTGGGTGACCAGCCAGTACCGAATCGTGGTGTTCCTTCAACACCTTAGGCCGAAGATGCAGGGGTACAAATGATTTGTTGGCGGGAAGTCCTGGTGGTACCTCCTCTTGGGCCTCGGCAATCTCCGCCTCTACCTCAGTCGTGAGAGCCGAGACCACTACCCCTTTCTGGAGGATGGGTACCGGCTCTTCCCGAGGTTCTCCCCCCGGAAAACACCTAGACAAAGCATCCGCCTTGGTGTTTTTAGCCCCGGGACGGTACGTCACAAGAAAATTGAAACGAGTAAAAAACAATGCCCAGCGAGCCTGCCTAGGAGACAGACGCTTGGCCGACTCCAGGTAGAGCAGATTCTTATGGTCGGTGATAACTGTGACCTGGTGAGCCGCCCCCTCCAAGAAGTGTCGCCATTCCTCAAAAGCCAGTTTGATGGCCAACAACTCCCTGTTGCCGATATCATAATTCCGTTCGGCCGGCGACAACTTCTTGGAGAAGTAGGCGCATGGATGCATCTCGCTCAAGGACAAGCCTTGAGACAGTACTGCCCCCACTCCCACCTCCGACGCATCAACCTCTACCACAAAAGGTTTAGACACGTCTGGTTGCACCAGAATGGGGGCTGAAGCAAAACTATTCTTCAGACGCTCAAATGCACGTATAGCCACCTCAGGCCAGTTCGCCAGATCGGCACCCTTTTTTGTCATGTCCGTGAGCGGTTTGGCAACAGTCGAAAAGTGTTTTATAAATTTCCTATAATAATTCGCAAACCCAAGGAACCGCTGGAGTGCTTTCAGACTCTCCGGCCTCTCCCATTGCAACACCGCTTGCACCTTAGCGGTGTCCATTTTAAAACCAGCTGCGGACACAATATATCCCAAAAAGAGCAACTCCTGGACAAAAAATAAACATTTTTCCAGCTTAGCATAGAGCTGGTTCTCCCGGAGCAACTGTAACACCTGCCTAACATGCTGCAAATGAGTGTCCCGATCGCTAGAATAAATGAGGATATCATCCAGGTATACAATCACAAATCTCCCCAGGACATGAGCAAAGACATCATTAATAAAATGTTGGAAAACGGCAGGCGCGGTGGTCAACCCAAACGGCATAACCAGACTCTCAAAATGACCCTCAGGAGTGTTAAACGCCGTCTTCCACTCATCCCCCTGACGGACCCTTATGAGGTTATACGCCCCCCTGAGGTCCAGCTTGGAAAACCATTTTGCCCCCGCTACCTGGTTGAACAAATCCGGGATCAACGGCATTGGGTAGGGATCACGGATAGTAATCTGGTTTAACTCTCGGAAATCCAGACACGGGCGTAACCCCCCATCTTTCTTCTTAATGAAGAAAAACCCCGCGGCTACAGGCGAGGACGAAGGCCGGATGTGACCTTTGCTCAGACTCTCCGCGATGTAGTCTTTCAGAGCTTGTCTCTCAGGACCAGAAATATTAAACATCCTGGCCTTAGGTAATTTGGCCCCGGGTTTTAACCTAATAGCACAGTCATAGGCTCTATGTGGAGGCAGTTCTGAGCAACCCTTCTCAGAGAAAACATCCGCGAAATCCTGCAAAGCCTCCGGCAGGCTGGGCGTCACGGCGGACACACATGTGGCCAAGCAATTGTCTTGGCAGAAACCACTCCATTGTACTATGTCCTGAGTTTTCCAATCAATTACCGGGTTGTGCCTGGACAGCCATGGAAAACCCAGGACCATTTGAGCTGGGAGATTACGGAGGACCCTACATGTAACCGACTCAGAATGTAGGACCCCAATGTGGAGTTTCACCTCTGCCACAAACTCAGTAATCTCCCCTTGAGGGAGGGGAACAGCATTAATGGTCACCACCTGTATGGGGTGAGGAAGTTTTTCAATCTTAAACCCGGCGGTGTGTGCAAACTCCTCATCTATGAGATTGGTGGCGGAACCGCTATCCACAAACACTGATATAGGTAGCTCTCTGCCGGCGACAATAACCTTGGCAGGGAGCATACATTGAGATACCATCATGGAGGATATGCATACGCTCAGTTGGGTCTCCTCCATACCCTCTGAGCTTAACAGTTTTCCGCCGGTGTGACCCTCTTAGGTAGTACCGGGCAAACGTTAACATAATGACCACCTTTACCACAGTAGAAACATGCTCCGGACTTCCGGACTCCCGGAGCGCGAGGCTGAACCTGTGCCACGCCAGCAATCTGCATAGGTTCAGGGGACTCATCTACTTCAACCACACCTGCACCTCTGTTTTCCCCCAGAGGTAGCGTCTCCTGTGCCCCCTGACGAAAACGGCGATCAATACGTATCACCAAACTCATGGCAGACTCCAATGATGCCGGAGTCTCATACATCAGGAGGGCTTGTTTCACCCTCCCTGATACCCCATGAATAAACTGGCTCCGCAGTGCTGGGTCATTCCACTGTGTGTCTACAGCCCAGCGGCGAAATTCCGAACAATAGTCTTCTGCCAAGCGCTCCCCCTGGCGGAGGGCGCGGATTTTAGATTCCGCTAGAGCCAGTCGGTCAGGGTCATCGTAAATGAGCCCGAGGGCAGAAAAAACATTATCGACCGAATGAAATGTAGCAGAGTCAGGTGGTAAGGAAAATGCCCATGCTTGGGGGTCACCACTCAGTAATGACAACACCAGCCCTACTCGCTGGGCCTCATTACCTGAGGATATTGGCCGCATGCGGAAGTATAATTTGCAGGCCTCCCGAAATACGACAAATTTGCTGCGATCGCCTGAAAATCGTTCTGGCAGCGGAAACTTCGGCTCTGCACCGATACCTGCAGATGCCGTTTGCACCTTTGCTACTACCAGGCCCTGCTGCTGAACTGCCCCTTTCAACTCGGAGACCTGTATGGACAGCGCCGCCAACTGGCGGGTTATGGAATCTAATGGATCCATGAACTCCTGAAAAAATGTGGGCCGATTATAATGTCATGGGGGCTTAGTTCAACTAAGGCTGAAATACCCGGGGCCCCTGTGGTGTCCCTTTACTAGGGGAAACCCTGTCTGACCCTCAACCCAGGGTTTTTGCTGAAGGTGCAAATGCCTGAGCCTCCGACCTTTCCTTATCTCCTGCTCAGCCCTGCACTTAACCCTCCACCCTCCACCCAGTGAGAAGTCACCACCAAAGCTCCCACACAAATAATGACAGACAGGGAGAACTTAAACTGCACTGCGCCGCACACACACACAGGAATAAACAGTAATGTGAACAGGGCACAACTAAACACAAATATGGGAAGGAGAAAGGATAACGACGGATCATACGACACCAGATATGAATCTCTCTCTCTTGAACACCTCCACTCCAGACCGGAACCACTTGGTATGAAACACAAGCTATAATCGGCGACGCCCATATGCCAGCATGACTATTTAAAGACCGTGGGCGTGACTAACCATCCAACCTGGTCTCCAGCAGGATTAACCCCCGAGAGCCTGAAGATCAGGCCGGCGCCACTGAGGCTATAGTGGCTGGAGGTGGAACTACCTCTGCCTGCCGGATGCTGTGGTGTGAACAGCGTCCGACATGACACTCTCATTACTAGGACACAGAAAACAGGCCAGCCAGTCTCCCTCAGATACAAGGCTTCTTTCACTTCCTGAATGTGTGGCAGAGCAGAAGAGGAGTTATACTAAGGAGGAAGGAAGATAAAATTGCCGTGCCCTATCACACCTGTGTCCACCTAATGAACTTGGTTTCATTAGTAAACGTTTGACTGTTACAAAGAACCTGGTATGCCAGGTGCACCCTACACCCTACAGCACACTGGGACTGAGACACCCCTTGTCTGTAAAGCGTGAGAGTTCAAACGGACAGCATGACTGCCACACTGCAGCAGTTTACGTTTTGTCATAGTCGGCAGGATTGATCCCTGCATCAAGAAAACTTGACAGACGCAGGGAAGGATCTAGCAAAAACAAAGATGGAGCAGAACACTGGCGACAGGATGACAGTGAGTGGCGCAAAATGGATAGGTGGACCCACACATTGTTGGCATACCTAAATAGAAACCACGCAGAAGTCTGTCCAGCCCAGGAAGAGTCTTCTCCAAAGAGGCTGGTCCATGGTGAGCAGTATCCATCCCCAATGTACTCGATGAAACAAAAATGAACCACACCTGTTGCTGCGAGTCAATGGAGAACGGACGGAGACTGTCAGAAAACAGGTAGGTGAGCTGGAAGTAGCGCCATCCCAGAAAGGGCGGAACCATGGTGGGCCCCAGGAGCCAGAAGAGATTATGCAGTTTGTGAGTAGTGAATTAATTAGAGTACAACAGGGTGAGACCATGGCGGCATTGAGCCAGACCTCCAAAGGTGCGATCGAAGGAATACTGGAACCAGAGCAAGCTGGTGCAAAAGCAGAGGTGGCTGGAGCTTGCAGCCCAGAACCGGCCGACTTCACAGAGTCACCAAGGGCCTAATCCAGGACGCAGCCTTCACTGCCAGGGTTCCTCAGGACCAAGAAAGGAAGAGCAAGAATCCAGTAACTCGTGAGCAATTTGAAGGGACTGGGCTGGTCGGAAGCAAATAGAAGACGAGCCAGAACCAGGGCTGGAGACATGCTCACATGCTCGTGGGACTGCAACCCTGAAGGTATCATGAACTAGTTTCCTGAGGAGTAATCATCGCCTATGACCCAAAGCGCACGCAGGGGTTTATAGAGGAATTCGGCACCCGCTGTAATGTCCTCTTTGGCCAGAGAGTGGTTGAGATCAAACACCTGCCCCGAAGGCTGCAAGAACTGGTGGCCGGTACCAGGGTCACCTTCTTGAAGATAGAGGGTCAGCAGAAGTGGCACACCATCGTGTGATTGGGAAATCAGAAAGCAGGATGAGCCTTTTGTATTAGGAACGGCGGAACGCACTAAATAAAAATAATAATAAAGAGCGTTCTCCGCTCGGGGTCCACCGTGCAGTAGGTGTTACAACCGCTGCTGAGTAATGGCAGACGAGCAATATGGCAATATAATGCGCACGGGTTCAACTTCACCCGAAGTTCACAGAGCGGGCTCTGTTCACACACAGAGGCGCCGCTACAAAAACATACAAAAAGGCTGAGCTTGTTAGAGTCACAGGCCTCAGGTAAATGCACACACGGGATAAGGTCACAGGAGCAGGAACTAAGACAGAGGGGCTGCGTCCGTCTAGACCTACTGTGTGTGCGGCGTCGCTACTGCGAACGCCAAGAAGGGCTGCAGCACGGTGCAGGACACTGCCGCTGGACGACACAGCTACAATGCAGGCGCTATGTCGGACGCTAGCGCAGAGGTGCGGTGTGCACAGTGGCCTAAGGCTTGCCACAGACTGGCGCAGACTACTGAACTAATTCCCTAACCACATGTGTAATATCAGAGGGAAGGGGTTTCATAATAAGTCATTCTATACTAGCGCACGGCGGAACGGCCATGCACGCTTTTTATAGCAGCCGGGACCTTCCGGAAACTTCCAGATCTCCGAGATGGACCAATGAGATCTGGAGCAGGACCTGAGCACATGACTCCCGATTTCCAATGGGAAACTGTCTCAAGAGCATGCTCAGTAGGAGGACAGAGGGACTTAGCCCCTGGAGAGATTTGCTACAAGGCAATCTCCTCTGCGGTAGATAAAGAGCAAGAGACCGCAGAATGTAAGGGTCTGGATTCCTGCAGAGCAGACGCAGGAACCTGACTCCTAACATTACCCCCCCTCCTAGGGGCCCCTCCTCTCTGAGCCTTCCAATCCACCACCCTGTGCCCATCAGAGGCATAGGCCTCAGACTCGTCCGAAGGCAAGTCTGATGTCCCGTAGGTGACACGGAAAACTGGGACACGTGGAAGGTATCAGAGGCGGCAAGATCGCCAGGTTTAAGAAGGGACACGTGGGAGACAACGGGAGTGGCAAAACCGCACGGAGCATAAGTTGAAGTGGGACGCCGCGGTGTGTCGGCGAACGTCTCCACTCTCTGTTTAAGGAATCTTACCCGAGCACACGAGTCGCATGCCTGAATATATTTCTTAATGTCCCGAGCCCTGTGCGGCCACCAATACGACCCTGCCAGGAGTTTTGTGGTCTGTGTTGTGAGTTCATTTTCCCCTTCGTCACTAAGGTCTGGTGAACTCCCTATTCTGGTAAAGGAAGGTAATGAGCCTGATTATCAGGCACCTGAGCCTAATGAGGATGACTGGCTGAGTGGAGTCAAGGACTGGATATAAGGCTGCCGACGCCCTTCTGCCCTGCGGGTGATTTCTCTGTGGACTTCTAGGACACCAGTCTGATTCCTGCTCCTCTAAAGCTAAGTTTTCTGCTTTGCCTGTTAGCATTTGTGTTTTGTTTTTGTTTTCCTTGCTTTTCTGAATTCTGCCATTCCCTGCTGGGGTGAGCTGTATCTCCTTTTGCCGGTTGCTCTGTCTTCAGAATATTCCTGAGTACTGACATAGCTTTTTTGAAGCCTAGCGTCTTCAGGGCCTTTTTCACTGTCAGTCTGTTGGCTCTTATTTTCATAGGGTTTTTCACGGATTGCAGACAGCAGCCTTCCTGTCCTTTCCTATCTAGTTAGCTTGGGCCTGTCGTTGCTCAGTCTATCCTTCTGTCTGTGTTAGTGTTTTCATCTTGCTTCACCATCATTATATGTTGGGGCTGCCTATTGCTTTGGGGTCTGCTCTGGGGCAGTTTAGATTTCCCCTTTCTTTCTTTAGGCCTATTTAATTCTCCGGCTGTGATCGAGGGGTCTAGGGCATCGTAGGAACCCCCCACGGCTACTGTTAGTTGCTGTGGATAGGATCAGGGGTCTGCAATCCGATAGCTGCCAACCTCTCTGGTTTTCTGGACTTAGCTAGCATTTCGGTTTTTGCCTCCTACGGTGACTCAATCATAACAGAATCACCCGCCATACCGCAGATCCTAGGGTACTCAATAGCAGGAAAGAATTGTGTTAAAAAAAAAAAAAAAAGAGTGTGTATATTCTTTCCTCTATATCTCTGAGGCCGTAGGGGGAATTTTTTTTTTCTCTCAATGGAGATAAAGCAATTGTCTGATCGTGTGGAGCAGCTCGCTGCGGAAGTGCGGGGAATTTCCGCCTACCTTGCTCGTTCGCATGCTGTTGAACCAAAGATCCCTACACCTGATGTATTTTTTGGGGATCGATCTAAATTTTTGAGTTTCAAAAATAATTGTAAATTATTTTTTGCCTTGAAGCCTAACTCGTCAGGGAGCTCCACGCAGCAGGTTAAAATTGTCATCAATTTGCGTGGCGATCCCCAGGATTGGGCGTTTTCTTTGAAACCAGATGATCCTATTCTGACTAATGTGAACGCATTCTTTCAAGCTTTGGGGTTGTTGTATGACGAACCTAATGCTATTGATCAGGCTGAAAAGACCCTGTTGGCATTGAACCAGGGTCGAGATTCTGCAGAGTTGTACTGTCAAAAGTTCCAAAAGTGGGCGGTCCTTACTACCTGGAATGATAATGCCTTGGCTGCTCTCTTTCGGAAAGGTTTGTCAGAAGCCGTAAAAGATACTATGGTGGGATTTCCTGTTCCCTCTGGTCTGGACGATTCTATGTCATTAGCCATTCAGGTTGATCGGCGTTTACGTGAACGCAGGATTGCACGAGAGGTGTTGCCACCGGTTGAACAGGCGTCTGAACCTATGCAATGTGATAGAGTTTTGTCTAAGGCGCAACGTCAGGAGTTCAGAAGGCGTAATAAGCTGTGTTTTTTCTGTGGAGATGCCTCGCATATTATTTCTGTTTGTTCTAAACGAGAGAAACGCTTTGCACACACGTTTTCTGTTGGTGGTGTTCAACCTAAGTTTCTTCTGGCAATTACTCTGATCTGCTTCCTGTCCACATTTTCCGCCAAGGCTTTTGTGGATTCGGGAGCAGCGCTAAACCTAATGGACTTGGATTTTGCTAAACGTTATGGATTTCCGATGACACCTCTGCAGATGCCTATCCCTTTGAGGGGGATTGATGCTACTCCTTTGGCTAAAAATAAACCTCAGTTTTGGACCCAGGTGGTCATGCGGGTCGCCCCAGACCATCAAGAAAATTGCAGATTTTTGGCGTTGCATGGTCTGCATGATGCCGTTGTTCTGGGGTTTCCCTGGTTGCAAATTCATAATCCAGTTTTGGATTGGAAATCTGTGTCTGTGGTGAGTTGGGGTTGTTGGTGTGCCTTTAGTGAGGCTCCGGTTTTTTCCACCTCTCCTCAGTCGCATGATGTTCCTGACTATTTGGCGGACTTTTATGATGTATTTAGTGAGAATGAGTCTGCGTCCTTGCCTCCTCATAGGAGTTATGACTGTGCAATTGAACTAAGCCCGGGGTGTAAATTTCCCAAGGGTCGGCTCTTCAATTTATCTGTACCCGAGCACGAGGCTATGCGGTCCTATATTAAGGAGGCGTTGGAGAAGGGTCATATTAGACCATCCACTTCACCCTTAGGTGCCGGGTTTTTTTTTGTAGCCAAAAAAGGATGGTTCTTTAAGGCCTTGTATTGATTATCGTGCCCTCAATAAAATTACTATTAAATATCAGTATCCGTTACCTCTGATTTCGGATCTATTCTCTAGAGTTAGAGGTGCTTGCTGGTTTACCAAGCTTGACCTCAGGGGGGCGTATAATCTTATCCGCATTAAGCAGGGGGATGAATGGAAGACGGCGTTTAATACTCCGGAGGGACATTTTGAGTACCTGGTGATGCCTTTTGGGCTCACTAATGCCCCTTCTGTCTTCCAGTGCTTCATGAACGATATTTTCCGAGACTTTGTCGATAAATTTTTGATTATCTATCTGGATGATATTTTGATCTTCTCCAAGGATTGGGATTCTCATGTGGAACATATTCGGACTGTGTTCCGGATCTTGAGGGAGAATTCCCTGTATGTCAAAGGATCGAAATGCCTTTTTGGAGTACAGAGGATTTCATTTTTGGGATTTATTTTGTCTCCGTCAACTATTGAAATGGACCCGGCCAAGGTACAGGCCATTTATGATTGGGTTCAGCCCACTTCTTTGAAGGCCCTCCAGAAGTTTTTGGGTTTTGCTAATTTTTATCGGAAATTTATAGCAAAATTTTCTAGTATTGCCAAGCCATTGACTGATCTGACTAAGAAGGGTGCTGATGTGTTGAATTGGTCTCCGGAGGCTGTTGCTTCCTTTCAGGAGCTGAAGCGAAGATTTACCTCCGCCCCGGTTTTGCGGCAACCTGATGTCTCACTCCCATTCCAGGTAGAGGTGGATGCTTCTGAGATTGGTGCAGGAGCTGTTTTGTCCCAAAAGGATCCTGTAACATCTAAAATGAATCCCTGTGCTTTCTTTTCCCGAAAGTTCTCTCCATCTGAACGTAACTATGATGTGGGGAATTGGGAACTGTTGGCCATGAAATGGGCATTTGAGGAGTGGAGACATTGGTTGGAGGGAGCTAAACATCAAGTTGTGGTCCTCACTGACCACAAGAATTTGATTTACCTAGAGTCGGCTAAACGCTTGAACCCTAGACAGGCTAGGTGGGCCTTGTTTTTTACACGTTTTGATTTTGTGGTCTCTTTTCTTCCTGGAACTAAGAATGTCAAGGCAGACGCCCTCTCTAGGAGTTTCTTTGCTGATTCTCCTGTGGTGACCAAGCCTGCTACCATCTTAGGCGAAGGGGTAGTTCTTTCTGCCATCTCGCCCGATTTGAGACTTGCTCTGCAAGAGTTCCAGGAGGACAAACCTGAGCGTTGTCCCAGTGGAAAGTTGTATGTTCCTGACCAGTGGAAGAAGAGAGTGATGTCTGAAGTTCATTGCTCTGCATTGGCTGGTCATCCAGGTATTTTTGGTACTAGAGATCTGGTGAGTCGCTCTTTTTGGTGGCCCACCTTGTCTCATGATGTCAGGAATTTTGTGCAGTCCTGTGGGACTTGCTCCCGGTCTAAATCTTGTTCTCGCTCTAGTGGGTTGTTGATGCCTTTGCTGGTCCCCAGGAGGCCATGGACCCATTTATTTCAATGGATTTCATCTCTGATATGCCGGTCTCTCAAAGAATGACTGTTATTTGGGTGATTTGTGATAGGTTCTCTAAGATGGTTCATCTTGTACCACTCCCTAAGTTGCCATCTTCCTCTGAGTTGGTGCCCCTGTTTTTGCAACAGGTGGTTCGCTTACACGGGATTCCTGAGAACATTGTATCTGACAGAGGAGTTCAGTTTGTGTCTAGATTTTGGAGGACTTTCTGTTCCAAGCTGGGAATTCAGTTGTCCTTCTCCTCTGCTTTTCACCCTCAGACCAATGGGCAGACAGAGAGAACAAACCAGACCTTGGAGTCGTATTTGAGATGTTTTATTTCCGCTGATCAGGATGATTGGGTTTCATTTTTGCCCTTGGCCGAATTTGCTTTAAATAATAGAGGTAGTTCTGCCACTTTGATGTCACATTTTTTTTGTAACTTTGGGTTTCATCCTCGATTTTCTTCAGGGCAGGTGGATCCTTCTGCCTGCCCAGGTGTTGACACTGTGGTGGAGAGAATGCACCAGATCTGGGACCAAGTGGTGGATAAGTTATCTCTCTCCCAGGAAAAGGCCCAGCGGTTTTCCAATCGACATAGGACCATTGGTCCCCAGTTTAAGATTGGTGATATGGTGTGGCTATCATCAAAAAATATTGCTATGAAGGTGGCTTCTCCTAAGTTTAAGCCTAGATTTATTGGACCTTACAAGATTTTGGAGATTATTAATCCGGTCTCTTTTCGTTTGGCTCTTCCTGTCACATTTAAAATCCATAATGTGTTCCATAAGTCCTTGTTGAAGAGGTTTGTTGAACCAGTTGTTCCTGGGGTGGCACCTCCAGACCCTGTATTGGTTGAAGGTAACATGGAATATGAGGTAGAGAAAATACTGGATTCCCGTCTGGCTAGACGGAGACTCCAGTATTTGGTTAAGTGGAAGGGTTATGGTCAGGAGGATAATTCCTGGGTCTCTGCCTCTGATATTCATGCCAAAAGATTGGTGCGTGCCTTTCATCGGGCTCACCCTGATTGCCCTGGTGGCGTGGTTGAGGGTTCGGTGACCCCTCCTCAAGGGGGAGGTACTGTTGTGAGTTCATTTTCCCCTTCGTCACTGAGGTCTGGTGAACTCCCTATTCTGGTAAAGGAAGGTAATGAGCCTGATTATCAGGCACCTGAGCCTAATGAGGATGACTGGCTGAGTGGAGTCACGGACTGGATATAAGGCTGCCGACGCCCTTCTGCCCTGCGGGTGATTTCTCTGTGGACTTCTAGGACACCAGTCTGATTCCTGCTCCTCTAAAGCTAAGTTTTCTGCTTTGCCTGTTAGCATTTGTGTTTTGTTTTTGTTTTCCTTGCTTTTCTGGATTCTGCCATTCCCTGCTGGGGTGAGCTGTATCTCCTTTTGCCGGTTGCTCTGGCTTCAGAATATTCCTGAGTACTGACATAGCTTTTTTGAAGCCTAGCGTCTTCAGGGCCTTTTTCACTGTCAGTCTGTTGGCTCTTATTTTCATAGGGTTTTTCACGGATTGCAGACAGCAGCCTTCCTGTCCTTTCCTATCTAGTTAGCTTGGGCCCCGTCTTTGCTCAGTCTATCCTTCTGTCTGTGTTAGTGTTTTCATCTTGCTTCACCGTCATTATATGTTGGGGACTGCCTATTGCTTTGGGGTCTGCTCTGGGGCAGTTTAGATTTCCCCTTTCTTTCTTTAGGCCTATTTAATTCTCTGGCTGTGATCGAGGGGTCTAGGGCATCGTAGGAACCCCCCACGGCTACTGTTAGTTGTTGTGGATAGGATCAGGGGTCTGCAATCTGATAGCTGCCAACCTCTCTGGTTTTCTGGACTTAGCTAGCATTTCTGTTTTTGCCTCCTATGGTGACTCAATCATAACAGGTCTGCTCGTAGCCACTGTGACCACCCGCCCTGGACGTGTGTGCCCACGCGAGGACCTTTTGCCGAAGGCGAGGGAGGACAAAGGTCTTGCCCGGCGGCACAGAGTTTGGCCATTGTGGGGCCCCGTTATCCTGGTGAACAGAGTGCTGACAGTGGCAGCCGCAAGTGGAACTTAGTGTCGGACGCGCCTCGAGACTGGTGCGAGACACCTCCATGGGCTCTGGGAGTAAACACTCTGGCTCGGGTGATTCCAGAGGTTCAAAGAGGTTGGGAGCCGGAGTAACCTTCCGTCTGGATTGAGCACGCTCCAGCCCGAGCTCCGAAAAACAGAGATCAATACGGGTAGCAATGGCAATCAGCTCCTCCAGACTTGCAGGAACCTCTCGGGTAGAAAGAGCATCCTTAACATGCTCAGATAAACCTCTCCAAAACAAAGGGATGAGAGCTTTGTCAGACCACTACAGCTTGGAAGCCAGTGTCTGAAAACAAACGGCATACTGACTAACCGAGAGGGATCCCTGAGTCAAAGCCAGTAGCTGTAGAGAGGTGTCGTGCGTGACCCGTGGTCCCAGGAAGACCTGCTTAATAGCTGTTAAAATCTGAGCAGCGGTCCAAACCTCTGGGTCACCATGCTCCCATTGTGGCGTAGCCCACTCCAACGCCTTGCCCGACAGAAGGGAAACAATAAACCCCACCTTGGCCCACTCCGTAGGGAATCGCGCAGCCAGTAACTCCAGCTGGATAGAGCACTGGGTGATGAAACCCCTACAGGAGGCGCCATCGCCATAAAATTTATCGGGCAATGGGAGGCGGGTAACTGTCGGCGCATGGGAGGACGTGGGCATACGAGAAACCGCCTCTGCGATCGCCTGTACAGCAGCCTCTGAAGACTTCTCCGCTGCGATAACACTCTCAAGAGTGGCCAACCGGCCCTCTAGCTGGCGAATGCACTGAAGGAGTTGCTGCTGATCTGCCATCACTAGCCAGACGCTGGCGCTAGTATAATGTTAGGAACGGCGGAACACACTAAATAAAAATAATAATAAAGTGCGTTCGCCGCTTGGGGTCCACCGTGCAGTAGGTGTTACAACCGCTGTTGAGTAATGGCAGACGAGCAATATGGCGATATAATGCGCACGGGATCAACTTCACCCGAAGTGCGCAGAGCGGGCTCTGTTCACACACAGAGGCGCCGCAACAAAAATATACAAAAAGGCTGAGCCTGTTAGAGTCACAGGCCTCAGGTAAATGCACACACGGTATAAGGTCAGAGGAGCAGGAACTAAGACAGAGGGGCTGTGTCCATCTAGACCTACCGTGTGTGCGGCATCGCTACTGCGAACGCCAAGAAGGGCTGCAACTGCAGCGCGGCGCAGGACACTGCCGCTGGACGACACAGCTACAGAGCAGGCGCTATGTCGGACGCTAACGCAGAGGTGCAGTGTGCACAGTGGCCTAAGGCTTGCCACAGACTGGCGCAGACTACTGAACTAATTCCCTAACCACAAGCGTAATATCAGAGGGAAGGGGTTTCATAATAAGTCAGTCACCAGAATCATACATCCGTCACCATTCACACATAGCAGTATAGTCTATACTAGCGCATGGCGAAAAGGCCATGCGCGCTTTTTATAGCAGCCGGGACCTTCCGGAAGCTTCCAGATCTCCGAGATGGACCAATGAGATCTGGAGCAGGACCTGAGCACATGACTCCCGATCTACAATGGGAAACCGTCTCATGAGCATGCTCAGTAGGAGGACAGAGGGACTTAGCCCCTGGAGAGATTTGCTGCAAGGCAATCTCCTCTGCGGTAGATAAAGAGCAAGAGACCGCAGAATGTAAGGGTCTGGATTCCTGCAGAGCAGGTGCAGGAACCTGACTCCTAACACTTTTGAATGAAAGAGCCTGGGAGAGAGTAGTCAAGGCAGCTCGAGTTGGGCTCAGTGTTCCGGGGCATCGAATGGTCCCTGGGGGTCTCCACACCTCCCACATGAGAGCAAACAACAGTACAGGTGATGCAGAGGGCTGCAGCCCATTTCTAATTGTCTGGTCACTTGCCGCCCAGGAGCCTGGAAACTGGGCTCCGGGAAGCAGGTTAGAAGCAGTTCCAACATCCTCCCAAGGAAGAAGAAAATGCGGACACCTGAAGAGGATTCCACTCTATAAGGCTTAGCTGTGTCTATTGCACAGGAAGGAGTCATTAAAAGGAACTGTTCTATGTTCCTTAGGGTAGGAGGCCCTAAAGTGTGCCGGGGACCACCGGATGCTGTGCCAAAGTGTTTTGTGGCTTCCCCCTCCTGGTTTGTTTTATGCATGTTGCATACCCCCCTGCTGGATTGTGGGACTGTTAACGCTTAAGGGTCAAAAAAACTTTTTTGTCCCTATAGACTATGCAACTCAATGGGACTGCTGTTCACGAAAGGGGAAGGGAGGAATTGAAACGGATGACCTGAGGATCGAGCCTGGTCAGAACTGTGTTAATTGCACCCTTGTCTTAAAAGACTGATGAGGGAGGGTATGGACTGTGCTCTAGAACTTCTGGAGCTGATGCTGTACTGGCCAATGGGCCAGTGAGTACAAAGAATTTAGACACGCAGTGTCAGAGTCACCAAGTTGATGAGACCAAGGTCATGCGGACCCATGAAGAAAATGGATACGCTCATGGATTGTCGAGCAACTGTTAATATGTGGTCCTAAGGGTCTTTGTTTTCTGAACATGGACTCAGATCGACATTGATCTGTGGTTGTGACTGAGAGAACTGCCTACTTAAAGTTTTGTGCAGAAAAAGCACATGGTATGTGCCCAAGGACTGTTGGGTGGTTGTTAAGTTGGTTTACGGGCCCAG
The DNA here is from genome assembly GCF_039654945.1 of Dendrobates tinctorius. NCBI lineage: Eukaryota > Metazoa > Chordata > Amphibia > Anura > Dendrobatidae > Dendrobates > Dendrobates tinctorius. The sequence goes on from NW_027361993.1 coordinate 11,188,431, forward strand.
GAACTTGTGCTCTTTGATTTGCGGGTCAGTGCAACTAAACTAAACTAAACTTAGATTATTTAGTAAAAGTTTGACCATTACCTGGTGTCCCATACTTTGTCTCATGAGGATGGAAGCATGGAAGTAGCTGAGGCCTGCGGCCTACATGTGAGTATGATGCACCCCACACCCTACAGCACACTTCAATTTTAAAGTGCCAGAGTGCAACCGGACAGCAACTCTGCAGCCCTTTACACACCCTCCTATTAGAATTTCTATTATGCCACTTTTTAGGTGACAACAAATATGTGCCACATCATTATAGATGCAGCAGAAGTTGTCACCCAGCATTTTCATACACCTGCTTAGCAAATCTGCCTTATAACACAGCCATTCATTACCAGATCTTATCACTGAATAGCTGGGTTTTAGACTCCTCTCTGATCAGCTACAATCTGAGCAGGAACCTAGCTGAAAGTGTCCAATTTTCCTGCAGTGCCTCCAGAGGGGAACTAAAGTATTAATTACATGAGGTTTAAATTCAATGTGTCGATTTCAGAGTGGCACTTTGTAAATGCTCTCACTGAGGGGCCTAAATGTAGGCCCCATTCTATTAACAATTCTTAGTTAAGATATTTTAATAAATCAAACAACCCATTGAAATACCTAGGTAAGGTTTAGTACAGCTTTATTAGTATCTTTTTCTTCAGGGATAATCCAGAATACTGTCAGAATTCCTGTGCTGTTTCTGGAATGATATGTATTACTATAATCTGGTGCAGTTCTAAATTTAGTCTTTTCAGAGAAGGCATGAGGATAATGTTATCACCTTTCAGAGCAGATTTATACTTTTCCGATCTACTTGAGGAAAATATATTAACCAAAGCCAAACAATTTTCCACCCCAAGGATTTCAAAAGTATTTTTTGACGTATTTTGTCCACAATGGAAACAATGAAACTATTTTTGATTCACAATTTATGGTGGTTTCCAAGTTTAACCCCTTAAGGACACAGACAATTTTCGCTTTTGCACTTTCCTCCCCTTTTTCCAAAGGCCAAAACTTTTTTATTTTACTGTCAACATAATCATATAAGGATTTATTTTTTGAGGAACCAGATGACTTCAATTGTCACCATTAACTTTGCCATATGATGTACTGAAATCAGGAAGAAAAAATCCAATGTGTGAAAAGCCGCTTCTGGAAAATGCCGATCTTTTACACTATGCTGTAGGGTATAGAAAACATTGGAAGCTGCCCAAAAAATTAGCATGTCACTTCTATTAGCTTTTTCAGGGTTACTGAACAATAATAGAAGTGACATAAGACAGAACATGTGCACAGCAATGTCCCTGTTGCTGTGCACTATATTCATTTATTGCAGGGCTTTCGTGGTGCCTTTTTAGCACGATTGCAGGTGGGACCTGCATGAAAAAGGTGCCGTGTGCATATAGCCTTGCATAATTTTTCCTTAAAAATTATTTTAGTACCTTAAACAATAATGATTTTGTAAAAAAAAAAAAAAGTAAGTATTAGTTTGAGATGCTCATGGCAAACAATGGGTCACCAAGCAGATCTTCAGGAGCAAAAAAGGGAACCTGTCACCTGAAAAAAAATTTTAACCTCAGATATGGGGTTAATTTGCAAGTTAATAGCGTTGTGAACCTGCACAGTGCCAGCACACTGCCGAAAGGAAGTAAACTTTATTCACCCTGGCAGCATTCATTTTCCAGTCAAAGGGGTGGCGCCGCTCTGTGTATAGAGAGAGGTGGCTGTAACTGCACCCCTGGCATTGATTGACAACTGGCTCTAATGCTGAACTGCTGTCAGTTAGTGGTGGGCATGTGGTTACTGTTCTCCATGGACAGAGCAGTGAATGCACCATTCCTATTACTGGAACCCAAATGCTACCAGAGGAGAATAAAGTTAATTTCCTCCCAGCAGTGTTGGTTTAAGTGCCGAAGCCAGGCAGTTCTCACGCAGCGAGGGATGACGTCAATGAGGTGACCGGAGTTCATCAGCTATGAACTCCGGTGACCTTTCTCACGACAGCACTACACACTGCAGGAGCGTAATCACGCTCCTATCTCACTTTGTTCTGGCTGACTGGCTTGCTGAGTGGTCGCATCATGCTACCACTCAACAAACCACCAAATGTTTCAGAGCTGAAGTTCTTAGTGGGACAGTAGCACATAGGGATTATCGGCGGACAGGTGAGGAATATGGTGGTTTATTATTTTTAATTTTACAATAATAAATGGGAAAAAGAGGGACAGGGAGTATTTATTTAAAATAAAGGAGTCTTTGTCTTTCTTTCAATTAAAAGCATTTTACTCTGGCTGTGTGTTTTTGTACAATATGACTATGGGGTTAGTAATGGAGGCATCTTTTAGACGCCTCTCCATTACTAACTCCTGGGTTTGATGTCAAGTGCCACTGCCAATATAAATCTGACATCAACCCCAATACTATTACTCCACTTGCCACCGAACCAGGGCAAGTGGGAAGAGCAAAGCTAAGTGACATATTTGGTGCATCTTATGGATGCACCATTTCTGGGGTGGCTGAGGGATGATGTTCTTAGTCTGGGAGGGGGAAATATCTATGGCCCCTTCCTGACCTATTAACATCAGCCCTCAGCTGTCTGCTTAGCCTTTGCTGGTTATTAATTAAAGGGGGACCTCATATCATTTTTTGAGATGTGTCTCCCATTTTAATAACCAGTAAAGGCCAAGTATACAGCTGTGAGCCAATATTAATAGCCTGGAAAGCTCCATGTTTATCGCCCCTTCCCAGACTATAAACAGAAGACCTCAGCTGTCGACTTTCCCTCAACTGGTTGACCTCATATCATTTTTTGAGATGTGTCTCCCATTTTAATAACCAGTAAAGGCCAAGTATACAGCTGTGAGCCAATATTAATAGCCTGGGAAGCTCCATGTTTATCGCCCCTTCCCAGACTATAAACAGAAGACCTCAGCTGTCGACTTTCCCTCAACTGGTTAAGAAAAAGTAGGTGGACCCATGGCATTTTTCTTTTTAATTTATTCAATTGTTAGCTATATATATGAAGATTAAACTACACAAGCAACGCACTAACTATATTATGTCACTGACATTTTTCTATCTATTCTATGTATATATCTATTCTATTCTGAAGGTTCACGCTGTGAATTTACTATACTAGGCCGATGAAATGTTGGGTTCTCGGTGATGGGTGTGCAAAAATCGGATGGCACTTACATGGTCCGTGTGCTGTGTGATTTTTTTCTTGTTCCCGTTGACTTGCATTGGCGAGTCTGGTCTGATATATGCGGCCACTCGAAGGATGCTGTGATTTTTTTCTCAGTCCGATCCTAACTGAGAAAAAAAATCGCAGATGAGCACTGAATCATTGACTAACTTTAGTAAGAGTGCAATCCAATTTTTTATTGGATTGCACTAGCCCGATTTTAATGTAGATGAGTATGAACCCTTTAACACAGCCGCATCCAAGAATGGAGAGTCATAAACAAATAATATTTTCCTTATATCTGAAAAATAAAAGCTTTTGAAGACTATATTTAGCTAGCTTCTGTTTTACCTATTAACATAAATAACAGGTCTGGTCTTTTAAGGATTTCCATGTCAATTATGCTATGGCTCTAATATTTTTATAGACAGAAAATCATAAATTAATAATACCAAGCAGTCTAATATTATCAGTCGCAGTGACTCATTCCCTGGATAGACTTATGTCCTGCTCCTGTACAGGAAGGACTTTTTTATGTATCCTGGAAAAGCAATATATTGTTTTCGGACTTCAGTTTAAATCACCTTGCTTGCCTAATTTGCAAGCAGGGCCCTCATTCCTCTTGGTATCTGTTATGATCTATGCGATTATTGTTAGGCTGTAATGTCTATTGTCTGTACAAGTCCCCTCTGAAATGTAAAGTGCTGCGGAATATGTCGGCGCTATAGAAATAAAATGTATTATTATTATATTATTATTATTATTATTATTATTATTAATTTGGGGGCATTGGAGGTCGATGCAGTCACATTGATTGCACATATTTTTTTATATCTTTTATTTTATTTATGCACTATTTATTTGTTCATTATTTATATTTTATCATGCTATTATCATTTTTTTTGTATACAAAGCTTTTCAATTTCAATCACAATGAGTAGCGAGGCCAGGCAGCTTCCCAGCAATATATTTCCCAGGCTAAGAGAGAGATAAACACATTTTCTCAGTCATTCTGCATCTCCGAGCAGAGCTCTCTTTTTTCCAGCACAACCTTCCAAACGGCGGATTCCAGCTCTACCGGGTGCAAATTTTACAGCTGCTGTGACAACCACAGATCTAAAGAGAATAAGAGCCCTAAATAAGACGCATTCTCAATAAATGGGTGAGTGAAAAAAATCCCGTTTATACCAATGACACAAATACCTGCCTACACAACATCACTGGGAGAGAGAGAAAAAAAAACTCTGGAATTTTTTTATTATTATTTCTGCATCACTCCGGGTACATATAGGTCATTTGTTTTGCATTTTGCTATTAGTAGATTATTTATTCGGACGTAGCATTTAATTTTAATTGAGAATGCTGTGTTTTTATAATGCTTTCATTGAAAAAATACAGTCTAAGAAGGTATATAAATGTATGTACAAATTTATTCATGTTTTTAATAGAAACAGAGAATGATCTACATTTTTTATGATAGTAATTTGATTCATAACTACCCCAGTTTGCCTGTGTATAGCTGACGTTAACATGCAGCCCATGTATGAAAAATGGTCCATAAAATCCGACATTTAATAATCATGTAATAATTGCATTGAATTTCAATGTAAATGATCAGCATCAGGTAAATTTAATATAATCTCTATTTCAGTATAGTTATAGCTAAAACATTTTTAAAAAAACTCATTTTCTATCACCTGATTACTTAATTCGGAGTTAAAAGAGGGTTGTCCCCCCAATCAAGATTTTATAGCTGTAAAAAAAAAATGTATCTTTCACAATGGAGCAGACGATATTCTCTGCTAAAAGGATCCTGTTCTGTAGGACCCTCCAAGTCCAAGCACTACAAGCTCAACAGAACTGTGTAATGCTTCATTTCCCCTGTGGTGGCGCTATGGGGAAATACGACATTTAGTACCAGATTTCTCCAACGATTACAGTTGATCATTGGAAGTCCCAGTTTACCACTGTATTATTTGGATTTCATATTGGTCGTACCTTGTCTTCTTACCTTTCTTAGGCTTCATGTGATCTTTAAAGGGGTTTCCATAAATAAATGTATATGATATCTCAATCTGGGGGGGTTTAGGTTGGGTATGACCTAAGGGTCTGTCATGAATCCTATTACCCAAGGTGGATGCCTGGGCTCGTTGGGGCAAGGAACCCATCACAATGTGGTTGAACATGCTTTAGATCTGCCAATCTAAATGTATGTTAGACTGGGGGAGGGGGCAGTGACTTTCTAAGGATCTCATAAATTAGAGGTTTGAATATGGAAAAGCAAAAATTTTGGCCATCATTTTTATAAATCTCCAGTGAGCAGGAAAGTTGCTACAAAGTGAAAAACTTATAGTAATAGCTTTAAGACCTATTCATACCAGGTCTATAATTCCATATGTTTCCTGCGGTTGGTTATCACTGCTTGGTATCATCAGCACTTTTTTCAAAACTTAATTCAATTATTACAATTTTGTGTACTTTAAAACAATATCTAATGGCTGCCGTCTTTAACCGGGTCATCTAATATAGGAAAAAAAAATGTATGACACATATGGGATTAAAAAAAGCATCTATGGCATAATAACTCTCCAGTGCCACCATTTTTTCTATCTTGGACAACCCCTTTAAAAGATCTAAAAAGAGAAACAAATATAATGAGTGTAAAATAATACAGCAATGATCAAAGACTGCTGCATAAGTTTCCTTAACTCGAGGCAAAAGGTTCCGTTTGTTGACCTTGAACTGTTCGTAAACACTACGAAGGTGGCAAGACTGACTTTGAGGCACGTGCCCCTGTAGTCACCCTTTAGTTATGTTACTGACTCTATTTTTTGGTAAAAAACCTTGTATCACAGTAGCGCAAATATAAATATGTTGGGAAGATTTTATACAGTTGTTGTGAGTTTGGTGTGATGTGTGTCAAATTCACAAAAATATTGCATAGACTCTTGAATGTCCTTCCCAAATGTAAACTTTTCTTGTCGTATGATGATGTCCCCAAGTAGCCAGGAAGCAGAGTATTCATATCACACAATACTCATGTCACACAGCAGCGATTTCACAGCCAAAATTCAGAGTAGTCATACCACGAAATATGTGATGCTACACGGATGTGATGTCACATATTGTAAGGGAAGGTTGGGTAGTGGCGTGTCCTTTGAAATACATAGGGTACAGTGGCCCATGGTAGCGGAAAATAATTCAGATTTAAAAAGGAGACAGTTAACAACACATTTATTCACACCGTTACCTAGCCTGATTCTCACCAGTTTTATAAGAGGCAACAAGCTTGATGGTTACAAAGTCTCTCGACAGGCGATGTGCTTGATGGTTACAAAGTCTCTCGACAGGCGATGTGCTTGATGGTTACAAAGTCTCTCGACAGGCGATGTGCTTGATGGTTACAAAGTCTCTCGACAGGCGAGGTGCTTGATGGCTACAAAGTCTCTTGACAGGCGAGGTGCTTGATGGTTACAAAGTCTCTCGACAGGCGATGTGCTTGATGGTTACAAAGTCTCTCGACAGGCGATGTGCTTTGATGGTTACAGATACTCTCTCAAGGACATTGAATTGAACATAGGTTGAAGGTATTTACATCATGCTTGAACTTGTAACTTTACACAGCTTATTGGGTCTCGGCTCAGCAGCTCCTTTCCTCTTGTGGGTGGATAATGTTTAACTATTTGGTGACTTAACTCTTCGCTCACAGGAATAATCCTATTTTATTCCCTCTGCAGTGGCATTCCTTTTTCTCTAATGATTGCACTCTCATGCTGGTTAGCAGGTCTTCCTAACTGGGATCAAACTAATCTGATTGAAGTATGGGCTGAAGCTATTTGCACCCACTTTTTCCCACTTGCTAGCTAGCTGTGATGCAGACTGCTGGGCTGTACAGCTTCACCACTGCCTCTAGGTTGCTACATCTGAGTGTGACTGATCTATACTGCTGGGAAACAAGAATCTTAAATGTGTAGTGTAAAGCAAACCGATGCTGCCCCCTGATCCAGGTGTGTCGCCAGTGCATTAACATTGTCACGGGCTAAAAGTTACATTGGTCTGAGCATGCCTCTTTTCTTTAGACAAGAAACTATCTAGCCATAATGTTTAGCTGGACCGTTTTTCAATCTTTTCAATTTTATGGAGCACCTATTTTCATCTCTCTTACAATATCACATATTATTGACATCACTCATTAGTGGTCTTACAGAGTAGTGATAACACATAACAGTAATGCTATACAGCAGTAGTGTCACAAAGCAGTGACAAAGCATGTCATGCTATGAATCACCTGGTGAAGTGGATTTGCTAAACCATAGGTCTGGTTGAACATCTCAGACCATAGGTGTTGGAGCAGTGATATACCTTGTATCAGGATAACCTGATGGTACGAAAAACAGCAGATCTGGATTAGCCATTGATACTTGGAGTGATATGGAACAGCAGAGCTGGATATGCTAGATGGCACAAAAACATTGTGGAAAACTTGAATAGCATGTGATAGATGATCTGTGGAACAATAGAGCTGGATGTAGTCAGGCATCTTAGTACAGCAAAGCTGGGTAAGCGGACAGGAACCCTGAAGCACTAGAGCTATGTGAACAGACATATACATTGGTATAGCGGAACTACGTAGGTGGACAGTACCTTAGAACATTAGAGCTGTTTAGGCAGACAGGCACCTTGGTATAGCAGAGCCAATTATGAGGACAGCACACTGGAGTAGTAGTGCTAGATAGGCAGTCCAGCAACATGATATAGCAGAGAGCAGAGACGAGTTTTCCGACAGCATCTTTATATAACAGTGCTGAGAGTACGGACAGCACCTTGGAAAAGCAAAGAGGAGTTAAATTGGAGCCATAATTTTAGGAGACTGTAGCAGAGCCCAGCAATTAGTTTGTTTTGAAGCAATGCAAAGTTTAAGCAAATGAGTTTAGTACCTGAATATTCAAGTATCATGCAGCCACCTGAGCTAACCTTAAAAAATACCTATTAGAGTGACATCAAAGCAATCCCTATGGCACACAGAATTGTGTATTCTCATAGGGCCACTTCGCACATTCAGTATTTGGTCAGTATTTTACATCAGTATTTGTAAGCCAAAACCAGGAGTGGGTGATAAATCCAGACATGGTGACTTGTTTCTATTATACTTTTCCTCTGATTGTTCCACTTCTGGTTTTGTCTTGCAAATAGCTGATGTAAAATACTGACCAAATACTGACCATGTGAACGTGGCCTAATAGTGATGCCGCACAGTAGTAACCGCGGTCTCCTGATATACGAATCTGTGGTTAAATGCAATCCTTCAGCATCTGAACTGTCACTTATGTTTTGTAGATGAGCGTGCAGCAACTGAAGACAAAGTCCTGATCTGTGAGAATTCTGACTGTATAGATAAACGACGAGCGGCCAAGGTAGGCGCCCAATCTGAAAAACTCTTCTATTCATCTGACTTCTCTACAAGACGCCTATTGCGATAAATCTTATACTAGTCCACTTTGATGATGGGATTTGCAGCTTCTAACCCATCATGTACAGTGCCATTATTGTAAATTATCCCAACTGGAAAAATAGAATAGAAATAGCATTTTTTTTTTAATATGGGGAAACCAGCTTCAAAAAAATATGGAAAATCCAGGATGCATTAACCCTGCTTACCAGCGTGAACAGTGAAAGGAAAGACTTTCACAGGCAAAGCTTAATTTGTATGTTACCGAGATAATTCTGCTGGAAAATGTCTCAAATGAAAACAAAATGCAAATGTGAAGCGAGTGACAAGTCATCGCGTCTGTCTGAGGTTCACCCCACATTTAGATTTTTTTCATATTTTAAGCCATTTAGTAAAATAGTTTACACTATCACTACTTAACCCGGTAAGGCCTGTTTCACACATCTGTAATGTGGGTCCATTTTCCTGCAATATCTGCAGAACTAAACTGAGAAAATCTTAGAACCCTGTGAGAAGAACCTAGAGAGGTTTAAGTATTGTAGGGATGTGAGTGACGAACTTAACGAAAAAAGCACCCTCTGTTGGTGATGTCCTTAAAGGGGGCTGGCTGGCTGCTCATTTCAATAGCCAAGCCACCTTCCTTCTCCCTACAAAAATAAAAGGTTCATGGGTGTTACAGTTTCTCCACTCAGTAACCATTTGTCTATCTTATTACACTTTCTGTTGAATATATCAAAAAATGTTCTTGCGTTCCTAATTTTTTATATTAGGAGAAGCAATGGGGAACCTTATGATACTAAGCAAATAAAACATGGGGGACTTTTTTAATTTTAGGAACTATCCCTGTAAGTAAAAGTACTATTGATAATCATCTGTTTGTGATCCAGAGAAAAACAGATAATTTTGCATCCCTATTGTCATCCTTATGTCCACTTTTGACATCCATTTTTGTATATCATAAGTAAATACATTATGCAAGGTCAAATACATTTTTCCTTTTTTAACCACAGCAATAGATCCATTAAAATGTATGCCATACGGATAGTATTCGGAAAAAATGGGTGTTGCAGTATACATATAGCATACATATAGCATGTTTTTTTGTGCATTCAATTCAATAGATAAAAGAGCGCAGCAAAAATGCTGAAAGAATAAAAAACAAAACAAAAAAATCACCACAGTTCAAAAAATGCAAGGAAAAAAACACTGTTAGGCTAGTTTCACACTTGCTTTTTTTTGCAGCGCGTTTTTCCCGCAAAAAAACGCATTGAAAAAACGCATACAAAAGCATACAACTGCTGCGTTTTTTTCAAGCATTTTTATGAGCATGCATGAAAAAAACGCAGCGTTTTTAGTGCGTTTTTACCGCGTTTGCGTTTTTTTCCAACATTAGGTGGCCCCTCACACTAACCCAAACCATGACTTTACTAACCCTAACCCTGACCCTAACCCTTAACCCTAACCCTGACCCTAACCCTAACCCTAACCCTGACCCTAACCCTTAACCAAACCATACTTAACCCTAACCCAAACCCTAAACCCTAACTAACCCTAACCCTGACCTTAACCCTGACCCTAACCCTAACCCTAACCCTAACCCTGACCCTAACCCTAACCCTAACCCTAACCCTGACCCTAACCCTAACCCTAACCCTAACCCTGACCCTAACCCTAACCCTGACCCTAACCCTAACCCTGACCCTAACCCTTAACCAAACCATACTTAACCCTAACCCAAACCCTAACTAACCTTAACCCTAACCCTAACCCTGACCCTAACCCTAACCCTAACCCTAACCCTGACCCTAACCCTAACCCTGACCCTAACCCTAACCCTGACCCTAACCCTTAACCAAACCATACTTAACCCTAACCCTGACCCTAACCCTTAACCAAACCATACTTAACCCTAACCCTGACCCTAACCCTAACCCTAACCCTGACCCTGACCCTAACCCTAACCCTAAACCCCCTTAACTAACCCTAACTCTAACCCAAACCCCTAAATTCCATGGTTAACAAAAAAACACGCATGTGCAAAAAAACGCATACATGAGCATGCCAGTGCGCACGTATGCGCATCCATAGGCTATAATGGCCATTTTTAGCGCAAAATGTGCGCATACGTGCGCATGCGCTTTTTTGCAGGGCCAAAAAATGCAACATGCTGCGTCTGGAAAATACAAACGCACACCCCAAAAAAACGCAGCGCATGAAAATCGCATACGTGCGCTTACCAGCGCGCAGGTATGCGCACCCATGTTAAATATAGGGGAAAAAACGCATGCGCAGGTATGCGTTTTTTTCCAGCGCAAAAAAACGCAAATGTGAAACCAGCCTTACTGAGATTTTAGGAAGCTCATTTATATGGCTGCTACTGTAAAACACTGCGTTTTTTTTCTGCATAAAAAAAGCACAGAAAACAACGTGCTAAAAACGATGTATGAACAAGCCCTAACACTGCCTTAGGCTACTTTCACACATCAGTTTTTTGCCGTCAGGCAGGATCCGGCTATTTTTAGAAAAAACGGATCCGGCATAAATTTTGGAGAACTGTAGAAACGGATCCGTTTTTTTGCTGGATCCGTCTCTGTTCCTGGGGGCTGGCCAATTGGATCTGAGCATGCGCAGACTTAAAAAAACCGGATCCGGTGGCTGGATCCGTCTTTTTCTGGATCCGGCGCATTCCGGCGCCCATAGACTTTCATTGTAGCAAAAAGCTGGAAGCGCCGGATCCGGCGCTTCCGGCTTTTTCGCCGGAGACAAAAAACGTTACAGTAGCCGTTTTTTCCAGAGACGCCGGAATGAGACAAGTTGCCGGATCCGGCAAAAAACGGATGAAACGCAATGCCATCCGGCACGATCCGGCGCTAATGCAAGTCAATGGGGAAAAACTGGATCCGGCATTGCATTTTGCCGGATCCGGTTTTACAAAAAAAAGCCGGATCGCGCCTGAAGGCAAAAAACTGATGTGTGAAAGAGGCCTTACACAGTTGTTTTACTAAACACTAGAAGTTACTAGCTCATTGGAGAAATAAAGATGGTCTTAATTGTGAACATTAAGTGACCAGGTGTGAACCTAGCCTATCTGCTGCCTGAGGCGAACAGCAAAATGATGCCCCCCCACCACACACAAAGTAAATTTTCATATCTATCCTGTAAAACTGAGTACAATAGTGGATATTTTGATTTAGATAAATAGAAAAAAAAGGTGTCCACACACAAGGAAGTCAACGCCATCACACGCACATACAAGAACAACACGTAAGTATCTAAAACAAGGGTCATTAATGGCAATGGTAGGCCTGGCACAGGGCCGGACTAGGACAAAAATGCCGCCCTGCCACACAAATCCCACCAGCCCACAAATTATAGCACTCCTCACCCCGATCAGTGAATTTTTGCTATACTTTGTCGTCTCCATATCACTCTCTTTAAGGAGTTATTTGAAGAGCAACATGTGAATGGCACCACAGTGCGTATGATTGACCACAGCTCCATTTACATGGTGCTCTTCAAAGCTACGTTTCCCAGGACCATGGGGGTCCCAGCGGTCTGATCCACAACAAACAGAGAGTCATCCCCTATCCCCACATAATGCTCCATACAGTATTATGGGCCCCATATATTACTGCATACAGTATATTGGGCCCCAAATATTATTTCATACAGTATAATGGGTCCCATATATTACTTCATACAGTATAATGGGCCCAATATATTACTTCATACAGTATAATGGAACCCATATATGACTTCATACAGTATAATGGGCCAAATATATTACTTCATACAGTATAATGGGCCCCATATATTACTTCATACAGCATAATAGGCACCATATATTACTTAATACAGTGTAATGGGCCCCATATATGACTTCATACAGTATAATGGGCCCAATATATTACTTCATCCAGTATAATGGGCCCCATATATTACTTCATACAGCATAATAGGCACCATATATTACTTAATACAGTATAATGGGCCCCATATATGACTTCATACAGTATAATGGGCCCAATATATTACTTCATCCAGTATAATGGTCCCCATATATTACTTCATACAGCATAATGGGCCCCATATATTATTTCATACAGCATAATGGGCCCCATATGTTACTTCATACAGTATAATGGGCACCATATATTACTTCATACAGCATAATGGGCACCATATATTACTTCGTACAGCATAATGGGCACCATATATTACTGCATACAGTATAATGGGCACCATATATTACTTCATACAGTATAATGGGCACCATATATTACTTCATACAGCATAATGGGCACCATATATTACTTCATACAGTGTAATGGGCCCCATATAATTCTTCTACCCAAACCCCACTGTTCTGGTCTCCTCAGTGTATTCTGATCCTCCGCAGTGCTTGGCACAGGGACATCATTAACTTTACCTATATAATTGTCCATTTGGACTGATAGTAATAGTAATTTGTTTGTACCCTGTTGTGGCCCACTTTATGGGGGTGCTCAGGGCATATGATTATACACCAGTAAAAAGTATCAGAGGCACAATGTGACCAGTGCCACCTAGTTTCCTACCCCTCTTATTCGACTGGTACTGTGGGCACACTGACTTGTACTGAGGAAAAGAAAGAACAGAGAGAAAAAGAAAACATAGAGAGAAAGAAAGAGGGGAAAGGAAGAAGAGAGAGAAAGAAAGAAAGAGGGGAAATAAAGAAATGAAAGAAAGAAAGAAAGAAAGAAAGAAAGGAAGAAGGAAAGAAACAGATAGAGAAAGAAAGATTGCATAAAGATACTACAGCAGCCCAGCTCCCACTTTAGTGCCCACCTGAGCCTCTCGATGCAGGACATATCATGATCCGCTCACATGGCCGGCATCCCGAGTCCACGGCGATCCTGCTGTCCGCGCTGTTGGGGGAGGATACGGTGATGGATCTGAAGCATTCCCTGAAGTGCCTCCATGGTTCCATCACAATCTCCTCCTGAAATTACCTCATTTCCAGTCAGCTTCTAACACGTCACTTCCGGTGGAACGTCATGTGCAAATTTTAAAGTGCTCCTCGGGGCTCCGCCGTGCACTCCTGTGTCCGCGGGAAAAGTAAGCTCCCAGCCGGGGCAGTGGGGCAGAATCTCTCTCAAAATCGGGACTGTCCCGCTGGGAGGTGTGAATGCTCCCAAGTCCCCACCATACACCTTGTACACGTATGGCTCCGCATACATCATACACACACGGTTCTGCTTTTTATGCCTCATACACACACAGCTTCGTTCTGTACACCTCGCACACACATGGCTCCACTCTGTACACATATGGCTCCGCTCTGTAAACCTCGTACACATGCGGCTCTGCTCCGTACACCTTGTACACACGTGGTCACGCTCTGTAAACCTTGTACACAAATGGCTCCACTCCGTAAACCTTCTACACATGTGGCTTTGCTCCATACACCTCGTACACACGCGGTTCCGCTCCATACACCTCACACACACGCGACTCTGCTCCGTACACCTCGTACACGTGTGGCTCTGCTCCGTACACGTGCGGCTCCGCTCTGTACACCTCGCACATGCGCTGCTCTGCTCTGTACAGCTCGCACATGCGCTGCTCCGCTCCGTACACCTCACACACGCGCTGCTCTGCTCCGTACACACGGCTCCACTCCATGTACACACACGGCTCCGTTCCGTACACACACACGGCTCTGCTCCGTACACATGCGGCTCTGCTCCTTACACCTCGTACACACGCAGCTCCGCTCCTTACACCTCGTACACACGCGACTCCGCTCTTTACACCTCATACACACGCGGCTCCACTCCTTACACCTCGTACACACACAAGGCTCCACTCCGTACACCTCGTACACGTGCGGCTCTGCTCTGTGCACCTCGGTCCTCGTACACACGCAGCTCTGCTCCTTACATCTCGTACACACGCGGCTCTGCTTCTTACACCTCGTACACACGCGGCTCTGCCCCTTACACCTCGTACACACGCGGCTCTGCTCCTTACACCTCGTACACACGCGGCTCTGCTCCTTACACCTCATACACACGCGGCTCTGCTCCTTACACCTCATACACACGCGGCTCTGCTCCTTACACCTCATACACACGTGGCTCTGTTCCTTACACCTCGTACACACGGCTCCGCTCCGTACACCTCGCACACACACAGCTCCGCTCCGTACACCTCACACACTCGCGGCTCTGCTCCGTACACCTCGTACACACACACGGCTCCACTCCGTGTACACACACAGCTCCACTTCGTACACATCTCTGCTCCGTACACCTCATACACTTGCAGCTCTGCTCCATACACCTCACACACTTGCAGCTCTGCTACATACACCCTGTAAACCCCCCTGACCCCACAAATAAACTTCCCTCATCCAGGACGATGACAGCCAGCAAAGACAGCAGAGTCCTGCATAAAACAAGGGCTGATGCGCACAGGACCTGTGATGAGGTCATAGGAGGGGAGGAGTCAGGGTCACATGATCTGGGGGCCCCTGACTCCTTCCCTCCTGTGATCTAAATTGTAGGTGCTGCGGGTAGAGGAGCGCATAATGCCACCCCCTGCTGCCTGCCGCTTCAGCACCTGGCTCAACTTGGCTCATTATAGCTGCGGCCCTGTAAGTGACGAGCAGAAGGGTAACAATATTTTGAACTTCTGACTTTCAGGCTCCATATCTCACCATCCACTACTGCTTTGATCCTGAGACTACCATCATTTTATAGACAATCATCTCAGCTATCTCATACATAAATTTGACCTGTAACTATTTAGCATATGATTAGTTATGCAGATTCTCATGATGTTACTGCATTGTTACTGTTTTGCTCCTGGTGGTGGAGAAATCTATTTTTTCCAGTATACTACAAATCACAACCTGTTCTCACATTCCCAAGAAGCTCAGTGTATTATCAGGTTGACTCCCAAGCAAAAGGGCATTGCTTCGAATCAAGGAGCAGCCATGAAGAAGATATCTCAAGAAAAGAGAAACAAAATTGCCAAACTGCATCATGTGAGCCCCTTGACAGGTGGAAGTGGGTCGCCCTCCCAGGGCTGTGGGGTACTCGGTACCGGGCCGGTATCAGTGGGATTTGTCACAGCAGCGGTGACCCAGACCGTGGCCCTGGGCGCCCAAGTAATAGGAAGATGTGAATGGTGGAATGTAGTTAGATGAATAGTTTGTGACGCCACCTGTGGTGTTTGGCAAGGGAAGTGTTAAGCCGACGCTGCAGACAGATCCTCCGGGACAGATGACATGGTGCAGCAATGATGTTATAGCCCTCCACAGGCAGGGCTGTTGTCCCAGGGCAGTGTAGTGTTTGGTGCAGGGGATGTAGCAGTGCCAGGCGGACGGAGGCAGGAAGGAATGGAAGACATCAGGGCATGTAGTTCCAAAGCTTTACTCACAGTCTGTAGTGCCTGCTTCTGAGCCGTGTCCTCCAGGTCAGGGACCCAGTCAACCTCCAGGCAAGATGGAATGCTCCCTTCTACGCTCCGCCAACTTATGTGCCTTTCCTGAACGTCACCTCTATAGCGCCTTTATGTGTGAAGATCTCCTAGTACTGAGTTACACTGGAGTTCCTCCTGATCGATGTTCCCAAGAACTCTACTTGTATGGCAGACAGCTGTAGCCTGCTTCGGGGACTCTCTTCTCCTAAGTCCCGGCTCTCTATCCGTGTTGCTGTTGTGCCCTAAAGTCTTAGATGGGAGTAGTGCATTTACAGCCTACTACTCCACCTGTGTCTGCTGCAGAACCATTAGTGTCCATACAACCTCGGGGACCGGGCCCCGGCCTTGCGCTTAGAACTTCTAGGCAGGGTTCTTCCTCTAACCCACGTCCACTGTATTCCCTTTCACTCTTACGTTCCGTACTTGTCTTTCCCTCCTATGGTAGCTCAGGCTTCGGTTCAATGTCTTTCTCCTTCTTTCCTTTCCCGTGCCAGCTGGCTAAGATCACTGAGGCAGCTGCAGCACTCCTTCCTCCATCCCTCTTCCAGGGATCCCCACTCCTCTCCGAGTGGCTTCCTCTCTCAGACTCCCCTTCTGACTGACTGACCTCCATCCTAAACCATCCCACTCTTTTATGTATTCTAAACTCCACCCACCTCCCAGCACATCTAGTGTTCCAAGCAGGGAACCACCAAAGGTGCTCTGCTTCTCTCTAAGCAAGGAGCCGCAATGTGGTTTTGCTGAACTACTCTATTGTGTGGGGTGCG
This sequence comes from Dendrobates tinctorius, assembly GCF_039654945.1. Taxonomy (NCBI): domain Eukaryota; kingdom Metazoa; phylum Chordata; class Amphibia; order Anura; family Dendrobatidae; genus Dendrobates; species Dendrobates tinctorius. The sequence continues at coordinate 11,205,325 of NW_027361993.1, forward strand.
AGTGTTGGAGCATGGTCAGGAGCCCCCAACTTACCGGGAGAAGGTGCAGTACCTCTGTGACGACTGAGCCTCAGGAGCGCCACATAAGAATATGAAATGAAGTCCGTCAATCCATTCAAAAGCCAAAATGTGGACGTCCAGGCAAAATATCAGAAACAAACAAGTCGGTTCAACACAAGGTCTATCAGTTCTGGAGTGACAAACACGGCATTGGAGATGACTCGTATTCTCCGTAATAGTGAGATCAAAGACCTCCATGTAAGCACCGTGCGATGCATGTTACACAAGTCTGGAACGGTGGCCATGGGAGTGGGGAGCAGTGAATATTCATTTCTCTTTAGCAGCGGGCACAGGCTTTAGCCAGCAGCTGGCTCCTGCCTCCTACCTCAACCCAATGGAACACTCTTGGGTAGAGTTGAAAAAAAAGCTGTATACATACCCAAATGAGGCGACCAGTATGCACCAACATTGGGAAGGTGTAGAAGAGACCTGTGATCAGATTTTGGTTGAGACTTGCTTGAAACTGATCGAGATCTGCCCAGTAGGATTCAGGCAGTGCTGAAAGCCAAAGGTGGTTTTACAAAATAATAAAAATTAAAGGTTCGATTTTTTGGGAGCAAAACAGTAACAATGCAGTGACACGACAAGAATCTGCATAACTAATCATATGCTAAATAGTTACAGGTCAAAATTTATGCATGACATAGCCAAGATGGCTGTCTATAATATGATCGTAGTCTCACGTTCGAAGCAGTAGTGGATGGTGAGATATGGAGCCTGAAAGCCAAAAATTCAAAACAGTGTTACCCTTTTGCTCGTCAGTCTATGTATAAGGAAGTCTGTGCGTTTCTTGTGTAATTGCTGTTCAAGCAGCTTCCTAATATAAATTAAACTAGGCCTTCTGTAAGTGGATAAAATTACGAGACATTTTATCAGCCTCTCATCGGGTGGCCTGTCGGGGCCATAATTGGCTGACCATTTAGATTACAGGGATGTTACGTCTCAACTTACCAGAACTGACAAGGACTTGCCTTAATCCACTCGACTCTTACTGTAAAGCTTAGTGGATTTAACGTTGGATCTCACCGGAGATCACATGCGCTGCTGGTTTCCAATAGTAAAAACAGCAAAACCTCACACAGATAATGTCTGTCTGCAGCATGGAAGACGATGGCGCCAAGGTAAGAGATGGGAAATGAGCCTGTATTATGCATTATATATATTCATGCCAATGTATTATTCTATTGTATTAATAGTAGTGGTATTATATTGCCACTAACGATCTATCAGTGGGATCCAATCAGGTTCTTGGCACAATATATACCAGCGAGGATATGGCATGTAGCCCCAAAAAATAAGGTTGCCTCCCGGTTCTGGTTCTTACCACCATTCATCCCAGAGAAAAGGAGAAAAACAGCTAAATAGAATGAGGATCCTTCCTGATGCTTGGTATTGGCACCAGAGAATTCCCCGGTGGGCCCCCATGTATGTAAGCAGTAGTTGCCACAATATACTTGATTCACTATGTATAGACAGACATTGTGATGTAATATTTGCTTGTAGCTGAACAGCGGACCGCCAGAGTCGGTGTTACTGGTGGGCCCAATGCTGTCTACAACTTACATACAACTTTGCTATAAGGAAAATCAGTTGGTATTTTTGGTTCTTGAAAGTCCATCTCCAATGCAATGACAGCGTACACCTTTTAATTAGTGGGTATCTCCTACTATTTACGATTTTTGTTGGCTAGTAACCTGTCAACACACTTGATCATGATTAAATGCAGGCGTGGCCCCAATTTTTAATTTTTTATTTCTGTTCTTCCATCAAATATTCTCCATGTTCTCATATTTGCATTTACTATTTGTTTGCTAGTTCCTTCTTTCTATAACCCTTTATATCCCCATAAGTCTCACCTGTCAATATTATCAGAATGGGATTGTCCCTCGATGTTTCTAATATTATATATATATATATATATATATATATATATATATATTTCTCCGTTCTGCGTAAAATGGTTCAAATACATTTTTAAAGGTTACTGCCCCTTTTACATATAGAGAAGGTAGATCTGCGATGGAAGCGTTCTCTTCCCAATGTGCCCAAAGCAACTTTCATTACTCAGAAGCAACATCTCTGGAGGCCGATCCTAAAAATAACATGCGTACCTCTGTCCTTACACTACCCAAAGAACCCACCAGCTCAACGGAAGATAACATAGCCCTGCTTCATAAACAGTTTGGTCATTTTACAAGCGTACAGATATAGTAATAAATAATATTATAAGGTGTATTTATGTTACGAGATTTCTCTGCAGCTAAATCTCATACAAGGCAAAAGCAGATTAGAGGAAGGATGTTCTGAATATTATCTAAAGATATAAGTGGAATTTTGCTTTTTCTAAATTGTTATATATAAAACTAAACGAGTGACACAGATGTAAAAATGAAGGCGCCACATACATTTTGTTCTTAAACATCCTGTAGACTTTGGCTTTGTATATCGACATACAGTAAATGTTCCCTACACACACTTACAGCGTATACAGCGTCGGACTGGAGCACCTTGGGCCCACCAGAGAAAATCATTCTTGGGGCCCACTATGTAGCTACATAGAAATATAAGACCACCAATTGTGCGGTAAAGCACGCTAATATCAGAGTATAATATAAAGTAGTACACGTCTTAATGATACAGCAGGGGGGTAGCCCCCTCATAGAATATAATGTAGCCCCCCTCATATAGCATGATGCTGCCCCCTCACAGAATATAATGTAGCCCCCCTCATATAGTATAATGCAGCCCCCTCATAGACTATAATGTAGCAACTTCATAGAATATAATGTAGCCCTCATATGGTATAATGCAGCTCCATCGTAGAATATAATGTAGCCCCCCTCAAAGAATATAAAGTAGCCCCCTCATAGAATATAATGTAGCCCATTCATAGAATATAATGCAGCCCTCATATAGTATAATGCAGCCCCCCTCATAGAATATAATGTAGCTCCCTAATAGAATATAATGTAGTTCCCTCATAGAGTATAATACAGCCTCCTTATAGGGTATAATGCAGCCCCCTCATAGAATGTAATGTATATAAGAGTTTTTCTTTTTTAATAAATGTGCAAAAGTTTCTACATTGCAGAGTATACATTAATAAGAAAAAATCAACCTTTTTGAATTTACCAAATGGCTGCAATGAAACAATGAGTGAAAAATGTAAAGGGGCCTAAATACTTTCTGTGCTCACTGTAGCTCCCTCATAGACTATAATGTATCCCCCTCATAGAGTATAATGCAGCCCCCCATAGAAAATAATGCAGCCCCCTCATAGAATATAAAAAAGCCCCCTCCACAAAGTATAATGCAGCCCCCCATAGAATATGATGTAGTTCCCTCATAGAGTATAATGCAGCCCCCTCATATGGTATAATGTAGCTCCCTCATAGAATATAATGTAGCCCCCTCATAGGGTATAATACAGCCCCCTCATATAATATAATGTAGCTCTCTCACAGAGTATAATGCAGCCCCTCATAGAATATAATGTAGTCCCCTCATAGAGTAAAATGCAGCCCCTCATAGAATATAATGTAGCCCTCTCATAGGTTAAATGCAGCCCCCCATAGAATATAATGTAGCACCCTCATAGAATATAATGTAGCCCCCCTCATAGGGTATAATGCAGCCCCCCATACAATATAATGTAACACCCCTCATATAGTATAATGCAGCCCCCCAATAGAATATAGTGTAGACCCTCATAGGGTATAATGCAGCCACCCATAGAATATAATGTAGCACCCTCATAGAATATAATGTAGCCCCCCTCATAGGGTATAATGCAGCCCCCCCCATACAATATAATGTAACACCCCTCATATAGTATAAAGCAAGTCAATGGGGACATTCATCCTCTCAATGCCGACTTTTATTCCCCATTGACTTGCAATGGGGTCGGGTTTCGGACGAAACTACGACTTTTTTTGCCCTAGTCGGACCAGTTTAATCTGAAACGAATATTGTTTCATGAAACCCGATCTGACTAAAGTTGCTCAACTCTACTGCCCTGCACACCGCATGGTGCGCGATGAAGTGACGTCATCGCACACTGGCTGAGTCAGACGCAGAGTGGAATGATGGGAGAGGGAGCATCTCAGCCATTATTGCTTTCAACTGTGTTGGCATTTATGATTACAGTTGAATGCGGCGCGCACTGTGGGGCAGTGCTGGTGCCGGGCAAACCCCCCTGACTCACGGGCCCGATAGCAGTCATGTGGAGTGCGGCTATTAGTGGCACACCACGTGCTTGGAGCCCCTGGGGGTGTGGGAGCCCTAGTCTGCTTGCACCTAACGCCGGCCCTGATAGTGGGCAGTGTTAGCCGCAGCCTTCCTGCTGCTCGACCATAATGTGTGCCCCCTACTAAAGGGAATGAATATTCAATGATCTCCACTCCCATGGGTTTGGAGAGCTGTGAATATTCATTCTCTTTGGTAGCAGGCATACATGAGCACCCAGCTGCTGCTGGAACTGGCGGCTGCAGCTAACACTGCCTGCTATTAAAGTGATATGAATATTTACTACTCTCCACGCCTATGGGCGTGGGGATCAGTGAATATTCATTTCTCTTTAGCAGTGGGCATAGGCTTTAGCCACAGCAGCTGGCTCCTGCCTCCTATCACTACCCGCTGCTCCACCGCTGGCGGGCCTCCCTAAATCACAGGCCTACTAGCAGTTGGGTGGTGTGCCGCTATTAGCAACACGCCTCCAGCTTGGGGCAGAGGCAGCCCTAGATAACTTCTGGCCCTGTATGCCATCAGATGTCAGTGCCTGGGCCCACGGAAAATCCTCCGGTTCTCCGGTGGGCCAATCCTACTCTGCTTAGATATAATCTCTGAGGAATATGATCACTTTATGATTAGATTATATAGTTTATCCTGAGTTACATCCTGTAGTATACTCAAGAGCTGCACTCACTGTTCTGCTGACATACTGTACATTACATTACTTATCCTGTACTGATCCAAAGAAACAACCTGTATGATACTCCAGAGCTGCGCTTACTATTCTGCTGATGCAGTCACTGTGTACATATTTCACATTGCTTATCCTGCCCTGATCCTGAGTTTCATCCTGTAATATACTCCAGAGCTGCATTCACTATTCTGCTGGTGCATTCACTGTGTACATACATTACATTATTAATCCTGAGTTACATCCTGTATTATACTCCAGAGCTGTACTCACTATTCTGCTGGTGCAGTCACTGTGTACATACATTACTGATATTGTACTGATCCTGAGTTACATCCTGTATTATACTACAGAAACGCACTCACTATTTTGCTGGTGCAGTCACTGTGTACATACATTACATTACTAATCTTGTACTGATCCTGAGTTACATCCTGTATTATACTCCAGAGCTGCACTCACTTTTCTGCTGGTGCAGTCACTGTGTACATACATTCCATTACTTATCCTGAACTGATCCTGAGTTACATCCTGTATTAAACTCCAGAGCTGCACTCACTATTCTGCTGGTGCAATCACTGTGTACATACATTGCATTATTGATCCTTTACTGATCCTGAGTTACATCCTGTACTATACTCCAGAGATGCACTCACTATTCTGCTGCTGCAGTCACTGTGTACATACATTCCATTACTTATCCTGAACTGATCCTGAGTTACATCCTGTATTATACTCCAGAGATGCACTCACTATTCTGCTGGTGAAGTCACTGTGTACATACATTACATTACTTATCCTGTTCTGATCCTGAGTTACATCCTGTATTATACTCCGGAGCTGCACTCACTATTCTGCTGGTGCAGTCACTGTGTACATACATTACATTACTTATCCTGTTCTGATCCTGTGTTACATCCTGTATTCTACTCCAGAGCTGCACTCACTATTCTGCTGGTGCAGTCACTGTGTACATACATTACATTACTTATCCTGTACTGATCATGAGTTATATCCTTGTATTATACTCCTTGTATTATATGAGATAGCTGAGATGATTGTCTATAAAATGATGGTAGTCTCAGGATCAAAGCAGTAGTGGATGGTGAGATATGGAGCCTGAAAGTCAGAAGTTCAAAATATTGTTACCCTTCTGCTCGTCACTTACAGGGCCGCAGCTATAATGAGCCAAGTTGAGCCAGGTGCTGAAGCGGCAGGCAGCAGGGGGTGGCATTATGCGCTCCTCTACCCGCAGCACCTACAATGCACAGATCTGGCCAAGGTTACAAAGGAATTTCTGCAGTACTCAAGGTTCCTAAGAACACAGTGGCCTCCATAATCCTTAAATGGAAGAAGTTTGGGACCACCAGAAGTCTTCCTAGACCTGGCCGTCCAGTCAAACTGAGCAATTGTGGGAGAAGAGCCTTGGTAAGAGAGGTAAAGAAGAACCCCAAGATCACTGTGGCTGAGCTCCAGAGATGCAGTAGGGAGATGGGAGAAAGTTCCACAAAGTCAACTATCACTGCAGCCCTCCACCAGTTGGGCCTTTATGGCAGAGTGGCCAGACGGAAGTTTTTCCTCAGAGCAAGACATACAGTTGTGGCCAAAAGTATTGACACCCCTGCAATTTTGTCAGATAATACTGTTTCTTCCTGAAAATGATTGCAATCACAAATTCTTTGGTATTATTATTTTCATTTAATTTGTCTTAAATGAAAAAACACAAAAGAGAATGAAGCAAAAAGCAAAACATTGATCATGTCACACAAAACTCCAAAAATGGGCCAGACAAAAGTATTGGCACCCTCAGCCTAATACTTGGTTGCACAACCTTTAGCCAAAATAACTGCGACCAACCACTTCCGGTAACCATCATTGAGTTTCTTACCATGCTCTGCTGGAATTTTAGACCATTCTTCTTTGGCAACCTGCACCAGGTCCCTGATATTAGAAGGGTGCCTTCTCCAAACTGCCATTTTTAGATCTCTCCACAGGTGTTCACTGGGATTCAGGTCTGGACTCATTGCTGGCCACCTTAGAAGTCTCTAGTGCTTTCTCTCAAACCATTTTCTAGTGCTTTTTGAAGTGTGTTTTGGGTCATTGTCCTGCTGGAAGACCCATGACCTCTGAAGGAGACCCAGCTTTCTCACACTGGGCCCTACATTATGCTGCAAAATTTGTTGGTAGTCTTCAGACTTCATAATGCCATGCACACGGTCTAGCAGTCCAGTGCCAGAGGAAGCAAAGCAACCCCAAAACATCAGGGAACCTCCGCCATGTTTGACTGTAGGGACCGTGTTTTTTTCTTTGAATGCCTCATTTTTTTCTCCTGTAAACTCTATGTTGATGCCTTTGCCCAAAAAGCTCTACTTTTGTCTCATCTGACCAGAGAACATTCTTCCAAAATGTTTTAGGCTTTTTCAGGTAAATTTTGTCAAACTCCAGCCTGGCTTTTTTATGTCTCGGGGTAAGAAGTGGGGTCTTCCTGGGTTTCCTACCATACAGTCCCTTTTCATTCATACGCCGACGGATAGTACGGGTTGACACTGTTGTATCCTCGGACTGCAGGGCAGCTTGAACTTGTTTGGATGTTAGTCGAGGTTCTTTATCCAACATCCGCACAATCTTGTGTTGAAATCTCTTGTCAGTTTTTCTTTTCCGTCCAAATCTAGGGAGGTTAGCCACAGTGCCTTGGGCTTTAAACTTCTTGATGACACTGCGCACGGTAGACACAGGAACATTCTGGTCTTTCGAGATGGACTTGTAGCCTTGAGATTGCTCATGCTTCCTCACAATTTGGTTTCTCAAGTCCTCAGACAGTTCTTTGGTCTTCTTTCTTTTCTCCATGCTCAAAGTGGTACACACAAGGACACAGGACAGAGGTTGAGTCAACTTTAATCCATGTCAACTGGCTGCAAGTGTGATTTAGTTATTGCCAGCACCTGTTAGGTGCCACAGGTAAGTTACAGGTGCTGTTAATTACACAAATTAGAGAAGCATCACATGATTTTTCGAACAGTGCCAATACTTTTGTCCACCCTCTTTTTTATGTTTGGTGTGGAATTATATCCAATTTGGCTTTAGGACAATTCTTTTTGTGTTTTTTCATTTAAGACAAATTAAATGAAGATAATAATACCAAAGAATTTGTGTTTGCAATCATTTTCAGGAAGAAACTGAGTATTATCTGACAGAATTACAGGGGTGTCAATACTTTTGGCCACAACTGTATGAATGTGCAACAGCCCTGGTATGGGGCCATTCCGTTCACTGTTATCCACCCCCACGCAGTGTCCACAGCCGATTGAATAACCACAGACAACAGGTCTCGGGGATAATAGCTGCTTTACTTCAACAGAACGGGGAGATTTAACATGGAAGTAGTAGTTTACAGTTGACGTGGGGAATCCACGGCCAATACAGTTCAGGATTGGATTCTGACACAGAATTGAGGTTCTGGAGCTTTAAAAACCTGTTTTAGTTAGGAGCAGTACTTGCAGATAATTATAAGAGAGTTCATAATCTCTTGGTGGCATAATGGCAGAAGAGGGAATATATGGCAATAAGTACAGACCTGAAATCCCGTATTCATTTTCTCAGCTGGTCATGGTACGTGCAGAAATATACTTGAAGTAAATAATAGATATTTTGTGGTGAGGCGGAGGACCCTCAATTTCCTCAACACGCAGAGCAATAGGTTCTTCTATACACATTTAGTGCGACCTAATGCTGGAGAAACGCCTTAATCTGGACAGCGGGGATCCAGGGTTAAAAGGTTTAAAAGTCTTTAGCCATCTTGGCCTAGAAGTCGGGGGAAGATCCAGGGAATTAGGCCTGGCTGTTAGTCTTGAAATGGAGAGAAGGATGAACCTCCAGGCTTGGAACCTGGAGGGGGTCAGGAGACCCCTCACATGAGGTCTGCTCTGTTTCACATCTTGAACCAGACTCTACAGGGAACCTTCCAAAACCCTGTCTTGTCTAGACAGACACTGGAGGTAGCTCCTCCCATTGAACCTAGGAGACAGTGTCACTGACCAATAGGATAACTCTCAATTCTTGTGTCAGACTTCACATTATGAGAATAATATAAATCATGAATATATGAGATTAGTGAGTAATGGATCCATTTAAACTATATAACAGTAAAAGTATAACTTAGGGGTGAGTTGAGGTGTACAAAAGCTACTCACGGTCCGGGGTTACTTAAAGGGACATACCCAGTCTGGACCAGGTCACTACAAAGCCTGCATATAGTTTGCTAAAAAAAATCACATGGAGGACTCCCAGACAATGAGAAACAAGATTCTCTGGTCTGATGAGATGAAGATAGAACTTGTTGGTGATAATTCTAAGCAGTGTGTGGAGAAAACCAAGCACTGCTCATCACCTGCCAAATACAATCCCAACAGTGAAACGTAGTGGCAGCATCATACTATGGGGATGTTTTTCAGCTGCAGGGACAGGACGACTGGTTGTAATTGAAGGAAACATGAATGCGGCCAAGTACAGCGATATCCTGGATGAAAACCTCTCCAGAGTGCTCTCGACCTCAGACTTGGCCGAAGGTTCACCTTCCAACAAGACAATGACCCTAAGCACACAGCTAAAATAACAAAGGAGTGGCTTCAGAATAACTCTGTGACCATTCTTGACTGGCCTAGCCAGAGCCCTGACCTAAACCCAATTGAGCATCTCTGGAGAGACCTGAAAATGGCTGTCCGCCAATGTTCACTATCCAACCTGACGGAACTGGAGAGGATCTGCAAGGAAGAATGGCAGAGGATCCCCAAATCCAGGTGTGAAAAACTTGTTGCATCATTCCCAAGAAGACTCATGGCTCTACTAGCTCAAAAGGGTGCTTCTACTCAATACTGAGCAAAGGGTCTGAATACTTATGACCATGTGATATTTCAGTTTTTCTATTTTAATAAATTTGCAAAAATTTCTACATTTCTTTTTTCTTTCCGTCAAGATGGGGTGCAGAGTGTACATTAATGCGAAAAAAAATGAACTTTTTTGAATTTACCAAATGGCTGCAATGAAACAAAGAGTGAAGAATTTAAAGGGATCTGAATACTTTCCGTACCCACTGTATTTACAACAAGAGTACTGACGAATCTTGGCCATGTCCTGCTCACATTAATGTTTTTAGCTCTTACACCATAAGGGTTGGTTCACACCAGCATATAAAAAAAATCGTTCAGCGTTTCATCCCGAAAAGGGTTACTATTTTCTTCTCATTTATAATCCGCATACAATCCGCTTTTACAGCTGCAGATATTAATCTGTTACAGGACTATTTACAGTTTCCTAGGTTACAGAATTGCCATGTACCTGTAAAGATCGGATGCTATACTGTGGTATGCGATTCAATGTATAGCAGCAAGCAGAAATTCTGAAAAAGAAACAGCTGAATTGATCATTTTCGCCTAATTAATAGAGGACCCCTTTATATAATGTCTGTGTGATATTGTTATATAACAGTATTTTCTTTTTTGCTTCTGTGTAAGTTACATAACGCTTCCCTCATCAGTTTCATGGTGACTTCATACACGGAGTAATCAGTTTCTTGAACAGATAACCATCTGTGGTGACAACTGTGCTCACGTTGCGGTTACCTCCTCCACTACATCTGCTTCAGGCTATGTTGGAGCGTAATTATTGATGAAGCAAATCCACAGAAGACAATACTAAAGGAAGATGGATGGTCTTAAAGGGAACTTGACAGCAGGATTGTGCACAGTAACCTACAGGGAGTGTCAGGTCTGCGCCGTTATACTGAATAAAATGATACCTGGGTGATGAAATCCATCTTGTGGTTGTTTCTAAGGCTTCTTTTACACTTACCGGGTTTTTGCGGCCCGTTACTGCAGGATGTATCTCCGCAATTTTCACAGTCTGCCACAATAACAGACCGCAAAAAACCTGCAGATCACCGTTTTCAGGTTTCCAATACTATGGAAGAAGTATTGGAAAAAAAACGGCGTTCTGCAAAACCAGAAATAATGGTGCACCGCAAAAACAACTTCCATTGTTTTTGCGGCCCCTTTGATTTTCAATGGGGGCCGTGTCCGTAAGCCGTGAAAAAGGTCGAGCAGGCTTGATCTTTTTTCACGGCAGCAAATACGACCCTCACGACCATACAGCACACAGCGCTCCTACTAATTTTTGTGGGCTGATTTTGAGGCCCCATAGAAATCTGTTGGTGCCGTAAAAACGGCCAGCAATAACACGGTAAATGTAACAGAAGCCTTAATCTTTATTTTCAGTTTTTTGTTAATGAGATTCTCGTGCCCTAAGGCAGGGCTGGGGTATGTGTGCTCTGATTAGATATTCGTAGTGCAGACTGCTGACAGGTCACTGATCCCTCACTGATACCCCGCTGCTGGTCTTGTGAGTCCCACTAGCATTGTGTGGCATTTCAATAAAAACTGTGCAATGCTTCATTTGGCCTGCAGAGGCACTGTAGGGAAATAAACACTTGCTGCCTGGGTGCATCAAAGATTACAGCTCAGCAATAAGATATCCTGAATTGCAGTAGTTATACTACTAATTGAGTAAACCATTATCTGTGCCGCCGATATGTGCGGGTTCAGCCGATTTTAGTCTTAAGTGTCTATGAAAATTCCTAGGGAACCATTCTGCTTTTAAACCATGTAAAGTAAAATGAAATTATAAGGTTTGTCCAATTTTCCAGATCTACCTCCTTGCAGGGGCGGTGTGCTCCTGGAGACAGACAGTATCTATCTGTCTATCTATCTATCTATCTATCTACCTATCAATCAATCAATCATCTATCTATTATCTATCTCTTTATTTCTCTATCAATCTATCTATCAATTTATCATCTATCTATTATCTATCTATCAATCTATCATCTATCTATCATCTATCTATTATATCTATCTATCCATCTATCTATCTATCTATTATATATCTATAATCTATCTGTCTATCACCTATCTATCTATCTATCCATCCTCTATCTATTTTCTATCTATTATCTATCTATCTATTATCTATCTATTATCTATCTATCTATCTATCTATCTATCTGTGATCTATCGCATAACTTCCCACACATTCAAACCTCACAAAAGTCTTGATTGTTATTGGAATGTCCTATGAACCAATCTTTTAAAAATTATTTTCAAATTCACATAAAAAGTGGCATTCTGATCTAATTTTGTGTATAGTTGGATGGAAGAAGCAGGGTTTCATTTGTTATCCAAACTTTCAGCTTTGGGAGGTGTAGGTGTATTAATACATGGTTTTAATATATTTATTATATTTATGGTTTGTAAGTTAATACATATATGGTTTTTGAAAATGTGCCATCTAGTCAGACCTGAGCCGGTTATCATTGGGCGACAAGTTCACAAGCCTTGAGCAGAATTTTATATCCTGCAAATCTCTTTCCATGTGTTCCGACGATTACTTTGTCATTAACTAGTAAATGCCTTCATGATATGTAAAATTAATTTCCAACCTGGGAAAAGGTTCCTGCCATAAAAGCTTCCCATCAAGAGTTCTCTGTTCGTGTGCGCTCAGTTGCTTGTAGCTGCAGCGAGAAAGGAATTTCTTCTTCCTCTTAATCTTAAAATGTTATTTACTCAACTGAATAGCGGTGGATGTTATTTGTAGCCGCAGACTAAATAGAAAAGAAGCAAGGGTCATTCATCAAACTCAGGAGGTTGGAGGATTGTTAAGCCCACACAATGCAAATATACAATTGATTCTGGTGCCACCAAAATTAAGGCAGAGAAATAATGATGTTTTTCTCATACAAAAACATAGATTAGAAAACATTACAATGTGGTTTTCTTCCTTCGCCACTAGAGGGAGCTTAGGAGCTCCAAATACTGTTTTATATGCAGTTTCAAGATAAAACAGTATGCAGTGAGCTCCGAAGCTCCCCCTAGTGGTGACAGCTAGAAGTTTAATGCAAATAAAAGGTATTAGCTTGTGACTAGCCATCGTGACATATATCAATTGGAAATGTTTGGGTTTCACTACTGGGCTGAACTTTGATGCTTTCATTTTGGTTTTGAAGAGCTGTGTATGAAAACATCAAAATGGCATAGCATTTGTACAATTACTCATCTCTAGGTAGTTTGTTTTTTTGTCAGCTGTCTATGGATGTATTTATTTTTTATGGGCTTTTATGAGACTGTGAAAATCTGCTTAACCAAGAAACCGTGTCACTCATTTTTGACCCTGTGTATGATATTGATGTTTAGCTCCAATTACATAAATAGGACTTAAGCTCAATAATTTGTGTTGTAGTGTGTATTATGTCTTGCGTTTTTGTATATATTGTAATGTGGTAATGAAAAGTGAGAAGTAATGTACAGTGTAGGATGTGACAGCGTAAGGCATAGTGTATAAGATACAGGTGCATCTCACAAAATTAGAATATCATCAAAAAGTTAATTTATTTCAGTTCTTCAATACAAAAAGTGAAAATCATATATTATACATAGTCATTACAACAGAGTGATCTATTTCACGTGTTTATTTCTGTTAATGTTGATGATTATGGCTTACAGCCAATGAAAATCCAAAAGTCATTATCTCAGTAAATTAGAATACTTTATAACACCAGCTTGAAAAAATCATTTTAAAATCTGAATTGTTGGCCTACTGAAATGTATGTTCAGTAAATGCACTCAGTACTTGGTTGGGGCTCCTTTTTCACCAATTACTGCATCAATGCGGCGTAGCTGTCACGGGGGCTTAGTTCAACTAAGGCTGAAATACCCGGGGCCCCTGTGGTGTCCCTTTACTAGGGGAAACCCTGTCTGACCCTCAACCCAGGGTTTTTGCTGAAGGTGCAAATGCCTGAGCCTCCGACCTTTCCTTATCTCCTGCTCAGCCCTGCACTTAACCCTCCACCCTCCACCCAGTGAGAAGTCACCACCAAAGCTCCCACACAAATAATGACAGACAGGGAGAACTTAAACTGCACTGCGCCGCACACACACAGGAATAAACAGTAATGAGAACAGGGCACAACTAAACACAAATATGGGAAGGAGAAAGGATAACGACGGATCATACGACACCAGATATGAATCTCTCTCTCTTGAACACCTCCACTCCAGACCGGAACCACTTGGTATGAAACACAAGCTATAATCGGCGACGCCCATAGGCCAGCATGACTATTTAAAGACCGTGGGCGTGACTAACCATCCAACCTGGTCTCCAGCAGGATTAACCCCCGAGAGCCTGAAGATCAGGCCGGCGCCACTGAGGCTATAGTGGCTGGAGGTGGAACTACCTCTGCCTGCCGGATGCTGTGGTGTGAACAGCGTCCGACATGACAGTAGCATGGAGGTCATCAGCCTGTGGTACTGCTGAGGTGTTATGGAAGCCCAGGTTGCTTTGATAGCAGCCTTCAGCTCGTCTGCATTGTTGTGTCTGGTGTCTCTCATCTTCCTCTTGACAATACCCCATAGATTATCAGGTGAGTTTACTGGCCAATCAAGCACAGGGATACTGTTGTTTTTACACCAGGTATTGGTACTTTTGGCAGTGTGGACAGGTGCCAAGTCCTGCTGTAAAATGAAATTTCCATATCCAAAAAGCATATTGGCAGAGAGAAGGATGAAGTGCTCTAAAATTTCTTGGTAGATGGCTGTGCTGACTTTGTTCTTGATAAAACACAGTGTACCTATACCAGCAGATGACATGGATCCCCAGACCATCACTGTCATGAAAATATGAACCATTTACAGGGGTTCGGGTACACTTCCAAAATTTTCCACACATAGACATCAGCTTTTGTTTTGGCCAAAAGATTTTTTAAGCTGCCACCACAACTACTGTAAGTAGACTCTTTTGGCCGGGCTCTACTCTACTGTAACCTGTTAAACATTTCTTAAAATATTCAATGCCCTTTTTAGGTATATTTTTATTTATTTTTCTTTAAGGGAATGTGTCACATACTGTACATTTTTTTAAATGACCAATAATACCACATATAAGGAAGAAATACCGTCACATATTACTGCCACATAGCGACCGAATAATACCACGTACAAGACACAAATACAGCCACACCATGTCCAGACCACATAATACTACCACATAGTGACTGAATAATACCACATACAAAGAACAAATGCCACCACACTATGACCAGACCACATATTACCACCACAGACTGAATAATAATATCACATACAAGGAACAAATACCACCGCACCATGACCAGACCACATATCACCACCACAGAGTGACCAATAATATCACATACAAGGGACAAATACTGCCATATCATGACCAGATCACATATTGCCACCACATATAGTGTCAGTGTACAGGTAATATAGTGATCACCAGTGTCATTATACACAGGAGCTGCTGAAGAAAATTACGGTGGCACTCACCAGTTAAAAGTCCATACTTTATTAAGCAAGCGGTTCACAGCATGTCCACGGGGAGAATGGGAGATGGAATGTGCGAGTGACGACGGCCATTTCACGATATTGCGCTTCTACGGGTCAGAATACAGTGATCACCAGTGATATTATACACATGAGCACTGTATATAGTGTCAGTGTACCAGTAATACAGTGATCACAAGTAACATTATAAACAGGAGCTCTGTACATAGTGTCAGCATACAGGTAATACAGTGATCACCAGTGACATTATACACAGGAACTCTGTATATGGGTCAGTGTACAGGTAATACAGTGATCACCAATGACATTATACACAGGAGCTCTGTATATTGTATATAGTGTAAGTGTACAAGTAATACAGTGATTGCCAGTGACTTTATACACAGGAGCTCTGTATATTCTGTCAGTGTACAGGTAATACAGTGATCACCATTGACATTATACACAGGAGCTCTGTACATAGTGTCATTGTACAGGTAATACAGTGACCACCAGTGACATTACACACAGGAGCTCTGTATATAGTGTACAGGTAATACAGTGATCACCCATGACATTATACACAGGAGCTCTTTATACAGTGTCAGTGTACTAGTAATACAGTGGTCACCAGTGACATTATTCACAGGAGCTCTGTATATAATGCCAGTGTATAGGTAATACAGAGATCTCCAGTGACATTATACACAGGTGCTCTGTTTATAGTGTCACTGCACAGATAATACACTGATCACCAGTGACATTATACACAGGAGCTCTGTAAACAGTGTATAGTGTACAGGTAATAAGGTGATCACCAGTGACATTATACACAGGAGCTCTATATGTAGCGTATAGTGTACAGGTTATACAGCGATCACCAGTGACATTAGGCATGGGAGCTCTGTATATAGTGTCAGACTACAGGTAATACAGTGATCACCAGTGACATTATACACAGGAGCTCTGTATATACAGTAGTATACAGTGTATACTGTACGTATACAAGTAACACACTGACTCACCGGTGACTTCTCTATTTGCAGTCCTTCATCTTCGCTTTTCTTCTTCATCCATCGCAGACCACCATCACTTGTTTTAGACAGGACTCATCTCTACATAAAATAACATTAATCTAGAGCACATTCTCTATCTTCTATACTATGCAATTGAATACAGACGTGAACCCACCATTACTATATAACTAGTTATTTTGCAACCCACCATTCCAAATATAAATTTTAATCCACCACTGTGCCCCCCACTAACTATGCATAGTCACTTTCCCCACCCAATAAATATATAAATTAATTAGCATCTGTACTCTTTCCCCAATTCATTACCAGTCACACTTCTGCATCCTCAATGCCCCCCATTCTGTACCTCTTACTCCCTCATTTCATTATATTTACATACCCTCCTCCATCCCAATTCATTATGTCCTGTCCCCTCACTCTCTGTCAACCCCTTCTTCAATTGATCATCATTTTGTCTCCCCATCCTCAATACAGCATCATTTACTCTCCCTACTCCCAATTCATCATTTGTTGTCCCCATCCCCCAATTTTAATTCATCATCATTTGCTCTCCCCTGAGCCCTCAATTCATTATTATTTGCTGTTCCCCACCGTCAATTCATCATTATTTGCTCTTTCATACACCCCCACCCTCAATCCATCATTTGTTGTTCCCCACCTTCAATTCCTGTCCCCCACACCCAATTCATCATTATTTGCGCTCCCCCACCTCAATATATCATCATTCACTGTCCCACACACCACACCTTCAATTTATCATCATTTGCCCCCCCACAAGCCCATTTAATTCAATTTATTAAAAAAAAGTTTTTGTTTTACTTACCTATCATCCGATCCCCTGCAGCTCCACTTCTGGACTAGTGCATACATGCTGACGCATACACAATGACGTTATCGTGTACACACCATCACCAGCGTGTCGCAGAGAAGGCAGAGAGACTTCATCTTTGACGGCCGTGAAGCTCCTAGAAGGCTTCCCGCGCCGAGGTTTTACCCACCAATGAAAGTGTGACAGCGCATGGCACTTTATTATACCCTGGGGTCCGGAGAGCAGAAGCACAAGAGGGACTCCTGGACTGGATCTGGCCCTCCTCTTTACTTCTGCTCACTCTGCCTCATACAACAGTAAGGGCAGTAATGGCCTGATGGCGGCCCTGAGTTTAGATTGTGACATTAAGGTAAGATAGCGTTAATATTTGAAACTCGTCCATAGGGGCTGGGGTTTGTGTTAGGGCAAATTACTGCTTCCTGTAGGGAGAGGAGTTTGGAGTGCTAAGTGAGCAGTGCTGCCAGAGGGGTGATCCATGGGAAGAGGATATTAAAGGAGAAGGAATAGCGAGATCCTGAGAAGTTACTGACTAGTCAAAGTGGCTTTCCATAGAAGAGTCCGTGGAGAGGACGCTGAGTAACGAATCTCTGAGCTTGCAACGCTGACTAAATAGCCCTGGGTTTTTGGGACTAGTGGGGGTCCCGAGTAATAGTTCCAGAGTGACAGTAGAGGAAGAAATATTACACGGAACTGCTGAGTGAGTGGAGACCTGACTTGTTACCCAGGAGGCTCCGATTACAGGACCATGCTGGTATCAGTGAGAATTTTACCACCAGCCGTTCTATCACATATTGCAGTAAATAAATGAGGAAAACGGTGGTTCATAGTCCTCACTGCCCAATGTTCAAAGCTACGATCACACACTTGAATGCGGTTTATTATAAATGCGTTTCAAGGTTTTCAAACTTCATCAGGACAAAACCACATGCTTCGATAGGAATTGTGACTGTCACAACCCCATCAGGTGAGATTACCTATATTTTACACCACTTGATTATCAGCAGATAAGACCTTATTTGCGCTTTTTGACTCTCCAGTTTTACCATTTGATTTACATATGTTGGTAAAAGCATACAGCATGGCAGGAGACCAGATGTTATACATCAGGGAATGAGGGGCATAATGTTATACACTAGGGGTAATGGGACTGCTAGAGAAAACTGAATTTAATAAGACATGACCCAACACTTTTGTCCACATAGTATGTTATTGACAACTTAGAACTATTTGCTAAACCTTTGAGTAACACTAGATGGCAGTATTGTAATGGAAAAATATCACAGCTGAATACCTGCTGCCAAGTAACATACTGTATGCAAACTTATCTAAACAAGTATCAAAACACATGTACAAATATTACATATATAAAACAGTTTCTATGTAGTACACTTACCACTATTCATTTTCCAATAAGGTCGGTCTTCTCCAAAGACCACAATTTACTCATTAACATGCGTCCAATGTCAGTGATGGAGTAATGGTTGTCCATATGGAGCATGGGTGGGCAATTAATTTTCCCGAGGGGCCAAATGAGAGACCATGACTGTTGTGGAGGGCCGAACCAATAGCTTGAAATTAATTCTACTCAATATTAATTTATTAATATTAATTGTATTACTTAATACTAGCTTGGCCCGTGCAAAATTTTCGCACATTGGTCGTCGGGGGTGCAGGCAATTTCAGAAAAAGCAAGCTGGTCAAATGTAAATATATTTCATGAGCTGATGAACACAGACAGGTATTTATATATGTAGATTGGTAATACAATAAATTGTTTTGATAAATAGAGAGCAAAAAATGTTTTCCGGTTGAGGTGCCACAAATGTGTTGGCAGTGTGTTTTGGGGTACTGTGGTGCCACCTGCAGGTCATTTTTCCTTACTGTAGGTTTATGAAAATTAATGTTTAAACTGCATTTTGTGATCAAATCATGGATGTGTGGTTTCTTTGGCTATTTTCTTGCTGAAGAGAGCAAGTTTACCTTTCAAATGGTGTATCATTTGTGTGTGTGGGTGCAGTATGAACGTGCTGTCTGTCACCCCCATAGAATCCCCATGTCCTGTCTGTCACCCCCATAGAATCCCCATGTGCTGCATAGCACCCCCATAGAATCCCCATGTGCTGCATGTCACCCCCATAGAATCCCCATGTACTGTCTGTCACCCCCATAGAATCCTCATGTGCTGTATGTCACCCCCATAGATTCCTCATTTGCTGTATGTCACCCCCATAGAATCCCCTTGTGCTGCATGTCACCGGCATAGAATCCCCATGTACTGTGTCACCCCCATAGAATCCCCATGTGCTGCATGTCACCGGCATAGAATCCCCATGTGCTGCAT
This sequence comes from Dendrobates tinctorius, assembly GCF_039654945.1. NCBI lineage: Eukaryota > Metazoa > Chordata > Amphibia > Anura > Dendrobatidae > Dendrobates > Dendrobates tinctorius. The sequence continues at coordinate 11,224,904 of NW_027361993.1, forward strand.
GTCACCCCCATAGAATCCCCATGTGCTGCATAGCACCCCCATAGAATCCCCATGTGCTGCATGTCACCCCCATAGAATCCCCATGTGCTGCATAGCACCCCCATAGAATCCCCATGTGCTGCATGTCACCCTCATAGAATCCCCATGTGCTGCATAGCACCCCCATAGAATCCCCATGTGCTGCATGTCACCCCCATAGAATCCCCATGTACTGTCTGTCACCCCCATAGAATCCTCATGTGCTGTATGTCACCCCCATAGATTCCTCATTTGCTGTATGTCACCCCCATAGAATCCCCTTGTGCTGCATGTCACCGGCATAGAATCCCCATGTACTGTGTCACCCCCATAGAATCCCCATGTGCTGCATAGCACCCCCATAGAATCCCCATGTGCTGCATGTCACCCCCATAGAATCCCCATGTGCTGCATAGCACCCCCATAGAATCCCCATGTGCTGCATGTCACCCTCATAGAATCCCCATGTGCTGCATAGCACCCCCATAGAATCCCCATGTGCTGCATAGCACCCCCATAGAATCCCCATGTGCTGCATGTCACCCCCATAGAATCCCCATGTGCTGCATAGCACCCCCATAGAATCCCCATGTACTGTCTGTCACCCCCATAGAATCCTCATGTGCTGTATGTCACCCCCATAGATTCCTCATTTGCTGTATGTCACCCCCATAGAATCCCCTTGTGCTGCATGTCACTGGCATAGAATCCCCATGTACTGTGTCACCCCCATAGAATCCCCATGTGCTGCATGTCACCGGCATAGAATCCCCATGTGCTGCATGTCACCCCCATAGAATCCCCATGTGCTGCATAGCACCCGCATAGAATCCCCATGTGCTGCATGTCACCCCCATAGAATCCCCATGTACTGTCTGTCACCCCCATAGAATCCTCATGTGCTGTATGTCACCCCCATAGATTCCTCATTTGCTGTATGTCACCCCCATAGAATCCCCTTGTGCTGCATGTCACCGGCATAGAATCTCCATGTACTGTGTCACCCCCATAGAATCCTCATGTGCTGCATGTCACCGGCATAGAATCCCCATGTGCTGCATGTCACCGGCATAGAATCCCCATGTGCTGCATGTCACCGGCATGGAATCCCCATGTACTGTCTGTCACCCCCATAGAATCCTCATGTGCTGTATGTCACCGGCATAGAATCCCCATGTGCTGCATGTCACCCCCATAGAATCCCCATGTGCTGCATAGCACCCGCATAGAATCCCCATGTGCTGCATGTCACCCCCATAGAATCCCCATGTACTGTCTGTCACCCCCATAGAATCCTCATGTGCTGTATGTCACCCCCATAGATTCCTCATTTGCTGTATGTCACCCCCATAGAATCCCCTTGTGCTGCATGTCACCGGCATAGAATCTCCATGTACTGTGTCACCCCCATAGAATCCTCATGTGCTGCATGTCACCGGCATAGAATCCCCATGTGCTGTATGTCACCCCCATAGAATCCCCATGTACTGTCTGTCACCCCCATAGAATCCTCATGTGCTGTATGTCACCCCCATAGATTCCTCATTTGCTGTATGTCACCCCCATAGAATCCCCTTGTGCTGCATGTCACCGGCATAGAATCTCCATGTACTGTGTCACCCCCATAGAATCCTCATGTGCTGCATGTCACCGGCATAGAATCCCCATGTGCTGCATGTCACCGGCATAGAATCCCCATGTGCTGCATGTCACCGGCATGGAATCCCCATGTACTGTCTGTCACCCCCATAGAATCCTCATGTGCTGTATGTCACCGGCATAGAATCCCCATGTGCTGCATGTCACCCCCATAGAATCCCCATGTGCTGCATAGCACCCGCATAGAATCCCCATGTGCTGCATGTCACCCCCATAGAATCCCCATGTACTGTCTGTCACCCCCATAGAATCCTCATGTGCTGTATGTCACCCCCATAGATTCCTCATTTGCTGTATGTCACCCCCATAGAATCCCCTTGTGCTGCATGTCACCGGCATAGAATCTCCATGTACTGTGTCACCCCCATAGAATCCTCATGTGCTGCATGTCACCGGCATAGAATCCCCATGTGCTGCATGTCACCGGCATAGAATCCCCATGTGCTGCATGTCACCGGCATGGAATCCCCATGTACTGTCTGTCACCCCCATAGAATCCTCATGTGCTGTATGTCACCCCCTTAGAATCCCCTTGTGCTGCATGTCACCGGCATAGAATCCCCATGTGCTGCATGTCACCGGCATAGAATCCCCATGTGCTGCATGTCACCGGCATGGAATCCCCATGTACTGTCTGTCACCCCCATAGAATCCTCATGTGCTGTATGTCACCCCCTTAGAATCCCCTTGTGCTGCATGTCACCGGCATAGAATCCCCATGTGCTGTCTGTCACCCCCATAGAATCTCCATGTGCTGTCTGTCACTCCCGTAGAATCCCCATGTGCTGTCTGTCACTCCCATAGAATCCCCATGTGCTGCATAGCACCCCCATAGAATCCCCATGTGCTGCATGTCACCCCCATAGAATCCCCATGTACTGTCTGTCACCCCCATAGAATCCTCATGTGCTGTATGTCACCCCCATAGATTCCTCATTTGCTGTATGTCACCCCCATAGAATCCCCTTGTGCTGCATGTCACCGGCATAGAATCCCCATGTACTGTCACCCCCATAGAATCCTCATGTGCTGCATGTCACCGGCATAGAATCCCCATGTGCTGCATGTCACCGGCATAGAATCCCCATGTGCTGCATGTCACCGGCATGGAATCCCCATGTACTGTCTGTCACCCCCATAGAATCCTCATGTGCTGTATGTCACCCCCTTAGAATCCCCTTGTGCTGCATGTCACCGGCATAGAATCCCCATGTGCTGTCTGTCACCCCCATAGAATCTCCATGTGCTGTCTGTCACTCCCGTAGAATCCCCATGTGCTGTCTGTCACCCCCATAGAATCCCAATGTGCTGTCACTCCCATAGAATCCCCATGTGCTGTCTGTCACCCCCGTAGAATCCCCATGTGCTGTCTGTCACCCCCATAGAATCTCCATGTGCTGTCTGTCACCCCCGTAGAATCCCCATGTGCTGTCTGTCACCCCCATAGAATCCCAATGTGCTGTCTGTCACTCCCATAGAATCTCCACTCGGTGTACTGCCGAGTGCTCTTCCAAATAACCATGAAACCCAAAAACAGATAGGAAGGAGTGTCTTGAATAAAATATAAATAATTTTTATTGAAAAATTCTTATAAAACTTATTAAAAAATTATATATAAAATCTGAGGGGAGATACAGATAACAAGTGTCACATTACACCAGGGAGTACACAATAAGGCAACAAGCTGAGGGTAACAGAGACAATGGATATGTCTAAAATTTGGCTATGGAGCAGGTAAGGACTGGGACTGAAATTCACCCCTGGTATTTGAAATCACACAGGCCTATGTTGTCGAAGTCCCCAAGCACCAGATGGGATATATTACTAATATTACCCTGGATGGAGGAAGGGAAGATTTACTACAAGACCAATATTTCTAATGATACACGTGGCCTGCTGGAGTAAGTGATGGAGTCAGCGACTTTGTGCTCCTTCACATCTCTGAACAATATGGGTGTCTTGAGCACAACGATTCTGTTAATAACGTAACAGACAAGGCTGCCCATGACCAGACAGGCCCTTCTGGCATTTGCCAGAATTGCCAGATGGCCAGTCCGGCCCTGCTATGGAGTATACATATACATCTCACAAAATTAGAATATCATCAAAAAGTTAATTTATTTCAGCTCTTCAATAGAAAAAGTGAAACTCATATATTATATAGAGTCATTACAAACAGAGTGATCTATTTCACGTGTTTATTTCTGTTAATGTTGATGATTATGGCTTACAGCCAATGAAAACCCAAAAGTCATTATCTCCGTAAATTACAATACTTTATAACACCAGATTGAAAAAATGATTCTAAAATCCGAAATGTTGGCCTACTGAAATGTATGTTCAGTAAATGCACTCAATACTTGGTTGGGGCTCCTTTTGCATCAATTACTGCATCAATGCGGCGTGGCATGGAGGCGATCAGCCTGTGGCACTGTTGAGGTGTTATGGAAGCCCAGGTTGCTTTGATAGCGGCCTTCAGCTCGTCTGCATTGTTGGGTCTGGTGTCTCTCATCTTCTTCTTGACAATAACCCCATAGATTCTCTATGGGGTTAAGGTCAGGCGAGTTTGCTAGCCAATCAAGCACAGTGATACTGTTGTTTTTACACCAGGTATTGGTACTTTTGGCAGTGTGGACAGGTGCCAAGTCCTGCTGGAGAATGAAATTTCCGTCTCCAAAAAGCTTGTCGGCAGAGGGAAGCATGAAGTGCTCTATAATTTTGTGGTAGACGGCTGCGCTGACTTTGGTCTTGATAAAACACAGTGGACCTACACCAGCAGATGACATGGCTCCCCAAACCATCACTGACTGTGGAAACTTCACACTAGACCTTGGCTTGGAAATCAAGGTCCCCGAGTCTGGAGGAAGAGTGGAGAGACAGACAATCCAAGGTGCTTAAGGTCTAGTGTGAAGTTTCCACAATCAGTAATGGTTTGGGGAGCCATGTCATCTGCTGGTATAGGAACACTTGTGGGCCCTACCTCCGTTATGTGCAGTAGCTGGCAAAATGCAATTGATTTACTATGTTCAGACCAGCCAGCATCTCATCATTCATTCAATAAACAACCTAATTTATTATTATTTAGAAGGAGAGGTAAATTTGTGAAGCAAGGTAATGTAACATTTGTATGTAGATAAACTGTGGGCACCCAGAGTCAATGTTCTCGGTGGGTCCTTGGTACCCTAGTCCGACACTGATGGTGCCTTTAAATGATCGACTGCATTTCTGAGCATGCAAGCTCAGATTAGTCTTCCCCGATGCTTCGTAGTATCGGCTCTTTTGACGATAGTGGAAGTGATTGCTTAATTGATCCAGTGAAATGATGAGAGTTGGTGTTTTTTTTCTCCCTTTACATTTCTGTTCTATTCAGAGCTATTGTCCAGTTTAACGGAGTGAATTTAACTTGGGTCTTTACAGTTGCAGAGAGCTCACAGCGTGATTCAGACATTCTCCTTCCAATATTTTTCCCCATCTTATCAGAAATCAGGCAATTGGGAATTCTCCTCCGGCATCCTGAAAGGAAACTGAGATTGTAAATCTGATTGTATTATACTTAAAATATAGTTTAAAATAATTCGATTTTCTTTAAATGAGAAAAAAAAACATGATTTCCGGAAACAATCCATGTTCCCCCTGTATTATGTAACATATTTTGCATATGCTTAGGCGGCAGCATTCTGTGCTATGCCCACAGCATGTCCTGCTGATTGTGTTTTATTTGTCCCTGCAGTCGTTTCTTTTCTTGGCTGAGGTTAAAGTAACCAAAACTCAACAGATTCTATTAGATGCCTGTTAGGAAATGGTCTTTAATCCGCTCATGGCGGTGTGTATAGAAGAAAGCGGGCACCAAAGAGAAAAGAGCAAATTCGGCCCCCATTAAGTGCCGAAATGGTGTGTTTTTCCTCTCCACCCAAGGCTGGGACATGGGATAGTTAAGGGCCTGTCACACTAAGCGATATCGCTAGCAATATCGCTATAAAGTCACTGTTTTTTGTGACATTATAGCGATATCGCTATGTCTGATACTTACCTCCGACCGGCTCCCCGGCTGGTTATCGCTGATCGCGCGAGAACGTCCTTGACCGTTTCTCGTCGTCAGCTTCCTGCTGGGCTTCCTGCTGTGACGACGAACGACGCGTGGACGCGGGTGGGAGGACGTCAGGATAGCCTCGCCTGACAGGTCAGTAACGACCCCCGACCCCTGTGATGTCGCTGGTGAGATCTGCCTGTGTGGCAGCTCACTAGCAACCACTTAGCGATGCACCAGCGATCCTGACCGCGTCATATCGCTGGTCGGGATCGCTGGTACATTGCTAAGTGTGACAGTACCTTTAGGATAGGCACCTGCCTAAGGCACTATCTATTGTCTACCCGATGGAATGCACTTTGAAAAAGCAATTGCAGAATGCCTGCGGCCGCCAGGTGCCTTCCTTCAGCCACAGCCATTAAGCACAATATCGGCTGGGGTGCAGGCACACACGGGAGCAGTGTCTCTCTGTCTGCATCCTAGTTGTGGCTGGCTCCCTGCATTCAATTATATTCACGCCTGTCAGATGCGAATACAATAGATGTCAGCACCACCTGGGACAGGAGCAGAGGAGCTGTAATCAGCCTCCTTCTCCATCGAGAACTACACCTTGGTGGGGAAGGCATAGGCTACTTCTGGCCTGCGCCTTGGTGGAGTAGGCGCAGGGTACTTCTGGCCTGCGCCTTGGTGGAGAAGGCGCAGGCAGAGGAGGTCGGATGACATGATTCAGTGACATCATCATGCCATCCAGCATCCACTGCTGCACTTCACTGGAGAGAAGACAGTGGATGGGGAGCCAAGATTAGGTGAGTATAAGCTTTTTTTTCTCTAATTCTTATAATACTTGGTCATGATATTAGGGACTGTGCGCGGAGGTGGCATAAAATGAGAGGCTGTGCAGAGGGGGCATAAAATGAGGGGCTATGTGGAAGGGACATAAAATGAGGGGCTGTGCAGGGGGGCATAAAATGAGGGGCTGTGTAAGGGGACATGAAATTAAGTGCTTCGTAGGGGGCCATGAAATGAGGGACTCTGCGGAGGGACAGAAAATGAGGGGCTGTGCAGGGGGGACAGCAAATGAGGTATTGTGTAAGGGGGCATGAAATTAGGTGCTATGTAGGGGGCTATGAAATGAGGGCTATGTGGGGGGACAGCAAATGAAGTGCTGTGCGAGATGGACAGCAAATGAGGAGCTGTGTTGGCCGACAGCAAAGTATATAAGGAGCTTTGATAACCATATATGGGGCTGTGAAGGACATTATACTGGGGACTGTGGTGACCATACTCCATACTAAATAGGGGGCTGTGGTGAATATCATACTTTTTGGGGTGCTGTTTGTCAGGCATAATACTGTTTGGGATGCTGTGAGGGCAATTATAGTATACATGGGGGCTGTTTTGGACAACATACTATTTTTGGGGGTTCTATGGTGAACATCATACTATATATTGGAGGCTGAGGTGGACATCATACTATAATATGGGGGGCACAATACGGAGAGGGGTTGGGGGGACAGTGTGGAGATATAGAATGTGTAATGAAAAAGTAGAGAGGGGACAGTGTGTGGTTCATAAGGGCAGATGCTGTGGCGGTTACAGCTGATAATGGTAGACAGTGTGGAGGCTTATTTAGGTTATAGTATGGACAGATATTTTTATGCAGAGGGCATTTTAATAACACTCTTACTTTTAAGGGCACTGTTGGGATGTGCTGCAGATGACTGGAGAAGCGGGAAGACTGCAGAGACTAGCTCTGGACGTGAAAAGTCATCATCTCATCTAGACAAGATGAAAAGAAAGAGACGACTCCAGAGAAGATGTCATTTTTAAGGTACCTGGATGTAAATGTTTAATTGTGATACTGTGTCTTATTAGTATTGTGGTTCCTATATGGTCCACAATCTGATATGGCTGTTAGTAACAACTTCGAGTATCTCCTTACCATTCTTAAGGACATACTAGGAGTTGTAGGGTTTTTGGTTCATGCGATACAAATGTTTATGGGGCTGACTTGACATGACAATTGATCGTTGCACTAAGAATGTTTGTTGTATTCAAGTACTTTTGGAATTGGTCATGTATTCATGTACTTATGGTGGTTCTGGTGACCTATTATTTTACTAATGGTGGTTCTGGTGATGTATTAATGTACTGATGTTGGGTCTGTTGATGTATTCATGTACCGATGGTGATTCTAGTGATGCATTCATGTACTAATGGTGGTTCTGGTGACATATTTATTTACTAATAATGTTTCTGGTGCCATATTCATAAAATATTGATGACTCTGGTGATCTAATTATGTACTGATGATGATTTTATTTTTGTCTCCATTTACTGATGATGGTTCTGGTGATGAATATATCACCATAATCATCATCACTACATGAATACAGCAACAAAACAACCATTAATACATGAATATGTCACCATAACTGGAATACGTCACTTGAACTACCATCAGTACATGAATACATTACCAGAACTACTATCAGTTTTGTGTAAGCTGTATTTGTCTCATGATGGACACAAAAACCATCAGACACATCCCTTTATTTATTTTACTCATTTATATAGTGCCATTAATTCTACAGCTGTTTACATACATTGTAATCAGTTTCCCCATTGAGGCTCACAATCTAGAATCCCTATCAGTATGTATTTGGAATGTGGTAGGAAACCAGAGGAAACCCACGCAAACACAGTGAGAACATACAAACTCCTTGGTGGTAAACACTGAGCTGCGCTATATCTACAATAGGGGGTCTGTTTATTTTCCTTTAGGGTATCTGGTTAATGCTGGACACCTTAAACCAAACAGCCACCATTATAGTTACGTTATATTAGTTTCCATGACTATCCTTGCTTTGACATTGAAAATATAGGAACATCAGGGATGAATATCGCCATTTTTCCCCTGTATTATGTAAATAGTCTGCAAAAAATGATTGATTATGTTTGTAACATTGAAATTGCACTCCCTGTTAAGTCAAATCCCTAAGGTACACCGCTATTTTTTTCTTTTGCTGAAAAAGGTAACCATTCTAGTGGAAGTGGTCATCAGAGTTTGCTATCTAACCCATCGTAGGGGGAGGTGCATTAGGGTTCCTTAGTCTCTGCCGCCTTTATTTTGTTTTGGGGTGGGGGGGCACCATTGGCTTCCTCTGCCTAGAGCACCATAATACCTTGGCCCTGCCTGCCTCCACCTGCAATTCATGATGGCTCTTATGTTAGTTTTACATCTTGCTGTTTGCTAATATAACAGTTCCCATATAAAGGGGAGTCCTGCACAGGTTCTGACCACCCAGTTCTCAAACTGGATGGTACTAAACAAGACCGGGCCCCTTCGCTAAGTATTTCCATAGCAGCCGCATCATTGTCTTTGATGGTGAGTCTTGCCGTCTTGGAAGTTTCTGTGCGTTGTCTCGTTTGTGCCACTTTTATTTTTGAGGGGGGTTTGATGTTCTCTTTCTTTTATACAAACTCCAAATCCCCTACATAGATCCTTACATTGACTAAGGGTATGTTCATACATAGCATATGTTTTGCAGATTTTTGTCCAGATTTTCATAATACAGTAGAGCCTAAAACTAAAAGGGAGAGCCACATGACTAGGATGCCTGACAGGCCCTGTTCATCATAGTGGCTTAGTAAGGGGTAATTGTTTTCTGTGGGACAAACAAGATGGCGTTCTGGAGGCTGAGGGGCAGGATTTCACCAAAATTGGGGTGGAGATTAAGTGAGTGCCCTCATTAGTGAACAAGCCTTGGCATGGTAGGGCCAGTCCATTAGTGGATCCGTGTCCCACCCACCCTTCCCTTATATATAAAAAAAAGTCACAAGATATTGAGAGAGGTTACAGTTACAATTCTTTATGGTCGGCAGCTCGGGTTAACTCTCATGTCATGACAGTTGGCGAGTATGGGGCTGTGGAAAGCCAACTGCTGGTATGGAAAAAGGGGAGTAGGGGACCCGTTTGGTGGGGTCTATCTCCCGTCCGCCCTCATCTATAATATAACGGGCTAAGCGTCACTCTGTCCGAAGCCTTTATAGACTGCGCAAGCGCGACGCGCCTGTGCAGTCTGGCTCCAGACAGAATGAGGCATTCAGCGGTGAGGAGTGTGTATGGCGCCCGGAGATGTCGGTATGCGTACATACCGCAATCTCGAGTGCCATGCTTACATACTTACCTGACCGGGAGAAGCGTTGCCGCGACGCTTCTCTTCGGCCGGAGACCGGGGCAGGAGTGTGGCTGGAATCGCGCATGCGCATAGCGCGATCCAACGCCATTTTACTGAATACACATTTGCAATGTGTCTTCAGCAATATGGCGCCGGACAGCGCTATGGGCATGCGCGTACTCCGGCGCCAGACTCCTCCCCGGCCTCCAGCAGAACATGACAGCGCTGGAGCACAGGAAAGAAGGGTGAATATAATTTTTTTTTTTGTATGTGTGTAGTTTAATAGGGGTGAAGGGGACAATACATATCAGGATAAGGAGGGTGAGGGGACCATGCATACCAGGAAAGGGGGGAGAGGGGACCATGCATACCACGAAAGGGGAGTGAGGGGACCATGCATACCATGAAAGGGGGGTGAGGGGACCATGCATACCACGAAAGGAGGGTGAGGGGACTATGCATACTACGAAAGGGGGGTGAGGGGACCATGCATACCATGAAAGGGGGGTGAGGGGACCATGCATACCATGAAAGGGGGGTGAGGGGACCATGCATACCACAAAAGGAGGGTGAGGGGACCATGCATACCATGAAAGGGGGGTGAGGGGACCATGCATACCACGAAAGGAGGGTGAGGGAACCATGCATACAACAAAAGGGGAGTGAGGGGACCATGCATACCACAAAAGGGGAGTGTGGGGACCATACATACCACGAAAGGAGGGTGAGGGGACCATGCAGACCACGAAAGGAGCATGAGGAGACCATGCATACCATGAAAGAAGGGTGAGCGGACCATGCATACCATGAAAGGGGAGTGAGGGGACCATGCACACCACGAAAGGGGAGTGAGGGGACCATGCATACCACGAAAGGAGGGTGAGGGGACCATGCATACCGCGAAAGGGGAGTGAGGGGACCATGCATACCATGAAAGAGGAGTGAGGGGACCATGCATACCTTGAAAGGGGGGTGAGGGGACCATGTATACCACGAAAGGAGGATGCGGGGACCATGCATACCACAAAAGGGGGTGAGGGGACCATGCATATCACGAAAGAGGAGTGTGGGGGCCATGCATACCACGAAAGGAGAGTGAGGGGACCATGCATACCACGAAAGGGGAATGAGGGGACCATGCATACCACGAAAGGGGAGTGAGGGGACCATGCATACCACGAAAGGAGGGTGAGGGGACCATGCATACCATGAAAGGGGAGTGAGGGGACCATGCATACCATGAAAGGGGAGTGAGGGGACCATGCATATCACAAAAAGGGAGTGAGTGGACCATGCATACCACGAAAGGGGGGGTGAGGGGACCATGCATACCACGAAAGAGGGGTGAGGGGACCATGCATACCACGAAAGGGGGGTGAGGGGACCATGCATACCACAAAAAGGGGGGTGAGGGGACCATATATACCAGGATTGAGGGGTGAGGGGACCATGCATACCAGGATTGGGGGTGAGAGGATCATGCATACCAGGATTGGGGGGTGAGGGGTAGCATGCGTACCAGGATTGGGGGGTGAGGGGACCATGCATACCAGGATTGGGGGGTGAGAAGACCATGCATACCAGGATAGGGGGGGTGAGAGGACCATGCATACCAGGATGGGGGGGTGAGAGGACCATGCATACCAGGATACGGGAGTGAGAGGACCATGCATACCAGGATAGGGGGCTGAGGGGACCATGCATACCAGGATTGGGGGGTGAGAGGAACATGCATACCAGGATTGGGGGGTGATGGGACCATGCATACCAGGATAGGGATAAGGGGGTACCATGCATACCAGGATTGGGGGGTGAGGGGACCATGCATACCAGGATGAGGAATAGGGTGCCATGCTTACCAGGATTGGGGGAGGTGAGGGTACAATGCATACCAGGATAGAGATGAGGGGTGCCATGCACACCAGGATAGGAGGGGGCAGCACATACCAGGATGGGAGACCATTTTACCAATAAAAATGCCACCCGGCGTAGAACGGGTTCATAGCTAGTTTTTTATAAGTGGTGAAAATACTTTGGGGTCCCTACTGAGCCAAACTCTCAGGGGGATAATTTATGGTGGGGTGCTATTCAGCAGGAGGGCCTCCAAATTGGTACGATGTGGTTTGAGGCACAGAGGAGCAGCTGATGGCACCAGGTTTTATTGGTTGAGCTTCTACAGACCCCTTTCTACTTATGTTTTGATTAATATGTTAATGCTATTATATATTTTTGTTTTCACTTATGTGAACTATGTATATATATTTTCTTGCTGTTTTGTTGATTGCTCAGCAGGTGAGCGGCACCGGTGGGAGGGGTCCTGACTTCTGGTTGTGGGTATTTCCTCCTTGGCCGGCTGCAGCTCACCATGTAACCTGTGAAAGCGCCTTTGCAGCGCGAAACGATCTTCGTTGCTATCTCCTTTTTGCACCCGTTCTCCCGCTGATACGCTTTTCTAATAAAGCTTTGACTACACTACCCGGTGAGTGCCGTTCTTTTCTACTATTTGTTGCTATGCGGATTAGCTTATTTTCCATGAATGTGCACCTAAGGGTAAAACAGTTGTATTGCCGACTGCGTCTCTTTTATACTCGTATGATGGTTCGGATGTGTGGGCTATTGTGATGGTGCTCGCCTTCTATTTCTGGACTTTGTATTGCTGATTTTCTATTTGGGCATGAGCATGCATTTTTTAGCCACTTTCCCGGCCAGAGAAATAAGAGTGGCTTTCTTAAAGAGCGCAGTTGTGGCGCCCCTGAGGGTTCAGTCGCCACAGAGGTACTGCACCTCCTCCTGAGGTGTGGTACCCCACCATTCAGGTAAGGTGGAGACACCTGACCACACTCCAACACCTGCATCCCACACAACATAGTAGTGTAGCAAAGCACCCTTTGGTGGCTCCCTGCTTCGAACATGAAGCGTGCTGGGAGGCGGGTGGAGTTTAGTCTGCACTAAAAGAGCGGGAAGAGTGTAGGATTTAGTCAGTTTGTCACAGGAGTCTGACGAGGTCAGTCTGTGAGAGAAGATCCCGAGTGGGATGGATGAAGGAAGTGCTGCAGCCGACCTCAGTGACCTGGGTCCGCTGGCACAGGAAAGGAACTTTGATAGAAAGCCTGACTCTCCATAAGAAGAAAAAGGATTAGTACGGAACGTGAGGAGAAGAGGAGAACTAAGGATTAGGGTTAGAGGAGAACCCTTCCCAAGTTCTAAGCGCAAGGCCGGGGTCCGGTCCCCGAGGTTGTATGGATACTAATGGTCCTGCAGCAGACACCGGAGGAATAGAAGTTGTCACCACTTTATTCCCACACAAGACTTGGAGGCACAACAGCATCGTGAGTGAGCCGGGACTAGGTAGCAAGGAGTCCCCGAAGCAGGCTACAGCTGTCTGCCGTACAAGTAGAGTTCTAAGAACATCTGACAGAAGGAACTCCAGTGTAACTCAGTACTGTGAGTACTTCACTAAAGGCGCTAAGAGGGAGACGTTCTGAAAAGGCACATATGTTGGCGGAGTGTTGGAAAGGAGAACTTCATCTTGCCTGGAAGTTGGCTGAGCTCCTGACCCGGAGGACACGGCACGGATGCAGGCTCTTGTGCCACGACAGACTGAGAGTAAAGCTTTGGAATTACATGCCCTGATGTGCTCCACTTATTCCTGCGTCAACCTGCCCGGCACTGCTACATCCCCTGCACCCGACACTACACCATCTAAGTGTCACTTCACCTACTCTGCCCTGGGACTACAGCCCTGCCTGTGGAGGGCTATAACATCATTGCTGCCCCACACCATCTGTCTCAGAGGATCTGTCTGCAGCGTCAGCTTAACATCTTCGTTGCCGAACACCACAGGTGGCGTCACGACTCATTCATTCATAAGCTCTAACCGTCATAAGCACACTGAACATTCCCCTTTTACAATGGGCGCCCAGGGCCATGAGCCGGGTCCCAGCTGCCGAGACATCTCCCATTGAAGCTCATCGGGCCCGGTACAGAGAACCCCACAGCCCTGGGAGGGCGACCCACAGTGTGTTCCGACTAATTCCTAATGGAGTCGGCGGCTTTCCCTGTGTCAAGTGACCTCTTAGCAGGTCGGGAGAACGTGAATCGTTTTTTAAGGAATGCGATCAACGAGATGAGATTTTTTCTTTGAGTACCAAGAGTTTGGAACACAAATTTGGCATTTTACTGGAAAAGGAGATGAAGCTTTTTTGGACTAATAACTCTCTCAGTTCCTATATAGACTGTGACCGTGTGCCTCGGGGTTTAAGAGTTTACAAGGACATATCACATTTTAAAGATAACCCTGATTTCAAGACTGAATGGGACAATATTTTTCTGCAGTGTTCCCAGAAACTTTTGCAACTGGTCATAAAATATAACGTGCAGTGTTATGAGAATCTGAACAGGGACATAACTAAAACCATGGAGGAATTGAAGTCCCGCCTAACTGAGCAACAGTGGTCAGTTTTAAATAAAAAAAAATGGACACCAAACTTATTCCAATTCAAGCAGATATTGAGCAGAAAAAAGAGATACATTTGTCAGAGATAAAGCTGACTTTGAATCAGGACATATCTTCACTTGGAATAAAGCGAATCGTGGCAGCGATAAGACTGGCCGGCCACGCTTTAGGGGGAATAGGCGCCCCAGGAAATATCAAAAAAATCAGAGGGATTATCTAACTACTGATTCTGATTCCAGTTACTGTGACGACAACTCGGTGATAACCAATTTGAGAGATGATACATCAGTTTGTGAATCTGCACATACTTCCGCAATACAGGTCCCTTTAGGCGGAGAATGAGACGAGGGGGCAAGAGGAGGAGGCGTCACGCCCCAGTACAAGAGAAAAATGGTGACTTGGAACAGGAAGGAGAGATAATTCTTCCAAATGACATGGTGATCAATTTAACCGACCATCGTTTATCACCGGCTCACAGTTCTTTATTATCCAAAGGCTTGAATTTTTGCCTTCCTAGGGACTTTGATTTTGTGGACTTTAAGATCGACCTTTTTAAGGCAGTCAGAAAAATACATCTGCACAAATCTTTCTTGAAAAAATCTGACCTCGCCACACCTGATGTGGTTAACCCATGCACTGTGGGTCCATTGGGTTTTCTTGCGGACTCCAGTGCATTTGCAACCATCAGGGAAGATGCGGCTTTATTAAACAGTTTATGTGACGGAAATGCTTCCGCAGAAAACAATGAAGCAGGGGTTTTTGAATCAGTTAAACCGTTTACGCAGGGTGTAAAATCCACATGTATGCCTCCGATTTCTCCAGGCAATGTGATTGATTTGTTTGAAACGCAGGTATTGAAGGATGTGGAGGCTTTGGTTTACAAGAGGGCTCCCTCTAATTTATCTCCTGAGGAAAAGCGAGCTTTGTCAGAGATCACCAAGTGGTCTGATGTTGTGGTAAGAACCGCAGATAAAGGTGGCAACACGGTGCTGTTACCAAGGTCACTTTATTTGAATGAAGCCACCAGACAACTTTCTGACGTTAATACTTACATGAAGCTAAAAAATGATCCCACAGGAAAATTTAAAAATGATCTTTGTTCTTTTCTCAAGAGATATGTTGAATTAGGGGTCATCCCCAAGAAATTAGCAGAACGCTTTCTACCGGAGTTCCCCAAAAAACCCTATTGGTACTGTATTCCTAAAATACATAAGTATATGTCCTGCCCTCCCTGCCAACCCATTGTGTCCGGGATAGGGTCTCTCACTGAACCTCTCGCCCAGTATATGGATTGGCTGCTTCGTCCTCTTCTTGGCGACATCCCCTCATATATAAAGGACACTAAAGATTTTTTGAAAGTTGTCAATGATTTTGAATGGCAGCCTGGCTTCTCTCTTGTGTCCATTGATGTGGAAAGTCTCTATACTAAGATTCCCCAGGATCTAGGGGTAGATGTGATAAGGGAAATTTTAGCCACAACGGACAAAGATGCTGCATTCATTGACTTTGTATGTGAGGGGGATCCGTTTTGTTTTGAGACACAATGCATTTAAATTTCAGAATACTTGGTACCTACAACAGGTCGGGACCACGATGGGGACTCCGGTGGCGTACACTTTCGCCAAAAATTTTTTTTGGCTGTTTTTGAAAACAGGCATATCTATTCACTTTCTAACGTCTTTTTGAAACACATCAAGATGTATGTTAGATATGTGGACGATGTATTCATTGTGTAGGACGGCCCCCCCCAGATGTATTTGACAATTTTGTGGAGTATCTTAACAATTTAGGTGACATGAATATGTCATTTAATTCCAAATTTGGGGGCACCTCAATTGAATTTTTGGACTTTTTTTAGAGGTTAGAGAGGGTTCTCTCTTTACTTCAGTTTTTCGTAAACCATCATCCACTAATGCCATGCTTCACTGTGACAGTTATCACCCTTTTTACATGAAAAATTCTTTACCGTATAGTCAGTTTCTTAGACTAAAATGTATAAATAATACCCAGATAGGCTTTGTTGACCAATCGCAAGAATTATGTAACAGATTTTTGAAGAGGGGTTACCCTGAAAACCTGCTAAAAAAATACAGACCAGATTTAATCAGAACTCAAGTGGTGAGGCGAATAAAAGGGTTAATTGCAAGAAGGATGAAAAGAGGTTTGTTTTTTCGTTTGATTTTGGTCCTATGGTCGTGGCAGTCAGGTCTGCAATCCGTAAAAATTGGCACATTTTAAGTCACGATACTGATTTATCAGAAGTGGTGGAGAGAGGACCCCTTTTTGCTTGTAGGAAAAGTGTCAGTTTAAAGGACATTCTTGTACATAATTGCATGGAAGACCCACATAGTAATTGGCTCAATTTGTTGCCCCCAAAAGGTAATTATCGATGTGGGCAGTGTCCGTTTTGTTCTCATCACATTCTTGACTGTTGTTTACGTATAGGTGTGGTAACTCATTATGTCACTGATTTTATTTCATGCAAAACCACCCATGTTGTTTATGTTTTATTTTGTCCTTGTAAGATTTTCTATATAGGGAAAACTATACGTCCTCTTTATGTTAGGTTTAGGGAGCACTTCAATTCTATTTTGACAGGCAAAGGGGTCCCTAGACTTATTAACCATATGGAGAAGCACACGGTGGCAATCCCGATGCATTATCTTTTGTTGGCATAGAAAGGGTTACTTTACCCTCACGGGGAGGTGATCTGAATAGGAATTTATTGAAACAAGAGGCCAGGTGGATTATGCAAACCCATGCTTTAGAGCGTACGGGACTCAATGAGAGGATTGATATGTGTTTTTTTGTGAAAAAAGAAAAAAAATGTTTTGCAAAAAAGGTTTTTTTTGTGAAAAATCATTATTTTTTCGCCTCTTTCTGGCTTGTGTTTTTTTCTCTTTTTCCTTTTGTATTTATGGTAGTATTATATGTATTATATATTTTTGTTGTCACTTATGTGAACTATGTATATATATTTTCTTGCTGTTTTGTTGATTGCTCAGCAGGTGAGCGGCACCGGTGGGAGGGGTCCTGACTTCTGGTTGTGGGTATATCCTCCTTGGCCGGCTGCAGCTCACCATGTAACCTGTGGAAGCGCCTTTGCTATCTCCTTTTTGCACCCGTTCTCCCGCTGATATGCTTTTATAATAAATCCTTGACTACACTACCCGGTGAGTGCCGTTCTTTTCTACTATTTGTTGTTAATGTTATTTGATAAAGGCTGCTGTGGCCAATTTGCTAAGGGTAAGTGAGAAGGAGGAAAAGAAGGAAAAGGGTGGGATGAGGTTGGTCAGCGCAGGCCGAGGTCAGCCATTGCTTAGTCAAATGCTGGCAAAGTAGTTGTGATTTTTTTAATCTCATCCGCATGCTATTTTTATTTTTAGTCCTGATTTCCCCATAGATATGACTGTGATTAAAAGAATATAATCTCCTCTGCCAGTGATCTTTCCAGTCCCAGCAGGGTTTCTGTGCCAATCTCTTTGCATTAAGTCTGCTGTGCAACTGTTCCATCCCACACAACAGCTAAAGCCAATCAGAGCGGTACATACATTGGGATGGAACACCGGCACAGGAGGCAGGGATACGCTGGGAGCAGCTGAGGATCTCCTGCAGCGGTGAGCATCATTGTTTTGCTTGTTTTTTCAAATACGCTGCTGAAAGATCTGCATCAAGATCAGTCAAATTTTGTGTTGATCTGCCACTACATTCATCCCTGTTGATAACGTGCGAGTTTGCTGTGGAAAGTGCCAGCATCAAACTCACAATGTGTGAACTTACATGTAGCGTTAAATGATACAATTTTGGAAGAAAAAAAAAAAGCTAAAGTATAAAATTAAAAATAATCAATAAAGTTTGAGATAAACTTTAAACTTGAAAGCCATGTACAATGCGATGGGAAATATGAAGAACTACAAGTGGCTTCTTGAGGGTGCAGACTGGGGCCAGGCAATGACAGGGTTAATCTGGAGAATTAGATTTGAGTTTTACAGGGTTTGCTACTGACAGAAGTAGGATAAAGGTTGGGACTTAGAGACTTGTCCTGGCTCAGTGATTATGGATTAGGCTGATCAGCTACGTATATCAGATTAATTTACTAACTACACTCCGCTCCTGTTTGGAAATAATGTGCATGGCCAGCAGAGCGGATCTACTGCAATGTTCAGATGAGATGGCGGAAAAATCTATTTTATATGATAAGTATTTAAGGTTCATTGTACAAGCAGTATACTGCGGCACACAATGAGATACCGACACTTTAACAGGCACAAAATGTGTAATGGCTTCAGTGCTCGAGGTTCTGATGGACTATTGCAGAAGAAATTGTACTCTACAGCCACTACACTTGGGGTGCTGTAACCTTCACCCATTCCCTATTCTTTTCTTTCACTGTACCTACATCTCCAAAGATTCAGCGCACAATGGTTTTGTTTCTGTGTTGTGACTCCCTTTGTGTCCATCTCTACATCATATCCTAACCTGTCCCTCGGTCACCATACCCTGCGTCTCAAGGGTCACATTTCTATGGACTCTATCTCTCACACATTCTGACCACTCTTTGGATCATCTTCTCTCAAACTAGAGTGGACAGCTAAGCTAGACACCATTTAGACCCTACATTTTTCAAAGTACCTAACTTGGCCACCCCCTATTTATCTACTCCCCACAGGAGAACACAATCCAGGACCATGCTTCCAAGCCCCATCTCCGGTCTACAGGTCAACCAGACCTTTACTATAGTCTCAACTGGCCAAAATGGATCGTCTGGACACTCTAAAGGGCCTGATAACAGCGTCTCTTGAGCTTGACCTCTCCTCTGTCACCTACATGGTTTACTTCCTGACTGTTTCTATGGCACGCAACAAACTTCCAGAGATATTCACTCCAGCTGGCAATATCCCTCAGCCATCATTAGTTGGCAAACTCTGGTAGGTCCACCTCTTGCACACCATCACTCCCAGACTAGACAGCCTGGTTTTCGTTAAATCATCATGATAAATTTTTGTTTCCTCGGTACTTCGTGCCTCGGGGCAGGACATGTGGGCAGACTAGCAGTAGGGTCTTTGGCTCAGAGGGCTCATCCACAGCCCCTCTGTTGCCTCTGTTGCATTCATTATCATGTGTTAATTTAGATTTTGGGATGACGCCTTCTTAGCTGTGGGTAGTGTCATTGAGCCGAGATCTCATTCTGTGCATGCGCCACCTCCGCTGCCATTTTCTTGAAGGCCCCCCAGAGATTGAGTTGCATATGAACAGTCGCCATTTTCATGAAGACTGCCGGAGGTCGATCTTTGCATGGGTCAGCGCCATTTTTATGAAGGTAACCACCAGTGAGAGTATTGCCCTCAGCAAAGACGGCGCCAGCCCAAAATTTAAATGAATATATGATGAATGTGTAGGGAAGGTGACCGGACGGACAGACATGTCAGAACAGAGAAAGGAAGATTCGCACAGTTTAGACAGGTGTCAGTTACTACAGTGGGGAAACAGCTGAGAAAGTGTAGTGGACGTGCAGTACCTTGGGTTGACCATTAGAGGGCAGGGAGGAGTGTGAGCAAAGGACTTGACATCAGCTTAGGAAACCGTTGGTCATTGGGGGCGGAGTTACAGGGAACCGGGAATGATATAAATTTGACAGGAGGGTTCCAGAAAGTTCCAGTCCCCAGGGGGAGCTACAGTGACAGGAGGACTACGACAGTTTGTGCACTGTGAGGAAAACCAAACCAGGGGGACTGAGGAGAGAGAACGTCAGGGGGGTGGTCCTGACAGGAAGAACCGCGGTATAGACGAGGCACTGGGTGTAGGACACCGTATTTGGAATGACGAAACTGACCAGTAAAGCGCTGGTGGTGTACGGGCCTAAGGCGGCCACAGTGACTGAGCTGACAGGATCGTCACAGAGTGAAAAAGGGGCGATGCGTATAAATACGTCCCTGGTGTAAAGTACGGTGTGTGAAGCGGCCCTGGAAACTTGGACCTGTTGCACCCGAAACTTGCCTCTATCTTGTGTCTGTATGTCACTGTTCGGTATACAGAGGGACCACCCCCCAGCCCGGCCCACGACCCTACAAATGCAACAAAGTCAGCAGAGGGGCAGTGGCTGAGCCCTCTGAACTAAAGACCCTAACCACAGTCCTCCCCACAAGTCTTACCTCGAGGCACGAAGCATCAAGGAAACCTGAAATTTATCATGATGATTTAAACCAGGCTGCAGATTTTTACACTAAAGGAATGTATAAAAAATCAGTATTACGGCGCCATTCTGGCCATACCGTTAGTTTAACGTGGATGATACTGATGACAGGTTCTCTCACGGCCAAGGGCATGTTACAATGTAATGGTCTATGAAATCCTCTGTGAGGAAATCACTGCACCGTTAAAGCAGTTTATGAAGTTTAGAAGATAAATCCCTCATAAATCCTAGATCGCTGGGGATCTGAACAATTTGAGTCCACAAATGGAGGGAACCTGGGTAAATGGAATGGAGGTCGATCTTGCGCAGTGCAGCTCCATTCATTCTTATAGGAGTGCCTAAGACCAGCCGAGCTCAGAGTTCATAAAACTCTGGAGGTACCATCGAGAATGAATGGGGTGCAAGGCACATGATTGACCACCTCCACATTTATGTGGGGCTCTTATGAGCCCCAGTTCTTTGGAATGGTAAGTTTTCCAGCACTTTAATTGTGAAAATTTCCAAACTTACACTCACTGGCCACTTTATTAGGTACACCTGTCCAACTGTGTGTTAAGACTTAATTTCTAATCAGCCAATCACATGGCGGCAACTCAGTGCATTTAGGCATGTAGACATGGTCAAGGCAATCTCCTGCAGTTCAAACCGAGCATCAGTATGGGGAAGAAAGGTGATTTGAGTGCCTTTGAACGTGGCATGATTGTTGGTGCCAGAAGGGCTGGTCTGAGAATTTCAGAAACTGCTGATCTACTGGGATTTTCACGCACAACCATCTCTAGGGTTTACAGAGAATGGTCCGAAAAAGAAAAAAAATCCAGTGAGCGGCAGTTCTGTGGCCGGAAATGCCTTGTTGATGCCAGAGGTCAGAGGAGAATGGGCATACTGGTTCGAGCTGATAGAAAGGCAACAGTGACTCAAATTGCCACCCGTTACAACCAAGGTAGGCAGAAGAGCATCTCTGAACGCACAGTGCGTCGAACTTTGAGGCAGATGGGCTACAGCAGCAGAAGACCACACTGGGTACCACTCCTCTCAGCTAAGAACAGGCATCTGATGGCTACTTTCAGCAGGATAATGCACCATGTCATAAAGCTCGAATCATCTCAGATTGGTTTCTTGAACATGACAATGAGTTCACTGTACTCAAATGGCCTCCTCAGTCACCAGATCTCAATCCAATAGAGCATCTTTGGGATGTGGTGGAACGGGAGATTCGCATCAGGGATGTGCAGCCGACAAATCTGCGCCAACTGTGTGATGCCATCATGTCAATATGGTCCAAAATCTCTGAGGAATGCTTCCAGCACCTTGTTGAATCTCTGCCACGAAGAATTGAGGCAGTTCTGAAGGCAAAAGGGGGTCCAACCCGTTACTAGCATGGTGTACCTAATAAAGTGGCCAGTGAGTGTATATAACCCTTTTAACAATCGCGCTCTTGTTCTGAGGATTTTTTTGCAGGATTTTCAGAGCAGGTTATTAGCTTGGAGTCCCAACATTTAATGTTATCACCTATCCAAACTATAAGTGAAAACTTCCGGATAGGTATGGGTCCAACCACTGGGACCACCATCAGAGATAGCTAAGCGTTGTACTTGGCTTTCTCCAGCAATCCCTTAAAAAAACTAAAGAAGAGTTGCATGTTTGTGTGATCACCGCTATAGTACATTTTTAAAGCGCCAATATCCGACCATTTGGGAGATACCTTTAAAGGTTGGGAATAACCCATTACTCACTGACAGGCTTGGACTGGCCCACAGGAGAACAGGAGAATCCTCCGGTGGGCCACCACCCACTTATATGAGCAGTACTTGGCACAATATACTTGAATCACTACGTACAGACAGAGGCGGCATCTTATTCATTTACCATTCTACCCAGTCCATTGTTATGTACATTTGTGATTGAGGATAACGTCACTTGTCCATGTAGCTGTGGGGCACTGGAGTTGGTTACTGGTGGGCCCTTGGCACTCCAGTCCGAGTGTGCTCACAGAGGATATAATTGTTGCAAACTCTCATCTGCTATGTACAGGCTTACACACTAGAAAACGATAATGCTCCCATTTATGCAGAAGAGATATTGAAAATCGTAAGCCATTAAAGCATTAAGTATATTAGATATACAAATATGACAACAAATCCCATATAAAACAGGTCTCCAGGATCTTCTTTTCCATAACTCATATTGTTGGCGCTCATATAGTTGGTCTTGTATATGGCAGCCAATCTAAACAAGCAGAGCTGCAGTGTAAAGCATGGTGGAGAGACACAGCAGAAGCTTGAGTTGGAGTCAGTAATGAAGCAAAGTTAAATAAAAAGCAGCCAAACACTAAAGGGAATAAACAGCTGGTAAGCGTTACACATGGGTAGAGGATATATTCCTTGCACATCCGCTTTCATATGTTTTCATACAGTTTTTATAAGAGGTGAGATGAGAAATCCAGATGACATTTGAGCAGCTTTGAAGTCCTGTGGCCTTTATCATCTCCAATAGGAGAGCTCAGTGCCTGGTGGCTGCTGATTTTGCCTTTTGAGAAAAGCCAATGAGTTAACAGTAATATTCCTATTCAGCACGGTCCGGTGCATAACTTCAACACTCCGGCGTTTACACCCCAGTACATTAATGCCATCTGTCATTCTCTGATTCATACAGCTATGTGCCCACAACAGGATCACTTGTCATCACCTAGTACTTGGCATTCCAATGTGGCGAGCCGGGTTTTGGCTGGCACCCTCACCGACAGATACGTACATATAAAGGGGTCATCCGAGATTAGAAAAACACAAAATGCTTTCTTTTAGAAACAGCGCCACCACTATCTAGACGATGTGTGTGGTATTGCAGTTCAGTCTTATTTAGTTTTAAAGTGCACCTGTCACCTGTTTTAGCCGCTATAAGATGCGGCCACCGCCTTTCAGGGCTTATCTACAGCATTCTATAATACTGTAGATAAGCCTCCGGTCCGATCTGTAAGAGAAGAAAAATAAGTTTTATTATACTCACCTTAGGGGGTGGTCCGGTCCGATGGGTGTCACAGGTCCAGGTGCAGCGCCTCCTATCTTCTTGCAACACCGTCCTCCTGCTTGCTTCATCACTCAAGGCATCGCGCTCCTGCGCAGGTGTACTGATTTGCCCTGTTGAGGGCACAGCAAAGTACTGCAGTGTGCAGGCACTCTCTGACCTTTCCCGGCGCCTGCGCACTGCAATACTTGCCTCTACCCTCAACAGGGCAAATCAGTACGCCTGCGCAGGAGCGCGACACAAAGCAAGTAGGAGGACGACATTGCATGAAGATGGGAGGCACCGGACCCGGACCTGCGACATCCATCGGACCGGACCGCATCGGTCGCCCCCCTGGGGTGAGTATAATAAAACTTATTTTTCTTATCTTTCAGGTCGGCTTGAGGGCTTATCTAAAGCTAATGTTTTAACACAGGAAGAGTTCAGAAATTAATATTTTGTGGAATAACCATAATTTTTAATCACAGCTTTCATGCGTCTTGGCATGCTTGCCACCACTCTTTCACACTGCTTTTGGGTGACCTTTGTTTGATGGCTTGTGACTATCCATCTTCCTCTTGATTACATTCCAGAGGTTTTCAATGGGGTTCAGATCAGATCTGGAGATTGGCCTGGCCATGACAGGGATTTGATGTGATGGTATTTTATACACACATTGATTGATCTAGCTGTGTGGCATGGCGCATTGTCCTGCTGGAAAAAACAGTCCTCAGAGTTGGGGAACATTGCCTGAGCAGAAGGAATCAACTGTTTTTCCAGGATAACCTTGTATGCGGCTTGATTCATACGTCCTTCACAAAGATTAACCTGCCCAATTCCAGCCTTGCTGAAGCATCCCCACATCATCACCGATCCTCCACCAAATCTCACAGTGGGTGCAAGACACTGTGGCTTGTACGCCTCTCCAGGTTTCCATCTAACCAGGTGTTGGGCAAAGCTGAAAAGATGACCAGGTGTTGGGCAAAGCTGAAAATTAGAATCATCAGAGAAGATTACCTTACTCCAGTCCTCTATGGTCCAATCCTTATGGGCTTTGGCAAACTTCAGCCTGGCTCTCCTTTGCTTCTCATTGATGAAAGGCTTTTTTCAAGCTTTACATGACTTGAGCCCTGCCTCTAGGAGCCTGTTACAAACTGTTCTTGCCGTGCACTTCACCCCAGCTGCTATTTGCTAATTCTTTTGTAGGTCACTTGATGTCATCTTGCGGTTGCTGAGTGACATTCGAATAAGATGACGGTCATCCTGGTCAGTGGAGAGTCGTTTTTGCCCTCTGCCAGTCTGTAGCTTTGTTGTCCCCAATGTCTGCTGCTTGACCTTGTTGTAATGAACTGCCGTCTTAGAAATTTTAAGAAATGACGCATACTGTATCCCTCTGCTAGTAAAGCCTGAATTGAGCCCTTCTTTTCCTCACTCAAGACTTTTCCTTTCAACTCCTTTGGCATGGTTAAAAGTTATTTTTTCATTCCTATTACTTTTGAAATATTACTAGCACTTGTTTTGCCATCCAGATTGTCCTATTGCAAGAAGATTGTGAACACCACAGCAGGGTTTTTTTATTCTTTCCCTTGTTAAATAAGATTTGGTTCAGGTGCTCACCTAATCAGAAGCACATTAAATAGAATGAGGTGAACTCTGGTTGGAATTCAACGACACTGGAATGGAATGGCTGTCAGACATGTAGAGGAGAAGCTGATTTTTATAAAACTGTGCAGTGGTCTCTTAATTTTTGCCAGAGCTGTAGATAGATAGAAAATCAGGAAAAAACAGGCAGCACTCCAAAAATTAAAGTGAAAAACTGTGGCTTTACTGATCCATTAGCAGCAACGTTTCGGCAGATTTCTCTGCCTTTCTCAAGCTTGAGAAAGGCAGAGAAATCTGCCGAAACATTGCTGCTAATGGATCAGTAAAGCCATAGTAGTTTGACAATAGCTTCACCCAATCACTAACCATGAGAGGAGAAAAAGTTTTGGTGTTATCATTCATATTCTCTGAAAAAAGGCCAAGAAAGCAAAAATTCTGCCGCATGTAAACTTTTGAGCACAACTGTAGATGTGCATACCCAGTGGCAGCTATGGATCCTACTGGATGATGTGGATCTGCTGTTATAACCTGATAGTTCAACTCTCGCTAAACAGCAGTCCAGATACATTTATGTAGATAGCAGGAAAATCAGGGCTGGCATTACACAGGATTTGGGGTAGAAATTCACATGAAAAATTATTTTTTACCATTTTTTATTTTTTTTTCTCATCTAGAGTGCAGTAAAATGCATTGTTAGACCGCTCTCATCTCCCTTCCTCCTGCTCAGAAAACAAGACATAGACAGCTGCTCTGTGACATGGTAAGCCATGGAGACATCTGCGTCTCTTACTCTGACAGCACAACATACACTCACTGGCCACTTTATTAGGTACACCTGTCCAACTGTGTGTTAAGACTTAATTTCTAATCAGCCAATCACATGGCGGCAACTCAGTGCATTTAGGCATGTAGACATGGTCAAGACAATCTCCTGCAGTTCAAACCGAGCATCAGTATGGGGAAGAAAGGTGATTTGAGTGCCTTTGAATGTGGCATGATTGTTGGTGCCAGAAGGGCTGGTCTGAGAATTTCAGAAACTGCTGATCTACTGGGATTTTCACGCACAACCATCTCTAGGGTTTACAGAGAATGGTCCGAAAAAGAAAAAAAATCCAGTGAGCGGCAGTTCTGTGGCCGGAAATGCCATGTTGATGCCAGAGGTCAGAGGAGAATGGGCAGACTGGTTCGAGCTGATAGAAAGGCAACAGTGACTCAAATTGCCACCCGTTACAACCAAGGTAGGCAGAAGAGCATCTCTGAACGCACAGTGCGTCGAACTTTGAGGCAGATGGGCTACAGCAGCAGAAGACCACACTGGGTACCACTCCTCTCAGCTAAGAACAGGCATCTGATGGCTACAATTTGCACAAGCTCATCGAAATTGGACAGCAGAAGATTGGAAAAACGTTGCCTGGTCTGATGAGTCTCGATTTCTGCTGCGACATTCGGATGGTAGGGTCAGAATTTGGCGTAAACAACATGAAAGCATGGATCCATCCTGCCCTGTATCAACGGTTCAGGCTGGTGGTGGTGGTGTCATGGTGTGGGGAATTTTTTCTGGGCACTCTTTGGGCCCCTTGGTACCAATTGAGCATCGTTGCAACGCCACAGCCTACCTGAGTATTGTTGCTGACCATGTCCATCCCTTTATGACCACAATGTACCCAACATCTGATGGCTACTTTCAGCAGGATAATGCGCCATGTCATAAAGCTCGAATCATCTCAGATTGGTTTCTTGAACATGACAATGAGTTTACTGTACTCAAATGGCCTCCTCAGTCACCAGATCTCAATCCAATAGAGCATCTTTGGGATGTGGTGGAACGGGAGATTCGCATCAGGGATGTGCAGCCGACAAATCTGCGCCAACTGTGTGATGCCATCATGTCAATATGGTCCAAAATCTCTGAGGAATGCTTCCAGCACCTTGTTGAATCTCTGCCACGAAGAATTGAGGCAGTTCTGAAGGCAAAAGGGGGTCCAACCCCTTACTAGCATGGTGTACCTAATAAAGTGGCCAGTGAGTGTATGTGTACGGAGCAGATATGGGCAAGCTGAAAGAGATAATCAAGAGGGAATCTGTGCCATGGTTTATGCCAAGATCGTCATTCACATAACTGGAAAAACAAAAGCAACAAATATTTTCAATTGTTTTTCAAATTTTTCTTCGTTACAATTCATAATTCAATTAAAATATAAGCAAACTGTGCAATTATAAAGATTTAATGTGGGAAAGCAATAAAATGTTTATAAGATGTTGATGCAGCAAATTGTCAATAAATCTATTCATAACAATGACATGTCACTACCCTGAAAACAGAAGATATATTATATACGGTATATATACTATTATAGTAGTTATATTCTTGAACATAAGAGCAGTGATTATAGTAGTTATATTCTTGTACATAGGGGCATGATTATAGTAGTTATATTCTTGTACATAGGAGCAGTATTATAGTAGTTATATTCTTGTACATAGGGGCAGTATTATAGTAGTTATATTCTTGTACATAGAGGGCAGTATTAGAGTAGTTATATTCTTGTACATAGGGGCAGTATTATAGTAGTTATATTCTTGATCATAAGAGCAGTATTATAGTAGTTATATTCTTGTACATAGGGGCAGTATTATAGTAGTTATATTCTTGTACATAGGAGCAGTATTATAGTAGTTATATTCTTGTACATAGGGGCAGTATTGTAGTAGTTATATTCTTGTACATAGGGGCAGTATTATAGTAGTTATATTCTTGAACATAAGAGCAGTATTATAGTAGTTATATTCTTGTACATAGGAGCAGTATTATAGTAGTTATATTCTTGTACATAGGAGCAGTATTATAGTAGTTATATTCTTGTACATAGGAGCAGTATTATAGTAGTTATATTCTTGTACATAGGGGCAGTATTATAGCAGTTATATTCTTGTACATAAGAGCAGTATTATTTATTTATTTTACTCATTTATATAGTAACATAGTTATTAAGGTAGAAGGAAGACTTTAAGTTCATCTAGTTCAACCCATATCCTATCCTAACTTGCCATGTTGATCCAGAGGAAGGCAAAAGAAACCCATGTGGAAACAGTAAGCTTCACATTGGGGAAAAAAATTCCTTCCCATTAAGGCTGGGTTCACATTAGCGTTTGAGTCCGCAGCGTGGTGCTACGGTCTTCTTTCCTTAAAGCTCCACCTACTTCTGCATGCGTCCTGCGTACCTATCTTTAACCTTGGGTTCGCAGGGACATGCGCTGTATGCAGATGCGTCCGCATGCGGCGTTTTGAAGTGCCCGATGAACGCAAGAAAATGCAACATGTTTCGTTCGGAGAGCACTTCAAAACGCAGAGTAAGGGGGTGAAGAGGAGGAACTTAAATGGGGTTACCTCCCCTGCTCCGTGTCCGGAACCACCTGGCCAGGAAGCAGCGTTTCCTGGGGGAAGGTTATCAGACCTGGACCGACCCTTCCATGTAACTGCGGGGGGGCGGTGACCTGTTAGGAGGGGCTGCGTGCAGAAAACAGAGCAAAGTCAGGGCGGGAAAGTACAACACGCAGGAGAGAGAGCTGTCAACTGCACCGCATTCCCGGAGGGAGAGAGCCCTCTGGCTGAGGACTGAGACAGACAGCACACGGTGAGCGCCCTTTGTGTGAACGTGGACCCGCCAGCCTCCGTGACCAGAGGAGACTCCCCTGACAAGTCAGAGACAGTCGCTAGTGCGTGCAGGCCCGGCATGCGCAGTGACAAACCTGAGCCCCTGAGAGAAGTAGCTGGACTGACAGAGGAGCGCAGCATCGTTCCTGCGGTGACACGTACAGAGTGTAAACTTGTGACTAATGTGATGGTCAACGTGTGGCTGGACACACCGCCTCCAGCAGGGCGAATTTCTCTGACACACGTGACCCTGGATACACCGTCTCCTGTAGGGCGAATTTAAATAATAAGGGGAAACACCAGGGAAACCGATACAATGGAGGGCCCTGCGATAGGGAACGGGGACCTGGAGACCTCCTGCACTCCCCTGAGACAGTCTCTACACTCCTAACAGTCCCTATACAGGCTCCGCAACTGTCGCTGAGCTGGAACCTAAGAACCCTAGCTCGCCCTGCACCTAGCCCTTTCTAATTAAATGGACGGTGCAGAAACTAATCCCACCACTACACTGAAACACAAATAAGGGAAGTCACAAACAGGGATAACACCGCTTAGCTTTGCTCTGTTGCTCTTGCTCCCAGCAGCAGAGTCCACCACCAGAATGTAGTTTTCCTTCAGAATCGCTGCTACTTCTCCAAGCTTTGTCAGAGCTGCAAGGAACACCTCTCTGTAATTCCTTCCTTCACCAGACTTTACACCAGAGCTCTCCTGAGCTCCAATGAACTCCTCTCTATAGTTCCTACCTCCACCAGATTTGGTTGGAAATGACCAATATCACCACCACCTGCTCATAGACCATGTGACCCTATATAGGAAAAGGGAATGGTCAAATGATCAGGGGCAAAAAGCTG
This sequence comes from Dendrobates tinctorius, assembly GCF_039654945.1. Classification (NCBI taxonomy): domain Eukaryota; kingdom Metazoa; phylum Chordata; class Amphibia; order Anura; family Dendrobatidae; genus Dendrobates; species Dendrobates tinctorius. The sequence continues at coordinate 11,254,546 of NW_027361993.1, forward strand.
CTATAATCCCAGTGACCAGCGGGGGCAAAAGGCGAAGCAAAGAAAACATCAAGTGCAATGACCCTAATGGCCACCGGGGGCAAAACTAGAACTGAAACCACCAGCTTAAGGAAAAAAAAGGTTACTAGTGCTTTTTATCTGTCATGATCCATGCTGGATCATGACAACTAAGAGTGGTGAGAGCAGGACCCCCTCTCACCGCCCAGCATCCTGTTGTTTTCCCCAGAGGCCATTTCTTCATCGTGGACAGAGACTTGAGAGTCTGCATGTGCCGCTGTTGATGGTGCCAACGTTGGAGAATTAGACCCTTCAATCAAGCCTTCTACAGACTGCTAAGTTTATTCCTGCTTACGTTTATCTCTTTAATCACCCTATTACCATTTACTTGTTGCAATTACCCCCCTTGTTGCCCCTCCCTGCGTGGAGTGAATATCCCTGTAAATAAACCTTTAACTCTTGGTCTGCTTCAGATCCGTGACGGCATCCTCAGTACCTGCAGGTTATTACAGCTGCACGAGGATGCATCTGCATACAACGCATGTCCCTGCATACCCAATGTTAAAGATAGGTACGCAGGATGCATGCGGAGTAGATGGAGCTTAAGGAAAGAAGTCTGCAGCACCACGCAGCAGACTCAAACGCTACTGTGAACCCGGCCTAATTCCTCAGTGTTTTACAGACATTATCAGCACTGTCCCTGATGGGGCACACAATCTAAGTTCCCTATCAGTTTGTCTTTGGAGTGTGGGAGGAAACCGGAGAACCCGGAGGAAACGCATGCAAACACGGGGAGAACATACAAACTCCTTGCTGATGTTGTCCTTGGTGGGATTTGAACCCAGGACATAGAAGTTCTCTTTTAGTACATAAAAGGCAGCATTCTTGGTGTCATTGTAGTAAAGATACTCAACTCAGTTTGGCATTCGCTAATGATCACTTTGCTGTACAGCCTTCATTTGCCCAACAACACATACCTCTTCAGGCCCTTACCCTAGTCTCATCAGCTGCCTGTCCTCCATGTTCAAGCTGTGTTGCAGTGATAAAATACATGTCTGGCTTTCAGGTTGCTGACCTGTCACAGCCGCTGACAGACACAATGGCAAAGATTAGCAGGAAAGGAGTGTTTCTCTTTCTTCGGCTAGCGGCCTGTACATCCAAAGCTGACCTGACAGAACCTCTGTGCAGCCCAATTAGGTGGAAACTGAGTCCCTATCTGAAATTACAGGCAAGGAGGTGATCTTTGTAAAATGTCAGGAAGGAACCAACTTTTTTTTGCATACCCATACTCCTACGAAATGTGTCCTCACGGGGGATAATGTGATTCATAACAGTCCGCGGACTGTCTCTGCCTGCATTTCTTGCAGGATATTCCAGTCGTGACCTATACTGGGTATAGATTATAGAGGGTGGGCCATTTATATGAATATACCTGGGTGGGCCGACTTCAAAATGGCTGCCATGGTCACCACCCATCTTGAAAAGTTTTCCCCCTCCCATATACTAATGTGCCACAAACAGGAAGTTGATATCACCAACCATTCTCATTTTCTTTAGGTGTGCCTAACCTTATAAATGGCCCACCCAGGTCTAACCTTATAAATGGCCCACCCTGTAGATTGGTGAGGCTGGGCATTGATTTTGTGGGTCGCCCTCCCAGGGCTGTGGGGTACTCGGTACCGGGCCCGATGTGTCAATGGGAGATGTCACGGCAGCTGTGGTGTTCGGCAATGGACATGTTAAGCCGACGCTGCAGACAGATCCTCTGGGACAGATGGTGTGGTGCAGCAATGATGTTATAGCCCTCCACAGGCAAGGCTGTAGTCCCAGGGAAGAGTAGGTGAAGTGACACGTAGATGGTGTAGTGTCAGGCGCAAGGGATGTAGCAGTGCCGAGCAGGTTGACGCAGGAATAAGTGGAGGACACCAGGGCATGTAGTTCCAAAGCTTTACTCACAGTCTGTTGTGGCACAAGAGCCCGCATCTGTGCCATGTCCTCCGGGTCAGGAGCTCAGCCAACTTCCAGGCAAGATGAAGTACTCCTTTCCAACACTCTGCCAACATGTGCCTTTTCTGAACGTCTCCCTCTTAGCGCCTTTAGTGAAGTACTCACAGTACTGAGTTACACTGGAGTTCCTTCTGTTAGATGTTCTTAGAACTCTACTTGTACGGCAGACAGCTGTAGCCTGCTTCGGGGACTCCTTGCTACCTAGTCCCGGCTCACTCACCATGCTGTTGTGCCCTCAAGTCTTGTGTGGGAATAAAGTGGTGACAACTTCTATTCCTCCGGTGTCTGCTGCAGGACCATTAGTATCCATACAACCTTGGGGACTGGACCCCGGCCTTGCGCTTAGAACTTGGGAAGGGTTCTCCTCTAACCCTAATCCTTAGTTCTCTTCTTCTCCTCACGTTCCGTACTAATCCTTTTCCTTCTTATGGAGAGTCAGGCTTTCTATTAAAGTTCCTTTCCTATGCCAGTGGACCCAGGTCACTGAGGTCAGCTGCAGCACTTCCTTCATCCATCCCACTCAGAGGATCTTCTCTCCTCCTCCGACTCTGTCAGACTGACTAAATCCTAAACCCTTCCCGCTCTTTTAGTGCAAACTAAACTCCACCGGCCTCCCAGCACGCTTCGTGTTCCAAGCAGGGAGCCACCAAAGGGTGCTTTGCTACATTACTATGTTGTGTGGGATGCAGGTATTGAAGTGTGGTCAGGTGTCTCCACCTTACCTGGATGGTGGGGTACCACACCTCAGGAGGAGGTGCAGTACCTCTGTGGCGACTGCACCCTCAGGGGCGCCACATTTGAACTTAAAGGGCTTGTCGATTTAGTACAATTGGTTTTCCTAAGAAATGCTAAACATGCAGATGTTTGTGGTGATTACAGCTGTTTAGCTCCAAGAGAGAAGCCTGGATAATTATATTAGGTGTCTATAAAGGGTGAACAAAATTTTACCGTTCACTCCCAGCACGCAGAGATCTTGAAAACTGTGAGAATTTGAAATACCAAGTATATTGGAAAGTTTAATAAAATTTCCTAAAGCTTCATCAATTTCTGACCCCCTAGAAATCATCATTGTTATTATTTAATTGTTTCTATGAGATCCATGTCTGTAATGACTTGTAATGACTATATGGACCAGCAGGTGGCAGTACCGCTAATGATGAAAATCCCTTAAATCCCCAATTTAGCTCATTATGAAATGCCTTCTGGTGTCTGATGTCTCGTGACAGTAACATGCATTTAATGCGCACATGGGGCCAAGTACATTACTGATCTCTTTAGTGACCTTATGGGAAACAAGTCGACCATTCTCACGCTATCACAGTAGTGTGCCCAGTATCCCATCAGAAGCAGAGTAATTAACTTGTATGTGCACTTTCCCATGAGTGTCAGGAGGACCTACCTGTGAAATAATGCAGTAACCTTGATTTCCAACTAGCAGCCTTACATCTCAGTATCTAAGCAATACTCACATGGTGCAATTATAAAAAGTCATTTCCTAGGTGACTTGCTATTATATGGAATATAAATGCTGATATTATATAAGTACATTCCTGGTTATTTATAATGCTGATATTACTTATACATGCAGCAGACACTTTACATCTGTCTAGACCAGGTGTTGGATTATCAGATTGTCTGGATTATTTGATTTCAAACCAGGGGCGCTATGCAGGCACAACTGTATATCTGGGTCACTCAACTTAAAGGTTTTATCTTCCCTCGCAACCATTTTTTCTTATATAGCCCCAATGCATTGAATCTAAAAATAAGTAAATAAGCGATTTTTGTAAATATTTATAATTAAAGGGGTTGTCCTGCATTAGCCTACAAGTCTGCAGTCTAGTGATTCCTCATATCACGTGTATTGCACGCTGTGAGGGTTCTCCATTGACAGCGGCAGCATAGTGAGAATGAGGTTTGCATCTATGCAGTCATGTGCCAACTAGTTGGACGCAGCCTCGCTGAAAGAAAGTGTATTTAGCGAAGCTGGACACAGTCTAGTCAGATTGTGGCTGGAAGTATGCAAATATCCAGCTCCCGACATCAGCAAATCATAACAGTGAGCACTGTGCACGCTGTGAGGATTCAAAGGTCTGCAGTCACATAGAATGACTGCAGCCTGGACAACCCCTTTAAAGAAAGGAACCAACTCTAGATGGTTTAGGCAGACAGACATAGCTATAAAGACCAGAGAGCAGCTGTCATTTGGTAGTGACTCCAAGCTTTATAATCTGAATGAGCTCTTTGTGTACTCACTGGATGATCATATTGGGCGTGCTGGGTCCTTAAAGGGGTTGTCCAAGCTTGGGTTCAGGTCTGCAGTCACTTTATGCGAGTGCAAACTTGTGAATCCTCAGAGCGCACAGTGTCTGCGATGTCAGGATTCTAGTTGGCGGTCACGTACCAACTAGACATGCACAGCCTCACTCAATATAAAATGCCGGACACGTCTGGTCAGAATGTGGCCGGAAGTATGCAAATCGTATACTTACAGTTACATAGCTGCAGCGGAGAATCCTGACAGTGTGCACTGTGCATGCTGTGAAGATTCACAAGTCTGCAGACACATACAGTGAGCCCCAAGCCTGGACAACCCTTTTGAAGACAAGTTGTAGTTCTTGTTGGTCTTTAGTTGCTCTTCATTTAGGTGTGGGGTGACCTATCCGGGATTTCCCATAGGAAATACATTACTAGAAAATATTGAGTTGGGGAATTGGCAAAAAGATAATGGAGGAGTAAAGAAGAGGGAAACAATCCTGTGTTTTTGCACACCCTTTCTACTGTGTTCATAATTGCCCCTTGCCCTCCATAGCTTCTGCCTTTGAGCATTTCCTCTACGGTCTCCTGGTGATTCTGTGTTTTTAAGGGAACCTGTCACTAGGTCTGAAGTGTCCAGTTTTTGCTCTTATTTTATTCCCTCTGCTGTTCTGATTATTTCATTATTATTATTATTATTTAAATCCGCCATACAATACCACAGATATAGAGCTTTTTATTTTGTGCTGATTTTTATGGTCTGTACAAAGAGGCATGGCTCACATGATAATTATGCAGATGCAGAGCGGTCTAACGACAGAGAATCCCGTGAGCACCGCCTCCTTAGGAAAGACCTTAAAAATGTGCACTAAATAAAAATGCCAATTTATTTGGAACGGCATGGTTGACTTAAAAAATAAAAAAAATACTCAGTGGAACAGCGAGAACAGAAAAAAAATTTAAAAAAATTATAATTTTGATGTTTATAGGTTCTCCTAAAAGGTGGTACTACTATCCTATTGCAGTATGATGGAGAGACAACCTGAAAGACTACACTATACATTGATATATTCTAGAACTGAAGCCCCCCCGCCCCTCATATTTATCAGAATGCAGATGCAAGCTCCTTCAAGTCAGACAGACGCATTAACCGCTCCTCATGGTGCAGACAGTCATTTAACCAGTTTTATTGTCTACAATTAGAGTGTTGTGAGTCCTGGCATGTCAGCAAGCTTTCCTTCTACTTTCATAGCAATCATCCCACATGCAGAAGAATAATGTTAACACCCCTGCCCCGTGTTTGTCTCGTCACGCTTTCTTCACTTGTCTTGTACATTGTATATTATAAATCACATGTGCTTTACATTAGATTTGCGGAAGCTCCTGTTAAAGATCCCACTTCATGTCTATTTCCCGGCCAATACGTAGCTTATTAATAGTAGCATCTCGTGCCTCTCACCTTCTACGATCACTAATTCCTTGTAACCCGGATTTTGACTAACCACCATCCAGACTTGAATAATGCTGGTGTCAGAGTTGTGAATCATTTGCGAAGCTATTGTAAAAGTACAGAAAATGTAATATTATTGGGCAACCGCAATGATGAAGTATTATGAATTCTCTGGTGAGACGTTTCAGGAATTAATTAATGTCACGTGTAGAAGGGTAAAGGAATGGCATTGCTCAACACAACATGGCAGCTGGATACGGAAATAAGAGTGTTTCTCCAGCCCAATTACTGTAACACTTTTTGTAGACCCTGTTCAGGGAGTTCTCAATTAATGGGGGGTTCCTCTGCTTAGGATCCCCATGTCCTAGATGAGCCGGTAAAAGAGCACACTGTCAATGCTCACTTTCAGGAGAGAACCCAGCAAGCAGGTACAACGGAAACCAGCCCCACTCCCAAATTTGACGTCTGTTTCAGGGGCAGGACTGGTCTCTGCCTGCCCTGTTTGCAAAGTTCTCTCCTTACAATGTGCAATGGCAGTGCGCTCTATTGCCATTTCGTCACTTCTCATCAGAACTGGTGAAGGAGCGCACTGTCAATGTGCATTTTAAAGAATATCGCACAGTGACAAAGGATTACGTACTCAAGATACGTCAGGATTGACAACCGCCAAATGTTCAGTAGAGGAGAGACTAGTCCGGCCCTGGAAACAGACTTCATTGGAGATGCTTTGTTTCAGGGTGGGGAAAGAGGCTGCAGCTCTGACGATTTTTAACAATAAATAAACAGACATTTAAGATTAAAGTCAATGTTAGTTTAGGACTGTCCCTGTAATTTTAACAGAATCCCCATCTCTAATCCTTATTGCTCATTCAAACTAAGATCTCCACTACAAACCTCCACCAACTCTTACCACACTAATCCCACTACTCCCGTAGAATGTAAGTCCGCATGGACAGGGTCCTCTCCCCTCTGCACCAGTATGTCATTGTAAATTTGGTAACTGATAACGATATCTAAACTTTGTATGTAACCCCCTTCTCATGTACAGCACCATGGAATTAATGGCGCTACATAAATAAATAATAGTAATAATAATCGCTCACATTCCCATACAAATCCTCCATTCCTCTAACCCAGTGTTCCCCAACTCCAGTCCTCAAGAGCCACCAACAGGTCATGCTTTCAGGATTTCCTGATAATTGCTTCATCCTGGACAGGCAAGAATTCCCTCACCTGTGCAATACTACGAAAATCCTGAAAACATGACCTGTTGGTGGCTCATGGTGATCGGAGTTGGGGAACAATGCTCTAACCTAATTATCTTCTCCTTTTAAAGGTGTTATCTGTCTCTGAAAACATATTTTGTCTAGGCATCGATATCTTCAAAATACTAACCTTTGATCACCCATTGCTTCTGGAGACCACTATGGCGACCCGAACTGGATCCACGGGGGGTGAGAGAAGGTGAGTATTCCTCTCTTTGTTATTTTGAAAACATCCATACCAAGAAAAAATTGTTTTCAGACAAACCCTTCAAGAATTACAATTACTCCAACTTGAACCCTCTACACCTACCCCAGCAAGTTTTTGCATTCGACTTAAACCATCTCTTCATCCTTAAGGCGGTTGTCACAATTACAATCCATTTTTGTCAGGAATTTTGGGGCCCCCTAGGCTCCAGGGCCCGGGTGTGATTGCAATCGTTGCACCTATTTTAGTTTCACCCCTGATCATTTTACTGCAAATATGCAATTTGCATACATGCGGTCAGGGGCTGGCTAGATGTGCATGGCCTCGCTCAATACAAGTGAAAAAAAGTGTCTTTTAGTGAGTAACAGCAACCAAATAGGAAAAAAACAACTATATAAATCTGCTAACGCTGTAATCACACCAATCCGAAGAATAAAGTCATAAAATTACTTTTAACCACACGAGAAACGGTGTAAAAAATAAATCAAATCAATTCTTCATCTGCTGTTGATTTGTTCATTCTGCCTTCCAAAGATAGCAGCAAGGTTCGGCTCGAATTTATCCTGTGTTTCCATGTGAATCTCTGAATTACGTGTTTCAGATAGAAACCTCGACAGACGATTCCCTATAATGAGGCAGACAGAGGCACTGTGGACTACAGCTGACATGTGATCCGGTGGTGTCTGTCTTCTTAGGCATGCACAAAAGCGCTGTCTGCCACAGTTTTGTGCACTTCTAAAAAGAAGGACACCTCTGTGCAGTAGCCAGACAGAGTCCAGAGTAACTCTGCTGCCTCATTATGGTGAATGGATCCCTCAGAGGTTTCATATGAATAACCTCATTCAGAGATTTGGATGGAAACCCCAATGTGAGTGCTCAGCATAGAGCGCAGGATAAATGTGATCCAAAATGTTATGTAAAATGTTCCCAATAAAAGCTTCAACTCAATCCACAAAATATCAAGTCCCCACTTAGGTCTGAGATTTATCAATGGAAATACAGTATAGGAGGCTTCCACGTTACTGGTTGTACAAAGGTTCTGGAAAAGCAAAATGGCAAAAGATATCTATCAATTTCTGGTCTCCAAAATCCTTCTTCTCCCTCGCTTCAGAGCCCCACAGTGTGTCTAAACTGCAGTTAGCATTTCTGTAGCGATGAGAGCCTGCTTAATTTATGGGGTGAGTATCTCCAGAAGCACAAACTTGTCATAATGTACTGGGCACTACAATGTACTGGTGACTACAATGGCAGGTTTGCAAATTTAACTCGGCAACATCCATTGTGGCTTGTTTCTGGAAAACACCCTTGGGGTCAAATCATCACTACACCTGTAGATAAATTCCCAGAGGGGTACAATTTCCAGAATGGGGTCACTCGAGGGGGGATTCTTCACTTCTGCCACTTAGGCATTCTGTACAAGAGTCAAGTGTGACAAATGTTGGTGCCCTTTTACCCATTTCACCATGTAAAAATGTAAAATCTTGGGCTAAAACAAAATTTTTGTTTTAAAAATGTAATTATTTTTTCTTCACTGCCCAATGGTATAAAATTCTGTGACACACCCATGCTGTCAATATGATCACTGAACCCTTAGATTAATTGAGAGGCGTAGTATGTAAAATTAGGTCACTTATGGGGGTGTTCTGTTGTTCTGGCACCTCAGGGGCTCTGCCAATGTGGCATGGCACCCTCAAGCCATAACAAAATCTGTTCTATAGTATGGCGCTCCTTCCCTTCTGAGCTTTCCACTGTGCCTGAAAAGTATTTCCCAATTACATGTAGGGTATTGGCGCACTCAGGAGGAATTGCACAACAAACTGAGAGGTCCATTTTTTCCTATTAGCCCTTATAAAAATTAACAACCTGAGGCTAAAACAACATTTTAGAGGAAAAAACGTAATTATTCTTTCATCACCACCCAATGGTATAAAATTCTGTGAGGCAAATGGGGTGTCAGCATGCTCACTATTTAGGCACATCAGCGGCTCTGCAAACGCAGCATGACAACTACTATCTATTTAAGCAAATTTTGCTCTCCAAAAGTCAAATGGCGCCCCTTCCCTTCCAAGCCCTGCCGTGCACCCAAACATTAGTTTTCCACTACATATGTGGCGTCAGTTTACTCAGGATAAATTGCACAACAAATTATATGGCCCATTTTCTCCCGTTACCCTTGAGGAAATGAAAAATTTGGAGCAAAAGCAAAATTTTTTGTGGGAAAATATATTTTTTTGTTTCAGGGCTCAATGTTATAAAACTCTGTGAAGCACCTGCGGGTTCAAGGTGCTCAATACACATCTAGATCTAGATAAGTTCCTTAACCCTTTAGTGACCGGGCCAATTTTTTAAAATCTGACATGTCACTTTATGTAGTAATAACTCTGGAATGCTTCAATAAATCATTGATTTTGAGAGAGTTTTTTCATGACACATTATACTTTATGATAATGGTAATTTTAAGTTCATATGTTTTTCATTTATTTACAAAAATATCAGAAATTTGATAAAAAAATTAAAAATTTCAATTTTCAAACTTTGCATGATTATCCCTTTAATCCAGACAGTCAAACCACACAAAAAGATTAATAAATAGTGTTTCCATCACGCCTGCGTTACATCAGCACCATTTGTAAACTGTTGTTTTATTTTGTTAGCATTTTAGAAGGTTTAAAATATAGTAGTAATTTTTGATTCTTTGAAGGAAATTTACAAACCTTGAATAGGTACCCAAAAAAATTTTTGGGTACCTATTCAATTTCAAAGTGACTTTGTGGGTGCTATATATTGGAAACCCCCAAAAGTGAGACCATTTAAAAAACGGCTGGTTAAGCGGGCGGGCCGACTCTAAGGCCATTATTTGGCCATCAACTGCCATAGCAAACATGAGGACCACACGATCAAGATCTCTGGGTGCCAATGGGGTTAAAGAAGAAGCCCCAACACTCTGTTAACCGTCTAGATGCCGTAGTCACTATTGACAGCAACATTTAAGGGGTTACACGACCACAGCCAGTGACAACACAGATCGTGGCTGATGCAGCAAGTTGTCAGCTGTAGTGTACAGATGACAGCTACAGGATTGTCAACCATTGGGGCAAGCTAGTCTTTTATATCGCAGGTCAGTAAAAAGACGTGTTGGTGGTCACTAAGGGGTTAAGAGGAGTAGTTTCCAAGATGGAGTTACTTGTGGGGGGTTTCCACTGTTTAGGCACATCAGGGGCACTGTTAGCATGACGTTGTCCGCTATCTATTCCAGCCAATTTTGTGTTCCAAAAGTGAAATGCTGCCAAACAATGGTTTTCCACCACATTTGGCATATTGGTGTACTCAAGAGAAATTGCACAACAAATTGTATGGTAAATTTTCTCCTGTTACCCTTGGGAAATTCTAGTTTAAGGGCCTAAAAATTAAAAGTTTGAAAATTGCAAAATTTTTGCCAACATTCCAATATTTTCACAAATAAACGCAAAAAAATATCAACATAAATTTACCACTAACAAAGTACAATGTGTCAGGAAAAAAACAATTACTTAGATTTGTTGACACATTCCAAAGTTATTAGCACATGAATTGACGCTGGCATAATTGTAATGTCCTGGTAATGAAGGTGCAAACAAGCTGTGTGGGTGAAAGGGTTTTATATACTGTATATATAAACAAAAAAAAATAATTCTTGCTTTAGAGGAAAGTATTTTTTAAGGGCTCGTTCATTTCAGTGTAATATGCTTCTGTGTGCTGTCCATGTTAAAATGATGTATCACACTGGCCATTGTTATTCAGTAAAGTTGAGAAGATAAAAAAGCTCTGACCCAGTGTGAATGATGGCAGCCATTTGTACTGAGCAGTCTAAGATTTTACCAGGGAGAAGGGACACTGAGGAGCTGTCAGTGTGTCTGGGTGGGGAGAAATTGAATTAAACTTTCACAAAGGATTATGCTGCCATGCTGATGTAAAGTGACTGCGGGCGGTAGTCATGGTAGAGCTGCTGCTCCATTGCACCCTGGCACTTTACAGGAAAATCATGTTCCAATCCCATCTTACTGGCAAGTGTGGGGTGCATCACACTCACCTGTAGATCACAGGCCTCTGCTTTCTCTAGGTCTCCATCCTCAGGAGACGCCGCACACAACTCAGGGAACAACGCAGTTCATAGTAACAAGCAAACATTTATTGGGCAGTTCCAGTTCATCAGACTGTAATACAAAGTTTCAGGCACAACCCTTTTTATTCCTTGTACGTCTCCAGCATCGCTCTCCGTTCCTCCTAGACTATCCTCACGTTAACTGGTTTTCCAGGGATTTCCTGTCCAGTCCCGCAGTACAACGGGGTTCCGTTACCTTCTCTTAGCGCGGTTTCACATCCACTTCCTCTGTACACTAGAGGATAAGGCACTCTTTGTGGTATCTGTACCGAGCCCTAGGCTCCGAAAGTTGCAGAAATGTCCGCAAGAGATTCCAGTAAGGCCTCCCACTGCCTTGAATTGTACTTCCTTATCTGACTATCAAGAAGTAGTCCTCTTTTACTAGGGCTTTCCCCTCCCACTATGGGCCAGTCCCAAGCTTTAACTATGTCTGTCCCTACAGTATGTAGCTGGCCAGATCTCCACCACAAACACTAAGTATTACATTTACATACATTACACAGATTATACCCAGGCTTTGACTGGCCAAAATGAGAACAGGAAAATCCTCCAGTAGGTCACTGTGCAAGACTGTGCCACCACCTTCTTATTTGAGCAGTACTTGTCATAATATATTTTGTTAAATGAATAAGATGCTGCCCTTGTACATAGTGAACAATCTGCCCAGTTCATTGTTATATATATTTTCTGATTGAGAATAATGTCACATTTGCATGAAGATGTCAAAGTGGGGCGCTGGAGTTGGTTACTGGTGGGCCCTTGGCACCCTAATCCTACACTCCTTGTGTCTCCTATTCCTCAGCTCTGTGCCCCTGTCTTCAGTCTTCTATCGGGTAGTTTATTGTGTAGGACATATACTGTTTTAGGGCCCTGCCTCCATAACACTTTTAATGTAACTTAGGACAGGAGATGACATTTTGTAACCACATTGGGTGGAGATATGTGGTCTGCCTTCTGTAAATGACACCCCCTATAACTCCTGATACAACTTGTAGAATATTGAGGGTAGCAATGATCACTTCCATTATTGTAACTGCGTAAAAAGAAAGTGAATACACAAAAACTCCCATGACACTTTTATTTTTTTCTATTTAATTTTTTTTTATTGGAATAGCAATAAGCAACACTGTAATAAAAATATTACAGGCCCTTTAAGAAATTAAACCATGATCACAATGACTCTAAGGTCAGGCCCTATATGAGCCACAGAACTAGCTGTGGGCATTATGTAATGCTGTAGATAAGCCCCCGGTCTGACCTGAAAGAGAAGAAAAACAAGTTTTATTATACTCACTCGGGGGCGGTCCGGTCCGATGGGTGTCGCAGGTCCCGGGTCCGGCGCCTCCCATCTTCATGCGATCTCATCATCCTGCTTGCTCAGTGCCGCGATATATGCTGCATAAGCCCCACAGAGACTGATACAGCATGAGCCCCACACTGCCTCCTCCATATGCGGCATTAGCCCCACACAGCCTCCCCCATATGCGTCATCAGCCCCACACAGCCTACCTCTTATGCAGCATGAGCCCCACACAGCCTTCCTATATAAAGTATGAGCCCCACACAATCTCCCTATATATACAGCATGAGCCCCACACAGCTTCCCAATTACTGAATGAGCCCCACACAAGGATGAGCCCCACACAGCCTCCCTATATACAGCATGAGCCCCACACAGCCTCCCTATATATACTGCATGATCCCCACACAGCCTCCCTTTATACACTGCTTGAGCCCCACACAGCCTCCCTATATACTGCATGAGCCCCACAGCCTTCCTATATACTTCATGAGCCCCACACAACTTCCTTATATACAGCATGAGCCCCACACAGCCTCCCTATATAAACTGCATGAGCCTCACACAAGCTTCTTATATACAGCATGAGCCTCACGTGGCCTTCCTATATACACTGCACAAGCCCCACGCAGCCTCCCTATATACACTGCATGAGCCTCACACTAACTCCCTATATGCTGCATGAGCCCCAAACAGCCTCCCTATATATACTACATGAGCCCCACACAGCCTCCCTATATACACTGCATGAGCCCCACACTGCCTCCCTATATATACTGCATGAGCACCACACAACCTCCTCATATACAGCATGAACCCCACACAGCCTTCCTATATACTCTGCATGAGCCCCAAACAGCCTCCCTATATATACTGCATGAGCACCACACAGCCTCCCCATATACAGCATGAGCCCCACTCAGCCTCCCTATATACAATGCATGAGCCCCACACAGCCTCCCTATATACACTGCATGAGCCCCACACAGCCTCTCTATATACAGCATGTGACAAAAAAAGACACGTCACTTTGAAGATTTAGATGTGGGGTGCGCAGAAAAGGATACCAGTCCCAATTCAATATGAAATAAGAAATCCAGTACTCCCAAATGCAGAAAAAAAGAAGTTTCATTTTATTCACAGCTTAATAATCCACACGATGTACATGCTATTTGTAACGTTTCGGTCACTATTACGGACCTTCTTCAGACATGTGGAGCTGTGAGGAGACTGTAAAGAGAAAGGAAGAGCTGTCAGGTATGTGCTATACCGCTGGGGTGAAGTGCGCTCTTCACCCCAGCGGTACAGCACATACCTGACAGCGCCCCATATACAGCATGAGCCCCACACAGCCTCTCTATACACACAGCATGAGACCCACACAGCCTCCCTATATACACTGCATGAGCCTCACACTAACTCCCTATATACTGCATGAGCCCCACACAGCCTCCCTATATATACTACATGAGCCCCACACAGCCTCCCTATATACTGCATGAGCCCCACACATCCTCCCTATATACACTGCATGAGCCCCACACTGCCTCAATATATATACTGCATGAGCACCACACAACCTCCTCATATACAGCATGAACCCCACACAGCCTTCCTTTATACACTGCATGAGCCCGAAACAGCCTCCCTATATATAGGGCATGAGCCCGAAACAGCTTTCCTCATATGCAGCATGAGCCCCACACAGCTTCCTCCATATGCAGCATGAGCCCCACACAGCCTCCCTCTATACAGCATGAGATCCACACAGCCTCTCTTTATACAGTATGAACCCCTACCCAATATGCAGCATGAGCCCCATACAGCCTCCCTATATACTGCATGAGCCCCATGCAGCCTCTTTATTTATTCTGCATGAGCCCCACACAGCTTCCCTATATACACTGCTTAAGCCCCTCACAGCCTCCCTACATACTGCATAAGCCCAGCACTGGACTCCCTATTTATACTGCATGAGCCCCACACAGACTTCCTATATACAGCATGAGCCACACTCAGCCTCCCTATATAAACTGCATAAGCCCCACACAGACTCCCTATATACACTGCATGAGCCCCACACAGCCTCCCTATATACTGCATGAGCCCCACACAGCTTCCCTATATACACTGCATGAGCCCCACACAGCTTCCCTATATACACTGCATGAGCCCCACACAGCCTCCCTATATACACTGCATGAGCCCCACACAGCCTCCTTATATACACTGCATGAGCCCCACACAGCCTCCCTATATACACAGCATGAGCCCCACACAGCCTCCTTATATACACTGCATGAGCCCCACACAACCTCCCTATATACACTGCATGAACCCCACACAGCTTCCCCCATATGCAGCATGAGCCCCACACAGCCTACCCCTTATGCAGCATGAGCCCCACACAGCCTTCCTATATAAAGTATGAGCCCCACACAATCTCCCTATATATACAGCATGAGCCCCACACAGCTTCCCAATTACTGAATGAGCCCCACACAAGGATGAGCCCCACACAGCCTCCCTATATACAGCATGAGCCCCACACAGCCTCCCTATATATACTGCATGATCCCCACACAGCCTCCCTTTATACACTGCTTGAGCCCCACACAGCCTCCCTATATACTGCATGAGCCCCACAGCCTTCCTATATACTTCATGAGCCCCACACAACTTCCTTATATACAGCATGAGCCCCACACAGCCTCCCTATATAAACTGCATGAGCCTCACACAAGCTTCTTATATACAGCATGAGCCTCACACAGCCTCCCTATATACACAGCATGAGCCCCACACAGCCTCCTTATATACACTGCATGAGCCCCACACAACCTCCCTATATACACTGCATGAACCCCACACAGCTTCCCCCATATGCAGCATGAGCCCCACACAGCCTACCCCATATGTGGCATGAGCCCCACACAGCCTCCCTCTATACAGCATGAGCCCCACAAAGCCTCCCTATATACAGCATGAGCCCCACACAGTCTTCCTAGAAACACTTCATGAGCCCCACACAGCCTCCCTATATACACTGCATGAGCCTCACACAGTCTTCTTATATACAGCATGAGCCCCACACAGCCTCCCTATATACAGTACACTGCATGAGCCTCACACAGCCTTCTTATATACAGCATGAGCCCCACACAGCCTTCTTATATACACTGCATGAGCCCCACACAGCCTTCTTATATACACTGCATGAGCCTCATACAGCCTCACTATATTCTGCATGAGCCCCACACAACCTCTCCATATACAGCATGAGCCCCACACATCCTTCCTATATACTGAATGAGAACCACACAGCCTCCCTAGAGTATATATATACAGCATGTGCCCCACTCAGCCTCCCTATAAACACTTCATGAGCCCCACACAGCTTTCTTATATACAGCATGAGCCCCACACTGCCTCCCTATATATACTGCATGAGCCCCACACAGCCTCTCCATATACAGCATGAGCCCCACCATACAGCCTCCCTATATACTGCATGAGCCCCACACTGCCTCCCTATATATACTGCATGAGCCCCACACAGCCTTCCTGTATACACTGCACGAGTACCACACAGCCTCCATATATACAGTACACTGCATGAGCCTCACACAACCTCCCTATTGTCACGTTCGCGCCTAGGCTGATTGGCGCGAGCCGGGGGTTGTGGCCCCACTGTGCTACAAACCAGACTACCCTGGAAGGGGCGTGACTACGGCAGCTACCTCGGTCTTCACTGGAGCCTCTGATGGTGAGGTCAGGCTTGTGCGGCAGGTAGCTGCCGGGTGCCACTCCAGGGTGGTGTCTGGCTGTGGCTGCTGATCCCACTCGGGAACAGGACACCTGGACAGGTGCGAGTGACAAGCAGGCTGAGACACAGGGCAAGCGGGCACGGCTTGAGACACAAGGCAGGTGGGCACGGCTTGAGACACAGGGCAGGCGGGCACGGCTTGAGACACAGGGCAGGCGGGCACGACTTGACACACAGGGCAGGCTGGCACAGCTTGACACACAGGGCAGGCGGGCACGGCTTGACACACAGGGCAGGCAGGTGTGGTGTGCGAAGGAACAGGTAGGGTCCTGTTCACACAGCAGGAGCGGGTACTGGCTGGAAGGAATGGAATATGGAGGAACAGGTAGGGTCCTGTTCAAATAGGAGGTGCAGGTACGGGTACGGATAGGAGAGAGTGGAATATGACAAAAGCAGGAGTTCGGAGTAGGCGGAGCTTGCAAGAGTGCAAGGTAGGCGGAGCTTGCAAGAGTGCAAGGTACAGACAGGGAGGACACAGGGAACGACACAGCAGGGAAAGGAACCACAGACAAGGAGACTGACAGACAGAGGTGAGACAGAGTTCAGACAGAGACAGTACAAGACAAGGTACAGGGCCCTTGCAACCTGCAGCAGTTGAGGCAGCAGGTTAGGCATGCTGGGAGTTGTAGTTCTCCAACAGCTGGAGTGCCAAGGTTCGCCATCACTGCAGTCGGACGCCAAAGTGGCTTTAGAAGCCCAGTGTGCCAAAGTGGCCCCTGTGGGGCCCGGAGCGCCAAAGTGGCCCCCGAGGCAAAGTGGCAGCATGTGTCAACATGGCTAAGGTGGCTACCACGTAGCCAAAGTGGCTACCGAGGTGCCGAATGTGCCAAAGTGGCTACCAAGTGGCCAAAGTGGCTACCGAGGGGCCGAATGTGCCGAAGTGGCTACCAAGTGGCCAAAGTGGCTACCAAGGTGTCGAATATGCCAAAGTGGCTATCAAGTGGCCAAAGTGACTCCGGTGGAGCAGATACCCTCTGGTGTTGCAAATAGGAATGCTCTTTTAAACCGGAAAGAAATGTTTTGGATATATCGTCTGAGAAATTATATCCAAATGGATTGAATGATATCATAGAGAGAGTTTGAACGTTGCCTTTTTTTTTCTTTCCTATCTCTCTGGGGGGTTTTTTTCCTTCTTGCATCTATGTTGTCAAGGTTGGGTCAATCAGTGGGTGTGTTCCTGAACTTGGTCCACACCCTAAATCAAGTTTCTGAGACTGGGATAAAAGCTTGCTACTATATATAAGTGTAACTGAATTTTATACTATTAGGATTTGTACTGTGTTTTTATGATACCTGATGAAGGATATACACTGTATCCGAAACGCGTTGTATCTCTTTTTTAACCTATGAAATAAAAAAATATGGAATATCATCTTTGGATGTGAGTCCTGGGAAGCGCTGCCGTTTATGGGCTGGATGTGCCTTTCTTGAAAGTGGCTACAGAGGTGCCAAAGTGGCTACCAAGTGGCCAAAGTGGCTGCTGAGGTGCCAAATGTGCTAAAGTGGCTTCCAAGTAGCCAAAGTGGCTACCGAGGTGCCGAATGTGCCAAAGTGGCTACCAAGTGGCCGAAGTGGCTACCGAGGTGCTGAATGTGCCAAATAGGCTACCAAGTGGCCAACATGGCTACTGAGGTGCCGAATGTGCCAAAGTGGCTACCAAGTGGTCAAAGTGGCTACCGAGGTGCCAAATGTGCTAAAGTGGCTATCAAATGGCCAAAGGGGCTACCAAGGTGCCGAATGTGCCAAAGTGGCTACCAAGTGGCCAAAGTGGATACCGAGTGTTGTGAGTTCATTCTCTGGTTCCCCTTCTGAACTCCCTCTGGTGGTGTCGGGAGGTGGTGTGGCTGGTTTGATCGGTGGAGATCTGCCACCTGAGGATGGGGATGATGATTGGATCTCGGGATTCTCAGATTGGATTTAAGACAGCCGACGCCCTATTCAGTTGCTGGTGATTCCTTCTGGCTTGTCAGCTCTTGGTTTTCAGCTCTGTTCCAGTCATCTAAAGCTAAGTTTTTCTGCTAAAGTTCACATTTGATTTTGTTGGTCTATTCAGTTTTTTGTGTGGCCTGCCAGCCCCGGCTTGGGGCTCAGCTGAATTTCCACTCTTATTTATCAGTATTTTGCCAATTTGCTTTTTGTCCCTTACTAGTTCGGTCTCTTTTTGCTCTGTCTCAGAATATTCCAGAGTGCTGATATAGTAGGAGGTCTAGTGACTTCAGGGTTAATTTTGCTATCAGAAGTGTTGGACATTATTTTTGTAGGGTTTTTTGCAGGTTGCAGACAGTGTCTTCCCTTTCCTTTCCTGTCTAGTTAGTTTGGGCCCCATCATTTGCTCAGCCTATTTTCCTGCCTGTGTTTGTGCCTTCATCTTGTTTTACTGTCAATACATGTGTGGGGGCTGTCTATTCCTTTGGGGTCTGCTCTGGGGCAGTTAGTTTTCCCTTTTCATGCTTTAGGCTTATGTAGTCCTCCGGCCGTGACGAGACGTCTAGGAACATCGTAGGCACGCTCCACGGCTACTGCTAGTTGTGTGGTAAGATTAGGGATCTGCAATCTGCCAGGTGACGATGCGGGTTGCCCCAGACCACCAAGAAAATTGTAAATTTTTGGTGCTGCATAATTTGCATGATACTATTGTTCTGGGTTTTCCTTGGTTGCAAACTCATAATCCAGTTTTGGATTGGAAATCTGGGTCTGTGGTGCGTTGGGGTTGTCAGTGTGTTCTTAGGGACGTTCCTGTTTTCTCCACCTCTCCTCAGTCTCATGATATTCCTGATTATCAAGCCAATTTTTCTGATGTATTTAGTGAGAGCTAGTCTGCGTCTTTGCCTCCTCATAGGAGTTATGACTGTGCAATTGAGTTGATGCCTGGGTGTAAATTTCCCAAGGGTCGGCTTTTCAACTTATCAGTACCCGAACATGATGCTATGCGATCCTATATTAAGGAGTCATTGGAGAAGGGTCATATTAGACCATCCTCGTCATCTTTAGGTGCTGGGGTTTTTTTTGTGGCCAAGAAAGATGGTTCATTAAGACCGTGTATTGATTATCGTTCCCTTAACAAGATGACGGTTAAATATCAGTACCCGTTACCTCTGATGTCTGATTTATTCTCCAGAGTTAAGAGTGCCTGCTGGTTTACTAAGCTTGACCTCAGGGGGGCGTATAATCTTATTCGCATCAAGCAAGGGGATGAATGGAAGACGGCGTTTAATACTCCGGAGGGACATTCTGAGTACCTGGTGATGTCTTTTGGGCTCACTAATACCCCTTCTGTCTTCCAGTCCTTTATGAACGATATTTTCCGTGACTTTGTGGATAAGTTTTTGATCATCTATCTGGATGATATTTTGATCTTTTCTAGTGATTGGGATTCTCATGTGGAACACGTCCGGACTGTGTTCCGGATTTTGAGGGAGAATTCCCTGTTTGTTAAGGGATCGAAATGCCTCTTTGGTGTACAGAGGATTTCATTTTTGGGATTTATCTTATCTCCATCGGCTATTGAAATGGACCCGGCCAAGGTACAGGCCATTTATGATTGGGTTCAGCCTACTTCTTTGAAGACCCTCCAGAAGTTTTTGGGTTTTGCTAATTTCTATCGTAAATTTATAGGTAATTTTTCTGGTATTGTCAAACCACTGACTGATCTGACCAAGAAGGGCGCTGATGTGCTGAATTGGTCTCCTGAGGCTATCTCAGCATTTCTGGAGCTTAAGCAGAGATTTACTTCAGCTCCAGTTTTACAGCAACCTGATGTCTCACTTCCATTTCAGGTGGAGGTAGATGCTTCTGAGATTGGTGCAGGAGCTGTTTTGTCCCAAAAAGACCCTGTGACTTCTAAGATGAATCCCTGTGCCTTCTTTTCGCGAAAGTTCTTCCCATCTGAACGCAACTATGACGTGGGGAATCAGGAATTGTTGGCCATGAAGTGGGCATTTGAGGAGTGGAGACATTGGTTGGAGGGAGCTAGACATCAAGTTGTGGTCCTCACCGATCACAAGAATTTGATTTATCTGGAGTCGGCCAAACGCTTGAATTCTAGACAGGCTAGATGGGCCTTGTTTTTCACGTGTTTTAATTTTGTGGTCTCTTTTCTTCTGGGCACTAAGAATGTTAAGGCAGACGCCCTTTCTAGGAGTTTCTTTGCCGATTCTCTTAGTGTGACTGAGCCTACTACTATCCTAGGTGAGGGGGTAGTTCTTTCTGCCATTTCGCCCGATTTGAGACACGCCTTGGAGGAATTTCAGGAGGATAAACCTGAGCATTGCCCTATGGGAAAATTGTATGTTCCTGACCACTGGAGAAAGAGAGTGATGTCTGAAATTCATTGCTCCGCATTGGCTGGTCATCCAGGTATTTTTGGTTCCTTTGGGGTCTGCTCTGGAGCAGTTAGTTTTCCCTTTTCTTGCTTTAGGCTTATGTAGTCCTCCGGCCATGACGAGGCATCTAGGAACATCGTAGGCACGCTCCACGGCTACTGCTAGTTGTGTGGTAAGATTAGGGATCTGCAATCTGCATAGTTACCAACTTCTCTGGTTTTCTGTGGCTTAGCTTGTTTTGGGTTTTTTTCTCCTCGGTGACCCATTCATAACAACCGAGGTGCTGAATGTGCCAAATGGCTACCAAGTGGCCAAAGTGGTGCCAAGGTGCCGAATGTGCCAAAGTGGCTACCAAGTGGCCAAAGTGGCTACTGAGGGGCTATGTGCAGCAAAGTGGTTACCAAGGATTCCTGCATGCCAAAATGGCTACCAAGGGGCCAAAGTGGCTACCAAGTGGCCAAAGTGGCTACTGAGGTGCCAAATGTGCCAAAGTGGCTACCAAGGGGCCAAAGTGGCTACCAAGTGGCCAAAGTGGCTACTGAGGTGCCAAATGTACCAAAGTGGCTACCAAATGGCCAAAGTGGCTACCAAGGTGCTGAATATGCCAAAGTGGCTACCAAGTGGTCAAAGTGGTACCGAGGTGCCGAATGTGCCAAAGTGTTTACCAAGTGGCCAAAAGTGGCTACCATTGGGCTGTGTGCACCAAAGTGGCTACCAAGGATTCCTGCATGCCAAAATGGCTACCAAGGGGCCAAAGTAGCTAACAAGGGGCCCCGCACATCAAAGTGGCTACCAAGGGGCCAAAATGGCTACCCAGGGGCAGGGCCCTGCATGCCAGACTTGCTCCTGATGTTCATTGGAACCAAAGTGGTTTCTGAGGTGCCCTGGGAACCAGACTGGCTCCTGAGAGGTCCCGCACAACAAAGTGGTCCTTGGGCTTCACATACTAAAGTGGCCCCTGAGAGGACTTGCATGCCAGACTGGCTCCTGAAAGGCCTCGACATCATAGTGGCTGTTGAGGGGCCACACCATGCCAAAGTGGCTTGTGAGGGGCTGTACTATGCCAGTCGCTCTGGCTTTTACCAACCTAAGATGATTCGCACCACAAGAATGTCCACAAAATATTTCTATGAAAATGCGATATGCGCTTTTGTCCATTTTTATTTTTCAGGGGTACAGCTGCAATGAAATGGTTGCTATCATTACTAAGGTCCCCATCACACTGAACGAGCATCTGATCCATGACGTTTCAGCAATACCCCGCTGTGACGGCGGCAATTGCTGCGTGTGACAGTGGGATACAACATCGCAGGGGGCATTCCTGAGCATGGCAATCAAGTCAAGCACCATGTATTTCCTTCAGGAAATGCCCATCTAGTTATAACTCCCCTCCCTTGGATACGTATGTTATAGGGCTATAGAGTTAGAGTCAGCGTCTACTAGTGGCTTGGTCTGCGCCACGGTGCTTCCACATCTCAGCACCTCACTCAGCTCCTTATGGTGCCGTCTAGAGCTGGGCACCTTCAGTACCGCATTAAGCGGCTGCATCCGCCAGTGCAACGCCATGCACAAGTCTAGCGCTTTCCTCCCTTGTCTGGGTGGTTAGTGGCGTCTGCTAGAGCAGTGCAGTTCACATGTAGTGCACTTTAGTTATTTAATTTGTTTCTTCCTGGAACCACAGTTGCGGTGCCGAGCACTAGTGTGACTAGAGGGACTCTAACCCAGTGTCTCAGGGGTAGAGTCCTGTGTCTATACACCAGTGCTCACTTTGCCGAGCTCTGTGAGCATAAACAGGCTGCGGCATTTGTGTTTGGCAGTCGGGCGGCTCTGTGAGGTAACAGAGTCCGCCTCTGTACACACTAGGTGGAGTTAACCCCATGTGTTCCTCTATCATACCGCCATATAATGTCCGCCATTACCGAGCAGCAGTTACCATCTCTGCACGGTGGACCCCGCCAGGCTGCGAACGCACCTAATTACCTTCCTTATTATTTGGTGCATTCCGCCAGCCCGTAACAGTGAAAAGGCAATGATGGAGGTGGTGATGAGGACAATGAAGGGGTGGAGGGGGAGAATAATGATGGAGGTGGAGGAAGGGGCATTATACCCTATTAAGGGGGCTGCATTATACTATATCGGGGGGCTGTATTATACCCTATGAAGGGGGCAGCATTATACCCTACGAGGGGGTCAGCATTATACCCTATTAGGGGGGCAGCATTGTACCCTATGAGGGGGGCAGCATTGTACTATATGAGGGGGTTGCATTATACTTTATGCGGGGTCTACATTACATTCTGTGGGGGGGCTGCATTATATTACATTTGGGGGCTGCATTATTCTCTCAGGGGGCTACATCATACTTTATGAGGGGGTTGCATTATGCCCTATGAGGGGGCTACAGCATATTCTAGGGGGGGTTGTATTATAGCTTATGAGGGCGTTGCATTATACTCTGAGGGGGCTACATTATATTCTGTTGGAGGGGTTGCATTATACCCTATGAGGGTGCTACATTATATTCTATGGGGGGCTGCATTATACCCTTTGAGGGGGGCTGCATTATATTCTATCAGGGGGCTGCATTATATTCTATGAGGGGGGCTACATTTATTCTAAGAGGGGGCTACATTTACATTCTATAAGGGGGCTACCCCAACCCCTGCTACATAATTAAGACATGTACTACCTTATATAATACCCTGATATTAGCGTGTTTTACTACAAAATTGTCGGTCTTGTATTTATTTGTATGTGGCTACATAGTGGGCCCCAAGAATGATTTTCTCTGGTGGGCCCAAGGTGCTCCAGTCTGATGCTGCCCCTGATCATTTTACTGCAAGTAGGCGATTTGCATACATGCAGTCACGTGCTGAGCCATGATGGCCCGCTCCCAATGCCAGCACCGGAGAATCCTCACAGTGTGCTCAATGAGGATAAAGAAGTCTGAAGCTACATAGATTTTAACCTCAGCCCTATGACGATCACTATGGTGGTGTTATTATAACTGTATATACTGGTAATATTTGGTTATGATTTGTTGGTATTTGTCCGTAATATTGCAATATTATTATTTTGATATTAGAATTATTTAATCTTCTGTAGCAATATTATTGGTATTATTAAAAATATTGGTTTTGTAATAAATCTTGATTTCCTTGAGGCAGGGTAATATTAGTAATATTAACCCATCGGGGGTGAGGGCAGCATGGGCCTCTGTGATATCAAATGCTGGGGCTGAATTTCAGTCCCAATGCGTCTCTGGTGACTGCTGACTTGTAGCCTTAGGCTAGGTTCACAAAGTGTTAATGCAGTCCGTTCAACGCATAGCATTGACGGATTGTGTTAACGCTACTCCCTAACGTGATTGTGTTCTGTGATCCCGCTAGCGCTGATGCTCCATCTGCGCTAGCAGTGACGGACCCTCGAAAGCTGCAGCCCGCGTCCGAGAGTCCATCACAGAATGACGGCACATCGCTTACGCATGCCGCTTAGGACAAGCGTTAGTGATGCGCCGTGTTATGGCAGTCTATGGCAGTGTTAACGGATGCATTACATGGCGTTAATGTTGCGGTGTAACGCAGTCCATTAGACGGACTGCCATAACGCAATGTGAACCCGGCCTAAGGCCAGACAGCCTTTTTAAGTAGTATTCAGTTGGCTGAAACTTAAGGTGCAACTTTTTTTCTGCCACACTGTAGCTGCAGAAAGACTAAGTGTAAAACCTTCCAAAATGGTTCCTTTTTTATGGCACACTGTAGCAGAAGAATTATAAAAGTGCTCCAATGTCCATTCTTTTTAAGGTTGGGTCTGCACTTCCCTTTGAGTTCTAATTTTAGTTTAGGTCAGACATTAAGTAATAAAAATACGCTTTCACAAAAAAAAAGGAAATGCAATGTTTATGTTCTATTTTCGAACTCTTGAGGTGAGCAAAATCCTGATACATCTTAACTTAACCAAATAATCTGTGATGGTCTCATGTTGCTTGAGGTTGCGAAAGAAGCTTAAGTTAGGAAAACATTGCGTTTATATTTTAACGGAACGGGCTTGACCATCCATCCAGGGTTTAGTGCAGCGGGTCTATGTGAAAGTCCTTGTCTGTGGACACAAGGCTGAGTAGGGTTTAGGTCTGACTTGTTCCATGAGGATTGGAAAGAAACTGGATGGAAAGTTCCAAGAACAAAATATTTGTATACCAAAAAGAAACTGGCTGTAAAAATAATAGTCACAACTCAGTAAGAGAACAAAGCAAGGTCTATACATTTTAAACATTGGACTCGGGTTTCACAAGCCAAAGGGAGGCAGTAGGCAACAGATTGTTTTAATATCATTTCCTCCATATGCTGATTTCACTTTTAACAATATTTTTCAGTTTAAATTTACAAAGAAAATGTAATAAATGTGTAAAGACTTTGGCCTCGATTCATCATTTGCATTTTTTGTAAGTGGCTTTCCTCTTTTGTCTTCTATTAGTTCCTGCTTTGGGCGCCAAAATCATCAAAATGGTGCATGCGATTCATGAATTTGGTACACACTCAAACATGGGCCTTTTCTCTGTCTTTAAAGGTCGTGATTTGGTGCCAAAAGATGCAAAAATTGTGCCAAAACGGCACTAAAATATATAAACCATGGGGTGCACCTAAATGAAATTGCGGAACATTTTGACACTGTTTAAAAAGTTGCAATTCGAGAATCAGTTGAAAATTTTTGGAATCACAAAATTCTGCCTACGAAGCAGGAAAAAAAAACTGGTGCAAAAACTAGGCAAAAGAACAGGCACAAAGGCGATGAAGGATCGGGGCACTTGAGTTACTGCTTTTGTACCAAGTTTTAGAGCTGTTTTCCCATTATGACAATCTTTCTCCTTTTACTATATAAAGCATATAGATAAGAGAAGTGAATCCCTGTGAATGGTAGAGTACTTTTTCCCAGAACTGAGAGTATCCTCTGTGGCTGGTGGGGATATTACATTTTGTTTGCTTTGGCAGTAAATATTCGGAGCTTCTTCTATCAATAATATCTGATCAATGAATATTTCTTTAGCCAGGATGGCTGGATAGGCTTCAATTTAAAAATATAAGACTGTCCAAGGAACAAAATTGCAGCATGTCCAAGTTTAATCCCATATTCGGATCGCACTCAGCTATGCAAGTCAATGAGTTCGTGGAAAACATCGGACTGCATCTAAGTCTAAGTGCAGTCCGATTTCCACAGACTGTCACAATGGAGAAGGTGGAGAATTTTTTCCTCTCCATATTCTACTCCTTTTCCGGAACATGACAGCTGATTTGTACAGCTAACATGTGCCCAGAACAGCCGCTGGTGAAATCGCGATTCACGAGCGGCTGTTAACATGTTACATGCTGCTGTCAAACTCTGACTGCGGCATTTAACATGCATGCGCAGCAAGCACGTCATTATCTCCTCCCATTGGCACCCGCCGTGCCACATGACGGCGGGTCGCCAATGGGTTGGCATGACAACCCAGGGTCAGCAGAGGGCTGCTGTGGTTGTCATTGCTGGATCGCTGTGAGCGCCGCCTGGTGGTCGGCGCTCATAGCAAGTGAGCATTTCTGCTACATAGAGCAGAGCTTTATATATTGGATCTATCAATATATAAAAAGAATTAATCGAATCGGTAAACGGCATAGCGAGAAAAAAAATCGAAACGCCAAAATTAAGTTTTTTGGTTGCTGCAACATTGCAATAAAATGCAATAACGGGCGATCATAAAAACTTATCTGCACCAAAATGGTATCAATAAAAATTTCAGCTCGGCACACAAAAAATAAGCCCTCACCCAACCCGAAATCACAAAAAATGGAGATGCTACGGGTATCAGAAAATGGCAACTTTTTTTTTTTTTTTTTTGCAAACTTTGGAATTTTTTTTTCACCACTTAGATAAAAGAACCTAGACATGTTTGGTGTCTATGAGCTTGTAATGACCTGGAGAATCATAGTGGCAGGTCAGTTTTCGCATTTAGTGAACCTAGTAAAAAAGTCAAACAAAAAACAATTGTGGGATTGCACTTTTTTTTGCTATTTCACCGCACTTAGAATTTTTTTCCCGGTTTTTATTTTACATGACATGGTAATACCAATGTTGTCGTTGAAAAGTACAACTCGTCATGCAAAAAACAAGCCCTCACATGGCCATATTGACGGAAAAATAAAAAAGTTATGGCTCTCAAAACAAGGAGAGCGAAAAACGAAAATGCAAAACCAAAAATACCCCTTTTCGTTAAGGGGTTAAGTTCTTTCGGTTATTACATTGCTTTCTAGTAACAGGAAATTTCAGAACTCTGAATTCAGCCTTTGACCAGGATAAAAAGCCTTAAAATAAGTAAAATATAAATAATACAAAATATTTACACATTTCATCAATAATCACAATAAAAACGTTGAAAGATTTAAAAACAAACTTCTGATGTTTTGAATTGTGGGCGTATGATAATGATGGAGGGGAAGATGCCATATCAGTCTTCTTTGAGACAATGGATGAGCTTATTAGCGGCACTGATTGTGGTCTGAGGTTGAGATATGAGTAAATACATCGGATTTTGTGTTCATTCTTTTCTATGTTGTCTGACGCTTCTGTTACCACAGAGAATAACATCACACAATGAGCCCCCTCCAGCCATGGAAATGACTAGAAGATGGTGAATCAGTTGTAGCACCCTCCCAACAGTAACTGTAATCCCTGGGGGCATCCAGCTGTTTTAGAGAAAGAGGAAAAAAATATATAGATATATATATCTCAAGGGATTGTGAACGCCCTGAAAAATGTCAGTTTTGAAATACAAAACTTTACATTACCAATGGCCATTAATACTGCATTGACAATACCTTATAGCATAGCAGACCGACACCTGCAGCAAATAAAGGAGATCGGACCCAAACAATTGCATCAGTGTTCACACTTTAAAAGCCATATTTCTCAATCTCCCGGAAAGAAGAAAACTTCATAGCAAAGTTAAAAATTGGCCCTCATCATTGTGTATTGTTTTGCCACCAGGTTTGTCCCCCCATCGCCCTCCATCCACTTTCCATGATAATGGTCCAATACTCCACTCATCTATTGTTTATTAAAACACCTTTAGGACATTGTTTATTCACTTAAATTAATGTATTTTTACAATTGGGTTTAATTAATAAAAAAAAAGTGCACAGTTTACCTTCTATAGTCTCTGTGTTGTGTCTATTGATGGCTGTAAGATGAGTTAACTGAGCATCAGTTAGTGAGCTCACTCTCACAGGATACCTTGTAACCTTATCTGTCTTTTCCTGAGCTCCTCTCAGCTGATTTATGTCACGCTCACAGATAATGCACATGGTTCATGGACCCACTGTGCCATGGGGTCGGGCCTGCCTAGGAAGGGAGTGGCTAAGCAGGTACCTGGTTTTCACCAGAGCTCCTAATGGTGCAGTCAGGCTTGAGCTGCAAGTAGCTGCCAGGTATCACTCCTTGACACGGACTGAGATCGGAGTAACTTGGCAAGACAAAATACAGACTCTGTTCAGACTGCACAGTTTCTGGATCCTCGGGCAGAGTTACACACAGGGCTGGATTTGAATCCTAGAACATGCTCCGACAGTGCGGAGTCTGGAACCCTAACCAGGACTGACACAGGTGCACCTTCTATTATTGACGGTACAGTTACAGGTTCGGTGTGGCTTCTAGGCTCAGGTACCGTCGAGGCGGCTTCAGGGTTCAGGTACCACCGGATGAGATTTCACGGTTTGGGGCCTGTCCACACAAAGACCAGGGGTTCAGGTTCAGGGCTTGGCAGCACAAGGACCAGGGACTCGGGCTAACTCTCAACTATACGGGAAGATGGATCTGGCAACATACAGTTGCACCCACATACTACTACACAGGAACTATATGGGTTTCTCAGGCACCTCCCTAATGTTGAGGGTGCCTATTGTTCTTAGATGCCTCCCAGATATTGGCTGGGGGCATTTACAATGTGCGTGTGCTGCCCCTTTATGAGCAGGGGCGTGTCAAAGGAAGTCAGTGCGCAGGAAAAAGGGAGATGTACGGGGGAGACGGGGAGGTGCCCGAGCGGCCATTGCAGTATGTCAGCGTCCCTGCATGGAGGGGGAAGGGGAAAAATGCAGGGACACCGGCATTAGTGCCACAATTTATAACCACAGACCACATGAAATTTAAATGTGCAGGAAAACAAAGAGCCTGTAAAAAGCAAAAGATGTACTTTATATTTATGAAACTCAATTCCAAAAATCATTGCTTTTTTTTATTCCTAAAAACATACATTTAAGTAAAAAAAAGCTCCCAAAGACAGACAACCCCTTTAAAGGGGTTATCCATTTTATACGATATATTTTTATGCCCCTTTTTTGGAAGGTAATAGAAGGGGCCCCCAGGGTTCAAGATCATCATCTCTTCCTCAAAGTGAAGAGTGGCTACAAAAACAGACAAGACAACCATTGATATGAAAGGGGACTGTGAAATACCTAATTATGCGTCTGGTGCCCCGTAGTGAAATTAGTTTTTGTAAAGAGGCCAATAATAAACTAATACAACATGATACAACTCCTAACGTGTATGAAAAAAGTGTGCTCAGCTCCCCTCTGTAAAAAATGCCGTAAGAACCGTCTACACACACCGGTCGGAAACGCGTTGGTCAATGCTGTATCTTTTCAGGATGTCCTGTTTTTATTGATTGCTACTTTTCATATTTATATGTTATTAATTTTATCTATTATCGGACACTAAGTGCTTGATTCCTTCACCACTTTTTACTTTGTACCAGACTATATGATGGAAGGTCTGCCCTCTCGTAATACGGGGGATCCCTTTCAGCAGCCCCGTCCACGTGCTTGTAAGCTGTTTAAGATAAGAGGGTAAGTGTTCAGTCTGCTGCTCAGGAAATGAATTTCTACAGTTGCAATTGCCGCAGAGAGGCTGCTATTACAGGCGATTGTGAGTCACTTCTGTCTGGTCTCAAACAGCAGCTTTACTATAGAAAGGGCTTTCATCAGCCCAGGAAAGGGCGGCTAAAAATACCAGGTACGCAAGTGAAAATTGCAATTTTTGGAAACAAGCATAACATTACATGGATGGAAGAGACAAGGCCATCACCAATCAAACCGCCTGGTGATTATATTGCACAGAAGCCCCTCGGTAAATATTCCCAGCCGGCCAGCCGAGCTCGTTGCTACATGGTTGGGACTGGAGGAAGGAGCTGAAGCCATGGTTCCACTACAGCATCTACAAGGTGCTGTGCCTGCAGCAGACAGTGAAAACAAGGCATGGCGAGGATAATCCCCCTTCACTTACTTACAGTCACGGAATTGTGTTAACTCTTACTTTGCCTGCAGCGTTTACTTGAATACATAAGGCTGTGTTGTACATGCAGCCGACATTTCTGATGGTCCATGACCGAATAAAGGGTGACAACTCGTTCCCGATTATTGACCCTTTTAAACAAGTCGGCAATCATCTGATGATTGAGCAAAATCCATGTTCTTCAGGTTATTTGGTCGTTCCGTCCCCATCACTATTTCGCCAGCCTGTGTAAATATGCCAGTAAAGGACCACCGATAAGTTTTTATATTAATAACTAGCTGAAGAGCCTGGCCCTGCCCGGGCATAGAAACTAACTGTGGTTAGTTATAGCAAATTATAATTATCCTCCATCCCATAGTCCCGTGCCCATATACCCATCATACATATCCACGATACCATAGTCGAGTGCCCATATACCCATCACACATCCTCCATCCCATAGTCCCATGCCCATATACCCATCATACATATTCTCCATCCCATAGTCCCATGCCCATATACCCATCATACATATTCGCCATCCCATAGTCGAGTGCCCATATACCCATCACACATCCTTCATCTCATAGTCCCATGCCCATATACCCATCATACATATCCTCCATCCCATAGTCCCATGCCCATATACCTATCATA
This sequence comes from Dendrobates tinctorius, assembly GCF_039654945.1. NCBI lineage: Eukaryota > Metazoa > Chordata > Amphibia > Anura > Dendrobatidae > Dendrobates > Dendrobates tinctorius. The sequence continues at coordinate 11,285,266 of NW_027361993.1, forward strand.
CATATCCTCCATCCCATAGTCCCGTGCCCATATACCCATCATACATATCCACCATCCCATAGTCCCGTGCCCATATACCTATCATACATATCCTCCTTCCCATAGTCCAGTGCCCATATACCCATCACACATCCTCCATCCCATAGTCCCGTGCCCATATACCCATCATATATATCCACCATCCCATAGGCCCGTGCCCATATACCCATCATACATATCCTCCATCCCATAGTCGAGTGCCCATATACCCATCACACATCCTCCATCCCATAGGCCCGTGCCCATATACCCATCATACACATCCTCCATTCCATAGTCCCGTGCCCATATATACCCATCATACATATCCTCCATCCCATAGTAGAGTGCCCATATACCCATAATACACATCCTCCATCCCATAGTTCCGTGCCCATATATACCCATCATACATATCCTCCATCCCATAGTCCCGTGCCCATATACCCATCATACATATCTGCCATCCCATAGTCCCATGCCCATATACCCATCACACATCCTCCATCCCATAGTAGAGTGCCCATATACCCATCATACATATCCTCCATCCCATAGTCCAGTGCCCATATACCCATCACACATCCTCCATTCCAGTCAACCATTATGACATCATAATGAGCGGCGGGGCTTGCAACCTATGATGAATCAGCGTCGCCATGGAAACCATTATGACATCATAATGAGGGGCGGGGCTTGATACGCACACACTTTTTCCCCATTATGTAGATAGGGGCATTATGACATCATGAGGGGTGGGGCTTGATGCGCACACACTTTTTCCCCATTATGTAGATTGTGGCAAAATTGTTTGGTGAATTGGAACGTGCGGGGTGAAAATTTCACCTCACAACATAGCCTATGATGCTGTCGGGGTCCAGACGTGTGACTGTGCCAAATTTTGTGGCTGTAGCTGCGACGGTGCGGATGCCAATCCCGGACATACACACACACACACATACACACATACATACATACATACATACACACACACAATGAGCTTTATATATTAGATAATAAAAATAAACATGCCATTAAAGGACCAACGATAAGCTTTTATAATAATATTATTTTTATTTTTATAGCGCCAACATATTCCACAGCACTCTACATTTCAGAGGTACTTGTACAGATAATAAAGAGGAAAATTTTGCACGGGTGAAACAGGAATAGTAACCCAGGTGAGGTGGGGCCATAAGCCAGACTAAAGAAGTGTGTTTCTAGGGCACACTTAAAACTGTGGGTATTGGGAATTAATCGAATTGTCCTGGGTAGTGCATTCCAGAGAATTGACGCAGCTGGTGAGAAGTCTTGGAGACCGAAGTGGGAGGTTCAAATTATTGAGGATGTTATTCTTAGGCCATTAGCAGAATGGAGGGCACGGGTAGGGTGGTAGACAGAGATGAGGGAGGAGATGTAGGGTGCTACAGAACTGTGGAGAGCTTTGTGGGTGAGAGTGTTAAGTGTATATTGGACCAAGTATCGAATGGGTAACCAGTGTAATGACTGGCACAAGATAGAGGCATCGGTGTAACAGTTGGCAAAGAATATGATCCTGGGTGCAGAACTGAGGATGGATTGGAGAGGGAAGAGTTTAGTAAGAGAGAGATCGATCAGCAGAGAGTTTCAATAGTCCAGTCAAGAACGAAGCGCAGCAGTAAGAGTTTTTGTAGAGTCAAATAATATTAAGAAGAAGAGTCCAAGGTAAGAAAAGGTCATATTCTAGAGATGTTTTTGAGGTGTAGGTGACATGAGCGGGCAAGTGAATAGAGAGGTTAGCGACCATTAGACTTAGCTGTCAGTAGATCATTAGAGATTTTAGTAGGGGCAATTTGAGTAGAGTGTAAAGAGCAGAAACCAGATTGTAAAGCGGCAAGAAGAGTTATCTGAGAGATAGCGGATCAGACTGGCGTGGACCAAAACGTTCCAGAAGTTTAGAAATTAAGGTGCTATTAGAGAGACGTCTGTAGTTAGCAGAGCAGTTCTGTTTGAGGAAGGGTTTTTTTTCATGGGTGTATGCTGGCATGTTTGAAGGAGGAATAAAAAATACCAGATGAGAGTGAGGCTAAATATTTTAGTTAGATGAGAGGTGACAACCGGGAAAAGGCACTAAAGGAGATGTGAGGGAATAGGGTCACTGGTGCAGTTAGTAGGGCGAGAAGATGTGAGGAGCTTTGTAACTTCTTTCATGACCAGTTCAAAGACAGAAAGTGAGCTAGATGAAGTGTACAAGGGAAGAGATTGCAAGAAATTAGGGGATTGGCCAAATGCTGGAGAAAGTGTAAAGTATGTTTGGGGGTCATTGTTCTACTGGAAAACAGCGTTCTGACACTGGGCACTACATTGCGACCTAAAATCCTTTGGTAATGTTTGTGGTTTTGTGTGAAAATAAGTCCAATTGCCTTTTTTCTCTTTTTTATGTTGTTCCAATACCTACAAAGGAAATAAACATGTGTATAACAAAACATTTGTAATTGCAATAATTTTCTGGAAGAAATACTTCATTTTCAGGAGCAATTTCAAGGGTGCTAACACTTTCGGATATGACTGTCTATGTAATACTCAGTATGTTTATACAGTATTTTGTCCCTACAGCTCCTCTATAGACAGTATAATGTCCAGAAAACTATATTATTATTATTTATTGTTATAGCGCCATTTATTCCATGGCGCTTTACATATGAAGAGGGGTATGCATAATAAAAACAAGTACAGCAATCTAAATCAATACAAGTCACAACTGGTACAGGAGGAGACAGGACCCTGTCCGCAAGGGCTCACAATCTACAAGGCATCTATATGATGTAGCCCCAGCCCCCCGCACTAAATGATGTCTCGACACTGTAGCCCCCACACTGTATGATGGCTCCCCCACTGTTTTAAAGCCTCCACAGTTGTCACTAAACTTTATAATGGACTCCACAGTAATAGACACAGTATGTTGGCCTTCTTAGTAACCACCATTCTGTAAAATGGCACCCTTAATAGCTCTCACTCTGATGGCACCACTAGAAGCCCCAGCTCTGTAGGAAGGTCCCCTTATTAGCCCTTACTTTGTAGGAGGGCCCAAACACTGTATCATGGCCCATTTAGTAGCCTCTATGATGTATGATGTCCCACATAGTAGCCTCAAAGGTGTATGATTTTCCCCCTTTGTAGCCCCCACACTGTATCATGATTCCCTTAATAGCCACCACTCTGTAGGAAGCCTCTTTAGTAGCTCCCACTTTGTATGAAGCCCCACTTAGTAGCCACAACACTATATCATGGCCCCCATAGTAGCCCCAAAGCTATATGAAGGGCTCCCTTAGTAGTTCACACACTGTATCAAGGCTCCCTTAGTAGCCCCTATGCTGTATTATGGCCCTCTTTGTAAACAACACTATGTATGAGGGCCCAATTGGTAGCCCCCACTATGTATGCTAGCTCTTTAGTAGCCCTACGCTGTATGATGGACTCCTTAGTAGCCCCCACACTGTTATTATGGCCCCTTATTTGCCCCAAAACTGTTATGGCCCCATAGTATCCCCAACACTATTATCGCCCCCTTGGTAGCCCCTGCACTGTTATGGCCACTTTAGTAGCCCCCACATTGTTATTATGGCCTTTTATTTAAGCATACATACACTGTTATGGTCCCCTAAGTTGTCCCCCACAGTATTATGGCCCTCTTAGCAGCCCCTAAAGTATTATGGCCCTTTAGTAGCCCCAACACTATTATGGCCCCTTTAGTAGTCCCCACACTATTATCGCCCCTTCAGTAGCCCCCACACTATTATGTCCCCCGTTAGTAGCAATAACACTATTATGACCCCCCCCAAGTATTCCACACACTATTTTGGCCCCCATAGTAGCACCAAAGACTATTATGACCCCCTTAGTAGTCCCCATGTTATTATGGCCCCTTAATAGCTTCCACACTATTATAGCTCCCTTTGTAGCTCCCACACTATTATGGCCCCTTTAGTAGCCCCCACACTATTATGGCCCCCTTAGTAGCCCCGCGCTATTATGGCTCACTTAGTAGCTCCCATACATAATGACTCAATCACTCAATCTTAAAATAAAAAAAATAAACATCATATACTGACGTAAAACCAGCGAGTCCAGCCAAAAGAGGTAAGTCACGGGGAGTCCGATGCGGTAGTGTAATCACGCTGGGACTCTGACGTCCTGTGCGTGGTACAACCGATTACTTTGTTGCATTGCTTTGTCCTGGGCCTAATGTTCTCTAGGTCACAGGTCTAATGCGACTTACTGTCTACAGAACGGAGAGCGGCAGTGCAGGGAGATGGTGACGTGGAAATTAGCTCTATTGGCGCTAGGTAGCATAGCTCTGGGTGGGGCCCTTCAGGTCAGGGGCCCAGGGCAACCACCCCGTTCCCCCATCCCATGCAGCTACTATAACTACTACAGTTATACAAAACACCCTGTTGCAGAATGGCTTCTATAACCTCACGTTTCATGTACATCGAAGTGTTGACCAAATTTATTGGTCTTCCCTGTTTGATATGTTTGACATTTAATTACTACAATAATGTTGCTATTGATAGATTGGCGTCATTTTATAGGATATTTCTACTGATTGGAAGCATATTTTTGAACAGTGTATTTCATTTGATATACTGTATATATAGCTAATATATTCTACGAACATATATAGAAAAGGCACATACAAAACGAAAAGATAATGAAATAATGTTTATTAACAAAATATTAAAACAGTGTTAAAAAATATAAGGACATGCAGAGCAAAAAGGAAAAGGGTACCAAACAATGAAAAAAACAAAAGAGTGCGACCACAGTTCCGAGGCACAATTATAAATACAGGACCCCTCAATAAGCCATAGACATTAACATAATGGATAAATAAGTCATAGTAGTAGATCACATAGAACAAGGAATGAATAGTATGAAGGAAGAGGGAACCCGAAAAAGGAATTAGTAACACATTTACCTTAGACCTGCAGTGCCACAGCCCTGGGAAAGAAGAAGGCACAATAGCCGAAACGCACGTAGGGGCTGTGGCACCGCAGGTCTGAGGTGACATGGAAATTATCAAGATCTGCTGCTGGCAGCTCCCTTTTCTACTGCTGACCAATTAAGTCCTAGATGTGCTCGATGGGAGACAAGTGTGGACACGCTATGGAAACACAATTTAGGCCATGCAGACTGGTCACATTAGTACAAGCATCATGCAGCCTGGCATTGTTCGTATTGAAAAATGCCTCCTGGGACACTTTGGAGAAATGGCCGTATCACTGGTACCTTCACCAAATCAAGGTAACACCAAGCTGTTAGTGAAGACTAGAGGGATCCAGCTACTGTACAGTATGCCACTGCATATCATAATCTCTTGATTAGGATGAATGTAACATTTCCTCGTGAAGGTGCCATCATGGCATTGCCCAAGTGGTCTCCAGACCAATCTCCAGTTATCATTGTGTCAAAGACAGAAGTGAGACTCACCTCTGAAGAGGATAGACCTCCATTCTAGCCTGCATTGCCATCTTGCTCTGCACTGTCATGGCATTTGAAAGCGGTGACATGAGGTCAGTGAATAACCTGTAGCTGGACATCTGGCTTGTAGCCCAAACATGACTCCTTAAGCTTGGTATGTGATTATGTGATGTTTAATTTCATTTGTAATGCAGAATGGATCAGTAATGGAACCAGTGGTACGGCCATTTATCCAAAGGGTCCCAGGAGCTAACGTCAAAGTTCCTTACACTTGCCACTTTGACATTAGTTTGTCAGCTTACGTATTACGGCCATAATATCAACCAATACCTTACATATATTGATATGTTTTTGTGCACTTTTTATCTTTTCAGAGTGCAGTTGGGCCCAAATGGTTCTGTAAACTGTGGCCTCTGTTCACACGGGTTGCATTATAGTTAGCACTGGGCAGCCCCCTATATGGTGTTACTAAGGGGCTGTGAACCATATGCTCTGAATTCCGTGTGAACATTGCCACATACGGATTATTTTTTTGCACTGGTGTGCCACACGGCAAATCCCTGATTGTAGGCTGGCTGATTCATTTGATATTATTGCACCTGTGCAGTTGCCATTTTAATTGGATCCGCTGCACCCTGTTAGTGCATTTGTATTGAGGCATGTCTATACAGGTAAGCATCTCTGCCTGTTTTGTTTTTTTCTTAAATATTGGAGGATTTTTTCCTCTTTCTGTGGTTTTCATGTTAGAGTAGTACTGGCAAATGTAAGGAAATTTGACGTTAGTTTTCCAGCTTACGTATTAAGGCCATAATATTAACCAATACCTTACATATATTGAAATGTTTTTGTGCACTTTTTATCTTTTCAGGGTGCAGTTGGGCCCAAATGGTTCTGTAAACTGAGGCTTCTGTTCACACGGGATGCATTATAGTTAGCACTGGGCAGCCCCCCTATATGGTGTTACTAAGAGGCTGTGAACCATATGCTCTGCCTGTTTTGTTTTTTTCGCAATCCCTGAGCACCAGAGGCCTCTGGAAATGTGTCAACAGAACCCTATTGTCAAAGAGTTTCCTTGGCAGAGTCCTGATCTCCCACATTCCCAGACCCCACTGGCGAATTACCTTCAGAACCAAGGTAGCGCAAGTCAGAAGACCATACCCAACCATCCTAGTCTCCTCGTGTGGTAAGTAACCTCCCTCTTGACCAGGTTCAGTCTATTCCCCCATAACAGTTGGAAGGACAAACTGTAGACCCGAGTCCAGAGAGACTCCGGCAAGATGCACACACTGCCCAGATAAATCAATAAAGGGTGCAGGTAAGTTTTGATCAGGTTTACCCATTCCCTTAGGGTAAAAGACTAACCCTTCTATTGGTTTACCTTCTGCGTGGCGATCTCTAGCCTGCTGTCCCAGTTTTGTTTGGGGTAATCCCCCTGGCCAAATTCGATGCCAAGGACTTTTGCAGAGACTTTGGGTCCTGGAAGGGTGTCCGGGAGATCAAAACCAGGATCTCCGCCTCCCAGCCAGAGACTCTCACACTTATCCCGATTGATCTTGGACCTGGGTGTCGCTTTATTCTGCTCCATCGCCTCCCGGACAACGAGCACAGCACTAAATGTGCTGCAACCTGGAACAGAGCAATGCTGAGCCTCCGAAAGGAGTCGGGGTGCACATTTCAACAGCCGATTAAACAGCACCTTTGCCAGAATCTTCCTGTCTGCATTGAGAAGCGCTATGGGATGCTAATTCTCAATGAAAGATAGGTCCCTACCCTTTGACAAGATGATCAGGGCAGACCTACTCATTGACTTTGGCAGAGTGCCTGAGGAAAGACACCCATTGAATACCTCAGTCAAGAGGTGAACCAAAGCATCCTTAAAGGTCTTATAGAACTCAGATGTTAAGCCATCTGGACCGGGTGATTTTTTTTTTTTGGACAAGCCCTTCAATCGCCAACTTAACTTCCTCTTCTCTGATCATCTCTGTCCAAACGTCAAGAGAGGGGTCTACCCCTGGTTTGGGAACGGCCAGGAAAGTGTTGTGAGTTCATTTTCCCCTTCGTCACTGAGGTCTGGTGAACTCCCTATTCTGGTAAAGGAAGGTAATGAGCCTGATTATCAGGCACCTGAGCCTATTGAGGATGACTGGCTGAGTGGAGTCACGGACTGGATATAAGGCTGCCGACGCCCTTCTGCCCTGCGGGTGATTTCTCTGTGGACTTCTAGGTAGAGTTGAGCGATACCGTCCGATACTTCAAAGTATCGTATCGGATGGTATCGGCCGATCTTTAAAAAAAGTATCGGTATCGCCGATTCCGATACCGGAAGTCCCATTCAAGTCTATGGGACTTCCGGTATCGGAATAAGAAAAACCCTTTCCTGCCCTTGTACAGCCTCTCTGGGGTCTGTACGGGCCTTTCGGGGGGTTGTGCCGGCCTGCCAGGGGGTCTGTGCAGGCTCCGGTGGTCTGTGCCGGCCTGCCGGTGGTCTGTGCAGGCTCCGGGGGGCTGTGCCGGCCTGCCGGGGGGCTGTGCCGGCCTGCCGGGGGGCTGTGCCGGCCTGCCGGTGGTCTGTGCAGGCTCCGGGAGTCTGTGCAGGCATCTTCCGATGGGACTACAAGTCCCATCGGGCGATGCCTGCTACCATGACAGTGATTGACACATTAGCCAATGATGGGACAGTAGTAGTCCCATCATCCGGCTAATGTGTTAAATGTAAAAAAAAAAAAAAAAAAAATTACATGCTACATACATACAACATGCATACTACATACATGCTACATTCATACTACATACTACATACATGCTACATTCATACTACATGCAACATACATACTACATATATACTACATGCATGCTACATACATACTGCATGCTACATACATACCACATATATACTACATACATACTACATGCATGCTACATGCATGCTACATGCTACATACATAACACATATATACTACATGCATGCTACATACATACTACATGCTACATACTACATATATACTACATGCATGCTACATACTACATGCTACATACATACTACATATATACTACATGCATGCTACATACATACTGCATGCTACATGCATGCTACATACATACTACATACATACTACATGCTACATACATACTACATACATACTACATGCATGCTACATGCATGCTACATACATAACACATATATACTACATGCATGCTACATACATACTACATGCTACATACATACCATATACATACTACATGCATGCTACATACATACTACATGCATGCTACATACATACTACATGCTACATACATACTACATATATACTACATGCATGCTACATACATACTACATGCTACATACATACTACATATATACTACATGCATGCTACATACATACTACATGCTACATACATACTACATATATACTACATGCATGCTACATACATACTGCATGCTACATGCATGCTACATACATACTACATACATACTACATGCTACATACATACCACATATATACTACATACATACAATACATTCATACAATACATACATAGACATACAGTACATATAACATAGAGTAACATACTTACCAATACTTGTCACATTGTTCCCCGAAGCCATTGTCTTTCCGGAATAAATATTAACATAACAAACCACAAAAATACTCACCCACGATCCGAAGCAGTCCACGAGTGTGTCCCACGACGATCTTGGGTAGAGAACGGCAGCATCAGATGATGCTGCCGTTCTCTACGGGCTGCAGGAATCCAATGACGGAAGGTAGGTATCCTTCCGCACTGTATTCCTCCGCCACTTAAAAAAAAAAAAAGTCCCTAGTCTCACTTTATGCCATTGCTGTGTGGGAAATTCCCACGCAGCAATGGCATAAAGTGAGACTAGGGACTTTTTTTTTTTTTAAGTGGCGGAGGAATACAGTGCGGAAGGATACCTACCTTCCGTCATTGGATTCCTGCAGCCCGTAGAGAACGGCAGCATCATCTGATGCTGCAGTTCTCTACCCAAGATCGTCGTGGGACACACTCGTGGACTGCTTCGGATCGTGGGTGAGTATTTTTGTGGTTTGTTATGTTAATATTTATTCCGGAAAGACAATGGCTTCGGGGAACAATGTGACAAGTATTGGTAAGTATGTTACTCTATGTTATATGTACTGTATGTCTATGTATGTATTGTATGAATGTATTGTATGTATGTAGTATATATGTGGTATGTATGTAGCATGTAGTATGTATGTAGTATGTATGTAGCATGCATGTAGCATGTAGTATGTATGTAGCATGCATGTAGTATATATGTAGTATGTATGTAGTATGTATGTAGTATATATGTAGCATGTATGTAGTATGTATGTGGTATGTATGTAGCATGTAGTATGTATGTAGCATGCATGTAGTATATATGTAGTATGTATGTAGCATGTAGTATGTATGTAGTATGTATGTGGTATGTATGTAGCATGTAGTATGTATGTAGCATGCAGTATGTATGTAGCATGTATGTAGTATGTATGTAGCATGCATGTAGTATATATGTAGCATGTATGTAGTATGTATGTGGTATGTATGTAGCATGTAGTATGTATGTAGCATGCATGTAGTATATATGTAGTATGTATGTAGCATGTAGTATGTATGTAGTATGTATGTGGTATGTATGTAGCATGTAGTATGTATGTAGCATGCAGTATGTATGTAGCATGTATGTAGTATGTATGTAGTATATATGTAGTATGTATGTAGCATGTAGTATGTATGTAGCATGCATGTAGTATATATGTAGTATGTATGTAGCATGCATGTAGTATGTATGTAGTATGTATGTAGCATGCAGTATGTATGTAGCATGTATGTAGTATGTATGTAGTATATATGTAGTATGTATGTAGCATGCATGTAGTATGTATGTAGCATGTAGTATGTATGTAGCATGCATGTAGTATGTATGTAGCATGTATGTAGTATATATGTAGTATGTATGTAGCATGTAGTATGTATGTAGTATGCATGTAGTATGTATGTAGTATTTTTTTTTTTTTTTTTTTTTAACATTTAACACATTAGCCGGATGATGGGTCTACTACTGTCCCATCATTGGCTAATGTGTCAATCACTGTCATGGTAGCAGGCATCGCCCGATGGGACTTGTAGTCCCATCGGACGATGCTTGCACAGACCCCCGGACATCAGCACAGCCCCCCGGCAGGCCGGCACAGCCCCCCGGCAGGCCGGTACAGACCCCCACAGGGTGCACAGACCACCGGCAGGCCGGCACAGCCCCCCGGCAGGCCGGCAGAGACCCCGGGCAGTCCACACAGCCCCCCGGCAGGCCGGCACAGCCCCCCGGCAGGCCGGCAGAGACCCCCGGAAGGCCCGAAATGACGGCGCATCATGATGCGCACACACCGCGCATCATGATGACGTCAGGCCGTCAATCAACTGAACTTCCGATTCCGATGCCGAATTCCGATATTGAAAAAATATCGGAAGTCGGTATCGGAATTCCGATACAGCAAGTATCGGCCGATACCCGATACTTGCGGTATCGGAATGCTCAACACTACTTCTAGGACACCAGTCTGATTCCTGCTCCTCTAAAGCTAAGTTTTCTGTTTTGCCTGTTAGCATTTTTGTTTTGTTTTTTGTTTTCCTTGCATTTCTGTATTCTGCCATTCCCTGCTGGGGTGAGCTGAATCTCCTTTTGCCTGTAGCTCTGTCTTCAGAATATTCCTGAGTACTGACATAGCTTTTTTGAAGCCTAGCGTCTTCAGGGCTTTTTTCACTGTCAGTTTGTTGGCTCTTATTTTCATAGGGTTTTTCACGGATTGCAGACAGCAGCCTTCCTGTCCTTTTCTATCTAGCTAGCTTGGGCCCTGTCTTTGCTCAGTCTATCTTTCTGTCTGTGTTAGTATTTTCTTCTTGCTTCACCGTCATTATATGTTGGGGGCTGCCTTTTGCTTTGGGGTCTGCTCTGGGGCAGTTTAGATTTCCCCTTTCTTTCTTTAGGCCTATTTAATTCTCCGGCTGTGATCGAGGGGTCTAGGGCATCGTAGGAACCCCCCACGGCTACTGCTAGTTGTGTTGATAGGTTCAGGGGTCTGCAATCCGATAGCTGCCAACTTCTCTGGTTTTCTGGAATTAGCTAGCATTTCTGTTTTTGCCTCCTACGGTGACTCAATCATAACAGAATCACCCGCCATACCGCAGATCCTAGGGTACTCAATAGCAGGAAAGAATTGTGTTTAAAAAAAAAAAAAAAAAAAAAAAAGGTGTGTGTATATTCTTTCCTCTATATCTCTGAGGCCATAGGGGGAATTTTTTTTTTCTCTCTCAATGGAGATAAAGCAATTGTCTGATCGTGTGGAGCAGCTCGCTGCGGAAGTGCGGGGAATTTCCGCCTACCTTGCTCGTTCGCATGCGGTTGAACCAAAGATCCCTACACCTGATGTATTTTTTGGGGATCGATCTAAATTTTTGAGTTTCAAAAGTAATTGTAAATTATTTTTTGCCTTGAAGCCTAACTCGTCAGGGAGCTCCGCGCAGCAGGTTAAAATTGTCATCTCTTTGCTGCGTGGCGATCCCCAGGATTGGGCGTTTTCTTTGAAACCAGATGATCCTATTCTGACTAATGTGAACGCATTCTTTCAAGTTTTGGGGTTGTTGTATGATGAACCTAATGCTATTGATCAGTCTGAAAAGACCCTGTTGGCATTGAACCAGGGTCGAGATTCTGCAGAATTGTACTGTCAAAAGTTCCGAAAGTGGGCGGTCCTTACTATCTGGAATGATAATGCCTTGGCTGCTCTCTTTCGGAAGGGTTTGTCAGAAGCCGTAAAAGATACTATGGTGGGATTTCCTGTTCCCTCTGGTCTGGATGATTCTATGTCATTAGCCATTCAGGTTGATCGGCGTTTACATGAACGCAGGATTGCACGAGAGGTGTTGCCACCGGTTGAACAGACCTCTGAACCTATGCAATGTGATAGAGTTTTGTCTAAGGCGCAACGTCAGGAGTTCAGAAGGCGTAATAAGCTGTGTTTTTTCTGTGGAGATGCCTCGCATATTATTTCTGTTTGTCCTAAACGAGAGAAACGCTTTGCACACACGTTTTCTGTTGGTGGTGTTCAACCTAAGTTTCTTCTGGCAATTACTCTGATCTGCTCCCTGTCCACATTTTCCGCCAAGGCTTTTGTGGATTCGGGAGCAGCGCTAAACCTAATGGACTTGGATTTTGTTAAACGTTGTGGATTTCCGATGACACCTCTGCAGACGCCTATCCCTTTGAGGGGGATTGATGCTACTCCTTTGGCTAAAAATAAACCTCAGTTTTGGACCCAGGTGGTCATGCGGGTCGCCCCAGACCATCAAGAAAATTGCAGATTTTTGGTATTGCATGGTCTGCATGATGCCGTTGTTCTGGGGTTTCCCTGGTTGCAAATTCATAATCCAGATTTGGATTGGAAATCTGTGTCTGTGGTGAGTTGGGGCTGTCAGTGTGCCTTTAGTGAGGCTCCGGTTTTTTCCACCTCTCCTCAGTCGCATGATGTTCCTGACTATTTGGCTGACTTTTATGATGTATTTAGTGAGAATGAGTCTGCGTCCTTGCCTCCTCATAGGAGTTATGACTGTGCAATTGAACTAAGCCCGGGGTGTAAATTTCCCAAGGGTCGGCTCTTCAATTTATCTGTACCCGAGCACGAGGCTATGCGGTCCTATATTAAGGAGGCGTTGGAGAAGGGTCATATTAGACCATCCTCTTCACCCTTAGGTGCCGGGTTTTTTTTTGTGGCCAAAAAGGATGGTTCTTTAAGGCCTTGTATTGATTATCGTGCCCTCAATAAAATTACTATTAAATATCAGTATCCGTTACCCCTGATTTCGGATCTATTCTCTAGAGTTAGAGGTGCTTGCTGGTTTACCAAGCTTGACCTCAGGGGGGCGTATAATCTTATCCGCATTAAGCAGGGGGATGAATGGAAGACGGCGTTTAGTACTCCGGAGGGACATTTTGAGTACCTGGTGATGCCTTTTGGGCTCACTAATGCCCCTTCTGTCTTCCAGTGCTTCATGAACGATATTTTCCGAGACTTTGTCGATAAATTTTTGATTATCTATCTGGATGATATTTTGATCTTCTCCAAGGATTGGGATTCTCATGTAGAACATATTCGGACTGTGTTCCGGATCTTGAGGGAGAATTCCCTGTATGTCAAAGGATCGAAATGCCTTTTTGGAGTACAGAGGATTTCATTTTTGGGATTTATTTTGTCTCCGTCAACTATTGAAATGGACCCGGCCAAGGTACAGGCCATTTATGATTGGGTTCAGCCCACTTCTTTGAAGGCCCTCCAGAAGTTTTTGGGTTTTGCTAATTTTTATCAGAAATTTATAGCAAAATTTTCTAGTATTGCCAAGCCATTGACTGATCTGACTAAGAAGGGTGCTGATGTGTTGAATTGGTCTCCTGAGGCTGTTGCTTCCTTTCAGGAGCTGAAGCGAAGATTTACCTCCGCCCCGGTTTTGCGGCAACCTGATGTCTCACTCCCGTTCCAGGTAGAGGTGGATGCTTCTGAGATTGGTGCAGGAGCTGTTTTGTCCCAAAAGGATCCTGTAACATCTAAAATGAATCCCTGTGCTTTCTTTTCCCGAAAGTTCTCTCTATCTGAACGTAACTATGATGTGGGGAATCGGGAACTGTTGGCCATGAAATGGGCATTTGAGGAGTGGAGACATTGGTTGGAGGGAGCTAAACATCAAGCTGTGGTCCTCACTGACCACAAGAATTTGATTTACCTAGAGTCGGCTAAACGCTTGAACCCTAGACAGGCTAGGTGGGCCTTGTTTTTTACACGTTTTGATTTTGTGGTCTCTTTTCTTCCTGGAACTAAGAATGTCAAGGCAGACGCCCTCTCTAGGAGTTTCTTTGCTGATTCTCCTGTGGTGACCAAGCCTGCTACCATCTTAGGCGAAGGGGTAGTTCTTTCTGCCATCTCGCCCGATTTGAGACTTGCTCTGCAAGAGTTCCAGGAGGACAAACCTGAGCGTTGTCCCAGTGGAAAGTTGTATGTTCCTGACCAGTGGAAGAAGAGAGTGATGTCTGAAGTTCATTGCTCTGCATTGGCTGGTCATCCAGGTATTTTTGGTACTAGAGATCTGGTGAGTCGCGCTTTTTGGTGGCCCACCTTGTCTCATGATGTCAGGAATTTTGTGCAGTCCTGTGGGACTTGCTCCCGGTCTAAATCTTGTTCTTGCTCTAGTGGGTTGTTGATGCCTTTGCCGGTCCCCAGAAGGCCATGGACCCATATTTCAATGGATTTCATCTCTGATATGCCGGTCTCTCAAAGAATGACTGTTATTTGGGTGATTTGTGATAGGTTCTCTAAGATGGTTCATCTTGTACCACTCCCTAAGTTGCCATCTTCCTCTGAGTTGGTGCCCCTGTTTTTGCAACAGGTGGTTCGCTTACACGGGATTCCTGAGAACATTGTATCTGACAGAGGAGTTCAGTTTGTGTCTAGATTTTGGAGGACTTTCTGTTCCAAGCTGGGAATTCAGTTGTCCTTCTCCTCTGCTTTTCACCCTCAGACCAATGGGCAGACAGAGAGAACAAACCAGACCTTGGAGTCGTATTTGAGATGTTTTATTTCCGCTGATCAGGATGATTGGGTTTCATTTTTGCCCTTGGCCGAATTTGCTTTAAATAATAGAGCTAGTTCTGCCACTTTGATGTCACCTTTTTTTTGTAACTTTGGGTTTCATCCTCGATTTTCTTCAGGGCAGGTGGAGCCTTCTGCCTGCCCAGGTGTTGACACTGTGGTGGAGAGAATGCACCAGAACTGGGACCAAGTGGTGGATAAGTTATCTCTCTCCCAGGAAAAGGCCCAGCGGTTTTCCAATCGACATAGGACCATTGGTCCCCAGTTTAAGATTGGTGATATGGTGTGGTTATCATCAAAAAATATTGCTATGAAGGTGGCTTCTCCTAAGTTTAAGCCTAGATTTATTGGACCTTACAAGATTTTGGAGATTATTAATCCGGTCTCTTTTCGTTTGGCTCTTCCTGTCACATTTAAAATCCATAATGTGTTCCATAAGTCCTTGTTGAAGAGGTTTGCTGAACCAGTTTTTCCTGGGGTGGCACCTCCAGACCCTGTATTGGTTGAAGGTAACATGGAATATGAGGTAGAGAAAATACTGGATTCCCGTCTGGCTAGACGGAGACTCCAGTATTTGGTTAAGTGGAAGGGTTATGGTCAGGAGGATAATTCCTGGGTCTCTGCCTCTGATATTCATGCCAAAAGATTGGTGCGTGCATTTCATCGGGCTCACCCTGATCGCCCTGGTGGCGTGGTTGAGGGTTCGGTGACCCCTCCTCAAGGGGGAGGTACTGTTGTGAGTTCATTTTCCCCTTCGCCACTGAGGTCTGGTGAACTCCCTATTCTGGTAAAGGAAGGTAATGAGCCTGATTATCAGGCACCTGAGCCTATTGAGGATGACTGGCTGAGTGGAGTCACGGACTGGATATAAGGCTGCCGACGCCCTTCTGCCCTGCGGGTGATTTCTCTGTGGACTTCTAGGACACCAGTCTGATTCCTGCTCCTCTAAAGCTAAGTTTTCTGTTTTGCCTGTTAGCATTTTTGTTTTGTTTTTTGTTTTCCTTGCTTTTCTGTATTCTGCCATTCCCTGCTGGGGTGAGCTGAATCTCCTTTTGCCTGTAGCTCTGTCTTCAGAATATTCCTGAGTACTGACATAGCTTTTTTGAAGCCTAGCGTCTTCAGGGCTTTTTTCACTGTCAGTTTGTTGGCTCTTATTTTCATAGGGTTTTTCACGGATTGCAGACAGCAGCCTTCCTGGCCTTTTCTATCTAGTTAGCTTGGGCACCGTCTTTGCTCAGTCTATCTTTCTGTCTGTGTTAGTATTTTCTTCTTGCTTCACCGTCATTATATGTTGGGGGCTGCCTATTGCTTTGGGGTCTGCTCTGGGGCAGTTTAGATTTCCCCTTTCTTTCTTTAGGCCTATTTAATTCTCCGGCTGTGATCGAGGGGTCTAGGGCATCGTAGGAACCCCCCACGGCTACTGCTAGTTGTGTTGATAGGTTCAGGGGTCTGCAATCCGATAGCTGCCAACTTCTCTGGTTTTCTGGACTTAGCTAGCATTTCTGTTTTTGCCTCCTACGGTGACTCAATCATAACAGGAAAGCCAACATCTCATCCCAATCAAGATCCCTCTTCCTCAAGAGGTGTGAGTAGAAGGATTTGACAACCTCCAGGATTCCTGATCTGGATCGCCTCAGGGACCCCGTAGTGTTGACCAGTCCTGTAACCACTTTACTATTCAATTACATCTTGCAGTTTCTGTAAAGGTCGGACGAGCAGTACTTCCCGTAATCCCTTTCAAAAACCAAAGATGCGTGTCTATCGTACTGACACCTCATAAGCAAAGATTTCACTCTGGAGATCTCCTTGTGGCTAACTCCATTGAGACAAGATGCTCGAGTCTGCTCCTCAGACCCTGATAAAGGCGGTACCTGTTAAGACTCCTGAGGTTCGAGAGCTGGTGGAAGAATCTCAACACCGTTTTCTTGAACATCTCCCACCACTCTGACTTACTGCTACAAAGATCCCGTAAGGGTACCTGGCTCTGAAGAAAATCCTCAAAGGACTGTCTTATCTCCGCTTCTTCCAAGAGAAGCAAATTGAGCCTCAAAAAGCCTCTTCCCATCCGGAGTGTCTCTGTAACATTCAGAGAAAGCAAAATTAAACAGTGGTCGGACAACTCCACCTCAACAGCAGACACTGCTAAAGAGACAGCTTCCTCCTTTAAATAAAATCTATCTATTCTGGACCTACAGTTACCTCTATGATAGGTGAACCCCTCGTGGCCTGGGGTGTGCGAAATGTGGACATCCACCAGGCGAGCCTCACTAGCTATACTATTAAGGGCGACGCAATCATAAGTCAGCTTCTCTCTGGAAGCTCCTCTATCTCGGGGCCTCGTGACAGTATTGAAGTCCCCTCCAAAGACAACTTGCCGACTTGTAAAAAGGTAGTGCTTGATCATCAAAAACAGACATTTTCGGTCCCACTTAGATTGGGGACCATAGATGTTAATGAGCCTGAGTTCTTGTCCCTTCATGAGGACATATAAGATTAGGCACCTTCCCATTTCTAACTCATTAACCCTTCGGCATTCCACCGCTGCTGTAAAAAGGACTGCCACTCCACTATATGGCTCGTCCGCAAAAGACCAATAGGAGGTCCCGAGTCTCCACTCCCTCTTAGCTTTAAACACGTCTGCCATATTTGTCAACCTGGTCTCTTGCAAAAAGAAAATGTCAGCTTCAACCCGGCCGCAAATCTAGCTGTATTTGACTTTATTTTGGCGCCATTAATCGATGCCAGTGTCAACCGAGTGGGTACCATCATCATTGGGGATTGAGTTAAATGGCTTTCTTCTTCCCACTCCCCTTATTCTCTGCCTCAGAGGAGGAATCCTTCCCCCTCTTTAATGACATGGAGGTGTCTATTCCCACGTGTTTTTTCTTTTTATCGTCTTCGTCTCCAGACTCTGGGCCATTCCCTCCTTCCAATGACCTTACATTCCCAGAAAAAGAACACTCGGCACCACCTGTAAGCCTCGCCGAAGCTGGAACCTCACCCTCAGCTTCCTCCTCAGAGAAAGAGATATTCTTAAGAGCTTGGAACCGGTTAGAAAGACCAACCAGAGGGGAGTCAGTTTTTCCTTCCTTAGGTACCTTGGTCAGAGCGGGAAAAGATGTTTTATCTCCCTTCTTTCTCTTCTTTTTGGTGCCGAGCTTACGCTTGTTCTGTAGCCACTTTCCTCCCTGTGGATCCTCCTGACCTCCTCATCCAACTTATCATCCCTCGGGGCCTCAGCAGCAGGACTGGCATTCAGGACAGGGGCCACCTTAGTAGTCTGGGGCTCGCCGAGCTCCCTCTCCTGTCTGCGCTGGTCTAGACGCCTCAGCTGGGCAGGCGTCTTTTTATTGCTTTTCCTCCTTGGCCCCTCAGGTCCCTCACCCCTGCTAGTCCCTTCCCCAGCAGAATCAGCCTCACGTCTTTCTCCCATCAGGGTCACGACTGCATTAGCGAAGGAGCGAGGACAACGGCTGAATGGGTGACCTAAGTCACCACACTGGTGGCACCTAATCTCCACACAAGATGCAGCAAGATGGCTGATATCCCCATACAATGCACATTTCTGCACAGTACAGTTTGCACTGAAGTGTGTGAGGTTGCCACACCTGTGACAGAGCTTCGGTTGCCCCTGGTAGAAGACTTGGATACGATCCCTACTCAGAAAGGCAAATGATGGAATTCTGGGCAACCGTACCACCTGAACGCTTAAGTTTTACCATAAACGTCCAGGCCCCTGACCAGATACCAAACTCATCACGGTTTTTCTTCGGCATCTCCACCACCTCTCCATATCGGCCAAGCCACGTCATGATGTCATAACAAGAAAGTGACTCGTTACATGTCATCACGGTCACTTTCTTGACTTGATTTTGTCGAGATAACGCCTGGATGGCAAAGTCTCGCAAGCGGGCTCATTTTTTGCCAATTCATTCATAATTCGACCAGAAGAGCTCAAGCCTGTCATGATACCAGTGCTGGTGACCTGCAATTCTAGGGTTAATGTTTTGATCTCAGTGCAGACTCTTATTTGCACACCTGGGACTTATTATGGTGGCCTCTCATTGGTTCTGGGAAAGCGTCTTATAGCCTCAGGAAGCTCTCATCCCTGTCAGTTATACTTTCGTCCTTGGCAGAGTTGTTTTGACCCCTGAGTGTGTTTGTACTGTGTTCTGGTTGCTTGATACTTTGTGTATGACTCGGTCTGTTCTCTGGATATTGCTTGTTGGATTCTGCTTGGTAACTTCTATGTCTGTTTGGTTTTGACCCCTGCTTGGCCTCGACTATCCGTTCTGTCTCATCCCTGGTACTTTACTGCTAACTCTGTGTATGACCTCCATTTTGCCTGACTCTGAGTATTTCTGTATAGTGTCCTGCTGATCTCTGGAAGCAGGATGCTAAGCCCCGCCCCCTTGCAGTCACATGACCGTAGGTCCTTCACTGCTTGCTAAACTTCAGCGTCCCCAGGTCCTGTTTGTCAGTACTTTCTGGCCGTACCTGACCCTGGGCCCCCCTACAGTGCGGGTGAGTCTCTGCTCAGCGGAGGCTGCATAGCGGCGCTGACAGGACCCTGACAAAGCCCCTCTGGCAGAACAAAGCGGACATCAAACTCAGGCATGGAATAGGGATGTATCAAGGCATAGATGTCAATAGCCTTGAAGCCCATCTTCATCAGGAGCTCCACAATCTTAGACCTTGGACGATACACATCACTGCCCCTCCACCGAAGATGGACCACATTCCTCCGCACACTACCTGGCCTAGCGGTCGGGAGGGACCACACTGTATTTTCCCCATTTTGCTCTCAGAAGGCCCCGAGGCCATGCCTCTCTATCCAGAAGGATAGATCAACCTCTCGACCATCTACTTTTAGTGATCTCTCCCCCTTCTTTAGAGCCTCCAGGAGACGCCGCTGCAACATGCCGCCCCCAGAGCCAAGGAGGATGCCCTATTTCCCCTGGAGGTGACAGCGGCATAACTCCTGACGGGCTCTGCCACCACCGGGGGGCAACCGGACCAGTGACCAAATCAACACCAACAGTATCACTATTACCCACCTCCATAACACCCTCACTCTCCACCAAACCAGCAACCACACCACAAGACAAAGAAGTTTCCACATTCTTACCACCCACCACATTCACTCCTGCTGGACCAGTGACAACAGGGGGTGACATTTTGACCTCCACATCATCAGGTACAAGGGGCTCAGTCTCCTCTACAGAACTGGAGGTGACCTCACCCCTGGTCTTACGTGTGCCCTCCGCATCATCAGTTGATATTTTCTGCTGCTTTATTGTTGATATCAGGCGCCGCTGATCCTTAGCCACTGTGAGGCGCCGCTGATCCTTTATATCAAGATCTTGCTGACCAGTGGCGCCAGTGCAGAACAGGACTTTGGGAGGATTGGAATGCCCAGCCCCGACAACCCCCTCACACTGCGGCCGCTTCTCAACTAAGTGATCAGCGGCAACACCATTCAGGAGCGCCGAGGCTACCGGAGCTGCCCCTGACATTGGGCCACTCCCCTTTCCCATTGAGGAGTGCACCACAGTATCGTGGCCTAACTGTATGCCCGACGCCGGGCTGCCCTCACTGTCCAGCCTCTCAGCTGATGCAACTGCTGCAACGTCCCCACTACTACAAGCAGAGATGGAGCTCTGTGTCTCACTACCATGCTCTGTACTCTCCTCGCGCCTTTGCACCAGATCCACAGCAGAACCGGGGCTGGGCTGGGCAACAGGGCTTATACAGCAACCTGACCCTGCAGCTGACTCAGGGGGTACAGGGAGGGAGGCACATACATAGCTTACCGCTTCCTGCAGCTTTGGCTTGGTCTTCTTTGCCTTTTTATTCTGGCCCCCAATTGCCTCCTCTGGTAAATCGTCACCAAGATGGAAATTCTGTAGGCATACTGGGGACTCCAGGAGCTTGATCTCCGCCATTAGCACCCCTCACTAACCGCTGTTATCACTGTCCTCCCCAGAGCCAGCAGAACTGCGACCAGATGCCAATGTAGCCTGTCCAGTAGGGAGCTCACTGCACGAGGTCTGTGGGTGACTTTGTAGGCTGCCAGGTGGGGCTTTCTGCTGGTCATCATCATCATCCACCTGGCTCTCAGGCTGCAGCCCCATCTACCTTTGCTCTCTGTTATCAGCCATTTCTCTGAATCTGTCCTCATTCAGTAGTTTTTCTTTAAATGGTCCACTTTTTTCTCTAAGGAATGCTTTCCTCACCTCCAGCTCATAAATTTCAAGCTTCAGCCTCTTTACCTCCCCCTGTAGCTGATTCTTCCTCAGTTTGGAGGCACCTGCAGCTTTGGCACTTGTGCAGCGCAGCTCCTCACGGAGCCTCCTCAGGGTCTTACTCGCCTCTTCATACTCACGGAGGTGGCTCATGACCCGGGAGGCATATGTGGACACAGACTCCTTGGGTTTCTGCAGCCCCCAACATTCCTCAGTGAGGTTGGCCTCACCTCCGTGAGCACTCAGCTTTCCTCCGAAAGGACCGCCATCATGCATGCTTGCATGCTTCTCCTCCACGTTAGAATCTTTGCGGCCTCTCTGGGTCTCTGCAGTCCTGGAGGGAATAGGACCACATTGCTGCGACTCCTGGTGGAGCGTCTCACCCCCAAGTCCTCTGATGTGCAGGACGGTTGCTGGTTTCTCCAGCTCCCCGCCGGCCAGGTCCAGGAAACAGAAGCGTGGGACTTGGCTCCACTGCTCATCCCAGAACACCCACTCCTCCCTGTGTAAGAGAAAGAGCAGGTCCCCGGGTGGAGAGGTGTTGGATCTCAGAGCTCAGGAGCACACAGCAGGATCAGTGTCGACTGCACACACAGTCACCATAATGAGCAGCAGCTGAGCAGAGCTGCACTCACTATTCTGCTGGTGCAGTCACTGTGTACATACATTACATATGATTACAAATCAACAAAGCAAATACTAAAGCTGGGAGATAATACAAATTATTTATGAAGTGCCTGAACTTTTTATGTAGATAAATTATATATAGAGTTTGTAACATACTTAGAGATAACGGCACACTCTCATAGCAGCATCTTCTGCCGAAATTTGCAATCTGTGACGGGGGCTGTAGCATCAGACTGGGTGGCCCCGATACAAAAGGAACCACGCAGGGAGCTCATTGTGCAGCACTGAGCCGCCAGTCATATGGTGGGTTATGTTGTAGGTGGGTGATCCGGTTGTGTTTATTGTTCTGATGGGAAGTTGCAACACTTATTAACCAGCACAAAATATTAGGATTATAAAAAATTAAAATTAATGCAATCATTGTAACCCCAGGACAAAATAGTTAGTTGTCCCCTCCCTCTCAGTTTGGACTGTCATCTCTGTCTTTATAGTTTGGCACTTAAGGACCAGACTCACTACCCAGTAAAAGATGAGATCAGAAATGCCCGGTATAATAAATAATTGAATGACCTAACAGTGGTGTGGCAACGGGAACGCTCTATTTATACCCTCGTTTGCCACCAGTTTGATTCACTAGGGTAAGTTTAGTCATTATGCCATAAATAGCAATTTTCCAGCATTAAATACTGAACTATCCCCAAACCTTCTCCACGTAAGTAATTCACAGGGAATGCTTCAAAATCAGTGACTAAAGCTGCACTGATCCATATAAAGGTTTAAATGGCATTAGAGTGACACAGGTTCACTGTCACAATGATCCCAGCATTGCTCATTTCTAACACAACGTCTTGTGCTGCAGGACTTCGCTGTCTGTTCCTAGCTCATGAATACAATGCTAAAACAACAGTGAAGACTGACACAACAAGTAGCAACAAAAAGAGGAAAATGGGAGTGTAGTTGTATAACAAAGCAGAATGCCATACAGGGTTGTGGAAAGCTGGGTAACACCCCATTTCTGTACCATGTGGCATTAGTGGTCGGCATCGTTCATATGTAATGAACAAGTGCTGATCCTCTATTTGCATTTTTCAGATGTCACCCATACTACTCATAACATTCATGATTGTAATTTCTAATGTTGCTTTTTGTAATCCCTTAAAGCGTCATTTCAGGTAAATTTTCAATATAAGCAGTCATGTGTAAATATGAGGAATAACTCAATTTATAGCCATTAAATGACTTGCGTCTACCGTTTTTCACCTCTGCAGACTATCTGTAATTTTCAGTTGCCTCTGAGCTAGTGGAGATGAACTTTTACGATGACTCCCAGACACAGCACAGCACACAGGGAGAGGTTCCTGTTCTCCTTTATTGGTTTAGCACATCTTAAAGGGAAATTGTCATCAATTTTTTTACCTATCAGCTGCGGCCACCGGCATCAGGGGCTTGTCTACAGCATTCTGTAATGCTGTAGATAAGCCCCCGATGTTACCTGAAAGAGAAGAAAAAAGAGTTAGATTATACTCACCCAGGGGCGGTCCGGGTCTGGTTCGGATCCGAAGGGAGTCGCGGTCTGGTCCGGCGCCTCCCATCTGGCAGCGATGATGTCCTCTTCATTCCTGGCCATCGCGGCTCCAGCGCAGGCGCATTGCTCTGCCCTCTTGAGGGCAGAGCAGAGTCCTGCAGTGCGCAGGCGCAGGACCTCTTCCGGCGCCTGCGCACTGCAGTAATCTGTTCTGCCCTCAACAGGGGAGATAAAGTACGCATGTGCAGGAGCCAAAGGAGAAGCAAGGAGGAGGACATCATCGTATGAAGATGGGAGCCGCCGGACCAGACCGTGACAACCATCAGACCGGACCGAACGCCCGGGTGAGTATAATCTAACTCTTTTCTCTTATCTTTCAGGTTACATCAGGGGCTTATCTACAGCATTACAGAATGCTGTAGATAAGCCCCTGATGGCGGTGCCGGTAGCTGATAGGGCTAAAGTGGGGTGACAGATCCCCTTTAAGAAGCTGCAGCATCATGAACACCTTTGTACAGCAGTACTGATCTGTCATAGAGTCATAGAATGGTAGAGTTGGAATGGACCTCCTGGGTCATCTGGTCCAACCCTCCAGTGCATCCAGTTCTGAAGTGAGTTAAAACAGTTGCTTGAAGCTATAGCAGCATCTACCAGTGTCTCACTGTGCTGAGCGCTCCTCAAGCCCCCATCACACATAGCGATCTCGCTAGCTAGATCGCTGCTGAGTCACAAGTTTTGTGATGCAACAGCGATCTCACCAGCGAGATCGCTGTGTGTGACACTGACCAGCGACCGGTTATCGCTGATCGTCCTGGAATGGCCAGGACATTTTTTTGATCGCTGGTCTCCCTCTGGCCAGCACGCATCGCTGCGTGTGACAGGAGGGAGACCAGCGATCAGCGCGCTGGTAACTAAGGTAAGGTAGCAATCCTAAAAGTCAATGTTGACCCTTTAACGAGCCATGTTATATGACTTAGGATAAAAGCCAAGCCAGAATCTCAATTTGCAGACACTGTGTTCCGGGGTACTGCCCCTCGTCAGTGCAAAGTGTGAGATCTGGTTTGGCTGTGAGAGAGGCGTCTGACCGATATCCAAGAAGTATTATTTCTCCTTGCGGAGAATGACATGCTAAGCATGTCGAGATGAGGAGACTTAAAGACGCAAAGCTCCTCTGGGAAATATGCTAATTATGCAAACTGTCTCTTCAGAGAGGAAGAGGACTAGAACTCTAGTGCCGCCTATTGGAAGTAGCAATCCTAAGTAGCTTTTTATTCAGAATGGGTTGTGCATTCAGGAGACAGGAGCAGAGCAGTAGAGGTTCATAAGTGGAGAAGGTACCTTGATTCTCTGATAAGATACACTGATGAACAAAAGGGTAACTTTTGACTTTCAGGCTCCATATCTCACCATCCACTACAAGTTTGATTGTGAGACTACCATCATGTTATAGACAATCATCTTGGTGATCTCATACATAAATTTGACTTACAACATATTCAGCATATGATTAGTTATGCAGATTCTCATCATGTCACTGCATTAATACTGTTTTGGTCCTAAAGATCTAAATTTTAATTTTTATTATTTTGTTAGTATTTTGTAAATCCACATTTGGCTTTCAGCACTGCCTGAATCTTTCTGAGCTGCTCTCAATCAGATTCAAGCATGTCTTGACCAAAATCTAATCCCAGGTCTCTTCTACACCTTCCCAAAGTTGGGGCATACTGGTCGCCTCACTTCGGTATGTATACTGTGTTTTCTTCCACTCTACCCACAATTGTTTGATTGGGTTGAGGTCTGCAGACTGTAGGGGACATTCCGGCACCTCTACTTCATTGTCATTGAACCATTTCTTAACCAATCTCGATATATGCTTTGGGTCGTTGTCCTGCTGGAATACTATGTTGTCTTTTTCATACCCAGAGTACTCGGGTGTGGTGTACAAAGTGTTCTTGTAGAATACTCACATATAGCTCAATATTGAGACCACCATCAATCCTGGTCAAGTGTCTTAGGACTTTGGCTGTGAAACAACCCTGTATCATCAGGCTTCCTCCACCGAATTTGACATTTCCTTCAATTTCTTAGTCCGTTAGCCCATTTTTCCCTCTCCTGTTTGCACCCATCAGAGCCCAGTTTATTGACTTTCGTCTCATTGCTCCAAATCACCCTTTTCCAATCTTCTATTATCCACTTTTCATACTTTTTTGATAACTTGAGCCGAGATTTCTTATGACGATATTGGAGTCGAGGCTTCTCCACCATTTTTCGGCCACCATTCCAGACTTGTGTAATGGGTGTGACACGGTGCTGACATGAACGTCTGTGGTCTCGCTGTTATGAAGCATACGAGCCTCCTCCACTGCCGTGTTATGGCACCAGAACTGATAGACTTTGTGAGGAGCCGACTTGCTGAGTCGGATATTTTGCCTGGATGTCCACCTTGTGGCTTCTGATTGGACGGACGGACTTCATTCCATATTCTTCCACCTGTCATGGCGCTCATGGGTCGCCCTCCAGGGCCGTGGGGTACTCAGTACCGGGCCGGTATCAGCGAGACGTGTCACAGTAGCGGTGGCCCGGACCGTGACCCCGGGCGCCCAATCAATGGGGGAGATGTTGTTGTGAATGGTGGACTGTTGTTAGATGAATAGTTTGTGACGCCACCTGTGGTGTTCGGCAAGGGAAGTGTTAAGCCAACGCTGCGGACAGATCCTCTGGGACAGATGGTGTGGTGCAGCAATGATGTTATAGCCCTACACAGGCAGGGCTGTTGTCCCAGGGCAGTGTAGATGTGGAGACGCTTAGATGGTGTTGTATCCGGCACAGGGGATGTAGCAGTGCCAGGCGGACGGACGCAGGAAGGAATTGAGGACACCAGGGCATATAGTTCCAAAGCTTTACTCACAGTCTGTAGTGCCCGCTTCTGTGCCGTGTCCTCCGGGTCAGGGACTCAGTCAACCTCCAGGCAAGATGGAATGCTCCCTTCCACGCTCCGCCAACTTATGTGCCTTTTCTGAACGTCTCCTCTATAGCGCCTTTAAGTGTGAAGATCTCCTATTACTGAGTTACACTGGAGTTCCTCCTGACAGATGTTCCCAAGAACTCTACTTGCACAGCAGACAGCTGTAGCCTGCTTCGGGGACTCTCTACTCCTAACATAGTAACATAGTAACATAGTTATTAAGGTTGAAGGGAGACTTTAAGTCCATCTAGTTCAACCCATATCCTATCCTAACTTGCCCTAACATGTTGATCCAGAGGAAGGCAAAAAAAAACCCATGTGGCAACAGTAAGCTTCACATTGGGGAAAAAAATTCCTTCCCGACTCCACATACGGCAATCAGACTAGCTCCCTGGATCAACGCAATATTAAGGAGACTAGTGTATATACCCTGTAATATTATACTTTTCAAGAAAGGCATCCAGTCCCTTCTTAAATTTTAGTAGTGAATCACTCATTACAACATCATATGGCAGAGAGTTCCATAGTCTCACTGCTCTTACAGTAAAGAATCCGCGTCTGTGAGTATGCTTAAACCTTCTTTCCTCCAGACGTAGAGGATGCCCCCTTGTTCTCGTCACAGGTCTAAGAGTAAAAAGATCATTAGAAAGGTCTTTGTATTGTCCCCCCATATATTTATACATTGTAATAAGATCACCCCTAAGCCTTCGATTCTCCAAACTAAATAACCCCAAGTGTAATAACCTGTCTTGGTATTGCAGACCCCCTAGTTCCCTAATAACCTTGGTCGCTCTTCTCTGCACCCGCTCCAGTTCAGCTATGTCTTTCTTATACACCGGAGACCAGAACTGTACACAGTATTCTAAGTGTGGTCGCACTAGTGACTTATATAGAGGTAAAATTATGTTCTCCTCATGAGCATCTATGCCTCTTTTAATGCATCCCATTATTTTATTTGCCTTTGCAGCAGCTGCTTGACTCTGGCCACTAAATGTGAGTTTGTCGTCCACCCATACACCCAGGTTTTTTTCAGTGACTGTTTTGCCCAGTGTTTTACAATTAAGCACATAATTATACAACTTGTTCGTTCTACCCAAGTGCATGACCTTACATTTATCCCCATTAAAGCTCATTTGCCATTTATCAGCCCAAGCTTCTAGTTTACATAAATCCTCCTGTAATATAAAATTGTCCTCCTCTGTATTAATTACCCTGCAGAGTTTAGTGTCATCTGCAAATATTGAAATTCTACTCTCTATGCCCCCTACAAGGTCATTAATAAATATGTTAAAAAGAAGCGGGCCCAAAACTGACCCCTGTGGTACCCCACTGCTAACCGTGACCCAGTCAGAGTGTGCTCCATTAATAACCACCCTTTGTTTCCTATCCCTGAGCCAGCTCTTAACCCACCTACACACATTTTCCCCTATCCCAATTGTTCTCATTTTATGTATCAACCTTTTGTTTGGCACCGTATCAAAAGCTTTTGAAAAGTCCATGTACACCATGTCCACTGCATTCCCTTGGTCCAGTCCGGAACTTACCTCTTCATAAAGGCTTATCAGATTAGTCTGACAGGAACGGTCTCTTGTAAACCCATTTTGATATTGGGTCATAAGGTTATTCTTCTCCAGATACTCCAGTATAGTATCTCTTAGAAAACCCTCCAGGATTTTACCCACAGTTGAGGTTAAACTTACTGGCCTATAATTTCCAAGTTCAGTTTTTGTCCCCTTTTTGAATATTGGCACCACATTTGCTATACGCCAGTCCTGTGGTACAGACCCTGTTATTATGGAATCTTTAAAGATTAAAAATAGTGGTCTATCTATGACTGTGCTTAATTCCTGCAGTACTCAAGGGTGTATCCCATCCGGGCCCGGGGATTTGTCAATTTTAGTGATTTGTAGACGCCGCCGTACTTCCTGCTGGGTTAAGCAGGTGACATTTAATGGAGAATTTTTATCCCTGATCATGTTATCCGTCATAGGATTTTCTTGTGTAAATACTGTTGAAAAAAAGTCATTTAGCATATTGGCTTTTTCCTCATCCTCATCCACCATTTCACCCAGACTATTTTTAAGGGGACCAACACTATCATTTTTTAGCTTCTTACTATTTATGTAGTTAAAGAATATTTTGGGATTATTTTTACTTTCTCTGGCAATGAGTCTCTCTGTCTCAATCTTTGCTGTCTTGATTTGCTTTTTACAGAATTTATTTAATCTTCTGTATTTATTTAATGCCTCATCACTACCTACTTGCTTTAATTCTCTAAATGCTTTATTTTTATCTCTTATTGCGCCCCTTACAGCTCTATTTAGCCATAGTGGTTTCCTCCTATTTCTCGCATGTTTATTCCCATACGGTATATATTGTGCACAGGTCCTATTCAGGATGCTAATAAACGTCTCCCATTTTCTTTGTGTATTTTTATGTCTCAGGATATCGTCCCAGTTAATTGCACCAAGATCATCTCTCATCCGTTGGAAATTTGCCTTCCTGAAGTTTAGTGTCCTTGTAACCCCTCTACTACACATCTTATTAAAGGATACATGAAAACTTATTAATTTGTGATCACTATTACCCAAGTGACCCTCAACCCTTACATTTGATATGCGGTCTGGCCTGTTGGTTAATATTAGGTCTAGCAGTGCCCCCCCTCTTGTTGGGTCCTGAACCAGTTGTGAAAGGTAATTGTCTCTCATCGTTGTCAGAAACCTATTACCCTTGCTGGAACTGCAGGTTTCGGTTCCCCAATGTATTTCAGGGTAGTTGAAGTCCCCCATAATAATGACTTCTCCTTGAGTCGCTGCTTCATCTATTTGCTTTATGAGGATATTCTCTGTAGCTTCCATTATTTTTGGAGATTTATAACAAACCCCTATCAGTAATTTATTATTTTCCCCCCCTCCCCTTATCTCTACCCACAGGGACTCTACATTTTCATTAGATTCCCGGCTCTCTATTCATGTTGCTGTTGTGCCCTCAAGTCTTAGATGGGAGTAGTGCATTTACAGCCCACTACTCCACCGGTGTCTGCTGCAGAACCATTAGTGTCCATACAACCTTGGGGACCGGGCCCCGGCCTTGCGCGTAGAACTTCTAGGCAGGATTCTTCCTCTAACCCACGTCCTCTGTGTTCCCTTTATCTCCTACGTTCCGTACTTGTCTTTCTCTCCTATGGAAGCTCAGGCTTAAGCTCAACGTCTTTCTCCTTCTTTCCTTTCCCGTGCCAGCTGGCTCAGATCACTGAGGCAGCTGCAGCATTCCTTCCTCCATCCCTCTTCCAGGGATCCCCACTCCTCTCTGAGTGGCTTCCTCTCTCAGACTCCCCGTCTGACTGACCTGTAATCCTAAACCATCCCGCTCTTTTATGTGTTGTAAACTCCACCCACCTCTCAGCACGTTTAGTGTTCCAAGCAGGGAACCACCAAAGGTTCTCTGCCTCTCTCTAGGCAAGGAGCCGCAATGTGGTTTTGCTGAACTACTCTATTGTGTGGGGTGCGAGTGTAGGGTTCAGCAGGTTCGCAGGATGCAGTGATGAGACACGAGACTGAGTGTGGTTTGTGGAATATATTAACTTTTATAAACTGTAGCCGCTGGGGCTATATTGAGCAAACCAAAAGTGTTAACAACAAACTAGTCCACGCAGGGACTCAACAATCCTAACAACACTTCCTTATTGTAATGCGATTAACCCGGTTTGCCCGGGTGCTAAAGGCCACATATGACCAAATTACAGGTCCTTATCTCCTATATTAAACTTATCCTTCCAGGAGGTCTGTTTGGTATCACAAGCGTGGCCGCGTAGGGGTCGCTAATGTGGCTGCCTTGACACCTCGATATTCCGGGACGGGACTGGGCTCGACCAGCCCTGAAGAGGCGATACCGGTGGGGCGCAACAGGCCCTGAAGAAACGATGCCGGTGGGGCACAACAGGCCCTGAAGAAACAATGCCGGTGGGGCACAACAGGCCCTGAAGAAACGATGCCGGTGGGGCGCAACAGGCCATGAAGAAACGATGCCGGTGGGGAGCGATAGGCTCTGAAGAAACAATGCCGGTGGGGCACAACAGGCCCTGAAGAAATTATGCCGGTGGGGCGCAACAGGCCCTGAAGAAACGATGCCGGTGGGGCGCAACAGGCGTCTCCTTGAGGCTCTTGTCCCACCACAGAGTTATGACGCAGTCTCTAAATCTAACCGTTCACCGACCTCTGCTTAGGCCCCTTAGCAAACCGGACGGGGGCCTCTCCTGCCGCCTGTAGCGAGGTGGCGCCTCCTGAGCCCGGTGATGACAGGGCTGCAGCTGAGGGAAAAGGCAGGGGGGCAGTGTCCTGACCGCTGTAAAGGAATCGTCTGTCGTCGCAGCGGTCAGTGGAGGTCGTGGACTTGTCACAACAGGGCAGGAAACAGCTGGGGCGGCTGTATGCGACCGTATGAGGGGAGCGGCCGCCGGTGGCCGGCTCTCCAGTCTCACGTGTCGGTGAGTCCGCAGCTTTCCTTTCACAGCGCCCGGTCGGTCACTCCACAACACACCGTCCGCTCCCTCAGTTCTCCCTGTCTCACACGGCTCCCTGTCTGTTGTCCGGCTCTCTGTCAACTGCCACTTCAGTGTGCCCCCTGCTCCCTTTAAACTTGCCCCGCCCCCTGTTTCCCTGACAACTTCAGTCAAGTCTCTCCTTTTACTGTCCTCCCAGCATCGTTCCCTCAGGAACCCTGATGGCGGCCCCCTGGGTACCTGCTCATTCACTGTCTGGGAGTCCTTCTTCCCACACGAGTGTTGGAGCGTGGTCAGGAGACCCCAACTTACCTGGATGGTGGGGCACCATACCTTAGGAGAAGGTGCAGTACCTCTGTGGCGACTGAGCCTCAGGGGCGCCACACTCACATGATACATTTAGGCAATTTTCTTGGCTGAGAGACCGCTATCGATGAGCTGGATGACGCTGTTTCTCTTTTTTTGGGAAATCATCTTCATGGCTGCTCCTTGATCTGAACCAGTGACCTTTCACTTGGGAACCAACCTAATAACACACTGAGCTATTAGATAAGGTGAGAACAGGTTGTGATGTGTAGTATACGGGAAGAAAAAGATTTTTCCACCACCAGGAGCAAAAAAAGTAATAATGCAGTGACATGACGAGAATCTGCAGAACTAATCATATGCTAAATAGTTACAGGTCACATTTATGTATGAGATAGCCGAGATGGTTGTCTATAAAATGATGGTAGTCTCAGGATCAAAGCAGTAGTGGATGGTGAGATATGGAGCCTGAAAGTCAGAAGTTCAAAACATTGTTACCCTTTGCTCATCACTGTATACTACAAAGTTTCCTATATTCGCCTGCATCACTATTTTATCTATAGTAACCATTTAATATATTTTCAGCTGAATATTTCATTGATTCCTCCCCCACTTCCTGGAAAAGAGGTGTTTTGCAACCTATCCCACCGGATCTTGATCTGGCCATGTTAATAGCTATTGCCATATGTGGAATGAAAAAAAAAATGGTTGCCATAGCAACTACCAGATGTTTGCTTCTAAACTGGAGCATAACTGCCTCGGTATCATTGGCCGCTCCACCACCTACTCCATCATATGCACCTGTGCTAATATATGGCTGTGAAACACACATGCATGTTTGGTGGTCATTTTGTTTTATGGTTTAGGGTGCAGATTTTGAACCAAAGACAAAAGTGCACCATGAACCAAAATGTATGGTTTACTAGGCTTTAATCAACTTCTTTTCCTATCAGGTCAATTATGTCCACCCGGGGCCTCCTCTTACAGCTCCTACAGCAGGGCCGGACTGGGACTAAAATTCAGCCCTGGCATCTGAAGTTACACAGGCCCACTAGTCACATGGTGACTATATAATATCTTTGTACACTTGTAGTTTACAAGAAGTGAGAGGAGAGTAACACGACTATATAACATGTAGTCACAGCTGTGCCCAGTATTTCAGCTCAGGCCTATTTATTGCTTTTAGGTACAGTACTCCTCCCAAATCTCTATCCCCTTTTGTATGCATGATTACAGAATCCCTGGCAGAACTGCTCTCTATTGGGCAACCAGACCCCCTGGTCATAGCCGCCCCTATCATACCTCCCAACTTTTGAAGAAGGGAGAGATGGACAAAGACTGCGGCGCGCACAGCGCGCCGCTGCAAATTTTGGCCACACCCATTTCACAACTAGTCACACCCATGTCCACACCTAATCGCACCCATTTAGCACTGCTGATCACACTGACTGGTACTGAGGAAGAGAGAAAACAGAGAGAGAGAGAGAAAAAAGAAAACAGAGAGAGCGAGAAAGAAAGGGGAAAGAAAGAAAGAACAGAGAGAGACAGAGAAAGAAATAAAGAAGTAAAGAAAAGAAAGAAAGAACAGAGAGAAAGAGAGGAAAGAGAAAGAAAGAGGGGAAGAAAGAACACAGAGAGAGAAAGAAAGAACAGAGAGAGAAAGAAAATGAGGGAAAGACAGAGAATGAAAGATCAGAGAAAGAAAGAAAAAGAGAGAAAGAAATAAAGAAAGATTCTACAAAGATACTATAGCAGCCCGGCTCCCATTGTAGTGCCCACCTGAGCCTCCCGGTGCAGGACCTATCATGATCCGCTCACATGGCCGGCATCCCCGATTCCAAGGCGATCCTGCTGTCTGCACTGTCGGAGGAGGACGACATGGTGATGGATCTGAAGCATTCCTGGTTCCGTCACAATCTCCTCAAGAAATTATCTCATTTCCGGTCAGCTTTCAGCACATCACTTTAGGTGGAACGTCATGTGTGTGTTTTAAAATGCTCCTCAGGGCTCCGCCGTGTACTCCTGTGTCCGTGGGAAAAGCCCGCTTTGTATGCTTTGTACACACTTGGCTCCGCTCCGTACATCCCGTACACATATGGCTCCACTCAATACACACACGGCTCCTCTCCGTCCACCTCGTACACGCGCGGCTCCTCTCCGTACACCTCATACACACGGCTCCTCTCCGTACACCTCGTACACGCGCGGCTCCTCTCCGTACACCTCGTACACGCGCGGCTCCTCTCCGTACACCTCGTACACGCGCGGCTCCTCTCCGTACACCTCGTACACGCGCGGCTCCTCTCCGTACACCTCGTACACGCGCGGCTCCTCTCCGTACACCTCGTACACGCGCGGCTCCTCTCCGTACACCTCGTACACGCGCGGCTCCTCTCCGTACACCTCGTACACGCGCGGCTCCTCTCCGTACACCTCGTACACGCGCGGCTCCTCTCCGTACACCTCGTACACGCGCGGCTCCTCTCCGTACACCTCGTACACGCGCGGCTCCTCTCCGTACACCTCGTACACACGCGGCTCCTCTCCGTACACCTCGTACACACGCGGCTCCTCTCCGTACACCTCGTACACACGCGGCTCCGCTCCGTACACCTCGTACACACACGGCTCCGCTCCGTACACCTCGTACACACACGGCTCCGCTCCGTACACCTCGTACACACACGGCTCCGCTCCGTACACCTCGTACACACACGGCTCCGCTCCGTACACCTCGTACACACACGGCTCCGCTCCGTACACCTCGTACACACACGGCTCCTCTCCGTACACCTCGTACACACACCTCCGCTCCGTACACCTCGTACACACACGGCTCCGCTCCGTACACCTCGTACACACACGGCTCCGCTCCGTACACCTCGTACACACACGGCTCTGCTACATCCACACTGTAAATCCTGACCCCACACATACTTACCTCAACCAGCACCATGACAACAGCAAGGCAGAGTCTTGCAGACGGTAGAGGCAAGGCTGAGCGCACAGGACCTGTGATGAGGTCACAGGAGGGGTGGAGTCAGGGGGTGACATGATCGGGGGTCTGGACAAAGGCTCCTGATCATGTGACCCCCCTGACTCCTCCCCTCCTGTGACCTCATCACAGGTCCTGCGAACAGAGCGAGCAGGCAAGCGAGTGCGACGCTGTGAGTGGCTGCGGGGGCCTCATGCTAAGGCGAGGATGGGGTGCGTGTGGGGGGGCGTGGCGGCTTATCTCCCTGCAGTGAGGGAGGAACTTGAAACTATCACCGCCGTTGCCGTAGAGGGCCGGCGGCAGGAGCAACAGTGGCCGCAGCCGCTGGCAAGCGGCCAGATGATCGGGCGCTGCCGCCCGCGGCCCACGTGACAGCGGCCCAGTGGGAAAACGCCCGGTTAGTTATATTGCCAATCCGGGCCTGTCCTACAGTACACATAGTTCAGGACCCTGAGGTAACGTTCTGGTCCAGCATCACAGATGGCACACAGCACTCTCCTCCCAATGACCTCCAAACCTCACCAATCTATGTGCAGAATAAGAATATATGTGCACAGTGCCCGAGCGAGGCAGTCGTGGGCGAGCTGCTGATCCCACTCGCTCTGGCACTCTACATGGGTCCCCGTCCCGCTTCACACTTACTTCTGGCCCGCAGACGTCCACTGGCTCCAGGTTTTCCACCTCTGGAACATTGTCAGCAATCAATCCAGAGGACACAGGTCTTGTAAAAACAATCGAACTTGTATTGGACAGTGACAGAAGCTTCAGAGCTACAGCTTCATTTGCATATTAATTGAAACGCTCATTTCTCATTAATGGAGGAACGGACCGGACATGTAAAGGTTTTGCTGGACTTATCTTTGAAAGGGCTACATGTGCATATGAATAGTTTGGGGGTTGAAATTCTGTGGACAGATTCTCTTCAAATCAGACATGCAATAAAAAGGATACACAGCAGCCCCTAACCTGAAACCTATTGGGTTTCCGTTTTCACCCTTCTTACAGAAGTGGAACCAACAAGAACTTTAAGTCCTTCCTTTATATTCTCCATGCCTTGGCATCTCACACAAAAAAACAGCATCAGATGCTGTATGAGAGATTCCAGCCAGTGATTACCCTGAACCAGGCGTCCTCAGAGTCACTGACACAAGTCTATCATCACTTCCATCAGAGCAGGAACTGCACTGCAAAACTGTGGAATCCTCCTTCCTTCCTGGAGGATAACTGTCATTGTATTCTTAGGAAGTCAGAGTCTAATCATTGCATATACAGTATATCTACTGAATACCTATTTATCTCATCTATCAATCAACAATCAATCAATTTATCTCGTATCTAAACATCTATCTACCTATCTTCCTGGGGAATAATCGTTATTGCTTTCTTTGGAAATCCATCTAAAAAAC
Organism: Dendrobates tinctorius; assembly: GCF_039654945.1. Lineage (NCBI taxonomy): Eukaryota > Metazoa > Chordata > Amphibia > Anura > Dendrobatidae > Dendrobates > Dendrobates tinctorius. The sequence goes on from NW_027361993.1 coordinate 11,320,973, forward strand.
AACAGCACCAAATAAATTATGCTTTCAGGTCCAAACAAAGATCCAATTGTTATAGCAATAGAAAAAGTAAAAAAGAGGCAGCACTCTAATGGACTGAGCAAGGAGAAAAGTGGACTTTGTTTAGGCTATGTGCCGATATTTCCGTTCATAGAACTTTTCTCAAATAATTCCAATAATTCTCAAATATAAGGAAGGTATGAATAGCAGTGTCAGTCCATCAGGTCAGCTTAATGTCATTAGTATTATACCGTACACAGATCACAGACATCCTTACTAAGGTGCAATCATATGATACAGATTTCTATACATTTTTCTGTGCCACATTGCCTCTTTTAAAATGTATTTATTTTACATATGAATCTATTATCTATCTATTATCTATCTATCTATCTATCATCTATCTAGCTATCTATCTATCTATCTATCATCTATCTTCTATCTATGTACCATCTATCTATCTACTATTTATTTATCTATCTATTATCTCTCTACAGTATATATCTAACTTTTATCTATCTATCTATTATCTATCTATCTATTTTCTATCTATTTACCAATTATCTATCTACTATTTATCTATCTATCTATCTATCTACTATTTATCTATCTATCTATTATCTATCTATATATCTATTATCTATCTACCATCTATCTATTATTTATCTATTTACCATCTATCTAGTATCTATCTATTATCTATCTATCTATTTATCTATCTATTATCTATCTATTCTAGTGCAACCAGGTGAGCCATTAGTTTTTTTTATCATATAACACCTGATTGCACTTTTATGCACTTTCTTACATGTAAAGAGATTTATACATTTCACATTATGTACTTTTGTATATCTATAAATTGGATATACGCAGACGCCATATATATATTTGGATATTATATATTAATTCCTTGTATATTGTATATAATGATTGTCACTGATAAAATGCTGGTTATGGCACCATAATGTTCATTTGAGCAAGGCTAATTCTGGGAGCAAAAACGTCATTTACTTTGGGCATGAAATGAATCTTCTAATTTTTGCTTATGTGACCAACAGGTAGAGCTGGCATCTTTTACTCTATCTATCCAGTGGTGGACACAGACAGCGGACGGACCCTGTGCAAGACCAGTACATGGGCCCTTTGCTGTCCATAATTAAGTACAATTCCACCTGCTTTGGAGCTTTAGAGGCTCCCTTACCTCCCAGGTCCCTGTGTAGCAGGACAGGTTACACCAATCATATGTCAGCCCCTGTATCTATCCATCTCCAGTGGGGAAAATAAGTATTTGATACACTGCGGATTTTGCAAGTTTTCCCGCCTGCAAAAAATGGAGAGGTCTGTGATTTTTACCGTAGGTACACTTCAACTATGAGAGACAATAAAAACCAGAAAATCACACTGTATGATTTTTACATAATTAATTTGCCTTTTATTGCATGAAATAAGTATTTGATACAATAGAAAAACAGAACTTATATTTGGTATATAAATATATATTATCTATTTAAATACTGTCATTCACATATTTATCTATGCTTCTCCATATTAATACTCTGTGTAGTTTGGTAAATGAATGAGGAGATGCTTTCCTTGTCTGTAAATAGAGAATCAAGTGCCTTGTGCCAGCTACTGTTCATATTGTTGGGTGAGAGCCCACTTCTTCACAGGGGCCCGCCGGAGAATTCACCGTTTGGCCTGACAGCCAGTCTGAGCCAGAGTATAACCTTTATAAGGGCTGGCACCCAGCTTTCCCATCTTCTACATGGCACATCTTCTCATTTATGCATTGATACCCCCTGACCTCCATATAGCTGTACATCAGGCATCTGGGTGACAATGGATCATTAATTCCATATAATTCTATCCATAGACTTCCCTTCTCTCCTAGTTCAGTCTACACAGTTTTATGATGTTCTTGGCTGGTTACAGCTTTTCTATAATGTATAACAGACCAACTAGCTATAGAGGGAAGAAGCCCTTCCTTGTCTATGTGATTCCTCCCTTCTTCCAGTCTCCCTGTACAGCCTCAGAAACCTGATGCTCAGACAGGTGTTTACTGATCCCTTGTTCACCTGGGAAAAGATGTGTCTTGTAAGAGCCCTGGAGGCTTAAGTTCCCCAGCAGTGTGCTCATTGTGCAAGGGGAGGGGAGTGTATGGGAGGAATAGACATTAGCTCAGCAGAGGGAGAGCTGGAGTCACACACAGGCACACACAGAACAAAAGTAGCCAGTGCTTGCTAAAAAAGAAAGGGGGCTCCTGTTGCTGCTCTGCATTGTGGATTCCAGTGGCTGCCAGTCAAGCCTGTAGGATCTGCAAGCTGCCACACCTTCAGGAGACTGTCATACTGTGAAAGCTACCAGCAATCCCCATGGATAAGTGACTCACAACAAGCATCATCCTCCTCTCTGGAAACTGCAACACTGTGTCTGGGATTTCCAAGGTGAAACACAGTCTCTACCTTGAGCAAGAGCTGCTCATCCTCCTCCCCTTGGGCAAATGGATGTTTGTTTCTCCTCCTGCAAATGTTCTTCTGCAGAAGTGATGTCTATGTAGACTTCTTCAGCCTGCCTGCAGGGAGTCTGAAAGGTGAGTCTAGAGAGAGACTGCATGTCCCTCACTATTACAGCCATGTAGAAGCCTGCCATCCATGAAGGAGGATGAGCCTAGCTGTTGTAGATATCAACATTTCAGGACTTGTAGACTTCACCTTGCATCCCAAGCCTGGCAATGAACCTGAAAGGGGAGTCTGGAGATCACATTGACCTTAATATTTTATACCTCACCTTGCTCCTTAGAAGTGAGCTCAAAGGGTAACTCTAGACCTCAATATTTCTGTCGTGTAGACCTTTTACCTGTTCTTATGCCTTGATTTAAGCATCTAATCTTTTTGTAGACTTCATCTGCATCTTAGCCCTTGCATCTCCATGCTATGTAATAATCCTACTGACTATATAGACCTCAATATTTCAGCATGTAGACTTCCCCTTGCATCACTCACCTAGAAATGATAAGTGAGCCTAGTTAGTAGACCTCAGTAGGATCTAATAGTTATTCAGAGCTGATTAGTTCAGCCATGCAGACTTCACCTGACTCCTTCAGACTTGGAAAAGATCTAGGTGATGCTGAAGGCCACATGGATCTCAGGATCTATAGTACTCTTGTAAATTGACCCTCACCTTGTGCGTCCTATATTTCTACAGATCTCAGTAATTCTGCCATGTAGACTTGCACCCTCAGAAGTCTTGAAGGTGATGCTGAAGATCATATACACCTGTATCTGTGTTTGTGGGTTGAGCCTGGGTTATGCCAGTCGATAACTAACTTTCACAAAGAGAAGAATGTCATTAAGAATTCAGCAATGTCCCTTTGACAAATGCCCATGCCCCTATTGTAGATAAGGTGAAGATCAGTGCTGGTTCTTATGACCACTGGCCAGAATACATGTGAGGATGGGTAGCACATACGTAGATTCAGATGTCACAAGCTGTGCTATGAAAATGCTGTGTTGTTTTGTGTTTTGCACAATGTTTTGCCTTAGACTAAAGTGGCAATATTGTGTTATTTTATAAAACATTTTGTGAACTTTGGATGAATAAAGGGTTAAATAACTGATATAAGGGAGTTGTGGAATTATTTTATGTTATCACTATACAGAAATAATGTTATTATCTATAATTAAATATATTTTATCTATCTATTGTCTGTCTATCTATATATCTATCTATTATCTATCTATCTATCTATCTATCTATCTATCTATCTGTCTGTCTGTCTATCTCTCTATCTATCTCCAGTATCTGATCACGCTCATATATTTGCTATATAAGCTTTGAACCTGTCCGGATGCTGTCCTGTGATCCCCTCAATAACTATTACCACTATTAGGTTGATTTGCCTCTCCCACCATAAATCTGCAGCTTATTTTGTGCTTCATCCATTTGATGGTTTATTTGTAGCACCTTTTGTAGTTGTTGGTCGCAGTGTTAATAGGATTCATGTCGTCTTTGATCTTCAGTTGACGTTATTATTAAGAGTCTTTAATGTTTCTAGAATGGAGCTTGTCATCCTGGTTACCGGCATTGATGGGAAATATGTACTTTCCTTTGGCTTTATGTCTTAGGCCTCTTTCACACATCAGTTTTTTGCCTTCAGGCGCGATCCGGCTTTTTTTTGTAAAACCGGATCCGGCAAAATGCAATGCCGGATCCAGTTTTTCCCCATTGACTTGCATTAGCGCCGGATCGTGCCGGATGGCATTGCGTTTCATCCGTTTTTTGCCGGATCCGGCAACTTGTCTCATTCCGGCGTCTGGAAAAAACGGCTACTGTAACGTTTTTTGTCTCCGGCGAAAAAGCCGGAAGCGCCGGATCCGGCGCTTCCAGCTTTTTGCTACAATGAAAGTCTATGGGCGCCGGAATGCGCCGGATCCAGAAAAAGACGGATCCAGCCACCGGATCCGGTTTTTTTAAGTCTGCGCATGCTCAGATCCAATTGGCCAGCCCCCAGGAACAGATATAACCTGCTAGACGGATCCAGCAAAAAAACGGATCCGTTTCTACAGTTCTCCAAAATTTATGCCGGATCCGTTTTTTCTAAAAATAGCCGGATCCTGCCTGACGGCAAAAAACTGATGTGTGAAAGTAGCCTTACTTAGTTTTTTCAAGTTTGGTTTTGTTGTTGTGGGACAGTGATTTGTACATATATCTTTTGCTTGTAGTTTGATCCTACAACAGCGAATGATAACTTTATTTATGACCTAAAATTCTATTAAAATATTTAGGAATTCCCTTACAATCTTTAAAGGGGTAAAAGTAAGGGCATTTCGCCATTAAATTTATGAACATTGTCAGTTCAAACCTCTGGGATCTCCAGGGCTCCTGAAAATGTGAAGATATAGTCTCCTAAATTTTCCCTGCAGAGCGGCGCTTCCTGCGTCTGAGCTGCATCACCCTTTTGAATATTGTCTTTGCTGCAGTAAAGAAGAATGCGTTGGTACACCAGAATTGCATCCTCTTCATTCTCAGTAGGTCCCAGACATTAAACCTTAAAACACTGCTCTTTCAATTTCGCACAAGGGTAATATGGACACATTGCTGTATCTGTCCTTAGGCCACGTTCACACGTTCAGTATTTGGTCAGCATTTTACATCAGTATTTGTAAGCCAAAACCAGGAGTGCAGCAATCAGAGGAAAAGTATAATAGAAACTCGTCACCACTTCTGTATTTATCACCCAATCCTGGTTTTGGCTTACAAATACTGGGGTAAAATACTGACCAAATACTGATAGTGTGAACATGGCCTTACAGATGCATATTCAAGCTTGATCTTGTGAACTAAGAGCATCGTATGGGCCTATGATGCAGTTTGGCAAGTTTTTCAGATCCATGGCTGGGCTTGGGTACACAGAGATGCACCCATTTAATGTAGTTGTGAAATTGGCGTTATACCTAATGCTGAGCCTCCATGTCTCACATGCTTAACATCTTGGTTGGTAAGATAAGAAGGTTGTGTCAATAAATCTTAAAAGATATTAGATTGTATTTTTTTTAAACCGCTTTATTTAAGAGGATGGCAGCATAAAATCTTGGATCCTCATGACCTTAATCCATTTGTTCGCAGACAGCACAATATCACAATATTTACTTAACACAATAAATGTTATGGTGCATGACCTATTCATGTATTATTTCTGAGCTGAGCTTATTGTTATGTTTAGTCTTTACTTTTGTTTATTGAGAGTGACCTCTTTTTTTTAAGTGGGCGGGGATAGAACACTTCAGCCAATCAGATCAAATGAATGGTCACAACATTAGAAGATCAGTCTTGAAGTGAACAGGAATAGAACACTCTATAGCCAATCAGATCATAGGAATGGTCACAACATTAGAAGATCAGTCTTGAAGTGGGCAGGGATTGAACAATCTGTAGCCAATCAGATCATAGGAATGGTCATAACATTAGATTAGTCTTGAAGTGTGTGGGGATAGAACACTCTGTAGCCAATCAGATCATTGGAATGATCATAACATTAGAAGATCAGTCTTGAGGTGGGCAGGGATAGAACACTGCTTAGCCAATCAGATCATTGGAATGATCACAACGTTAGAAGATCAGTCTTGACGTGGGCGGGGTTAGAGCACTATGTAGCCAATCAGATTATGTAAAAAATGAAACAATTTGCTCACTGTAGGATTCTAGTACGCTAAGCTCCTGTGCTTCTTCGCAAATTATAAAGTTTGGCTGTTCAATAATGCCAATGGCTTGTTAAGGATGTATACGTGCAGCATTGCCAGTATGTAATATTTATGTACGAGATAGCTCAATTAGGTGACCACACTTGATGGAGCTATTATGAATCGTAGTGCATTAACGAAGAGACTACAATCGTAGGATATAGTTATGTAGTGTATTTGTGTGTTGTTTCAACTTAAAGGCGTTGTCCAATGTTTGCCCCTAGTAGAATAACACTTATACTCACCTCTGGTGCCGACGTTCCAGCGTTGTCAGCACCAATCAGTGCTGGCTTCAGTCCCGGCCTTTGGACGTATCGGACACCAAGAAGAAGTGAGTGCTCTGACTTCCTCTTGATGACTGATTTGTCTGATCATGGGGAGAGTGAAGCCAGCGCTGATTTTGTGTAGGGCTCACATGACATAACAATGTGACACGAGTGCCGACACCACTCAAACTACGCTGGCACCAGAGGGCAGTATAAATTTTGTTAATTTACTGGTGGCAAACATGCTGATTGAGAAGGGGCTGTCTGAGTAGTGGACAACTCCTTTAATTTTTCATATGTAAGTGCTGCTGTATTAATCATAATGATATCGTTTTATATCTCCATCCAAAAACGATTGGCTTGTGTTAGATGGGAGATGTAAGCCAAGCTTGGAAGTATAAAGATGGTGTGGAAACATTTTATTCTCTCAGATGTTTCACCTGCGTTCTGCGCTGATAAATGGCTGTTTTCCAAGCGGTTGCTATAGATTTCATGAAATAGCTGATTTGGGATTGGCTTTCACAAACACGTTAAGTCAAAGTCAACAGAGCACTGAAAAAAATAAATGAATGGATTTCTGCTCTTGCACTTGAAAGGATTTTGTTAGGCAGCACTGTATTAAGAGCTCATCCTGAAATATTTAGATATCTGCTGTGTGACTTCATATCTCAATGTCGTTCCATTGTCTCGTGATGGTAAAACACAATATTGTCTGTTCCACCTGCTTGCAAAATGCATACAGTCACGGACTCACGGCAGACAGAGGGTTATCAATATGAAGGCCCAGGGGTGGACATCAGCAAGCAACAAAGAGTGCATATGCAAGAGCACATTGTAGGATCCTTGAATGTCAACAGCTAATTTGGGGATGGTGCCCGAGAAAATCACTCTCCTCTGTATCACTTCACCAATTATTGTTAGCATAGCCCCCAACTAGTTGTTATGTCACAGCAGCTTAACGACTGAAAGTGAGTTTTATTTCTGAATATTGTACATCAAGTTTATACAAAGACTTAATAGTTACAGTGCTGACCCTTATTTTTCAAGACTTCTGCCCTTCGCCCCGGCAGCGGGACATCAGATTCTGAGCCAAATCCTGACTGATGACCGCCCATTCTTGTCTAATCAATGGTTGGCGTTTATCAAATTTTTTGTGTTTTCATTTGTCCACTCGCTTTTTGAAAATTGACCACAAATTCTCACAGGGATTGAGATATTGTGAGTTTCCTAGCCATGGACCCAAAATGTCAACATTTGTTCATTGTACCACTTAGTTATCACCTTTTCCTGGTGACATGGTCTCCATCATGTTGGAAAAAGCATTGCGCATAAACAGATTGCTCATGGATAGTTTGGAAAAGTTGCCCTTGGAGGATGTTTAGATACAATTCTTTATTCATGGCAGTGTTCTTAGGAAAAATTGTGAGTGAGCCCCCTCCATAGATGAGAAGTCCCCACCAGGGCCGGACTGGGACTAAAATTCAGCCCTGGCATTTGAAGTTACACAGGCCCACTAGTCACATGGTGACTATATAATATTTTTGTACAGTTGTAGGTTACAAGAAGTGAGAGGAGATTAACACGACTATATAACATGTAGTCACAGCTGTGTCCAGTATTTCAGCTCAGTCCTATTTATTGCTTTTAGGTACAGTACTCCTCAGGCCCAGATTGGTAATATAAACAACCGGGCATTTTCCCGCTGGGCCGCTGTCATGTGGGCCGCGGGCGGCAGCGCCCGATCATCTGGCCACTTGCCAGCTGATGCGGCCACTGGCCTGGCTCTTGCTCCTACCGCCGGCCCTCTGCAGGCATGGCGGTTATAGTTTCCAACCCTCCCGCACTGCAGGGAGATAAGCCGCCACACCCCCCATGCACCCCATCCTCGCTGTAGCATGAGACCTCCCAATGGATAGCAGTTCTGCCAGGAATTCTGTCACCGTGTGTACAAAAGGGGACAGAGCTTTGGGAGGAGTACCAGGGCCGGACTGGGACTAAAATTCAGCCCTGGCATTTGAAGTTACACAGGCCCACTAGTCACATGATGACTATATAATATTTTTGTACAGTTGTAGGTTACAAGAAGTGAGAGGAGATTAACACGACTATATAACATGTAGTCAGAGCTGTGCCCAGTATTTCAGCTCAGTCCTATTTATTGCTTTTTGATACAGTACTCCTCCCAAAGCTCTTTCCCCTTTTGTACGCACGGTGACAGAATTCCTGGCAGAACTGCATTCCATTGGGCAACCAGACCCCCTGGTCATAGCTGCCCCTATCATACCTCCCTTTTGAAGAAGGGAAAGAGGGACAAAGACTGCGGTGCGCGCAGAAAATTTTAGGCCACGCCCGGCCACACCCATTTCACAACTAGTCACACCCATGTCCACGCCTAATCGCATCCATTTAGCACTGCTGATCACACTGACTGGTACTGAGGGCACAGGCATTATGGGCACACTGACTGGCACTAAGGAAGAGAGAAAACAGAGAGAGAGAGAAAAAGAAAAAGAAAAAAGAGAGAAAGAAAGAACAGAGCGAGAAAGAAGAAAGAACAGAGAAAGAAAGAGGGGAAAGAAAGAACAGAGAGAGACAGAGAAAGAACAGAGAGAGAAAGAAAGAAGTAAAGAAAAGAAAGAAAGAACAGAGAGAAAGAAAACAGAGAAAGAAAGAGGAAAGAAAAAGAAAGAAAGAAAGAGAGGAAAGAAAGAACAGAGAGAGAAAGAGAAAGAAAAAAGAAAGATTAGAAAGAGAAAGAAAGAACAGAGAAAATGAGGGAAAGACAGAACAGAGAATGAGAACGAAAGAAAAAGAGAGAAAGAAATAAAGATTCTATAAAGATACTATAGCAGCCCGGCTCCCATTGTAGTGCCCACCTGAGCCTCCCGGTGCAGGACATATCATGATCCGCTCACATGGTCGGCATCCCCGATTCCAAGGCGATCCTGCTGTCTGCGCTGTCGGAGGAAGACACGCTGATGGATCTGAAGCATTCCTGGTTCTGTCACAATTTCCTCAAGAAATTATCTCATTTCCGGTCAGCTTCCAGCACATCACTTCAGGTGGACCATCATGTGTGTGTTTTAAAATGCTCCTCGGGGCTCCGCCGTGTACTCCTGTGTCCGTGGGAAAAGCCCGCTTTGTATGCTTCGTACACACTTTGCTCCGCTCCGTACATCCCGTACACTCCGTACGCACACGGCTCCGCTCCGTATACCCCATACACATGGGGATCCGCTTTGTACACCAAGTACACGCGCAGCTCTGCTCCGTACACCTCGTACACACGGCTCCGCTCCGTACACGCGGCTCTGTTCCGTACACCTCATACACACACGGCTCCTCTCCGTACACCTCGTGCACACGTGGCTCCGCTCCGTACACCTCGTACAAACGTGGCTCCGCTCCGTACACTTCGTACACACGCTGCTCCGCTCCGTACACTTCGTACACACGCGGCTCCGCTCCGTACACCTCGCACACGCGCGGTTCCGCTCTGTACACCTCGTACACACGCGGCTCCACTCCGTACACCTCATACACACAACAGCTCCGCTTTGTACACACACGGCTCTGCTCCGCACACCTCGTACACACACGGCTGCGCTCCATACACTTCATACACACACGGCTCTGCTACATCCACCCTGTAAACCCCTCCTGACCTCACACATAAACTTACCCTCATCCAGCACCATGACAACCAACACAGCAGCGTCCTGCACACACTGAGGGCCCTGAATGCAGTTGCACGCCTTCCACCTTCTATGCCTGCCTCAGGGACTGAGCGCGGTCCTGAATTCGTGCCTTCGCTGCCCTAATAAACCAATCAGTGTTAGGCCAATTGCAGCACTGAGTTGCACAGCCAATGAGTGTCTGCAGCTCTGAAGTGCAAACTCGCAAGCGGGCCCCTAAGCACTCCGGGCCCCGTCGCAGCTGCAACCGCTGCGACCCCGGTAGTTACGCCCCTGCTCATGGTAGTGCTCACATTTTCTTCTCCAGACAATCATTCTTCCAGATGTTCCAAACAATTTGTAGGGGACTTCAACAAAGACAAAAAAAGTTTGCGTAATTCCTCTGCAGTAATCCATGTGCATAATGTCAGTTTGAGCCTTATATATGTATTGGTGAGAAATAGCTTCTTTGCTGCCCTTCTTGACATCAAGCCAGCTTGCAAAAGTCTTTGCCTCACTTTGTGTGCAGATGCACTGACTCCTGCCTGCTGCCATTTCAGAGCAAACTCTTCATTGGTCGTGAACCAATTCCATTGCTGAATTCTCATTAAGAGATTGCTGGACTTTCTTGAGCATCCTGAAGTCTTCTTCAAAGCAAGTTAAACTCTATCTTGATGATGTGATAAATGGTTAATTTAAGGGCAGACTTACAAGCAGCAATTTTCTTACCTGTAATGCACTTTTTATGCAAAGCAATGATGACTGCATGTGTTTCCTTGGAGGAAACCATGGTTAACAGATGAAGACAATGAATTTATGCAACAGCCCCCTTTTAAAGCTACTCGTCTGCTATCATACGGATGAGAAACCTGGACGATAAAGAAACAAGACAGAAGAAGAATCGATGCCTTCAAAATGTTGTGCTGGAGAAGGAGATTATCAATACAATGGACGGCAAGAAGAACAAATCAATTTTGGAACAAATCAAGCCTGACATGTCACTCGAAGCAAAGATCACCAAGCTACGACTTGCCTATTTTGCACATATCATAGAAAGAAAGCAATCACTGGAGAAAGACATCATGGTCGGAAAAATAGAAGGAAGAAGGTGAAGATGAAGACCATCCACCCCATGATAAGAGTGGAGAAGACTCTGGTGGACCTATCTAGACTTGCACAAGATCGATCTTCATATATCGCTTTCATCCATCAAGTCACCATGTCTTTATAAGGTGCACAGGGTGGTAGTCATGGCCAATGGGCTGCTCTGTTTCCACACCCTGACATCCCACAAGTATATAGTGTCCCTTTCCCTTATGCTGTGGGTGTACGTTATAACTCTCACGGTTTGGCCGGAAGCCTCCGCTGACTCCACAATCCTGGATCCAGGAACAGCCACACATTGTACAGGAGAAACTTGATCGTTTTCAGTTTAACTTTACTGAACAGGCCAAACTTCATCTTAGCCAGAGCACAATTTGATGTTACATTCATGTTTTTTTCAGTCTGAGTTATCGCTTTCTTGTCTGGCACCCCTGGCCGCCTGGAATACTCTTTCCAGCTCTGCAGCTCTCATGAGCTCCGATCCACCTTACTGAAACTGTTCCCTGTCCGACTTTCCTTCTGGAAAGTGATTAAGGCATGCTCCTCTGTACCTAAATCGGGCCGTAGGCTCTGGACTTCCCGGGAAGGTCTGCTAAAGTTAGTGGCGGCCATCCGCATGCTGCCCAAAAGTTCATATTCTGTTGTGCTTTTCAAGCCTCTGGCTTTGGACTTCACTTATCACTTATTCTTTGTTAAAACTCTCAGAGCTAATGATAAGATCAATGAAATGATGTAATCAGGTCATTTTTTTAGCAGGGCTGAATTTCAGTGGAAATGGATTTTTTGAGTTTAAGTTAATTTTCATGACAAAGAATGACTTTGCAATTTTTTTGTAGTTTATCTTATGACACTTCACACTAGTCTAGAGTAATGCAAATTGCCACTATAGAAACTAAAGCAACAAACTTTGTGAAAACTAAAATTTGTGTCAGTGTCAAAACTTTTGGCCATGACTGTGTAGTGAAACTACCTGTGATGTCTCATCACCTCTCCTATATGAAACCCCCTTGTAAAGTAAAAGCATTTACCAGGGATGCCTACTTTATTTTTTGTTATATTTGGGAAAGAGTACAACTTTAACTGAACCGATTGCAACCCACTTCTGATGTTACAGATGTAATCTGATTGTAGTAATATCAGAAGTGTGTTTCAAACACTATTTTGACCTTACTACAAGCTGAATGAAACTTACTTATGATATTGTAGCCCCTTGTAACATCTTGTAAAAAATTTGTGAGCTCCGCTGATTCTGGAGCTCTTTTCCAACTTTTGCTGTGTTGCTCCATCAGAGAGATACTCACATTTGTTGATTTTGGAGCGTTGTATGTGAAATTTCTCCTTGTATGCAATTGTGCGTTTCTTCAGTTTTCTCCCTGGTTTGGTGTATTTTTACACCTCGCTCTCAAAGCTGCAGTTGTTTTTATTAGAGCACAGTCAGACAGACACATAAATCGAACAAGATTGGACCGCAAAGCTCGGACTGCTTGTGGCTCTCCCAACCCAAGCGTGACAGAGTCATATACACTGCTCAAAAAAATAAAGGGAACACTTAAACAGCACAATGTAACTCCAAGTCAATCACACTTCTGTGAAATCAACCTGCCCAGCTATGAAGCAACACTCATTGTGAATCAATTTCTCCTGCTGTTGTGCAAATGGAACAGACAACAGGTAGAAATGATAGGCAATTAGCAAGACAACCCCTATAAAGGAGTGATTCTTCAAGGGGTGACAACAGACCATTTCTCTGTTCTCATCCTTTTTTTCTGTTGTTTTGATCACTTTTGACTTTATGTCATTGCTCTCACTCCTAGAGGTTCTATACAGTAGCATGAGACGGTGTTCACAGCCCACAGAAGTTGCTCAGGTAGTGCAGTTCATCCAAGAATGGCATATCAATACGAACTGTGGCAAGAAGGGTAGTTGTGTCTGTCAGGACAGTGTCCAGAACATGGAGCAGAAACCAGGAGACAGGCCACTACACCAAAAGACATAGAGGGGCTGTAAGAAGGAACACAACCCTGCAGCAGGACCACTACTTCGTCCTTTGTGTAAAGAGGAACTGAAGGAGCAGTGCCAGAGCCCTGCAAAATGACCTCCAGCAGGCCACTAACATCCATGTGTCTGCTCAAACTGTCAAAAACAGACTCCACTAAGGTAGTATGAGGGCCCAATGTCCACAAGTGGGTGTTGTGCTTAAAGCCCAACACCGTGCAGGGCGATTGGCAGTTGCCAGAGAACACCAAGATTGGCAGATTCAACATCAGCACCCTGTGTTCTTCACGGATGAGAGCAGGTTCACACTTAGTACAGAAGTGACATAACCTGGAGATGCCGTGGAGAACGTTCTGCTGCCTGCAACATTCTCCAGCATGACTGGTTTGGGAGTGGGTCGGTAATGGTGTGGAGAGGCATTTCTTCGGAGGGCCACACAGCTGACTGCCAATAGATACCAATAGATACCAGGATGAGATCCTCAGACCGATTGTGAGACCATATGCAGTTGCACTGGGCTCTGGATTCCTTCTGATGCATGACAATGCTAGGCCTCATGTGTCTGAAGTGTTTCAGCTCAGCAGTTCCTGCATGTTGAAGGCATTGATGTTATGGACTTGTCTGCCAGTTCCCCAGACTTGATTCCTATCGAGCACATCTGGGACATTATGTCTCATTCCATCCACCAATGCCGCTTGCACCACAGACTGTCCAGGAATTGACTGTTGCTTTAATCCAGGTCTTGGAGAAGATCACTCAAGAGAACATCAGGACCATGCCCAGGCATTGTAGGGAGGACATACAAGCATGTGGAGGCCACACACACTACTGAGAATCATTTCCTTGTCTCGAGACATTTCCACTGAAGATGGATCACTCTGTAATTTGATTTTCCACTTTGATTTTGAGTATCATTCCAAATCCAGACCTCCATGGGATATTAATTTTGATTTACATTGATCATTTTTATGTTTTATTGTTCACAATTAATTCCACTATGTAATGAATGAAGATTTGCAACTGGAATATTTCATTCAGTGATATTTAGGGTGTGGTATCTTAGTGTTCCCTTTATTTTTTTAAGCAGTATATTCGTATGCACCTGTCACGTTTGGCTTGGGAGAGCCGCTTGCCACTCTGTGCATTGTGGTCTGGTCTCGATCCATTTATAGAACTGCGCTCTTACTGCAACCCACTTGTGATGTCACAGCAAAGTATATTGTAGTTTGGGACCCAGCTGTGGCATGGACACACTCTGTTCAATGTAAGGTTGTTCTGTACATTGCAGAGAGTAAAGGCCCCTTTACATTTAGCGATGCACCAGCGATCCCGACCACGATATGACCCGGTCAGGATCGCTGGTGCAACGCTAAGTGGTCACTAGTGAGCTGCCACACAGGCAGATCTCACAGCGATGTAGCAGCGGTCGGCGGTCGTACTTACCTTTCAGACGCAGCGAGGGTGACGTCTTCCGCCTGCGTCCATGGCTCGCTCGTCTGTATCAGCAGGAAGCCGACGAAGAGAAATGGACCAGGCCGATCTCGCGTGATCAGCGATAGCCAGCGGGGCAGCCGGTCGGAGGTAAGTATCACATGTAGTGATATCACTAGCAATATCACTGCTGCGTCACAAAATCGGTGATGCTTTAGCGATATTGCTAGCGATATCGCTATGTGTAAAGCCCCCTTAAGAGCAGAGTATGACGGCATGTACAAACCTGATGTGGCAATGTTTACATTGGGCTCAACTTCACTGGTGCCATAGAGAGAGGAGGAATGGCATGTTCTAAAATATGTACTGGCAAAGCCTTTTCATTTTTTTGGAACTTAGAAGGCTAGGTAAAACTATTGTAATAAAGCAAAGTTTTGCATTTTCCTTCATCTACAAATTGATTCATGGCTTTGAAAAAGCAGAGTGACCTTCCCAATGGGAGGTGGAATGGTTGCCATCCAACTTTGAGCAAAATCCCTCCGAGTGGGTCCCCTACCTGGGTAGCGGTTGCTTACAATTGCAGAGGCTTTAATTATAGTGGTTATCAACACCCCAGTGGGAGCATGTCATTTTGCATTCCTGTATGAGCAACAATTGCTTCTGCATTTCTATATTACGGTATGGGATTCTCATCTTTGGCATAAGCGCGCCTTCCTCCCGACTTCCTGGTTTTGGGCTCTTACTTGATTGACAGCTTGGACTGTGCATTCAGCAAAACTGCAAGAAGAGGCAGCTTTGCTTATGCAGCATCAGAAAAATTCAAGGAGACTGAAGCTGGCCAGATCCAGCATTCCAGCTAGCTTCAGAGCAGCACTTACAAGCTCTATAGAAAAGTAAATGGCAAAGTTGTTTCTTTTTTCAAGCACTTTGCGATTTTAATTATTCTTGATGACGAGGCAAACCTTGTAAACACAGTAGACTTCCACCCTGAGGGTTATGTTAGGAAGGAAAAGCTGCGTCATTGAAATATGGCCTTTAGGCAAGATTCGTCATTCCCCTGAATGAATTATCTTTCACTCACCTCTGTTTTAAAAAGAAAATTAATAATCTTTTTTGTCTCGGTCACTAGGCTACCTATGCAGAGCGCAGCAGCCCAGCATAATTTTTCATTGACTGCTGCGCTCAGCCTGTTGAAGAATTAGAATGTGTTCCTCTGCTATGCCTTTGTGTCACATTTTTTAAACGCGACCATCAAATATCGCATCAAAAAGGTGGCATTTGCATTGTGTGAACAGATCTTAAGAATTGACATGCTGCTTTAAAAATAAAAAAAGTCAAGAAAAAAATTATGCATCATTTGAACTAGGTTTAGAAATCTCATTAATTTTCCTGTTAGCCTGGGTTCACATAGTGTTTTTTAACATGGATTTTAAGGATTTTAACATAGATGTTCAAATACTGTTTGGCTGCATTCCCATGGGACACCTTAACTTTGCAGTTTTGCAAAAATTGAAATTTGAACCTGCCTTTCTAGCATACATTGACATGCTGTGGATATTTAACCCACAGCTCTTGTCAATTTACATTGTAGTATGTTTATGAGATTTCTGAAGATCTCTATGCTGGCACTGTAAAATGCAATTACTTTTCCGTAAGCGCACACGAACTGGAAGAGCCACTGCATTTTTTACTCCATGGGAACATAGCCTCACAAACAGAATCTGATTAGTATCCACATCAAAATCCATGTGAGTGTAGTCAATCACCGTGTTCACGGGGTATTGTCAAGAGGAAGATGAGAGACACCAGACCCAACAATGCAGACGAGCTGAAGGCTGCTATCAAAGCAACCTGGGCTTCCATAGCACCTCAGCAGTGCCACAGGCTGATCACCTCCATGCCACACTGCATTAATGCAGTAATTGATGCCAAAGGAGCCCGACCAAGTACTGAGTGCATTTACTGAACATACATTTCAGTAGGCCAACATTTCGGATTTTAAGATCATTTTTCAAGCTGGTGTTCTAAAGTATTCTAATTTACTGAGATAATGACTTTTGGGTTTTCATTGGCTGTAAGCCATAATCATCAATATTAACAGAAATAAACCCTTGAAATAGATCACTCTGTTTGTAGTGACTCAGTATAATATGAGTTTCACTTTTTGTATTGAAGGACTGAAATAAAGTAACTTTTTGATGATCTAATTTTATGAGGATCACCTGTATGTAGCATCATTAATTCCACAGCACATTACAAACATTATTGGCACTGTCCCCATTGGAGCTCTCAATCTAGAATCCCTATCAGTATTGTCTTTGGAGTGTGGGAGGAACCCAGAGGAAACCCACATAAACTTAGGGAGAACATACAAACTCCTTGCAGATGCTGTCCTTGGTGGGATTTGAACCCAGGATCACAGCGCTGCAATGCTAACCACTGAGCCACTGTACTAGATAGATAATAGATAGGCAATAGGTAGCTGATAAATAGATAATACATAGATGTGATATAGATAAAATATATAGATAGATAATAGATAGACTGATAGATAGATAATAGATAGATAGTATCAATATTTAAGGCTATATACATTGTTATTATTGAAAAAAATAGATAATGGAAATCCATTGCTCCTCTTGGAATTTTGCTGGTGAAGAGGACTAATTTCGGCAGTGCAGCCCGTGTTTTGTATCTTACCTTTCACAGTAACCTGATGCTGTGTGACACCCTCGCCTTGCAGGGCGGATAGCTTTACACAGCGACAGCAGCATCCATGCCTGCACCATGAAGGTACAATGTGACTTCCAGAGAGACCACATCATAATCTACTTATCTGTGCAGAATCCATTTGTTTTCATCCCCGCAGGTTGAATTGTTTAAAGAGTTAACTTAAAAGGCCAGACTTTGTCGCTATTGCTGGGACCAGAAGACATCAGGGGGTGTATGAGACCTCCTGATGTCAGACAACACAAATATTGGACATGGTGAATTACAGTCGAGGATTCTTTTGTTTCCACTGGAGATAAGCTGATGCCAGATGTATCTGACGGCAGCTTAATATATGCAAGCTCGACCAAGCTGAGTGTGCATGTGTGGGGGATGTTGGGGATCAGGAGAGGTAGCTGTCGCTGTCTGGATAGTCATCCTATGCTCATGGTCTGTGCTCCCTACAGTTACACATCTGCCTATATATAACACACGTGTGATACATTGGTTTTATGACATAATGATAAAGAACCATTGTGAATTCTGTATAAGCAAATTATAATAAGAAGAATTGTATTTATTAAGATAGCGCCAACATATTCTGCTTAACAATTTGGTGATTTAGGCGCAAACAATATCGGACATAACAGAGCAGCTCATAATTCTGGGAACAAGAGTTTACAATCTGTGAGGAAATGGGAACAGATGATAGAAGGGATCAATTTGAGGAATAAACTAAGAAGGGAGAATTGAGAAAAGTTAGATTAGTGAAATGATGGGATATGATAGACCTGGTGAAAAAGATGTCTTTTTAGGTCATTCTTCAAACTGTGGACACTAGAAATTAGCCTCATTGTCTTCGGTAGCGCATTCCAGAGCACTGGCGTAGCATGGAAAAGTAAGAGGTAAGAGTGAAAGGTTCGGATTATGAAAGGTGTTATTCTTAGAGCATTAGCAGAGCAGAGATTGCGGGTGAGGTAGGAGATGTATAGCTATATTATACTAGCTATTGAACCCGTCTTCTGCCCGGGTGGTGAGTCTGTCTCTCTCTGTCTCTTTCTTTCTCTCTCTCCCGGTGAAGCTGCTCCTCCTCCAACCAACGTTCTGGCTTGCACTGACTCCTGCGCATGCGCCGTAGGCTTCAGACAGAAGGAGAATCTTCGGTTATATTCTAGATAGTAATCAGGAACCTTCCTCTGAAAGCCGTATGCTAAATACTATGCTCGCTGTTAAAGAGTTTAATATAACGAATCCCCATCTAATCCAGTAACCTACCCAATTCCAGTTTGCTCGATTACTGCTGTCCATACATTAGATCAAGTGCAAAAATGTACACTTGAGCTTGCTAAAATGCCAAATGTCACCAGATTTATGCAACGTTTTTATTGTTATGGGCCCTTGCTTGAGTTGTTCTCATTGGTGCCTTGGTGAGCTTACTGTTTTTGAGTTGTCCTCATTGGTGTCTTGGTGAGCTTACTGTTTTGATCTTGACTTTCGTATCCACCTAATCGTAGTGAAGATTCATAGCCTAAGAGCTTGTAAAATGACTGTTTGTTTCTAATTTTTAGGAAAAAATTCAGTTCAAATTCTAAACTTCTCTGGTAAATACATCTCTTGTAGAGTTGAGCGAAACAGGTCGGTCAGATTCAAAATTCGCCGACTTTTGCCAAAGTCAGGTTTCGCCGAGCGAAACCCGACCATAGTGTGAGGTCCGCCATGTGGTCATCGACCCGAGCACCAAAGTCGGATTTCACAGAATGCTTGCACGTGACTTTTTTTCCGGCCAATGAGCAAGGACGTACACTGTGGGCAACGAGATGACATGTGCTGCGTCTGAGGAGTGAGAGAGAGATTTCGCGCACTTTAAAAAAGCGGTCCGGCATGTAGGTGACCTCCACTCCCTGCCGACTTTGCTTCCCCATTGACTTGCATTGGGTTTCGTGTTTCAGTCGGATCTTCGACTTTTCCCGATAGTCGGACGATTTCGTTCGACTCGACTTTTGAGAAAGTAGGGTTTCATGAAACCCGACTCGACCCTAAAAAAGGCAAAGTCGCTCATCTCTAGTCTCTTGGGGTTTTATGCATTTCCCTAGGCACATTGCATCACTAATGAAAGGAACGTGACCGTTTTCCTACAAATCCTAAAACTTGAATAGGGCCTGCAAATGTTTGAGTTACATAAACCCATAGAATGCCAACAAACCTACCAGTGTTTTTCTTTTCAATATTTCCAGATTGATATTTATAGTATGTAGTCCATTCTGGGTCCATTTGTGTCTTTAAATGACCCTTTAGTGGAAGGGTATCTTTCGAGGAGAGGCCCTTTAATGCGTAGAGCCCCATCAAACCTTTCCAATGTTTTTCTTTTCAATATTTCTAGACTGACACTTTACTCCCGACCAATAAGTGTCTTTAAATGACCATTAGGAAAGGAAAAGTATCTTTTTCGTGGGGTGAGTACATGCATATCGTTAAGATGCAGTACCTAAAGATCCACTGAATATTACCACAGTCCATTTTTTAAAGGTTTATAAATTGACTCCCGAATCTTATATTTTCTAGTTCACCCTTTTCCCATATTGGCCCATAAGCAGCCCTCAAAATGTAAGGACAACAGGACAGCAGGGAAGGAGGTAATACTGTTTGGTGTCTTTCCTTTATATCGGCAGTAAATATATTTTATCATTCTAGAAGTATCACCGTTGACAAAAAAATAGCTTGTGATCTGAAAGCTCCTTGGTTTTTTTCATGGGCCTAGATGTTCCTACGGTATATTCAAAAGTGTTTAAAAGGAAAACTAACTTTGTTACCCCCATAGCAACCAATCACAGATCAACTTTCATTTTACCAGATAAGTTTTTGAAATGAAAACTGCGCTGTAATTGGTTGCTATGGGCAACAAAGCCAGTTTTCCTTTCAGGCACTTTTGATTGAGGCACATGTATATACTCCTATGTAACATTGCCAAAAAAATAACTTATGATATATTAAAAAATAATGGCTCCAACTTTAACCCCTACCACAAGTATCTCATCTGTCTCCAAGTCTCATGATGAGAGCTGTCATGACTCTGTTATCGGGTGACTTGGGACCAGGGGCTCCTTCCCTGTCCTTAACACTGGGGGAGCCCTAGATTGCCCTGTTCCCCGGGTTACTTCTGAAAGTGGAAATTCCGGGGCCACGTACCTTGCCTTAGCTCCTGAATCTACGCTCAGTATGTAACCTTCCCCCACCAAGGGAAGAGGGGAGTAGCAGTGCATTGCAGTACAACAACCAGACGAACAAGGTAACACGAACAGGGGAAACAGAAAATATCAAACATACAAATATACTCACACAAATAACAGAGGGATGCACCAGGGAGTGGAGGTTGGGTAAAACCAAATTAGGAGAAGAAAGGGAACTATCACACTCACAAATCCAAGCAAGAGTCACAGATAAATCCATTAAATGCCTTCTCTTATGACCACCAACTACTATCCTCCCAGCCATGCAGCATAAGCTAGCTCTGACAATGTGTGTCAGTCAGGACCCAGATTATATAGGGGATAGGAGTGTCTAACAGTGCTCAGCTGAGAGCCTTTTCTCCCTGAGCTCTCAACATGGCAGAAGGTGAAGTGCTTCTATTCTGCACAGGAGTAGGAGCAATCAGACACTGCGTTCTTCTGGCTCCACACTGTGACTGTAACCCCTTGACAGGAGCTTAGTACATACATATCATGAATATGTCAGATGCCAAATGCATTAATCTAGAGTTTGATGTGTTGTACTTATTTTGTTAGCTTCTTTGTGATATAGCATTAAGATTGAAGCCTGGGCTTTGCCTTGCGGAACAATTTATCCTATTTAAGCTGACATGAGATACCTGTTAATTATTCAGAAATTGTTCACCAATATTTTGTAAAGGTGCAGTCACTTTAAAGGAAATTTGTCACCCCCAAAACTCAATGTTACTACATATACAGTCTATATGGGGACTTAGCTCCTATAGGAATCATCTATTTATTGTAGTTTGACTTCTCTTGTAGAAAAAGCACTTATCGTAATTCATTTCGTAAATGAGGGTGCTCGGTGCACCCTGGTTATGACTAAGGGCTCAGTGAACTGTTCCGCCCCCCCTCAAATGCCATGCCACGGTCTACCCTTATGTTAATTGACGTTGCAAGCTCTCATCTCTTTCTCTGCAGTTGCCGCTCGCTAAAATTGATCAACCAGTAAGTGTAGTGAGCGAGCTTCCGAGAGACGAGCAGAATGGGACAAATGGCTCCTTGTCATCAGTCCTTCATTTCAACCGCTGCAGATAGGAGAGAGGAATGAGAGCATGTCCGTACTTAAAATGTGTGCGTGTGGTTTTGGCTCCTGCAGTGTCAGTGTGCCAAGAATTCAGTTCATGCAGTATTCGCTATGGTCGAGTTTTGCAGGTTGCCCAGATTGGATCAATGACATTATCTCCTTGGACCTATTTAAGGCCCATTTAGACATACATCTGTGTCTTGGGATTTAGACTCCAGTAATATGTTTGTATGTTTGGTGTTCTTCACCATTTGTACCTTTGTGTTTTTGTTTGTGCTTGCTTCTTTCCCTGCTGGGTTCCACTTCATCTGTCCTGCTACTCCTTAGATTTCTGTGTGTGCCAAGTCCTGGCTGCCCACGTGCTTTCCTGTTTCTTGCATCAACACTTGGGGTCCATGTGACTAACTCAGACCTAAGGCTTAGAGCATCTCTTTTGCAGGCATCTCAACACAGAGTTTTGTGATCGTCTCTGTCCATCTCACCTATTCCACTTCACTCTGTTGCCTCATTTGCCTGACCTGCTATCAGAGACTGATTGTGATTTTTCTAAAGAGATGCTATTGGGATATGACACATGGTACCCGACACTCCAGGAGTATAGTTTAGTATAGCGAACCTTCCTTTCAGTTACAGTGTATTCCCCACAGTCTGCTAGTTTCCTGATTAAACTTGTAGAAATGTTGGGAGAAGCACGGTGGGAGTGGATATGGCTGACAGAATAGGGTGTTCAGTTTAGTGGATGGTGGGTTCTGCCCTTGCAAGAGTGTGAGTCAATTTTGCTGGAATAATATGGGAAACAAAAAATGTTGAGCCTATAAGAGAAACTTGACTACATATTGTTGTGTTCCGACAATAATAATTATTCCACCATGAAAAATTAAGCCAATAAATCCAGTCCAACAAAGGATTGCTTGGTATTAGTTATATCATTATGATGATAGAACAATATGATCTTTCTTACCTCTGGGTTGAGTTGATAATTTTGTCTGCTCTGCAGTATTTTTCACATTCTACACATTCTATAACTCATCATTTGTTTCATCCATTGGAAAAAAAATTGCCATCTAGACATGTTTCAGAGATAATATAGAGCCGTGTAATGTACTGTAAGAGAGATTCCAGAATATAGAAATCTATGCTGTACAAGAAGATGTAGAAGTGATGGGAAATTGACTTGAGTGTCTCCTTCTAGGTGCATCTCACGCGTTCCGACACACAAGGTGTCTTCCTCAAGAAACCCACGCGTTCCTCCACCTTGAGGAAGACACCTTGTGTGTCGGAACGCGTGGGTTTCTTTATGCCACCTGATGGGCTGCCTGTCTGACTGCTGACTGGGATGACTGGGTGACAGGACTCTGATACTTACCCTGATAGGGAAATGGTGATGTATAGCTATACTTTAATCAGGGCTAGTGCATCTCTCAGTACTTCATCTTTGATCTGCTAGAGCCTCTGACTACTAGGATTAAACATATTCTTTGTGTGGTTATTTATTCAGGTATTATGCTTGATATGATATTACACTCTACCTGAGTATACTATAACCACTGTGTATCAGGTTTTGCTCTACATAACCTATGGTCTTACCTAAATGGAACAACCAGCAGCATACTACTACTAAATAGTAATTTATATGTGATTTGTATATTGTACAGGCAGTTGGTGGACATATTGTGGACTATGGGACCTCTTGTCTGCTATAGTCCCTTGCTTTGTTTTTAAATGTTTTTACTGTGTGTAGTGTTTCATGACCTGATACACAATAAGACGTACACTCCATAGAATTGGCCTTTATGTAAGAAAGGCCAAAAAACACCTTTACATACACACATTTGTGTGGCTTCATTTGAGATTGCTAAAAGACATTGGAGATTTCCCAAATGTATGGTAGAACGCACTGTGGTCAGATGAGACCAAATTTGAAGTTTTTTGCCACCAAGGTAAATGCCATGTCTGGCCTCCCAAGAACACCATCCTCACAGTGAAACATGGGGGTGGCAGCATCATGCTTTGAGGATGTTTTTCGACAGCAGGAAAAAGGAAAATTATCCAAGTCGAGCAGAAGATGGATGGTGCGAAGTACAAGGATATTCTTGAGCAAAACCTGTTTCAGTTTGTCAGTTATTTGAGACTGAGACAGAGGTTAACCTTCCAACAAGTCAATGACCCAAAACATAGAGCTAAAGCAACACTCGACTGGTTTAAGTGGAAACGTGTAAATGTTTTGGAGTGGCCTAGTCAAAGCTCAGACCTTAATCTAATTGACAATCTGTGGTCAGACTTGAAGATTGCTGTTCACCAGAGGAAGCCATTTAACTTGAAGGAGTTTGAGCAGTTTTACCTTGAGGAATGGACAAAAATCCCAGTGGCAAGCTGTGGCAAACATCAAGTCTTAGGCCTGTTTCACATTTCCATTTGTTTTCATCAGTCAAAATCCGCCGTTTTGCAAAGAAAAACGGATCCGCCATTTTTTTGGGCGGATCCGTTTTTTTTTCAGATTGACTTGCATTAGCGGCGGATTTTGACGGATGGTCATCCGTTGGATCCGTTCTTTGACGGATCCGCCAAAATTTTGGCGTCCGCTGACTTGAGTGGATGGACAATGAAACGTTTTTTCTCTGCACGGATCCGCTTTTTTACACTGAACATGCCCGGAAGGATTTCCTTGCCAGGAATTTAACCCCAAATCCCGTTCTGGCGGCAGAAAAAAACTCTCTCTCTCCGTCAAAACAACGGTCCGGTGGCATGCATTAGTGTCACAACGGAAACGGATCCGTCTTTTGCATTTTTTGGCGGATTGCAACTGACCACAAGAACGGAAGGGTGAAAGAGGCCTTATCCAAAGCGACTTGCAGCTGTAATTGCTACAAAAGCAGACTCTACAAAGTACTGACTTTAAGGGGTGAATAGTCATGCACACTGAAGTTTTCAGTATTTATTTCCTATTTCTTACTTTCTTCACAATAAAAAGAAAACCAAACGTTCACAGTTGTAGGAATGTTCTTTACATGAATTGGTGCAAACCTTTAAAAAAGTGAAATTCCAGGTTGTGAGGTAGCAAAACAAAAAAAAGCCAAGGGGTTGAATACTTTTGCACTGTAGATGTGATTGATGTCCTAATCATCCTCTGTAGAGCACAGGTTGAAAGTCTGCCGTATCCTAGATATTTTATAGTTCTTCCGATGGTATCTGTCAAGATTAAATGGTGATCATCAATATCGTTGGTGAGAAACATGCGGCTCTCCAGCTGTTGGGAATTTACAACTCTTGGTTGTTGTCTGTCTGGACATGCTGGGAGTTGTAGTTTGACAAGTGCTGAAGAGCCAGAGGCTGCAGACTACTGATGTATAGGTCTGCCCCCACATAAAGGAACATTCTGTACAACTCTTTGTGAGTGTAATATCAGCAGACACCCTATATAACACTATGTACAACTACTGTGTGCAGATATTTAGCCAGGGGCTGGTTGGTCACGGATTCCTTCACCCGCCACACAAATCTCTGCATATTTCACCTGTACCTGATTTCTACATAGTATATATTCTCCGCAGCGTGTTGTTGTATAGTAAAATAACATGTAATTATGACTTTCTGTGCGGACTTGTTGCTTTGCTATGTTTGGCAAAATTGCAGTGTAGACACTCTAGGTATGTTTTCTCCATTCACTGAGGACACTAATAGGTATGTTAACCATCTTGGCGCTGGTCAGAAGAGTCAGAGTCCTTAAGCGTATGGGCACACGTTCAGTATTTGCAGCACATTTTTCTGCTGTAAAAACCATAGTGTGGACAGGAAAAACGTAAAATCCTTACATTTTTGCCACATTTTTTGCGTGCGTTTTTTATGCAATTTTACTTGATTTTTTTTCCCATTCCCATGCAAATCCATTGAAAGAAGTGGCATACTACAGATGTGATAAAAAAAACTCTTTGATGGGTCAAATCTGCAAGGAAAAAAAATAAGCAGAGTTCAATAATAATCTAACTTACTTTGCTGGTCACTGTAAAATGCCGCGTTTTTTCTGCAGCAATAATGCATTGAAAAAAAAACCCCACGAAGTGTGACCAAGCCAAGGGTGGTTTGCACGTTAACTCCCGGGTCAATTTTTACAATTCTGACCAATGTCCCTTTATGAGGTGATAACTCTGGAACGCTTCCATGGATCCCAGTGATTCTGAGACTGTTTTCTCGTGACATATTGTACTTCATGTTAGTGGTAAAATTTCTTTGATATGACTTGCATTTATTTGTTAAAAAAACAGAAATTTGGCAAAAATTTAGAAAATGTTGCAATTTTACAACTTTGGATTTTCATGCCCTTAAATCACAGAGATATGTCTCACAAAATACTTAATAAGTAACATTTCCCACATGTTTACTTTACATCAGCACAATTTTGGAACAAAAATTTTTTTTGTTAGGAAGTTATAAGGGTTAAAAGTTGCCCAGCGATTTCTTATTTTTACAACACCTTTTTTTAGGGACCACATCACATTTCTATTTGATAGAAAATACCCAAAAGTGACACCATTCTAAAAACTGCACCCCGCAAGGTGCTCAAAATCACATTCAAGAAGTTTATGTTTCAGGTGCTTCACAGGATTTTTTTTTGGTATTTAAAAAAAAAAAAATAAAAAATTAACATTTAACTTTTTTTTCACAAACAAATTAAGGGTGTGTGCAGACGCTGCGGAATCCGCTGCGGATTAATCCGCACGGATTTTGCAAAAACGGCAGATAAACCGCAGGTCAAAAGACCTGCGGATTATCTGCGGTTTTGCCTGCGGTTTGGTCCTGCGGATTCACCATCTCCACAATGGTGGAGATAGGAACCTGCTGCGGATTCCGCAGAAAGAATTGACATGTCAATTCTTTCTGCGGTTTCAAAACCGCAGCAAATCCGCGCGGATTTTTCCGCAACGTCAGCACAGCGTTTTTTTTTTACCATTCATTTGAATGGTACTGTACCGCAGCGGATTCCGCAGCGTGTGCACGTAGCCTAATTCGGGTCCAATTTTTTTTTATTTTCCCAAGGGTAACAGGAGAAATTGGACCCCAAAAGTTATTGTGCAATTTGTCCTGCGTACTCTAATACCCCATATGTGGGGGTAAACCACTGTTTGGGCGCATGGCAGAGTTTGGAAGTGAAGTAGCGCCGTTTGACTTTTTCCCAAGGGTAACAAGACCCCAAAAATTATTGTGCAATTTGTCCTGAGTACACTGATACACCATAATCCACGGTTTGGGCGCATAGCAGAGCTTGGGAAGGAGCGCCTTTTCACTTTTTCAATGCAAAATTGGCTGGAATTGAGATCGGATGCCATGTCGCGTTTGGAGAGCCCCTGATGTGCCTGAACAGTGGAAACCTCCCACAAGTGATTTATTTTGGAAACTAGACCCCCTAAGGAACTTGTCTAGATGTGTGGTGAGAACTTTGAACCCCCAGGTATTCCATTAAAGTTTCTAACGCCCAAGCGTGAAAATAAAAAAATCATATTTTTTCCACAAACATGATCTTTTAGTCCCAAATTTTTTATTTTCCCAAGGGGAACAGGAGAAATTGGACCCCAAAAGTTGTGGGAGAAAACTACTGTATGGGCACACGTCGGGGTTCGGAAGGGAAGTAGTGACGTTTTGGATTGCAGACTTTGATGGAATGGTCTGTGGGCATCATGTCATGTTTAGAGAGCCCATAATGTGCCTAAACAGTGGAAATCCCCCAATTCTAATTCCAACCCTAACTCCAACACACCCCTAACCCTAATTCCAACCATAACCCTAACCGCAAACCTAACCATAACACACGCCTAATCCTAATCCTAACTTTAGCCCCAACCCTAACCCTAGCCCCAACCCTAACCCTAATTTCAGCCAAAACCCTAACCCTAACTTTAGCCCCAACCCTAGCCCTAACTTTAGCCCCAAACCCTAATTCTAGCCCCAACCCTAACCCTAACGAGAAAATGGAAATAAATACTTTTTTAAATTTTATTATTTTTCCCTAACTAAGGGGGTGATAAAGGGGGATTTGATTTACTATTTATAGAGGGTTTTTATGTTTGGCAGCTATCACACTCTAAAAGATGCTTTTTATTGCAAAAAGTAGTTTTTGCATCATCACATAATTTTTCCATATTTTGGCCCACAGAGTCATGTGAGGTCTTAATTTTTGTGGGATGAGCTGACGTTTTATTGGCACCATTTTCGGGCACATGACTTTTTTTATCGCTTTTTATTACGATTTTTTGGGAGGCAGAATGAACAAAAACCAGCAATTCATGAATTTCTTTGTGGGGGGGTGTTTATACCGTTCCGTGTGTGGTAAAATTGATAAAGCAGTTTTATTCTTCGGGTCAGTATGATTACAGCGATACCTCATTTATATCTTTTTTTATGTTTTGGCGCTTTTACACAATAAAAACAATTTTATATAAAAAATAATTATCTTCTGCGAGCTATAACTTTTAAATTTTTTCGCTGATGATGCTGTATGGCGGCTCTTTTTTTGCGGGACAAGATGATGTTTTCAGCGGCACCATGTTTATTTATATCCGTCTTTTTGATCTCGTGTCATTGCACTTTTTGTTCGGTGGTATGATGATAAAGCATTGTTTTTTTGTTTTTTTTAAGGGGTTCACTAAAGGAGATAACTAGTGGGACAGTTTTATAGGACGGGTCGATACGGACGCGGCGATACTAAATATGTGTACTTTTATTTTTTTTATTATTTACATAAAGAAATGTATTTTTTGGAACAATATTTTTTTTTCTTTATTTAGGAATTTTTAAAAAATATTTTTACACATGTCAATTTTTTTTTTTTTTTACTTTGTCCCAGGGTGGGACATCACTATATAGTGTGAGATCGCTGATCTGACACTTTGCAGAGCACTGTGTCAGATTAGCGATCTGACAGGCAGTGCAGGAGGCTTCTCATGTCCTGCTCTCAGCAGGCACTGACAAGCCATCTCTAGCCCTAGAAGGACCCCGTGCCCATCTTGGATCCGGGGGCCTGCAGGGAGGAGGCCCTCGGAACAGCGCGATCACATCGCATTGTTCTGAGGGTCTCAGGGAAGCACGCAGAGAGCCCTCTCCCTGCGCAATGCTTCCCTATGCTATGAGATCATGTTTTATCGCAGTGTGCCGGGGGTGTTCCGTGACCCCACCTGGCACATAGTGCCGAGTGTCAGCTGTGATAATCAGCTGACACCCGGCCGCGATCAGCCGCGCTCCCTCCTGAGCGCAGCTGATCGAGTATGACATACAATTCCGTCCATGGGCATTAAGTCCCAGGGAACATGGACTGAATAGTACGTCATATGTTAGGAAGGGGTTATAGTGTTTTATGCATAGTGCCAGCCACATTCAGACTAACTAGTCTGTTTCCGGCCTCACTGAATACAATAGCATTGAGCAAGTCTGCGCCCATCTAGTCAGAATGTGGCCAGCAGTATGTATATGGTATTCTTGCAATCACATGAACGCTTTCCCAGCACCGGAGAATCCTTACAGTGCGCAGTGCGAGGATTCACAAGTAGAGAAATGTTCACTTTTGTCCAGGGTTTTAGATTACAGCTGACTACTGAGGACCTAATCAATGGGACACCCTGTAATCATCTGATCACTGGGGGACCCTTCTAACCAAGAAAATGTAAAGTATTTTCTCTTCCAATATCTAAATACATGATACTGAAAACTGAGGATTGCATGAAGTCCGATCTTCCTATCATAACACTTTTGATCACTATGTCTTAAAGGGGTTGTCCGGGCTTTTCACATAATCTCAGTGCATATCTGGGCTGCAGAATGCTGACAATAAGTAATTTACCTCCTGTGGCCAGTTTGCAGGGTTTGCTTGATATCATCTCTTGCTTGTAAGAAAAACGTCCAAGGGGGGGTGTTCTGGCATTGAAATGAGAACTGGTCGTTTCCTCCAAACCTGCCCTCTATAGCAACAACCCCACCCTCCATAGCAACAGGCCCTCCCCGTCCACATGAACAAGCCCTCCTCACACAGTAACAAATCCTCCCCCTCTAGCAGCCTCAGTGCAGAGAGCAGAACCACCTAGCTGCTCCTCCCCCAGACACATGCTGAACACTGATCTATGGAAAGTGAAGCTATTGAGGAGGAAACAACCAGTTCTCATTTCAATGCCAGAACACACCCCCCCGGACGTTTTTCTTACAAGCAAGAGATCATATCTAGCAAACCCTGCAAACTGGCCACAGAAGGTAAATTACTTATTGTCAGCATTCTGCAGCCCAGATATGCACTGAGATTATGTGAAAAGCCCGGACAACCCCTTTAAGGATGATATTTATGAATGGATTGTAATCAGAGGAACTACTGAGACAGCAAGCAAAGAAACACAGTTAAAATCTGTGGTTTTAACCTGCATTTTCCATAGTTGAGGGATTGACGTAAAGTACTGTGAATGGACAGAGTACTGTCCTGCCAGGACACCTATCCAAGCAAAGCAAAGTTTAGTTCCTTTTCTATCCGCATATTTTTTTTGCTATATTTGTATTTTTCTTGGGGGTTACTTATAATTTAAAATATATTGAATGGATACAAATTTGGTAAACTAGTCGCATACTTTGTCATTCCAGAGAGTTTTCAACATGCTAGTTGTCTGATCCTTGTCATGGGGGCTTAGGCTGGTTTCACATTCGCGTTAAAACGACGCTGCGCACTGCGTCGTTAAGCCCCGCCCCGATCCGGCTCCCTGCCCGCCCCATCCGGGATCACCGCCTACTTTCGCATTTGCACGCATGCGATCGGCGCACCCTATCTTTAGCATAGGGTGCGCAGATCATGCGCTGCCAGTGTGAAAGTAGCGTGCTGCGCACTTTTGACGGTGCGCCGTGCGTGCCGAAATGCAGCATGTTGCACTTCGGCGCGCACGGCGCACCGTCAAAAGTGCGCAGCACGCTACTTTCACACTGGCAGCGCATGATCTGCGCACCCTATGCTAAAGATAGGGTGCGCCGATCGCATGCGTGCAAATGCGAAAGTAGGCGGTGATCCCGGATGGGGCGGGCAGGGAGTCGGATCGGGGCGGGGCTTAACGACGCAGTGCGCAGCGTCGTTTTAACGCGAATGTGAAACCAGCCTTATAGAGACAATTTCATTAAAGAATTTACCCACCTTTAGGTGAAATTAAATTTTTATATTGGGTTAATTAAATTATTTTTTAAAGTGTGTTTCATTAAACATTTAGCTGAACTGTTGAAAAAAGACATCGCTGCACATCCAAAAATCATACATTGATCTAATTCCGCTAGGCAACAATTTACAAACTGAACATGAGGTTCTTAGTGTAACATGCTGGTCAGACTGTATGAAGCCCTTTGCCACGTCACGGTGAACCTCTCAGTGGTTCGCTGTTTATAGCCTTAAAGGTGCGGCGTTGTGCGCTAACCACCGCCGCAATAACAATGCACCAGCAGGGCGGGCTACCTGGTGCCTCACCGCACCCATGCTGCAAGACTGAGTCCCTATGACTCCGGGCCACACCGTCCCACAAGCACAAAATCACATCAAAAAGTTAGGAACCAATGAGAGGTTCACCGTGACGTGGCAGTGGGCTACATGCAGTCTGATCAGAATGTTAAACCTCATGTTTAGTGTTGTACATTTTTGTCAAGAGTCATTAGATTAACGTATGATTTTTGGATGTGTGGTCCATGTCGTTTTTTCTACACTTCAGCCATAGCTGTCCAGTCACATCAGAGCTTTTGTCCTGGCTTCTATACTCGCCTCTCTTCTTGGCTCCTTTGCTCCTCTTTGGGATGCTGGGATGCTCGCTGCATAAATTAAGACGTATCAGTCACTTCTCCCTCCTATGATCATGTCTCTCCCAAACCCAAACTTGTATCTCAACGTTTATAAACCGCTGCTCTACCTAGGCTACAGCCCACAAAGCCGTACATAGGAAAATTTGGTAATCTCTATTGCAGGCAGTGGACCCAGAAGCACGTTATGTATGTCCATATAGATGCATTGTATATATAATAATGTGTTTCTATGATCCCTGTATACTGAGGTGAAGAAAAAGATTATGTTGATCCTTTAAAAGTAGTACAAATAATAAGCATTTACAAAAAATTTTTTTTTTTTCTTTGTAAGTTTCCCAGGTCATAAACCCACAACCTTAACATTACAGACAAGCACTTCTGCTACTGAGCCACAAGCTCTGGTGAGGTAATGGGGAGAATTCTGTGTACTTGATCTATATTGCAGACTCTGACTGCACAGGCAGATTTTACTAATAGACATATGTGGCGCCCCTGAGGCTCAGTCGCCACAGAGGTCCTGCACCTTCTCATAAGGTGTAGTGCCCCACTATCCAGGTAAGGTGGGAACTCCTTTCCACACTCCAACACTCGCACCCCACACGCAACAGGGTGGTTCTGCACAACCACATTGCGGCTCAGTGCTTAGAGAGTAGCAGAGCACCTTTGGTGGTTCCCTGCTTGGAACACTGGATGTGCTGGGAGGTGGGTGGAGTTAAGATACATAAAAGAGTGGAAAAGTGTAGGATGACAGGTTCAGTCTGGCAGAAGGTCAGGCGGGTAAGAAGTCACTGAGACAGGAGTGAGGATCCCTGGAAGAAGGGATCTAGGAAGGAGTGCTGCAGTTGCCTCAGTGATCTGAGCCAGCTGGCACGGGAAGGGAAAAGAAGGAGAAAGACGTAGAACTGAAACCTAAGCTTCCATAAGAGAGAGAAAGACAAGTACGGAACAAAGGAGTAGAGAGAACAGAGAGGACGTGGGTTGGAAGAGGAACCCTGCCTATAGGTTCTCAGCGCAAGGCCGGGGCCTGGTCCCCGAGGTTGTATGGACACTTATGGTTCTGCAGCAGACACCGGTGGAGTAGTTAGCTGTAAATGCACTACTCCTATCTAAGTAGAAAACACCGTGTGCACTACTGTAGTGGTGCCAAGTTAGGTTCCCAAACCATATATGATAAAATGAAAACCTGGCACTCAACTTAATGCTTGGTGAGGCAGTTTATTGTAGTACCAGAAAACGTTTCGGTCGATATAGACCTTCATCAGTTACGTGCTAGTATGTTTGAAAGTAGCTTGAAGGAGGGCGCTTTTTATGTTATTCACTGCTAACGCCAGTAATCAAATGGTCAGAAAGCTGCTGTAACGCAGGATAATCTTAATAGTTGAAAATATCAGCGCAGCCTGTTCCTCCTGGACGTGGTAAACACCACTTGTCTCACCAAGCATTAAGTTGAGTGCCAGGTTTTCATTTTATCTACTCCTATCTAAGACTTGGGGCACAAGAGCAATTGGATAGAGAGCCGGGACTCAGGAGAAGGGAGTCCCTGAAGCAGGCTACAGCTGTCTGCCATACAAGTAGAGTTCTTGGGAACATCTGTCAGGATTAACTCCAGAGTACCACAGTACTGGAGATCTTCACACTTAAAGGCGCTATAGAGGAGACGTTCAGGAAAGGCACATAAGTTGGCGGAGTGTTGGAGGGGAGCTTTCCATCTTGCCTGGAGGTTGACTGAGTCCCTGACCTGGAGGACACGGCACAGAAGTGGGCATTACTGACTGTGAGTAAAGCTTTGGAACTACATGCCCTGGTGTCCTCCATTCCTTCCTGCGTCCGTCTGCCTGACACTGCTACATCCCCTGCGCCGGACACTACACCACCTAAGTGTCCCCACGTCTACACTGCCCTGGGACAACAACCCTGCCTGTGGAGGGCTATACCATCCTCGCTGCATCACACCATCTGTCCCGGAGGATCTGTCTGCAGCGTCGGCTTAACACCTCCCTTGCCGAACACCACAGGTGGCGTCACGAACTATTCCATCCCATTAACTACATTTCCCCATGACTTGAGCGCCCAGGGCCACGGACCGGGTCACTGCTGCTGTGACACATTCCCCCTGACACTGGCCCGGTACCGAGTACCCCACAGCCCTGGGAGGGTGACCCACATACACTGCTGTATACAATGTATGTATACCTATTTTTGAGGGAGAGAAAGATTTTTTTCATCCTATAAAATTACTAAAAATTACAAATAATAATAAAAAAAAAGCTTGACAATGAATGTAATTTTAATGTGTTTTTTTTTTAATAATAAACATCACAAATCAGCAAATAACATATTTGGTGTCCCTGTAATCGTAATGACCTGAACAATACAGATCAGATTATTTACGGGGATCAGTAAATGACGTACAGAAATCGCATCACTGATATTTTTTTCTATTAGCATAGAAAAAAATGTAATAAAACTGTAATGCTGAGGCAATTTTCACATGTAGCGTAAATCCTGCGTTCTCTCTGCTGCATATTTTCTGCAGGTGTTCGCACCACACGGCGCAATAACAATCTTATCTGATTATTGCGTGTTTGCTGCATTTTTTAAATGCTTTTACACCTTATTTGATGTGATTTTGGGACAGATATGAAGCTGAGTTTTAGGACTTTTTTGATAGTACAGAAAAGCTTTTATTTTGCGTTTAAAAATGCAACATTTCTGCATCTGCAGAAAATAAATCACGGTATTTCTGCAATGTGTGAACACGCCTTACAGACACAAGAAGCTGGATGTCATATAGTGAAGCTACATAAAGATGAGTGGCTCTGACTGTGCCACAGTGCCGACTGCCAGGGTCACGTGGCGCCAATCAGACTATTACTACATTATAAGGGGGCTCTCGGGGCATTATTACTTTTCAAAGGGAAACTCACAGTAATAATACTTTAAAATATGGTATCGGGTCATTAATACTTTTTAAGGGGGCAATGAGGCCATTACTACTCGATAAGGGGACACTTGGGGTAGAAGTACTTTCAAGGTGGCATTTATAGAATTATTACTTTACTAGCTGGAGGTCCGATGCTATCGCATCGAGGGGCGGTAATGTCACAATGGGAGCAGGCTTTGCAGCGTTGAGAATCTCTCCCCCCATGTGCTCACCCACCTATCCACTTTCTTTTCCCATGTGCTGACTTCTCTCGTCTGTGCTCTCTTTGACCTGTCTACCCCATGTGCTATCCCCTTGTCTGCTGTCTCTCTCCTTCCTGTGCTGTGTTCTCACCTCATGTGCTGTCCCGTTTAAGCCGTCCCCCCTGTAAACTGTCTCTTTCACCCATGTGCGCATTCTCACTACCCCATCTGCTGTCTTCTCCTCTCATTGTCTGTGTTTGACCATGTACAGAACATACCACAGCTTCTGGGCAGGTGAGGAAGCAAAAGACAATAATGACATTACAGCAGGAGATTTCGTGAGGTAAAATATTGTTTAAAAACAGTCAGTGAAATATTTTACCTCACAAAATGAATCCTCTGTGATCCCCTGCTTTAATATCAGTATTGTCTTTTGCTTCCTCCCCTGCCCAGGAGATGTGGTATGCTCTGTACACGGTCAGGCACAGACAATTTTTAAAATTAACTTTCGTTCGTGGGAAAACCCCTTAAATGTGACCGGCTTCCTCTGCCTGTAGACACGTCGCGCATCTGCCGCCGGGATCAGCCGAATGATTCACTGCGCCTGCGCGGAATTCACGCAGGCGCAGTGCGACGGTGTTCCGCTGGTGGTACCGCGCAAGAGGCTTCCTGTGTGTGTGAGTCAGTGTGAGTGTGTGTGTGTGACTGTGAGTGTGTGTGAGTGTGTGGTGCATACACCCTATAGAGTGTGTGTGTGTGTGTGTGTGCTGCGACAGTGTTCCACTGGTTGTACCGCGCAATAGGTTGGTACCAGCAGCAGTTTCCATATTGAGACACACATCACTTGGGTGTCCAAATATGGCGGTCAGTGAACTTCCTCCGATTGGAATTTTGGGATACGGTGACATCTGGACAGAACAGGAAATGAAAACATTACAAGGCAATTATATAAATAGATTAATGTCCAATTCAAACAATTCAAGGTTTCTAAGATTTCTTAGTATAGAGAACGGCTTGCAACCATCTCTCAGTTCTAAATGTGGCCCTCAAGATAAGAAAGGTTGGGGACCCCCTGGTATAAGGCTGAGGTCACACGACAGTATAAAAAATAGTTCATCTGCACTTCCCCATTGAATAACATTGGTCCAAGTGCGATCCATATTTTTAACAGGTAGCGCTTGGACTGAAAATACTGTGGTGTGCACAAGCCCTTAGATGTAAGCTATACCACTAAACAACAGAGACATTGTAGCAACCATAAAAAATATATAGCTTTGGAATGTGAACTGAAAATAAAAATAAAATAAATGACTGTGGGTATTTGTAGCTAATGCTGACATAGGCAAGGAAGGGGATGGACTGATGTTTGTAGAGGTTTTGTCTAATGTTGGATTCAAAGGGCTATCTTCAAAGCATTACATTATGCTTGTTAAGATGTACTTATGCTTCTTAATGGTATTTTATGACTATGAGTAAATAAAGTTCAGTCCTTTGTATTTCAGTGGTTTAATTTCTAAGGAACAGATGAATCACGGATGATGAGATTCCTTCCCAGAATGGCGTTTATAGTCGATTCTTCAGTAGACATCTATCTGACCTATAATGTTCTGTAGTGTTTACTATTGCAAATTATCTGTAAAGCTCATCATATTCTCAAGAGGGTTGACTCCCTATATTCCCTGTAAAAGTCCTTGTACAGAAGAAAAAAAAACAGCATTGTGATTGGTGTTAGTAGAGATCACAACAACACGCCGGCAGTCAGTGAATTTAATCAATTGGTTGTCACATCATGAAGCAGCCAGTCACGAAAGGTAATTGCCCCTCAGTATAATATTATGTCGTTAGAAGTTGTCCAATGTTTAAATAATTTGAGAATTCTTACCAATTCTATAATACTGACCCCATGTACAAGAATATAACTACTACTGTATAATACTGCCCCTGTGTAAAAGAATATAACTACTAAAATACTGCTCCCTATAATACTTCCTCCTATGTACAAGAATATATCTACTATAATACTGCCTCCTATGTACAAGAATATAACTACTATAATACTGCTCCTATGTACAAGAATATAACTACTATAATACTTCCTCTATGTACAAGACTATAACTACTATAATACTGCTCCTATGTACAAGAATATAACTACTATAATACAGCACCTCTGTACAAGAATATAACTACTATAATACTGCTCCTATGTAAAAGAATATAACTACTATAATACTGCCCCTATGTACAAGAATATAACTACTATAATACTGCCTCCTATGTGCAAGAATATATCTACTATAATACTGCCCCTATGTACAAGAATATAACTACTATAATACTGCTCCTATGTAAAAGAATATAACTACTATAATACTGCCCCTATGTACATGAATATAACTACTATAATACTGATCTGTACAAGAATATAACTACTATAATACTGCTCCTATGTACAAGAATATAACTACTATAATACTGCTCCTATGTAAAAGAATATAACTACTATAATACTGCCCCTATGTACATGAATATAACTACTATAATACTGATCTGTACAAGAATATAACTACTATAATACTGTCTCCTATGTACAAGAATATAACTACAATAATACTGCCCTTATGTACAAGAATATAACTATTATGTCTATAGAAGTTGTCCAATGTTTAAATAATTTGAGAATTCTTATCAATTCTATAATACTGACCCCATGTACAAGAATATAACTACTACTGTATAATACTGTCCCTGTGTAAAAGAATATAGCTACTAAAATACTGCTCCCTATTTACAAGAATATAACTACTATAATACTGCCCCTTATGTACAAGAATATAACTACTATAATACTGCCTCCTATGTACAAGAATATAACTACTATAATACTGGCTCTATATACAAGAATATAACTACTATAATACTGCTCCCTATGTAAAAGAATATAACTACTATAATACTGCCCCTATGTACAAGAATATAACTACTATAATACTGCTCCTATGTACAAGAATGTAACTACTATAATACTGTCCCTATGTACAAGAATATAGCTACTATAATACTGCCCCTATGTACATGAATATAACTACTATAATACTGCTCCTATGTACAAGAATATAACTACTATAATACTTTATCCTATGTACAAGAATATAACTATAATAATACTGCCCTTATGTACAAGAATATAACTACTATAATACTGCCTCCTATGTACAAGAATATAAGTACTATTATCCTGCCCCTATGTACAAGAATATAACTACTATTATACTGCCCCTATGTACAAGAATATAACTACTATAATACTGCCCCTATGTACAAGAATGTAACTACTACAATACTGCCCCTATATTAAAGAATATAACTGCTACAATACTGCCCCTATGTACAAGAATATAACTACTATAATACTGCCCCCTATGTACAAGAATATAACTACTATAATACTGATCCTATGTACAAGAATATAACTACTATAATACTGCTCCTATGTACAAGAATATAACTACTATACTACTGCCCGTATGTACATGAATATAACTAGTATAATACTGCGCCTATGTACAAGAATATAACTACTATTATACTGCTCCCTCTGTACAAGAATATAACTACTATAATACTGCCCCTATGTACATGAATATAACTAGTATAATACTGCTCCTATGTACAAGAATATAACTGTAGCAATATGTTATATGTTGATGTGGCCTCTAGGGGTCTCACTACTTTGATGTGTGTAATATAGAGTGTAAGAACTTGTTGGTTAGTTGTTGTTAGCATCTTGTAATGGAGGAATGTATCACAAGTCTCATGTAATAAACAAGCCTGGAGATATCCAAGGAGTGTGATCCTTGACCGGAGATACATAACAGAACAATAACTACTATAATACTGCTCCTATGTACAAGAATATAACTACTATAATACTGCCCCTATATACAAGAATATAACTACTATAATACTGGGATTATAGCATGGCCAGGAGTGTACTTATAAAGCTTAACCTTTACTAGGTATATTAAAAACAACAGCCAACGTATACCTCGGACATACACACATACATTTTTTCCAAAGTGCAAGTGCTCATGATTAACAGTGCTCTATTTAATAAAATGGTTGGATCTCACCCATACACGTTCGTGTTCATTCCCTGCTCAGATCTGTCTAACCTTAGAGGGGAATGGATGGCGGGAGGAGGGGGGAAATGTAAAAGTGGAATATTCCCTGTATTACTCCTTGTCGTGCCCTTGCTTTACTCCCACTCTGACAAGGGCAGTACCCAAGTGTAGACCTATCAAGGGTGGCCCATATGAACCGTGTAACCTCCCAACGCATTTCTTCCCCTGTTCACGGGATTCGTCAGGGGAGAGAAGATAGAAATGTGGGTGCTTGCAGTTGCAAGTTAAACCCGGTTAGCTGACTGGTAATGTCAGTGCTCCTGTCTCCTGTCTAGAGATAGATGGTTCATAACCGAGGTATACCTTGACTGTTGTTTTTAATATACCTAGTAAAGGTTAAGTTTTATAAATATACTCTTGGCTGTGCTATAATCGTATTGTACTTGATTGGTTAGGTTTATGTGGATTAGATCACTAGCTGATCCTGTAGCTGATCTTAGATAATAATACTGCCCGATGTACAAGAAATAACTTCTATAATGCTGCCACTATGTAAAAGATTATAACTTCTATAAAACTGCCCCTATGTACAAGAACATAACTACTATAATACTGCTCCCTATGTATAAGAAAATAACCACTATACTACTGCCCCCCATGTATGAGAATATAACTACTATAATACTGCCCCCTATGTACAAGAATATAACTACTATAATACTGTCCCTGTGTACAGGAACATAACTTCTATAATACTGCTCCCTATGTGTAAGAAAATACTACTGCCCCTATGTATAAGAATATAACTACTATAATACTGACCCTTATGTACAAGAATTTAACTACTATAATACTGCTTTGTACAAGAATATAACTACTATAATACTGCTCCTATGTACAAGAATATAACTATTACAATACTGCCCCTATGTACAAGAATATAACTACTATAATACTGCTC
The DNA here is from genome assembly GCF_039654945.1 of Dendrobates tinctorius. Classification (NCBI taxonomy): domain Eukaryota; kingdom Metazoa; phylum Chordata; class Amphibia; order Anura; family Dendrobatidae; genus Dendrobates; species Dendrobates tinctorius. The sequence goes on from NW_027361993.1 coordinate 11,360,690, forward strand.
CTATGTACAAGAATATAACTACTACAATACTGCCCCTATGTACAGGAATATAACTACTATAATACTGCTCCTATGTACAAGAATATAACTACCACAATACTGCCCCTATGTACAAGAATATAACTACTATAATACTGCTCCTATGTACAAGAATATAACTACTATAATACTGCTCCTATATACAAGAATATAACTACTATAATACTGCACTCTATGTACAAGAATATAACTACTATAATACTGCCCCTATGTACAAGAATATAACTACTATAATACTGCCACTATGTACAGGAATGTAACTACTTTAATATTGCTCCTATGTAGAAGAATATAACTACTGTAATACTGCTCCCTATGTACAAGAATATGACTGCTATAATACTGCCCCTATGTACAAGAATATAACTTCTATATTACTGCCCCTATGTACAAGAATATAACTACTATAATACTGACACCTATGTACAAGAATATAACTACTATAATACTGGCCCCTATGTACAAGAATATAACTACTATAATACTGCCCCCTATGTACAAGAATATAACTACTATAACACTGCCCCTATGTACAAGAATATAACACCTATTATACTGCCCCTATGTAGAAGAATATGACTACTGTTATACTGCTGCTATGGACAAGAATATAACTTCTATAATACTGCCCCTATGTACAAGAATATAACTACTATTATACTGCTGCTATGGACAAGAATATAACTTCTATAATACTGCTCCTATGTACAAGAATATAACTACTATATTACTGCCCCTATGTACAAGAATATAACTTCTATAATACTGCCTCATGGACAAAATGATAGCTATTATAATATTGCACCCTGTGACTAAGTTGTGTTAGGAAAATATAAGGTCAAGTTTCTTTCTCCATCATTATTATGCAGATTGCCTTTTAAGTTCTACCTTAACCAAACAAGGAAAGTTTCATATAGTTTGGAGACAGGCACTGTACGTATTCTTTTTCTGTCTTATCTGGAATAAAGGCAATTAATAAACGCTGCAGTGCGATTAGAAGTATGGAGATATTCCAAACAAGATTGTCCTAATGATTATGGCTGTGAAATTCAGAAACTGAATTTCTTGCCAATAAAATTTAAAGGGGAATTTTTTATGTGCGGGTTGTCCAAGTCCAATATATCATTTGTACAGTGTGGAAAATAAGTATTTTATACGCTGCCAATTTGGCTAATTTTCTTACCTGCAAAGAATGAAGAGGTCTGTAATTTTAATCGTAGGTACACTTCAACTGTGAGAGACAGAATCTTAAAAAAATCCAGAAAATCACATTGTATGTACTTATTTTCCCCAATTTATGTGCCCAATGACTGTCATATAGTATGTGTATAGATTTCGGTGTAGATTTCTCCCTGTAGATGTAGAATTGGCTGTAGCTGTTACGGCTTTATCACGTCAGAGAGGGACCAAAAGAACGCGACGTCTCATTTCACGTACTCCTGCACTGATTAGAAGGTTTCTGATAGCAGGTCAGGGGTTAGTCTGTTCATTTGAGAACTGAGCTTTCCTGCTTTGATGGTCTCAGCTGTTCACTGTTGGCCACTCCCCTCTGTTATATGTAGTGTCTCTTGCAATCAGAGATTGCCAGTGTTAGTTTCATTCTGGCTGGTTCTGGAGTTGGAGGTGTTTGTTGAGAAGGCGTTTGGAGTGTTTTTCAGAAGACTGTTGCCTGGTGATTTGTCTGTGTGCATATCCTCATCCTCTCCTTTTGGTTTTTTCTTCCCTTAATTCCCAGTGTTCCACTCTGTTTGTGAGTGCATATTTGTATGATTAGCATTTTCATTTATCCCTGCATGTCTACCCTTGTTAGTCTGGTTTGCATATTCTTATACACTACAAATCCCCACTTCCCTGGGCGTGGTGAAGCTACAGATAAGAGCTGATTTAGGAGCTCAGCAAGGCACGTGGCCCCGACGTCTTCACCATCAGAAGTATCCCAATGTCAGGGATAACTAGGGAGCCCCTAGCTTTAGCGATGGAGAAGGAGTCTCTAGTCCCGGGATATCCGGCAACATGCTGTGATAGTAGCATTAGTTCTTTAAAGGGATTGTCCGATGAAAGTAAGGATCCACGGGATAGGTGATAACTCGATGACTAGTGTGTGTCCCACTGCTAGGAACCGCACCGATAGGCTAAACTGGCTGAGACTGGAAACTTTTATTTCTGTTACAAAATGGAGGGTCTGTATTAGCACAGTTTTAGTTATGCTGCCTTATAATAATTATTTAGAAAATTAACTTTTAGTCATGCCTGTAATTACCCTGAACCAGTCATCTGGGCGGAGCCAATCATCTCGTTAGTCAAGTAGTCCCAATTTCTTCTCATTTGACTTCTGCTTCCATGTCATGTGCATTATGGTCAAATGTATTCGGTTCTGCCCTGCACATGCATCAGATGCGGCTAGACAGAGTGCAAGTTCACCCCGATCACTGCACATGCCTAAAGGGAGGAATCCACAGAGAAGACTATTCAGATGAATGACTCCACCCAGATGACAAGTTCAGGGTAACTTCTTTATATTATAACACTAATTAAATGTTCATTTTTTCGCAATTATTTTCAGCCAGTAGGATCTCACTAGTCCCTCTTACTGTGCTCAACCAATATTAATAGTGTAAAATTGATAGGAGCATGTCTTGATGACAAGAATAACAACAAAAGCTTTGTAGTTGATCAATCTCTTTGCACAGTGTAGTGACCGCCATCAACATTAACAGTACCATATTTATGGAAAGGTGAAAATAAGCAGTTTCTAGACCGCATGTAAATAAAGCTTGGACAGGTCCCTAGTTCTCTCGTAGGGTATGTGCATACGATCAGTGTTTGTTCAGACTTTCACAAAGTTAAATTTCTGCATGAATTCCGTTTTTGACTCGTTCGTTTTTGTAACGTATAGATAGATATGAGATAGATAAATTGATAGATAGGCAGATACAGTGGCTGGTAAAAATATTCACCCCCTCGGCATTTTTTGTATTTTGTTACCTCACAAACTGGAATTTCACTCGTTTTTTTGAGGGTTTGCATCAGTTCATGTAAGGAACATGCCTACAACTGTGAACTTTTGGATTTCTTTTTAGGGTAAAAACAAACAACAAATAGGACAAAGCGACTAAAAACTTCAGTATATATAAGTACCGTATTCACCCCCCCTAAATTCAGTACATTGTAGAGCCTCTTTTGCAGCAATTACAACTGCAAGTCGCTTTGGATAAGAGCTTTCCACATCTTGTAACAGGATTTTTGCCCATTTCTACAGGCAAAACTGCTCCAGCTCTTTCAAGTTAGATGGCTTCCTCTGGTGAACAGAAATCTTCAAGTCTGACCACAGATTTTCAATTTAATTATGGTCTGGGATTTGACTAGGCCCCTCCAAAACATTTACACATTTCCCTTTACACTACTCGAGTGTTGCTTTAGCAGTATGCTTTGGGTCATTGTCTTGTTGGAAGGTGAATCTCCGTCTCAGTCTCAAATCACCAACAGACTGAGACAGGTTTTGCTCAAGAATATCCCTGTAGTGTGCACCATCCATTTTCCCTGTCCCTGCTGCCAAAAACCCATCCCCACAGCATGATGTTTCCACCATCATGTTTCACTGATGGGGTTGGTTTTCTTGGGGTGATGAGTTGTGGTCAATTGGCACTAGACATGGCGTTTGCGTTGGTGGCCAAAATGTTAAATTTTGGTCTCATCTGACCACAGCACCTTCCTTCATACATTTGGGGATTCTCCCTCATGTCTTTTGCCAAACTCAAACCGAGCCACACAATTTTTGTGTGCAAGTAAAGGCCTGCCAATAGATACTACTGGGCATGTTCCGCCGCCATTTTGCTTGAAAAAAATGTGGCTGCAGCAAAATGGTGTAGACACTTGTGCAGTAGCATCTAACAGAATGCAATGGATGCTACTGCGCATGCACCGCTGGCACCATTTTGAAGAAGTTATTAAAAAATTTTTTGTACCCTACAACATTATATGCATAATGTGATACATATGCAATACATGCTACTGTGCTGCCGCTGGCACAATTTTGCTTAATGTACCGTATTTTTCGGATTATAAGACGCACTTTTGGAGGAGGCAAGAGTGGCGCGTTGCTGCAGACCGCAGGCTGGGATGAGGGTGTGTTCCGATGTGCGCTGCTGTGGGTGAAAATGGCTACGGTGCTCTGAGATGCGGGGGTGTCTCCACCGGCATTTTGTGAATGCCCGGATCCCCCCTGGATATACATTATTGCGATGTGGTGGCCTTTGGGAAAATGGCTGCCGGGAGCAGAGCATACTCAGATTGAGATCTCGGCAACGGGAGACGAGATCTTGGCACCTGAGGTCTCATTGCCATGATCTCAATCTGAGCATGCGCCGCCCCCGGCGGCTATTTTCCAGAGCCCGCCGCACATCCATTACTACGATGCAGTGGCCTCCGGTAAAGTGGCCGCTGGAGTGCGCATGCTCAGAACTTGGCAATGAGATCTCGGGACGAGATAATAGATAGATAATAGCTAGATAGATGATGGATAATATATAGATATAAGATACATATTTGTGAGATTAGTTAGTGCCTTGCGTACTTGACGTAAATAAATAATTTTAAATTATGTGCGATCCCCCTAATTTTTGATATCCAGTCCAGGTAAAGCAACTATGTGCAAACTTTTATTATCAGGCTAGAAGGTCCATGGTTATTTGGCCCTTCCCAGCCTAAAAATAGCCGCCCCCTAATCCATTAGATGCTCCAATTCGGGCACTTTGCCCGGCTCTTCTCAATTGCCCTGGTGCAGTGGCAATCTGGGTAATAGTTTACGGAGTTGATGATAGCTTTGTAATGTCTACGTCCATTTTTTAACTGTGGATTTACGGCATCTAATGCAAGTGTATGAGGAAAGTCTGCACAGAAGACGGAGTGTTCCCACAAAAGAAATTGGCATGCTGTGGCTATTCCTGATCGTGGCCATGCAGCCTTAGGGGCAAGGCTATGGCCAGGAAGACTTGGAACGGAGCGTCTGACTGCGCATGCGCCCTGCTATTCTATTCAAAGCCTATCAGAGTGACAATAGCAGCCCAGTGTGGCGCTCAGCTATTTTTATCAATGATGTAAGTCATTAAATGTAGCAGCGTGTGTGAACAGCCCTCATGGTTGCAATCTTGTGACAAAGGGTAAACTGTAGGCATTTTAGAAGATGGTAGGACCCACGTGAAGCTAACAATATCACATGAATAGTGATGAGCTGCAATACCACACACAGCCTATGGATTAGAGTGGCGCTGTTTACAAGAAAAGAAAAAAAATATTTTTCCTAAAACTGAAGAAAGGTAAAAAATAGAAAACAAAAAACCTTTGTTATGAATTATGAATAAGCACCAATGATCCGTAAAGCCGCGGGACTATTTACCGTTGGACCCTTGATGGACAGTAAGCCCCCTGCCCTACTGTGGTGTGTATCTGCTGTACAGTAAATTACTCTGCTTACATGACCTTGACAGAAAACGTTTTTCGATATGCGCCAAGGCTCACAGTCGCCCAGTGGCGGGGACGCTCTAACCAGACTGTTTATACAGCTGCAGAAAATACCAGATGACTGTGCAGCAGCCTGCACCGAGCCCTGCCACTTCTGAGCCTTTGGCCATCTTTACACCATGTTCTTTGCACTTTTTCTTTTTTTTTTTTTACATATTCTTGGGCACATTAACCCCTTGCAGGTCACCAGGAGAGGCCGTAGGCTTCCGTCACCAATGCATTCTTTGGTGTGAGTCGATACTTGCACTTTTCAACCATCTCCTTCCTAATCATTTTAATGCAGATTTCTATGTGGGAGCACTACATCAGATTGGAGAAAAGCTGTACAGGAAAAAAAAAATTTTACAAGGAGGCGTTTTTTGTTGTTTTTTTTTACAATTTTGAACTGATTAAAGGAGTTGTCATAGGAACGTCTAACAAGAAGAAGCCTGAAAACATTCAGTGGAGAGTCCACTCTTTTTACTGCTGTGTGGGAGACCCGAAGCTTCATGACGCTGGGAAACATGAATGGTTTTAAGGTTTCTCCAGCGAAAATGACTTAAGGAGGGGGGCAACTAACAGCTGCCGGAGGAGAACCAACTTCATCTTCCAGCAGTTGCCATCCATCACTTGGCATAGTGGAATCCTATTTCCCGTACGTGATCTACAGATTAAACAATTTTGTAAATACGTCACATTGTTGCAATAAACAATGCAAGATAAACAATCTGTATGATACTCCAGAGCTGCATTCAAAATTCTGCTGCTTGTTACTGTAAACAATTGACAGACTTGTTACCGTATGTGCCCTTTTAAATGTGTATGTGTTGGTGTGTAAATAAGTTTGTGAAAATTGTATTTAAAGGGTTATCCAGTTTTAGTCTGCAGTCACTATATGTGACCGCAGACTTGTGAATCCTCACATCGCACACACTGCACACTGTGGTGATTCTCCAGTGCCAGTGCCAGTAACGTGTGGTCATGTGATCGCAAGTATCAAGTTGCATATTTCTGGCCACATTTTGACTAGACTGTATCCGGCATCGCTCAATACACTTCCAATGAGCGAGGCTACACACAACTAATCGGCATTAGATCACATGTGCAAATCACATACTTGCGGTCATGTGCCCGACGCTCCCTTGTACCAGCTCCGGAGAAAACTCACAGTATGCAGTCCACACGATGTGAGGACTAGCAAGTCTGCAGTCACATAGATTGCTGCCAACTTGTATATTAAGACTGTATAACCCTTTACAAGTGCTAATCGTGTGATGGTTGGAAGTAGACAAAAGAGCTGCTATGGGGTAGGTTGAGAAAAAGTGTCCGGCCCGGGGCAGTCTCTTTCTCTCTGCTGACAAGAGACCCTTGTAGACCCCCATAATGACAGACCACTTTTGTGAAGAACACTGTCTCTTATGTAAGCCACTGCAGAGTAATTTTGTCCGTTATGGCGCTGTCCCATCCACATTGAGCTGCTCAGTCTTGTAAAAAAATGGGCGCAAAACAATAGTGATCCAAAATAATGCATGTGTGACTTTAACTTTATTGTTTTCCATATTTATGGATACTTTAATCCTTTGTAAGTCAGAAGACCATGGGCCTTGATCAGCAGTGCTTTCTTTGGTCTAACCCTCTCTTCCCTAATCATTTTAGATGCAGACTTCTGTGTGGGAGTCGGACCTACTACATCATATGTATGTGATATGGTTTTCAATGGGATCTGTTAATGCGTGATTGATCAGGATGTGGTGCAGAAATGAAGTTTTTCCAAGAGTACACGTGGGACTGTGTGAGGTTTGAGTGGTGGAGGCGGAATTGGAGGGGGAGTCTGAGCGAAGTCTCAGGGGGGCATGGCAGAATTAATTGCTACCCATCTGCAGTTTGTCACAGATCACCTGACCAAGCCAGAAAGCTTCTGAAACAATATTTTATGAACGGATGAGACTAAATTTAGGTTTAAATGAGAAGCGTTTGGAGAATGAAAAAGTCTGCATTACAGCATAGAACCTCACACCGTGAGAGAAATATGGTGGTGGTAGTATCATGATTTGGGCCTGTTTTACAACATCTGGGCCAGGACTGTTTACCATCATCGGTGGACCAAGAAATTTTGAATTATAGCAACAAATTCTAAAGTAAAATGTCAGGATATCTGATCATGCACAGAATCTCAAGAGGATGTGTCATGTAGCAAGACAACAAAAGTCCGTGGAGCCTCATTTAAGAGTCTCAAACACGGGATTAGCCAGATCTTCCTTTTTTTGCATATTCGTATTTGCCAGGGAGCATTGCACCTAGTGTGGCTCCCCTGAGGCTTCAGTCGCCACAGAGGTACTGCACCTTCTCCTAAGGTGTGGTACCCCACCATCCTGGTAGGGTAGGAACTCCCTTTCACATTCCAACACCTGCACCCCACACACAGGATAGTTCAGCAGGGACCCATCTATGCTTTATGCTGGAAAGGTCATAGGGTGCCTTTTGTGGTCCCTGGCTTCGTAACACGGGAGGTGCTGGGGAGGCGGGTGGAGTTAGATATAAAAGAGAGGGAAGGTGTAGGATTTCAGGTCAGTCGGTCAGTCTGACAGAGGGAGAGAGAGAAAGGAAGTCACTCAGACAGGAGTGAGGATCCCTGGAAGAGGGATGGATGAAGGAGTGCTGCAGCTGCCTCAGTGACCTGAGCCAGCTGGCACGGGAAAGGAACAGAAGGAAAGAGACGTAGACTGGAGACTACAGATTCCATAAGAGAGAGAGAACAGATCGGAACGAAGGAGAATAGAAGGACGGTGGGAAGCAGGTTGAGAAAGAGAGAGAACCCTAACCCTTCCAGTCCAGAGCGCAAAGGCTGGGGCCCGGTCCCCGAGGTTGATTGGATCTTTATGTCCGGCAACAGACACCGGAGGAGTAGTGAGCCACTAACGCCTTGCTCCCATCATAGACTTGGGACACAACAGCAACTGGATAGTGAGCCGGGACGCAGTGAGGAGTCCCCGAAGCAGGCTACAGCTGTCTGTCATACAAGTAGAGACTAGGAACACCTAGAGAGAGGCATTCCAGGGTAACTAAGTACTGGAGTGCTTCGCACCTAAAGGCGCATTGGAGGAGTCGTTCAGTAAGGTACATATTGGCGGAGTGTGGAGGGGAGAATCCTATACTGCCTGGAGGTTGGCTGGGGCCCTGACCTGAAGAACACAGTGCGGAGGCAGGCATTTGTGTGAACTGCAAACAGTGAGTAAAGCTTTGGAACCGCATACTCTGGTGTCCTCCAGTTATTCCAGCACCGCTACACCGCTACACCTGGGTACCAGCACCTATACCATTCTGCGCCTCTCCTCATCCATTGCACCTACACTGCCCTGGGACTACAGCTCCACCTGTGGGGAGCTACACCATCTTTGCTGCACCACACCATCAGTCCCAGTGGATCTGCATGCAGCGTTGGCTCAACATCTTACTTGCCAAACACTACGGGTGGCGTCACGAACTATCCAAATAAACTATTACACCATTAACATCACCGCCATTGATATTGGGCGCCCAGGGCCACGGACCGGGTCACCGCTGCTGTGACACACATTCCCCCTGACACCGGCCCAGTACCGAGTACCCCGCTGCCCTGGGTGTGAGGGGCGACCCACTAGGATTTCACTGATTGAGCGCCTTTGCCGGCTGCCACAGTGTTTTCTTTGACTGGTCTCCCTGAGGTCAGTTATTGTTTCGTGATGTAGCAAGACAACGACCCAAAGCGCACAAGTTCTTTTACAAAAGAATAGTTAAAGAATAAAGTTAAAGGGAATCTGTCACCTCATTTTTCGCATATAAGCTGCGGCCACTGCCATTAGTGGCTTATCTACAGCATTCTGTAATGCTGTAGATAAGCCCCCGATGTAACCTGAAAGATAAGAAAAACAAGTTAGATTATACTCACCCGGGGTTCCGGTCAGATGGGTGATGACGTCCTCCTCCTTGCTCTGTCGCAGCTCCTTCGCAGATGTAATTCTCTGCCCTGTTGAGGGCAGAGCAAAGTACTGCAGTGCGCAGGCCCCGGTAAAGGTCAGAGAGGCCCAGCACCTGCGCAATGCAGTACTTTACTCTGCCTTCAACAGGGCAAATCAGTATGCCTGCGCAGGATCCGCAACAGAATCCAGATAGAGGACATCATCGCATGAAGATAGGAAGCGTCGGACCCGGACCTGCGACACCCATCGGACCGGACCGGATCCTCGGGTGAGTATTATCTAACTTCTTTTTCTTATCTTTCAGGTTACATCGCGGGCTCATCTGCAGCATTATAGAATGCTGAAGATAAGCCCCTAATTGCGGTGGCTGCAGCTTATATGCGAAAAATGAGGTGACAGATTCCCTTTAAAGTTTTGGAATGGCCAAGTCATGATCCTGACCATAATCGAAATATAGAAATGTTTTGCAAGGACCTAAAGTGAGCAGTTCATGGGAGAAAAACTGCCAATATAACAGAAGTGGAGCTGTTTTACAGGGAGTAATGGACTAAAATTCCTCCAAGTTGATGAGCAGGACTAATCAACAATTACCGGAAAAGTTTAGATGCAGTTATTGCCGCGCAAATGGGTCACACCAGATAATGAAATTAAAGGATCACATAGTTTTGCCATTTACACATGTGTGGTATTGGATCATTTTCCTAAAAAAAGACAGTCTAATTTTTTTTAATTTTCTTGTTACTTTTAGAACTTGTGTGAAAATCTGATGACTCTTTTGGTCAAATTAATGCAGAAGTATGGAAACTTCTGACGGGTCCACAAATTTTGAAGCACCACTGTGTATATTTCCATATTGTCATTATTGGGTGGGCTCATTGTAAGCCCATGGGCTGCATAGAACTGGTAGGAGAGACATGAGCAAGTGGAATGCTGTTGCTTACACAAGTATCACATGGGGGTCACATGTGACGGAGGAGCCCCCTTTCATCTGTCCTCTGATTCCATTTATCTCTGGAATAACAGCAGAGAGGTGGCGAGGACCCGGCTGCAGTTATGTAACTTCTCAAAGTCATTATTGTAAAAGTAGGAAACTTTGGTAAATGTGTTTTGTTTGGTAGAAGGAGCTCATTACAGAGAAAAAATTGGTTACATGAAATATACTGTAATATTGTTCTGCTCTCAGACTAAGTATTGACAATAAATTGGAATGAGCAGTCTCCTTCCTATACTTTATATGTCTCCTTTATACAGAGGGCACCCGCTCCTGCAGAGCCGTAGCCATAGCCAGACACAGTTCATTGTCCTTACCTTGGAAACAAATACTCTGGACAGAGCAGACTGACTGGCTGGCACCATGGGCTCATGGCTTGTTAGCCTTTCCCAGCTACTGCCCTGCCTATTGACATATAGACTTAATTTTAAGAGCCTTTTTTTGGCTGTCATTGATATGGGGACCCTGTGAATGTCACTGTTATGAGGGCACTGTGGCTGTCACTGTTATGGGGACACTGTGCCTGTCACTGTTGTTGGGGGCACTGTGGCTGTCACTGTAATGGGGGCACTGTGGCTGTCACTGTAAGGGTATGTTTACACTGGGCGTTGTTGCTGCATTTTTTATGGTAATCTTCATTACTACACCAAGAAAAAGTCCTTTAATTGAAAGAATGACACAGACTCCTTTAATATTCTCAATTAAACCATACTTACGACCTCGTCTAATTCCACCGAAACCCTTGAATTGGCGCATCTTAGAGATGTGCCTTTTCTGGGGCGGCTGAGAGCTGATGTTTTTAGCCTGGGGGCCAGTATTCATGGCCCCTTGCTAGACTATTAATAGCAGCCCCCAACTGCCTGCATAGCCTTTGCTGGTTATTAAATATAGGGGGACCCTATGTCATTTTTTTGGGGATCCCCCATTTTAATAGCCAGTAAAGGCTAAGTATACAGTTGTGAGCTGAAATTAATATGAGTAGTGTTAACTTCTTGAAAAACAAAAAGAGTATTACCCTTTAAATGTATAATGAGGATTATTAAGATAATTAAAGCACTAGACTGAGGCCTCCATCTGGGGATGGCCGACAATTAAAGGGAGTGAACTGGTATTGCTTTATAAAGGGGACCCTTATTTCCTTACCCCTGTGGGGCAATGTGGTATACATAAATGTCACTGATGTTACACAGCATTATCCCTTTAATTATAAATTTGAGCCTAACCCTTTTATTGCTTCGATGGTGAACGGAGAAGAGCCTTGCATCTGCCTAACGGACATTGAACTGCTGCCTATCAAGTCAACGGAAGTTATAGGTTTTTATACAGGTCAATGCAAACCCTATGGGGGCGAATTATTCGGTTGCGGGTCAGTGCTCGCTTGCTGTCTGCAGCACATTCCCGTTTTGCATGGTGAGATGTGCTGCTGAAAATGATTATTAATGATTTCTAGGCGACATAAAGGCATTTGCTGGCTCGCCAGATTAGCAATGTTGACATGGGCTAATGATCAGGATTCAGGAATGAGTGTTTCCTAAATGAGTATGGCTGATTATCAGCCGGTGTACTTGACACATTAGACCTGCAGACTGACGGGAAAAACCACATCATTAGCACAAAGTTAATTATGATAACCTATATATACAGTACTTGACCTATATGACATAGAGAAATAACACTGTTATCGGGCCACACCTTCCTATCACACGTCCTTACTGTCTCGCACCATGATCTAGGCTGTCTTTACAGTATAATTTAGTGTTATTAATGGTTAATAAAGCAAATATGTCTTTTGAATAGGAGCTGATCTGCAGTTCACTGTTGACATCTTGCCACTTCCCAACATGGGTGTCACAGAGATGACTGATAAAAACTCTGACCAAAAATTACTGATGAAATTTGGTTACTTTTTCTCAGACGTGAAAAAAACTGACGTGTGAATGAGGCATGAACTGCGTTGGCCCTTTTGTTATAGTGATTGATGGGGGTTCCTATAGCCAGACCCTTACCCATCATCAATAAAGGCAAACCCTATCATTACACTACTGATGCAATATCCCCTTTAAATGCAACTCAAAAACTGGCTACATCTTTACAGCAACCACAGGGTGACCCACCAGCACTCGCTCATTGGTACTACAGCCCCCTATAATAATACTTTTTCCTATTAATTTATCGCTTGTGTTTCGGATTATTCCATCACATTTTCTTTTCCCAGAGCTAAAAATATAAAATTCTTCCTTAATTTAGATCTAAATACACAATAGACGCTAAACTGTAATTCCGATGAATAACAAGTAGCGGCTCAACGCTGGCACGGTGAACAATGGCGATTACTTATGGCGCTGGAGAAAATATCCCATCATGTGCAGGAGGCTATCACAAATTAAATGCAAAAGTGTAATTTTAGATTTTATCACATTATCCATTGTTTATTGCTTTGTTGCATATTTATAGCTGAATTGTCTATTATATTGTTATCAGTTAACCGTTGCCTCTCGCCATTAGAGAAGACAATAACTATATAGTAGTTAGTACATATATTATACTTTGTAGCAATATTAACGGGCACATCTCAAAACTAGCAGCATAGGTCGTTTGCCAAGTTAATTAATGTGATTCATAAAACTTGATGCTCTGTTATTTCAGCAATGAATAACAAATTTGACCCTCCTCCTCAGAAAAGAACGAAAAAAACTTTACTGCCTATTGTCACCACTAGGAGTCAATCTGTATTTAGCTCCTACTTAGGTTAATAGGAGCCATAGACTTTTGTTTATAAAGTCACCCCCTAGTGGTGGCAATTGATCATTTCCTCAAGTTTCCTCTTTCTCACCTTCATTTGTGGTGAAATTTGCAGCTGAAAAAGTCCATTAAGTGTGTAGTTGACTTATTAGAATTGCAGAAAAATCTCATCCATCACCAAATTACCTAGAATAATAAAATAAGCTAAAAAAACAGGGAGTGAGGGGGAAGAGGGGGATGCTGCTGCAGTATCTCTTCCTCAGTTTTGAGTGAAGCAGGAGGAACAGTGGAAGCACCAGGGAGAAATCTAATTGGCTCAGAGCACATAGCACAGCTTTGACATGACACCATGATAAGATCATCACAAAATATGCAGATTGCATGAAACATTTCGGAGTGTACTATATCTAATGCTCCTGAAAAATAAACTGAATGGAATTTTTTTTTTCTATAGATTTGTTCCTGTTTTTCTATATGTACCATGCACCTAAAATCAGCAATGGGATATAATATAATGCAAAGGATTTTTTCACAATACTGTACCAAGGCTATATTCACATAGAGTTTTTAGCACAAAAACTAAGTGGAAACTCTCCAAATCCTCTTCCAAATCTCAAAAGAGTTAAAAAACGTTGAGTTTCTGCTCTAAAAACTCTCCAAAAATACTCAGTGTGCACATAGTCTAAGTTTTTCTCCTACGAGTGCTATACGTAGAACTCGCACCTATGTATTATGTATGGAGCTGTTCACATGTTCTTGTATTTCCAACATAAAGACAAGACTTGTGCGAATTTGAGCTGAGTCTTGGATCAATCTCACCAATGTAAGATTACTGATAAAAAAACAGATGCCATCCGTTTGCTGTCCGTTTTTTTTCACGGACTGTTTAATAGATATTAGGTATACCCCTCTTCACATGTAAAGCACCATGGAATAAATGGCGTTATAATAATAAATAAAACTAATATTAATAATAATAAAAGGAGCTAGAAAATCCTCCAGCATTCAATTTTTCACTCGAGAAAAAATGGCAAAATTGTTCAAACCCTGATGAAAGTCTGATCAAAAATTGATGAAACTCCGACTGTTTTTTTTTTTTTTTGCATATGAGAAAAATCAGTGAGGCCTAAGGGCGAAACTTATGGTAGAGGGAGAAATATGTGGCACGATCACATAACACATGGGGATTTACCGTCATATCCCGAAATCTTACCGTCTATATCCAGTTTTGGTAAATGGTTCCATCTGTTGTGTTTTTCTCTATGGTAAAACCTATTTTGCACAACATATGGAACGATGTGAACAAAGACTTCCACTTTGTAAAATTACAAGTGGCTTTTCATTTACCGGGAGAACATCAGCTGCACATGGGCTGTAATAACTAGTTTTGTATTTAGAGCAGTTATGGCTCCTCACCGCAGCTTGTGCTCTTTATAATTTACAAGAAGTTAGAGAAGTGGTTTTGTGACAGTCATTTTCTGCCTGGCTCAGCAACATGTATTTTAGGAACCTTGTATGGAATATTCCTTTTATTGCAAAAGACCAGCATGTCCTCAAAAACCTCCTGCCGGAAAGAGCTAGAAAAGGATATATATATATATATATATATATATATATATATATATATATATATAACATGTACACAATGTATATATCACATAATTAAATTATATGGTGCAGCCATCCTGTTTTGCAACAGTGCTAAAAATTCTCTTAAAGTGGTCTCTCCGCTCTCCTGTCTTATTTAGTAATTCCCTGTGTCTCCGTGAAATTGTTGTGCTCAGGGCTAAGGAGTCAGAGCTGGAATCAAGAAATCATTAATGCCCTAACTCTAGATATGAACTATTATGTGTTATTAATATTAATTATTGTATCTATTTAAATTTATATTTACTTTAATTGGAATTTTGGAAAGTGTGGACATTTTGATCATTTAAATATATGTTATGTTCTATTAACCTAAGGCCCTTATTTATCCCCAAAAATATGGAACAGCGTGATGTTCCCCCTTAGCAACAAAAAAATAACTGCTATAATTCTGCCCCTCATGTACAAGAATATAACTACTATAATACTATCCCCTTTTGTATAACAATAAATCTACTATTATACTGTTCATATGTACAAGAATATACTGTATCTAATATAATGCTGTCCTACTTTGTATAAGAATATAACTACTATAATACTGCCTCTTTTACAAGAATATATATACTATAATACTGCCCCTATGCACAAGAAAATAACTACTATAATACTGCCCAATATGTACAAGAATATAACTACTATAATACTGCCCCATGTACAAGGATATAACTACTATAATACTGCCCCCTATGAACAAGAATATAACTACTATAATACTGCCCCTATGTACAAGAATATAACTTCTATAATACTGCCCCTATGTACAAGAATATAACTACTATAATACTGCCCCTATATATAGGAATATAACTGCTATAATACTGCCCCTATGTACAAGACTATAACTACTATAATACTGCCCCTATGTACAAGAATATAACTACTATAATACGGCCCCTTGTACAAGTATATAACTACTATAATACTGCCCCCTATGTACAAGAATATAACTACTATAATACTGCCCCTATATACAGGAATATAACTACTATAATACTGCCCTTATGTACAAGAATATAACTACTATAATACTGTTCCTATGTACAAGAAAATATCTACTAGAACACTGCTCCTATGTACAAGAATATAACTACTATAATACTGCCCCTATGTACAAGAATATATCTACTAGAATACTGCTCCTATGTACAAGCATATAACTGCTATAATACTGCTCCTATGTACAAGAATACAAGAATATAACTACTATAATACTGCCCTTATTTATAAGAATATAACTACTATAATACTGCCCCTATTGTATGTAGTATATCTACTAGAATACTGCTCCTATGTATAAGAATATAACTACTATAATACTGCCCCTATGTATAAGAATATAACTACTATAATACTGCCCCGATGTATAAGAATATAACTACTATAATACTGCTCCTATGTATAAGAATATAACTACTATAATACTGCCCCTATGTACAAGAATATAACTTCTATAATACTGCCCCTCATGTACAAGAATATAACTACTATAATACTGCCCCTCATGTACAAGAATATAACTACTATAATACTATCCCCTTTTGTATAACAATAAAACTACTATTATATTGTTCATATGTACAAGAATATACTGTAACTAATATAATGCTGTCCTCCTTTGTATAAGAATATAACTACTATAATACTGCCTCTTTTACAAGAATATATATACTATAATACTGCCCCTATGCACAAGAAAATAACTACTATAATACTGCCCAATATGTACAAGAATATAACTACTATAATACTGCCCCATGTACAATTATATAACTACTATAATACTGCCCCCTATGTACAAGAATATAACTACTATAATACTGCCCCTATATACAGGAATATAACTACTATACTACTGCCCCTATGTATAAGAATATAACTACTATAATACTGACCCTTATGTACAAGAATATAACTACTATAATACTGCCCCTATGTACAAGAATATAACTACTATAATACTGCCCCTATGTACAAGAATATAACTACTATAATACTGCCCCTATGTACAGGAATATAACTACTATAATACTGCTCCTATGTACAAGAATATAACTACTATAATACTGCTCCTATGTACAAGAATATAACTAGTATAATACTGCCCCTATGTACAAGAATATGACTACTATAATACTGCCCCTATGTACAAGAATATAACTTCTATATTACTGCCCCTATGTACAAGAATATAACTTCTATAATACTGCCCCTATGTACAAGAATATAACTGCTATTATACTGCCGCTATGGACAAGAATATAACTTCTATAATACTGCTCCTATGGACAAGAATATAACTACTATAATACTGCCCCTATGTACAAGAATATAACTACTATAATACTGCCCCTATTGTATGTAGTACATCTACTAGAATACTGCTCCTATGTATAAGAATATAACTACTATAATACTGCCCCTATGTACAAGAATATATCTACTATAATACTTTAATAAGACCTGGGTGATGTAGAAATGTCCTCCGTCGAGCATGCAGTATCTCACATGCCAGTATTGATCTCCGCTACTTTGTGACCTTTGAGAACATGAAAAGGTTTTACTGAGAGACTCATCAGGTGTCACTTCTGACCTTTTACCAATCTGCAGCAAGAAGATAATTTGCATTGTACTGTCCTGTGTGATTAAACTGGCGCTCGCTCCGGGTACACTGACAGCAGTGTAATACAATGGCAATGGGGAGTTTTTCTGTCTTGATTCAGTGTCAAATATGGGACACATGTCTGTAATTAATTACACAGGACTGCTAATTACATGGGATTGCAACTGCCATTTGTGGTTTATCTTCTAACCTGCATGACATAAAGAAGTGTCTATGAATCTATCTATCTATCTATCTATCTATCTATCTATCTATCTATCTATCTATCTATCATGGTTCCTGTCCCTTATGACTGCATATTGCATAGCCATCTCCTGTACTGAAGGACTGCCCATTGCTTTCCCTCAGGTATGTCACCACGCGGACTGCCAGCAGATGAATCAGAAAAATCCTTTGAATTTGTGTGAGTCTTGTGACGTCAAGTTCCACAGCACCATGCACTTCGATAGACATATACGCTTTGACCTCCCCCCTCAAGGTAAGCTTCTTATTTTAATTGATACCCTTCTTTACAGATTATTTGACAGCACTGATAATTATAATGGGTCTTCTTTTGCACTAGGACATAATACCATCATAGAGAGACACCAGTGACTGACGACCATATCATGTGATCTCACTATGACGCTGAGCTTTGGGGTGTGACGATGCACTTCCAGCTCCTCAAGCACATGCTGTATTCCCTGCCTAGCTCCACCCTCCTCTGCTTGATTGAAAGGTCTTTGGCTGGAATATACAGCAGGGAAAACAGGCTGAGATGCTGTAATTGCATACTCACACCCCAAGGCACAGCCAGACATATACTGTATATACAGAACTTCAAAACACAATTTCTCACTGCGGAAGAATTGCTCTGGGTCATAAAGGGATAACATGCTTACAGTGGGTACGGAAAGTATTCAGATCCCTTTAAATTTTTCACTTTGTTTCATTGCAGCCATTTGGTAAATTCAAAAAAGTTCATTTTTTTAGACTCGATAAATAAAGTGCTGGTGCTAATATAACATTAATGTGCAAACAACCATATAGAACTTATTCATAATAAGATATAAAGTGCAAATGCATATAGGCCAGTGCAGCAAGCAATTAACACACATAAAAATAAAATGATCACAATAAATAAAGTGCAGAGCAAAAGGAGTAATGAAATGGATCTAATCCATCATTCTAAATGTTTTAGATAACTCTAAAGGCAAAACGAAAGTGTTAAATATACGAGCACAGTGCTATACCTCTTGTGCTGCTGAAGTTCCCGGGATGTCCCAGCCGCAACGCGCGTTTCGGCGTACCTTCGTCAGGGGGTGAAGGTATGAAGGTACACCGAAACGCGCGTCGGGGCTGACACATTATTTAAAACATTTAGAATGATGGATTAGATCAGTTTCATTACTTATTTCTCTGTATACTGTATATGTGCTCCGTCCATACAAGTGTCGATATGTATGTGCTCCATCCATGCATGTATCAGTATGTATGTGCTCCGTCCATGTATGTATTGGTATGTATGTGCTCCAGTATGTGTCTGTATATATGTGCACTGTGTATGCATTCGTCTATATGTAGGTGCTGTGTATACATGTATCTGTATGTACGTACGTGTATGTATGTATGTGTTATGTGTATACATGTATCTGTATGTATGTACTCTATGTATATGTGTGTGTGCTGTGTGTATATACATGTGTGTGTAGCACGGACGGGAGTCCATAGGTGTAAACATCAGCAATTGTCCAAAGAATGAGCAAAATGCTGCCTATTTGTTGGGTGATTGCATTGTTTATTTAGCCAGAACACAAGTCATTGCAAATCATTGCTCTCAGCAGCACATCGCCCAGTGAAAACTGCAGATCTGATGCTGATAACATGATACTGTATGGGGACAGATTGATCTACTAGTGATCGTTCTGTCGCCATCATTCTTCCTCAGCCGATGTAAAGAGGCCGGGAAACAAGCGCTGAAGGACTTTAATGTTGATCGCACTCGTTTAAAGGGAATCGGTCACCCCTTTTTTGAGATATCATATAATGATATCATTCAATTGTGTGTCACATAAGGATTCTCTTAGTACTTTTGCTTCCCCCTGACCCCGCACCTTTCATGCATAAATACCTTTTTTATATCGGTTCAGATGTATGTAAACTGCCATGGTCCGGTCCGATGGGCGGGGCTTATTCAACTGCTCCCCCCTCCCTGTCTTGCTCAACGCATTTCTTCTTGTGTAGAGCAAGACAGGGAGGGGGGGAGCAGGTGAATAAGCCCCGCCCAGCGGACCGGACAGCGGCAGTTTACATACATCTGAACCGATATAAAAAAGGTATTTATGCATGAAAGGTGCGGGGTCAGGGGGAAGCAAAAGTACTAAGAGAATCCTTATGTGACACACAATTGAATGATATCATTATATGATATCTCAAAAAAGGGGTGACAGATTCCCTTTAACGGCCTGAACTCAACGCATGTAAATACAACTGAAATGTTTGTGGGATGTGGAATATGTGAGCATTTGCGGCCCCACTTTAAATTTTTGCACAGGGCCCCACTTTGTCAAAAACTGGCCCTGCTGATCACTAACGTGAGGTCTGCTTCCATTAAAGTACTTTGTTTATAAGTAAAAGAATTGTCCGGCAAACTATTAGATTCGATATCAGATTAATCTACCGAGATTATAGCAAAACTGGGAATAAAATTCTGCTTTAAGTTGATGATCCTGGAGTGAGCGAAACTGTTAATAGAGGGTAGTAAAGTGTGTCACGTACTCAATTTTAGTCTTGTTAACTCTTTCACGTCAGAGTCCATTTTTCATTTTTGTACTTTCTCATTTTCTTCCCTATCTTCCTAGAGCCATGACTTTTTTTTATCTTACCATTGATATAGCCACGAGTGGGACGAGATGTAGGTATCAATGACACCATTCACTTTAGCTTACAATTTCCTGAAAAAAAATTCTATGTTGGGTAAAATAAAAAATCAGCTATTTTTTTTTTTCTGGAGGGGGGGATCATTACGCCATTTAATATCTTACGGGTTTTAAAAAATTCGGAATTAAGTATTTGTTTTGTGTCTGCATATTATATATTATGCAATCAGCCTTCCATTCTCAAAAAATCAGAGAGTGTATCAATTTAATCATAAAATTGAAAGTGTTTTTGAAATACACCATGAACTCACGGTCTTATTCTTATATATTTCTTCTGTGGCTAAGTTTTTTTCTTAGATCGGGGAGACCGCGGTGTGGGGCACGCAGCCAAGTTTCAGGGGTCACGCTTAAATAATTACAAGGCTACAGATTTTACAATTAAAGAGAGACATACTTTGACCCATAAACTTTGCCAGGGGACAGTTGTGCGGCAAAGGACAAAGTGATTTTTATAGTACTGGCTGGATATATGGGGGTTGTCACCAAAGAATGCCACATAAAGGGGTTTTACTTAATGGCATCTCATGGGGGTTGGGTACGACCTGAGACTTTTTTGAATCTCAAATTTTGCAAATCGAATGTTCCAACAGTTGTATAAAATCTGTTTGTTCTTTTTAGCCTCACAATTGGAGACAAATAAATTACCAACCATCAGTTCCCACTTATGGAGGCCTCAAGATAGATCCATATAAGGCTAGGGTCACACAGCTGTATTTTCTGTCATCCGAGAAAATCGCTCCGATTATGGACAGTGAACAGAGTGTGATCCGATTTTCTCGGATGAGGAGAAGATGGAAAAAAAAGTGTCTCCATCTTCTCCATTCTGTGAGTCTGTGAAAATCGGACTGCACTCAGATGTCATCCGAATGCAGTCTGATGTTTTCCACAGACTCATTGACTTTCACGGTCAAGTGCAACTCGAATATTAGATACAAATCATGCATGAAAAAAATCAGACACGTGCATGGCCCCATGGAATAACATTGATCATCCAGTACGATCTGATATTTAGTCGGATTGCACTCGGACTGAAAACACATATGAATAGGCACCATGTTAAGCTTTACAGACTGACGTTAGCTCTTTTTTTGAGAGAATCTTCCTAAAAAGGAGTTCTTCAGGATTTTTACATTGATTGCTTATGATACTTCATCAGTGTTTGATTGGTGAGGGTCTGACCTCCGCACTCCTGCCAATTAGCACAATGATGAAGGGACCATTGTGCTTTAGTGACCACCACATCACCTTCACTTTGTATATTCCTACTTTGGAATCATTCAGAGATGTTAAAAACCTTGTGAATGTAGTTGAATACTGTAAAAAAAAAAGTCTGAAAAGTTTTTAAAAAGTTTGAAAACTTTATAAAAAGTTTGAAAAGTTTTATGTCATTTCTTGGGAGACGGATAACGTGAATCACTAAAATGCATCACTTATCTCTTATTTTCAACCCATAGTTCCCACACTGTTAAATAACTACATCTCTCAGCGTGCCCTGATAGCTGCATGCTGGGAATCACTGACTGTTATATTGTTCAACCCCGATAGGTCACGCTGTTTCATGCTCACAGACTTAGTTGTAGTAACAGGTATAAATAGGATTATTACATTTTTCTCCTATTTTTAGAGGATTGGTTCCACTTTAAGACTTGTGTGTCGTAAATTGTGCATTGTAATCGCTACGTGTTCACAATTTGCCTCTCATTGTAAAAATATTAGAAATGTGGTTCTGTGTGTCCCTGCTTGTTTCTGGGAGTGCTTTGTTTGCCCGCAGGGTTTAGGAGGGAGTCGGGGCTTGGAGCAGAATTATCCAGTAATTAGTCGTTCGCAGACAGCTGTTTGTACAGCAACGTGCAGTGCCAGGTGTCAAGGTGGTAAGGAGGAACAGAAGGCATCTAGCTGCACCTTTGTGCCACGTAGATACTCCAAGTCCCCTTTGTTGTACTGTGCCCCAATATGTGTTTTAGCATGAGCAATCCAAAAGGAAATCAAGAATAATGCTGCCATAATATTACCCATATAATATTGATATACAGTACCTAAACAATACCACCATACAGTGCACATGTAGTACTGCCATACAGTGCAAACATAATAATAGCATATAGTTCCCAAATAGCGCCATAACTTCACATTGAGCAAACTAAAAGTTAAAGAGCAACTGTTCTATCAATATGGCTACAGTTTCGCTAATCCTTGACAATCTCTGCGCAGCCCCTGCAGGGGAAATGTAGTATTACATGGTGCCGTTTACATGACAGGAGCCTCTTCTTGTAGCGCTCTGTTTTGGTGCATAGCGGGGAGGTCCCGTGGAGGAGACACTTTTCTTTTATAGTGTTTTGATTTCCTAATATATACACTTTTATAGGTCCAACTGGCAGGGTATGACAGTACAGCCTTATATAACAAGCTGCTCATCTCCTTCCTTCATGTAAATGTATCCGAGGGTTCTCAGCTGTGGAGGTTTGGGAGATACAGTAGTGATCATGGGGGATGGAATATTTTTATTGGCATCCTGAAGAACACCATCAACCTCTCCCCAATCTGATACCAGGAGGCAATAAATTGCATTTTTAAACTTCACAGCAAATAGAGACAAGATAGAGTATAACCTAAATCCCCATAGTTTGGAGCCGGGTCACGTGAACGGGATATTTTGTGATATTAATCTCACCAGTTCTAAGTTTCCTCTAAGTACTGTATGATTTTCCTGCCAAAGTATTGGAGCTTACATTCATGGAAACATTAGTTGGCAACTTGACAAGCCAAATCCTTTACACTTTGCGGGCAAAGTCGTGAGATTTCCTTGGACAATATTCAAGGGTATTTCAAAATCCAAGCCTGCGCTGGAAATTAAAGTCAAGATTTAATATGTTTATTGTCCTTTCCCGTCCAGACGTTCTGTGAGCGCGGTGTAGCTCTAATTTTAGAGTCATCTGGGGAGTCAACTTTTCTATGGTTTGAATAATAATTGCACTCTTGACCTTTTCATGCCGAATCCCATTTTGCTGCTGTTGCAGAGTCTGAAAAAAACTTGGGTATCCATTCTTGATATTTTCTGATTAGGTGGCTTGTGTTAGGTTGATATTATGCTTCATCTTGTTTAACCGTGTGGAGGATGTAAAGAAAAATATATCAAAATACCAACTCTATGTATGTGCATAAAGACTTATATAGCTTTTTGAGTGTTATTATAGGGGGTGTAGAAATTAAATTTTGCAATTTGGCCACATGGATTCAAATTATGTCTGTGGATAGATAGATAGATAGATAGATAGATGATAGATAGATAGATAGATAGATAGATAGATAGATATGAGATAGGTATGAGATAGATAGATATTAGGTAGATAGATAGATAGATAGATATTCGATAGATAGATAATAGATAGACAGATAAATATGAGATAGATGATAGATAGATAATAGATGATGATATATAGATGATAGATAGATGATAGATAGATAGATAGATAGATAGATAATATATAGATAATAGATAGATAGATATGAGATTGATAATAGATGATAGATAGATAGATAGATAGATAGATAGATACTATTAGGGTATGTGCACAAGCAATTTTTTTGAGGTGGTCAAAAACGACAAGCTTTCCTGTGGGAATTACTTGAGAAAATGCTCCATCTTGGGGAGCTTTTGGATGCGTTATTCATTACTTGAGCATTTCCTGAAGCAGTTTCCACTAGAGAACGCATCATTTTTGATCACCTTAAAAAAAAGATTCCGTGTGCACATACCCTTAGGCTATGTGCACACTTACGGTAGTTTTTCATGGAGTTTTTGGCGCAAAAGCTGCACGGAAACTCTCCAAATTCTCCTTCAAAACTGAAACAACTTTGAGTATGCACATAGCCTTAGACAGATACGGTAGATTCAGACTTTCAGAAAAAGGGAAATCCTCCCAATCTCTGAGGAGTTAGTAAATATATTGAGCGCCGCAGAAGCCTCCTGAAAAGCGGTGCACACTGCTTGTTTTTTGTGTATGGCTCTGGGCCTCTGAGACATCAGACTCACGTTTGGTGTCTCATTCAAGTGATGGATATTGTGTCAACATGCAAAGAGGGATGAGGACTTACCAAAACCATGGATGAAAGTAGCCATTTTGATGTGAGAGATTCCTACATGTTTTGGAGCCATTCCCAGAGGTGGAGCTAAAATATTCCAAATTTTTCATTCTAAATGTTGACAAATCTGCAGTTTTCCTGGATAAGTATAAAAAAAAGGTGACATTCCCCTTCCACTTCATCAATGTGATGCATAGCAGTGTTGTATTTTGTATAGTGTTGCTTTGTGTATTTACTTTGCATTTTAATTCAATCTCCCAGGATCCATCTTGGCCCGTAATGTTTCCACTCGATCATGTCCTCCCCGTACCAGCCCTGCATCGGATGTCGAAGAAGATGAAGAAGAGTTAATGGATGGCAAAGGGTAGGTCCTAAATAAATGGTTACTCTGCTTTATAAGTAGGTTTCTCCATTCACATGAATAGGTTCTGTCAAAATTCTATGGGTTGCCCCCGGTAACAGACAGCAGTTGATTTTCATGTTGTCAGACATGTGACATAATAGTCGAGTCTGTATGTGTTACCTGTGCTCCCACTAGAGCTGTAATTACTCTGTCTACCCGTTTAATTACCCCTGTGGCTCCCACCAATTCCTTTCTTCATAATGGGAAATTAAACCACAAAAATTCCCTGCCAATTTTTAAGCTTTCATTCATCCCCTTAATCTAGCAACTTTATATGGAGGTCAGGGTGCTCTGCAGTAAGTAAGGACACCCCCCTTACAAAGTGATAAAAGAACAGCAATATAAACTAAAAAAAAATTGAAGGGTCCCTCAAAAATAATTTAACACTGCCACAGTGCCTCCACAGGAGAAATGAAGCATTACATACAGCCTTGAAATAAACTGGGGCTAGGTCCTCCAAAGATAGAGATGTTCTTTATAACCACTAGTGATGCAACTCTACCTGTATCAGACTGTATTGAAGAACTGTTCACAACTGCTACAGAAACCTCCAACGATCAGCTGTTATTTTTAGGGAAAAACAGCTCATTTTTCCTGCAGTGGCCTATACTGAAGTATTACATGGCCCATATTCAAGTAAATGTGCCTTTCTGATATACATGACTATGCGCAAACTAGCTGAGGAGAAGCTGCTCTTTTTACTCTTAGAGCCCATATGAGCCCGTACTCCTGAGCCCATATGATGTCCATATGCCATAGTAGGGCTTATGTATAGAGGTTGTGCACTCTTTCCACAGTCCATTATACTCATCTATAAACCATTGCCGCCATTATTTTGAAATCTCGCTGTCTTTTGTCTCCTCAATAATAAATGACTTTCTACAAGTCAGAATTCTTTCATAAAAAAAAGGGAGACTGTGGCGACCGTGTCCAGCTGGCACTTGTAATGTTTCTCCGGAGACCGATGCAGACAGTCTACTGATCTTCTGTTTTCCCTGATATTTAAACCGCCTGCCGCCTATTCTGCAGATATTGTGCTGCAATTCACTGCATTGAAAGCTGTGGTTTCGCTTCCTGGGCAGTGTTCCCTTCCACGTTTAATGGCGATCCTATAAAACACAAATCTTGGCACTTCTGAATAGAAAGCTTTCACTATTGGGAAGCATCTCCCTTACACTGGCTTCCCTTTACAAGGATTGCTCATGATGGAGTGCAAAGACAAAAGGAGAGATAGCATTCAGCATCGGTCACTTACGCCCTGCGTCAGAGATGCCGCTCTGTCTGGTCTTCAGTCTTTCTTCTCTTCAACAGACTCCTACTATTATAGCACCGACTACGCAACTTTTATATTTCCTCATATGTACCAAAGTGTCAAACGTTCTGGTCTTTGCTTTTACGCCTTTACACACTCAAATGTTATGTCATACAGAAACACATTACACCACACAGATAGGCTTTCCTTCTAAAAATACTGAGGCGCACATATTTGCCATCTTGTGTGAGGTTTGGCAATATTCTTTTCAGCCCCTTATCCCTATCTAAGGGGTTCATTATTTCATAGTGTGCGCATGATTCCTTTATAGCGCCACACAGAGTCCTTATTGTCACTGCTTGTGTCACCATATGCTGCCTCTGTGAGGCGCCATATTCTCTCCTAGAAGTGACTCTACTAAAGGAGAAATACACAGGGAATCTATCAACACGATCCTTCATCCCCCAAATTGTTTATATGGTCATGATGCTCGGTGACAAATAATGTCATCCATACCTTTATTTATGCAACGTGTTGCTCCCTGACTGAGCAAAAATTGCAGTTTTGATTCATATACAAATTAGGTTTAACTGCTTTGGGTGTAATCAGAGCACTTTTCAAGCCTCTACCTTATTGAATCTATTCTCTGCCAAGCTACACCTTCTTCTGCTTGACTGACAGCTCACTTTAAGAAAAGAGCTCTACGCAAGGATTAGAGCCAGGGAAACAGAGGCTTGTAAATTTCTACAACCAGAACCAGAGAACTTAAAGTTAATTTACATATTAATTAAAACAGATATTTAAATACAAAATCTGTAAGGGGAGCCACACCCTATGTGACATTTAAAATGCTGCTGTTTTCTTATGAGACATAGGGGACCTGAAACACCAGGGTACAGGTACACCTGCTACTTCTGCACGTCCTGTAGCTATGTCCTTGGTAATATAGCATGCAACATATAAAATTAGAGGAATGCAGTGATGCATCATGGGATCATGGGCCCAAATAGATTTCCAAACTGACAAGCATTAATAGGCACCATTACCGTGCCCATGGCTGTACCTTCTCAACTTTGCACAGTGGACTGTATAGGACATCTTTTTCTCAGCCCACTTTTTCTTCCCATCCCTCCAAATTCTATATTCTCCCCAAATGAACTTTTGGCTTTTTTACCGATAAGAAAAAACAGATGCCATTAATGCATGTGTTCTCTATAAAGCCATCTTTAAAAAGAGGTGATGACCCAGCTCTACTTGGCAACAAGTGGACTTTAGCTTATAAACCTGATCAGGCGTGTAGGACGCTGCGTATATTTTCACATCATTTACTTCATAATCATTTATCAGGTTTATATTCAGTATGTTGTCATTTAAGGGCAAGATTATTAAAAATTATCGATTTGCCCCATTTCTGACCCTTTCTGCATTGAAATAGTTCCTTGCTGCAGATCTCCCAATTTATCATTTTAGTTTGGATGTGATTATCTTCAGTTATACCTTCTTAGTGGGAAAGGGTGGCATTTTATCACAATGAGGAAGGTAATAGTGTGGGGAAGGTGACTTGACGGACAGACGTGAATGGCAGTAGGAGGGGACGGTTTGTGCAGGAGAGACAGAGATTGACAGGATAGAAGTGTAACAGTTAGGAAAGATGGATAGGAGGGTGTAGTACTGAGAAATGACCACAAGATGGCAGGGGAGAGTAGTTGAGGACTGAACATCAGCTTATGGCTCAAGATACGCTTAGTCATGGGGGGGCAGGGAGAAAGGAGCCCGGGAGGGAAATTCCCCGGTGAGAGAGGGGATAAATAGAAGAAGGAGGGGTTCCAGAGAGACTAGTCCCGGGAGGAGCTCAGGAGAAGACAGGGAAGAGAGAAGAGCTCGGCCAGGGGATGGACAGAGAAAAGACAGTCAGGGGGGTGGCCCTGACCCGACGGACCGCAGGACAGACGAGTCCCCGGGGGTACCGATAGGACGACGTCCTCGGGCAGGTGAAGCGCTGGCGGTAGATAGGTCTAGGACAGCCCCAGCAAAAGATCCGCGAGGTGTGTTACTGCGACTGGAGCTAAGGAGCAGGTACCTGGGCCTGAAGACAGAGTGGTGTAAAGAAGCTGCGGTGCGTGTTTGGTGGTCGTCCGGAGGACGACGAATAAATCCGGAACTGTTACACGTGAAATCTGTCTCCGCATCGTCCTTGATTCGCATGGTGTCTGTCATTCGGACAAGATAAGCAGTGGTCCACCCCCCAAGCCTGACCCCCACTACATTTGTCGTAGTCGGCAGGATCGCCGCCGCTAATACGACACCTTCTGCGGCAGGCCTGCGTCTGAAGAACCTCGTAGGACTTGGACTGTTCTTCCGTGGATTACAAACACCTGTGGATTGCAAAATCGCTGACCTGTGGATTACAAATTGGGGACGCTGTTTCGGATCTGCGCTGCCATCAGAGGATCCGGGGCGGCACCAGATTCCGTCCAAGATGGTGGTGGTACTCCAACGCTGGGGAGAGGCCCGGGCGTTTGCAGTTGTTCTGGACGAACTGGGGCCCCCTCCAACGTACCCCTGGGGGTAGCGGTGTGTACCTGGAGACCGCCGCCCCCCCATACTGGACACGGGCAGCTGGGTGGAGAAGTCGGCCATCGCCCCACCCAGGAGCGGGAGTGGCCCAAGAGAGAAGGCCGGCTGCTTGGTGCTATTCGACTGTTGCCCACTGGACGGGATGCGACGCTGCAGTTGCCGTGGCCTCGGACGCCTGGAGTGGTGATGGCGTCGGGAGATCGAGTCTCGCTGGCAGACCTGCTTCTTGGAGTCACGGACAGTCCTCCAGACTTCGGGCGGAGAAGAGGAGCGACGGCGGACCCCACAGGAGCGGCCGCCGAAGACATCACTGGGGAGCCTCTTCGTGGGATACCCGAGCCTGGAGGCTAGCCCCGCCGGACGGCGAGGTGAAGAACGAAGGCTGCGGGAGGAGCCGCATGATGACGTGTCGGAAGCCACAGCGCCGGGGAAGCTGAGAGTTCCCCCGGCTCTGCCGGCGGCTCCGCAAGCGACCCCCACCACACGGCCACACCGCGCGGCCTCCTGCCCTCCTGGAAGTCCGGCAGTGTAGGGCTCTGCGGCCTCCGCCAGGCTGAGCGATGCTCCTGTCCCCGAACCACCCTGCCCGGCGGCGCCACGTCCGGTGTTGCCGGTGCGGAGCCAGCCCGCGGCCGGCGCTGCTACGTTCCACCTGCCAGCAGCGGCCCATCCCCTGAAGCCATCCGCCGCTCAGGCCCCGTCTGCGACTCCGGTTGCGGCCTGCCCCGCGGCCGCATCTGCGTCACCCCCAGAGTCTGCCGCGGCCTGCTTGTCGGGCTCTGCGGCCTATCTATCAGGAGTCACGGCTGCCCCTACCCGCCGCCCGGCCCCAGCGGCTGCTGGGCCGCTGACATCTACAACCGCCTCTGCCCCGCTCTCAACTCTACACCGGACCCTCTAGCGGAGGTCATCCGGAAGAAAAAGGCCAGGGAGCAGGAGGTCTGGAACCTGCCCCATGAGAGGGGGGAGGCTGGCATGACGGCTGCACAATCTATGGGACGGCTCGTGTATACTAACTTGGAGAAAGGATACTTCCATCCGTCACGGCCGGGCATTGCGAGAGGGGGACTTGGTATCGTACTACAAAGAGTACTGTCCCCACGGCTACTACGCGGTATCCGTAATTGCTGAACCCGAAGACCACGAGCCCCCGTAGAAAGGACCCCTAAAGACACTCCCTGCATCCTGGGAGCTACACGGCTGTGGGGCCCCTTGCTACCAGCTACCAGGAAGTGGCCCGGACTGTCGGGATTTCGCTGCACCGTTGTGCAGACCACGAGGACAGTTTTCGTCCAGGTTGAAAGAAAATGTTTTTTTATATATGGTTGAACCTGTTTTTCCTGACATAGCGGGGATGCGAAAAAGGGGAGTATGAATGTTAAAGGGAGGGGGAGCCTTTATTTTAAAGATGCCGTACGGAAAATACTGTGGAAAAAAAAAAATATGTTAGCATGTTTTGGAAAAAAACAGAAGAGAAAAACAAAAAAAAAAAAGAGAAAAAGGGGTTACTCCAGTTGAGTAACTCCTCATGGAATTAAAGTAAGAGTAACAGTATGTTAAGAGTTGATTTAGTGAATAATATGTTTAAAAAAAAGTATGTAACAGGTACAAGGTAAAAGTGACGAATACGCCGACCATGACTCTTGTAGGGGAAGGACGAAGAAACGGAGAATGTTGAACCAGACAGTGGTCCGCCAGTCATGTCCCCCACGCCACGGACACCCCAAAAGGACGAGCGAGCGTCGATGGCCTGGAAGGCGGAAGGCCTCGGTCATGGCGTTCCGGACAACTGAAGGTAGTGGAAGGGAAGAACAGTGGGAGGTTCACGCCGTAGAGTAGTCCGGGTGGACCTCGCCAACCCGAAGGAAGTTGTCACGTGGCGTGCGCGCTGGCGAGTAGCAGTAGGCTGCTCGGAGCATGGTGCTCCCGGTTTGCTTCGGCCCCGTGGGCCGCGGGTTTTGGCCGACGACCGGTCCGACAACAGACTGTGGATAAGCTTTAGAACGACGTAGGTAGGGAGTACGATTGTCGGGGCGACAATGGACAAAGGGAGGGGGAGTGTGGGGAAGGTGACTTGACGGACAGACGTGACTGGCAGTAGGAGGGGACGGTTTGTGCAGGAGAGACGGAGATTGACAGGATAGAAGGGTGACAGCTAGGAAAGGTGGATAGGAGAGTGTAGTACTGAGAAATGACCACAGGATGGCAGGGGAGAGTAGTTGAGGACTGAACATCAGCTTATGGCTCAAGATACGCTTAGTCATGGGGGGGCGGGGAGATTCCCTGGTGAGAGAGGGGATAAATAGAAGAACGAGGGGTTCCAGAGAGTCCCAGGAGGAGCTCAGGAGAAGACAGGGAAAGAGAGGAGCTCGACCAGGGGACGGACAGAGTAGAGACAGTCAGGGTGGTGGCCCTGACCCGACGGACCGCAGGACAGACGAGGCCCCGGGGGTACCGATAGGACGACGACCTCGGGCAGGTGAAGTGCTGGCGGTAGATTCGTCTAGGACAGCCCCAGCGAAAGATCCGCGAGGTGCGTTACTGCGACTGGAGCTAAGGAGCAGGTACCCGGGCCTGGAGACAGAGTGGTGTAAAGAAGCTACTGTGCGTGTTTGGTGGTCACCCGGAGGACGACGAATAAATCCGGAACTGTTACATGTGAAATCTGTCTTTGCCTCGTCCTTGAGTCGCCTGGTGTCTGTGTCATCCGGACAGGGTAAGCAGTGGTCCACCCCCCAAGCCCGGCCCCCACCACATTATGAAAACATTATTTTTGCACATCAGTAGCATGAGTTTCCTATCTGTATCTGGATTAACAATATTTGCTTTACCTAATGTGGGGGAAAAAGGCTGTCATACAACATCCAGCTCACTAATAAAAAAATGTCAGGCCCTGGCGGGTTAAAAAGGGCTCTACAGATATTACTGGACCCTACAGCTTGTCAGTATTTTAGCTAAAGAGCAGTATGAGGTCTGACAACTTTGTTCCCACGCTCTTGTCACAGTCAAAGCTCGAACATTCAAAGACTACAAGCAATTAATGTTACAAAGGGCACAGCTAAAGCTTAAGAGATGGATGCTAATTCAGTGATTCATTACCAGAAATAAACCTATAGACCTGACGTACATTACAGACAATCATTTCTTATATTCCTCTATTTCCAGGTTGCCTTCTATAAAATGATTAAACTACCAACATCAGATATCCATGCTCTACTAGATATATTGTCTGGTATAGAAAACTCATATCTTTTATTAGGGATTTATGAGTTAATCAGGACCCTCCTCTGTTTTTTAGAGTGGTAATTTCAAGGACCCTGTTTGTTTCCTTTATGTTAGGCTCACCTGGTTAGGTGCATCCTCAAAGCCCAATGTCCGGGTGGCCACATGGTCCATGGGTGTTGGTGCAGCAGGCAAGTGAGGTACGTGGAAAACAGGTAGCAGAGGTAATGGAGACCGTAGGCAGATAAGAGACCTGAAAGCAGGTAGCAGGGGTCTTCAAGACCACAGGCAGACAAGAGAGCGGGAGCAGGTAGCAGAGGTCCTCAAGACCATAGGCAGACAGGAGATGAGGAACTAGTAGCAGAGATCCTCTAGACCGCAGGCAGAAGGGATATTGGGAGCAGGTAGCAGAGGTCCTCAAGACTGCAAGCGGACAGGAGAGTTGGAGCAGGTATCACAGGTCCTCAAGACCACAGGTGGACAGGAGATCAGGAGGGCACATGGGCCATGGGTGTTGGTGAAGCAGGCAAGTGAGGTATGTGGAAAACAGGTAGCGGATGTGGAAAACAGGTAGCGGAGGTAATAGAGACCGTAGGCAGATAGATCAGGAGCAGGTAGAAGAGGTCCTCAAGACCACAGGTGGACAGGAGCAGGTAGCAGAGGTCCTCAAGACCGTAGGTGGACATGTGATCGGGAGCAAGTAGCAGAGAACCTTTAGACTGCAGGCTGACAGGAGATAGGGAGTAGGTAGCAGAGGTCCTGTAGACTGCAAGCAGGTAGCAGAGGTCCTGGAAAACACAGGTGAACAAGTAGCAGATGTCCTGAAAACCAAAGGCAGGTAGAAGAGGTCCTGGAGACAACAGGTTGACATGTGACCTTGAACAGGTAGCAGAGATCCAGGAGGCGAGGCTGCACACACGACTCTTGTGCACTTAGAAGTCTGAATACCAAGTACAGGTGTGTGTCTTGGTAGGCTTTATATAGGTCCAGATAGATGTTCACATAGAATCATGCCAGAGACTGCAAAGCCTGACGTGGAACACATTGTATCTGTGACAAGTGTGTAAAAGTTTCAATAGACATGGTGCAATGCTTAAAGGGGTTGTCCATGATTTATTTATTTGTGACCTATTCTTAAGATATGGCATCCATATCATATCAGTGGAGATCGGATACCCGATACCCCCACCAATCAACTGGTTGCAATTCCCCTGGCTGACAGATATGCACAGTGTACAAGGCTGGAACAGCACAGTTCCGTATACTGTGTAGTGGCTGTCCCTGAGTACAGCAGCCAAACTACTATTCACTTCAATAGGAGCTAA
Organism: Dendrobates tinctorius; assembly: GCF_039654945.1. Lineage (NCBI taxonomy): Eukaryota > Metazoa > Chordata > Amphibia > Anura > Dendrobatidae > Dendrobates > Dendrobates tinctorius. The sequence continues at coordinate 11,393,970 of NW_027361993.1, forward strand.
GCCACTACATAGCTTAGTACATTGTGCACATGTAAGGGGGTAAGATATACGGTAATGTCTTTTATGCCTCCCTACCCTCCGATTGTCTTATGTTTACAGATGTGTTTTATTATAATTGCCTGCAGTGCTGCTACATGTCTAACTATGTATTATCACTCATTGCTTATGGTATTGCCACTTGAATGTGTTACCATTATATTGAAAACTGTAATATATTGCCTTGTATTCCAGTATTATAGTATTGCATATGTATTATGTGTTCTTGGTCTATGTACAGTCAGGGAAAGTTAGTGTATCCTCCTTGGGACATTAGAGGAGGGCACTCTTAGTATATAGTTTCCCCTATAGATCGGGTAGTTGTAGTTATGTTGCGGGCCACTAGATAGGGGTATACTAGTGGGCCCTGATAGGAGGTTCATAGAGGGTTAATTGTAGGAGGGGCTGCTGAGAGTTAAGGTTTGTGATGAAGAGTGGTTTAGTCAAAAGGGGCCAGGGTGCCCAAGTGTACACATGGGCTATAGGCCCGGACAACTTGGCAGTCACGTAACGTTAAGTCGTTAATGCCCACATTACCCATGGCCATTGCATGCCTTAGCAGTGGGTCAGAACAGGAAAAGGAAGATGTGGCGTCTTACCGCCTGGGACAGTGCTTTTAGGGCAGAAGTTGGCTGGGCTAAGGAGATGAAAGGAGTTGAAGCTTCAACGAGATCGGTACAGACGGGCCGGATGCTTCATCGAGGGTCACCAAGCGTAGTGATTGATGAATTCAGGTCTGGGGCGAAACAGGCTGAAGGAAATGTCATTGTAGTGAGGTCAGACCTGGAAGGAACTGGGAAGCAGTCTAGTACGGTCCGGCCCGGGCGTGTACTGCACAGAAGTGACAACAAGCAAGGGAAAGATCAGGAAGCAATGAAATGTTATATTGTACCAACTGTGGATGCAAAGTGCGAAATCCTAAGTAGAGAAAGTGTTAAAGTTGTCTCAGACTGTGTCTCCATTGATGGGGGTCACCTAGAAGAGGGACCGTTATGGCCTGGGAAGTGTCCGGGTGAAGCTGAATCTGGAGATGCAGGTATGCCGAGGAGCATAGTATTGTTTCATGTAGGGGAAGGGCTGGACACAGCTGCCACCAGAATACAGGTCACGACTACAGTCCTATCCCTCCCTTACACACACATGCCTGCTGTGAGATCTGAGCTGATCGTTAGGGGTGCTGGGTGTCAATCCCCTTCAAATCTGATAACTTTTCTTAAGGATATGTAAGACCTAGACAGCCCCTTTAGTCTCCCTGTAGTTGTATTGCTGAGTGATTTCCCTGTAAGGATTGCTGTTCGGTTCCCCAAATGATTTCTAGGGGCTGCATCAGAAAGACACTCTCCGGTCAGAGAATCTGAGAAAAAGGGATGGCCCAAAGTAGACATCCCCCTTTGTGTTGGGCTCACTAGGAGATAAGACCAATGGGCGATCTGCACAGAGCTCAGGGTTAGTGCTGTGTTTTCCCTGGGGGGGCTCTTTCCCTAGTGAAATGACTCTTACCACGGGTGTGTTGTCTGTAATGTATTGTTTTTGGAAGCCTGGAATTGTTTTGATTTCCTTGCCCAGTTCAGCATCATGTGTTCTGACACATCCATTCTCCTCTCCCACTTCCTGCTCATACTGATGTCTAGGGTGTGCAAATTCCCTGGTACGCCCAGCAGCTGAAGAAAGTACACTATCAGCGCAAATCATCCTGACAGTCTGCACCTAAGAAGTGGTGCTCACAGGCAGGCAGACAACCTCCCCCATTGTCACCATCCCTGTGAATAAGTCATAACTATAAGGCATACTGCTTCTTTACACTGTGTACTAACGCCCCCTAGTGGCCAAATTTCATGAAAACCTATATGAGTTTTTCCGGTTACAAAACAGGATGAGGGGTTGGGGAATGAACCGTTTTCTGAATAGGGAGCACACTACTCCTCCTGCCTTCTCGCTTCCTGATTAGGAAGCCGTGATGGACTGCAGCAGTGGTCGGTAACCTAGGCAACGAGCAGTAAACAATAAGATTAAATTTTTTAAAATATTTATTTATTTATTTTACTCATTTATATAGCGCCATTAATTCCACAACGCTTTACAGACATTATTGGCACTGTCCTTGATGAGGCTCACAATCTAAATCCCCTATCAGTATGTCTTTGGAGTGTGGGAGGAAACTGGAGTATCCTGGAGAAAACCCACACAAACACGGGGAGAACATACAAACTCCTTGCAGATGTTGTCCTTGGTGGGATTTGAATCCAGGACCCCAGGGCTGCAAGGCTGCAGTGCTAACCACTGAAAAACTGCTTACTTTTAGAACCACTTTGCATTTTTAACCATTTAGCATTAGGTTAACCCTTTAAATAAGTAGCAAAAGATCACATTTAGTAAACATTTTATCAGTGCTGTAAAGGGGGGTAGGGGGATAAAACTGCTGTAGTAGGTCAACTGTCTGCTGGAGATATGGGAATTACACTACTTGTATTTCTAAAAGTGTCCTCTAGAGGTCCGCATAAGACTTTCTTAAAAAATACATTTGCAGAGACTGTTACATGGATTTTCAAATATAAACAATACATATGAAATGTGGGCGCAAAGAAATAGCCAAGTGCTGCACAGACTGCGGATTTCATGCATTTTTATCTTTTCTATACGTCCAGTCATTTGTATGCAAAATAGCACTGGTCATAATTGTCCTCAGTCCTTCTACAAATGGCACAACGGGACGGGTGAAGAGTCACAGCTAGAGTTGAGTGAAACAGGTCGGTCAGATTAATAAGTCGCCGACTTATGGCAAAGTCGGATTTCGCCGACCGAAACCCGACCACAGCGTGATGTCGGCCATGCGGTCGGCAAAACGAGCGCCAAAGTCGGATTTCCCAGAATGCTTGCACGTGACTTTTTTCAGCCACTGAGCAAGGACGTACACTGTGGGCAACGAGATGACATGTGCAGCAGCGTCCAGGGAGAGAGAGAGTTTTTGCGCACTTTAAAAAAGCGGCCCGGCATGTAGGTGTGTTTACTGTCCTCCACTCCCTGCAGACTTTGCTTCCCCATTGACTTGCATTGGGTTTCGTGTTTCAGTCGGACCCCCGACTTTTCCCTATAGTCGGCCGATTTCGCTCGACTCGACTTTTGAGAAAGTCGGGTTTCATGAAACCCGACTCGACCCTAAAAAAGGCAAAGTCGCTCATCTCTAGTCACAGTTTTAAAATGTTTTTTTTTTTTTTGTTTCAGAAAACCCCTGTCCCTGACTGCAGTTTGTTTAAAAACCAAACAAAACTTTGCCTTTCCCACTCTCCCTGGGTCCAATGCTGATTTTTCCCCACCATGGGTCTGTTATTGTCTGCAGTGCTGACGGCACGTCAACAGCACGGCAGCCAGTAAGTGAGCGCAGTGGCAACTTAGGCTCAGAAAGCAGCAGTGGAGACTCAGCGCTGGACCCGGGGAGGTTGAGAAAAGCATTGTGGGTTTTTTTTTGTTTTTTTTTTGTTTTTTAGACAAACTGCATCTAGGGGACATGGGTTTTTCAATACCAGCAAACCCCTTTAAGTTTGTCTGTTCTCCATTTATGAGGTTGCAAAAGGTGAAATTGACACTAGGGCTCCATAAAAGGGACCCATGATTTCTGCGGAAGGAAGTTATGGTGGACAAATCAGAGTTGTTTTCAGAAGCTGTCAGTATCCTGTATTCAGTATCCTGTATTGGTGGGATGTGAAGAATAGGGAAATTACTATCTACGATTCAGAGGATATATTATGTAATATTCTACTGTCAAGTGTGAAGCTCCCAGGTGGTCTGCAGCATGCAGGAGTCCCGATACAAGGATAATCATCTGCACCTTATCTGATGGCAATCTATGTTCTCCAGAAATGAATCATTCATCTTATTATTTATTTTACTTCCTGCAGAGAGAAGAAAGCAGCGGGGCTGAAGATAACGAAGAAGAAGACCCGGAGACGGCACACCGATGTAAGGGATATACACTATATATACGCGTGTGTTTAAAGAGGTCTTACCGTTACTTTAAATGTAGAATATACAACTAGAAATATATATATATATCACACAAGTATAAGTTATAAGTGTTAGACATGTCACCAATTTTCTAAGTAAATATATTTTTAAAGGTGCTATTGACACGAAATTCTCACCAGATGTCAGTAACCGACCATCCACACAGGCTAAACAATCAAACCATAGATGTCCATAAATTAAAGTATGTGTAATAATGAGAAATGACAGAGGGAAAAAGTATTGAACACATGAAATAATCGATGCAAAAAGCCATGGAATGTCATGACACCAGCTGAAATCTATCAGTAATTAGAAACCAATCCTGACATTTAGTGAAAAATAATATCTCCTGGTTCAACTGATGGCCTATAAAAAGGTGTCTCATTACCAAGAAACCTTACCCCTTAGACCTCAGTCCAGAGCCTCTCACCTAGCCAAATCAGTTCTCATACTTTGCACTGACGAGAGTCAATAGCTCGAAACACCGTGTCTGCAAACTGAGATTCTGATTGGACTTTTATCCTAAGTCATATTACAAGACTCGTTAAAGGGTTGATTGTGACTTGTAGGATCGCTACTACCAACAGGTAGCGCTATAGAGTTCAAGTCCTCTTTTTCTCTGAAGAGGCAATTTGCATATTATTTTCCCAGAGGAGCATTGCACGGCGAATAAGCCTCCTTACCTTGACAAGCCAGAGCTGGCATGTCACTCTCCACAAGGAGAAACCTTACCCCTTAGACCTCATTACCAAGGTGTCACACAAGAAACATCTCATGATCGGTAAAACCAGCAAGTTATCTCAAGACCTTTGCAACCTTATTGCTGGGAAACATACTGATAGCAATGATTACAGAAGAATTTCTAAACTACTGAAAGTTCCAGTAAGTACTGTGGGGGCAATAATCCAGAAGCGAAAAGAACATAATTTCAGTATATACCAGCCACGACCAGATACCCTACAAAAGATTTCAGGCAGAAGAGAATTATCCAAGAGCCGAGGACCACCTGTGGAGAGCTACAGAAAGACCTGGAATCAGCAGGTATAATTGTTTCAAAGAAAATAATAAGTTATGCACTCAACCTCAAAGGCCTGTATGCACGCTCAGCACGCAAGACTCCATTGCTGAACAAAAAACATGTTTACCCTCTTAGTGACGGAGCCAATTTGATATTTACTGACCAAGCCAATTTTTACATTTCTGACCACTGTCACTTTATGAGATTACAGCTCTATAACGCTTCAACGTATCCCACTTATTCTGAGATGATTTTTTCATGACATATTGTACTTAATGTTAGTGACAACATTTCTTCAATATAACTTGCGTTTATTTATGAAAAAAACAGAAATGTGGCCAAAATTTTGAAATGTTGAATTTTCAAACTTTTAATTTTTGTACCCTTAAATCAGAGAGAGGTGTCACAAAAAATAGTTTAATATTTTCCACATGTCAACTTTTACATCAGCACAATTTTGGAAACATAATTTTTTTTGTTTGAACGTTAAAAGGGTTAAAAGCTGACCAGCGATTTCTCATTTTTCCAACAAAATTTACAAAACCATTTTTTTGGGGGACCACCTCACATTTGAAGTGAGTTTGAGGGATGAATATAAAAGAAAATACCCAAAAGTTACACCATTCTAAAAACTGCACCCCTCAAGGAGCACAAAATCATATTCAAAGAAGTTTATTAACCCATCAGGTGCTTCACGAGAACTAAAGCAATGTGGAAGGAAAAATTAACATTTTACTTTTTTCACAAAAAGTTTACTTTGTAACCAAATTTTTTTATTGTGAAATTTCTCCTGAATATACCAATACCCACTATTTGGGCGCATGGCAGGGCTTAGGAATGAAGAAGCACCGTTTCACTTTTTGAATGCAAAATTGACTGGAATCAGTGGTGGTGCCATGTCACGTTTGGAGACTCCCAGATGTACCTAAACAGTGGAATCCTCCAATTCTAACTCCAACCCTATCCCCAACACACCCCTAACCCTAATCCAAAGCCTTACCATAACCCTAACCACAACCCTAAATCCAACACACTCCTAATCCCAACCCTAACCATAACCCTAACCACAAAAATAACCCTAACACACCCCTAACCCCAATCCCAACCCTAATCATAAACTCAACCATAACCACAACCCTAACCCTACCCTAACTTTAGCCCAACGCTAACCCTTACCCAACCCTGGTATTCTCAGACTGGTTAGAGCCATATATACACCCTAAAAAGGTGCATCCATTAGAAATGCCAATTCAGGCGCTTTGCCCAGCTCTTCCCACTTAACCATGTTCAGACCCGACATTCATTTGAATGGGGTCTGGGTTCGATTCGAGTTTGGGGACAATTCTTGTTCCCGAACTGAACTTTTTTTTTATTTGTTGTCCTAGTTGACAGACATGAACATCCACAGGTCCGAATGTCCGCCCATCACTAAAAGTTAGTCTTACTACCTTTGTATTTTGTTGTCTATAAGAGCACCAAACCATGTACAAATACTTTTATATGGTGTCAACACTACACCTATTCTCCATGAATTTGGTGCAAAAGGGACCTGTACTGTTTACAACCCCGGACTCACGAGGAGTCATCCACCATGGCTAAATGGACTGTCCTTCCATCCGGTCATTGGAGCAGGACATACACATTAGATAACTGTCGGACGATTGATCATACAGCCAACTGCTATTTTCCCCGATTCATCCTATAAAGGAACGCAAGGCTTCGCCGAGTATTTCCGTGTTCTATATGATACAGTTGCCGCCTGAAGCATCTGGTAGTGGCGTAGCTCTGCACCAATAATACGATCGGCTGTAGAAATTAGACAAGCTGGATCTTTTTTCCTGTAACATCATTTTTGAGTCAGGAGGCCCCCATACACAATAGATTGTCTTCCGATACCACTGAAAACAGAAGGTTCTGTTGACTTTTATCGGCGTATGGGGACCTTTAGACGTTGTGCAGTAAATACTTTAGGTGCATTTACAATGCGCGATTATTGGGATAGTTAGAGACCTCTCATACAGCTCTCATGCTTTGCACTGAGGAGGGGCAAAAACCCGAAACACGTGTCTGCAATTTGAGATTCTGGTTTGGCTTTTATCCTAAGTCATGTGACAAGGCTCATTAAAGGGATGATATTGACTTTTAGGATTGCTACTTCCGTTAGGTAGCACTAACGTTCAAGTCCTCTTCCTCTCTAAAGAGACAATTTGCATATCTGCATATCTTATCATATTTATCAGATTCACTTACCCCTGTGATATTTTCCCCTATATATAGTAAATGAAAAATCATTGATTATATTGTTAAAAAAAATAGCACTGTTGTCCATAGCTGTCAGTCAGGAAGGGGAGTTGAAAAAAAGAGCTATCAACGATCAGTAGTGCAACACATAAGATATGTGGTATATATAACCAGATCATCCAATAGGAGAAAAAAGAGGGGTCTATATCTTTAAAAACCGCCAGTGCCTGAACAGCGCATTCCCTGATGCGCGTTTCAGAAGCGTTTTCCTTTGCAGGGGGTGACCATCAGAGAAACCAGGGGTCTTTTACATCAGACATGTGTGATGCCGACATGTCGGCTCATGGCAGAAGCGGCGCATGCGCCACCAGGAGGACCCGGAAGTTCCCAGCGCATACATCACATGACCAGTCGCATGGGGTCAGAGTACCCAGCGTAACCATAGACACGGGGCACAGTACTTCTCTTCCAGTTGACAGAGCGGGACTTCTAGTGTCATGCTGATTGAGAGCCAGCTTCCCTCAATTAGGCAGCAGGAGTCGGCTGTCAATCAGCATGACATCAGAAGTCCCGCTCTGTCAACTGGAAGAGAAACTGAAGCTCTGATGACAGGGAGCAGCTGAATCCATGGCAGGAGCCATCTGTCACCGGGTACATCTACTTGGCTTTTTTTTTTTAAGTCTCAGGTATACCCTGTAATCGTTACCTATATTCTGTTTTTAACACACCATACAATACAAAGACATTTGGTTACCAATGATAACACTATACACCTATATATACTGTATATACTACATAGCACTGCAAATTGAATTATTATAACACGAAACTGTTACTAAATGAAATAAACACTATAAGAAAACATTCTAGCCATACAGTGACCATATAGTGGTAGACAGTATTTCTAAAGACAGTATAATATTCTTTATGATTGGGGTACTTTTCCTGTGTTTTCTGTCTGATGCAGACGGTGTTGACAACCTCTTTAGGCCTCTTTCACACATCAGGTTTTCGCCGTCAGGCGCGATCCGGCGCTTTTGACAGAAACCGGATCCGGCGAAATGCAATGCCGGATCCGGTTTCCCCCCCATTGACTTGCATTTGCGCCGGATCGCGCCGGATGGCCATGCGTTTCATCCGGTTTTCGCCGGATCCGGCAATGTGTCGCAATGTGTCGCCATCCGGCGTCTGGAAAAAACATCTACTGTAACGTTTTTTGTCTCCGGCGAAAAAGCCGTACCCGCCGGATCCGGCGCGTCCGGCTTTTTCACACAATGAAAGCCTATGAGCGTCGCAATGCGCCGGATCCGGCGAAAGCCGGATCCGGTGGCCGGATCCGGTTTTTTTGGTCTGAGCATGCTCAGTAGCTCTGCCCACAGGAGATATATAAAAGCAAGACAATGGGACCCTCAGCCACACCCAACATGCCACCCAAGCCAAGAACCAGGAGCAGGAGAAGGCAGCAGACATCTGCAGCAGCAGCACCATCAGCACCACCCCAAATGGAGCAGCATGCTGAACGGGAGGGGAGTCCAGAAGCAGATGAGAGACGGTAATTATCAAATCCCCCATTCCTCCAAACTAGGGTCATGGAATATCAAGATATTCATTGGCCCTTTGTTTCTCTTTATTCAACAGCCGCCAAAGAGATGCAGCAGCAGCAGAAATGGCATCACTGGCAGCAGCAATACCCACAGCCATGGAGTCTGGCCATCAACAGGACAGCACATCTTCTTCTGGGAGCCCTCCCTCGCATCGTCAGCGTTTGACGGTAAGTTTTTATTTCCAAAATCCATCATCTCTGTAATATATGTCTATTCATTGCCTTTTATTTCAAAACAGGAATCACAAGATGAAGAGGAGCTCCCAGAAGAAGAAGGAAGGGGTGGACAGACACCTGGAGTGGGCTCACAATTCGTAAGTTTTTTGCATCAAACGCAGAAACACAACATCACACTACACACAACACATAGAAAACAATGTTCTGCAGACCACACACAGCAAACAAATGCCTACATCCAAAGACATAACATTTTTTGTTTTCTTCTCTAGTCTTCCCAATCTGGTGCTCGGCCAAGAGGTCCTCGCAGTGCCTCCCAGGGTCGTCGGCGACAGCAACGCGGCGGTCACCAGCGTGTAAGTATAAATATTTTTGCTTTGTTTTTTTGCACTTTTTATTTCATTTCTTTTGTGGAGGCTAATTATGTTATTTTTGTCTTTTTCTTTAACAGCCTTCACAGCGTGCTCCCGACTCTGACGGTGAGGATGGAGGACTCGATGTGGACCACCTCATCGATCTCGTCAGAGAAAGGGAGCCGCTCTGGAATATGGCTGACCGCCGCCACGCTGACCTTATCGTTACCCGACGACTCTGGGAGGAAATCTGTTCGCTCCTTGTGGGCCGCTGGGAGGACCTCGATGTTCGGGCCCAGATTAAAGAGCGTAAGTATATACAGTAACGGTTGCTTGATGTAACCAGTGTTTCCCGAACTCCAGTCCTCGTGGTCCCCACGGATCATGTGTTCAGGATTTCTATTTACTATGGAAATCCTGAAAACATGACCCCTGGGGACCATGAGGACTGGAGTTTGTGAAACACTGATGTTGTATACTAACCACTCCTTTCTCGTTTCAGGGAACAGAATTGTGAATCGGTGGCGGTCTGTGAGGGATCGTTTCAAGAAGGAGTTCAATAAAGAGATGCGGGCCCCGAGTGGATCTGGAGGACGCAGGAGCAAGTACAAGTACGCACAAGCCCTGTCGTTCCTCCGGGAAACAATGCTCACCAGAAGGTAAATATTACACACCACATGTGAAAAAAAATGTTAGATGTAACTTTTTTTTTTCAGCCAGGGCCATACCATGTCAGTATTTTAATTGTTTTTTTTTCTCTTTATTCCACAGCACGGTGAGCAGCACTCGGGAGCCTGCACGATTGGACCCTTCTGAGGCGATCCCTGAGGAGACCGGCACCGAGGGACACTTCGACCGCCCCGGTACATCTGCACCTTCCCAGCCTTCCCACACATTCGACCCATCTGTCCCATCCACCAGCACAGGAGCATCGTGGCCGCCTACATTACATGAAGCTGCTGGTGAGGAGATCGCTTTCCCTTTACCCCACCCTTCTGCCCCTGCCGCCTCTAGTACACCTGCGGGTACTGGGCGGCAGCGGCAGAGGGGTCAGGAAAAGAGTTATGCGCAAGAGTTATTGCATCTGAATGCATCTTTCCAGAACTGTCTCAAAGTCTTGTCAGAGCAAATCTCCGCAGGCTTTCAGCAGATCAACTCCAGCATTCTGGAGGTGAAGACACTTCTGCAAACCATGCATTCAGAAGCAAGATCTTCGCCAAACCACACCTTTTTCAGGTCTGTTGTGGAGCGCATGGAAACACTATCTCCTACCCAGCAGATGCATGTAATGCATTCGTGCCACGGTGCTCTACAGCAGGTTACCTCCCAACCTCCACCTCACACCACTGTAGTTCCTCCACCTGCACCCCCTCCAGCCACTTTCCATCCTCCCCCTCCTATTACATCTGCACCCCTCCAGCCACTTTCCATCCTCCCCCTCCTACTACATACCAGCAACCTGCCCAGTACCAGCAACCTCCCCAGTACCAGTCATCTCCCCACTTCCAGCAACCTGCCCCGTACCAAACTCCTTCCCCGTACCAAACTCCTTCCCCATACAACTTTCCATCAACATCATCTGCTCCTACAGTCCCTGCCCAACCCTCCACTCCACCACCCACCACCTCTTCTGCTTCCCACATGTCCACCCATTCTGTAGTTTTTTCCACACCTTCACCTCTAACTGTTCCTTCCCCACCACGATCCCAGTCCTCTCTCCACACACCCAGTATCGAAGTGTCCCGCAGCCCCTCCAGCAGTATTTCCACCCCACAGTACACAGAATTGTAATGTGTGTTTTTTGTAATAAAAATGCCCATTGGGTTTAAAACCTTTATTAAAAAAGTTTTTTGCACTTTAAAAACATTTTACAAAAAAAAAAAAAATTTAAATAAAAGTTAAATTATCGTTTCACAATGGTTGTCTGTCATTTCTTTCTGCGGCGAACTATGTTTTAAAAAAAGGTTAAATACAGGGTATTTCAAAGGTAAAAAGGTATTCAAAACCAGGTATAACTGTGGGTAAATTTTAGCTTTTTGCCACAGTTGTGTTCCTGGTTGTGTTTGAAGCAAAGTATTTCACCGAAAAAGTTGTGTTTATTGTTGGTGATTTCCTACCAATGTACACAACTTTTGTTAAAAGGTGAAATACTTTGCATAAAACACAACCAGGTACACACCTGTGGCCTAAAGCTAAAAATAGTAAGACCATGACAAGATAGCCAACTTTGGTTGGCAAAGGTATATACTGTTGGTCCAGAAGGTACACAAGTTTAGGGCAAAAATCTCTCACACTCTGTCATCCCAGTGTACTCTGCCTTGAGGTGACATAAAGTATAGTGGAAAATTGTCCCTGAAACCGTCACAGAACTTCTAGTGGTAATATTTCCAATGACAACATCCATCTTCACCAGTAACTTGCTCTTCTCTCCAACCTGCACTTTCTTCTCTACAACCTGTCAAAGAAGGGCTGTAGGAACATGCTATATCTAGTTTTCCAGTAGCCAATCCCGTTCGGAAGGCCACAAGGGTCAATTTTAAAAACCGGATCCGGCGTAATCCGTCGAAAAACGGATAGAAAAACGGATGAACCGGATGAGACGGATCCGGTTTTGTCTGTCAAGAACAAGACGGATCCGGCAGAAAACCGGATCCGGCACTTCAGGTTTTACAAAACATTTGCCGGATCCGGCATTCCGGCACGACGCCGGATCGCGCCTGACGCCGAAAACCTGATGTGTGAAAGTAGCCTTACAATGTTTGGCCGTGTGCATACTTGGTATACATTAGGAGCTTTCCCCAGCTATACTGTAACGTCGCCATAGGCCCCCAGTCACCAGACGGAGGCTGAATATGCGTTCTTTCAGCTTCTGTTTGGCCGGTATACGTTTCATTGTATAGGAAAGTGCCGCAGACACCTGCGCCATGACCTGCTGCCTATGGCATCCTGCAGTTTACAAGACAGAGTAGTGGGGCAAGGAGCCTGTGGCTACCTGCTCTACCCCAGGATCAACCTATATTTGCATCATGTTGATGATGATACAATTTCTAATGGCGCTTACCAGAGATCCGGGATGCTAGGCGAGAAATCCAGGGACTTTGGTCGGTCCTTTCGCTCTCGTGACGCCTCTGGTACGAACTCAATGCCAATTTACCAGAATTCATGCCCTAAAAATGCCCACCCATGTAAAATTTTTATTTTCTTTGTTCAAAAAGTACTGATCCCATCCCCCAAACCTGATCCCTCCCGTGTGACCATTGGCAGTGTCTGTTTTTTTGCATCTCTCTTGCATTCAAGTGAATGGGGCCGAGTTGTAATACCGATACAATGTTACATAAAAGTGATCCGCTTGCACAACAGAATTATCTACACTGATACATTGTAGCTGACCTTTCAGCTGCCTGAGGAGGATTAGGTCAGAAGGGTTTTACATTTATCTTCAAGGTGTAATCGAGAACGCTTCCATTCTCTAACAGTAAACAGAGATCTCTAAATTGGCAAAGTATATTAGAAAATTGCACAATTTTTAATTAGGCGATGACTATGCTTTTTTTCCATGAAACTGAAAACCCCTTTAATTTGCATAACGAGAATTGTAGCGAAACAACGACCAGTCACAGGTGACAGGAGTCCAATCTTTCTTCCCGTATATTGCCACCGTCTGCAATGTGTCCTCATGATGTAGCGTACATGCACTTCTCCCAGCCGTAATGGCCAATCTATTGCCGCAGTTCTTATGTCATTATTTTGGATGGATCACTACTGCTCCGGTAATCAAGACCAGATCAGAAATGTTGAAATCTCGAAGACCCTCTTTAAGGATAGCTTCTTCACATCAGTAACATGGTGACTGACAGCTAGCTGTACATGAGCTAAAGATAATATTCCCTCTCACGTTGATGGATGCAAACAGAGGGCTGAATCGCTGCCATTTCATACAATGGAGGAGCTGAATTCTCCAGCATATGAACATCTGTCTGGCAGGATGAGCAGAGCGATAACTGTGATTTACCCTGAGAATCCTGTCTGGACTAGCCAGAAAGCTTTACCTCTCCCTATTACTTCCCTATGTAGACGGTGATTGATTTGTGATTATTTGCCTATCCAGGATACAATGTAACACTTTAAAAACCAGTCTCTAGCCTCTCTGCACCAGCACTTAAAGGGAACCTGTTGGAAATTTCTACGCCCCCAAACCATTTACAAGTATATGACTATGTAGCCCTTTGAAATTTAAGCACATTTATCTGTTTATGACCCCAAAACGGCATTCAAGAAGGGAGAAATTGCATTTTGTAGTTCTGTATATATGGGTTTGTAAGTGCATTGCACTTCCAGCTCCTCAGCTTCACACTGTATTCACTGCCTGGCGCCACCCTCATCTGGTTGATTGACAGGTCGTTGGCTGGAATATACGGCAAGGAATATAGCTCCCTTCTGGAGCATTGTTTTGTGGTCACAGACAGTGCCATTTGACAGGTTTGTCACAGCCATCATCGGCTGGTAAAGAGGCAGGCTCGGCTTGCGAGTTTGCACCGAAGGCATGGAGCTGGCATATAACGTACATTTACATCATATGTTGTTAAAGGGTTAAATGTGCACCAAACAAACAAAGGTTTTTACACATGCATACAGTACTCCCCAATACACTATTACAAGCGCATCTTACAGACATACATTTCCAAACACCCAGACTTGTACATACACACAATTACACATACATGCATATTATACACATATATTGTGTTCACACACATGCAAACATGCATTTACAGATAATAAAATCCACATACATATAAATACATTGTGGACGCTTTTATATCCCTTGATTGGAGCAGCCAGTCACACAGCGCCCCCCTTATGTGCGGATTGTCTGTGGTCCAGGCCCACACTCCGCTCTGAGACCCTCTTCTACAAGCCAACTGCACCGAATGACATCAGTCTGGCAGACATGGCCAAGTGCAGTGTAGTACGTGCGTCTGCTGTACTGTGATGCACTTTTAGATGTGCATTATAGCTGCTAAAACAGCAGTCCATCAACACCGACCGGGGACTTGTGCCCCTCTAGCTCCTGACCCCAACCGCCCTTGCCTCTCACAAACCACCATATATGTACGGCATGATAATAGCGCTGACTCACAAGAAGAGCTGACATCATCAGCAACGGCCACGACGATCGGCATTGGCACTGATTGCCGCGGTTTAGCGCCTTTGATATCACTGTCAATTGTGACAATGTTTTCTAGATGGTTAGAAAAAAAATGGTATCACTGAAAATATATTCTCGTCCCATTTTTGTGCGGCCCATTTACCTGGCTGAGTTTGAGACCTCTACTCTAGGCAGTGTTTTGTGTGAAATCTTGAGTCCTGGAATCCATGAGGATGTTGCTTCGAAATGTGCCAGCTACCTAAACATTGTACACGTCAAGTAACCTGTTTCATGGCAATGATAGCGGTTGATTAATGCAACACTGCAAGAATTGAGTTCAGGGTGTTGACCCCAGATCTCTGGGGGATGTGCTGGAAAAGTCCTATTCATAGAGATCCCACTTTGCACCTTACTCTAATACTTCTGTCTTGGTTTTTGATGCTGCAAGACACTTGGATAGGTCTTGTAAAACCCATGGATAACATTAGGTAAGGTGTTTTTAATGTTACCCTCAATTCGGATTGTTGGAGGTGAAGGGTGAATTGAGTAGATGAGGCGGTATGGTCAAGATGGTGTCGTAATTGCAAGCCAGACAAATGTGGGTATTTTGCCGGATTGACATACCGCTATAAACATGAGCAGTCTTATCAAAGTTGTGAGCACAAAGGAAACCTCTGGGAGAACTCAGCCATAATGACGGGCCCGGTGCCAAGTTCATATTGAAAGAGTCGAGACTAAAGAAGAGAAGGAAGGGAAGCTGGACCGGAAATACTGATCCTTGGTTGCCATGGCTTGCAAGTCACTAAATGTCAACAAGGAAAGGGCACAAAACCTGGCAACTGATTTTTAGACCCTTTTATATCTAGTGGGATTTTCCACTTTACCCCATCCATTTCTTAAAGGTTCAGCCAGTTTTATGAAAGTTCAGCATGATAAATTAGACTGGAAATATTAATCACACCAATTACGTGAATAGGCTCGGACTGACACAGCGCACAGATGTGAGGCTTGCTATATCAGTGCCAAGCACATTGATAGGCTAGCCTAAGGCCAGCAGTGCAAAATATTAGAAAAGATTCCAAATACAAAATATTTAGGGCTCCCCAAACATTACTTACCGTTATGGGAGCCAAGTGGGCACAGGTGGGACTTCAAGCTCTACTACCTCTAGAATTACACCCCTGGAAATGAGATATTTGAATTTAGTTGACCTCATAGACTGTAGTTGATCTCAGTTTCCCACCATGATCTACTGTATAGCTGGAGTATACAGAGGGAAGAAGAACACACTTTTGACTTATGGCAATGTGAAGGTATCCTTCTGGAAACAGCTCCTGACACTTACTTTCACCTAAGTGTACAAACACACTATGCAGATAGCCTTAGTTACTTTTTTACCTTTCCCTCAACAGCACAAGTCACATTATGTCTTATTCCAGCCTTCCCCTCCCTTCCATGTGTCCATTCATCAGCCACCATTGGGAGGTGGTGCTGAAGTCAGTCCAGATATGGAAATACGCAGCAGAAAAAGAGGACTGAGTGGTCACTATGTAACCCGTATCTGATGGCCTGAGCGGACCCCGCAGCATACTAATAAGATAGATGTGTTGGTACATACAGATGGAGCTGAATTCGCTAGATTCTGCATAAACTGGTCATTTATGAGTCCAGATGACAACACAAAAAAGATTTGCATGCATTTTTTAGAAAAAACGTGTACATTGTACTTTTGGAGCTATGACTAGATATGAAAAAAAAAACTTTGCCAAGTTTGGACTTGCTGCGTGTTCTCTGCATCTGACCTATGTCACGCTCCTCTCCGTCAGGCACCGGCACGACAGTAGGAATAACACCATGTAATGCATGTATTTCCATCCGCTCATTATCCCAATGAATGAAGGGTCCTATATCCCCTTTGTGTAACTTGGAATTTGTGGACCCGTCCCGCATGAATTCTGTACCAGAACCCTCCACCTTCCATGTGTCATTCATTTTACTAGTGTCTTCTTATTTGGGAGAGGGACATTTTCTCCTGTCTCCTCCGGCAATGCATTGTTCAGACACAGGACACGTTCTCTTTCTTTTTTTAGGTTTGAGATTTTAAAGTTTTCACTACAGAGTCACAAAAATAGCTGCCATTCTTAAAAGGGTGCAGGGAACACAATGGAAACCACTGACCTGTGACATCATCTCTCCTTTCTAAAGTTACTTTACCATTTGCCTCTTCTTCCTTGCCTGTCCCCATTTATACATTGCCCTCATTAACAAGGGGAAGAGACTTTGACATGGCAGTCCATTGTTTAGTCTATGGCTGCTTTTTTTATAAGAATGTGACATTCACGACAAGCATCACTGACAATATCTGTCCCAGAGACCCTCATACCCAACCCTGTACAGTATGTGACTGATATATAATCTGTGTAAGGCACTGTTATATGTTCCCTGTACAGTATATCACTGATATATAATCTGTGTATGGTACTGTTATATGCTCCCTGTACAGTATGTCGCTGGTATATAAGCTGTGTATGGCACTGTTATATGTTCCCTGTACAGTATGTCGCTGGTATATAAGCTGTGTATGGCACTGTTATATGTTCCCTGTACAGTATGTCACTGGTATATAAGCTGTGTATGGCACTGTTATATGTTCCCTGTACAGTATGTCACTGGTATATAAGCTGTGTATGGCACTGTTATATGTTCCCTGTACAGTATGTCACTGGTATATAAGCTGTGTATGGCACTGTTATATGTTCCCTGTACAGTATGTCACTGGTATATAAGCTGTGTATGGCACTGTTATATGTTCCCTGTACAGTATGTCGCTGGTATATAAGCTGTGTATGGCACTGTTATATGTTCCCTGTACAGTATGTCACTGGTATATAAGCTGTGTATGGCACTGTTATATGTTCCCTATACAGTATGTCACTGGTATATAAGCTGTGTATGGCACTGTTATATGTTCCCTGTACAGTATGTCGCTGGTATATAAGCTGTGTATGGCACTGTTATATGTTCCCTGTACAGTATGTCACTGGTATATAAGCTGTGTATGGCACTGTTATATGTTCCCTATACAGTATGTCACTGGTATATAAGCTGTGTATGGCACTGTTATATGTTCCCTGTACAGTATATCACTGGTATATAAGCTGTGTATGGCACTGTTATATGTTCCCTGTACAGTATATCACTGGTATATAAGCTGTGTATGGCACTGTTATATGTTCCCTGTACAGTATGTCGCTGGTATATAAGCTGTGTATGGCACTGTTATATGTTCCCTGTACAGTATGTCACTGGTATATAAGCTGGGTTTGGCACTGTTATATGTTCCCTGTACAGTATGTCACTGGTATATAAGCTGTGTATGGCACTGTTATATGTTCCCTGTACAGTATGTCGCTGGCATATAAGCTGTGTATGGCACTGTTGTATGTTCCCAGCAAAGAGCAAACAGATGAAGGGCATACTAGGGCACACAAATCACCACATTACCAGACGGAGCTCTTTATCTGAAGTATTGCGGCATATAATTCAGTCAAAAAATGGAGGTGCTTGCATGAAAAAACATGAATATTTCAATGTGAAGCGAAAAAAGAAGAAGCGAGTAATCGCGAAACGGCCGTTGTCCGGCACCTCCCTCCCCTAGCATTCCTCTACGTCCTGCATGTCCACACATTTGATGGAAATTATGTGAAATAAAGACTCAGTTTTTCAGCTACATCGGTGAGTGCTGCATATTTCTTCTTTTTTCTCTTCACACTGTTATATGTTCCCTGTACAGTATGTCGCTGGTATATAAGCTGTGTATGGCACTGTTATATGTTCCCTGTACAGTATGTCACTGGTATATAAACTGGGTTTGGCACTGTTATATGTTCCCTGTACAGTATATCACTGGTATATAAGCTGTGTATGGCACTGTTATATGTTCCCTGTACAGTATGTCACTGGTATATAAGCTGTGTATGGCACTGTTATATGTTCCCTGTACAGTATGTCACTGGTATATAAGCTGGGTTTGGCACTGTTATATGTTCCCTGTACAGTATGTCACTGGTATATAAGCTGTGTATGGCACTGTTATATGTTCCCTGTACAGTATGTCGCTGGCATATAAGCTGTGTATGGCACTGTTATATGTTCCCAGCAAAGAGCAAACAGATGAAGGGCATACTAGGGCACACAAATCACCACATTACCAGACGGAGCTCTTTATCTGAAGTATTGCGGCATATAATTCAGTCAAAAAATGGAGGTGCTTGCATGAAAAAACATGAATATTTCAATGTGAAGCGAAAAAAGAAGAAGCGAGTAATCGCGAAACGGCCGTTGTCCGGCACCTCCCTCCCCTAGCATTCCTCTACGTCCTGCATGTCCACACATTTGATGGAAATTATGTGAAATAAAGACTCAGTTTTTCAGCTACATCGGTGAGTGCTGCATATTTCTTCTTTTTTCTCTTCACACTGTTATATGTTCCCTGTACAGTATGTCGCTGGTATATAAGCTGTGTATGGCACTGTTATATGTTCCCTGTACAGTATGTCACTGGTATATAAACTGGGTTTGGCACTGTTATATGTTCCCTGTACAGTATATCACTGGTATATAAGCTGTGTATGGCACTGTTATATGTTCCCTGTACAGTATGTCACTGGTATATAAGCTGTGTATGGCACTGTTATATGTTCCCTGTACAGTATGTCACTGGTATATAAGCTGTGTATGGCACTGTTATATGTTCCCTGTACAGTATGTCACTGGTATATAAGCTGTGTATGGCACTGTTATATGTTCCCTGTACAGTATGTCACTGGTATATAAGCTGTGTATGGCACTGTTATATGTTCCCTGTACAGTATGTCACTGGTATATAAGCTGTGTATGGCACTGTTATATGTTCCCTGTACAGTATGTCACTGGTATATAAGCTGTGTATGGCACTGTTATATGTTCCCTGTACAGTATATCACTGGTATATAAGCTGTGTATGGCACTGTTATATGTTCCCTGTACAGTATGTCACTGGTATATAAGCTGTGTATGGCACTGTTATATGTTCCCTGTACAGTATGTCGCTGGTATATAAGCTGTGTATGGCACTGTTATATGTTCCCTGTACAGTATGTCACTGGTATATAAGCTGTGTATGGCACTGTTATATGTTCCCTGTACAGTATGTCGCTGGTATATAAGCTGTGTATGGCACTGTTATATGTTCCCTGTACAGTATGTCACTGGTATATAAGCTGTGTATGGCACTGTTATATGTTCCCTGTACAGTATGTCGCTGGTATATAAGCTGTGTATGGCACTGTTATATGTTCCCTGTACAGTATGTCACTGGTATATAAGCTGGGTTTGGCACTGTTATATGTTCCCTGTACAGTATGTCACTGGTATATAAGCTGTGTATGGCACTGTTATATGTTCCCTGTACAGTATGTCGCTGGCATATAAGCTGCGTATGGCACTGTTATATGTTCCCAGCAAAGAGCAAACAGATGAAGGGCATACTAGGGCACACAAATCACCACATTACCAGACGGAGCTCTTTATCTGAAGTATTGCGGCATATAATTCAGTCAAAAAATGGAGGTGCTTGCATGAAAAAACATGAATATTTCAATGTGAAGCGAAAAAAGAAGAAGCGAGTAATCGCGAAACGGCCGTTGTCCGGCACCTCCCTCCCCTAGCATTCCTCTACGTCCTGCATGTCCACACATTTGATGGAAATTATGTGAAATAAAGACTCAGTTTTTCAGCTACATCGGTGAGTGCTGCATATTTCTTCTTTTTTCTCTTCACACTGTTATATGTTCCCTGTACAGTATGTCGCTGGTATATAAGCTGTGTATGGCACTGTTATATGTTCCCTGTACAGTATGTCACTGGTATATAAACTGGGTTTGGCACTGTTATATGTTCCCTGTACAGTATGTCGCTGGTATATAAGCTGGGTATGCCACTGTTATATGTTCCCTGTACAGTATGTCGCTGGTATATAAGCTGTGTATGGCACTGTTATATGTTCCCTATACAGTATGTCACTGGTATATAAGCTGGGTATGCCACTGTTATATGTTCCCTGTACAGTATGTCACTGGTATATAAGCTGTGTATGGCACTGTTATATGTTCCCTGTACAGTATGTCGCTGGTATATAAGCTGTGTATGGCACTGTTATATGTTCCCTGTACAGTATGTCACTGGTATATAAACTGGGTTTGGCACTGTTATATGTTCCCTGTACAGTATGTCGCTGGTATATAAGCTGGGTATGCCACTGTTATATGTTCCCTGTACAGTATGTCGCTGGTATATAAGCTGTGTATGGCACTGTTATATGTTCCCTATACAGTATGTCACTGGTATATAAGCTGGGTATGCCACTGTTATATGTTCCCTGTACAGTATGTCACTGGTATATAAGCTGTGTATGGCACTGTTATATGTTCCCTGTACAGTATGTCGCTGGTATATAAGCTGTGTATGGCACTGTTATATGTTCCCTATACAGTATGTCACTGGTATATAAGCTGTGTATGGCACTGTTATATGTTCCCTGTACAGTATGTCACTGGTATATAAGCTGTGTATGCCACTGTTATATGTTCCCTGTACAGTATGTCACTGGTATATAAGCTGTGTATGGCACTGTTATATGTTCCCTGTACAGTATGTCACTGGTATATAAGCTGGGTATGCCACTGTTATATGTTCCCTGTACAGTATGTCACTGGTATATAAGCTGTGTATGGCACTGTTATATGTTCCCTGTACAGTATGTCACTGGTATATAAGCTGGGTATGCCACTGTTATATGTTCCCTGTACAGTATGTCACTGGTATATAAGCTGTGTATGGCACTGTTATATGTTCCCTGTACAGTATGTCACTGGTATATAAGCTGTGTATGGCACTGTTATATGTTCCCTGTACAGTATGTCACTGGTATATAAGCTGTGTATGGCACTGTTATATGTTCCCTGTACAGTATGTCACTGGTATATAAGCTGTGTATGGCACTGTTATATGTTCCCTGTACAGTATGTCGCTGGTATATAAGCTGTGTATGGCACTGTTATATGTTCCCTGTACAGTATGTCACTGGTATATAAGCTGTGTATGGCACTGTTATATGTTCCCTGTACAGTATGTCACTGGTATATAAGCTGTGTATGGCACTGTTATATGTTCCCTGTACAGTATGTCACTGGTATATAAGCTGTGTATGGCACTGTTATATGTTCCCTGTACAGTATGTCACTGGTATATAAGCTGTGTATGGCACTGTTATATGTTCCCTGTACAGTATGTCGCTGGTATATAAGCTGTGTATGCCACTGTTATATGTTCCCTGTACAGTATGTCACTGGTATATAAGCTGTGTATGCCACTGTTATATGTTCCCTGTACAGTATGTCACTGGTATATAAGCTGTGTATGGCACTGTTATATGTTCCCTGTACAGTATGTCACGGGTATATAAGCTGGGTATGCCACTGTTATATGTTCCCTGTACAGTATGTCACTGGTATATAAGCTGTGTATGCCACTGTTATATGTTCCCTATACAGTATGTCACTGGTATATAAGCTGTGTATGCCACTGTTATATGTTCCCTGTACAGTATGTCACTGGTATATAAGCTGTGTATGCCACTGTTATATGTTCCCTGTACAGTATGTCACTGGTATATAAGCTGTGTATGGCACTGTTATATGTTCCCTGTACAGTATGTCACTGGTATATAAGCTGTGTATGGCACTGTTATATGTTCCCTGTACAGTATGTCACTGGTATATAAGCTGTGTATGGCACTGTTATATGTTCCCTGTACAGTATGTCGCTGGTATATAAGCTGTGTATGGCACTGTTATATGTTCCCTGTACAGTATGTCACTGGTATATAAGCTGTGTATGGCACTGTTATATGTTCCCTGTACAGTATGTCACTGGTATATAAGCTGTGTATGGCACTGTTATATGTTCCCTGTACAGTATGTCGCTGGTATATAAGCTGTGTATGGCACTGTTATATGTTCCCTGTACAGTATGTCACTGGTATATAAGCTGGGTTTGGCACTGTTATATGTTCCCTGTACAGTATGTCACTGGTATATAAGCTGTGTATGGCACTGTTATATGTTCCCTGTACAGTATGTCACTGGTATATAAGCTGGGTTTGGCACTGTTATATGTTCCCTGTACAGTATGTCACTGGTATATAAGCTGTGTATGGCACTGTTATATGTTCCCTGTACAGTATGTCGCTGGCATATAAGCTGTGTATGGCACTGTTATATGTTCCCAGCAAAGAGCAAACAGATGAAGGGCATACTAGGGCACACAAATCACCACATTACCAGACGGAGCTCTTTATCTGAAGTATTGCGGCATATAATTCAGTCAAAAAATGGAGGTGCTTGCATGAAAAAACATGAATATTTCAATGTGAAGCGAAAAAAGAAGAAGCGAGTAATCGCGAAACGGCCGTTGTCCGGCACCTCCCTCCCCTAGCATTCCTCTACGTCCTGCATGTCCACACATTTGATGGAAATTATGTGAAATAAAGACTCAGTTTTTCAGCTACATCGGTGAGTGCTGCATATTTCTTCTTTTTTCTCTTCACACTGTTATATGTTCCCTGTACAGTATGTCGCTGGTATATAAGCTGTGTATGGCACTGTTATATGTTCCCTGTACAGTATGTCGCTGGTATATAAGCTGTGTATGGCACTGTTATATGTTCCCTGTACAGTATGTCACTGGTATATAAACTGGGTTTGGCACTGTTATATGTTCCCTGTACAGTATGTCGCTGGTATATAAGCTGGGTATGCCACTGTTATATGTTCCCTGTACAGTATGTCGCTGGTATATAAGCTGTGTATGGCACTGTTATATGTTCCCTATACAGTATGTCACTGGTATATAAGCTGGGTATGCCACTGTTATATGTTCCCTGTACAGTATGTCACTGGTATATAAGCTGTGTATGGCACTGTTATATGTTCCCTGTACAGTATGTCGCTGGTATATAAGCTGTGTATGGCACTGTTATATGTTCCCTGTACAGTATGTCGCTGGTATATAAGCTGGGTATGCCACTGTTATATGTTCCCTGTACAGTATGTCGCTGGTATATAAGCTGTGTATGGCACTGTTATATGTTCCCTATACAGTATGTCACTGGTATATAAGCTGGGTATGCCACTGTTATATGTTCCCTGTACAGTATGTCACTGGTATATAAGCTGTGTATGGCACTGTTATATGTTCCCTGTACAGTATGTCGCTGGTATATAAGCTGTGTATGGCACTGTTATATGTTCCCTATACAGTATGTCACTGGTATATAAGCTGTGTATGGCACTGTTATATGTTCCCTGTACAGTATGTCACTGGTATATAAGCTGTGTATGCCACTGTTATATGTTCCCTGTACAGTATGTCACTGGTATATAAGCTGGGTATGCCACTGTTATATGTTCCCTGTACAGTATGTCACTGGTATATAAGCTGTGTATGGCACTGTTATATGTTCCCTGTACAGTATGTCACTGGTATATAAGCTGGGTATGCCACTGTTATATGTTCCCTGTACAGTATGTCGCTGGTATATAAGCTGTGTATGGCACTGTTATATATTCCCTGTACAGTATGTCACTGGTATATAAGCTGGGTATGCCACTGTTATATGTTCCCTGTACAGTATGTCACTGGTATATAAGCTGTGTATGGCACTGTTATATGTTCCCTGTACAGTATGTCACTGGTATATAAGCTGGGTATGCCACTGTTATATGTTCCCTGTACAGTATGTCACTGGTATATAAGCTGTGTATGGCACTGTTATATGTTCCCTGTACAGTATGTCACTGGTATATAAGCTGTGTATGGCACTGTTATATGTTCCCTGTACAGTATGTCGCTGGTATATAAGCTGTGTATGGCACTGTTATATGTTCCCTGTACAGTATGTCACTGGTATATAAGCTGTGTATGGCACTGTTATATGTTCCCTGTACAGTATGTCACTGGTATATAAGCTGTGTATGGCACTGTTATATGTTCCCTGTACAGTATGTCACTGGTATATAAGCTGTGTATGGCACTGTTATATGTTCCCTGTACAGTATGTCACTGGTATATAAGCTGTGTATGGCACTGTTATATGTTCCCTGTACAGTATGTCACTGGTATATAAGCTGTGTATGGCACTGTTATATGTTCCCTGTACAGTATGTCGCTGGTATATAAGCTGTGTATGCCACTGTTATATGTTCCCTGTACAGTATGTCACTGGTATATAAGCTGTGTATGCCACTGTTATATGTTCCCTGTACAGTATGTCACTGGTATATAAGCTGTGTATGGCACTGTTATATGTTCCCTGTACAGTATGTCACGGGTATATAAGCTGGGTATGCCACTGTTATATGTTCCCTGTACAGTATGTCACTGGTATATAAGCTGTGTATGCCACTGTTATATGTTCCCTGTACAGTATGTCACTGGTATATAAGCTGTGTATGGCACTGTTATATGTTCCCTGTACATTATGTCACTGGTATATAAGCTGTGTATGGCACTGTTATATGTTCCCTGTACAGTATGTCACTGGTATATAAGCTGTGTATGGCACTGTTATATGTTCCCTGTACAGTATGTCACTGGTATATAAGCTGTGTATGGCACTGTTATATGTTCCCTGTACAGTATGTCGCTGGTATATAAGCTGGGTATGGCACTGTTATATGTTCCCTGTACAGTATGTCGCTGGTATATAAGCTGTGTATGGCACTGTTATATGTTCCCTGTACAGTATGTCGCTGGTATATAAGCTGTGTATGGCACTGTTATATGTTCCCTATACAGTATGTCACTGGTATATAAGCTGTGTATGCCACTGTTATATGTTCCCTGTACAGTATGTCGCTGGTATATAAGCTATGTATGCCACTGTTATATGTTCCCTGTACAGTATGTCACTGGTATATAAGCTGTGTATGGCACTGTTATATGTTCCCTGTACAGTATGTCACTGGTATATAAGCTGTGTATGGCACTGTTATATGTTCCCTGTACAGTATGTCACTGGTATATAAGCTGGGTATGGCACTGTTATATGTTCCCTGTACAGTATGTCGCTGGTATATAAGCTGTGTATGGCACTGTTATATGTTCCCTGTACAGTATGTCGCTGGTATATAAGCTGGGTATGGCACTGTTATATGTTCCCTGTACAGTATGTCGCTGGTATATAAGCTGTGTATGGCACTGTTATATGTTCCCTGTACAGTATGTCGCTGGTATATAAGCTGTGTATGCCACTGTTATATGTTCCCTGTACAGTATGTCGCTGGTATATAAGCTGTGTATGCCACTGTTATATGTTCCCTGTACAGTATGTCACTGGTATATAAGCTGTGTATGGCACTGTTATATGTTCCCTGTACAGTATGTCACTGGTATATAAGCTGTGTATGGCACTGTTATATGTTCCCTGTACAGTATGTCACTGGTATATAAGCTGGGTATGGCACTGTTATATGTTCCCTGTACAGTATGTCGCTGGTATATAAGCTGTGTATGGCACTGTTATATGTTCCCTGTACAGTATGTCACTGGTATATAAGCTGGGTATGGCACTGTTATATGTTCCCTGTACAGTATGTCGCTGGTATATAAGCTGTGTATGGCACTGTTATATGTTCCCTGTACAGTATGTCACTGGTATATAAGCTGTGTATGGCACTGTTATATGTTCCCTGTACAGTATGTCACTGGTATATAAGCTGTGTATGGCACTGTTATATGTTCCCTGTACAGTATGTCACTGGTATATAAGCTGTGTATGGCACTGTTATATGTTCCCTGTACAGTATGTCACTGGTATATAAGCTGTGTATGGCACTGTTATATGTTCCCTGTACAGTATGTCACTGGTATATAAGCTGTGTATGGCACTGTTATATGTTCCCTGTACAGTATGTCACTGGTATATAAGCTGTGTATGGCACTGT
The DNA here is from genome assembly GCF_039654945.1 of Dendrobates tinctorius. Taxonomy (NCBI): domain Eukaryota; kingdom Metazoa; phylum Chordata; class Amphibia; order Anura; family Dendrobatidae; genus Dendrobates; species Dendrobates tinctorius. The sequence continues at coordinate 11,420,593 of NW_027361993.1, forward strand.
TATATGTTCCCTGTACAGTATGTCACTGGTATATAAGCTGTGTATGGCACTGTTATATGTTCCCTGTACAGTATGTCACTGGTATATAAGCTGTGTATGGCACTGTTATATGTTCCCTGTACAGTATGTCACTGGTATATAAGCTGGGTATGGCACTGTTATATGTTCCCTGTACAGTATGTCGCTGGTATATAAGCTGTGTATGGCACTGTTATATGTTCCCTGTACAGTATGTCACTGGTATATAAGCTGGGTTTGGCACTGTTATATGTTCCCTGTACAGTATGTCACTGGTATATAAGCTGTGTATGGCACTGTTATATGTTCCCTGTACAGTATGTCACTGGTATATAAGCTGTGTATGGTACTGTTATATGGTCCCTGTACAGTATGTCACTGGTATATAAGCTGTGTATGGCACTGTTATATGTTCCCTGTACAGTATGTCGCTGGTATATAAGCTGTGTATGGCACTGTTATATGTTCCCTGTACAGTATGTCACTGGTATATAAGCTGTGTATGGCACTGTTATATGTTCCCTGTACAGTATGTCACTGGTATATAAGCTGGGTTTGGCACTGTTATATGTTCCCTGTACAGTATGTCGCTGGCATATAAGCTGTGTATGGCACTGTTATATGTTCCCTGTACAGTATGTCACTGGTATATAAGCTGTGTATGGCACTGTTATATGTTCCCTGTACAGTATGTCGCTGGTATATAAGCTGTGTATGGCACTGTTATATGTTCCCTATACAGTATGTCACTGGTATATAAGCTGTGTATGGCACTGTTATATGTTCCCTGTACAGTATGTCACTGGTATATAAGCTGTGTATGGCACTGTTATATGTTCCCTGTACAGTATGTCACTGGTATATAAGCTGTGTATGGCACTGTTATATGTTCCCTGTACAGTATGTCACTGGTATATAAGCTGGGTATGGCACTGTTATATGTTCCCTGTACAGTATGTCGCTGGTATATAAGCTGTGTTTGCCACTGTTATATGTTCCCTGTACAGTATGTCACTGGTATATAAGCTGTGTATGGCACTGTTATATGCTCCCTGTACAGTATGTCACTGGTATATAAGCTGTGTATGCCACTGTTATATGTTCCCTGTACAGTATGTCACTGGTATATAAGCTGTGTATGGCACTGTTATATGTTCCCTGTACAGTATGTCACTGGTATATAAGCTGTGTATGCCACTGTTATATGTTCCCTGTACAGTATATCACTGGTATATAAGCTGTGTATGGCACTGTTATATGTTCCCTGTACAGTATGTCGCTGGTATATAAGCTGTGTATGGCACTGTTATATGTTCCCTGTACAGTATGTCACTGGTATATAAGCTGTGTATGGCACTGTTATATGTTCCCTATACAGTATGTCACTGGTATATAAGCTGTGTATGGCACTGTTATATGTTCCCTGTACAGTATGTCACTGGTATATAAGCTGTGTATGGCACTGTTATATGTTCCCTGTACAGTATGTCACTGGTATATAAGCTGTGTATGGCACTGTTATATGTTCCCTGTACAGTATGTCACTGGTATATAAGCTGTGTATGGCACTGTTATATGTTCCCTATACAGTATGTCACTGGTATATAAGCTGTGTATGGCACTGTTATATGTTCCCTGTACAGTATGTCACTGGTATATAAGCTGTGTATGGCACTGTTATATGTTCCCTGTACAGTATGTCACTGGTATATAAGCTGTGTATGGCACTGTTATATGTTCCCTATACAGTATGTCGCTGGTATATAAGCTGTGTATGGCACTGTTATATGTTCCCTGTACAGTATGTCACTGGTATATAAGCTGTGTATGGCACTGTTATATGTTCCCTGTACAGTATATCACTGGTATATAAGCTGTGTATGGCACTGTTATATGTTCCCTATACAGTATGTCACTGGTATATAAGCTGTGTATGGCACTGTTATATGTTCCCTGTACAGTATGTCACTGGTATATAAGCTGTGTATGGCACTGTTATATGTTCCCTGTACAGTATGTCACTGGTATATAAGCTGTGTATGGCACTGTTATATGTTCCCTATACAGTATGTCGCTGGTATATAAGCTGTGTATGGCACTGTTATATGTTCCCTGTACAGTATGTCACTGGTATATAAGCTGTGTATGGCACTGTTATATGTTCCCTGTACAGTATGTCACTGGTATATAAGCTGTGTATGGCACTGTTATATGTTCCCTGTACAGTATGTCGCTGGTATATAAGCTGTGTATGGCACTGTTATATGTTCCCTATACAGTATGTCACTGGTATATAAGCTGTGTATGGCACTGTTATATGTTCCCTGTACAGTATGTCACTGGTATATAAGCTGTGTATGGCACTGTTATATGTTCCCTGTACAGTATGTCACTGGTATATAAGCTGTGTATGGCACTGTTATATGTTCCCTGTACAGTATGTCACTGGTATATAAGCTGTGTATGGCACTGTTATATGTTCCCTGTACAGTATGTCACTGGTATATAAGCTGTGTATGGCACTGTTATATGTTCCCTGTACAGTATCTCGCTGGTATATAAGCTGGGTTTGGTACTGTTATATGTTCCCTATACAGTATGTCACTGGTATATAAGCTGTGTATGGCACTGTTATATGTTCCCTGTACAGTATGTCACTGGTATATAAGCTGGGTTTGGCACTGTTATATGTTCCCTGTACAGTATGTCACTGGTATATAAGCTGTGTATGGCACTGTTATATGTTCCCTGTACAGTATGTCACTGGTATATAAGCTGTGTATGGCACTGTTATATGTTCCCTGTACAGTATGTCGCTGGTATATAAGCTGTGTATGGCACTGTTATATGTTCCCTGTACAGTATATCACTGGTATATAAGCTGGGTTTGGCACTGTTATATGTTCCCTGTACAGTATGTCACTGGTATATAAGCTGTGTATGGCACTGTTATATGTTCCCTGTACAGTATGTCGCTGGTATATAAGCTGTGTATGGCACTGTTATATGTTCCCTATACAGTATGTCACTGGTATATAAGCTGTGTTATGCCACTGTTATATGTTCCCTATACAGTATGTCACTGGTATATAAGCTGTGTATGGCACTGTTATATGTTCCCTGTACAGTATGTCACTGGTATATAAGCTGTGTATGGCACTGTTATATGTTCCCTGTACAGTATGTCGCTGGTATATAAGCTGTGTATGGCACTGTTATATGTTCCCTATACAGTATGTCACTGGTATATAAGCTGTGTATGCCACTGTTATATGTTCCCTGTACAGTATGTCGCTGGTATATAAGCTGTGTATGCCACTGTTATATGTTCCCTGTACAGTATGTCACTGGTATATAAGCTGTGTATGCCACTGTTATATGTTCCCTGTACAGTATGTCACTGGTATATAAGCTGTGTATGGCACTGTTATATGTTCCCTGTACAGTATGTCACTGGTATATAAGCTGGGTATGCCACTGTTATATGTTCCCTGTACAGTATGTCACTGGTATATAAGCTGTGTATGCCACTGTTATATGTTCCCTGTACAGTATGTCACTGGTATATAAGCTGTGTATGGCACTGTTATATGTTCCCTATACAGTATGTCACTGGTATATAAGCTGTGTATGCCACTGTTATATGTTCCCTGTACAGTATGTCACTGGTATATAAGCTGTGTATGCCACTGTTATATGTTCCCTGTACAGTATGTCACTGGTATATAAGCTGTGTATGGCACTGTTATATGTTCCCTGTACAGTATGTCGCTGGTATATAAGCTGTGTATGGCACTGTTATATGTTCCCTGTACAGTATGTCACTGGTATATAAGCTGTGTATGGCACTGTTATATGTTCCCTGTACAGTATGTCACTGGTATATAAGCTGTGTATGGCACTGTTATATGTTCCCTGTACAGTATGTCACTGGTATATAAGCTGTGTATGGCACTGTTATATGTTCCCTGTACAGTATGTCACTGGTATATAAGCTGTGTATGGCACTGTTATATGTTCCCTGTACAGTATGTCACTGGTATATAAGCTGTGTATGGCACTGTTATATGTTCCCTATACAGTATGTCACTGGTATATAAGCTGTGTATGCCACTGTTATATGTTCCCTGTACAGTATGTCACTGGTATATAAGCTGTGTATGCCACTGTTATATGTTCCCTGTACAGTATGTCACTGGTATATAAGCTGTGTATGGCACTGTTATATGTTCCCTGTACAGTATGTCGCTGGTATATAAGCTGTGTATGGCACTGTTATATGTTCCCTGTACAGTATGTCGCTGGTATATAAGCTGTGTATGGCACTGTTATATGTTCCCTGTACAGTATGTCACTGGTATATAAGCTGTGTATGGCACTGTTATATGTTCCCTGTACAGTATGTCGCTGGTATATAAGCTGTGTATGGCACTGTTATATGTTCCCTGTACAGTATGTCACTGGTATATAAGCTGTGTATGGCACTGTTATATGTTCCCTGTACAGTATGTCGCTGGTATATAAGCTGTGTATGGCACTGTTATATGTTCCCTGTACAGTATGTCACTGGTATATAAGCTGTGTATGGCACTGTTATATGTTCCCTGTACAGTATGTCACTGGTATATAAGCTGTGTATGGCACTGTTATATGTTCCCTGTACAGTATGTCACTGGTATATAAGCTGTGTATGGCACTGTTATATGTTCCCTGTACAGTATGTCGCTGGTATATAAGCTGTGTATGGCACTGTTATATGTTCCCTATACAGTATGTCACTGGTATATAAACTGTGTATGGCACTGTTATATGTTCCCTGTACAGTATGTCACTGGTATATAAGCTGTGTATGGCACTGTTATATGTTCCCTGTACAGTATGTCACTGGTATATAAGCTGTGTATGGCACTGTTATATGTTCCCTATACAGTATGTCGCTGGTATATAAGCTGTGTATGGCACTGTTATATGTTCCCTGTACAGTATGTCACTGGTATATAAGCTGTGTATGGCACTGTTATATGTTCCCTGTACAGTATGTCACTGGTATATAAGCTGTGTATGGCACTGTTATATGTTCCCTGTACAGTATGTCGCTGGTATATAAGCTGTGTATGGCACTGTTATATGTTCCCTATACAGTATGTCACTGGTATATAAGCTGTGTATGCCACTGTTATATGTTCCCTGTACAGTATGTCGCTGGTATATAAGCTGTGTATGGCACTGTTATATGTTCCCTGTACAGTATGTCACTGGTATATAAGCTGTGTATGGCACTGTTATATGTTCCCTGTACAGTATGTCACTGGTATATAAGCTGTGTATGGCACTGTTATATGTTCCCTGTACAGTATGTCACTGGTATATAAGCTGTGTATGGCACTGTTATATGTTCCCTATACAGTATGTCGCTGGTATATAAGCTGGGTTTGGCACTGTTATATGTTCCCTGTACAGTATGTCACTGGTATATAAGCTGTGTATGGCACTGTTATATGTTCCCTGTACAGTATGTCACTGGTATATAAGCTGTGTATGGCACTGTTATATGTTCCCTATACAGTATGTCGCTGGTATATAAGCTGTGTATGGCACTGTTATATGTTCCCTGTACAGTATGTCACTGGTATATAAGCTGTGTATGGCACTGTTATATGTTCCCTGTACAGTATGTCGCTGGTATATAAGCTGTGTATGGCACTGTTATATGTTCCCTGTACAGTATGTCACTGGTATATAAGCTGTGTATGGCACTGTTATATGTTCCCTGTACAGTATGTCGCTGGTATATAAGCTGTGTATGGCACTGTTATATGTTCCCTGTACAGTATGTCGCTGGTATATAAGCTGTGTATGCCACTGTTATATGTTCCCTATACAGTATTTCACTGGTATATAAGCTGTGTATGGCACTGTTATATGTTCCCTGTACAGTATGTCACTGGTATATAAGCTGTGTATGGCACTGTTATATGTTCCCTGTACAGTATGTCACTGGTATATAAGCTGTGTATGGCACTGTTATATGTTCCCTGTACAGTATGTCACTGGTATATAAGCTGTGTATGGCACTGTTATATGTTCCCTGTACAGTATGTCACTGGTATATAAGCTGTGTATGGCACTGTTATATGTTCCCTGTACAGTATGTCACTGGTATATAAGCTGTGTATGCCACTGTTATATGTTCCCTGTACAGTATGTCACTGGTATATAAGCTGTGTATGGCACTGTTATATGTTCCCTGTACAGTATGTCGCTGGTATATAAGCTGTGTATGGCACTGTTATATGTTCCCTGTACAGTATGTCGCTGGTATATAAGCTGTGTATGCCACTGTTATATGTTCCCTGTACAGTATGTCACTGGTATATAAGCTGTGTATGGCACTGTTATATGTTCCCTGTACAGTATGTCACTGGTATATAAGCTGTGTATGCCACTGTTATATGTTCCCTATACAGTATGTCGCTGGTATATACGGTAAGCTGTGTATGGCACTGTTATATGTTCCCTGTACAGTATATCACTGGTATATAAGCTGGGTTTGGCACTGTTATATGTTCCCTGTACAGTATGTCACTGGTATATAAGCTGGGTTTGGCACTGTTATATGTTCCCTATACAGTATGTCACTGGTATATAAGCTGTGTATGGCACTGTTATATGTTCCCTATACAGTATGTCGCTGGTATATACGGTAAGCTGTGTATGGTACTGTTATATGTTCCCTGTACAGTATATCACTGGTATATAAGCTGGGTTTGGCACTGTTATATGTTCCCTGTACAGTATGTCACTGGTATATAAGCTGTGTATGGCACTGTTATATGTTCCCTATACAGTATGTCACTGGTATATAAGCTGTGTATGGCACTGTTATATGTTCCCTGTACAGTATGTCACTGGTATATAAGCTGTGTATGGCACTGTTATATGTTCCATGTACAGTATGTCGCTGGTATATAAGCTGTGTATGGCACTGTTATATGTTCCCTATACAGTATGTCACTGGTATATAAGCTGTGTATGGCACTGTTATATGTTCCCTGTACAGTATGTCACTGGTATATAAGCTGTGTATGGCACTGTTATATGTTCCCTGTACAGTATGTCACTGGTATATAAGCTGTGTATGGCACTGTTATATGTTCCCTGTACAGTATGTCACTGGTATATAAGCTGTGTATGGCACTGTTATATGTTCCCTGTACAGTATGTCACTGGTATATAAGCTGTGTATGCCACTGTTATATGTTCCCTATACAGTATGTCGCTGGTATATAAGCTGTGTATGGCACTGTTATATGTTCCCTATACAGTATGTCACTGGTATATAAGCTGTGTATGGCACTGTTATATGTTCCCTATACAGTATGTCACTGGTATATAAGCTGGGTTTGGCACTGTTATATGTTCCCTATATAGTATGTCGCTGGTATATAAGCTGGGTTTGGCACTGTTATATGTTCCCTATACAGTATGTCGCTGGTATATAAGCTGTGTATGGCACTGTTATATGTTCCCTATACAGTATGTCACTGGTATATAAGCTGTGTATGGCACTGTTATATGTTCCCTGTACAGTATGTCACTGGTATATAAGCTGTGTATGGCACTGTTATATGTTCCCTGTACAGTATGTCACTGGTATATAAGCTGTGTATGGCACTGTTATATGTTCCCTATACAGTATGTCGCTGGTATATAAGCTGGGTTTGGCACTGTTATATGTTCCCTGTACAGTATGTCACTGGTATATAAGCTGTGTATGCCACTGTTATATGTTCCCTGTACAGTATGTCACTGGTATATAAGCTGTGTATGGCACTGTTATATGTTCCCTATACAGTATGTCGCTGGTATATAAGCTGTGTATGGCACTGTTATATGTTCCCTATACAGTATGTCGCTGGTATATAAGCTGTGTATGGCACTGTTATATGTTCCCTGTACAGTATGTCACTGGTATATAAGCTGTGTATGGCACTGTTATATGTTCCCTGTACAGTATGTCGCTGGTATATAAGCTGTGTATGCCACTGTTATATGTTCCCTATACAGTATTTCACTGGTATATAAGCTGTGTATGGCACTGTTATATGTTCCCTGTACAGTATGTCACTGGTATATAAGCTGTGTATGGCACTGTTATATGTTCCCTGTACAGTATGTCACTGGTATATAAGCTGTGTATGGCACTGTTATATGTTCCCTGTACAGTATGTCACTGGTATATAAGCTGTGTATGGCACTGTTATATGTTCCCTGTACAGTATGTCACTGGTATATAAGCTGTGTATGGCACTGTTATATGTTCCCTGTACAGTATGTCACTGGTATATAAGCTGTGTATGCCACTGTTATATGTTCCCTGTACAGTATGTCACTGGTATATAAGCTGTGTATGGCACTGTTATATGTTCCCTATACAGTATGTCACTGGTATATAAGCTGTGTATGCCACTGTTATATGTTCCCTGTACAGTATGTCGCTGGTATATAAGCTGTGTATGGCACTGTTATATGTTCCCTGTACAGTATGTCGCTGGTATATAAGCTGTGTATGCCACTGTTATATGTTCCCTGTACAGTATGTCACTGGTATATAAGCTGTGTATGGCACTGTTATATGTTCCCTGTACAGTATGTCACTGGTATATAAGCTGTGTATGCCACTGTTATATGTTCCCTATACAGTATGTCGCTGGTATATACGGTAAGCTGTGTATGGCACTGTTATATGTTCCCTGTACAGTATATCACTGGTATATAAGCTGGGTTTGGCACTGTTATATGTTCCCTGTACAGTATGTCACTGGTATATAAGCTGGGTTTGGCACTGTTATATGTTCCCTATACAGTATGTCACTGGTATATAAGCTGTGTATGGCACTGTTATATGTTCCCTATACAGTATGTCGCTGGTATATACGGTAAGCTGTGTATGGTACTGTTATATGTTCCCTGTACAGTATATCACTGGTATATAAGCTGGGTTTGGCACTGTTATATGTTCCCTGTACAGTATGTCACTGGTATATAAGCTGTGTATGGCACTGTTATATGTTCCCTATACAGTATGTCACTGGTATATAAGCTGTGTATGGCACTGTTATATGTTCCCTGTACAGTATGTCACTGGTATATAAGCTGTGTATGGCACTGTTATATGTTCCATGTACAGTATGTCGCTGGTATATAAGCTGTGTATGGCACTGTTATATGTTCCCTATACAGTATGTCACTGGTATATAAGCTGTGTATGGCACTGTTATATGTTCCCTGTACAGTATGTCACTGGTATATAAGCTGTGTATGGCACTGTTATATGTTCCCTGTACAGTATGTCACTGGTATATAAGCTGTGTATGGCACTGTTATATGTTCCCTGTACAGTATGTCACTGGTATATAAGCTGTGTATGGCACTGTTATATGTTCCCTGTACAGTATGTCACTGGTATATAAGCTGTGTATGCCACTGTTATATGTTCCCTATACAGTATGTCGCTGGTATATAAGCTGTGTATGGCACTGTTATATGTTCCCTATACAGTATGTCACTGGTATATAAGCTGTGTATGGCACTGTTATATGTTCCCTATACAGTATGTCACTGGTATATAAGCTGGGTTTGGCACTGTTATATGTTCCCTATATAGTATGTCGCTGGTATATAAGCTGGGTTTGGCACTGTTATATGTTCCCTATACAGTATGTCGCTGGTATATAAGCTGTGTATGGCACTGTTATATGTTCCCTATACAGTATGTCACTGGTATATAAGCTGTGTATGGCACTGTTATATGTTCCCTGTACAGTATGTCACTGGTATATAAGCTGTGTATGGCACTGTTATATGTTCCCTGTACAGTATGTCACTGGTATATAAGCTGTGTATGGCACTGTTATATGTTCCCTATACAGTATGTCGCTGGTATATAAGCTGGGTTTGGCACTGTTATATGTTCCCTGTACAGTATGTCACTGGTATATAAGCTGTGTATGCCACTGTTATATGTTCCCTGTACAGTATGTCACTGGTATATAAGCTGTGTATGGCACTGTTATATGTTCCCTATACAGTATGTCGCTGGTATATAAGCTGTGTATGGCACTGTTATATGTTCCCTGTACAGTATGTCACTGGTATATAAGCTGTGTATGCCACTGTTATATGTTCCCTATACAGTATGTCGCTGGTATATAAGCTGGGTTTGGCACTGTTATATGTTCCCTGTACAGTATGTCACTGGTATATAAGCTGTGTATGCCACTGTTATATGTTCCCTGTACAGTATGTCACTGGTATATAAGCTGTGTATGGCACTGTTATATGTTCCCTATACAGTATGTCGCTGGTATATAAGCTGTGTATGGCACTGTTATATGTTCCCTGTACAGTATGTCGCTGGTATATAAGCTGGGTTTGGCACTGTTATATGTTCCCTGTACAGTATGTCACTGGTATATAAGCTGTGTATGGCACTGTTATATGTTCCCTATACAGTATGTCGCTGGTATATAAGCTGGGTTTGGCACTGTTATATGTTCCCTGTACAGTATGTCACTGGTATATAAGCTGTGTATGCCACTGTTATATGTTCCCTGTACAGTATGTCACTGGTATATAAGCTGTGTATGGCACTGTTATATGTTCCCTATACAGTATGTCGCTGGTATATAAGCTGTGTATGGCACTGTTATATGTTCCCTGTACAGTATGTCACTGGTATATAAGCTGTGTATGGCACTGTTATATGTTCCCTGTACAGTATGTCGCTGGTATATAAGCTGTGTATGGCACTGTTATATGTTCCCTGTACAGTATGTCGCTGGTATATAAGCTGTGTATGGCACTGTTATATGTTCCCTGTACAGTATGTCACTGGTATATAAGCTGTGTATGGCACTGTTATATGTTCCCTGTACAGTATGTCGCTGGTATATAAGCTGTGTATGGCACTGTTATATGTTCCCTATACAGTATGTCACTGGTATATAAGCTGTGTATGGCACTGTTATATGTTCCCTGTACAGTATGTCACTGGTATATAAGCTGTGTATGGCACTGTTATATGTTCCCTGTACAGTATGTCACTGGTATATAAACTGTGTATGGCACTGTTATATGTTCCCTGTACAGTATGTCACTGGTATATAAGCTGTGTATGGCACTGTTATATGTTCCCTGTACAGTATGTCACTGGTATATAAGCTGTGTATGCCACTGTTATATGTTCCCTGTACAGTATGTCACTGGTATATAAGCTGTGTATGGCACTGTTATATGTTCCCTGTACAGTATGTCACTGGTATATAAGCTGTGTATGCCACTGTTATATGTTCCCTGTACAGTATGTCACTGGTATATAAGCTGTGTATGGCACTGTTATATGTTCCCTGTACAGTATGTCACTGGTATATAAGCTGTGTATGGCACTGTTATATGTTCCCTGTACAGTATGTCACTGGTATATAAGCTGGGTTTGGCACTGTTATATGTTCCCTGTACAGTATGTCACTGGTATATAAACTGTGTATGGCACTGTTATATGTTCCCTGTACAGTATGTCACTGGTATATAAGCTGTGTATGGCACTGTTATATGTTCCCTGTACAGTATGTCACTGGTATATAAGCTGTGTATGGCACTGTTATATGTTCCCTATACAGTATGTCACTGGTATATAAGCTGTGTATGGCACTGTTATATGTTCCCTGTACAATATGTCACTGGTATATAAGCTGTGTATGGCACTGTTATATGTTCCCTGTACAGTATGTCACTGGTATATAAACTGTGTATGGCACTGTTATATGTTCCCTGTACAGTATGTCACTGGCATATAAGCTGTGTATGGTACTGTTATATGTTCCCTGTA